>NC_091475.1:111137997-113637997 GCF_036971445.1 Narcine bancroftii
TATTCACCGCCTTTGATTCGCCACCTCTGATTCCCCATATCTGATTCCTCGCCACTGTTTCCCCGCCTCTGATTCCCCGCCTCTGATTCCCCATATCTCATTCCCCGCCTCTGATTCCCCATCTCTGATTCCCGGACTCTGATTCCCCACCTCTGATTCCTGACCTCTTATTCCCGGCATCTGATTCCGGCCTCTGATTCCCGGCCTCTGATTCCCTGCTTCTGATTCTGATTCCCTGCCTCTGATTCCCCATTTCTGATTCCGCACATCTAATTCCCTGCCTCTGATTCCCCACCTCTGATTCCCCATATCTGAATCCCCGCCTCTGTTTCCCCGTCTCTGATTCCCTGCCTCTGTTTCCCCATATCTAAGTCCCCGCCTCTGATTCCCCAACTTTGATTCCCCACCTCTGATTCCCCAGCTCTGATTCCCCGCCTCTGATTCCCCACCTCTGATTCCCCATATCTGATTCCCAGCCTCTGTTTCCCCGCCTCTGATTCCCCAGCCCTGTTTCCCCATATCTGATTCCCTGCCTCTGATTCCCCAACATTGATTCCCAGCCTCTGATTCCCCAGCTCTGATTCCCCGCCTCTGATTCCCCGTGTTTGATTCCCTGCCTCTGATTCCCCGCCTCTGATTCCCCATCTCTGATTCACCGCCTTTGATTCGCCACCTCTGATTCCCCATATCTGATTCCCCACCTCTGTTTCCCCGCCTCTGATTCCCTGCCTCTGATTCCCCGCCTCTGATTCTCCATATCTCATTCCCCGCCTCTGACTCCCCATCTCTGATTCCCGGACTCTGATACCCCACCTCTGATTCCCGGCATCTTATTCCCAGCATCTGATTCCAGGCCTCTGATTCCCGGCCTCTGACTCCCCGCTTCAGATTCTGATTCCCTGCCTCTGATTCCCCATCTCTGATTCCACACATCTGATTACCTGCCTCTGATTCCCCACCTCTGATTCAACATATCTGATTCCCCGCCTCTGATTCCCCATCTCTGATTCCCGGACTCTGATTCCCCACCTCTGATTCCCCAGCTGTGATTCCCCGCCTCTGATTCCCCGTGTTTGATCCCCTGCCTCTGATTCCCCAGCTCTGATTCCCCATCTCTGATTCACCGCCTTTGATTCGCCACCTCTGATTCCCCATATCTGATTCCTCGCCACTGTTTCCCCGCCTCTGATTCCCCGCCTCTGATTCCCCATATCTCATTCCCCGCCTCTGATTCCCCATCTCTGATTCCCGGACTCTGATTCCCCACCTCTGATTCCTGACCTCTTATTCCCGGCATCTGATTCCGGCCTCTGATTCCCGGCCTCTGATTCCCTGCTTCTGATTCTGATTCCCTGCCTCTGATTCCCCATTTCTGATTCCGCACATCTAATTCCCTGCCTCTGATTCCCCACCTCTGATTCCCCATATCTGAATCCCCGCCTCTGTTTCCCCGTCTCTGATTCCCCGCCTCTGTTTCCCCATATCTAAGTCCCCGCCTCTGATTCCCCAACTTTGATTCCCCACCTCTGATTCCCCAGCTCTGATTCCCCGCCTCTGATTCCCCACCTCTGATTCCCCATATCTGATTCCCAGCCTCTGTTTCCCCGCCTCTGATTCCCCAGCCCTGTTTCCCCATATCTGATTCCCTGCCTCTGATTCCCCAACATTGATTCCCAGCCTCTGATTCCCCAGCTCTGATTCCCCGCCTCTGATTCCCCGTGTTTGATTCCCTGCCTCTGATTCCCCGCCTCTGATTCCCCATCTCTGATTCACCGCCTTTGATTCGCCACCTCTGATTCCCCATATCTGATTCCCCACCTCTGTTTCCCCGCCTCTGATTCCCCGCCTCTGACTCCCCATCTCTGATTCCCGGACTCTGATACCCCACCTCTGATTCCCGGCATCTTATTCCCAGCATCTGATTCCAGGCCTCTGATTCCCGGCCTCTGACTCCCCGCTTCAGATTCTGATTCCCTGCCTCTGATTCCCCATCTCTGATTCCACACATCTGATTACCTGCCTCTGATTCCCCACCTCTGATTCAACATATCTGATTCCCCGCCTCTGTTTCCACGCCTCTGATTCCCCGCCTCTGTTTCCCCATATCTAATTCCCCACCTCTGATGCCCCAACTCTGATTCCCCGCCTCTGATTCCACAGCTCTGATTCCCCGCCTCTGATTCCCCACATCCGATTCCCCATATCTGATTCCCCGCCTCTGTTTCCCAGCCCCTGATTCCCCGCCTCTGTTTCCGCATATCTGATTCCCCGCCTCTGATTCCCAACTATGATTCCCCGCCTCTTATTCCCCAGCTCTGATTCCCTGCCTCTGATTCCCCGCGTTCTATTCCCTGCCTCTGATTCCCCGCCTGTGATTCCCCATCTCTGATTCACCACCTCTGATTCCCCACCACTGATTCCCCCTATCTAATTCCCCACCTCTGTTTGCCCGCCTCTGATTCCCCGCCTCTGTTTCCCCATATCTGATTCCCCGCCTCTGAATCCCCAACTCTGATTCCCTGCCTCTGATTCCCCAGCTTCATTCCCCGCCTTTGATTCCCCCCGTCTGATTCCCAGCCTCTGAATCCCCGTGTCTGATAACCTGCCTCTGATTCCCCGCCTCTGATTCCCCATCTCAGATTCACCGCCTCTGATTCCCCACCTCTGATTCCCCATCTCTGATTCCGCACATCCAATTCCCTGCCTCTGATTCCCCGACTCTGATTCCCCACCTCTGATTCCCCAGCTCTGATTCCCCGCCTCTGATTCCCCAACTCTGATTCCCCGCCTCTGATTCCCCAGTCTGATTCCCCGCCTCTGATTCCCCGTGTTTGATCCCCTGCCTCTGATTCCCCATCTCTGATTCCCCATCTCTGATTCACCGCCTTTGATTCGCCACCTCTGATACCCCATATCTGATTCCTCGCCACTGTTTCCCCGCCTCTGATTCCCCGCCTCTGATTCCCCATATCTCATTCCCCGCCTCTGATTCCCCATCTCTGATTCCCGGACTCTGATTCCCCACCTCTGATTCCCGACCTCTTATTCCCGGCATCTGATTCCGGCCTGTGATTCCCGGCCTCTGATTCCCTGCTTCTGATTTTGATTCCCTGCCTCTGATTCCCCATTTCTGATTCCGCACATCTAATTCCCTGCCTCTGATTCCCCACCTCTGATTCCCCATATCTGAATCCCCGCCTCAGTTTCCCCGTCTCTGATTCCCCGCCTCTGTTTCCCCATATCTAAGTCCCCGCCTCTGATTCCCCAACTTTGATTCCCCACCTCTGATTCCCCAGCTCTGATTCCCCGCCTCTGATTCGCCACCTCTGATTCCCCATATCTGATTCCCAGCCTCTGTTTCCCCGCCTCTGATTCCCCGCCTCTGTTTCCCCATATCTGATTCCCGGCCTCTGATTCCCCGCCTCTGATTCCCCGCTTCTGATTCCCTGCCTCTGATTCCCCATCTCCGATTCCGCATATCTGATTCCCTGCCTCTCATTCCCCGCCTCTGATTCCCCGCCACTGATTCCCTGCCTCTGATTCCCAACCTCTGATTCCCCACCTCTGATTCCCAGTGTTTGATTCCCCGCCTCTGTTTCCCCGCCTCTGATTCCCCGCCTCTGATTCCCCAACTCTAATTCCCCGCCTCTGATTCCCCATATCTGATTCCCCGCCTCTGTTTCCCCGCCTCTGATTCCCCGCCCCTGTTTCCCCATATCTGATTCCCTGCCTCTGATTCCCCAACTTTGATTCCCAGCCTCTGATTCCCCAGCTCTGATTCCCCGCCTCTGATTCCCCACATCTGATTCCCTGCATCTGATTCCAAGCCTCTGATTCCCTGCCTCTGATTCCCAACCTCTGATTCCCCACCTCTAATTCCCCATATCTGATTCCCAGCCTCTGTTTCCCCGCCTCTGATTCCCCGCCTCTGTTTCCCCATATCTGATTCCCGGCCTCTGATACCCCGCCTCTGATTCCCCGCCTCTGATTCCCTGCCTCTGATTCCCCATCTCCGATTCCGCACATCTGATTCCCTGCCTCTGATTCCCCGCCTCTGATTCCCCGCCTCTGATTCCCTGCCTCTGATTTTCAACCTCTGATTCCCCACCTCTGATTCCCCGTGTTTGATTCCCCGCCTATGTTTCCCCGCCTCTGATTCCCCGCCTCTGTTTCCCAATATCTAAGTCCCCGCCTCTGATTCCCCAACTCTAATTCCCCACCTCTGATTCCCCAGCTCTGATTCCCCGCCTCTGATTCCCTGCATCTGATTCCCTGCATCTGATTCCAAGCCTCTGATTCCCTGCCTCTGATTCCCAACCTCTGAGTCCCCACCTCTGATTCCCCATATCTGATTCCCAGCATCTGTTTCCCCGCCTCTGATTCCCCGCCTCTGTTTCCCCATATCTGATTCCCGGCCTCTGGTTCCCCGCCTCTGATTCCCCGCCTCTGATTCCCTGCCTCTGATTCCCCATCTCCGATTCCGCACATCTGATTCGCTGCCTCTGATTCCCCGCCTCTGTTTCCACGCCTCTGATTCCCCGCCTCTGTTTCCCCATATCTAATTCCCCACCTCTGATGCCCCAACTCTGATTCCCCGCCTCTGATTCCACAGCTCTGATTCCCCGCCTCTGATTCCCCACATCCGATTCCCCATATCTGATTCCCCGCCTCTGTTTCCCCGCCCCTGATTCCCCGCCTCTGTTTCCCCATATCTGATTCCCCGCCTCTGATTCCCAACTATGATTCCCCGCCTCTTATTCCCCAGCTCTGATTCCCTGCCTCAGATTCCCCGCGTTCTATTCCCTGCCTCTGATTCCCCGCCTGTGATTCCCCATCTCTGATTCACCACCTCTGATTCCCCACCACTGATTCCCCATATCTAATTCCCCGCCTCTGTTTGCCCGCCTCTGATTCCCCGCCTCTGTTTCCCCATATCTGATTCCCCGCCTTTGAATCCCCAACACTGATTCCCTGCCTCTGATTCCCCAGCTTCATTCCCCGCCTTTGATTCCCCCCGTCTGATTCCCAGCCTCTGAATCCCCGTGTCTGAAAACCTGCCTCTGATTCCCCGCCTCTGATTCCCCATCTCAGATTCACCGCCTCTGATTCCCCACCTCTGATTCCCCATCTCTGATTCCGCACATCCGATTCCCTGCCTCTGATTCCCCGACTCTGATTCCCCACCTCTGATTCCCCAGCTCTGATTCCCCGCCTCTGATTCCCCAACTCTGATTCCCCAGCTCTGATTCCCCAGCTGTGATTCCCTGCCTCTGATTCCCCGTGTTTGATCCCCTGCCTCTGATTCCCCAGCTCTGATTCCCCATCTCTGATTCACCGCCTTTGATTCGCCACCTCTGATTCCCCATATCTGATTCCTCGCCACTGTTTCCCCGCCTCTGATTCCCCGCCTCTGATTCCCCATATCTCATTCCCCGCCTCTGATTCCCCATCTCTGATTCCCGGACTCTGATTCCCCACCTCTGATTCCCCAGCTGTGATTCCCCGCCTCTGATTCCCCGTGTTTGATCCCCTGCCTCTGATTCCCCAGCTCTGATTCCCCATCTCTTATTCACCGCCTTTGATTCGCCACCTCTGATTCCCCATATCTGATTCCTCGCCACTGTTTCCCCGCCTCTG
This sequence comes from Narcine bancroftii, assembly GCF_036971445.1. Classification (NCBI taxonomy): domain Eukaryota; kingdom Metazoa; phylum Chordata; class Chondrichthyes; order Torpediniformes; family Narcinidae; genus Narcine; species Narcine bancroftii. The sequence goes on from NC_091475.1 coordinate 111,143,635, forward strand.
ATTCCCCGCCTCTGATTCCCCATATCTCATTCCCCGCCTCTGATTCCCCATCTCTGATTCCCGGACTCTGATTCCCCACCTCTGATTCCTGACCTCTTATTCCCGGCATCTGATTCCGGCCTCTGATTCCCGGCATCTGATTCCCTGCTTCTGATTCTGATTCCCTGCCTCTGATTCCCCATTTCTGATTCCGCACATCTAATTCCCTGCCTCTGATTCCCCACCTCTGATTCCCCATATCTGAATCCCCGCCTCTGTTTCCCCGTCTCTGATTCCCTGCCTCTGTTTCCCCATATCTAAGTCCCCGCCTCTGATTCCCCAACTTTGATTCCCCACCTCTGATTCCCAAGCTCTGATTCCCCGCCTCTGATTCCCCACCTCTGATTCCCCATATCTGATTCCCAGCCTCTGTTTCCCCGCCTCTGATTCCCCAGCCCTGTTTCCCCATATCTGATTCCCTGCCTCTGATTCCCCAACATTGATTCCCAGCCTCTGATTCCCCAGCTCTGATTCCCCGCCTCTGATTCCCCGTGTTTGATTCCCTGCCTCTGATTCCCCGCCTCTGATTCCCCATCTCTGATTCACCGCCTTTGATTCGCCACCTCTGATTCCCCATATCTGATTCCCCACCTCTGTTTCCCCGCCTCTGATTCCCTGCCTCTGATTCCCCGCCTCTGATTCTCCATATCTCATTCCCCGCCTCTGACTCCCCATCTCTGATTCCCGGACTCTGATACCCCACCTCTGATTCCCGGCATCTTATTCCCAGCATCTGATTCCAGGCCTCTGATTCCCGGCCTCTGACTCCCCGCTTCAGATTCTGATTCCCTGCCTCTGATTCCCCATCTCTGATTCCACACATCTGATTACCTGCCTCTGATTCCCCACCTCTGATTCAACATATCTGATTCCCCGCCTCTGTTTCCACGCCTCTGATTCCCCGCCTCTGTTTCCCCATATCTAATTCCCCACCTCTGATGCCCCAACTCTGATTCCCCGCCTCTGATTCCACAGCTCTGATTCCCCGCCTCTGATTCCCCACATCCGATTCCCCATATCTGATTCCCCGCCTCTGTTTCCCAGCCCCTGATTCCCCGCCTCTGTTTCCGCATATCTGATTCCCCGCCTCTGATTCCCAACTATGATTCCCCGCCTCTTATTCCCCAGCTCTGATTCCCTGCCTCTGATTCCCCGCGTTCTATTCCCTGCCTCTGATTCCCCGCCTGTGATTCCCCATCTCTGATTCACCACCTCTGATTCCCCACCACTGATTCCCCCTATCTAATTCCCCACCTCTGTTTGCCCGCCTCTGATTCCCCGCCTCTGTTTCCCCATATCTGATTCCCCGCCTCTGAATCCCCAACTCTGATTCCCTGCCTCTGATTCCCCAGCTTCATTCCCCGCCTTTGATTCCCCCCGTCTGATTCCCAGCCTCTGAATCCCCGTGTCTGATAACCTGCCTCTGATTCCCCGCCTCTGATTCCCCATCTCAGATTCACCGCCTCTGATTCCCCACCTCTGATTCCCCATCTCTGATTCCGCACATCCAATTCCCTGCCTCTGATTCCCCGACTCTGATTCCCCACCTCTGATTCCCCAGCTCTGATTCCCCGCCTCTGATTCCCCAACTCTGATTCCCCGCCTCTGATTCCCCAGCTCTGATTCCCCGCCTCTGATTCCCCGTGTTTGATCCCCTGCCTCTGATTCCCCATCTCTGATTCCCCATCTCTGATTCACCGCCTTTGATTCGCCACCTCTGATTCCCCATATCTGATTCCTCGCCACTGTTTCCCCGCCTCTGATTCCCCGCCTCTGATTCCCCATATCTCATTCCCCGCCTCTGATTCCCCATCTCTGATTCCCGGACTCTGATTCCCCACCTCTGATTCCCGACCTCTTATTCCCGGCATCTGATTCCGGCCTGTGATTCCCGGCCTCAGATTCCCTGCTTCTGATTCTGATTCCCTGCCTCTGATTCCCCATTTCTGATTCCGCACATCTAATTCCCTGCCTCTGATTCCCCACCTCTGATTCCCCATATCTGAATCCCCGCCTCAGTTTCCCCGTCTCTGATTCCCCGCCTCTGTTTCCCCATATCTAAGTCCCCGCCTCTGATTCCCCAACTTTGATTCCCCACCTCTGATTCCCCAGCTCTGATTCCCCGCCTCTGATTCCCCACCTCTGATTCCCCATATCTGATTCCCAGCCTCTGTTTCCCCGCCTCTGATTCCCCGCCTCTGTTTCCCCATATCTGATTCCCGGCCTCTGATTCCCCGCCTCTGATTCCCCGCTTCTGATTCCCTGCCTCTGATTCCCCATCTCCGATTCCGCACATCTGATTCCCTGCCTCTCATTCCCCGCCTCTGATTCCCCGCCACTGATTCCCTGCCTCTGATTCCCAACCTCTGATTCCCCACCTCTGATTCCCAGTGTTTGATTCCTCGCCTCTGTTTCCCCGCCTCTGATTCCCCGCCTCTGATTCCCCAACTCTAATTCCCCGCCTCTGATTCCCCATATCTGATTTCCCGCCTCTGTTTCCCCGCCTCTTATTCCCCGCCCCTGTTTCCCCATATCTGATTCCCTGCCTCTGATTCCCCAACTTTGATTCCCAGCCTCTGATTCCCCAGCTCTGATTCCCCGCCTCTGATTCCCCGCATCTGATTCCCTGCATCTGATTCCAAGCCTCTGATTCCCTGCCTCTGATTCCCAACCTCTGATTCCCCACCTCTAATTCCCCATATCTGATTCCCAGCCTCTGTTTCCCCGCCTCTGATTCCCCGCCTCTGTTTCCCCATATCTGATTCCCGGCCTCTGATACCCCGCCTCTGATTCCCCGCCTCTGATTCCCTGCCTCTGATTCCACATCTCCGATTCCGCACATCTGATTCCCTGCCTCTGATTCCCCGCCTCTGATTCCCCGCCTCTGATTCCCTGCCTCTGATTCCCAACCTCTGATTCCCCACCTCTGATTCCCCGTGTTTGATTCCCCGCCTCTGTATCCCCGCCTCTGATTCCCCGCCTCTGATTCCCCAACTCTAATTCCCCGCCTCTGATTCCCCATATCTGATTCCCCGCCTCTGTTTCCCCGCCTCTGATTCCCCGCCCCTGTTTCCCCATATCTGATTCCCTGCCTCTGATTCCCCAACTTTGATTCCCAGCCTCTGATTCCCCAGCTCTCATTCCCCGCCTCTGATTCCCCGCATCTGATTCACTGCATCTGATTCCAAGCCTCTGATTCCCTGCCTCTGATTCCCAACCTCTGATTCCCCACCTCTGATTCCCCATATCTGATTCCCAGCCTCTGTTTCCCCGCCTCTGATTCCCCGCCTCTGTTTCCCATATCTGATTCCCGGCCTCTGATTCCCTGCATCTGATTCCCCGCCTCTGATTCCCTGCCTCTGATTCCTCATCTCCGATTCCGCACATCTGATTCCCTGCCTCTGATTCCCCGCCTCTGATTCCCCGCCTCTGATTCCCTGCCTCTGATTCCCAACCTCTGATTCCCCACCTCTGATTCCCCGTGTTTGATTACCCGCCTCTGTTTCCCCGCCTCTGATTCCCCGCCTCTGATTCCCCAACTCTAATTCCCCGCCTCTGATTCCCCATATCTGATTCCCTGCCTATGTTTCCCCGCCTCTGATTCCCCGCCCCTGTTTCCCCATATCTGATTCCCTGCCTCTGATTCCCCAACTTTGATTCCCAGCCTCTGATTCCCCAGCTCTGATTCCCCGCCTCTGATTCCCCGTGTTTGATTCCCTGCCTCTGATTCCCCGCCTCTGATTCCCCATCTCTGATTCACCGCCTTTGATTCGCCACCTCTGATTCCCCATATCTGATTCCCCACCTCTGTTTCCCCGCCTCTGATTCCCCGCCTCTGATTCTCCATATCTCATTACCCGCCTCTGACTCCCCATCTCTGATTCCCGTACTCTGATTCCCCACCTCTGATTCCCGGCCTCTTATTCCCAGCATCTGATTCCAGGCCTCTGATTCCCGGCCTCTGACTCCCCGCTTCTGATTCTGATTCCCTGCCTCTGATTCCCCGCCCCTGATTGCGCACATCTGATTCCCCGTCTCTGTTTCCCCATATCTAATTCCCCACCTCTGATGCCCCAACTCTGATTCCCCGCCTCTGATTCCCCAGCTCTGATTCCCCGCCTCTGATTCTCCACATCCGATTCCCAATATCTGATTCCCCGCCTTTGTTTCCCCGCCCCTGATTCCCCGCCTCTGTTTCCCCATATCTGATTCCCCGCCTCTGATTCCCAACTATGATTCCCCGCCTCTTATTCCCCAGCTCTGATTCCCTTCCTCTGATTCCCCGCGTTCTATTCCCTGCCTCTGATTCCCCACCTGTGATTCCCCATCTCTGATTCACCACCTCTGATTCCCCACCACTGATTCCCCAGATCTAATTCCCCGCCTCTGTTTGCCCGCCTCTGATTCCCCGCCTCTGTTTCCCCATATCTGATTCCCCGCCTCTGAATCCCCAACTCTGATTCCCTGCCTCTGATTCCCCAGCTTCATTCCCCGCCTTTGATTCCCCCCGTCTGATTCCCAGCCTCTGAATCCCCGTGTCTGATAACCTGCCTCTGATTCCCCGCCTCTGATTCCCCATCTCAGATTCACCGCCTCTGATTCCCCACCTCTGATTCCCCATCTCTGATTCCGCACATCCGATTCCCTGCCTCTGATTCCCCGACTCTGATTCCCCACCTCTGATTCCCCAGCTCTGATTCCCCGCCTCTGATTCCCCAAACTCTGATTCCCCGCCTCTGATTCCCCAGCTCTGATTCCCCGCCTCTGATTCCCCGTGTTTGATCCCCTGCCTCTGATTCCCCAGCTCTGATTCCCCATCTCTGATTCACCGCCTTTGATTCGCCACCTCTGATTCCCCATATCTGATTCCTCGCCACTGTTTCCCCGCCTCTGATTCCGCGCCTCTGATTCCCCATATCTCATTCCCCGCCTCTGATTCCCCATCTCTGATTCCCGGACTCTGATTCCCCACCTCTGATTCCCGACCTCTTATTCCCGGCATCTGATTCCGGCCTCTGATTCCCGGCCTCTGATTCCCTGCTTCTGATTCTGATTCCCTGCCTCTGATTCCCCATTTCTGATTCCGCACATCTAATTCCCTGCCTCTGATTCCCCACCTCTGATTCCCCATATCTGAATCCCCGCCTCTGTTTCCCCGTCTCTGATTCCCCGCCTCTGTTTCCCCATATCTAAGTCCCCGCCTCTGATTCCCCAACTTTGATTCCCCACCTCTGATTCCCCAGCTCTGATTCCCCGCCTCTGATTCCCCACCTCTGATTCCCCATACCTGATTCCCAGCCTCTGTTTCCCCGCCTCTGATTCCCCACTTCTGTTTCCCCATATCTGATTCCCGGCCTCTGATTCCCTGCCTCTGATTCCCCGCCTCTGATTCCCTGCCTCTGATTCCCCATCTCCGATTCCGCACATCTGATTCCCTGCCTCTCATTCCCCGCCTCTGATTCCCTGCCTCTGATTCCCAACCTCTGATTCCCCATCTCTGATTCCCCATCTCTGATTCACCACCTCTGATTCCCCACCACTGATTCCCCATATCTAATTCCCCGCCTCTGTTTGCCCGCCTCTGATTCCCCGCCTCTGTTTCCCCATATCTGATTCCCCGCCTCTGAATCCCCAACTCTGATTCCCTGCCTCTGATTCCCCAGCTTCATTCCCCGCCTTTGATTCCCCCCGTCTGATTCCCAGCCTCTGAATCCCCGTGTCTGATAACCTGCCTCTGATACCCCGCCTCTGATTCCCCATCTCAGATTCACCGCCTCTGATTCCCCACCTCTGATTCCCCATCTCTGATTCCGCACATCCGATTCCCTGCCTCTGATTCCCCGACTCTGATTCCCCACCTCTGATTCCCCAGCTCTGATTCCCCGCCTCTGATTCCCCAACTCTGATTCCCCGCCTCTGATTTCCCGTGTTTGATTCCCTGCCTCTGATTCCCCGCCTCTGATTCCCCATCTCTGATTCACCGCCTTTGATTCGCCACCTCTGATTCCACATATCTGATTCCCCACCTCTCTTTCCCCGCCTCTGATTCCCCGCCTCTGATTCTCCATATCTCATTCCCCGCCTCTGAATCCCCATCTCTGATTCCCGGACTCTGATTCCCCACCTCTGATTCCCGGCCTCTTATTCCCAGCATCTGATTCCCGGCCTCTGATTCCCGGCCTCTGACTCCCCGCTTCTGATTCTGATTCCCTGCCTCTGATTCCCCATCTCTGATTCCGCACATCTGATTCCCTGCCTCTGATTCCCCACCTATGATTCCCCATATCTTATTTCCCGCCTCTGTTTCCCCGCCTCTGATTCCCCGCCTCTGTTTCCCCATATCTAATTCCCAACCTCTGATGCCCCAACTCTGATTCCCTGCCTCTGATTCCCCGCGTTCTATTCCCTGCCTCTGATTCCCCGCCTGTGATTCCCCATCTCTGATTCACCACCTCTGATTCCCCACCTCTGATTCCCCATATCTAATTCCCCGCCTCTGTTTGCCTGCCTCTGATTCCCCGCCTCTGTTTCCCCATATCTGATTCCCCGCCTCTGAATCCCCAACTCTGATTCCCTGCCTCTGATTCCCCAGCTCTGATTCCCCGCCTTTGATTCCCCCCGTCTGATTCCCAGCCTCTGAATCCCCGTGTCTGATTTCCTGCCTCTGTTTCCCCGCCTCTGATTCCCCGCCTCTGATTCCCCATATCTCATTCCCCGCCTCTGAATCCCCATCTCTGATTCCCAATATCTGATTCCCCGCCTCTGATTCCCCACCTCTGATTCCCCACCTCTGATTCGCCAGCTATGATTCCCCGCCTCTTATTCCCCGCGTCTGATTCCCTGCCTCTGATTCCCCGCCTCTGATTTCCCATATTGATTCCCTGCGTCTGATTCCCCGCCTCTGATTCCCCAACTCTGATTCCCCGTCTCTGATTCCCCATCTCTGATTCCGCACATCCGATTCCCTGCCTCTGATTCCCCGACTCTGATTCCCCGCCTCTGATTCCCCGTGTTTGATCCCCTGCCTCTGATTCCCCAGCTCTGATTCCCCATCTCTGATTCACCGCCTTTGATTCGCCACCTCTGATTCCCCATATCTGATTCCCCGCCTCTGTATCCCCGCCTCTGATTCCCCGCCTCTGATTCCCCAACGCTAATTCCCCGCCTCTGATTCCCCATATCTGATTCCCCGCCTCTGTTTCCCCGCCTCTGATTCCCCGCCCCTGTTTCCCCATATCTGATTCCCTGCCTCTGATTCCCCAACTTTGATTCCCAGCCTGTGATTCCCAGCTCTCATTCCCCGCCTCTGATTCCCCGCATCTGATTCACTGCATCTGATTCCAAGCCTCTGATTCCCTGCCTCTGATTCCCAACCTCTGATTCCCCACCTCTGATTCCCCATATCTGATTCCCAGCCTCTGTTTCCCCGCCTCTGATTCCCCGCCTCTGTTTCCCCATATCTAATTCCCAGCCTCTGATTCCCCGCATCTGATTCCCCGCCTCTGATTCCCTTCCTCTGATTCCTCATCTCCGATTCCGCACATCTGATTCCCTGCCTCTGATTCCCCGCCTCTGATTCCCCGCCTCTGATTCCCTGCCTCTGATTCCCAACCTCTGATTCCCCACCTCTGATTCCCCGTGTTTGATTACCCGCCTCTGTTTCCCCGCCTCTGATTCCCCGCCTCTGATTCCCCAACTCTAATTCCCCGCCTCTGATTCCCCATATCTGATTCCCTGCCTATGTTTCCCCGCCTCTGATTCCCCGCCCCTGTTTCCCCATATCTGATTCCCTGCCTCTGATTCCCCAACTTTGATTCCCAGCCTCTGATTCCCCGCCTCTGATTCCCCATCTCTGATTCACCGCCTTTGATTCGCCACCTCTGATTCCCCATATCTGACTCCCCACCTCTGTTTCCCCGCCTCTGATTCCCCGCCTCTGATTCTCCATATCTCATTACCCGCCTCTGACTCCCCATCTCTGATTCCCGTACTCTGATTCCCCACCTCTGATTCCCGGCCTCTTATTCCCAGCATCTGATTCCAGGCCTGTGATTCCCGGCCTCTGACTCCCCGCTTCTGATTCTGATTCCCTGCCTCTGATTCCCCGCCTCTGATTCCGCACATCTGATTCCCCGTCTCTGTTTCCCCATATCTAATTCCCCACCTCTGATGCCCCATCTCTGATTCCCCGCCTCTGATTCCCCAGCTCTGATTCCCCGCCTCTGATTCTCCACATCCGATTCCCAATATCTGATTCCCCGCCTTTGTTTCCCCGCCCCTGATTCCCCGCCTCTGTTTCCCCATATCTGATTCCCCGCCTCTGATTCCCAACTATGATTCCCCGCCTCTTATTCCCCAGCTCTGATTCCCTTCCTCTGATTCCCCGCGTTCTATTCCCTGCCTCTGATTCCCCGCCTGTGATTCCCCATCTCTGATTCACCACCTCTGATTCCCCACCACTGATTCCCCATATCTAATTCCCCGCCTCTGTTTGCCCGCCTCTGATTCCCCGCCTCTGTTTCCCCATATCTGATTCCCCGCCTCTGAATCCCCAACTCTGATTCCCTGCCTCTGATTCCCCAGCTTCATTCCCCGCCTTTGATTCCCCCCGTCTGATTCCCAGCCTCTGAATCCCCGTGTCTGATAAACTGCCTCTGATTCCCCGCCTCTGATTCCCCATCTCAGATTCACCGCGTCTGATTCCCCACCTCTGATTCCCCATCTCTGATTCCGCACATCCAATTCCCTGCCTCTGATTCCCCGACTCTGATTCCCCACCTCTGATTCCCCAGCTCTGATTCCCCGCCTCTGATTCCCCAACTCTGATTCCCCGCCTCTGATTCCCCAGCTCTGATTCCCCGCCTCTGATTCCCCGTGTTTGATCCCCTGCCTCTGATTCCCCAGCTCTGATTCCCCAGCTCTGATTCACCGCCTTGGATTCGCCACCTCTGATTCCCCATATCTGATTCCTCGCCACTGTTTCCCCGCCTCTGATTCCGCGCCTCTGATTCCCCATATCTCATTCCCCGCCTCTGATTCCCCATCTCTGATTCCCGGACTCTGATTCCCCACCTCTGATTCCCGACCTCTTATTCCCGGCATCTGATTCCGGCCTCTGATTCCCGGCCTCTGATTCCCTGCTTCTGATTCTGATTCCCTGCCTCTGATTCCCCATTTCTGATTCCGCACATCTAATTCCCTGCCTCTGATTCCCCACCTCTGATTCCCCATATCTGAATCCCCGCCTCTGTTTCCCCGTCTCTGATTCCCCGCCTCTGTTTCCCCATATCTAAGTCCCCGCCTCTGATTCCCCAACTTTGATTCCCCACCTCTGATTCCCCAGCTCTGATTCCCCGCCTCTGATTCCCCACCTCTGATTCCCCATACCTGATTCCCAGCCTCTGTTTCCCCGCCTCTGATTCCCCACTTCTGTTTCCCCATATCTGATTCCCGGCCTCTGATTCCCTGCCTCTGATTCCCCGCCTCTGATTCCCTGCCTCTGATTCCCCATCTCCGATTCCGCACATCTGATTCCCTGCCTCTCATTCCCCGCCTCTGATTCCCCGCCTCTGATTCCCTGCCTCTGATTCCCAACCTCTGATTCCCCACCTCTGATTCCCCATATCTGATTCCCAGCCTCTGTTTCCCCGCCTCTGATTCCCCGCCTCTGTTTCCCATATCTGATTCCCGGCCTCTGATTCCCTGCATCTGATTCCCCGCCTCTGATTCCCTGCCTCTGATTCCTCATCTCCGATTCCGCACATCTGATTCCCTGCCTCTGATTCCCCGCCTCTGATTCCCCGCCTCTGATTCCCTGCCTCTGATTCCCAACCTCTGATTCCCCACCTCTGATTCCCCGTGTTTGATTACCCGCCTCTGTTTCCCCGCCTCTGATTCCCCGCCTCTGATTCCCCAACTCTAATTCCCCGCCTCTGATTCCCCATATCTGATTCCCTGCCTATGTTTCCCCGCCTCTGATTCCCCGCCCCTGTTTCCCCATATCTGATTCCCTGCCTCTGATTCCCCAACTTTGATTCCCAGCCTCTGATTCCCCAGCTCTGATTCCCCGCCTCTGATTCCCCGTGTTTGATTCCCTGCCTCTGATTCCCCGCCTCTGATTCCCCATCTCTGATTCACCGCCTTTGATTCGCCACCTCTGATTCCCCATATCTGATTCCCCACCTCTGTTTCCCCGCCTCTGATTCCCCGCCTCTGATTCTCCATATCTCATTACCCGCCTCTGACTCCCCATCTCTGATTCCCGTACTCTGATTCCCCACCTCTGATTCCCGGCCTCTTATTCCCAGCATCTGATTCCAGGCCTCTGATTCCCGGCCTCTGACTCCCCGCTTCTGATTCTGATTCCCTGCCTCTGATTCCCCGCCCCTGATTGCGCACATCTGATTCCCCGTCTCTGTTTCCCCATATCTAATTCCCCACCTCTGATGCCCCAACTCTGATTCCCCGCCTCTGATTCCCCAGCTCTGATTCCCCGCCTCTGATTCTCCACATCCGATTCCCAATATCTGATTCCCCGCCTTTGTTTCCCCGCCCCTGATTCCCCGCCTCTGTTTCCCCATATCTGATTCCCCGCCTCTGATTCCCAACTATGATTCCCCGCCTCTTATTCCCCAGCTCTGATTCCCTTCCTCTGATTCCCCGCGTTCTATTCCCTGCCTCTGATTCCCCACCTGTGATTCCCCATCTCTGATTCACCACCTCTGATTCCCCACCACTGATTCCCCATATCTAATTCCCCGCCTCTGTTTGCCCGCCTCTGATTCCCCGCCTCTGTTTCCCCATATCTGATTCCCCGCCTCTGAATCCCCAACTCTGATTCCCTGCCTCTGATTCCCCAGCTTCATTCCCCGCCTTTGATTCCCCCCGTCTGATTCCCAGCCTCTGAATCCCCGTGTCTGATAACCTGCCTCTGATTCCCCGCCTCTGATTCCCCATCTCAGATTCACCGCCTCTGATTCCCCACCTCTGATTCCCCATCTCTGATTCCGCACATCCGATTCCCTGCCTCTGATTCCCCGACTCTGATTCCCCACCTCTGATTCCCCAGCTCTGATTCCCCGCCTCTGATTCCCCAAACTCTGATTCCCCGCCTCTGATTCCCCAGCTCTGATTCCCCGCCTCTGATTCCCCGTGTTTGATCCCCTGCCTCTGATTCCCCAGCTCTGATTCCCCATCTCTGATTCACCGCCTTTGATTCGCCACCTCTGATTCCCCATATCTGATTCCTCGCCACTGTTTCCCCGCCTCTGATTCCGCGCCTCTGATTCCCCATATCTCATTCCCCGCCTCTGATTCCCCATCTCTGATTCCCGGACTCTGATTCCCCACCTCTGATTCCCGACCTCTTATTCCCGGCATCTGATTCCGGCCTCTGATTCCCGGCCTCTGATTCCCTGCTTCTGATTCTGATTCCCTGCCTCTGATTCCCCATTTCTGATTCCGCACATCTAATTCCCTGCCTCTGATTCCCCACCTCTGATTCCCCATATCTGAATCCCCGCCTCTGTTTCCCCGTCTCTGATTCCCCGCCTCTGTTTCCCCATATCTAAGTCCCCGCCTCTGATTCCCCAACTTTGATTCCCCACCTCTGATTCCCCAGCTCTGATTCCCCGCCTCTGATTCCCCACCTCTGATTCCCCATACCTGATTCCCAGCCTCTGTTTCCCCGCCTCTGATTCCCCACTTCTGTTTCCCCATATCTGATTCCCGGCCTCTGATTCCCTGCCTCTGATTCCCCGCCTCTGATTCCCTGCCTCTGATTCCCCATCTCCGATTCCGCACATCTGATTCCCTGCCTCTCATTCCCCGCCTCTGATTCCCTGCCTCTGATTCCCAACCTCTGATTCCCCATCTCTGATTCCCCATCTCTGATTCACCACCTCTGATTCCCCACCACTGATTCCCCATATCTAATTCCCCGCCTCTGTTTGCCCGCCTCTGATTCCCCGCCTCTGTTTCCCCATATCTGATTCCCCGCCTCTGAATCCCCAACTCTGATTCCCTGCCTCTGATTCCCCAGCTTCATTCCCCGCCTTTGATTCCCCCCGTCTGATTCCCAGCCTCTGAATCCCCGTGTCTGATAACCTGCCTCTGATACCCCGCCTCTGATTCCCCATCTCAGATTCACCGCCTCTGATTCCCCACCTCTGATTCCCCATCTCTGATTCCGCACATCCGATTCCCTGCCTCTGATTCCCCGACTCTGATTCCCCACCTCTGATTCCCCAGCTCTGATTCCCCGCCTCTGATTCCCCAACTCTGATTCCCCGCCTCTGATTTCCCGTGTTTGATTCCCTGCCTCTGATTCCCCGCCTCTGATTCCCCATCTCTGATTCACCGCCTTTGATTCGCCACCTCTGATTCCACATATCTGATTCCCCACCTCTCTTTCCCCGCCTCTGATTCCCCGCCTCTGATTCTCCATATCTCATTCCCCGCCTCTGAATCCCCATCTCTGATTCCCGGACTCTGATTCCCCACCTCTGATTCCCGGCCTCTTATTCCCAGCATCTGATTCCCGGCCTCTGATTCCCGGCCTCTGACTCCCCGCTTCTGATTCTGATTCCCTGCCTCTGATTCCCCATCTCTGATTCCGCACATCTGATTCCCTGCCTCTGATTCCCCACCTATGATTCCCCATATCTTATTTCCCGCCTCTGTTTCCCCGCCTCTGATTCCCCGCCTCTGTTTCCCCATATCTAATTCCCAACCTCTGATGCCCCAACTCTGATTCCCTGCCTCTGATTCCCCGCGTTCTATTCCCTGCCTCTGATTCCCCGCCTGTGATTCCCCATCTCTGATTCACCACCTCTGATTCCCCACCTCTGATTCCCCATATCTAATTCCCCGCCTCTGTTTGCCTGCCTCTGATTCCCCGCCTCTGTTTCCCCATATCTGATTCCCCGCCTCTGAATCCCCAACTCTGATTCCCTGCCTCTGATTCCCCAGCTCTGATTCCCCGCCTTTGATTCCCCCCGTCTGATTCCCAGCCTCTGAATCCCCGTGTCTGATTTCCTGCCTCTGTTTCCCCGCCTCTGATTCCCCGCCTCTGATTCCCCATATCTCATTCCCCGCCTCTGAATCCCCATCTCTGATTCCCAATATCTGATTCCCCGCCTCTGATTCCCCACCTCTGATTCCCCACCTCTGATTCGCCAGCTATGATTCCCCGCCTCTTATTCCCCGCGTCTGATTCCCTGCCTCTGATTCCCCGCCTCTGATTTCCCATATTGATTCCCTGCGTCTGATTCCCCGCCTCTGATTCCCCAACTCTGATTCCCCGTCTCTGATTCCCCATCTCTGATTCCGCACATCCGATTCCCTGCCTCTGATTCCCCGACTCTGATTCCCCGCCTCTGATTCCCCGTGTTTGATCCCCTGCCTCTGATTCCCCAGCTCTGATTCCCCATCTCTGATTCACCGCCTTTGATTCGCCACCTCTGATTCCCCATATCTGATTCCCCGCCTCTGTATCCCCGCCTCTGATTCCCCGCCTCTGATTCCCCAACGCTAATTCCCCGCCTCTGATTCCCCATATCTGATTCCCCGCCTCTGTTTCCCCGCCTCTGATTCCCCGCCCCTGTTTCCCCATATCTGATTCCCTGCCTCTGATTCCCCAACTTTGATTCCCAGCCTGTGATTCCCAGCTCTCATTCCCCGCCTCTGATTCCCCGCATCTGATTCACTGCATCTGATTCCAAGCCTCTGATTCCCTGCCTCTGATTCCCAACCTCTGATTCCCCACCTCTGATTCCCCATATCTGATTCCCAGCCTCTGTTTCCCCGCCTCTGATTCCCCGCCTCTGTTTCCCCATATCTAATTCCCAGCCTCTGATTCCCCGCATCTGATTCCCCGCCTCTGATTCCCTTCCTCTGATTCCTCATCTCCGATTCCGCACATCTGATTCCCTGCCTCTGATTCCCCGCCTCTGATTCCCCGCCTCTGATTCCCTGCCTCTGATTCCCAACCTCTGATTCCCCACCTCTGATTCCCCGTGTTTGATTACCCGCCTCTGTTTCCCCGCCTCTGATTCCCCGCCTCTGATTCCCCAACTCTAATTCCCCGCCTCTGATTCCCCATATCTGATTCCCTGCCTATGTTTCCCCGCCTCTGATTCCCCGCCCCTGTTTCCCCATATCTGATTCCCTGCCTCTGCTTCCCCAACTTTGATTCCCAGCCTCTGATTCCCCGCCTCTGATTCCCCATCTCTGATTCACCGCCTTTGATTCGCCACCTCTGATTCCCCATATCTGACTCCCCACCTCTGTTTCCCCGCCTCTGATTCCCCGCCTCTGATTCTCCATATCTCATTACCCGCCTCTGACTCCCCATCTCTGATTCCCGTACTCTGATTCCCCACCTCTGATTCCCGGCCTCTTATTCCCAGCATCTGATTCCAGGCCTGTGATTCCCGGCCTCTGACTCCCCGCTTCTGATTCTGATTCCCTGCCTCTGATTCCCCGCCTCTGATTCCGCACATCTGATTCCCCGTCTCTGTTTCCCCATATCTAATTCCCCACCTCTGATGCCCCAACTCTGATTCCCCGCCTCTGATTCCCCAGCTCTGATTCCCCGCCTCTGATTCTCCACATCCGATTCCCAATATCTGATTCACCGCCTTTGTTTCCCCGCCCCTGATTCCCCACCTCTGTTTCCCCATATCTGATTCCCCGCCTCTGATTCCCAACTATGATTCCCCGCCTCTTATTCCCCAGCTCTGATTCCCTTCCTCTGATTCCCCGCGTTCTATTCCCTGCCTCTGATTCCCCGCCTGTGATTCCCCATCTCTGATTCACCACCTCTGATTCCCCACCACTGATTCCCCATATCTAATTCCCCGCCTCTGTTTGCCCGCCTCTGATTCCCCGCCTCTGTTTCCCCATATCTGATTCCCCGCCTCTGAATCCCCAACTCTGATTCCCTGCCTCTGATTCCCCAGCTTCATTCCCCGCCTTTGATTCCCCCCGTCTGATTCCCAGCCTCTGAATCCCCGTGTCTGATAAACTGCCTCTGATTCCCCGCCTCTGATTCCCCATCTCAGATTCACCGCCTCTGATTCCCCACCTCTGATTCCCCATCTCTGATTCCGCACATCCAATTCCCTGCCTCTGATTCCCCGACTCTGATTCCCCACCTCTGATTCCCCAGCTCTGATTCCCCGCCTCTGATTCCCCAGCTCTGATTCCCCGCCTCTGATTCCCCGTGTTTGATCCCCTGCCTCTGATTCCCCAGCTCTGATTCCCCAGCTCTGATTCACCGCCTTGGATTCGCCACCTCTGATTCCCCATATCTGATTCCTCGCCACTGTTTCCCCGCCTCTGATTCCGCGCCTCTGATTCCCCATATCTCATTCCCCGCCTCTGATTCCCCATCTCTGATTCCCGGACTCTGATTCCCCACCTCTGATTCCCGACCTCTTATTCCCGGCATCTGATTCCGGCCTCTGATTCCCGGCCTCTGATTCCCTGCTTCTGATTCTGATTCCCTGCCTCTGATTCCCCATTTCTGATTCCGCACATCTAATTCCCTGCCTCTGATTCCCCACCTCTGATTCCCCATATCTGAATCCCCGCCTCTGTTTCCCCGTCTCTGATTCCCCGCCTCTGTTTCCCCATATCTAAGTCCCCGCCTCTGATTCCCCAACTTTGATTCCCCACCTCTGATTCCCCAGCTCTGATTCCCCGCCTCTGATTCCCCACCTCTGATTCCCCATACCTGATTCCCAGCCTCTGTTTCCCCGCCTCTGATTCCCCACTTCTGTTTCCCCATATCTGATTCCCGGCCTCTGATTCCCTGCCTCTGATTCCCCGCCTCTGATTCCCTGCCTCTGATTCCCCATCTCCGATTCCGCACATCTGATTCCCTGCCTCTCATTCCCCGCCTCTGATTCCCCGCCTCTGATTCCCTGCCTCTGATTCCCAACCTCTGATTCCCCACCTCTGATTCCCCGTGTTTGATTCCCCGCCTCTGTTTCCCCGCCTCTCATTCCCCGCCTCTGATTCCCCAACCCTAATTCCCCGCCTCTGATTCCCCATATCTGATTCCCCGCCTCTGTTTCCCCGCCTCTGATTCCCCGCCCCTGTTTCCCCATATCTGATTCCCTGCCTCTGATTCCCCAACTTTGATTCCCAGACTCTGATTCCCCAGCTCTGATTCCCCGCCTCTGATTCCCCGCATCTGATTCCCTGCATCTGATTCCAAGCCTCTGATTCCCTGCCTCTGATTCCCAACCTCTGATTCCCCACCTTTGATTCCCCATATCTGATTCCCAGCCTCTGTTTCCCCGCCTCTGATTCCCCGCCTCTGTTTCCCCATATCTGATTCCCGGCCTCTGATTCCCCGCCTCTGATTCCCCGCCTCTGATTCCCTGCCTCTGATTCCCCATCTCCGATTCCGCACATCTGATTCCCTGCCTCTGATTCCCCGCCTCTGATTCCCCGCCGCTGATTCCCTGCCTCTGATTTCCAACCTCTGATTCCCCACCTATGATTCCCCGTGTTTGATTCCCCGCCTCTGTTTCCCCGCCACTGATTCCCCGCCTCTATTTCCCCAACTCTAATTCCCCGCCTCTGATTCCCCATATCTGATTCCCCGCCTCTGTTTCCCCGCCTCTGATTACCCGCCCCTGTTTCCCCATATCTGATTCCCTGACTCTGATTCCCCAACTTTGATTCCCAGCCTCTGATTCCCCAGCTCTGATTCCCCGCCTCTGATTCCACGTGTTTGATTCCCTGCCTCTGATTCCCCGCCTCTGATTAACCATCTCTGATTCACCGCCTTTGATTCGCCACCTCTGATTCCCCATATCTGATTCCCCACCTCTGTTTCCCCGCCTCTGATTCCCCGCCTCTGATTCTCCATATCTCATTCCCCGCCTCTGACTCCCCATCTCTGATTCCCGGACTCTGATTCCCCACCTCTGATTCCCGGCCTCTTATTCCCAGCATCTGATTCCAGGCCTCTGATTCCCGGCCTCTGACTCCCCGCTTCTGATTCTGATTCCCTGCCTCTGATTCCCCATCTCTGATTCCGCACATCTGATTACCTGCCTCTGATTCCCCACCTCTGATTCCCCATATCTGATTCCCCGCCTCTGTTTCCACGCCTCTGATTCCCCGCCTCTGTTTCCCCATATCTAATTCCCCACCTCTGATGCCCCAACTCTGATTCCCCGCCTCTGATTCCCCAGCTCTGATTCCCCGCCTCTGATTCCCTGCATCCGATTCCCCATATCTGATTCCCCGCCTCTGTTTCCCTGCCCCTGATTCCCCGCCTCTGAATCCCCGCGTCTGATTCCCTGCCTCTGCTTCCCCGCCTCTGATTCCCCAACTCTGATTCCCCGCCTCTGATTCCCCGTGTTTGATACCCTGCCTCTGATTCCCGGCCTCTGATTCCCCATATCTGATTCCCCGCCTCTGATTCCCAACTATGATTCCCCGCCTCTTATTCCCCAGCTCTGATTCCCTGCCTCTGATTCCCCATCTCCGATTCCGCACATCTGATTCCCTGCCTCTGATTCCCAGCCTCTGATTCCCTGCCTCTGATTCCCCATCTCCGATTCCGCACATCTGATTCCCTGCCTCTGATTCCCCGCCTCTGATTCCCCGCCTCTGATTCCCTGCATCTGATTCCCAACCTCTGATTCCCCACCTCTGATTCCCCGTGTTTGATTCCCCTCCTCTGTTTCCCCGCCTCTGATTCCCCGCCTCCGATTCCCCAACTCTAATTCCCCGCCTCTGATTCCCCATATCTGATTCCCTGCCTCTGTTTCCCCGCCTCTGATTCCCCGCCCCTGTTTCCCCATATCTGATTCCCTGCCTCTGATTCCCCAACTTTGATTCCCAGCCTCTGATTCCCCAGCTCTGATTCCCCGCCTCTGATTCCCCGTGTTTGATTCCCTGCCTCTGATTCCCCGCCTCTGATTCCCCATCTCTGATTCACCGCCTTTGATTCGCCACCTCTGATTCCCCATATCTGATTCCCCACCTCTGTTTCCCCGCCTCTGATTCACCGCCTCTGATTCTCCATATGTCATTCCCCGCCTCTGACTCCCCATCTCTGATTCCCGGACTCTGATTCCCCACCTCTGATTCCCGGCCTCTTATTCCCAGCATCTGATTCCAGGCCTCTGATTCCCGTCCTCTGACTCCCCGCTTCTGATTCTGATTCCCTGCCTCTGATTCCCCATCTCTGATTCCGCACATCTGATTACCTGCCTCTGATTCCCCACCTCTGATTCCCCATATCTGATTCCCCGCCTCTGTTTCCACGCCTCTGATTCCCCGCCTCTGTTTCCCCATATCTAATTCCCCACCTCTGATGCCCCAACTCTGATTCCCCGCCTCTGATTCCACAGCTCTGATTCCCCGCCTCTGAATCCCCACATCCGATTCCCCATATCTGATTCCCCGCCTCTGTTTCCCCGCCCCTGATTCCCCGCCTCTGTTTCCCCATATCTGATTCCCCGCCTCTGATTCCCAACTATGATTCCCCGCCTCTTATTCCCCAGCTCTGATTCCCTGCCTCAGATTCCCCGCGTTCTATTCCCTGCCTCTGATTCCCCGCCTCTGATTCCCCGCCTCTGATTCCCTGCCTCTGATTCCCCATCTCCGATTCCGCACATCTGATTCCCTGCCTCTGATTCCCCGCCTCTGATTCCCCGCCTCTGATTCCCTGCCTCTGATTTTCAACCTCTGATTCCCCACCTCTGATTCCCCGTGTTTGATTCCCCGCCTATGTTTCCCCGCCTCTGATTCCCCGCCTCTGTTTCCCAATATCTAAGTCCCCGCCTCTGATTCCCCAACTCTAATTCCCCACCTCTGATTCCCCAGCTCTGATTCCCCGCCTCTGATTCCCTGCATCTGATTCCCTGCATCTGATTCCAAGCCTCTGATTCCCTGCCTCTGATTCCCAACCTCTGAGTCCCCACCTCTGATTCCCCATATCTGATTCCCAGCATCTGTTTCCCCGCCTCTGATTCCCCGCCTCTGTTTCCCCATATCTGATTCCCGGCCTCTGGTTCCCCGCCTCTGATTCCCCGCCTCTGATTCCCTGCCTCTGATTCCCCATCTCCGATTCCGCACATCTGATTCGCTGCCTCTGATTCCCCGCCTCTGTTTCCACGCCTCTGATTCCCCGCCTCTGTTTCCCCATATCTAATTCCCCACCTCTGATGCCCCAACTCTGATTCCCCGCCTCTGATTCCACAGCTCTGATTCCCCGCCTCTGATTCCCCACATCCGATTCCCCATATCTGATTCCCCGCCTCTGTTTCCCCGCCCCTGATTCCCCGCCTCTGTTTCCCCATATCTGATTCCCCGCCTCTGATTCCCAACTATGATTCCCCGCCTCTTATTCCCCAGCTCTGATTCCCTGCCTCAGATTCCCCGCGTTCTATTCCCTGCCTCTGATTCCCCGCCTGTGATTCCCCATCTCTGATTCACCACCTCTGATTCCCCACCACTGATTCCCCATATCTAATTCCCCGCCTCTGTTTGCCCGCCTCTGATTCCCCGCCTCTGTTTCCCCATATCTGATTCCCCGCCTTTGAATCCCCAACACTGATTCCCTGCCTCTGATTCCCCAGCTTCATTCCCCGCCTTTGATTCCCCCCGTCTGATTCCCAGCCTCTGAATCCCCGTGTCTGAAAACCTGCCTCTGATTCCCCGCCTCTGATTCCCCATCTCAGATTCACCGCCTCTGATTCCCCACCTCTGATTCCCCATCTCTGATTCCGCACATCCGATTCCCTGCCTCTGATTCCCCGACTCTGATTCCCCACCTCTGATTCCCCAGCTCTGATTCCCCGCCTCTGATTCCCCAACTCTGATTCCCCAGCTCTGATTCCCCAGCTGTGATTCCCTGCCTCTGATTCCCCGTGTTTGATCCCCTGCCTCTGATTCCCCAGCTCTGATTCCCCATCTCTGATTCACCGCCTTTGATTCGCCACCTCTGATTCCCCATATCTGATTCCTCGCCACTGTTTCCCCGCCTCTGATTCCCCGCCTCTGATTCCCCATATCTCATTCCCCGCCTCTGATTCCCCATCTCTGATTCCCGGACTCTGATTCCCCACCTCTGATTCCCCAGCTGTGATTCCCCGCCTCTGATTCCCCGTGTTTGATCCCCTGCCTCTGATTCCCCAGCTCTGATTCCCCATCTCTTATTCACCGCCTTTGATTCGCCACCTCTGATTCCCCATATCTGATTCCTCGCCACTGTTTCCCCGCCTCTGATTCCCCGCCTCTGATTCCCCATATCTCATTCCCCGCCTCTGATTCCCCATCTCTGATTCCCGGACTCTGATTCCCCACCTCTGATTCCTGACCTCTTATTCCCGGCATCTGATTCCGGCCTCTGATTCCCGGCATGTGATTCCCTGCTTCTGATTCTGATTCCCTGCCTCTGATTCCCCATTTCTGATTCCGCACATCTAATTCCCTGCCTCTGATTCCCCACCTCTGATTCCCCATATCTGAATCCCCGCCTCTGTTTCCCCGTCTCTGATTCCCTGCCTCTGTTTCCCCATATCTAAGTCCCCGCCTCTGATTCCCCAACTTTGATTCCCCACCTCTGATTCCCCAGCTCTGATTCCCCGCCTCTGATTCCCCACCTCTGATTCCCCATATCTGATTCCCAGCCTCTGTTTCCCCGCCTCTGATTCCCCAGCCCTGTTTCCCCATATCTGATTCCCTGCCTCTGATTCCCCAACATTGATTCCCAGCCTCTGATTCCCCAGCTCTGATTCCCCGCCTCTGATTCCCCGTGTTTGATTCCCTGCCTCTGATTCCCCGCCTCTGATTCCCCATCTCTGATTCACCGCCTTTGATTCGCCACCTCTGATTCCCCATATCTGATTCCCCACCTCTGTTTCCCCGCCTCTGATTCCCTGCCTCTGATTCCCCGCCTCTGATTCTCCATATCTCATTCCCCGCCTCTGACTCCCCATCTCTGATTCCCGGACTCTGATACCCCACCTCTGATTCCCGGCATCTTATTCCCAGCATCTGATTCCAGGCCTCTGATTCCCGGCCTCTGACTCCCCGCTTCAGATTCTGATTCCCTGCCTCTGATTCCCCATCTCTGATTCCACACATCTGATTACCTGCCTCTGATTCCCCACCTCTGATTCAACATATCTGATTCCCCGCCTCTGTTTCCACGCCTCTGATTCCCCGCCTCTGTTTCCCCATATCTAATTCCCCACCTCTGATGCCCCAACTCTGATTCCCCGCCTCTGATTCCACAGCTCTGATTCCCCGCCTCTGATTCCCCACATCCGATTCCCCATATCTGATTCCCCGCCTCTGTTTCCCAGCCCCTGATTCCCCGCCTCTGTTTCCGCATATCTGATTCCCCGCCTCTGATTCCCAACTATGATTCCCCGCCTCTTATTCCCCAGCTCTGATTCCCTGCCTCTGATTCCCCGCGTTCTATTCCCTGCCTCTGATTCCCCGCCTGTGATTCCCCATCTCTGATTCACCACCTCTGATTCCCCACCACTGATTCCCCCTATCTAATTCCCCACCTCTGTTTGCCCGCCTCTGATTCCCCGCCTCTGTTTCCCCATATCTGATTCCCCGCCTCTGAATCCCCAACTCTGATTCCCTGCCTCTGATTCCCCAGCTTCATTCCCCGCCTTTGATTCCCCCCGTCTGATTCCCAGCCTCTGAATCCCCGTGTCTGATAACCTGCCTCTGATTCCCCGCCTCTGATTCCCCATCTCAGATTCACCGCCTCTGATTCCCCACCTCTGATTCCCCATCTCTGATTCCGCACATCCAATTCCCTGCCTCTGATTCCCCGACTCTGATTCCCCACCTCTGATTCCCCAGCTCTGATTCCCCGCCTCTGATTCCCCAACTCTGATTCCCCGCCTCTGATTCCCCAGCTCTGATTCCCCGCCTCTGATTCCCCGTGTTTGATCCCCTGCCTCTGATTCCCCATCTCTGATTCCCCATCTCTGATTCACCGCCTTTGATTCGCCACCTCTGATTCCCCATATCTGATTCCTCGCCACTGTTTCCCCGCCTCTGATTCCCCGCCTCTGATTCCCCATATCTCATTCCCCGCCTCTGATTCCCCATCTCTGATTCCCGGACTCTGATTCCCCACCTCTGATTCCCGACCTCTTATTCCCGGCATCTGATTCCGGCCTGTGATTCCCGGCCTCAGATTCCCTGCTTCTGATTCTGATTCCCTGCCTCTGATTCCCCATTTCTGATTCCGCACATCTAATTCCCTGCCTCTGATTCCCCACCTCTGATTCCCCATATCTGAATCCCCGCCTCAGTTTCCCCGTCTCTGATTCCCCGCCTCTGTTTCCCCATATCTAAGTCCCCGCCTCTGATTCCCCAACTTTGATTCCCCACCTCTGATTCCCCAGCTCTGATTCCCCGCCTCTGATTCCCCACCTCTGATTCCCCATATCTGATTCCCAGCCTCTGTTTCCCCGCCTCTGATTCCCCGCCTCTGTTTCCCCATATCTGATTCCCGGCCTCTGATTCCCCGCCTCTGATTCCCCGCTTCTGATTCCCTGCCTCTGATTCCCCATCTCCGATTCCGCACATCTGATTCCCTGCCTCTCATTCCCCGCCTCTGATTCCCCGCCACTGATTCCCTGCCTCTGATTCCCAACCTCTGATTCCCCACCTCTGATTCCCAGTGTTTGATTCCTCGCCTCTGTTTCCCCGCCTCTGATTCCCCGCCTCTGATTCCCCAACTCTAATTCCCCGCCTCTGATTCCCCATATCTGATTTCCCGCCTCTGTTTCCCCGCCTCTTATTCCCCGCCCCTGTTTCCCCATATCTGATTCCCTGCCTCTGATTCCCCAACTTTGATTCCCAGCCTCTGATTCCCCAGCTCTGATTCCCCGCCTCTGATTCCCCGCATCTGATTCCCTGCATCTGATTCCAAGCCTCTGATTCCCTGCCTCTGATTCCCAACCTCTGATTCCCCACCTCTAATTCCCAATATCTGATTCCCAGCCTCTGTTTCCCCGCCTCTGATTCCCCGCCTCTGTTTCCCCATATCTGATTCCCGGCCTCTGATACCCCGCCTCTGATTCCCCGCCTCTGATTCCCTGCCTCTGATTCCACATCTCCGATTCCGCACATCTGATTCCCTGCCTCTGATTCCCCGCCTCTGATTCCCCGCCTCTGATTCCCTGCCTCTGATTCCCAACCTCTGATTCCCCACCTCTGATTCCCCGTGTTTGATTCCCCGCCTCTGTATCCCCGCCTCTGATTCCCCGCCTCTGATTCCCCAACTCTAATTCCCCGCCTCTGATTC
Source organism: Narcine bancroftii (assembly GCF_036971445.1). Taxonomy (NCBI): domain Eukaryota; kingdom Metazoa; phylum Chordata; class Chondrichthyes; order Torpediniformes; family Narcinidae; genus Narcine; species Narcine bancroftii. Next base: position 111,166,985 of record NC_091475.1, read on the forward strand.
CCCATATCTGATTCCCCGCCTCTGTTTCCCCGCCTCTGATTCCCCGCCCCTGTTTCCCCATATCTGATTCCCTGCCTCTGATTCCCCAACTTTGATTCCCAGCCTCTGATTCCCCAGCTCTCATTCCCCGCCTCTGATTCCCCGCATCTGATTCACTGCATCTGATTCCAAGCCTCTGATTCCCTGCCTCTGATTCCCAACCTCTGATTCCCCACCTCTGATTCCCCATATCTGATTCCCAGCCTCTGTTTCCCCGCCTCTGATTCCCCGCCTCTGTTTCCCATATCTGATTCCCGGCCTCTGATTCCCTGCATCTGATTCCCCGCCTCTGATTCCCTGCCTCTGATTCCTCATCTCCGATTCCGCACATCTGATTCCCTGCCTCTGATTCCCCGCCTCTGATTCCCCGCCTCTGATTCCCTGCCTCTGATTCCCAACCTCTGATTCCCCACCTCTGATTCCCCGTGTTTGATTACCCGCCTCTGTTTCCCCGCCTCTGATTCCCCGCCTCTGATTCCCCAACTCTAATTCCCCGCCTCTGATTCCCCATATCTGATTCCCTGCCTATGTTTCCCCGCCTCTGATTCCCCGCCCCTGTTTCCCCATATCTGATTCCCTGCCTCTGATTCCCCAACTTTGATTCCCAGCCTCTGATTCCCCAGCTCTGATTCCCCGCCTCTGATTCCCCGTGTTTGATTCCCTGCCTCTGATTCCCCGCCTCTGATTCCCCATCTCTGATTCACCGCCTTTGATTCGCCACCTCTGATTCCCCATATCTGATTCCCCACCTCTGTTTCCCCGCCTCTGATTCCCCGCCTCTGATTCTCCATATCTCATTACCCGCCTCTGACTCCCCATCTCTGATTCCCGTACTCTGATTCCCCACCTCTGATTCCCGGCCTCTTATTCCCAGCATCTGATTCCAGGCCTCTGATTCCCGGCCTCTGACTCCCCGCTTCTGATTCTGATTCCCTGCCTCTGATTCCCCGCCCCTGATTGCGCACATCTGATTCCCCGTCTCTGTTTCCCCATATCTAATTCCCCACCTCTGATGCCCCAACTCTGATTCCCCGCCTCTGATTCCCCAGCTCTGATTCCCCGCCTCTGATTCTCCACATCCGATTCCCAATATCTGATTCCCCGCCTTTGTTTCCCCGCCCCTGATTCCCCGCCTCTGTTTCCCCATATCTGATTCCCCGCCTCTGATTCCCAACTATGATTCCCCGCCTCTTATTCCCCAGCTCTGATTCCCTTCCTCTGATTCCCCGCGTTCTATTCCCTGCCTCTGATTCCCCACCTGTGATTCCCCATCTCTGATTCACCACCTCTGATTCCCCACCACTGATTCCCCATATCTAATTCCCCGCCTCTGTTTGCCCGCCTCTGATTCCCCGCCTCTGTTTCCCCATATCTGATTCCCCGCCTCTGAATCCCCAACTCTGATTCCCTGCCTCTGATTCCCCAGCTTCATTCCCCGCCTTTGATTCCCCCCGTCTGATTCCCAGCCTCTGAATCCCCGTGTCTGATAACCTGCCTCTGATTCCCCGCCTCTGATTCCCCATCTCAGATTCACCGCCTCTGATTCCCCACCTCTGATTCCCCATCTCTGATTCCGCACATCCGATTCCCTGCCTCTGATTCCCCGACTCTGATTCCCCACCTCTGATTCCCCAGCTCTGATTCCCCGCCTCTGATTCCCCAAACTCTGATTCCCCGCCTCTGATTCCCCAGCTCTGATTCCCCGCCTCTGATTCCCCGTGTTTGATCCCCTGCCTCTGATTCCCCAGCTCTGATTCCCCATCTCTGATTCACCGCCTTTGATTCGCCACCTCTGATTCCCCATATCTGATTCCTCGCCACTGTTTCCCCGCCTCTGATTCCGCGCCTCTGATTCCCCATATCTCATTCCCCGCCTCTGATTCCCCATCTCTGATTCCCGGACTCTGATTCCCCACCTCTGATTCCCGACCTCTTATTCCCGGCATCTGATTCCGGCCTCTGATTCCCGGCCTCTGATTCCCTGCTTCTGATTCTGATTCCCTGCCTCTGATTCCCCATTTCTGATTCCGCACATCTAATTCCCTGCCTCTGATTCCCCACCTCTGATTCCCCATATCTGAATCCCCGCCTCTGTTTCCCCGTCTCTGATTCCCCGCCTCTGTTTCCCCATATCTAAGTCCCCGCCTCTGATTCCCCAACTTTGATTCCCCACCTCTGATTCCCCAGCTCTGATTCCCCGCCTCTGATTCCCCACCTCTGATTCCCCATACCTGATTCCCAGCCTCTGTTTCCCCGCCTCTGATTCCCCACTTCTGTTTCCCCATATCTGATTCCCGGCCTCTGATTCCCTGCCTCTGATTCCCCGCCTCTGATTCCCTGCCTCTGATTCCCCATCTCCGATTCCGCACATCTGATTCCCTGCCTCTCATTCCCCGCCTCTGATTCCCTGCCTCTGATTCCCAACCTCTGATTCCCCATCTCTGATTCCCCATCTCTGATTCACCACCTCTGATTCCCCACCACTGATTCCCCATATCTAATTCCCCGCCTCTGTTTGCCCGCCTCTGATTCCCCGCCTCTGTTTCCCCATATCTGATTCCCCGCCTCTGAATCCCCAACTCTGATTCCCTGCCTCTGATTCCCCAGCTTCATTCCCCGCCTTTGATTCCCCCCGTCTGATTCCCAGCCTCTGAATCCCCGTGTCTGATAACCTGCCTCTGATACCCCGCCTCTGATTCCCCATCTCAGATTCACCGCCTCTGATTCCCCACCTCTGATTCCCCATCTCTGATTCCGCACATCCGATTCCCTGCCTCTGATTCCCCGACTCTGATTCCCCACCTCTGATTCCCCAGCTCTGATTCCCCGCCTCTGATTCCCCAACTCTGATTCCCCGCCTCTGATTTCCCGTGTTTGATTCCCTGCCTCTGATTCCCCGCCTCTGATTCCCCATCTCTGATTCACCGCCTTTGATTCGCCACCTCTGATTCCACATATCTGATTCCCCACCTCTCTTTCCCCGCCTCTGATTCCCCGCCTCTGATTCTCCATATCTCATTCCCCGCCTCTGAATCCCCATCTCTGATTCCCGGACTCTGATTCCCCACCTCTGATTCCCGGCCTCTTATTCCCAGCATCTGATTCCCGGCCTCTGATTCCCGGCCTCTGACTCCCCGCTTCTGATTCTGATTCCCTGCCTCTGATTCCCCATCTCTGATTCCGCACATCTGATTCCCTGCCTCTGATTCCCCACCTATGATTCCCCATATCTTATTTCCCGCCTCTGTTTCCCCGCCTCTGATTCCCCGCCTCTGTTTCCCCATATCTAATTCCCAACCTCTGATGCCCCAACTCTGATTCCCTGCCTCTGATTCCCCGCGTTCTATTCCCTGCCTCTGATTCCCCGCCTGTGATTCCCCATCTCTGATTCACCACCTCTGATTCCCCACCTCTGATTCCCCATATCTAATTCCCCGCCTCTGTTTGCCTGCCTCTGATTCCCCGCCTCTGTTTCCCCATATCTGATTCCCCGCCTCTGAATCCCCAACTCTGATTCCCTGCCTCTGATTCCCCAGCTCTGATTCCCCGCCTTTGATTCCCCCCGTCTGATTCCCAGCCTCTGAATCCCCGTGTCTGATTTCCTGCCTCTGTTTCCCCGCCTCTGATTCCCCGCCTCTGATTCCCCATATCTCATTCCCCGCCTCTGAATCCCCATCTCTGATTCCCAATATCTGATTCCCCGCCTCTGATTCCCCACCTCTGATTCCCCACCTCTGATTCGCCAGCTATGATTCCCCGCCTCTTATTCCCCGCGTCTGATTCCCTGCCTCTGATTCCCCGCCTCTGATTTCCCATATTGATTCCCTGCGTCTGATTCCCCGCCTCTGATTCCCCAACTCTGATTCCCCGTCTCTGATTCCCCATCTCTGATTCCGCACATCCGATTCCCTGCCTCTGATTCCCCGACTCTGATTCCCCGCCTCTGATTCCCCGTGTTTGATCCCCTGCCTCTGATTCCCCAGCTCTGATTCCCCATCTCTGATTCACCGCCTTTGATTCGCCACCTCTGATTCCCCATATCTGATTCCCCGCCTCTGTATCCCCGCCTCTGATTCCCCGCCTCTGATTCCCCAACGCTAATTCCCCGCCTCTGATTCCCCATATCTGATTCCCCGCCTCTGTTTCCCCGCCTCTGATTCCCCGCCCCTGTTTCCCCATATCTGATTCCCTGCCTCTGATTCCCCAACTTTGATTCCCAGCCTGTGATTCCCAGCTCTCATTCCCCGCCTCTGATTCCCCGCATCTGATTCACTGCATCTGATTCCAAGCCTCTGATTCCCTGCCTCTGATTCCCAACCTCTGATTCCCCACCTCTGATTCCCCATATCTGATTCCCAGCCTCTGTTTCCCCGCCTCTGATTCCCCGCCTCTGTTTCCCCATATCTAATTCCCAGCCTCTGATTCCCCGCATCTGATTCCCCGCCTCTGATTCCCTTCCTCTGATTCCTCATCTCCGATTCCGCACATCTGATTCCCTGCCTCTGATTCCCCGCCTCTGATTCCCCGCCTCTGATTCCCTGCCTCTGATTCCCAACCTCTGATTCCCCACCTCTGATTCCCCGTGTTTGATTACCCGCCTCTGTTTCCCCGCCTCTGATTCCCCGCCTCTGATTCCCCAACTCTAATTCCCCGCCTCTGATTCCCCATATCTGATTCCCTGCCTATGTTTCCCCGCCTCTGATTCCCCGCCCCTGTTTCCCCATATCTGATTCCCTGCCTCTGATTCCCCAACTTTGATTCCCAGCCTCTGATTCCCCGCCTCTGATTCCCCATCTCTGATTCACCGCCTTTGATTCGCCACCTCTGATTCCCCATATCTGACTCCCCACCTCTGTTTCCCCGCCTCTGATTCCCCGCCTCTGATTCTCCATATCTCATTACCCGCCTCTGACTCCCCATCTCTGATTCCCGTACTCTGATTCCCCACCTCTGATTCCCGGCCTCTTATTCCCAGCATCTGATTCCAGGCCTGTGATTCCCGGCCTCTGACTCCCCGCTTCTGATTCTGATTCCCTGCCTCTGATTCCCCGCCTCTGATTCCGCACATCTGATTCCCCGTCTCTGTTTCCCCATATCTAATTCCCCACCTCTGATGCCCCATCTCTGATTCCCCGCCTCTGATTCCCCAGCTCTGATTCCCCGCCTCTGATTCTCCACATCCGATTCCCAATATCTGATTCCCCGCCTTTGTTTCCCCGCCCCTGATTCCCCGCCTCTGTTTCCCCATATCTGATTCCCCGCCTCTGATTCCCAACTATGATTCCCCGCCTCTTATTCCCCAGCTCTGATTCCCTTCCTCTGATTCCCCGCGTTCTATTCCCTGCCTCTGATTCCCCGCCTGTGATTCCCCATCTCTGATTCACCACCTCTGATTCCCCACCACTGATTCCCCATATCTAATTCCCCGCCTCTGTTTGCCCGCCTCTGATTCCCCGCCTCTGTTTCCCCATATCTGATTCCCCGCCTCTGAATCCCCAACTCTGATTCCCTGCCTCTGATTCCCCAGCTTCATTCCCCGCCTTTGATTCCCCCCGTCTGATTCCCAGCCTCTGAATCCCCGTGTCTGATAAACTGCCTCTGATTCCCCGCCTCTGATTCCCCATCTCAGATTCACCGCGTCTGATTCCCCACCTCTGATTCCCCATCTCTGATTCCGCACATCCAATTCCCTGCCTCTGATTCCCCGACTCTGATTCCCCACCTCTGATTCCCCAGCTCTGATTCCCCGCCTCTGATTCCCCAACTCTGATTCCCCGCCTCTGATTCCCCAGCTCTGATTCCCCGCCTCTGATTCCCCGTGTTTGATCCCCTGCCTCTGATTCCCCAGCTCTGATTCCCCAGCTCTGATTCACCGCCTTGGATTCGCCACCTCTGATTCCCCATATCTGATTCCTCGCCACTGTTTCCCCGCCTCTGATTCCGCGCCTCTGATTCCCCATATCTCATTCCCCGCCTCTGATTCCCCATCTCTGATTCCCGGACTCTGATTCCCCACCTCTGATTCCCGACCTCTTATTCCCGGCATCTGATTCCGGCCTCTGATTCCCGGCCTCTGATTCCCTGCTTCTGATTCTGATTCCCTGCCTCTGATTCCCCATTTCTGATTCCGCACATCTAATTCCCTGCCTCTGATTCCCCACCTCTGATTCCCCATATCTGAATCCCCGCCTCTGTTTCCCCGTCTCTGATTCCCCGCCTCTGTTTCCCCATATCTAAGTCCCCGCCTCTGATTCCCCAACTTTGATTCCCCACCTCTGATTCCCCAGCTCTGATTCCCCGCCTCTGATTCCCCACCTCTGATTCCCCATACCTGATTCCCAGCCTCTGTTTCCCCGCCTCTGATTCCCCACTTCTGTTTCCCCATATCTGATTCCCGGCCTCTGATTCCCTGCCTCTGATTCCCCGCCTCTGATTCCCTGCCTCTGATTCCCCATCTCCGATTCCGCACATCTGATTCCCTGCCTCTCATTCCCCGCCTCTGATTCCCCGCCTCTGATTCCCTGCCTCTGATTCCCAACCTCTGATTCCCCACCTCTGATTCCCCATATCTGATTCCCAGCCTCTGTTTCCCCGCCTCTGATTCCCCGCCTCTGTTTCCCATATCTGATTCCCGGCCTCTGATTCCCTGCATCTGATTCCCCGCCTCTGATTCCCTGCCTCTGATTCCTCATCTCCGATTCCGCACATCTGATTCCCTGCCTCTGATTCCCCGCCTCTGATTCCCCGCCTCTGATTCCCTGCCTCTGATTCCCAACCTCTGATTCCCCACCTCTGATTCCCCGTGTTTGATTACCCGCCTCTGTTTCCCCGCCTCTGATTCCCCGCCTCTGATTCCCCAACTCTAATTCCCCGCCTCTGATTCCCCATATCTGATTCCCTGCCTATGTTTCCCCGCCTCTGATTCCCCGCCCCTGTTTCCCCATATCTGATTCCCTGCCTCTGATTCCCCAACTTTGATTCCCAGCCTCTGATTCCCCAGCTCTGATTCCCCGCCTCTGATTCCCCGTGTTTGATTCCCTGCCTCTGATTCCCCGCCTCTGATTCCCCATCTCTGATTCACCGCCTTTGATTCGCCACCTCTGATTCCCCATATCTGATTCCCCACCTCTGTTTCCCCGCCTCTGATTCCCCGCCTCTGATTCTCCATATCTCATTACCCGCCTCTGACTCCCCATCTCTGATTCCCGTACTCTGATTCCCCACCTCTGATTCCCGGCCTCTTATTCCCAGCATCTGATTCCAGGCCTCTGATTCCCGGCCTCTGACTCCCCGCTTCTGATTCTGATTCCCTGCCTCTGATTCCCCGCCCCTGATTGCGCACATCTGATTCCCCGTCTCTGTTTCCCCATATCTAATTCCCCACCTCTGATGCCCCAACTCTGATTCCCCGCCTCTGATTCCCCAGCTCTGATTCCCCGCCTCTGATTCTCCACATCCGATTCCCAATATCTGATTCCCCGCCTTTGTTTCCCCGCCCCTGATTCCCCGCCTCTGTTTCCCCATATCTGATTCCCCGCCTCTGATTCCCAACTATGATTCCCCGCCTCTTATTCCCCAGCTCTGATTCCCTTCCTCTGATTCCCCGCGTTCTATTCCCTGCCTCTGATTCCCCACCTGTGATTCCCCATCTCTGATTCACCACCTCTGATTCCCCACCACTGATTCCCCATATCTAATTCCCCGCCTCTGTTTGCCCGCCTCTGATTCCCCGCCTCTGTTTCCCCATATCTGATTCCCCGCCTCTGAATCCCCAACTCTGATTCCCTGCCTCTGATTCCCCAGCTTCATTCCCCGCCTTTGATTCCCCCCGTCTGATTCCCAGCCTCTGAATCCCCGTGTCTGATAACCTGCCTCTGATTCCCCGCCTCTGATTCCCCATCTCAGATTCACCGCCTCTGATTCCCCACCTCTGATTCCCCATCTCTGATTCCGCACATCCGATTCCCTGCCTCTGATTCCCCGACTCTGATTCCCCACCTCTGATTCCCCAGCTCTGATTCCCCGCCTCTGATTCCCCAAACTCTGATTCCCCGCCTCTGATTCCCCAGCTCTGATTCCCCGCCTCTGATTCCCCGTGTTTGATCCCCTGCCTCTGATTCCCCAGCTCTGATTCCCCATCTCTGATTCACCGCCTTTGATTCGCCACCTCTGATTCCCCATATCTGATTCCTCGCCACTGTTTCCCCGCCTCTGATTCCGCGCCTCTGATTCCCCATATCTCATTCCCCGCCTCTGATTCCCCATCTCTGATTCCCGGACTCTGATTCCCCACCTCTGATTCCCGACCTCTTATTCCCGGCATCTGATTCCGGCCTCTGATTCCCGGCCTCTGATTCCCTGCTTCTGATTCTGATTCCCTGCCTCTGATTCCCCATTTCTGATTCCGCACATCTAATTCCCTGCCTCTGATTCCCCACCTCTGATTCCCCATATCTGAATCCCCGCCTCTGTTTCCCCGTCTCTGATTCCCCGCCTCTGTTTCCCCATATCTAAGTCCCCGCCTCTGATTCCCCAACTTTGATTCCCCACCTCTGATTCCCCAGCTCTGATTCCCCGCCTCTGATTCCCCACCTCTGATTCCCCATACCTGATTCCCAGCCTCTGTTTCCCCGCCTCTGATTCCCCACTTCTGTTTCCCCATATCTGATTCCCGGCCTCTGATTCCCTGCCTCTGATTCCCCGCCTCTGATTCCCTGCCTCTGATTCCCCATCTCCGATTCCGCACATCTGATTCCCTGCCTCTCATTCCCCGCCTCTGATTCCCTGCCTCTGATTCCCAACCTCTGATTCCCCATCTCTGATTCCCCATCTCTGATTCACCACCTCTGATTCCCCACCACTGATTCCCCATATCTAATTCCCCGCCTCTGTTTGCCCGCCTCTGATTCCCCGCCTCTGTTTCCCCATATCTGATTCCCCGCCTCTGAATCCCCAACTCTGATTCCCTGCCTCTGATTCCCCAGCTTCATTCCCCGCCTTTGATTCCCCCCGTCTGATTCCCAGCCTCTGAATCCCCGTGTCTGATAACCTGCCTCTGATACCCCGCCTCTGATTCCCCATCTCAGATTCACCGCCTCTGATTCCCCACCTCTGATTCCCCATCTCTGATTCCGCACATCCGATTCCCTGCCTCTGATTCCCCGACTCTGATTCCCCACCTCTGATTCCCCAGCTCTGATTCCCCGCCTCTGATTCCCCAACTCTGATTCCCCGCCTCTGATTTCCCGTGTTTGATTCCCTGCCTCTGATTCCCCGCCTCTGATTCCCCATCTCTGATTCACCGCCTTTGATTCGCCACCTCTGATTCCACATATCTGATTCCCCACCTCTCTTTCCCCGCCTCTGATTCCCCGCCTCTGATTCTCCATATCTCATTCCCCGCCTCTGAATCCCCATCTCTGATTCCCGGACTCTGATTCCCCACCTCTGATTCCCGGCCTCTTATTCCCAGCATCTGATTCCCGGCCTCTGATTCCCGGCCTCTGACTCCCCGCTTCTGATTCTGATTCCCTGCCTCTGATTCCCCATCTCTGATTCCGCACATCTGATTCCCTGCCTCTGATTCCCCACCTATGATTCCCCATATCTTATTTCCCGCCTCTGTTTCCCCGCCTCTGATTCCCCGCCTCTGTTTCCCCATATCTAATTCCCAACCTCTGATGCCCCAACTCTGATTCCCTGCCTCTGATTCCCCGCGTTCTATTCCCTGCCTCTGATTCCCCGCCTGTGATTCCCCATCTCTGATTCACCACCTCTGATTCCCCACCTCTGATTCCCCATATCTAATTCCCCGCCTCTGTTTGCCTGCCTCTGATTCCCCGCCTCTGTTTCCCCATATCTGATTCCCCGCCTCTGAATCCCCAACTCTGATTCCCTGCCTCTGATTCCCCAGCTCTGATTCCCCGCCTTTGATTCCCCCCGTCTGATTCCCAGCCTCTGAATCCCCGTGTCTGATTTCCTGCCTCTGTTTCCCCGCCTCTGATTCCCCGCCTCTGATTCCCCATATCTCATTCCCCGCCTCTGAATCCCCATCTCTGATTCCCAATATCTGATTCCCCGCCTCTGATTCCCCACCTCTGATTCCCCACCTCTGATTCGCCAGCTATGATTCCCCGCCTCTTATTCCCCGCGTCTGATTCCCTGCCTCTGATTCCCCGCCTCTGATTTCCCATATTGATTCCCTGCGTCTGATTCCCCGCCTCTGATTCCCCAACTCTGATTCCCCGTCTCTGATTCCCCATCTCTGATTCCGCACATCCGATTCCCTGCCTCTGATTCCCCGACTCTGATTCCCCGCCTCTGATTCCCCGTGTTTGATCCCCTGCCTCTGATTCCCCAGCTCTGATTCCCCATCTCTGATTCACCGCCTTTGATTCGCCACCTCTGATTCCCCATATCTGATTCCCCGCCTCTGTATCCCCGCCTCTGATTCCCCGCCTCTGATTCCCCAACGCTAATTCCCCGCCTCTGATTCCCCATATCTGATTCCCCGCCTCTGTTTCCCCGCCTCTGATTCCCCGCCCCTGTTTCCCCATATCTGATTCCCTGCCTCTGATTCCCCAACTTTGATTCCCAGCCTGTGATTCCCAGCTCTCATTCCCCGCCTCTGATTCCCCGCATCTGATTCACTGCATCTGATTCCAAGCCTCTGATTCCCTGCCTCTGATTCCCAACCTCTGATTCCCCACCTCTGATTCCCCATATCTGATTCCCAGCCTCTGTTTCCCCGCCTCTGATTCCCCGCCTCTGTTTCCCCATATCTAATTCCCAGCCTCTGATTCCCCGCATCTGATTCCCCGCCTCTGATTCCCTTCCTCTGATTCCTCATCTCCGATTCCGCACATCTGATTCCCTGCCTCTGATTCCCCGCCTCTGATTCCCCGCCTCTGATTCCCTGCCTCTGATTCCCAACCTCTGATTCCCCACCTCTGATTCCCCGTGTTTGATTACCCGCCTCTGTTTCCCCGCCTCTGATTCCCCGCCTCTGATTCCCCAACTCTAATTCCCCGCCTCTGATTCCCCATATCTGATTCCCTGCCTATGTTTCCCCGCCTCTGATTCCCCGCCCCTGTTTCCCCATATCTGATTCCCTGCCTCTGCTTCCCCAACTTTGATTCCCAGCCTCTGATTCCCCGCCTCTGATTCCCCATCTCTGATTCACCGCCTTTGATTCGCCACCTCTGATTCCCCATATCTGACTCCCCACCTCTGTTTCCCCGCCTCTGATTCCCCGCCTCTGATTCTCCATATCTCATTACCCGCCTCTGACTCCCCATCTCTGATTCCCGTACTCTGATTCCCCACCTCTGATTCCCGGCCTCTTATTCCCAGCATCTGATTCCAGGCCTGTGATTCCCGGCCTCTGACTCCCCGCTTCTGATTCTGATTCCCTGCCTCTGATTCCCCGCCTCTGATTCCGCACATCTGATTCCCCGTCTCTGTTTCCCCATATCTAATTCCCCACCTCTGATGCCCCAACTCTGATTCCCCGCCTCTGATTCCCCAGCTCTGATTCCCCGCCTCTGATTCTCCACATCCGATTCCCAATATCTGATTCCCCGCCTTTGTTTCCCCGCCCCTGATTCCCCGCCTCTGTTTCCCCATATCTGATTCCCCGCCTCTGATTCCCAACTATGATTCCCCGCCTCTTATTCCCCAGCTCTGATTCCCTTCCTCTGATTCCCCGCGTTCTATTCCCTGCCTCTGATTCCCCGCCTGTGATTCCCCATCTCTGATTCACCACCTCTGATTCCCCACCACTGATTCCCCATATCTAATTCCCCGCCTCTGTTTGCCCGCCTCTGATTCCCCGCCTCTGTTTCCCCATATCTGATTCCCCGCCTCTGAATCCCCAACTCTGATTCCCTGCCTCTGATTCCCCAGCTTCATTCCCCGCCTTTGATTCCCCCCGTCTGATTCCCAGCCTCTGAATCCCCGTGTCTGATAAACTGCCTCTGATTCCCCGCCTCTGATTCCCCATCTCAGATTCACCGCCTCTGATTCCCCACCTCTGATTCCCCATCTCTGATTCCGCACATCCAATTCCCTGCCTCTGATTCCCCGACTCTGATTCCCCACCTCTGATTCCCCAGCTCTGATTCCCCGCCTCTGATTCCCCAGCTCTGATTCCCCGCCTCTGATTCCCCGTGTTTGATCCCCTGCCTCTGATTCCCCAGCTCTGATTCCCCAGCTCTGATTCACCGCCTTGGATTCGCCACCTCTGATTCCCCATATCTGATTCCTCGCCACTGTTTCCCCGCCTCTGATTCCGCGCCTCTGATTCCCCATATCTCATTCCCCGCCTCTGATTCCCCATCTCTGATTCCCGGACTCTGATTCCCCACCTCTGATTCCCGACCTCTTATTCCCGGCATCTGATTCCGGCCTCTGATTCCCGGCCTCTGATTCCCTGCTTCTGATTCTGATTCCCTGCCTCTGATTCCCCATTTCTGATTCCGCACATCTAATTCCCTGCCTCTGATTCCCCACCTCTGATTCCCCATATCTGAATCCCCGCCTCTGTTTCCCCGTCTCTGATTCCCCGCCTCTGTTTCCCCATATCTAAGTCCCCGCCTCTGATTCCCCAACTTTGATTCCCCACCTCTGATTCCCCAGCTCTGATTCCCCGCCTCTGATTCCCCACCTCTGATTCCCCATACCTGATTCCCAGCCTCTGTTTCCCCGCCTCTGATTCCCCACTTCTGTTTCCCCATATCTGATTCCCGGCCTCTGATTCCCTGCCTCTGATTCCCCGCCTCTGATTCCCTGCCTCTGATTCCCCATCTCCGATTCCGCACATCTGATTCCCTGCCTCTCATTCCCCGCCTCTGATTCCCCGCCTCTGATTCCCTGCCTCTGATTCCCAACCTCTGATTCCCCACCTCTGATTCCCCGTGTTTGATTCCCCGCCTCTGTTTCCCCGCCTCTCATTCCCCGCCTCTGATTCCCCAACCCTAATTCCCCGCCTCTGATTCCCCATATCTGATTCCCCGCCTCTGTTTCCCCGCCTCTGATTCCCCGCCCCTGTTTCCCCATATCTGATTCCCTGCCTCTGATTCCCCAACTTTGATTCCCAGACTCTGATTCCCCAGCTCTGATTCCCCGCCTCTGATTCCCCGCATCTGATTCCCTGCATCTGATTCCAAGCCTCTGATTCCCTGCCTCTGATTCCCAACCTCTGATTCCCCACCTTTGATTCCCCATATCTGATTCCCAGCCTCTGTTTCCCCGCCTCTGATTCCCCGCCTCTGTTTCCCCATATCTGATTCCCGGCCTCTGATTCCCCGCCTCTGATTCCCCGCCTCTGATTCCCTGCCTCTGATTCCCCATCTCCGATTCCGCACATCTGATTCCCTGCCTCTGATTCCCCGCCTCTGATTCCCCGCCGCTGATTCCCTGCCTCTGATTTCCAACCTCTGATTCCCCACCTATGATTCCCCGTGTTTGATTCCCCGCCTCTGTTTCCCCGCCACTGATTCCCCGCCTCTGATTCCCCAACTCTAATTCCCCGCCTCTGATTCCCCATATCTGATTCCCCGCCTCTGTTTCCCCGCCTCTGATTACCCGCCCCTGTTTCCCCATATCTGATTCCCTGACTCTGATTCCCCAACTTTGATTCCCAGCCTCTGATTCCCCAGCTCTGATTCCCCGCCTCTGATTCCACGTGTTTGATTCCCTGCCTCTGATTCCCCGCCTCTGATTAACCATCTCTGATTCACCGCCTTTGATTCGCCACCTCTGATTCCCCATATCTGATTCCCCACCTCTGTTTCCCCGCCTCTGATTCCCCGCCTCTGATTCTCCATATCTCATTCCCCGCCTCTGACTCCCCATCTCTGATTCCCGGACTCTGATTCCCCACCTCTGATTCCCGGCCTCTTATTCCCAGCATCTGATTCCAGGCCTCTGATTCCCGGCCTCTGACTCCCCGCTTCTGATTCTGATTCCCTGCCTCTGATTCCCCATCTCTGATTCCGCACATCTGATTACCTGCCTCTGATTCCCCACCTCTGATTCCCCATATCTGATTCCCCGCCTCTGTTTCCACGCCTCTGATTCCCCGCCTCTGTTTCCCCATATCTAATTCCCCACCTCTGATGCCCCAACTCTGATTCCCCGCCTCTGATTCCCCAGCTCTGATTCCCCGCCTCTGATTCCCTGCATCCGATTCCCCATATCTGATTCCCCGCCTCTGTTTCCCTGCCCCTGATTCCCCGCCTCTGAATCCCCGCGTCTGATTCCCTGCCTCTGCTTCCCCGCCTCTGATTCCCCAACTCTGATTCCCCGCCTCTGATTCCCCGTGTTTGATACCCTGCCTCTGATTCCCGGCCTCTGATTCCCCATATCTGATTCCCCGCCTCTGATTCCCAACTATGATTCCCCGCCTCTTATTCCCCAGCTCTGATTCCCTGCCTCTGATTCCCCATCTCCGATTCCGCACATCTGATTCCCTGCCTCTGATTCCCAGCCTCTGATTCCCTGCCTCTGATTCCCCATCTCCGATTCCGCACATCTGATTCCCTGCCTCTGATTCCCCGCCTCTGATTCCCCGCCTCTGATTCCCTGCATCTGATTCCCAACCTCTGATTCCCCACCTCTGATTCCCCGTGTTTGATTCCCCTCCTCTGTTTCCCCGCCTCTGATTCCCCGCCTCCGATTCCCCAACTCTAATTCCCCGCCTCTGATTCCCCATATCTGATTCCCTGCCTCTGTTTCCCCGCCTCTGATTCCCCGCCCCTGTTTCCCCATATCTGATTCCCTGCCTCTGATTCCCCAACTTTGATTCCCAGCCTCTGATTCCCCAGCTCTGATTCCCCGCCTCTGATTCCCCGTGTTTGATTCCCTGCCTCTGATTCCCCGCCTCTGATTCCCCATCTCTGATTCACCGCCTTTGATTCGCCACCTCTGATTCCCCATATCTGATTCCCCACCTCTGTTTCCCCGCCTCTGATTCACCGCCTCTGATTCTCCATATGTCATTCCCCGCCTCTGACTCCCCATCTCTGATTCCCGGACTCTGATTCCCCACCTCTGATTCCCGGCCTCTTATTCCCAGCATCTGATTCCAGGCCTCTGATTCCCGTCCTCTGACTCCCCGCTTCTGATTCTGATTCCCTGCCTCTGATTCCCCATCTCTGATTCCGCACATCTGATTACCTGCCTCTGATTCCCCACCTCTGATTCCCCATATCTGATTCCCCGCCTCTGTTTCCACGCCTCTGATTCCCCGCCTCTGTTTCCCCATATCTAATTCCCCACCTCTGATGCCCCAACTCTGATTCCCCGCCTCTGATTCCACAGCTCTGATTCCCCGCCTCTGAATCCCCACATCCGATTCCCCATATCTGATTCCCCGCCTCTGTTTCCCCGCCCCTGATTCCCCGCCTCTGTTTCCCCATATCTGATTCCCCGCCTCTGATTCCCAACTATGATTCCCCGCCTCTTATTCCCCAGCTCTGATTCCCTGCCTCAGATTCCCCGCGTTCTATTCCCTGCCTCTGATTCCCCGCCTGTGATTCCCCATCTCTGATTCACCACCTCTGATTCCCCACCACTGATTCCCCATATCTAATTCCCCGCCTCTGTTTGCCCGCCTCTGATTCCCCGCCTCTGTTTCCCCATATCTGATTCCCCGCCTTTGAATCCCCAACACTGATTCCCTGCCTCTGATTCCCCAGCTTCATTCCCCGCCTTTGATTCCCCCCGTCTGATTCCCAGCCTCTGAATCCCCGTGTCTGAAAACCTGCCTCTGTTTCCCCGCCTCTGATTCCCCGCCCCTGTTTCCCCATATCTGATTCCCTGCCTCTGATTCCCCAACTTTGATTCCCAGCCTCTGATTCCCCAGCTCTGATTCCCCGCCTCTGATTCCCCACATCTGATTCCCTGCATCTGATTCCAAGCCTCTGATTCCCTGCCTCTGATTCCCAACCTCTGATTCCCCACCTCTAATTCCCCATATCTGATGCCCAGCCTCTGTTTCCCCGCCTCTGATTCCCCGCCTCTGTTTCCCCATATCTGATTCCCGGCCTCTGATACCCCGCCTCTGATTCCCCGCCTCTGATTCCCTGCCTCTGATTCCCCATCTCCGATTCCGCACATCTGATTCCCTGCCTCTGATTCCCCGCCTCTGATTCCCCGCCTCTGATTCCCTGCCTCTGATTTTCAACCTCTGATTCCCCACCTCTGATTCCCCGTGTTTGATTCCCCGCCTATGTTTCCCCGCCTCTGATTCCCCGCCTCTGTTTCCCAATATCTAAGTCCCCGCCTCTGATTCCCCAACTCTAATTCCCCACCTCTGATTCCCCAGCTCTGATTCCCCGCCTCTGATTCCCTGCATCTGATTCCCTGCATCTGATTCCAAGCCTCTGATTCCCTGCCTCTGATTCCCAACCTCTGAGTCCCCACCTCTGATTCCCCATATCTGATTCCCAGCATCTGTTTCCCCGCCTCTGATTCCCCGCCTCTGTTTCCCCATATCTGATTCCCGGCCTCTGGTTCCCCGCCTCTGATTCCCCGCCTCTGATTCCCTGCCTCTGATTCCCCATCTCCGATTCCGCACATCTGATTCGCTGCCTCTGATTCCCCGCCTCTGTTTCCACGCCTCTGATTCCCCGCCTCTGTTTCCCCATATCTAATTCCCCACCTCTGATGCCCCAACTCTGATTCCCCGCCTCTGATTCCACAGCTCTGATTCCCCGCCTCTGATTCCCCACATCCGATTCCCCATATCTGATTCCCCGCCTCTGTTTCCCCGCCCCTGATTCCCCGCCTCTGTTTCCCCATATCTGATTCCCCGCCTCTGATTCCCAACTATGATTCCCCGCCTCTTATTCCCCAGCTCTGATTCCCTGCCTCAGATTCCCCGCGTTCTATTCCCTGCCTCTGATTCCCCGCCTGTGATTCCCCATCTCTGATTCACCACCTCTGATTCCCCACCACTGATTCCCCATATCTAATTCCCCGCCTCTGTTTGCCCGCCTCTGATTCCCCGCCTCTGTTTCCCCATATCTGATTCCCCGCCTTTGAATCCCCAACACTGATTCCCTGCCTCTGATTCACAGCTTCATTCCCCGCCTTTGATTCCCCCCGTCTGATTCCCAGCCTCTGAATCCCCGTGTCTGAAAACCTGCCTCTGATTCCCCGCCTCTGATTCCCCATCTCAGATTCACCGCCTCTGATTCCCCACCTCTGATTCCCCATCTCTGATTCCGCACATCCGATTCCCTGCCTCTGATTCCCCGACTCTGATTCCCCACCTCTGATTCCCCAGCTCTGATTCCCCGCCTCTGATTCCCCAACTCTGATTCCCCAGCTCTGATTCCCCAGCTGTGATTCCCTGCCTCTGATTCCCCGTGTTTGATCCCCTGCCTCTGACTCCCCATCTCTGATTCCCGGACTCTGATACCCCACCTCTGATTCCCGGCATCTTATTCCCAGCATCTGATTCCAGGCCTCTGATTCCCGGCCTCTGACTCCCCGCTTCAGATTCTGATTCCCTGCCTCTGATTCCCCATCTCTGATTCCACACATCTGATTACCTGCCTCTGATTCCCCACCTCTGATTCAACATATCTGATTCCCCGCCTCTGTTTCCACGCCTCTGATTCCCCGCCTCTGTTTCCCCATATCTAATTCCCCACCTCTGATGCCCCAACTCTGATTCCCCGCGTCTGATTCCACAGCTCTGATTCCCCGCCTCTGATTCCCCACATCCGATTCCCCATATCTGATTCCCCGCCTCTCTTTCCCAGCCCCTGATTCCCCGCCTCTGTTTCCGCATATCTGATTCCCCGCCTCTGATTCCCAACTATGATTCCCCGCCTCTTATTCCCCAGCTCTGATTCCCTGCCTCTGATTCCCCGCGTTCTATTCCCTGCCTCTGATTCCCCGCCTGTGATTCCCCATCTCTGATTCACCACCTCTGATTCCCCACCACTGATTCCCCCTATCTAATTCCCCACCTCTGTTTGCCCGCCTCTGATTCCCCGCCTCTGTTTCCCCATATCTGATTCCCCGCCTCTGAATCCCCAACTCTGATTCCCTGCCTCTGATTCCCCAGCTTCATTCCCCGCCTTTGATTCCCCCCGTCTGATTCCCAGCCTCTGAATCCCCGTGTCTGATAACCTGCCTCTGATTCCCCGCCTCTGATTCCCCATCTCAGATTCACCGCCTCTGATTCCCCACCTCTGATTCCCCATCTCTGATTCCGCACATCCAATTCCCTGCCTCTGATTCCCCGACTCTGATTCCCCACCTCTGATTCCCCAGCTCTGATTCCCCGCCTCTGATTCCCCAACTCTGATTCCCCGCCTCTGATTCCCCAGTCTGATTCCCCGCCTCTGATTCCCCGTGTTTGATCCCCTGCCTCTGATTCCCCATCTCTGATTCCCCATCTCTGATTCACCGCCTTTGATTCGCCACCTCTGATACCCCATATCTGATTCCTCGCCACTGTTTCCCCGCCTCTGATTCCCCGCCTCTGATTCCCCATATCTCATTCCCCGCCTCTGATTCCCCATCTCTGATTCCCGGACTCTGATTCCCCACCTCTGATTCCCGACCTCTTATTCCCGGCATCTGATTCCGGCCTGTGATTCCCGGCCTCTGATTCCCTGCTTCTGATTTTGATTCCCTGCCTCTGATTCCCCATTTCTGATTCCGCACATCTAATTCCCTGCCTCTGATTCCCCACCTCTGATTCCCCATATCTGAATCCCCGTCTCAGTTTCCCCGTCTCTGATTCCCCGCCTCTGTTTCCCCATATCTAAGTCCCCGCCTCTGATTCCCCAACTTTGATTCCCCACCTCTGATTCCCCAGCTCTGATTCCCCGCCTCTGATTCCCCACCTCTGATTCCCCATATCTGATTCCCAGCCTCTGTTTCCCCGCCTCTGATTCCCCGCCTCTGTTTTCCCATATCTGATTCCCGGCCTCTGATTCCCCGCCTCTGATTCCCCGCTTCTGATTCCCTGCCTCTGATTCCCCATCTCCGATTCCGCACATCTGATTCCCTGCCTCTCATTCCCCGCCTCTGATTCCCCGCCACTGATTCCCTGCCTCTGATTCCCAACCTCTGATTCCCCACCTCTGATTCCCAGTGTTTGATTCCCCGCCTCTGTTTCCCCGCCTCTGATTCCCCGCCTCTGATTCCCCAACTCTAATTCCCCGCCTCTGATTCCCCATATCTGATTCCCCGCCTCTGTTTCCCCGCCTCTGATTCCCCGCCCCTGTTTCCCCATATCTGATTCCCTGCCTCTGATTCCCCAACTTTGATTCCCAGCCTCTGATTCCCCAGCTCTGATTCCCCGCCTCTGATTCCCCACATCTGATTCCCTGCATCTGATTCCAAGCCTCTGATTCCCTGCCTCTGATTCCCAACCTCTGATTCCCCACCTCTAATTCCCCATATCTGATGCCCAGCCTCTGTTTCCCCGCCTCTGATTCCCCGCCTCTGTTTCCCCATATCTGATTCCCGGCCTCTGATACCCCGCCTCTGATTCCCCGCCTCTGATTCCCTGCCTCTGATTCCCCATCTCCGATTCCGCACATCTGATTCCCTGCCTCTGATTCCCCGCCTCTGATTCCCCGCCTCTGATTCCCTGCCTCTGATTTTCAACCTCTGATTCCCCACCTCTGATTCCCCGTGTTTGATTCCCCGCCTATGTTTCCCCGCCTCTGATTCCCCGCCTCTGTTTCCCAATATCTAAGTCCCCGCCTCTGATTCCCCAACTCTAATTCCCCACCTCTGATTCCCCAGCTCTGATTCCCCGCCTCTGATTCCCTGCATCTGATTCCCTGCATCTGATTCCAAGCCTCTGATTCCCTGCCTCTGATTCCCAACCTCTGAGTCCCCACCTCTGATTCCCCATATCTGATTCCCAGCATCTGTTTCCCCGCCTCTGATTCCCCGCCTCTGTTTCCCCATATCTGATTCCCGGCCTCTGGTTCCCCGCCTCTGATTCCCCGCCTCTGATTCCCTGCCTCTGATTCCCCATCTCCGATTCCGCACATCTGATTCGCTGCCTCTGATTCCCCGCCTCTGTTTCCACGCCTCTGATTCCCCGCCTCTGTTTCCCCATATCTAATTCCCCACCTCTGATGCCCCAACTCTGATTCCCCGCCTCTGATTCCACAGCTCTGATTCCCCGCCTCTGATTCCCCACATCCGATTCCCCATATCTGATTCCCCGCCTCTGTTTCCCCGCCCCTGATTCCCCGCCTCTGTTTCCCCATATCTGATTCCCCGCCTCTGATTCCCAACTATGATTCCCCGCCTCTTATTCCCCAGCTCTGATTCCCTGCCTCAGATTCCCCGCGTTCTATTCCCTGCCTCTGATTCCCCGCCTGTGATTCCCCATCTCTGATTCACCACCTCTGATTCCCCACCACTGATTCCCCATATCTAATTCCCCGCCTCTGTTTGCCCGCCTCTGATTCCCCGCCTCTGTTTCCCCATATCTGATTCCCCGCCTTTGAATCCCCAACACTGATTCCCTGCCTCTGATTCACAGCTTCATTCCCCGCCTTTGATTCCCCCCGTCTGATTCCCAGCCTCTGAATCCCCGTGTCTGAAAACCTGCCTCTGATTCCCCGCCTCTGATTCCCCATCTCAGATTCACCGCCTCTGATTCCCCACCTCTGATTCCCCATCTCTGATTCCGCACATCCGATTCCCTGCCTCTGATTCCCCGACTCTGATTCCCCACCTCTGATTCCCCAGCTCTGATTCCCCGCCTCTGATTCCCCAACTCTGATTCCCCAGCTCTGATTCCCCAGCTGTGATTCCCTGCCTCTGATTCCCCGTGTTTGATCCCCTGCCTCTGATTCCCCAGCTCTGATTCCCCATCTCTGATTCACCGCCTTTGATTCGCCACCTCTGATTCCCCATATCTGATTCCTCGCCACTGTTTCCCCGCCTCTGATTCCCCGCCTCTGATTCCCCATATCTCATTCCCCGCCTCTGATTCCCCATCTCTGATTCCCGGACTCTGATTCCCCACCTCTGATTCCCCAGCTGTGATTCCCCGCATCTGATTCCCCGTGTTTGATCCCCTGCCTCTGATTCCCCAGCTCTGATTCCCCATCTCTTATTCACCGCCTTTGATTCGCCACCTCTGATTCCCCATATCTGATTCCTCGCCACTGTTTCCCCGCCTCTGATTCCCCGCCTCTGATTCCCCATATCTCATTCCCCGCCTCTGATTCCCCATCTCTGATTCCCGGACTCTGATTCCCCACCTCTGATTCCTGACCTCTTATTCCCGGCATCTGATTCCGGCCTCTGATTCCCGGCCTCTGATTCCCTGCTTCTGATTCTGATTCCCTGCCTCTGATTCCCCATTTCTGATTCCGCACATCTAATTCCCTGCCTCTGATTCCCCACCTCTGATTCCCCATATCTGAATCCCCGCCTCTGTTTCCCCGTCTCTGATTCCCTGCCTCTGTTTCCCCATATCTAAGTCCCCGCCTCTGATTCCCCAACTTTGATTCCCCACCTCTGATTCCCCAGCTCTGATTCCCCGCCTCTGATTCCCCACCTCTGATTCCCCATATCTGATTCCCAGCCTCTGTTTCCCCGCCTCTGATTCCCCAGCCCTGTTTCCCCATATCTGATTCCCTGCCTCTGATTCCCCAACATTGATTCCCAGCCTCTGATTCCCCAGCTCTGATTCCCCGCCTCTGATTCCCCGTGTTTGATTCCCTGCCTCTGATTCCCCGCCTCTGATTCCCCATCTCTGATTCACCGCCTTTGATTCGCCACCTCTGATTCCCCATATCTGATTCCCCACCTCTGTTTCCCCGCCTCTGATTCCCTGCCTCTGATTCCCCGCCTCTGATTCTCCATATCTCATTCCCCGCCTCTGACTCCCCATCTCTGATTCCCGGACTCTGATACCCCACCTCTGATTCCCGGCATCTTATTCCCAGCATCTGATTCCAGGCCTCTGATTCCCGGCCTCTGACTCCCCGCTTCAGATTCTGATTCCCTGCCTCTGATTCCCCATCTCTGATTCCACACATCTGATTACCTGCCTCTGATTCCCCACCTCTGATTCAACATATCTGATTCCCCGCCTCTGTTTCCACGCCTCTGATTCCCCGCCTCTGTTTCCCCATATCTAATTCCCCACCTCTGATGCCCCAACTCTGATTCCCCGCCTCTGATTCCACAGCTCTGATTCCCCGCCTCTGATTCCCCACATCCGATTCCCCATATCTGATTCCCCGCCTCTGTTTCCCAGCCCCTGATTCCCCGCCTCTGTTTCCGCATATCTGATTCCCCGCCTCTGATTCCCAACTATGATTCCCCGCCTCTTATTCCCCAGCTCTGATTCCCTGCCTCTGATTCCCCGCGTTCTATTCCCTGCCTCTGATTCCCCGCCTGTGATTCCCCATCTCTGATTCACCACCTCTGATTCCCCACCACTGATTCCCCCTATCTAATTCCCCACCTCTGTTTGCCCGCCTCTGATTCCCCGCCTCTGTTTCCCCATATCTGATTCCCCGCCTCTGAATCCCCAACTCTGATTCCCTGCCTCTGATTCCCCAGCTTCATTCCCCGCCTTTGATTCCCCCCGTCTGATTCCCAGCCTCTGAATCCCCGTGTCTGATAACCTGCCTCTGATTCCCCGCCTCTGATTCCCCATCTCAGATTCACCGCCTCTGATTCCCCACCTCTGATTCCCCATCTCTGATTCCGCACATCCAATTCCCTGCCTCTGATTCCCCGACTCTGATTCCCCACCTCTGATTCCCCAGCTCTGATTCCCCGCCTCTGATTCCCCAACTCTGATTCCCCGCCTCTGATTCCCCAGCTCTGATTCCCCGCCTCTGATTCCCCGTGTTTGATCCCCTGCCTCTGATTCCCCATCTCTGATTCCCCATCTCTGATTCACCGCCTTTGATTCGCCACCTCTGATTCCCCATATCTGATTCCTCGCCACTGTTTCCCCGCCTCTGATTCCCCGCCTCTGATTCCCCATATCTCATTCCCCGCCTCTGATTCCCCATCTCTGATTCCCGGACTCTGATTCCCCACCTCTGATTCCCGACCTCTTATTCCCGGCATCTGATTCCGGCCTGTGATTCCCGGCCTCAGATTCCCTGCTTCTGATTCTGATTCCCTGCCTCTGATTCCCCATTTCTGATTCCGCACATCTAATTCCCTGCCTCTGATTCCCCACCTCTGATTCCCCATATCTGAATCCCCGCCTCAGTTTCCCCGTCTCTGATTCCCCGCCTCTGTTTCCCCATATCTAAGTCCCCGCCTCTGATTCCCCAACTTTGATTCCCCACCTCTGATTCCCCAGCTCTGATTCCCCGCCTCTGATTCCCCACCTCTGATTCCCCATATCTGATTCCCAGCCTCTGTTTCCCCGCCTCTGATTCCCCGCCTCTGTTTCCCCATATCTGATTCCCGGCCTCTGATTCCCCGCCTCTGATTCCCCGCTTCTGATTCCCTGCCTCTGATTCCCCATCTCCGATTCCGCACATCTGATTCCCTGCCTCTCATTCCCCGCCTCTGATTCCCCGCCACTGATTCCCTGCCTCTGATTCCCAACCTCTGATTCCCCACCTCTGATTCCCAGTGTTTGATTCCTCGCCTCTGTTTCCCCGCCTCTGATTCCCCGCCTCTGATTCCCCAACTCTAATTCCCCGCCTCTGATTCCCCATATCTGATTTCCCGCCTCTGTTTCCCCGCCTCTTATTCCCCGCCCCTGTTTCCCCATATCTGATTCCCTGCCTCTGATTCCCCAACTTTGATTCCCAGCCTCTGATTCCCCAGCTCTGATTCACCGCCTCTGATTCCCCGCATCTGATTCCCTGCATCTGATTCCAAGCCTCTGATTCCCTGCCTCTGATTCCCAACCTCTGATTCCCCACCTCTAATTCCCCATATCTGATTCCCAGCCTCTGTTTCCCCGCCTCTGATTCCCCGCCTCTGTTTCCCCATATCTGATTCCCGGCCTCTGATACCCCGCCTCTGATTCCCCGCCTCTGATTCCCTGCCTCTGATTCCACATCTCCGATTCCGCACATCTGATTCCCTGCCTCTGATTCCCCGCCTCTGATTCCCCGCCTCTGATTCCCTGCCTCTGATTCCCAACCTCTGATTCCCCACCTCTGATTCCCCGTGTTTGATTCCCCGCCTCTGTATCCCCGCCTCTGATTCCCCGCCTCTGATTCCCCAACTCTAATTCCCCGCCTCTGATTCCCCATATCTGATTCCCCGCCTCTGTTTCCCCGCCTCTGATTCCCCGCCCCTGTTTCCCCATATCTGATTCCCTGCCTCTGATTCCCCAACTTTGATTCCCAGCCTCTGATTCCCCAGCTCTCATTCCCCGCCTCTGATTCCCCGCATCTGATTCACTGCATCTGATTCCAAGCCTCTGATTCCCTGCCTCTGATTCCCAACCTCTGATTCCCCACCTCTGATTCCCCATATCTGATTCCCAGCCTCTGTTTCCCCGCCTCTGATTCCCCGCCTCTGTTTCCCATATCTGATTCCCGGCCTCTGATTCCCTGCATCTGATTCCCCGCCTCTGATTCCCTGCCTCTGATTCCTCATCTCCGATTCCGCACATCTGATTCCCTGCCTCTGATTCCCCGCCTCTGATTCCCCGCCTCTGATTCCCTGCCTCTGATTCCCAACCTCTGATTCCCCACCTCTGATTCCCCGTGTTTGATTACCCACCTCTGTTTCCCCGCCTCTGATTCCCCGCCTCTGATTCCCCAACTCTAATTCCCCGCCTCTGATTCCCCATATCTGATTCCCTGCCTATGTTTCCCCGCCTCTGATTCCCCGCCCCTGTTTCCCCATATCTGATTCCCTGCCTCTGATTCCCCAACTTTGATTCCCAGCCTCTGATTCCCCAGCTCTGATTCCCCGCCTCTGATTCCCCATCTCTGATTCCGCACATCCGATTCCCTGCCTCTGATTCCCCGACTCTGATTCCCCACCTCTGATTCCCCAGCTCTGATTCCCCGCCTCTGATTCCCCAACTCTGATTCCCCGCCTCTGATTTCCCGTGTTTGATTCCCTGCCTCTGATTCCCCGCCTCTGATTCCCCATCTCTGATTCACCGCCTTTGATTCGCCACCTCTGATTCCCCACCTCTGATTCCCCATATCTGAATCCCCGCCTCAGTTTCCCCGTCTCTGATTCCCCGCCTCTGTTTCCCCATATCTAAGTCCCCGCCTCTGATTCCCCAACTTTGATTCCCCACCTCTGATTCCCCAGCTCTGATTCCCCGCCTCTGATTCCCCACCTCTGATTCCCCATATCTGATTCCCAGCCTCTGTTTCCCCGCCTCTGATTCCCCGCCTCTGTTTCCCCATATCTGATTCCCGGCCTCTGATTCCCCGCCTCTGATTCCCCGCTTCTGATTCCCTGCCTCTGATTCCCCATCTCCGATTCCGCACATCTGATTCCCTGCCTCTCATTCCCCGCCTCTGATTCCCCGCCACTGATTCCCTGCCTCTGATTCCCAACCTCTGATTCCCCACCTCTGATTCCCAGTGTTTGATTCCTCGCCTCTGTTTCCCCGCCTCTGATTCCCCGCCTCTGATTCCCCAACTCTAATTCCCCGCCTCTGATTCCCCATATCTGATTTCCCGCCTCTGTTTCCCCGCCTCTTATTCCCCGCCCCTGTTTCCCCATATCTGATTCCCTGCCTCTGATTCCCCAACTTTGATTCCCAGCCTCTGATTCCCCAGCTCTGATTCACCGCCTCTGATTCCCCGCATCTGATTCCCTGCATCTGATTCCAAGCCTCTGATTCCCTGCCTCTGATTCCCAACCTCTGATTCCCCACCTCTAATTCCCCATATCTGATTCCCAGCCTCTGTTTCCCCGCCTCTGATTCCCCGCCTCTGTTTCCCCATATCTGATTCCCGGCCTCTGATACCCCGCCTCTGATTCCCCGCCTCTGATTCCCTGCCTCTGATTCCACATCTCCGATTCCGCACATCTGATTCCCTGCCTCTGATTCCCCGCCTCTGATTCCCCGCCTCTGATTCCCTGCCTCTGATTCCCAACCTCTGATTCCCCACCTCTGATTCCCCGTGTTTGATTCCCCGCCTCTGTATCCCCGCCTCTGATTCCCCGCCTCTGATTCCCCAACTCTAATTCCCCGCCTCTGATTCCCCATATCTGATTCCCCGCCTCTGTTTCCCCGCCTCTGATTCCCCGCCCCTGTTTCCCCATATCTGATTCCCTGCCTCTGATTCCCCAACTTTGATTCCCAGCCTCTGATTCCCCAGCTCTCATTCCCCGCCTCTGATTCCCCGCATCTGATTCACTGCATCTGATTCCAAGCCTCTGATTCCCTGCCTCTGATTCCCAACCTCTGATTCCCCACCTCTGATTCCCCATATCTGATTCCCAGCCTCTGTTTCCCCGCCTCTGATTCCCCGCCTCTGTTTCCCATATCTGATTCCCGGCCTCTGATTCCCTGCATCTGATTCCCCGCCTCTGATTCCCTGCCTCTGATTCCTCATCTCCGATTCCGCACATCTGATTCCCTGCCTCTGATTCCCCGCCTCTGATTCCCCGCCTCTGATTCCCTGCCTCTGATTCCCAACCTCTGATTCCCCACCTCTGATTCCCCGTGTTTGATTACCCACCTCTGTTTCCCCGCCTCTGATTCCCCGCCTCTGATTCCCCAACTCTAATTCCCCGCCTCTGATTCCCCATATCTGATTCCCTGCCTATGTTTCCCCGCCTCTGATTCCCCGCCCCTGTTTCCCCATATCTGATTCCCTGCCTCTGATTCCCCAACTTTGATTCCCAGCCTCTGATTCCCCAGCTCTGATTCCCCGCCTCTGATTCCCCGTGTTTGATTCCCTGCCTCTGATTCCCCGCCTCTGATTCCCCATCTCTGATTCACCGCCTTTGATTCGCCACCTCTGATTCCCCATATCTGATTCCCCACCTCTGTTTCCCCGCCTCTGATTCCCCGCCTCTGATTCTCCATATCTCATTACCCGCCTCTGACTCCCCATCTCTGATTCCCGTACTCTGATTCCCCACCTCTGATTCCCGGCCTCTGACTCCCCGCTTCTGATTCTGATTCCCTGCCTCTGATTCCCCGCCCCTGATTGCGCACATCTGATTCCCCGTCTCTGTTTCCCCATATCTAATTCCCCACCTCTGATGCCCCAACTCTGATTCCCCGCCTCTGATTCCCCAGCTCTGATTCCCCGCCTCTGATTCTCCACATCCGATTCCCAATATCTGATTCCCCGCCTTTGTTTCCCCGCCCCTGATTCCCCGCCTCTGTTTCCCCATATCTGATTCCCCGCCTCTGATTCCCAACTATGATTCCCCGCCTCTTATTCCCCAGCTCTGATTCCCTTCCTCTGATTCCCCGCGTTCTATTCCCTGCCTCTGATTCCCCACCTGTGATTCCCCATCTCTGATTCACCACCTCTGATTCCCCACCACTGATTCCCCATATCTAATTCCCCGCCTCTGTTTGCCCGCCTCTGATTCCCCGCCTCTGTTTCCCCATATCTGATTCCCCGCCTCTGAATCCCCAACTCTGATTCCCTGCCTCTGATTCCCCAGCTTCATTCCCCGCCTTTGATTCCCCCCGTCTGATTCCCAGCCTCTGAATCCCCGTGTCTGATAACCTGCCTCTGATTCCCCGCCTCTGATTCCCCATCTCAGATTCACCGCCTCTGATTCCCCACCTCTGATTCCCCATCTCTGATTCCGCACATCCGATTCCCTGCCTCTGATTCCCCGACTCTGATTCCCCACCTCTGATTCCCCAGCTCTGATTCCCCGCCTCTGATTCCCCAAACTCTGATTCCCCGCCTCTGATTCCCCAGCTCTGATTCCCCGCCTCTGATTCCCCGTGTTTGATCCCCTGCCTCTGATTCCCCAGCTCTGATTCCCCATCTCTGATTCACCGCCTTTGATTCGCCACCTCTGATTCCCCATATCTGATTCCTCGCCACTGTTTCCCCGCCTCTGATTCCGCGCCTCTGATTCCCCATATCTCATTCCCCGCCTCTGATTCCCCATCTCTGATTCCCGGAATCTGATTCCCCACCTCTGATTCCCGACCTCTTATTCCCGGCATCTGATTCCGGCCTCTGATTCCCGGCCTCTGATTCCCTGCTTCTGATTCTGATTCCCTGCCTCTGATTCCCCATTTCTGATTCCGCACATCTAATTCCCTGCCTCTGATTCCCCACCTCTGATTCCCCATATCTGAATCCCCGCCTCTGTTTCCCCGTCTCTGATTCCCCGCCTCTGTTTCCCCATATCTAAGTCCCCGCCTTTGATTCCCCAACTTTGATTCCCCACCTCTGATTCCCCAGCTCTGATTCCCCGCCTCTGATTCCCCACCTCTGATTCCCCATACCTGATTCCCAGCCTCTGTTTCCCCGCCTCTGATTCCCCACTTCTGTTTCCCCATATCTGATTCCCGGCCTCTGATTCCCTGCCTCTGATTCCCCGCCTCTGATTCCCTGCCTCTGATTCCCCATCTCCGATTCCGCACATCTGATTCCCTGCCTCTCATTCCCCGCCTCTGATTCCCTGCCTCTGATTCCCAACCTCTGATTCCCCATCTCTGATTCCCCATCTCTGATTCACCACCTCTGATTCCCCACCACTGATTCCCCATATCTAATTCCCCGCCTCTGTTTGCCCGCCTCTGATTCCCCGCCTCTGTTTCCCCATATCTGATTCCCCGCCTCTGAATCCCCAACTCTGATTCCCTGCCTCTGATTCCCCAGCTTCATTCCCCGCCTTTGATTCCCCCCGTCTGATTCCCAGCCTCTGAATCCCCGTGTCTGATAACCTGCCTCTGATACCCCGCCTCTGATTCCCCATCTCAGATTCACCGCCTCTGATTCCCCACCTCTGATTCCCCATCTCTGATTCCGCACATCCGATTCCCTGCCTCTGATTCCCCGACTCTGATTCCCCACCTCTGATTCCCCAGCTCTGATTCCCCGCCTCTGATTCCCCAACTCTGATTCCCCGCCTCTGATTTCCCGTGTTTGATTCCCTGCCTCTGATTCCCCGCCTCTGATTCCCCATCTCTGATTCACCGCCTTTGATTCGCCACCTCTGATTCCACATATCTGATTCCCCACCTCTCTTTCCCCGCCTCTGATTCCCCGCCTCTGATTCTCCATATCTCATTCCCCGCCTCTGAATCCCCATCTCTGATTCCCGGACTCTGATTCCCCACCTCTGATTCCCGGCCTCTTATTCCCAGCATCTGATTCCCGGCCTCTGATTCCCGGCCTCTGACTCCCCGCTTCTGATTCTGATTCCCTGCCTCTGATTCCCCATCTCTGATTCCGCACATCTGATTCCCTGCCTCTGATTCCCCACCTATGATTCCCCATATCTTATTTCCCGCCTCTGTTTCCCCGCCTCTGATTCCCCGCCTCTGTTTCCCCATATCTAATTCCCAACCTCTGATGCCCCAACTCTGATTCCCTTCCTCTGATTCCCCGCGTTCTATTCCCTGCCTCTGATTCCCCGCCTGTGATTCCCCATCTCTGATTCACCACCTCTGATTCCCCACCTCTGATTCCCCATATCTAATTCCCCGCCTCTGTTTGCCTGCCTCTGATTCCCCGCCTCTGTTTCCCCATATCTGATTCCCCGCCTCTGAATCCCCAACTCTGATTCCCTGCCTCTGATTCCCCAGCTCTGATTCCCCGCCTTT
Organism: Narcine bancroftii; assembly: GCF_036971445.1. Classification (NCBI taxonomy): domain Eukaryota; kingdom Metazoa; phylum Chordata; class Chondrichthyes; order Torpediniformes; family Narcinidae; genus Narcine; species Narcine bancroftii. The sequence continues at coordinate 111,196,740 of NC_091475.1, forward strand.
GATTCCCCCCGTCTGATTCCCAGCCTCTGAATCCCCGTGTCTGATTTCCTGCCTCTGTTTCCCCGCCTCTGATTCCCCGCCTCTGATTCCCCATATCTCATTCCCCGCCTCTGAATCCCCATCTCTGATTCCCAATATCTGATTCCCCGCCTCTGATTCCCCACCTCTGATTCCCCACCTCTGATTCGCCAGCTATGATTCCCCGCCTCTTATTCCCCGCGTCTGATTCCCTGCCTCTGATTCCCCGCCTCTGATTTCCCATATTGATTCCCTGCGTCTGATTCCCCGCCTCTGATTCCCCTACTCTGATTCCCCGTCTCTGATTCCCCATCTCTGATTCCGCACATCCGATTCCCTGCCTCTGATTCCCCGACTCTGATTCCCCACCTCTGATTCCCCATCTCTGATTCCCCGCCTCTGATACCCCAACTCTGATTCCCCGCCTCTGATTCCCCAGCTATGATTCCCCGGCTCTGATTCCCCGTGTTTGATCCCCTGCCTCTGATTCCCCGCCTCTGATTCCCCATCTCTGATTCACCGCCTTTGATTCGCCACCTCTGATTCCCCTTATCTGATTCCTCACCACTGTTTCCCCGCCTCTGATTCCCCACCTCTGATTCGCCAGCTATGATTCCCCGCCTCTGATTCCCCGCGTCTGATTCCCTGCCTCTGATTCCCCGCCTCTGATTCCACATCTCTGATTCACCACCTCTGTTTCCCCGCGTCTGATTCCCCGCCTCTGATTCCCCATCTCTAATTCCCCATCTCTGATTCCCCAATTCTGATTCCCCGCCTCTGATTCCCCAGCTCTGATTCCTCGCCTCTGATTCCCTTCCTCTGATTCCCAACCACTCATTCCACACCTCTGATTTCCCATATTGATTCCCTGCGTCTGATTCCCCGCCTCTGATTCCCCAACTCTGATTCCCCGCCTCTGATTCCCCAGCTCTGATTCCCCGCCTCTGATTCCCCGTGTTTGATTCCCTGCCTCTGATCCCCGGCCTCTGATTCCCCATCTCTGATTCACCACCTTTGATTCGCCACCGCTGATTCCCCATATCTGATTCCCCGCCTCTGTTTCCCCGCCTCTTATTCCCGGCATCTGATTCAGGCCTCTGATTCCCGGCCTCTGATTCCCTGCTTCTGATTCTGATTCCCTGCCTCTGATTCCCCATCTCTGATTCCGCACATCTGATTCCCTGCCTCTGATTCCCCACCTCTGATTCCCCATATCTGACTCCCCGCCTCTGTTTCCCCGCCTCTGATTCCCCGCTCTGTTTCCCAATATCTAAGTACCCGCCTCTGATTCCCCAACTCTGATTCCCCACCTCTGTTTCCCCAGCTCTGATTACCCGCCTCTGATTCCCCGCATCTGATTCCCTGCATCTGATTCCAAGCCTCTGATTCCCTGCCTCTGATTCCCAACCTCTGATTCCCCACCTCTGATTCCCCATATGTGAATCCCCGCCTCTGTTTCCCCGCCTCTGATTCCCCACCTCTGTTTCCCCATATCTGATTCCCGGCCTCTGATTCCCCGCCTCTGATTCCCCGCCTCTTATTCCCTGCCTCTGATTCCCCATCTCCGATTCGGCACATCTGATTCCCCGCCTCTGATTTCCCGCCTCTGATTCCCTGCCTCTGATTCCCAACCTCTGATTCCCCACCTCTGATTCCCCATATCTGATTCCCCGCCTCTGTTTCCCCGCCTCTGATTCCCCTCCTCTGATTCCCCAACTCTAATTCCCCGCCTCTGATTCCCCAGCTCTGATTCCCCGTGTTTGATTCCCTGCCTCTGATTCCCTGCCCTGATTCCCCATCTCTGTTTCACCGCCTTTGATTCGCCACCTCTGATTCCCCATATCTGATTCCCCGCCTCTGTTTCCCCGCCTCTGATTCCCTGCCTCTGATTCCCAACCTCTGATTCCACACCTCTGATTCCCCATATCTGATTCCCCGCCTCTGTTTCCCCGCCTCTGATTCCCTGCCCCTGTTTCCCCATATCTGATTCCCTGCCTCTGATTCCCCAACTCTGATTCCCCGCCTCTGATTCCCCAGCTCTGATTCCCCGACTCTGATTTCCAGTGTTTGATTCCCTGCCTCTGATTCCCCGCCTCTGATTCCCCATCTCTGATTCCCGGACTCTTATTCCCCACCTCTGATTCCCGGCCTCTTATTCCCAGCATCTGATTCCCGGCCTCTGATTCCCGGCCTCTGATTCCCCGCTTCTGATTCTGATTCCCTGCCTCTGATTCCCCATCTCCTATTCCGCACATCTGATTCCCTGCCTCTGATTCCCCACCTCTGATTCCCCATATCTGATATCCCGCCTCTGTTTCCCCGCCTCTGATTCCCCGCCTCTTTTTCCCCATATCTAATTCCCAACCTCTGATGCCCCAACTCTGATTCCCTGCCTCTGATTCCCCGCGTTCTATTCCCTGCCTCTGATTCCCCGCCTGTGATACCCCATCTCTGATTCACCACCTCTGATTCCCCACCTCTGATTCCCCATATCTAATTTCCCGCCTCTGTTTGCCCGCCTCTGATTCCCCGCCTCTGTTTCCCCATATCTGATTCCCCGCCTCTGAATCCCCAACTCTGATTCCCTGCCTCTGATTCCCCAGCTCTGATTCCCCACCTTTGATTCCCCCGTCTGATTCCCAGCCTCTGAAACCCCGTGTCTGATTTCTTGCCTCTGATTCCCCGCCTCTGATTCCCCATCTCTGATTCACAGCCTCTGATTCCCCACCTCCGATTCCCCATCTCTGATTCCGCACATCTGATTCCCTGCCTCTGATTCCCCGACTCTGATCCCCACCTCTGATTCCCCAGCTCTGATTCCCCGCCTCTGATTTCCCGTGTTTGATTCCCTGCCTCTGATTCCCCGCCTCTGATTCCCCATATCTCATTCCCCGCCTCTGATTCCCCATCTCTTATTCCCGGACTCTGATTCCCCACCTCTGATTCCCGGCCTCTTATTCCCGGCATCTGATTCCGGCCTCTGATTCCCGGCCTCTGATTCCCTGATTCTGATTCCCCATCTCTGATTCCGCAAATCTAATACCCTGCCTCTGATTCCCCACCTCTGATTCCCCATATCTGATTCCCCGCCTCTGTTTCCCGGCCTCTGATTCCCCGCTTCTGATTCTGATTCCCTGCCTCTGATTCCCCATCTCTGATTCCGCACATCTGATTCCCTGCCTCTGATTCCCCACCTCTGATTCCCCATATCTGATTTCCCACCTCTGTTTCCCCGACTCTGATTCCCCGCCTCTGCTTCCCCATATCTAATTCCCAACCTCTGATGCCCCAACTCTGATTCCCAGCCTCTGATTCCCCGCGTTCTATTCCCTGCCTCTGATTCCCCGCATGTGATTCCCCATCTCTGATTCACCACCTCTGATTCCCCACCTCTGATTCCCCATATCTAATTCCCCGCCTCTGTTTGCCCGACTCTGATTCCCCGCCTCTGTTTCCCCATATCAGATTCCCCGCCTCTGAATCCCCAACTCTGATTCCCTGCCTCTGATTCCCCAGCTCCGATTCCCCGCCTTTGATTCCCCCGTCTGATTCCCAGCCTCTGAAACCCCGTGTCTGATTTCTTGCCTCTGATTCCCCGCCTCTGATTCCCCATCTCTGATTCACAGCCTCTGATTCCCCACCTCTGATTCCCCATCTCTGATTCCGCACATCTGATTCCCTGCCTCTGATTCCCCGACTCTGATCCCCACCTCTGATTCCCCAGCTCTGATTCCCCGCCTCTGATTCCCCAACTCTGATTCCCCGCCTCTGATTCCCCAGCTCTGATTCCCCGCCTCTGATTCCCCGTGTTTGATTCCCTGCCTCTGATTCCCCGCCTCTGATTCCCCATCTCTGATTCACCGCCTTTGATTCGCCACCTCTGATTCCCCATATCTGATTCCTCGCCTCTGTTTCCCCGCCTCTGATTCCCCGCCTCTGATTCCCCATATCTCATTCCCCGCCTCTGATTCCCCATCTCTGATTCCCGGACTCTGATTCCCCACCTCTGATTCCCGTCATCTTATTCCCGGCATCTGATTCCGGCCTCTGATTCCCGGCCTCTGATTCCCTGCTTCTGATTCCCCATCTCTGATTCGGCAAATCTAATTCCCTGCCTCTGATTCCCCACCTCTGATTCCCCATATCTGATTCCCCGCCTCTGTTTCCCCGCCTCTGATTCCCCGCCTCTGTTTCCCCATATATAAGTCCCCGCCTCTGATTCCCCAACTTTGATTCCCCACCTCTGATTCCCCAGCTCTGATTCGCCACCTCTGATTCCCCTTATCTGATTCCTCGCCACTGTTTCCCCGCCTCTGATTCCCCGCCTCTGATTCCCCATATCTCATTCCCCGCCTCTGATTCGCCAGCTATGATTCCCCGCCTCTGATTCCCCGCGTCTGATTCCCTGCCTCTGATTCCCCGCCTCTGATTCCACATCTCGGATTCACCACCTCTGTTTCCCCGCGTCTGATTCCCCGCCTCTGATCCCCATCTCTGATTCCCCATCTCTGATTCCCCAATTCTGATTCCCCGCCTCTGATTCCCCAGCTCTGATTCTTCGCCTCTGATTCCCTTCCTCTGATTCCCAACCACTCATTCCCCACCTCTGATTTCCCATATTGATTCCCTGCGTCTGATTCCCCGCCTCTGATTCCCCAACTCTGATTCCCCGCCTCTGATTCCCCAGCTCTGATTCCCCGCCTCTGATTCCCCGTGTTTGATTCCCTGCCTCTGATTCCCGGCCTCTGATTCCCCATCTCTGATTCACCGCCTTTGATTCGCCACCTCTGATTCCCCATATCTGATTCCCCGCCTCTGATTCCACATCTCTGATTCACCACCTCTGATTCCCCGCGTCTGATTCCCTGCCTCTGATTCCCGGACTCTGATTCCCCACCTCTGATTCCCGGCCTCTTATTCCCGGCATCTGATTCAGGCCTCTGATTCCCGGCCTCTGATTCCCTGCTTCTGATTCTGATTCCCTGCCTCTGATTCCCCATCTCTGATTCCGCACATCTGATTCCCTGCCTCTGATTCCCCACCTCTGATTCCCCATATCTGACTCCCCGCATCTGTTTCCCCGCCTCTGATTCCCCGCCTCTGTTTCCCAATATCTAAGTCCACGCCTCTGATTCCCCAACTCTGATTCCCCACCTCTGTTTCCCCAGCTCTGATTCCCCGCCTCTGATTCCCCGCATCTGATTCCCTGCATCTGATTCCAAGCCTCTGATTCCCTGCCTCTGATTCCAAACCTCTGATTCCCCACCTCTGATTCCCCATATCTGAATCCCCGCCTCTGTTTCCCCGCCTCTGATTCCCCACCTCTGTTTCCCCATATCTGATTCCCTGCCTCTGATTCCCCGCTTCTGATTCCCCGCCTCTGATTCCCTGCCTCTGATTCCCCATCTCCGATTCCGCACATCTGATTCCCTGCCTCTGATTCCCCGCCTCTGATTCCCCGCCTCTGATTCCCTGCCTCTGATTCCCAACCTCTGATTCCCCACCTCTGATTCCCCATATCTGATTCCCCGCCTCTGTTTCCCCGCCTCTGATTCCCCTCCTCTGATTCCCCAACTCTAATTCCCCGCCTCTGATTCCCCAGCTCTGATTCCCCGTGTTTGATTCCCTGCCTCTGATTCCCTGCCCTGATTCCCCATCTCTGTTTCACCGCCTTTGATTCGCCACCTCTGATTCCCCATATCTGATTCCCCGCCTCTGTTTCCCCGCCTCTGATTCCCTGCCTCTGATTCCCAACCTCTGATTCCACACCTCTAATTCCCCATATCTGATACCCCGCCTCTGAATCCCCGCGTCTGATTCCCTGCCTCTGATTCCCCGCCTCTGATTCCACATCTCTGATTCACCACCTCTGTTTCCCCGCGTCTGATTCCCCGCCTCTGATTCCCCACCTCTGATTTCCCATATTGATTCCCTGCGTCTGATTCCCCGCCTCTGATTCCCCAACTCTGATTCCCCGCCTCTGATTCCCCAGCTCTGATTCCCCGCCTCTGATTCCCCGTGTTTGATTCCCTGCCTCTGATTCCCGGCCTCTGATTCCCCATCTCTGATTCACCGCCTTTGATTCGCCACCTCTGATTCCCCATATCTGATTCCCCGCCTCTGTTTCCCCGCCTCTGATTCCCTGCCCCTGTTTCCCCATATCTGATTCCCTGCCTCTGATTCCCCAACTCTGATTCCCCGCCTCTGATTCCCCAGCTCTGATTCCCCGACTCTGATTTCCAGTGTTTGATTCCCTGCCTCTGATTCCCCGCCTCTGATTCCCCATCTCTGATTCCCGGACTCTTATTCCCCACCTCTGATTCCCGGCCTCTTATTCCCAGCATCTGATTCCCGGCCTCTGATTCCCGGCCTCTGATTCCCCGCTTCTGATTCTGATTCCCTGCCTCTGATTCCCCATCTCCTATTCCGCACATCTGATTCCCTGCCTCTGATTCCCCACCTCTGATTCCCCATATCTGATATCCCGCCTCTGTTTCCCCGCCTCTGATTCCCCGCCTCTTTTTCCCCATATCTAATTCCCAACCTCTGATGCCCCAACTCTGATTCCCTGCCTCTGATTCCCCGCGTTCTATTCCCTGCCTCTGATTCCCCGCCTGTGATACCCCATCTCTGATTCACCACCTCTGATTCCCCACCTCTGATTCCCCATATCTAATTTCCCGCCTCTGTTTGCCCGCCTCTGATTCCCCGCCTCTGTTTCCCCATATCTGATTCCCCGCCTCTGAATCCCCAACTCTGATTCCCTGCCTCTGATTCCCCAGCTCTGATTCCCCACCTTTGATTCCCCCGTCTGATTCCCAGCCTCTGAAACCCCGTGTCTGATTTCTTGCCTCTGATTCCCCGCCTCTGATTCCCCATCTCTGATTCACAGCCTCTGATTCCCCACCTCCGATTCCCCATCTCTGATTCCGCACATCTGATTCCCTGCCTCTGATTCCCCGACTCTGATCCCCACCTCTGATTCCCCAGCTCTGATTCCCCGCCTCTGATTTCCCGTGTTTGATTCCCTGCCTCTGATTCCCCGCCTCTGATTCCCCATATCTCATTCCCCGCCTCTGATTCCCCATCTCTTATTCCCGGACTCTGATTCCCCACCTCTGATTCCCGGCCTCTTATTCCCGGCATCTGATTCCGGCCTCTGATTCCCGGCCTCTGATTCCCTGATTCTGATTCCCCATCTCTGATTCCGCAAATCTAATACCCTGCCTCTGATTCCCCACCTCTGATTCCCCATATCTGATTCCCCGCCTCTGTTTCCCGGCCTCTGATTCCCCGCTTCTGATTCTGATTCCCTGCCTCTGATTCCCCATCTCTGATTCCGCACATCTGATTCCCTGCCTCTGATTCCCCACCTCTGATTCCCCATATCTGATTTCCCACCTCTGTTTCCCCGACTCTGATTCCCCGCCTCTGCTTCCCCATATCTAATTCCCAACCTCTGATGCCCCAACTCTGATTCCCAGCCTCTGATTCCCCGCGTTCTATTCCCTGCCTCTGATTCCCCGCATGTGATTCCCCATCTCTGATTCACCACCTCTGATTCCCCACCTCTGATTCCCCATATCTAATTCCCCGCCTCTGTTTGCCCGACTCTGATTCCCCGCCTCTGTTTCCCCATATCAGATTCCCCGCCTCTGAATCCCCAACTCTGATTCCCTGCCTCTGATTCCCCAGCTCCGATTCCCCGCCTTTGATTCCCCCGTCTGATTCCCAGCCTCTGAAACCCCGTGTCTGATTTCTTGCCTCTGATTCCCCGCCTCTGATTCCCCATCTCTGATTCACAGCCTCTGATTCCCCACCTCTGATTCCCCATCTCTGATTCCGCACATCTGATTCCCTGCCTCTGATTCCCCGACTCTGATCCCCACCTCTGATTCCCCAGCTCTGATTCCCCGCCTCTGATTCCCCAACTCTGATTCCCCGCCACTGATTCCCCAGCTCTGATTCCCCGCCTCTGATTCCCCGTGTTTGATTCCCTGCCTCTGATTCCCCGCCTCTGATTCCCCATCTCTGATTCACCGCCTTTGATTCGCCACCTCTGATTCCCCATATCTGATTCCTCGCCTCTGTTTCCCCGCCTCTGATTCCCCGCCTCTGATTCCCCATATCTCATTCCCCGCCTCTGATTCCCCATCTCTGATTCCCGGACTCTGATTCCCCACCTCTGATTCCCGTCATCTTATTCCCGGCATCTGATTCCGGCCTCTGATTCCCGGCCTCTGATTCCCTGCTTCTGATTCCCCATCTCTGATTCGGCAAATCTAATTCCCTGCCTCTGATTCCCCACCTCTGATTCCCCATATCTGATTCCCCGCCTCTGTTTCCCCGCCTCTGATTCCCCGCCTCTGTTTCCCCATATATAAGTCCCCGCCTCTGATTCCCCAACTTTGATTCCCCACCTCTGATTCCCCAGCTCTGATTCGCCACCTCTGATTCCCCTTATCTGATTCCTCGCCACTGTTTCCCCGCCTCTGATTCCCCGCCTCTGATTCCCCATATCTCATTCCCCGCCTCTGATTCGCCAGCTATGATTCCCCGCCTCTGATTCCCCGCGTCTGATTCCCTGCCTCTGATTCCCCGCCTCTGATTCCACATCTCGGATTCACCACCTCTGTTTCCCCGCGTCTGATTCCCCGCCTCTGATCCCCATCTCTGATTCCCCATCTCTGATTCCCCAATTCTGATTCCCCGCCTCTGATTCCCCAGCTCTGATTCTTCGCCTCTGATTCCCTTCCTCTGATTCCCAACCACTCATTCCCCACCTCTGATTTCCCATATTGATTCCCTGCGTCTGATTCCCCGCCTCTGATTCCCCAACTCTGATTCCCCGCCTCTGATTCCCCAGCTCTGATTCCCCGCCTCTGATTCCCCGTGTTTGATTCCCTGCCTCTGATTCCCGGCCTCTGATTCCCCATCTCTGATTCACCGCCTTTGATTCGCCACCTCTGATTCCCCATATCTGATTCCCCGCCTCTGATTCCACATCTCTGATTCACCACCTCTGATTCCCCGCGTCTGATTCCCTGCCTCTGATTCCCGGACTCTGATTCCCCACCTCTGATTCCCGGCCTCTTATTCCCGGCATCTGATTCAGGCCTCTGATTCCCGGCCTCTGATTCCCTGCTTCTGATTCTGATTCCCTGCCTCTGATTCCCCATCTCTGATTCCGCACATCTGATTCCCTGCCTCTGATTCCCCACCTCTGATTCCCCATATCTGACTCCCCGCATCTGTTTCCCCGCCTCTGATTCCCCGCCTCTGTTTCCCAATATCTAAGTCCCCGCCTCTGATTCCCCAACTCTGATTCCCCACCTCTGTTTCCCCAGCTCTGATTCCCCGCCTCTGATTCCCCGCATCTGATTCCCTGCATCTGATTCCAAGCCTCTGATTCCCTGCCTCTGATTCCAAACCTCTGATTCCCCACCTCTGATTCCCCATATCTGAATCCCCGCCTCTGTTTCCCCGCCTCTGATTCCCCACCTCTGTTTCCCCATATCTGATTCCCTGCCTCTGATTCCCCGCTTCTGATTCCCCGCCTCTGATTCCCTGCCTCTGATTCCCCATCTCCGATTCCGCACATCTGATTCCCTGCCTCTGATTCCCCGCCTCTGATTCCCCGCCTCTGATTCCCTGCCTCTGATTCCCAACCTCTGATTCCCCACCTCTGATTCCCCATATCTGATTCCCCGCCTCTGTTTCCCCGCCTCTGATTCCCCTCCTCTGATTCCCCAACTCTAATTCCCCGCCTCTGATTCCCCAGCTCTGATTCCCCGTGTTTGATTCCCTGCCTCTGATTCCCTGCCCTGATTCCCCATCTCTGTTTCACCGCCTTTGATTCGCCACCTCTGATTCCCCATATCTGATTCCCCGCCTCTGTTTCCCCGCCTCTGATTCCCTGCCTCTGATTCCCAACCTCTGATTCCACACCTCTAATTCCCCATATCTGATACCCCGCCTCTGAATCCCCGCGTCTGATTCCCTGCCTCTGATTCCCCGCCTCTGATTCCACATCTCTGATTCACCACCTCTGTTTCCCCGCGTCTGATTCCCCGCCTCTGATTCCCCACCTCTGATTTCCCATATTGATTCCCTGCGTCTGATTCCCCGCCTCTGATTCCCCAACTCTGATTCCCCGCCTCTGATTCCCCAGCTCTGATTCCCCGCCTCTGATTCCCCGTGTTTGATTCCCTGCCTCTGATTCCCGGCCTCTGATTCCCCATCTCTGATTCACCGCCTTTGATTCGCCACCTCTGATTCCCCATATCTGATTCCCCGCCTCTGTTTCCCCGCCTCTGATTCCCGGACTCTGATTCCCCACCTCTGATTCCCGGCCTCTTATTCCCGGCATCTGATTCAGGCCTCTGATTCCCGGCCTCTGATTCCCTGCTTCTGATACTGATTCCCTGCCTCTGATTCCCCATCTCTGATTCCGCACATCTGATTCCCTGCCTCTGATTCCCCACCTCTGATTCCCCATATCTGACTCCCCGCCTCTGTTTCCCAATATCTAAGTCCCCGCCTCTGATTCCCCAACTCTGATTCCCCACCTCTGTTTCCCCAGCTCAGATTCCCCGCCTCTGATTCCCCGCATCTGATTCCCTGCATCTGATTCCAAGCCTCTGATTCCCTGCCTCTGATTCCCAACCTCTGATTCCTCACCTCTGATTCCCCATATCTGAATCCCCGCCTCTGTTTCCCCGCCTCTGATTCCCCACCTCTGTTTCCCCATATCTGATTCCCCGCCTCTGATTCCCTGCCTCTGATTCCCCGCCTCAGATTCCCTGCCTCTGATTCCCCATCTCCGATTCCGCACATCTGATTCCCTGCCTCTGATTCCCCGCCTTTGATTCCCCGCCTCTGATTCCCTGCCTCTGATTCCCAACCTCTGATTCCCCACCTCTGATTCCCCATATCTGATTCCCCGCCTCTGTTTCCCCGCCTCTGATTCCCCTCCTCTGATTCCCCAACTCTAATTCCCCGCCTCTGATTCCCCAGCTCTGATTCCCCGTGTTTGATTCCCTGCCTCTGATTCCCTGCCCTGATTCCCCATCTCTGTTTCACCGCCTTTGATTCGCCACCTCTGATTCCCCATATCTGATTCCCCGCCTCTGTTTCCCCGCCTCTGATTCCCTGCCTCTGATTCCCAACCTCTGATTCCACACCTCTGATTCCCCATATCTGATTCCCCGCCTCTGTTTCCCCGCCTCTGATTCCCTGCCCCTGTTTCACCATATCTGATTCCCTGCCTCTGATTCCCCAACTCTGATTCCCCGCCTCTGATTCCCCAGCTCTGATTCCCCGCCTCTGATTTCCAGTGTTTGATTCCCTGCCTCTGATTCCCCGCGTCTGATTCCCCATCTCTGATTCACCTCCTTTGATTCGCCACCTCTGATTCCACATATCTGATTCCCCACCTCTGTTTCCCGCCTCCGATTCCCCGCCTCTGATTCTCCATATCTCATTCCCCGCCTCTGATTCCCCATCTCTTATTCCCGGACTCTGATTCCCCACCTCTGATTCCCGGCCTCTTATTCCCGGCATCTGATTCCGGCCTCTGATTCCCGGCCTCTGATTCCCTGATTCTGATTCCCCATCTCTGATTCCGCAAATCTAATACCCTGCCTCTGATTCCCCACCTCTGATTCCCCATATCTGATTCCCCGCCTCTGTTTCCCGGCCTCTGATTCCCCGCTTCTGATTCTGATTTCCTGCCTCTGATTCCCCATCTCTGATTCCGCACATCTGATTCCCTGCCTCTGATTCCCCACCTCTGATTCCCCATATCTGATTTCCCACCTCTGTTTCCCCGACTCTGATTCCCCGCCTCTGCTTCCCCATATCTAATTCCCAACCTCTGATGCCCCAACTCTGATTCCCAGCCTCTGATTCCCCGCGTTCTATTCCCTGCCTCTGATTCCCCGCATGTGATTCCCCATCTCTGATTCACCACCTCTGATTCCCCACCTCTGATTCCCCATATCTAATTCCCCGCCTCTGTTTGCCCGACTCTGATTCCCCGCCTCTGTTTCCCCATATCAGATTCCCCGCCTCTGAATCCCCAACTCTGATTCCCTGCCTCTGATTCCCCAGCTCCGATTCCCCGCCTTTGATTCCCCCGTCTGATTCCCAGCCTCTGAAACCCCGTGTCTGATTTCTTGCCTCTGATTCCCCGCCTCTGATTCCCCATCTCTGATTCACAGCCTCTGATTCCCCACCTCTGATTCCCCATCTCTGATTCCGCACATCTGATTCCCTGCCTCTGATTCCCCGACTCTGATCCCCACCTCTGATTCCCCAGCTCTGATTCCCCGCCTCTGATTCCCCAACTCTGATTCCCCGCCTCTGATTCCCCAGCTCTGATTCCCCGCCTCTGATTCCCCGTGTTTGATTCCCTGCCTCTGATTCCCCGCCTCTGATTCCCCATCTCTGATTCACCGCCTTTGATTCGCCACCTCTGATTCCCCATATCTGATTCCTCGCCTCTGTTTCCCCGCCTCTGATTCCCCGCCTCTGATTCCCCATATCTCATTCCCCGCCTCTGATTCCCCATCTCTGATTCCCGGACTCTGATTCCCCACCTCTGATTCCCGTCATCTTATTCCCGGCATCTGATTCCGGCCTCTGATTCCCGGCCTCTGATTCCCTGCTTCTGATTCCCCATCTCTGATTCGGCAAATCTAATTCCCTGCCTCTGATTCCCCACCTCTGATTCCCCATATCTGATTCCCCGCCTCTGTTTCCCCGCCTCTGATTCCCCGCCTCTGTTTCCCCATATATAAGTCCCCGCCTCTGATTCCCCAACTTTGATTCCCCACCTCTGATTCCCCAGCTCTGATTCGCCACCTCTGATTCCCCTTATCTGATTCCTCGCCACTGTTTCCCCGCCTCTGATTCCCCGCCTCTGATTCCCCATATCTCATTCCCCGCCTCTGATTCGCCAGCTATGATTCCCCGCCTCTGATTCCCCGCGTCTGATTCCCTGCCTCTGATTCCCCGCCTCTGATTCCACATCTCGGATTCACCACCTCTGTTTCCCCGCGTCTGATTCCCCGCCTCTGATCCCCATCTCTGATTCCCCATCTCTGATTCCCCAATTCTGATTCCCCGCCTCTGATTCCCCAGCTCTGATTCTTCGCCTCTGATTCCCTTCCTCTGATTCCCAACCACTCATTCCCCACCTCTGATTTCCCATATTGATTCCCTGCGTCTGATTCCCCGCCTCTGATTCCCCAACTCTGATTCCCCGCCTCTGATTCCCCAGCTCTGATTCCCCGCCTCTGATTCCCCGTGTTTGATTCCCTGCCTCTGATTCCCGGCCTCTGATTCCCCATCTCTGATTCACCGCCTTTGATTCGCCACCTCTGATTCCCCATATCTGATTCCCCGCCTCTGATTCCACATCTCTGATTCACCACCTCTGATTCCCCGCGTCTGATTCCCTGCCTCTGATTCCCGGACTCTGATTCCCCACCTCTGATTCCCGGCCTCTTATTCCCGGCATCTGATTCAGGCCTCTGATTCCCGGCCTCTGATTCCCTGCTTCTGATTCTGATTCCCTGCCTCTGATTCCCCATCTCTGATTCCGCACATCTGATTCCCTGCCTCTGATTCCCCACCTCTGATTCCCCATATCTGACTCCCCGCATCTGTTTCCCCGCCTCTGATTCCCCGCCTCTGTTTCCCAATATCTAAGTCCCCGCCTCTGATTCCCCAACTCTGATTCCCCACCTCTGTTTCCCCAGCTCTGATTCCCCGCCTCTGATTCCCCGCATCTGATTCCCTGCATCTGATTCCAAGCCTCTGATTCCCTGCCTCTGATTCCAAACCTCTGATTCCCCACCTCTGATTCCCCATATCTGAATCCCCGCCTCTGTTTCCCCGCCTCTGATTCCCCACCTCTGTTTCCCCATATCTGATTCCCTGCCTCTGATTCCCCGCTTCTGATTCCCCGCCTCTGATTCCCTGCCTCTGATTCCCCATCTCCGATTCCGCACATCTGATTCCCTGCCTCTGATTCCCCGCCTCTGATTCCCCGCCTCTGATTCCCTGCCTCTGATTCCCAACCTCTGATTCCCCACCTCTGATTCCCCATATCTGATTCCCCGCCTCTGATTCCCCGCCTCTGATTCCCCTCCTCTGATTCCCCAACTCTAATTCCCCGCCTCTGATTCCCCAGCTCTGATTCCCCGTGTTTGATTCCCTGCCTCTGATTCCCTGCCCTGATTCCCCATCTCTGTTTCACCGCCTTTGATTCGCCACCTCTGATTCCCCATATCTGATTCCCCGCCTCTGTTTCCCCGCCTCTGATTCCCTGCCTCTGATTCCCAACCTCTGATTCCACACCTCTAATTCCCCATATCTGATACCCCGCCTCTGAATCCCCGCGTCTGATTCCCTGCCTCTGATACCCCGCCTCTGATTCCACATCTCTGATTCACCACCTCTGTTTCCCCGCGTCTGATTCCCCGCCTCTGATTCCCCACCTCTGATTTCCCATATTGATTCCCTGCCTCTGATTCCCGGCCTCTGATTCCCCATCTCTGATTCACCGCCTTTGATTCGCCACCTCTGATTCCCCATATCTGATTCCCCGCCTCTGTTTCCCCGCCTCTGATTCCCGGACTCTGATTCCCCACCTCTGATTCCCGGCCTCTTATTCCCGGCATCTGATTCAGGCCTCTGATTCCCGGCCTCTGATTCCCTGCTTCTGATACTGATTCCCTGCCTCTGATTCCCCATCTCTGATTCCGCACATCTGATTCCCTGCCTCTGATTCCCCACCTCTGATTCCCCATATCTGACTCCCCGCCTCTGTTTCCCAATATCTAAGTCCCCGCCTCTGATTCCCCAACTCTGATTCCCCACCTCTGTTTCCCCAGCTCAGATTCCCCGCCTCTGATTCCCCGCATCTGATTCCCTGCATCTGATTCCAAGCCTCTGATTCCCTGCCTCTGATTCCCAACCTCTGATTCCTCACCTCTGATTCCCCATATCTGAATCCCCGCCTCTGTTTCCCCGCCTCTGATTCCCCACCTCTGTTTCCCCATATCTGATTCCCCGCCTCTGATTCCCCGCCTCTGATTCCCCGCCTCAGATTCCCTGCCTCTGATTCCCCATCTCTGATTCCGCACATCTGATTCCCTGCCTCTGATTCCCCGCCTTTGATTCCCCGCCTCTGATTCCCTGCCTCTGATTCCCAACCTCTGATTCCCCACCTCTGATTCCCCATATCTGATTCCCCGCCTCTGTTTCCCCGCCTCTGATTCCCCTCCTCTGATTCCCCAACTCTAATTCCCCGCCTCTGATTCCCCAGCTCTGATTCCCCGTGTTTGATTCCCTGCCTCTGATTCCCTGCCCTGATTCCCCATCTCTGTTTCACCGCCTTTGATTCGCCACCTCTGATTCCCCATATCTGATTCCCCGCCTCTGTTTCCCCGCCTCTGATTCCCTGCCTCTGATTCCCAACCTCTGATTCCACACCTCTGATTCCCCATATCTGATTCCCCGCCTCTGTTTCCCCGCCTCTGATTCCCTGCCCCTGTTTCACCATATCTGATTCCCTGCCTCTGATTCCCCAACTCTGATTCCCCGCCTCTGATTCCCCAGCTCTGATTCCCCGCCTCTGATTTCCAGTGTTTGATTCCCTGCCTCTGATTCCCCGCGTCTGATTCCCCATCTCTGATTCACCGCCTTTGATTCGCCACCTCTGATTCCACATATCTGATTCCCCACCTCTGTTTCCCGCCTCCGATTCCCCGCCTCTGATTCTCCATATCTCATTCCCCGCCTCTGAATCCCCATCTCTGATTCCCGGACTCTGATTCCCCACCTCTGATTCCCGGCCTCTTATTCCCAGCATCTGATTCCCGGCCTCTGATTCCCGGCCTCTGATTCCCCGCTTCTGATTCTGATTCCCTGCCTCTGATTCCCCATCTCTGATTCCGCACATCTGATTCCCTGCCTCTGATTCCCCACCTCTGATTCCCCATATCTGATATCCCGCCTCTGTTTCCCCGCCTCTGATTCCCCGCCTCTGTTTCCCCATATCTAATTCCCAACCTCTGATGCCCCCTCTGATTCCCTTCCTCTGATTCCCCGCGTTCTATTCCCTGCCTCTGATTCCCCGCCTGTGATTCCCCATCTCTGATTCACCACCTCTGATTCCCCACCTCTGATTCCCCATATCTAATTTCCCGCCTCTGTTTGCCCGCCTCTGATTCCCCGCCTCTGTTTCCCCATATCTGATTCCCCGCCTCTGAATCCCCAACTCTGATTCCCTGCCTCTGATTCCCCAGCTCTGATTCCCCGCCTTTGATTCCCCCGTCTGATTCCCAGCCTCTGAAACCCCGTGTCTGATTTCTTGCCTCTGATTCCCCGCCTCTGATTCCCCATCTCTGATTCACAGCCTCTGATTCCCCACCTCTGATTCCCCATCTCTGATTCCGCACATCTGATTCCCTGCCTCTGATTCCCCGACTCTAATCCCCACCTCTGATTCCCCAGCTCTGATTCCCCGCCTCTGATTTCCCGTGTTTCATTCCCTGCCTCTGATTCCCCGCCTCTGATTCCCCATATCTCATTCCCCGCCTCTGATTCCCCATCTCTGATTCCTGGACTCTGATTCCCCACCTCTGATTCCCGGCCTCTTATTCCCGGCATCTGATTCCGGCCTCTGATTCCCGGCCTCTGATTCCCTGCTTCTGATTCCCCATCTCTGATTCCGCAAATCTAATTCCCTGCCTCTGATTCCCCACCTCATATTCCCCATATCTGATTCCCCGCCTCTGTTTCCCGGCCTCTGATTCCCCGCTTCTGATTCTGATTCCCTGCCTCTGATTCCCCATCTCTGATTCCGCACATCTGATTCCCTGCCTCTGATTCCCCACCTCTGATTCCCCATATCTGATTTCCCGCCTCTGTTTCCCCGACTCTGATTCCCCGCCTCTGTTTCCCCATTTCTAATTCCCAACCTCTGATGCCCCAACTCTGATTCCCTGCCTCTGATTCCCCGCGTTCTATTCCCTGCATCTGATTCCCCGCATGTGATTCCCCATCTCTGATTCACCACCTCTGATTCCCCACCTCTGATTCCCCATATCTAATTTCCCGCCTCTGTTTGCCCGCCTCTGATTCCCCGCCTCTGTTTCCCCATATCTGATTCCCCGCCTCTGAATCCCCAACTCTGATTCCCTGCCTCTGATTCCCCAGCTCTGATTCCCCGCCTTTGATTCCCCCGTCTGATTCCCAGCCTCTGAAACCCCGTGTCTGATTTCTTGCCTCTGATTCCCCGCCTCTGATTCCCCATCTCTGATTCACAGCCTCTGATTCCCCACCTCTGATTCCCCATCTCTGATTCCGCACATCTGATTCCCTGCCTCTGATTCCCCGACTCTGATCCCCACCTCTGATTCCCCAGCTCTGATTCCCCGCCTCTGATTTCCCGTGTTTGATTCCCTGCCTCTGATTCCCCGCCTCTGATTCCCCATATCTCATTCCCCGCCTCTGATTCCCCATCTCTGATTCCCGGACTCTGATTCCCCACCTCTGATTCCCGGCCTCTTATTCCCGGCATCTGATTCCGGCCTCTGATTCCCGGCCTCTGATTCCCTGCTTCTGTTTCCCCATCTCTGATTCCGCAAATCTAATTCCCTGCCTCTGATTCCCCACCTCATATTCCCCATATCTGATTCCCCGCCTCTGTTTCCCGGCCTCTGATTCCCCGCTTCTGATTCTGATTCCCTGCCTCTGATTCCCCATCTCTGATTCCGCACATCTGATTCCCTGCCTCTGATTCCCCACCTCTGATTCCCCATATCTGATTTCCCGCCTCTGTTTCCCCGACTCTGATTCCCCGCCTCTGTTTCCCCATTTCTAATTCCCAACCTCTGATGCCCCAACTCTGATTCCCTGCCTCTGATTCCCCGCGTTCTATTCCCTGCCTCTGATTCCCCGCATGTGATTCCCCATCTCTGATTCACCACCTCTGATTCCCCACCTCTGATTCCCCATATCTAATTTCCCGCCTCTGTTTGCCCGCCTCTGATTCCCCGCCTCTGTTTCCCCATATCTGATTCCCCGCCTCTGAATCCCCAACTCTGATTCCCTGCCTCTGATTCCCCAGCTCTGATTCCCCGCCTTTGATTCCCCCGACTGATTCCCAGCCTCTGAAACCCCGTGTCTGATATCTTGCCTCTGATTCCCCGCCTCTGATTCCCCATCTCTGATTCACAGCCTCTGATTCCCCACCTCTGATTCCCCATCTCTGATTCCGCACATCTGATTCCCTGCCTCTGATTCCCCGATTCTGATCCCCACCTCTGATTCCCCAGCTCTGATTCCCCGCCTCTGATTTCCCGTGTTTGATTCCCTGCCTCTGATTCCCCGCCTCTGATTCCCCATATCTCATTCCCCACCTCTGATTCCCAATCTCTGATTCCGCACATCTGATTCCCTGCCTCTGATTCCCCGAATCTGATCCCCACCTCTGATTCCCCAGCTCTGATTCCCCGCCTCTGATTTCCCGTGTTTGATTCCCTGCCTCTGATTCCCAGACTCTGATTCCCCATATCTGATTCCCCGCCTCTGAATCCCCAACTCTGATTCCCTGCCTCTGATTCCCCAGCTCTGATTCCCCGCCTTTGATACCCCCGTCTGATTCCCAGCCTCTGAAACCCCGTGTCTGATTTCTTGCCTCTGATTCCCCGCCTCTGATTCCCCATCTCTGATTCACAGCCTCTGATTCCCCACCTCTGATTCCCCATCTCTGATTCCGCACATCTGATTCCCTGCCTCTGATTCCCCGACTCTGATCCCCACCTCTGATTCCCCGCCTCTGTTTCCCCGCCTCTGATTCCCCTCCTCTGATTCCCCAACTCTAATTCCCCGCCTCTGATTCCCCAGCTCTGATTCCCCGTGTTTGATTCCCTGCCTCTGATTCCCTGCCCTGATTCCCCATCTCTGTTTCACCGCCTTTGATTCGCCACCTCTGATTCCCCATATCTGATTCCCCGCCTCTGTTTCCCCGCCTCTGATTCCCTGCCTCTGATTCCCAACCTCTGATTCCACACCTCTAATTCCCCATATCTGATTCCCCGTCTCTGTTTCCCCGCCTCTGATTCCCTGCCCCTGTTACCCCATATCTGATTCCCTGCCTCTGATTCCCCAACTCTGATTCCCCGCCTCTGATTCCCCAGCTCTGATTCCCCGCCTCTGATTTCCCGTGTTTGATTCCCTGCCTCTGATTCCCAACCTCTGTTTCCCCGCCTCTGATTCCCCGCCTCTGATTCTCCATATCTCATTCCCCGCCTCTGAATCCCCATCTCGGATTCCCGGACTCTGATTCCCCACCTCTGATTCCCGGCCTCTTATTCCCAGCATCTGATTCACGGCCTCTGATTCCCGGCCTCTGATTCCCCGCTTCTGATTCTGATTCCCTGCCTCTGATTCCCCATCTCTGATTCAGCACATCTGATTCCCTGCCTCTGATTCCCCACCTCTGATTCCCCATATCTGATATCCCGCCTCTGTTTCCCCGCCTCTGATTCCCCGCCTCTGTTTCCCCATATCTAATTCCCAACCTCTGATGCCCCAACTCTGATTCCCTGCCTCTGATTCCCCGCGTTCTATTCCCTGCCTCTGATTCCCCGCCTGTGATTCCCCATCTCTGATTCACCACCTCTGATTCCCCACCTCTGATTCCCCATATCTAATTCCCCGCCTCTGTTTGCCCGCCTCTGATTCCCCGCCTCTGTTTCCCCATATCTGATTCCCCGCCTCTGAATCCCCAACTCTGATTCCCTGCCTCTGATTCCCCAGCTCTGATTCTCCGCCTTTGATTCCCCCGTCTGATTCCCAGCCTCTGAAACCCCGTGTCTGATTTCTTGCCTCTGATTCCCCGCCTCTGATTCCCCATCTCTGATTCACAGCCTCTGATTCCCCACCTCTGATTCCCCATCTCTGATTCCGCACATCTGATTCCCTGCCTCTGATTCCCCGACTCTGATCCCCACCTCTGATTACCCAGCTCTGATTCCCCGCCTCTGATTTCCCGTGTTTGATTCCCTGCCTCTGATTCCCCGCCTCTGATTCCCCATATGTCATTCCCCGCCTCTGATTCCCCATCTCTGATTCCCGGACTCTGATTCCCCACCTCTGATTCCCGGCCTCTTATTCCCGGCATCTGATTCCGGCCTCTGATTCCCGGCCTCTGATTCCCTGCTTCTGTTTCCCCATCTCTGATTCCGCAAATCTAATTCCCTGCCTCTGATTCCCCACCTCATATTCCCCATATCTGATTCCCCGCCTCTGTTTCCCGGCCTCTGATTCCCCGCTTCTGATTCTGATTCCCTGCCTCTGATTCCCCATCTCTGATTCCGCACATCTGATTCCCTGCCTCTGATTCCCCACCTCTGATTCCCCATATCTGATTTCCCGCCTCTGTTTCCCCGACTCTGATTCCCCGCCTCTGTTTCCCCATTTCTAATTCCCAACCTCTGATGCCCCAACTCTGATTCCCTGCCTCTGATTCCCCGCGTTCTATTCCCTGCCTCTGATTCCCCGCATGTGATTCCCCATCTCTGATTCACCACCTCTGATTCCCCACCTCTGATTCCCCATATCTAATTTCCCGCCTCTGTTTGCCCGCCTCTGATTCCCCGCCTCTGTTTCCCCATATCTGATTCCCCACCTCTGATTCCCCATCTCTGATTCCGCACATCTGATTCCCTGCCTCTGATTCCCCGACTCTGATCCCCACCTCTGATTCCCCAGCTCTGATTCCCCGCCTCTGATTTCCCGTGTTTGATTCCCTGCCTCTGATTCCCCGCCTCTGATTCCCCATATCTCATTCCCCGCCTCTGATTCCCCATCTCTGATTCCCGGACTCTGATTCCCCACCTCTGATTCCCGGCCTCTTATTCCCGGCATCTGATTCCGGCCTCTGATTCCCGGCCTCTGATTCCCTGCTTCTGTTTCCCCATCTCTGATTCCGCAAATCTAATTCCCTGCCTCTGATTCCCCACCTCATATTCCCCATATCTGATTCCCCGCCTCTGTTTCCCGGCCTCTGATTCCCCGCTTCTGATTCTGATTCCCTGCCTCTGATTCCCCATCTCTGATTCCGCACATCTGATTCCCTGCCTCTGATTCCCCACCTCTGATTCCCCATATCTGATTTCCCGCCTCTGTTTCCCCGACTCTGATTCCCCGCCTCTGTTTCCCCATTTCTAATTCCCAACCTCTGATGCCCCAACTCTGATTCCCTGCCTCTGATTCCCCGCGTTCTATTCCCTGCCTCTGATTCCCCGCATGTGATTCCCCATCTCTGATTCACCACCTCTGATTCCCCACCTCTGATTCCCCATATCTAATTTCCCGCCTCTGTTTGCCCGCCTCTGATTCCCCGCCTCTGTTTCCCCATATCTGATTCCCCGCCTCTGAATCCCCAACTCTGATTCCCTGCCTCTGATTCCCCAGCTCTGATTCCCCGCCTTTGATTCCCCCGACTGATTCCCAGCCTCTGAAACCCCGTGTCTGATATCTTGCCTCTGATTCCCCGCCTCTGATTCCCCATCTCTGATTCACAGCCTCTGATTCCCCACCTCTGATTCCCCATCTCTGATTCCGCACATCTGATTCCCTGCCTCTGATTCCCCGACTCTGATCCCCACCTCTGATTCCCCAGCTCTGATTCCCCGCCTCTGATTTCCCGTGTTTGATTCCCTGCCTCTGATTCCCCGCCTCTGATTCCCCATATCTCATTCCCCACCTCTGATTCCCAATCTCTGATTCCGCACATCTGATTCCCTGCCTCTGATTCCCCGAATCTGATCCCCACCTCTGATTCCCCAGCTCTGATTCCCCGCCTCTGATTTCCCGTGTTTGATTCCCTGCCTCTGATTCCCAGACTCTGATTCCCCATATCTGATTCCCCGCCTCTGAATCCCCAACTCTGATTCCCTGCCTCTGATTCCCCAGCTCTGATTCCCCGCCTTTGATACCCCCGTCTGATTCCCAGCCTCTGAAACCCCGTGTCTGATTTCTTGCCTCTGATTCCCCGCCTCTGATTCCCCATCTCTGATTCACAGCCTCTGATTCCCCACCTCTGATTCCCCATCTCTGATTCCGCACATCTGATTCCCTGCCTCTGATTCCCCGACTCTGATCCCCACCTCTGATTCCCCAGCTCTGATTCCGCGCCTCTGATTCCCCAACTCTGATTCCCCGCCTCTGATTCCCCAGCTCTGATTCCCCGCCTCTGATTCCCCGTGTTTGATTCCCTGCCTCTGATTCCCCGCCTCTGATTCCCCATCTCTGATTCACCGCCTTTGATTCGCCACCTCTGATTCCCCATATCTGATTCCTCGCCTCTGTTTCCCCGCCTCTGATTCCCCGCCTCTGATTCCCCATATCTCATTCCCCGCCTCTGATTCCCCATCTCTGATTCCCGGACTCTGATTCCCCACCTCTGATTCCCGGCCTCTTATTCCCGGCATCTGATTCCGGCCTCTGATTCCCGGCCTCTGATTCCCTGCTTCTGATTCCCCATCTCTGATTCCGCAAAACTAATTCCCTGCCTCTGATTCCCCACCTCTGATTCCCCATATCTGATTCCCCGCCTCTGTTTCCCCGCCTCTGATTCCCCGCCTCTGTTTCCCCATATCTAAGTCCCCGCCTCTGATTCCCCAACTTTGATTCCCCACCTCTGATTCCCCAGCTCTGATTCGCCACCTCTGATTCCCCTTATCTGATTCCTCGCCACTGTTTCCCCGCCTCTGATTCCCCGCCTCTGATTCCCCATATCTCATTCCCCGCCTCTGATTCGCCAGATATGATTCCCCGCCTCTGATTCCCCACGTCTGATTCCCTGCCTCTGATTCCCCGCCTCTGATTCCACATCTCGGATTCACCACCTCTGTTTCCCCGCGTCTGATTCCCCGCCTCTGATACCCCATCTCTGATTCCCCATCTCTGATTCCCCAATTCTGATTCCCCGCCTCTGATTCCCCAGCTCTGATTCCTCGCCTCTGATTCCCTTCCTCTGATTCCCAACCACTCATTCCCCACCTCTGATTTCCCATTTTGATTCCCTGCGTCTGATTCCCCGCCTCTGATTCCCCAACTCTGATTCCCCGCCTCTGATTCCCCAGCTCTGATTCCCCGCCTCTGATTCCCCGTGTTTGATTCCCTGCCTCTGATTTTCGGCCTCTGATTCCCCATCTCTGATTCACCGCCTTTGATTCGCCACCTCTGATTCCCCATATCTGATTCCCCGCCTCTGTTTCCCCGCCTCTGATTCCCGGACTCTGATTCCCCAACTCTGATTCCCGGCCTCTTATTCCCGGCATCTGATTCAGGCCTCTGATTCCCGGCCTCTGATTCCCTGCTTCTGATTCTGATTCCCTGCCTCTGATTCCCCATCTCTGATTCCACACATCTGATTCCCTGCCTCTGATTCCCCACCTCTGATTCCCCATATCTGACTCCCCGCCTCTGTTTCCCCGCCTCTGATTCCCCGCCTCTGTTTCCCAATATCTAAGTCGCCGCCTCTGATTCCCCAACTCTGATTCCCCACCTCTGTTTCCCCAGCTCTGATTCCCCGCCTCTGATTCCCCGCATCTGATTCCCTGCATCTGATTCCAAGCCTCTGATTCCCTGCCTCTGATTCCAAACCTCTGATTCCCCACCTCTGATTCCCCATATCTGAATCCCCGCCTCTGTTTCCCCGCCTCTGATTCCCCACCTCTGTTTCCCCATATCTGATTCCCGGCCTCTGTTTCCCCGCCTCTGATTCCCCGCCTCTGATTCCCTGCCTCTGATTCCCCATCTCCGATTCCGCACATCTGATTCCCTGCCTCTGATTCCCCGCCTCTGATTCCCCGCCTCTGATTCCCTGCCTCTGATTCCCAACCTCTGATTCCCCACCTCTGATTCCCCATATCTGATTCCCCGCCTCTGTTTCCCCGCCTCTGATTCCCCTCCTCTGATTCCCCAACTCTAATTCCCCGCCTCTGATTCCCCAGCTCTGATTCCCCGTGTTTGATTCCCTGCCTCTGATTCCCTGCCCTGATTCCCCATCTCTGTTTCACCGCCTTTGATTCGCCACTTCTGATTCCCCATATCTGATTCCCCGCCTCTGTTTCCCCGCCTCTGATTCCCTGCCTCTGATTCCCAACCTCTGATTCCACACCTCTAATTCCCCATATCTGATTCCCCGTCTCTGTTTCCCCGCCTCTGATTCCCTGCCCCTGTTACCCCATATCTGATTCCCTGCCTCTGATTCCCCAACTCTGATTCCCCGCCTCTGATTCCCCAGCTCTGATTCCCCGCCTCTGATTTCCCGTGTTTGATTCCCTGCCTCTGATTCCCAACCTCTGTTTCCCCGCCTCTGATTCCCCGCCTCTGATTCTCCATATCTCATTCCCCGCCTCTGAATCCCCATCTCGGATTCCCGGACTCTGATTCCCCACCTCTGATTCCCGGCCTCTTATTCCCAGCATCTGATTCACGGCCTCTGATTCCCGGCCTCTGATTCCCCGCTTCTGATTCTGATTCCCTGCCTCTGATTCCCCATCTCTGATTCAGCACATCTGATTCCCTGCCTCTGATTCCCCACCTCTGATTCCCCATATCTGATATCCCGCCTCTGTTTCCCCGCCTCTGATTCCCCGCCTCTGTTTCCCCATATCTAATTCCCAACCTCTGATGCCCCAACTCTGATTCCCTGCCTCTGATTCCCCGCGTTCTATTCCCTGCCTCTGATTCCCCGCCTGTGATTCCCCATCTCTGATTCACCACCTCTGATTCCCCACCTCTGATTCCCCATATCTAATTCCCCGCCTCTGTTTGCCCGCCTCTGATTCCCCGCCTCTGTTTCCCCATATCTGATTCCCCGCCTCTGAATCCCCAACTCTGATTCCCTGCCTCTGATTCCCCAGCTCTGATTCTCCGCCTTTGATTCCCCCGTCTGATTCCCAGCCTCTGAAACCCCGTGTCTGATTTCTTGCCTCTGATTCCCCGCCTCTGATTCCCCATCTCTGATTCACAGCCTCTGATTCCCCACCTCTGATTCCCCATCTCTGATTCCGCACATCTGATTCCCTGCCTCTGATTCC
Organism: Narcine bancroftii; assembly: GCF_036971445.1. Taxonomy (NCBI): domain Eukaryota; kingdom Metazoa; phylum Chordata; class Chondrichthyes; order Torpediniformes; family Narcinidae; genus Narcine; species Narcine bancroftii. The sequence goes on from NC_091475.1 coordinate 111,221,891, forward strand.
CCGACTCTGATCCCCACCTCTGATTACCCAGCTCTGATTCCCCGCCTCTGATTTCCCGTGTTTGATTCCCTGCCTCTGATTCCCCGCCTCTGATTCCCCATATGTCATTCCCCGCCTCTGATTCCCCATCTCTGATTCCCGGACTCTGATTCCCCACCTCTGATTCCCGGCCTCTTATTCCCGGCATCTGATTCCGGCCTCTGATTCCCGGCCTCTGATTCCCTGCTTCTGTTTCCCCATCTCTGATTCCGCAAATCTAATTCCCTGCCTCTGATTCCCCACCTCATATTCCCCATATCTGATTCCCCGCCTCTGTTTCCCGGCCTCTGATTCCCCGCTTCTGATTCTGATTCCCTGCCTCTGATTCCCCATCTCTGATTCCGCACATCTGATTCCCTGCCTCTGATTCCCCACCTCTGATTCCCCATATCTGATTTCCCGCCTCTGTTTCCCCGACTCTGATTCCCCGCCTCTGTTTCCCCATTTCTAATTCCCAACCTCTGATGCCCCAACTCTGATTCCCTGCCTCTGATTCCCCGCGTTCTATTCCCTGCCTCTGATTCCCCGCATGTGATTCCCCATCTCTGATTCACCACCTCTGATTCCCCACCTCTGATTCCCCATATCTAATTTCCCGCCTCTGTTTGCCCGCCTCTGATTCCCCGCCTCTGTTTCCCCATATCTGATTCCCCGCCTCTGAATCCCCAACTCTGATTCCCTGCCTCTGATTCCCCAGCTCTGATTCCCCGCCTTTGATTCCCGCGTCTGATTCCCAGCCTCTGAAACCCCGTGTCCGATTTCTTGCCTATGATTCCCCGCCTCTGATTCCCCATCTCTGATTCACAGCCTCTGATTCCCCACCTCTGATTCCCCATCTCTGATTCCGCACATCTGATTCCCAACCTCTGATTCCCCACCTCTGATTCCCCATATCTGATTCCCAGCCTCTGTTTCCCCGCCTCTGATTCCCCGCCTCTGTTTCCCATATCTGATTCCCGGCCTCTGATTCCCTGCATCTGATTCCCCGCCTCTGATTCCCTGCCTCTGATTCCTCATCTCCGATTCCGCACATCTGATTCCCTGCCTCTGATTCCCCGCCTCTGATTCCCCGCCTCTGATTCCCTGCCTCTGATTCCCAACCTCTGATTCCCCACCTCTGATTCCCCGTGTTTGATTACCCGCCTCTGTTTCCCCGCCTCTGATTCCCCGCCTCTGATTCCCCAACTCTAATTCCCCGCCTCTGATTCCCCATATCTGATTCCCTGCCTATGTTTCCCCGCCTCTGATTCCCCGCCCCTGTTTCCCCATATCTGATTCCCTGCCTCTGATTCCCCAACTTTGATTCCCAGCCTCTGATTCCCCAGCTCTGATTCCCCGCCTCTGATTCCCCGTGTTTGATTCCCTGCCTCTGATTCCCCGCCTCTGATTCCCCATCTCTGATTCACCGCCTTTGATTCGCCACCTCTGATTCCCCATATCTGATTCCCCACCTCTGTTTCCCCGCCTCTGATTCCCCGCCTCTGATTCTCCATATCTCATTACCCGCCTCTGACTCCCCATCTCTGATTCCCGTACTCTGATTCCCCACCTCTGATTCCCGGCCTCTTATTCCCAGCATCTGATTCCAGGCCTCTGATTCCCGGCCTCTGACTCCCCGCTTCTGATTCTGATTCCCTGCCTCTGATTCCCCGCCCCTGATTGCGCACATCTGATTCCCCGTCTCTGTTTCCCCATATCTAATTCCCCACCTCTGATGCCCCAACTCTGATTCCCCGCCTCTGATTCCCCAGCTCTGATTCCCCGCCTCTGATTCTCCACATCCGATTCCCAATATCTGATTCCCCGCCTTTGTTTCCCCGCCCCTGATTCCCCGCCTCTGTTTCCCCATATCTGATTCCCCGCCTCTGATTCCCAACTATGATTCCCCGCCTCTTATTCCCCAGCTCTGATTCCCTTCCTCTGATTCCCCGCGTTCTATTCCCTGCCTCTGATTCCCCACCTGTGATTCCCCATCTCTGATTCACCACCTCTGATTCCCCACCACTGATTCCCCATATCTAATTCCCCGCCTCTGTTTGCCCGCCTCTGATTCCCCGCCTCTGTTTCCCCATATCTGATTCCCCGCCTCTGAATCCCCAACTCTGATTCCCTGCCTCTGATTCCCCAGCTTCATTCCCCGCCTTTGATTCCCCCCGTCTGATTCCCAGCCTCTGAATCCCCGTGTCTGATAACCTGCCTCTGATTCCCCGCCTCTGATTCCCCATCTCAGATTCACCGCCTCTGATTCCCCACCTCTGATTCCCCATCTCTGATTCCGCACATCCGATTCCCTGCCTCTGATTCCCCGACTCTGATTCCCCACCTCTGATTCCCCAGCTCTGATTCCCCGCCTCTGATTCCCCAAACTCTGATTCCCCGCCTCTGATTCCCCAGCTCTGATTCCCCGCCTCTGATTCCCCGTGTTTGATCCCCTGCCTCTGATTCCCCAGCTCTGATTCCCCATCTCTGATTCACCGCCTTTGATTCGCCACCTCTGATTCCCCATATCTGATTCCTCGCCACTGTTTCCCCGCCTCTGATTCCGCGCCTCTGATTCCCCATATCTCATTCCCCGCCTCTGATTCCCCATCTCTGATTCCCGGACTCTGATTCCCCACCTCTGATTCCCGACCTCTTATTCCCGGCATCTGATTCCGGCCTCTGATTCCCGGCCTCTGATTCCCTGCTTCTGATTCTGATTCCCTGCCTCTGATTCCCCATTTCTGATTCCGCACATCTAATTCCCTGCCTCTGATTCCCCACCTCTGATTCCCCATATCTGAATCCCCGCCTCTGTTTCCCCGTCTCTGATTCCCCGCCTCTGTTTCCCCATATCTAAGTCCCCGCCTCTGATTCCCCAACTTTGATTCCCCACCTCTGATTCCCCAGCTCTGATTCCCCGCCTCTGATTCCCCACCTCTGATTCCCCATACCTGATTCCCAGCCTCTGTTTCCCCGCCTCTGATTCCCCACTTCTGTTTCCCCATATCTGATTCCCGGCCTCTGATTCCCTGCCTCTGATTCCCCGCCTCTGATTCCCTGCCTCTGATTCCCCATCTCCGATTCCGCACATCTGATTCCCTGCCTCTCATTCCCCGCCTCTGATTCCCTGCCTCTGATTCCCAACCTCTGATTCCCCATCTCTGATTCCCCATCTCTGATTCACCACCTCTGATTCCCCACCACTGATTCCCCATATCTAATTCCCCGCCTCTGTTTGCCCGCCTCTGATTCCCCGCCTCTGTTTCCCCATATCTGATTCCCCGCCTCTGAATCCCCAACTCTGATTCCCTGCCTCTGATTCCCCAGCTTCATTCCCCGCCTTTGATTCCCCCCGTCTGATTCCCAGCCTCTGAATCCCCGTGTCTGATAACCTGCCTCTGATACCCCGCCTCTGATTCCCCATCTCAGATTCACCGCCTCTGATTCCCCACCTCTGATTCCCCATCTCTGATTCCGCACATCCGATTCCCTGCCTCTGATTCCCCGACTCTGATTCCCCACCTCTGATTCCCCAGCTCTGATTCCCCGCCTCTGATTCCCCAACTCTGATTCCCCGCCTCTGATTTCCCGTGTTTGATTCCCTGCCTCTGATTCCCCGCCTCTGATTCCCCATCTCTGATTCACCGCCTTTGATTCGCCACCTCTGATTCCACATATCTGATTCCCCACCTCTCTTTCCCCGCCTCTGATTCCCCGCCTCTGATTCTCCATATCTCATTCCCCGCCTCTGAATCCCCATCTCTGATTCCCGGACTCTGATTCCCCACCTCTGATTCCCGGCCTCTTATTCCCAGCATCTGATTCCCGGCCTCTGATTCCCGGCCTCTGACTCCCCGCTTCTGATTCTGATTCCCTGCCTCTGATTCCCCATCTCTGATTCCGCACATCTGATTCCCTGCCTCTGATTCCCCACCTATGATTCCCCATATCTTATTTCCCGCCTCTGTTTCCCCGCCTCTGATTCCCCGCCTCTGTTTCCCCATATCTAATTCCCAACCTCTGATGCCCCAACTCTGATTCCCTGCCTCTGATTCCCCGCGTTCTATTCCCTGCCTCTGATTCCCCGCCTGTGATTCCCTATCTCTGATTCACCACCTCTGATTCCCCACCTCTGATTCCCCATATCTAATTCCCCGCCTCTGTTTGCCTGCCTCTGATTCCCCGCCTCTGTTTCCCCATATCTGATTCCCCGCCTCTGAATCCCCAACTCTGATTCCCTGCCTCTGATTCCCCAGCTCTGATTCCCCGCCTTTGATTCCCCCCGTCTGATTCCCAGCCTCTGAATCCCCGTGTCTGATTTCCTGCCTCTGTTTCCCCGCCTCTGATTCCCCGCCTCTGATTCCCCATATCTCATTCCCCGCCTCTGAATCCCCATCTCTGATTCCCAATATCTGATTCCCCGCCTCTGATTCCCCACCTCTGATTCCCCACCTCTGATTCGCCAGCTATGATTCCCCGCCTCTTATTCCCCGCGTCTGATTCCCTGCCTCTGATTCCCCGCCTCTGATTTCCCATATTGATTCCCTGCGTCTGATTCCCCGCCTCTGATTCCCCAACTCTGATTCCCCGTCTCTGATTCCCCATCTCTGATTCCGCACATCCGATTCCCTGCCTCTGATTCCCCGACTCTGATTCCCCGCCTCTGATTCCCCGTGTTTGATCCCCTGCCTCTGATTCCCCAGCTCTGATTCCCCATCTCTGATTCACCGCCTTTGATTCGCCACCTCTGATTCCCCATATCTGATTCCCCGCCTCTGTATCCCCGCCTCTGATTCCCCGCCTCTGATTCCCCAACGCTAATTCCCCGCCTCTGATTCCCCATATCTGATTCCCCGCCTCTGTTTCCCCGCCTCTGATTCCCCGCCCCTGTTTCCCCATATCTGATTCCCTGCCTCTGATTCCCCAACTTTGATTCCCAGCCTGTGATTCCCAGCTCTCATTCCCCGCCTCTGATTCCCCGCATCTGATTCACTGCATCTGATTCCAAGCCTCTGATTCCCTGCCTCTGATTCCCAACCTCTGATTCCCCACCTCTGATTCCCCATATCTGATTCCCAGCCTCTGTTTCCCCGCCTCTGATTCCCCGCCTCTGTTTCCCCATATCTAATTCCCAGCCTCTGATTCCCCGCATCTGATTCCCCGCCTCTGATTCCCTTCCTCTGATTCCTCATCTCCGATTCCGCACATCTGATTCCCTGCCTCTGATTCCCCGCCTCTGATTCCCCGCCTCTGATTCCCTGCCTCTGATTCCCAACCTCTGATTCCCCACCTCTGATTCCCCGTGTTTGATTACCCGCCTCTGTTTCCCCGCCTCTGATTCCCCGCCTCTGATTCCCCAACTCTAATTCCCCGCCTCTGATTCCCCATATCTGATTCCCTGCCTATGTTTCCCCGCCTCTGATTCCCCGCCCCTGTTTCCCCATATCTGATTCCCTGCCTCTGATTCCCCAACTTTGATTCCCAGCCTCTGATTCCCCGCCTCTGATTCCCCATCTCTGATTCACCGCCTTTGATTCGCCACCTCTGATTCCCCATATCTGACTCCCCACCTCTGTTTCCCCGCCTCTGATTCCCCGCCTCTGATTCTCCATATCTCATTACCCGCCTCTGACTCCCCATCTCTGATTCCCGTACTCTGATTCCCCACCTCTGATTCCCGGCCTCTTATTCCCAGCATCTGATTCCAGGCCTGTGATTCCCGGCCTCTGACTCCCCGCTTCTGATTCTGATTCCCTGCCTCTGATTCCCCGCCTCTGATTCCGCACATCTGATTCCCCGTCTCTGTTTCCCCATATCTAATTCCCCACCTCTGATGCCCCAACTCTGATTCCCCGCCTCTGATTCCCCAGCTCTGATTCCCCGCCTCTGATTCTCCACATCCGATTCCCAATATCTGATTCCCCGCCTTTGTTTCCCCGCCCCTGATTCCCCGCCTCTGTTTCCCCATATCTGATTCCCCGCCTCTGATTCCCAACTATGATTCCCCGCCTCTTATTCCCCAGCTCTGATTCCCTTCCTCTGATTCCCCGCGTTCTATTCCCTGCCTCTGATTCCCCGCCTGTGATTCCCCATCTCTGATTCACCACCTCTGATTCCCCACCACTGATTCCCCATATCTAATTCCCCGCCTCTGTTTGCCCGCCTCTGATTCCCCGCCTCTGTTTCCCCATATCTGATTCCCCGCCTCTGAATCCCCAACTCTGATTCCCTGCCTCTGATTCCCCAGCTTCATTCCCCGCCTTTGATTCCCCCCGTCTGATTCCCAGCCTCTGAATCCCCGTGTCTGATAAACTGCCTCTGATTCCCCGCCTCTGATTCCCCATCTCAGATTCACCGCCTCTGATTCCCCACCTCTGATTCCCCATCTCTGATTCCGCACATCCAATTCCCTGCCTCTGATTCCCCGACTCTGATTCCCCACCTCTGATTCCCCAGCTCTGATTCCCCGCCTCTGATTCCCCAACTCTGATTCCCCGCCTCTGATTCCTCAGCTCTGATTCCCCGCCTCTGATTCCCCGTGTTTGATCCCCTGCCTCTGATTCCCCAGCTCTGATTCCCCAGCTCTGATTCACCGCCTTGGATTCGCCACCTCTGATTCCCCATATCTGATTCCTCGCCACTGTTTCCCCGCCTCTGATTCCGCGCCTCTGATTCCCCATATCTCATTCCCCGCCTCTGATTCCCCATCTCTGATTCCCGGACTCTGATTCCCCACCTCTGATTCCCGACCTCTTATTCCCGGCATCTGATTCCGGCCTCTGATTCCCGGCCTCTGATTCCCTGCTTCTGATTCTGATTCCCTGCCTCTGATTCCCCATTTCTGATTCCGCACATCTAATTCCCTGCCTCTGATTCCCCACCTCTGATTCCCCATATCTGAATCCCCGCCTCTGTTTCCCCGTCTCTGATTCCCCGCCTCTGTTTCCCCATATCTAAGTCCCCGCCTCTGATTCCCCAACTTTGATTCCCCACCTCTGATTCCCCAGCTCTGATTCCCCGCCTCTGATTCCCCACCTCTGATTCCCCATACCTGATTCCCAGCCTCTGTTTCCCCGCCTCTGATTCCCCACTTCTGTTTCCCCATATCTGATTCCCGGCCTCTGATTCCCTGCCTCTGATTCCCCGCCTCTGATTCCCTGCCTCTGATTCCCCATCTCCGATTCCGCACATCTGATTCCCTGCCTCTCATTCCCCGCCTCTGATTCCCCGCCTCTGATTCCCTGCCTCTGATTCCCAACCTCTGATTCCCCACCTCTGATTCCCCGTGTTTGATTCCCCGCCTCTGTTTCCCCGCCTCTCATTCCCCGCCTCTGATTCCCCAACCCTAATTCCCCGCCTCTGATTCCCCATATCTGATTCCCCGCCTCTGTTTCCCCGCCTCTGATTCCCCGCCCCTGTTTCCCCATATCTGATTCCCTGCCTCTGATTCCCCAACTTTGATTCCCAGACTCTGATTCCCCAGCTCTGATTCCCCGCCTCTGATTCCCCGCATCTGATTCCCTGCATCTGATTCCAAGCCTCTGATTCCCTGCCTCTGATTCCCAACCTCTGATTCCCCACCTTTGATTCCCCATATCTGATTCCCAGCCTCTGTTTCCCCGCCTCTGATTCCCCGCCTCTGTTTCCCCATATCTGATTCCCGGCCTCTGATTCCCCGCCTCTGATTCCCCGCCTCTGATTCCCTGCCTCTGATTCCCCATCTCCGATTCCGCACATCTGATTCCCTGCCTCTGATTCCCCGCCTCTGATTCCCCGCCGCTGATTCCCTGCCTCTGATTTCCAACCTCTGATTCCCCACCTATGATTCCCCGTGTTTGATTCCCCGCCTCTGTTTCCCCGCCACTGATTCCCCGCCTCTGATTCCCCAACTCTAATTCCCCGCCTCTGATTCCCCATATCTGATTCCCCGCCTCTGTTTCCCCGCCTCTGATTACCCGCCCCTGTTTCCCCATATCTGATTCCCTGACTCTGATTCCCCAACTTTGATTCCCAGCCTCTGATTCCCCAGCTCTGATTCCCCGCCTCTGATTCCACGTGTTTGATTCCCTGCCTCTGATTCCCCGCCTCTGATTAACCATCTCTGATTCACCGCCTTTGATTCGCCACCTCTGATTCCCCATATCTGATTCCCCACCTCTGTTTCCCCGCCTCTGATTCCCCGCCTCTGATTCTCCATATCTCATTCCCCGCCTCTGACTCCCCATCTCTGATTCCCGGACTCTGATTCCCCACCTCTGATTCCCGGCCTCTTATTCCCAGCATCTGATTCCAGGCCTCTGATTCCCGGCCTCTGACTCCCCGCTTCTGATTCTGATTCCCTGCCTCTGATTCCCCATCTCTGATTCCGCACATCTGATTACCTGCCTCTGATTCCCCACCTCTGATTCCCCATATCTGATTCCCCGCCTCTGTTTCCACGCCTCTGATTCCCCGCCTCTGTTTCCCCATATCTAATTCCCCACCTCTGATGCCCCAACTCTGATTCCCCGCCTCTGATTCCCCAGCTCTGATTCCCCGCCTCTGATTCCCTGCATCCGATTCCCCATATCTGATTCCCCGCCTCTGTTTCCCTGCCCCTGATTCCCCGCCTCTGAATCCCCGCGTCTGATTCCCTGCCTCTGCTTCCCCGCCTCTGATTCCCCAACTCTGATTCCCCGCCTCTGATTCCCCGTGTTTGATACCCTGCCTCTGATTCCCGGCCTCTGATTCCCCATATCTGATTCCCCGCCTCTGATTCCCAACTATGATTCCCCGCCTCTTATTCCCCAGCTCTGATTCCCTGCCTCTGATTCCCCATCTCCGATTCCGCACATCTGATTCCCTGCCTCTGATTCCCAGCCTCTGATTCCCTGCCTCTGATTCCCCATCTCCGATTCCGCACATCTGATTCCCTGCCTCTGATTCCCCGCCTCTGATTCCCCGCCTCTGATTCCCTGCATCTGATTCCCAACCTCTGATTCCCCACCTCTGATTCCCCGTGTTTGATTCCCCTCCTCTGTTTCCCCGCCTCTGATTCCCCGCCTCCGATTCCCCAACTCTAATTCCCCGCCTCTGATTCCCCATATCTGATTCCCTGCCTCTGTTTCCCCGCCTCTGATTCCCCGCCCCTGTTTCCCCATATCTGATTCCCTGCCTCTGATTCCCCAACTTTGATTCCCAGCCTCTGATTCCCCAGCTCTGATTCCCCGCCTCTGATTCCCCGTGTTTGATTCCCTGCCTCTGATTCCCCGCCTCTGATTCCCCATCTCTGATTCACCGCCTTTGATTCGCCACCTCTGATTCCCCATATCTGATTCCCCACCTCTGTTTCCCCGCCTCTGATTCACCGCCTCTGATTCTCCATATCTCATTCCCCGCCTCTGACTCCCCATCTCTGATTCCCGGACTCTGATTCCCCACCTCTGATTCCCGGCCTCTTATTCCCAGCATCTGATTCCAGGCCTCTGATTCCCGTCCTCTGACTCCCCGCTTCTGATTCTGATTCCCTGCCTCTGATTCCCCATCTCTGATTCCGCACATCTGATTACCTGCCTCTGATTCCCCACCTCTGATTCCCCATATCTGATTCCCCGCCTCTGTTTCCACGCCTCTGATTCCCCGCCTCTGTTTCCCCATATCTAATTCCCCACCTCTGATGCCCCAACTCTGATTCCCCGCCTCTGATTCCACAGCTCTGATTCCCCGCCTCTGAATCCCCACATCCGATTCCCCATATCTGATTCCCCGCCTCTGTTTCCCCGCCCCTGATTCCCCGCCTCTGTTTCCCCATATCTGATTCCCCGCCTCTGATTCCCAACTATGATTCCCCGCCTCTTATTCCCCAGCTCTGATTCCCTGCCTCAGATTCCCCGCGTTCTATTCCCTGCCTCTGATTCCCCGCCTGTGATTCCCCATCTCTGATTCACCACCTCTGATTCCCCACCACTGATTCCCCATATCTAATTCCCCGCCTCTGTTTGCCCGCCTCTGATTCCCCGCCTCTGTTTCCCCATATCTGATTCCCCGCCTTTGAATCCCCAACACTGATTCCCTGCCTCTGATTCCCCAGCTTCATTCCCCGCCTTTGATTCCCCCCGTCTGATTCCCAGCCTCTGAATCCCCGTGTCTGAAAACCTGCCTCTGATTCCCCGCCTCTGATTCCCCATCTCAGATTCACCACCTCTGATTCCCCACCTCTGATTCCCCATCTCTGATTCCGCACATCCGATTCCCTGCCTCTGATTCCCCGACTCTGATTCCCCACCTCTGATTCCCCAGCTCTGATTCCCCGCCTCTGATTCCCCAACTCTGATTCCCCAGCTCTGATTCCCCAGCTGTGATTCCCTGCCTCTGATTCCCCGTGTTTGATCCCCTGCCTCTGATTCCCCAGCTCTGATTCCCCATCTCTGATTCACCGCCTTTGATTCGCCACCTCTGATTCCCCATATCTGATTCCTCGCCACTGTTTCCCCGCCTCTGATTCCCCGCCTCTGATTCCCCATATCTCATTCCCCGCCTCTGATTCCCCATCTCTGATTCCCGGACTCTGATTCCCCACCTCTGATTCCCCAGCTGTGATTCCCCGCCTCTGATTCCCCGTGTTTGATCCCCTGCCTCTGATTCCCCAGCTCTGATTCCCCATCTCTGATTCACCGCCTTTGATTCGCCACCTCTGATTCCCCATATCTGATTCCTCGCCACTGTTTCCCCGCCTCTGATTCCCCGCCTCTGATTCCCCATATCTCATTCCCCGCCTCTGATTCCCCATCTCTGATTCCCGGACTCTGATTCCCCACCTCTGATTCCTGACCTCTTATTCCCGGCATCTGATTCCGGCCTCTGATTCCCGGCCTCTGATTCCCTGCTTCTGATTCTGATTCCCTGCCTCTGATTCCCCATTTCTGATTCCGCACATCTAATTCCCTGCCTCTGATTCCCCACCTCTGATTCCCCATATCTGAATCCCCGCCTCTGTTTCCCCGTCTCTGATTCCCCGCCTCTGTTTCCCCATATCTAAGTCCCCGCCTCTGATTCCCCAACTTTGATTCCCCACCTCTGATTCCCCAGCTCTGATTCCCCGCCTCTGATTCCCCACCTCTGATTCCCCATATCTGATTCCCAGCCTCTGTTTCCCCGCCTCTGATTCCCCAGCCCTGTTTCCCCTTATCTGATTCCCTGCCTCTGATTCCCCAACATTGATTCCCAGCCTCTGATTCCCCAGCTCTGATTCCCCGCCTCTGATTCCCCGTGTTTGATTCCCTGCCTCTGATTCCCCGCCTCTGATTCCCCATCTCTGATTCACCGCCTTTGATTCGCCACCTCTGATTCCCCATATCTGATTCCCCACCTCTGTTTCCCCGCCTCTGATTCCCCGCCTCTGACTCCCCATCTCTGATTCCCGGACTCTGATACCCCACCTCTGATTCCCGGCATCTTATTCCCAGCATCTGATTCCAGGCCTCTGATTCCCGGCCTCTGACTCCCCGCTTCAGATTCTGATTCCCTGCCTCTGATTCCCCATCTCTGATTCCACACATCTGATTACCTGCCTCTGATTCCCCACCTCTGATTCAACATATCTGATTCCCCGCCTCTGTTTCCACGCCTCTGATTCCCCGCCTCTGTTTCCCCATATCTAATTCCCCACCTCTGATGCCCCAACTCTGATTCCCCGCCTCTGATTCCACAGCTCTGATTCCCCGCCTCTGATTCCCCACATCCGATTCCCCATATCTGATTCCCCGCCTCTCTTTCCCAGCCCCTGATTCCCCGCCTCTGTTTCCGCATATCTGATTCCCCGCCTCTGATTCCCAACTATGATTCCCCGCCTCTTATTCCCCAGCTCTGATTCCCTGCCTCTGATTCCCCGCGTTCTATTCCCTGCCTCTGATTCCCCGCCTGTGATTCCCCATCTCTGATTCACCACCTCTGATTCCCCACCACTGATTCCCCCTATCTAATTCCCCACCTCTGTTTGCCCGCCTCTGATTCCCCGCCTCTGTTTCCCCATATCTGATTCCCCGCCTCTGAATCCCCAACTCTGATTCCCTGCCTCTGATTCCCCAGCTTCATTCCCCGCCTTTGATTCCCCCCGTCTGATTCCCAGCCTCTGAATCCCCGTGTCTGATAACCTGCCTCTGATTCCCCGCCTCTGATTCCCCATCTCAGATTCACCGCCTCTGATTCCCCACCTCTGATTCCCCATCTCTGATTCCGCACATCCAATTCCCTGCCTCTGATTCCCCGACTCTGATTCCCCACCTCTGATTCCCCAGCTCTGATTCCCCGCCTCTGATTCCCCAACTCTGATTCCCCGCCTCTGATTCCCCAGTCTGATTCCCCGCCTCTGATTCCCCGTGTTTGATCCCCTGCCTCTGATTCCCCATCTCTGATTCCCCATCTCTGATTCACCGCCTTTGATTCGCCACCTCTGATACCCCATATCTGATTCCTCGCCACTGTTTCCCCGCCTCTGATTCCCCGCCTCTGATTCCCCATATCTCATTCCCCGCCTCTGATTCCCCATCTCTGATTCCCGCACTCTGATTCCCCAGCTCCGATTCCCCGCCTTTGATTCCCCCGTCTGATTCCCAGCCTCTGAAACCCCGTGTCTGATTTCTTGCCTCTGATTCCCCGCCTCTGATTCCCCATCTCTGATTCACAGCCTCTGATTCCCCACCTCTGATTCCCCATCTCTGATTCCGCACATCTGATTCCCTGCCTCTGATTCCCCGACTCTGATCCCCACCTCTGATTCCCCAGCTCTGATTCCCCGCCTCTGATTCCCCAACTCTGATTCCCCGCCACTGATTCCCCAGCTCTGATTCCCCGCCTCTGATTCCCCGTGTTTGATTCCCTGCCTCTGATTCCCCGCCTCTGATTCCCCATCTCTGATTCACCGCCTTTGATTCGCCACCTCTGATTCCCCATATCTGATTCCTCGCCTCTGTTTCCCCGCCTCTGATTCCCCGCCTCTGATTCCCCATATCTCATTCCCCGCCTCTGATTCCCCATCTCTGATTCCCGGACTCTGATTCCCCACCTCCGATTCCCGTCATCTTATTCCCGGCATCTGATTCCGGCCTCTGATTCCCGGCCTCTGATTCCCTGCTTCTGATTCCCCATCTCTGATTCGGCAAATCTAATTCCCTGCCTCTGATTCCCCACCTCTGATTCCCCATATCTGATTCCCCGCCTCTGTTTCCCCGCCTCTGATTCCCCGCCTCTGTTTCCCCATATATAAGTCCCCGCCTCTGATTCCCCAACTTTGATTCCCCACCTCTGATTCCCCAGCTCTGATTCGCCACCTCTGATTCCCCTTATCTGATTCCTCGCCACTGTTTCCCCGCCTCTGATTCCCCGCCTCTGATTCCCCATATCTCATTCCCCGCCTCTGATTCGCCAGCTATGATTCCCCGCCTCTGATTCCCCGCGTCTGATTCCCTGCCTCTGATTCCCCGCCTCTGATTCCACATCTCGGATTCACCACCTCTGTTTCCCCGCGTCTGATTCCCCGCCTCTGATCCCCATCTCTGATTCCCCATCTCTGATTCCCCAATCCTGATTCCCCGCCTCTGATTCCCCAGCTCTGATTCTTCGCCTCTGATTCCCTTCCTCTGATTCCCAACCACTCATTCCCCACCTCTGATTTCCCATATTGATTCCCTGCGTCTGATTCCCCGCCTCTGATTCCCCAACTCTGATTCCCCGCCTCTGATTCCCCAGCTCTGATTCCCCGCCTCTGATTCCCCGTGTTTGATTCCCTGCCTCTGATTCCCGGCCTCTGATTCCCCATCTCTGATTCACCGCCTTTGATTCGCCACCTCTGATTCCCCATATCTGATTCCCCGCCTCTGATTCCACATCTCTGATTCACCACCTCTGATTCCCCGCGTCTGATTCCCTGCCTCTGATTCCCGGACTCTGATTCCCCACCTCTGATTCCCGGCCTCTTATTCCCGGCATCTGATTCAGGCCTCTGATTCCCGGCCTCTGATTCCCTGCTTCTGATTCTGATTCCCTGCCTCTGATTCCCCATCTCTGATTCCGCACATCTGATTCCCTGCCTCTGATTCCCCACCTCTGATTCCCCATATCTGACTCCCCGCATCTGTTTCCCCGCCTCTGATTCCCCGCCTCTGTTTCCCAATATCTAAGTCCCCGCCTCTGATTCCCCAACTCTGATTCCCCACCTCTGTTTCCCCAGCTCTGATTCCCCGCCTCTGATTCCCCGCATCTGATTCCCTGCATCTGATTCCAAGCCTCTGATTCCCTGCCTCTGATTCCAAACCTCTGATTCCCCACCTCTGATTCCCCATATCTGAATCCCCGCCTCTGTTTCCCCGCCTCTGATTCCCCACCTCTGTTTCCCCATATCTGATTCCCTGCCTCTGATTCCCCGCTTCTGATTCCCCGCCTCTGATTCCCTGCCTCTGATTCCCCATCTCCGATTCCGCACATCTGATTCCCTGCCTCTGATTCCCCGCCTCTGATTCCCCGCCTCTGATTCCCTGCCTCTGATTCCCAACCTCTGATTCCCCACCTCTGATTCCCCATATCTGATTCCCCGCCTCTGTTTCCCCGCCTCTGATTCCCCTCCTCTGATTCCCCAACTCTAATTCCCCGCCTCTGATTCCCCAGCTCTGATTCCCCGTGTTTGATTCCCTGCCTCTGATTCCCTGCCCTGATTCCCCATCTCTGTTTCACCGCCTTTGATTCGCCACCTCTGATTCCCCATATCTGATTCCCCGCCTCTGTTTCCCCACCTCTGATTCCCTGCCTCTGATTCCCAACCTCTGATTCCACACCTCTAATTCCCCATATCTGATACCCCGCCTCTGAATCCCCGCGTCTGATTCCCTGCCTCTGATTCCCCGCCTCTGATTCCACATCTCTGATTCACCACCTCTGTTTCCCCGCGTCTGATTCCCCGCCTCTGATTCCCCACCTCTGATTTCCCATATTGATTCCCTGCGTCTGATTCCCCGCCTCTGATTCCCCAACTCTGATTCCCCGCCTCTGATTCCCCAGCTCTGATTCCCCGCCTCTGATTCCCCGTGTTTGATTCCCTGCCTCTGATTCCCGGCCTCTGATTCCCCATCTCTGATTCACCGCCTTTGATTCGCCACCTCTGATTCCCCATATCTGATTCCCCGCCTCTGTTTCCCCGCCTCTGATTCCCGGACTCTGATTCCCCACCTCTGATTCCCGGCCTCTTATTCCCGGCATCTGATTCAGGCCTCTGATTCCCGGCCTCTGATTCCCTGCTTCTGATACTGATTCCCTGCCTCTGATTCCCCATCTCTGATTCCGCACATCTGATTCCCTGCCTCTGATTCCCCACCTCTGATTCCCCATATCTGACTCCCCGCCTCTGTTTCCCAATATCTAAGTCCCCGCCTCTGATTCCCCAACTCTGATTCCCCACCTCTGTTTCCCCAGCTCAGATTCCCCGCCTCTGATTCCCCGCATCTGATTCCCTGCATCTGATTCCAAGCCTCTGATTCCCTGCCTCTGATTCCCAACCTCTGATTCCTCACCTCTGATTCCCCATATCTGAATCCCCGCCTCTGTTTCCCCGCCTCTGATTCCCCACCTCTGTTTCCCCATATCTGATTCCCCGCCTCTGATTCCCTGCCTCTGATTCCCCGCCTCAGATTCCCTGCCTCTGATTCCCCATCTCCGATTCCGCACATCTGATTCCCTGCCTCTGATTCCCCGCCTTTGATTCCCCGCCTCTGATTCCCTGCCTCTGATTCCCAACCTCTGATTCCCCACCTCTGATTCCCCATATCTGATTCCCCGCCTCTGTTTCCCCGCCTCTGATTCCCCTCCTCTGATTCCCCAACTCTAATTCCCCGCCTCTGATTCCCCAGCTCTGATTCCCCGTGTTTGATTCCCTGCCTCTGATTCCCTGCCCTGATTCCCCATCTCTGTTTCACCGCCTTTGATTCGCCACCTCTGATTCCCCATATCTGATTCCCCGCCTCTGTTTCCCCGCCTCTGATTCCCTGCCTCTGATTCCCAACCTCTGATTCCACACCTCTGATTCCCCATATCTGATTCCCCGCCTCTGTTTCCCCGCCTCTGATTCCCTGCCCCTGTTTCACCATATCTGATTCCCTGCCTCTGATTCCCCAACTCTGATTCCCCGCCTCTGATTCCCCAGCTCTGATTCCCCGCCTCTGATTTCCAGTGTTTGATTCCCTGCCTCTGATTCCCCGCGTCTGATTCCCCATCTCTGATTCACCTCCTTTGATTCGCCACCTCTGATTCCACATATCTGATTCCCCACCTCTGTTTCCCGCCTCCGATTCCCCGCCTCTGATTCTCCATATCTCATTCCCCGCCTCTGATTCCCCATCTCTTATTCCCGGACTCTGATTCCCCACCTCTGATTCCCGGCCTCTTATTCCCGGCATCTGATTCCGGCCTCTGATTCCCGGCCTCTGATTCCCTGATTCTGATTCCCCATCTCTGATTCCGCAAATCTAATACCCTGCCTCTGATTCCCCACCTCTGATTCCCCATATCTGATTCCCCGCCTCTGTTTCCCGGCCTCTGATTCCCCGCTTCTGATTCTGATTTCCTGCCTCTGATTCCCCATCTCTGATTCCGCACATCTGATTCCCTGCCTCTGATTCCCCACCTCTGATTCCCCATATCTGATTTCCCACCTCTGTTTCCCCGACTCTGATTCCCCGCCTCTGCTTCCCCATATCTAATTCCCAACCTCTGATGCCCCAACTCTGATTCCCAGCCTCTGATTCCCCGCGTTCTATTCCCTGCCTCTGATTCCCCGCATGTGATTCCCCATCTCTGATTCACCACCTCTGATTCCCCACCTCTGATTCCCCATATCTAATTCCCCGCCTCTGTTTGCCCGACTCTGATTCCCCGCCTCTGTTTCCCCATATCAGATTCCCCGCCTCTGAATCCCCAACTCTGATTCCCTGCCTCTGATTCCCCAGCTCCGATTCCCCGCCTTTGATTCCCCCGTCTGATTCCCAGCCTCTGAAACCCCGTGTCTGATTTCTTGCCTCTGATTCCCCGCCTCTGATTCCCCATCTCTGATTCACAGCCTCTGATTCCCCACCTCTGATTCCCCATCTCTGATTGCGCACATCTGATTCCCTGCCTCTGATTCCCCGACTCTGATCCCCACCTCTGATTCCCCAGCTCTGATTCCCCGCCTCTGATTCCCCAACTCTGATTCCCCGCCTCTGATTCCCCAGCTCTGATTCCCCGCCTCTGATTCCCCGTGTTTGATTCCCTGCCTCTGATTCCCCGCCTCTGATTCCCCATCTCTGATTCACCGCCTTTGATTCGCCACCTCTGATTCCCCATATCTGATTCCTCGCCTCTGTTTCCCCGCCTCTGATTCCCCGCCTCTGATTCCCCATATCTCATTCCCCGCCTCTGATTCCCCATCTCTGATTCCCGGACTCTGATTCCCCACCTCTGATTCCCGTCATCTTATTCCCGGCATCTGATTCCGGCCTCTGATTCCCGGCCTCTGATTCCCTGCTTCTGATTCCCCATCTCTGATTCGGCAAATCTAATTCCCTGCCTCTGATTCCCCACCTCTGATTCCCCATATCTGATTCCCCGCCTCTGTTTCCCCGCCTCTGATTCCCCGCCTCTGTTTCCCCATATATAAGTCCCCGCCTCTGATTCCCCAACTTTGATTCCCCACCTCTGATTCCCCAGCTCTGATTCGCCACCTCTGATTCCCCTTATCTGATTCCTCGCCACTGTTTCCCCGCCTCTGATTCCCCGCCTCTGATTCCCCATATCTCATTCCCCGCCTCTGATTCGCCAGCTATGATTCCCCGCCTCTGATTCCCCGCGTCTGATTCCCTGCCTCTGATTCCCCGCCTCTGATTCCACATCTCGGATTCACCACCTCTGTTTCCCCGCGTCTGATTCCCCGCCTCTGATCCCCATCTCTGATTCCCCATCTCTGATTCCCCAATTCTGATTCCCCGCCTCTGATTCCCCAGCTCTGATTCTTCGCCTCTGATTCCCTTCCTCTGATTCCCAACCACTCATTCCCCACCTCTGATTTCCCATATTGATTCCCTGCGTCTGATTCCCCGCCTCTGATTCCCCAACTCTGATTCCCCGCCTCTGATTCCCCAGCTCTGATTCCCCGCCTCTGATTCCCCGTGTTTGATTCCCTGCCTCTGATTCCCGGCCTCTGATTCCCCATCTCTGATTCACCGCCTTTGATTCGCCACCTCTGATTCCCCATATCTGATTCCCCGCCTCTGATTCCACATCTCTGATTCACCACCTCTGATTCCCCGCGTCTGATTCCCTGCCTCTGATTCCCGGACTCTGATTCCCCACCTCTGATTCCCGGCCTCTTATTCCCGGCATCTGATTCAGGCCTCTGATTCCCGGCCTCTGATTCCCTGCTTCTGATTCTGATTCCCTGCCTCTGATTCCCCATCTCTGATTCCGCACATCTGATTCCCTGCCTCTGATTCCCCACCTCTGATTCCCCATATCTGACTCCCCGCATCTGTTTCCCCGCCTCTGATTCCCCGCCTCTGTTTCCCAATATCTAAGTCCCCGCCTCTGATTCCCCAACTCTGATTCCCCACCTCTGTTTCCCCAGCTCTGATTCCCCGCCTCTGATTCCCCGCATCTGATTCCCTGCATCTGATTCCAAGCCTCTGATTCCCTGCCTCTGATTCCAAACCTCTGATTCCCCACCTCTGATTCCCCATATCTGAATCCCCGCCTCTGTTTCCCCGCCTCTGATTCCCCACCTCTGTTTCCCCATATCTGATTCCCTGCCTCTGATTCCCCGCTTCTGATTCCCCGCCTCTGATTCCCTGCCTCTGATTCCCCATCTCCGATTCCGCACATCTGATTCCCTGCCTCTGATTCCCTGCCTCTGATTCCCCGCCTCTGATTCCCTGCCTCTGATTCCCAACCTCTGATTCCCCACCTCTGATTCCCCATATCTGATTCCCCGCCTCTGTTTCCCCGCCTCTGATTCCCCTCCTCTGATTCCCCAACTCTAATTCCCCGCCTCTGATTCCCCAGCTCTGATTCCCCGTGTTTGATTCCCTGCCTCTGATTCCCTGCCCTGATTCCCCATCTCTGTTTCACCGCCTTTGATTCGCCACCTCTGATTCCCCATATCTGATTCCCCGCCTCTGTTTCCCCGCCTCTGATTCCCTGCCTCTGATTCCCAACCTCTGATTCCACACCTCTAATTCCCCATATCTGATACCCCGCCTCTGAATCCCCGCGTCTGATTCCCTGCCTCTGATTCCCCGCCTCTGATTCCACATCTCTGATTCACCACCTCTGTTTCCCCGCGTCTGATTCCCCGCCTCTGATTCCCCACCTCTGATTTCCCATATTGATTCCCTGCGTCTGATTCCCCGCCTCTGATTCCCCAACTCTGATTCCCCGCCTCTGATTCCCCAGCTCTGATTCCCCGCCTCTGATTCCCCGTGTTTGATTCCCTGCCTCTGATTCCCGGCCTCTGATTCCCCATCTCTGATTCACCGCCTTTGATTCGCCACCTCTGATTCCCCATATCTGATTCCCCGCCTCTGTTTCCCCGCCTCTGATTCCCGGACTCTGATTCCCCACCTCTGATTCCCGGCCTCTTATTCCCGGCATCTGATTCAGGCCTCTGATTCCCGGCCTCTGATTCCCTGCTTCTGATACTGATTCCCTGCCTCTGATTCCCCATCTCTGATTCCGCACATCTGATTCCCTGCCTCTGATTCCCCACCTCTGATTCCCCATATCTGACTCCCCGCCTCTGTTTCCCAATATCTAAGTCCCCGCCTCTGATTCCCCAACTCTGATTCCCCACCTCTGTTTCCCCAGCTCAGATTCCCCGCCTCTGATTCCCCGCATCTGATTCCCTGCATCTGATTCCAAGCCTCTGATTCCCTGCCTCTGATTCCCAACCTCTGATTCCTCACCTCTGATTCCCCATATCTGAATCCCCGCCTCTGTTTCCCCGCCTCTGATTCCCCACCTCTGTTTCCCCATATCTGATTCCCCGCCTCTGATTCCCCGCCTCTGATTCCCCGCCTCAGATTCCCTGCCTCTGATTCCCCATCTCTGATTCCGCACATCTGATTCCCTGCCTCTGATTCCCCGCCTTTGATTCCCCGCCTCTGATTCCCTGCCTCTGATTCCCAACCTCTGATTCCCCACCTCTGATTCCCCATATCTGATTCCCCGCCTCTGTTTCCCCGCCTCTGATTCCCCTCCTCTGATTCCCCAACTCTAATTCCCCGCCTCTGATTCCCCAGCTCTGATTCCCCGTGTTTGATTCCCTGCCTCTGATTCCCTGCCCTGATTCCCCATCTCTGTTTCACCGCCTTTGATTCGCCACCTCTGATTCCCCATATCTGATTCCCCGCCTCTGTTTCCCCGCCTCTGATTCCCTGCCTCTGATTCCCAACCTCTGATTCCACACCTCTGATTCCCCATATCTGATTCCCCGCCTCTGTTTCCCCGCCTCTGATTCCCTGCCCCTGTTTCACCATATCTGATTCCCTGCCTCTGATTCCCCAACTCTGATTCCCCGCCTCTGATTCCCCAGCTCTGATTCCCCGCCTCTGATTTCCAGTGTTTGATTCCCTGCCTCTGATTCCCCGCGTCTGATTCCCCATCTCTGATTCACCGCCTTTGATTCGCCACCTCTGATTCCACATATCTGATTCCCCACCTCTGTTTCCCGCCTCCGATTCCCCGCCTCTGATTCTCCATATCTCATTCCCCGCCTCTGAATCCCCATCTCTGATTCCCGGACTCTGATTCCCCACCTCTGATTCCCGGCCTCTTATTCCCAGCATCTGATTCCCGGCCTCTGATTCCCGGCCTCTGATTCCCCGCTTCTGATTCTGATTCCCTGCCTCTGATTCCCCATCTCTGATTCCGCACATCTGATTCCCTGCCTCTGATTCCCCACCTCTGATTCCCCATATCTGATATCCCGCCTCTGTTTCCCCGCCTCTGATTCCCCGCCTCTGTTTCCCCATATCTAATTCCCAACCTCTGATGCCCCCTCTGATTCCCTTCCTCTGATTCCCCGCGTTCTATTCCCTGCCTCTGATTCCCCGCCTGTGATTCCCCATCTCTGATTCACCACCTCTGATTCCCCACGTCTGATTCCCCATATCTAATTTCCCGCCTCTGTTTGCCCGCCTCTGATTCCCCGCCTCTGTTTCCCCATATCTGATTCCCCGCCTCTGAATCCCCAACTCTGATTCCCTGCCTCTGATTCCCCAGCTCTGATTCCCCGCCTTTGATTCCCCCGTCTGATTCCCAGCCTCTGAAACCCCGTGTCTGATTTCTTGCCTCTGATTCCCCGCCTCTGATTCCCCATCTCTGATTCACAGCCTCTGATTCCCCACCTCTGATTCCCCATCTCTGATTCCGCACATCTGATTCCCTGCCTCTGATTCCCCGACTCTAATCCCCACCTCTGATTCCCCAGCTCTGATTCCCCGCCTCTGATTTCCCGTGTTTCATTCCCTGCCTCTGATTCCCCGCCTCTGATTCCCCATATCTCATTCCCCGCCTCTGATTCCCCATCTCTGATTCCTGGACTCTGATTCCCCACCTCTGATTCCCGGCCTCTTATTCCCGGCATCTGATTCCGGCCTCTGATTCCCGGCCTCTGATTCCCTGCTTCTGATTCCCCATCTCTGATTCCGCAAATCTAATTCCCTGCCTCTGATTCCCCACCTCATATTCCCCATATCTGATTCCCCGCCTCTGTTTCCCGGCCTCTGATTCCCCGCTTCTGATTCTGATTCCCTGCCTCTGATTCCCCATCTCTGATTCCGCACATCTGATTCCCTGCCTCTGATTCCCCACCTCTGATTCCCCATATCTGATTTCCCGCCTCTGTTTCCCCGACTCTGATTCCCCGCCTCTGTTTCCCCATTTCTAATTCCCAACCTCTGATGCCCCAACTCTGATTCCCTGCCTCTGATTCCCCGCGTTCTATTCCCTGCATCTGATTCCCCGCATGTGATTCCCCATCTCTGATTCACCACCTCTGATTCCCCACCTCTGATTCCCCATATCTAATTTCCCGCCTCTGTTTGCCCGCCTCTGATTCCCCGCCTCTGTTTCCCCATATCTGATTCCCCGCCTCTGAATCCCCAACTCTGATTCCCTGCCTCTGATTCCCCAGCTCTGATTCCCCGCCTTTGATTCCCCCGTCTGATTCCCAGCCTCTGAAACCCCGTGTCTGATTTCTTGCCTCTGATTCCCCGCCTCTGATTCCCCATCTCTGATTCACAGCCTCTGATTCCCCACCTCTGATTCCCCATCTCTGATTCCGCACATCTGATTCCCTGCCTCTGATTCCCCGACTCTGATCCCCACCTCTGATTCCCCAGCTCTGATTCCCCGCCTCTGATTTCCCGTGTTTGATTCCCTGCCTCTGATTCCCCGCCTCTGATTCCCCATATCTCATTCACCGCCTCTGATTCCCCATCTCTGATTCCCGGACTCTGATTCCCCACCTCTGATTCCCGGCCTCTTATTCCCGGCATCTGATTCCGGCCTCTGATTCCCGGCCTCTGATTCCCTGCTTCTGTTTCCCCATCTCTGATTCCGCAAATCTAATTCCCTGCCTCTGATTCCCCACCTCATATTCCCCATATCTGATTCCCCGCCTCTGTTTCCCGGCCTCTGATTCCCCGCTTCTGATTCTGATTCCCTGCCTCTGATTCCCCATCTCTGATTCCGCACATCTGATTCCCTGCCTCTGATTCCCCACCTCTGATTCCCCATATCTGATTTCCCGCCTCTGTTTCCCCGACTCTGATTCCCCGCCTCTGTTTCCCCATTTCTAATTCCCAACCTCTGATGCCCCAACTCTGATTCCCTGCCTCTGATTCCCCGCGTTCTATTCCCTGCCTCTGATTCCCCGCCTGTGATTCCCCATCTCTGATTCACCACCTCTGATTCCCCACCTCTGATTCCCCATATCTAATTTCCCGCCTCTGTTTGCCCGCCTCTGATTCCCCGCCTCTGTTTCCCCATATCTGATTCCCCGCATCTGATTCCCTGCATCTGATTCCAAGCCTCTGATTCCCTGCCTCTGATTCCAAACCTCTGATTCCCCACCTCTGATTCCCCATATCTGAATCCCCGCCTCTGTTTCCCCGCCTCTGATTCCCCACCTCTGTTTCCCCATATCTGATTCCCTGCCTCTGATTCCCCGCTTCTGATTCCCCGCCTCTGATTCCCTGCCTCTGATTCCCCATCTCCGATTCCGCACATCTGATTCCCTGCCTCTGATTCCCCGCCTCTGATTCCCCGCCTCTGATTCCCTGCCTCTGATTCCCAACCTCTGATTCCCCACCTCTGATTCCCCATATCTGATTCCCCGCCTCTGTTTCCCCGCCTCTGATTCCCCTCCTCTGATTCCCCAACTCTAATTCCCCGCCTCTGATTCCCCAGCTCTGATTCCCCGTGTTTGATTCCCTGCCTCTGATTCCCTGCCCTGATTCCCCATCTCTGTTTCACCGCCTTTGATTCGCCACCTCTGATTCCCCATATCTGATTCCCCGCCTCTGTTTCCCCGCCTCTGATTCCCTGCCTCTGATTCCCAACCTCTGATTCCACACCTCTAATTCCCCATATCTGATACCCCGCCTCTGAATCCCCGCGTCTGATTCCCTGCCTCTGATTCCCCGCCTCTGATTCCACATCTCTGATTCACCACCTCTGTTTCCCCGCGTCTGATTCCCCGCCTCTGATTCCCCACCTCTGATTTCCCATATTGATTCCCTGCGTCTGATTCCCCGCCTCTGATTCCCCAACTCTGATTCCCCGCCTCTGATTCCCCAGCTCTGATTCCCCGCCTCTGATTCCCCGTGTTTGATTCCCTGCCTCTGATTCCCGGCCTCTGATTCCCCATCTCTGATTCACCGCCTTTGATTCGCCACCTCTGATTCCCCATATCTGATTCCCCGCCTCTGTTTCCCCGCCTCTGATTCCCGGACTCTGATTCCCCACCTCTGATTCCCGGCCTCTTATTCCCGGCATCTGATTCAGGCCTCTGATTCCCGGCCTCTGATTCCCTGCTTCTGATACTGATTCCCTGCCTCTGATTCCCCATCTCTGATTCCGCACATCTGATTCCCTGCCTCTGATTCCCCACCTCTGATTCCCCATATCTGACTCCCCGCCTCTGTTTCCCAATATCTAAGTCCCCGCCTCTGATTCCCCAACTCTGATTCCCCACCTCTGTTTCCCCAGCTCAGATTCCCCGCCTCTGATTCCCCGCATCTGATTCCCTGCATCTGATTCCAAGCCTCTGATTCCCTGCCTCTGATTCCCAACCTCTGATTCCTCACCTCTGATTCCCCATATCTGAATCCCCGCCTCTGTTTCCCCGCCTCTGATTCCCCACCTCTGTTTCCCCATATCTGATTCCCCGCCTCTGATTCCCTGCCTCTGATTCCCCGCCTCAGATTCCCTGCCTCTGATTCCCCATCTCCGATTCCGCACATCTGATTCCCTGCCTCTGATTCCCCGCCTTTGATTCCCCGCCTCTGATTCCCTGCCTCTGATTCCCAACCTCTGATTCCCCACCTCTGATTCCCCATATCTGATTCCCCGCCTCTGTTTCCCCGCCTCTGATTCCCCTCCTCTGATTCCCCAACTCTAATTCCCCGCCTCTGATTCCCCAGCTCTGATTCCCCGTGTTTGATTCCCTGCCTCTGATTCCCTGCCCTGATTCCCCATCTCTGTTTCACCGCCTTTGATTCGCCACCTCTGATTCCCCATATCTGATTCCCCGCCTCTGTTTCCCCGCCTCTGATTCCCTGCCTCTGATTCCCAACCTCTGATTCCACACCTCTGATTCCCCATATCTGATTCCCCGCCTCTGTTTCCCCGCCTCTGATTCCCTGCCCCTGTTTCACCATATCTGATTCCCTGCCTCTGATTCCCCAACTCTGATTCCCCGCCTCTGATTCCCCAGCTCTGATTCCCCGCCTCTGATTTCCAGTGTTTGATTCCCTGCCTCTGATTCCCCGCGTCTGATTCCCCATCTCTGATTCACCTCCTTTGATTCGCCACCTCTGATTCCACATATCTGATTCCCCACCTCTGTTTCCCGCCTCCGATTCCCCGCCTCTGATTCTCCATATCTCATTCCCCGCCTCTGATTCCCCATCTCTTATTCCCGGACTCTGATTCCCCACCTCTGATTCCCGGCCTCTTATTCCCGGCATCTGATTCCGGCCTCTGATTCCCGGCCTCTGATTCCCTGATTCTGATTCCCCATCTCTGATTCCGCAAATCTAATACCCTGCCTCTGATTCCCCACCTCTGATTCCCCATATCTGATTCCCCGCCTCTGTTTCCCGGCCTCTGATTCCCCGCTTCTGATTCTGATTTCCTGCCTCTGATTCCCCATCTCTGATTCCGCACATCTGATTCCCTGCCTCTGATTCCCCACCTCTGATTCCCCATATCTGATTTCCCACCTCTGTTTCCCCGACTCTGATTCCCCGCCTCTGCTTCCCCATATCTAATTCCCAACCTCTGATGCCCCAACTCTGATTCCCAGCCTCTGATTCCCCGCGTTCTATTCCCTGCCTCTGATTCCCCGCATGTGATTCCCCATCTCTGATTCACCACCTCTGATTCCCCACCTCTGATTCCCCATATCTAATTCCCCGCCTCTGTTTGCCCGACTCTGATTCCCCGCCTCTGTTTCCCCATATCAGATTCCCCGCCTCTGAATCCCCAACTCTGATTCCCTGCCTCTGATTCCCCAGCTCCGATTCCCCGCCTTTGATTCCCCCGTCTGATTCCCAGCCTCTGAAACCCCGTGTCTGATTTCTTGCCTCTGATTCCCCGCCTCTGATTCCCCATCTCTGATTCACAGCCTCTGATTCCCCACCTCTGATTCCCCATCTCTGATTGCGCACATCTGATTCCCTGCCTCTGATTCCCCGACTCTGATCCCCACCTCTGATTCCCCAGCTCTGATTCCCCGCCTCTGATTCCCCAACTCTGATTCCCCGCCTCTGATTCCCCAGCTCTGATTCCCCGCCTCTGATTCCCCGTGTTTGATTCCCTGCCTCTGATTCCCCGCCTCTGATTCCCCATCTCTGATTCACCGCCTTTGATTCGCCACCTCTGATTCCCCATATCTGATTCCTCGCCTCTGTTTCCCCGCCTCTGATTCCCCGCCTCTGATTCCCCATATCTCATTCCCCGCCTCTGATTCCCCATCTCTGATTCCCGGACTCTGATTCCCCACCTCTGATTCCCGTCATCTTATTCCCGGCATCTGATTCCGGCCTCTGATTCCCGGCCTCTGATTCCCTGCTTCTGATTCCCCATCTCTGATTCGGCAAATCTAATTCCCTGCCTCTGATTCCCCACCTCTGATTCCCCATATCTGATTCCCCGCCTCTGTTTCCCCGCCTCTGATTCCCCGCCTCTGTTTCCCCATATATAAGTCCCCGCCTCTGATTCCCCAACTTTGATTCCCCACCTCTGATTCCCCAGCTCTGATTCGCCACCTCTGATTCCCCTTATCTGATTCCTCGCCACTGTTTCCCCGCCTCTGATTCCCCGCCTCTGATTCCCCATATCTCATTCCCCGCCTCTGATTCGCCAGCTATGATTCCCCGCCTCTGATTCCCCGCGTCTGATTCCCTGCCTCTGATTCCCCGCCTCTGATTCCACATCTCGGATTCACCACCTCTGTTTCCCCGCGTCTGATTCCCCGCCTCTGATCCCCATCTCTGATTCCCCATCTCTGATTCCCCAATTCTGATTCCCCGCCTCTGATTCCCCAGCTCTGATTCTTCGCCTCTGATTCCCTTCCTCTGATTCCCAACCACTCATTCCCCACCTCTGATTTCCCATATTGATTCCCTGCGTCTGATTCCCCGCCTCTGATTCCCCAACTCTGATTCCCCGCCTCTGATTCCCCAGCTCTGATTCCCCGCCTCTGATTCCCCGTGTTTGATTCCCTGCCTCTGATTCCCGGCCTCTGATTCCCCATCTCTGATTCACCGCCTTTGATTCGCCACCTCTGATTCCCCATATCTGATTCCCCGCCTCTGATTCCACATCTCTGATTCACCACCTCTGATTCCCCGCGTCTGATTCCCTGCCTCTGATTCCCGGACTCTGATTCCCCACCTCTGATTCCCGGCCTCTTATTCCCGGCATCTGATTCAGGCCTCTGATTCCCGGCCTCTGATTCCCTGCTTCTGATTCTGATTCCCTGCCTCTGATTCCCCATCTCTGATTCCGCACATCTGATTCCCTGCCTCTGATTCCCCACCTCTGATTCCCCATATCTGACTCCCCGCATCTGTTTCCCCGCCTCTGATTCCCCGCCTCTGTTTCCCAATATCTAAGTCCCCGCCTCTGATTCCCCAACTCTGATTCCCCACCTCTGTTTCCCCAGCTCTGATTCCCCGCCTCTGATTCCCCGCATCTGATTCCCTGCATCTGATTCCAAGCCTCTGATTCCCTGCCTCTGATTCCAAACCTCTGATTCCCCACCTCTGATTCCCCATATCTGAATCCCCGCCTCTGTTTCCCCGCCTCTGATTCCCCACCTCTGTTTCCCCATATCTGATTCCCTGCCTCTGATTCCCCGCTTCTGATTCCCCGCCTCTGATTCCCTGCCTCTGATTCCCCATCTCCGATTCCGCACATCTGATTCCCTGCCTCTGATTCCCTGCCTCTGATTCCCCGCCTCTGATTCCCTGCCTCTGATTCCCAACCTCTGATTCCCCACCTCTGATTCCCCATATCTGATTCCCCGCCTCTGTTTCCCCGCCTCTGATTCCCCTCCTCTGATTCCCCAACTCTAATTCCCCGCCTCTGATTCCCCAGCTCTGATTCCCCGTGTTTGATTCCCTGCCTCTGATTCCCTGCCCTGATTCCCCATCTCTGTTTCACCGCCTTTGATTCGCCACCTCTGATTCCCCATATCTGATTCCCCGCCTCTGTTTCCCCGCCTCTGATTCCCTGCCTCTGATTCCCAACCTCTGATTCCACACCTCTAATTCCCCATATCTGATACCCCGCCTCTGAATCCCCGCGTCTGATTCCCTGCCTCTGATACCCCGCCTCTGATTCCACATCTCTGATTCACCACCTCTGTTTCCCCGCGTCTGATTCCCCGCCTCTGATTCCCCACCTCTGATTTCCCATATTGATTCCCTGCGTCTGATTCCCCGCCTCTGATTCCCCAACTCTGATTCCCCGCCTCTGATTCCCCAGCTCTGATTCCCCGCCTCTGATTCCCCGTGTTTGATTCCCTGCCTCTGATTCCCGGCCTCTGATTCCCCATCTCTGATTCACCGCCTTTGATTCGCCACCTCTGATTCCCCATATCTGATTCCCCGCCTCTGTTTCCCCGCCTCTGATTCCCGGACTCTGATTCCCCACCTCTGATTCCCGGCCTCTTATTCCCGGCATCTGATTCAGGCCTCTGATTCCCGGCCTCTGATTCCCTGCTTCTGATACTGATTCCCTGCCTCTGATTCCCCATCTCTGATTCCGCACATCTGATTCCCTGCCTCTGATTCCCCACCTCTGATTCCCCATATCTGACTCCCCGCCTCTGTTTCCCAATATCTAAGTCCCCGCCTCTGATTCCCCAACTCTGATTCCCCACCTCTGTTTCCCCAGCTCAGATTCCCCGCCTCTGATTCCCCGCATCTGATTCCCTGCATCTGATTCCAAGCCTCTGATTCCCTGCCTCTGATTCCCAACCTCTGATTCCTCACCTCTGATTCCCCATATCTGAATCCCCGCCTCTGTTTCCCCGCCTCTGATTCCCCACCTCTGTTTCCCCATATCTGATTCCCCGCCTCTGATTCCCCGCCTCTGATTCCCCGCCTCAGATTCCCTGCCTCTGATTCCCCATCTCTGATTCCGCACATCTGATTCCCTGCCTCTGATTCCCCGCCTTTGATTCCCCGCCTCTGATTCCCTGCCTCTGATTCCCAACCTCTGATTCCCCACCTCTGATTCCCCATATCTGATTCCCCGCCTCTGTTTCCCCGCCTCTGATTCCCCTCCTCTGATTCCCCAACTCTAATTCCCCGCCTCTGATTCCCCAGCTCTGATTCCCCGTGTTTGATTCCCTGCCTCTGATTCCCTGCCCTGATTCCCCATCTCTGTTTCACCGCCTTTGATTCGCCACCTCTGATTCCCCATATCTGATTCCCCGCCTCTGTTTCCCCGCCTCTGATTCCCTGCCTCTGATTCCCAACCTCTGATTCCACACCTCTGATTCCCCATATCTGATTCCCCGCCTCTGTTTCCCCGCCTCTGATTCCCTGCCCCTGTTTCACCATATCTGATTCCCTGCCTCTGATTCCCCAACTCTGATTCCCCGCCTCTGATTCCCCAGCTCTGATTCCCCGCCTCTGATTTCCAGTGTTTGATTCCCTGCCTCTGATTCCCCGCGTCTGATTCCCCATCTCTGATTCACCGCCTTTGATTCGCCACCTCTGATTCCACATATCTGATTCCCCACCTCTGTTTCCCGCCTCCGATTCCCCGCCTCTGATTCTCCATATCTCATTCCCCGCCTCTGAATCCCCATCTCTGATTCCCGGACTCTGATTCCCCACCTCTGATTCCCGGCCTCTTATTCCCAGCATCTGATTCCCGGCCTCTGATTCCCGGCCTCTGATTCCCCGCTTCTGATTCTGATTCCCTGCCTCTGATTCCCCATCTCTGATTCCGCACATCTGATTCCCTGCCTCTGATTCCCCACCTCTGATTCCCCATATCTGATATCCCGCCTCTGTTTCCCCGCCTCTGATTCCCCGCCTCTGTTTCCCCATATCTAATTCCCAACCTCTGATGCCCCCTCTGATTCCCTTCCTCTGATTCCCCGCGTTCTATTCCCTGCCTCTGATTCCCCGCCTGTGATTCCCCATCTCTGATTCACCACCTCTGATTCCCCACGTCTGATTCCCCATATCTAATTTCCCGCCTCTGTTTGCCCGCCTCTGATTCCCCGCCTCTGTTTCCCCATATCTGATTCCCCGCCTCTGAATCCCCAACTCTGATTCCCTGCCTCTGATTCCCCAGCTCTGATTCCCCGCCTTTGATTCCCCCGTCTGATTCCCAGCCTCTGAAACCCCGTGTCTGATTTCTTGCCTCTGATTCCCCGCCTCTGATTCCCCATCTCTGATTCACAGCCTCTGATTCCCCACCTCTGATTCCCCATCTCTGATTCCGCACATCTGATTCCCTGCCTCTGATTCCCCGACTCTAATCCCCACCTCTGATTCCCCAGCTCTGATTCCCCGCCTCTGATTTCCCGTGTTTCATTCCCTGCCTCTGATTCCCCGCCTCTGATTCCCCATATCTCATTCCCCGCCTCTGATTCCCCATCTCTGATTCCTGGACTCTGATTCCCCACCTCTGATTCCCGGCCTCTTATTCCCGGCATCTGATTCCGGCCTCTGATTCCCGGCCTCTGATTCCCTGCTTCTGATTCCCCATCTCTGATTCCGCAAATCTAATTCCCTGCCTCTGATTCCCCACCTCATATTCCCCATATCTGATTCCCCGCCTCTGTTTCCCGGCCTCTGATTCCCCGCTTCTGATTCTGATTCCCTGCCTCTGATTCCCCATCTCTGATTCCGCACATCTGATTCCCTGCCTCTGATTCCCCACCTCTGATTCCCCATATCTGATTTCCCGCCTCTGTTTCCCCGACTCTGATTCCCCGCCTCTGTTTCCCCATTTCTAATTCCCAACCTCTGATGCCCCAACTCTGATTCCCTGCCTCTGATTCCCCGCGTTCTATTCCCTGCATCTGATTCCCCGCATGTGATTCCCCATCTCTGATTCACCACCTCTGATTCCCCACCTCTGATTCCCCATATCTAATTTCCCGCCTCTGTTTGCCCGCCTCTGATTCCCCGCCTCTGTTTCCCCATATCTGATTCCCCGCCTCTGAATCCCCAACTCTGATTCCCTGCCTCTGATTCCCCAGCTCTGATTCCCCGCCTTTGATTCCCCCGTCTGATTCCCAGCCTCTGAAACCCCGTGTCTGATTTCTTGCCTCTGATTCCCCGCCTCTGATTCCCCATCTCTGATTCACAGCCTCTGATTCCCCACCTCTGATTCCCCATCTCTGATTCCGCACATCTGATTCCCTGCCTCTGATTCCCCGACTCTGATCCCCACCTCTGATTCCCCAGCTCTGATTCCCCGCCTCTGATTTCCCGTGTTTGATTCCCTGCCTCTGATTCCCCGCCTCTGATTCCCCATATCTCATTCCCCGCCTCTGATTCCCCATCTCTGATTCCCGGACTCTGATTCCCCACCTCTGATTCCCGGCCTCTTATTCCCGGCATCTGATTCCGGCCTCTGATTCCCGGCCTCTGATTCCCTGCTTCTGTTTCCCCATCTCTGATTCCGCAAATCTAATTCCCTGCCTCTGATTCCCCACCTCATATTCCCCATATCTGATTCCCCGCCTCTGTTTCCCGGCCTCTGATTCCCCGCTTCTGATTCTGATTCCCTGCCTCTGATTCCCCATCTCTGATTCCGCACATCTGATTCCCTGCCTCTGATTCCCCACCTCTGATTCCCCATATCTGATTTCCCGCCTCTGTTTCCCCGACTCTGATTCCCCGCCTCTGTTTCCCCATTTCTAATTCCCAACCTCTGATGCCCCAACTCTGATTCCCTGCCTCTGATTCCCCGCGTTCTATTCCCTGCCTCTGATTCCCCGCCTGTGATTCCCCATCTCTGATTCACCACCTCTGATTCCCCACCTCTGATTCCCCATATCTAATTTCCCGCCTCTGTTTGCCCGCCTCTGATTCCCCGCCTCTGTTTCCCCATATCTGATTCCCCGCCTCTGAATCCCCAACTCTGATTCCCTGCCTCTGATTCCCCAGCTCTGATTCCCCGCCTTTGATTCCCCCGTCTGATTCCCAGCCTCTGAAACCCCGTGTCTGATTTCTTGCCTCTGATTCCCCGCCTCTGATTCCCCATCTCTGATTCACAGCCTCTGATTCCCCACCTCTGATTCCCCATCTCTGATTCCGCACATCTGATTCCCTGCCTCTGATTCCCCGACTCTAATCCCCACCTCTGATTCCCCAGCTCTGATTCCCCGCCTCTGATTTCCCGTGTTTCATTCCCTGCCTCTGATTCCCCGCCTCTGATTCCCCATATCTCATTCCCCGCCTCTGATTCCCCATCTCTGATTCCTGGACTCTGATTCCCCACCTCTGATTCCCGGCCTCTTATTCCCGGCATCTGATTCCGGCCTCTGATTCCCGGCCTCTGATTCCCTGCTTCTGATTCCCCATCTCTGATTCCGCAAATCTAATTCCCTGCCTCTGATTCCCCACCTCATATTCCCCATATCTGATTCCCCGCCTCTGTTTCCCGGCCTCTGATTCCCCGCTTCTGATTCTGATTCCCTGCCTCTGATTCCCCATCTCTGATTCCGCACATCTGATTCCCTGCCTCTGATTCCCCACCTCTGATTCCCCATATCTGATTTCCCGCCTCTGTTTCCCCGACTCTGATTCCCCGCCTCTGTTTCCCCATTTCTAATTCCCAACCTCTGATGCCCCAACTCTGATTCCCTGCCTCTGATTCCCCGCGTTCTATTCCCTGCATCTGATTCCCCGCATGTGATTCCCCATCTCTGATTCACCACCTCTGATTCCCCACCTCTGATTCCCCATATCTAATTTCCCGCCTCTGTTTGCCCGCCTCTGATTCCCCGCCTCTGTTTCCCCATATCTGATTCCCCGCCTCTGAATCCCCAACTCTGATTCCCTGCCTCTGATTCCCCAGCTCTGATTCCCCGCCTTTGATTCCCCCGTCTGATTCCCAGCCTCTGAAACCCCGTGTCTGATTTCTTGCCTCTGATTCCCCGCCTCTGATTCCCCATCTCTGATTCACAGCCTCTGATTCCCCACCTCTGATTCCCCATCTCTGATTCCGCACATCTGATTCCCTGCCTCTGATTCCCCGACTCTGATCCCCACCTCTGATTCCCCAGCTCTGATTCCCCGCCTCTGATTTCCCGTGTTTGATTCCCTGCCTCTGATTCCCCGCCTCTGATTCCCCATATCTCATTCCCCGCCTCTGATTCCCCATCTCTGATTCCCGGACTCTGATTCCCCACCTCTGATTCCCGGCCTCTTATTCCCGGCATCTGATTCCGGCCTCTGATTCCCGGCCTCTGATTCCCTGCTTCTGTTTCCCCATCTCTGATTCCGCAAATCTAATTCCCTGCCTCTGATTCCCCACCTCATATTCCCCATATCTGATTCCCCGCCTCTGTTTCCCGGCCTCTGATTCCCCGCTTCTGATTCTGATTCCCTGCCTCTGATTCCCCATCTCTGATTCCGCACATCTGATTCCCTGCCTCTGATTCCCCACCTCTGATTCCCCATATCTGATTTCCCGCCTCTGTTTCCCCGACTCTGATTCCCCGCCTCTGTTTCCCCATTTCTAATTCCCAACCTCTGATGCCCCAACTCTGATTCCCTGCCTCTGATTCCCCGCGTTCTATTCCCTGCCTCTGATTCCCCGCATGTGATTCCCCATCTCTGATTCACCACCTCTGATTCCCCACCTCTGATTCCCCATATCTAATTTCCCGCCTCTGTTTGCCCGCCTCTGATTCCCCGCCTCTGTTTCCCCATATCTGATTCCCCGCCTCTGAATCCCCAACTCTGATTCCCTGCCTCTGATTCCCCAGCTCTGATTCCCCGCCTTTGATTCCCCCGTCTGATTCCCAGCCTCTGAAACCCCGTGTCTGATATCTTGCCTCTGATTCCCCGCCTCTGATTCCCCATCTCTGATTCACAGCCTCTGATTCCCCACCTCTGATTCCCCATCTCTGATTCCGCACATCTGATTCCCTGCCTCTGATTCCCCGACTCTGATCCCCACCTCTGATTCCCCAGCTCTGATTCCCCGCCTCTGATTTCCCGTGTTTGATTCCCTGCCTCTGATTCCCCGCCTCTGATTCCCCATATCTCATTCCCCACCTCTGATTCCCAATCTCTGATTCCGCACATCTGATTCCCTGCCTCTGATTCCCCGAATCTGATCCCCACCTCTGATTCCCCAGCTCTGATTCCCCGCCTCTGATTTCCCGTGTTTGATTCCCTGCCTCTGATTCCCAGACTCTGATTCCCCATATCTGATTCCCCGCCTCTGAATCCCCAACTCTGATTCCCTGCCTCTGATTCCCCAGCTCTGATTCCCCGCCTTTGATACCCCCGTCTGATTCCCAGCCTCTGAAACCCCGTGTCTGATTTCTTGCCTCTGATTCCCCGCCTCTGATTCCCCATCTCTGATTCACAGCCTCTGATTCCCCACCTCTGATTCCCCATCTCTGATTCCGCACATCTGATTCCCTGCCTCTGATTCCCCGACTCTGATCCCCACCTCTGATTCCCCAGCTCTGATTCCGCGCCTCTGATTCCCCAACTCTGATTCCCCGCCTCTGATTCCCCAGCTCTGATTCCCCGCCTCTGATTCCCCGTGTTTGATTCCCTGCCTCTGATTCCCCGCCTCTGATTCCCCATCTCTGATTCACCGCCTTTGATTCGCCACCTCTGATTCCCCATATCTGATTCCTCGCCTCTGTTTCCCCGCCTCTGATTCCCCGCCTCTGATTCCCCATATCTCATTCCCCACCTCTGATTCCCCATCTCTGATTCCCGGACTCTGATTCCCCACCTCTGATTCCCGGCCTCTTATTCCCGGCATCTGATTCCGGCCTCTGATTCCCGGCCTCTGATTCCCTGCTTCTGATTCCCCATCTCTGATTCCGCAAAACTAATTCCCTGCCTCTGATTCCCCACCTCTGATTCCCCATATCTGATTCCCCGCCTCTGTTTCCCCGCCTCTGATTCCCCGCCTCTGTTTCCCCATATCTAAGTCCCCGCCTCTGATTCCCCAACTTTGATTCCCCACCTCTGATTCCCCAGCTCTGATTCGCCACCTCTGATTCCCCTTATCTGATTCCTCGCCACTGTTTCCCCGCCTCTGATTCCCCGCCTCTGATTCCCCATATCTCATTCCCCGCCTCTGATTCGCCAGATATGATTCCCCGCCTCTGATTCCCCACGTCTGATTCCCTGCCTCTGATTCCCCGCCTCTGATTCCACATCTCGGATTCACCACCTCTGTTTCCCCGCGTCTGATTCCCCGCCTCTGATACCCCATCTCTGATTCCCCATCTCTGATTCCCCAATTCTGATTCCCCGCCTCTGATTCCCCAGCTCTGATTCCTCGCCTCTGATTCCCTTCCTCTGATTCCCAACCACTCATTCCCCACCTCTGATTTCCCATTTTGATTCCCTGCGTCTGATTCCCCGCCTCTGATTCCCCAACTCTGATTCCCCGCCTCTGATTCCCCAGCTCTGATTCCCCGCCTCTGATTCCCCGTGTTTGATTCCCTGCCTCTGATTTTCGGCCTCTGATTCCCCATCTCTGATTCACCGCCTTTGATTCGCCACCTCTGATTCCCCATATCTGATTCCCCGCCTCTGTTTCCCCGCCTCTGATTCCCGGACTCTGATTCCCCAACTCTGATTCCCGGCCTCTTATTCCCGGCATCTGATTCAGGCCTCTGATTCCCGGCCTCTGATTCCCTGCTTCTGATTCTGATTCCCTGCCTCTGATTCCCCATCTCTGATTCCACACATCTGATTCCCTGCCTCTGATTCCCCACCTCTGATTCCCCATATCTGACTCCCCGCCTCTGTTTCCCCGACTCTGATTCCCCACCTCTGTTTCCCCAGCTCTGATTCCCCGCCTCTGATTCCCCGCATCTGATTCCCTGCATCTGATTCCAAGCCTCTGATTCCCTGCCTCTGATTCCAAACCTCTGATTCCCCACCTCTGATTCCCCATATCTGAATCCCCGCCTCTGTTTCCCCGCCTCTGATTCCCCACCTCTGTTTCCCCATATCTGATTCCCGGCCTCTGTTTCCCCGCCTCTGATTCCCCGCCTCTGATTCCCTGCCTCTGATTCCCCATCTCCGATTCCGCACATCTGATTCCCTGCCTCTGATTCCCCGCCTCTGATTCCCCGCCTCTGATTCCCTGCCTCTGATTCCCAACCTCTGATTCCCCACCTCTGATTCCCCATATCTGATTCCCCGCCTCTGTTTCCCCGCCTCTGATTCCCCTCCTCTGATTCCCCAACTCTAATTCCCCGCCTCTGATTCCCCAGCTCTGATTCCCCGTGTTTGATTCCCTGCCTCTGATTCCCTGCCCTGATTCCCCATCTCTGTTTCACCGCCTTTGATTCGCCACCTCTGATTCCCCATATCTGATTCCCCGCCTCTGTTTCCCCGCCTCTGATTCCCTGCCTCTGATTCCCAACCTCTGATTCCACACCTCTAATTCCCCATATCTGATTCCCCGTCTCTGTTTCCCCGCCTCTGATTCCCTGCCCCTGTTACCCCATATCTGATTCCCTGCCTCTGATTCCCCAACTCTGATTCCCCGCCTCTGATTCCCCAGCTCTGATTCCCCGCCTCTGATTTCCCGTGTTTGATTCCCTGCCTCTGATTCCCAACCTCTGTTTCCCCGCCTCTGATTCCCCGCCTCTGATTCTCCATATCTCATTCCCCGCCTCTGAATCCCCATCTCGGATTCCCGGACTCTGATTCCCCACCTCTGATTCCCGGCCTCTTATTCCCAGCATCTGATTCCCGGCCTCTGATTCCCGGCCTCTGATTCCCCGCTTCTGATTCTGATTCCCTGCCTCTGATTCCCCATCTCTGATTCAGCACATCTGATTCCCTGCCTCTGATTCCCCACCTCTGATTCCCCATATCTGATATCCCGCCTCTGTTTCCCCGCCTCTGATTCCCCGCCTCTGTTTCCCCATATCTAATTCCCAACCTCTGATGCCCCAACTCTGATTCCCTGCCTCTGATTCCCCGCGTTCTATTCCCTGCCTCTGATTCCCCGCCTGTGATTCCCCATCTCTGATTCACCACCTCTGATTCCCCACCTCTGATTCCCCATATCTAATTCCCCGCCTCTGTTTGCCCGCCTCTGATTCCCCGCCTCTGTTTCCCCATATCTGATTCCCCGCCTCTGAATCCCCAACTCTGATTCCCTGCCTCTGATTCCCCAGCTCTGATTCTCCGCCTTTGATTCCCCCGTCTGATTCCCAGCCTCTGAAACCCCGTGTCTGATTTCTTGCCTCTGATTCCCCGCCTCTGATTCCCCATCTCTGATTCACAGCCTCTGATTCCCCACCTCTGATTCCCCATCTCTGATTCCGCACATCTGATTCCCTGCCTCTGATTCCCCGACTCTGATCCCCACCTCTGATTACCCAGCTCTGATTCCCCGCCTCTGATTTCCCGTGTTTGATTCCCTGCCTCTGATTCCCCGCCTCTGATTCCCCATATGTCATTCCCCGCCTCTGATTCCCCATCTCTGATTCCCGGACTCTGATTCCCCACCTCTGATTCCCGGCCTCTTATTCCCGGCATCTGATTCCGGCCTCTGATTCCCGGCCTCTGATTCCCTGCTTCTGTTTCCCCATCTCTGATTCCGCAAATCTAATTCCCTGCCTCTGATTCCCCACCTCATATTCCCCATATCTGATTCCCCGCCTCTGTTTCCCGGCCTCTGATTCCCCGCTTCTGATTCTGATTCCCTGCCTCTGATTCCCCATCTCTGATTCCGCACATCTGATTCCCTGCCTCTGATTCCCCACCTCTGATTCCCCATATCTGATTTCCCGCCTCTGTTTCCCCGACTCTGATTCCCCGCCTCTGTTTCCCCATTTCTAATTCCCAACCTCTGATGCCCCAACTCTGATTCCCTGCCTCTGATTCCCCGCGTTCTATTCCCTGCCTCTGATTCCCCGCATGTGATTCCCCATCTCTGATTCACCACCTCTGATTCCCCACCTCTGATTCCCCATATCTAATTTCCCGCCTCTGTTTGCCCGCCTCTGATTCCCCGCCTCTGTTTCCCCATATCTGATTCCCCGCCTCTGAATCCCCAACTCTGATTCCCTGCCTCTGATTCCCCAGCTCTGATTCCCCGCCTTTGATTCCCGCGTCTGATTCCCAGCCTCTGAAACCCCGTGTCTGATTTCTTGCCTATGATTCCCCGCCTCTGATTCCCCATCTCTGATTCACAGCCTCTGATTCCCCACCTCTGATTCCCCATCTCTGATTCCGCACATCTGATTCCCTGCCTCTGATTCCCCGACTCTGATCCCCACCTCTGATTCCCCAGCTCTGATTCCCACCCTCTGATTTCCCGTGTTTGATTCCCTGCCTCTGATTC
Source organism: Narcine bancroftii (assembly GCF_036971445.1). Classification (NCBI taxonomy): domain Eukaryota; kingdom Metazoa; phylum Chordata; class Chondrichthyes; order Torpediniformes; family Narcinidae; genus Narcine; species Narcine bancroftii. The sequence continues at coordinate 111,260,237 of NC_091475.1, forward strand.
CCCGCCTCTGATTCCCCATATCTCATTTCCCATCTCTGATTCCCAATCTCTGATTCCGCACATCTGATTCCCTGCCTCTGATTCCCCGAATCTGATCCCCACCTCTGATTCCCCAGCTCTGATTCCCCGCCTCTGATTTCCCGTGTTTGATTCCCTGCCTCTGATTCCCAGACTCTGATTCCCCATATCTGATTCCCCGCCTCTGAATCCCCAACTCTGATTCCCTGCCTCTGATTCCCCAGCTCTGATTCCCCGCCTTTGATACCCCCGTCTGATTCCCAGCCTCTGAAACCCCGTGTCTGATTTCTTGCCTCTGATTCCCCGCCTCTGATTCCCCATCTCTGATTCACAGCCTCTGATTCCCCACCTCTGATTCCCCATCTCTGATTCCGCACATCTGATTCCCTGCCTCTGATTCCCCGACTCTGATCCCCACCTCTGATTCCCCAGCTCTGATTCCCCGCCTCTGATTCCCCAACTCTGATTCCCCGCCTCTGATTCCCCAGCTCTGATTCCCCGCCTCTGATTCCCCGTGTTTGATTCCCTGCCTCTGATTCCCCATCTCTGATTCACCGCCTTTGATTCGCCACCTCTGATTCCCCATATCTGATTCCTCGCCTCTGTTTCCCCGCCTCTGATTCCCCGCCTCTGATTCCCCATATCTCATTCCCCGCCTCTGATTCCCCATCTCTGATTCCCGGACTCTGATTCCCCACCTCTGATTCCCGGCCTCTTATTCCCGGCATCTGATTCCGGCCTCTGATTCCCGGCCTCTGATTCCCTGCTTCTGATTCCCCATCTCTGATTCCGCAAATCTAATTCCCTGCCTCTGATTCCCCACCTCTGATTCCCCATATCTGATTCCCCGCCTCTGTTTCCCCGCCTCTGATTCCCCGCCTCTGTTTCCCCATATCTAAGTCCCCGCCTCTGATTCCCCAACTTTGATTCCCCACCTCTGATTCCCCAGCTCTGATTCGCCACCTCTGATTCCCCTTATCTGATTCCTCGCCACTGTTTCCCCGCCTCTGATTCCCCGCCTCTGATTCCCCATATCTCATTCCCCACCTCTGATTCGCCAGCTATGATTCCCCGCCTCTGATTCCCCGCGTCTGATTCCCTGCCTCTGATTCCCCGCCTCTGATTCCACATCTCGGATTCACCACCTCTGTTTCCCCGCGTCTGATTCCCCGCCTCTGATTCCCCATCTCTGATTCCCCATCTCTGATTCCCCAATTCTGATTCCCCGCCTCTTATTCCCCAGCTCTGATTCCTCGCCTCTGATTCCCTTCCTCTGATTCCCAACCACTCATTCCCCACCTCTGATTTCCCATATTGATTCCCTGCGTCTGATTCCCCGCCTCTGATTCCCCAACTCTGATTCCCCGCCTCTGATTCCCCAGCTCTGATTCCCCGCCTCTGATTCCCCGTGTTTGATTCCCTGCCTCTGATTTTCGGCCTCTGATTCCCCATCTCTGATTCACCGCCTTTGATTCGCCACCTCTGATTCCCCATATCTGATTCCCCGCCTCTGTTTCCCCGCCTCTGATTCCCGGACTCTGATTCCCCAACTCTGATTCCCGGCCTCTTATTTCCGGCATCTGATTCAGGCCTCTGATTCCCGGCCTCTGATTCCCTGCTTCTGATTCTGATTCCCTGCCTCTGATTCCCCATCTCTGATTCCACACATCTGATTCCCTGCCTCTGATTCCCCTCCTCTGATTCCCAATATCTGACTCCCCGCCTCTGTTTCCCCGCCTCTGATTCCCCGCCTCTGTTTCCCAATATTTAAGTCGCCGCCTCTGATTCCCCAACTCTGATTCCCCACCTCTGTTTCCCCAGCTCTGATTCCCCGCCTCTGATTCCCCGCATCTGATTCCCTGCATCTGATTCCAAGCCTCTGATTCCCTGCCTCTGATTCCAAACCTCTGATTCCCCACCTCTGATTCCCCATATCTGAATCCCCGCCTCTGTTTCCCCGCCTCTGATTCCCCACCTCTGTTTCCCCATATCTGATTCCCGGCCTCTGTTTCCCCGCCTCTGATTCCCCACCTCTGATTCCCTGCCTCTGATTCCCCATCTCCGATTCCGCACATCTGATTCCCTGCCTCTGATTCCCCGCCTCTGATTCCCCGCCTCTGATTCCCTGCCTCTGATTCCCAACCTCCGATTCCCCACCTCTGATTCCCCATATCTGATTCCCCGCCTCTGTTTCCCCGCCTCTGATTCCCCTCCTCTGATTCCCCAACTCTAATTCCCCGCCTCTGATTCCCCAGCTCTGATTCCCCGCCTCTGATTTCCCGTGTTTGATTCCCTGCCTCTGATTCCCCGCCTCTGATTCCCCATCTCTGATTCACCGCCTTTGATTCGCCACCTCTGATTCCACATATCTGATTCCCAACCTCTGTTTCCCCGCCTCTGATTCCCCGCCTCTGATTCTCCATATCTCATTCCCCGCCTCTGAATCCCCATCTCGGATTCCCGGACTCTGATTCCCCACCTCTGATTCCCGGCCTCTTATTCCCAGCATCTGATTCCCGGCCTCTGATTCCCGGCCTCTGATTCCCCGCTTCTGATTCTGATTCCCTGCCTCTGATTCCCCATCTCTGATTCAGCACATCTGATTCCCTGCCTCTGATTCCCCACCTCTGATTCCCCATATCTGATATCCCGCCTCTGTTTCCCCGCCTCTGATTCCCCGCCTCTGTTTCCCCATATCTAATTCCCAACCTCTGATGCCCCAACTCTGATTCCCTGCCTCTGATTCCCCGCGTTCTATTCCCTGCCTCTGATTCCCCGCCTGTGATTCCCCATCTCTGATTCACCACCCCTGATTCCCCACCTCTGATTCCCCATATCTAATTCCCCGCCTCTGTTTGCCCGCCTCTGATTCCCCGCCTCTGTTTCCCCATATCTGATTCCCCGCCTCTGAATCACCAACTCTGATTCCCTGCCTCTGATTCCCCAGCTCTGATTCTCCGCCTTTGATTCCCCCGTCTGATTCCCAGCCTCTGAAACCCCGTGTCTGATTTCTTGCCTCTGATTCCCCGCCTCTGATTCCCCATCTCTGATTCACAGCCTCTGATTCCCCACCTCTGATTCCCCATCTCTGATTCCGCACATCTGATTCCCTGCCTCTGATTCCCCGACTCTGATCCCCACCTCTGATTCCCCAGCTCTGATTCCCCGCCTCTGATTTCCCGTGTTTGATTGCCTGCCTCTGATTCCCCGCCTCTGATTCCCCATATCTCATTCCCCGCCTCTGATTCCCCATCTCTGATTCCCGGACTCTGATTCCCCACCTCTGATTCCCGGCCTCTTATTCCCGGCATCTGATTCCGGCCTCTGATTCCCGGCCTCTGATTCCCTGCTTCTGATTCCCCATCTCTGATTCCGCAAATCTAATTCCCTGCCTCTGATTCCCCACCTCTGATTCCCCATATCTGATTCCCCGCCTCTGTTTCCCCGCCTCTGATTCCCCGCCTCTGTTTCCCCATATCTAAGTCCCCGCCTCTGATTCCCCAACTTTGATTCCCCACCTCTGATTCCCCAGCTCTGATTCGCCACCTCTGATTCCCCTTATCTGATTCCTCGCCACTGTTTCCCCGCCTCTGATTCCCCGCCTCTGATTCCCCATATCTCATTCCCCGCCTCTGATTCGCCAGCTATGATTCCCCACCTCTGATTCCCCATCTCTGATTCCCCAATTCTGATTCCCCGCCTCTGATTCCCCAGCTCTGATTCCTCGCCTCTGATTCCCTTCCTCTGATTCCCAACCACTCATTCCCCACCTCTGATTTCCCATATTGATTCCCTGCGTCTGATTCCCCGCCTCTGATTCCCCAACTCTGATTCCCCGCCTCTGATTCCCCAGCTCTGATTCCCCGCCTCTGATTCCCCGTGTTTGATTCCCTGCCTCTGATTCTCGGCCTCTGATTCCCCATCTCTGATTCACCGCCTTTGATTTGCCACCTCTGATTCCCCATATCTGATTCCCCGCCTCTGTTTCCCCGCCTCTGATTCCCAGACTCTGATTCCCCAACTCTGATTCCCGGCCTCTTATTCCCGGCATCTGATTCAGGCCTCTGATTCCCGGCCTCTGATTCCCTGCTTCTGATTCTGATTCCCTGCCTCTGATTCCCCATCTCTGATTCCACACATCTGATTCCCTGCCTCTGATTCCCCACCTCTGATTCCCCATATCTGACTCCCCGCCTCTGTTTCCCCGCCTCTGATTCCCCGCCTCTGTTTCCCAATATCTAAGTCCCCGCCTCTGATTCCCCAACTCTGATTCCCCACCTCTGTTTCCCCAGCTCTGATTCCCCACCTCTGATTCCCCGCATCTGATTCCCTGCATCTGATTCCAAGCCTCTGATTCCCTGCCTCTGATTCCAAACCTCTGATTCCCCACCTCTGATTCCCCATATCTGAATCCCTGCCTCTGTTTCCCCGCCTCTGATTCCCCACCTCTGTTTCCCCATATCTGATTCCCGGCCTCTGTTTCCCCACCTCTGATTCCCCGCCTCTGATTCCCTGCCTCTGATTCCCCATCTCCGATTCCGCACATCTGATTCCCTGCCTCTGATTCCCCGCCTCTGATTCCCCGCCTCTGATTCCCTGCCTCTGATTCCCAACCTCTGATTCCCCACCTCTGATTCCCCATATCTGATTCCCCGCCTCTGTTTCCCCGCCTCTGATTCCCCTCCTCTGATTCCCCAACTCTAATTCCCCACCTCTGATTCCCCATATCTGATTCCCCGCCTCTGTTTCCCCGCCTCTGATTCCCTGCCTCTGATTCCCAACCTCTGATTCCACACCTCTAATTCCCCATATCTGATTCCCCGCCTCTGTTTCTCCGCCTCTGATTCCCTGCCCCTGTTTCCCCATATCTGATTCCCTGCCTCTGATTCCCCAACTCTGATTCCCCGCCTCTGATTCCCCAGCTCTGATTCCCCGCCTCTGATTTCCCGTGTTTGATTCCCTGCCTCTGATTCCCCGCCTCTGATTCCCCATCTCTGATTCACCGCCTTTGATTCGCCACCTCTGATTCCACATATCTGATTCCCCACCTCTGTTTCCCCGCCTCTGATTCCCCGCCTCTGATTCTCCATATCTCATTCCCCGCCTCTGAATCCCCATATCTGATTCCCGGCCTCTTATTCCCAGCATCTGATTCCCGGCCTCTGATTCCCGGCCTCTGATTCCCCGCTTCTGATTCTGATTCCCTGCCTCTGATTCCCCATCTCTGATTCCGCACATCTGATTCCCTGCCTCTGATTCCCCACCTCTGATTCCCCATATCTGATATCCCGCCTCTGTTTCCCCGCCTCTGATTCCCCGCCTCTGTTTCCCCATATCTAATTCCCAACCTCTGATGCCCCAACTCTGATTCCCTGCCTCTGATTCCCCGCGTTCTATTCCCTGCCTCTGATTCCCCTCCTGTGATTCCCCATCTCTGATTCACCACCTCTGATTCCCCACCTCTGATTCCCCATATCTAATTCCCCGCCTCTGTTTGCCCGCCTCTGATTCCCCGCCTCTGTTTCCCCATATCTGATTCCCTGCCTCTGAATCCCCAACTCTGATTCCCTGCCTCTGATTCCCCAGCTCAGATTCCCCGCCTTTGATTCCCCCGTCTGATTCCCAGCCTCTGAATCCCCGTGTCTGATTTCTTGCCTCTGATTCCCCGCCTCTGATTCCCCATCTCTGATTCACAGCCTCTGATTCCCCACCTCTGATTCCCCATCTCTGATTCCGCACATCTGATTCCCTGCCTCTGATTCCCCGACTCTGATCCCCACCTCTGATTCCCCAGCTCTGATTCCCCGCCTCTGATTTCCCGTGTTTGATTCCCTGCCTCTGATTCACCGCCTCTGATTCCCCATATCTCATTCCCCGCCTCTGATTCCCCATCTCTGATTCCCGGACTCTGATTCCCCACCTCTGATTCCCGGCCTCTTATTCCCGGCATCTGATTCCGGCCTCTGATTCCCGGCCTCTGATTCCCTGCTTCTGATTCCCCATCTCTGATTCCGCAAATCTAATTCCCTGCCTCTGATTCCCCACCTCTGATTCCCCATATCTGATTCCCCGCCTCTGTTTCCCGGCCTCTGATTCCCCGCTTCTGATTCTGATTCCCTGCCTCTGATTCCCCATCTCTGATTCCGCACATCTGATTCCCTGCCTCTGATTCCCCACCTCTGATTCCCCATATCTGATTTCCCGCCTCTGTTTCCCCGCCTCTGATTCCCCGCCTCTGTTTCCCCATATCTAATTCCCAACCTCTGATGCCCCAACTCTTATTCCCTGCCTCTGATTCCCCGCGTTCTATTCCCTGCCTCTGATTCCCCGCATGTGATTCCCCATCTCTGATTCACGACCTCTGATTCCCCACCTCTGATTCCCCAGCTCTGATTCCCCGCCTCTGATTTCCCGTGTTTGATTCCCTGCCTCTGATTCCCAGACTCTGATTCCCCATATCTGATTCCCCGCCTTTGAATCCCCAACTCTGATTCCCTGCCTCTGATTCCCCAGCTCTGATTCCCCGCCTTTGATACCCCCGTCTGATTCCCAGCCTCTGAAACCCCGTGTCTGATTTCTTGCCTCTGATTCCCCGCCTCTGATTCCCCATCTCTGATTCACAACCTCTGATTCCCCACCTCTGATTCCCCATCTCTGATTCCGCACATCTGATTCCCTGCCTCTGATTCCCCGACTCTGATCCCCACCTCTGATTCCCCAGCTCTGATTCCCCGCCTCTGATTCCCCAACTCTGATTCCCCGCCTCTGATTCCCCAGCTCTGATTCCCCGCCTCTGATTCCCCGTGTTTGATTCCCTGCCTCTGATTCCCCGCCTCTGATTCCCCATCTTTGATTCACCGCCTTTGATTCGCCACCTCTGATTCCCCATACCTGATTCCTCGCCTCTGTTTCCCCGCCTCTGATTCCCCGCCTCTGATTCCCCATATCTCATTCCCCGCCTCTGATTCCCCATCTCTGATTCCCGGACTCTGATTCCCCACCTCTGATTCCCGGCCTCTTATTCCCGGCATCTGATTCCGGCCTCTGATTCCCGGCCTCTGATTCCCTGCTTCTGATTCCCCATCTCTGATTCCGCAAATCTAATTCCCTGCCTCTGATTCCCCACCTCTGATTCCCCATATCAGATTCGTCGCATCTGTTTCCCCACCTCTGATTCCCCGCCTCTGTTTCCCCATATCTAAGTCCCCGCCTCTGATTCCCCAACTTTGATTCCCCACCTCTGATTCCCCAGCTCTGATTCGCCACCTCTGATTCCCCTTATCTGATTCCTCGCCACTGTTTCCCCGCCTCTGATTCCCCGCCTCTGATTCCCCATATCTCATTCCCCGCCTCTGATTCGCCAGCTATGATTCCCCGCCTCTGATTCCCCGCGTCTGATTCCCTGCCTCTGATTCCCCGCCTCTGATTCCACATCTTGGATTCACCACCTCTGTTTCCCCGCGTCTGATTCCCCGCCTCTGATTCCCCATCTCTGATTCCCCATCTCTGATTCCCCAATTCTGATTCCCCGCCTCTGATTCCCCAGCTCTGATTCCTCGCCTCTGATTCCCTTCCTCTGATTCCCAACCACTCATTCCCCACCTCTGATTTCCCATATTGATTCCCTGCGTCTGATTCCCCGCCTCTGATTCCCCAACACTGATTCCCCGCCTCTGATTCCCCGTGTCTGATTTCTTGCCTCTGATTCCCCGCCTCTGATTCCCCATCTCTGATTCACAGCCTCTGATTCCCCACCTCTGATTCCCCATCTCTGATTCCGCACATCTGATTCCCTGCCTCTGATTCCCCGACTCTGATCCCCACCTCTGATTCCCCAGCTCTGATTCCCCGCCTCTGATTTCCCGTGTTTGATTCCCTGCCTCTGATTCACCGCCTCTGATTCCCCATATCTCATTCCCCGCCTCTGATTCCCCATCTCTGATTCCCGGACTCTGATTCCCCACCTCTGATTCCCGGCCTCTTATTCCCGGCATCTGATTCCGGCCTCTGATTCCCGGCCTCTGATTCCCTGCTTCTGATTCCCCATCTCTGATTCCGCAAATCTAATTCCCTGCCTCTGATTCCCCACCTCTGATTCCCCATATCTGATTCCCCGCCTCTGTTTCCCGGCCTCTGATTCCCCGCTTCTGATTCTGATTCCCTGCCTCTGATTCCCCATCTCTGATTCCGCACATCTGATTCCCTGCCTCTGATTCCCCACCTCTGATTCCCCATATCTGATTTCCCGCCTCTGTTTCCCCGCCTCTGATTCCCCGCCTCTGTTTCCCCATATCTAATTCCCAACCTCTGATGCCCCAACTCTTATTCCCTGCCTCTGATTCCCCGCGTTCTATTCCCTGCCTCTGATTCCCCGCATGTGATTCCCCATCTCTGATTCACGACCTCTGATTCCCCACCTCTGATTCCCCAGCTCTGATTCCCCGCCTCTGATTTCCCGTGTTTGATTCCCTGCCTCTGATTCCCAGACTCTGATTCCCCATATCTGATTCCCCGCCTTTGAATCCCCAACTCTGATTCCCTGCCTCTGATTCCCCAGCTCTGATTCCCCGCCTTTGATACCCCCGTCTGATTCCCAGCCTCTGAAACCCCGTGTCTGATTTCTTGCCTCTGATTCCCCGCCTCTGATTCCCCATCTCTGATTCACGACCTCTGATTCCCCACCTCTGATTCCCCAGCTCTGATTCCCCGCCTCTGATTTCCCGTGTTTGATTCCCTGCCTCTGATTCCCCGCCTCTGATTCCCCATATGTCATTCCCCGCCTCTGATTCCCCATCTCTGATTCCCGGACTCTGATTCCCCACCTCTGATTCCCGGCCTCTTATTCCCGGCATCTGATTCCGGCCTCTGATTCCCGGCCTCTGATTCCCTGCTTCTGTTTCCCCATCTCTGATTCCGCAAATCTAATTCCCTGCCTCTGATTCCCCACCTCATATTCCCCATATCTGATTCCCCGCCTCTGTTTCCCGGCCTCTGATTCCCCGCTTCTGATTCTGATTCCCTGCCTCTGATTCCCCATCTCTGATTCCGCACATCTGATTCCCTGCCTCTGATTCCCCACCTCTGATTCCCCATATCTGATTTCCCGCCTCTGTTTCCCCGACTCTGATTCCCCGCCTCTGTTTCCCCATTTCTAATTCCCAACCTCTGATGCCCCAACTCTGATTCCCTGCCTCTGATTCCCCGCGTTCTATTCCCTGCCTCTGATTCCCCGCATGTGATTCCCCATCTCTGATTCACCACCTCTGATTCCCCACCTCTGATTCCCCATATCTAATTTCCCGCCTCTGTTTGCCCGCCTCTGATTCCCCGCCTCTGTTTCCCCATATCTGATTCCCCACCTCTGAATCCCCAACTCTGATTCCCTGCCTCTGATTCCCCAGCTCTGATTCCCCGCCTTTGATTCCCGCGTCTGATTCCCAGCCTCTGAAACCCCGTGTCTGATTTCTTGCCTATGATTCCCCGCCTCTGATTCCCCATCTCTGATTCACAGCCTCTGATTCCCCACCTCTGATTCCCCATCTCTGATTCCGCACATCTGATTCCCTGCCTCTGATTCCCCGACTCTGATCCCCACCTCTGATTCCCCAGCTCTGATTCCCACCCTCTGATTTCCCGTGTTTGATTCCCTGCCTCTGATTCCCCGCCTCTGATTCCCCATATCTCATTTCCCATCTCTGATTCCCAATCTCTGATTCCGCACATCTGATTCCCTGCCTCTGATTCCCCGAATCTGATCCCCACCTCTGATTCCCCAGCTCTGATTCCCCGCCTCTGATTTCCCGTGTTTGATTCCCTGCCTCTGATTCCCAGACTCTGATTCCCCATATCTGATTCCCCGCCTCTGAATCCCCAACTCTGATTCCCTGCCTCTGATTCCCCAGCTCTGATTCCCCGCCTTTGATACCCCCGTCTGATTCCCAGCCTCTGAAACCCCGTGTCTGATTTCTTGCCTCTGATTCCCCGCCTCTGATTCCCCATCTCTGATTCACAGCCTCTGATTCCCCACCTCTGATTCCCCATCTCTGATTCCGCACATCTGATTCCCTGCCTCTGATTCCCCGACTCTGATCCCCACCTCTGATTCCCCAGCTCTGATTCCCCGCCTCTGATTCCCCAACTCTGATTCCCCGCCTCTGATTCCCCAGCTCTGATTCCCCGCCTCTGATTCCCCGTGTTTGATTCCCTGCCTCTGATTCCCCATCTCTGATTCACCGCCTTTGATTCGCCACCTCTGATTCCCCATATCTGATTCCTCGCCTCTGTTTCCCCGCCTCTGATTCCCCGCCTCTGATTCCCCATATCTCATTCCCCGCCTCTGATTCCCCATCTCTGATTCCCGGACTCTGATTCCCCACCTCTGATTCCCGGCCTCTTATTCCCGGCATCTGATTCCGGCCTCTGATTCCCGGCCTCTGATTCCCTGCTTCTGATTCCCCATCTCTGATTCCGCAAATCTAATTCCCTGCCTCTGATTCCCCACCTCTGATTCCCCATATCTGATTCCCCGCCTCTGTTTCCCCGCCTCTGATTCCCCGCCTCTGTTTCCCCATATCTAAGTCCCCGCCTCTGATTCCCCAACTTTGATTCCCCACCTCTGATTCCCCAGCTCTGATTCGCCACCTCTGATTCCCCTTATCTGATTCCTCGCCACTGTTTCCCCGCCTCTGATTCCCCGCCTCTGATTCCCCATATCTCATTCCCCACCTCTGATTCGCCAGCTATGATTCCCCGCCTCTGATTCCCCGCGTCTGATTCCCTGCCTCTGATTCCCCGCCTCTGATTCCACATCTCGGATTCACCACCTCTGTTTCCCCGCGTCTGATTCCCCGCCTCTGATTCCCCATCTCTGATTCCCCATCTCTGATTCCCCAATTCTGATTCCCCGCCTCTTATTCCCCAGCTCTGATTCCTCGCCTCTGATTCCCTTCCTCTGATTCCCAACCACTCATTCCCCACCTCTGATTTCCCATATTGATTCCCTGCGTCTGATTCCCCGCCTCTGATTCCCCAACTCTGATTCCCCGCCTCTGATTCCCCAGCTCTGATTCCCCGCCTCTGATTCCCCGTGTTTGATTCCCTGCCTCTGATTTTCGGCCTCTGATTCCCCATCTCTGATTCACCGCCTTTGATTCGCCACCTCTGATTCCCCATATCTGATTCCCCGCCTCTGTTTCCCCGCCTCTGATTCCCGGACTCTGATTCCCCAACTCTGATTCCCGGCCTCTTATTTCCGGCATCTGATTCAGGCCTCTGATTCCCGGCCTCTGATTCCCTGCTTCTGATTCTGATTCCCTGCCTCTGATTCCCCATCTCTGATTCCACACATCTGATTCCCTGCCTCTGATTCCCCTCCTCTGATTCCCAATATCTGACTCCCCGCCTCTGTTTCCCCGCCTCTGATTCCCCGCCTCTGTTTCCCAATATTTAAGTCGCCGCCTCTGATTCCCCAACTCTGATTCCCCACCTCTGTTTCCCCAGCTCTGATTCCCCGCCTCTGATTCCCCGCATCTGATTCCCTGCATCTGATTCCAAGCCTCTGATTCCCTGCCTCTGATTCCAAACCTCTGATTCCCCACCTCTGATTCCCCATATCTGAATCCCCGCCTCTGTTTCCCCGCCTCTGATTCCCCACCTCTGTTTCCCCATATCTGATTCCCGGCCTCTGTTTCCCCGCCTCTGATTCCCCACCTCTGATTCCCTGCCTCTGATTCCCCATCTCCGATTCCGCACATCTGATTCCCTGCCTCTGATTCCCCGCCTCTGATTCCCCGCCTCTGATTCCCTGCCTCTGATTCCCAACCTCCGATTCCCCACCTCTGATTCCCCATATCTGATTCCCCGCCTCTGTTTCCCCGCCTCTGATTCCCCTCCTCTGATTCCCCAACTCTAATTCCCCGCCTCTGATTCCCCAGCTCTGATTCCCCGCCTCTGATTTCCCGTGTTTGATTCCCTGCCTCTGATTCCCCGCCTCTGATTCCCCATCTCTGATTCACCGCCTTTGATTCGCCACCTCTGATTCCACATATCTGATTCCCAACCTCTGTTTCCCCGCCTCTGATTCCCCGCCTCTGATTCTCCATATCTCATTCCCCGCCTCTGAATCCCCATCTCGGATTCCCGGACTCTGATTCCCCACCTCTGATTCCCGGCCTCTTATTCCCAGCATCTGATTCCCGGCCTCTGATTCCCGGCCTCTGATTCCCCGCTTCTGATTCTGATTCCCTGCCTCTGATTCCCCATCTCTGATTCAGCACATCTGATTCCCTGCCTCTGATTCCCCACCTCTGATTCCCCATATCTGATATCCCGCCTCTGTTTCCCCGCCTCTGATTCCCCGCCTCTGTTTCCCCATATCTAATTCCCAACCTCTGATGCCCCAACTCTGATTCCCTGCCTCTGATTCCCCGCGTTCTATTCCCTGCCTCTGATTCCCCGCCTGTGATTCCCCATCTCTGATTCACCACCCCTGATTCCCCACCTCTGATTCCCCATATCTAATTCCCCGCCTCTGTTTGCCCGCCTCTGATTCCCCGCCTCTGTTTCCCCATATCTGATTCCCCGCCTCTGAATCACCAACTCTGATTCCCTGCCTCTGATTCCCCAGCTCTGATTCTCCGCCTTTGATTCCCCCGTCTGATTCCCAGCCTCTGAAACCCCGTGTCTGATTTCTTGCCTCTGATTCCCCGCCTCTGATTCCCCATCTCTGATTCACAGCCTCTGATTCCCCACCTCTGATTCCCCATCTCTGATTCCGCACATCTGATTCCCTGCCTCTGATTCCCCGACTCTGATCCCCACCTCTGATTCCCCAGCTCTGATTCCCCGCCTCTGATTTCCCGTGTTTGATTGCCTGCCTCTGATTCCCCGCCTCTGATTCCCCATATCTCATTCCCCGCCTCTGATTCCCCATCTCTGATTCCCGGACTCTGATTCCCCACCTCTGATTCCCGGCCTCTTATTCCCGGCATCTGATTCCGGCCTCTGATTCCCGGCCTCTGATTCCCTGCTTCTGATTCCCCATCTCTGATTCCGCAAATCTAATTCCCTGCCTCTGATTCCCCACCTCTGATTCCCCATATCTGATTCCCCGCCTCTGTTTCCCCGCCTCTGATTCCCCGCCTCTGTTTCCCCATATCTAAGTCCCCGCCTCTGATTCCCCAACTTTGATTCCCCACCTCTGATTCCCCAGCTCTGATTCGCCACCTCTGATTCCCCTTATCTGATTCCTCGCCACTGTTTCCCCGCCTCTGATTCCCCGCCTCTGATTCCCCATATCTCATTCCCCGCCTCTGATTCGCCAGCTATGATTCCCCACCTCTGATTCCCCATCTCTGATTCCCCAATTCTGATTCCCCGCCTCTGATTCCCCAGCTCTGATTCCTCGCCTCTGATTCCCTTCCTCTGATTCCCAACCACTCATTCCCCACCTCTGATTTCCCATATTGATTCCCTGCGTCTGATTCCCCGCCTCTGATTCCCCAACTCTGATTCCCCGCCTCTGATTCCCCAGCTCTGATTCCCCGCCTCTGATTCCCCGTGTTTGATTCCCTGCCTCTGATTCTCGGCCTCTGATTCCCCATCTCTGATTCACCGCCTTTGATTTGCCACCTCTGATTCCCCATATCTGATTCCCCGCCTCTGTTTCCCCGCCTCTGATTCCCAGACTCTGATTCCCCAACTCTGATTCCCGGCCTCTTATTCCCGGCATCTGATTCAGGCCTCTGATTCCCGGCCTCTGATTCCCTGCTTCTGATTCTGATTCCCTGCCTCTGATTCCCCATCTCTGATTCCACACATCTGATTCCCTGCCTCTGATTCCCCACCTCTGATTCCCCATATCTGACTCCCCGCCTCTGTTTCCCCGCCTCTGATTCCCCGCCTCTGTTTCCCAATATCTAAGTCCCCGCCTCTGATTCCCCAACTCTGATTCCCCACCTCTGTTTCCCCAGCTCTGATTCCCCACCTCTGATTCCCCGCATCTGATTCCCTGCATCTGATTCCAAGCCTCTGATTCCCTGCCTCTGATTCCAAACCTCTGATTCCCCACCTCTGATTCCCCATATCTGAATCCCTGCCTCTGTTTCCCCGCCTCTGATTCCCCACCTCTGTTTCCCCATATCTGATTCCCGGCCTCTGTTTCCCCACCTCTGATTCCCCGCCTCTGATTCCCTGCCTCTGATTCCCCATCTCCGATTCCGCACATCTGATTCCCTGCCTCTGATTCCCCGCCTCTGATTCCCCGCCTCTGATTCCCTGCCTCTGATTCCCAACCTCTGATTCCCCACCTCTGATTCCCCATATCTGATTCCCCGCCTCTGTTTCCCCGCCTCTGATTCCCCTCCTCTGATTCCCCAACTCTAATTCCCCACCTCTGATTCCCCATATCTGATTCCCCGCCTCTGTTTCCCCGCCTCTGATTCCCTGCCTCTGATTCCCAACCTCTGATTCCACACCTCTAATTCCCCATATCTGATTCCCCGCCTCTGTTTCTCCGCCTCTGATTCCCTGCCCCTGTTTCCCCATATCTGATTCCCTGCCTCTGATTCCCCAACTCTGATTCCCCGCCTCTGATTCCCCAGCTCTGATTCCCCGCCTCTGATTTCCCGTGTTTGATTCCCTGCCTCTGATTCCCCGCCTCTGATTCCCCATCTCTGATTCACCGCCTTTGATTCGCCACCTCTGATTCCACATATCTGATTCCCCACCTCTGTTTCCCCGCCTCTGATTCCCCGCCTCTGATTCTCCATATCTCATTCCCCGCCTCTGAATCCCCATATCTGATTCCCGGCCTCTTATTCCCAGCATCTGATTCCCGGCCTCTGATTCCCGGCCTCTGATTCCCCGCTTCTGATTCTGATTCCCTGCCTCTGATTCCCCATCTCTGATTCCGCACATCTGATTCCCTGCCTCTGATTCCCCACCTCTGATTCCCCATATCTGATATCCCGCCTCTGTTTCCCCGCCTCTGATTCCCCGCCTCTGTTTCCCCATATCTAATTCCCAACCTCTGATGCCCCAACTCTGATTCCCTGCCTCTGATTCCCCGCGTTCTATTCCCTGCCTCTGATTCCCCTCCTGTGATTCCCCATCTCTGATTCACCACCTCTGATTCCCCACCTCTGATTCCCCATATCTAATTCCCCGCCTCTGTTTGCCCGCCTCTGATTCCCCGCCTCTGTTTCCCCATATCTGATTCCCTGCCTCTGAATCCCCAACTCTGATTCCCTGCCTCTGATTCCCCAGCTCAGATTCCCCGCCTTTGATTCCCCCGTCTGATTCCCAGCCTCTGAATCCCCGTGTCTGATTTCTTGCCTCTGATTCCCCGCCTCTGATTCCCCATCTCTGATTCACAGCCTCTGATTCCCCACCTCTGATTCCCCATCTCTGATTCCGCACATCTGATTCCCTGCCTCTGATTCCCCGACTCTGATCCCCACCTCTGATTCCCCAGCTCTGATTCCCCGCCTCTGATTTCCCGTGTTTGATTCCCTGCCTCTGATTCACCGCCTCTGATTCCCCATATCTCATTCCCCGCCTCTGATTCCCCATCTCTGATTCCCGGACTCTGATTCCCCACCTCTGATTCCCGGCCTCTTATTCCCGGCATCTGATTCCGGCCTCTGATTCCCGGCCTCTGATTCCCTGCTTCTGATTCCCCATCTCTGATTCCGCAAATCTAATTCCCTGCCTCTGATTCCCCACCTCTGATTCCCCATATCTGATTCCCCGCCTCTGTTTCCCGGCCTCTGATTCCCCGCTTCTGATTCTGATTCCCTGCCTCTGATTCCCCATCTCTGATTCCGCACATCTGATTCCCTGCCTCTGATTCCCCACCTCTGATTCCCCATATCTGATTTCCCGCCTCTGTTTCCCCGCCTCTGATTCCCCGCCTCTGTTTCCCCATATCTAATTCCCAACCTCTGATGCCCCAACTCTTATTCCCTGCCTCTGATTCCCCGCGTTCTATTCCCTGCCTCTGATTCCCCGCATGTGATTCCCCATCTCTGATTCACGACCTCTGATTCCCCACCTCTGATTCCCCAGCTCTGATTCCCCGCCTCTGATTTCCCGTGTTTGATTCCCTGCCTCTGATTCCCAGACTCTGATTCCCCATATCTGATTCCCCGCCTTTGAATCCCCAACTCTGATTCCCTGCCTCTGATTCCCCAGCTCTGATTCCCCGCCTTTGATACCCCCGTCTGATTCCCAGCCTCTGAAACCCCGTGTCTGATTTCTTGCCTCTGATTCCCCGCCTCTGATTCCCCATCTCTGATTCACAACCTCTGATTCCCCACCTCTGATTCCCCATCTCTGATTCCGCACATCTGATTCCCTGCCTCTGATTCCCCGACTCTGATCCCCACCTCTGATTCCCCAGCTCTGATTCCCCGCCTCTGATTCCCCAACTCTGATTCCCCGCCTCTGATTCCCCAGCTCTGATTCCCCGCCTCTGATTCCCCGTGTTTGATTCCCTGCCTCTGATTCCCCGCCTCTGATTCCCCATCTTTGATTCACCGCCTTTGATTCGCCACCTCTGATTCCCCATACCTGATTCCTCGCCTCTGTTTCCCCGCCTCTGATTCCCCGCCTCTGATTCCCCATATCTCATTCCCCGCCTCTGATTCCCCATCTCTGATTCCCGGACTCTGATTCCCCACCTCTGATTCCCGGCCTCTTATTCCCGGCATCTGATTCCGGCCTCTGATTCCCGGCCTCTGATTCCCTGCTTCTGATTCCCCATCTCTGATTCCGCAAATCTAATTCCCTGCCTCTGATTCCCCACCTCTGATTCCCCATATCAGATTCGTCGCATCTGTTTCCCCACCTCTGATTCCCCGCCTCTGTTTCCCCATATCTAAGTCCCCGCCTCTGATTCCCCAACTTTGATTCCCCACCTCTGATTCCCCAGCTCTGATTCGCCACCTCTGATTCCCCTTATCTGATTCCTCGCCACTGTTTCCCCGCCTCTGATTCCCCGCCTCTGATTCCCCATATCTCATTCCCCGCCTCTGATTCGCCAGCTATGATTCCCCGCCTCTGATTCCCCGCGTCTGATTCCCTGCCTCTGATTCCCCGCCTCTGATTCCACATCTTGGATTCACCACCTCTGTTTCCCCGCGTCTGATTCCCCGCCTCTGATTCCCCATCTCTGATTCCCCATCTCTGATTCCCCAATTCTGATTCCCCGCCTCTGATTCCCCAGCTCTGATTCCTCGCCTCTGATTCCCTTCCTCTGATTCCCAACCACTCATTCCCCACCTCTGATTTCCCATATTGATTCCCTGCGTCTGATTCCCCGCCTCTGATTCCCCAACACTGATTCCCCGCCTCTGATTCCCCGTGTCTGATTTCTTGCCTCTGATTCCCCGCCTCTGATTCCCCATCTCTGATTCACAGCCTCTGATTCCCCACCTCTGATTCCCCATCTCTGATTCCGCACATCTGATTCCCTGCCTCTGATTCCCCGACTCTGATCCCCACCTCTGATTCCCCAGCTCTGATTCCCCGCCTCTGATTTCCCGTGTTTGATTCCCTGCCTCTGATTCACCGCCTCTGATTCCCCATATCTCATTCCCCGCCTCTGATTCCCCATCTCTGATTCCCGGACTCTGATTCCCCACCTCTGATTCCCGGCCTCTTATTCCCGGCATCTGATTCCGGCCTCTGATTCCCGGCCTCTGATTCCCTGCTTCTGATTCCCCATCTCTGATTCCGCAAATCTAATTCCCTGCCTCTGATTCCCCACCTCTGATTCCCCATATCTGATTCCCCGCCTCTGTTTCCCGGCCTCTGATTCCCCGCTTCTGATTCTGATTCCCTGCCTCTGATTCCCCATCTCTGATTCCGCACATCTGATTCCCTGCCTCTGATTCCCCACCTCTGATTCCCCATATCTGATTTCCCGCCTCTGTTTCCCCGCCTCTGATTCCCCGCCTCTGTTTCCCCATATCTAATTCCCAACCTCTGATGCCCCAACTCTTATTCCCTGCCTCTGATTCCCCGCGTTCTATTCCCTGCCTCTGATTCCCCGCATGTGATTCCCCATCTCTGATTCACGACCTCTGATTCCCCACCTCTGATTCCCCAGCTCTGATTCCCCGCCTCTGATTTCCCGTGTTTGATTCCCTGCCTCTGATTCCCAGACTCTGATTCCCCATATCTGATTCCCCGCCTTTGAATCCCCAACTCTGATTCCCTGCCTCTGATTCCCCAGCTCTGATTCCCCGCCTTTGATACCCCCGTCTGATTCCCAGCCTCTGAAACCCCGTGTCTGATTTCTTGCCTCTGATTCCCCGCCTCTGATTCCCCATCTCTGATTCACAACCTCTGATTCCCCACCTCTGATTCCCCATCTCTGATTCCGCACATCTGATTCCCTGCCTCTGATTCCCCGACTCTGATCCCCACCTCTGATTCCCCAGCTCTGATTCCCCGCCTCTGATTCCCCAACTCTGATTCCCCGCCTCTGATTCCCCAGCTCTGATTCCCCGCCTCTGATTCCCCGTGTTTGATTCCCTGCCTCTGATTCCCCGCCTCTGATTCCCCATCTTTGATTCACCGCCTTTGATTCGCCACCTCTGATTCCCCATATCTGATTCCTCGCCTCTGTTTCCCCGCCTCTGATTCCCCGCCTCTGATTCCCCATATCTCATTCCCCGCCTCTGATTCCCCATCTCTGATTCCCGGACTCTGATTCCCCACCTCTGATTCCCGGCCTCTTATTCCCGGCATCTGATTCCGGCCTCTGATTCCCGGCCTCTGATTCCCTGCTTCTGATTCCCCATCTCTGATTCCGCAAATCTAATTCCCTGCCTCTGATTCCCCACCTCTGATTCCCCATATCAGATTCGTCGCATCTGTTTCCCCACCTCTGATTCCCCGCCTCTGTTTCCCCATATCTAAGTCCCCGCCTCTGATTCCCCAACTTTGATTCCCCACCTCTGATTCCCCAGCTCTGATTCGCCACCTCTGATTCCCCTTATCTGATTCCTCGCCACTGTTTCCCCGCCTCTGATTCCCCGCCTCTGATTCCCCATATCTCATTCCCCGCCTCTGATTCGCCAGCTATGATTCCCCGCCTCTGATTCCCCGCGTCTGATTCCCTGCCTCTGATTCCCCGCCTCTGATTCCACATCTTGGATTCACCACCTCTGTTTCCCCGCGTCTGATTCCCCGCCTCTGATTCCCCATCTCTGATTCCCCATCTCTGATTCCCCAATTCTGATTCCCCGCCTCTGATTCCCCAGCTCTGATTCCTCGCCTCTGATTCCCTTCCTCTGATTCCCAACCACTCATTCCCCACCTCTGATTTCCCATATTGATTCCCTGCGTCTGATTCCCCGCCTCTGATTCCCCAACACTGATTCCCCGCCTCTGATTCCCCGTGTTTGATTCCCTGCCTCTGATTCTCGGCCTCTGATTCCCCATCTCTGATTCACCGCCTTTGATTCGCCAACTCTGATTCCCCATATCTGATTCCCCGCCTCTGTTTCCCCGCCTCTGATTCCCAGACTCTGATTCCCCAACTCTGATTCCCGGCCTCTTATTCCCGGCATCTGATTCAGGCCTCTGATTCCCGGCCTCTGATTCCCTGCTTCTGATTCTGATTCCCTGCCTCTGATTCCCCATCTCTGATTCCACACATCTGATTCCCTGCCTCTGATTCCCCACCTCTGATTCCCCATATCTGACTCCCCGCCTCTGTTTCCCCGCCTCTGATTCCCCGCCTCTGTTTCCCAATATCTAAGTCCCCGCCTCTGATTCCCCAACTCTGATTCCCCACCTCTGTTTCCCCAGCTCTGATTCCCCACCTCTGATTCCCCGCATCTGATTCCCTGCATGTGATTCCAAGCCTCTGATTCCCTGCCTCTGATTCCAAACCTCTGATTCCCCACCTCTGATTCCCCATATCTCAATCCCCGCCTCTGTTTCCCCGCCTCTGATTCCCCACCTCTGTTTCCCCATATCTGATTCCCGGCCTCTGTTTCCCCACCTCTGATTCCCCGCCTCTGATTCCCTGCCTCTGATTCCCCATCTCCGATTCCGCACATCTGATTCCCTGCCTCTGATTCCCCGCCTCTGATTCCCCGCCTCTGATTCCCTGCCTCTGATTCCCAACCTCTGATTCCCCACCTCTGATTCCCCATATCTGATTCCCCGCCTCTGTTTCCCCGCCTCTGATTCCCCTCCTCTGATTCCCCAACTCTAATTCCCCACCTCTGATTCCCCATATCTGATTCCCCGCCTCTGTTTCCCCGCCTCTGATTCCCTGCCTCTGATTCCCAACCTCTGATTCCACACCTCTAATTCCCCATATCTGATTCCCCGCCTCTGTTTCTCCGCCTCTGATTCCCTGCCCCTGTTTCCCCATATCTGATTCCCTGCCTCTGATTCCCCAACTCTGATTCCCCGCCTCTGATTCCCCAGCTCTGATTCCCCGCCTCTGATTTCCCGTGTTTGATTCCCTGCCTCTGATTCCCCGCCTCTGATTCCCCATCTCTGATTCACCGCCTTTGATTCGCCACCTCTGATTCCACATATCTGATTCCCCACCTCTGTTTCCCCGCCTCTGATTCCCCGCCTCTGATTCTCCATATCTCATTCCCCGCCTCTGAATCCCCATATCTGATTCCCGGCCTCTTATTCCCAGCATCTGATTCCCGGCCTCTGATTCCCGGCCTCTGATTCCCCGCTTCTGATTCTGATTCCCTGCCTCTGATTCCCCATCTCTGATTCCGCACATCTGATTCCCTGCCTCTGATTCCCCACCTCTGATTCCCCATATCTGATATCCCGCCTCTGTTTCCCCGCCTCTGATTCCCCGCCTCTGTTTCCCCATATCTAATTCCCAACCTCTGATGCCCCAACTCTGATTCCCTGCCTCTGATTCCCCGCGTTCTATTCCCTGCCTCTGATTCCCCGCCTGTGATTCCCCATCTCTGGTTCACCACCTCTGATTCCCCACCTCTGATTCCCCATATCTAATTCCCCGCCTCTGTTTGCCCGCCTCTGATTCCCCGCCTCTGTTTCCCCATATCTGATTCCCTGCCTCTGAATCCCCAACTCTGATTCCCTGCCTCTGATTCCCCAGCTCAGATTCCCCGCCTTTGATTCCCCCGTCTGATTCCCAGCCTCTGAATCCCCGTGTCTGATTTCTTGCCTCTGATTCCCCGCCTCTGATTCCCCATCTCTGATTCACAGCCTCTGATTCCCCACCTCTGATTCCCCATCTCTGATTCCGCACATCTGATTCCCTGCCTCTGATTCCCCGACTCTGATCCCCACCTCTGATTCCCCAGCTCTGATTCCCCGCCTCTGATTTCCCGTGTTTGATTCCCTGCCTCTGATTCACCGCCTCTGATTCCCCATATCTCATTCCCCGCCTCTGATTCCCCATCTCTGATTCCCGGACTCTGATTCCCCACCTCTGATTCCCGGCCTCTTATTCCCGGCATCTGATTCCGGCCTCTGATTCCCGGCCTCTGATTCCCTGCTTCTGATTCCCCATCTCTGATTCCGCAAATCTAATTCCCTGCCTCTGATTCCCCACCTCTGATTCCCCATATCTGATTCCCCGCCTCTGTTTCCCGGCCTCTGATTCCCCGCTTCTGATTCTGATTCCCTGCCTCTGATTCCCCATCTCTGATTCCGCACATCTGATTCCCTGCCTCTGATTCCCCACCTCTGATTCCCCATATCTGATTTCCCGCCTCTGTTTCCCCGCCTCTGATTCCCCGCCTCTGTTTCCCCATATCTAATTCCCAACTTCTGATGCCCCAACTCTTATTCCCTGCCTCTGATTCCCCGCGTTCTATTCCCTGCCTCTGATTCCCCGCATGTGATTCCCCATCTCTGATTCACGACCTCTGATTCCCCACCTCTGATTCCCCAGCTCTGATTCCCCGCCTCTGATTTCCCGTGTTTGATTCCCTGCCTCTGATTCCCAGACTCTGATTCCCCATATCTGATTCCCCGCCTCTGAATCCCCAACTCTGATTCCCTGCCTCTGATTCCCCAGCTCTGATTCCCCGCCTTTGATACCCCCGTCTGATTCCCAGCCTCTGATACCCCGTGTCTGATTTCTTGCCTCTGATTCCCCGCCTCTGATTCCCCATCTCTGATTCACAACCTCTGATTCCCCACCTCTGATTCCCCATCTCTGATTCCGCACATCTGATTCCCTGCCTCTGATTCCCCGACTCTGATCCCCACCTCTGATTCCCCAGCTCTGATTCCCCGCCTCTGATTCCCCAACTCTGATTCCCCGCCTCTGATTCCCCAGCTCTGATTCCCCGCCTCTGATTCCCCGTGTTTGATTCCCTGCCTCTGATTCCCCGCCTCTGATTCCCCATCTTTGATTCACCGCCTTTGATTCGCCACCTCTGATTCCCCATATCTGATTCCTCGCCTCTGTTTCCCCGCCTCTGATTCCCCGCCTCTGATTCCCCATATCTCATTCCCCGCCTCTGATTCCCCATCTCTGATTCCCGGACTCTGATTCCCCACCTCTGATTCCCGGCCTCTTATTCCCGGCATCTGATTCCGGCCTCTGATTCCCGGCCTCTGATTCCCTGCTTCTGATTCCCCATCTCTGATTCCGCAAATCTAATTCCCTGCCTCTGATTCCCCACCTCTGATTCCCCATATCTGATTCCCCGCATCTGTTTCCCCACCTCTGATTCCCCGCCTCTGTTTCCCCATATCTAAGTCCCCGCCTCTGATTCCCCAACTTTGATTCCCCACCTCTGATTCCCCAGCTCTGATTCGCCACCTCTGATTCCCCTTATCTGATTCCTCGCCACTGTTTCCCCGCCTCTGATTCCCCGCCTCTGATTCCCCATATCTCATTCCCCGCCTCTGATTCGCCAGCTATGATTCCCCGCCTCTGATTCCCCGCGTCTGATTCCCTGCCTCTGATTCCCCGCCTCTGATTCCACATCTTGTATTCACCACCTCTGTTTCCCCGCGTCTGATTCCCCGCCTCTGATTTCCCATCTCTGATTCCCCATCTCTGATTCCCCAATTCTGATTCCCCGCCTCTGATTCCCCAGCTCTGATTCCTCGCCTCTGATTCCCTTCCTCTGATTCCCAACCACTCATTCCCCACCTCTGATTTCCCATATTGATTCCCTGCATCTGATTCCCCGCCTCTGATTCCCCAACTCTGATTCCCCGCCTCTGATTCCCCGTGTTTGATTCCCTGCCTCTGATTCTCGGCCTCTGATTCCCCATCTCTGATTCACCGCCTTTGATTCGCCAACTCTGATTCCCCATATCTGATTTCCCGCCTCTGTTTCCCCGCCTCTGATTCCCAGACTCTGATTCCCCAACTCTGATTCCCGGCCTCTTATTCCCGGCATCTGATTCAGGCCTCTGATTCCCGGCCTCTGATTCCCTGCTTCTGATTCTGATTCCCTGCCTCTGATTCCCCATCAATGATTCCACACATCTGATTCCCTGCCTCTGATTCCCCACCTCTGATTCCCCATATCTGACTCCCCGCCTCTGTTTCCCCGCCTCTGATTCCCCGCCTCTGTTTCCCAATATCTAAGTCCCCGCCTCTGATTCCCCAACTCTGATTCCCCACCTCTGTTTCCCCAGCTCTGATTCCCCGCCTCTGATTCCCCGCATCTGATTCCCTGCATCTGATTCCAAGCCTCTGATTCCCTGCCTCTGATTCCAAACCTCTGATTCCCCACCTCTGATTCCCCATATCTGAATCCCCGCCTCTGTTTCCCCGCCTCTGATTCCCCACCTCTGTTTCCCCATATCTGATTCCCGGCCTCTGTTTCCCCGCCTCTGATTCCCCGCCTCTGATTCCCTGCCTCTGATTCCCCATCTCCGATTCCGCACATCTGATTCCCTGCCTCTGATTCCCCGCCTCTGATTCCCCGCCTCTGATTCCCTGCCTCTGATTCCCAACCTCTGATTCCCCACCTCTGATTCCCCATATCTGATTCCCCGCCTCTGTTTCCCCGCCTCTGATTCCCCTCCTCTGATTCCCCAACTCTAATTCCCCACCTCTGATTCCCCATATCTGATTCCCCGCCTCTGTTTCCCCGCCTCTGATTCCCTGCCTCTGATTCCCAACCTCTGATTCCACACCTCTAATTCCCCATATCTGATTCCCCGCCTCTGTTTCCCCGCCTCTGATTCCCTGCCCCTGTTTCCCCATATCTGATTCCCTGCCTCTGATTCCCCAACTCTGATTCCCCGCCTCTGATTCCCCAGCTCTGATTCCCCGCCTCTGATTTCCCGTGTTTGATTCCCTGCCTCTGATTCCCCGCCTCTGATTCCCCATCTCTGATTCACCGCCTTTGATTCGCCACCTCTGATTCCACATATCTGATTCCCCACCTCTGTTTCCCCGCCTCTGATTCCCCGCCTCTGATTCTCCATATCTCATTCCCCGCCTCTGAATCCCCATCTCTGATTCCCGGCCTCTTATTCCCAGCATCTGATTCCCGGCCTCTGATTCCCGGCCTCTGATTCCCCGCTTCTGATTCTGATTCCCTGCCTCTGATTCCCCATCTCTGATTCCGCACATCTGATTCCCTGCCTCTGATTCCCCACCTCTGATTCCCCATATCTGATATCCCGCCTCTGTTTCCCCGCCTCTGATTCCCCGCCTCTGTTTCCCCATATCTAATTCCCAACCTCTGATGCCCCAACTCTGATTCCCTGCCTCTGATTCCCCGCGTTCTATTCCCTGCCTCTGATTCCCCGCCTGTGATTCCCCATCTCTGATTCACCACCTCTGATTCCCCACCTCTGATTCCCCATATCTAATTCCCCGCCTCTGTTTGCCCACCTCTGATTCCCCGCCTCTGTTTCCCCGCCTCTGATTCCCCTCCTCTGATTCCCCAACTCTAATTCCCCACCTCTGATTCCCCATATCTGATTCCCCGCCTCTGTTTCCCCGCCTCTGATTCCCTGCCTCTGATTCCCAACCTCTGATTCCACACCTCTAATTCCCCATATCTGATTCCCCGCCTCTGTTTCTCCGCCTCTGATTCCCTGCCCCTGTTTCCCCATATCTGATTCCCTGCCTCTGATTCCCCAACTCTGATTCCCCGCCTCTGATTCCCCAGCTCTGATTCCCCGCCTCTGATTTCCCGTGTTTGATTCCCTGCCTCTGATTCCCCGCCTCTGATTCCCCATCTCTGATTCACCGCCTTTGATTCGCCACCTCTGATTCCACATATCTGATTCCCCACCTCTGTTTCCCCGCCTCTGATTCCCCGCCTCTGATTCTCCATATCTCATTCCCCGCCTCTGAATCCCCATATCTGATTCCCGGCCTCTTATTCCCAGCATCTGATTCCCGGCCTCTGATTCCCGGCCTCTGATTCCCCGCTTCTGATTCTGATTCCCTGCCTCTGATTCCCCATCTCTGATTCCGCACATCTGATTCCCTGCCTCTGATTCCCCACCTCTGATTCCCCATATCTGATATCCCGCCTCTGTTTCCCCGCCTCTGATTCCCCGCCTCTGTTTCCCCATATCTAATTCCCAACCTCTGATGCCCCAACTCTGATTCCCTGCCTCTGATTCCCCGCGTTCTATTCCCTGCCTCTGATTCCCCGCCTGTGATTCCCCATCTCTGGTTCACCACCTCTGATTCCCCACCTCTGATTCCCCATATCTAATTCCCCGCCTCTGTTTGCCCGCCTCTGATTCCCCGCCTCTGTTTCCCCATATCTGATTCCCTGCCTCTGAATCCCCAACTCTGATTCCCTGCCTCTGATTCCCCAGCTCAGATTCCCCGCCTTTGATTCCCCCGTCTGATTCCCAGCCTCTGAATCCCCGTGTCTGATTTCTTGCCTCTGATTCCCCGCCTCTGATTCCCCATCTCTGATTCACAGCCTCTGATTCCCCACCTCTGATTCCCCATCTCTGATTCCGCACATCTGATTCCCTGCCTCTGATTCCCCGACTCTGATCCCCACCTCTGATTCCCCAGCTCTGATTCCCCGCCTCTGATTTCCCGTGTTTGATTCCCTGCCTCTGATTCACCGCCTCTGATTCCCCATATCTCATTCCCCGCCTCTGATTCCCCATCTCTGATTCCCGGACTCTGATTCCCCACCTCTGATTCCCGGCCTCTTATTCCCGGCATCTGATTCCGGCCTCTGATTCCCGGCCTCTGATTCCCTGCTTCTGATTCCCCATCTCTGATTCCGCAAATCTAATTCCCTGCCTCTGATTCCCCACCTCTGATTCCCCATATCTGATTCCCCGCCTCTGTTTCCCGGCCTCTGATTCCCCGCTTCTGATTCTGATTCCCTGCCTCTGATTCCCCATCTCTGATTCCGCACATCTGATTCCCTGCCTCTGATTCCCCACCTCTGATTCCCCATATCTGATTTCCCGCCTCTGTTTCCCCGCCTCTGATTCCCCGCCTCTGTTTCCCCATATCTAATTCCCAACTTCTGATGCCCCAACTCTTATTCCCTGCCTCTGATTCCCCGCGTTCTATTCCCTGCCTCTGATTCCCCGCATGTGATTCCCCATCTCTGATTCACGACCTCTGATTCCCCACCTCTGATTCCCCAGCTCTGATTCCCCGCCTCTGATTTCCCGTGTTTGATTCCCTGCCTCTGATTCCCAGACTCTGATTCCCCATATCTGATTCCCCGCCTCTGAATCCCCAACTCTGATTCCCTGCCTCTGATTCCCCAGCTCTGATTCCCCGCCTTTGATACCCCCGTCTGATTCCCAGCCTCTGATACCCCGTGTCTGATTTCTTGCCTCTGATTCCCCGCCTCTGATTCCCCATCTCTGATTCACAACCTCTGATTCCCCACCTCTGATTCCCCATCTCTGATTCCGCACATCTGATTCCCTGCCTCTGATTCCCCGACTCTGATCCCCACCTCTGATTCCCCAGCTCTGATTCCCCGCCTCTGATTCCCCAACTCTGATTCCCCGCCTCTGATTCCCCAGCTCTGATTCCCCGCCTCTGATTCCCCGTGTTTGATTCCCTGCCTCTGATTCCCCGCCTCTGATTCCCCATCTTTGATTCACCGCCTTTGATTCGCCACCTCTGATTCCCCATATCTGATTCCTCGCCTCTGTTTCCCCGCCTCTGATTCCCCGCCTCTGATTCCCCATATCTCATTCCCCGCCTCTGATTCCCCATCTCTGATTCCCGGACTCTGATTCCCCACCTCTGATTCCCGGCCTCTTATTCCCGGCATCTGATTCCGGCCTCTGATTCCCGGCCTCTGATTCCCTGCTTCTGATTCCCCATCTCTGATTCCGCAAATCTAATTCCCTGCCTCTGATTCCCCACCTCTGATTCCCCATATCTGATTCCCCGCATCTGTTTCCCCACCTCTGATTCCCCGCCTCTGTTTCCCCATATCTAAGTCCCCGCCTCTGATTCCCCAACTTTGATTCCCCACCTCTGATTCCCCAGCTCTGATTCGCCACCTCTGATTCCCCTTATCTGATTCCTCGCCACTGTTTCCCCGCCTCTGATTCCCCGCCTCTGATTCCCCATATCTCATTCCCCGCCTCTGATTCGCCAGCTATGATTCCCCGCCTCTGATTCCCCGCGTCTGATTCCCTGCCTCTGATTCCCCGCCTCTGATTCCACATCTTGTATTCACCACCTCTGTTTCCCCGCGTCTGATTCCCCGCCTCTGATTTCCCATCTCTGATTCCCCATCTCTGATTCCCCAATTCTGATTCCCCGCCTCTGATTCCCCAGCTCTGATTCCTCGCCTCTGATTCCCTTCCTCTGATTCCCAACCACTCATTCCCCACCTCTGATTTCCCATATTGATTCCCTGCATCTGATTCCCCGCCTCTGATTCCCCAACTCTGATTCCCCGCCTCTGATTCCCCGTGTTTGATTCCCTGCCTCTGATTCTCGGCCTCTGATTCCCCATCTCTGATTCACCGCCTTTGATTCGCCAACTCTGATTCCCCATATCTGATTTCCCGCCTCTGTTTCCCCGCCTCTGATTCCCAGACTCTGATTCCCCAACTCTGATTCCCGGCCTCTTATTCCCGGCATCTGATTCAGGCCTCTGATTCCCGGCCTCTGATTCCCTGCTTCTGATTCTGATTCCCTGCCTCTGATTCCCCATCAATGATTCCACACATCTGATTCCCTGCCTCTGATTCCCCACCTCTGATTCCCCATATCTGACTCCCCGCCTCTGTTTCCCCGCCTCTGATTCCCCGCCTCTGTTTCCCAATATCTAAGTCCCCGCCTCTGATTCCCCAACTCTGATTCCCCACCTCTGTTTCCCCAGCTCTGATTCCCCGCCTCTGATTCCCCGCATCTGATTCCCTGCATCTGATTCCAAGCCTCTGATTCCCTGCCTCTGATTCCAAACCTCTGATTCCCCACCTCTGATTCCCCATATCTGAATCCCCGCCTCTGTTTCCCCGCCTCTGATTCCCCACCTCTGTTTCCCCATATCTGATTCCCGGCCTCTGTTTCCCCGCCTCTGATTCCCCGCCTCTGATTCCCTGCCTCTGATTCCCCATCTCCGATTCCGCACATCTGATTCCCTGCCTCTGATTCCCCGCCTCTGATTCCCCGCCTCTGATTCCCTGCCTCTGATTCCCAACCTCTGATTCCCCACCTCTGATTCCCCATATCTGATTCCCCGCCTCTGTTTCCCCGCCTCTGATTCCCCTCCTCTGATTCCCCAACTCTAATTCCCCACCTCTGATTCCCCATATCTGATTCCCCGCCTCTGTTTCCCCGCCTCTGATTCCCTGCCTCTGATTCCCAACCTCTGATTCCACACCTCTAATTCCCCATATCTGATTCCCCGCCTCTGTTTCCCCGCCTCTGATTCCCTGCCCCTGTTTCCCCATATCTGATTCCCTGCCTCTGATTCCCCAACTCTGATTCCCCGCCTCTGATTCCCCAGCTCTGATTCCCCGCCTCTGATTTCCCGTGTTTGATTCCCTGCCTCTGATTCCCCGCCTCTGATTCCCCATCTCTGATTCACCGCCTTTGATTCGCCACCTCTGATTCCACATATCTGATTCCCCACCTCTGTTTCCCCGCCTCTGATTCCCCGCCTCTGATTCTCCATATCTCATTCCCCGCCTCTGAATCCCCATCTCTGATTCCCGGCCTCTTATTCCCAGCATCTGATTCCCGGCCTCTGATTCCCGGCCTCTGATTCCCCGCTTCTGATTCTGATTCCCTGCCTCTGATTCCCCATCTCTGATTCCGCACATCTGATTCCCTGCCTCTGATTCCCCACCTCTGATTCCCCATATCTGATATCCCGCCTCTGTTTCCCCGCCTCTGATTCCCCGCCTCTGTTTCCCCATATCTAATTCCCAACCTCTGATGCCCCAACTCTGATTCCCTGCCTCTGATTCCCCGCGTTCTATTCCCTGCCTCTGATTCCCCGCCTGTGATTCCCCATCTCTGATTCACCACCTCTGATTCCCCACCTCTGATTCCCCATATCTAATTCCCCGCCTCTGTTTGCCCACCTCTGATTCCCCGCCTCTGTTTCCCCATATCTGATTCCCCGCCTCTGAATCCCCAACTCTGATTCCCTGCCTCTGATTCCCCAGCTCAGATTCCCCGCCTTTGATTCCCCCGTCTGATTCCCAGCCTCTGAAACCCCGTGTCTGATTTCTTGCCTCTGATTCCCCGCCTCTGATTCCCCATCTCTGATTCACAGCCTCTGATTCCCCACCTCTGATTCCCCATCTCTGATTCCGCACATCTGATTCCCTGCCTCTGATTCCCCGACTCTGATCCCCACCTCTGATTCCCCAGCTCTGATTCCCCGCCTCTGATTTCCCGTGTTTGATTCCCTGCCTCTGATTCACCGCCTCTGATTCCCCATATCTCATTCCCCGCCTCTGATTCCCCATCTCTGATTCCCGGACTCTGATTCCCCACCTCTGATTCCCGGCCTCTTATTCCCGGCATCTGATTCCGGCCTCTGATTCCCGGCCTCTGATTCCCTGCTTCTGATTCCCCATCTCTGATTCCGCAAATCTAATTCCCTGCCTCTGATTCCCCACCTCTGATTCCCCATATCTGATTCCCCGCCTCTGTTTCCCGGCCTCTGATTCCCCGCTTCTGATTCTGATTCCCTGCCTCTGATTCCCCATCTCTGATTCCGCACATCTGATTCCCTGCCTCTGATTCCCCACCTCTGATTCCCCATATCTGATTTCCCGCCTCTGTTTCCCCGCCTCTGATTCCCCGCCTCTGTTTCCCCATATCTAATTCCCAACCTCTGATGCCCCAACTCTTATTCCCTGCCTCTGATTCCCCGCGTTCTATTCCCTGCCTCTGATTCCCCGCATGTGATTCCCCATCTCTGATTCACCACCTCTGATTCCCCACCTCTGATTCCCCATATCTAATTCCCCGCCTCTGTTTGCCCGAATCTGATTCCCCGCCTCTGTTTCCCCATATCTGATTCCCCGCCTCTGAATCCCCAACTCTGATTCCCTGCCTCTGATTCCCCAGCTCTGATTCCCCGCCTTTGATTCCCGCGTCTGATTCCCAGCCTCTGAAACCCCGTATCTGATTTCTTGCCTCTGATTCCCCGCCTCTGTTTCCCCATCTCTGATTCACAGCCTCTGATTCCCCACCTCTGATTCCCCATCTCTGATTCCGCACATCTGATTCCCTGCCTCTGATTCCCCGACTCTGATCCCCACCTCTGATTCCCCAGCTCTGATTCCCCGCCTCTGATTCCCCAACTCTGATTCCCCACCTCTGATTCCCCAGCTCTGATTCCCCGCCTCTGATTCCCCGTGTTTGATTCCCTGCCTCTGATTCCCCGCCTCTGATTCCCCATCTCTGATTCACCGCCTTTGATTCGCCACCTCTGATTCCCCATATGTGATTCCTCGCCTCTGTTTCCCCGCCTCTGATTCCCCGCCTCTGATTCCCCATATCTCATTCCCCGCCTCTGATTCCCCATCTCTGATTCCCGGACTCTGATTCCCCACCTCTGATTCCCGGCCTCTTATACCCGGCATCTGATTCCGGCCTCTGATTCCCGGCCTCTGATTCCCTGCTTCTGATTCCCCATCTCTGATTCCGCAAATCTAATTCCCTGCCTCTGATTCCCCACCTCTGATTCCCCATATCTGATTCCCCGCCTCAGTTTCCCCGCCTCTGATTCCCCGCCTCTGTTTCCCCATATCTAAGTCCCCGCCTCTGATTCCCCAACTTTGATTCCCCACCTCTGATTCCCCAGCTCTGATTCCCCGCCTCTGATTCCCCGCATCTGATTCCATGCATCTGATTCCCAGCCTCTGATTCCCAGCCTCTGATTCCCAACCTCTGATTCCCCACCTCTGATTCCCCATATCTGATTCCCCGCCTCTGTATCCCCGCCTCTGATTCCCCGCCTCTGTTTCCCCATATCTGATCCCCGCCTCTATTTGCCCGCATCTGATTCCCCGCCTCTGTTTCCCCATATCTGATTCCCCGCCTCTGAAACCCCAACTCTGATTCCCTGCCTCTAATTTCCCAGCTCTGATTCCCCGCCTCTGATTCCCCGCGTCTGATTACCGGCCTCTGATTCCCCGCCTCTGATTCCCCATCTCTGATTCACAACCTCTGATTCCCCACCTCTGATACCCCATATCTGATTCCCCGCCTCTGTTTCCCCGCCTCTGATTCCCCACCTCTGATTCCCAATATCTGATTCCCCGCCTCTGATTCCCCACCTCTGATTCCCCGCCTCTGATTCGCCAGCTATGATTCCCCGCCTCCGATTCCCCGTGTTTGATTCCCTGCCTCTGAATCCCGGCCTCTGATTCCCCATCTCTGATTCACCGCCTTTGATTCGCCACCTCTGATTCCCCATATCTGATTCCCCGCCTCTGTTTCCCCGCCTCTGATTCCCCGCCTCTGATTCCCCATATCTCATTCCCCGCCTCTGAATCCCCATCTCTGATTCCCGGACTCTGATTCCCCACCTCTGATTCCCTGCTTCTGATTCTGATTCCCTGCCTTTGATTCACCATCTCTGATTCCGCACATCTGATTCCCTGCCTCTGATTCCCCATCTCTGATTCCCCATATCTGATTCCCCGCCTCTGTTTCCCCGCCTCAGATTCCCCGCCTCTGTTTCCCAATATCTAAGTCCCCGCCTCTGATTCCCCAACTCTAATTCCCCACCTCTGATTCCCCAGCTCTGATTCCCCGCCTCTGATTCCCCGCATCTGATTCCCTGCATCTTATTCCAAGCCTCTTATTCCCTGCCTCTGATTCCCAACCTCTGATTCCCCATCTCTGATTCCCCATATCTGATTCCCAGCCTCTGTTTCCCCGCCTTTGATTCCCCGCCTCTGTTTCCCCATATCTGATTCCCGGCCTCTGGTTCCCCGCCTCTGATTCCCCGCCTCTGATTCCCCATCTCCGATTCCGCACATCTGATTCCCTGCCTCT
This sequence comes from Narcine bancroftii, assembly GCF_036971445.1. Taxonomy (NCBI): domain Eukaryota; kingdom Metazoa; phylum Chordata; class Chondrichthyes; order Torpediniformes; family Narcinidae; genus Narcine; species Narcine bancroftii. The sequence goes on from NC_091475.1 coordinate 111,292,686, forward strand.
GATTCCCCGCCTCTGATTCCCCGCCTCTGATTCCCTGCCTCTGATTCCCCGCCCCTGTTTCCCCATATCTGATTCCCTGCCTCTGATTCCCCAACTTTGATTCCCAGCATCTGATTCCCCAGCTCTGATTCCCCGCCTCTGATTCCCCGCATCTGATTCCCTGCATCTGATTCCAAGCCTCTGATTCCCTGCCTCTGATTCCCAACCTCTGATTCCCCACCTCTGATTCCCCATATCTGATCCCCAGCCTCTGTTTCCCCGCCTCTGATTCCCCGCCTCTGATTCCCTGCCTCTGATTCCCCATCTCCGATTCCGCACATCTGATTCCCTGCCTCTGATTCCCTGCCTCTGATTCCCCATCTCCGATTCCGCACATCTGATTCCCTGCCTCTGATTCCCCGCCTCTGATTCCCCAACTCTAATTCCCCGCCTCTGATTCCCCATATCTGATTCCCCGCCTCTGTTTCCCCGCCTCTGATTCCCCGCCCCTGTTTCCCCATATCTGATTCCCTGCCTCTGATTCCCCAACTTTGATTCCCAGCATCTGATTCCCCAGCTCTGATTCCCCGCCTCTGATTCCCCGCATCTGATTCCCCGTGTTTGATTCCCCGCCTCTGTTTCCCCGCCTCTGATTCCCCGCCTCTGATTCCCCAACTCTAATTCCCCGCCTCTGATTCCCCATATCTGATTCCCTGCCTCTGTTTCCCCGCCTCTGATTCCCCGCCCCTGTTTCCCCATATCTGATTCCCTGCCTCTGATTCCCCAACTTTGATTCCCAGCCTCTTATTCCCCAGCTCTGATTCCCCGCCTCTGATTCCCCGTGTTTGATTCCCTGCCTCTGATTCCCCGCCTCTGATTCCCCACCTCTGATTCCCCGTGTTTGATTCCCCGCCTCTGTTTCCCCGCCTCTGATTCCCCGCCTCTGATTCCCCAACTCTAATTCCCCGCCTCTGATTCCCCATATCTTATTCCCTGCCTCTGTTTCCCCGCCTCTGATTCCCCGCCCCTGTTTCCCCATATCTGATTCCCTGCCTCTGATTCCCCAACTTTGATTCCCAGCCTCTGTTTCCCCAGCTCTGATTCCCCGCCTCTGATTCCCCGTGTTTGATTCCCTGCCTCTGATTCCCCGCCTCTGATTCCCCATCTCTGATTCACCGCCTTTGATTCGCCACCTCTGATTCCCCATATCTGATTCCCCACCTCTGTTTCCCCGCCTCTGATTCCCCGCCTCTGATTCTCCATATCTCATTCCCCGCCTCTGACTCCCCATCTCTGATTCCCGGACTCTGATTCCCCACCTCTGATTCCTGGCCTCTTATTCCCAGCATCTGATTCCAGGACTCTTATTCCCGGCCTCTGACTCCCCGCTTCTGATTCTGATTCCCTGCCTCTGATTCCCCATCTCTGATTCCGCACATCTGATTACCTGCCTCTGATTCCCCACCTCTGATTCCCCATATCTGATTCCCCGCCTCTGTTTCCACGCCTCTGATTCCCCGCCTCTGTTTCCCCATATCTAATTCCCCACCTCTGATGCCCCAACTCTGATTCCCCGCCTCTGATTCCACAGCTCTGATTCCCCGCCTCTGAATCCCCACATCCGATTCCCCATATCTGATTCCCCGCCTCTGTTTCCCCTCCCCTGATTCCCCGCCTCTGTTTCCCCATATCTGATTCCCCGCCTCTGATTCCCAACTATGATTCCCCGCCTCTTATTCCCCAGCTCTGATTCCCTGCCTCTGATTCCCCGCTTTCTATTCCCTGCCTCTGATTCCCGGCCTGTGATTCCCCATCTCTGATTCACCACCTCTGATTCCCCACCACTGATTCCCCATATCTAATTCCCCGCCTCTGTTTGCCCGCCTCTGATTCCCTGCCTCTGTTTCCCCATATCTGATTCCCCGCCTCTGAATCCCCAACTCTGATTCCCTGCCTCTGATTCCCCATCTTCATTCCCCGCCTTTGATTCCCCCCGACTGATTCCCAGCCTCTGAATCCCCGTGTCTGATAACCTGCCTCTGATTCCCCGCCTCTGATTCCCCGCCTCTGATTCCCCAACTCTGATTCCCTGCCTCTGATTCCCCAGCTCTGATTCCCCGCCTCTGATTCCCCGTGTTTGATCCCCTGCCTCTGATTCCCCAGCTCTGATTCCCCATCTCTGATTCACCGCCTTTGATTCGCCACCTCTGATTCCCCATATCTGATTCCTCGCCTCTGATTCCCCATCTCTGATTCCCGGACTCTGATTCCCCACCTCTGATTCCCGACCTCTTATTCCCGGCATCTGATTCCGGCCTCTGATTCCCGGCCTCTGATTCCCTGCTTCTGATTCTGATTCCCTGCCTCTGATTCCCCATTTCTGATTCCGCACATCTAATTCCCTGCCTCTGATTCCCCACCTCTGATTCCCCATATCTGAATCCACGCCTCTGTTTCCCCGTCTCTGATTCCCCGCCTCTGTTTCCCTATATCTAAGTCCCCGCCTCTGATTCCCCAACTTTGATTCCCCACCTCTGATTCCCCAGCTCTGATTCCCCGCCTCTGATTCCCCACCTCTGATTCCCCATATCTGATTCCTGGCCTCTGATTCCCCGCCTCTGATTCCCCGCCTCTGATTCCCTGCCTCTGATTCCCCATCTCCGATTCCGCACATCTGATTCCCTGCCTCTCATTCCCCGCCTCTGATTCCCCGCCTCTGATTCCCTGCCTCTGATTCCCAACCTCTGATTCCCCACCTCTGATTCCCCGTGTTTTATTCCTCGCCTCTGTTTCCCCGCCTCTGATTCCCCGCCTCTGATTCCCCAACTCAAATTCCCCGCCTCTGATTCCCCATATCTGATTCCCCGCCTCTGTTTCCCCGCCTCTGATTCCCCGCCCCTGTTTCCCCATATCTGATTCCCTGCCTCTGATTCCCCAACTTTGATTCCCAGCCTCTGATTCCCCAGCTCTGATTCCCCGCCTCTGATTCCCCGCATCTGATTCCCTGCATCAGATTCCAAGCCTCTGATTCCCTGCCTCTGATTCCCAACCTCTGATTCCCCACCTCTGATTCCCCATATCTGATTCCCAGCCTCTGTTTCCCCGCCTCTGATTCCCCGCCTCTGTTTCCCCATATCTGATTCCCGGCCTCTGATTCCCCGCCTCTGATTCCCCGCCTCTGATTCCCTGCCTCTGATTCCCCATCTCCGATTCCGCACATCTGATTCCCTGCCTCTGATTCCCCGCCTCTGATTCCCCGCCTCTGATTCCCTGCCTCTGATTTCCAACCTCTGATTCCCCACCTCTGATTCCCAGTGTTTGATTCCACGCCTATGTTTCCCCGCCTCTGATTCCCCGCCTCTGTTTCCCAATATCTAAGTCCCCGCCTCTGATTCCCCAACTCTAATTCCCCACCTCTGATTCCCCAGCTCTGATTCCCCGCCTCTGATTCCCTGCATCTGATTCCCTGCATCTGATTCCAAGCCTCTGATTCCGTGCCTCTAATTCCCAACCTCTGATTCCCCACCTCTGATTCCCCATATCTGATTCCCAGAATCTGTTTCCCCGCCTCTGATTCCCCGCCTCTGTTTCCCCATATCTGATTCCCGGCCTCTGGTTCCCCGCCTCTGATTCCCCGCCTCTGATTCCCTGCCTCTGATTCCCAACCTCTGATTCCCCACCTCTGATTCCCCGTGTTTGATTCCCCGCCTCTGTATCCCCGCCTCTGATTCCCCGCCTCTGATTCCCCAACTCTAATTCCCCACCTCTGATTCCCCATATCTGATTCGCCGCCTCTGTTTCCCCGCCTCTGATTCCCCGCCCCTGTTTCCCCATATCTGATTCCCTGCCTCTGATTCCCCAACTTTGATTCCCAGCCTCTGATTCCCCAGCTCTGATTCCCCGCCTCTGATTCCCCGCATCTGATTCCCTGCATCTGATTCCAAGCCTCTGATTCCCTGCCTCTGATTCCCAACCTCTGATTCCCCACCTCTGATTACCCATATCTGATTCCCAGCCTCTGTTTCCCCGCCTCTGATTCCCCGCCTCTGTTTCCCCATATCTGATTCCCGGCCTCTGATTCCCCGCATCTGATTCCCCGCCTCTGATTCCCTGCCTCTGATTCCTCATCTCCGATTCCGCACATCTGATTCCATGCCTCTGATTCCCCGCCTCTGATTCCCCGCCTCTGATTCCGTGCCTCTGATTCCCAACCTCTGATTCCCCACCTCTGATTCCCCGTGTTTGATTCCCCGCCTCTGTTTCCCCGCCTCTGATTCCCCGCCTCTGATTCCCCAACTCTAATTCCCCGCCTCTGATTCCCCAAATCTGATTCCCTGCCTCTGTTTCCCCGCCTCTGATTCCCCGCCCCTGTTTCCCCATATCTGATTCCCTGCCTCTGATTCCCAAACTTTGATTCCCAGCCTCTGATTCCCCAGCTCTGATTCCCCGCCTCTGATTCCCCGTGTTTGATTCCCTGCCTCTGATTCCCCGCCTCTGATTCCCCATCTCTGATTCACCGCCTTTGATTCGCCACCTCTGATTCCCCATATCTGATTCCCCACCTCTGTTTCCCCACCTCTGATTCCCCGCCTCTGATTCTCCACATCTCATTCCCCGCCTCTGACTCCCCATCTCTGATTCCCGGACTCTGATTCCCCACCTCTGATTCCCGGCCTCTTATTCCCAGCATCTGATTCCAGGCCTCTGATTCCCGGCGTCTGACTCCCCGCTTCTGATTCTGATTCCCTGCCTCTGATTCCCCGCCTCTGATTCCGCACATCTGATTCCCCGCCTCTGTTTCCCCATATCTAATTCCCCACCTCTGATGCCCCAACTCTGATTCCCCGCCTCTGATTCCCCAGCTCTGATTCCCCGCCTCTGATTCTCCACATCCGATTCCCCATATCTGATTCCCCGCCTCTGTTTCCCCGCCCCTGATTCCCCGCCTCTGTTTCCCCATATCTGATTCCCCGCCTCTGATTCCCAACTATGATTCCCCGCCTCTTATTCCCCAGCTCTGATTCCCTGCCTCTGATTCCCCGCGTTCTATTCCCTGCCTCTGATTCCCCGCCTGTGATTCCCCATCTCTGATTCACCACCTCTGATTCCCCACCACTGATTCCCCATATCTAATTCCCCGCCTCTGTTTGCCCGCCTCTGATTCCCCGCCTCTGTTTCCCCATATCTGATTCCCCGCCTCTGAATCCCCAACTCTGATTCCCTGCCTCTGATTCCCCAGCTTCATTCCCCGCCTTTGATTCCCCCCGTCTGATTCCCAGCCTCTGAATCCCCGTGTCTGATAACCTGCCTCTGATTCCCCGCCTCTGATTCCCCATCTCAGATTCACCGCCTCTGATTCCCCACCTCTGATTCCCCATCTCTGATTCCGCACATCCGATTCCCTGCCTCTGATTCCTCGACTCTGATTCCCCACCTCTGATTCCCCAGCTCTGATTCCCCGCCTCTGATTCCCCAACTCTGATTCCCCGCCTCTGATTCCCCAGCTCTGATTCCCCGCCTCTGATTCCCCGTGTTTGATCCCCTGCCTCTGATTCCCCAGCTCTGATTCCCCATCTCTGATTCACCGCCTTTGATTCGCCACCTCTGATTCCCCATATCTGATTCCTCGCCACTGTTTCCCCGCCTCTGATTCCCCGCCTCTGATTCCCCATATCTCATTCCCCGCCTCTGATTCCCCATCTCTGATTCCCGGACTCTGATTCCCCACCTCTGATTCCCGACCCCTTATTCCCGGCATCTGATTCCGGCCTCTGATTCCCGGCCTCTGATTCCCTGCTTCTGATTCTGATTCCCTGCCTCTGATTCCCCATTTCTGATTCCGCACATCTAATTCCCTGCCTCTGATTCCCCACCTCTGATTACCCATATCTGAATCCCCGCCTCTGTTTCCCCGTCTCTGATTCCCCGCCTCTGTTTCCCCATATCTAAGTACCCGCCTCTGATTCCCCAACTTCGATTCCACCCCTCTGATTCCCCAGCTCTGATTCCCCGCTTCTGTTTCCCCATATCTGATTCCCGGCCTCTGATTCCCCGACTCTTATTCCCCGCCTCTGATTCCCTGCCTCTGATTCCCCATCTCCGATTCCGCACATCTGATTCCCTGCCTCTCATTCCCCGCCTCTGATTCCCCGCCTCTGATTCCCTGCCTCTGATTCCCAACCTCTGATTCCCCACCTCTGATTCCCCGTGTTTGATTCCCCGCCTCTGTTTCCCCGCCTCTGATTCCCCACCTCTGATAACCCAACTCTAATTCCCCGCCTCTGATTCCCCATATCTGATTCCCCGCCTCTGTTTCCCCGCCTCTGATTCCCCGCCCCTGTTTCCCCATATCTGATTCCCTGCCTCTGATTCCCCAACTTTGATTCCCAGACTCTGATTCCCCAGCTCTGATTCCCTGCCTCTGATTCCCCGCATCTGATTCCCTGCATCTGATTCCAAGCCTCTCATCCCCTGCCTCTGATTCCCAACCTCTGATTCCCCACCTCTGATTCCCCATATCTGATTCCCAGCCTCTGTTTCCCCGCCTCTGATTCCCCACCTCTGTTTCCCCATATCTGATTCCCGGCCTCTGATTCCCCGCCTCTGATTCCCTGCCTCTGATTCCCCATCACCGATTCCGCACATCTGATTCCCTGCCTCTGATTCCCCGCCTCTGATTCCCCGCCACTGATTCCCTGCCTCTGATTTCCAACCTCTGATTCCCCACCTCTGATTCCCCGTGTTTGATTCCCCGCCTCTGTTTCCCCACCACTGATTCCCCGCCTCTGATTCCCCAACTCTAATTCCCCGCCTCTGATTCCCCATATCTGATTCCCTGCCTCTGTTTCCCCGCCTCTGATTCCCCGCCCCTGTTTCCCCATATCTGAATCCCTGACTCTGATTCCCCAACTTTGATTCCCAGCCTCTGATTCCCCAGCTCTGATTCCCCGCCTCTGATTCCCCGTGTTTGATTCCCTGCCTCTGATTCCCTTCTCTGATTCCCCATCTCTGATTCACCGCCTTTGATTCGCCACCTCTGATTCCCCATATCTGATTCCCCACCACTGTTTCCCCGCCTCTGATTCCCCGCCTCTGATTCTCCATATCTCATTCCCCGCCTCTGACTCCCCATCTCTGATTCCCGGACTCTGATTCCCCACCTCTGATTCCCGGCCTCTTATTCCCAGCATCTGATTCCAGGCCTCTGATTCCCGGCCTCTGACTCCCCGCTTCTGATTCTGATTCCCTGCCTCTGATTCCCCATCTCTGATTCCGCACATCTGATTACCTGCCTCTGATTCCCCACGTCTGATTCCCCATATCTGATTCCCCGCCTCTGTTTCCACGCCTTTGATTCCCCGCCTCTGTTTCCCCATATCTAATTCCCCACCTCTGATGCCCCAACTCTGATTCCCCGCCTCTGATTCCACAGCTCTGATTCCCCGCCTTTGTTTCCCCATATCTGATTATCCGCCTCTGATTCCCAACTATGATTCCCCGCCTCTGAATCCCCGCGTCTGATTCCCTGCCTCTGCTTCCCCGCCTCTGATTCCGCAACTCTGATTCCCCGCCTCTGATTCCCCAGCTCTGATTCCCCGCCTCTGATTCCCCGTGTTTGATTCCCTGCCTCTGATTCCCGGCCTCTGATTCCCCATCTCTGATTCACCGCCTTTGATTCGCCACCTCTGATTCCCCATATCTGATTCCCCGCATCTGTTTCCCCGCCTCTGATTCCCCGCCTCTGATTCCCCATTTCTCATTCCCCGCCTCTGAATGCCCATCTCTGATTCCCGGACTCTGATTCCCCACCTCTGATTCCCGGCCTCTTATTCCCGGCATCTGATTCCGGCCTCTGATTCCCGGCCTCTGATTCCCTGCTTCTGATTCTGATTCCCTGCCTCTGATACCCAATCTCTGATTCCGCACATCTGATTCCCTGCCTCTGATTCCCCACCTCTGATTCCCCATATTTGACTCCCCGCCTCTGTTACCCCGCCTCTGATTCCCCGCCTCTGTTTCCCAATATCTAAGTCCCCGCCTCTGATTCCCCAACTCTGTTTCCCCACCTCTGATTCCCCAGCTCTGATTCCCCGCCTCTGATTCCCCGCATCTGATTCCCTGCATCTGATTCCAAGCCTCTGATTCCATGCCTCTGATTCCCAACCTCTGATTCCCCACCTCTGATTCCCCATATCTGATTCCCCGCCTCTGTTTCCCCGCCTCTGATTCCCCACCTCTGTTTCCCCATATCTGATTCCTGGCCTCTTATTCCCCGCCTCTGATTCCCCACCTCTGATTCCCTACCTCTGATTCCCCATCTCCGATTCCGCACATCTGAATCCCTGCCTCTGATTTCCCGCCTCTGATTCCCTGCCTCTGATTCCCAACCTCTGATTCCCCACCTCTGATTCCCCATATCTGATTCCCTGCCTCTGTTTTCCCGCCTCTGATTCCCCTCCTCTGATTCCCCAACTCTAATTCCCCGCCTCTGATTCCCCAGCTCTGATTCCCCGTGTTTGATTCCCTGCCTCTGATTCCCTGCCCTGATTCCCCATCTCTGTTTCACCGCCTTTGATTCGCCACCTCTGATTCCCCATATCTGATTCCCCGCCTCTGTTTCGCCGCCTCTGATTCCCTGCCTCTGATTCCCAACCTCTGATTCCACACCTCTGATTCCCCATATCTGATTCTCCGCCTCTGTTTCCCCGCCTCTGATTCCCTGCCCTTGTTTCCCCATATCTGATTCCCTGCCTCTGATTCCCCAACTCTGATTCCCCGCCTCTGATTCCCCAGCTCTGATTCCCCGCCTCTGATTTCCCGTGTTTGATTCCCTGCCTCTGATTCCCCGCCTCTGATTCCCCATCTCTGATTCACCGCCTTTGATTCGCCACCTCTGATTCCACATATCTGATTCCCCACCTCTGTTTCCCCGCCTCTGATTCCCCGCCTCTGATTCTCCATATCTCATTTTCCGCCTCTGAATCCCCATCTCTGATTCCCGGACTCTGATTCCCCACCTCTGATTCCCGGCCTCTTATTCCCAGCATCTGATTCCCGGCCTCTGATTCCCGGCCTCTGATTCCCCGCTTCTGATTCTGATTCGCTGCCTCTGATTCCCCATCTCTGATTCCGCACATCTGATTCCCTGCCTCTGATTCCCCACCTCTGATTCCCCATATCTGATTTCCCGCCTCTGTTTCCCCGCCTCTGATTCCCCGCCTCTGTTTCCCCATATCTAATTCCCAACCTCTGATGCCCCAACTCTGATTCCCTGCCTCTGATTCCCCACGTTCTATTCCCTGCCTCTGATTCCCCGCCTGTGATTCCCCATCTCTGATTCACCACCTCTGATTCCCCACCTCTGATTCCCCATATCTAATTCCCCGCCTCTGTTTGCCCGCCTCTGATTCCCCGCCTCTGTTTCCCAATATCTGATTCCCCGCCTCTGAATCCCCAACTCTGATTCCCTGCCTCTGATTCCCCAGCTCTGATTCCCCGCCTTTGATTCCCCCCGTCTGATACCCAGCCTCTGAATCCCCGTGTCTGATTTCCTGCCTCTGATTCCCCGCCTCTGATTCCCCATCTCTGATTCACAGCCTCTGATTCCCCACCTCTGATTCCCCATCTCGGATTCCGCACATCTGATTCCCTGCCTCTGATTCCCCGACTCTGATCCCCACCTCTGATTCCCAAGCTCTGATTCCCCGCCTCTGATTCCCCAACTCTGATTCCCCGCCTCTGATTCCCCAGCTCTGATTCCCCGCCTCTGATTCCCCGTGTTTGATTCCCTGCCTCTGATTCCCCGCCTCTGATTCCCCATCTCTGATTCACCGCCTTTGATTCGCCACCTCTGATTCCCCATATCTGATTCCTCGCCTCTGTTTCCCCGCCTCTGATTCCCCGCCTCTGATTCCCCATATCTCATTCCCCGCCTCTGATTCCCCATCTCTGATTCCCGGACTCTGATTCCCCACCTCTGATTCCCAGCCTCTTATTCCCGGCATCTGATTCCGGCCTCTGATTCCCGGCCTCTGATTCCCTGCTTCTGATTCTGTTTCCCTGCCTTTGATTCCCCATCTCTGATTCCGCTCATCTGTTTCCTTGCCTCTGATTCCCCATCTCTGATTCCCCATATCTGATTCCCCGCCTCTGTTTCCCCGCCTCTGATTCCCCGCCTCTGTTTCCCAATATCTAAGTCCCCGCCTCTGATTCCCCAACTCTGATTCCCCACCTCTGATTCCCCAGCTCTGATTCCCCGCCTCTGATTCCCTGCATCTGATTCCCTGCATCTGATTCCAAGCCTCTGATTCCCTGACTCTGATTCCCAACCTCTGATTCCCCACCTCTGATTCCCCATATCTGATTCCCAGCCTCTGTTTCCCCGCCTCTGATTCCCCGCCTCTGTTTCCCCTTATCTGATTCCCGGACTCTGATTCCCCGCCTCTGATTCCCTGCCTCTGATTCCCCATCTCCGATTCCGCACATCTGATTCCCTGCCTCTGATTCCCCGCCTCTGATTCCCCGCCTCTGATTCCCTGCCTCTGATTCCCAACCTCTGATTCCCCACCTCTGATTCCCCGTGTTTGATTCCCCGCCTCTGTTTCCCCGCCTCTGATTCCCCGCCTCTGATTCCCCAACTCTAATTCCCCGCCTCTGATTCCCCATATCTGATTCCCCGCCTCTGTTTCCCCGCCTCTGATTCCCCGCCCCTGTTTCCCCATATCTGATTCCCTGCCTCTGATTCCCCAACTTTGATTCCCAGCCTCTGATTCCCCAGCTCTGATTCCCCGCCTCTGATTCCCCGTGTTTGATTCCCTGCCTCTGATTCCCGGCCTCTGATTCCCCATCTCTGATTCACCGCCTTTGATTCGCCACCTCTGATTCCCCATATCTGATTCCCCGCCTCTGTTTCCCCGCCTCTGATTCCCCGCCTCTGATTCCCCATATCTCATTCCCCGCCTCTGAATCCCCATCTCTGATTCCCGGACTCTGATTCCCCACCTCTGATTCCCGGCCTCTTATTCCCGGCATCAGATTCCGGCCTCTGATTCCCGGCCTATGATTCCCTGCTTCTGATTCTGATTCCCTGCCTTTGATTCCCCATCTCTGATTCCGCACATCTGATTCCCTGCCTCTGATTCCCCATCTCTGATTCCCCATATCTGATTCCCCGCCTCTGTTTCCCCGCCTCTGATTCCACGCCTCTGTTTCCCAATATCTAAGTCCCCGCCTCTGATTCCCCAACTCTGATTCCCCACCTCTGATTCCCCAGCTCTGATTCCCGGCCTCTGATTCCCCGCATCTGATTCCCTGCATCTGATTCCAAGCCTCTGATTCCCTGCCTCTGATTCCCAACCTTCATTCCCCGCCTTTGATTCCCCCCGTCTGATTCCCAGCCTCTGAATCCCCGTGTCTGATAACCTGCCTCTGATTCCCCGCCTCTGATTCCCCATCTCAGATTCACCGCCTCTGATTCCCCACCTCTGATTCCCCACCTCTGATTCCCCATATCTGATTCCCAGCCTCTGTTTCCCCGCCTCTGATTCCCCGCCTCTGTTTCCCCATATCTGATTCCCGGCCTCTGATTCCCCGCCTCTGATTCCCCGCCTCTGATTCCCTGCCTCTGATTCCCCATCTCCGATTCCGCACATCAGATTCCCTGCCTCTGATTCCCCGCCTCTGATTCCCCGCCTCTGATTCCCTGCCTCTGATTCCCCGCCTGTGATTCCCCATCTCTGATTCACCACCTCTGATTCCCCACCACTGATTCCCAATATCTAATTCCCCGCCTCTGTTTGCCCGCCTCTGATTCCCCGCCTCTGTTTCCCCATATCTGATTCCCCGCCTCTGAATCCCCAACTCTGATTCCCTGCCTCTGATTCCCCAGCTTCATTCCCCGCCTTTGATTCCCCCCGTCTGATTCCCAGCCTCTGAATCCCCGTGTCTGATAACCTGCCTCTGATTCCCCGCCTCTGATTCCCCATCTCAGATTCACCGCCTCTGATTCCCCACCTCTGATTCCCCATCTCTGATTCCGCACATCTGATTCCCTGCCTCTGATTCCCCGACTCTGATTCCCCACCTCTGATTCCCCAGCTCTGATTCCCCGCCTCTGATTCCCCAACTCTGATTCCCCGCCTCTGATTCCCCAGCTCTGATTCCCCGCCTCTGATTCCCCGTGTTTGATCCCCTGCCTCTGATTCCCCAGCTCTGATTCCCCATCTCTGATTCACCGCCTTTGATTCGCCACCTCTGATTCCCCATATCTGATTCCTCGCCACTGTTTCCCTGCCTCTGATTCCCCGCCTCTGATTCCCCATATCTCATTCCCCGCCTCTGATTCCCCATCTCTGATTCCCGGACTCTGATTCCCCACCTCTGATTCCCGACCTCTTATTCCCGGCATCTGATTCCGGCCTCTGATTCCCGGCCTCTGATTCCCTGCTTCTGATTCTGATTCCCTGCCTCTGATTCCCCATTTCTGATTCCGCACACCTAATTCCCTGCCTCTGATTCCCCACCTCTGATTCCCCATATCTGAATCCCCGCCTCTGTTTCCCCGTCTCTGATTCCCCGCCACTGTTTCCCCATATCTAAGTCCCCGCCTCTGATTCCCCAACTTTGATTCCCCACCTCTGATTCCCCAGCTCTGATTCCCCGCCTCTGATTCCCCACCTCTGATTCCCCATACCTGATTCCCAGCCTCTGTTTCCCCACCTCTGATTCCCCGCTTCTGTTTCCCCATATCTGATTCCCGGCCTCTGATTCCCCGCCTCTGATTCCCCGCCTCTGATTCCCTGCCTCTGATTCCCCATCTCCGATTCCACACATCTGATTCCCTGCCTCTCATTCCCCGCCTCTGATTCCCCGCCTCTGATTCCCTGCCTCTGATTCCCAACCTCTGATTCCCCACCTCTGATTCCCCATCTTTGATTCCCCGCCTCTGTTTCCCCGCCTCTGATTCCCCGCCTCTGATTCCCCAACTCTAATTCCCCGCCTCTGATTCCCCATATCTGATTCCCCGCCTCTGTTTCCCCACCTCTGATTCCCCGCCCCTGTTTCCCCATATCTGATTCCCTGCCTCTGATTCCCGAACTTTGATTCCCAGACTCTGATTCCCCAGCTCTGATTCCCCGCCTCTGATTCCCCGCATCTGATTCCCTGCATCTGATTCCAAGCCTCTGATTCCCTGCCTCTGATTCCCAACCTCTGATTCCGCACCTCTGATTCCCCATATCTCATTCCCCGCCTCCGATTCGCCAGCTATGATTCCCCGCCTCTGATTCCCCGCGTCTGATTCCCTGCCTCTGTTTCCCCGCCTCTGATTCCACATCTCTGATTCACCACCTCTGTTTCCCCGCGTCTGATTCCCCGCCTCTGATTCCCCATCTCTGATTCCCCATCTCTGATTCCCCAATTCTGATTCCCCGCCTCTGATTCCCCAGCTCTGATTCCTCGCCTCTGATTCCCTTCCTCTGATTCCCAACCACTCATTCCCCACCTCTGATTTCCCATATTGATTCCCTGCGTCTGATTCCCCGCCTCTGATTCCCCAACTCTGATTCCCCGCCTCTGATTCCCCAGCTCTGATTCCCCTCCTCTGATTCCCCGTGTTTGATTCCCTGCCTCTGATTCCCGGCCTCTGATTCCCCATCTCTGATTCACCGCCTTTGATTCGCCACCTCTGATTCCCCATATCTGATTCCCCGCCTCTGTTTCCCCGCCTCTGATTCCCGGACTCTGATTCCCCACCTCTGATTCCCGGCCTCTTATTCCCGGCATCTGATTCAGGCCTCTGATTCCCGGCCTCTGATTCCCTGCTTCTGATTCTGATTCCCTGCCTCTGATTCCCCATCTCTGATTCCGCACATCTGATTCCCTGCCTCTGATTCCCCACCTCTGATTCCCCATATCTGACTCCCTGCCTCTGTTTCCCCGCCTCTGATTCCCCGCCTCTGTTTCCCAATATCTAAGTCCCCGCCTCTGATTCCCCAACTCTGATTCCCCACCTCTGTTTCCCCAGCTCTGATTCCCCGCCTCTGATTCCCCGCATCTGATTCCCTGCATCTGATTCCAAGCCTCTGATTCCCTGCCTCTGATTCCGAACCTCTGATTCCCCACCTCTGATTCCCCATATCTGAATCCCCGCCTCTGTTTCCCCGCCTCTGATTCCCCACCTCTGTTCCCCATATCTGATTCCCGGCCTCTGATTCCCCGCCTCTGATTCCCCGCCTCTGATTCCCTGCCTCTTATTCCCCATCTCCAATTCCGCACATCTGATTCCCTACCTCTGATTCCCCGCCTCTGATTCCCTGCCTCTGATTCCCTGCCTCTGATTCCCAACCTCTGATTCCCCACCTCTGATTCCCGGCCTCTTATTCCCGGCATCTGATTCCGGCCTCTGATTCCCGGCCTATGATTCCCTGCTTCTGATTCTGATTCCCTGCCTTTGATTCCCCATCTCTGATTCCGCACATCTGATTCCCTGCCTCTGATTCCCCATCTCTGATTCCCCATATCTGATTCCCCGCCTCTGTTTCCCCGCCTCTGATTCCACGCCTCTGTTTCCCAATATCTAAGTCCCCGCCTCTGATTCCCCAACTCTGATTCCCCACCTCTGATTCCCCAGCTCTGATTCCCGGCCTCTGATTCCCTGCCTCTGATTCCCCGCCTCTGATTCCCTGCTTCTGATTCCCCATCTCCGATTCCGCACATCTGATTCCCTGCCTCTGATTCCCCGCCTCTGATTCCCCGCCTCTGATTCCCTGCCTCTGATTCCCCGCCTGTGATTCCCCATCTCTGATTCACCACCTCTGATTCCCCACCACTGATTCCCCATATCTAATTCCCCGCCTCTGTTTGCCCGCCTCTGATTCCCCGCCTCTGTTTCCCCATATCTGATTCCCCGCCTCTGAATCCCCAACTCTGATTCCCTGCCTCTGATTCCCCAGCTTCATTCCCCGCCTTTGATTCCCCCCGTCTGATTCCCAGCCTCTGAATCCCCGTGTCTGATAACCTGCCTCTTATTCCCCGCCTCTGATTCCCCATCTCAGATTCACCGCCTCTGATTCCCCACCTCTGATTCCCCATCTCTGATTCCGCACATCCGATTCCCTGCCTCTGATTCCCCGACTCTGATTCCCCACCTCTGATTCCCCAGCTCTGATTCCCCGCCTCTGATTCCCCAACTCTGATTCCCCGCCTCTGATTCCCCAGCTCTGATTCCCCGCATCTGATTTCCCGTGTTTGATCCCCTGCCTCTGATTCCCCAGCTCTGATTCCCCATCTCTGATTCACCGCCTTTGATTCGCCACCTCTGATTTCCCATATCTGATTCCTCGCCACTGTTTCCCCGCCTCTGATTCCCCGCCTCTGATTCCCCATATCTCATTCCCCGCCTCTGATTCCCCATCTCTGATTCCCGGACTCTGATTCCCCACCTCTGATTCCCGACCTCTTATTCCCGGCATCTGATTCCGGCCTC
The DNA here is from genome assembly GCF_036971445.1 of Narcine bancroftii. Classification (NCBI taxonomy): domain Eukaryota; kingdom Metazoa; phylum Chordata; class Chondrichthyes; order Torpediniformes; family Narcinidae; genus Narcine; species Narcine bancroftii. The sequence goes on from NC_091475.1 coordinate 111,308,149, forward strand.
TGATTCCCGGCCTCTGATTCCCTGCTTCTGATTCTGATTCCCTGCCTCTGATTCCCCATTTCTGATTCCGCACACCTAATTCAGTGCCTCTGATTCCCCACCTCTGATTCCCCATATCTGAATCCCCGCCTCTGTTTCCCCGTCTCTGATTCCCCGCCACTGTTTCACCATATCTAAGTCCCCGCCTCTGATTCCCCAACTTTGATTCCCCACCTCTGATTCCCCAGCTCTGATTCCCCGCCTCTGATTCCCCACCTCTGATTCCCCATACCTGATTCCCAGCCTCTGTTTCCCCGCCTCTGATTCCCCGCTTCTGTTTCCCCATATCTGATTCCCGGCCTCTGATTCCCCGCCTCTGATTCCCCGCCTCTGATTCCCTGCCTCTGATTCCCCATCTCCGATTCCGCACATCTGATTCCCTGCCTCTCATTCCCCGCCTCTGATTCCCCGCCTCTGATTCCCTGCCTCTGATTCCCAACCTCTGATTCCCCACCTCTGATTCCCCATCTTTGATTCCCCGCCTCTGTTTCCCCGCCTCTGATTCCCCGCCTCTGATTCCCCAACTCTAATTCCCCGCCTCTGATTCCCCATATCTGATTCCCCGCCTCTGTTTCCCCACCTCTGATTCCCCGCCCCTGTTTCCCCATATCTGATTCCCTGCCTCTGATTCCCCAACTTTGATGCCCAGACTCTGATTCCCCAGCTCTGATTCCCCGCCTCTGATTCCCTGCATCTGATTCCCTGCATCTGATTCCAAGCCTCTGATTCCCTGCCTCTGATTCCCAACCTCTGATTCCCCGCCTCTGATTCCACATCTCTGATTCACCACCTCTGTTTCCCCGCGTCTGATTCCCCGCCTCTGATTCCCCATCTCTGATTCCCCATCTCTGATTCCCCAATTCTGATTCCCCGCCTCTGATTCCCCAGCTCTGATTCCTCGCCTCTGATTCCCTTCCTCTGATTCCCAACCACTCATTCCCCACCTCTGATTTCCCATATTGATTCCCTGCGTCTGATTCCCCGCCTCTGATTCCCCAACTCTGATTCCCCGCCTCTGATTCCCCAGCTCTGATTCCCCTCCTCTGATTCCCCGTGTTTGATTCCCTGCCTCTGATTCCCGGCCTCTGATTCCCCATCTCTGATTCACCACCTTTGATTCGCCACCTCTGATTCCCCATATCTGATTCCCCGCCTCTGTTTCCCCGCCTCTGATTCCCGGACTCTGATTCCCCACCTCTGATTCCCGGCCTCTTATTCCCGGCATCTGATTCAGGCCTCTGATTCCCGGCCTCTGATTCCCTGCTTCTGATTCTGATTCCCTGCCTCTGATTCCCCATCTCTGATTCCGCACATCTGATTCCCTGCCTCTGATTCCCCACCTCTGATTCCCCATATCTGACTCCCCGCCTCTGTTTCCCCGCCTCTGATTCCCCGCCTCTGTTTCCCAATATCTAAGTCCCCGCCTCTGATTCCCCAACTCTGATTCCCCACCTCTGTTTCCCCAGCTCTGATTCCCCGCCTCTGATTCCCCGCATCTGATTCCCTGCATCTGATTCCAAGCCTCTGTTTCCCTGCCTCTGATTCCCAACCTCTGATTCCCCACCTCTGATTCCCCATATCTGAATCCCCGCTTCTGTTTCCCCGCCTCTGATTCCCCACCTCTGTTTCCCTATATCTGATTCCCGGCCTCTGATTCCCCGCCTCTGATTCCCCGCCTCTGATTTCCTGCCTCTTATTCCCCATCTCCGATTCCGCACATCTGATTCCCTGCCTCTGATTCCCCGCCTCTGATTCCCTGCCTCTGATTCCCTGCCTCTGATTCCCAACCTCTGATTCCCCACCTCTGATTCCCCATATCTGATTCCCCGCCTCTGTTTCCCCGCCTCTGATTCCCCTCCTCTGATTCCCCAACTCTAATTCCCCGCCTCTGATTCCCCGTGCTTGATTCCCTGCCTCTGATTCCCTGCCCTGATTCCCCATCTCTGTTTCACCGCCTTTGATTCGCCACCTCTGATTCCCCATATCTGATTCCCCGCCTCTGTTTCCCCGCCTCTGATTCCCTGCCTCTGATTCCCAACCTCTGATTCCACACCTCTGATTCCCCATATCTGATTCCCCGCCTCTGTTTCCCCGCCTCTGATTCCCCTCCTCTGATTCCCCAACTCTAATTCCCCGCCTCTGATTCCCCGTGTTTGTTTCCCTGCATCTGATTCCCCGCCTCTGATTCCCCATCTCTGATTCACCGCCTTTGATTCGCCACCTCTGATTCCCCATATCTGATTCCTCGCCTCTGTTTCCCCACCTCTGATTCCCCGCCTCTGATTCCCCATATCTCATTCCCCGCCTCTGATTCCCCATCTCTGATTCCCGGACTCTGATTCCCCACCTCTGATTCCCGGCCTCTTATTCCCGGCATCTGATTCCGGCCTCTGATTCCCGGTCTCTGATTCCCTGCTTCTGATTCCCCATCTCTGATTCCTCAAATCTAATTCCCTGCCTCTGATTCCCCACCTCTGATTCCCCATATCTGATTCCCCGCCTCTGTTTCCCCGCCTCTGATTCCCCGCCTCTGTTTCCCCATATCTAAGTCCCCGCCTCTGATTCCCCAACTTTGATTCCCCACCTCTGATTCCCCAGCTCTGATTCCCCGCCTCTGATTCCCCGCATCTGATTCCATGCATCTGATTCCCAGCCTCTGATTCCCAACCTCTGATTCCCCACCTCTGATTCCCCATATCTGATTCCTCGCCTCTGTTTCCCCGCCTCTGATTCCCCGCCTCTGTTTCCCCATATCTGATCCCCGCCTCTATTTGCCCGCCTCTGATTCCCCGCCTCTGTTTCCCCATATCTGATTCCCCGCCTCTGAATCCCCAACTCTGATTCCCTGCCTCTAATTTCCCAGCTCTGATTCCCCGCCTCTGATTCCCCGCGTCTGATTACCGGCCTCTGATTCCCCGCCTCTGATTCCCCATCTCTGATTCACAACCTCTGATTCCCCACCTCTGATACCCCATATCTGATTCCCCGCCTCTGTTTCCCCGCCTCTGATTCCACACCTCTGATTCCCAATATCTGATTCCCCGCCTCTGATTCCCCACCTCTGATTCCCCGCCTCTGATTCCCCGCCTCTGATTCGCCAGCTATGATTCCCCGCCTCTTATTCCCCGCGTCTGATTCCCTGCCTCTGATTCCCAGCCTCTGATTCCACATCTCTGATTCACCACCTCTGATTCCCCGCGTCTGATTCCCCGCCTCTGATTCCCCATCTCTGATTCCCCAATTCTGATACCCCGCCTCAGATTCCCCGTGTTTGATTCCCTGCCTCTGATTCCCGGCCTCTGATTCCCCATCTCTGATTCACCGCCTTTGATTCGCCACCTCTGATTCCCCATATCTGATTCCCCGCCTCTGTTTCCCCGCCTCTGATTCCCCGCCTCTGATTCCCCATATCTCATTCCCCGCCTCTGAATCCCCATCTCTGATTCCCGGACTCTGATTCCCCACCTCTGATTCCCGGCCTCTTATTCCCGGCATCTGATTCCGGCCTCTGATTCCCGGCCTCTGATTCCCTGCTTCTAATTCTGATTCCCTGCCTTTGATTCCCCATCTCTGATTCCGCACATCTGATTCCCTGCCTCTGATTCCCCATCTCTGATTCCCCATATCTGATTCCCCACCTCTGTTTCCCCGCCTCTGATTCCCAACCTCTGATTCCCCACCTCTGATTCCCCGCCTCTGATTCCCTGCCTCTGATTCCCTGCCTCTGATTCCCCATCTCCGATTCCCCATATCTGATTCCCCGCCTTTGAATCCCCAACTCTGATTCCCTGCCTCTAATTTCCCAGCTCTGATTCCCCGCCTCTGATTCCCCGCGTCTGATTACCGGCCTCTGATTCCCCGCCTCTGATTCCCCATCTCTGATTCACAACCTCTGATTCCCCACCTCTGATACCCCATATCTGATTCCCCGCCTCTGTTTCCCCACCTCTGATTCCCCACCTCTGATTCCCAATATCTGATTCCCCGCCTCTGATTCCCCACCTCTGATTCCCCGCCTCTGATTCGCCAGCTATGATTCCCCGCCTCTGATTCCCCGTGTTTGATTCCCTGCCTCTGATTCCCGGCCTCTGATTCCCCATATCTGATTCCCCGCCTCTGTTTCCCCGCCTCTGATTCCCGGCCTCTGATTCCCCATATCTCATTCCCCGCCTCTGATTCCCCATCTCTGATTCCCCACCTCTGATTCCCCATATCTGATTCCCAGCCTCTGTTTCCCCGCCTCTGATTCCCCGCCTCTGTTTCCCCATATCTGATTCCCGGCCTCTGATTCCCCGCCTCTGATTCCCCGCCTCTGATTCCCTATCTCCGATTCCGCACATCTGATTCCCTGCCTCTGATTCCCCGCCTCTGATTCCCCGCCTCTGATTCCCTGCCTCTGATTCCCAACCTCTGATTCCCCACCTCTGATTCCCCATGTTTGATTCCCCGCCTCTGTTACCCCGCCTCTGATTCCCCGCCTCTGATTCCCCAACTCTAATTCCCCGCCTCTGATTCCCCATATCTGATTCCCCGCCTCTGTTTCCCCGCCTCTGATTCCCCGCCCCTGTTTCCCCATATCTGATTCCCTGCCTCTGATTCCCCAACTTTGATTCCAAGCCTCTGATTCCCCAGCTCTGATTCCCCGCCTCTGATTCCCCGTGTTTGATTCCCTGCCTCTGATTCCCCATCTCTGATTCACCACCTTTGATTCGCCACCTCTGATTCCCCATATCTGATTCCCCACCTCTGTTTTCCCGCCTCTGTTTTCCCGCCTCTGATTCCCCGCCTCTGATTCTCCATATCTCATTCCCCGCCTCTGAATCCCCATCTCTGATTCCCGGACTCTGATTCCCCACCTCTGATTCCCGGCCTCTTATTCCCAGCATCTGATTCCAGGCCACTGATTCCCGGCCTCTGACTCCCCGCTTCTGATTCTGATTCCCTGCCTCTGATTCCCCATCTCTGATTCTGCACATCTGATTACCTGCCTCTGATTCCCCACCTCTGATTCCCCATATCTGATTCCCCGCCTCTGATTCCCCGCATCCGATTCCCCATATCTGATTCCCCGCCTCTGTTTCCCCGCCCCTGATTCCCCGCCTCTGTTTCCCCATATCTGATTCCCCGCCTCTGATTCCCAACTATGATTCCCCGCCTCTGATTCCCCAGCTCTGATTCCCTGCCTCTGATTCCCCGCGTTCTATTCCCTGCCTCTGATTCCCCGCCTGTGATTCCCCATCTCTGATAAACCACCTCTGATTCCCCACCACTGATTCCCCATATCTAATTCCCCGCCTCTGTTTGCCCGCCTCTGATTCCCCACCTCTGATTCCCCATATCTAATTCCCCGCCTCTGTTTGCCCGCCTCTGATTCCCCGCCTCTGTTTCCCCATATCTGATTCCCCGCCTCTGAATCCCCAACTCTGATTCCCTGCTTCTGATTCCCCAGCTCTGATTCCCCGCCTTTGATTCCCCCGTCTGATTCCCAGCCTCTGAAACCCCGTGTCTGATTTCTTGCCTCTGATTCCCCGCCTCTGATTCCCCATCTCTGATTCACAGCCTCTGATTCCCCACCTCTGATTCCCCATCTCTGATTCCGCACATCTGATTCCCTGCCTCTGATTCCCCGACTCTGATCCCCACCTCTGATTCCCCAGCTCTGATTCCCCGCCTCTGATTCCCCAACTCTGATTCCCCGCCTCTGATTCCCCAGCTCTGATTCCCCGCCTCTGATTCCACGCCTCTGATTCCCCATCTCTGATTCATCGCCTTTGATTCGCCACCTCTGATTCCCCATATCTGATTCCTCGCCTCTGTTTCCCCGCCTCTGATTCCCCGCCTCTGATTCCCCATATCTCATTCCCCGCCGCTGATTCCCCATCTCTGATTCCCGGACTCTGATTCCCCGCCTCTGATTCCCGGCCTCTTATTCCCGAAATCTGATTCCGGCCTCTGATTCCCCACCTCTGATTCCCCATATCTGATTCCCCACCTCTGTTTCCCGGCCTCTGATACCCCGCTTCTGATTCTGAATCCCTGCCTCTGATTCCCCATCTCTGATTCCGCACATCTGATTCCCTGCCTCTGATTCCCCACCTCTGATTCCCCATATCTGATTTCCCGCCTCTGTTTCCCCGCCTCTGATTCCCCGCCTCTGTTTCCCCATATCTAATTCCCAACCTCTGATGCCCCAACTCTGATTCCCTGCCTCTGATTCCCCGCGTTCTATTCCCTGCCTCTGATTCCCCGCCTGTGATTCCCCATCTCTGATTCACCACCTCTGATTCCCCACCTCTGATTCCCCATATCTAATTCCCCGACTCTGTTTTCCCGACTCTGATTCCCCGCCTCTGTTTCCCCATATCTGATTCCCCGCCTCTGAATCCCCAACTCTGATTCCCTGCCTCTGATTCCCCAGCTCTGATTCCCCGCCTTTGATTCCCCCGTCTGATTCCCAGCCTCTGAAACCCCGTGTCTGATTTCTTGCCTCTGATTCCCCGCCTCTGATTCCCCATCTCTGATTCACAGCCTCTGATTCCCCACCTCTGATTCCCCATCTCTGATTCCGCACATCTGATTCCCTGCCTCTGATTCCACGACTCTGATCCCCACCTCTGATTCCGCAGCTCTGATTCCCCGCCTCTGATTCCCCAACTCTGATTCCCCGCCTCTGATTCCCCAGCTCTGATTCCCCGCCTCTGATTCCCCGTGTTTGATCCCCTGCCTCTGATTCCCCGACTCTGATCCCCACCTCTGATTCCGCAGCTCTGATTCCCCGCCTCTGATTCCCCAACTCTGATTCCCCGCCTCTGATTCCCCAACTCTGATTCCCTGCCTCTGATTCCCCAGCTTCATTCCCCGCCTTTGATTCCCCCGTCTGATTCCCAGCCTCTGAATCCCCGTGTCTGATAACCTGCCTCTGATTCCCCGCCTCTGATTCCCCATCTCAGATTCACCGCCTCTGATTCCCCACCTCTGATTCCCCATCTCTGATTCCGCACATCCGACTCCCTGCCTCTGATTCCCCGACTCTGATTCCCCACCTCTGATTCCCCAGCTCTGATTCCCCACCTCTGATTCCCCAACTCTGATTCCCCGCCTCTGATTCCACAGCTCTGATTCCCCGCCTCTGATTCCCCGTGTTTGATCCCCTGCCTCTGATTCCCCGCCTCTGATTCCCCATCTCTGATTCACCGCCTTTGATTCGCCACCTCTGATTCCCCATATCTGATTCCTCGCCACTGTTTCCCCGCCTCTGATTCCCCACCTCTGTTCCCCATATCTGATTCCCGGCCTCTGATTCCCCGCCTCTGATTCCCCGCCTCTGATTCCCTGCCTCTTATTCCCCATCTCCAATTCCGCACATCTGATTCCCTACCTCTGATTCCCCGCCTCTGATTCCCTGCCTCTGATTCCCTGCCTCTGATTCCCAACCTCTGATTCCCCACCTCTGATTCCCGGCCTCTTATTCCCGGCATCTGATTCCGGCCTCTGATTCCCGGCCTATGATTCCCTGCTTCTGATTCTGATTCCCTGCCTTTGATTCCCCATCTCTGATTCCGCACATCTGATTCCCTGCCTCTGATTCCCCATCTCTGATTCCCCATATCTGATTCCCCGCCTCTGTTTCCCCGCCTCTGATTCCACGCCTCTGTTTCCCAATATCTAAGTCCCCGCCTCTGATTCCCCAACTCTGATTCCCCACCTCTGATTCCCCAGCTCTGATTCCCGGCCTCTGATTCCCTGCCTCTGATTCCCCGCCTCTGATTCCCTGCTTCTGATTCCCCATCTCCGATTCCGCACATCTGATTCCCTGCCTCTGATTCCCCGCCTCTGATTCCCCGCCTCTGATTCCCTGCCTCTGATTCCCCGCCTGTGATTCCCCATCTCTGATTCACCACCTCTGATTCCCCACCACTGATTCCCCATATCTAATTCCCCGCCTCTGTTTGCCCGCCTCTGATTCCCCGCCTCTGTTTCCCCATATCTGATTCCCCGCCTCTGAATCCCCAACTCTGATTCCCTGCCTCTGATTCCCCAGCTTCATTCCCCGCCTTTGATTCCCCCCGTCTGATTCCCAGCCTCTGAATCCCCGTGTCTGATAACCTGCCTCTTATTCCCCGCCTCTGATTCCCCATCTCAGATTCACCGCCTCTGATTCCCCACCTCTGATTCCCCATCTCTGATTCCGCACATCCGATTCCCTGCCTCTGATTCCCCGACTCTGATTCCCCACCTCTGATTCCCCAGCTCTGATTCCCCGCCTCTGATTCCCCAACTCTGATTCCCCGCCTCTGATTCCCCAGCTCTGATTCCCCGCATCTGATTTCCCGTGTTTGATCCCCTGCCTCTGATTCCCCAGCTCTGATTCCCCATCTCTGATTCACCGCCTTTGATTCGCCACCTCTGATTTCCCATATCTGATTCCTCGCCACTGTTTCCCCGCCTCTGATTCCCCGCCTCTGATTCCCCATATCTCATTCCCCGCCTCTGATTCCCCATCTCTGATTCCCGGACTCTGATTCCCCACCTCTGATTCCCGACCTCTTATTCCCGGCATCTGATTCCGGCCTCTGATTCCCGGCCTCTGATTCCCTGCTTCTGATTCTGATTCCCTGCCTCTGATTCCCCATTTCTGATTCCGCACACCTAATTCAGTGCCTCTGATTCCCCACCTCTGATTCCCCATATCTGAATCCCCGCCTCTGTTTCCCCGTCTCTGATTCCCCGCCACTGTTTCACCATATCTAAGTCCCCGCCTCTGATTCCCCAACTTTGATTCCCCACCTCTGATTCCCCAGCTCTGATTCCCCGCCTCTGATTCCCCACCTCTGATTCCCCATACCTGATTCCCAGCCTCTGTTTCCCCGCCTCTGATTCCCCGCTTCTGTTTCCCCATATCTGATTCCCGGCCTCTGATTCCCCGCCTCTGATTCCCCGCCTCTGATTCCCTGCCTCTGATTCCCCATCTCCGATTCCGCACATCTGATTCCCTGCCTCTCATTCCCCGCCTCTGATTCCCCGCCTCTGATTCCCTGCCTCTGATTCCCAACCTCTGATTCCCCACCTCTGATTCCCCATCTTTGATTCCCCGCCTCTGTTTCCCCGCCTCTGATTCCCCGCCTCTGATTCCCCAACTCTAATTCCCCGCCTCTGATTCCCCATATCTGATTCCCCGCCTCTGTTTCCCCACCTCTGATTCCCCGCCCCTGTTTCCCCATATCTGATTCCCTGCCTCTGATTCCCCAACTTTGATGCCCAGACTCTGATTCCCCAGCTCTGATTCCCCGCCTCTGATTCCCCGCATCTGATTCCCTGCATCTGATTCCAAGCCTCTGATTCCCTGCCTCTGATTCCCAACCTCTGATTCCCCGCCTCTGATTCCACATCTCTGATTCACCACCTCTGTTTCCCCGCGTCTGATTCCCCGCCTCTGATTCCCCATCTCTGATTCCCCATCTCTGATTCCCCAATTCTGATTCCCCGCCTCTGATTCCCCAGCTCTGATTCCTCGCCTCTGATTCCCTTCCTCTGATTCCCAACCACTCATTCCCCACCTCTGATTTCCCATATTGATTCCCTGCGTCTGATTCCCCGCCTCTGATTCCCCAACTCTGATTCCCCGCCTCTGATTCCCCAGCTCTGATTCCCCTCCTCTGATTCCCCGTGTTTGATTCCCTGCCTCTGATTCCCGGCCTCTGATTCCCCATCTCTGATTCACCACCTTTGATTCGCCACCTCTGATTCCCCATATCTGATTCCCCGCCTCTGTTTCCCCGCCTCTGATTCCCGGACTCTGATTCCCCACCTCTGATTCCCGGCCTCTTATTCCCGGCATCTGATTCAGGCCTCTGATTCCCGGCCTCTGATTCCCTGCTTCTGATTCTGATTCCCTGCCTCTGATTCCCCATCTCTGATTCCGCACATCTGATTCCCTGCCTCTGATTCCCCACCTCTGATTCCCCATATCTGACTCCCCGCCTCTGTTTCCCCGCCTCTGATTCCCCGCCTCTGTTTCCCAATATCTAAGTCCCCGCCTCTGATTCCCCAACTCTGATTCCCCACCTCTGTTTCCCCAGCTCTGATTCCCCGCCTCTGATTCCCCGCATCTGATTCCCTGCATCTGATTCCAAGCCTCTGTTTCCCTGCCTCTGATTCCCAACCTCTGATTCCCCACCTCTGATTCCCCATATCTGAATCCCCGCTTCTGTTTCCCCGCCTCTGATTCCCCACCTCTGTTTCCCTATATCTGATTCCCGGCCTCTGATTCCCCGCCTCTGATTCCCCGCCTCTGATTTCCTGCCTCTTATTCCCCATCTCCGATTCCGCACATCTGATTCCCTGCCTCTGATTCCCCGCCTCTGATTCCCTGCCTCTGATTCCCTGCCTCTGATTCCCAACCTCTGATTCCCCACCTCTGATTCCCCATATCTGATTCCCCGCCTCTGTTTCCCCGCCTCTGATTCCCCTCCTCTGATTCCCCAACTCTAATTCCCCGCCTCTGATTCCCCGTGCTTGATTCCCTGCCTCTGATTCCCTGCCCTGATTCCCCATCTCTGTTTCACCGCCTTTGATTCGCCACCTCTGATTCCCCATATCTGATTCCCCGCCTCTGTTTCCCCGCCTCTGATTCCCTGCCTCTGATTCCCAACCTCTGATTCCACACCTCTGATTCCCCATATCTGATTCCCCGCCTCTGTTTCCCCGCCTCTGATTCCCCTCCTCTGATTCCCCAACTCTAATTCCCCGCCTCTGATTCCCCGTGTTTGTTTCCCTGCATCTGATTCCCCGCCTCTGATTCCCCATCTCTGATTCACCGCCTTTGATTCGCCACCTCTGATTCCCCATATCTGATTCCTCGCCTCTGTTTCCCCACCTCTGATTCCCCGCCTCTGATTCCCCATATCTCATTCCCCGCCTCTGATTCCCCATCTCTGATTCCCGGACTCTGATTCCCCACCTCTGATTCCCGGCCTCTTATTCCCGGCATCTGATTCCGGCCTCTGATTCCCGGTCTCTGATTCCCTGCTTCTGATTCCCCATCTCTGATTCCTCAAATCTAATTCCCTGCCTCTGATTCCCCACCTCTGATTCCCCATATCTGATTCCCCGCCTCTGTTTCCCCGCCTCTGATTCCCCGCCTCTGTTTCCCCATATCTAAGTCCCCGCCTCTGATTCCCCAACTTTGATTCCCCACCTCTGATTCCCCAGCTCTGATTCCCCGCCTCTGATTCCCCGCATCTGATTCCATGCATCTGATTCCCAGCCTCTGATTCCCAACCTCTGATTCCCCACCTCTGATTCCCCATATCTGATTCCTCGCCTCTGTTTCCCCGCCTCTGATTCCCCGCCTCTGTTTCCCCATATCTGATCCCCGCCTCTATTTGCCCGCCTCTGATTCCCCGCCTCTGTTTCCCCATATCTGATTCCCCGCCTCTGAATCCCCAACTCTGATTCCCTGCCTCTAATTTCCCAGCTCTGATTCCCCGCCTCTGATTCCCCGCGTCTGATTACCGGCCTCTGATTCCCCGCCTCTGATTCCCCATCTCTGATTCACAACCTCTGATTCCCCACCTCTGATACCCCATATCTGATTCCCCGCCTCTGTTTCCCCGCCTCTGATTCCACACCTCTGATTCCCAATATCTGATTCCCCGCCTCTGATTCCCCACCTCTGATTCCCCGCCTCTGATTCCCCGCCTCTGATTCGCCAGCTATGATTCCCCGCCTCTTATTCCCCGCGTCTGATTCCCTGCCTCTGATTCCCAGCCTCTGATTCCACATCTCTGATTCACCACCTCTGATTCCCCGCGTCTGATTCCCCGCCTCTGATTCCCCATCTCTGATTCCCCAATTCTGATACCCCGCCTCAGATTCCCCGTGTTTGATTCCCTGCCTCTGATTCCCGGCCTCTGATTCCCCATCTCTGATTCACCGCCTTTGATTCGCCACCTCTGATTCCCCATATCTGATTCCCCGCCTCTGTTTCCCCGCCTCTGATTCCCCGCCTCTGATTCCCCATATCTCATTCCCCGCCTCTGAATCCCCATCTCTGATTCCCGGACTCTGATTCCCCACCTCTGATTCCCGGCCTCTTATTCCCGGCATCTGATTCCGGCCTCTGATTCCCGGCCTCTGATTCCCTGCTTCTAATTCTGATTCCCTGCCTTTGATTCCCCATCTCTGATTCCGCACATCTGATTCCCTGCCTCTGATTCCCCATCTCTGATTCCCCATATCTGATTCCCCACCTCTGTTTCCCCGCCTCTGATTCCCAACCTCTGATTCCCCACCTCTGATTCCCCGCCTCTGATTCCCTGCCTCTGATTCCCTGCCTCTGATTCCCCATCTCCGATTCCCCATATCTGATTCCCCGCCTTTGAATCCCCAACTCTGATTCCCTGCCTCTAATTTCCCAGCTCTGATTCCCCGCCTCTGATTCCCCGCGTCTGATTACCGGCCTCTGATTCCCCGCCTCTGATTCCCCATCTCTGATTCACAACCTCTGATTCCCCACCTCTGATACCCCATATCTGATTCCCCGCCTCTGTTTCCCCACCTCTGATTCCCCACCTCTGATTCCCAATATCTGATTCCCCGCCTCTGATTCCCCACCTCTGATTCCCCGCCTCTGATTCGCCAGCTATGATTCCCCGCCTCTGATTCCCCGTGTTTGATTCCCTGCCTCTGATTCCCGGCCTCTGATTCCCCATATCTGATTCCCCGCCTCTGTTTCCCCGCCTCTGATTCCCGGCCTCTGATTCCCCATATCTCATTCCCCGCCTCTGATTCCCCATCTCTGATTCCCCACCTCTGATTCCCCATATCTGATTCCCAGCCTCTGTTTCCCCGCCTCTGATTCCCCGCCTCTGTTTCCCCATATCTGATTCCCGGCCTCTGATTCCCCGCCTCTGATTCCCCGCCTCTGATTCCCTATCTCCGATTCCGCACATCTGATTCCCTGCCTCTGATTCCCCGCCTCTGATTCCCCGCCTCTGATTCCCTGCCTCTGATTCCCAACCTCTGATTCCCCACCTCTGATTCCCCATGTTTGATTCCCCGCCTCTGTTACCCCGCCTCTGATTCCCCGCCTCTGATTCCCCAACTCTAATTCCCCGCCTCTGATTCCCCATATCTGATTCCCCGCCTCTGTTTCCCCGCCTCTGATTCCCCGCCCCTGTTTCCCCATATCTGATTCCCTGCCTCTGATTCCCCAACTTTGATTCCAAGCCTCTGATTCCCCAGCTCTGATTCCCCGCCTCTGATTCCCCGTGTTTGATTCCCTGCCTCTGATTCCCCATCTCTGATTCACCACCTTTGATTCGCCACCTCTGATTCCCCATATCTGATTCCCCACCTCTGTTTTCCCGCCTCTGTTTTCCCGCCTCTGATTCCCCGCCTCTGATTCTCCATATCTCATTCCCCGCCTCTGAATCCCCATCTCTGATTCCCGGACTCTGATTCCCCACCTCTGATTCCCGGCCTCTTATTCCCAGCATCTGATTCCAGGCCACTGATTCCCGGCCTCTGACTCCCCGCTTCTGATTCTGATTCCCTGCCTCTGATTCCCCATCTCTGATTCTGCACATCTGATTACCTGCCTCTGATTCCCCACCTCTGATTCCCCATATCTGATTCCCCGCCTCTGATTCCCCGCATCCGATTCCCCATATCTGATTCCCCGCCTCTGTTTCCCCGCCCCTGATTCCCCGCCTCTGTTTCCCCATATCTGATTCCCCGCCTCTGATTCCCAACTATGATTCCCCGCCTCTGATTCCCCAGCTCTGATTCCCTGCCTCTGATTCCCCGCGTTCTATTCCCTGCCTCTGATTCCCCGCCTGTGATTCCCCATCTCTGATAAACCACCTCTGATTCCCCACCACTGATTCCCCATATCTAATTCCCCGCCTCTGTTTGCCCGCCTCTGATTCCCCACCTCTGATTCCCCATATCTAATTCCCCGCCTCTGTTTGCCCGCCTCTGATTCCCCGCCTCTGTTTCCCCATATCTGATTCCCCGCCTCTGAATCCCCAACTCTGATTCCCTGCTTCTGATTCCCCAGCTCTGATTCCCCGCCTTTGATTCCCCCGTCTGATTCCCAGCCTCTGAAACCCCGTGTCTGATTTCTTGCCTCTGATTCCCCGCCTCTGATTCCCCATCTCTGATTCACAGCCTCTGATTCCCCACCTCTGATTCCCCATCTCTGATTCCGCACATCTGATTCCCTGCCTCTGATTCCCCGACTCTGATCCCCACCTCTGATTCCCCAGCTCTGATTCCCCGCCTCTGATTCCCCAACTCTGATTCCCCGCCTCTGATTCCCCAGCTCTGATTCCCCGCCTCTGATTCCACGCCTCTGATTCCCCATCTCTGATTCATCGCCTTTGATTCGCCACCTCTGATTCCCCATATCTGATTCCTCGCCTCTGTTTCCCCGCCTCTGATTCCCCGCCTCTGATTCCCCATATCTCATTCCCCGCCGCTGATTCCCCATCTCTGATTCCCGGACTCTGATTCCCCGCCTCTGATTCCCGGCCTCTTATTCCCGAAATCTGATTCCGGCCTCTGATTCCCCACCTCTGATTCCCCATATCTGATTCCCCACCTCTGTTTCCCGGCCTCTGATACCCCGCTTCTGATTCTGAATCCCTGCCTCTGATTCCCCATCTCTGATTCCGCACATCTGATTCCCTGCCTCTGATTCCCCACCTCTGATTCCCCATATCTGATTTCCCGCCTCTGTTTCCCCGCCTCTGATTCCCCGCCTCTGTTTCCCCATATCTAATTCCCAACCTCTGATGCCCCAACTCTGATTCCCTGCCTCTGATTCCCCGCGTTCTATTCCCTGCCTCTGATTCCCCGCCTGTGATTCCCCATCTCTGATTCACCACCTCTGATTCCCCACCTCTGATTCCCCATATCTAATTCCCCGACTCTGTTTTCCCGACTCTGATTCCCCGCCTCTGTTTCCCCATATCTGATTCCCCGCCTCTGAATCCCCAACTCTGATTCCCTGCCTCTGATTCCCCAGCTCTGATTCCCCGCCTTTGATTCCCCCGTCTGATTCCCAGCCTCTGAAACCCCGTGTCTGATTTCTTGCCTCTGATTCCCCGCCTCTGATTCCCCATCTCTGATTCACAGCCTCTGATTCCCCACCTCTGATTCCCCATCTCTGATTCCGCACATCTGATTCCCTGCCTCTGATTCCACGACTCTGATCCCCACCTCTGATTCCGCAGCTCTGATTCCCCGCCTCTGATTCCCCAACTCTGATTCCCCGCCTCTGATTCCCCAGCTCTGATTCCCCGCCTCTGATTCCCCGTGTTTGATCCCCTGCCTCTGATTCCCCGACTCTGATCCCCACCTCTGATTCCGCAGCTCTGATTCCCCGCCTCTGATTCCCCAACTCTGATTCCCCGCCTCTGATTCCCCAACTCTGATTCCCTGCCTCTGATTCCCCAGCTTCATTCCCCGCCTTTGATTCCCCCGTCTGATTCCCAGCCTCTGAATCCCCGTGTCTGATAACCTGCCTCTGATTCCCCGCCTCTGATTCCCCATCTCAGATTCACCGCCTCTGATTCCCCACCTCTGATTCCCCATCTCTGATTCCGCACATCCGACTCCCTGCCTCTGATTCCCCGACTCTGATTCCCCACCTCTGATTCCCCAGCTCTGATTCCCCACCTCTGATTCCCCAACTCTGATTCCCCGCCTCTGATTCCACAGCTCTGATTCCCCGCCTCTGATTCCCCGTGTTTGATCCCCTGCCTCTGATTCCCCGCCTCTGATTCCCCATCTCTGATTCACCGCCTTTGATTCGCCACCTCTGATTCCCCATATCTGATTCCTCGCCACTGTTTCCCCGCCTCTGATTCCCCGCCTCTGATTCCCCATATCTCATTCCCCGCCTCTGATTCGCCAGCTATGATTCCCCGCCTCTGATTCCCCGCGTCTGATTCCCTGCCTCTGATTCCCCGCCTCTGATTCCACATCTCTGATTCACCACCTCTGATTCCACGCGTCTGATTCCCCGCCTCTGATTCCCCATCTCTGATTCCCCATCTCTGATTCCCCAATTCTGATTCCCCGCCTCTGATTCCCTTCCTTTGATTCCCAACCTCTGATTCCCCAACTCTGATTTCCCATATTGATTCCCTGCGTCTGATTCCCCACCTCTGATTTCCCATATTGATTCCCTGCGTCTGATTCCCCGCCTCTGATTCCCCAACTCTGATTCCCCGCCTCTGATTCCCCAGCTCTGATTCCCCGCATCTGATCCCCGTGTTTGATTCCCTGCCTCTGATTCCCCACCTCTGATTCCCCATATCTGATTCCCCGCCACTGTTTCCCCACCTTTGATTCCCCGCCTCCGTTTCCCAATATCTAAGTCCCCGCCTCTGATTCCCCAACTCTGATTCCCCACCTCTGATTCCCCAACTCTGATTCCCCGCCTCTGATTCCCCAGCTCTGATTCCCCGCCTCTGATTCCCCGTGTTTGATCCCCTGCCTCTGATTCCCCGCCTCTGATTCCCCATGTCTCATTCCCCGCCTCTGATTCCCCATCTCTGATTCCCGGACTCTGATTCCCCACCTCTGATTCCCGGCCTCTTATTCCCGGCATCTGATTCCGGCCTCTGATTCCCGGCCTCTGATTCCCTGCTTCTGATTCCCCATCTCTGATTCCGCAAATCTAATACCCTGCCTCTGATTCCCCACCTCTGATTCCCCATATCTGATTCCCCGCCTCTGTTTCCCCGCCTCTGATTCCCCGCCTCTGTTTCCCCATATCTAATCCCCGCCTCTGATTCCCCAACTTTGATTCCCCACCTCTGATTCCCCAGCTCTGATTCCCCGCCTCTGATTCCCCGCATCTGATTCCATGCATCTGATTCCCAGCCTCTGATTCCCAGCCTCTGATTCCCAACCTCTGATTCCCCACCTCTGATTCCCCATATCTGATTCCACGCCTCTGTTTCCCCGCCTCTGATTCCCCGCCTCTGTTTCCCCATATCTGATCCCCGCCTCTATTTGCCCGCATCTGATTCCCCGCCTCTGTTTCCCCATATCTGATTCCCCGCCTCTGAATCCCCAACTCTGATTCCCTGCCTCTAATTTCCCAGCTCTGATTCCCCGCCTCTGATTCCCCGCGTCTGATTACCGGCCTCTGATTCCCCGCCTCTGATTCCCCATCTCTGATTCACAACCTCTGATTCCCCACCTCTGATACCCCATATCTGATTCCCCGCCTCTGTTTCCCCGCCTTTGATTCCCCACCTCTGATTCCCAATATCTGATTCCCCGCCTCTGATTCCCCACCTCTGATTCCCCGCCTCTGATTCGCCAGCTATGATTCCCCGCCTCTGATTCCCCGTGTTTGATTCCCTGCCTCTGATTCCCGGCCTCTGATTCCCCAACTCTTATTCACCGCCTTTGATTCGCCACCTCTGATTCCCCATATCTGATTCCCCGCCGCTGTTTCCCCGCCTCTGATTCCCCGCCTCTGATTCCCCATATCTCATTCCCCGCCTCTGAATCCCCATCTATGATTCCCGGACTCTGATTCCCCACCTCTGATTCCCTGCTACTGATTCTGATTCCCTGCCTTTGATTCCCCATCTCTGATTCCGCACATCTGATTCCCTGCCTCTGATTCCCCATCTCTGATTCCCCATATCTGATTCACCGCTTCTGTTTCCCCGCCTCTGATTCCCCGCCTCTGTTTCCCAATATCTAAGTCCCCGCCTCTGATTCCACAACTCTAATTCCCCACCTCTGATTCCCCAGCTCTGATTCCCCGCCTCTGATTCCCCGCATCTGATTCCCTGCATCTGATTCCAAGCCTCTTATTCCCTGCCTCTGATTCCCAACCTCTGATTCCCCACCTCTGATTCCCCATATCTGATTCCCAGCCTCTGTTTCCCCGCCTCTGATTCCCCGCCTCTGTTTCCCCATATCTGATTCCCGGCCTCTGGTTCCCCGCCTCTGATTCCCCGCCTCTGATTCCCTGCCTCTGATTCCCCATCTCCGATTCCGCACATCTGATTCCCTGCCTCTGATTCCCCGCCTCTGATTCCCCGCCTCTGATTCCCTGCCTCTGATTCCCAACCTCTGATTCCCCACCTCTGATTCCCCGTGTTTGATTCCCCGCCTCTGTTTCCCCGCCTCTGATTCCCCGCCTCTGATTCCCCAACTCTAATTCCCCGCCTCTGATTCCCCATATCTGATTCCCCGCCTCTGTTTCCCCACCTCTGATTCCCCACCCCTGTTTCCCCATATCTGATTCCCTGCCTCTGATTCCCCAACTTTGATTCCCAGCATCTGATTCCCCAGCTCTGATTCCCCGCCTCTGATTCCCCGCATCTGATTCCCTGCATCTGATTCCAAGCCTCTGATTCCCTGCCTCTGATTCCCAACCTCTGATTCCCCACCTCTGATTCCCCATATCTGATCCCCAGCCTCTGTTTCCCCGCCTCTGTTTCCCCATATCTGATTCCCGGCCTCTGATTCCCCGCCTCTGATTCCCCGCCTCTGATTCCCTGCCTCTGATTCCCCATCTCCGATTCCGCACATCTGATTCCCTGCCTCTGATTCCCCGCCTCTGATTCCCCGCCTCTGATTCCCTGCATCTGATTCCCAACCTCTGATTCCCCACCTCTGATTCCCCGTGTTTGATTCCCCGCCTCTGTTTCCCCGCCTCTGATTCCCCGCCTCTGATTCCCCAACTCTAATTCCCCGCCTCTGATTCCCCATATCTGATTCCCTGCCTCTGTGTCCCCGCCTCTGATTCCCCGCCCCTGTTTCCCCATATCTGATTCCCTGCCTCTGATTCCCCAACTTTGATTCCCAGCCTCTGATTCCCCAGCTCTGATTCCCTGCCTTTGATTCCCCCGTCTGATTCCCAGCCTCTGAAACCCCGTGTCTGATTTCTTGCCTCTGATTCCCCGCCTCTGATTCCCCGCCTCTGATTCCCCGTGTTTGATCCCCTGCCTCTGATTCCCCGACTCTGATCCCCACCTCTGATTCCGCAGCTCTGATTCCCCGCCTCTGATTCCCCAACTCTGATTCCCCGCCTCTGATTCCCCAGCTCTGATTCCCCGCCTCTGATTCCCCGTGTTTGATCCCCTGCCTCTGATTCCCCGACTCTGATCCCCACCTCTGATTCCGCAGCTCTGATTCCCCGCCTCTGATTCCCCAACTCTGATTCCCCGCCTCTGATTCCCCAACTCTGATTCCCTGCCTCTGATTCCCCAGCTTCCTTCCCCGCCTTTGATTCCCCCCGTCTGATTCCCAGCCTCTGAATCCCCGTGTCTGATAACCTGCCTCTGATTCCCCGCCTCTGATTCCCCATCTCAGATTCACCGCCTCTGATTCCCAACCTCTGATTCCCCATCTCTGATTCCGCACATCCGACTCCCTGCCTCTGATTCCCCGAATCTGATTCCCCACCTCTGATTCCCCAGCTCTGATTCCCCGCCTCTGATTCCCCAACTCTGATTCCCCGCCTCTGATTCCACAGCTCTGATTCCCCGCCTCTGATTCCCCGTGTTTGATCCCCTGCCTCTGATTCCCCGCCTCTGATTCCCCATCTCTGATTCACCGCCTTTGATTCGCCACCTCTGATTCCCCATATCTGATTCCTCGCCACTGTTTCCCCGCCTCTGATTCCCCGCCTCTGATTCCCCATATCTCATTCCCCGCCTCTGATTCGCCAGCTATGATTCCCCGCCTCTGATTCCCCGCGTCTGATTCCCTGCCTCTGATTCCCCGCCTTTGATTCCACATCTCTGATTCACCACCTCTGATTCCACGCGTCTGATTCCCCGCCTCTGATTCCCCATCTCTGATTCCCCATCTCTGATTCCTCGCCTCTGATTCCCTTCCTTTGATTCCCAACCTCTGATTCCCCAACTCTGATTTCCCATATTGATTCCCTGCGTCTGATTCCCCACCTCTGATTTCCCATATTGATTCCCTGCGTCTGATTCCCCGCCTCTGATTCCCCAACTCTGATTCCCCGCCTCTGATTCCCCAGCTCTGATTCCCCGCATCTGATTCCCCGTGTTTGATTCCCTGCCTCTGTTTCCCCACCTCTGATTCCCCATATCTGATTCCCCGCCTCTGTTTCCCCACCTTTGATTCCCCGCCTCCGTTTCCCAATATCTAAGTCCCCGCCTCTGATTCCCCAACTCTGATTCCCCACCTCTGATTCCCCAACTCTGATTCCCCGCCTCTGATTCCCCAGCTCTGATTCCCCGCCTCTGATTCCCCGTGTTTGATCCCCTGCCTCTGATTCCCCGCCTCTGATTCCCCATGTCTCATTCCCCGCCTCTGATTCCCCATCTCTGATTCCCGGACTCTGATTCCCCACCTCTGATTCCCGGCCTCTTATTCCCTGCATCTGAGTCCGGCCTCTGATTCCCGGCCTCTGATTCCCTGCTTCTGATTCCCCATCTCTGATTCCGCAAATCTAATACCCTGCCTCTGATTC
This sequence comes from Narcine bancroftii, assembly GCF_036971445.1. Taxonomy (NCBI): domain Eukaryota; kingdom Metazoa; phylum Chordata; class Chondrichthyes; order Torpediniformes; family Narcinidae; genus Narcine; species Narcine bancroftii. The sequence goes on from NC_091475.1 coordinate 111,328,676, forward strand.
CCCACCTCTGATTCCCCATATCTGATTCCCCGCCTCTGTTTCCCCGCCTCTGATTCCCCGCCTCTGTTTCCCCATATCTAAGTCCCCGCCTCTGATTCCCCAACTTTGATTCCCCACCTCTGATTCCCCAGCTCTGATTCCCCGCCTCTGATTCCCCGCATCTGATTCCATGCATCTGATTCCCAGCCTCTGATTCCCAGCCTCTGATTCCCAACCTCTGATTCCCCACCTCTGATTCCCCATATCTGATTCCACGCCTCTGTTTCCCCGCCTCTGATTCCCCACCTCTGTTTCCCCATATCTGATCCCCGCCTCTATTTGCCCGCATCTGATTACCCACCTCTGTTTCCCCATATCTGATTCCCCGCCTCTGAATCCCCAACTCTGATTCCCTGCCTCTAATTTCCCAGCTCTGATTCCCCGCCTCTGATTCCCCGCGTCTGATTACCGGCCTCTGATTCCCCGCCTCTGATTCCCCATCTCTGATTCACAACCTCTGATTCCCCACCTCTGATACCCCATATCTGATTCCCCGCCTCTGTTTCCCCGCCTTTGATTCACCATCTCTGATTCACCGCCTTTCATTCGCCACCCTGATTCCCCATATCAGATTCCCCGCCTCTGTTTCCCCGCCTCTGATACCCCGCCTCTGATTCCCCATATTTCATTCCCCGCCTCTGATTCCCCATCTCTGATTCCCGGACTCTGATTCCTGGCCTCTTATTCCCGGCATCTGATTCCCGGCCTCTGATCCCGGCCTCTGATTCCCCGCTTCTGATTCTGATCCCTGCCTCTGATTCCCCATCTCTGATTCCGCACATCTGATTCCCTGCCTCTGATTCCCCACCTCTGATTCCCCATATCTGATTCCCCGCCTCTGTTTCCCCGCCTCTAATTCCCCGCCTCTGTTTCCCCATATCTATTTCCCCGCCTCTGATTCCCCGCCTCTGATTCCCCAGCTCTGATTCCCCCCTTCTGAATCCCCAACTCTGATTCCCTGCCTCAGATTCCCCAGCTCTGATTCCCCGCCTCTGATTCCCCAGCTTTGATTCCCTGCCTCTGTTTCGCAACCTCTGATTCCCCACCTCTGATTCCCCATATATGATTCCCCACCTCTGTTTCCCTGCCTCTGATTCCCAGCCTCTGTTTCCCCATATCTGATTCCCCGCCTCTGATTCCCCAACTCTGATTCCCCGCATCTGATTCCCCAGCTCTGATTCCCCACCTATGATTCCCCGTGTTTGATTCACTGCCTCTGATTCCCCGCATCTGATTCCCCATCTCTGATTCACCGCCTTTCATTCGCCACCTCTGATTCCCCATATCAGATTCCCCGATTCTGATTCCCTGCCTCTGATTCCCCATCTCCGATTCCGCACATCTGATTCCCCGCCTCAGATTCCCTGCCTCTGATTCCCAACCTCTGATAACCCACCTCTGATTCCCCATATCTGATTCCCCGCCGCTGTTTCCCCGCCTCTGATTCCCCTCCTCTGATTCCCCAACTCTAATTCCCCGCCTCTGATTCCCCAGCTCTGATTCCCCGTGTTTGATTCCCTGCCTCTGATTCCCTGCCCTGATTCCCCATCACTGTTTCACCGCCTTTGATTCGCCACCTCTGATTCCCCATATCTGATTCCCCGCCTCTGTTTCCCCGCCTCTGATTCCCTGCCTCTGATTCCCAACCTCTGATTCCACACCTCTGATTCCCCATATCTGATTCCCCGCCTCTGTTTCCCCGCCTCTGATTCCCTGCCCCTGTTTCCCCATATCTGATTCCCTGCCTCTGATTCCCCAACTCTGATCCCCGCCTCTGATTCCCCAGCTCTGATTCCCCACCTCTGATTTCCCGTGTTTGATTCCCTGCCTCTGATTCCCCGCCTCTGATTCCCCATCTCTGATTCACCGCCTTTGATTCGCCACCTCTGATTCCACATATCTGATTCCCCACCTCTGTTTCCCCGCCTCTGATTCCCCGCCTCTGATTCTCCATATCTCATTCCCCGCCTCTGAATCCCCATCTCTGATTCCCGGACTCTGATTCCCCACCTCTGATTCCCGGCCTCTTATTCCCAGCATCTGAGTCCCGGCCTCTGATTCCCGGCCTCTGATTCCCTGCTTCTGATTCTGATTCCCTGCCTCTGATTCCCCATCTCTGATTCCGCACATCTGATTCCCTGCCTCTGATTCCCCACCTCTGATTCCCCATATCTGATTTCCCGCCTCTGTTTCCCCGCCTCTGATTCCCCGCCTCTGTTTCCCCATATCTAATTCTCAACCTCTGATGCCCCAACTCTGATTCCCTGCCTCTGATTCCCCGCGTTCTATTCCCTGCCTCTGATTCCCCGCCTGTGATTCCCCATCTCTGATTCACCACCTCTGATTCCCCACCTCTGATTCCCCATATCTAATTCCCCGCCTCTGTTTGCCCGCCTCTGATTCCCCGCCTCTGTTTCCCCATATCTGATTCCCCGCCTCTGAATCCCCAACTCTGATTCCCTGCCTCTGATTCCCCAGCTCTGATTCCCCGCCTTTGATTCCCCCCGTCTCATTCCCAGCCTCTGAATCCCCGTGTCTGATTTCCTGCCTCTGATTCCCCGCCTCTGATTCCCCATCTCTGATTCACAGCCTCTGATTCCCCACCTCTGATTCCCCATCTCTGATTCCGCACATCTGATTCCCTGCCTCTGATTCCCCAGCTCTGCTTCCCCGCCTCTGATTCCCCGTGTTTGATTCCCTGCCTCTGATTCCCCGCCTCTGATTCACCATCTCTGATTCAACGCCTTTGATTCGCCACCTCTGATTCCCCATATCTGATTCCTCGCCTCTGTTTCCCCGCCTCTGATTCCCCTCCTCTGATTCCCCATATCTCATTCCCCGCCTCTTATTCCCCATCTCTGATTCCCGGACTCTGATTCCCCACCTCTGATTCCCGGCCTCTTATTCCCAGCATCTGATTCCGGCCTCTGATTCCCGGCCTCTGATTCCCTGCTTCTGATTCCCCATCTCTGATTCCGCAAATCTAATTCCCTGCGTCTGATTCCCCACCTCTGATTCCCCATATCTGATTCCCCGCCTCTGTTTCCCCGCCTCTGATTCCCCACCTCTGTTTCCCCATATCTAAGTCCCCGCCTCTGATTCGCCAACTTTGATTCCCCACCTCTGATTCCCCAGCTCTGATTACCCGCCTCTGATTCCCCGCATCTGATTCCATGCATCTGATTCCCAGCCTCTGATTCCCAGCCTCTGATTCCCAACCTCTGATTCCCCACCTCTGATCCCCATATCTGATCCCCACCTCTATTTGCCCGCCTCTGATTCCCCGCCTCTGTTTCCCATATCTGATTCCCCGCCTCTGAATCCCCAACTCTGATTCCCTGCCTCTAATTACCCAGCTCTGATTCCCCGCCTCTGATTCCCCGCGTCTGATTACCGGCCTCTGATTCCCCGCCTCTGATTCCCCATCTCTGATTCACAACCTCTGATTCCCCACCTCTGATACCCCATATCTGATTCCCCGCCTCTGTTTCCCCGCCTCTGATTCCCCACCTCTGATTCCCAATATCTGATTCCCCGCCTCTGATTCCCCACCTCTGATTCCCTGCCTCTGATTCCCTGCCCTGATTCCCCATCTCTGTTTCACCGCCTTTGATTCGCCACCTCTGATTCCCCATATCTGATTCCCCGCCTCTGTTTCCCCGCCTCTGATTCCCTGCCTCTGATTCCCAACCTCTGATTCCACACCTCTGATTCCCCATATCTGATACCCCGCCTCTGTTTCCCCGCCTCTGATTCCCTGCCCCTGTTTCCCCATATCTGATTCCCTGCCTCTGATTCCCCAACTCTGATTCCCCGCCTCTGATTCCCCAGCTCTGATTCCCCGCCTCTGATTTCCCGTGTTTGATTCCCTGCCTCTGATTCCCCGCCTCTGATTCCCCATCTCTGATTCACCGCCTTTGATTCGCCACCTCTGATTCCACATATCTGATTCCCCACCTCTGTTTCCCCGCCTCTGATTCCCCGCCTCTGATTCTCCATATCTCATTCCCCGCCTCTGAATCCCCATCTCTGATTCCCGGACTCTGATTCCCCACCTCTGATTCCCGGCCTCTTATTCCCAGCATCTGATTCCCGGCCTCTGATTCCCGGCCTCTGATTCCCCGCTTCTGATTCTGATTCCCTGCCTCTGATTCCCCATCTCTGATTCCGCACATCTGATTCCCTGCCTCTGATTCCCCACCTCTGATTCCCCATATCTGATTTCCCGCCTCTGTTTCCCCGCCTCTGATTCCCCGCCTCTGTTTCCCCATATCTAATTCCCAACCTCTGATGCCCCAACTCTGATTCCCTGCCTCTGATTTCCCGCGTTCTATTCCCTGCCTCTGATTCCCCGCCTGTGATTCCCCATCTCTGATTCACCACCTCTGATTCCCCACCTCTGATTCCCCATATCTAATTCCCCGCCTCTGTTTGCCCGCCTCTGATTCCCCGCCTCTGTTTCCCCATATCTGATTCCCCGCCTCTGAATCCCCAACTCTGATTCCCTGCCTCTGATTCCCCAGCTCTGATTCCCCGCCTTTGATTCCCCCCGTCTGATTCCCAGCCTCTGAATCCCCGTCTCTGATTTCCTGCCTCTGATTCCCCGCCTCTGATTCCCCATCTCTGATTCACAGCCTCTGATTCCCCACCTCTGATTCCCCATCTCTGATTCCGCACATCTGATTCCCTGCCTCTGATTCCCCGACTCTGATCCCCACCTCTGATTCCCCAGCTCTGATTCCCCGCCTCTGATTCCCCAACTCTGATTCCCCGCCTCTGATTCCCCAGCTCTGATTCCCCGCCTCTGATTCCCCGTGTTTGATTCCCTGCCTCTGATTCCCCGCCTCTGATTCCCCATCTCTGATTCAACGCCTTTGATTCGCCACCTCTGATTCCCCATATCTGATTCCTCGCCTCTGTTTCCCAGCCTCTGATTCCCCTCCTCTGATTCCCCATATCTCATTCCCCGCCTCTGATTCCCTATCTCTGATTCCCGGACTCTGATTCCCCACCTCTGATTCCCGGCCTCTTATTCCCGGCATCTGATTCCGGCCTCTGATTCCCGGCCTCTGATTCCCTGCCTCTGATTCCCCATCTCTGATTCCGCAAATCTAATTCCCTGCCTCTGATTCCCCACATCTGATTCCCCATCTCTGATTCCCCGCCTCTGTTACCCCGCCTCTGATTCCCCGCCTCTGTTTCCCCATATCTAAGTCCCCGCCTCTGATTCCCCAACTTTGATTCCCCACCTCTGATTCCCCAGCTCTGATTCCCCGCCTCTGATTCCCCGCATCTGATTCCATGCATCTGATTCCCAGCCTCTGATTCCCAGCCTCTGATTGCCAACCTCTGATTCCCCACCTCTGATCCCCATATCTGATTCCCCGCCTCTGTTTCCCTGCCTCTGATTCCCGGCCTCTGTTTCCCCATATCTGATCCCCGCCTCTATTTGCCCACCTCTGATTCCCCGCCTCTGTTTCGCCATATCTGATTCCCCGCCTCTGAATCCCCAACTCTGATTCCCTGCCTCTAATTTCCCAGCTCTGATTCCCCGCCTCTGATTCCCCATCTCTGATTCACAACCTCTGTTTCCCCACTTCTGATACCCCATATCTGATTCCCCGCCTCTGTTACCCCGCCTCTGATTCCCCACCTCTGATTCCCAATATCTGATTCCCCGCCTCTGATTCCCCACCTCTGATTCCCCGCCTCTGATTCGCCAGCTATGATTCCCCGCCTCTTATTCCCCGCGTCTGATTCCCTGCCTCTGATTCCCCGCCTCTGATTCGACATCTCTGATTCACCACCTCTGATTCCCTGCGTCTGATTCCCTGCCTCTGATTCCCCATCTCTGATTCCCCATCTCTGATTCCCTAATTCTGATTCCCCTCCTCTGATTCCCAGTGTTTGATTCCCTGCCTCTGATTCCCGGCTTCTGATTCCCCATCTCTGATTCACCGCCTTTGATTCGCCACCTCTGATTCGCCATATCTGATTCCCCGCCTCTGTTTCCCCGCCTCTGATTCCCCGCCTCTGATTCCCCATATCTCATTCCCCGCCTCTGAATCCCCATCTCTGATTCCCGGACTCTGATTCCCCACCTCTGATTCCCGGCCTCTTATTCCCGGCATCTGATTCCGGCCTCTGATTCCCGGCCTCTGATTCCCTGCTTCTGATTCTGATTCCCTGTCTTTGATTCCCCATCTCTGATTCCGCACATCTGATTCCCTGCCTCTGATTCCCCATCTCTGATTCCGCACATCTGATTCCCTGCCTCTGATTCCCCGCCTCTGAATCCCCGTGTCTGATACCCAGCCTCTGATACCCCACCCCTGATTCCCCACCTCTGATTCCCCATATCTGATTCCCCGCCTCTCTTTCCGTGCCTCTAATTCCCCGCCTCTGATTCCCCATATCTGATTCCCCGCCTCCGATTCCCCAACTCTGATTTCCCCGCCTCTGATTCCCCAGCTCTGTTTCCCCGCCTCTGATTCCCCGCCTCTGTTTCCCCATATCTAATTCCACGCCTCTGATTCCCAAACTCTGATTCCCCGCCTCTGATTCCCCAGCTCTGATTCTCCGCCTCTGATTCCCCACATCTGATTCCCTTCCTCTGATTCCCCGCCTCTGATTCCCTGTCTCTGATTCCCCAGCTCTGATTCCCCGTGTTTGATTCCCCGCCTCTGAATCCCCATCTCTAATTCCCTGCCTCTGATTGCCGGCCTCTGATTCCCGGCCTCTGATTCCCAGCCTCTGATTCCCGGCCTCTGATACCCCGCCTCTGATTCCCCGCCTCTGATTCGCTGCCTCTGATTCCCCATCTCTGATTCTGCACATCTGATTCCCTGCCTCTGATTCCCTGCCTCTGTTTCCCATCCTCTGATTCCCCACCTCTGATTCCCCATATCTGATTCCCCGCATCTGTTTCCCCATATCTGATTCCCCGCCTCTGATTCCCCGCCTCTGATTCACCATCTCTGATTCACCGCCTTTCATTCGCCACCCTGATTCCCCATATCAGATTCCCCGCCTCTGTTTCCCCGCCTCTGATACCCCGCCTCTGAATCCCCAACTCTGATTCCCTGCCTCTAATTACCCAGCTCTGATTCCCCGCCTCTGATTCCCCGCGTCTGATTACCGGCCTCTGATTCCCCGCCTCTGATTCCCCATCTCTGATTCACAACCTCTGATTCCCCACCTCTGATACCCCATATCTGATTCCCCGCCTCTGTTTCCCCGCCTCTGATTCCCCACCTCTGATTCCCAATATCTGATTCCCCGCCTCTGATTCCCCACCTCTGATTCCCTGCCTCTGATTCCCTGCCCTGATTCCCCATCTCTGTTTCACCGCCTTTGATTCGCCACCTCTGATTCCCCATATCTGATTCCCCGCCTCTGTTTCCCCGCCTCTGATTCCCTGCCTCTGATTCCCAACCTCTGATTCCACACCTCTGATTCCCCATATCTGATACCCCGCCTCTGTTTCCCCGCCTCTGATTCCCTGCCCCTGTTTCCCCATATCTGATTCCCTGCCTCTGATTCCCCAACTCTGATTCCCCGCCTCTGATTCCCCAGCTCTGATTCCCCGCCTCTGATTTCCCGTGTTTGATTCCCTGCCTCTGATTCCCCGCCTCTGATTCCCCATCTCTGATACACCGCCTTTGATTCGCCACCTCTGATTCCACATATCTGATTCCCCACCTCTGTTTCCCCGCCTCTGATTCCCCGCCTCTGATTCTCCATATCTCATTCCCCGCCTCTGAATCCCCATCTCTGATTCCCGGACTCTGATTCCCCACCTCTGATTCCCGGCCTCTTATTCCCAGCATCTGATTCCCGGCCTCTGATTCCCGGCCTCTGATTCCCCGCTTCTGATTCTGATTCCCTGCCTCTGATTCCCCATCTCTGATTCCGCACATCTGATTCCCTGCCTCTGATTCCCCACCTCTGATTCCCCATATCTGATTTCCCGCCTCTGTTTCCCCGCCTCTGATTCCCCGCCTCTGTTTCCCCATATCTAATTCCCAACCTCTGATGCCCCAACTCTGATTCCCTGCCTCTGATTTCCCGCGTTCTATTCCCTGCCTCTGATTCCCCGCCTGTGATTCCCCATCTCTGATTCACCACCTCTGATTCCCCACCTCTGATTCCCCATATCTAATTCCCCGCCTCTGTTTGCCCGCCTCTGATTCCCCGCCTCTGTTTCCCCATATCTGATTCCCCGCCTCTGAATCCCCAACTCTGATTCCCTGCCTCTGATTCCCCAGCTCTGATTCCCCGCCTTTGATTCCCCCCGTCTGATTCCCAGCCTCTGAATCCCCGTCTCTGATTTCCTGCCTCTGATTCCCCGCCTCTGATTCCCCATCTCTGATTCACAGCCTCTGATTCCCCACCTCTGATTCCCCATCTCTGATTCCGCACATCTGATTCCCTGCCTCTGATTCCCCGACTCTGATCCCCACCTCTGATTCCCCAGCTCTGATTCCCCGCCTCTGATTCCCCAACTCTGATTCCCCGCCTCTGATTCCCCAGCTCTGATTCCCCGCCTCTGATTCCCCGTGTTTGATTCCCTGCCTCTGATTCCCCGCCTCTGATTCCCCATCTCTGATTCAACGCCTTTGATTCGCCACCTCTGATTCCCCATATCTGATTCCTCGCCTCTGTTTCCCAGCCTCTGATTCCCCTCCTCTGATTCCCCATATCTCATTCCCCGCCTCTGATTCCCTATCTCTGATTCCCGGACTCTGATTCCCCACCTCTGATTCCCGGCCTCTTATTCCCGGCATCTGATTCCGGCCTCTGATTCCCGGCCTCTGATTCCCTGCCTCTGATTCCCCATCTCTGATTCCGCAAATCTAATTCCCTGCCTCTGATTCCCCACATCTGATTCCCCATCTCTGATTCCCCGCCTCTGTTACCCCGCCTCTGATTCCCCGCCTCTGTTTCCCCATATCTAAGTCCCCGCCTCTGATTCCCCAACTTTGATTCCCCACCTCTGATTCCCCAGCTCTGATTCCCCGCCTCTGATTCCCCGCATCTGATTCCATGCATCTGATTCCCAGCCTCTGATTCCCAGCCTCTGATTGCCAACCTCTGATTCCCCACCTCTGATCCCCATATCTGATTCCCCGCCTCTGTTTCCCTGCCTCTGATTCCCCGCCTCTGTTTCCCCATATCTGATCCCCGCCTCTATTTGCCCACCTCTGATTCCCCGCCTCTGTTTCGCCATATCTGATTCCCCGCCTCTGAATCCCCAACTCTGATTCCCTGCCTCTAATTTCCCAGCTCTGATTCCCCGCCTCTGATTCCCCATCTCTGATTCACAACCTCTGTTTCCCCACTTCTGATACCCCATATCTGATTCCCCGCCTCTGTTACCCCGCCTCTGATTCCCCACCTCTGATTCCCAATATCTGATTCCCCGCCTCTGATTCCCCACCTCTGATTCCCCGCCTCTGATTCGCCAGCTATGATTCCCCGCCTCTTATTCCCCGCGTCTGATTCCCTGCCTCTGATTCCCCGCCTCTGATTCGACATCTCTGATTCACCACCTCTGATTCCCCGCGTCTGATTCCCTGCCTCTGATTCCCCATCTCTGATTCCCCATCTCTGATTCCCTAATTCTGATTCCCCTCCTCTGATTCCCAGTGTTTGATTCCCTGCCTCTGATTCCCGGCTTCTGATTCCCCATCTCTGATTCACCGCCTTTGATTCGCCACCTCTGATTCGCCATATCTGATTCCCCGCCTCTGTTTCCCCGCCTCTGATTCCCCGCCTCTGATTCCCCATATCTCATTCCCCGCCTCTGAATCCCCATCTCTGATTCCCGGACTCTGATTCCCCACCTCTGATTCCCGGCCTCTTATTCCCGGCATCTGATTCCGGCCTCTGATTCCCGGCCTCTGATTCCCTGCTTCTGATTCTGATTCCCTGTCTTTGATTCCCCATCTCTGATTCCGCACATCTGATTCCCTGCCTCTGATTCCCCATCTCTGATTCCGCACATCTGATTCCCTGCCTCTGATTCCCCGCCTCTGAATCCCCGTGTCTGATACCCAGCCTCTGATACCCCACCCCTGATTCCCCACCTCTGATTCCCCATATCTGATTCCCCGCCTCTCTTTCCGTGCCTCTAATTCCCCGCCTCTGATTCCCCATATCTGATTCCCCGCCTCCGATTCCCCAACTCTGATTTCCCCGCCTCTGATTCCCCAGCTCTGTTTCCCCGCCTCTGATTCCCCGCCTCTGTTTCCCCATATCTAATTCCACGCCTCTGATTCCCAAACTCTGATTCCCCGCCTCTGATTCCCCAGCTCTGATTCTCCGCCTCTGATTCCCCACATCTGATTCCCTTCCTCTGATTCCCCGCCTCTGATTCCCTGTCTCTGATTCCCCAGCTCTGATTCCCCGTGTTTGATTCCCCGCCTCTGAATCCCCATCTCTAATTCCCTGCCTCTGATTGCCGGCCTCTGATTCCCGGCCTCTGATTCCCAGCCTCTGATTCCCGGCCTCTGATACCCCGCCTCTGATTCCCCGCCTCTGATTCGCTGCCTCTGATTCCCCATCTCTGATTCTGCACATCTGATTCCCTGCCTCTGATTCCCTGCCTCTGTTTCCCATCCTCTGATTCCCCACCTCTGATTCCCCATATCTGATTCCCCGCATCTGTTTCCCCATATCTGATTCCCCGCCTCTGATTCCCCGCCTCTGATTCACCATCTCTGATTCACCGCCTTTCATTCGCCACCCTGATTCCCCATATCAGATTCCCCGCCTCTGTTTCCCCGCCTCTGATACCCCGCCTCTGATTCCCCATATTTCATTCCCCACCTCTGATTCCCCATCTCTGATTCCCGGACTCTGATTCCTGGCCTCTTATTCCCGGCATCTGATTCCCGGCCTCTGATCCCGGCCTCTGATTCCCCGCTTCTGATTCTGATCCCTGCCTCTGATTCCCCATCTCTGATTCCGCACATCTGATTCCGTGCCTCTGATTCCCCACCTCTGATACCCCATATCTGATTCCCCGCCTCTGTTTCCCCGCCTCTAATTCCCCGCCTCTGTTTCCCCATATCTATTTCCCCGCCTCTGATTCCCCGCCTCTGATTTCCCAGCTCTGATTCCCCGCCTCTGAATCCCCAACTCTGATTCCCTGCCTCTGATTCCCCAGCTCTGATTCCCTGCCTCTGTTTCGCAACCTCTGATTCCCCACCTCTGATTCCCCATATATGATTCCCCACTCTGTTTCCCTGCCTCTGATTCCCAGCCTCTGTTTCCCCATATCTGATTCCCCGCCTCTGATTCCCCAACTCTGATTCCCCGCCTCTGATTCCCCAGCTCTGATTCCCCACCTATGATTCCCCGTGTTTGATTCACTGCCTCTGATTCCCCGCCTCTGATTCCCCATCTCTGATTCACCGCCTTTCATTCGCCACCTCTGATTCCCCATATCAGATACCCCGCCTCTGTTTCCCCGCCTCTGATTCCCCTCCTCTGTTTCCCCATATCTGATTCCCCGCTTCTGATTCCCCAACTCTGATTCCCCGCCTCTGATTCCCCAGCTCTGATTCCCCGCCTTTGATTCCCCCCGTCTGATTCCCAGCCTCTGAGTCCCCGTGTCTGATTTCCTGCCTCTGATTCCCCGCCTCTGATTCCCCATCTCTAATTCACAGCCGCTGATTCCCCACCTCTGATTCCCCATCTCTGATTCCGCACATCTGATTCCCTGCCTCTGATTCCCCGACTCTGATCCCCACCTCTGATTCCCCAGCTCTGATTCCCCGCCTCTGATTCCCCAACTCTGATTCCCCGCCTCTGATTCCCCAGCTCTGATTCCCCGCCTCTGATGCCCCGTGTTTGATTCCCTGCCTCTGATTCCCCGCCTCTGATTCCCCATCTCTGATTCAACGCCTTTGATTCGCCACCTCTGATTCCCCATATCTGATTCCTCGCCTCTGTTTCCCCGCCTCTGATTCCCCTCCTCTGATTCCCCATATCTCATTCCCCGCCTCTGATTCCCCATCTCTGATTCCCGGACTCTGATTCCCCACCTCTGATTCCCGGCCTCTTATTCCCGGCATCTGATTCCGGCCTCTGATTCCCGGCCTCTGATTCCCTGCCTCTGATTCCCCACCTCTGATTCCCCATATCTGATTCCCCGCCTCTGTTTCTCCGCCTCTGATTCCCCGCCTCTGTTTCCCCATATCTAAGTCCCCGCCTCTGATTCCCCAACTTTGATTCCCCACCTCTGATTCCCCAGCTCTGATTCCCCGCCTCTGATTCCCTGCATCTGATTCCATGCATCTGATTCCCAGCCTCTGATTCCCAGCCTCTGATTCCCAAACTCTGATTCCCCACCTCTGATCCCCATATCTGATTCCCCGCCTCTGTTTCCCCGCCTCTGATTCCCCGCCTCTGTTTCCCCATATCTGAACCCCGCCTCTATTTGCCCGCCTCTGATTCCCCGCCTCTGCTTCCCCATATCTGATTCCCTGCCTCTGAATCCCCAACTCTGATTCCCTGCCTCTAATTTCCCAGCTCTGATTCCCCGCCTCTGATTCCCCGCGTCTGATTACCGGCCTCTGATTCCCCGCCTCTGATTCCCCATCTCTGATTCACAACCTCTGATTCCCCACCTCTGATATCCCATATCTGATTCCCCGCCTCTGTTTCCCCGCCTCTGATTCCCCACCTCTGATTCCCAATATCTGATTCCCCGCCTCTGATTCCCCACCTCTGATTCCCCGCCTCTGATTCGCCAGCTATGATTCCCCGCCTCTTATTCCCCGCGTCTGATTCCCTGCCTCTGATTCCCCGCCTCTGATTCCACATCTCTGATTCACCACTTCTGATTCCCCGCGTCTGATTCCCTGCCTCTGATTCCCCATCTCTGATTCCCCATCTCTGATTCCCCAATTCTGATTCCCCTCCTCTGATTCTCCGTGTTTGATTCCCTGCCTCTGATTCCCGGCCTCTGATTCCCCATCTCTGATTCACCGCCTTTGATTCGCCACCTCTGATTCGCCATATCTGATTCCCCGCCTCTGTTTCCCCGCCTCTGATTCCGCGCCTCTGATTCCCCATATCTCATTCCCCGCCTCTGAATCCCCATCTCTGATTCCCGGACTCTGATTCCCCACCTCTGATTTCCGGCCTCTTATTCCCGGCATCTGATTCCAGCCTCTGATTCCCGGCCTCTGATTCCCTGCTTCTGATTCTGATTCCCTGCCTTTGATTCCCCATCTCTGATTCCGCACATCTGATTCCCTGCCTCTGATTCCCCATCTCTGATTCCGCACATCTGATTCCCTGCCTCTGATTCCCCGCCTCTGAATCCCCGTGTCTGATACCCAGCCTCTGATACCCCACCCCTGATTCCCCACCTCTGATTCCCCATATCTGATTCCCCGCCTCTCTTTCCGTGCCTCTAATTCCCCGCCTCTGATTCCCCATATCTGATTCCCCGCCTCCGATTCCCCAACTCTGATTTCCCCGCCTCTGATTCCCCACCTCTGATTCCCCATATCTGATTCCCCGCCTCTCTTTCCGTGCCTCTAATTCCCCGCCTCTGATTCCCCATATCTGATTCCCCGCCTCCGATTCCCCAACTCTGATTTTCCCGCCTCTGATTCCCCAGCTCTGTTTCCCGGCCTCTGATTCCCCGCCTCTGTTTCCCCATATCTAATTCCACGCCTCTGATTCCCAAACTCTGATTCCCCGCCTCTGATTCCCCAGCACTGATTCCCCGCCTCTGATTCCCCACATCTGATTCCCTTCCTCTGATTCCCCGCCTCTGATTCCCTGCCTCTGATTCCCCAGCTCTGATTCCCCGTGTTTGATTCCCCGCCTCTGAATCCCCATCTCTGATTCCCGGCCTCTGATTGCCGGCTTCTGATTCCCGGCCTCTGATTCCCGGCCTCTGATTCCCGGCCTCTGATTCCCCGCCTCTGATTCCCCGCCTCTGATTCGCTGCCTCTGATTCCCCATCTCTGATTCTGCACATCTGATTCCCTGCCTCTGATTCCCCGCCTCTGACTCCCCGCCTCTGATTCCCTGCCTCTGTTTCCCATCCTCTGATTCCCCACCTCTGATTCCCCATATCTGATTCCCCGCCTCTGTTTCCCCATATCTGATTCCCCGCCTCTGATTCCCCAACTCTGATTCCCCGCCTCTGATTCCCCAGCTCTGATTCCCCGCCTCTGATTCCCCGTGTTTGATTCCCTGCCTCTGATTCCCTGCCTCTGATTCACCATCTCTGATTCACCGCCTTTCATTCGCCACCCTGATTCCCCATATCAGATTCCCCGCCTCTGTTTCCCCGCCTCTGATACCCCGCCTCTGATTCCCCATATTTCATTCCCCGCCTCAGATTCCCCATATTTCATTCCCCGCCTCTGATTCCCCATCTCTGATTCCCGGACTCTGATTCCTGGCCTCTTATTCCCGGCATCTGATTCCCGGCCTCTGATCCCGGCCTCTGATTCCCCGCTTCTGATTCTGATCCCTGCCTCTGATTCCCCATCTCTGATTCCGCACATCTGATTCCCTGCCTCTGATTCCCCACCTCTGATTCCCCATATCTGATTCCCCGCCTCTGTTTCCCCGCCTCTATTTCCCCGCCTCTGATTCCCCGCCTCTGATTCCCCAGCTCTGATTCCCCGCCTCTGAATCCCCAACTCTGATTCCCTGCCTCTGATTCCCCAGCTCTGATTCCCCGCCTCTGATTCCCCAGCTCTGATTCCCTGCCTCTGTTTCGCAACCTCTGATTCCCCACCTCTGATTCCCCGCCGCTGTTTCCCCGCCTCTGATTCCCCGCCTCTGATTCCCCATATCTCATTCCCCGCCTCTGAATCCCCATCTATGATTCCCGGACTCTGATTCCCCACCTCTGATTCCCTGCTACTGATTCTGATTCCCTGCCTTTGATTCCCCATCTCTGATTCCGCACATCTGATTCCCTGCCTCTGATTCCCCATCTCTGATTCCCCATATCTGATTCCCCGCTTCTGTTTCCCCGCCTCTGATTCCCCGCCTCTGTTTCCCAATATCTAAGTCCCCGCCTCTGATTCCACAACTCTAATTCCCCACCTCTGATTCCCCAGCTCTGATTCCCCGCCTCTGATTCCCCGCATCTGATTCCCTGCATCTGATTCCAAGCCTCTTATTCCCTGCCTCTGATTCCCAACCTCTGATTCCCCACCTCTGATTCCCCATATCTGATTCCCAGCCTCTGTTTCCCCGCCTCTGATTCCCAGCCTCTGTTTCCCCATATCTGATTCCCGGCCTCTGGTTCCCCGCCTCTGATTCCCCGCCTCTGATTCCCTGCCTCTGATTCCCCATCTCCGATTCCGCACATCTGATTCCCTGCCTCTGATTCCCCGCCTCTGATTCCCCGCCTCTGATTCCCTGCCTCTGATTCCCAACCTCTGATTCCCCACCTCTGATTCCCCGTGTTTGATTCCCCGCCTCTGTTTCCCCGCCTCTGATTCCCCGCCTCTGATTCCCCAACTCTAATTCCCCGCCTCTGATTCCCCATATCTGATTCCCCGCCTCTGTTTCCCCACCTCTGATTCCCCACCCCTGTTTCCCCATATCTGATTCCCTGCCTCTGATTCCCCAACTTTGATTCCCAGCATCTGATTCCCCAGCTCTGATTCCCCGCCTCTGATTCCCCGCATCTGATTCCCTGCATCTGATTCCAAGCCTCTGATTCCCTGCCTCTGATTCCCAACCTCTGATTCCCCACCTCTGATTCCCCATATCTGATCCCCAGCCTCTGTTTCCCCGCCTCTGCTTCCCCATATCTGATTCCCGGCCTCTGATTCCCCGCCTCTGATTCCCCGCCTCTGATTCCCCATCTCCGATTCCGCACATCTGATTCCCTGCCTCTGATTCCCCGCCTCTGATTCCCCGCCTCTGATTCCCTGCATCTGATTCCCAACCTCTGATTCCCCACCTCTGATTCCCCGTGTTTGATTCCCCGCCTCTGTTTCCCCGCCTCTGATTCCCCGCCTCTGATTCCCCAACTCTAATTCCCCGCCTCTGATTCCCCATATCTGATTCCCTGCCTCTGTGTCCCCGCCTCTGATTCCCCGCCCCTGTTTCCCCATATCTGATTCCCTGCCTCTGATTCCCCAACTTTGATTCCCAGCCTCTGATTCCCCAGCTCTGATTCCCCGCCTTTGATTCCCCCGTCTGATTCCCAGCCTCTGAAACCCCGTGTCTGATTTCTTGCCTCTGATTCCCCGCCTCTGATTCCCCGCCTCTGATTCCCCGTGTTTGATCCCCTGCCTCTGATTCCCCGACTCTGATCCCCACCTCTGATTCCGCAGCTCTGATTCCCCGCCTCTGATTCCCCAACTCTGATTCCCCGCCTCTGATTCCCCAGCTCTGATTCCCCGCCTCTGATTCCCCGTGTTTGATCCCCTGCCTCTGATTCCCCGACTCTGATCCCCACCTCTGATTCCGCAGCTCTGATTCCCCGCCTCTGATTCCCCAACTCTGATTCCCCACCTCTGATTCCCCAACTCTGATTCCCTGCCTCTGATTCCCCAGCTTCATTCCCCGCCTTTGATTCCCCCCGTCTGATTCCCAGCCTCTGAATCCCCGTGTCTGATAACCTGCCTCTGATTCCCCGCCTCTGATTCCCCATCTCAGATTCACCGCCTCTGATTCCCCACCTCTGATTCCCCATCTCTGATTCCGCACATCCGACTCCCTGCCTCTGATTCCCCGAATCTGATTCCCCACCTCTGATTCCCCAGCTCTGATTCCCCGCCTCTGATTCCCCAACTCTGATTCCCCGCCTCTGATTCCACAGCTCTGATTCCCCGCCTCTGATTCCCCGTGTTTGATCCCCTGCCTCTGATTCCCCGCCTCTGATTCCCCATCTCTGATTCACCGCCTTTGATTCGCCACCTCTGATTCCCCATATCTGATTCCTCGCCACTGTTTCCCCGCCTCTGATTCCCCGCCTCTGATTCCCCATATCTCATTACCCGCCTCTGATTCGCCAGCTATGATTCCCCGCCTCTGATTCCCCGCGTCTGATTCCCTGCCTCTGATTCCCCGCCTTTGATTCCACATCTCTGATTCACCACCTCTGATTCCACGCGTCTGATTCCCCGCCTCTGATTCCCCATCTCTGATTCCCCATCTCTGATTCCCCAATTCTGATTCCCCGCCTCTGATTCCCCAGCTCTGATTCCTCGCCTCTGATTCCCTTCCTTTGATTCCCAACCTCTGATTCCCCAACTCTGATTTCCCATATTGATTCCCTGCGTCTGATTCCCCACCTCTGATTTCCCATATTGATTCCCTGCGTCTGATTCCCCGCCTCTGATTCCCCAACTCTGATTCCCCGCCTCTGATTCCCCAGCTCTGATTCCCCGCATCTGATTCCCCGTGTTTGATTCCCTGCCTCTGTTTCCCCACCTCTGATTCCCCATATCTGATTCCCCGCCTCTGTTTCCCCACCTTTGATTCCCCGCCTCCGTTTCCCAATATCTAAGTCCCCGCCTCTGATTCCCCAACTCTGATTCCCCACCTCTGATTCCCCAACTCTGATTCCCCGCCTCTGATTCCCCAGCTCTGATTCCCCGCCTCTGATTCCCCGTGTTTGATCCCCTGCCTCTGATTCCCCGCCTCTGATTCCCCATGTCTCATTCCCCGCCTCTGATTCCCCATCTCTGATTCCCGGACTCTGATTCCCCACCTCTGACTCCCGGCCTCTTATTCCCTGCATCTGAGTCCGGCCTCTGATTCCCGGCCTCTGATTCCCTGCTTCTGATTCCCCATCTCTGATTCCGCAAATCTAATACCCTGCCTCTGATTCCCCACCTCTGATTCCCCATATCTGATTCCCCGCCTCTGTTTCCCCGCCTCTGATTCTCCGCCTCTGTTTCCCCATATCTAAGTCCCCGCCTCTGATTCCCCAACTTTGATTCCCCACCTCTGATTCCCCAGCTCTGATTCCCCGCCTCTGATTCCCCACATCTGATTCCATGCATCTGATTCCCAGCCTCTGATTCCCAGCCTCTGATTCCCAACCTCTGATTCCCCACCTCTGATTCCCCATATCTGATTCCACGCCTCTGTTTCCCCGCCTCTGATTCCCCACCTCTGTTTCCCCATATCTGATCCCCGCCTCTATTTGCCCGCATCTGATTACCCGCCTCTGTTTCCCCATATCTGATTCCCCGCCTCTGAATCCCCAACTCTGATTCCCTGCCTCTAATTTCCCAGCTCTGATTCCCCGCCTCTGATTCCCCGCGTCTGATTACCGGCCTCTGATTCCCCGCCTCTGATTCCCCATCTCTGATTCACAACCTCTGATTCCCCACCTCTGATACCCCATATCTGATTCCCCGCCTCTGTTTCCCCGCCTTTGATTCACCATCTCTGATTCACCGCCTTTCATTCGCCACCCTGATTCCCCATATCAGATTCCCCGCCTCTGTTTCCCCGCCTCTGATACCCCGCCTCTGATTCCCCATATTTCATTCCCCGCCTCTGATTCCCCATCTCTGATTCCCGGACTCTGATTCCTGGCCTCTTATTCCCGGCATCTGATTCCCGGCCTCTGATCCCGGCCTCTGATTCCCCGCTTCTGATTCTGATCCCTGCCTCTGATTCCCCATCTCTGATTCCGCACATCTGATTCCCTGCCTCTGATTCCCCACCTCTGATTCCCCATATCTGATTCCCCGCCTCTGTTTCCCCGCCTCTAATTCCCCGCCTCTGTTTCCCCATATCTATTTCCCCGCCTCTGATTCCCCGCCTCTGATTCCCCAGCTCTGATTCCCCCCTTCTGAATCCCCAACTCTGATTCCCTGCCTCAGATTCCCCAGCTCTGAATCCCCGCCTCTGATTCCCCAGCTTTGATTCCCTGCCTCTGTTTCGCAACCTCTGATTCCCCACCTCTGATTCCCCATATATGATTCCCCACCTCTGTTTCCCTGCCTCTGATTCCCAGCCTCTGTTTCCCCATATCTGATTCCCCGCCTCTGATTCCCCAACTCTGATTCCCCGCCTCTGATTCCCCAGCTCTGATTCCCCACCTATGATTCCCCGTGTTTGATTCACTGCCTCTGATTCCCCGCATCTGATTCCCCATCTCTGATTCACCGCCTTTCATTCGCCACCTCTGATTCCCCATATCAGATTCCCCGCCTCTGATTCCCTGCCTCTGATTCCCCATCTCCGATTCCGCACATCTGATTCCCCGCCTCAGATTCCCTGCCTCTGATTCCCAACCTCTGATAACCCACCTCTGATTCCCCATATCTGATTCCCCGCCGCTGTTTCCCCGCCTCTGATTCCCCTCCTCTGATTCCCCAACTCTAATTCCCCGCCTCTGATTCCCCAGCTCTGATTCCCCGTGTTTGATTCCCTGCCTCTGATTCCCTGCCCTGATTCCCCATCACTGTTTCACCGCCTTTGATTCGCCACCTCTGATTCCCCATATCTGATTCCCCGCCTCTGTTTCCCCGCCTCTGATTCCCTGCCTCTGATTCCCAACCTCTGATTCCACACCTCTGATTCCCCATATCTGATTCCCCGCCTCTGTTTCCCCGCCTCTGATTCCCTGCCCCTGTTTCCCCATATCTGATTCCCTGCCTCTGATTCCCCAACTCTGATCCCCGCCTCTGATTCCCCAGCTCTGATTCCCCACCTCTGATTTCCCGTGTTTGATTCCCTGCCTCTGATTCCCCGCCTCTGATTCCCCATCTCTGATTCACCGCCTTTGATTCACCACCTCTGATTCCACATATCTGATTCCCCACCTCTGTTTCCCCGCCTCTGATTCCCCGCCTCTGATTCTCCATATCTCATTCCCCGCCTCTGAATCCCCATCTCTGATTCCCGGACTCTGATTCCCCACCTCTGATTCCCGGCCTCTTATTCCCAGCATCTGATTCCCGGCCTCTGATTCCCGGCCTCTGATTCCTTGCTTCTGATTCTGATTCCCTGCCTCTGATTCCCCATCTCTGATTCCGCACATCTGATTCCCTGCCTCTGATTCCCCACCTCTGATTCCCCATATCTGATTTCCCGCCTCTGTTTCCCCGCCTCTGATTCCCCGCCTCTGTTTCCCCATATCTAATTCTCAACCTCTGATGCCCCAACTCTGATTCCCTGCCTCTGATTCCCCGCGTTCTATTCCCTGCCTCTGATTCCCCGCCTGTGATTCCCCATCTCTGATTCACCACCTCTGATTCCCCACCTCTGATTCCCCATATCTAATTCCCCGCCTCTGTTTGCCCGCCTCTGATTCCCCGCCTCTGTTT
The DNA here is from genome assembly GCF_036971445.1 of Narcine bancroftii. NCBI lineage: Eukaryota > Metazoa > Chordata > Chondrichthyes > Torpediniformes > Narcinidae > Narcine > Narcine bancroftii. The sequence goes on from NC_091475.1 coordinate 111,349,003, forward strand.
CCCCATATCTGATTCCCCGCCTCTGAATCCCCAACTCTGATTCCCTGCCTCTGATTCCCCAGCTCTGATTCCCCGCCTTTGATTCCCCCCGTCTCATTCCCAGCCTCTGAATCCCCGTGTCTGATTTCCTGCCTCTGATTCCCCGCCTCTGATTCCCCATCTCTGATTCACAGCCTCTGATTCCCCACCTCTGATTCCCCATCTCTGATTCCGCACATCTGATTCCCTGCCTCTGATTCCCCAGCTCTGCTTCCCCGCCTCTGATTCCCCGTGTTTGATTCCCTGCCTCTGATTCCCCGCCTCTGATTCACCATCTCTGATTCAACGCCTTTGATTCGCCATCTCTGATTCCCCATATCTGATTCCTCGCCTCTGTTTCCCCGCCTCTGATTCCCCTCCTCTGATTCCCCATATCTCATTCCCCGCCTCTTATTCCCCATCTCTGATTCCCGGACTCTGATTCCCCACCTCTGATTCCCGGCCTCTTATTCCCAGCATCTGATTCCTGCCTCTGATTCCCGGCCTCTGATTCCCTGCTTCTGATTCCCCATCTCTGATTCCGCAAATCTAATTCCCTGCGTCTGATTCCCCACCTCTGATTCCCCATATCTGATTCCCCGCCTCTGTTTCCCCGCCTCTGATTCCCCACCTCTGTTTCCCCATATCTAAGTCCCCGCCTCTGATTCGCCAACTTTGATTCCCCACCTCTGATTCCCCAGCTCTGATTACCCGCCTCTGATTCCCCGCATCTGATTCCATGCATCTGATTCCCAGCCTCTGATTCCCAGCCTCTGATTCCCAACCTCTGATTCCCCACCTCTGATCCCCATATCTGATCCCGACCTCTATTTGCCCGCCTCTGATTCCCCGCCTCTGTTTCCCATATCTGATTCCCCGCCTCTGAATCCCCAACTCTGATTCCCTGCCTCTAATTACCCAGCTCTGATTCCCCGCCTCTGATTCCCCGCGTCTGATTACCGGCCTCTGATTCCCCGCCTCTGATTCCCCATCTCTGATTCACAACGTCTGATTCCCCACCTCTGATACCCCATATCTGATTCCCCGCCTCTGTTTCCCCGCCTCTGATTCCCCACCTCTGATTCCCAATATCTGATTCCCCGCCTCTGATTCCCCACCTCTGATTCCCTGCCTCTGATTCCCTGCCCTGATTCCCCATCTCTGTTTCACCGCCTTTGATTCGCCACCTCTGATTCCCCATATCTGATTCCCCGCCTCTGTTTCCCCGCCTCTGATTCACTGCCTCTGATTCCCAACCTCTGATTCCACACCTCTGATTCCCCATATCTGATACCCCGCCTCTGTTTCCCCGCCTCTGATTCCCTGCCCCTGTTTCCCCATATCTGATTCCCTGCCTCTGATTCCCCAACTCTGATTCCCCGCCTCTGATTCCCCAGCTCTGATTCCCCGCCTCTGATTTCCCGTGTTTGATTCCCTGCCTCTGATTCCCCGCCTCTGATTCCCCATCTCTGATTCACCGCCTTTGATTCGCCACCTCTGATTCCACATATCTGATTCCCCACCTCTGTTTCCCCGCCTCTGATTCCCCGCCTCTGATTCTCCATATCTCATTCCCCGCCTCTGAATCCCCATCTCTGATTCCCGGACTCTGATTCCCCACCTCTGATTCCCGGCCTCTTATTCCCAGCATCTGATTCCCGGCCTCTGATTCCCGGCCTCTGATTCCCCGCTTCTGATTCTGATTCCCTGCCTCTGATTCCCCATCTCTGATTCCGCACATCTGATTCCCTGCCTCTGATTCCCCACCTCTGATTCCCCATATCTGATTTCCCGCCTCTGTTTCCCCGCCTCTGATTCCCCGCCTCTGTTTCCCCATATCTAATTCCCAACCTCTGATGCCCCAACTCTGATTCCCTGCCTCTGATTTCCCGCGTTCTATTCCCTGCCTCTGATTCCCCGCCTGTGATTCCCCATCTCTGATTCACCACCTCTGATTCCCCACCTCTGATTCCCCACCTCTGATTCCCCATATCTAATTCCCCGCCTCTGTTTGCCCGCCTCTGATTCCCCGCCTCTGTTTCCCCATATCTGATTCCCCGCCTCTGAATCCCCAACTCTGATTCCCTGCCTCTGATTCCCCAGCTCTGATTCCCCGCCTTTGATTCCCCCCGTCTGATTCCCAGCCTCTGAATCCCCGTCTCTGATTTCCTGCCTCTGATTCCCCGCCTCTGATTCCCCATCTCTGATTCACAGCCTCTGATTCCCCACCTCTGATTCCCCATCTCTGATTCCGCACATCTGATTCCCTGCCTCTGATTCCCCGACTCTGATCCCCACCTCTGATTCCCCAGCTCTGATTCCCCGCCTCTGATTCCCCAACTCTGATTCCCCGCCTCTGATTCCCCAGCTCTGATTCCCCGCCTCTGATTCCCCGTGTTTGATTCCCTGCCTCTGATTCCCCGCCTCTGATTCCCCATCTCTGATTCAACGCCTTTGATTCGCCACCTCTGATTCCCCATATCTGATTCCTCGCCTCTGTTTCCCAGCCTCTGATTCCCCTCCTCTGATTCCCCATATCTCATTCCCCGCCTCTGATTCCCTATCTCTGATTCCCGGACTCTGATTCCCCACCTCTGATTCCCGGCCTCTTATTCCCGGCATCTGATTCCGGCCTCTGATTCCCGGCCTCTGATTCCCTGCCTCTGATTCCCCATCTCTGATTCCGCAAATCTAATTCCCTGCCTCTGATTCCCCACCTCTGATTCCCCATCTCTGATTCCCCGCCTCTGTTACCCCGCCTCTGATTCCCCGCCTCTGTTTCCCCATATCTAAGTCCCCGCCTCTGATTCCCCAACTTTGATTCCCCACCTCTGATTCCCCAGCTCTGATTCCCCGCCTCTGATTCCCCGCATCTGATTCCATGCATCTGATTCCCAGCCTCTGATTCCCAGCCTCTGATTCCCAACCTCTGATTCCCCACCTCTGATCCCCATATCTGATTCCCCGCCTCTGTTTCCCTGCCTCTGATTCCCCGCCTCTGTTTCCCCATATCTGATCCCCGCCTCTATTTGCCCACCTCTGATTCCCCGCCTCTGTTTCGCCATATCTGATTCCCCGCCTCTGAATCCCCAGCTCTGATTCCCTGCCTCTAATTTCCCAGCTCTGATTCCCCGCCTCTGATTCCCCATCTCTGATTCACAACCTCTGTTTCCCCACCTCTGATACCCCATATCTGATTCCCCGCCTCTGTTACCCCGCCTCTGATTCCCCACCTCTGATTCCCAATATCTGATTCCCCGCCTCTGATTCCCCACCTCTGATTCCCCGCCTCTGATTCGCCAGCTATGATTCCCCGCCTCTTATTCCCCGCGTCTGATTCCCTGCCTCTGATTCCCCGCCTCTGATTCGACATCTCTGATTCACCACCTCTGATTCCCCGCGTCTGATTCCCTGCCTCTGATTCCCCATCTCTGATTCCCCATCTCTGATTCCCTAATTCTGATTCCCCTCCTCTGATTCCCAGTGTTTGATTCCCTGCCTCTGATTCCCGGCTTCTGATTCCCCATCTCTGATTCACCGCCTTTGATTCGCCACCTCTGATTCGCCATATCTGATTCCCCGCCTCTGTTTCCCCGCCTCTGATTCCCCGCCTCTGATTCCCCATATCTCATTCCCCGCCTCTGAATCCCCATCTCTGATTCCCGGACTCTGATTCCCCACCTCTGATTCCCGGCCTCTTATTCCCGGCATCTGATTCCGGCCTCTGATTCCCGGCCTCTGATTCCCTGCTTCTGATTCTGATTCCCTGCCTTTGATTCCCCATCTCTGATTCCGCACATCTGATTCCCTGCCTCTGATTCCCCATCTCTGATTCCGCACATCTGATTCCCTGCCTCTGATTCCCCGCCTCTGAATCCCCGTGTCTGATACCCAGCCTCTGATACCCCACCCCTGATTCCCCACCTCTGATTCCCCATATCTGATTCCCCGCCTCTCTTTCCGTGCCTCTAATTCCCCGCCTCTGATTCCCCATATCTGATTCCCCGCCTCCGATTCCCCAACTCTGATTTCCCCGCCTCTGATTCCCCAGCTCTGTTTCCCCGCCTCTGATTCCCCGCCTCTGTTTCCCCATATCTAATTCCACGCCTCTGATTCCCAAACTCTGATTCCCCGCCTCTGATTCCCCAGCTCTGATTCTCCGCCTCTGATTCCCCACATCTGATTCCCTTCCTCTGATTCCCCGCCTCTGATTCCCTGTCTCTGATTCCCCAGCTCTGATTCCCCGTGTTTGATTCCCCGCCTCTGAATCCCCATCTCTAATTCCCTGCCTCTGATTGCCGGCCTCTGATTCCCGGCCTCTGATTCCCAGCCTCTGATTCCCGGCCTCTGATACCCCGCCTCTGATTCCCCGCCTCTGATTCGCTGCCTCTGATTCCCCATCTCTGATTCTGCACATCTGATTCCCTGCCTCTGATTCCCTGCCTCTCTTTCCCATCCTCTGATTCCCCACCTCTGATTCCCCATATCTGATTCCCCGCATCTGTTTCCCCATATCTGATTCCCCGCCTCTGATTCCCCGCCTCTGATTCACCATCTCTGATTCACCGCCTTTCATTCGCCACCCTGATTCCCCATATCAGATTCCCCGCCTCTGTTTCCCCGCCTCTGATACCCCTCCTCTGATTCCCCATATTTCATTCCCCACCTCTGATTCCCCATCTCTGATTCCCGGACTCTGATTCCTGGCCTCTTATTCCCGGCATCTGATTCCCGGCCTCTGATCCCGGCCTCTGATTCCCCGCTTTTGATCTGATCCCTGCCTCTGATTCCCCATCTCTGATTCCGCACATCTGATTCCGTGCCTCTGATTCCCCACCTCTGATTCCCCATATCTGATTCCCCGCCTCTGTTTCCCCGCCTCTAATTCCCCGCCTCTGTTTCCCCATATCTATTTCCCCGCCTCTGATTCCCCGCCTCTGATTTCCCAGCTCTGATTCCCCGCCTCTGAATCCCCAACTCTGATTCCCTGCCTCTGATTCCCCAGCTCTGATTCCCTGCCTCTGTTTCGCAACCTCTGATTCCCCACCTCTGATTCCCCATATATGATTCCCCACTCTGTTTCCCTGCCTCTGATTCCCAGCCTCTGTTTCCCCATATCTGATTCCCCGCCTCTGATTCCCCAACTCTGATTCCCCGCCTCTGATTCCCCAGCTCTGATTCCCCACCTATGATTCCCCGTGTTTGATTCACTGCCTCTGATTCCCCGCCTCTGATTCCCCATCTCTGATTCACCGCCTTTCATTCGCCACCTCTGATTCCCCATATCAGATTCCCCGCCTCTGTTTCCCCGCCTCTGATTCCCCTCCTCTGTTTTCCCATATCTGATTCCCCGCTTCTGATTCCCCAACTCTGATTCCCCGCCTCTGATTCCCCAGCTCTGATTCCCCGCCTTTGATTCCCCCCGTCTGATTCCCAGCCTCTGAGTCCCCGTGTCTGATTTCCTGCCTCTGATTCCCCGCCTCTGATTCCCCATCTCTAATTCACAGCCGCTGATTCCCCACCTCTGATTCCCCATCTCTGATTCCGCACATCTGATTCCCTGCCTCTGATTCCCCGACTCTGATCCCCACCTCTGATTCCCCAGCTCTGATTCCCCGCCTCTGATTCCCCAACTCTGATTCCCCGCCTCTGATTCCCCAGCTCTGATTCCCCGCCTCTGATGCCCCGTGTTTGATTCCCTGCCTCTGATTCCCCGCCTCTGATTCCCCATCTCTGATTCAACGCCTTTGATTCGCCACCTCTGATTCCCCATATCTGATTCCTCGCCTCTGTTTCCCCGCCTCTGATTCCCCTCCTCTGATTCCCCATATCTCATTCCCCGCCTCTGATTCCCCATCTCTGATTCCCGGACTCTGATTCCCCACCTCTGATTCCCGGCCTCTTATTCCCGGCATCTGATTCCGGCCTCTGATTCCCGGCCTCTGATTCCCTGCCTCTGATTCCCCACCTCTGATTCCCCATATCTGATTCCCCGCCTCTGTTTCCCCGCCTCTGATTCCCCGCCTCTGTTTCCCCATATCTAAGTCCCCGCCTCTGATTCCCCAACTTTGATTCCCCACCTCTGATTCCCCAGCTCTGATTCCCCGCCTCTGATTCCCTGCATCTGATTCCATGCATCTGATTCCCAGCCTCTGATTCCCAGCCTCTGATTCCCAAACTCTGATTCCCCACCTCTGATCCCCATATCTGATTCCCCGCCTCTGTTTCCCCGCCTCTGATTCCCCGCCTCTGTTTCCCCATATCTGAACCCCGCCTCTATTTGCCCGCCTCTGATTCCCCGCCTCTGCTTCCCCATATCTGATTCCCCGCCTCTGAATCCCCAACTCTGATTCCCTGCCTCTAATTTCCCAGCTCTGATTCCCCGCCTCTGATTCCCCGCGTCTGATTACCGGCCTCTGATTCCCCGCCTCTGATACCCCATCTCTGATTCACAACCTCTGATTCCCCACCTCTGATATCCCATATCTGATTCCCCGCCTCTGTTTCCCCGCCTCTGATTCCCCACCTCTGATTCCCAATATCTGATTCCCCGCCTCTGATTCCCCACCTCTGATTCCCCGCCTCTGATTCACCAGCTATGATTCCCCGCCTCTTATTCCCCGCGTCTGATTCCCTGCCTCTGATTCCCCGCCTCGGATTCCACATCTCTGATTCACCACCTCTGATTCCCCGCGTCTGATTCCCTGCCTCTGATTCCCCATCTCTGATTCCCCATCTCTGATTCCCCAATTCTGATTCCCCTCCTCTGATTCTCCGTGTTTGATTCCCTGCCTCTGATTCCCGGCCTCTGATTCCCCATCTCTGATTCACCGCCTTTGATTCGCCACCTCTGATTCGCCATATCTGATTCCCCGCCTCTGTTTCCCCGCCTCTGATTCCCCGCCTCTGATTCCCCATATCTCATTCCCCGCCTCTGAATCCCCATCTCTGATTCCCGGACTCTGATTCCCCACCTCTGATTTCCGGCCTCTTATTCCCGGCATCTGATTCCAGCCTCTGATTCCCGGCCTCTGATTCCCTGCTTCTGATTCTGATTCCCTGCCTTTGATTCCCCATCTCTGATTCCGCACATCTGATTCCCTGCCTCTGATTCCCCATCTCTGATTCCGCACATCTGATTCCCTGCCTCTGATTCCCCTCCTCTGAATCCCCGTGTCTGATACCCAGCCTCTGATACCCCACCCCTGATTCCCCACCTCTGATTCCCCATATCTGATTCCCCGCCTCCGATTCCCCAACTCTGATTTCCCCGCCTCTGATTCCCCAGCTCTGTTTCCCCGCCTCTGATTCCCCGCCTCTGTTTCCCCATATCTAATTCCACGCCTCTGATTCCCAAACTCTGATTCCCCGCCTCTGATTCCCCAGCACTGATTCCCCGCCTCTGATTCCCCACATCTGATTCCCTTCCTCTGATTCCCCGCCTCTGATTCCCTGCCTCTGATTCCCCAGCTCTGATTCCCCGTGTTTGATTCCCCGCCTCTGAATCCCCATCTCTGATTCCCGGCCTCTGATTGCCGGCCTCTGATTCCCGGCCTCTGATTCCCGGCCTCTGATTCCCGGCCTCTGATTCCCCGCCTCTGATTCCCCGCCTCTGATTCGCTGCCTCTGATTCCCCATCTCTGATTCTGCACATCTGATTCCCCACCTCTGATTCCCCATATCTGATTTCCCGCCTCTGTTTCCCCGCCTCTGATTCCCCGCCTCTGTTTCCCCATATCTAATTCTCAACCTCTGATGCCCCAACTCTGATTCCCTGCCTCTGATTCCCCGCGTTCTATTCCCTGCCTCTGATTCCCCGCCTGTGATTCCCCATCTCTGATTCACCACCTCTGATTCCCCACCTCTGATTCCCCATATCTAATTCCCCGCCTCTGTTTGCCCGCCTCTGATTCCCCGCCTCTGTTTCCCCATATCTGATTCCCCGCCTCTGAATCCCCAACTCTGATTCCCTGCCTCTGATTCCCCAGCTCTGATTCCCCGCCTTTGATTCCCCCCGTCTCATTCCCAGCCTCTGAATCCCCGTGTCTGATTTCCTGCCTCTGATTCCCCGCCTCTGATTCCCCATCTCTGATTCACAGCCTCTGATTCCCCACCTCTGATTCCCCATCTCTGATTCCGCACATCTGATTCCCTGCCTCTGATTCCCCAGCTCTGCTTCCCCGCCTCTGATTCCCCGTGTTTGATTCCCTGCCTCTGATTCCCCGCCTCTGATTCACCATCTCTGATTCAACGCCTTTGATTCGCCACCTCTGATTCCCCATATCTGATTCCTCGCCTCTGTTTCCCCGCCTCTGATTCCCCTCCTCTGATTCCCCATATCTCATTCCCCGCCTCTTATTCCCCATCTCTGATTCCCGGACTCTGATTCCCCACCTCTGATTCCCGGCCTCTTATTCCCAGCATCTGATTCCGGCCTCTGATTCCCGGCCTCTGATTCCCTGCTTCTGATTCCCCATCTCTGATTCCGCAAATCTAATTCCCTGCGTCTGATTCCCCACCTCTGATTCCCCATATCTGATTCCCCGCCTCTGTTTCCCCGCCTCTGATTCCCCACCTCTGTTTCCCCATATCTAAGTCCCCGCCTCTGATTCGCCAACTTTGATTCCCCACCTCTGATTCCCCAGCTCTGATTACCCGCCTCTGATTCCCCGCATCTGATTCCATGCATCTGATTCCCAGCCTCTGATTCCCAGCCTCTGATTCCCAACCTCTGATTCCCCACCTCTGATCCCCATATCTGATCCCGACCTCTATTTGCCCGCCTCTGATTCCCCGCCTCTGTTTCCCATATCTGATTCCCCGCCTCTGAATCCCCAACTCTGATTCCCTGCCTCTAATTACCCAGCTCTGATTCCCCGCCTCTGATTCCCCGCGTCTGATTACCGGCCTCTGATTCCCCGCCTCTGATTCCCCATCTCTGATTCACAACCTCTGATTCCCCACCTCTGATACCCCATATCTGATTCCCCGCCTCTGTTTCCCCGCCTCTGATTCCCCACCTCTGATTCCCAATATCTGATTCCCCGCCTCTGATTCCCCACCTCTGATTCCCTGCATCTGATTCCCTGCCCTGATTCCCCATCTCTGTTTCACCGCCTTTGATTCGCCACCTCTGATTCCCCATATCTGATTCCCCGCCTCTGTTTCCCCGCCTCTGATTCCCTGCCTCTGATTCCCAACCTCTGATTCCACACGTCTGATTCCCCATATCTGATACCCCGCCTCTGTTTCCCCGCCTCTGATTCCCTGCCCCTGTTTCCCCATATCTGATTCCCTGCCTCTGATTCCCCAACTCTGATTCCCCGCCTCTGATTCCCCAGCTCTGATTCCCCGCCTCTGATTTCCCGTGTTTGATTCCCTGCCTCTGATTCCCCGCCTCTGATTCCCCATCTCTGATTCACCGCCTTTGATTCGCCACCTCTGATTCCACATATCTGATTCCCCACCTCTGTTTCCCCGCCTCTGATTCCCCGCCTCTGATTCTCCATATCTCATTCCCCGCCTCTGAATCCCCATCTCTGATTCCCGGACTCTGATTCCCCACCTCTGATTCCCGGCCTCTTATTCCCAGCATCTGATTCCCGGCCTCTGATTCCCGGCCTCTGATTCCCCGCTTCTGATTCTGATTCCCTGCCTCTGATTCCCCATCTCTGATTCCGCACATCTGATTCCCTGCCTCTGATTCCCCACCTCTGATTCCCCATATCTGATTTCCCGCCTCTGTTTCCCCGCCTCTGATTCCCCGCCTCTGTTTCCCCATATCTAATTCCCAACCTCTGATGCCCCAACTCTGATTCCCTGCCTCTGATTTCCCGCGTTCTATTCCCTGCCTCTGATTCCCCGCCTGTGATTCCCCATCTCTGATTCACCACCTCTGATTCCCCACCTCTGATTCCCCACCTCTGATTCCCCATATCTAATTCCCCGCCTCTGTTTGCCCGCCTCTGATTCCCCGCCTCTGTTTCCCCATATCTGATTCCCCGCCTCTGAATCCCCAACTCTGATTCCCTGCCTCTGATTCCCCAGCTCTGATTCCCCGCCTTTGATTCCCCCCGTCTGATTCCCAGCCTCTGAATCCCCGTCTCTGATTTCCTGCCTCTGATTCCCCGCCTCTGATTCCCCATCTCTGATTCACAGCCTCTGATTCCCCACCTCTGATTCCCCATCTCTGATTCCGCACATCTGATTCCCTGCCTCTGATTCCCCGACTCTGATCCCCACCTCTGATTCCCCAGCTCTGATTCCCCGCCTCTGATTCCCCAACTCTGATTCCCCGCCTCTGATTCCCCAGCTCTGATTCCCCGCCTCTGATTCCCCGTGTTTGATTCCCTGCCTCTGATTCCCCGCCTCTGATTCCCCATCTCTGATTCAACGCCTTTGATTCGCCACCTCTGATTCCCCATATCTGATTCCTCGCCTCTGTTTCCCAGCCTCTGATTCCCCTCCTCTGATTCCCCATATCTCATTCCCCGCCTCTGATTCCCTATCTCTGATTCCCGGACTCTGATTCCCCACCTCTGATTCCCGGCCTCTTATTCCCGGCATCTGATTCCGGCCTCTGATTCCCGGCCTCTGATTCCCTGCCTCTGATTCCCCATCTCTGATTCCGCAAATCTAATTCCCTGCCTCTGATTCCCCACCTCTGATTCCCCATCTCTGATTCCCCGCCTCTGTTACCCCGCCTCTGATTCCCCGCCTCTGTTTCCCCATATCTAAGTCCCCGCCTCTGATTCCCCAACTTTGATTCCCCACCTCTGATTCCCCAGCTCTGATTCCCCGCCTCTGATTCCCCGCATCTGATTCCATGCATCTGATTCCCAGCCTCTGATTCCCAGCCTCTGATTCCCAACCTCTGATTCCCCACCTCTGATCCCCATATCTGATTCCCCGCCTCTGTTTCCCTGCCTCTGATTCCCCGCCTCTGTTTCCCCATATCTGATCCCCGCCTCTATTTGCCCACCTCTGATTCCCCGCCTCTGTTTCGCCATATCTGATTCCCCGCCTCTGAATCCCCAGCTCTGATTCCCTGCCTCTAATTTCCCAGCTCTGATTCCCCGCCTCTGATTCCCCATCTCTGATTCACAACCTCTGTTTCCCCACCTCTGATACCCCATATCTGATTCCCCGCCTCTGTTACCCCGCCTCTGATTCCCCACCTCTGATTCCCAATATCTGATTCCCCGCCTCTGATTCCCCACCTCTGATTCCCCGCCTCTGATTCGCCAGCTATGATTCCCCGCCTCTTATTCCCCGCGTCTGATTCCATGCCTCTGATTCCCCGCCTCTGATTCGACATCTCTGATTCACCACCTCTGATTCCCCACCTCTGATATCCCATATCTGATTCCCCGCCTCTGTTTCCCCGCCTCTGATTCCCCACCTCTGATTCCCAATATCTGATTCCCCGCCTCTGATTCCCCACCTCTGATTCCCCGCCTCTGATTCACCAGCTATGATTCCCCACCTCTTATTCCCCGCGTCTGATTCCCTGCCTCTGATTCCCAACCTCTGATTCCCCACCTCTGATCCCCATATCTGATCCCGACCTCTATTTGCCCGCCTCTGATTCCCCGCCTCTGTTTCCCATATCTGATTCCCCGCCTCTGAATCCCCAACTCTGATTCCCTGCCTCTAATTACCCAGCTCTGATTCCCCGCCTCTGATTCCCCGCGTCTGATTACCGGCCTCTGATTCCCCGCCTCTGATTCCCCATCTCTGATTCACAACCTCTGATTCCCCACCTCTGATACCCCATATCTGATTCCCCGCCTCTGTTTCCCCGCCTCTGATTCCCCACCTCTGATTCCCAATATCTGATTCCCCGCCTCTGATTCCCCACCTCTGATTCCCTGCATCTGATTCCCTGCCCTGATTCCCCATCTCTGTTTCACCGCCTTTGATTCGCCACCTCTGATTCCCCATATCTGATTCCCCGCCTCTGTTTCCCCGCCTCTGATTCCCTGCCTCTGATTCCCAACCTCTGATTCCACACGTCTGATTCCCCATATCTGATACCCCGCCTCTGTTTCCCCGCCTCTGATTCCCTGCCCCTGTTTCCCCATATCTGATTCCCTGCCTCTGATTCCCCAACTCTGATTCCCCGCCTCTGATTCCCCAGCTCTGATTCCCCGCCTCTGATTTCCCGTGTTTGATTCCCTGCCTCTGATTCCCCGCCTCTGATTCCCCATCTCTGATTCACCGCCTTTGATTCGCCACCTCTGATTCCACATATCTGATTCCCCACCTCTGTTTCCCCGCCTCTGATTCCCCGCCTCTGATTCTCCATATCTCATTCCCCGCCTCTGAATCCCCATCTCTGATTCCCGGACTCTGATTCCCCACCTCTGATTCCCGGCCTCTTATTCCCAGCATCTGATTCCCGGCCTCTGATTCCCGGCCTCTGATTCCCCGCTTCTGATTCTGATTCCCTGCCTCTGATTCCCCATCTCTGATTCCGCACATCTGATTCCCTGCCTCTGATTCCCCACCTCTGATTCCCCATATCTGATTTCCCGCCTCTGTTTCCCCGCCTCTGATTCCCCGCCTCTGTTTCCCCATATCTAATTCCCAACCTCTGATGCCCCAACTCTGATTCCCTGCCTCTGATTTCCCGCGTTCTATTCCCTGCCTCTGATTCCCCGCCTGTGATTCCCCATCTCTGATTCACCACCTCTGATTCCCCACCTCTGATTCCCCACCTCTGATTCCCCATATCTAATTCCCCGCCTCTGTTTGCCCGCCTCTGATTCCCCGCCTCTGTTTCCCCATATCTGATTCCCCGCCTCTGAATCCCCAACTCTGATTCCCTGCCTCTGATTCCCCAGCTCTGATTCCCCGCCTTTGATTCCCCCCGTCTGATTCCCAGCCTCTGAATCCCCGTCTCTGATTTCCTGCCTCTGATTCCCCGCCTCTGATTCCCCATCTCTGATTCACAGCCTCTGATTCCCCACCTCTGATTCCCCATCTCTGATTCCGCACATCTGATTCCCTGCCTCTGATTCCCCGACTCTGATCCCCACCTCTGATTCCCCAGCTCTGATTCCCCGCCTCTGATTCCCCAACTCTGATTCCCCGCCTCTGATTCCCCAGCTCTGATTCCCCGCCTCTGATTCCCCGTGTTTGATTCCCTGCCTCTGATTCCCCGCCTCTGATTCCCCATCTCTGATTCAACGCCTTTGATTCGCCACCTCTGATTCCCCATATCTGATTCCTCGCCTCTGTTTCCCAGCCTCTGATTCCCCTCCTCTGATTCCCCATATCTCATTCCCCGCCTCTGATTCCCTATCTCTGATTCCCGGACTCTGATTCCCCACCTCTGATTCCCGGCCTCTTATTCCCGGCATCTGATTCCGGCCTCTGATTCCCGGCCTCTGATTCCCTGCCTCTGATTCCCCATCTCTGATTCCGCAAATCTAATTCCCTGCCTCTGATTCCCCACCTCTGATTCCCCATCTCTGATTCCCCGCCTCTGTTACCCCGCCTCTGATTCCCCGCCTCTGTTTCCCCATATCTAAGTCCCCGCCTCTGATTCCCCAACTTTGATTCCCCACCTCTGATTCCCCAGCTCTGATTCCCCGCCTCTGATTCCCCGCATCTGATTCCATGCATCTGATTCCCAGCCTCTGATTCCCAGCCTCTGATTCCCAACCTCTGATTCCCCACCTCTGATCCCCATATCTGATTCCCCGCCTCTGTTTCCCTGCCTCTGATTCCCCGCCTCTGTTTCCCCATATCTGATCCCCGCCTCTATTTGCCCACCTCTGATTCCCCGCCTCTGTTTCGCCATATCTGATTCCCCGCCTCTGAATCCCCAGCTCTGATTCCCTGCCTCTAATTTCCCAGCTCTGATTCCCCGCCTCTGATTCCCCATCTCTGATTCACAACCTCTGTTTCCCCACCTCTGATACCCCATATCTGATTCCCCGCCTCTGTTACCCCGCCTCTGATTCCCCACCTCTGATTCCCAATATCTGATTCCCCGCCTCTGATTCCCCACCTCTGATTCCCCGCCTCTGATTCGCCAGCTATGATTCCCCGCCTCTTATTCCCCGCGTCTGATTCCCTGCCTCTGATTCCCCGCCTCTGATTCGACATCTCTGATTCACCACCTCTGATTCCCCACCTCTGATATCCCATATCTGATTCCCCGCCTCTGTTTCCCCGCCTCTGATTCCCCACCTCTGATTCCCAATATCTGATTCCCCGCCTCTGATTCCCCACCTCTGATTCCCCGCCTCTGATTCACCAGCTATGATTCCCCGCCTCTTATTCCCCGCGTCTGATTCCCTGCCTCTGATTCCCCACCTCGGATTCCACATCTCTGATTCACCACCTCTGATTCCCCGCGTCTGATTCCCTGCCTCTGATTCCCCATCTCTGATTCCCCATCTCTGATTCCCCAATTCTGATTCCCCTCCTCTGATTCTCCGTGTTTGATTCCCTGCCTCTGATTCCCGGCCTCTGATTCCCCATCTCTGATTCACCGCCTTTGATTCGCCACCTCTGATTCGCCATATCTGATTCCCCGCCTCTGTTTCCCCGCCTCTGATTCCCCGCCTCTGATTCCCCATATCTCATTCCCCGCCTCTGAATCCCCATCTCTGATTCCCGGACTCTGATTCCCCACCTCTGATTTCCGGCCTCTTATTCCCGGCATCTGATTCCAGCCTCTGATTCCCGGCCTCTGATTCCCTGCTTCTGATTCTGATTCCCTGCCTTTGATTCCCCATCTCTGATTCCGCACATCTGATTCCCTGCCTCTGATTCCCCATCTCTGATTCCGCACATCTGATTCCCTGCCTCTGATTCCCCTCCTCTGAATCCCCGTGTCTGATACCCAGCCTCTGATACCCCACCCCTGATTCCCCACCTCTGATTCCCCATATCTGATTCCCCGCCTCCGATTCCCCAACTCTGATTTCCCCGCCTCTGATTCCCCAGCTCTGTTTCCCCGCCTCTGATTCCCCGCCTCTGTTTCCCCATATCTAATTCCACGCCTCTGATTCCCAAACTCTGATTCCCCGCCTCTGATTCCCCAGCACTGATTCCCCGCCTCTGATTCCCCACATCTGATTCCCTTCCTCTGATTCCCCGCCTCTGATTCCCTGCCTCTGATTCCCCAGCTCTGATTCCCCGTGTTTGATTCCCCGCCTCTGAATCCCCATCTCTGATTCCCGGCCTCTGATTGCCGGCCTCTGATTCCCGGCCTCTGATTCCCGGCCTCTGATTCCCGGCCTCTGATTCCCCGCCTCTGATTCCCCGCCTCTGATTCGCTGCCTCTGATTCCCCATCTCTGATTCTGCACATCTGATTCCCCACCTCTGATTCCCCATATCTGATTTCCCGCCTCTGTTTCCCCGCCTCTGATTCCCCGCCTCTGTTTCCCCATATCTAATTCTCAACCTCTGATGCCCCAACTCTGATTCCCTGCCTCTGATTCCCCGCGTTCTATTCCCTGCCTCTGATTCCCCGCCTGTGATTCCCCATCTCTGATTCACCACCTCTGATTCCCCACCTCTGATTCCCCATATCTAATTCCCCGCCTCTGTTTGCCCGCCTCTGATTCCCCGCCTCTGTTTCCCCATATCTGATTCCCCGCCTCTGAATCCCCAACTCTGATTCCCTGCCTCTGATTCCCCAGCTCTGATTCCCCGCCTTTGATTCCCCCCGTCTCATTCCCAGCCTCTGAATCCCCGTGTCTGATTTCCTGCCTCTGATTCCCCGCCTCTGATTCCCCATCTCTGATTCACAGCCTCTGATTCCCCACCTCTGATTCCCCATCTCTGATTCCGCACATCTGATTCCCTGCCTCTGATTCCCCAGCTCTGCTTCCCCGCCTCTGATTCCCCGTGTTTGATTCCCTGCCTCTGATTCCCCGCCTCTGATTCACCATCTCTGATTCAACGCCTTTGATTCGCCACCTCTGATTCCCCATATCTGATTCCTCGCCTCTGTTTCCCCGCCTCTGATTCCCCTCCTCTGATTCCCCATATCTCATTCCCCGCCTCTTATTCCCCATCTCTGATTCCCGGACTCTGATTCCCCACCTCTGATTCCCGGCCTCTTATTCCCATCATCTGATTCCGGCCTCTGATTCCCGGCCTCTGATTCCCTGCTTCTGATTCCCCATCTCTGATTCCGCAAATCTAATTCCCTGCGTCTGATTCCCCACCTCTGATTCCCCATATCTGATTCCCCGCCTCTGTTTCCCCGCCTCTGATTCCCCACCTCTGTTTCCCCATATCTAAGTCCCCGCCTCTGATTCGCCAACTTTGATTCCCCACCTCTGATTCCCCAGCTCTGATTACCCGCCTCTGATTCCCCGCATCTGATTCCATGCATCTGATTCCCAGCCTCTGATTCCCAGCCTCTGATTCCCAACCTCTGATTCCCCACCTCTGATCCCCATATCTGATCCCGACCTCTATTTGCCCGCCTCTGATTCCCCGCCTCTGTTTCCCATATCTGATTCCCCGCCTCTGAATCCCCAACTCTGATTCCCTGCCTCTAATTACCCAGCTCTGATTCCCCGCCTCTGATTCCCCGCGTCTGATTACCGGCCTCTGATTCCCCGCCTCTGATTCCCCATCTCTGATTCACAACCTCTGATTCCCCACCTCTGATACCCCATATCTGATTCCCCGCCTCTGTTTCCCCGCCTCTGATTCCCCACCTCTGATTCCCAATATCTGATTCCCCGCCTCTGATTCCCCACCTCTGATTCCCTGCCTCTGATTCCCTGCCCTGATTCCCCATCTCTGTTTCACCGCCTTTGATTCGCCACCTCTGATTCCCCATATCTGATTCCCCGCCTCTGTTTCCCCGCCTCTGATTCCCTGCCTCTGATTCCCAACCTCTGATTCCACACGTCTGATTCCCCATATCTGATACCCCGCCTCTGTTTCCCCGCCTCTGATTCCCTGCCCCTGTTTCCCCATATCTGATTCCCTGCCTCTGATTCCCCAACTCTGATTCCCCGCCTCTGATTCCCCAGCTCTGATTCCCCGCCTCTGATTTCCCGTGTTTGATTCCCTGCCTCTGATTCCCCGCCTCTGATTCCCCATCTCTGATTCACCGCCTTTGATTCGCCACCTCTGATTCCACATATCTGATTCCCCACCTCTGTTTCCCCGCCTCTGATTCCCCGCCTCTGATTCTCCATATCTCATTCCCCGCCTCTGAATCCCCATCTCTGATTCCCGGACTCTGATTCCCCACCTCTGATTCCCGGCCTCTTATTCCCAGCATCTGATTCCCGGCCTCTGATTCCCGGCCTCTGATTCCCCGCTTCTGATTCTGATTCCCTGCCTCTGATTCCCCATCTCTGATTCCGCACATCTGATTCCCTGCCTCTGATTCCCCACCTCTGATTCCCCATATCTGATTTCCCGCCTCTGTTTCCCCGCCTCTGATTCCCCGCCTCTGTTTCCCCATATCTAATTCCCAACCTCTGATGCCCCAACTCTGATTCCCTGCCTCTGATTTCCCGCGTTCTATTCCCTGCCTCTGATTCCCCGCCTGTGATTCCCCATCTCTGATTCACCACCTCTGATTCCCCACCTCTGATTCCCCACCTCTGATTCCCCATATCTAATTCCCCGCCTCTGTTTGCCCGCCTCTGATTCCCCGCCTCTGTTTCCCCATATCTGATTCCCCGCCTCTGAATCCCCAACTCTGATTCCCTGCCTCTGATTCCCCAGCTCTGATTCCCCGCCTTTGATTCCCCCCGTCTGATTCCCAGCCTCTGAATCCCCGTCTCTGATTTCCTGCCTCTGATTCCCCGCCTCTGATTCCCCATCTCTGATTCACAGCCTCTGATTCCCCACCTCTGATTCCCCATCTCTGATTCCGCACATCTGATTCCCTGCCTCTGATTCCCCGACTCTGATCCCCACCTCTGATTCCCCAGCTCTGATTCCCCGCCTCTGATTCCCCAACTCTGATTCCCCGCCTCTGATTCCCCAGCTCTGATTCCCCGCCTCTGATTCCCCGTGTTTGATTCCCTGCCTCTGATTCCCCGCCTCTGATTCCCCATCTCTGATTCAACGCCTTTGATTCGCCACCTCTGATTCCCCATATCTGATTCCTCGCCTCTGTTTCCCAGCCTCTGATTCCCCTCCTCTGATTCCCCATATCTCATTCCCCGCCTCTGATTCCCTATCTCTGATTCCCGGACTCTGATTCCCCACCTCTGATTCCCGGCCTCTTATTCCCGGCATCTGATTCCGGCCTCTGATTCCCGGCCTCTGATTCCCTGCCTCTGATTCCCCATCTCTGATTCCGCAAATCTAATTCCCTGCCTCTGATTCCCCACCTCTGATTCCCCATCTCTGATTCCCCGCCTCTGTTACCCCGCCTCTGATTCCCCGCCTCTGTTTCCCCATATCTAAGTCCCCGCCTCTGATTCCCCAACTTTGATTCCCCACCTCTGATTCCCCAGCTCTGATTCCCCGCCTCTGATTCCCCGCATCTGATTCCATGCATCTGATTCCCAGCCTCTGATTCCCAGCCTCTGATTCCCAACCTCTGATTCCCCACCTCTGATCCCCATATCTGATTCCCCGCCTCTGTTTCCCTGCCTCTGATTCCCCGCCTCTGTTTCCCCATATCTGATCCCCGCCTCTATTTGCCCACCTCTGATTCCCCGCCTCTGTTTCGCCATATCTGATTCCCCGCCTCTGAATCCCCAGCTCTGATTCCCTGCCTCTAATTTCCCAGCTCTGATTCCCCGCCTCTGATTCCCCATCTCTGATTCACAACCTCTGTTTCCCCACCTCTGATACCCCATATCTGATTCCCCGCCTCTGTTACCCCGCCTCTGATTCCCCACCTCTGATTCCCAATATCTGATTCCCCGCCTCTGATTCCCCACCTCTGATTCCCCGCCTCTGATTCGCCAGCTATGATTCCCCGCCTCTTATTCCCCGCGTCTGATTCCCTGCCTCTGATTCCCCGCCTCTGATTCGACATCTCTGATTCACCACCTCTGATTCCCCGCGTCTGATTCCCTGCCTCTGATTCCCCATCTCTGATTCCCCATCTCTGATTCCCTAATTCTGATTCCCCTCCTCTGATTCCCAGTGTTTGATTCCCTGCCTCTGATTCCCGGCTTCTGATTCCCCATCTCTGATTCACCGCCTTTGATTCGCCACCTCTGATTCGCCATATCTGATTCCCCGCCTCTGTTTCCCCGCCTCTGATTCCCCGCCTCTGATTCCCCATATCTCATTCCCCGCCTCTGAATCCCCATCTCTGATTCCCGGACTCTGATTCCCCACCTCTGATTCCCGGCCTCTTATTCCCGGCATCTGATTCCGGCCTCTGATTCCCGGCCTCTGATTCCCTGCTTCTGATTCTGATTCCCTGCCTTTGATTCCCCATCTCTGATTCCGCACATCTGATTCCCTGCCTCTGATTCCCCATCTCTGATTCCGCACATCTGATTCCCTGCCTCTGATTCCCCGCCTCTGAATCCCCGTGTCTGATACCCAGCCTCTGATACCCCACCCCTGATTCCCCACCTCTGATTCCCCATATCTGATTCCCCGCCTCTCTTTCCGTGCCTCTAATTCCCCGCCTCTGATTCCCCATATCTGATTCCCCGCCTCCGATTCCCCAACTCTGATTTCCCCGCCTCTGATTCCCCAGCTCTGTTTCCCCGCCTCTGATTCCCCGCCTCTGTTTCCCCATATCTAATTCCACGCCTCTGATTCCCAAACTCTGATTCCCCGCCTCTGATTCCCCAGCTCTGATTCTCCGCCTCTGATTCCCCACATCTGATTCCCTTCCTCTGATTCCCCGCCTCTGATTCCCTGTCTCTGATTCCCCAGCTCTGATTCCCCGTGTTTGATTCCCCGCCTCTGAATCCCCATCTCTAATTCCCTGCCTCTGATTGCCGGCCTCTGATTCCCGGCCTCTGATTCCCAGCCTCTGATTCCCGGCCTCTAATACCCCGCCTCTGATTCCCCGCCTCTGATTCGCTGCCTCTGATTCCCCATCTCTGATTCTGCACATCTGATTCCCTGCCTCTGATTCCCTGCCTCTCTTTCCCATCCTCTGATTCCCCACCTCTGATTCCCCATATCTGATTCCCCGCATCTGTTTCCCCATATCTGATTCCCCGCCTCTGATTCCCCGCCTCTGATTCACCATCTCTGATTCACCGCCTTTCATTCGCCACCCTGATTCCCCATATCAGATTCCCCGCCTCTGTTTCCCCGCCTCTGATACCCCTCCTCTGATTCCCCATATTTCATTCCCCACCTCTGATTCCCCATCTCTGATTCCCGGACTCTGATTCCTGGCCTCTTATTCCCGGCATCTGATTCCCGGCCTCTGATCCCGGCCTCTGATTCCCCGCTTCTGATTCTGATCCCTGCCTCTGATTCCCCATCTCTGATTCCGCACATCTGATTCCGTGCCTCTGATTCCCCACCTCTGATTCCCCATATCTGATTCCCCGCCTCTGTTTCCCCGCCTCTAATTCCCCGCCTCTGTTTCCCCATATCTATTTCCCCGCCTCTGATTCCCCGCCTCTGATTTCCCAGCTCTGATTCCCCGCCTCTGAATCCCCAACTCTGATTCCCTGCCTCTGATTCCCCAGCTCTGATTCCCTGCCTCTGTTTCGCAACCTCTGATTCCCCACCTCTGATTCCCCATATATGATTCCCCACTCTGTTTCCCTGCCTCTGATTCCCAGCCTCTGTTTCCCCATATCTGATTCCCCGCCTCTGATTCCCCAACTCTGATTCCCCGCCTCTGATTCCCCAGCTCTGATTCCCCACCTATGATTCCCCGTGTTTGATTCACTGCCTCTGATTCCCCGCCTCTGATTCCCCATCTCTGATTCACCGCCTTTCATTCGCCACCTCTGATTCCCCATATCAGATTCCCCGCCTCTGTTTCCCCGCCTCTGATTCCCCTCCTCTGTTTTCCCATATCTGATTCCCCGCTTCTGATTCCCCAACTCTGATTCCCCGCCTCTGATTCCCCAGCTCTGATTCCCCGCCTTTGATTCCCCCCGTCTGATTCCCAGCCTCTGAGTCCCCGTGTCTGATTTCCTGCCTCTGATTCCCCGCCTCTGATTCCCCATCTCTAATTCACAGCCGCTGATTCCCCACCTCTGATTCCCCATCTCTGATTCCGCACATCTGATTCCCTGCCTCTGATTCCCCGACTCTGATCCCCACCTCTGATTCCCCAGCTCTGATTCCCCGCCTCTGATTCCCCAACTCTGATTCCCCGCCTCTGATTCCCCAGCTCTGATTCCCCGCCTCTGATGCCCCGTGTTTGATTCCCTGCCTCTGATTCCCCGCCTCTGATTCCCCATCTCTGATTCAACGCCTTTGATTCGCCACCTCTGATTCCACATATCTGATTCCCCACCTCTGTTTCCCCGCCTCTGATTCCCCGCCTCTGATTCTCCATATCTCATTCCCCGCCTCTGAATCCCCATCTCTGATTCCCGGACTCTGATTCCCCACCTCTGATTCCCGGCCTCTTATTCCCAGCATCTGATTCCCGGCCTCTGATTCCCGGCCTCTGATTCCCCGCTTCTGATTCTGATTCCCTGCCTCTGATTCCCCATCTCTGATTCCGCACATCTGATTCCCTGCCTCTGATTCCCCACCTCTGATTCCCCATATCTGATTTCCCGCCTCTGTTTCCCCGCCTCTGATTCCCCGCCTCTGTTTCCCCATATCTAATTCCCAACCTCTGATGCCCCAACTCTGATTCCCTGCCTCTGATTTCCCGCGTTCTATTCCCTGCCTCTGATTCCCCGCCTGTGATTCCCCATCTCTGATTCACCACCTCTGATTCCCCACCTCTGATTCCCCACCTCTGATTCCCCATATCTAATTCCCCGCCTCTGTTTGCCCGCCTCTGATTCCCCGCCTCTGTTTCCCCATATCTGATTCCCCGCCTCTGAATCCCCAACTCTGATTCCCTGCCTCTGATTCCCCAGCTCTGATTCCCCGCCTTTGATTCCCCCCGTCTGATTCCCAGCCTCTGAATCCCCGTCTCTGATTTCCTGCCTCTGATTCCCCGCCTCTGATTCCCCATCTCTGATTCACAGCCTCTGATTCCCCACCTCTGATTCCCCATCTCTGATTCCGCACATCTGATTCCCTGCCTCTGATTCCCCGACTCTGATCCCCACCTCTGATTCCCCAGCTCTGATTCCCCGCCTCTGATTCCCCAACTCTGATTCCCCGCCTCTGATTCCCCAGCTCTGATTCCCCGCCTCTGATTCCCCGTGTTTGATTCCCTGCCTCTGATTCCCCGCCTCTGATTCCCCATCTCTGATTCAACGCCTTTGATTCGCCACCTCTGATTCCCCATATCTGATTCCTCGCCTCTGTTTCCCAGCCTCTGATTCCCCTCCTCTGATTCCCCATATCTCATTCCCCGCCTCTGATTCCCTATCTCTGATTCCCGGACTCTGATTCCCCACCTCTGATTCCCGGCCTCTTATTCCCGGCATCTGATTCCGGCCTCTGATTCCCGGCCTCTGATTCCCTGCCTCTGATTCCCCATCTCTGATTCCGCAAATCTAATTCCCTGCCTCTGATTCCCCACCTCTGATTCCCCATCTCTGATTCCCCGCCTCTGTTACCCCGCCTCTGATTCCCCGCCTCTGTTTCCCCATATCTAAGTCCCCGCCTCTGATTCCCCAACTTTGATTCCCCACCTCTGATTCCCCAGCTCTGATTCCCCGCCTCTGATTCCCCGCATCTGATTCCATGCATCTGATTCCCAGCCTCTGATTCCCAGCCTCTGATTCCCAACCTCTGATTCCCCACCTCTGATCCCCATATCTGATTCCCCGCCTCTGTTTCCCTGCCTCTGATTCCCCGCCTCTGTTTCCCCATATCTGATCCCCGCCTCTATTTGCCCACCTCTGATTCCCCGCCTCTGTTTCGCCATATCTGATTCCCCGCCTCTGAATCCCCAGCTCTGATTCCCTGCCTCTAATTTCCCAGCTCTGATTCCCCGCCTCTGATTCCCCATCTCTGATTCACAACCTCTGTTTCCCCACCTCTGATACCCCATATCTGATTCCCCGCCTCTGTTACCCCGCCTCTGATTCCCCACCTCTGATTCCCAATATCTGATTCCCCGCCTCTGATTCCCCACCTCTGATTCCCCGCCTCTGATTCGCCAGCTATGATTCCCCGCCTCTTATTCCCCGCGTCTGATTCCCTGCCTCTGATTCCCCGCCTCTGATTCGACATCTCTGATTCACCACCTCTGATTCCCCGCGTCTGATTCCCTGCCTCTGATTCCCCATCTCTGATTCCCCATCTCTGATTCCCTAATTCTGATTCCCCTCCTCTGATTCCCAGTGTTTGATTCCCTGCCTCTGATTCCCGGCTTCTGATTCCCCATCTCTGATTCACCGCCTTTGATTCGCCACCTCTGATTCGCCATATCTGATTCCCCGCCTCTGTTTCCCCGCCTCTGATTCCCCGCCTCTGATTCCCCATATCTCATTCCCCGCCTCTGAATCCCCATCTCTGATTCCCGGACTCTGATTCCCCACCTCTGATTCCCGGCCTCTTATTCCCGGCATCTGATTCCGGCCTCTGATTCCCGGCCTCTGATTCCCTGCTTCTGATTCTGATTCCCTGCCTTTGATTCCCCATCTCTGATTCCGCACATCTGATTCCCTGCCTCTGATTCCCCATCTCTGATTCCGCACATCTGATTCCCTGCCTCTGATTCCCCGCCTCTGAATCCCCGTGTCTGATACCCAGCCTCTGATACCCCACCCCTGATTCCCCACCTCTGATTCCCCATATCTGATTCCCCGCCTCTCTTTCCGTGCCTCTAATTCCCCGCCTCTGATTCCCCATATCTGATTCCCCGCCTCCGATTCCCCAACTCTGATTTCCCCGCCTCTGATTCCCCAGCTCTGTTTCCCCGCCTCTGATTCCCCGCCTCTGTTTCCCCATATCTAATTCCACGCCTCTGATTCCCAAACTCTGATTCCCCGCCTCTGATTCCCCAGCTCTGATTCTCCGCCTCTGATTCCCCACATCTGATTCCCTTCCTCTGATTCCCCGCCTCTGATTCCCTGTCTCTGATTCCCCAGCTCTGATTCCCCGTGTTTGATTCCCCGCCTCTGAATCCCCATCTCTAATTCCCTGCCTCTGATTGCCGGCCTCTGATTCCCGGCCTCTGATTCCCAGCCTCTGATTCCCGGCCTCTAATACCCCGCCTCTGATTCCCCGCCTCTGATTCGCTGCCTCTGATTCCCCATCTCTGATTCTGCACATCTGATTCCCTGCCTCTGATTCCCTGCCTCTCTTTCCCATCCTCTGATTCCCCACCTCTGATTCCCCATATCTGATTCCCCGCATCTGTTTCCCCATATCTGATTCCCCGCCTCTGATTCCCCGCCTCTGATTCACCATCTCTGATTCACCGCCTTTCATTCGCCACCCTGATTCCCCATATCAGATTCCCCGCCTCTGTTTCCCCGCCTCTGATACCCCTCCTCTGATTCCCCATATTTCATTCCCCACCTCTGATTCCCCATCTCTGATTCCCGGACTCTGATTCCTGGCCTCTTATTCCCGGCATCTGATTCCCGGCCTCTGATCCCGGCCTCTGATTCCCCGCTTCTGATTCTGATCCCTGCCTCTGATTCCCCATCTCTGATTCCGCACATCTGATTCCGTGCCTCTGATTCCCCACCTCTGATTCCCCATATCTGATTCCCCGCCTCTGTTTCCCCGCCTCTAATTCCCCGCCTCTGTTTCCCCATATCTATTTCCCCGCCTCTGATTCCCCGCCTCTGATTTCCCAGCTCTGATTCCCCGCCTCTGAATCCCCAACTCTGATTCCCTGCCTCTGATTCCCCAGCTCTGATTCCCTGCCTCTGTTTCGCAACCTCTGATTCCCCACCTCTGATTCCCCATATATGATTCCCCACTCTGTTTCCCTGCCTCTGATTCCCAGCCTCTGTTTCCCCATATCTGATTCCCCGCCTCTGATTCCCCAACTCTGATTCCCCGCCTCTGATTCCCCAGCTCTGATTCCCCACCTATGATTCCCCGTGTTTGATTCACTGCCTCTGATTCCCCGCCTCTGATTCCCCATCTCTGATTCACCGCCTTTCATTCGCCACCTCTGATTCCCCATATCAGATTCCCCGCCTCTGTTTCCCCGCCTCTGATTCCCCTCCTCTGTTTTCCCATATCTGATTCCCCGCTTCTGATTCCCCAACTCTGATTCCCCGCCTCTGATTCCCCAGCTCTGATTCCCCGCCTTTGATTCCCCCCGTCTGATTCCCAGCCTCTGAGTCCCCGTGTCTGATTTCCTGCCTCTGATTCCCCGCCTCTGATTCCCCATCTCTAATTCACAGCCGCTGATTCCCCACCTCTGATTCCCCATCTCTGATTCCGCACATCTGATTCCCTGCCTCTGATTCCCCGACTCTGATCCCCACCTCTGATTCCCCAGCTCTGATTCCCCGCCTCTGATTCCCCAACTCTGATTCCCCGCCTCTGATTCCCCAGCTCTGATTCCCCGCCTCTGATGCCCCGTGTTTGATTCCCTGCCTCTGATTCCCCGCCTCTGATTCCCCATCTCTGATTCAACGCCTTTGATTCGCCACCTCTGATTCCCCATATCTGATTCCTCGCCTCTGTTTCCCCGCCTCTGATTCCCCTCCTCTGATTCCCCATATCTCATTCCCCGCCTCTGATTCCCCATCTCTGATTCCCGGACTCTGATTCCCCACCTCTGATTCCCGGCCTCTTATTCCCGGCATCTGATTCCGGCCTCTGATTCCCGGCCTCTGATTCCCTGCCTCTGATTCCCCACCTCTGATTCCCCATATCTGATTCCCCGCCTCTGTTTCCCCGCCTCTGATTCCCCGCCTCTGTTTCCCCATATCTAAGTCCCCGCCTCTGATTCCCCAACTTTGATTCCCCACCTCTGATTCCCCAGCTCTGATTCCCCGCCTCTGATTCCCTGCATCTGATTCCATGCATCTGATTCCCAGCCTCTGATTCCCAGCCTCTGATTCCCAAACTCTGATTCCCCACCTCTGATCCCCATATCTGATTCCCCGCCTCTGTTTCCCCGCCTCTGATTCCCCGCCTCTGTTTCCCCATATCTGAACCCCGCCTCTATTTGCCCGCCTCTGATTCCCCGCCTCTGCTTCCCCATATCTGATTCCCCGCCTCTGAATCCCCAACTCTGATTCCCTGCCTCTAATTTCCCAGCTCTGATTCCCCGCCTCTGATTCCCCGCGTCTGATTACCGGCCTCTGATTCCCCGCCTCTGATACCCCATCTCTGATTCACAACCTCTGATTCCCCACCTCTGATATCCCATATCTGATTCCCCGCCTCTGTTTCCCCGCCTCTGATTCCCCACCTCTGATTCCCAATATCTGATTCCCCACCTCTGATTCCCCACCTCTGATTCCCCGCCTCTGATTCACCAGCTATGATTCCCCACCTCTTATTCCCCGCGTCTGATTCCCTGCCTCTGATTCCCCGCCTCGGATTCCACATCTCTGATTCACCACCTCTGATTCCCCGCGTCTGATTCCCTGCCTCTGATTCCCCATCTCTGATTCCCCATCTCTGATTCCCCAATTCTGATTCCCCTCCTCTGATTCTCCGTGTTTGATTCCCTGCCTCTGATTCCCGGCCTCTGATTCCCCATCTCTGATTCACCGCCTTTGATTCGCCACCTCTGATTCGCCATATCTGATTCCCCGCCTCTGTTTCCCCGCCTCTGATTCCCCGCCTCTGATTCCCCATATCTCATTCCCCGCCTCTGAATCCCCATCTCTGATTCCCGGACTCTGATTCCCCACCTCTGATTTCCGGCCTCTTATTCCCGGCATCTGATTCCAGCCTCTGATTCCCGGCCTCTGATTCCCTGCTTCTGATTCTGATTCCCTGCCTTTGATTCCCCATCTCTGATTCCGCACATCTGATTCCCTGCCTCTGATTCCCCATCTCTGATTCCGCACATCTGATTCCCTGCCTCTGATTCCCCGCCTCTGAATCCCCGTGTCTGATACCCAGCCTCTGATACCCCACCCCTGATTCCCCACCTCTGATTCCCCATATCTGATTCCCCGCCTCCGATTCCCCAACTCTGATTTCCCCGGCTCTGATTCCCCAGCTCTGTTTCCCCGCCTCTGATTCCCCGCCTCTGTTTCCCCATATCTAATTCCACGCCTCTGATTCCCAAACTCTGATTCCCCGCCTCTGATTCCCCAGCACTGATTCCCCGCCTCTGATTCCCCACATCTGATTCCCTTCCTCTGATTCCCCGCCTCTGATTCCCTGCCTCTGATTCCCCAGCTCTGATTCCCCATGTTTGATTCCCCGCCTCTGAATCCCCATCTCTGATTCCCGGCCTCTGATTGCCGGCCTCTGATTCCCGGCCTCTGATTCCCGGCCTCTGATTCCCGGCCTCTGATTCCCCGCCTCTGATTCCCCGCCTCTGATTCGCTGCCTCTGATTCCCCATCTCTGATTCTGCACATCTGATTCCCCACCTCTGATTCCCCATATCTGATTTCCCGCCTCTGTTTCCCCGCCTCTGATTCCCCGCCTCTGTTTCCCCATATCTAATTCTCAACCTCTGATGCCCCAACTCTGATTCCCTGCCTCTGATTCCCCGCGTTCTATTCCCTGCCTCTGATTCCCCGCCTGTGATTCCCCATCTCTGATTCACCACCTCTGATTCCCCACCTCTGATTCCCCATATCTAATTCCCCGCCTCTGTTTGCCCGCCTCTGATTCCCCGCCTCTGTTTCCCCATATCTGATTCCCCGCCTCTGAATCCCCAACTCTGATTCCCTGCCTCTGATTCCCCAGCTCTGATTCCCCGCCTTTGATTCCCCCCGTCTCATTCCCAGCCTCTGAATCCCCGTGTCTGATTTCCTGCCTCTGATTCCCCGCCTCTGATTCCCCATCTCTGATTCACAGCCTCTGATTCCCCACCTCTGATTCCCCATCTCTGATTCCGCACATCTGATTCCCTGCCTCTGATTCCCCAGCTCTGCTTCCCCGCCTCTGATTCCCCGTGTTTGATTCCCTGCCTCTGATTCCCCGCCTCTGATTCACCATCTCTGATTCAACGCCTTTGATTCGCCACCTCTGATTCCCCATATCTGATTCCTCGCCTCTGTTTCCCCGCCTCTGATTCCCCTCCTCTGATTCCCCATATCTCATTCCCCGCCTCTTATTCCCCATCTCTGATTCCCGGACTCTGATTCCCCACCTCTGATTCCCGGCCTCTTATTCCCAGCATCTGATTCCGGCCTCTGATTCCCGGCCTCTGATTCCCTGCTTCTGATTCCCCATCTCTGATTCCGCAAATCTAATTCCCTGCGTCTGATTCCCCACCTCTGATTCCCCATATCTGATTCCCCGCCTCTGTTTCCCCGCCTCTGATTCCCCACCTCTGTTTCCCCATATCTAAGTCCCCGCCTCTGATTCGCCAACTTTGATTCCCCACCTCTGATTCCCCAGCTCTGATTACCCGCCTCTGATTCCCCGCATCTGATTCCATGCATCTGATTCCCAGCCTCTGATTCCCAGCCTCTGATTCCCAACCTCTGATTCCCCACCTCTGATCCCCATATCTGATCCCGACCTCTATTTGCCCGCCTCTGATTCCCCGCCTCTGTTTCCCATATCTGATTCCCCGCCTCTGAATCCCCAACTCTGATTCCCTGCCTCTAATTACCCAGCTCTGATTCCCCGCCTCTGATTCCCCGCGTCTGATTACCGGCCTCTGATTCCCCGCCTCTGATTCCCCATCTCTGATTCACAACCTCTGATTCCCCACCTCTGATACCCCATATCTGATTCCCCGCCTCTGTTTCCCCGCCTCTGATTCCCCACCTCTGATTCCCAATATCTGATTCCCCGCCTCTGATTCCCCACCTCTGATTCCCTGCCTCTGATTCCCTGCCCTGATTCCCCATCTCTGTTTCACCGCCTTTGATTCGCCACCTCTGATTCCCCATATCTGATTCCCCGCCTCTGTTTCCCCGCCTCTGATTCCCTGCCTCTGATTCCCAACCTCTGATTCCACACCTCTGATTCCCCATATCTGATACCCCGCCTCTGTTTCCCCGCCTCTGATTCCCTGCCCCTGTTTCCCCATATCTGATTCCCTGCCTCTGATTCCCCAACTCTGATTCCCCGCCTCTGATTCCCCAGCTCTGATTCCCCGCCTCTGATTTCCCGTGTTTGATTCCCTGCCTCTGATTCCCCGCCTCTGATTCCCCATCTCTGATTCACCGCCTTTGATTCGCCACCTCTGATTCCACATATCTGATTCCCCACCTCTGTTTCCCCGCCTCTGATTCCCCGCCTCTGATTCTCCATATCTCATTCCCCGCCTCTGAATCCCCATCTCTGATTCCCGGACTCTGATTCCCCACCTCTGATTCCCGGCCTCTTATTCCCAGCATCTGATTCCCGGCCTCTGATTCCCGGCCTCTGATTCCCCGCTTCTGATTCTGATTCCCTGCCTCTGATTCCCCATCTCTGATTCCGCACATCTGATTCCCTGCCTCTGATTCCCCACCTCTGATTCCCCATATCTGATTTCCCGCCTCTGTTTCCCCGCCTCTGATTCCCCGCCTCTGTTTCCCCATATCTAATTCCCAACCTCTGATGCCCCAACTCTGATTCCCTGCCTCTGATTTCCCGCGTTCTATTCCCTGCCTCTGATTCCCCGCCTGTGATTCCCCATCTCTGATTCACCACCTCTGATTCCCCACCTCTGATTCCCCACCTCTGATTCCCCATATCTAATTCCCCGCCTCTGTTTGCCCGCCTCTGATTCCCCGCCTCTGTTTCCCCATATCTGATTCCCCGCCTCTGAATCCCCAACTCTGATTCCCTGCCTCTGATTCCCTAGCTCTGATTCCCCGCCTTTGATTCCCCCCGTCTGATTCCCAGCCTCTGAATCCCCGTCTCTGATTTCCTGCCTCTGATTCCCCGCCTCTGATTCCCCATCTCTGATTCACAGCCTCTGATTCCCCACCTCTGATTCCCCATCTCTGATTCCGCACATCTGATTCCCTGCCTCTGATTCCCCGACTCTGATCCCCACCTCTGATTCCCCAGCTCTGATTCCCCGCCTCTGATTCCCCAACTCTGATTCCCCGCCTCTGATTCCCCAGCTCTGATTCCCCGCCTCTGATTCCCCGTGTTTGATTCCCTGCCTCTGATTCCCCGCCTCTGATTCCCCATCTCTGATTCAACGCCTTTGATTCGCCACCTCTGATTCCCCATATCTGATTCCTCGCCTCTGTTTCCAAGCCTCTGATTCCCCTCCTCTGATTCCCCATATCTCATTCCCCGCCTCTGATTCCCTATCTCTGATTCCCGGACTCTGATTCCCCACCTCTGATTCCCGGCCTCTTATTCCCGGCATCTGATTCCGGCCTCTGATTCCCGGCCTCTGATTCCCTGCCTCTGATTCCCCATCTCTGATTCCGCAAATCTAATTCCCTGCCTCTGATTCCCCACCTCTGATTCCCCATCTCTGATTCCCCGCCTCTGTTACCCCGCCTCTGATTCCCCGCCTCTGTTTCCCCATATCTAAGTCCCCGCCTCTGATTCCCCAACTTTGATTCCCCACCTCTGATTCCCCAGCTCTGATTCCCCGCCTCTGATTCCCCGCATCTGATTCCATGCATCTGATTCCCAGCCTCTGATTCCCAGCCTCTGATTCCCAACCTCTGATTCCCCACCTCTGATCCCCATATCTGATTCCCCGCCTCTGTTTCCCTGCCTCTGATTCCCCGCCTCTGTTTCCCCATATCTGATCCCCGCCTCTATTTGCCCACCTCTGATTCCCCGCCTCTGTTTCGCCATATCTGATTCCCCGCCTCTGAATCCCCAGCTCTGATTCCCTGCCTCTAATTTCCCAGCTCTGATTCCCCGCCTCTGATTCCCCATCTCTGATTCACAACCTCTGTTTCCCCACCTCTGATACCCCATATCTGATTCCCCGCCTCTGTTACCCCGCCTCTGATTCCCCACCTCTGATTCCCAATATCTGATTCCCCGCCTCTGATTCCCCACCTCTGATTCCCCGCCTCTGATTCGCCAGCTATGATTCCCCGCCTCTTATTCCCCGCGTCTGATTCCCTGCCTCTGATTCCCCGCCTCTGATTCGACATCTCTGATTCACCACCTCTGATTCCCCGCGTCTGATTCCCTGCCTCTGATTCCCCATCTCTGATTCCCCATCTCTGATTCCCTAATTCTGATTCCCCTCCTCTGATTCCCAGTGTTTGATTCCCTGCCTCTGATTCCCGGCTTCTGATTCCCCATCTCTGATTCACCGCCTTTGATTCGCCACCTCTGATTCGCCATATCTGATTCCCCGCCTCTGTTTCCCCGCCTCTGATTCCCCGCCTCTGATTCCCCATATCTCATTCCCCGCCTCTGAATCCCCATCTCTGATTCCCGGACTCTGATTCCCCACCTCTGATTCCCGGCCTCTTATTCCCGGCATCTGATTCCGGCCTCTGATTCCCGGCCTCTGATTCCCTGCTTCTGATTCTGATTCCCTGCCTTTGATTCCCCATCTCTGATTCCGCACATCTGATTCCCTGCCTCTGATTCCCCATCTCTGATTCCGCACATCTGATTCCCTGCCTCTGATTCCCCGCCTCTGAATCCCCGTGTCTGATACCCAGCCTCTGATACCCCACCCCTGATTCCCCACCTCTGATTCCCCATATCTGATTCCCCGCCTCTCTTTCCGTGCCTCTAATTCCCCGCCTCTGATTCCCCATATCTGATTCCCCGCCTCCGATTCCCCAACTCTGATTTCCCCGCCTCTGATTCCCCAGCTCTGTTTCCCCGCCTCTGATTCCCCGCCTCTGTTTCCCCATATCTAATTCCACGCCTCTGATTCCCAAACTCTGATTCCCCGCCTCTGATTCCCCAGCTCTGATTCTCCGCCTCTGATTCCCCACATCTGATTCCCTTCCTCTGATTCCCAAGCTCTGATTCCCCGCCTTTGATTCCCCCCGTCTCATTCCCAGCCTCTGAATCCCCGTGTCTGATTTCCTGCCTCTGATTCCCCGCCTCTGATTCCCCATCTCTGATTCACAGCCTCTGATTCCCCACCTCTGATTCCCCATCTCTGATTCCGCACATCTGATTCCCTGCCTCTGATTCCCCAGCTCTGCTTCCCCGCCTCTGATTCCCCATCTCTGATTCACCGCCTTTGATTCGCCACCTCTGATTCCACATATCTGATTCCCCACCTCTGTTTCCCCGCCTCTGATTCCCCGCCTCTGATTCTCCATATCTCATTCCCCGCCTCTGAATCCCCATCTCTGATTCCCGGACTCTGATTCCCCACCTCTGATTCCCGGCCTCTTATTCCCAGCATCTGATTCCCGGCCTCTGATTCCCGGCCTCTGATTCCCTGCTTCTGATTCTGATTCCCTGCCTCTGATTCCCCATCTCTGATTCCGCACATCTGATTCCCTGCCTCTGATTCCCCACCTCTGATTCCCCGTGTTTTATTCCCTGCCTCTGATTCCCCGCCTCTGATTCACCATCTCTGATTCAACGCCTTTGATTCGCCATCTCTGATTCCCCATATCTGATTCCTCGCCTCTGTTTCCCCGCCTCTGATTCCCCTCCTCTGATTCCCCATATCTCATTCCCCGCCTCTTATTCCCCATCTCTGATTCCCGGACTCTGATTCCCCACCTCTGATTCCCGGCCTCTTATTCCCAGCATCTGATTCCTCTGATTCCCGGCCTCTGATTCCCTGCTTCTGATTCCCCATCTCTGATTCCGCAAATCTAATTCCCTGCGTCTGATTCCCCACCTCTGATTCCCCATATCTGATTCCCCGCCTCTGTTTCCCCGCCTCTGATTCCCCACCTCTGTTTCCCCATATCTAAGTCCCCGCCTCTGATTCGCCAACTTTGATTCCCCACCTCTGATTCCCCAGCTCTGATTACCCGCCTCTGATTCCCCGCATCTGATTCCATGCATCTGATTCCCAGCCTCTGATTCCCAGCCTCTGATTCCCAACCTCTGATTCCCCACCTCTGATCCCCATATCTGATCCCCACCTCTATTTGCCCGCCTCTGATTCCCCGCCTCTGTTTCCCATATCTGATTCCCCGCCTCTGAATCACCAACTCTGATTCCCTGCCTCTAATTACCCAGCTCTGATTCCCCGCCTCTGATTCCCCGCGTCTGATTACCGGCCTCTGATTCCCTGCCTCTGATTCCCCATCTCTGATTCACAACCTCTGATTCCCCACCTCTGATACCCCATATCTGATTCCCCGCCTCTGTTTCCCCGCCTCTGATTCCCCACCTCTGATTCCCAATATCTGATTCCCCGCCTCTGATTCCCCACCTCTGATTCCCTGCCTCTGATTCCCTGCCCTGATTCCCCATCTCTGTTTCACCGCCTTTGATTTGCCACCTCTGATTCCCCATATCTGATTCCCCGCCTCTGTTTCCCCGCCTCTGATTCCCTGCCTCTGATTCCCAACATCTGATTCCACACCTCTGATTCCCCATATCTGATACCCCGCCTCTGTTTCCCCGCCTCTGATTCCCTGCCCCTGTTTCCCCATATCTGATTCCCTGCCTCTGATTCCCCAACTCTGATTCCCCGCCTCTGATTCCCCAGCTCTGATTCCCCGCCTCTGATTTCCCGTGTTTGATTCCCTGCCTCTTATTCCCCGCCTCTGATTCCCCATCTCTGATTCACCGCCTTTGATTCGCCACCTCTGATTCCACATATCGGATTCCCCACCTCTGTTTCCCCGCCTCTGATTCCGCGCCTCTGATTCTCCATATCTCATTCCCCGCCTCTGAATCCCCATCTCTGATTCCCGGACTCTGATTCCCCACCTCTGATTCCCGGCCTCTTATTCCCAGCATCTGATTCCCGGCCTCTGATTCCCGGCCTCTGATTCCCCGCTTCTGATTCTGATTCCCTGCCTCTGATTCCCCATCTCTGATTCCGCACATCTGATTCCCTGCCTCTGATTCCCCACCTCTGATTCCCCATATCTGATTTCCCGCCTCTGTTTCCCCGCCTCTGATTCCCCGCCTCTGTTTCCCCATATCTAATTCCCAACCTCTGATGCCCCAACTCTGATTCCCTGCCTCTGATTTCCCGCGTTCTATTCCCTGCCTCTGATTCCCCGCCTGTGATTCCCCATCTCTGATTCACCACCTCTGATTCCCCACCTCTGATTCCCCACCTCTGATTCCCCATATCTAATTCCCCGCCTCTGTTTGCCCGCCTCTGATTCCCCGCCTCTGTTTCCCCATATCTGATTCCCCGCCTCTGAATCCCCAACTCTGATTCCCTGCCTCTGATTCCCTAGCTCTGATTCCCCGCCTTTGATTCCCCCCGTCTGATTCCCAGCCTCTGAATCCCCGTCTCTGATTTCCTGCCTCTGATTCCCCGCCTCTGATTCCCCATCTCTGATTCACAGCCTCTGATTCCCCACCTCTGATTCCCCATCTCTGATTCCGCACATCTGATTCCCTGCCTCTGATTCCCCGACTCTGATCCCCACCTCTGATTCCCCAGCTCTGATTCCCCGCCTCTGATTCCCCAACTCTGATTCCCCGCCTCTGATTCCCCAGCTCTGATTCCCCGCCTCTGATTCCCCGTGTTTGATTCCCTGCCTCTGATTCCCCGCCTCTGATTCCCCATCTCTGATTCAACGCCTTTGATTCGCCACCTCTGATTCCCCATATCTGATTCCTCGCCTCTGTTTCCAAGCCTCTGATTCCCCTCCTCTGATTCCCCATATCTCATTCCCCGCCTCTGATTCCCTATCTCTGATTCCCGGACTCTGATTCCCCACCTCTGATTCCCGGCCTCTTATTCCCGGCATCTGATTCCGGCCTCTGATTCCCGGCCTCTGATTCCCTGCCTCTGATTCCCCATCTCTGATTCCGCAAATCTAATTCCCTGCCTCTGATTCCCCACCTCTGATTCCCCATCTCTGATTCCCCGCCTCTGTTACCCCGCCTCTGATTCCCCGCCTCTGTTTCCCCATATCTAAGTCCCCGCCTCTGATTCCCCAACTTTGATTCCCCACCTCTGATTCCCCAGCTCTGATTCCCCGCCTCTGATTCCCCGCATCTGATTCCATGCATCTGATTCCCAGCCTCTGATTCCCAGCCTCTGATTCCCAACCTCTGATTCCCCACCTCTGATCCCCATATCTGATTCCCCGCCTCTGTTTCCCTGCCTCTGATTCCCCGCCTCTGTTTCCCCATATCTGATCCCCGCCTCTATTTGCCCACCTCTGATTCCCCGCCTCTGTTTCGCCATATCTGATTCCCCGCCTCTGAATCCCCAGCTCTGATTCCCTGCCTCTAATTTCCCAGCTCTGATTCCCCGCCTCTGATTCCCCATCTCTGATTCACAACCTCTGTTTCCCCACCTCTGATACCCCATATCTGATTCCCCGCCTCTGTTACCCCGCCTCTGATTCCCCACCTCTGATTCCCAATATCTGATTCCCCGCCTCTGATTCCCCACCTCTGATTCCCCGCCTCTGATTCGCCAGCTATGATTCCCCGCCTCTTATTCCCCGCGTCTGATTCCCTGCCTCTGATTCCCCGCCTCTGATTCGACATCTCTGATTCACCACCTCTGATTCCCCGCGTCTGATTCCCTGCCTCTGATTCCCCATCTCTGATTCCCCATCTCTGATTCCCTAATTCTGATTCCCCTCCTCTGATTCCCAGTGTTTGATTCCCTGCCTCTGATTCCCGGCTTCTGATTCCCCATCTCTGATTCACCGCCTTTGATTCGCCACCTCTGATTCGCCATATCTGATTCCCCGCCTCTGTTTCCCCGCCTCTGATTCCCCGCCTCTGATTCCCCATATCTCATTCCCCGCCTCTGAATCCCCATCTCTGATTCCCGGACTCTGATTCCCCACCTCTGATTCCCGGCCTCTTATTCCCGGCATCTGATTCCGGCCTCTGATTCCCGGCCTCTGATTCCCTGCTTCTGATTCTGATTCCCTGCCTTTGATTCCCCATCTCTGATTCCGCACATCTGATTCCCTGCCTCTGATTCCCCATCTCTGATTCCGCACATCTGATTCCCTGCCTCTGATTCCCCGCCTCTGAATCCCCGTGTCTGATACCCAGCCTCTGATACCCCACCCCTGATTCCCCACCTCTGATTCCCCATATCTGATTCCCCGCCTCTCTTTCCGTGCCTCTAATTCCCCGCCTCTGATTCCCCATATCTGATTCCCCGCCTCCGATTCCCCAACTCTGATTTCCCCGCCTCTGATTCCCCAGCTCTGTTTCCCCGCCTCTGATTCCCCGCCTCTGTTTCCCCATATCTAATTCCACGCCTCTGATTCCCAAACTCTGATTCCCCGCCTCTGATTCCCCAGCTCTGATTCTCCGCCTCTGATTCCCCACATCTGATTCCCTTCCTCTGATTCCCCAGCTCTGATTCCCCGCCTTTGATTCCCCCCGTCTCATTCCCAGCCTCTGAATCCCCGTGTCTGATTTCCTGCCTCTGATTCCCCGCCTCTGATTCCCCATCTCTGATTCACAGCCTCTGATTCCCCACCTCTGATTCCCCATCTCTGATTCCGCACATCTGATTCCCTGCCTCTGATTCCCCAGCTCTGCTTCCCCGCCTCTGATTCCCCATCTCTGATTCACCGCCTTTGATTCGCCACCTCTGATTCCACATATCTGATTCCCCACCTCTGTTTCCCCGCCTCTGATTCCCCGCCTCTGATTCTCCATATCTCATTCCCCGCCTCTGAATCCCCATCTCTGATTCCCGGACTCTGATTCCCCACCTCTGATTCCCGGCCTCTTATTCCCAGCATCTGATTCCCGGCCTCTGATTCCCGGCCTCTGATTCCCTGCTTCTGATTCTGATTCCCTGCCTCTGATTCCCCATCTCTGATTCCGCACATCTGATTCCCTGCCTCTGATTCCCCACCTCTGATTCCCCGTGTTTTATTCCCTGCCTCTGATTCCCCGCCTCTGATTCACCATCTCTGATTCAACGCCTTTGATTCGCCACCTCTGATTCCCCATATCTGATTCCTCGCCTCTGTTTCCCCGCCTCTGATTCCCCTCCTCTGATTCCCCATATCTCATTCCCCGCCTCTTACTCCCCATCTCTGATTCCCGGACTCTGATTCCCCACCTCTGATTCCCGGCCTCTTATTCCCAGCATCTGATTCCTCTGATTCCCGGCCTCTGATTCCCTGCTTCTGATTCCCCATCTCTGATTCCGCAAATCTAATTCCCTGCGTCTGATTCCCCACCTCTGATTCCCCATATCTGATTCCCCGCCTCTGTTTCCCCGCCTCTGATTCCCCACCTCTGTTTCCCCATATCTAAGTCCCCGCCTCTGATTCGCCAACTTTGATTCCCCACCTCTGATTCCCCAGCTCTGATTACCCGCCTCTGATTCCCCGCATCTGATTCCATGCATCTGATTCCCAGCCTCTGATTCCCAGCCTCTGATTCCCAACCTCTGATTCCCCACCTCTGATCCCCATATCTGATCCCCACCTCT
Source organism: Narcine bancroftii (assembly GCF_036971445.1). NCBI lineage: Eukaryota > Metazoa > Chordata > Chondrichthyes > Torpediniformes > Narcinidae > Narcine > Narcine bancroftii. The sequence goes on from NC_091475.1 coordinate 111,386,619, forward strand.
ATTTGCCCGCCTCTGATTCCCCGCCTCTGTTTCCCATATCTGATTCCCCGCCTCTGAATCCCCAACTCTGATTCCCTGCCTCTAATTACCCAGCTCTGATTCCCCACCTCTGATTCCCCGCGTCTGATTACCGGCCTCTGATTCCCTGCCTCTGATTCCCCATCTCTGATTCACAACCTCTGATTCCCCACCTCTGATACCCCATATCTGATTCCCCGCCTCTGTTTCCCCGCCTCTGATTCCCCACCTCTGATTCCCAATATCTGATTCCCCGCCTCTGATTCCCCACCTCTGATTCCCTGCCTCTGATTCCCTGCCCTGATTCCCCATCTCTGTTTCACCGCCTTTGATTTGCCACCTCTGATTCCCCATATCTGATTCCCCGCCTCTGTTTCCCCGCCTCTGATTCCCTGCCTCTGATTCCCAACATCTGATTCCACACCTCTGATTCCCCATATCTGATACCCCGCCTCTGTTTCCCCGCCTCTGATTCCCTGCCCCTGTTTCCCCATATCTGATTCCCTGCCTCTGATTCCCCAACTCTGATTCCCCGCCTCTGATTCCCCAGCTCTGATTCCCCGCCTCTGATTTCCCGTGTTTGATTCCCTGCCTCTGATTCCCCGCCTCTGATTCCCCATCTCTGATTCACCGCCTTTGATTCGCCACCTCTGATTCCACATATCGGATTCCCCACCTCTGTTTCCCCGCCACTGATTCCCCGCCTCTGATTCTCCATATCTCATTCCCCGCCTCTGAATCCCCATCTCTGATTCCCGGACTCTGATTCCCCACCTCTGATTCCCGGCCTCTTATTCCCAGCATCTGATTCCCGGCCTCTGATTCCCGGCCTCTGATTCCCCGCTTCTGATTCTGATTCCCTGCCTCTGATTCCCCATCTCTGATTCCGCACATCTGATTCCCTGCCTCTGATTCCCCACCTCTGATTCCCCATATCTGATTTCCCGCCTCTGTTTCCCCGCCTCTGATTCCCCGCCTCTGTTTCCCCATATCTAATTCCCAACCTCTGATGCCCCAACTCTGATTCCCTGCCTCTGATTTCCCGCGTTCTATTCCCTGCCTCTGATTCCCCGCCTGTGATTCCCCATCTCTGATTCACCACCTCTGATTCCCCACCTCTGATTCCCCATATCTATATCCCCGCCTCTGTTTGCCCGCCTCTGATTCCCCGCCTCTGTTTCCCCATATCTGATTCCCCGCCTCTGAATCCCCAACTCTGATTCCCTGCCTCTGATTCCCCGCCTCTGATTCCCCATCTCTGATTCACAGCCTCTGATTCCCCACCTCTGATTCCCCATCTCTGATTCCGCACATCTGATTCCCTGCCTCTGATTCCCCGACTCTGATCCCCACCTCTGATTCCCCAGCTCTGATTCCCCGCCTCTGATTCCCCAACTCTGATTCCCCGCCTCTGATTCCCCAGCTCTGATTCCCCGCCTCTGATTCCCCGTGTTTGATTCCCTGCCTCTGATTCCCCGCCTCTGATTCCCCATCTCTGATTCAACGCCTTTGATTCGCCACCTCTGATTCCCCATATCTGATTCCTCGCCTCTGTTTCCCAGCCTCTGATTCCCCTCCTCTGATTCCCCATATCTCATTCCCCGCCTCTGATTCCCTATCTCTGATTCCCGGACTCTGATTCCCCACCTCTGATTCCCGGCCTCTTATTCCCGGCATCTGATTCCGGCCTCTGATTCCCGGCCTCTGATTCCCTGCCTCTGATTCCCCATCTCTGATTCCGCAAATCTAATTCCCTGCCTCTGATTCCCCACCTCTGATTCCCCATCTCTGATTCCCCGCCTCTGTTTCCCCGCCTCTGATTCCCCAACTTTGATTCCCCACCTCTGATTCCCCAGCTCTGATTCCCCGCCTCTGATTCCCCGCATCTGATTCCATGCATCTGATTCCCAGCCTCTGATTCCCAGCCTCTGATTCCCAACCTCTGATTCCCCACCTCTGATCCCCATATCTGATTCCCCGCCTTTGTTTCCCTGCCTCTGATTCCCCGCCTCTGTTTCCCCATATCTGATCCCCGCCTCTATTTGCCCACCTCTGATTCCCCGCCTCTGTTTCGCCATATCTGATTCCCCCCCTCTGAATCCCCAACTCTGATTCCCTGCCTCTAATTTCCCAGCTCTGATTCCCCGCCTCTGATTCCCCATCTCTGATTCACAACCTCTGATTCCCCACCTCTGATACCCCATATCTGATTCCCCGCCTCTGTTTCCCCGCCTCTGATTCCCCACCTCTGATTCCCAATATCTGATTCCCCGCCTCTGATTCCCCACCTCTGATTCCCCGCCTCTGATTCGCCAGCTATGATTCCCCGCCTCTTATTCCCCGCGTCTGATTCCCTGCCTCTGATTCCCCGCCTCTGATTCGACATCTCTGATTCACCACCTCTGATTCCCCGCGTCTGATTCCCTGCCTCTGATTCCCCATCTCTGATTCCCCATCTCTGATTCCCTAATTCTGATTCCCCTCCTCTGATTCCCAGTGTTTGATTCCCTGCCTCTGATTCCCGGCTTCTGATTCCCCATCTCTGATTCACCGCCTTTGATTCGCCACCTCTGATTCGCCATATCTGATTCCCCGCCTCTGTTTCCCCGCCTCTGATTCCCCGCCTCTGATTCCCCATATCTCATTCCCCGCCTCTGAATCCCCATCTCTGATTCCCGGACTCTGATTCCCCACCTCTGATTCCCGGCCTCTTATTCCCGGCATCTGATTCCGGCCTCTGATTCCCGGCCTCTGATTCCCTGCTTCTGATTCTGATTCCCTGCCTTTGATTCCCCATCTCTGATTCCGCACATCTGATTCCCTGCCTCTGATTCCCCATCTCTGATTCCGCACATCTGATTCCCTGCCTCTGATTCCCCGCCTCTGAATCCCCGTGTCTGATACCCAGCCTCTGATACCCCACCCCTGATTCCCCACCTCTGATTCCCCATATCTGATTCCCCGCCTCTCTTTCCGTGCCTCTAATTCCCCGCCTCTGATTCCCCATATCTGATTCCCCGCCTCCGATTCCCCAACTCTGATTTCCCCGCCTCTGATTCCCCAGCTCTGTTTCCCCGCCTCTGATTCCCCGCCTCTGTTTCCCCATATCTAATTCCACGCCTCTGATTCCCAAACTCTGATTCCCCGCCTCTGATTCCCCAGCTCTGATTCTCCGCCTCTGATTCCCCACATCTGATTCCCTTCCTCTGATTCCCCGCCTCTGATTCCCTGTCTCTGATTCCCCAGCTCCGATTCCCCGTGTTTGATTCCCCGCCTCTGAATCGCCATCTCTGATTCCCTGCCTCTGATTGCCGGCCTCTGATTCCCGGCCTCTGATTCCCAGCCTCTGATTCCCGGCCTCTGATACCCCGCCTCTGATTCCCCGCCTCTGATTCGCTGCCTCTGATTCCCCATCTCTGATTCTGCACATCTGATTCCCTGCCTCTGATTCCCTGCCTCTGTTTCCCATCCTCTGATTCCCCACCTCTGATTCCCCATATCTGATTCCCCGCATCTGTTTCCCCATATCTGATTCCCCGCCTCTGATTCCCCAACTCTGATTCCCCGCCTCTGATTCCCCAGCTCTGATTCCCCGCCTCTGATTCCCCGTGTTTGATTCCCTGCCTCTGATTCCCCGCCTCTGATTCACCATCTCTGATTTACCGCCTTTCATTCGCCACCCTGATTCCCCATATCAGATTCCCCGCCTCTGTTTCCCCGCCTCTGATACCCCGCCTCTGATTCCCCATATTTCATTCCCCACCTCTGATTCCCCATCTCTGATTCCCGGACTCTGATTCCTGGCCTCTTATTCCCGGCATCTGATTCCCGGCCTCTGATCCCGGCCTCTGATTCCCCGCTTCTGATTCTGAACCCTGCCTCTGATTCCCCATCTCTGATTCCGCACATCTGATTCCGTGCCTCTGATTCCCCACCTCTGATTCCCCATATCTGATTCCCCGCCTCTGTTTCCCCACCTCTAATTCCCCGCCTCTGTTTCCCCATATCTATTTCCCCGCCTCTGATTCCCCGCCTCTGATTTCCCAGCTCTGATTCCCCGCCTCTGAATCCCCAACTCTGATTCCCTGCCTCTGATTCCCCAGCTCTGATTCCCTGCCTCTGTTTCGCAACCTCTGATTCCCCACCTCTGATTCCCCATATATGATTCCCCACTCTGTTTCCCTGCCTCTGATTCCCAGCCTCTGTTTCCCCATATCTGATTCCCCGCCTCTGATTCCCCAACTCTGATTCCCCGCCTCTGATTCCCCAGCTCTGATTCCCCACCTATGATTCCCCGTGTTTGATTCACTGCCTCTGATTCCCCGCCTCTGATTCCCCATCTCTGATTCACCGCCTTTCATTTGCCACCTCTGATTCCCCATATCAGATTCCCCGCTTCTGATTCCCCAACTCTGATTCCCCGCCTCTGATTCCCCAGCTCTGATTCCCCGCCTTTGATTCCCCCCGTCTGATTCCCAGCCTCTGAGTCCCCGTGTCTGATTTCCTGCCTCTGATTCCCCGCCTCTGATTCCCCATCTCTAATTCACAGCCGCTGATTCCCCACCTCTGATTCCCCATCTCTGATTCCGCACATCTGATTCCCTGCCTCTGATTCCCCGACTCTGATCCCCACCTCTGATTTCCCAGCTCTGATTCCCCGCCTCTGATTCCCCAACTCTGATTCCCCGCCTCTGATTCCCCAGCTCTGATTCCCCGCCTCTGATGCCCCGTGTTTGATTCCCTGCCTCTGATTCCCCGCCTCTGATTCCCCATCTCTGATTCAACGCCTTTGATTCGCCACCTCTGATTCCCCATATCTGATTCCTCGCCTCTGTTTCCCCGCCTCTGATTCCCCTCCTCTGATTCCCCATATCTCATTCCCCGCCTCTGATTCCCCATCTCTGATTCCCGGACTCTGATTCCCCACCTCTGATTCCCGGCCTCTTATTCCCGGCATCTGATTCCGGCCTCTGATTCCCGGCCTCTGATTCCCTGCCTCTGATTCCCCACCTCTGATTCCCCATATCTGATTCCCCGCCTCTGTTTCCCCGCCTCTGATTCCCCGCCTCTGTTTCCCCATATCTAAGTCCCCGCCTCTGATTCCCCAACTTTGATTCCCCACCTCTGATTCCCCAGCTCTGATTCCCCGCCTCTGATTCCCTGCATCTGATTCCATGCATCTGATTCCCAGCCTCTGATTCCCAGCCTCTGATTCCCAAACTCTGATTCCCCACCTCTGATCCCCATATCTGATTCCCCGCCTCTGTTTCCCCGCCTCTGATTCCCCGCCTCTGTTTCCCCATATCTGAACCCCGCCTCTATTTGCCCGCCTCTGATTCCCCGCCTCTGCTTCCCCATATCTGATTCCCCGCCTCTGAATCCCCAACTCTGATTCCCTGCCTCTAATTTCCCAGCTCTGATTCCCCGCCTCTGATTCCCCGCGTCTGATTACCGGCCTCTGATTCCCCGCCTCTGATTCCCCATCTCTGATTCACAACCTCTGATTCCCCACCTCTGATATCCCATATCTGATTCCCCGCCTCTGTTTCCCCGCCTCTGATTCCCCACCTCTGATTCCCAATATCTGATTCCCCGCCTCTGATTCCCCACCTCTGATTCCCCGCCTCTGATTCGCCAGCTATGATTCCCCGCCTCTTATTCCCCGCGTCTGATTCCCTGCCTCTGATTCCCCGCCTCTGATTCCACATCTCTGATTCACCACCTCTGATTCCCCGCGTCTGATTCCCTGCCTCTGATTCCCCATCTCTGATTCCCCATCTCTGATTCCCCAATTCTGATTCCCCTCCTCTGATTCTCCGTGTTTGATTCCCTGCCTCTGATTCCCGGCCTCTGATTCCCCATCTCTGATTCACCGCCTTTGATTCGCCACCTCTGATTCGCCATATCTGATTCCCCGCCTCTGTTTCCCCGCCTCTGATTCCCCGCCTCTGATTCCCCATATCTCATTCCCCGCCTCTGAATCCCCATCTCTGATTCCCGGACTCTGATTCCCCACCTCTGATTTCCGGCCTCTTATTCCCGGCATCTGATTCCAGCCTCTGATTCCCGGCCTCTGATTCCCTGCTTCTGATTCTGATTCCCTGCCTTTGATTCCCCATCTCTGATTCCGCACATCTGATTCCCTGCCTCTGATTCCCCATCTCTGATTCCGCACATCTGATTCCCTGCCTCTGATTCCCCGCCTCTGAATCCCCGTGTCTGATACCCAGCCTCTGATACCCCACCCCTGATTCCCCACCTCTGATTCCCCATATCTGATTCCCCGCCTCTCTTTCCGTGCCTCTAATTCCCCGCCTCTGATTCCCCATATCTGATTCCCCGCCTCCGATTCCCCAACTCTGATTTCCCCGCCTCTGATTCCCCAGCTCTGTTTCCCCGCCTCTGATTCCCCGCCTCTGTTTCCCCATATCTAATTCCACGCCTCTGATTCCCAAACTCTGATTCCCCGCCTCTGATTCCCCAGCTCTGATTCCCCGCCTCTGATTCCCCACATCTGATTCCCTTCCTCTGATTCCCCGCCTCTGATTCCCTGCCTCTGATTCCCCAGCTCTGATTCCCCGTGTTTGATTCCCCGCCTCTGAATCCCCATCTCTGATTCCCGGCCTCTGATTGCCGGCCTCTGATTCCCGGCCTCTGATTCCCGGCCTCTGATTCCCGGCCTCTGATTCCCCGCCTCTGATTCCCCGCCTCTGATTCGCTGCCTCTGATTCCCCATCTCTGATTCTGCACATCTGATTCCCTGCCTCTGATTCCCCGCCTCTGACTCCCCGCCTCTGATTCCCTGCCTCTGTTTCCCATCCTCTGATTCCCCACCTCTGATTCCCCATATCTGATTCCCCGCCTCTGTTTCCCCATATCTGATTCCACGCCTCTGATTCCCCAACTCTGATTCCCCGCATCTGATTCCCCAGCTCTGATTCCCCGCCTCTGATTCCCCGTGTTTGATTCCCTGCCTCTGATTCCCTGCCTCTGATTCACCATCTCTGATTCACCGCCTTTCATTCGCCACCCTGATTCCCCATATCAGATTCCCCGCCTCTGTTTCCCCGCCTCTGATACCCCGCCTCTGATTCCCCATATTTCATTCCCCGCCTCAGATTCCCCATATTTCATTCCCCGCCTCTGATTCCCCATCTCTGATTCCCGGACTCTGATTCCTGGCCTCTTATTCCCGGCATCTGATTCCCGGCCTCTGATCCCGGCCTCTGATTCCCCGCTTCTGATTCTGATCCCTGCCTCTGATTCCGCATCTCTGATTCCGCACATCTGATTCCCTGCCTCTGATTCCCCACCTCTGATTCCCCATATCTGATTCCCCGCCTCTGTTTCCCCGCCTCTAATTCCCCGCCTCTGTTTCCCCATATCTATTTCCCCGCCTCTGATTCCCCGCCTCTGATTCCCCAGCTCTGATTCCCCGCCTCTGAATCCCCAACTCTGATTCCCTGCCTCTGATTCCCCAGCTCTGATTCCCCGCCTCTGATTCCCCAGCTCTGATTCCCTGCCTCTGTTTCGCAACCTCTGATTCCCCACCTCTGATTCCCCATATATGATTCCCCACCTCTGTTTCCCTGCCTCTGATTCCCAGCCTCTGTTTCCCCATATCTGATTCCCCGCCTCTGATTCCCCAACTCTGATTCCCCGCCTCTGATTCCCCAGCTCTGATTCCCCACCTATGATTCCCCGTGTTTGATTCACTGCCTCTGATTCCCCGCCTCTGATTCCCCATCTCTGATTCACCACCTTTCATTCGCCACCTCTGATTCCCCATATCAGATTCCCCGCCTCTGTTTCCCCGCCTCTGATTCCCCTCCTCTGTTTCCCCATATCTGATTCCCCGCCTCTGATTCCCCAACTCTGATTCCCCGCCTCTGATTCCCCAGCTCTGATTCCCCACCTTTGATTCCCCCCGTCTGATTCCCAGCCTCTGAGTCCCCGTGTCTGATTTCCTGCCTCTGATTCCCCGCCTCTGATTCCCCCTCTCTGATTCACAGCCGCTGATTCCCCAGCTCTGATTCCCCCTCTCTGATTCCCAGCCTCTGATTCCCAACCTCTGATTCCCCACCTCTGATCCCCATATCTGATTCCCCGCCTCTGTTTCCCCGCCTCTGATTCCCCGCCTCTGTTTCCCCATATCTGAACCCCGCCTCTATTTGCACGCCTCTGATTCCCCGCCTCTGTTTCCCCATATCTGATTCCCCGCCTCTGAATCCCCAACTCTGATTCCCTGCCTCTAATTTCCCAGCTCTGATTCCCCGCCTCTGATTCCCCGCGTCTGATTACCGGCCTCTGATTCCCCGCCTCTGATTCCCCATCTCTGATTCACAACCTCTGATTCCCCACCTCTGATACCCCATATCTGATTCCCCGCCTCTGTTTCCCCGCCTCTGATTCCCCACCTCTGATTCCCAATATCTGATTCCCCGCCTCTGATTCCCCACCTCTGATTCCCCGCCTCTGATTCGCCAGCTATGATTCCCCGCCTCTTATTCCCCGCGTCTGATTCCCTGCCTCTGATTCCCCGCCTCTGATTCCACATCTCTGATTCACCACCTCTGATTCCCCGCATCTGATTCCCTGCCTCTGATTCCCCATCTCTGATTCCCCATCTCTGATTCCCCAATTCTGATTCCCCTCCTCTGATTCCCCGTGTTTGATTCCCTGCCTCTGATTCCCGGCCTCTGATTCCCCATCTCTGATTCACCGCCTTTGATTCGCCACCTCTGATTCGCCATATCTGATTCCCCGCCTCTGTTTCCCCGCCTCTGATTCCCCGCCTCTGATTCCCCATATCTCATTCCCCGCCTCTGAATCCCCATCTCTGATTCCCGGACTCTGATTCCCCACCTCTGATTTCCGGCCTCTTATTCCCGGCATCTGATTCCGGCCTCTGATTCCCGGCCTCTGATTCCCTGCTTCTGATTCTGATTCCCTGCCTTTGATTCCCCATCTCTGATTCCGCACATCTGATTCCCTGCCTCTGATTCCCTGCCTCTGTTTCCCAATATCTAAGTCTCCGCCTCTGATTCCCCAACTTTGATTCCCCACCTCTGATTCCCCAGCTCTGATTCCCCGCCTCTGATTCCCCGCATCTGATTCCCTGCATCTGATTCCAAGCCTCTGATTCCCTGCCTCTGATTCCCAACCTCTGATTCCCCACCTCTGATTCCCCATATCTGATTCCCAGCCTCTGTTTCCCCGCCTCTGATTCCCCGCCTCTGTTTCCCCATATCTGATTCCCGGCCTCTGATTCCCCGCCTCTGATTCCCCGCCTCTGATTCCCTATCTCCGATTCCGCACATCTGATTCCCTGCCTCTGATTCCCCGCCTCTGATTCCCCGCCTCTGATTCCCTGCCTCTGATTCCCAACCTCTGATTCCCCACCTCTTATTCCCCGTGTTTGATTCCCCGCCTCTGTTTCCCCGCCTCTGATTCCCCGCCTCTGATTCCCCAACTCTAATTCACCGCCTCTGATTCCCCATATCTGATTCCCCGCCTCTGTTTCCCCGCCTCTGATTCCCCGCCCCTGTTTCCCCATATCTGATTCCCTGCCTCTGATTCCCCAACTTTGATTCCCAGCCTCTGCTTCCCCAGCTCTGATTCCCCGCCTCTGATTCCCCGTGTTTGATTCCCTGCCTCTGATTCCCCGCCTCTGATTCCCCATCTCTGATTCACCACCTTTGATTCGCCACCTCTGATTCCCCATATCTGATTCCCCACCTCTGTTTTCCCGCCTCTGATTCCCCGCCTCTGATTCTCCATATCTCATTCCCCGCCTCTGAATCCCCATCTCTGATTCCCGGACTCTGATTCCCCACCTCTGATTCCCGGCCTCTTATTCCCAGCATCTGATTCCAGGCCTCTGATTCCCGGCCTCTGACTCCCCGCTTCTGATTCTGATTCCCTGCCTCTGATTCCCCATCTCTGATTCCGCACATCTGATTACCTGCCTCTGATTCCCCACCTCTGATTCCCCATATCTGATTCCCCGCCTCTGATTCCCCGCATCCGATTCCCCATATCTGATTCCCCGCCTCTGTTTCCCCGCCCCTGATTCCCCGCCTCTGTTTCCCCATATCTGATTCCCCGCCTCTGATTCCCAACTATGATTCCCCGCCTCTGATTCCCCAGCTCTGATTCCCTGCCTCTGATTCCCCGCGTTCTATTCCCTGCCTCTGATTCCCCGCCTGTGATTCCCCATCTCTGATAAACCACCTCTGATTCCCCACCACTGATTCCCCATATCTAATTCCCCGCCTCTGTTTGCCCGCCTCTGATTCCCCACCTCTGATTCCCCATATCTAATTCCCCGCCTCTGTTTGCCCGCCTCTGATTCCCCGCCTCTGTTTCCCCATATCTGATTCCCCGCCTCTGAATCCCCAACTCTGATTCCCTGCCTCTGATTCCCCAGCTCTGATTCCCCGCCTTTGATTCCCCCGTCTGATTCCCAGCCTCTGAAACCCCGTGTCTGATTTCTTGCCTCTGATTCCCCGCCTCTGATTCCCCATCTCTGATTCACAGCCTCTGATTCCCCACCTCTGATTCCCCATCTCTGATTCCGCACATCTGATTCCCTGCCTCTGATTCCCCGACTCTGATCCCCACCTCTGATTCCCCAGCTCTGATTCCCCGCCTCTGATTCCCCAACTCTGATTCCCCGCCTCTGATTCCCCAGCTCTGATTCCCCGCCTCTGATTCCCCGTGTTTGATTCCCTGCCTCTGATTCCACGCCTCTGATTCCCCATCTCTGATTCATCGCCTTTGATTCGCCACCTCTGATTCCCCATATCTGATTCCTCGCCTCTGTTTCCCCGCCTCTGATTCCCCGCCTCTGATTCCCCATATCTCATTCCCCGCCTCTGATTCCCCATCTCTGATTCCCGGACTCTGATTCCCCACCTCTGATTCCCGGCCTCTTATTCCCGGCATCTGATTCCGGCCTCTGATTCCCCACCTCTGATTCCCCATATCTGATTCCCCACCTCTGTTTCCCGGCCTCTGATTCCCCGCTTCTGATTCTGAATCCCTGCCTCTGATTCCCCATCTCTGATTCCGCACATCTGATTCCCTGCCTCTGATTCCCCACCTCTGATTCCCCATATCTGATTTCCCGCCTCTGTTTCCCCGCCTCTGATTCCCCGCCTCTGTTTCCCCATATCTAATTCCCAACCTCTGATGCCCCAACTCTGATTCCCTGCCTCTGATTCCCCGCGTTCTATTCCCTGCCTCTGATTCCCCGCCTGTGATTCCCCATCTCTGATTCACCACCTCTGATTCCCCACCTCTGATTCCCCATATCTAATTCCCCGCCTCTGTTTGCCCGACTCTGATTCCCCGCCTCTGTTTCCCCATATCTGATTCCCCGCCTCTGAATCCCCAACTCTGATTCCCTGCCTCTGATTCCCCAGCTCTGATTCCCCGCCTCTGATTCCCCGTGTTTGATCCCCTGCCTCTGATTCCCCGACTCTGATCCCCACCTCTGATTCCGCAGCTCTGATTCCCCGCCTCTGATTCCCCAACTCTGATTCCCCGCCTCTGATTCCCCAACTCTGATTCCCTGCCTCTGATTCCCCAGCTTCATTCCCCGCCTTTGATTCCCCCCGTCTGATTCCCAGCCTCTGAATCCCCGTGACTGATAACCTGCCTCTGATTCCCCGCCTCTGATTCCCCATCTCAGATTCACCGCCTCTGATTCCCCACCTCTGATTCCCCATCTCTGATTCCGCACATCCGACTCCCTGCCTCTGATTCCCCGACTCTGATTCCCCACCTCTGATTCCCCAGCTCTGATTCCCCGCCTCTGATTCCCCAACTCTGATTCCCCGCCTCTGATTCCACAGCTCAGATTCCCCGCCTCGGATTCCCCGTGTTTGATCCCCTGCCTCTGATTCCCCGCCTCTGATTCCCCATCTCTGATTCACCGCCTTTGATTCGCCACCTCTGATTCCCCATATCTGATTCCTCGCCACTGTTTCCCCGCCTCTGATTCCACGCCTCTGATTCCCCATATCTCATTCCCCGCCTCTGATTCGCCAGCTATGATTCCCCGCCTCTGATTCCCCGCGTCTGATTCCCTGCCTCTGATTCCCCGCCTCTGATTCCACATCTCTGATTCACCACCTCTGATTCCACGCGTCTGATTCCCCGCCTCTGATTCCCCATCTCTGATTCCCCATCTCTGATTCCCCAATTCTGATTCCCCGCCTCTGATTCCCCAGCTCTGATTCCTCGCCTCTGATTCCCTTCCTTTGATTCCCAACCTCTGATTCCCCAACTCTGATTTCCCATATTGATTCCCTGCGTCTGATTCCCCACCTCTGATTTCCCACATTGATTCCCTGCGTCTGATTCCCCGCCTCTGATTCCCCAACTCTGATTCCCCGCCTCTGATTCCCCAGCTCTGATTCCCCGCATCTGATTCCCCGTGTTTGATTCCCTGCCTCTGATTCCCCACCTCTGATTCCCCATATCTGATTCCCCGCCTCTGTTTCCCCACCTTTGATTCCCCACCTCTGTTTCCCAATATCTAAGTCCCCGCCTCTGATTCCCCAACTCTGATTCCCCACCTCTGATTACCCAACTCTGATTCCCCGCCTCTGATTCCCCAGCTCTGATTCCCCGCCTCTGATTCCCCGTGTTTGATCCCCTGCCTCTGATTCCCCGCCTCTGATTCCCCATCTCTGATTCACCGCCTTTGATTCGCCACCTCTGATTCGCCATATCTGATTCCTCGCCTCTGTTTCCCCGCCTCTGATTCCCCGCCTCTGATTCCCCATATCTCATTCCCCGCCTCTGATTCCCCATCTCTGATTCCAGGACTCTGATTCCCCACCTCTGATTCCCGGCCTCTTATTCCCGGCATCTGATTCCGGCCTCTGATTCCCGGCCTCTGATTCCCTGCTTCTGATTCCCCATCTCTGATTCCGCAAATCTAATTCCCTGCCTCTGATTCCCCACCTCTGATTCCCCATATATGATTCCCCACCTCTGTTTCCCCGCCTCTGATTCCCCGCCTCTGTTTCCCCATATCTAAGTCCCCGCCTCTGATTCCCCAACTTTGATTCCCCACCTCTGATTCCCCAGCTCTGATTCCCCGCCTCTGATTCCCCGCATCTGATTCCATGCATCTGATTCCCAGCCTCTGATTCCCAGCCTCTGATTCCCAACCTCTGATTCCCCACCTCTGATTCCCCATATCTGATTCCACGCCTCTGTTTCCCCGCCTCTGATTCCCCGCCTCTGTTTCCCCATATCTGATCCCCGCCTCTATTTGCCCGCATCTGATTCCCCGCCTCTGTTTCCCCATATCTGATTCCCCGCCTCTGAATCCCCAACTCTGATTCCCTGCCTCTAATTTCCCAGCTCTGATTCCCCGCCTCTGATTCCCCGCGTCTGATTACCGGCCTCTGATTCCCCGCCTCTGATTCCCCATCTCTGATTCACAACCTCTGATTCCCCACCTCTGATACCCCATATCTGATTCCCCGCCTCTGTTTCCCCGCCTCTGATTCCCCACCTCTGATTCCCAATATCTGATTCCCCGCCTCTGATTCCCCACCTCTGATTCCCCGCCTCTGATTCGCCAGCTAAGATTCCCCGCCTCTGATTCCCCGTGTTTGATTCCCTGCCTCTGATTCCCGGCCTCTGATTCCCCAACTCTGATTCACCGCCTTTGATTCGCCACCTCTGATTCCCCATATCTGATTCCCCGCCTCTGTTTCCCCGCCTCTGATTCCCGGCCTCTGATTCCCCATATCTCATTCCCCGCCTCTGAATCCCCACCTCTGATTCCCTGCTACTGATTCTGATTCCCTGCCTTTGATTCCCCATATCTCATTCCCCGCCTCTGATTCCCCATCTCTGATTCCCCACCTCTGATTCCCCATATCTGACTCCCAGCCTCTGTTTCCCCGCCTCTGATTCCCCGCCTCTGTTTCCCCATATCTGATTCCCGGCCTCTGATTCCCCGCCTCTGAATCCCCGCCTCTGATTCCCTATCTCCGATTCCGCACATCTGATTCCCTGCCTGTGATTCCCCGCCTCTGATTCCCCGCCTCTGATTCCCTGCCTCTGATTCCCAACCTCTGATTCCCCACCTCTGATTCCCCGTGTTTGATTCCCCGCCTCTGTTTCCCCGCCTCTGATTCCCCGCCTCTGATTCCCCAACTCTAATTCCCCGCCTCTGATTCCCCATATCTGATTCCCCGCCTCTGTTTCCCCGCCTCTGATTCCCCGCCCCTGTTTCCCCATATCTGATTCCCTGCCTCTGACTCCCCAACTTTGATTCCCAGCCTCTGATTCCCCAGCTCTGATTCCCCGCCTCTGATTCCCCGTGTTTGATTCCCTGCCTCTGATTCCCCGCCTCTGATTCCCCATCTCTGATTCACCACCTTTGATTCGCCACCTCTGATTCCCCATATCTGATTCCCCACCTCTGTTTTCCCGCCTCTGATTCCCCGCCTCTGATTCTCCATATCTCATTCCCCGCCTCTGAATCCCCATCTCTGATTCCCGGACTCTGATTCCCCACCTCTGATTCCCGGCCTCTTATTCCCAGCATCTGATTCCAGGCCTCTGATTCCCGGCCTCTGACTCCCCGCTTCTGATTCTGATTCCCTGCCTCTGATTCCCCATCTCTGATTCCGCACATCTGATTACCTGCCTCTGATTCCCCACCTCTGATTCCCCATATCTGATTCCCCGCCTCTGATTCCCCGCATCCGATTCCCCATATCTGATTCCCCGCCTCTGTTTCCCCGCCCCTGATTCCCCGCCTCTGTTTCCCCATATCTGATTCCCCGCCTCTGATTCCCAACTATGATTCCCCGCCTCTGATTCCCCAGCTCTGATTCCCTGCCTCTGATTCCCCGCGTTCTATTCCCTGCCTCTGATTCCCCGCCTGCGATTCCCCATCTCTGATAAACCACCTCTGATTCCCCACCACTGATTCCCCATATCTAATTCCCCGCCTCTGTTTGCCCGCCTCTGATTCCCCACCTCTGATTCCCCATATCTAATTCCCCGCCTCTGTTTGCCCGCCTCTGATTCCCCGCCTCTGTTTCCCCATATCTGATTCCCCGCCTCTGAATCCCCAACTCTGATTCCCTGCTTCTGATTCCCCAGCTCTGATTCCCCACCTTTGATTCCCCCGTCCGATTCCCAGCCTCTGAAACCCCGTGTCTGATTTCTTGCCTCTGATTCCCCGCCTCTGATTCCCCATCTCTGATTCACAGCCTCTGATTCCCCACCTCTGATTCCCCATCTCTGATTCCGCACATCTGATTCCCTGCCTCTGATTCCCCGACTCTGATCCCCACCTCTGATTCCCCAGCTCTGATTCCCCGCCTCTGATTCCCCAACTCTGATTCCCCGCCTCTGATTCCCCAGCTCTGATTCCCCGCCTCTGATTCCACGCCTTGGATTCCCCATCTCTGATTCATCGCCTTTGATTCGCCACCTCTGATTCCCCATATCTGATTCCTCGCCTCTGTTTCCCCGCCTCTGATTCCCCTCCTCTGATTCCCCATATCTCATTCCCCGCCTCTGATTCCCCATCTCTGATTCCCGGACTCTGATTCCCCACCTCTGATTCCCGGCCTCTTATTCCCGGCATCTGATTCCGGCCTCTGATTCCCGGCCTCTGATTCCCTGCTTCTGATTCCCCATCTCTGATTCCGCAAATCTAATTCCCTGCCTCTGATTCCCCACCTCTGATTCCCCATATCTGATTCCCCGCCTCTGTTTCCCCGCCTCTAATTCCCCGCCTCTGTTTCCCCATATCTAAGTCCCCGCCTCTGATTCCCCAACTTTGATTCCCCACCTCTGATTCCCCAGCTCTGATTCCCCGCCTCTGATTCCCCGCATCTGATTCCATGCATCTGATTCCCAGCCTCTGATTCCCAGCCTCTGATTCCCAACCTCTGATTCCCCACCTCTGATCCCCATATCTGATTCCCCGCCTCTGTTTCCCCGCCTCTGATTCCCCGCCTCTGTTTCCCCATATCTGAACCCCGCCTCTATTTGCACGCCTCTGATTCCCCGCCTCTGTTTCCCCATATCTGATTCCCCGCCTCTGAATCCCCAACTCTGATTCCCTGCCTCTAATTTCCCAGCTCTGATTCCCCGCCTCTGATTCCCCGCGTCTGATTACCGGCCTCTGATTCCCCGCCTCTGATTCCCCATCTCTGATTCACAACCTCTGATTCCCCACCTCTGATACCCCATATCTGATTCCCCGCCTCTGTTTCCCCGCCTCTGATTCCCCACCTCTGATTCCCAATATCTGATTCCCCGCCTCTGATTCCCCAGCTCTGATTCCCCGCCTCTGATTCCCCAACTCTGATTCCCAATATCTGATCCCCACCTCTGATTCCCCAGCTCTGATTCCCCGCCTCTGATTCCCCAACTCTGATTCCCCGCCTCTGATTCCCCGCCTCTGATTCCCCGCCTCTGATTCCCCGTGTTTGATTCCCTGCCTCTGATTCCACGCCTCTGATTCCCCATCTCTGATTCATCGCCTTTGATTCGCCACCTCTGATTCCCCATATCTGATTCCTCGCCTCTGTTTCCCCGCCTCTGATTCCCCGCCTCTGATTCCCCATATCTCATTCCCCGCCTCTGATTCCCCATCTCTGATTCCCGGACTCTGATTCCCCACCTCTGATTCCCGGCCTCTTATTCCCGGCATCTGATTCCGGCCTCTGATTCCCCACCTCTGATTCCCCATATCTGATTCCCCACCTCTGTTTCCCGGCCTCTGATTCCCCGCTTCTGATTCTGAATCCCTGCCTCTGATTCCCCATCTCTGATTCCGCACATCTGATTCCCTGCCTCTGATTCCCCACCTCTGATTCCCCATATCTGATTTCCCGCCTCTGTTTCCCCGCCTCTGATTCCCCGCCTCTGTTTCCCCATATCTAATTCCCAACCTCTGATGCCCCAACTCTGATTCCCTGCCTCTGATTCCCCGCGTTCTATTCCCTGCCTCTGATTCCCCGCCTGTGATTCCCCATCTCTGATTCACCACCTCTGATTCCCCACCTCTGATTCCCCATATCTAATTCCCCGCCTCTGTTTGCCCGACTCTGATTCCCCGCCTCTGTTTCCCCATATCTGATTCCCCGCCTCTGAATCCCCAACTCTGATTCCCTGCCTCTGATTCCCCAGCTCTGATTCCCCGCCTCTGATTCCCCGTGTTTGATCCCCTGCCTCTGATTCCCCGACTCTGATCCCCACCTCTGATTCCGCAGCTCTGATTCCCCGCCTCTGATTCCCCAACTCTGATTCCCCGCCTCTGATTCCCCAACTCTGATTCCCTGCCTCTGATTCCCCAGCTTCATTCCCCGCCTTTGATTCCCCCCGTCTGATTCCCAGCCTCTGAATCCCCGTGACTGATAACCTGCCTCTGATTCCCCGCCTCTGATTCCCCATCTCAGATTCACCGCCTCTGATTCCCCACCTCTGATTCCCCATCTCTGATTCCGCACATCCGACTCCCTGCCTCTGATTCCCCGACTCTGATACCCCGACTCTGATTCCCCACCTCTGATTCCCCACCTCTGATTCCCCGCCTCTGATTCCCCAACTCTGATTCCCCGCCTCTGATTCCACAGCTCAGATTTCCCGCCTCGGATTCCCCGTGTTTGATCCCCTGCCTCTGATTCCCCGCCTCTGATTCCCCATCTCTGATTCACCGCCTTTGATTCGCCACCTCTGATTCCCCATATCTGATTCCTCGCCACTGTTTCCCCGCCTCTGATTCCCCGCCTCTGATTCCCCATATCTCATTCCCCGCCTCTGATTCGCCAGCTATGATTCCCCGCCTCTGATTCCCCGCGTCTGATTCCCTGCCTCTGATTCCCCGCCTCTGATTCCACATCTCTGATTCACCACCTCTGATTCCACGCGTCTGATTCCCCGCCTCTGATTCCCCATCTCTGATTCCCCATCTCTGATTCCCCAATTCTGATTCCCCGCCTCTGATTCCCCAGCTCTGATTCCTCGCCTCTGATTCCCTTCCTTTGATTCCCAACCTCTGATTCCCCAACTCTGATTTCCCATATTGATTCCCTGCGTCTGATTCCCCACCTCTGATTTCCCACATTGATTCCCTGCGTCTGATTCCCCGCCTCTGATTCCCCAACTCTGATTCCCCGCCTCTGATTCCCCAGCTCTGATTCCCCGCATCTGATTCCCCGTGTTTGATTCCCTGCCTCTGATTCCCCACCTCTGATTCCCCATATCTGATTCCCCGCCTCTGTTTCCCCACCTTTGATTCCCCGCCTCTGTTTCCCAATATCTAAGTCCCCGCCTCTGATTCCCCAACTCTGATTCCCCACCTCTGATTACCCAACTCTGATTCCCCGCCTCTGATTCCCCAGCTCTGATTCCCCGCCTCTGATTCCCCGTGTTTGATCCCCTGCCTCTGATTCCCCGCCTCTGATTCCCCATCTCTGATTCACCGCCTTTGATTCGCCACCTCTGATTCTCCATATCTGATTCCTCGCCTCTGTTTCCCCGCCTCTGATTCCCCGCCTCTGATTCCCCATATCTCATTCCCCGCCTCTGATTCCCCATCTCTGATTCCAGGACTCTGATTCCCCACCTCTGATTCCCGGCCTCTTATTCCCGGCATCTGATTCCGGCCTCTGATTCCCGGCCTCTGATTCCCTGCTTCTGATTCCCCATCTCTGATTCCGCAAATCTAATTCCCTGCCTCTGATTCCCCACCTCTGATTCCCCATATATGATTCCCCACCTCTGTTTCCCCGCCTCTGATTCCCCGCCTCTGTTTCCCCATATCTAAGTCCCCGCCTCTGATTCCCCAACTTTGATTCCCCACCTCTGATTCCCCAGCTCTGATTCCCCGCCTCTGATTCCCCGCATCTGATTCCATGCATCTGATTCCCAGCCTCTGATTCCCAGCCTCTGATTCCCAACCTCTGATTCCCCACCTCTGATTCCCCATATCTGATTCCACGCCTCTGTTTCCCCGCCTCTGATTCCCCGCCTCTGTTTCCCCATATCTGATCCCCGCCTCTATTTGCCCGCATCTGATTCCCCGCCTCTGTTTTCCCATATCTGATTCCCCGCCTCTGAATCCCCAACTCTGATTCCCTGCCTCTAATTTCCCAGCTCTGATTCCCCGCCTCTGATTCCCCGCGTCTGATTACCGGCCTCTGATTCCCCGCCTCTGATTCCCCATCTCTGATTCACAACCTCTGATTCCCCACCTCTGATACCCCATATCTGATTCCCCGCCTCTGTTTCCCCGCCTCTGATTCCCCACCTCTGATTCCCAATATCTGATTCCCCGCCTCTGATTCCCCACCTCTGATTCCCCGCCTCTGATTCGCCAGCTAAGATTCCCCGCCTCTGATTCCCCGTGTTTGATTCCCTGCCTCTGATTCCCGGCCTCTGATTCCCCAACTCTGATTCACCGCCTTTGATTCGCCACCTCTGATTCCCCATATCTGTTTCCCCGCCTCTGTTTCCCCGCCTCTGATTCCCGGCCTCTGATTCCCCATATCTCATTCCCCGCCTCTGAATCCCCACCTCTGATTCCCTGCTACTGATTCTGATTCCCTGCCTTTGATTCCCCATATCTCATTCCCCGCCTCTGATTCCCCATCTCTGATTCCCCACCTCTGATTCCCCATATCTGACTCCCAGCCTCTGTTTCCCCGCCTCTGATTCCCCGCCTCTGTTTCCCCATATCTGATTCCCGGCCTCTGATTCCCCGCCTCTGATTCCCCGCCTCTGATTCCCTATCTCCGATTCCGCACATCTGATTCCCTGCCTGTGATTCCCCGCCTCTGATTCCCCGCCTCTGATTCCCTGCCTCTGATTCCCAACCTCTGATTCCCCACCTCTGATTCCCCGTGTTTGATTCCCCGCCTCTGTTTCCCCGCCTCTGATTCCCCGCCTCTGATTCCCCAACTCTAATTCCCCGCCTCTGATTCCCCATATCTGATTCCCCGCCTCTGTTTCCCCGCCTCTGATTCCCCGCCCCTGTTTCCCCATATCTGATTCCCTGCCTCTGATTCCCCAACTTTGATTCCCAGCCTCTGATTCCCCAGCTCTGATTCCCCGCCTCTGATTCCCCGTGTTTGATTCCCTGCCTCTGATTCCCCGCCTCTGATTCCCCATCTCTGATTCACCACCTTTGATTCGCCACCTCTGATTCCCCATATCTGATTCCCCACCTCTGTTTTCCCGCCTCTGATTCCCCGCCTCTGATTCTCCATATCTCATTCCCCGCCTCTGAATCCCCATCTCTGATTCCCGGACTCTGATTCCCCACCTCTGATTCCCGGCCTCTTATTCCCAGCATCTGATTCCAGGCCTCTGATTCCCGGCCTCTGACTCCCCGCTTCTGATTCTGATTCCCTGCCTCTGATTCCCCATCTCTGATTCCGCACATCTGATTACCTGCCTCTGATTCCCCACCTCTGATTCCCCATATCTGATTCCCCGCCTCTGATTCCCCGCATCCGATTCCCCATATCTGATTCCCCGCCTCTGTTTCCCCGCCCCTGATTCCCCGCCTCTGTTTCCCCATATCTGATTCCCCGCCTCTGATTCCCAACTATGATTCCCCGCCTCTGATTCCCCAGCTCTGATTCCCTGCCTCTGATTCCCCGCGTTCTATTCCCTGCCTCTGATTCCCCGCCTGCGATTCCCCATCTCTGATAAACCACCTCTGATTCCCCACCACTGATTCCCCATATCTAATTCCCCGCCTCTGTTTGCCCGCCTCTGATTCCCCACCTCTGATTCCCCATATCTAATTCCCCGCCTCTGTTTGCCCGCCTCTGATTCCCCGCCTCTGTTTCCCCATATCTGATTCCCCGCCTCTGAATCCCCAACTCTGATTCCCTGCTTCTGATTCCCCAGCTCTGATTCCCCGCCTTTGATTCCCCCGTCCGATTCCCAGCCTCTGAAACCCCGTGTCTGATTTCTTGCCTCTGATTCCCCGCCTCTGATTCCCCATCTCTGATTCACAGCCTCTGATTCCCCACCTCTGATTCCCCATCTCTGATTCCGCACATCTGATTCCCTGCCTCTGATTCCCCGACTCTGATCCCCACCTCTGATTCCCCAGCTCTGATTCCCCGCCTCTGATTCCCCAACTCTGATTCACCGCCTCTGATTCCCCAGCTCTGATTCCCCGCCTCTGATTCCACGCCTTGGATTCCCCATCTCTGATTCATCGCCTTTGATTCGCCACCTCTGATTCCCCATATCTGATTCCTCGCCTCTGTTTCCCCGCCTCTGATTCCCCTCCTCTGATTCCCCATATCTCATTCCCCGCCTCTGATTCCCCATCTCTGATTCCCGGACTCTGATTCCCCACCTCTGATTCCCGGCCTCTTATTCCCGGCATCTGATTCCGGCCTCTGATTCCCGGCCTCTGATTCCCTGCTTCTGATTCCCCATCTCTGATTCCGCAAATCTAATTCCCTGCCTCTGATTCCCCACCTCTGATTCCCCATATCTGATTCCCCGCCTCTGTTTCCCCGCCTCTAATTCCCCGCCTCTGTTTCCCCATATCTAAGTCCCCGCCTCTGATTCCCCAACTTTGATTCCCCACCTCTGATTCCCCAGCTCTGATTCCCCGCCTCTGATTCCCCGCATCTGATTCCATGCATCTGATTCCCAGCCTCTGATTCCCAGCCTCTGATTCCCAACCTCTGATTCCCCACCTCTGATCCCCATATCTGATTCCCCGCCTCTGTTTCCCCGCCTCTGATTCCCCGCCTCTGTTTCCCCATATCTGAACCCCGCCTCTATTTGCACGCCTCTGATTCCCCGCCTCTGTTTCCCCATATCTGATTCCCCGCCTCTGAATCCCCAACTCTGATTCCCTGCCTCTAATTTCCCAGCTCTGATTCCCCGCCTCTGATTCCCCGCGTCTGATTACCGGCCTCTGATTTCCCGCCTCTGATTCCCCATCTCTGATTCACAACCTCTGATTCCCCACCTCTGATACCCCATATCTGATTCCCCGCCTCTGTTTCCCCGCCTCTGATTCCCCACCTCTGATTCCCAATATCTGATTCCCCGCCTCTGATTCCCCAACTCTGATTCCCCGCCTCTGATTCGCCAGCTATGATTCCCCGCCTCTTATTCCCCGCGTCTGATTCCCTGCCTCTGATTCCCCGCCTCTGATTCCACATCTCTGATTCACCACCTCTGATTCCCCGCATCTGATTCCCTGCCTCTGATTCCCCATCTCTGATTCCCCATTTCTGATTCCCCAATTCTGATTCCCCTCCTCTGATTCCCCGTGTTTGATTCCCTGCCTCTGATTCCCGGCCTCTGATTCCCCATCTCTGATTCACCGCCTTTGATTCGCCACCTCTGATTCGCCATATCTGATTCCCCGCCTCTGTTTCCCCGCCTCTGATTCCCCGCCTCTGATTCCCCATATCTCATTCCCCGCCTCTGAATCCCCATCTCTGATTCCCGGACTCTGATTCCCCACCTCTGATTTCCGGCCTCTTATTCCCGGCATCTGATTCCGGCCTCTGATTCCCGGCCTCTGATTCCCTGCTTCTGATTCTGATTCCCTGCCTTTGATTCCCCATCTCTGATTCCGCACATCTGATTCCCTGCCTCTGATTCCCCATCTCTGATTCCCCATATCTGATTCCCCGCCTCTGATTCCCTGCCTCTGTTTCCCAATATCTAAGTCCCCGCCTCTGATTCCCCAACTCTGATTCCCCACCTCTGATTCCCCAGCTCTGATTCCCCGCCTCTGATTCCCCGCATCTGATTCCCTGCATCTGATTCCAAGCCTCTGATTCCCTGCCTCTGATTCCCAACCTCTGATTCCCCACCTCTGATTCCCCATATCTGATTCCCAGCCTCTGTTTCCCCGCCTCTGATTCCCCGCCTCTGTTTCCCCATATCTGATTCCCGGCCTCTGATTCCCCGCCTCTGATTCCCCGCCTCTGATTCCCTATCTCCGATTCCGCACATCTGATTCCCTGCCTCTGATTCCCCGCCTCTGATTCCCCGCCTCTGATTCCCTGCCTCTGATTCCCAACCTCTGATTCCCCACCTCTGATTCCCCGTGTTTGATTCCCCGCCTCTGTTTCCCCGCCTCTGATTCCCCGCCTCTGATTCCCCAACTCTAATTCCCCGCCTCTGATTCCCCATATCTGATTCCCCGCCTCTGTTTCCCCGCCTCTGATTCCCCGCCCCTGTTTCCCCATATCTGATTCCCTGCCTCTGATTCCCCAACTTTGATTCCCAGCCTCTGCTTCCCCAGCTCTGATTCCCCGCCTCTGATTCCCCGTGTTTGATTCCCTGCCTCTGATTCCCCGCCTCTGATTCCCCATCTCTGATTCAGCACCTTTGATTCGCCACCTCTGATTCCCCATATCTGATTCCCCACCTCTGTTTTCCCGCCTCTGATTCCCCGCCTCTGATTCTCCATATCTCATTCCCCGCCTCTGAATCCCCATCTCTGATTCCCAGACTGTGATTCCCGACCTCTGATTCCCGGCCTCTTATTCCCAGCATCTGATTCCAGGCCTCTGATTCCCGGCCTCTGACTCCCCGCTTCTGATTCTGATTCCCTGCCTCTGATTCCCCATCTCTGATTCCGCACATCTGATTACCTGCCTCTGATTCCCCACCTCTGATTCCCCATATCTGATTCCCCGCCTCTGATTCCCCGCATCCGATTCCCCATATCTGATTCCCCGCCTCTGTTTCCCCGCCCCTGATTCCCCGCCTCTGTTTCCCCATATCTGATTCCCCGCCTCTGATTCCCAACTATGATTCCCCGCCTCTGATTCCCCAGCTCTGATTCCCTGCCTCTGATTCCCCGCGTTCTATTCCCTGCCTCTGATTCCCCGCCTGTGATTCCCCATCTCTGATAAACCACCTCTGATTCCCCACCACTGATTCCCCATATCTAATTCCCCGCCTCTGTTTGCCCGCCTCTGATTCCCCACCTCTGATTCCCCATATCTAATTCCCCGCCTCTGTTTGCCCGCCTCTGATTCCCCGCCTCTGTTTCCCCATATCTGATTCCCCGCCTCTGAATCCCCAACTCTGATTCCCTGCCTCTGATTCCCCAGATCTGATTCCCCGCCTTTGATTCCCCCGTCTGATTCCCAGCCTCTGAAACCCCGTGTCTGATTTCTTGCCTCTGATTCCCCGCCTCTGATTCCCCATCTCTGATTCACAGCCTCTGATTCCCCACCTCTGATTCCCCATCTCTGCTTCCGCACATCTGATTCCCTGCCTCTGATTCCCCGACTCTGATCCCCACCTCTGATTCCCCAGCTCTGATTCCCCGCCTCTGATTCCCCAACTCTGATTCCCCGCCTCTGATTCCCCAGCTCTGATTCCCCGCCTCTGATTCCCCGTGTTTGATTCCCTGCCTCTGATTCCACGCCTCTGATTCCCCATCTCTGATTCATCGCCTTTGATTCGCCACCTCTGATTCCCCATATCTGATTCCTCGCCTCTGTTTCCCCGCCTCTGATTCCCCGCCTCTGATTCCCCATATCTCATTCCCCGCCTCTGATTCCCCATCTCTCATTCCCGGACTCTGATTCCCCACCTCTGATTCCCGGCCTCTTATTCCCGGCATCTGATTCCGGCCTCTGATTCCCCACCTCTGATTCCCCATATCTGATTCCCCACCTCTGTTTCCCGGCCTCTGATTCCCCGCTTCTGATTCTGAATCCCTGCCTCTGATTCCCCATCTCTGATTCCGCACATCTGATTCCCTGCCTCTGATTCCCCACCTCTGATTCCCCATATCTGATTTCCCGCCTCTGTTTCCCCGCCTCTGATTCCCCGCCTCTGTTTCCCCATATCTAATTCCCAACCTCTGATGCCCCAACTCTGATTCCCTGCCTCTGATTCCCCGCGTTCTATTCCCTGCCTCTGATTCCCCGCCTGTGATTCCCCATCTCTGATTCACCACCTCTGATTCCCCACCTCTGATTCCCCATATCTAATTCCCCGCCTCTGTTTGCCCGACTCTGATTCCCCGCCTCTGTTTCCCCATATCTGATTCCCCGCCTCTGAATCCCCAACTCTGATTCCCTGCCTCTGATTCCCCAGCTCTGATTCCCCGCCTTTGATTCCCCCGTCTGATTCCCAGCCTCTGAAACCCCGTGTCTGATTTCTTGCCTCTGATTCCCCGCCTCTGATTCCCCATCTCTGATTCACAGCCTCTGATTCCCCACCTCTGATTCCCCATCTCTGATTCCGCACATCTGTTCCCTGCCTCTGATTCCACGACTCTAATCCCCACCTCTGATTCCGCAGCTCTGATTCCCCGCCTCTGATTCCCCAACTCTGATTCCCCGCCTCTGATTCCCCAACTCTGATTCCCCGCCTCTGATTCCCCAACTCTGATTCCCTGCCTCTGATTCCCCAGCTTCATTCCCCGCCTTTGATTCCCCCCGTCTGATTCCCAGCCTCTGAATCCCCGTGACTGATAACCTGCCTCTGATTCCCCGCCTCTGATTCCCCATCTCAGATTCACCGCCTCTGATTCCCCACCTCTGATTCCCCATCCCTGATTCCGCACATCCGACTCCCTGCCTCTGATTCCCCGACTCTGATTCCCCACCTCTGATTCCCCAGCTCTGATTCCCCGCCTCTGATTCCCCAACTCTGATTCCCCGCCTCTGATTCCACAGCTCTGATTCCCCGCCTCTGATTCCCCGTGTTTGATCCCCTGCCTCTGATTCCCCGCCTCTGATTCCCCATCTCTGATTCACCGCCTTTGATTCGCCACCTCTGATTCCCCATATCTGATTCCTCGCCACTGTTTCCCCGCATCTGATTCCCCGCCTCTGATTCCCCATATCTCATTCCCCGCCTCTGATTCGCCAGCTATGATTCCCCGCCTCTGATTCCCCGCGTCTGATTCCCTGCCTCTGATTCCCCGCCTCTGATTCCACATCTCTGATTCACCACCTCTGATTCCACGCGTCTGATTCCCGGCCTCTGATTCCCCATCTCTGATTCCCCATCTCTGATTCCCCAATTCTGATTCCCCGCCTCTGATTCCCCAGCTCTGATTCCTCGCCTCTGATTCCCTTCCTTTGATTCCCAACCTCTGATTCCCCAACTCTGATTTCCCATATTGATTCCCTGCGTCTGATTCCCCACCTCTGATTCCCCAACTCTGATTCCCCGCCTCTGATTCCCCAGCTCTGATTCCCCGCATCTGATTCCCCGTGTTTGATTCCCTGCCTCTGATTCCCCACCTCTGATTCCCCATATCTGATTCCCCGCCTCTGTTTCCCCACCTTTGATTCCCCGCCTCTGTTTCCCAATATCTAAGTCCCCGCCTCTGATTCCCCAACTCTGATTCCCCACCTCTGATTCCCCAACTCTGATTCCCCGCCTCTGATTCCCCAGCTCTGATTCCCCGCCTCTGATTCCCCGTGTTTGATCCCCTGCCTCTGATTCCCCGCCTCTGATTCCCCATCTCTGATTCACCGCCTTTGATTCGCCACCTCTGATTCCCCATATCTGATTCCTCGCCTCTGTTTCCCCGCCTCTGATTCCCCGCCTCTGATTCCCCATATCTCATTCCCCGCCTCTGATTCCCCATCTCTGATTCCAGGCCTCTGATTCCCCACCTCTGATTCCCCATATCTGATTCCCCACCTCTGTTTCCCGGCCTCTGATTCCCCGCTTCTGATTCTGAATCCCTGCCTCTGATTCCCCATCTCTGATTCCGCACATCTGATTCCCTGCCTCTGATTCCCCACCTCTGATTCCCCATATCTGATTTCCCGCCTCTGTTTCCCCGCCTCTGATTCCCTGCCTCTGATTCCCCATCTCTGATTCCCCATTTCTGATTCCCCAATTCTGATTCCCCTCCTCTGATTCCCCGTGTTTGATTCCCTGCCTCTGATTCCCGGCCTCTGATTCCCCATCTCTGATTCACCGCCTTTGATTCGCCACCTCTGATTCGCCATATCTGATTCCCCGCCTCTGTTTCCCCGCCTCTGATTCCCCGCCTCTGATTCCCCATATCTCATTCCCCGCTTCTGAATCCCCATCTCTGATTCCCGGACTCTGATTCCCCACCTCTGATTTCCGGCCTCTTATTCCCGGCATCTGATTCCGGCCTCTGATTCCCGGCCTCTGATTCCCTGCTTCTGATTCTGATTCCCTGCCTTTGATTCCCCATCTCTGATTCCGCACATCTGATTCCCTGCCTCTGATTCCCCATCTCTGATTCCCCATATCTGATTCCCCGCCTCTGATTCCCTGCCTCTGTTTCCCAATATCTAAGTCCCCGCCTCTGATTCCCCAACTCTGATTCCCCACCTCTGATTCCCCAGCTCTGATTCCCCGCCTCTGATTCCCCGCATCTGATTCCCTGCATCTGATTCCAAGCCTCTGATTCCCTGCCTCTGATTCCCAACCTCTGATTCCCCACCTCTGATTCCCCATATCTGATTCCCAGCCTCTGTTTCCCCGCCTCTGATTCCCCGCCTCTGTTTCCCCATATCTGATTCCCGGCCTCTGATTCCCCGCCTCTGATTCCCCGCCTCTGATTCCCTATCTCCGATTCCGCACATCTGATTCCCTGCCTCTGATTCCCCGCCTCTGATTCCCTGCCTCTGATTCCCAACCTCTGATTCCCCACCTCTGATTCCCCGTGTTTGATTCCCCGCCTCTGTTTCCCCGCCTCTGATTCCCCGCCTCTGATTCCCCAACTCTAATTCCCCGCCTCTGATTCCCCATATCTGATTCCCCGCCTCTGTTTCCCCGCCTCTGATTCCCCGCCCCTGTTTCCCCATATCTGATTCCCTGCCTCTGATTCCCCAACTTTGATTCCCAGCCTCTGCTTCCCCAGCTCTGATTCCCCGCCTCTGATTCCCCGTGTTTGATTCCCTGCCTCTGATTCCCCGCCTCTGATTCCCCATCTCTGATTCAGCACCTTTGATTCGCCACCTCTGATTCCCCATATCTGATTCCCCACCTCTGTTTTCCCGCCTCTGATTCCCCGCCTCTGATTCTCCATGACTCATTCCCCGCCTCTGAATCCCCATCTCTGATTCCCAGACTGTGATTCCCCACCTCTGATTCCCGGCTTCTTATTCCCAGCATCTGATTCCAGGCCTCTGATTCCCGGCCTCTGACTCCCCGCTTCTGATTCTGATTCCCTGCCTCTGATTCCCCATCTCTGATTCCGCACATCTGATTACCTGCCTCTGATTCCCCACCTCTGATTCCCCATATCTGATTCCCCGCCTCTGATTCCCCGCATCCGATTCCCCATATCTGATTCCCCGCCTCTGTTTCCCCGCCCCTGATTCCCCGCCTCTGTTTCCCCATATCTGATTCCCCGCCTATGATTCCCAACTATGATTCCCCGCCTCTGATTCCCCAGCTCTGATTCCCTGCCTCTGATTCCCCGCGTTCTATTCCCTGCCTCTGATTCCCCGCCTGTGATTCCCCATCTCTGATAAACCACCTCTGATTCCCCACCACTGATTCCCCATATCTAATTCCCCGCCTCTGTTTGCCCGCCTCTGATTCCCCACCTCTGATTCCCCATATCTAATTCCCCGCCTCTGTTTGCCCGCCTCTGATTCCCCGCCTCTGTTTCCCCATATCTGATTCCCCGCCTCTGAATCCCCAACTCTGATTCCCTGCCTCTGATTCCCCAGATCTGATTCCCCGCCTTTGATTCCCCCGTCTGATTCCCAGCCTCTGAAACCCCGTGTCTGATTTCTTGCCTCTGATTCCCCGCCTCTGATTCCCCATCTCTGATTCACAGCCTCTGATTCCCCACCTCTGATTCCCCATCTCTGATTCCGCACATCTGATTCCCTGCCTCTGATTCCCCGACTCTGATCCCCACCTCTGATTCCCCAGCTCTGATTCCCCGCCTCTGATTCCCCAACTCTGATTCCCCGCCTCTGATTCCCCAGCTCTGATTCCCCGCCTCTGATTCCCCGTGTTTGATTCCCTGCCTCTGATTCCACGCCTCTGATTCCCCATCTCTGATTAATCGCCTTTGATTCGCCACCTCTGATTCCCCATATCTGATTCCTCGCCTCTGTTTCCCCGCCTCTGATTCCCCGCCTCTGATTCCCCATATCTCATTCCCCGCCTCTGATTCCCCATCTCTCATTCCCGGACTCTGATTCCCCACCTCTGATTCCCGGCCTCTTATTCCCGGCATCTGATTCCGGCCTCTGATTCCCCACCTCTGATTCCCCATATCTGATTCCCCACCTCTGTTTCCCGGCCTCTGATTCCCCGCTTCTGATTCTGAATCCCTGCCTCTGATTCCCCATCTCTGATTCCGCACATCTGATTCCCTGCCTCTGATTCCCCACCTCTGATTCCCCATATCTGATTTCCCGCCTCTGTTTCCCCGCCTCTGATTCCCCGCCTCTGTTTCCCCATATCTAATTCCCAACCTCTGATGCCCCAACTCTGATTCCCTGCCTCTGATTCCCCGCGTTCTATTCCCTGCCTCTGATTCCCCGCCTGTGATTCCCCATCTCTGATTCACCACCTCTGATTCCCCACCTCTGATTCCCCATATCTAATTCCCCGCCTCTGTTTGCCCGACTCTGATTCCCCGCCTCTGTTTCCCCATATCTGATTCCCCACCTCTGAATCCCCAACTCTGATTCCCTGCCTCTGATTCCCCAGCTCTGATTCCCCGCCTTTGATTCCCCCGTCTGATTCCCAGCCTCTGAAACCCCGTGTCTGATTTCTTGCCTCTGATTCCCCGCCTCTGATTCCCCATCTCTGATTCACAGCCTCTGATTCCCCACCTCTGATTCCCCATCTCTGATTCCGCACATCTGTTCCCTGCCTCTGATTCCACGACTCTGATCCCCACCTCTGATTCCGCAGCTCTGATTCCCCGCCTCTGATTCCCCAACTCTGATTCCCCGCCTCTGATTCCCCAACTCTGATTCCCCGCCTCTGATTCCCCAACTCTGATTCCCTGCCTCTGATTCCCCAGCTTCATTCCCCGCCTTTGATTCCCCCCGTCTGATTCCCAGCCTCTGAATCCCCGTGACTGATAACCTGCCTCTGATTCCCCGCCTCTGATTCCCCATCTCAGATTCACCGCCTCTGATTCCCCACCTCTGATTCCCCATCCCTGATTCCGCACATCCGACTCCCTGCCTCTGATTCCCCGACTCTGATTCCCCACCTCTGATTCCCCAGCTCTGATTCCCCGCCTCTGATTCCCCAACTCTGATTCCCCGCCTCTGATTCCACAGCTCTGATTCCCCGCCTCTGATTCCCCGTGTTTGATCCCCTGCCTCTGATTCCCCGCCTCTGATTCCCCATCTCTGATTCACCGCCTTTGATTCGCCACCTCTGATTCCCCATATCTGATTCCTCGCCACTGTTTCCCCGCATCTGATTCCCCGCCTCTGATTCCCCATATCTCATTCCCCGCCTCTGATTCGCCAGCTATGATTCCCCGCCTCTGATTCCCCGCGTCTGATTCCCTGCCTCTGATTCCCCGCCTCTGATTCCACATCTCTGATTCACCACCTCTGATTCCACGCGTCTGATTCCCGGCCTCTGATTCCCCATCTCTGATTCCCCATCTCTGATTCCCCAATTCTGATTCCCCGCCTCTGATTCCCCAGCTCTGATTCCTCGCCTCTGATTCCCTTCCTTTGATTCCCAACCTCTGATTCCCCAACTCTGATTTCCCATATTGATTCCCTGCGTCTGATTCCCCACCTCTGATTCCCCAACTCTGATTCCCCGCCTCTGATTCCCCAGCTCTGATTCCCCGCATCTGATTCCCCGTGTTTGATTCCCTGCCTCTGATTCCCCACCTCTGATTCCCCATATCTGATTCCCCGCCTCTGTTTCCCCACCTTTGATTCCCCGCCTCTGTTTCCCAATATCTAAGTCCCCGCCTCTGATTCCCCAACTCTGATTCCCCACCTCTGATTCCCCAACTCTGATTCCCCGCCTCTGATTCCCCAGCTCTGATTCCCCGCCTCTGATTCCCCGTGTTTGATCCCCTGCCTCTGATTCCCCGCCTCTGATTCCCCATCTCTGATTCACCGCCTTTGATTCGCCACCTCTGATTCCCCATATCTGATTCCTCGCCTCTGTTTCCCCGCCTCTGATTCCCCGCCTCTGATTCCCCATATCTCATTCCCCGCCTCTGATTCCCCATCTCTGATTCCAGGCCTCTGATTCCCCACCTCTGATTCCCCATATCTGATTCCCCACCTCTGTTTCCCGGCCTCTGATTCCCCGCTTCTGATTCTGAATCCCTGCCTCTGATTCCCCATCTCTGATTCCGCACATCTGATTCCCTGCCTCTGATTCCCCACCTCTGATTCCCCATATCTGATTTCCCGCCTCTGTTTCCCCGCCTCTGATTCCCCGCCTCTGTTTCCCCATATCTAATTCCCAACCTCTGATGCCCCAACTCTGATTCCCTGCCTCTGATTCCCCGCGTTCTATTCCCTGCCTCTGATTCCCCGCCTGTGATTCCCCATCTCTGATTCACCACCTCTGATTCCCCACCTCTGATTCCCCATATCTAATTCCCCGCCTCTGTTTGCCCGACTCTGATTCCCCGCCTCTGTTTCCCCATATCTGATTCCCCGCCTCTGAATCCCCAACTCTGATTCCCTGCCTCTGATTCCCCAGCTCTGATTCCCCGCCTTTGATTCCCCCGTCTGATTCCCAGCCTCTGAAACCCCGTGTCTGATTTCTTGCCTCTGATTCCCCGCCTCTGATTCCCCATCTCTGATTCACAGCCTCTGATTCCCCACCTCTGATTCCCCATCTCTGATTCCGCACATCTGTTCCCTGCCTCTGATTCCACGACTCTGATCCCCACCTCTGATTCCGCAGCTCTGATTCCCCGCCTCTGATTCCCCAACTCTGATTCCCCGCCTCTGATTCCCCAGCTCTGATTCCCCGCCTCTGATTCCCCGTGTTTGATCCCCTGCCTCTGATTCCCCGACTCTGATCCCCACCTCTGATTCCGCAGCTCTGATTCCCCGCCTCTGATTCCCCAACTCTGATTCCCCGCCTCTGATTCCCCAACTCTGATTCCCTGCCTCTGATTCCCCAGCTTCATTCCCCGCCTTTGATTCCCCCCGTCTGATTCCCAGCCTCTGAATCCCCGTGACTGATAACCTGCCTCTGATTCCCCGCCTCTGATTCCCCATCTCAGATTCACCGCCTCTGATTCCCCACCTCTGATTCCCCATCCCTGATTCCGCACATCCGACTCCCTGCCTCTGATTCCCCGACTCTGATTCCCCACCTCTGATTCCCCAGCTCTGATTCCCCGCCTCTGATTCCCCAACTCTGATTCCCCGCCTCTGATTCCACAGCTCTCATTCCCCGCCTCTGATTCCCCGTGTTTGATCCCCTGCCTCTGATTCCCCGCCTCTGATTCCCCATCTCTGATTCACCGCCTTTGATTCGCCACCTCTGATTCCCCATATCTGATTCCTCGCCACTGTTTCCCCGCATCTGATTCCCCGCCTCTGATTCCCCATATCTCATTCCCCGCCTCTGATTCGCCAGCTATGATTCCCCGCCTCTGATTCCCCGCGTCTGATTCCCTGCCTCTGATTCCCCGCCTCTGATTCCACATCTCTGATTCACCACCTCTGATTCCACGCGTCTGATTCCCGGCCTCTGATTCCCCATCTCTGATTCCCCATCTCTGATTCCCCAATTCTGATTCCCCGCCTCTGATTCCCCAGCTCTGATTCCTCGCCTCTGATTCCCTTCCTTTGATTCCCAACCTCTGATTCCCCAACTCTGATTCCCCATATCTAATTCCCCGCCTCTGTTTGCCCGCCTCTGATTCCCCACCTCTGATTCCCCATATCTAATTCCCCGCCTCTGTTTGCCCGCCTCTGATTCCCCGCCTCTGTTTCCCCATATCTGATTCCCCGCCTCTGAATCCCCAACTCTGATTCCCTGCCTCTGATTCCCCAGATCTGATTCCCCGCCTTTGATTCCCCCGTCTGATTCCCAGCCTCTGAAACCCCGTGTCTGATTTCTTGCCTCTGATTCCCCGCCTCTGATTCCCCATCTCTGATTCACAGCCTCTGATTCCCCACCTCTGATTCCCCATCTCTGATTCCGCACATCTGATTCCCTGCCTCTGATTCCCCGACTCTGATCCCCACCTCTGATTCCCCAGCTCTGATTCCCCGCCTCTGATTCCCCAACTCTGATTCCCCGCCTCTGATTCCCCAGCTCTGATTCCCCGCCTCTGATTCCCCGTGTTTGATTCCCTGCCTCTGATTCCACGCCTCTGATTCCCCATCTCTGATTAATCGCCTTTGATTCGCCACCTCTGATTCCCCATATCTGATTCCTCGCCTCTGTTTCCCCGCCTCTGATTCCCCGCCTCTGATTCCCCATATCTCATTCCCCGCCTCTGATTCCCCATCTCTCATTCCCGGACTCTGATTCCCCACCTCTGATTCCCGGCCTCTTATTCCCGGCATCTGATTCCGGCCTCTGATTCCCCACCTCTGATTCCCCATATCTGATTCCCCACCTCTGTTTCCCGGCCTCTGATTCCCCGCTTCTGATTCTGAATCCCTGCCTCTGATTCCCCATCTCTGATTCCGCACATCTGATTCCCTGCCTCTGATTCCCCACCTCTGATTCCCCATATCTGATTTCCCGCCTCTGTTTCCCCGCCTCTGATTCCCCGCCTCTGTTTCCCCATATCTAATTCCCAACCTCTGATGCCCCAACTCTGATTCCCTGCCTCTGATTCCCCGCGTTCTATTCCCTGCCTCTGATTCCCCGCCTGTGATTCCCCATCTCTGATTCACCACCTCTGATTCCCCACCTCTGATTCCCCATATCTAATTCCCCGCCTCTGTTTGCCCGACTCTGATTCCCCGCCTCTGTTTCCCCATATCTGATTCCCCACCTCTGAATCCCCAACTCTGATTCCCTGCCTCTGATTCCCCAGCTCTGATTCCCCGCCTTTGATTCCCCCGTCTGATTCCCAGCCTCTGAAACCCCGTGTCTGATTTCTTGCCTCTGATTCCCCGCCTCTGATTCCCCATCTCTGATTCACAGCCTCTGATTCCCCACCTCTGATTCCCCATCTCTGATTCCGCACATCTGTTCCCTGCCTCTGATTCCACGACTCTGATCCCCACCTCTGATTCCGCAGCTCTGATTCCCCGCCTCTGATTCCCCAACTCTGATTCCCCGCCTCTGATTCCCCAACTCTGATTCCCCGCCTCTGATTCCCCAACTCTGATTCCCTGCCTCTGATTCCCCAGCTTCATTCCCCGCCTTTGATTCCCCCCGTCTGATTCCCAGCCTCTGAATCCCCGTGACTGATAACCTGCCTCTGATTCCCCGCCTCTGATTCCCCATCTCAGATTCACCGCCTCTGATTCCCCACCTCTGATTCCCCATCCCTGATTCCGCACATCCGACTCCCTGCCTCTGATTCCCCGACTCTGATTCCCCACCTCTGATTCCCCAGCTCTGATTCCCCGCCTCTGATTCCCCAACTCTGATTCCCCGCCTCTGATTCCACAGCTCTGATTCCCCGCCTCTGATTCCCCGTGTTTGATCCCCTGCCTCTGATTCCCCGCCTCTGATTCCCCATCTCTGATTCACCGCCTTTGATTCGCCACCTCTGATTCCCCATATCTGATTCCTCGCCACTGTTTCCCCGCATCTGATTCCCCGCCTCTGATTCCCCATATCTCATTCCCCGCCTCTGATTCGCCAGCTATGATTCCCCGCCTCTGATTCCCCGCGTCTGATTCCCTGCCTCTGATTCCCCGCCTCTGATTCCACATCTCTGATTCACCACCTCTGATTCCACGCGTCTGATTCCCGGCCTCTGATTCCCCATCTCTGATTCCCCATCTCTGATTCCCCAATTCTGATTCCCCGCCTCTGATTCCCCAGCTCTGATTCCTCGCCTCTGATTCCCTTCCTTTGATTCCCAACCTCTGATTCCCCAACTCTGATTTCCCATATTGATTCCCTGCGTCTGATTCCCCACCTCTGATTCCCCAACTCTGATTCCCCGCCTCTGATTCCCCAGCTCTGATTCCCCGCATCTGATTCCCCGTGTTTGATTCCCTGCCTCTGATTCCCCACCTCTGATTCCCCATATCTGATTCCCCGCCTCTGTTTCCCCACCTTTGATTCCCCGCCTCTGTTTCCCAATATCTAAGTCCCCGCCTCTGATTCCCCAACTCTGATTCCCCACCTCTGATTCCCCAACTCTGATTCCCCGCCTCTGATTCCCCAGCTCTGATTCCCCGCCTCTGATTCCCCGTGTTTGATCCCCTGCCTCTGATTCCCCGCCTCTGATTCCCCATCTCTGATTCACCGCCTTTGATTCGCCACCTCTGATTCCCCATATCTGATTCCTCGCCTCTGTTTCCCCGCCTCTGATTCCCCGCCTCTGATTCCCCATATCTCATTCCCCGCCTCTGATTCCCCATCTCTGATTCCAGGCCTCTGATTCCCCACCTCTGATTCCCCATATCTGATTCCCCACCTCTGTTTCCCGGCCTCTGATTCCCCGCTTCTGATTCTGAATCCCTGCCTCTGATTCCCCATCTCTGATTCCGCACATCTGATTCCCTGCCTCTGATTCCCCACCTCTGATTCCCCATATCTGATTTCCCGCCTCTGTTTCCCCGCCTCTGATTCCCCGCCTCTGTTTCCCCATATCTAATTCCCAACCTCTGATGCCCCAACTCTGATTCCCTGCCTCTGATTCCCCGCGTTCTATTCCCTGCCTCTGATTCCCCGCCTGTGATTCCCCATCTCTGATTCACCACCTCTGATTCCCCACCTCTGATTCCCCATATCTAATTCCCCGCCTCTGTTTGCCCGACTCTGATTCCCCGCCTCTGTTTCCCCATATCTGATTCCCCGCCTCTGAATCCCCAACTCTGATTCCCTGCCTCTGATTCCCCAGCTCTGATTCCCCGCCTTTGATTCCCCCGTCTGATTCCCAGCCTCTGAAACCCCGTGTCTGATTTCTTGCCTCTGATTCCCCGCCTCTGATTCCCCATCTCTGATTCACAGCCTCTGATTCCCCACCTCTGATTCCCCATCTCTGATTCCGCACATCTGTTCCCTGCCTCTGATTCCACGACTCTGATCCCCACCTCTGATTCCGCAGCTCTGATTCCCCGCCTCTGATTCCCCAACTCTGATTCCCCGCCTCTGATTCCCCAGCTCTGATTCCCCGCCTCTGATTCCCCGTGTTTGATCCCCTGCCTCTGATTCCCCGACTCTGATCCCCACCTCTGATTCCGCAGCTCTGATTCCCCGCCTCTGATTCCCCAACTCTGATTCCCCGCCTCTGATTCCCCAACTCTGATTCCCTGCCTCTGATTCCCCAGCTTCATTCCCCGCCTTTGATTCCCCCCGTCTGATTCCCAGCCTCTGAATCCCCGTGACTGATAACCTGCCTCTGATTCCCCGCCTCTGATTCCCCATCTCAGATTCACCGCCTCTGATTCCCCACCTCTGATTCCCCATCCCTGATTCCGCACATCCGACTCCCTGCCTCTGATTCCCCGACTCTGATTCCCCACCTCTGATTCCCCAGCTCTGATTCCCCGCCTCTGATTCCCCAACTCTGATTCCCCGCCTCTGATTCCACAGCTCTCATTCCCCGCCTCTGATTCCCCGTGTTTGATCCCCTGCCTCTGATTCCCCGCCTCTGATTCCCCATCTCTGATTCACCGCCTTTGATTCGCCACCTCTGATTCCCCATATCTGATTCCTCGCCACTGTTTCCCCGCATCTGATTCCCCGCCTCTGATTCCCCATATCTCATTCCCCGCCTCTGATTCGCCAGCTATGATTCCCCGCCTCTGATTCCCCGCGTCTGATTCCCTGCCTCTGATTCCCCGCCTCTGATTCCACATCTCTGATTCACCACCTCTGATTCCACGCGTCTGATTCCCGGCCTCTGATTCCCCATCTCTGATTCCCCATCTCTGATTCCCCAATTCTGATTCCCCGCCTCTGATTCCCCAGCTCTGATTCCTCGCCTCTGATTCCCTTCCTTTGATTCCCAACCTCTGATTCCCCAACTCTGATTTCCCATATTGATTCCCTGCGTCTGATTCCCCGCCTCTGATTCCCCAACTCTGATTCCCCGCCTCTGATTCCCCAGCTCTGATTCCCCGCATCTGATTCCCCGTGTTTGATTCCCTGCCTCTGATTCCCCACCTCTGATTCCCCATATCTGATTCCCCGCCTCTGTTTCCCCACCTTTGATTCCCCGCCTCTGTTTCCCAATATCTAAGTCCCCGCCTCTGATTCCCCAACTCTGATTCCCCACCTCTGATTCCCCAACTCTGATTCCCCGCCTCTGATTCCCCAGCTCTGATTCCCCGCCTCTGATTCCCCGTGTTTGATCCCCTGCCTCTGATTCCCCGCCTCTGATTCCCCATCTCTGATTCACCGCCTTTGATTCGCCACCTCTGATTCCCCATATCTGATTCCTCGCCTCTGTTTCCCCGCCTCTGATTCCCCGCCTCTGATTCCCCATATCTCATTCCCCGCCTCTGATTCCCCATCTCTGATTCCAGGACTCTGATTCCCCACCTCTGATTCCCGGCCTCTTATTCCCGGCATCTGATTCCGGCCTCTGATTCCCGGCCTCTGATTCCCTGCTTCTGATTCCCCATCTCTGATTCCGCAAATCTAATTCCCTGCCTCTGATTCCCCACCTCTGATTCCCCATATCTGATTCCCCACCTCTGTTTCCCCGCCTCTGATTCCCCGCCTCTGTTTCCCCATATCTAAGTCCCCGCCTCTGATTCCCCAACTTTGATTCCCCACCTCTGATTCCCCAGCTCTGATTCCCCGCCTCTGATTCCCCGCATCTGATTCCATGCATCTGATTCCCAGCCTCTGATTCCCAGCCTCTGATTCCAAACCTCTGATTCCCCACCTCTGATTCCCCATATCTGATTCCACGCCTCTGTTTCCCCGCCTCTGATTCCCCGCCTCTGTTTCCCCATATCTGATCCCCGCCTCTATTTGCCCGCATCTGATTCCCCGCCTCTGTTTCCCCATATCTGATTCCCCGCCTCTGAATCCCCAACTCTGATTCCCTGCCTCTAATTTCCCAGCTCTGATTCCCCGCCTCTGATTCCCCGCGTCTGATTACCGGCCTCTGATTCCCCGCCTCTGATTCCCCATCTCTGATTCACAACCTCTGATTCCCCACCTCTGATACCCCATATCTGATTCCCCGCCTCTGTTTCCCCGCCTCTGATTCCCCACTTCTGATTCCCAATATCTGATTCCCTGCCTCTGATTCCCCACCTCTGATTCCCCGCCTCTGATTCGCCAGCTATGATTCCCCGCCTCTGATTCCCCGTGTTTGATTCCCTGCCTCTGATTCCCGGCCTCTGATTCCCCATATCTGATTCCCCGCCTCTGTTTCCCCGCCTCTGATTCCCGGCCTCTGATTCCCCATATCTCATTCCCCGCCTCTGAATCCCCATCTCTGATTCCCGGACTCTGATTCCCCACCTCTGATTCCCTGCTACTGATTCTGATTCCCTGCCTTTGATTCCCCATATCTCATTCCCCGCCTCTGATTCCCCATCTCTGATTCCCCACCTCTGATTCCCCATATCTGATTCCCAGCCTCTGTTTCCCCGCCTCTGATTCCCCGCCTCTGTTTCCCCATATCTGATTCCCGGCCTCTGATTCCCCGCCTCTGATTCCCCGCCTCTGATTCCCTATCTCCGATTCCGCACATCTGATTCCCTGCCTCTGATTCCCCGACTCTGATCCCCACCTCTGATTCCCCAGCTCTGATTCCCCGCCTCTGATTCCCCAACTCTGATTCCCCGCCTCTGATTCCCCAGCTCTGATTCCCCGCCTCTGATTCCCCGTGTTTGATTCCCTGCCTCTGATTCCACGCCTCTGATTCCCCATCTCTGATACATCGCCTTTGATTCGCCACCTCTGATTCCCCATATCTGATTCCTCGCCTCTGTTTCCCCGCCTCTGATTCCCCGCCTCTGATTCCCCATATCTCATTCCCCGCCTCTGAATCCCCATCTCTGATTCCCGGACTCTGATTCCCCACCTCTGATTTCCGGCCTCTTATTCCCTGCTTCTGATTCTGATTCCCTGCCTTTGATTCCCCATCTCTGATTCCGCACATCTGATTCCCTGCCTCTGATTCCCCATCTCTGATTCCCCATATCTGATTCCCCGCCTCTGATTCCCTGCCTCTGTTTCCCAATATCTAAGTCCCCGCCTCTGATTCCCCAACTCTGATTCCCCACCTCTGATTCCCCAGCTCTGATTCCCCGCCTCTGATTCCCCGCATCTGATTCCCTGCATCTGATTCCAAGCCTCTGATTCCCTGCCTCTGATTCCCAACCTCTGATTCCCCACCTCTGATTCCCCATATCTGATTCCCAGCCTCTGTTTCCCCGCCTCTGATTCCCCGCCTCTGTTTCCCCATATCTGATTCCCGGCCTCTGATTCCCCGCCTCTGATTCCCCGCCTCTGATTCCCTATCTCCGATTCCGCACATCTGATTCCCTGCCTCTGATTCCCCGCCTCTGATTCCCCGCCTCTGATTCCCTGCCTCTGATTCCCAACCTCTGATTCCCCACCTCTGATTCCCCGTGTTTGATACCCCGCCTCTGTTTCCCCGCCTCTGATTCCCCGCCTCTGATTCCCCAACTCTAATTCCCCGCCTCTGATTCCCCATATCTGATTCCCCGCCTCTGTTTCCCCGCCTCTGATTCCCCGCCCCTGTTTCCCCATATCTGATTCCCTGCCTCTGATTACCCAACTTTGATTCCCAGCCTCTGCTTCCCCAGCTCTGATTCCCCGCCTCTGATTCCCCGTGTTTGATTCCCTGCCTCTGATTCCCCGCCTCTGATTCCCCATCTCTGTTTCAGCACCTTTGATTCGCCACCTCTGATTCCCCATATCTGATTCCCCACCTCTGTTTTCCCGCCTCTGATTCCCCGCCTCTGATTCTCCATATCTCATTCCCCGCCTCTGAATCCCCATCTCTGATTCCCCACCTCTGATTCCCGGCCTCTTATTCCCAGCATCTGATTCCAAGCCTCTGATTCCCGGCCTCTGACTCCCCGCTTCTGATTCTGATTTCCTGCCTCTGATTCCTCATCTCTGATTCCGCACATCTGATTACCTGCCTCTGATTCCCCACCTCTGATTCCCCATATCTGATTCCCCGCCTCTGATTCCCCGCATCCGATTCCCCATATCTGATTCCCCGCCTCTGTTTCCCCGCCCCTGATTCCCCGCCTCTGTTTCCCCATATCTGATTCCCCGCCTCTGATTCCCAACTATGATTCCCCGCCTCTGATTCCCCAGCTCTGATTCCCTGCCTCTGATTCCCCGCGTTCTATTCCCTGCCTCTGATTCCCCGCCTGTGATTCCCCATCTCTGATAAACCACCTCTGATTCCCCACCACTGATTCCCCATATCTAATTCCCCGCCTCTGTTTGCCCGCCTCTGATTCCCCACCTCTGATTCCCCATATCTAATTCCCCGCCTCTGTTTGCCCGCCTCTGATTCCCCGCCTCTGTTTCCCCATATCTGATTCCCCGCCTCTGAATCCCCAACTCTGATTCCCTGCCTCTGATTCCCCAGCTCTGATTCCCCGCCTTTGACTCCCCCGTCTGATTCCCAGCCTCTGAAACCCCGTGTCTGATTTCTTGCCTCTGATTCCCCGCCTCTGATTCCCCATCTCTGATTCACAGCCTCTGATTCCCCACCTCTGATTCCCCATCTCTGATTCCGCACATCTGATTCCCTGCCTCTGTTTCCCCGACTCTGATCCCCACCTCTGATTCCCCAGCTCTGATTCCCCGCCTCTGATTCCCCAACTCTGATTCCCCGCCTCTGATTCCCCAGCTCTGATTCCCCGCCTCTGATTCCCCGTGTTTGATTCCCTGCCTCTGATTCCACGCCTCTGATTCCCCATCTCTGATTCATCGCCTTTGATTCGCCACCTCTGATTCCCCATATCTGATTCCTCGCCTCTGTTTCCCCGCCTCTGATTCCCCGCCTCTGATTCCCCATATCTCATTCCCCGCCTCTGATTCCCCATCTCTGATTCCCGGACTCTGATTCCCCACCTCTGATTCCCGGCCTCTTATTCCCGGCATCTGATTCCGGCCTCTGATTCCCCACCTCTGATTCCCCATATCTGATTCCCCACCTCTGTTTCCCGGCCTCTGATTCCCCGCTTCTGATTCTGAATCCCTGCCTCTGATTCCCCATCTCTGATTCCGCACATCTGATTCCCTGCCTCTGATTCCCCACCTCTGATTCCCCATATCCGATTTCCCGCCTCTGTTTCCCCGCCTCTGATTCCCCGCCTCTGTTTCCCCATATCTAATTCCCAACCTCTGATGCCCCAACTCTGATTCCCTGCCTCTGATTCCCCGCGTTCTATTCCCTGCCTCTGATTCCCCGCCTGTGATTCCCCATCTCAGATTCACCACCTCTGATTCCCCACCTCTGATTCCCCATATCTAATTCCCCGCCTCTGTTTGCCCGACTCTGATTCCCCGCCTCTGTTTCCCCATATCTGATTCCCCGCCTCTGAATCCCCAACTCTGATTCCCTGCCTCTGATTCCCCAGCTCTGATTCCCCGCCTTTGATTCCCCCGTCTGATTCCCAGCCTCTGAAACCCCGTGTCTGATTTCTTGCCTCTGATTCCCCGCCTCTGATTCCCCATCTCTGATTCACAGCCTCTGATTCCCCACCTCTGATTCCCCATCTCTGATTCCGCACATCTGTTCCCTGCCTCTGATTCCACGACTCTGATCCCCACCTCTGATTCCGCAGCTCTGATTCCCCGCCTCTGATTCCCCAACTCTGATTCCCCGCCTCTGATTCCCCAGCTCTGATTCCCCGCCTCTGATTCCCCGTGTTTGATCCCCTGCCTCTGATTCCCCGACTCTGATCCCCACCTCTGATTCCGCAGCTCTGATTCCCCGCCTCTGATTCCCCAACTCTGATTCCCCGCCTCTGATTCCCCAACTCTGATTCCCTGCCTCTGATTCCACAGCTTCATTCCCCGCCTTTGATTCCCCCCGTCTGATTCCCAGCCTCTGAATCCCCGTGACTGATAACCTGCCTCTGATTCCCCGCCTCTGATTCCCCATCCCAGATTCACCGCCTCTGATTCCCCACCTCTGATTCCCCATCTCTGATTCCGCACATCCGACTCCCTGCCTCTGATTCCCCGACTCTGATTCCCCACCTCTGATTCCCCAGCTCTGATTCCCCGCCTCTGATTCCCCAACTCTGATTCCCCGCCTCTGATTCCACAGCTCTGATTCCCCGCCTCTGATTCCCCGTGTTTGATCCCCTGCCTCTGATTCCCCGCCTCTGATTCCCCATCTCTGATTCACCGCCTTTGATTCGCCACCTCTGATTCCCCATATCTGATTCCTCGCCACTGTTTCCCCGCATCTGATTCCCCGCCTCTGATTCCCCATATCTCATTCCCCGCCTCTGATTCGCCAGCTATGATTCCCCGCCTCTGATTCCCCGCGTCTGATTCCCTGCCTCTGATTCCCCGCCTCTGATTCCACATCTCTGATTCACCACCTCTGATTCCACGCGTCTGATTCCCCGCCTCTGATTCCCCATCTCTGATTCCCCATCTCTGATTCCCCAATTCTGATTCCCCGCCTCTGATTCCCCAGCTCTGATTCCTCGCCTCTGATTCCCTTCCTTTGATTCCCAACCTCTGATTCCCCAACTCTGATTTCCCATATTGATTCCCTGCGTCTGATTCCCCGCCTCTGATTCCCCAACACTGATTCCCCGCCTCTGATTCCCCAGCTCTGATTCCCCGCATCTGATTCCCCGTGTTTGATTCCCTGCCTCTGATTCCCCACCTCTGATTCCCCATATCTGATTCCCCGCCTCTGTTTCCCCACCTTTGATTCCCCGCCTCTGTTTCCCAATATCTAAGTCCCCGCCTCTGATTCCCCTACTCTGATTCCCCGCCTCTGATTCCCCAGCTCTGATTCCCCGCCTCTGATTCCCCGTGTTTGATCCCCTGCCTCTGATTCCCCGCCTCTGATTCCCCATCTCTGATTCACCGCCGTTGATTCGCCACCTCTGATTCCCCATATCTGATTCCTCGCCTCTGTTTCCCCGCCTCTGATTCCCCGCCTCTGATTCCCCATATCTCATTCCCCGCCTCTGATTCCCCATCTCTGATTCCAGGACTCTGATTCCCCACCTCTGATTCCCGGCCTCTTATTCCCGGCATCTGATTCCGGCCTCTGATTCCCGGCCTCTGATTCCCTGCTTCTGATTCCCCATCTCTGATTCCGCAAATCTAATTCCCTGCCTCTGATTCCCCACCTCTGATTCCCCATATCTGATTCCCCACCTCTGTTTCCCCGCCTCTGATTCCCCGCCTCTGTTTCCCCATATCTAAGTCCCCGCCTCTGATTCCCCAACTTTGATTCCCCACCTCTGATTCCCCAGCTCTGATTCCCCGCCTCTGATTCCCCGCATCTGATTCCATGCATCTGATTCCCAGCCTCTGATTCCCAGCCTCTGATTCCCAACCTCTGATTCCCCACCTCTGATTCCCCATATCTGATTCCACGCCTCTGTTTCCCCGCCTCTGATTCCCCGCCTCTGTTTCCCCATATCTGATCCCCGCCTCTATTTGCCCGCATCTGATTCCCCGCCTCTGTTTCCCCATATCTGATTCCCCGCCTCTGAATCCCCAACTCTGATTCCCTGCCTCTAATTTCCCAGCTCTGATTCCCCGCCTCTGATTCCCCGCGTCTGATTACCGGCCTCTGATTCCCCGCCTCTGATTCCCCATCTCTGATTCACAACCTCTGATTCCCCACCTCTGATACCCCATATCTGATTCCCCGCCTCTGTTTCCCCACCTCTGATTCCCCACCTCTGATTCCCAATATCTGATTCCCCGCCTCTGATTCCCCACCTCTGATTCCCCGCCTCTGATTC
This sequence comes from Narcine bancroftii, assembly GCF_036971445.1. NCBI lineage: Eukaryota > Metazoa > Chordata > Chondrichthyes > Torpediniformes > Narcinidae > Narcine > Narcine bancroftii. The sequence goes on from NC_091475.1 coordinate 111,430,670, forward strand.
GCCAGCTATGATTCCCCGCCTCTGATTCCCCGTGTTTGATTCCCGGCCTCTGATTCCCCACCTCTGATTCCCCATATCTGATTCCCCACCTCTGTTTCCCGGCCTCTGATTCCCCGCTTCTGATTCTGAATCCCTGCCTCTGATTCCCCATCTCTGATTCCGCACATCTGATTCCCTGCCTCTGATTCCCCACCTCTGATTCCCCATATCTGATTTCCCGCCTCTGTTTCCCCGCCTCTGATTCCCCGCCTCTGTTTCCCCATATCTAATTCCCAACCTCTGATGCCCCAACTCTGATTCCCTGCCTCTGATTCCCCGCGTTCTATTCCCTGCCTCTGATTCCCCGCCTGTGATTCCCCATCTCAGATTCACCACCTCTGATTCCCCACCTCTGATTCCCCATATCTAATTCCCCGCCTCTGTTTGCCCGACTCTGATTCCCCGCCTCTGTTTCCCCATATCTGATTCCCCGCCTCTGAATCCCCAACTCTGATTCCCTGCCTCTGATTCCCCAGCTCTGATTCCCCGCCTTTGATTCCCCCGTCTGATTCCCAGCCTCTGAAACCCCGTGTCTGATTTCTTGCCTCTGATTCCCCGCCTCTGATTCCCCATCTCTGATTCACAGCCTCTGATTCCCCACCTCTGATTCCCCATCTCTGATTCCGCACATCTGTTCCCTGCCTCTGATTCCACGACTCTGATCCCCACCTCTGATTCCGCAGCTCTGATTCCCCGCCTCTGATTCCCCAACTCTGATTCCCCGCCTCTGATTCCCCAGCTCTGATTCCCCGCCTCTGATTCCCCGTGTTTGATCCCCTGCCTCTGATTCCCCGACTCTGATCCCCACCTCTGATTCCGCAGCTCTGATTCCCCGCCTCTGATTCCCCAACTCTGATTCCCCGCCTCTGATTCCCCAACTCTGATTCCCTGCCTCTGATTCCACAGCTTCATTCCCCGCCTTTGATTCCCCCCGTCTGATTCCCAGCCTCTGAATCCCCGTGACTGATAACCTGCCTCTGATTCCCCGCCTCTGATTCCCCATCCCAGATTCACCGCCTCTGATTCCCCACCTCTGATTCCCCATCTCTGATTCCGCACATCCGACTCCCTGCCTCTGATTCCCCGACTCTGATTCCCCACCTCTGATTCCCCAGCTCTGATTCCCCGCCTCTGATTCCCCAACTCTGATTCCCCGCCTCTGATTCCACAGCTCTGATTCCCCGCCTCTGATTCCCCGTGTTTGATCCCCTGCCTCTGATTCCCCGCCTCTGACTCCCCATCTCTGATTCACCGCCTTTGATTCGCCACCTCTGATTCCCCATATCTGATTCCTCGCCACTGTTTCCCCGCATCTGATTCCCCGCCTCTGATTCCCCATATCTCATTCCCCGCCTCTGATTCGCCAGCTATGATTCCCCGCCTCTGATTCCCCGCGTCTGATTCCCTGCCTCTGATTCCCCGCCTCTGATTCCACATCTCTGATTCACCACCTCTGATTCCACGCGCCTGATTCCCCGCCTCTGATTCCCCATCTCTGATTCCCCATCTCTGATTCCCCAATTCTGATTCCCCGCCTCTGATTCCCCAGCTCTGATTCCTCGCCTCTGATTCCCTTCCTTTGATTCCCAACCTCTGATTCCCCAACTCTGATTTCCCATATTGATTCCCTGCGTCTGATTCCCCGCCTCTGATTCCCCAACACTGATTCCCCGCCTCTGATTCCCCAGCTCTGATTCCCCGCATCTGATTCCCCGTGTTTGATTCCCTGCCTCTGATTCCCCACCTCTGATTCCCCATATCTGATTCCCCGCCTCTGTTTCCCCACCTTTGATTCCCCGCCTCTGTTTCCCAATATCTAAGTCCCCGCCTCTGATTCCCCAACTCTGATTCCCCGCCTCTGATTCCCCAGCTCTGATTCCCCGCCTCTGATTCCCCGTGTTTGATCCCCTGCCTCTGATTCCCCGCCTCTGATTCCCCATCTCTGATTCACCGCCGTTGATTCGCCACCTCTGATTCCCCATATCTGATTCCTCGCCTCTGTTTCCCCGCCTCTGATTCCCCGCCTCTGATTCCCCATATCTCATTCCCCGCCTCTGATTCCCCATCTCTGATTCCAGGACTCTGATTCCCCACCTCTGATTCCCGGCCTCTTATTCCCGGCATCTGATTCCGGCCTCTGATTCCCGGCCTCTGATTCCCTGCTTCTGATTCCCCATCTCTGATTCCGCAAATCTAATTCCCTGCCTCTGATTCCCCACCTCTGATTCCCCATATCTGATTCCCCACCTCTGTTTCCCCGCCTCTGATTCCCCGCCTCTGTTTCCCCATATCTAAGTCCCCGCCTCTGATTCCCCAACTTTGATTCCCCACCTCTGATTCCCCAGCTCTGATTCCCCGCCTCTGATTCCCCGCATCTGATTCCATGCATCTGATTCCCAGCCTCTGATTCCCAGCCTCTGATTCCCAACCTCTGATTCCCCACCTCTGATTCCCCATATCTGATTCCACGCCTCTGTTTCCCCGCCTCTGATTCCCCGCCTCTGTTTCCCCATATCTGATCCCCGCCTCTATTTGCCCGCATCTGATTCCCCGCCTCTGTTTCCCCATATCTGATTCCCCGCCTCTGAATCCCCAACTCTGATTCCCTGCCTCTAATTTCCCAGCTCTGATTCCCCGCCTCTGATTCCCCGCGTCTGATTACCGGCCTCTGATTCCCCGCCTCTGATTCCCCATCTCTGATTCACAACCTCTGATTCCCCACCTCTGATACCCCATATCTGATTCCCCGCCTCTGTTTCCCCACCTCTGATTCCCCACCTCTGATTCCCAATATCTGATTCCCCGCCTCTGATTCCCCACCTCTGATTCCCCGCCTCTGATTCGCCAGCTATGATTCCCCGCCTCTGATTCCCCGTGTTTGATTCCCTGCCTCTGATTCCCGGCCTCTGATTCCCCATATCTGATTCCCCGCCTCTGTTTCCTCGCCTCTGATTCCCGGCCTCTGATTCCCCATATCTCATTCCCCGCCTCTGAATCCCCATCTCTGATTCCCGGACTCTGATTCCCCACCTCTGATTCCCTGCTACTGATTCTGATTCCCTGCCTTTGATTCCCCATATCTCATTCCCCGCCTCTGATTCCCCATCTCTGATTCCCCACCTCTGATTCCCCATATCTGATTCCCAGCCTCTGTTTCCCCGCCTCTGATTCCCCGCCTCTGTTTCCCCATATCTGATTCCCGGCCTCTGATTCCCCGCCTCTGATTCCCCGCCTCTGATTCCCTATCTCCGATTCCGCACATCTGATTCCCTGCCTCTGATTCCCCGCCACTGATTCCCCGCCTCTGATTCCCTGCCTCTGATTCCCAACCTCTGATTCCCCACCTCTGATTCCCCGTGTTTGATTCCCCGCCTCTGTTTCCCCGCCTCTGATTCCCCGCCTCTGATTCCCCAACTCTAATTCCCCGCCTCTGATTCCCCATATCTGATTCCCCGCCTCTGTTTCCCCGCCTCTGATTCCCCGCCCCTGTTTCCCCATATCTGATTCCCTGCCTCTGATTCCCCAACTTTGATTCCCAGCCTCTGATTCCCCAGCTCTGATTCCCCGCCTCTGATTCCCCGTGTTTGATTCCCTGCCTCTGATTCCCCATCTCTGATTCACCACCTTTGATTCGCCACCTCTGATTCCCCATATCTGATTCCCCACCTCTGTTTTCCCGCCTCTGTTTTCCCGCCTCTGATTCCCCGCCTCTGATTCTCCATATCTCATTCCCCGCCTCTGAATCCCCATCTCTGATTCCCGGACTCTGATTCCCCACCTCTGATTCCCGGCCTCTTATTCCCAGCATCTGATTCCAGGCCTCTGATTCCCGGCCTCTGACTCCCCGCTTCTGATTCTGATTCCCTGCCTCTGATTCCCCATCTCTGATTCTGCACATCTGATTACCTGACTCTGATTCCCCACCTCTGATTCCCCATATCTGATTCCCCGCCTCTGATTCCCCGCATCCGATTCCCCATATCTGATTCCCCGCCTCTGTTTCCCCGCCCCTGATTCCCCGCCTCTGTTTCCCCATATCTGATTCCCCGCCTCTGATTCCCAACTATGATTCCCCGCCTCTGATTCCCCAGCTCTGATTCCCTGCCTCTGATTCCCCGCGTTCTATTCCCTGCCTCTGATTCCCCGCCTGTGATTCCCCATCTCTGATAAACCACCTCTGATTCCCCACCACTGATTCCCCATATCTAATTCCCCGCCTCTGTTTGCCCGCCTCTGATTCCCCACCTCTGATTCCCCATATCTAATTCCCCGCCTCTGTTTGCCCGCCTCTGATTCCCCGCCTCTGTTTCCCCATATCTGATTCCCCGCCTCTGAATCCCCAACTCTGATTCCCTGCTTCTGATTCCCCAGCTCTGATTCCCCGCCTTTGATTCCCCCGTCTGATTCCCAGCCTCTGAAACCCCGTGTCTGATTTCTTGCCTCTGATTCCCCGCCTCTGATTCCCCATCTCTGATTCACAGCCTCTGATTCCCCACCTCTGATTCCCCATCTCTGATTCCGCACATCTGATTCCCTGCCTCTGATTCCCCGACTCTGATCCCCACCTCTGATTCCCCAGCTCTGATTCCCCGCCTCTGATTCCCCAACTCTGATTCCCCGCCTCTGATTCCCCAGCTCTGATTCCCCGCCTCTGATTCCACGCCTCTGATTCCCCATCTCTGATTCATCGCCTTTGATTCGCCACCTCTGATTCCCCATATCTGATTCCTCGCCTCTGTTTCCCCGCCTCTGATTCCCCGCCTCTGATTCCCCATATCTCATTCCCCGCCTCTGATTCCCCATCTCTGATTCCCGGACTCTGATTCCCCGCCTCTGATTCCCGGCCTCTTATTCCCGAAATCTGATTCCGGCCTCTGATTCCCCACCTCTGATTCCCCATATCTGATTCCCCACCTCTGTTTCCCGGCCTCTGATTCCCCGCTTCTGATTCTGAATCCCTGCCTCTGATTCCCCATCTCTGATTCCGCACATCTGATTCCCTGCCTCTGATTCCCCACCTCTGATTCCCCATATCTGATTTCCCGCCTCTGTTTCCCCGCCTCTGATTCCCCGCCTCTGTTTCCCCATATCTAATTCCCAACCTCTGATGCCCCAACTCTGATTCCCTGCCTCTGATTCCCCGCGTTCTATTCCCTGCCTCTGATTCCCCGCCTGTGATTCCCCATCTCTGATTCACCACCTCTGATTCCCCACCTCTGATTCCCCATATCTAATTCCCCGCCTCTGTTTGCCCGACTCTGATTCCCCGCCTCTGTTTCCCCATATCTGATTCCCCGCCTCTGAATCCCCAACTCTGATTCCCTGCCTCTGATTCCCCAGCTCTGATTCCCCGCCTTTGATTCCCCCGTCTGATTCCCAGCCTCTGAAACCCCGTGTCTGATTTCTTGCCTCTGATTCAACGCCTCTGATTCCCCATCTCTGATTCACAGCCTCTGATTCCCCACCTCTGATTCCCCATCTCTGATTCCACAGCTCTGATTCCCCGCCTCTGATTCCCCAACTCTGATTCCCCGCCTCTGATTCCCCAGCTCTGATTCCCCGCCTCTGATTCCCCGTGTTTGATCCCCTGCCTCTGATTCCCCGACTCTGATCCTCACCTCTGATTCCGCAGCTCTGATTCCCCGCCTCTGATTCCCCAACTCTGATTCCCCGCCTCTGATTCCCCATCTCTGATTCCCTGCCTCTGATTCCCCAGCTTCATTCCCCGCCTTTGATTCCCCCGTCTGATTCCCAGCCTCTGAATCCCCGTGTCTGATAACCTGCCTCTGATTCCCCGCCTCTGATTCCCCATCTCAGATTCACCGCCTCTGATTCCCCACCTCTGATTCCCCATCTCTGATTCCGCACATCCGAATCCCTGCCTCTGATTCCCCGACTCTGATTCCCCACCTCTGATTCCCCAGCTCTGATTCCCCGCCTCTGATTCCCCAACTCTGATTCCCCGCCTCTGATTCCACAGCTCTGATTCCCCGCCTCTGATTCCCCGTGTTTGATCCCCTGCCTCTGATTCCCCGCCTCTGATTCCCCATCTCTGATTCACCGCCTTTGATTCGCCACCTCTGATTCCCCATATCTGATTCCTCGCCACTGTTTCCCCGCCTCTGATTCCCCGCCTCTGATTCCCCATATCTCATTCCCCGCCTCTGATTCGCCAGCTATGATTCCCCGCCTCTGATTCCCCGCGTCTGATTCCCTGCCTCTGATTCCCCGCCTCTGATTCCACATCTCTGATTCACCACCTCTGATTCCACGCGTCTGATTCCCCGCCTCTGATTCCCCATCTCTGATTCCCCATCTCTGATTCCCCAATTCTGATTCCCCGCCTCTGATTCCCCAGCTCTGATTCCTCGCCTCTGATTCCCTTCCTTTGATTCCCAACCTCTGATTCCCCAACTCTGATTTCCCATATTGATTCCCTGCGTCTGATTCCCCACCTCTGATTTCCCATATTGATTCCCTGCGTCTGATTCCCCGCCTCTGATTCCCCAACTCTGATTCCCCGCCTCTGATTCCCCAGCTCTGATTCCCCGCATCTGATTCCCCGTGTTTGATTCCCTGCCTCTGATTCCCCACCTCTGATTCCCCATATCTGATTCCCCACCTCTGTTTCCCCACCTTTGATTCCCCGCCTCCGTTTCCCAATATCTAAGTCCCCTCCTCTGATTCCCCAACTCTGATTCCCCACCTCTGATTCCCCAACTCTGATTCCCCGCCTCTGATTCCCCAGCTCTGATTCCCCGCCTCTGATTCCCCGTGTTTGATCCCCTGCCTCTGATTCCCCGCCTCTGATTCCCCATGTCTCATTCCCCGCCTCTGATTCCCCATCTCTGATTCCCGGACTCTGATTCCCCACCTCTGATTCCCGGCCTCTTATTCCCGGCATCTGATTCCGGCCTCTGATTCCCGGCCTCTGATTCCCTGCTTCTGATTCCCCATCTCTGATTCCGCAAATCTAATACCCTGCCTCTGATTCCCCACCTCTGATTCCCCATATCTGATTCCCCGCCTCTGTTTCCCCGCCTCTGATTCCCCGCCTCTGTTTCCCCATATCTAATCCCCGCCTCTGATTCCCCAACTTTGATTCCCCACCTCTGATTCCCCAGCTCTGATTCCCCGCCTCTGATTCCCCGCATCTGATTCCATGCATCTGATTCCCAGCCTCTGATTCCCAGCCTCTGATTCCCAACCTCTGATTCCCCACCTCTGATTCCCCATATCTGATTCCACGCCTCTGTTTCCCCGCCTCTGATTCCCCGCCTCTGTTTCCCCATATCTGATCCCCGCCTCTATTTGCCCGCATCTGATTCCCCGCCTCTGTTTCCCCATATCTGATTCCCCGCCTCTGAATCCCCAACTCTGATTCCCTGCCTCTAATTTCCCAGCTCTGATTCCCCGCCTCTGATTCCCCGCGTCTGATTACCGGCCTCTGATTCCCCGCCTCTGATTCCCCATCTCTGATTCACAACCTCTGATTCCCCACCTCTGATACCCCATATCTGATTCCCCGCCTCTGTTTCCCCGCCTTTGATTCCCCACCTCTGATTCCCAATATCTGATTCCCCGCCTCTGATTCCCCACCTCTGATTCCCCGCCTCTGATTCGCCAGCTATGATTCCCCGCCTCTGATTCCCCGTGTTTGATTCCCTGCCTCTGATTCCCGGCCTCTGATTCCCCAACTCTGATTCACCGCCTTTGATTCGCCACCTCTGATTCCCCATATCTGATTCCCCGCCGCTGTTTCCCCGCCTCTGATTCCCCGCCTCTGATTCCCCATATCTCATTCCCCGCCTCTGAATCCCCATCTATGATTCCCGGACTCTGATTCCCCACCTCTGATTCCCTGCTACTGATTCTGATTCCCTGCCTTTGATTCCCCATCTCTGATTCCGCACATCTGATTCCCTGCCTCTGATTCCCCATCTCTGATTCCCCATATCTGATTCCCCGCTTCTGTTTCCCCGCCTCTGATTCCCCGCCTCTGTTTCCCAATATCTAAGTCCCCGCCTCTGATTCCACAACTCTAATTCCCCACCTCTGATTCCCCAGCTCTGATTCCCCGCCCCTGATTCCCCGCATCTGATTCCCTGCATCTGATTCCAAGCCTCTTATTCCCTGCCTCTGATTCCCAACCTCTGATTCCCCACCTCTGATTCCCCATATCTGATTCCCAGCCTCTGTTACCCCGCCTCTGATTCCCCGCCTCTGTTTCCCCATATCTGATTCCCGGCCTCTGGTTCCCCGCCTCTGATTCCCCGCCTCTGATTCCCTGCCTCTGATTCCCCATCTCCGATTCCGCACATCTGATTCCCTGCCTCTGATTCCCCGCCTCTGATTCCCCGCCTCTGATTCCCTGCCTCTGATTCCCAACCTCTGATTCCCCACCTCTGATTCCCCGTGTTTGATTCCCCGCCTCTGTTTCCCCGCCTCTGATTCCCCGCCTCTGATTCCCCAACTCTAATTCCCCGCCTCTGATTCCCCATATCTGATTCCCCGCCTCTGTTTCCCCACCTCTGATTCCCCACCCCTGTTTCCCCATATCTGATTCCCTGCCTCTGATTCCCCAACTTTGATTCCCAGCATCTGATTCCCCAGCTCTGATTCCCCGCCTCTGATTCCCCGCATCTGATTCCCTGCATCTGATTCCAAGCCTCTGATTCCCTGCCTCTGATTCCCAACCTCTGATTCCCCACCTCTGATTCCCCATATCTGATCCCCAGCCTCTGTTTCCCCGCCTCTGTTTCCCCATATCTGATTCCCGGCCTCTGATTCCCCGCCTCTGATTCCCCGCCTCTGATTCCCTGCCTCTGATTCCCCATCTCCGATTCCGCACATCTGATTCCCTGCCTCTGATTCCCCGCCTCTGATTCCCCGCCTCTGATTCCCTGCATCTGATTCCCAACCTCTGATTCCCCACCTCTGATTCCCCGTGTTTGATTCCCCGCCTCTGTTTCCCCGCCTCTGATTCCCCGCCTCTGATTCCCCAACTCTAATTCCCCGCCTCTGATTCCCCATATCTGATTCCCTGCCTCTGTGTCCCCGCCTCTGATTCCCCGCCCCTGTTTCCCCATATCTGATTCCCTGCCTCTGATTCCCCAACTTTGATTCCCAGCCTCTGATTCCCCAGCTCTGATTCCCCGCCTTTGATTCCCCCGTCTGATTCCCAGCCTCTGAAACCCCGTGTCTGATTTCTTGCCTCTGATTCCCCGCCTCTGATTCCCCGCCTCTGATTCCCCGTGTTTGATCCCCTGCCTCTGATTCCCCGACTCTGATCCCCACCTCTGATTCCGCAGCTCTGATTCCCCGCCTCTGATTCCCCAACTCTGATTCCCCGCCTCTGATTCCCCAGCTCTGATTCCCCGCCTCTGATTCCCCGTGTTTGATCCCCTGCCTCTGATTCCCCGACTCTGATCCCCACCTCTGATTCCGCAGCTCTGATTCCCCGCCTCTGATTCCCCAACTCTGATTCCCCGCCTCTGATTCCCCAACTCTGATTCCCTGCCTCTGATTCCCCAGCTTCATTCCCCGCCTTTGATTCCCCCCGTCTGATTCCCAGCCTCTGAATCCCCGTGTCTGATAACCTGCCTCTGATTCCCCGCCTCTGATTCCCCATCTCAGATTCACCGCCTCTGATTCCCCACCTCTGATTCCCCATCTCTGATTCCGCACATCCGACTCCCTGCCTCTGATTCCCCGAATCTGATTCCCCACCTCTGATTCCCCAGCTCTGATTCCCCGCCTCTGATTCCCCAACTCTGATTCCCCGCCTCTGATTCCACAGCTCTGATTCCCCGCCTCTGATTCCCCGTGTTTGATCCCCTGCCTCTGATTCCCCGCCTCTGATTCCCCATCTCTGATTCACCGCCTTTGATTCGCCACCTCTGATTCCCCATATCTGATTCCTCGCCACTGTTTCCCCGCCTCTGATTCCCCGCCTCTGATTCCCCATATCTCATTCCCCGCCTCTGATTCGCCAGCTATGATTCCCCGCCTCTGATTCCCCGCGTCTGATTCCCTGCCTCTGATTCCCCGCCTTTGATTCCACATCTCTGATTCACCACCTCTGATTCCACGCGTCTGATTCCCCGCCTCTGATTCCCCATCTCTGATTCCCCATCTCTGATTCCCCAATTCTGATTCCCCGCCTCTGATTCCCCAGCTCTGATTCCTCGCCTCTGATTCCCTTCCTTTGATTCCCAACCTCTGATTCCCCAACTCTGATTTCCCATATTGATTCCCTGCGTCTGATTCCCCACCTCTGATTTCCCATATTGATTCCCTGCGTCTGATTCCCCGCCTCTGATTCCCCAACTCTGATTTCCCGCCTCTGATTCCCCAGCTCTGATTCCCCGCATCTGATTCCCCGTGTTTGATTCCCTGCCTCTGTTTCCCCACCTCTGATTCCCCATATCTGATTCCCCGCCTCTGTTTCCCCACCTTTGATTCCCCGCCTCCGTTTCCCAATATCTAAGTCCCCGCATCTGATTCCCCAACTCTGATTCCCCACCTCTGATTCCCCAACTCTGATTCCCCGCCTCTGATTCCCCAGCTCTGATTCCCGGCCTCTGATTCCCCGTGTTTGATCCCCTGCCTCTGATTCCCCGCCTCTGATTCCCCATGTCTCATTCCCCGCCTCTGATTCCCCATCTCTGATTCCCGGACTCTGATTCCCCACCTCTGATTCCCGGCCTCTTATTCCCTGCATCTGAGTCCGGCCTCTGATTCCCGGCCTCTGATTCCCTGCTTCTGATTCCCCATCTCTGATTCCGCAAATCTAATACCCTGCCTCTGATTCCCCACCTCTGATTCCCCATATCTGATTCCCCGCCTCTGTTTCCCCGCCTCTGATTCCCCGCCTCTGTTTCCCCATATCTAAGTCCCCGCCTCTGATTCCCCAACTTTGATTCCCCACCTCTGATTCCCCAGCTCTGATTCCCCGCCTCTGATTCCCCGCATCTGATTCCATGCATCTGATTCCCAGCCTCTGATTCCCAGCCTCTGATTCCCAACCTCTGATTCCCCACCTCTGATTCCCCATATCTGATTCCACGCCTCTGTTTCCCCGCCTCTGATTCCCCACCTCTGTTTCCCCATATCTGATCCCCGCCTCTATTTGCCCGCATCTGATTACCCGCCTCTGTTTCCCCATATCTGATTCCCCGCCTCTGAATCCCCAACTCTGATTCCCTGCCTCTAATTTCCCAGCTCTGATTCCCCGCCTCTGATCCCCCGCATCTGATTACCGGCCTCTGATTCCCCGCCTCTGATTCCCCATCTCTGATTCACAACCTCTGATTCCCCACCTCTGATACCCCATATCTGATTCCCCGCCTCTGTTTCCCCGCCTTTGATTCACCATCTCTGATTCACCGCCTTTCATTCGCCACCCTGATTCCCCATATCAGATTCCCCGCCTCTGTTTCCCCGCCTCTGATACCCCGCCTCTGATTCCCCATATTTCATTCCCCGCCTCTGATTCCCCATCTCTGATTCCCGGACTCTGATTCCTGGCCTCTTATTCCCGGCATCTGATTCCCGGCCTCTGATCCCGGCCTCTGATTCCCCGCTTCTGATTCTGATCCCTGCCTCTGATTCCCCATCTCTGATTCCGCACATCTGATTCCCTGCCTCTGATTCCCCACCTCTGATTCCCCATATCTGATTCCCCGCCTCTGTTTCCCCGCCTCTAATTCCCCGCCTCTGTTTCCCCATATCTATTTCCCCGCCTCTGATTCCCCGCCTCTGATTCCCCAGCTCTGATTCCCCCCTTCTGAATCCCCAACTCTGATTCCCTGCCTCAGATTCCCCAGCTCTGATTCCCCGCCTCTGATTCCCCAGCTTTGATTCCCTGCCTCTGTTTCGCAACCTCTGATTCCCCACCTCTGATTCCCCATATATGATTCCCCACCTCTGTTTCCCTGCCTCTGATTCCCAGCCTCTGTTTCCCCATATCTGATTCCCCGCCTCTGATTCCCCAACTCTGATTCCCCGCCTCTGATTCCCCAGCTCTGATTCCCCACCTATGATTCCCCGTGTTTGATTCACTGCCTCTGATTCCCCGCATCTGATTCCCCATCTCTGATTCACCGCCTTTCATTCGCCACCTCTGATTCCCCATATCAGATTCCCCGCCTCTGATTCCCTGCCTCTGATTCCCCATCTCCGATTCCGCACATCTGATTCCCCGCCTCAGATTCCCTGCCTCTGATTCCCAACCTCTGATAACCCACCTCTGATTCCCCATATCTGATTCCCCGCCGCTGTTTCCCCGCCTCTGATTCCCCTCCTCTGATTCCCCAACTCTAATTCCCCGCCTCTGATTCCCCAGCTCTGATTCCCCGTGTTTGATTCCCTGCCTCTGATTCCCTGCCCTGATTCCCCATCACTGTTTCACCGCCTTTGATACGCCACCTCTGATTCCCCATATCTGATTCCCCGCCTCTGTTTCCCCGCCTCTGATTCCCTGCCTCTGATTCCCAACCTCTGATTCCACACCTCTGATTCCCCATATCTGATTCCCCGCCTCTGTTTCCCCGCCTCTGATTCCCTGCCCCTGTTTCCCCATATCTGATTCCCTGCCTCTGATTCCCCAACTCTGATCCCCGCCTCTGATTCCCCAGCTCTGATTCCCCACCTCTGATTTCCCGTGTTTGATTCCCTGCCTCTGATTCCCCGCCTCTGATTCCCCATCTCTGATTCACCGCCTTTGATTCGCCACCTCTGATTCCACATATCTGATTCCCCACCTCTGTTTCCCCGCCTCTGATTCCCCGCCTCTGATTCTCCATATCTCATTCCCCGCCTCTGAATCCCCATCTCTGATTCCCGGACTCTGATTCCCCACCTCTGATTCCCGGCCTCTTATTCCCAGCATCTGATTCCCGGCCTCTGATTCCCGGCCTCTGATTCCCTGCTTCTGATTCTGATTCCCTGCCTCTGATTCCCCATCTCTGATTCCGCACATCTGATTCCCTGCCTCTGATTCCCCACCTCTGATTCCCCATATCTGATTTCCCGCCTCTGTTTCCCCGCCTCTGATTCCCCGCCTCTGTTTCCCCATATCTAATTCTCAACCTCTGATGCCCCAACTCTGATTCCCTGCCTCTGATTCCCCGCGTTCTATTCCCTGCCTCTGATTCCCCGCCTGTGATTCCCCATCTCTGATTCACCACCTCTGATTCCCCACCTCTGATTCCCCATATCTAATTCCCCGTCTCTGTTTGCCCGCCTCTGATTCCCCGCCTCTGTTTCCCCATATCTGATTCCCCGCCTCTGAATCCCCAACTCTGATTCCCTGCCTCTGATTCCCCAGCTCTGATTCCCCGCCTTTGATTCCCCCCGTCTCATTCCCAGCCTCTGAATCCCCGTGTCTGATTTCCTGCCTCTGATTCCCCGCCTCTGATTCCCCATCTCTGATTCACAGCCTCTGATTCCCCACCTCTGATTCCCCATCTCTGATTCCGCACATCTGATTCCCTGCCTCTGATTCCCCAGCTCTGCTTCCCCGCCTCTGATTCCCCGTGTTTGATTCCCTGCCTCTGATTCCCCGCCTCTGATTCACCATCTCTGATTCAACGCCTTTGATTCGCCACCTCTGATTCCCCATATCTGATTCCTCGCCTCTGTTTCCCCGCCTCTGATTCCCCTCCTCTGATTCCCCATATCTCATTCCCCGCCTCTTATTCCCCATCTCTGATTCCCGGACTCTGATTCCCCACCTCTGATTCCCGGCCTCTTATTCCCAGCATCTGATTCCGGCGTCTGATTCCCGGCCTCTGATTCCCTGCTTCTGATTCCCCATCTCTGATTCCGCAAATCTAATTCCCTGCGTCTGATTCCCCACCTCTGATTCCCCATATCTGATTCCCCGCCTCTGTTTCCCCGCCTCTGATTCCCCACCTCTGTTTCCCCATATCTAAGTCCCCGCCTCTGATTCGCCAACTTTGATTCCCCACCTCTGATTCCCCAGCTCTGATTACCCGCCTCTGATTCCCCGCATCTGATTCCATGCATCTGATTCCCAGCCTCTGATTCCCAGCCTCTGATTCCCAACCTCTGATTCCCCACCTCTGATCCCCATATCTGATCCCCACCTCTATTTGCCCGCCTCTGATTCCCCGCCTCTGTTTCCCATATCTGATTCCCCGCCTCTGAATCCCCAACTCTGATTCCCTGCCTCTAATTACCCAGCTCTGATTCCCCGCCTCTGATTCCCCGCCTCTGATTACCGGCCTCTGATTCCCCGCCTCTGATTCCCCATCTCTGATTCACAACCTCTGATTCCCCACCTCTGATACCCCATATCTGATTCCCCGCCTCTGTTTCCCCGCCTCTGATTCCCCACCTCTGATTCCCAATATCTGATTCCCCGCCTCTGATTCCCCACCTCTGATTCCCTGCCTCTGATTCCCTGCCCTGATTCCCCATCTCTGTTTCACCGCCTTTGATTCGCCACCTCTGATTCCCCATATCTGATTCCCCGCCTCTGTTTCCCCGCCTCTGATTCCCTGCCTCTGATTCCCAACCTCTGATTCCACACCTCTGATTCCCCATATCTGATACCCCGCCTCTGTTTCCCCGCCTCTGATTCCCTGCCCCTGTTTCCCCATATCTGATTCCCTGCCTCTGATTCCCCAACTCTGATTCCCCGCCTCTGATTCCCCAGCTCTGATTCCCCGCCTCTGATTTCCCGTGTTTGATTCCCTGCCTCTGATTCCCCGCCTCTGATTCCCCATCTCTGATTCACCGCCTTTGATCCGCCACCTCTGATTCCGCATATCTGATTACCCACCTCTGTTTCCCCGCCTCTGATTCCCCGCCTCTGATTCTCCATATCTCATTCCCCGCCTCTGAATCCCCATCTCTGATTCCCGGACTCTGATTCCCCACCTCTGATTCCCGGCCTCTTATTCCCAGCATCTGATTCCCGGCCTCTGATTCCCGGCCTCTGATTCCCCGCTTCTGATTCTGATTCCCTGCCTCTGATTCCCCATCTCTGATTCCGCACATCTGATTCCCTGCCTCTGATTCCCCACCTCTGATTCCCCATATCTGATTTCCCGCCTCTGTTTCCCCGCCTCTGATTCCCCGCCTCTGTTTCCCCATATCTAATTCCCAACCTCTGATGCCCCAACTCTGATTCCCTGCCTCTGATTTCCCGCGTTCTATTCCCTGCCTCTGATTCCCCGCCTGTGATTCCCCATCTCTGATTCACCACCTCTGATTCCCCACCTCTGATTCCCCATATCTAATTCCCCGCCTCTGTTTGCCCGCCTCTGATTCTCCGCCTCTGTTTCCCCATATCTGATTCCCCGCCTCTGAATCCCCAACTCTGATTCCCTGCCTCTGATTCCCCAGCTCTGATTCCCCGCCTTTGATTCCCCCCGTCTGATTCCCAGCCTCTGAATCCCCGTCTCTGATTTCCTGCCTCTGATTCCCCGCCTCTGATTCCCCATCTCTGATTCACAGCCTCTGATTCCCCACCTCTGATTCCCCATCTCTGATTCCGCACATCTGATTCCCTGCCTCTGATTCCCCGACTCTGATCCCCACCTCTGATTCCCCAGCTCTGATTCCCCGCCTCTGATTCCCCAACTCTGATTCCCCGCCTCTGATTCCCCAGCTCTGATTCCCCGCCTCTGATTCCCCGTGTTTGATTCCCTGCCTCTGATTCCCCGCCTCTGATTCCCCATCTCTGATTCAACGCCTTTGATTCGCCACCTCTGATTCCCCATATCTGATTCCTCGCCTCTGTTTCCCAGCCTCTGATTCCCCTCCTCTGATTCCCCATATCTCATTCCCCGCCTCTGATTCCCTATCTCTGATTCCCGGACTCTGATTCCCCACCTCTGATTCCCGGCCTCTTATTCCCGGCATCTGATTCCGGCCTCTGATTCCCGGCCTCTGATTCCCTGCCTCTGATTCCCCATCTCTGATTCCGCAAATCTAATTCCCTGCCTCTGATTCCCCACCTCTGATTCCCCATCTCTGATTCCCCGCCTCTGTTACCCCGCCTCTGATTCCCCGCCTCTGTTTCCCCATATCTAAGTCCCCGCCTCTGATTCCCCAACTTTGATTCCCCACCTCTGATTCCCCAGCTCTGATTCCCCGCCTCTGATTCCCCGCATCTGATTCCATGCATCTGATTCCCAGCCTCTGATTCCCAGCCTCTGATTCCCAACCTCTGATTCCCCACCTCTGATCCCCATATCTGATTCCCCGCCTCTGTTTCCCTGCCTCTGATTCCCCGCCTCTGTTTCCCCATATCTGATCCCCGCCTCTATTTGCCCACCTCTGATTCCCCGCCTCTGTTTCGCCATATCTGATTCCCCGCCTCTGAATCCCCAACTCTGATTCCCTGCCTCTAATTTCCCAGCTCTGATTCCCCGCCTCTGATTCCCCATCTCTGATTCACAACCTCTGTTTCCCCACCTCTGATACCCCATATCTGATTCCCCGCCTCTGTTACCCCGCCTCTGATTCCCCACCTCTGATTCCCAATATCTGATTCCCCGCCTCTGAATCCCCACCTCTGATTCCCCGCCTCTGATTCGCCAGCTATGATTCCCCGCCTCTTATTCCCCGCGTCTGATTCCCTGCCTCTGATTCCCCGCCTCTGATTCGACATCTCTGATTCACCACCTCTGATTCCCCGCGTCTGATTCCCTGACTCTGATTCCCCATCTCTGATTCCCCATCTCTGATTCCCTAATTCTGATTCCCCTCCTCTGATTCCCAGTGTTTGATTCCCTGCCTCTGATTCCCGGCTTCTGATTCCCCATCTCTGATTCACCGCCTTTGATTCGCCACCTCTGATTCGCCATATCTGATTCCCCGCCTCTGTTTCCCCGCCTCTGATTCCCCGCCTCTGATTCCCCATATCTCATTCCCCGCCTCTGAATCCCCATCTCTGATTCCCGGACTCTGATTCCCCACCTCTGATTCCCGGCCTCTTATTCCCGGCATCTGATTCCGGCCTCTGATTCCCGGCCTCTGATTCCCTGCTTCTGATTCTGATTCCCTGCCTTTGATTCCCCATCTCTGATTCCGCACATCTGATTCCCTGCCTCTGATTCCCCATCTCTGATTCCGCACATCTGATTCCCTGCCTCTGATTCCCCGCCTCTGAATCCCCGTGTCTGATACCCAGCCTCTGATACCCCACCCCTGATTCCCCACCTCTGATTCCCCATATCTGATTCCCCGCCTCTCTTTCCGTGCCTCTAATTCCCCGCCTCTGATTCCCCATATCTGATTCCCCGCCTCCGATTCCCCAACTCTGATTTCCCCGCCTCTGATTCCCCAGCTCTGTTTCCCCGCCTCTGATTCCCCGCCTCTGTTTCCCCATATCTAATTCCACGCCTCTGATTCCCAAACTCTGATTCCCCGCCTCTGATTCCCCAGCTCTGATTCTCCGCCTCTGATTCCCCACATCTGATTCCCTTCCTCTGATTCCCCGCCTCTGATTCCCTGTCTCTGATTCCCCAGCTCTGATTCCCCGTGTTTGATTCCCCGCCTCTGAATCCCCATCTCTAATTCCCTGCCTCTGATTGCCGGCCTCTGATTCCCGGCCTCTGATTCCCAGCCTCTGATTCCCGGCCTCTGATACCCCGCCTCTGATTCCCCGCCTCTGATTCGCTGCCTCTGATTCCCCATATCTGATTCCCCGCCTCTGATTCCCCGCCTCTGATTCACCATCTCTGATTCACCGCCTTTCATTCGCCACCCTGATTCCCCATATCAGATTCCCCGCCTCTGTTTCCCCGCCTCTGATACCCCGCCTCTGATTCCCCATATTTCATTCCCCACCTCTGATTCCCCATCTCTGATTCCCGGACTCTGATTCCTGGCCTCTTATTCCCGGCATCTGATTCCCGGCCTCTGATCCCGGCCTCTGATTCCCCGCTTCTGATTCTGATCCCTGCCTCTGATTCCCCATCTCTGATTCCGCACATCTGATTCCGTGCCTCTGATTCCCCACCTCTGATTCCCCATATCTGATTCCCCGCCTCTGTTTCCCCGCCTCTGATTCCCCGCCTCTGTTTCCCCATATCTAATCCCCGCCTCTGATTCCCCAACTTTGATTCCCCACCTCTGATTCCCCAGCTCTGATTCCCCGCCTCTGATTCCCCGCATCTGATTCCATGCATCTGATTCCCAGCCTCTGATTCCCAGCCTCTGATTCCCAACCTCTGATTCCCCACCTCTGATTCCCCATATCTGATTCCACGCCTCTGTTTCCCCGCCTCTGATTCCCCGCCTCTGTTTCCCCATATCTGATCCCCGCCTCTATTTGCCCGCATCTGATTCCCCGCCTCTGTTTCCCCATATCTGATTCCCCGCCTCTGAATCCCCAACTCTGATTCCCTGCCTCTAATTTCCCAGCTCTGATTCCCCGCCTCTGATTCCCCGCGTCTGATTACCGGCCTCTGATTCCCCGCCTCTGATTCCCCATCTCTGATTCACAACCTCTGATTCCCCACCTCTGATACCCCATATCTGATTCCCCGCCTCTGTTTCCCCGCCTTTGATTCCCCACCTCTGATTCCCAATATCTGATTCCCCGCCTCTGATTCCCCACCTCTGATTCCCCGCCTCTGATTCGCCAGCTATGATTCCCCGCCTCTGATTCCCCGTGTTTGATTCCCTGCCTCTGATTCCCGGCCTCTGATTCCCCAACTCTGATTCACCGCCTTTGATTCGCCACCTCTGATTCCCCATATCTGATTCCCCGCCGCTGTTTCCCCGCCTCTGATTCCCCGCCTCTGATTCCCCATATCTCATTCCCCGCCTCTGAATCCCCATCTATGATTCCCGGACTCTGATTCCCCACCTCTGATTCCCTGCTACTGATTCTGATTCCCTGCCTTTGATTCCCCATCTCTGATTCCGCACATCTGATTCCCTGCCTCTGATTCCCCATCTCTGATTCCCCATATCTGATTCCCCGCTTCTGTTTCCCCGCCTCTGATTCCCCGCCTCTGTTTCCCAATATCTAAGTCCCCGCCTCTGATTCCACAACTCTAATTCCCCACCTCTGATTCCCCAGCTCTGATTCCCCGCCCCTGATTCCCCGCATCTGATTCCCTGCATCTGATTCCAAGCCTCTTATTCCCTGCCTCTGATTCCCAACCTCTGATTCCCCACCTCTGATTCCCCATATCTGATTCCCAGCCTCTGTTACCCCGCCTCTGATTCCCCGCCTCTGTTTCCCCATATCTGATTCCCGGCCTCTGGTTCCCCGCCTCTGATTCCCCGCCTCTGATTCCCTGCCTCTGATTCCCCATCTCCGATTCCGCACATCTGATTCCCTGCCTCTGATTCCCCGCCTCTGATTCCCCGCCTCTGATTCCCTGCCTCTGATTCCCAACCTCTGATTCCCCACCTCTGATTCCCCGTGTTTGATTCCCCGCCTCTGTTTCCCCGCCTCTGATTCCCCGCCTCTGATTCCCCAACTCTAATTCCCCGCCTCTGATTCCCCATATCTGATTCCCCGCCTCTGTTTCCCCACCTCTGATTCCCCACCCCTGTTTCCCCATATCTGATTCCCTGCCTCTGATTCCCCAACTTTGATTCCCAGCATCTGATTCCCCAGCTCTGATTCCCCGCCTCTGATTCCCCGCATCTGATTCCCTGCATCTGATTCCAAGCCTCTGATTCCCTGCCTCTGATTCCCAACCTCTGATTCCCCACCTCTGATTCCCCATATCTGATCCCCAGCCTCTGTTTCCCCGCCTCTGTTTCCCCATATCTGATTCCCGGCCTCTGATTCCCCGCCTCTGATTCCCCGCCTCTGATTCCCTGCCTCTGATTCCCCATCTCCGATTCCGCACATCTGATTCCCTGCCTCTGATTCCCCGCCTCTGATTCCCCGCCTCTGATTCCCTGCATCTGATTCCCAACCTCTGATTCCCCACCTCTGATTCCCCGTGTTTGATTCCCCGCCTCTGTTTCCCCGCCTCTGATTCCCCGCCTCTGATTCCCCAACTCTAATTCCCCGCCTCTGATTCCCCATATCTGATTCCCTGCCTCTGTGTCCCCGCCTCTGATTCCCCGCCCCTGTTTCCCCATATCTGATTCCCTGCCTCTGATTCCCCAACTTTGATTCCCAGCCTCTGATTCCCCAGCTCTGATTCCCCGCCTTTGATTCCCCCGTCTGATTCCCAGCCTCTGAAACCCCGTGTCTGATTTCTTGCCTCTGATTCCCCGCCTCTGATTCCCCGCCTCTGATTCCCCGTGTTTGATCCCCTGCCTCTGATTCCCCGACTCTGATCCCCACCTCTGATTCCGCAGCTCTGATTCCCCGCCTCTGATTCCCCAACTCTGATTCCCCGCCTCTGATTCCCCAGCTCTGATTCCCCGCCTCTGATTCCCCGTGTTTGGTCCCCTGCCTCTGATTCCCCGACTCTGATCCCCACCTCTGATTCCGCAGCTCTGATTCCCCGCCTCTGATTCCCCAACTCTGATTCCCCGCCTCTGATTCCCCAGCTCTGATTCCCCGCCTCTGATTCCCCGTGTTTGATCCCCTGCCTCTGATTCCCCGCCTCTGATTCCCCATGTCTCATTCCCCGCCTCTGATTCCCCATCTCTGATTCCCGGACTCTGATTCCCCACCTCTGATTCCCGGCCTCTTATTCCCTGCATCTGAGTCCGGCCTCTGATTCCCGGCCTCTGATTCCCTGCTTCTGATTCCCCATCTCTGATTCCGCAAATCTAATACCCTGCCTCTGATTCCCCACCTCTGATTCCCCATATCTGATTCCCCGCCTCTGTTTCCCCGCCTCTGATTCCCCGCCTCTGTTTCCCCATATCTAAGTCCCCGCCTCTGATTCCCCAACTTTGATTCCCCACCTCTGATTCCCCAGCTCTGATTCCCCGCCTCTGATTCCCCGCATCTGATTCCATGCATCTGATTCCCAGCCTCTGATTCCCAGCCTCTGATTCCCAACCTCTGATTCCCCACCTCTGATTCCCCATATCTGATTCCACGCCTCTGTTTCCCCGCCTCTGATTCCCCACCTCTGTTTCCCCATATCTGATCCCCGCCTCTATTTGCCCGCATCTGATTACCCGCCTCTGTTTCCCCATATCTGATTCCCCGCCTCTGAATCCCCAACTCTGATTCCCTGCCTCTAATTTCCCAGCTCTGATTCCCCGCCTCTGATCCCCCGCATCTGATTACCGGCCTCTGATTCCCCGCCTCTGATTCCCCATCTCTGATTCACAACCTCTGATTCCCCACCTCTGATACCCCATATCTGATTCCCCGCCTCTGTTTCCCCGCCTTTGATTCACCATCTCTGATTCACCGCCTTTCATTCGCCACCCTGATTCCCCATATCAGATTCCCCGCCTCTGTTTCCCCGCCTCTGATACCCCGCCTCTGATTCCCCATATTTCATTCCCCGCCTCTGATTCCCCATCTCTGATTCCCGGACTCTGATTCCTGGCCTCTTATTCCCGGCATCTGATTCCCGGCCTCTGATCCCGGCCTCTGATTCCCCGCTTCTGATTCTGATCCCTGCCTCTGATTCCCCATCTCTGATTCCGCACATCTGATTCCCTGCCTCTGATTCCCCACCTCTGATTCCCCATATCTGATTCCCCGCCTCTGTTTCCCCGCCTCTAATTCCCCGCCTCTGTTTCCCCATATCTATTTCCCCGCCTCTGATTCCCCGCCTCTGATTCCCCAGCTCTGATTCCCCCCTTCTGAATCCCCAACTCTGATTCCCTGCCTCAGATTCCCCAGCTCTGATTCCCCGCCTCTGATTCCCCAGCTTTGATTCCCTGCCTCTGTTTCGCAACCTCTGATTCCCCACCTCTGATTCCCCATATATGATTCCCCACCTCTGTTTCCCTGCCTCTGATTCCCAGCCTCTGTTTCCCCATATCTGATTCCCCGCCTCTGATTCCCCAACTCTGATTCCCCGCCTCTGATTCCCCAGCTCTGATTCCCCACCTATGATTCCCCGTGTTTGATTCACTGCCTCTGATTCCCCGCATCTGATTCCCCATCTCTGATTCACCGCCTTTCATTCGCCACCTCTGATTCCCCATATCAGATTCCCCGCCTCTGATTCCCTGCCTCTGATTCCCCATCTCCGATTCCGCACATCTGATTCCCCGCCTCAGATTCCCTGCCTCTGATTCCCAACCTCTGATAACCCACCTCTGATTCCCCATATCTGATTCCCCGCCGCTGTTTCCCCGCCTCTGATTCCCCTCCTCTGATTCCCCAACTCTAATTCCCCGCCTCTGATTCCCCAGCTCTGATTCCCCGTGTTTGATTCCCTGCCTCTGATTCCCTGCCCTGATTCCCCATCACTGTTTCACCGCCTTTGATACGCCACCTCTGATTCCCCATATCTGATTCCCCGCCTCTGTTTCCCCGCCTCTGATTCCCTGCCTCTGATTCCCAACCTCTGATTCCACACCTCTGATTCCCCATATCTGATTCCCCGCCTCTGTTTCCCCGCCTCTGATTCCCTGCCCCTGTTTCCCCATATCTGATTCCCTGCCTCTGATTCCCCAACTCTGATCCCCGCCTCTGATTCCCCAGCTCTGATTCCCCACCTCTGATTTCCCGTGTTTGATTCCCTGCCTCTGATTCCCCGCCTCTGATTCCCCATCTCTGATTCACCGCCTTTGATTCGCCACCTCTGATTCCACATATCTGATTCCCCACCTCTGTTTCCCCGCCTCTGATTCCCCGCCTCTGATTCTCCATATCTCATTCCCCGCCTCTGAATCCCCATCTCTGATTCCCGGACTCTGATTCCCCACCTCTGATTCCCGGCCTCTTATTCCCAGCATCTGATTCCCGGCCTCTGATTCCCGGCCTCTGATTCCCTGCTTCTGATTCTGATTCCCTGCCTCTGATTCCCCATCTCTGATTCCGCACATCTGATTCCCTGCCTCTGATTCCCCACCTCTGATTCCCCATATCTGATTTCCCGCCTCTGTTTCCCCGCCTCTGATTCCCCGCCTCTGTTTCCCCATATCTAATTCTCAACCTCTGATGCCCCAACTCTGATTCCCTGCCTCTGATTCCCCGCGTTCTATTCCCTGCCTCTGATTCCCCGCCTGTGATTCCCCATCTCTGATTCACCACCTCTGATTCCCCACCTCTGATTCCCCATATCTAATTCCCCGTCTCTGTTTGCCCGCCTCTGATTCCCCGCCTCTGTTTCCCCATATCTGATTCCCCGCCTCTGAATCCCCAACTCTGATTCCCTGCCTCTGATTCCCCAGCTCTGATTCCCCGCCTTTGATTCCCCCCGTCTCATTCCCAGCCTCTGAATCCCCGTGTCTGATTTCCTGCCTCTGATTCCCCGCCTCTGATTCCCCATCTCTGATTCACAGCCTCTGATTCCCCACCTCTGATTCCCCATCTCTGATTCCGCACATCTGATTCCCTGCCTCTGATTCCCCAGCTCTGCTTCCCCGCCTCTGATTCCCCGTGTTTGATTCCCTGCCTCTGATTCCCCGCCTCTGATTCACCATCTCTGATTCAACGCCTTTGATTCGCCACCTCTGATTCCCCATATCTGATTCCTCGCCTCTGTTTCCCCGCCTCTGATTCCCCTCCTCTGATTCCCCATATCTCATTCCCCGCCTCTTATTCCCCATCTCTGATTCCCGGACTCTGATTCCCCACCTCTGATTCCCGGCCTCTTATTCCCAGCATCTGATTCCGGCGTCTGATTCCCGGCCTCTGATTCCCTGCTTCTGATTCCCCATCTCTGATTCCGCAAATCTAATTCCCTGCGTCTGATTCCCCACCTCTGATTCCCCATATCTGATTCCCCGCCTCTGTTTCCCCGCCTCTGATTCCCCACCTCTGTTTCCCCATATCTAAGTCCCCGCCTCTGATTCGCCAACTTTGATTCCCCACCTCTGATTCCCCAGCTCTGATTACCCGCCTCTGATTCCCCGCATCTGATTCCATGCATCTGATTCCCAGCCTCTGATTCCCAGCCTCTGATTCCCAACCTCTGATTCCCCACCTCTGATCCCCATATCTGATCCCCACCTCTATTTGCCCGCCTCTGATTCCCCGCCTCTGTTTCCCATATCTGATTCCCCGCCTCTGAATCCCCAACTCTGATTCCCTGCCTCTAATTACCCAGCTCTGATTCCCCGCCTCTGATTCCCCGCCTCTGATTACCGGCCTCTGATTCCCCGCCTCTGATTCCCCATCTCTGATTCACAACCTCTGATTCCCCACCTCTGATACCCCATATCTGATTCCCCGCCTCTGTTTCCCCGCCTCTGATTCCCCACCTCTGATTCCCAATATCTGATTCCCCGCCTCTGATTCCCCACCTCTGATTCCCTGCCTCTGATTCCCTGCCCTGATTCCCCATCTCTGTTTCACCGCCTTTGATTCGCCACCTCTGATTCCCCATATCTGATTCCCCGCCTCTGTTTCCCCGCCTCTGATTCCCTGCCTCTGATTCCCAACCTCTGATTCCACACCTCTGATTCCCCATATCTGATACCCCGCCTCTGTTTCCCCGCCTCTGATTCCCTGCCCCTGTTTCCCCATATCTGATTCCCTGCCTCTGATTCCCCAACTCTGATTCCCCGCCTCTGATTCCCCAGCTCTGATTCCCCGCCTCTGATTTCCCGTGTTTGATTCCCTGCCTCTGATTCCCCGCCTCTGATTCCCCATCTCTGATTCACCGCCTTTGATTCGCCACCTCTGATTCCACATATCTGATTCCCCACCTCTGTTTCCCCGCCTCTGATTCCCCGCCTCTGATTCTCCATATCTCATTCCCCGCCTCTGAATCCCCATCTCTGATTCCCGGACTCTGATTCCCCACCTCTGATTCCCGGCCTCTTATTCCCAGCATCTGATTCCCGGCCTCTGATTCCCGGCCTCTGATTCCCCGCTTCTGATTCTGATTCCCTGCCTCTGATTCCCCATCTCTGATTCCGCACATCTGATTACCTGCCTCTGATTCCCCACCTCTGATTCCCCATATCTGATTTCCCGCCTCTGTTTCCCCGCCTCTGATTCCCCGCCTCTGTTTCCCCATATCTAATTCCCAACCTCTGATGCCCCAACTCTGATTCCCTGCCTCTGATTTCCCGCGTTCTATTCCCTGCCTCTGATTCCCCGCCTGTGATTCCCCATCTCTGATTCACCACCTCTGATTCCCCACCTCTGATTCCCCATATCTAATTCCCCGCCTCTGTTTGCCCGCCTCTGATTCTCCGCCTCTGTTTCCCCATATCTGATTCCCCGCCTCTGAATCCCCAACTCTGATTCCCTGCCTCTGATTCCCCAGCTCTGATTCCCCGCCTTTGATTCCCCCCGTCTGATTCCCAGCCTCTGAATCCCCGTCTCTGATTTCCTGCCTCTGATTCCCCGCCTCTGATTCCCCATCTCTGATTCACAGCCTCTGATTCCCCACCTCTGATTCCCCATCTCTGATTCCGCACATCTGATTCCCTGCCTCTGATTCCCCGACTCTGATCCCCACCTCTGATTCCCCAGCTCTGATTCCCCGCCTCTGATTCCCCAACTCTGATTCCCCGCCTCTGATTCCCCAGCTCTGATTCCCCGCCTCTGATTCCCCGTGTTTGATTCCCTGCCTCTGATTCCCCGCCTCTGATTCCCCATCTCTGATTCAACGCCTTTGATTCGCCACCTCTGATTCCCCATATCTGATTCCTCGCCTCTGTTTCCCAGCCTCTGATTCCCCTCCTCTGATTCCCCATATCTCATTCCCCGCCTCTGATTCCCTATCTCTGATTCCCGGACTCTGATTCCCCACCTCTGATTCCCGGCCTCTTATTCCCGGCATCTGATTCCGGCCTCTGATTCCCGGCCTCTGATTCCCTGCCTCTGATTCCCCATCTCTGATTCCGCAAATCTAATTCCCTGCCTCTGATTCCCCACCTCTGATTCCCCATCTCTGATTCCCCGCCTCTGTTACCCCGCCTCTGATTCCCCGCCTCTGTTTCCCCATATCTAAGTCCCCGCCTCTGATTCCCCAACTTTGATTCCCCACCTCTGATTCCCCAGCTCTGATTCCCCGCCTCTGATTCCCCGCATCTGATTCCATGCATCTGATTCCCAGCCTCTGATTCCCAGCCTCTGATTCCCAACCTCTGATTCCCCACCTCTGATCCCCATATCTGATTCCCCGCCTCTGTTTCCCTGCCTCTGATTCCCCGCCTCTGTTTCCCCATATCTGATCCCCGCCTCTATTTGCCCACCTCTGATTCCCCGCCTCTGTTTCGCCATATCTGATTCCCCGCCTCTGAATCCCCAACTCTGATTCCCTGCCTCTAATTTCCCAGCTCTGATTCCCCGCCTCTGATTCCCCATCTCTGATTCACAACCTCTGTTTCCCCACCTCTGATACCCCATATCTGATTCCCCGCCTCTGTTACCCCGCCTCTGATTCCCCACCTCTGATTCCCAATATCTGATTCCCCGCCTCTGATTCCCCACCTCTGATTCCCCGACTCTGAATCGCCAGCTATGATTCCCCGCCTCTTATTCCCCGCGTCTGATTCCCTGCCTCTGATTCCCCGCCTCTGATTCGACATCTCTGATTCACCACCTCTGATTCCCCGCGTCTGATTCCCTGACTCTGATTCCCCATCTCTGATTCCCCATCTCTGATTCCCTAATTCTGATTCCCCTCCTCTGATTCCCAGTGTTTGATTCCCTGCCTCTGATTCCCGGCTTCTGATTCCCCATCTCTGATTCACCGCCTTTGATTCGCCACCTCTGATTCGCCATATCTGATTCCCCGCCTCTGTTTCCCCGCCTCTGATTCCCCGCCTCTGATTCCCCATATCTCATTCCCCGCCTCTGAATCCCCATCTCTGATTCCCGGACTCTGATTCCCCACCTCTGATTCCCGGCCTCTTATTCCCGGCATCTGATTCCGGCCTCTGATTCCCGGCCTCTGATTCCCTGCTTCTGATTCTGATTCCCTGCCTTTGATTCCCCATCTCTGATTCCGCACATCTGATTCCCTGCCTCTGATTCCCCATCTCTGATTCCGCACATCTGATTCCCTGCCTCTGATTCCCCGCCTCTGAATCCCCGTGTCTGATACCCAGCCTCTGATACCCCACCCCTGATTCCCCACCTCTGATTCCCCATATCTGATTCCCCGCCTCTCTTTCCGTGCCTCTAATTCCCCGCCTCTGATTCCCCATATCTGATTCCCCGCCTCCGATTCCCCAACTCTGATTTCCCCGCCTCTGATTCCCCAGCTCTGTTTCCCCGCCTCTGATTCCCCGCCTCTGTTTCCCCATATCTAATTCCACGCCTCTGATTCCCAAACTCTGATTCCCCGCCTCTGATTCCCCAGCTCTGATTCTCCGCCTCTGATTCCCCACATCTGATTCCCTTCCTCTGATTCCCCGCCTCTGATTCCCTGTCTCTGATTCCCCAGCTCTGATTCCCCGTGTTTGATTCCCCGCCTCTGAATCCCCATCTCTAATTCCCTGCCTCTGATTGCCGGCCTCTGATTCCCGGCCTCTGATTCCCAGCCTCTGATTCCCGGCCTCTGATACCCCGCCTCTGATTCCCCGCCTCTGATTCGCTGCCTCTGATTCCCCATATCTGATTCCCCGCCTCTGATTCCCCGCCTCTGATTCACCATCTCTGATTCACCGCCTTTCATTCGCCACCCTGATTCCCCATATCAGATTCCCCGCCTCTGTTTCCCCGCCTCTGATACCCCGCCTCTGATTCCCCATATTTCATTCCCCACCTCTGATTCCCCATCTCTGATTCCCGGACTCTGATTCCTGGCCTCTTATTCCCGGCATCTGATTCCCGGCCTCTGATCCCGGCCTCTGATTCCCCGCTTCTGATTCTGATCCCTGCCTCTGATTCCCCATCTCTGATTCCGCACATCTGATTCCGTGCCTCTGATTCCCCACCTCTGATTCCCCATATCTGATTCCCCGCCTCTGTTTCCCCGCCTCTGATTCCCCGCCTCTGTTTCCCCATATCTAATCCCCGCCTCTGATTCCCCAACTTTGATTCCCCACCTCTGATTCCCCAGCTCTGATTCCCCGCCTCTGATTCCCCGCATCTGATTCCATGCATCTGATTCCCAGCCTCTGATTCCCAGCCTCTGATTCCCAACCTCTGATTCCCCACCTCTGATTCCCCATATCTGATTCCACGCCTCTGTTTCCCCGCCTCTGATTCCCCGCCTCTGTTTCCCCATATCTGATCCCCGCCTCTATTTGCCCGCATCTGATTCCCCGCCTCTGTTTCCCCATATCTGATTCCCCGCCTCTGAATCCCCAACTCTGATTCCCTGCCTCTAATTTCCCAGCTCTGATTCCCCGCCTCTGATTCCCCGCGTCTGATTACCGGCCTCTGATTCCCCGCCTCTGATTCCCCATCTCTGATTCACAACCTCTGATTCCCCACCTCTGATACCCCATATCTGATTCCCCGCCTCTGTTTCCCCGCCTTTGATTCCCCACCTCTGATTCCCAATATCTGATTCCCCGCCTCTGATTCCCCACCTCTGATTCCCCGCCTCTGATTCGCCAGCTATGATTCCCCGCCTCTGATTCCCCGTGTTTGATTCCCTGCCTCTGATTCCCGGCCTCTGATTCCCCAACTCTGATTCACCGCCTTTGATTCGCCACCTCTGATTCCCCATATCTGATTCCCCGCCGCTGTTTCCCCGCCTCTGATTCCCCGCCTCTGATTCCCCATATCTCATTCCCCGCCTCTGAATCCCCATCTATGATTCCCGGACTCTGATTCCCCACCTCTGATTCCCTGCTACTGATTCTGATTCCCTGCCTTTGATTCCCCATCTCTGATTCCGCACATCTGATTCCCTGCCTCTGATTCCCCATCTCTGATTCCCCATATCTGATTCCCCGCTTCTGTTTATCCGCCTCTGATTCCCCGCCTCTGTTTCCCAATATCTAAGTCCCCGCCTCTGATTCCACAACTCTAATTCCCCACCTCTGATTCCCCAGCTCTGATTCCCCGCCCCTGATTCCCCGCATCTGATTCCCTGCATCTGATTCCAAGCCTCTTATTCCCTGCCTCTGATTCCCAACCTCTGATTCCCCACCTCTGATTCCCCATATCTGATTCCCAGCCTCTGTTACCCCGCCTCTGATTCCCCGCCTCTGTTTCCCCATATCTGATTCCCGGCCTCTGGTTCCCCGCCTCTGATTCCCCGCCTCTGATTCCCTGCCTCAGATTCCCCATCTCCGATTCCGCACATCTGATTCCCTGCCTCTGATTCCCCGCCTCTGATTCCCCGCCTCTGATTCCCTGCCTCTGATTCCCAACCTCTGATTCCCCACCTCTGATTCCCCATATCTGATTCCCCGCCTCTGTTTCCCCGCCTCTGATTCCCCGCCTCTGTTTCCCCATATCTAATCCCCGCCTCTGATTCCCCAACTTTGATTCCCCACCTCTGATTCCCCAGCTCTGATTCCCCGCCTCTGATTCCCCGCATCTGATTCCATGCATCTGATTCCCAGCCTCTGATTCCCAGCCTCTGATTCCCAACCTCTGATTCCCCACCTCTGATTCCCCATATCTGATTCCACGCCTCTGTTTCCCCGCCTCTGATTCCCCGCCTCTGTTTCCCCATATCTGATCCCCGCCTCTATTTGCCCGCATCTGATTCCCCGCCTCTGTTTCCCCATATCTGATTCCCCGCCTCTGAATCCCCAACTCTGATTCCCTGCCTCTAATTTCCCAGCTCTGATTCCCCGCCTCTGATTCCCCGCGTCTGATTACCGGCCTCTGATTCCCCGCCTCTGATTCCCCATCTCTGATTCACAACCTCTGATTCCCCACCTCTGATACCCCATATCTGATTCCCCGCCTCTGTTTCCCCGCCTTTGATTCCCCACCTCTGATTCCCAATATCTGATTCCCCGCCTCTGATTCCCCACCTCTGATTCCCCGCCTCTGATTCGCCAGCTATGATTCCCCGCCTCTGATTCCCCGTGTTTGATTCCCTGCCTCTGATTCCCGGCCTCTGATTCCCCAACTCTGATTCACCGCCTTTGATTCGCCACCTCTGATTCCCCATATCTGATTCCCCGCCGCTGTTTCCCCGCCTCTGATTCCCCGCCTCTGATTCCCCATATCTCATTCCCCGCCTCTGAATCCCCATCTATGATTCCCGGACTCTGATTCCCCACCTCTGATTCCCTGCTACTGATTCTGATTCCCTGCCTTTGATTCCCCATCTCTGATTCCGCACATCTGATTCCCTGCCTCTGATTCCCCATCTCTGATTCCCCATATCTGATTCCCCGCTTCTGTTTCCCCGCCTCTGATTCCCCGCCTCTGTTTCCCAATATCTAAGTCCCCGCCTCTGATTCCACAACTCTAATTCCCCACCTCTGATTCCCCAGCTCTGATTCCCCGCCCCTGATTCCCCGCATCTGATTCCCTGCATCTGATTCCAAGCCTCTTATTCCCTGCCTCTGATTCCCAACCTCTGATTCCCCACCTCTGATTCCCCATATCTGATTCCCAGCCTCTGTTACCCCGCCTCTGATTCCCCGCCTCTGTTTCCCCATATCTGATTCCCGGCCTCTGGTTCCCCGCCTCTGATTCCCCGCCTCTGATTCCCTGCCTCTGATTCCCCATCTCCGATTCCGCACATCTGATTCCCTGCCTCTGATTCCCCGCCTCTGATTCCCCGCCTCTGATTCCCTGCCTCTGATTCCCAACCTCTGATTCCCCACCTCTGATTCCCCGTGTTTGATTCCCCGCCTCTGTTTCCCCGCCTCTGATTCCCCGCCTCTGATTCCCCAACTCTAATTCCCCGCCTCTGATTCCCCATATCTGATTCCCCGCCTCTGTTTCCCCACCTCTGATTCCCCACCCCTGTTTCCCCATATCTGATTCCCTGCCTCTGATTCCCCAACTTTGATTCCCAGCATCTGATTCCCCAGCTCTGATTCCCCGCCTCTGATTCCCCGCATCTGATTCCCTGCATCTGATTCCAAGCCTCTGATTCCCTGCCTCTGATTCCCAACCTCTGATTCCCCACCTCTGATTCCCCATATCTGATCCCCAGCCTCTGTTTCCCCGCCTCTGTTTCCCCATATCTGATTCCCGGCCTCTGATTCCCCGCCTCTGATTCCCCGCCTCTGATTCCCTGCCTCTGATTCCCCATCTCCGATTCCGCACATCTGATTCCCTGCCTCTGATTCCCCGCCTCTGATTCCCCGCCTCTGATTCCCTGCATCTGATTCCCAACCTCTGATTCCCCACCTCTGATTCCCCGTGTTTGATTCCCCGCCTCTGTTTCCCCGCCTCTGATTCCCCGCCTCTGATTCCCCAACTCTAATTCCCCGCCTCTGATTCCCCATATCTGATTCCCTGCCTCTGTGTCCCCGCCTCTGATTCCCCGCCCCTGTTTCCCCATATCTGATTCCCTGCCTCTGATTCCCCAACTTTGATTCCCAGCCTCTGATTCCCCAGCTCTGATTCCCCGCCTTTGATTCCCCCGTCTGATTCCCAGCCTCTGAAACCCCGTGTCTGATTTCTTGCCTCTGATTCCCCGCCTCTGATTCCCCGCCTCTGATTCCCCGTGTTTGATCCCCTGCCTCTGATTCCCCGACTCTGATCCCCACCTCTGATTCCGCAGCTCTGATTCCCCGCCTCTGATTCCCCAACTCTGATTCCCCGCCTCTGATTCCCCAGCTCTGATTCCCCGCCTCTGATTCCCCGTGTTTGATCCCCTGCCTCTGATTCCCCGACTCTGATCCCCACCTCTGATTCCGCAGCTCTGATTCCCCGCCTCTGATTCCCCAACTCTGATTCCCCGCCTCTGATTCCCCAACTCTGATTCCCTGCCTCTGATTCCCCAGCTTCATTCCCCGCCTTTGATTCCCCCCGTCTGATTCCCAGCCTCTGAATCCCCGTGTCTGATAACCTGCCTCTGATTCCCCGCCTCTGATTCCCCATCTCAGATTCACCGCCTCTGATTCCCCACCTCTGATTCCCCATCTCTGATTCCGCACATCCGACTCCCTGCCTCTGATTCCCCGAATCTGATTCCCCACCTCTGATTCCCCAGCTCTGATTCCCCGCCTCTGATTCCCCAACTCTGATTCCCCGCCTCTGATTCCACAGCTCTGATTCCCCGCCTCTGATTCCCCGTGTTTGATCCCCTGCCTCTGATTCCCCGCCTCTGATTCCCCATCTCTGATTCACCGCCTTTGATTCGCCACCTCTGATTCCCCATATCTGATTCCTCGCCACTGTTTCCCCGCCTCTGATTCCCCGCCTCTGATTCCCCATATCTCATTCCCCGCCTCTGATTCGCCAGCTATGATTCCCCGCCTCTGATTCCCCGCGTCTGATTCCCTGCCTCTGATTCCCCGCCTTTGATTCCACATCTCTGATTCACCACCTCTGATTCCACGCGTCTGATTCCCCGCCTCTGATTCCCCATCTCTGATTCCCCATCTCTGATTCCCCAATTCTGATTCCCCGCCTCTGATTCCCCAGCTCTGATTCCTCGCCTCTGATTCCCTTCCTTTGATTCCCAACCTCTGATTCCCCAACTCTGATTTCCCATATTGATTCCCTGCGTCTGATTCCCCACCTCTGATTTCCCATATTGATTCCCTGCGTCTGATTCCCCGCCTCTGATTCCCCAACTCTGATTTCCCGCCTCTGATTCCCCAGCTCTGATTCCCCGCATCTGATTCCCCGTGTTTGATTCCCTGCCTCTGTTTCCCCACCTCTGATTCCCCATATCTGATTCCCCGCCTCTGTTTCCCCACCTTTGATTCCCCGCCTCCGTTTCCCAATATCTAAGTCCCCGCATCTGATTCCCCAACTCTGATTCCCCACCTCTGATTCCCCAACTCTGATTCCCCGCCTCTGATTCCCCAGCTCTGATTCCCCGCCTCTGATTCCCCGTGTTTGATCCCCTGCCTCTGATTCCCCGCCTCTGATTCCCCATGTCTCATTCCCCGCCTCTGATTCCCCATCTCTGATTCCCGGACTCTGATTCCCCACCTCTGATTCCCGGCCTCTTATTCCCTGCATCTGAGTCCGGCCTCTGATTCCCGGCCTCTGATTCCCTGCTTCTGATTCCCCATCTCTGATTCCGCAAATCTAATACCCTGCCTCTGATTCCCCACCTCTGATTCCCCATATCTGATTCCCCGCCTCTGTTTCCCCGCCTCTGATTCCCCGCCTCTGTTTCCCCATATCTAAGTCCCCGCCTCTGATTCCCCAACTTTGATTCCCCACCTCTGATTCCCCAGCTCTGATTCCCCGCCTCTGATTCCCCGCATCTGATTCCATGCATCTGATTCCCAGCCTCTGATTCCCAGCCTCTGATTCCCAACCTCTGATTCCCCACCTCTGATTCCCCATATCTGATTCCACGCCTCTGTTTCCCCGCCTCTGATTCCCCACCTCTGTTTCCCCATATCTGATCCCCGCCTCTATTTGCCCGCATCTGATTACCCGCCTCTGTTTCCCCATATCTGATTCCCCGCCTCTGAATCCCCAACTCTGATTCCCTGCCTCTAATTTCCCAGCTCTGATTCCCCGCCTCTGATCCCCCGCATCTGATTACCGGCCTCTGATTCCCCGCCTCTGATTCCCCATCTCTGATTCACAACCTCTGATTCCCCACCTCTGATACCCCATATCTGATTCCCCGCCTCTGTTTC
Organism: Narcine bancroftii; assembly: GCF_036971445.1. Classification (NCBI taxonomy): domain Eukaryota; kingdom Metazoa; phylum Chordata; class Chondrichthyes; order Torpediniformes; family Narcinidae; genus Narcine; species Narcine bancroftii. Next base: position 111,464,408 of record NC_091475.1, read on the forward strand.
CCCGCCTTTGATTCACCATCTCTGATTCACCGCCTTTCATTCGCCACCCTGATTCCCCATATCAGATTCCCCGCCTCTGTTTCCCCGCCTCTGATACCCCGCCTCTGATTCCCCATATTTCATTCCCCGCCTCTGATTCCCCATCTCTGATTCCCGGACTCTGATTCCTGGCCTCTTATTCCCGGCATCTGATTCCCGGCCTCTGATCCCGGCCTCTGATTCCCCGCTTCTGATTCTGATCCCTGCCTCTGATTCCCCATCTCTGATTCCGCACATCTGATTCCCTGCCTCTGATTCCCCACCTCTGATTCCCCATATCTGATTCCCCGCCTCTGTTTCCCCGCCTCTAATTCCCCGCCTCTGTTTCCCCATATCTATTTCCCCGCCTCTGATTCCCCGCCTCTGATTCCCCAGCTCTGATTCCCCCCTTCTGAATCCCCAACTCTGATTCCCTGCCTCAGATTCCCCAGCTCTGATTCCCCGCCTCTGATTCCCCAGCTTTGATTCCCTGCCTCTGTTTCGCAACCTCTGATTCCCCACCTCTGATTCCCCATATATGATTCCCCACCTCTGTTTCCCTGCCTCTGATTCCCAGCCTCTGTTTCCCCATATCTGATTCCCCGCCTCTGATTCCCCAACTCTGATTCCCCGCCTCTGATTCCCCAGCTCTGATTCCCCACCTATGATTCCCCGTGTTTGATTCACTGCCTCTGATTCCCCGCATCTGATTCCCCATCTCTGATTCACCGCCTTTCATTCGCCACCTCTGATTCCCCATATCAGATTCCCCGCCTCTGATTCCCTGCCTCTGATTCCCCATCTCCGATTCCGCACATCTGATTCCCCGCCTCAGATTCCCTGCCTCTGATTCCCAACCTCTGATAACCCACCTCTGATTCCCCATATCTGATTCCCCGCCGCTGTTTCCCCGCCTCTGATTCCCCTCCTCTGATTCCCCAACTCTAATTCCCCGCCTCTGATTCCCCAGCTCTGATTCCCCGTGTTTGATTCCCTGCCTCTGATTCCCTGCCCTGATTCCCCATCACTGTTTCACCGCCTTTGATACGCCACCTCTGATTCCCCATATCTGATTCCCCGCCTCTGTTTCCCCGCCTCTGATTCCCTGCCTCTGATTCCCAACCTCTGATTCCACACCTCTGATTCCCCATATCTGATTCCCCGCCTCTGTTTCCCCGCCTCTGATTCCCTGCCCCTGTTTCCCCATATCTGATTCCCTGCCTCTGATTCCCCAACTCTGATCCCCGCCTCTGATTCCCCAGCTCTGATTCCCCACCTCTGATTTCCCGTGTTTGATTCCCTGCCTCTGATTCCCCGCCTCTGATTCCCCATCTCTGATTCACCGCCTTTGATTCGCCACCTCTGATTCCACATATCTGATTCCCCACCTCTGTTTCCCCGCCTCTGATTCCCCGCCTCTGATTCTCCATATCTCATTCCCCGCCTCTGAATCCCCATCTCTGATTCCCGGACTCTGATTCCCCACCTCTGATTCCCGGCCTCTTATTCCCAGCATCTGATTCCCGGCCTCTGATTCCCGGCCTCTGATTCCCTGCTTCTGATTCTGATTCCCTGCCTCTGATTCCCCATCTCTGATTCCGCACATCTGATTCCCTGCCTCTGATTCCCCACCTCTGATTCCCCATATCTGATTTCCCGCCTCTGTTTCCCCGCCTCTGATTCCCCGCCTCTGTTTCCCCATATCTAATTCTCAACCTCTGATGCCCCAACTCTGATTCCCTGCCTCTGATTCCCCGCGTTCTATTCCCTGCCTCTGATTCCCCGCCTGTGATTCCCCATCTCTGATTCACCACCTCTGATTCCCCACCTCTGATTCCCCATATCTAATTCCCCGTCTCTGTTTGCCCGCCTCTGATTCCCCGCCTCTGTTTCCCCATATCTGATTCCCCGCCTCTGAATCCCCAACTCTGATTCCCTGCCTCTGATTCCCCAGCTCTGATTCCCCGCCTTTGATTCCCCCCGTCTCATTCCCAGCCTCTGAATCCCCGTGTCTGATTTCCTGCCTCTGATTCCCCGCCTCTGATTCCCCATCTCTGATTCACAGCCTCTGATTCCCCACCTCTGATTCCCCATCTCTGATTCCGCACATCTGATTCCCTGCCTCTGATTCCCCAGCTCTGCTTCCCCGCCTCTGATTCCCCGTGTTTGATTCCCTGCCTCTGATTCCCCGCCTCTGATTCACCATCTCTGATTCAACGCCTTTGATTCGCCACCTCTGATTCCCCATATCTGATTCCTCGCCTCTGTTTCCCCGCCTCTGATTCCCCTCCTCTGATTCCCCATATCTCATTCCCCGCCTCTTATTCCCCATCTCTGATTCCCGGACTCTGATTCCCCACCTCTGATTCCCGGCCTCTTATTCCCAGCATCTGATTCCGGCGTCTGATTCCCGGCCTCTGATTCCCTGCTTCTGATTCCCCATCTCTGATTCCGCAAATCTAATTCCCTGCGTCTGATTCCCCACCTCTGATTCCCCATATCTGATTCCCCGCCTCTGTTTCCCCGCCTCTGATTCCCCACCTCTGTTTCCCCATATCTAAGTCCCCGCCTCTGATTCGCCAACTTTGATTCCCCACCTCTGATTCCCCAGCTCTGATTACCCGCCTCTGATTCCCCGCATCTGATTCCATGCATCTGATTCCCAGCCTCTGATTCCCAGCCTCTGATTCCCAACCTCTGATTCCCCACCTCTGATCCCCATATCTGATCCCCACCTCTATTTGCCCGCCTCTGATTCCCCGCCTCTGTTTCCCATATCTGATTCCCCGCCTCTGAATCCCCAACTCTGATTCCCTGCCTCTAATTACCCAGCTCTGATTCCCCGCCTCTGATTCCCCGCCTCTGATTACCGGCCTCTGATTCCCCGCCTCTGATTCCCCATCTCTGATTCACAACCTCTGATTCCCCACCTCTGATACCCCATATCTGATTCCCCGCCTCTGTTTCCCCGCCTCTGATTCCCCACCTCTGATTCCCAATATCTGATTCCCCGCCTCTGATTCCCCACCTCTGATTCCCTGCCTCTGATTCCCTGCCCTGATTCCCCATCTCTGTTTCACCGCCTTTGATTCGCCACCTCTGATTCCCCATATCTGATTCCCCGCCTCTGTTTCCCCGCCTCTGATTCCCTGCCTCTGATTCCCAACCTCTGATTCCACACCTCTGATTCCCCATATCTGATACCCCGCCTCTGTTTCCCCGCCTCTGATTCCCTGCCCCTGTTTCCCCATATCTGATTCCCTGCCTCTGATTCCCCAACTCTGATTCCCCGCCTCTGATTCCCCAGCTCTGATTCCCCGCCTCTGATTTCCCGTGTTTGATTCCCTGCCTCTGATTCCCCGCCTCTGATTCCCCATCTCTGATTCACCGCCTTTGATCCGCCACCTCTGATTCCGCATATCTGATTACCCACCTCTGTTTCCCCGCCTCTGATTCCCCGCCTCTGATTCTCCATATCTCATTCCCCGCCTCTGAATCCCCATCTCTGATTCCCGGACTCTGATTCCCCACCTCTGATTCCCGGCCTCTTATTCCCAGCATCTGATTCCCGGCCTCTGATTCCCGGCCTCTGATTCCCCGCTTCTGATTCTGATTCCCTGCCTCTGATTCCCCATCTCTGATTCCGCACATCTGATTCCCTGCCTCTGATTCCCCACCTCTGATTCCCCATATCTGATTTCCCGCCTCTGTTTCCCCGCCTCTGATTCCCCGCCTCTGTTTCCCCATATCTAATTCCCAACCTCTGATGCCCCAACTCTGATTCCCTGCCTCTGATTTCCCGCGTTCTATTCCCTGCCTCTGATTCCCCGCCTGTGATTCCCCATCTCTGATTCACCACCTCTGATTCCCCACCTCTGATTCCCCATATCTAATTCCCCGCCTCTGTTTGCCCGCCTCTGATTCTCCGCCTCTGTTTCCCCATATCTGATTCCCCGCCTCTGAATCCCCAACTCTGATTCCCTGCCTCTGATTCCCCAGCTCTGATTCCCCGCCTTTGATTCCCCCCGTCTGATTCCCAGCCTCTGAATCCCCGTCTCTGATTTCCTGCCTCTGATTCCCCGCCTCTGATTCCCCATCTCTGATTCACAGCCTCTGATTCCCCACCTCTGATTCCCCATCTCTGATTCCGCACATCTGATTCCCTGCCTCTGATTCCCCGACTCTGATCCCCACCTCTGATTCCCCAGCTCTGATTCCCCGCCTCTGATTCCCCAACTCTGATTCCCCGCCTCTGATTCCCCAGCTCTGATTCCCCGCCTCTGATTCCCCGTGTTTGATTCCCTGCCTCTGATTCCCCGCCTCTGATTCCCCATCTCTGATTCAACGCCTTTGATTCGCCACCTCTGATTCCCCATATCTGATTCCTCGCCTCTGTTTCCCAGCCTCTGATTCCCCTCCTCTGATTCCCCATATCTCATTCCCCGCCTCTGATTCCCTATCTCTGATTCCCGGACTCTGATTCCCCACCTCTGATTCCCGGCCTCTTATTCCCGGCATCTGATTCCGGCCTCTGATTCCCGGCCTCTGATTCCCTGCCTCTGATTCCCCATCTCTGATTCCGCAAATCTAATTCCCTGCCTCTGATTCCCCACCTCTGATTCCCCATCTCTGATTCCCCGCCTCTGTTACCCCGCCTCTGATTCCCCGCCTCTGTTTCCCCATATCTAAGTCCCCGCCTCTGATTCCCCAACTTTGATTCCCCACCTCTGATTCCCCAGCTCTGATTCCCCGCCTCTGATTCCCCGCATCTGATTCCATGCATCTGATTCCCAGCCTCTGATTCCCAGCCTCTGATTCCCAACCTCTGATTCCCCACCTCTGATCCCCATATCTGATTCCCCGCCTCTGTTTCCCTGCCTCTGATTCCCCGCCTCTGTTTCCCCATATCTGATCCCCGCCTCTATTTGCCCACCTCTGATTCCCCGCCTCTGTTTCGCCATATCTGATTCCCCGCCTCTGAATCCCCAACTCTGATTCCCTGCCTCTAATTTCCCAGCTCTGATTCCCCGCCTCTGATTCCCCATCTCTGATTCACAACCTCTGTTTCCCCACCTCTGATACCCCATATCTGATTCCCCGCCTCTGTTACCCCGCCTCTGATTCCCCACCTCTGATTCCCAATATCTGATTCCCCGCCTCTGAATCCCCACCTCTGATTCCCCGCCTCTGATTCGCCAGCTATGATTCCCCGCCTCTTATTCCCCGCGTCTGATTCCCTGCCTCTGATTCCCCGCCTCTGATTCGACATCTCTGATTCACCACCTCTGATTCCCCGCGTCTGATTCCCTGACTCTGATTCCCCATCTCTGATTCCCCATCTCTGATTCCCTAATTCTGATTCCCCTCCTCTGATTCCCAGTGTTTGATTCCCTGCCTCTGATTCCCGGCTTCTGATTCCCCATCTCTGATTCACCGCCTTTGATTCGCCACCTCTGATTCGCCATATCTGATTCCCCGCCTCTGTTTCCCCGCCTCTGATTCCCCGCCTCTGATTCCCCATATCTCATTCCCCGCCTCTGAATCCCCATCTCTGATTCCCGGACTCTGATTCCCCACCTCTGATTCCCGGCCTCTTATTCCCGGCATCTGATTCCGGCCTCTGATTCCCGGCCTCTGATTCCCTGCTTCTGATTCTGATTCCCTGCCTTTGATTCCCCATCTCTGATTCCGCACATCTGATTCCCTGCCTCTGATTCCCCATCTCTGATTCCGCACATCTGATTCCCTGCCTCTGATTCCCCGCCTCTGAATCCCCGTGTCTGATACCCAGCCTCTGATACCCCACCCCTGATTCCCCACCTCTGATTCCCCATATCTGATTCCCCGCCTCTCTTTCCGTGCCTCTAATTCCCCGCCTCTGATTCCCCATATCTGATTCCCCGCCTCCGATTCCCCAACTCTGATTTCCCCGCCTCTGATTCCCCAGCTCTGTTTCCCCGCCTCTGATTCCCCGCCTCTGTTTCCCCATATCTAATTCCACGCCTCTGATTCCCAAACTCTGATTCCCCGCCTCTGATTCCCCAGCTCTGATTCTCCGCCTCTGATTCCCCACATCTGATTCCCTTCCTCTGATTCCCCGCCTCTGATTCCCTGTCTCTGATTCCCCAGCTCTGATTCCCCGTGTTTGATTCCCCGCCTCTGAATCCCCATCTCTAATTCCCTGCCTCTGATTGCCGGCCTCTGATTCCCGGCCTCTGATTCCCAGCCTCTGATTCCCGGCCTCTGATACCCCGCCTCTGATTCCCCGCCTCTGATTCGCTGCCTCTGATTCCCCATATCTGATTCCCCGCCTCTGATTCCCCGCCTCTGATTCACCATCTCTGATTCACCGCCTTTCATTCGCCACCCTGATTCCCCATATCAGATTCCCCGCCTCTGTTTCCCCGCCTCTGATACCCCGCCTCTGATTCCCCATATTTCATTCCCCACCTCTGATTCCCCATCTCTGATTCCCGGACTCTGATTCCTGGCCTCTTATTCCCGGCATCTGATTCCCGGCCTCTGATCCCGGCCTCTGATTCCCCGCTTCTGATTCTGATCCCTGCCTCTGATTCCCCATCTCTGATTCCGCACATCTGATTCCGTGCCTCTGATTCCCCACCTCTGATTCCCCATATCTGATTCCCCGCCTCTGTTTCCCCGCCTCTGATTCCCCGCCTCTGTTTCCCCATATCTAATCCCCGCCTCTGATTCCCCAACTTTGATTCCCCACCTCTGATTCCCCAGCTCTGATTCCCCGCCTCTGATTCCCCGCATCTGATTCCATGCATCTGATTCCCAGCCTCTGATTCCCAGCCTCTGATTCCCAACCTCTGATTCCCCACCTCTGATTCCCCATATCTGATTCCACGCCTCTGTTTCCCCGCCTCTGATTCCCCGCCTCTGTTTCCCCATATCTGATCCCCGCCTCTATTTGCCCGCATCTGATTCCCCGCCTCTGTTTCCCCATATCTGATTCCCCGCCTCTGAATCCCCAACTCTGATTCCCTGCCTCTAATTTCCCAGCTCTGATTCCCCGCCTCTGATTCCCCGCGTCTGATTACCGGCCTCTGATTCCCCGCCTCTGATTCCCCATCTCTGATTCACAACCTCTGATTCCCCACCTCTGATACCCCATATCTGATTCCCCGCCTCTGTTTCCCCGCCTTTGATTCCCCACCTCTGATTCCCAATATCTGATTCCCCGCCTCTGATTCCCCACCTCTGATTCCCCGCCTCTGATTCGCCAGCTATGATTCCCCGCCTCTGATTCCCCGTGTTTGATTCCCTGCCTCTGATTCCCGGCCTCTGATTCCCCAACTCTGATTCACCGCCTTTGATTCGCCACCTCTGATTCCCCATATCTGATTCCCCGCCGCTGTTTCCCCGCCTCTGATTCCCCGCCTCTGATTCCCCATATCTCATTCCCCGCCTCTGAATCCCCATCTATGATTCCCGGACTCTGATTCCCCACCTCTGATTCCCTGCTACTGATTCTGATTCCCTGCCTTTGATTCCCCATCTCTGATTCCGCACATCTGATTCCCTGCCTCTGATTCCCCATCTCTGATTCCCCATATCTGATTCCCCGCTTCTGTTTCCCCGCCTCTGATTCCCCGCCTCTGTTTCCCAATATCTAAGTCCCCGCCTCTGATTCCACAACTCTAATTCCCCACCTCTGATTCCCCAGCTCTGATTCCCCGCCCCTGATTCCCCGCATCTGATTCCCTGCATCTGATTCCAAGCCTCTTATTCCCTGCCTCTGATTCCCAACCTCTGATTCCCCACCTCTGATTCCCCATATCTGATTCCCAGCCTCTGTTACCCCGCCTCTGATTCCCCGCCTCTGTTTCCCCATATCTGATTCCCGGCCTCTGGTTCCCCGCCTCTGATTCCCCGCCTCTGATTCCCTGCCTCTGATTCCCCATCTCCGATTCCGCACATCTGATTCCCTGCCTCTGATTCCCCGCCTCTGATTCCCCGCCTCTGATTCCCTGCCTCTGATTCCCAACCTCTGATTCCCCACCTCTGATTCCCCGTGTTTGATTCCCCGCCTCTGTTTCCCCGCCTCTGATTCCCCGCCTCTGATTCCCCAACTCTAATTCCCCGCCTCTGATTCCCCATATCTGATTCCCCGCCTCTGTTTCCCCACCTCTGATTCCCCACCCCTGTTTCCCCATATCTGATTCCCTGCCTCTGATTCCCCAACTTTGATTCCCAGCATCTGATTCCCCAGCTCTGATTCCCCGCCTCTGATTCCCCGCATCTGATTCCCTGCATCTGATTCCAAGCCTCTGATTCCCTGCCTCTGATTCCCAACCTCTGATTCCCCACCTCTGATTCCCCATATCTGATCCCCAGCCTCTGTTTCCCCGCCTCTGTTTCCCCATATCTGATTCCCGGCCTCTGATTCCCCGCCTCTGATTCCCCGCCTCTGATTCCCTGCCTCTGATTCCCCATCTCCGATTCCGCACATCTGATTCCCTGCCTCTGATTCCCCGCCTCTGATTCCCCGCCTCTGATTCCCTGCATCTGATTCCCAACCTCTGATTCCCCACCTCTGATTCCCCGTGTTTGATTCCCCGCCTCTGTTTCCCCGCCTCTGATTCCCCGCCTCTGATTCCCCAACTCTAATTCCCCGCCTCTGATTCCCCATATCTGATTCCCTGCCTCTGTGTCCCCGCCTCTGATTCCCCGCCCCTGTTTCCCCATATCTGATTCCCTGCCTCTGATTCCCCAACTTTGATTCCCAGCCTCTGATTCCCCAGCTCTGATTCCCCGCCTTTGATTCCCCCGTCTGATTCCCAGCCTCTGAAACCCCGTGTCTGATTTCTTGCCTCTGATTCCCCGCCTCTGATTCCCCGCCTCTGATTCCCCGTGTTTGATCCCCTGCCTCTGATTCCCCGACTCTGATCCCCACCTCTGATTCCGCAGCTCTGATTCCCCGCCTCTGATTCCCCAACTCTGATTCCCCGCCTCTGATTCCCCAGCTCTGATTCCCCGCCTCTGATTCCCCGTGTTTGGTCCCCTGCCTCTGATTCCCCGACTCTGATCCCCACCTCTGATTCCGCAGCTCTGATTCCCCGCCTCTGATTCCCCAACTCTGATTCCCCGCCTCTGATTCCCCAGCTCTGATTCCCCGCCTCTGATTCCCCGTGTTTGATCCCCTGCCTCTGATTCCCCGCCTCTGATTCCCCATGTCTCATTCCCCGCCTCTGATTCCCCATCTCTGATTCCCGGACTCTGATTCCCCACCTCTGATTCCCGGCCTCTTATTCCCTGCATCTGAGTCCGGCCTCTGATTCCCGGCCTCTGATTCCCTGCTTCTGATTCCCCATCTCTGATTCCGCAAATCTAATACCCTGCCTCTGATTCCCCACCTCTGATTCCCCATATCTGATTCCCCGCCTCTGTTTCCCCGCCTCTGATTCCCCGCCTCTGTTTCCCCATATCTAAGTCCCCGCCTCTGATTCCCCAACTTTGATTCCCCACCTCTGATTCCCCAGCTCTGATTCCCCGCCTCTGATTCCCCGCATCTGATTCCATGCATCTGATTCCCAGCCTCTGATTCCCAGCCTCTGATTCCCAACCTCTGATTCCCCACCTCTGATTCCCCATATCTGATTCCACGCCTCTGTTTCCCCGCCTCTGATTCCCCACCTCTGTTTCCCCATATCTGATCCCCGCCTCTATTTGCCCGCATCTGATTACCCGCCTCTGTTTCCCCATATCTGATTCCCCGCCTCTGAATCCCCAACTCTGATTCCCTGCCTCTAATTTCCCAGCTCTGATTCCCCGCCTCTGATCCCCCGCATCTGATTACCGGCCTCTGATTCCCCGCCTCTGATTCCCCATCTCTGATTCACAACCTCTGATTCCCCACCTCTGATACCCCATATCTGATTCCCCGCCTCTGTTTCCCCGCCTTTGATTCACCATCTCTGATTCACCGCCTTTCATTCGCCACCCTGATTCCCCATATCAGATTCCCCGCCTCTGTTTCCCCGCCTCTGATACCCCGCCTCTGATTCCCCATATTTCATTCCCCGCCTCTGATTCCCCATCTCTGATTCCCGGACTCTGATTCCTGGCCTCTTATTCCCGGCATCTGATTCCCGGCCTCTGATCCCGGCCTCTGATTCCCCGCTTCTGATTCTGATCCCTGCCTCTGATTCCCCATCTCTGATTCCGCACATCTGATTCCCTGCCTCTGATTCCCCACCTCTGATTCCCCATATCTGATTCCCCGCCTCTGTTTCCCCGCCTCTAATTCCCCGCCTCTGTTTCCCCATATCTATTTCCCCGCCTCTGATTCCCCGCCTCTGATTCCCCAGCTCTGATTCCCCCCTTCTGAATCCCCAACTCTGATTCCCTGCCTCAGATTCCCCAGCTCTGATTCCCCGCCTCTGATTCCCCAGCTTTGATTCCCTGCCTCTGTTTCGCAACCTCTGATTCCCCACCTCTGATTCCCCATATATGATTCCCCACCTCTGTTTCCCTGCCTCTGATTCCCAGCCTCTGTTTCCCCATATCTGATTCCCCGCCTCTGATTCCCCAACTCTGATTCCCCGCCTCTGATTCCCCAGCTCTGATTCCCCACCTATGATTCCCCGTGTTTGATTCACTGCCTCTGATTCCCCGCATCTGATTCCCCATCTCTGATTCACCGCCTTTCATTCGCCACCTCTGATTCCCCATATCAGATTCCCCGCCTCTGATTCCCTGCCTCTGATTCCCCATCTCCGATTCCGCACATCTGATTCCCCGCCTCAGATTCCCTGCCTCTGATTCCCAACCTCTGATAACCCACCTCTGATTCCCCATATCTGATTCCCCGCCGCTGTTTCCCCGCCTCTGATTCCCCTCCTCTGATTCCCCAACTCTAATTCCCCGCCTCTGATTCCCCAGCTCTGATTCCCCGTGTTTGATTCCCTGCCTCTGATTCCCTGCCCTGATTCCCCATCACTGTTTCACCGCCTTTGATACGCCACCTCTGATTCCCCATATCTGATTCCCATCCTCTGTTTCCCCGCCTCTGATTCCCTGCCTCTGATTCCCAACCTCTGATTCCACACCTCTGATTCCCCATATCTGATTCCCCGCCTCTGTTTCCCCGCCTCTGATTCCCTGCCCCTGTTTCCCCATATCTGATTCCCTGCCTCTGATTCCCCAACTCTGATCCCCGCCTCTGATTCCCCAGCTCTGATTCCCCACCTCTGATTTCCCGTGTTTGATTCCCTGCCTCTGATTCCCCGCCTCTGATTCCCCATCTCTGATTCACCGCCTTTGATTCGCCACCTCTGATTCCACATATCTGATTCCCCACCTCTGTTTCCCCGCCTCTGATTCCCCGCCTCTGATTCTCCATATCTCATTCCCCGCCTCTGAATCCCCATCTCTGATTCCCGGACTCTGATTCCCCACCTCTGATTCCCGGCCTCTTATTCCCAGCATCTGATTCCCGGCCTCTGATTCCCGGCCTCTGATTCCCTGCTTCTGATTCTGATTCCCTGCCTCTGATTCCCCATCTCTGATTCCGCACATCTGATTCCCTGCCTCTGATTCCCCACCTCTGATTCCCCATATCTGATTTCCCGCCTCTGTTTCCCCGCCTCTGATTCCCCGCCTCTGTTTCCCCATATCTAATTCTCAACCTCTGATGCCCCAACTCTGATTCCCTGCCTCTGATTCCCCGCGTTCTATTCCCTGCCTCTGATTCCCCGCCTGTGATTCCCCATCTCTGATTCACCACCTCTGATTCCCCACCTCTGATTCCCCATATCTAATTCCCCGTCTCTGTTTGCCCGCCTCTGATTCCCCGCCTCTGTTTCCCCATATCTGATTCCCCGCCTCTGAATCCCCAACTCTGATTCCCTGCCTCTGATTCCCCAGCTCTGATTCCCCGCCTTTGATTCCCCCCGTCTCATTCCCAGCCTCTGAATCCCCGTGTCTGATTTCCTGCCTCTGATTCCCCGCCTCTGATTCCCCATCTCTGATTCACAGCCTCTGATTCCCCACCTCTGATTCCCCATCTCTGATTCCGCACATCTGATTCCCTGCCTCTGATTCCCCAGCTCTGCTTCCCCGCCTCTGATTCCCCGTGTTTGATTCCCTGCCTCTGATTCCCCGCCTCTGATTCACCATCTCTGATTCAACGCCTTTGATTCGCCACCTCTGATTCCCCATATCTGATTCCTCGCCTCTGTTTCCCCGCCTCTGATTCCCCTCCTCTGATTCCCCATATCTCATTCCCCGCCTCTTATTCCCCATCTCTGATTCCCGGACTCTGATTCCCCACCTCTGATTCCCGGCCTCTTATTCCCAGCATCTGATTCCGGCGTCTGATTCCCGGCCTCTGATTCCCTGCTTCTGATTCCCCATCTCTGATTCCGCAAATCTAATTCCCTGCGTCTGATTCCCCACCTCTGATTCCCCATATCTGATTCCCCGCCTCTGTTTCCCCGCCTCTGATTCCCCACCTCTGTTTCCCCATATCTAAGTCCCCGCCTCTGATTCGCCAACTTTGATTCCCCACCTCTGATTCCCCAGCTCTGATTACCCGCCTCTGATTCCCCGCATCTGATTCCATGCATCTGATTCCCAGCCTCTGATTCCCAGCCTCTGATTCCCAACCTCTGATTCCCCACCTCTGATCCCCATATCTGATCCCCACCTCTATTTGCCCGCCTCTGATTCCCCGCCTCTGTTTCCCATATCTGATTCCCCGCCTCTGAATCCCCAACTCTGATTCCCTGCCTCTAATTACCCAGCTCTGATTCCCCGCCTCTGATTCCCCGCCTCTGATTACCGGCCTCTGATTCCCCGCCTCTGATTCCCCATCTCTGATTCACAACCTCTGATTCCCCACCTCTGATACCCCATATCTGATTCCCCGCCTCTGTTTCCCCGCCTCTGATTCCCCACCTCTGATTCCCAATATCTGATTCCCCGCCTCTGATTCCCCACCTCTGATTCCCTGCCTCTGATTCCCTGCCCTGATTCCCCATCTCTGTTTCACCGCCTTTGATTCGCCACCTCTGATTCCCCATATCTGATTCCCCGCCTCTGTTTCCCCGCCTCTGATTCCCTGCCTCTGATTCCCAACCTCTGATTCCACACCTCTGATTCCCCATATCTGATACCCCGCCTCTGTTTCCCCGCCTCTGATTCCCTGCCCCTGTTTCCCCATATCTGATTCCCTGCCTCTGATTCCCCAACTCTGATTCCCCGCCTCTGATTCCCCAGCTCTGATTCCCCGCCTCTGATTTCCCGTGTTTGATTCCCTGCCTCTGATTCCCCGCCTCTGATTCCCCATCTCTGATTCACCGCCTTTGATTCGCCACCTCTGATTCCACATATCTGATTCCCCACCTCTGTTTCCCCGCCTCTGATTCCCCGCCTCTGATTCTCCATATCTCATTCCCCGCCTCTGAATCCCCATCTCTGATTCCCGGACTCTGATTCCCCACCTCTGATTCCCGGCCTCTTATTCCCAGCATCTGATTCCCGGCCTCTGATTCCCGGCCTCTGATTCCCCGCTTCTGATTCTGATTCCCTGCCTCTGATTCCCCATCTCTGATTCCGCACATCTGATTACCTGCCTCTGATTCCCCACCTCTGATTCCCCATATCTGATTTCCCGCCTCTGTTTCCCCGCCTCTGATTCCCCGCCTCTGTTTCCCCATATCTAATTCCCAACCTCTGATGCCCCAACTCTGATTCCCTGCCTCTGATTTCCCGCGTTCTATTCCCTGCCTCTGATTCCCCGCCTGTGATTCCCCATCTCTGATTCACCACCTCTGATTCCCCACCTCTGATTCCCCATATCTAATTCCCCGCCTCTGTTTGCCCGCCTCTGATTCTCCGCCTCTGTTTCCCCATATCTGATTCCCCGCCTCTGAATCCCCAACTCTGATTCCCTGCCTCTGATTCCCCAGCTCTGATTCCCCGCCTTTGATTCCCCCCGTCTGATTCCCAGCCTCTGAATCCCCGTCTCTGATTTCCTGCCTCTGATTCCCCGCCTCTGATTCCCCATCTCTGATTCACAGCCTCTGATTCCCCACCTCTGATTCCCCATCTCTGATTCCGCACATCTGATTCCCTGCCTCTGATTCCCCGACTCTGATCCCCACCTCTGATTCCCCAGCTCTGATTCCCCGCCTCTGATTCCCCAACTCTGATTCCCCGCCTCTGATTCCCCAGCTCTGATTCCCCGCCTCTGATTCCCCGTGTTTGATTCCCTGCCTCTGATTCCCCGCCTCTGATTCCCCATCTCTGATTCAACGCCTTTGATTCGCCACCTCTGATTCCCCATATCTGATTCCTCGCCTCTGTTTCCCAGCCTCTGATTCCCCTCCTCTGATTCCCCATATCTCATTCCCCGCCTCTGATTCCCTATCTCTGATTCCCGGACTCTGATTCCCCACCTCTGATTCCCGGCCTCTTATTCCCGGCATCTGATTCCGGCCTCTGATTCCCGGCCTCTGATTCCCTGCCTCTGATTCCCCATCTCTGATTCCGCAAATCTAATTCCCTGCCTCTGATTCCCCACCTCTGATTCCCCATCTCTGATTCCCCGCCTCTGTTACCCCGCCTCTGATTCCCCGCCTCTGTTTCCCCATATCTAAGTCCCCGCCTCTGATTCCCCAACTTTGATTCCCCACCTCTGATTCCCCAGCTCTGATTCCCCGCCTCTGATTCCCCGCATCTGATTCCATGCATCTGATTCCCAGCCTCTGATTCCCAGCCTCTGATTCCCAACCTCTGATTCCCCACCTCTGATCCCCATATCTGATTCCCCGCCTCTGTTTCCCTGCCTCTGATTCCCCGCCTCTGTTTCCCCATATCTGATCCCCGCCTCTATTTGCCCACCTCTGATTCCCCGCCTCTGTTTCGCCATATCTGATTCCCCGCCTCTGAATCCCCAACTCTGATTCCCTGCCTCTAATTTCCCAGCTCTGATTCCCCGCCTCTGATTCCCCATCTCTGATTCACAACCTCTGTTTCCCCACCTCTGATACCCCATATCTGATTCCCCGCCTCTGTTACCCCGCCTCTGATTCCCCACCTCTGATTCCCAATATCTGATTCCCCGCCTCTGATTCCCCACCTCTGATTCCCCGACTCTGAATCGCCAGCTATGATTCCCCGCCTCTTATTCCCCGCGTCTGATTCCCTGCCTCTGATTCCCCGCCTCTGATTCGACATCTCTGATTCACCACCTCTGATTCCCCGCGTCTGATTCCCTGACTCTGATTCCCCATCTCTGATTCCCCATCTCTGATTCCCTAATTCTGATTCCCCTCCTCTGATTCCCAGTGTTTGATTCCCTGCCTCTGATTCCCGGCTTCTGATTCCCCATCTCTGATTCACCGCCTTTGATTCGCCACCTCTGATTCGCCATATCTGATTCCCCGCCTCTGTTTCCCCGCCTCTGATTCCCCGCCTCTGATTCCCCATATCTCATTCCCCGCCTCTGAATCCCCATCTCTGATTCCCGGACTCTGATTCCCCACCTCTGATTCCCGGCCTCTTATTCCCGGCATCTGATTCCGGCCTCTGATTCCCGGCCTCTGATTCCCTGCTTCTGATTCTGATTCCCTGCCTTTGATTCCCCATCTCTGATTCCGCACATCTGATTCCCTGCCTCTGATTCCCCATCTCTGATTCCGCACATCTGATTCCCTGCCTCTGATTCCCCGCCTCTGAATCCCCGTGTCTGATACCCAGCCTCTGATACCCCACCCCTGATTCCCCACCTCTGATTCCCCATATCTGATTCCCCGCCTCTCTTTCCGTGCCTCTAATTCCCCGCCTCTGATTCCCCATATCTGATTCCCCGCCTCCGATTCCCCAACTCTGATTTCCCCGCCTCTGATTCCCCAGCTCTGTTTCCCCGCCTCTGATTCCCCGCCTCTGTTTCCCCATATCTAATTCCACGCCTCTGATTCCCAAACTCTGATTCCCCGCCTCTGATTCCCCAGCTCTGATTCTCCGCCTCTGATTCCCCACATCTGATTCCCTTCCTCTGATTCCCCGCCTCTGATTCCCTGTCTCTGATTCCCCAGCTCTGATTCCCCGTGTTTGATTCCCCGCCTCTGAATCCCCATCTCTAATTCCCTGCCTCTGATTGCCGGCCTCTGATTCCCGGCCTCTGATTCCCAGCCTCTGATTCCCGGCCTCTGATACCCCGCCTCTGATTCCCCGCCTCTGATTCGCTGCCTCTGATTCCCCATATCTGATTCCCCGCCTCTGATTCCCCGCCTCTGATTCACCATCTCTGATTCACCGCCTTTCATTCGCCACCCTGATTCCCCATATCAGATTCCCCGCCTCTGTTTCCCCGCCTCTGATACCCCGCCTCTGATTCCCCATATTTCATTCCCCACCTCTGATTCCCCATCTCTGATTCCCGGACTCTGATTCCTGGCCTCTTATTCCCGGCATCTGATTCCCGGCCTCTGATCCCGGCCTCTGATTCCCCGCTTCTGATTCTGATCCCTGCCTCTGATTCCCCATCTCTGATTCCGCACATCTGATTCCGTGCCTCTGATTCCCCACCTCTGATTCCCCATATCTGATTCCCCGCCTCTGTTTCCCCGCCTCTGATTCCCCGCCTCTGTTTCCCCATATCTAATCCCCGCCTCTGATTCCCCAACTTTGATTCCCCACCTCTGATTCCCCAGCTCTGATTCCCCGCCTCTGATTCCCCGCATCTGATTCCATGCATCTGATTCCCAGCCTCTGATTCCCAGCCTCTGATTCCCAACCTCTGATTCCCCACCTCTGATTCCCCATATCTGATTCCACGCCTCTGTTTCCCCGCCTCTGATTCCCCGCCTCTGTTTCCCCATATCTGATCCCCGCCTCTATTTGCCCGCATCTGATTCCCCGCCTCTGTTTCCCCATATCTGATTCCCCGCCTCTGAATCCCCAACTCTGATTCCCTGCCTCTAATTTCCCAGCTCTGATTCCCCGCCTCTGATTCCCCGCGTCTGATTACCGGCCTCTGATTCCCCGCCTCTGATTCCCCATCTCTGATTCACAACCTCTGATTCCCCACCTCTGATACCCCATATCTGATTCCCCGCCTCTGTTTCCCCGCCTTTGATTCCCCACCTCTGATTCCCAATATCTGATTCCCCGCCTCTGATTCCCCACCTCTGATTCCCCGCCTCTGATTCGCCAGCTATGATTCCCCGCCTCTGATTCCCCGTGTTTGATTCCCTGCCTCTGATTCCCGGCCTCTGATTCCCCAACTCTGATTCACCGCCTTTGATTCGCCACCTCTGATTCCCCATATCTGATTCCCCGCCGCTGTTTCCCCGCCTCTGATTCCCCGCCTCTGATTCCCCATATCTCATTCCCCGCCTCTGAATCCCCATCTATGATTCCCGGACTCTGATTCCCCACCTCTGATTCCCTGCTACTGATTCTGATTCCCTGCCTTTGATTCCCCATCTCTGATTCCGCACATCTGATTCCCTGCCTCTGATTCCCCATCTCTGATTCCCCATATCTGATTCCCCGCTTCTGTTTATCCGCCTCTGATTCCCCGCCTCTGTTTCCCAATATCTAAGTCCCCGCCTCTGATTCCACAACTCTAATTCCCCACCTCTGATTCCCCAGCTCTGATTCCCCGCCCCTGATTCCCCGCATCTGATTCCCTGCATCTGATTCCAAGCCTCTTATTCCCTGCCTCTGATTCCCAACCTCTGATTCCCCACCTCTGATTCCCCATATCTGATTCCCAGCCTCTGTTACCCCGCCTCTGATTCCCCGCCTCTGTTTCCCCATATCTGATTCCCGGCCTCTGGTTCCCCGCCTCTGATTCCCCGCCTCTGATTCCCTGCCTCAGATTCCCCATCTCCGATTCCGCACATCTGATTCCCTGCCTCTGATTCCCCGCCTCTGATTCCCCGCCTCTGATTCCCTGCCTCTGATTCCCAACCTCTGATTCCCCACCTCTGATTCCCCGTGTTTGATTCCCCGCCTCTGTTTCCCCGCCTCTGATTCCCCGCCTCTGATTCCCCAACTCTAATTCCCCGCCTCTGATTCCCCATATCTGATTCCCCGCCTCTGTTTCCCCACCTCTGATTCCCCACCCCTGTTTCCCCATATCTGATTCCCTGCCTCTGATTCCCCAACTTTGATTCCCAGCATCTGATTCCCCAGCTCTGATTCCCCGCCTCTGATTCCCCGCATCTGATTCCCTGCATCTGATTCCAAGCCTCTGATTCCCTGCCTCTGATTCCCAACCTCTGATTCCCCACCTCTGATTCCCCATATCTGATCCCCAGCCTCTGTTTCCCCGCCTCTGTTTCCCCATATCTGATTCCCGGCCTCTGATTCCCCGCCTCTGATTCCCCGCCTCTGATTCCCTGCCTCTGATTCCCCATCTCCGATTCCGCACATCTGATTCCCTGCCTCTGATTCCCCGCCTCTGATTCCCCGCCTCTGATTCCCTGCATCTGATTCCCAACCTCTGATTCCCCACCTCTGATTCCCCGTGTTTGATTCCCCGCCTCTGTTTCCCCGCCTCTGATTCCCCGCCTCTGATTCCCCAACTCTAATTCCCCGCCTCTGATTCCCCATATCTGATTCCCTGCCTCTGTGTCCCCGCCTCTGATTCCCCGCCCCTGTTTCCCCATATCTGATTCCCTTCCTCTGATTCCCCAACTTTGATTCCCAGCCTCTGATTCCCCAGCTCTGATTCCCCGCCTTTGATTCCCCCGTCTGATTCCCAGCCTCTGAAACCCCGTGTCTGATTTCTTGCCTCTGATTCCCCGCCTCTGATTCCCCGCCTCTGATTCCCCGTGTTTGATCCCCTGCCTCTGATTCCCCGACTCTGATCCCCACCTCTGATTCCGCAGCTCTGATTCCCCGCCTCTGATTCCCCAACTCTGATTCCCCGCCTCTGATTCCCCAGCTCTGATTCCCCGCCTCTGATTCCCCGTGTTTGATCCCCTGCCTCTGATTCCCCGACTCTGATCCCCACCTCTGATTCCGCAGCTCTGATTCCCCGCCTCTGATTCCCCAACTCTGATTCCCCGCCTCTGATTCCCCTCCTCTGATTCCCCAACTCTAATTCCCCGCCTCTGATTCCCCAGCTCTGATTCCCCGTGTTTGATTCCCTGCCTCTGATTCCCTGCCCTGATTCCCCATCACTGTTTCACCGCCTTTGATACGCCACCTCTGATTCCCCATATCTGATTCCCCGCCTCTGTTTCCCCGCCTCTGATTCCCTGCCTCTGATTCCCAACCTCTGATTCCACACCTCTGATTCCCCATATCTGATTCCCCGCCTCTGTTTCCCCGCCTCTGATTCCCTGCCCCTGTTTCCCCATATCTGATTCCCTGCCTCTGATTCCCCAACTCTGATCCCCGCCTCTGATTCCCCAGCTCTGATTCCCCACCTCTGATTTCCCGTGTTTGATTCCCTGCCTCTGATTCCCCGCCTCTGATTCCCCATCTCTGATTCACCGCCTTTGATTCGCCACCTCTGATTCCACATATCTGATTCCCCACCTCTGTTTCCCCGCCTCTGATTCCCCGCCTCTGATTCTCCATATCTCATTCCCCGCCTCTGAATCCCCATCTCTGATTCCCGGACTCTGATTCCCCACCTCTGATTCCCGGCCTCTTATTCCCAGCATCTGATTCCCGGCCTCTGATTCCCGGCCTCTGATTCCCTGCTTCTGATTCTGATTCCCTGCCTCTGATTCCCCATCTCTGATTCCGCACATCTGATTCCCTGCCTCTGATTCCCCACCTCTGATTCCCCATATCTGATTTCCCGCCTCTGTTTCCCCGCCTCTGATTCCCCGCCTCTGTTTCCCCATATCTAATTCTCAACCTCTGATGCCCCAACTCTGATTCCCTGCCTCTGATTCCCCGCGTTCTATTCCCTGCCTCTGATTCCCCGCCTGTGATTCCCCATCTCTGATTCACCACCTCTGATTCCCCACCTCTGATTCCCCATATCTAATTCCCCGTCTCTGTTTGCCCGCCTCTGATTCCCCGCCTCTGTTTCCCCATATCTGATTCCCCGCCTCTGAATCCCCAACTCTGATTCCCTGCCTCTGATTCCCCAGCTCTGATTCCCCGCCTTTGATTCCCCCCGTCTCATTCCCAGCCTCTGAATCCCCGTGTCTGATTTCCTGCCTCTGATTCCCCGCCTCTGATTCCCCATCTCTGATTCACAGCCTCTGATTCCCCACCTCTGATTCCCCATCTCTGATTCCGCACATCTGATTCCCTGCCTCTGATTCCCCAGCTCTGCTTCCCCGCCTCTGATTCCCCGTGTTTGATTCCCTGCCTCTGATTCCCCGCCTCTGATTCACCATCTCTGATTCAACGCCTTTGATTCGCCACCTCTGATTCCCCATATCTGATTCCTCGCCTCTGTTTCCCCGCCTCTGATTCCCCTCCTCTGATTCCCCATATCTCATTCCCCGCCTCTTATTCCCCATCTCTGATTCCCGGACTCTGATTCCCCACCTCTGATTCCCGGCCTCTTATTCCCAGCATCTGATTCCGGCGTCTGATTCCCGGCCTCTGATTCCCTGCTTCTGATTCCCCATCTCTGATTCCGCAAATCTAATTCCCTGCGTCTGATTCCCCACCTCTGATTCCCCATATCTGATTCCCCGCCTCTGTTTCCCCGCCTCTGATTCCCCACCTCTGTTTCCCCATATCTAAGTCCCCGCCTCTGATTCGCCAACTTTGATTCCCCACCTCTGATTCCCCAGCTCTGATTACCCGCCTCTGATTCCCCGCATCTGATTCCATGCATCTGATTCCCAGCCTCTGATTCCCAGCCTCTGATTCCCAACCTCTGATTCCCCACCTCTGATCCCCATATCTGATCCCCACCTCTATTTGCCCGCCTCTGATTCCCCGCCTCTGTTTCCCATATCTGATTCCCCGCCTCTGAATCCCCAACTCTGATTCCCTGCCTCTAATTACCCAGCTCTGATTCCCCGCCTCTGATTCCCCGCCTCTGATTACCGGCCTCTGATTCCCCGCCTCTGATTCCCCATCTCTGATTCACAACCTCTGATTCCCCACCTCTGATACCCCATATCTGATTCCCCGCCTCTGTTTCCCCGCCTCTGATTCCCCACCTCTGATTCCCAATATCTGATTCCCCGCCTCTGATTCCCCACCTCTGATTCCCTGCCTCTGATTCCCTGCCCTGATTCCCCATCTCTGTTTCACCGCCTTTGATTCGCCACCTCTGATTCCCCATATCTGATTCCCCGCCTCTGTTTCCCCGCCTCTGATTCCCTGCCTCTGATTCCCAACCTCTGATTCCACACCTCTGATTCCCCATATCTGATACCCCGCCTCTGTTTCCCCGCCTCTGATTCCCTGCCCCTGTTTCCCCATATCTGATTCCCTGCCTCTGATTCCCCAACTCTGATTCCCCGCCTCTGATTCCCCAGCTCTGATTCCCCGCCTCTGATTTCCCGTGTTTGATTCCCTGCCTCTGATTCCCCGCCTCTGATTCCCCATCTCTGATTCACCGCCTTTGATTCGCCACCTCTGATTCCACATATCTGATTCCCCACCTCTGTTTCCCCGCCTCTGATTCCCCGCCTCTGATTCTCCATATCTCATTCCCCGCCTCTGAATCCCCATCTCTGATTCCCGGACTCTGATTCCCCACCTCTGATTCCCGGCCTCTTATTCCCAGCATCTGATTCCCGGCCTCTGATTCCCGGCCTCTGATTCCCCGCTTCTGATTCTGATTCCCTGCCTCTGATTCCCCATCTCTGATTCCGCACATCTGATTACCTGCCTCTGATTCCCCACCTCTGATTCCCCATATCTGATTTCCCGCCTCTGTTTCCCCGCCTCTGATTCCCCGCCTCTGTTTCCCCATATCTAATTCCCAACCTCTGATGCCCCAACTCTGATTCCCTGCCTCTGATTTCCCGCGTTCTATTCCCTGCCTCTGATTCCCCGCCTGTGATTCCCCATCTCTGATTCACCACCTCTGATTCCCCACCTCTGATTCCCCATATCTAATTCCCCGCCTCTGTTTGCCCGCCTCTGATTCTCCGCCTCTGTTTCCCCATATCTGATTCCCCGCCTCTGAATCCCCAACTCTGATTCCCTGCCTCTGATTCCCCAGCTCTGATTCCCCGCCTTTGATTCCCCCCGTCTGATTCCCAGCCTCTGAATCCCCGTCTCTGATTTCCTGCCTCTGATTCCCCGCCTCTGATTCCCCATCTCTGATTCACAGCCTCTGATTCCCCACCTCTGATTCCCCATCTCTGATTCCGCACATCTGATTCCCTGCCTCTGATTCCCCGACTCTGATCCCCACCTCTGATTCCCCAGCTCTGATTCCCCGCCTCTGATTCCCCAACTCTGATTCCCCGCCTCTGATTCCCCAGCTCTGATTCCCCGCCTCTGATTCCCCGTGTTTGATTCCCTGCCTCTGATTCCCCGCCTCTGATTCCCCATCTCTGATTCAACGCCTTTGATTCGCCACCTCTGATTCCCCATATCTGATTCCTCGCCTCTGTTTCCCAGCCTCTGATTCCCCTCCTCTGATTCCCCATATCTCATTCCCCGCCTCTGATTCCCTATCTCTGATTCCCGGACTCTGATTCCCCACCTCTGATTCCCGGCCTCTTATTCCCGGCATCTGATTCCGGCCTCTGATTCCCGGCCTCTGATTCCCTGCCTCTGATTCCCCATCTCTGATTCCGCAAATCTAATTCCCTGCCTCTGATTCCCCACCTCTGATTCCCCATCTCTGATTCCCCGCCTCTGTTACCCCGCCTCTGATTCCCCGCCTCTGTTTACCCATATCTAAGTCCCCGCCTCTGATTCCCCAACTTTGATTCCCCACCTCTGATTCCCCAGCTCTGATTCCCCGCCTCTGATTCCCCGCATCTGATTCCATGCATCTGATTCCCAGCCTCTGATTCCCAGCCTCTGATTCCCAACCTCTGATTCCCCACCTCTGATCCCCATATCTGATTCCCCGCCTCTGTTTCCCTGCCTCTGATTCCCCGCCTCTGTTTCCCCATATCTGATCCCCGCCTCTATTTGCCCACCTCTGATTCCCCGCCTCTGTTTCGCCATATCTGATTCCCCGCCTCTGAATCCCCAACTCTGATTCCCTGCCTCTAATTTCCCAGCTCTGATTCCCCGCCTCTGATTCCCCATCTCTGATTCACAACCTCTGTTTCCCCACCTCTGATACCCCATATCTGATTCCCCGCCTCTGTTACCCCGCCTCTGATTCCCCACCTCTGATTCCCAATATCTGATTCCCCGCCTCTGATTCCCCACCTCTGATTCCCCGACTCTGATTCGCCAGCTATGATTCCCCGCCTCTTATTCCCCGCGTCTGATTCCCTGCCTCTGATTCCCCGCCTCTGATTCGACATCTCTGATTCACCACCTCTGATTCCCCGCGTCTGATTCCCTGACTCTGATTCCCCATCTCTGATTCCCCATCTCTGATTCCCTAATTCTGATTCCCCTCCTCTGATTCCCAGTGTTTGATTCCCTGCCTCTGATTCCCGGCTTCTGATTCCCCATCTCTGATTCACCGCCTTTGATTCGCCACCTCTGATTCGCCATATCTGATTCCCCGCCTCTGTTTCCCCGCCTCTGATTCCCCGCCTCTGATTCCCCATATCTCATTCCCCGCCTCTGAATCCCCATCTCTGATTCCCGGACTCTGATTCCCCACCTCTGATTCCCGGCCTCTTATTCCCGGCATCTGATTCCGGCCTCTGATTCCCGGCCTCTGATTCCCTGCTTCTGATTCTGATTCCCTGCCTTTGATTCCCCATCTCTGATTCCGCACATCTGATTCCCTGCCTCTGATTCCCCATCTCTGATTCCGCACATCTGATTCCCTGCCTCTGATTCCCCGCCTCTGAATCCCCGTGTCTGATACCCAGCCTCTGATACCCCACCCCTGATTCCCCACCTCTGATTCCCCATATCTGATTCCCCGCCTCTCTTTCCGTGCCTCTAATTCCCCGCCTCTGATTCCCCATATCTGATTCCCCGCCTCCGATTCCCCAACTCTGATTTCCCCGCCTCTGATTCCCCAGCTCTGTTTCCCCGCCTCTGATTCCCCGCCTCTGTTTCCCCATATCTAATTCCACGCCTCTGATTCCCAAACTCTGATTCCCCGCCTCTGATTCCCCAGCTCTGATTCTCCGCCTCTGATTCCCCACATCTGATTCCCTTCCTCTGATTCCCCGCCTCTGATTCCCTGTCTCTGATTCCCCAGCTCTGATTCCCCGTGTTTGATTCCCCGCCTCTGAATCCCCATCTCTAATTCCCTGCCTCTGATTGCCGGCCTCTGATTCCCGGCCTCTGATTCCCAGCCTCTGATTCCCGGCCTCTGATACCCCGCCTCTGATTCCCCGCCTCTGATTCGCTGCCTCTGATTCCCCATATCTGATTCCCCGCCTCTGATTCCCCGCCTCTGATTCACCATCTCTGATTCACCGCCTTTCATTCGCCACCCTGATTCCCCATATCAGATTCCCCGCCTCTGTTTCCCCGCCTCTGATACCCCGCCTCTGATTCCCCATATTTCATTCCCCACCTCTGATTCCCCATCTCTGATTCCCGGACTCTGATTCCTGGCCTCTTATTCCCGGCATCTGATTCCCGGCCTCTGATCCCGGCCTCTGATTCCCCGCTTCTGATTCTGATCCCTGCCTCTGATTCCCCATCTCTGATTCCGCACATCTGATTCCGTGCCTCTGATTCCCCACCTCTGATTCCCCATATCTGATTCCCCGCCTCTGTTTCCCCGCCTCTGATTCCCCGCCTCTGTTTCCCCATATCTAATCCCCGCCTCTGATTCCCCAACTTTGATTCCCCACCTCTGATTCCCCAGCTCTGATTCCCCGCCTCTGATTCCCCGCATCTGATTCCATGCATCTGATTCCCAGCCTCTGATTCCCAGCCTCTGATTCCCAACCTCTGATTCCCCACCTCTGATTCCCCATATCTGATTCCACGCCTCTGTTTCCCCGCCTCTGATTCCCCGCCTCTGTTTCCCCATATCTGATCCCCGCCTCTATTTGCCCGCATCTGATTCCCCGCCTCTGTTTCCCCATATCTGATTCCCCGCCTCTGAATCCCCAACTCTGATTCCCTGCCTCTAATTTCCCAGCTCTGATTTCCCGCCTCTGATTCCCCGCGTCTGATTACCGGCCTCTGATTCCCCGCCTCTGATTCCCCATCTCTGATTCACAACCTCTGATTCCCCACCTCTGATACCCCATATCTGATTCCCCGCCTCTGTTTCCCCGCCTTTGATTCCCCACCTCTGATTCCCAATATCTGATTCCCCGCCTCTGATTCCCCACCTCTGATTCCCCGCCTCTGATTCGCCAGCTATGATTCCCCGCCTCTGATTCCCCGTGTTTGATTCCCTGCCTCTGATTCCCGGCCTCTGATTCCCCAACTCTGATTCACCGCCTTTGATTCGCCACCTCTGATTCCCCATATCTGATTCCCCGCCGCTGTTTCCCCGCCTCTGATTCCCCGCCTCTGATTCCCCATATCTCATTCCCCGCCTCTGAATCCCCATCTATGATTCCCGGACTCTGATTCCCCACCTCTGATTCCCTGCTACTGATTCTGATTCCCTGCCTTTGATTCCCCATCTCTGATTCCGCACATCTGATTCCCTGCCTCTGATTCCCCATCTCTGATTCCCCATATCTGATTCCCCGCTTCTGTTTATCCGCCTCTGATTCCCCGCCTCTGTTTCCCAATATCTAAGTCCCCGCCTCTGATTCCACAACTCTAATTCCCCACCTCTGATTCCCCAGCTCTGATTCCCCGCCCCTGATTCCCCGCATCTGATTCCCTGCATCTGATTCCAAGCCTCTTATTCCCTGCCTCTGATTCCCAACCTCTGATTCCCCACCTCTGATTCCCCATATCAGATTCCCAGCCTCTGTTACCCCGCCTCTGATTCCCCGCCTCTGTTTCCCCATATCTGATTCCCGGCCTCTGGTTCCCCGCCTCTGATTCCCCGCCTCTGATTCCCTGCCTCTGATTCCCCATCTCCGATTCCGCACATCTGATTCCCTGCCTCTGATTCCCCGCCTCTGATTCCCCGCCTCTGATTCCCTGCCTCTGATTCCCAACCTCTGATTCCCCACCTCTGATTCCCCGTGTTTGATTCCCCGCCTCTGTTTCCCCGCCTCTGATTCCCCGCCTCTGATTCCCCAACTCTAATTCCCCGCCTCTGATTCCCCATATCTGATTCCCCGCCTCTGTTTCCCCACCTCTGATTCCCCACCCCTGTTTCCCCATATCTGATTCCCTGCCTCTGATTCCCCAACTTTGATTCCCAGCATCTGATTCCCCAGCTCTGATTCCCCGCCTCTGATTCCCCGCATCTGATTCCCTGCATCTGATTCCAAGCCTCTGATTCCCTGCCTCTGATTCCCAACCTCTGATTCCCCACCTCTGATTCCCCATATCTGATCCCCAGCCTCTGTTTCCCCGCCTCTGTTTCCCCATATCTGATTCCCGGCCTCTGATTCCCCGCCTCTGATTCCCCGCCTCTGATTCCCTGCCTCTGATTCCCCATCTCCGATTCCGCACATCTGATTCCCTGCCTCTGATTCCCCGCCTCTGATTCCCCGCCTCTGATTCCCTGCATCTGATTCCCAACCTCTGATTCCCCACCTCTGATTCCCCGTGTTTGATTCCCCGCCTCTGTTTCCCCGCCTCTGATTCCCCGCCTCTGATTCCCCAACTCTAATTCCCCGCCTCTGATTCCCCATATCTGATTCCCTGCCTCTGTGTCCCCGCCTCTGATTCCCCGCCCCTGTTTCCCCATATCTGATTCCCTTCCTCTGATTCCCCAACTTTGATTCCCAGCCTCTGATTCCCCAGCTCTGATTCCCCGCCTTTGATTCCCCCGTCTGATTCCCAGCCTCTGAAACCCCGTGTCTGATTTCTTGCCTCTGATTCCCCGCCTCTGATTCCCCGCCTCTGATTCCCCGTGTTTGATCCCCTGCCTCTGATTCCCCGACTCTGATCCCCACCTCTGATTCCGCAGCTCTGATTCCCCGCCTCTGATTCCCCAACTCTGATTCCCCGCCTCTGATTCCCCAGCTCTGATTCCCCGCCTCTGATTCCCCGTGTTTGATCCCCTGCCTCTGATTCCCCGACTCTGATCCCCACCTCTGATTCCGCAGCTCTGATTCCCCGCCTCTGATTCCCCAACTCTGATTCCCCGCCTCTGATTCCCCAACTCTGATTCCCTGCCTCTGATTCCCCAGCTTCATTCCCCGCCTTTGATTCCCCCCGTCTGATTCCCAGCCTCTGAATCCCCGTGTCTGATAACCTGCCTCTGATTCCCCGCCTCTGATTCCCCATCTCAGATTCACCGCCTCTGATTCCCCACCTCTGATTCCCCATCTCTGATTCCGCACATCCGACTCCCTGCCTCTGATTCCTCGAATCTGATTCCCCACCTCTGATTCCCCAGCTCTGATTCCCCGCCTCTGATTCCCCAACTCTGATTCCCCGCCTCTGATTCCACAGCTCTGATTCCCCGCCTCTGATTCCCCGTGTTTGATCCCCTGCCTCTGATTCCCCGCCTCTGATTCCCCATCTCTGATTCACCGCCTTTGATTCGCCACCTCTGATTCCCCATATCTGATTCCTCGCCACTGTTTCCCCGCCTCTGATTCCCCGCCTCTGATTCCCCATATCTCATTCCCCGCCTCTGATTCGCCAGCTATGATTCCCCGCCTCTGATTCCCCGCGTCTGATTCCCTGCCTCTGATTCCCCGCCTTTGATTCCACATCTCTGATTCACCACCTCTGATTCCACGCGTCTGATTCCCCGCCTCTGATTCCCCATCTCTGATTCCCCATCTCTGATTCCCCAATTCTGATTCCCCGCCTCTGATTCCCCAGCTCTGATTCCTCGCCTCTGATTCACTTCCTTTGATTCCCAACCTCTGATTCCCCAACTCTGATTTCCCATATTGATTCCCTGCGTCTGATTCCCCACCTCTGATTCGACATCTCTGATTCACCACCTCTGATTCCCCGCGTCTGATTCCCTGACTCTGATTCCCCATCTCTGATTCCCCATCTCTGATTCCCTAATTCTGATTCCCCTCCTCTGATTCCCAGTGTTTGATTCCCTGCCTCTGATTCCCGGCTTCTGATTCCCCATCTCTGATTCACCGCCTTTGATTCGCCACCTCTGATTCGCCATATCTGATTCCCCGCCTCTGTTTCCCCGCCTCTGATTCCCCGCCTCTGATTCCCCAAATCTCATTCCCCGCCTCTGAATCCCCATCTCTGATTCCCGGACTCTGATTCCCCACCTCTGATTCCCGGCCTCTTATTCCCGGCATCTGATTCCGGCCTCTGATTCCCGGCCTCTGATTCCCTGCTTCTGATTCTGATTCCCTGCCTTTGATTCCCCATCTCTGATTCCGCACATCTGATTCCCTGCCTCTGATTCCCCATCTCTGATTCCGCACATCTGATTCCCTGCCTCTGATTCCCCGCCTCTGAATCCCCGTGTCTGATACCCAGCCTCTGATACCCCACCCCTGATTCCCCACCTCTGATTCCCCATATCTGATTCCCCGCCTCTCTTTCCGTGCCTCTAATTCCCCGCCTCTGATTCCCCATATCTGATTCCCCGCCTCCGATTCCCCAACTCTGATTTCCCCGCCTCTGATTCCCCAGCTCTGTTTCCCCGCCTCTGATTCCCCGCCTCTGTTTCCCCATATCTAATTCCACGCCTCTGATTCCCAAACTCTGATTCCCCGCCTCTGATTCCCCAGCTCTGATTCTCCGCCTCTGATTCCCCACATCTGATTCCCTTCCTCTGATTCCCCGCCTCTGATTCCCTGTCTCTGATTCCCCAGCTCTGATTCCCCGTGTTTGATTCCCCGCCTCTGAATCCCCATCTCTAATTCCCTGCCTCTGATTGCCGGCCTCTGATTCCCGGCCTCTGATTCCCAGCCTCTGATTCCCGGCCTCTGATACCCCGCCTCTGATTCCCCGCCTCTGATTCGCTGCCTCTGATTCCCCATATCTGATTCCCCGCCTCTGATTCCCCGCCTCTGATTCACCATCTCTGATTCACCGCCTTTCATTCGCCACCCTGATTCCCCATATCAGATTCCCCGCCTCTGTTTCCCCGCCTCTGATACCCCGCCTCTGATTCCCCATATTTCATTCCCCACCTCTGATTCCCCATCTCTGATTCCCGGACTCTGATTCCTGGCCTCTTATTCCCGGCATCTGATTCCCGGCCTCTGATCCCGGCCTCTGATTCCCCGCTTCTGATTCTGATCCCTGCCTCTGATTCCCCATCTCTGATTCCGCACATCTGATTCCGTGCCTCTGATTCCCCACCTCTGATTCCCCATATCTGATTCCCCGCCTCTGTTTCCCCGCCTCTGATTCCCCGCCTCTGTTTCCCCATATCTAATCCCCGCCTCTGATTCCCCAACTTTGATTCCCCACCTCTGATTCCCCAGCTCTGATTCCCCGCCTCTGATTCCCCGCATCTGATTCCATGCATCTGATTCCCAGCCTCTGATTCCCAGCCTCTGATTCCCAACCTCTGATTCCCCACCTCTGATTCCCCATATCTGATTCCACGCCTCTGTTTCCCCGCCTCTGATTCCCCGCCTCTGTTTCCCCATATCTGATCCCCGCCTCTATTTGCCCGCATCTGATTCCCCGCCTCTGTTTCCCCATATCTGATTCCCCGCCTCTGAATCCCCAACTCTGATTCCCTGCCTCTAATTTCCCAGCTCTGATTCCCCGCCTCTGATTCCCCGCGTCTGATTACCGGCCTCTGATTCCCCGCCTCTGATTCCCCATCTCTGATTCACAACCTCTGATTCCCCACCTCTGATACCCCATATCTGATTCCCCGCCTCTGTTTCCCCGCCTTTGATTCCCCACCTCTGATTCCCAATATCTGATTCCCCGCCTCTGATTCCCCACCTCTGATTCCCCGCCTCTGATTCGCCAGCTATGATTCCCCGCCTCTGATTCCCCGTGTTTGATTCCCTGCCTCTGATTCCCGGCCTCTGATTCCCCAACTCTGATTCACCGCCTTTGATTCGCCACCTCTGATTCCCCATATCTGATTCCCCGCCGCTGTTTCCCCGCCTCTGATTCCCCGCCTCTGATTCCCCATATCTCATTCCCCGCCTCTGAATCCCCATCTATGATTCCCGGACTCTGATTCCCCACCTCTGATTCCCTGCTACTGATTCTGATTCCCTGCCTTTGATTCCCCATCTCTGATTCCGCACATCTGATTCCCTGCCTCTGATTCCCCATCTCTGATTCCCCATATCTGATTCCCCGCTTCTGTTTCCCCGCCTCTGATTCCCCGCCTCTGTTTCCCAATATCTAAGTCCCCGCCTCTGATTCCACAACTCTAATTCCCCACCTCTGATTCCCCAGCTCTGATTCCCCGCCCCTGATTCCCCGCATCTGATTCCCTGCATCTGATTCCAAGCCTCTTATTCCCTGCCTCTGATTCCCAACCTCTGATTCCCCACCTCTGATTCCCCATATCTGATTCCCAGCCTCTGTTACCCCGCCTCTGATTCCCCGCCTCTGTTTCCCCATATCTGATTCCCGGCCTCTGGTTCCCCGCCTCTGATTCCCCGCCTCTGATTCCCTGCCTCTGATTCCCCATCTCCGATTCCGCACATCTGATTCCCTGCCTCTGATTCCCCGCCTCTGATTCCCCGCCTCTGATTCCCTGCCTCTGATTCCCAACCTCTGATTCCCCACCTCTGATTCCCCGTGTTTGATTCCCCGCCTCTGTTTCCCCGCCTCTGATTCCCCGCCTCTGATTCCCCAACTCTAATTCCCCGCCTCTGATTCCCCATATCTGATTCCCCGCCTCTGTTTCCCCACCTCTGATTCCCCACCCCTGTTTCCCCATATCTGATTCCCTGCCTCTGATTCCCCAACTTTGATTCCCAGCATCTGATTCCCCAGCTCTGATTCCCCGCCTCTGATTCCCCGCATCTGATTCCCTGCATCTGATTCCAAGCCTCTGATTCCCTGCCTCTGATTCCCAACCTCTGATTCCCCACCTCTGATTCCCCATATCTGATCCCCAGCCTCTGTTTCCCCGCCTCTGTTTCCCCATATCTGATTCCCGGCCTCTGATTCCCCGCCTCTGATTCCCCGCCTCTGATTCCCTGCCTCTGATTCCCCATCTCCGATTCCGCACATCTGATTCCCTGCCTCTGATTCCCCGCCTCTGATTCCCCGCCTCTGATTCCCTGCATCTGATTCCCAACCTCTGATTCCCCACCTCTGATTCCCCGTGTTTGATTCCCCGCCTCTGTTTCCCCGCCTCTGATTCCCCGCCTCTGATTCCCCAACTCTAATTCCCCGCCTCTGATTCCCCATATCTGATTCCCTGCCTCTGTGTCCCCGCCTCTGATTCCCCGCCCCTGTTTCCCCATATCTGATTCCCTGCCTCTGATTCCCCAACTTTGATTCCCAGCCTCTGATTCCCCAGCTCTGATTCCCCGCCTTTGATTCCCCCGTCTGATTCCCAGCCTCTGAAACCCCGTGTCTGATTTCTTGCCTCTGATTCCCCGCCTCTGATTCCCCGCCTCTGATTCCCCGTGTTTGATCCCCTGCCTCTGATTCCCCGACTCTGATCCCCACCTCTGATTCCGCAGCTCTGATTCCCCGCCTCTGATTCCCCAACTCTGATTCCCCGCCTCTGATTCCCCAGCTCTGATTCCCCGCCTCTGATTCCCCGTGTTTGATCCCCTGCCTCTGATTCCCCGACTCTGATCCCCACCTCTGATTCCGCAGCTCTGATTCCCCGCCTCTGATTCCCCAACTCTGATTCCCCGCCTCTGATTCCCCAGCTCTGATTCCCCGCCTCTGATTCCCCGTGTTTGATCCCCTGCCTCTGATTCCCCGCCTCTGATTCCCCATGTCTCATTCCCCGCCTCTGATTCCCCATCTCTGATTCCCGGACTCTGATTCCCCACCTCTGATTCCCGGCCTCTTATTCCCTGCATCTGAGTCCGGCCTCTGATTCCCGGCCTCTGATTCCCTGCTTCTGATTCCCCATCTCTGATTCCGCAAATCTAATACCCTGCCTCTGATTCCCCACCTCTGATTCCCCATATCTGATTCCCCGCCTCTGTTTCCCCGCCTCTGATTCCCCGCCTCTGTTTCCCCATATCTAAGTCCCCGCCTCTGATTCCCCAACTTTGATTCCCCACCTCTGATTCCCCAGCTCTGATTCCCCGCCTCTGATTCCCCGCATCTGATTCCATGCATCTGATTCCCAGCCTCTGATTCCCAGCCTCTGATTCCCAACCTCTGATTCCCCACCTCTGATTCCCCATATCTGATTCCACGCCTCTGTTTCCCCGCCTCTGATTCCCCACCTCTGTTTCCCCATATCTGATCCCCGCCTCTATTTGCCCGCATCTGATTACCCGCCTCTGTTTCCCCATATCTGATTCCCCGCCTCTGAATCCCCAACTCTGATTCCCTGCCTCTAATTTCCCAGCTCTGATTCCCCGCCTCTGATCCCCCGCATCTGATTACCGGCCTCTGATTCCCCGCCTCTGATTCCCCATCTCTGATTCACAACCTCTGATTCCCCACCTCTGATACCCCATATCTGATTCCCCGCCTCTGTTTCCCCGCCTTTGATTCACCATCTCTGATTCACCGCCTTTCATTCGCCACCCTGATTCCCCATATCAGATTCCCCGCCTCTGTTTCCCCGCCTCTGATACCCCGCCTCTGATTCCCCATATTTCATTCCCCGCCTCTGATTCCCCATCTCTGATTCCCGGACTCTGATTCCTGGCCTCTTATTCCCGGCATCTGATTCCCGGCCTCTGATCCCGGCCTCTGATTCCCCGCTTCTGATTCTGATCCCTGCCTCTGATTCCCCATCTCTGATTCCGCACATCTGATTCCCTGCCTCTGATTCCCCACCTCTGATTCCCCATATCTGATTCCCCGCCTCTGTTTCCCCGCCTCTAATTCCCCGCCTCTGTTTCCCCATATCTATTTCCCCGCCTCTGATTCCCCGCCTCTGATTCCCCAGCTCTGATTCCCCCCTTCTGAATCCCCAACTCTGATTCCCTGCCTCAGATTCCCCAGCTCTGATTCCCCGCCTCTGATTCCCCAGCTTTGATTCCCTGCCTCTGTTTCGCAACCTCTGATTCCCCACCTCTGATTCCCCATATATGATTCCCCACCTCTGTTTCCCTGCCTCTGATTCCCAGCCTCTGTTTCCCCATATCTGATTCCCCGCCTCTGATTCCCCAACTCTGATTCCCCGCCTCTGATTCCCCAGCTCTGATTCCCCACCTATGATTCCCCGTGTTTGATTCACTGCCTCTGATTCCCCGCATCTGATTCCCCATCTCTGATTCACCGCCTTTCATTCGCCACCTCTGATTCCCCATATCAGATTCCCCGCCTCTGATTCCCTGCCTCTGATTCCCCATCTCCGATTCCGCACATCTGATTCCCCGCCTCAGATTCCCTGCCTCTGATTCCCAACCTCTGATAACCCACCTCTGATTCCCCATATCTGATTCCCCGCCGCTGTTTCCCCGCCTCTGATTCCCCTCCTCTGATTCCCCAACTCTAATTCCCCGCCTCTGATTCCCCAGCTCTGATTCCCCGTGTTTGATTCCCTGCCTCTGATTCCCTGCCCTGATTCCCCATCACTGTTTCACCGCCTTTGATACGCCACCTCTGATTCCCCATATCTGATTCCCCGCCTCTGTTTCCCCGCCTCTGATTCCCTGCCTCTGATTCCCAACCTCTGATTCCACACCTCTGATTCCCCATATCTGATTCCCCGCCTCTGTTTCCCCGCCTCTGATTCCCTGCCCCTGTTTCCCCATATCTGATTCCCTGCCTCTGATTCCCCAACTCTGATCCCCGCCTCTGATTCCCCAGCTCTGATTCCCCACCTCTGATTTCCCGTGTTTGATTCCCTGCCTCTGATTCCCCGCCTCTGATTCCCCATCTCTGATTCACCGCCTTTGATTCGCCACCTCTGATTCCACATATCTGATTCCCCACCTCTGTTTCCCCGCCTCTGATTCCCCGCCTCTGATTCTCCATATCTCATTCCCCGCCTCTGAATCCC
Source organism: Narcine bancroftii (assembly GCF_036971445.1). Taxonomy (NCBI): domain Eukaryota; kingdom Metazoa; phylum Chordata; class Chondrichthyes; order Torpediniformes; family Narcinidae; genus Narcine; species Narcine bancroftii. The sequence continues at coordinate 111,498,600 of NC_091475.1, forward strand.
CATCTCTGATTCCCGGACTCTGATTCCCCACCTCTGATTCCCGGCCTCTTATTCCCAGCATCTGATTCCCGGCCTCTGATTCCCGGCCTCTGATTCCCTGCTTCTGATTCTGATTCCCTGCCTCTGATTCCCCATCTCTGATTCCGCACATCTGATTCCCTGCCTCTGATTCCCCACCTCTGATTCCCCATATCTGATTTCCCGCCTCTGTTTCCCCGCCTCTGATTCCCCGCCTCTGTTTCCCCATATCTAATTCTCAACCTCTGATGCCCCAACTCTGATTCCCTGCCTCTGATTCCCCGCGTTCTATTCCCTGCCTCTGATTCCCCGCCTGTGATTCCCCATCTCTGATTCACCACCTCTGATTCCCCACCTCTGCTTCCCCATATCTAATTCCCCGTCTCTGTTTGCCCGCCTCTGATTCCCCGCCTCTGTTTCCCCATATCTGATTCCCCGCCTCTGAATCCCCAACTCTGATTCCCTGCCTCTGATTCCCCAGCTCTGATTCCCCGCCTTTGATTCCCCCCGTCTCATTCCCAGCCTCTGAATCCCCGTGTCTGATTTCCTGCCTCTGATTCCCCGCCTCTGATTCCCCATCTCTGATTCACAGCCTCTGATTCCCCACCTCTGATTCCCCATCTCTGATTCCGCACATCTGATTCCCTGCCTCTGATTCCCCAGCTCTGCTTCCCCGCCTCTGATTCCCCGTGTTTGATTCCCTGCCTCTGATTCCCCGCCTCTGATTCACCATCTCTGATTCAACGCCTTTGATTCGCCACCTCTGATTCCCCATATCTGATTCCTCGCCTCTGTTTCCCCGCCTCTGATTCCCCTCCTCTGATTCCCCATATCTCATTCCCCGCCTCTTATTCCCCATCTCTGATTCCCGGACTCTGATTCCCCACCTCTGATTCCCGGCCTCTTATTCCCAGCATCTGATTCCGGCGTCTGATTCCCGGCCTCTGATTCCCTGCTTCTGATTCCCCATCTCTGATTCCGCAAATCTAATTCCCTGCGTCTGATTCCCCACCTCTGATTCCCCATATCTGATTCCCCGCCTCTGTTTCCCCGCCTCTGATTCCCCACCTCTGTTTCCCCATATCTAAGTCCCCGCCTCTGATTCGCCAACTTTGATTCCCCACCTCTGATTCCCCAGCTCTGATTACCCGCCTCTGATTCCCCGCATCTGATTCCATGCATCTGATTCCCAGCCTCTGATTCCCAGCCTCTGATTCCCAACCTCTGATTCCCCACCTCTGATCCCCATATCTGATCCCCACCTCTATTTGCCCGCCTCTGATTCCCCGCCTCTGTTTCCCATATCTGATTCCCCGCCTCTGAATCCCCAACTCTGATTCCCTGCCTCTAATTACCCAGCTCTGATTCCCCGCCTCTGATTCCCCGCCTCTGATTACCGGCCTCTGATTCCCCGCCTCTGATTCCCCATCTCTGATTCACAACCTCTGATTCCCCACCTCTGATACCCCATATCTGATTCCCCGCCTCTGTTTCCCCGCCTCTGATTCCCCACCTCTGATTCCCAATATCTGATTCCCCGCCTCTGATTCCCCACCTCTGATTCCCTGCCTCTGATTCCCTGCCCTGATTCCCCATCTCTGTTTCACCGCCTTTGATTCGCCACCTCTGATTCCCCATATCTGATTCCCCGCCTCTGTTTCCCCGCCTCTGATTCCCTGCCTCTGATTCCCAACCTCTGATTCCACACCTCTGATTCCCCATATCTGATACCCCGCCTCTGTTTCCCCGCCTCTGATTCCCTGCCCCTGTTTCCCCATATCTGATTCCCTGCCTCTGATTCCCCAACTCTGATTCCCCGCCTCTGATTCCCCAGCTCTGATTCCCCGCCTCTGATTTCCCGTGTTTGATTCCCTGCCTCTGATTCCCCGCCTCTGATTCCCCATCTCTGATTCACCGCCTTTGATTCGCCACCTCTGATTCCACATATCTGATTCCCCACCTCTGTTTCCCCGCCTCTGATTCCCCGCCTCTGATTCTCCATATCTCATTCCCCGCCTCTGAATCCCCATCTCTGATTCCCGGACTCTGATTCCCCACCTCTGATTCCCGGCCTCTTATTCCCAGCATCTGATTCCCGGCCTCTGATTCCCGGCCTCTGATTCCCCGCTTCTGATTCTGATTCCCTGCCTCTGATTCCCCATCTCTGATTCCGCACATCTGATTCCCTGCCTCTGATTCCCCACCTCTGATTCCCCATATCTGATTTCCCGCCTCTGTTTCCCCGCCTCTGATTCCCCGCCTCTGTTTCCCCATATCTGATTCCCTGCCTCTGATTCCCCAACTCTGATTCCCCGCCTCTGATTCCCCAGCTCTGATTCCCCGCCTCTGATTTCCCGTGTTTGATTCCCTGCCTCTGATTCCCCGCCTCTGATTCCCCACCTCTGTTTCCCCGCCTCTGATTCCCTGCCCCTGTTTCCCCATATCTGATTCCCTGCCTCTGATTCCCCAACTCTGATTCCCCGCCTCTGATTCCCCAGCTCTGATTCCCCGCCTCTGATTTCCCGTGTTTGATTCCCTGCCTCTGATTCCCCGCCTCTGATTCCCCACCTCTGTTTCCCCGCCTCTGATTCCCTGCCCCTGTTTCCCCATATCTGATTCCCTGCCTCTGATTCCCCAACTCTGATTCCCCGCCTCTGATTCCCCAGCTCTGATTCCCCGCCTCTGATTTCCCGTGTTTGATTCCCTGCCTCTGATTCCCCGCCTCTGATTCCCCACCTCTGATTCCCTGCCTCTGATTCCCTGCCCTGATTCCCCATCTCTGTTTCACCGCCTTTGATTCGCCACCTCTGATTCCCCATATCTGATTCCCCGCCTCTGTTTCCCCGCCTCTGATTCCCTGCCTCTGATTCCCAACCTCTGATTCCACACCTCTGATTCCCCATATCTGATACCCCGCCTCTGTTTCCCCGCCTCTGATTCCCTGCCCCTGTTTCCCCATATCTGATTCCCTGCCTCTGATTCCCCAACTCTGATTCCCCGCCTCTGATTCCCCAGCTCTGATTCCCCGCCTCTGATTTCCCGTGTTTGATTCCCTGCCTCTGATTCCCCGCCTCTGATTCCCCACCTCTGATTCCCTGCCTCTGATTCCCTGCCCTGATTCCCCATCTCTGTTTCACCGCCTTTGATTCGCCACCTCTGATTCCCCATATCTGATTCCCCGCCTCTGTTTCCCCGCCTCTGATTCCCTGCCTCTGATTCCCAACCTCTGATTCCACACCTCTGATTCCCCATATCTGATACCCCGCCTCTGTTTCCCCGCCTCTGATTCCCTGCCCCTGTTTCCCCATATCTGATTCCCTGCCTCTGATTCCCCAACTCTGATTCCCCGCCTCTGATTCCCCAGCTCTGATTCCCCGCCTCTGATTTCCCGTGTTTGATTCCCTGCCTCTGATTCCCCGCCTCTGATTCCCCACCTCTGATTCCCTGCCTCTGATTCCCTGCCCTGATTCCCCATCTCTGTTTCACCGCCTTTGATTCGCCACCTCTGATTCCCCATATCTGATTCCCCGCCTCTGTTTCCCCGCCTCTGATTCCCTGCCTCTGATTCCCAACCTCTGATTCCACACCTCTGATTCCCCATATCTGATACCCCGCCTCTGTTTCCCCGCCTCTGATTCCCTGCCCCTGTTTCCCCATATCTGATTCCCTGCCTCTGATTCCCCAACTCTGATTCCCCGCCTCTGATTCCCCAGCTCTGATTCCCCGCCTCTGATTTCCCGTGTTTGATTCCCTGCCTCTGATTCCCCGCCTCTGATTCCCCACCTCTGATTCCCTGCCTCTGATTCCCTGCCCTGATTCCCCATCTCTGTTTCACCGCCTTTGATTCGCCACCTCTGATTCCCCATATCTGATTCCCCGCCTCTGTTTCCCCGCCTCTGATTCCCTGCCTCTGATTCCCAACCTCTGATTCCACACCTCTGATTCCCCATATCTGATACCCCGCCTCTGTTTCCCCGCCTCTGATTCCCTGCCCCTGTTTCCCCATATCTGATTCCCTGCCTCTGATTCCCCAACTCTGATTCCCCGCCTCTGATTCCCCAGCTCTGATTCCCCGCCTCTGATTTCCCGTGTTTGATTCCCTGCCTCTGATTCCCCGCCTCTGATTCCCCGCCTCTGATTCCCCACCTCTGATTCCCTGCCTCTGATTCCCTGCCCTGATTCCCCATCTCTGTTTCACCGCCTTTGATTCGCCACCTCTGATTCCCCATATCTGATTCCCCGCCTCTGTTTCCCCGCCTCTGATTCCCTGCCTCTGATTCCCAACCTCTGATTCCACACCTCTGATTCCCCATATCTGATACCCCGCCTCTGTTTCCCCGCCTCTGATTCCCTGCCCCTGTTTCCCCATATCTGATTCCCTGCCTCTGATTCCCCAACTCTGATTCCCCGCCTCTGATTCCCCAGCTCTGATTCCCCGCCTCTGATTTCCCGTGTTTGATTCCCTGCCTCTGATTCCCCGCCTCTGATTCCCCACCTCTGATTCCCAATATCTGATTCCCCGCCTCTGATTCCCCACCTCTGATTCCCTGCCTCTGATTCCCTGCCCTGATTCCCCATCTCTGTTTCACCGCCTTTGATTCGCCACCTCTGATTCCCCATATCTGATTCCCCGCCTCTGTTTCCCCGCCTCTGATTCCCTGCCTCTGATTCCCAACCTCTGATTCCACACCTCTGATTCCCCATATCTGATACCCCGCCTCTGTTTCCCCGCCTCTGATTCCCTGCCCCTGTTTCCCCATATCTGATTCCCTGCCTCTGATTCCCCAACTCTGATTCCCCGCCTCTGATTCCCCAGCTCTGATACCCCGCCTCTGATTTCCCGTGTTTGATTCCCTGCCTCTGATTCCCCGCCTCTGATTCCCCACCTCTGATTCCCTGCCTCTGATTCCCTGCCCTGATTCCCCATCTCTGTTTCACCGCCTTTGATTCGCCACCTCTGATTCCCCATATCTGATTCCCCGCCTCTGTTTCCCCGCCTCTGATTCCCTGCCTCTGATTCCCAACCTCTGATTCCACACCTCTGATTCCCCATATCTGATACCCCGCCTCTGTTTCCCCGCCTCTGATTCCCTGCCCCTGTTTCCCCATATCTGATTCCCTGCCTCTGATTCCCCAACTCTGATTCCCCGCCTCTGATTCCCCAGCTCTGATTCCCCGCCTCTGATTTCCCGTGTTTGATTCCCTGCCTCTGATTCCCCGCCTCTGATTCCCCACCTCTGATTCCCTGCCTCTGATTCCCTGCCCTGATTCCCCATCTCTGTTTCACCGCCTTTGATTCGCCACCTCTGATTCCCCATATCTGATTCCCCGCCTCTGTTTCCCCGCCTCTGATTCCCTGCCTCTGATTCCCAACCTCTGATTCCACACCTCTGATTCCCCATATCTGATACCCCGCCTCTGTTTCCCCGCCTCTGATTCCCTGCCCCTGTTTCCCCATATCTGATTCCCTGCCTCTGATTCCCCAACTCTGATTCCCCGCCTCTGATTCCCCAGCTCTGATTCCCCGCCTCTGATTTCCCGTGTTTGATTCCCTGCCTCTGATTCCCCGCCTCTGATTCCCCACCTCTGATTCCCTGCCTCTGATTCCCTGCCCTGATTCCCCATCTCTGTTTCACCGCCTTTGATTCGCCACCTCTGATTCCCCATATCTGATTCCCCGCCTCTGTTTCCCCGCCTCTGATTCCCTGCCTCTGATTCCCAACCTCTGATTCCACACCTCTGATTCCCCATATCTGATACCCCGCCTCTGTTTCCCCGCCTCTGATTCCCTGCCCCTGTTTCCCCATATCTGATTCCCTGCCTCTGATTCCCCAACTCTGATTCCCCGCCTCTGATTCCCCAGCTCTGATTCCCCGCCTCTGATTTCCCGTGTTTGATTCCCTGCCTCTGATTCCCCGCCTCTGATTCCCCATCTCTGATTCACCGCCTTTGATTCGCCACCTCTGATTCCACATATCTGATTCCCCACCTCTGTTTCCCCGCCTCTGATTCCCCGCCTCTGATTCTCCATATCTCATTCCCCGCCTCTGAATCCCCATCTCTGATTCCCGGACTCTGATTCCCCACCTCTGATTCCCGGCCTCTTATTCCCAGCATCTGATTCCCGGCCTCTGATTCCCGGCCTCTGATTCCCCGCTTCTGATTCTGATTCCCTGCCTCTGATTCCCCATCTCTGATTCCGCACATCTGATTCCCTGCCTCTGATTCCCCACCTCTGATTCCCCATATCTGATTTCCCGCCTCTGTTTCCCCGCCTCTGATTCCCCGCCTCTGTTTCCCCATATCTAATTCCCAACCTCTGATGCCCCAACTCTGATTCCCTGCCTCTGATTTCCCGCGTTCTATTCCCTGCCTCTGATTCCCCGCCTGTGATTCCCCATCTCTGATTCACCACCTCTGATTCCCCACCTCTGATTCCCCATATCTAATTCCCCGCCTCTGTTTGCCCGCCTCTGATTCTCCGCCTCTGTTTCCCCATATCTGATTCCCCGCCTCTGAATCCCCAACTCTGATTCCCTGCCTCTGATTCCCCAGCTCTGATTCCCCGCCTTTGATTCCCCCCGTCTGATTCCCAGCCTCTGAATCCCCGTCTCTGATTTCCTGCCTCTGATTCCCCGCCTCTGATTCCCCATCTCTGATTCACAGCCTCTGATTCCCCACCTCTGATTCCCCATCTCTGATTCCGCACATCTGATTCCCTGTCTCTGATTCCCCGACTCTGATCCCCACCTCTGATTCCCCAGCTCTGATTCCCCGCCTCTGATTCCCCAACTCTGATTCCCCGCCTCTGATTCCCCAGCTCTGATTCCCCGCCTCTGATTCCCCGTGTTTGATTCCCTGCCTCTGATTCCCCGCCTCTGATTCCCCATCTCTGATTCAACGCCTTTGATTCGCCACCTCTGATTCCCCATATCTGATTCCTCGCCTCTGTTTCCCAGCCTCTGATTCCCCTCCTCTGATTCCCCATATCTCATTCCCCGCCTCTGATTCCCTATCTCTGATTCCCGGACTCTGATTCCCCACCTCTGATTCCCGGCCTCTTATTCCCGGCATCTGATTCCGGCCTCTGATTCCCGGCCTCTGATTCCCTGCCTCTGATTCCCCATCTCTGATTCCGCAAATCTAATTCCCTGCCTCTGATTCCCCACCTCTGATTCCCCATCTCTGATTCCCCGCCTCTGTTACCCCGCCTCTGATTCCCCGCCTCTGTTTCCCCATATCTAAGTCCCCGCCTCTGATTCCCCAACTTTGATTCCCCACCTCTGATTCCCCAGCTCTGATTCCCCGCCTCTGATTCCCCGCATCTGATTCCATGCATCTGATTCCCAGCCTCTGATTCCCAGCCTCTGATTCCCAACCTCTGATTCCCCACCTCTGATCCCCATATCTGATTCCCCGCCTCTGTTTCCCTGCCTCTGATTCCCCGCCTCTGTTTCCCCATATCTGATCCCCGCCTCTATTTGCCCACCTCTGATTCCCCGCCTCTGTTTCGCCATATCTGATTCCCCGCCTCTGAATCCCCAACTCTGATTCACAACCTCTGTTTCCCCACCTCTGATACCCCATATCTGATTCCCCGCCTCTGTTACCCCGCCTCTGATTCCCCACCTCTGATTCCCAATATCTGATTCCCCGCCTCTGATTCCCCACCTCTGATTCCCCGACTCTGATTCGCCAGCTATGATTCCCCGCCTCTTATTCCCCGCGTCTGATTCCCTGCCTCTGATTCCCCGCCTCTGATTCGACATCTCTGATTCACCACCTCTGATTCCCCGCGTCTGATTCCCTGACTCTGATTCCCCATCTCTGATTCCCCATCTCTGATTCCCTAATTCTGATTCCCCTCCTCTGATTCCCAGTGTTTGATTCCCTGCCTCTGATTCCCGGCTTCTGATTCCCCATCTCTGATTCACCGCCTTTGATTCGCCACCTCTGATTCGCCATATCTGATTCCCCGCCTCTGTTTCCCCGCCTCTGATTCCCCGCCTCTGATTCCCCATATCTCATTCCCCGCCTCTGAATCCCCATCTCTGATTCCCGGACTCTGATTCCCCACCTCTGATTCCCGGCCTCTTATTCCCGGCATCTGATTCCGGCCTCTGATTCCCGGCCTCTGATTCCCTGCTTCTGATTCTGATTCCCTGCCTTTGATTCCCCATCTCTGATTCCGCACATCTGATTCCCTGCCTCTGATTCCCCATCTCTGATTCCGCACATCTGATTCCCTGCCTCTGATTCCCCGCCTCTGAATCCCCGTGTCTGATACCCAGCCTCTGATACCCCACCCCTGATTCCCCACCTCTGATTCCCCATATCTGATTCCCCGCCTCTCTTTCCGTGCCTCTAATTCCCCGCCTCTGATTCCCCATATCTGATTCCCCGCCTCAGATTCCCCAACTCTGATTTCCCCGCCTCTGATTCCCCAGCTCTGTTTCCCCGCCTCTGATTCCCCGCCTCTGTTTCCCCATATCTAATTCCACGCCTCTGATTCCCAAACTCTGATTCCCCGCCTCTGATTCCCCAGCTCTGATTCTCCGCCTCTGATTCCCCACATCTGATTCCCTTCCTCTGATTCCCCGCCTCTGATTCCCTGTCTCTGATTCCCCAGCTCTGATTCCCCGTGTTTGATTCCCCGCCTCTGAATCCCCATCTCTAATTCCCTGCCTCTGATTGCCGGCCTCTGATTCCCGGCCTCTGATTCCCAGCCTCTGATTCCCGGCCTCTGATACCCCGCCTCTGATTCCCCGCCTCTGATTCGCTGCCTCTGATTCCCCATATCTGATTCCCCGCCTCTGATTCCCCGCCTCTGATTCACCATCTCTGATTCACCGCCTTTCATTCGCCACCCTGATTCCCCATATCAGATTCCCCGCCTCTGTTTCCCCGCCTCTGATACCCCGCCTCTGATTCCCCATATTTCATTCCCCACCTCTGATTCCCCATCTCTGATTCCCGGACTCTGATTCCTGGCCTCTTATTCCCGGCATCTGATTCCCGGCCTCTGATCCCGGCCTCTGATTCCCCGCTTCTGATTCTGATCCCTGCCTCTGATTCCCCATCTCTGATTCCGCACATCTGATTCCGTGCCTCTGATTCCCCACCTCTGATTCCCCATATCTGATTCCCCGCCTCTGTTTCCCCGCCTCTGATTCCCCGCCTCTGTTTCCCCATATCTAATCCCCGCCTCTGATTCCCCAACTTTGATTCCCCACCTCTGATTCCCCAGCTCTGATTCCCCGCCTCTGATTCCCCGCATCTGATTCCATGCATCTGATTCCCAGCCTCTGATTCCCAGCCTCTGATTCCCAACCTCTGATTCCCCACCTCTGATTCCCCATATCTGATTCCACGCCTCTGTTTCCCCGCCTCTGATTCCCCGCCTCTGTTTCCCCATATCTGATCCCCGCCTCTATTTGCCCGCATCTGATTCCCCGCCTCTGTTTCCCCATATCTGATTCCCCGCCTCTGAATCCCCAACTCTGATTCCCTGCCTCTAATTTCCCAGCTCTGATTCCCCGCCTCTGATTCCCCGCGTCTGATTACCGGCCTCTGATTCCCCGCCTCTGATTCCCCATCTCTGATTCACAACCTCTGATTCCCCACCTCTGATACCCCATATCTGATTCCCCGCCTCTGTTTCCCCGCCTTTGATTCCCCACCTCTGATTCCCAATATCTGATTCCCCGCCTCTGATTCCCCACCTCTGATTCCCCGCCTCTGATTCGCCAGCTATGATTCCCCGCCTCTGATTCCCCGTGTTTGATTCCCTGCCTCTGATTCCCGGCCTCTGATTCCCCAACTCTGATTCACCGCCTTTGATTCGCCACCTCTGATTCCCCATATCTGATTCCCCGCCGCTGTTTCCCCGCCTCTGATTCCCCGCCTCTGATTCCCCATATCTCATTCCCCGCCTCTGAATCCCCATCTATGATTCCCGGACTCTGATTCCCCACCTCTGATTCCCTGCTACTGATTCTGATTCCCTGCCTTTGATTCCCCATCTCTGATTCCGCACATCTGATTCCCTGCCTCTGATTCCCCATCTCTGATTCCCCATATCTGATTCCCCGCTTCTGTTTATCCGCCTCTGATTCCCCGCCTCTGTTTCCCAATATCTAAGTCCCCGCCTCTGATTCCACAACTCTAATTCCCCACCTCTGATTCCCCAGCTCTGATTCCCCGCCCCTGATTCCCCGCATCTGATTCCCTGCATCTGATTCCAAGCCTCTTATTCCCTGCCTCTGATTCCCAACCTCTGATTCCCCACCTCTGATTCCCCATATCTGATTCCCAGCCTCTGTTACCCCGCCTCTGATTCCCCGCCTCTGTTTCCCCATATCTGATTCCCGGCCTCTGGTTCCCCGCCTCTGATTCCCCGCCTCTGATTCCCTGCCTCTGATTCCCCATCTCCGATTCCGCACATCTGATTCCCTGCCTCTGATTCCCCGCCTCTGATTCCCCGCCTCTGATTCCCTGCCTCTGATTCCCAACCTCTGATTCCCCACCTCTGATTCCCCGTGTTTGATTCCCCGCCTCTGTTTCCCCGCCTCTGATTCCCCGCCTCTGATTCCCCAACTCTAATTCCCCGCCTCTGATTCCCCATATCTGATTCCCCGCCTCTGTTTCCCCACCTCTGATTCCCCACCCCTGTTTCCCCATATCTGATTCCCTGCCTCTGATTCCCCAACTTTGATTCCCAGCATCTGATTCCCCAGCTCTGATTCCCCGCCTCTGATTCCCCGCATCTGATTCCCTGCATCTGATTCCAAGCCTCTGATTCCCTGCCTCTGATTCCCAACCTCTGATTCCCCACCTCTGATTCCCCATATCTGATCCCCAGCCTCTGTTTCCCCGCCTCTGTTTCCCCATATCTGATTCCCGGCCTCTGATTCCCCGCCTCTGATTCCCCGCCTCTGATTCCCTGCCTCTGATTCCCCATCTCCGATTCCGCACATCTGATTCCCTGCCTCTGATTCCCCGCCTCTGATTCCCCGCCTCTGATTCCCTGCATCTGATTCCCAACCTCTGATTCCCCACCTCTGATTCCCCGTGTTTGATTCCCCGCCTCTGTTTCCCCGCCTCTGATTCCCCGCCTCTGATTCCCCAACTCTAATTCCCCGCCTCTGATTCCCCATATCTGATTCCCTGCCTCTGTGTCCCCGCCTCTGATTCCCCGCCCCTGTTTCCCCGTATCTGATTCCCTGCCTCTGATTCCCCAACTTTGATTCCCAGCCTCTGATTCCCCAGCTCTGATTCCCCGCCTTTGATTCCCCCGTCTGATTCCCAGCCCCTGAAACCCCGTGTCTGATTTCTTGCCTCTGATTCCCCGCCTCTGATTCCCCGCCTCTGATTCCCCGTGTTTGATCCCCTGCCTCTGATTCCCCGACTCTGATCCCCACCTCTGATTCCGCAGCTCTGATTCCCCGCCTCTGATTCCCCAACTCTGATTCCCCGCCTCTGATTCCCCAGCTCTGATTCCCCGCCTCTGATTCCCCGTGTTTGATCCCCTGCCTCTGATTCCCCGACTCTGATCCCCACCTCTGATTCCGCAGCTCTGATTCCCCGCCTCTGATTCCCCAACTCTGATTCCCCGCCTCTGATTCCCCAACTCTGATTCCCTGCCTCTGATTCCCCAGCTTCATTCCCCGCCTTTGATTCCCCCCGTCTGATTCCCAGCCTCTGAATCCCCGTGTCTGATAACCTGCCTCTGATTCCCCGCCTCTGATTCCCCATCTCAGATTCACCGCCTCTGATTCCCCACCTCTGATTCCCCATCTCTGATTCCGCACATCCGACTCCCTGCCTCTGATTCCCCGAATCTGATTCCCCACCTCTGATTCCCCAGCTCTGATTCCCCGCCTCTGATTCCCCAACTCTGATTCCCCGCCTCTGATTCCACAGCTCTGATTCCCCGCCTCTGATTCCCCGTGTTTGATCCCCTGCCTCTGATTCCCCGCCTCTGATTCCCCATCTCTGATTCACCGCCTTTGATTCGCCACCTCTGATTCCCCATATCTGATTCCTCGCCACTGTTTCCCCGCCTCTGATTCCCCGCCTCTGATTCCCCATATCTCATTCCCCGCCTCTGATTCGCCAGCTATGATTCCCCGCCTCTGATTCCCCGCGTCTGATTCCCTGCCTCTGATTCCCCGCCTTTGATTCCACATCTCTGATTCACCACCTCTGATTCCACGCGTCTGATTCCCCGCCTCTGATTCCCCATCTCTGATTCCCCATCTCTGATTCCCCAATTCTGATTCCCCGCCTCTGATTCCCCAGCTCTGATTCCTCGCCTCTGATTCCCTTCCTTTGATTCCCAACCTCTGATTCCCCAACTCTGATTTCCCATATTGATTCCCTGCGTCTGATTCCCCACCTCTGATTTCCCATATTGATTCCCTGCGTCTGATTCCCCGCCTCTGATTCCCCAACTCTGATTCCCCGCCTCTGATTCCCCAGCTCTGATTCCCCGCATCTGATTCCCCGTGTTTGATTCCCTGCCTCTGTTTCCCCACCTCTGATTCCCCATATCTGATTCCCCGCCTCTGTTTCCCCACCTTTGATTCCCCGCCTCCGTTTCCCAATATCTAAGTCCCCGCATCTGATTCCCCAACTCTGATTCCCCACCTCTGATTCCCCAACTCTGATTCCCCGCCTCTGATTCCCCAGCTCTGATTCCCCGCCTCTGATTCCCCGTGTTTGATCCCCTGCCTCTGATTCCCCGCCTCTGATTCCCCATGTCTCATTCCCCGCCTCTGATTCCCCATCTCTGATTCCCGGACTCTGATTCCCCACCTCTGATTCCCGGCCTCTTATTCCCTGCATCTGAGTCCGGCCTCTGATTCCCGGCCTCTGATTCCCTGCTTCTGATTCCCCATCTCTGATTCCGCAAATCTAATACCCTGCCTCTGATTCCCCACCTCTGATTCCCCATATCTGATTCCCCGCCTCTGTTTCCCCGCCTCTGATTCCCCGCCTCTGTTTCCCCATATCTAAGTCCCCGCCTCTGATTCCCCAACTTTGATTCCCCACCTCTGATTCCCCAGCTCTGATTCCCCGCCTCTGATTCCCCGCATCTGATTCCATGCATCTGATTCCCAGCCTCTGATTCCCAGCCTCTGATTCCCAACCTCTGATTCCCCACCTCTGATTCCCCATATCTGATTCCACGCCTCTGTTTCCCCGCCTCTGATTCCCCACCTCTGTTTCCCCATATCTGATCCCCGCCTCTATTTGCCCGCATCTGATTACCCGCCTCTGTTTCCCCATATCTGATTCCCCGCCTCTGAATCCCCAACTCTGATTCCCTGCCTCTAATTTCCCAGCTCTGATTCCCCGCCTCTGATCCCCCGCGTCTGATTACCGGCCTCTGATTCCCCGCCTCTGATTCCCCATCTCTGATTCACAACCTCTGATTCCCCACCTCTGATACCCCATATCTGATTCCCCGCCTCTGTTTCCCCGCCTTTGATTCACCATCTCTGATTCACCGCCTTTCATTCGCCACCCTGATTCCCCATATCAGATTCCCCGCCTCTGTTTCCCCGCCTCTGATACCCCGCCTCTGATTCCCCATATTTCATTCCCCGCCTCTGATTCCCCATCTCTGATTCCCGGACTCTGATTCCTGGCCTCTTATTCCCGGCATCTGATTCCCGGCCTCTGATCCCGGCCTCTGATTCCCCGCTTCTGATTCTGATCCCTGCCTCTGATTCCCCATCTCTGATTCCGCACATCTGATTCCCTGCCTCTGATTCCCCACCTCTGATTCCCCATATCTGATTCCCCGCCTCTGTTTCCCCGCCTCTAATTCCCCGCCTCTGTTTCCCCATATCTATTTCCCCGCCTCTGATTCCCCGCCTCTGATTCCCCAGCTCTGATTCCCCCCTTCTGAATCCCCAACTCTGATTCCCTGCCTCAGATTCCCCAGCTCTGATTCCCCGCCTCTGATTCCCCAGCTTTGATTCCCTGCCTCTGTTTCGCAACCTCTGATTCCCCACCTCTGATTCCCCATATATGATTCCCCACCTCTTTTTCCCTGCCTCTGATTCCCAGCCTCTGTTTCCCCATATCTGATTCCCCGCCTCTGATTCCCCAACTCTGATTCCCCGCCTCTGATTCCCCAGCTCTGATTCCCCACCTATGATTCCCCGTGTTTGATTCACTGCCTCTGATTCCCCGCATCTGATTCCCCATCTCTGATTCACCGCCTTTCATTCGCCACCTCTGATTCCCCATATCAGATTCCCCGCCTCTGATTCCCTGCCTCTGATTCCCCATCTCCGATTCCGCACATCTGATTCCCCGCCTCAGATTCCCTGCCTCTGATTCCCAACCTCTGATAACCCACCTCTGATTCCCCATATCTGATTCCCCGCCGCTGTTTCCCCGCCTCTGATTCCCCTCCTCTGATTCCCCAACTCTAATTCCCCGCCTCTGATTCCCCAGCTCTGATTCCCCGTGTTTGATTCCCTGCCTCTGATTCCCTGCCCTGATTCCCCATCACTGTTTCACCGCCTTTGATACGCCACCTCTGATTCCCCATATCTGATTCCCCGCCTCTGTTTCCCCGCCTCTGATTCCCTGCCTCTGATTCCCAACCTCTGATTCCACACCTCTGATTCCCCATATCTGATTCCCCGCCTCTGTTTCCCCGCCTCTGATTCCCTGCCCCTGTTTCCCCATATCTGATTCCCTGCCTCTGATTCCCCAACTCTGATCCCCGCCTCTGATTCCCCAGCTCTGATTCCCCACCTCTGATTTCCCGTGTTTGATTCCCTGCCTCTGATTCCCCGCCTCTGATTCCCCATCTCTGATTCACCGCCTTTGATTCGCCACCTCTGATTCCACATATCTGATTCCCCACCTCTGTTTCCCCGCCTCTGATTCCCCGCCTCTGATTCTCCATATCTCATTCCCCGCCTCTGAATCCCCATCTCTGATTCCCGGACTCTGATTCCCCACCTCTGATTCCCGGCCTCTTATTCCCAGCATCTGATTCCCGGCCTCTGATTCCCGGCCTCTGATTCCCTGCTTCTGATTCTGATTCCCTGCCTCTGATTCCCCATCTCTGATTCCGCACATCTGATTCCCTGCCTCTGATTCCCCACCTCTGATTCCCCATATCTGATTTCCCGCCTCTGTTTCCCCGCCTCTGATTCCCCGCCTCTGTTTCCCCATATCTAATTCTCAACCTCTGATGCCCCAACTCTGATTCCCTGCCTCTGATTCCCCGCGTTCTATTCCCTGCCTCTGATTCCCCGCCTGTGATTCCCCATCTCTGATTCACCACCTCTGATTCCCCACCTCTGATTCCCCATATCTAATTCCCCGTCTCTGTTTGCCCGCCTCTGATTCCCCGCCTCTGTTTCCCCATATCTGATTCCCCGCCTCTGAATCCCCAACTCTGATTCCCTGCCTCTGATTCCCCAGCTCTGATTCCCCGCCTTTGATTCCCCCCGTCTCATTCCCAGCCTCTGAATCCCCGTGTCTGATTTCCTGCCTCTGATTCCCCGCCTCTGATTCCCCATCTCTGATTCACAGCCTCTGATTCCCCACCTCTGATTCCCCATCTCTGATTCCGCACATCTGATTCCATGCCTCTGATTCCCCAGCTCTGCTTCCCCGCCTCTGATTCCCCGTGTTTGATTCCCTGCCTCTGATTCCCCGCCTCTGATTCACCATCTCTGATTCAACGCCTTTGATTCGCCACCTCTGATTCCCCATATCTGATTCCTCGCCTCTGTTTCCCCGCCTCTGATTCCTCTCCTCTGATTCCCCATATCTCATTCCCCGCCTCTTATTCCCCATCTCTGATTCCCGGACTCTGATTCCCCACCTCTGATTCCCGGCCTCTTATTCCCAGCATCTGATTCCGGCGTCTGATTCCCGGCCTCTGATTCCCTGCTTCTGATTCCCCATCTCTGATTCCGCAAATCTAATTCCCTGCGTCTGATTCCCCACCTCTGATTCCCCATATCTGATTCCCCGCCTCTGTTTCCCCGCCTCTGATTCCCCACCTCTGTTTCCCCATATCTAAGTCCCCGCCTCTGATTCGCCAACTTTGATTCCCCACCTCTGATTCCCCAGCTCTGATTACCCGCCTCTGATTCCCCGCATCTGATTCCATGCATCTGATTCCCAGCCTCTGATTCCCAGCCTCTGATTCCCAACCTCTGATTCCCCACCTCTGATCCCCATATCTGATCCCCACCTCTATTTGCCCGCCTCTGATTCCCCGCCTCTGTTTCCCATATCTGATTCCCCGCCTCTGAATCCCCAACTCTGATTCCCTGCCTCTAATTACCCAGCTCTGATTCCCCGCCTCTGATTCCCCGCCTCTGATTACCGGCCTCTGATTCCCCGCCTCTGATTCCCCATCTCTGATTCACAACCTCTGATTCCCCACCTCTGATACCCCATATCTGATTCCCCGCCTCTGTTTCCCCGCCTCTGATTCCCCACCTCTGATTCCCAATATCTGATTCCCCGCCTCTGATTCCCCACCTCTGATTCCCTGCCTCTGATTCCCTGCCCTGATTCCCCATCTCTGTTTCACCGCCTTTGATTCGCCACCTCTGATTCCCCATATCTGATTCCCCGCCTCTGTTTCCCCGCCTCTGATTCCCTGCCTCTGATTCCCAACCTCTGATTCCACACCTCTGATTCCCCATATCTGATACCCCGCCTCTGTTTCCCCGCCTCTGATTCCCTGCCCCTGTTTCCCCATATCTGATTCCCTGCCTCTGATTCCCCAACTCTGATTCCCCGCCTCTGATTCCCCAGCTCTGATTCCCCGCCTCTGATTTCCCGTGTTTGATTCCCTGCCTCTGATTCCCCGCCTCTGATTCCCCATCTCTGATTCACCGCCTTTGATTCGCCACCTCTGATTCCACATATCTGATTCCCCACCTCTGTTTCCCCGCCTCTGATTCCCCGCCTCTGATTCTCCATATCTCATTCCCCGCCTCTGAATCCCCATCTCTGATTCCCGGACTCTGATTCCCCACCTCTGATTCCCGGCCTCTTATTCCCAGCATCTGATTCCCGGCCTCTGATTCCCGGCCTCTGATTCCCCGCTTCTGATTCTGATTCCCTGCCTCTGATTCCCCATCTCTGATTCCGCACATCTGATTCCCTGCCTCTGATTCCCCACCTCTGATTCCCCATATCTGATTTCCCACCTCTGTTTCCCCGCCTCTGATTCCCCGCCTCTGTTTCCCCATATCTAATTCCCAACCTCTGATGCCCCAACTCTGATTCCCTGCCTCTGATTTCCCGCGTTCTATTCCCTGCCTCTGATTCCCCGCCTGTGATTCCCCATCTCTGATTCACCACCTCTGATTCCCCACCTCTGATTCCCCATATCTAATTCCCCGCCTCTGTTTGCCCGCCTCTGATTCTCCGCCTCTGTTTCCCCATATCTGATTCCCCGCCTCTGAATCCCCAACTCTGATTCCCTGCCTCTGATTCCCCAGCTCTGATTCCCCGCCTTTGATTCCCCCCGTCTGATTCCCAGCCTCTGAATCCCCGTCTCTGATTTCCTGCCTCTGATTCCCCGCCTCTGATTCCCCATCTCTGATTCACAGCCTCTGATTCCCCACCTCTGATTCCCCATCTCTGATTCCGCACATCTGATTCCCTGCCTCTGATTCCCCGACTCTGATCCCCACCTCTGATTCCCCAGCTCTGATTCCCCACCTCTGATTCCCCAACTCTGATTCCCCGCCTCTGATTCCCCAGCTCTGATTCCCCGCCTCTGATTCCCCGTGTTTGATTCCCTGCCTCTGATTCCCCGCCTCTGATTCCCCATCTCTGATTCAACGCCTTTGATTCGCCACCTCTGATTCCCCATATCTGATTCCTCGCCTCTGTTTCCCAGCCTCTGATTCCCCTCCTCTGATTCCCCATATCTCATTCCCCGCCTCTGATTCCCTATCTCTGATTCCCGGACTCTGATTCCCCACCTCTGATTCCCGGCCTCTTATTCCCGGCATCTGATTCCGGCCTCTGATTCCCGGCCTCTGATTCCCTGCCTCTGATTCCCCATCTCTGATTCCGCAAATCTAATTCCCTGCCTCTGATTCCCCACCTCTGATTCCCCATCTCTGATTCCCCGCCTCTGTTACCCCGCCTCTGATTCCCCGCCTCTGTTTCCCCATATCTAAGTCCCCGCCTCTGATTCCCCAACTTTGATTCCCCACCTCTGATTCCCCAGCTCTGATTCCCCGCCTCTGATTCCCCGCATCTGATTCCATGCATCTGATTCCCAGCCTCTGATTCCCAGCCTCTGATTCCCAACCTCTGATTCCCCACCTCTGATCCCCATATCTGATTCCCCGCCTCTGTTTCCCTGCCTCTGATTCCCCGCCTCTGTTTCCCCATATCTGATCCCCGCCTCTATTTGCCCACCTCTGATTCCCCGCCTCTGTTTCGCCATATCTGATTCCCCGCCTCTGAATCCCCAACTCTGATTCCCTGCCTCTAATTTCCCAGCTCTGATTCCCCGCCTCTGATTCCCCATCTCTGATTCACAACCTCTGTTTCCCCACCTCTGATACCCCATATCTGATTCCCCGCCTCTGTTACCCCGCCTCTGATTCCCCACCTCTGATTCCCAATATCTGATTCCCCGCCTCTGATTCCCCACCTCTGATTCCCCGCCTCTGATTCGCCAGCTATGATTCCCCGCCTCTTATTCCCCGCGTCTGATTCCCTGCCTCTGATTCCCCGCCTCTGATTCGACATCTCTGATTCACCACCTCTGATTCCCCGCGTCTGATTCCCTGACTCTGATTCCCCATCTCTGATTCCCCATCTCTGATTCCCTAATTCTGATTCCCCTCCTCTGATTCCCAGTGTTTGATTCCCTGCCTCTGATTCCCGGCTTCTGATTCCCCATCTCTGATTCACCGCCTTTGATTCGCCACCTCTGATTCGCCATATCTGATTCCCCGCCTCTGTTTCCCCGCCTCTGATTCCCCGCCTCTGATTCCCCATATCTCATTCCCCGCCTCTGAATCCCCATCTCTGATTCCCGGACTCTGATTCCCCACCTCTGATTCCCGGCCTCTTATTCCCGGCATCTGATTCCGGCCTCTGATTCCCGGCCTCTGATTCCCTGCTTCTGATTCTGATTCCCTGCCTTTGATTCCCCATCTCTGATTCCGCACATCTGATTCCCTGCCTCTGATTCCCCATCTCTGATTCCGCACATCTGATTCCCTGCCTCTGATTCCCCGCCTCTGAATCCCCGTGTCTGATACCCAGCCTCTGATACCCCACCCCTGATTCCCCACCTCTGATTCCCCATATCTGATTCCCCGCCTCTCTTTCCGTGCCTCTAATTCCCCGCCTCTGATTCCCCATATCTGATTCCCCGCCTCCGATTCCCCAACTCTGATTTCCCCGCCTCTGATTCCCCAGCTCTGTTTCCCCGCCTCTGATTCCCCGCCTCTGTTTCCCCATATCTAATTCCACGCCTCTGATTCCCAAACTCTGATTCCCCGCCTCTGATTCCCCAGCTCTGATTCTCCGCCTCTGATTCCCCACATCTGATTCCCTTCCTCTGATTCCCCGCCTCTGATTCCCTGTCTCTGATTCCCCAGCTCTGATTCCCCGTGTTTGATTCCCCGCCTCTGAATCCCCATCTCTAATTCCCTGCCTCTGATTGCCGGCCTCTGATTCCCGGCCTCTGATTCCCAGCCTCTGATTCCCGGCCTCTGATACCCCGCCTCTGATTCCCCGCCTCTGATTCGCTGCCTCTGATTCCCCATCTCTGATTCTGCACATCTGATTCCCTACCTCTGATTCCCTGCCTCTGTTTCCCATCCTCTGATTCCCCACCTCTGATTCCCCATATCTGATTCCCCGCATCTGTTTCCCCATATCTGATTCCCCGCCTCTGATTCCCCGCCTCTGATTCACCATCTCTGATTCACCGCCTTTCATTCGCCACCCTGATTCCCCATATCAGATTCCCCGCCTCTGTTTCCCCGCCTCTGATACCCCGCCTCTGATTCCCCATATTTCATTCCCCACCTCTGATTCCCCATCTCTGATTCCCGGACTCTGATTCCTGGCCTCTTATTCCCGGCATCTGATTCCCGGCCTCTGATCCCGGCCTCTGATTCCCCGCTTCTGATTCTGATCCCTGCCTCTGATTCCCCATCTCTGATTCCGCACATCTGATTCCGTGCCTCTGATTCCCCACCTCTGATTCCCCATATCTGATTCTCCGCCTCTGTTTCCCCGCCTCTAATTCCCCGCCTCTGTTTCCCCATATCTATTTCCCCGCCTCTGATTCCCCGCCTCTGATTTCCCAGCTCTGATTCCCCGCCTCTGAATCCCCAACTCTGATTCCCTGCCTCTGATTCCCCAGCTCTGATTCCCTGCCTCTGTTTCGCAACCTCTGATTCCCCACCTCTGATTCCCCATATATGATTCCCCACTCTGTTTCCCTGCCTCTGATTCCCAGCCTCTGTTTCCCCATATCTGATTCCCCGCCTCTGATTCCCCAACTCTGATTCCCCGCCTCTGATTCCCCAGCTCTGATTCCCCACCTATGATTCCCCGTGTTTGATTCACTGCCTCTGATTCCCCGCCTCTGATTCCCCATCTCTGATTCACCGCCTTTCATTCGCCACCTCTGATTCCCCATATCAGATTCCCCGCCTCTGTTTCCCCGCCTCTGATTCCCCTCTTCTGTTTCCCCATATCTGATTCCCCGCTTCTGATTCCCCAACTCTGATTCCCCGCCTCTGATTCCCCAGCTCTGATTCCCAGCCTTTGATTCCCCCCGTCTGATTCCCAGCCTCTGAGTCCCCGTGTCTGATTTCCTGCCTCTGATTCCCCGCCTCTGATTCCCCATCTCTAATTCACAGCCGCTGATTCCCCACCTCTGATTCCCCATCTCTGATTCCGCACATCTGATTCCCTGCCTCTGATTCCCCGACTCTGATCCCCACCTCTGATTCCCCAGCTCTGATTCCCCGCCTCTGATTCCCCAACTCTGATTCCCCGCCTCTGATTCACCAGCTCTGATTCCCCGCCTCTGATGCCCCGTGTTTGATTCCCTGCCTCTGATTCCCCGCCTCTGATTCCCCATCTCTGATTCAACGCCTTTGATTCGCCACCTCTGATTCCCCATATCTGATTCCTCGCCTCTGTTTCCCCGCCTCTGATTCCCCTCCTCTGATTCCCCATATCTCATTCCCCGCCTCTGATTCCCCATCTCTGATTCCCGGACTCTGATTCCCCACCTCTGATTCCCGGCCTCTTATTCCCGGCATCTGTTTCCGGCCTCTGATTCCCGGCCTCTGATTCCCTGCCTCTGATTCCCCACCTCTGATTCCCCATATCTGATTCCCCGCCTCTGTTTCCCCGCCTCTGATTCCCCGCCTCTGTTTCCCCATATCTAAGTCCCCGCCTCTGATTCCCCAACTTTGATTCCCCACCTCTGATTCCCCAGCTCTGATTCCCCGCCTCTGATTCCCTGCATCTGATTCCATGCATCTGATTCCCAGCCTCTGATTCCCAGCCTCTGATTCCCAAACTCTGATTCCCCACCTCTGATCCCCATATCTGATTCCCCGCCTCTGTTTCCCCGCCTCTGATTCCCCGCCTCTGTTTCCCCATATCTGAACCCCGCCTCTATTTGCCCGCCTCTGATTCCCCGCCTCTGCTTCCCCATATCTGATTCCCCGCCTCTGAATCCCCAACTCTGATTCCCTGCCTCTAATTTCCCAGCTCTGATTCCCCGCCTCTGATTCCCCGCGTCTGATTACCGGCCTCTGATTCCCCGCCTCTGATTCCCCATCTCTGATTCACAACCTCTGATTCCCCACCTCTGATATCCCATATCTGATTCCCCGCCTCTGTTTCCCCGCCTCTGATTCCCCACCTCTGATTCCCAATATCTGATTCCCCGCCTCTGATTCCCCACCTCTGATTCCCCGCCTCTGATTCGCCAGCTATGATTCCCCGCCTCTTATTCCCCGCGTCTGATTCCCTGCCTCTGATTCCCCGCCTCTGATTCCACATCTCTGATTCACCACCTCTGATTCCCCGCGTCTGATTCCCTGCCTCTGATTCCCCATCTCTGATTCCCCATCTCTGATTCCCCAATTCTGATTCCCCTCCTCTGATTCTCCGTGTTTGATTCCCTGCCTCTGATTCCCGGCCTCTGATTCCCCATCTCTGATTCACCGCCTTTGATTCGCCACCTCTGATTCGCCATATCTGATTCCCCGCCTCTGTTTCCCCGCCTCTGATTCCCCGCCTCTGATTCCCCATATCTCATTCCCCGCCTCTGAATCCCCATCTCTGATTCCCGGACTCTGATTCCCCACCTCTGATTTCCGGCCTCTTATTCCCGGCATCTGATTCCAGCCTCTGATTCCCGGCCTCTGATTCCCTGCTTCTGATTCTGATTCCCTGCCTTTGATTCCCCATCTCTGATTCCGCACATCTGATTCCCTGCCTCTGATTCCCCATCTCTGATTCCGCACATCTGATTCCCTGCCTCTGATTCCCCGCCTCTGAATCCCCGTGTCTGATACCCAGCCTCTGATACCCCACCCCTGATTCCCCACCTCTGATTCCCCATATCTGATTCCCCGCCTCTCTTTCCGTGCCTCTAATTCCCCGCCTCTGATTCCCCATATCTGATTCCCCGCCTCCGATTCCCCAACTCTGATTTCCCCGCCTCTGATTCCCCAGCTCTGTTTCCCCGCCTCTGATTCCCCGCCTCTGTTTCCCCATATCTAATTCCACGCCTCTGATTCCCAAACTCTGATTCCCCGCCTCTGATTCCCCAGCACTGATTCCCCGCCTCTGATTCCCCACATCTGATTCCCTTCCTCTGATTCCCCGCCTCTGATTCCCTGCCTCTGATTCCCCAGCTCTGATTCCCCGTGTTTGATTCCCCGCCTCTGAATCCCCATCTCTGATTCCCGGCCTCTGATTGCCGGCCTCTGATTCCCGGCCTCTGATTCCCGGCCTCTGATTCCCGGCCTCTGATTCCCCGCCTCTGATTCCCCGCCTCTGATTCGCTGCCTCTGATTCCCCATCTCTGATTCTGCACATCTGATTCCCTGCCTCTGATTCCCCGCCTCTGACTCCCCGCCTCTGATTCCCTGCCTCTGTTTCCCATCCTCTGATTCCCCACCTCTGATTCCCCATATCTGATTCCCCGCCTCTGTTTCCCCATATCTGATTCCCCGCCTCTGATTCCCCAACTCTGATTCCCCGCCTCTGATTCCCCAGCTCTGATTCCCCGCCTCTGATTCCCCGTGTTTGATTCCCTGCCTCTGATTCCCTGCCTCTGATTCACCATCTCTGATTCACCGCCTTTCATTCGCCACCCTGATTCCCCATATCAGATTCCCCGCCTCTGTTTCCCCGCCTCTGATACCCCGCCTCTGATTCCCCATATTTCATTCCCCGCCTCAGATTCCCCATATTTCATTCCCCGCCTCTGATTCCCCATCTCTGATTCCCGGACTCTGATTCCTGGCCTCTTATTCCCGGCATCTGATTCCCGGCCTCTGATCCCGGCCTCTGATTCCCCGCTTCTGATTCTGATCCCTGCCTCTGATTCCCCATCTCTGATTCCGCACATCTGATTCCCTGCCTCTGATTCCCCACCTCTGATTCCCCATATCTGATTCCCCGCCTCTGTTTCCCCGCCTCTATTTCCCCGCCTCTGATTCCCCGCCTCTGATTCCCCAGCTCTGATTCCCCGCCTCTGAATCCCCAACTCTGATTCCCTGCCTCTGATTCCCCAGCTCTGATTCCCCGCCTCTGATTCCCCAGCTCTGATTCCCTGCCTCTGTTTCGCAACCTCTGATTCCCCACCTCTGATTCCCCGCCGCTGTTTCCCCGCCTCTGATTCCCCGCCTCTGATTCCCCATCTATGATTCCCGGACTCTGATTCCCCACCTCTGATTCCCTGCTACTGATTCTGATTCCCTGCCTTTGATTCCCCATCTCTGATTCCGCACATCTGATTCCCTGCCTCTGATTCCCCATCTCTGATTCCCCATATCTGATTCCCCGCTTCTGTTTCCCTGCCTCTGATTCCCCGCCTCTGTTTCCCAATATCTAAGTCCCCGCCTCTGATTCCACAACTCTAATTCCCCACCTCTGATTCCCCAGCTCTGATTCCCCGCCTCTGATTCCCCGCATCTGATTCCCTGCATCTGATTCCAAGCCTCTTATTCCCTGCCTCTGATTCCCAACCTCTGATTCCCCACCTCTGATTCCCCATATCTGATTCCCAGCCTCTGTTTCCCCGCCTCTGATTCCCCGCCTCTGTTTCCCCATATCTGATTCCCGGCCTCTGGTTCCCCGCCTCTGATTCCCCGCCTCTGATTCCCTGCCTCTGATTCCCCATCTCCGATTCCGCACATCTGATTCCCTGCCTCTGATTCCCCGCCTCTGATTCCCCGCCTCTGATTCCCTGCCTCTGATTCCCAACCTCTGATTCCCCACCTCTGATTCCCCGTGTTTGATTCCCCGCCTCTGTTTCCCCGCCTCTGATTCCCCGCCTCTGATTCCCCAACTCTAATTCCCCGCCTCTGATTCCCCATATCTGATTCCCCGCCTCTGTTTCCCCACCTCTGATTCCCCACCCCTGTTTCCCCATATCTGATTCCCTGCCTCTGATTCCCCAACTTTGATTCCCAGCATCTGATTCCCCAGCTCTGATTCCCCGCCTCTGATTCCCCGCATCTGATTCCCTGCATCTGATTCCAAGCCTCTGATTCCCTGCCTCTGATTCCCAAACTCTGATTCCCCACCTCTGATTCCCCATATCTGATCCCCAGCCTCTGTTTCCCCGACTCTGATCCCCACCTCTGATTCCGCAGCTCTGATTCCCCGCCTCTGATTCCCCAACTCTGATTCCCCGCCTCTGATTCCCCAGCTCTGATTCCCCGCCTCTGATTCCCCGTGTTTGATCCCCTGCCTCTGATTCCCCGACTCTGATCCCCACCTCTGATTCCGCAGCTCTGATTCCCCGCCTCTGATTCCCCAACTCTGATTCCCCGCCTCTGATTCCCCAACTCTGATTCCCTGCCTCTGATTCCCCAGCTTCATTCCCCGCCTTTGATTCCCCCCGTCTGATTCCCAGCCTCTGAATCACCGTGTCTGATAACCTGCCTCTGATTCCCCGCCTCTGATTCCCCATCTCAGATTCACCGCCTCTGATTCCCCACCTCTGATTCCCCATATCTGATTCCCCGCCTCTGTTTCCCCACCTCTGATTCCCCACCCCTGTTTCCCCATATCTGATTCCCTGCCTCTGATTCCCCAACTTTGATTCCCAGCATCTGATTCCCCAGCTCTGATTCCCCGCCTCTGATTCCCCGCATCTGATTCCCTGCATCTGATTCCAAGCCTCTGATTCCCTGCCTCTGATTCCCAACCTCTGATTCCCCACCTCTGATTCCCCATATCTGATCCCCAGCCTCTGTTTCCCCGCCTCTGTTTCCCCATATCTGATTCCCGGCCTCTGATTCCCCGCCTCTGATTCCCCGCCTCTGATTCCCTGCCTCTGATTCCCCATCTCCGATTCCGCACATCTGATTCCCTGCCTCTGATTCCCCGCCTCTGATTCCCCGCCTCTGATTCCCTGCATCAGATTCCCAACCTCTGATTCCCCACCTCTGATTCCCCGTGTTTGATTCCCCGCCTCTGTTTCCCCGCCTCTGATTCCCCGCCTCTGATTCCCCAACTCTAATTCCCCGCCTCTGATTCCCCATATCTGATTCCCTGCCTCTGTGTCCCCGCCTCTGATTCCCCGCCCCTGTTTCCCCATATCTGATTCCCTGCCTCTGATTCCCCAACTTTGATTCCCAGCCTCTGATTCCCCAGCTCTGATTCCCCGCCTTTGATTCCCCCGTCTGATTCCCTGCCTCTGAAACCCCGTGTCTGATTTCTTGCCTCTGATTCCCCGCCTCTGATTCCCCGCCTCTGATTCCCCGTGTTTGATCCCCTGCCTCTGATTCCCCGACTCTGATCCCCACCTCTGATTCCGCAGCTCTGATTCCCCGCCTCTGATTCCCCAACTCTGATTCCCCGCCTCTGATTCCCCAGCTCTGATTCCCCGCCTCTGATTCCCCGTGTTTGATCCCCTGCCTCTGATTCCCCGACTCTGATCCCCACCTCTGATTCCGCAGCTCTGATTCCCCGCCTCTGATTCCCCAACTCTGATTCCCCGCCTCTGATTCCCCAACTCTGATTCCCTGCCTCTGATTCCCCAGCTTCATTCCCCGCCTTTGATTCCCCCCGTCTGATTCCCAGCCTCTGAATCACCGTGTCTGATAACCTGCCTCTGATTCCCCGCCTCTGATTCCCCATCTCAGATTCACCGCCTCTGATTCCCCACCTCTGATTCCCCATCTCTGATTCCGCACATCCGACTCCCTGCCTCTGATTCCCCGAATCTGATTCCCCACCTCTGATTCCCCAGCTCTGATTCCCCGCCTCTGATTCCCCAACTCTGATTCCCCGCCTCTGATTCCACAGCTCTGATTCCCCGCCTCTGATTCCCCGTGTTTGATCCCCTGCCTCTGATTCCCCGCCTCTGATTCCCCATCTCTGATTCACCGCCTTTGATTCGCCACCTCTGATTCCCCATATCTGATTCCTCGCCACTGTTTCCCCGCCTCTGATTCCCCGCCTCTGATTCCCCATATCTCATTCCCCGCCTCTGATTCGCCAGCTATGATTCCCCGCCTCTGATTCCCCGCGTCTGATTCCCTGCCTCTGATTCCCCGCCTTTGATTCCACATCTCTGATTCACCACCTCTGATTCCACGCGTCTGATTCCCCGCCTCTGATTCCCCATCTCTGATTCCCCATCTCTGATTCCCCAATTCTGATTCCCCGCCTCTGATTCCCCAGCTCTGATTCCTCGCCTCTGATTCCCTTCCTTTGATTCCCAACCTCTGATTCCCCAACTCTGATTTCCCATATTGATTCCCTGCGTCTGATTCCCCACCTCTGATTTCCCATATTGATTCCCTGCGTCTGATTCCCCGCCTCTGATTCCCCAACTCTGATTCCCCGCCTCTGATTCCCCAGCTCTGATTCCCCGCATCTGATTCCCCGTGTTTGATTCCCTGCCTCTGTTTCCCCACCTCTGAATCCCCATATCTGATTCCCCGCCTCTGTTTCCCCACCTTTGATTCCCCGCCTCCGTTTCCCAATATCAAAGTCCCCGCCTCTGATTCCCCAACTCTGATTCCCCACCTCTGATTCCCCAACTCTGATTCCCCGCCTCTGATTCCCCAGCTCTGATTCCCCGCCTCTGATTCCCCGTGTTTGATCCCCTGCCTCTGATTCCCCGCCTCTGATTCCCCATGTCTCATTCCCCGCCTCTGATTCCCCATCTCTGATTCCCGGACTCTGATTCCCCACCTCTGATTCCCGGCCTCTTATTCCCTGCATCTGAGTCCGGCCTCTGATTCCCGGCCTCTGATTCCCTGCTTCTGATTCCCCATCTCTGATTCCGCAAATCTAATACCCTGCCTCTGATTCCCCACCTCTGATTCCCCATATCTGATTCCCCGCCTCTGTTTCCCCGCCTCTGATTCCCCGCCTCTGTTTCCCCATATCTAAGTCCCCGCCTCTGATTCCCCAACTTTGATTCCCCACCTCTGAATCCCCAGCTCTGATTCCCCGCCTCTGATTCCCCGCATCTGATTCCATGCATCTGATTCCCAGCCTCTGATTCCCAGCCTCTGATTCCCAACCTCTGATTCCCCACCTCTGTTTCCCCATATCTGATCCCCGCCTCTATTTGCCCGCATCTGATTACCCGCCTCTGTTTCCCCATATCTGATTCCCCGCCTCTGAATCCCCAACTCTGATTCCCTGCCTCTAATTTCCCAGCTCTGATTCCCCGCCTCTGATTCCCCGCGTCTGATTACCGGCCTCTGATTCCCCGCCTCTGATTCCCCATCTCTGATTCACAACCTCTGATTCCCCACCTCTGATACCCCATATCTGATTCCCCGCCTCTGTTTCCCCGCCTTTGATTCACCATCTCTGATTCACCGCCTTTCATTCGCCACCCTGATTCCCCATATCAGATTCCCCGCCTCTGTTTCCCCGCCTCTGATACCCCGCCTCTGATTCCCCATATTTCATTCCCCGCCTCTGATTCCCCATCTCTGATTCCCGGACTCTGATTCCTGGCCTCTTATTCCCGGCATCTGATTCCCGGCCTCTGATCCCGGCCTCTGATTCCCCGCTTCTGATTCTGATCCCTGCCTCTGATTCCCCATCTCTGATTCCGCACATCTGATTCCCTGCCTCTGATTCCCCACCTCTGATTCCCCATATCTGATTCCCCGCCTCTGTTTCCCCGCCTCTAATTCCCCGCCTCTGTTTCCCCATATCTATTTCCCCGCCTCTGATTCCCCGCCTCTGATTCCCCAGCTCTGATTCCCCCCTTCTGAATCCCCAACTCTGATTCCCTGCCTCAGATTCCCCAGCTCTGATTCCCCGCCTCTGATTCCCCAGCTTTGATTCCCTGCCTCTGTTTCGCAACCTCTGATTCCCCACCTCTGATTCCCCATATATGATTCCCCACCTCTGTTTCCCTGCCTCTGATTCCCAGCCTCTGTTTCCCCATATCTGATTCCCCGCCTCTGATTCCCCAACTCTGATTCCCCGCCTCTGATTCCCCAGCTCTGATTCCCCACCTATGATTCCCCGTGTTTGATTCACTGCCTCTGATTCCCCGCATCTGATTCCCCATCTCTGATTCACCGCCTTTCATTCGCCACCTCTGATTCCCCATATCAGATTCCCCGCCTCTGATTCCCTGCCTCTGATTCCCCATCTCCGATTCCGCACATCTGATTCCCCGCCTCAGATTCCCTGCCTCTGATTCCCAACCTCTGATAACCCACCTCTGATTCCCCATATCTGATTCCCTGCCGCTGTTTCCCCGCCTCTGATTCCCCTCCTCTGATTCCCCAACTCTAATTCCCCGCCTCTGATTCCCCAGCTCTGATTCCCCGTGTTTGATTCCCTGCCTCTGATTCCCTGCCCTGATTCCCCATCACTGTTTCACCGCCTTTGATTCGCCACCTCTGATTCCCCATATCTGATTCCCCGCCTCTGTTTCCCCGCCTCTGATTCCCTGCCTCTGATTCCCAACCTCTGATTCCACACCTCTGATTCCCCATATCTGATTCCCCGCCTCTGTTTCCCCGCCTCTGATTCCCTGCCCCTGTTTCCCCATATCTGATTCCCTGCCTCTGATTCCCCAACTCTGATCCCCGCCTCTGATTCCCCAGCTCTGATTCCCCACCTCTGATTTCCCGTGTTTGATTCCCTGCCTCTGATTCCCCGCCTCTGATTCCCCATCTCTGATTCACCGCCTTTGATTCGCCACCTCTGATTCCACATATCTGATTCCCCACCTCTGTTTCCCCGCCTCTGATTCCCCGCCTCTGATTCTCCATATCTCATTCCCCGCCTCTGAATCCCCATCTCTGATTCCCGGACTCTGATTCCCCACCTCTGATTCCCGGCCTCTTATTCCCAGCATCTGATTCCCGGCCTCTGATTCCCGGCCTCTGATTCCCTGCTTCTGATTCTGATTCCCTGCCTCTGATTCCCCATCTCTGATTCCGCACATCTGATTCCCTGCCTCTGATTCCCCACCTCTGATTCCCCATATCTGATTTCCCGCCTCTGTTTCCCCGCCTCTGATTCCCCGCCTCTGTTTCCCCATATCTAATTGTCAACCTCTGATGCCCCAACTCTGATTCCCTGCCTCTGATTCCCCGCGTTCTATTCCCTGCCTCTGATTCCCCGCCTGTGATTCCCCATCTCTGATTCACCACCTCTGATTCCCCACCTCTGATTCCCCATATCTAATTCCCCGCCTCTGTTTGCCCGCCTCTGATTCCCCGCCTCTGTTTCCCCATATCTGATTCCCCGCCTCTGAATCCCCAACTCTGATTCCCTGCCTCTGATTCCCCAGCTCTGATTCCCCGCCTTTGATTCCCCCCGTCTCATTCCCAGCCTCTGAATCCCCATGTCTGATTTCCTGCCTCTGATTCCCCGCCTCTGATTCCCCATCTCTGATTCACAGCCTCTGATTCCCCACCTCTGATTCCCCATCTCTGATTCCGCACATCTGATTCCCTGCCTCTGATTCCCCAGCTCTGCTTCCCCGCCTCTGATTCCCCGTGTTTGATTCCCTGCCTCTGATTCCCCGCCTCTGATTCACCATCTCTGATTCAACGCCTTTGATTCGCCACCTCTGATTCCCCATATCTGATTCCTCGCCTCTGTTTCCCCGCCTCTGATTCCCCTCCTCTGATTCCCCATATCTCATTCCCCGCCTCTTATTCCCCATCTCTGATTCCCGGACTCTGATTCCCCACCTCTGATTCCCGGCCTCTTATTCCCAGCATCTGATTCCGGCCTCTGATTCCCGGCCTCTGATTCCCTGCTTCTGATTCCCCATCTCTGATTCCGCAAATCTAATTCCCTGCGTCTGATTCCCCACCTCTGATTCCCCATATCTGATTCCCCGCCTCTGTTTCCCCGCCTCTGATTCCCCACCTCTGTTTCCCCATATCTAAGTCCCCGCCTCTGATTCGCCAACTTTGATTCCCCACCTCTGATTCCCCAGCTCTGATTACCCGCCTCTGATTCCCCGCATCTGATTCCATGCATCTGATTCCCAGCCTCTGATTCCCAGCCTCCGATTCCCAACCTCTGATTCCCCAGCTCTGATCCCCATATCTGATCCCCACCTCTATTTGCCCGCCTCTGATTCCCCGCCTCTGTTTCCCATATCTGATTCCCCGCCTCTGAATCCCCAACTCTGATTCCCTGCCTCTAATTACCCAGCTCTGATTCCCCGCCTCTGATTCCCCGCGTCTGATTACCGGCCTCTGATTCCCCGCCTCTGATTCCCCATCTCTGATTCACAACCTCTGATTCCCCACGTCTGATACCCCATATCTGATTCCCCGCCTCTGTTTCCCCGCCTCTGATTCCCCACCTCTGATTCCCAATATCTGATTCCCCGCCTCTGATTCCCCACCTCTGATTCCCTGCCTCTGAATCCCTGCCCTGATTCCCCATCTCTGTTTCACCGCCTTTGATTCGCCACCTCTGATTCCCCATATCTGATTCCCCGCCTCTGTTTCCCCGCCTCTGATTCCCTGCCTCTGATTCCCAACCTCTGATTCCACACCTCTGATTCCCCATATCTGATACCCCGCCTCTGTTTCCCCGCCTCTGATTCCCTGCCCCTGTTTCCCCATATCTGATTCCCTGCCTCTGATTCCCCAACTCTGATTCCCCGCCTCTGATTCCCCAGCTCTGATTCCCCGCCTCTGATTTCCCGTGTTTGATTCCCTGCCTCTGATTCCCCGCCTCTGATTCCCCATCTCTGATTCACCGCCTTTGATTCGCCACCTCTGATTCCACATATCTGATTCCCCACCTCTGTTTCCCCGCCTCTGATTCCCCGCCTCTGATTCTCTATATCTCATTCCCCGCCTCTGAATCCCCATCTCTGATTCCCGGACTCTGATTCCCCACCTCTGATTCCCGGCCTCTTATTCCCAGCATCTGATTCCCGGCCTCTGATTCCCGGCCTCTGATTCCCCGCTTCTGATTCTGATTCCCTGCCTCTGATTCCCCATCTCTGATTCCGCACATCTGATTCCCTGCCTCTGATTCCCCACCTCTGATTCCCCATATCTGATTTCCCGCCTCTGTTTCCCCGCCTCTGATTCCCCGCCTCTGTTTCCCCATATCTAATTCCCAACTTCTGATGCCCCAACTCTGATTCCCTGCCTCTGATTTCCCGCGTTCTATTCCCTGCCTCTGATTCCCCGCCTGTGATTCCCCATCTCTGATTCACCACCTCTGATTCCCCACCTCTGATTCCCCATATCTAATTCCCCGCCTCTGTTTGCCCGCCTCTGATTCCCCGCCTCTGTTTCCCCATATCTGATTCCCCGCCTCTGAATCCCCAACTCTGATTCCCTGCCTCTGATTCCCCAGCTCTGATTCCCCGCCTTTGATTCCCCCCGTCTGATTCCCAGCCTCTGAATCCCCGTCTCTGATTTCCTGCCTCTGATTCCCCGCCTCTGATTCCCCATCTCTGATTCACAGCCTCTGATTCCCCACCTCTGATTCCCCATCTCTGATTCCGCACATCTGATTCCCTGCCTCTGATTCCCCGACTCTGATCCCCACCTCTGATTCCCCAGCTCTGATTCCCCGCCTCTGATTCCCCAACTCTGATTCCCCGCCTCTGATTCCCCAGCTCTGATTCCCCGCCTCTGATTCCCCGTGTTTGATTCCCTGCCTCTGATTCCCCGCCTCTGATTCCCCATCTCTGATTCAACGCCTTTGATTCGCCACCTCTGATTCCCCATATCTGATTCCTCGCCTCTGTTTCCCAGCCTCTGATTCCCCTCCTCTGATTCCCCATATCTCATTCCCCGCCTCTGATTCCCTATCTCTGATTCCCGGACTCTGATTCCCCACCTCTGATTCCCGGCCTCTTATTCCCGGCATCTGATTCCGGCCTCTGATTCCCGGCCTCTGATTCCCTGCCTCTGATTCCCCATCTCTGATTCCGCAAATCTAATTCCCTGCCTCTGATTCCCCACCTCTGATTCCCCATCTCTGATTCCCCGCCTCTGTTACCCCGCCTCTGATTCCCCGCCTCTGTTTCCCCATATCTAAGTCCCCGCCTCTGATTCCCCAACTTTGATTCCCCACCTCTGATTCCCCAGCTCTGATTCCCCGCCTCTGATTCCCCGCATCTGATTCCATGCATCTGATTCCCAGCCTCTGATTCCCAGCCTCTGATTCCCAACCTCTGATTCCCCACCTCTGATCCCCATATCTGATTCCCCGCCTCTGTTTCCCTGCCTCTGATTCCCCGCCTCTGTTTCCCCATATCTGATTGCCGCCTCTATTTGCCCACCTCTGATTCCCCGCCTCTGTTTCGCCATATCTGATTCCCCGCCTCTGAATCCCCAACTCTGATTCCCTGCCTGTAATTTCCCAGCTCTGATTCCCCGCCTCTGATTCCCCATCTCTGATTCACAACCTCTGTTTCCCCACCTCTGATACCCCATATCTGATTCCCCGCCTCTGTTACCCCGCCTCTGATTCCCCACCTCTGATTCCCAATATCTGATTCCCCGCCTCTGATTCCCCACCTCTGATTCCCCGCCTCTGATTCGCCAGCTATGATTCCCCGCCTCTTATTCCCCGCGTCTGATTCCCTGCCTCTGATTCCCCGCCTCTGATTCGACATCTTTGATTCACCACCTCTGATTCCCCGCGTCTGATTCCCTGCCTCTGATTCCCCATCTCTGATTCCCCATCTCTGATTCCCTAATTCTGATTCCCCTCCTCTGATTCCCAGTGTTTGATTCCCTGCCTCTGATTCCCGGCTTCTGATTCCCCATCTCTGATTCACCGCCTTTGATTCGCCACCTCTGATTCGCCATATCTGATTCCCCGCCTCTGTTTCCCCGCCTCTGATTCCCCGCCTCTGATTCCCCATATCTCATTCCCCGCCTCTGAATCCCCATCTCTGATTCCCGGACTCTGATTCCCCACCTCTGATTCCCGGCCTCTTATTCCCGGCATCTGATTCCGGCCTCTGATTCCCGGCCTCTGATTCCCTGCTTCTGATTCTGATTCCCTGCCTTTGATTCCCCATCTCTGATTCCGCACATCTGATTCCCTGCCTCTGATTCCCCATCTCTGATTCCGCACATCTGATTCCCTGCCTCTGATTCCCCGCCTCTGAATCCCCGTGTCTGATACCCAGCCTCTGATACCCCACCCCTGATTCCCCACCTCTGATTCCCCATATCTGATTCCCCGCCTCTCTTTCCGTGCCTCTAATTCCCCGCCTCTGATTCCCCATATCTGATTCCCCGCCTCCGATTCCCCAACTCTGATTTCCCCGCCTCTGATTCCCCAGCTCTGTTTCCCCGCCTCTGATTCCCCGCCTCTGTTTCCCCATATCTAA
This sequence comes from Narcine bancroftii, assembly GCF_036971445.1. NCBI lineage: Eukaryota > Metazoa > Chordata > Chondrichthyes > Torpediniformes > Narcinidae > Narcine > Narcine bancroftii. The sequence goes on from NC_091475.1 coordinate 111,532,684, forward strand.
TTCCACGCCTCTGATTCCCAAACTCTGATTCCCCGCCTCTGATTCCCCAGCTCTGATTCTCCGCCTCTGATTCCCCACATCTGATTCCCTTCCTCTGATTCCCCGCCTCTGTTTCCCTGTCTCTGATTCCCCAGCTCTGATTCCCCGTGTTTGATTCCCCGCCTCTGAATCCCCATCTCTAATTCCCTGCCTCTGATTGCCGGCCTCTGATTCCCGGCCTCTGATTCCCAGCCTCTGATTCCCGGCCTCTGATACCCCGCCTCTGATTCCCCGCCTCTGATTCGCTGCCTCTGATTCCCCATCTCTGATTCTGCACATCTGATTCCCTCCCTCTGATTCCCTGCCTCTGTTTCCCATCCTCTGATTCCCCACCTCTGATTCCCCATATCTGATTCCCCGCATCTGTTTCCCCATATCTGATTCCCCGCCTCTGATTCCCCGCCTCTGATTCACCATCTCTGATTCACCGCCTTTCATTCGCCACCCTGATTCCCCATATCAGATTCCCCGCCTCTGTTTCCCCGCCTCTGATACCCCGCCTCTGATTCCCCATATTTCATTCCCCACCTCTGATTCCCCATCTCTGATTCCCGGACTCTGATTCCTGGCCTCTTATTCCCGGCATCTGATTCCCGGCCTCTGATCCCGGCCTCTGATTCCCCGCTTCTGATTCTGATCCCTGCCTCTGATTCCCCATCTCTGATTCCGCACATCTGATTCCGTGCCTCTGATTCCCCACCTCTGATTCCCCATATCTGATTCCCCGCCTCTGTTTCCCCGCCTCTAATTCCCCGCCTCTGTTTCCCCATATCTATTTCCCCGCCTCTGATTCCCCGCCTCTGATTTCCCAGCTCTGATTCCCCGCCTCTGAATCCCCAACTCTGATTCCCTGCCTCTGATTCCCCAGCTCTGATTCCCTGCCTCTGTTTCGCAACCTCTGATTCCCCACCTCTGATTCCCCATATATGATTCCCCACTCTGTTTCCCTGCCTCTGATTCCCAGCCTCTGTTTCCCCATATCTGATTCCCCGCCTCTGATTCCCCAACTCTGATTCCCCGCCTCTGATTCCCCAGCTCTGATTCCCCACCTATGATTCCCCGTGTTTGATTCACTGCCTCTGATTCCCCGCCTCTGATTCCCCATCTCTGATTCACCGCCTTTCATTCGCCACCTCTGATTCCCCATATCAGATTCCCCGCCTCTGTTTCCCCGCCTCTGATTCCCCTCCTCTGTTTCCCCATATCTGATTCCCCGCTTCTGATTCCCCAACTCTGATTCCCCGCCTCTGATTCCCCAGCTCTGATTCCCCGCCTTTGATTCCCCCCGTCTGATTCCCAGCCTCTGAGTCCCCGTGTCTGATTTCCTGCCTCTGATTCCCCGCCTCTGATTCCCCATCTCTAATTCACAGCCGCTGATTCCCCACCTCTGATTCCCCATCTCTGATTCCGCACATCTGATTCCCTGCCTCTGATTCCCCGACTCTGATCCCCACCTCTGATTCCCCAGCTCTGATTCCCCGCCTCTGATTCCCCAACTCTGATTCCCCGCCTCTGATTCCCCAGCTCTGATTCCACGCCTCTGATGCCCCGTGTTTGATTCCCTGCCTCTGATTCCCCGCCTCTGATTCCCCATCTCTGATTCAACGCCTTTGATTCGCCACCTCTGATTCCCCATATCTGATTCCTCGCCTCTGTTTCCCCGCCTCTGATTCCCCTCCTCTGATTCCCCATATCTCATTCCCCGCCTCTGATTCCCCATCTCTGATTCCCGGACTCTGATTCCCCACCTCTGATTCCCGGCCTCTTATTCCCGGCATCTGATTCCGGCCTCTGATTCCCGGCCTCTGATTCCCTGCCTCTGATTCCCCACCTCTGATTCCCCATATCTGATTCCCCGCCTCTGTTTCCCCGCCTCTGATTCCCCGCCTCTGTTTCCCCATATCTAAGTCCCCGCCTCTGATTCCCCAACTTTGATCCCCCACCTCTGATTCCCCAGCTCTGATTCCCCGCCTCTGATTCCCTGCATCTGATTCCATGCATCTGATTCCCAGCCTCTGATTCCCAGCCTCTGATTCCCAAACTCTGATTCCCCACCTCTGATCCCCATATCTGATTCCCCGCCTCTGTTTCCCCGCCTCTGATTCCCCGCCTCTGTTTCCCCATATCTGAACCCCGCCTCTATTTGCCCGCCTCTGATTCCCCGCCTCTGCTTCCCCATATCTGATTCCCCGCCTCTGAATCCCCAACTCTGATTCCCTGCCTCTAATTTCCCAGCTCTGATTCCCCGCCTCTGATTCCCCGCGTCTGATTACCGGCCTCTGATTCCCCGCCTCTGATTCCCCATCTCTGATTCACAACCTCTGATTCCCCACCTCTGATATCCCATATCTGATTCCCCGCCTCTGTTTCCCCGCCTCTGATTCCCCACCTCTGATTCCCAATATCTGATTCCCCGCCTCTGATTCCCCACCTCTGATTCCCCGCCTCTGATTCACCAGCTATGATTCCCCGCCTCTTATTCCCCGCGTCTGATTCAATGCCTCTGATTCCCCGCCTCTGATTCCACATCTCTGATTCACCACCTCTGATTCCCCGCGTCTGATTCCCTGCCTCTGATTCCCCATCTCTGATTCCCCATCTCTGATTCCCCAATTCTGATTCCCCTCCTCTGATTCTCCGTGTTTGATTCCCTGCCTCTTATTCCCGGCCTCTGATTCCCCATCTCTGATTCACCGCCTTTGATTCGCCACCTCTGATTCGCCATATCTGATTCCCCGCCTCTGTTTCCCCGCCTCTGATTCCCCGCCTCTGATTCCCCATATCTCATTCCCCGCCTCTGAATCCCCATCTCTGATTCCCGGACTCTGATACCCCACCTCTGATTTCCGGCCTCTTATTCCCGGCATCTGATTCCAGCCTCTGATTCCCGGCCTCTGATTCCCTGCTTCTGATTCTGATTTCCTGCCTTTGATTCCCCATCTCTGATTCCGCACATCTGATTCCCTGCCTCTGATTCCCCATCTCTGATTCCGCACATCTGATTCCCTGCCTCTGATTCCCCGCCTCTGAATCCCCGTGTCTGATACCCAGCCTCTGATACCCCACCCCTGATTCCCCACCTCTGATTCCCCATATCTGATTCCCCACCTCTCTTTCCGTGCCTCTAATTCCCCGCCTCTGATTCCCCATATCTGATTCCCCGCCTCCGATTCCCCAACTCTGATTTCCCCGCCTCTGATTCCCCAGCTCTGTTTCCCCGCCTCTGATTCCCCGCCTCTGTTTCCCCATATCTAATTCCACGCCTCTGATTCCCAAACTCTGATTCCCCGCCTCTGATTCCCCAGCACTGATTCCCCGCCTCTGATTCCCCACATCTGATTCCCTTCCTCTGATTCCCCGCCTCTGATTCCCTGCCTCTGATTCCCCAGCTCTGATTCCCCGTGTTTGATTCCCCGCCTCTGAATCCCCATCTCTGATTCCCGGCCTCTGATTGCCGGCCTCTGATTCCCGGCCTCTGATTCCCGGCCTCTGATTCCCGGCCTCTGATTCCCCGCCTCTGATTCCCCGCCTCTGATTCGCTGCCTCTGATTCCCCATCTCTGATTCTGCACATCTGATTCCCTGCCTCTGATTCCCCGCCTCTGACTCCCCGCCTCTGATTCCCTGCCTCTGTTTCCCATCCTCTGATTCCCCACCTCTGATTCCCCATATCTGATTCCCCGCCTCTGTTTCCCCATATCTGATTCCCCGCCTCTGATTCCCCAACTCTGATTCCCCGCCTCTGATTCCCCAGCTCTGATTCCCCGCCTCTGATTCCCCGTGTTTGATTCCCTGCCTCTGATTCCCTGCCTCTGATTCACCATCTCTGATTCACCGCCTTTCATTCGCCACCCTGATTCCCCATATCAGATTCCCCGCCTCTGTTTCCCCGCCTCTGATACCCCGCCTCTGATTCCCCATATTTCATTCCCCGCCTCAGATTCCCCATATTTAATTCCCCGCCTCTGATTCCCCATCTCTGATTCCCGGACTCTGATTCCTGGCCTCTTATTCCCGGCATCTGATTCCCGGCCTCTGATCCCGGCCTCTGATTCCCCGCTTCTGATTCTGATCCCTGCCTCTGATTCCCCATCTCTGATTCCGCACATCTGATTCCCCGCCTCTGTTTCCCCGCCTCTATTTCCCCGCCTCTGATTCCCCGCCTCTGATTCCCCAGCTCTGATTCCCCGCCTCTGAATCCCCAACTCTGATTCCCTGCCTCTGATTCCCCAGCTCTGATTCCCCGCCTCTGATTCCCCAGCTCTGATTCCCTGCCTCTGTTTCGCAACCTCTGATTCCCCACCTCTGATTCCCCATATATGATTCCCCACCTCTGTTTCCCTGCCTCTGATTCCCAGCCTCTGTTTCCCCATATCTGATTCCCCGCCTCTGATTCCCCAACTCTGATTCCCCGCCTCTGATTCCCCAGCTCTGATTCCCCACCTATGATTCCCCGTGTTTGATTCACTGCCTCTGATTCCCCGCCTCTGATTCCCCATCTCTGATTCACCACCTTTCATTCGCCACCTCTGATTCCCCATATCAGATTCCCCGCTTCTGTTTCCCCGCCTCTGATTCCCCTCCTCTGTTTCCCCATATCTGATTCCCCGCCTCTGATTCCCCAACTCTGATTCCCCGCCTCTGATTCCCCAGCACTGATTCCCCACCTTTGATTCCCCCCGTCTGATTCCCAGCCTCTGAGTCCCCGTGTCTGATTTCCTGCCTCTGATTCCCCGCCTCTGATTCCCCATCTCTGATTCACAGCCGCTGATTCCCCACCTCTGATTCCCCATCTCTGATTCCGCACATCTGATTCCCTGCCTCTGATTCCCCGACTCTGATCCCCACCTCTGATTCCCCAGCTCTGATTCCCCGCCTCTGATTCCCCAACTCTGATTCCCCGCCTCTGATTCCCCAGCTCTGATTCCCCACCTCTGATTCCCCGTGTTTGATTCCCTGCCTCTGATTCCCCGCCTCTGATTCCCCATCTCTGATTCAACGCCTTTGATTCGCCACCTCTGATTCCCCATATCTGATTCCTCGCCTCTGTTTCCCCGCCTCTGATTCCCCTCCTCTGATTCCCCATATCTCATTCCCCGCCTCTGATTCCCCATCTCTGATTCCCGGACTCTGATTCCCCACCTCTGATTCCCGGCCTCTTATACCCGGCATCTGATTCCGGCCTCTGATTCCCGGCCTCTGATTCCCTGCTTCTGATTCCCCATCTCTGATTTCGCAAATCTAATTCCCTGCCTCTGATTCCCCACCTCTGATTCCCCATATCTGATTCCCCGCCTCTGTTTCCCCGCCTCTGATTCCCCGCCTCTGTTTCCCCATATCTAAGTCCCCGCCTCTGATTCCCCAACTTTGATTCCCCACCTCTGATTCCCCAGCTCTGATTCCCCGCCTCTGATTCCCCGCATCTGATTCCATGCATCTGATTCCCAGCCTCTGATTCCCAGCCTCTGATTCCCAACCTCTGATTCCCCACCTCTGATCCCCATATCTGATTCCCCGCCTCTGTTTCCCCGCCTCTGATTCCCCGCCTCTGTTCCCCATATCTGAACCCCGCCTCTATTTGCACGCCTCTGATTCCCCGCCTCTGTTTCCCCATATCTGATTCCCCGCCTCTGAATCCCCAACTCTGATTCCCTGCCTCTAATTTCCCAGCTCTGATTCCCCGCCTCTGATTCCCCGCGTCTGATTACCGGCCTCTGATTCCCCGCCTCTGATTCCCCATCTCTGATTCACAACCTCTGATTCCCCACCTCTGATACCCCATATCTGATTCCCCGCCTCTGTTTCCCCGCCTCTGATTCCCCACCTCTGATTCCCAATATCTGATTCCCCGCCTCTGATTCCCCACCTCTGATTCCCCGCCTCTGATTCGCCAGCTATGATTCCCCGCCTCTTATTCCCCGCGTCTGATTCACTGCCTCTGATTCCCCGCCTCTGATTCCACATCTCTGATTCACCACCTCTGATTCCCCGCATCTGATTCCCTGCCTCTGATTCCCCATCTCTGATTCCCCATCTCTGATTCCCCAATTCTGATTCCCCTCCTCTGATTCCCCGTGTTTGATTCCCTGCCTCTGATTCCCGGCCTCTGATTCCCCATCTCTGATTCACCGCCTTTGATTCGCCACCTCTGATTCGCCATATCTGATTCCCCGCCTCTGTTTCCCCGCCTCTGATTCCCCGCCTCTGATTCCCCATATCTCATTCCCCGCCTCTGAATCCCCATCTCTGATTCCCGGACTCTGATTCCCCACCTCTGATTTCCGGCCTCTTATTCCCGGCATCTGATTCCGGCCTCTGATTCCCGGCCTCTGATTCCCTGCTTCTGATTCTGATTCCCTGCCTTTGATTCCCCATCTCTGATTCCGCACATCTGATTCCCTGCCTCTGATTCCCCATCTCTGATTCCCCATATCTGATTCCCCGCCTCTGATTCCCTGCCTCTGTTTCCCAATATCTAAGTCCCCGCCTCTGATTCCCCAACTTTGATTCCCCACCTCTGATTCCCCAGCTCGGATTCCCCGCCTCTGATTCCCCGCATCTGATTCCCTGCATCTGATTCCAAGCCTCTGATTCCCTGCCTCTGATTCCCAACCTCTGATTCCCCACCTCTGATTCCCCATATCTGATTCCCAGCCTCTGTTTCCCCGCCTCTGATTCCCCGCCTCTGTTTCCCCATATCTGATTCCCGGCCTCTGATTCCCCGCCTCTGATTCCCCGCCTCTGATTCCCTATCTCCGATTCCGCACATCTGATTCCCTGCCTCTGATTCACCGCATTTGATTCGCCACCTCTGATTCCACATATCTGATTCCCCACCTCTGTTTCCCCGCCTCTGATTCCCCGCCTCTGATTCTCTATATCTCATTCCCCGCCTCTGAATCCCCATCTCTGATTCCCGGACTCTGATTCCCCACCTCTGATTCCCGGCCTCTTATTCCCAGCATCTGATTCCCGGCCTCTGATTCCCGGCCTCTGATTCCCCGCTTCTGATTCTGATTCCCTGCCTCTGATTCCCCATCTCTGATTCCGCACATCTGATTCCCTGCCTCTGATTCCCCACCTCTGATTCCCCATATCTGATTTCCCGCCTCTGTTTCCCCGCCTCTGATTCCCCGCCTCTGTTTCCCCATATCTAATTCCCAACCTCTGATGCCCCAACTCTGATTCCCTGCCTCTGATTTCCCGCGTTCTATTCCCTGCCTCTGATTCCCCGCCTGTGATTCCCCATCTCTGATTCACCACCTCTGATTCCCCACCTCTGATTCCCCATATCTAATTCCCCGCCTCTGTTTGCCCGCCTCTGATTCCCCGCCTCTGTTTCCCCATATCTGATTCCCCGCCTCTGAATCCCCAACTCTGATTCCCTGCCTCTGATTCCCCAGCTCTGATTCCCCGCCTTTGATTCCCCCCGTCTGATTCCCAGCCTCTGAATCCCCGTCTCTGATTTCCTGCCTCTGATTCCCCGCCTCTGATTCCCCATCTCTGATTCACAGCCTCTGATTCCCCACCTCTGATTCCCCATCTCTGATTCCGCACATCTGATTCCCTGCCTCTGATTCCCCGACTCTGATCCCCACCTCTGATTCCCCAGCTCTGATTCCCCGCCTCTGATTCCCCAACTCTGATTCCCCGCCTCTGATTCCCCAGCTCTGATTCCCCGCCTCTGATTCCCCGTGTTTGATTCCCTGCCTCTGATTCCCCGCCTCTGATTCCCCATCTCTGATTCAACGCCTTTGATTCGCCACCTCTGATTCCCCATATCTGATTCCTCGCCTCTGTTTCCCAGCCTCTGATTCCCCTCCTCTGATTCCCCATATCTCATTCCCCGCCTCTGATTCCCTATCTCTGATTCCCGGACTCTGATTCCCCACCTCTGATTCCCGGCCTCTTATTCCCGGCATCTGATTCCGGCCTCTGATTCCCGGCCTCTGATTCCCTGCCTCTGATTCCCCATCTCTGATTCCGCAAATCTAATTCCCTGCCTCTGATTCCCCACCTCTGATTCCCCATCTCTGATTCCCCGCCTCTGTTACCCCGCCTCTGATTCCCCGCCTCTGTTTCCCCATATCTAAGTCCCCGCCTCTGATTCCCCAACTTTGATTCCCCACCTCTGATTCCCCAGCTCTGATTCCCCGCCTCTGATTCCCCGCATCTGATTCCATGCATCTGATTCCCAGCCTCTGATTCCCAGCCTCTGATTCCCAACCTCTGATTCCCCACCTCTGATCCCCATATCTGATTCCCCGCCTCTGTTTCCCTGCCTCTGATTCCCCGCCTCTGTTTCCCCATATCTGATCGCCGCCTCTATTTGCCCACCTCTGATTCCCCGCCTCTGTTTCGCCATCTCTGATTCACAACCTCTGTTTCCCCACCTCTGATACCCCATATCTGATTCCCCGCCTCTGTTACCCCGCCTCTGATTCCCCACCTCTGATTCCCAATATCTGATTCCCCGCCTCTGATTCCCCACCTCTGATTCCCCGCCTCTGATTCGCCAGCTATGATTCCCCGCCTCTTATTCCCCGCGTCTGATTCCCTGCCTCTGATTCCCCGCCTCTGATTCGACATCTTTGATTCACCACCTCTGATTCCCCGCGTCTGATTCCCTGCCTCTGATTCCCCATCTCTGATTCCCCATCTCTGATTCCCTAATTCTGATTCCCCTCCTCTGATTCCCAGTGTTTGATTCCCTGCCTCTGATTCCCGGCTTCTGATTCCCCATCTCTGATTCACCGCCTTTGATTCGCCACCTCTGATTCGCCATATCTGATTCCCCGCCTCTGTTTCCCCGCCTCTGATTCCCCGCCTCTGATTCCCCATATCTCATTCCCCGCCTCTGAATCCCCATCTCTGATTCCCGGACTCTGATTCCCCACCTCTGATTCCCGGCCTCTTATTCCCGGCATCTGATTCCGGCCTCTGATTCCCGGCCTCTGATTCCCTGCTTCTGATTCTGATTCCCTGCCTTTGATTCCCCATCTCTGATTCCGCACATCTGATTCCCTGCCTCTGATTCCCCATCTCTGATTCAGCACATCTGATTCCCTGCCTCTGATTCCCCGCCTCTGAATCCCCGTGTCTGATACCCAGCCTCTGATACCCCACCCCTGATTCCCCACCTCTGATTCCCCATATCTGATTCCCCGCCTCTCTTTCCGTGCCTCTAATTCCCCGCCTCTGATTCCCCATATCTGATTCCCCGCCTCCGATTCCCCAACTCTGATTTCCCCGCCTCTGATTCCCCAGCTCTGTTTCCCCGCCTCTGATTCCCCGCCTCTGTTTCCCCATATCTAATTCCACGCCTCTGATTCCCAAACTCTGATTCCCCGCCTCTGATTCCCCAGCTCTGATTCTCCGCCTCTGATTCCCCACATCTGATTCCCTTCCTCTGATTCCCCGCCTCTGTTTCCCTGTCTCTGATTCCCCAGCTCTGATTCCCCGTGTTTGATTCCCCGCCTCTGAATCCCCATCTCTAATTCCCTGCCTCTGATTGCCGGCCTCTGATTCCCGGCCTCTGATTCCCAGCCTCTGATTCCCGGCCTCTGATACCCCGCCTCTGATTCCCCGCCTCTGATTCGCTGCCTCTGATTCCCCATCTCTGATTCTGCACATCTGATTCCCTGCCTCTGATTCCCTGCCTCTGTTTCCCATCCTCTGATTCCCCACCTCTGATTCCCCATATCTGATTCCCCGCATCTGTTTCCCCATATCTGATTCCCCGCCTCTGATTCCCCGCCTCTGATTCACCATCTCTGATTCACCGCCTTTCATTCGCCACCCTGATTCCCCATATCAGATTCCCCGCCTCTGTTTCCCCGCCTCTGATACCCCGCCTCTGATTCCCCATATTTCATTCCCCACCTCTGATTCCCCATCTCTGATTCCCGGACTCTGATTCCTGGCCTCTTATTCCCGGCATCTGATTCCCGGCCTCTGATCCCGGCCTCTGATTCCCCGCTTCTGATTCTGATCCCTGCCTCTGATTCCCCATCTCTGATTCCGCACATCTGATTCCGTGCCTCTGATTCCCCACCTCTGATTCCCCATATCTGATTCCCCGCATCTGTTTCCCCGCCTCTAATTCCCCGCCTCTGTTTCCCCATATCTATTTCCCCGCCTCTGATTCCCCGCCTCTGATTTCCCAGCTCTGATTCCCCGCCTCTGAATCCCCAACTCTGATTCCCTGCCTCTGATTCCCCAGCTCTGATTCCCTGCCTCTGTTTCGCAACCTCTGATTCCCCACCTCTGATTCCCCATATATGATTCCCCACTCTGTTTCCCTGCCTCTGATTCCCAGCCTCTGTTTCCCCATATCTGATTCCCCGCCTCTGATTCCCCAACTCTGATTCCCCGCCTCTGATTCCCCAGCTCTGATTCCCCACCTATGATTCCCCGTGTTTGATTCACTGCCTCTGATTCCCCGCCTCTGATTCCCCATCTCTGATTCACCGCCTTTCATTCGCCACCTCTGATTCCCCATATCAGATTCCCCGCCTCTGTTTCCCCGCCTCTGATTCCCCTCCTCTGTTTCCCCATATCTGATTCCCCGCTTCTGATTCCCCAACTCTGATTCCCCGCCTCTGATTCCCCAGCTCTGATTCCCCGCCTTTGATTCCCCCCGTCTGATTCCCAGCCTCTGAGTCCCCGTGTCTGATTTCCTGCCTCTGATTCCCCGCCTCTGATTCCCCATCTCTAATTCACAGCCGCTGATTCCCCACCTCTGATTCCCCGCCTCTGATTCCCCAACTCTGATTCCCCGCCTCTGATTCCCCAGCTCTGATTCCACGCCTCTGATGCCCCGTGTTTGATTCCCTGCCTCTGATTCCCCGCCTCTGATTCCCCATCTCTGATTCAACGCCTTTGATTCGCCACCTCTGATTCCCCATATCTGATTCCTCGCCTCTGTTTCCCCGCCTCTGATTCCCCTCCTCTGATTCCCCATATCTCATTCCCCGCCTCTGATTCCCCATCTCTGATTCCCGGACTCTGATTCCCCACCTCTGATTCCCGGCCTCTTATTCCCGGCATCTGATTCCGGCCTCTGATTCCCGGCCTCTGATTCCCTGCCTCTGATTCCCCACCTCTGATTCCCCATATCTGATTCCCCGCCTCTGTTTCCCCGCCTCTGATTCCCCGCCTCTGTTTCCCCATATCTAAGTCCCCGCCTCTGATTCCCCAACTTTGATCCCCCACCTCTGATTCCCCAGCTCTGATTCCCCGCCTCTGATTCCCTGCATCTGATTCCATGCATCTGATTCCCAGCCTCTGATTCCCAGCCTCTGATTCCCAAACTCTGATTCCCCACCTCTGATCCCCATATCTGATTCCCCGCCTCTGTTTCCCCGCCTCTGATTCCCCGCCTCTGTTTCCCCATATCTGAACCCCGCCTCTATTTGCCCGCCTCTGATTCCCCGCCTCTGCTTCCCCATATCTGATTCCCCGCCTCTGAATCCCCAACTCTGATTCCCTGCCTCTAATTTCCCAGCTCTGATTCCCCGCCTCTGATTCCCCGCGTCTGATTACCGGCCTCTGATTCCCCGCCTCTGATTCCCCATCTCTGATTCACAACCTCTGATTCCCCACCTCTGATATCCCATATCTGATTCCCCGCCTCTGTTTCCCCGCCTCTGATTCCCCACCTCTGATTCCCAATATCTGATTCCCCGCCTCTGATTCCCCACCTCTGATTCCCCGCCTCTGATTCACCAGCTATGATTCCCCGCCTCTTATTCCCCGCGTCTGATTCAATGCCTCTGATTCCCCGCCTCTGATTCCACATCTCTGATTCACCACCTCTGATTCCCCGCGTCTGATTCCCTGCCTCTGATTCCCCATCTCTGATTCCCCATCTCTGATTCCCCAATTCTGATTCCCCTCCTCTGATTCTCCGTGTTTGATTCCCTGCCTCTGATTCCCGGCCTCTGATTCCCCATCTCTGATTCACCGCCTTTGATTCGCCACCTCTGATTCGCCATATCTGATTCCCCGCCTCTGTTTCCCCGCCTCTGATTCCCCGCCTCTGATTCCCCATATCTCATTCCCCGCCTCTGAATCCCCATCTCTGATTCCCGGACTCTGATTCCCCACCTCTGATTTCCGGCCTCTTATTCCCGGCATCTGATTCCAGCCTCTGATTCCCGGCCTCTGATTCCCTGCTTCTGATTCTGATTCCCTGCCTTTGATTCCCCATCTCTGATTCCGCACATCTGATTCCCTGCCTCTGATTCCCCATCTCTGATTCCGCACATCTGATTCCCTGCCTCTGATTCCCCGCCTCTGAATCCCCGTGTCTGATACCCAGCCTCTGATACCCCACCCCTGATTCCCCACCTCTGATTCCCCATATCTGAATCCCCGCCTCTCTTTCCGTGCCTCTAATTCCCCGCCTCTGATTCCCCATATCTGATTCCCCGCCTCCGATTCCCCAACTCTGATTTCCCCGCCTCTGATTCCCCAGCTCTGTTTCCCCGCCTCTGATTCCCCGCCTCTGTTTCCCCATATCTAATTCCACGCCTCTGATTCCCAAACTCTGATTCCCCGCCTCTGATTCCCCAGCACTGATTCCCCGCCTCTGATTCCCCACATCTGATTCCCTTCCTCTGATTCCCCGCCTCTGATTCCCTGCCTCTGATTCCCCAGCTCTGATTCCCCGTGTTTGATTCCCCGCCTCTGAATCCCCATCTCTGATTCCCGGCCTCTGATTGCCGGCCTCTGATTCCCGGCCTCTGATTCCCGGCCTCTGATTCCCGGCCTCTGATTCCCCGCCTCTGATTCCCCGCCTCTGATTCGCTGCCTCTGATTCCCCATCTCTGATTCTGCACATCTGATTCCCTGCCTCTGATTCCCCGCCTCTGACTCCCCGCCTCTGATTCCCTGCCTCTGTTTCCCATCCTCTGATTCCCCACCTCTGATTCCCCATATCTGATTCCCCGCCTCTGTTTCCCCATATCTGATTCCCCGCCTCTGATTCCCCAACTCTGATTCCCCGCCTCTTTTTCCCCAGCTCTGATTCCCCGCCTCTGATTCCCCGTGTTTGATTCCCTGCCTCTGATTCCCTGCCTCTGATTCACCATCTCTGATTCACCGCCTTTCATTCGCCACCCTGATTCCCCATATCAGATTCCCCGCCTCTGTTTCCCCGCCTCTGATACCCCGCCTCTGATTCCCCATATTTCATTCCCCGCCTCAGATTCCCCATATTTCATTCCCCGCCTCTGATTCCCCATCTCTGATTCCCGGACTCTGATTCCTGGCCTCTTATTCCCGGCATCTGATTCCCGGCCTCTGATCCCGGCCTCTGATTCCCCGCTTCTGATTCTGATCCCTGCCTCTGATTCCCCATCTCTGATTCCGCACATCTGATTCCCCGCCTCTGTTTCCCCGCCTCTATTTCCCCGCCTCTCATTCCCCGCCTCTGATTCCCCAGCTCTGATTCCCCGCCTCTGAATCCCCAACTCTGATTCCCTGCCTCTGATTCCCCAGCTCTGATTCCCCGCCTCTGATTCCCCAGCTCTGATTCCCTGCCTCTGTTTCGCAACCTCTGATTCCCCACCTCTGATTCCCCATATATGATTCCCCACCTCTGTTTCCCGGCCTCTGATTCCCAGCCTCTGTTTCCCCATATCTGATTCCCCGCCTCTGATTCCCCAACTCTGATTCCCCGCCTCTGATTCCCCAGCTCTGATTCCCCACCTATGATTCCCCGTGTTTGATTCACTGCCTCTGATTCCCCGCCTCTGATTCCCCATCTCTGATTCACCACCTTTCATTCGCCACCTCTGATTCCCCATATCAGATTCCCCGCTTCTGTTTCCCCGCCTCTGATTTCCCTCCTCTGTTTCCCCATATCTGATTCCCCGCCTCTGATTCCCCAACTCTGATTCCCCGCCTCTGATTCCCCAGCACTGATTCCCCACCTTTGATTCCCCCCGTCTGATTCCCAGCCTCTGAGTCCCCGTGTCTGATTTCCTGCCTCTGATTCCCCGCCTCTGATTCCCCATCTCTGATTCACAGCCGCTGATTCCCCACCTCTGATTCCCCATCTCTGATTCCGCACATCTGATTCCCTGCCTCTGATTCCCCGACTCTGATCCCCACCTCTGATTCCCCAGCTCTGATTCCCCGCCTCTGATTCCCCAACTCTGATTCCCCGCCTCTGATTCCCCAGCTCTGATTCCCCACCTCTGATTCCCCGTGTTTGATTCCCTGCCTCTGATTCCCCGCCTCTGATTCCCCATCTCTGATTCAACGCCTTTGATTCGCCACCTCTGATTCCCCATATCTGATTCCTCGCCTCTGTTTCCCCGCCTCTGATTCCCCTCCTCTGATTCCCCATATCTCATTCCCCGCCTCTGATTCCCCATCTCTGATTCCCGGACTCTGATTCCCCACCTCTGATTCCCGGCCTCTTATACCCGGCATCTGATTCCGGCCTCTGATTCCCGGCCTCTGATTCCCTGCTTCTGATTCCCCATCTCTGATTTCGCAAATCTAATTCCCTGCCTCTGATTCCCCACCTCTGATTCCCCATATCTGATTCCCCGCCTCTGTTTCCCCGCCTCTGATTCCCCGCCTCTGTTTCCCCATATCTAAGTCCCCGCCTCTGATTCCCCAACTTTGATTCCCCACCTCTGATTCCCCAGCTCTGATTCCCCGCCTCTGATTCCCCGCATCTGATTCCATGCATCTGATTCCCAGCCTCTGATTCCCAGCCTCTGATTCCCAACCTCTGATTCCCCACCTCTGATCCCCATATCTGATTCCCCGCCTCTGTTTCCCCGCCTCTGATTCCCCGCCTCTGTTCCCCATATCTGAACCCCGCCTCTATTTGCACGCCTCTGATTCCCCGCCTCTGTTTCCCCATATCTGATTCCCCGCCTCTGAATCCCCAACTCTGATTCCCTGCCTCTAATTTCCCAGCTCTGATTCCCCGCCTCTGATTCCCCGCGTCTGATTACCGGCCTCTGATTCCCCGCCTCTGATTCCCCATCTCTGATTCACAACCTCTGATTCCCCACCTCTGATACCCCATATCTGATTCCCCGCCTCTGTTTCCCCGCCTCTGATTCCCCACCTCTGATTCCCAATATCTGATTCCCCGCCTCTGATTCCCCACCTCTGATTCCCCGCCTCTGATTCGCCAGCTATGATTCCCCGCCTCTTATTCCCCGCGTCTGATTCACTGCCTCTGATTCCCCGCCTCTGATTCCACATCTCTGATTCACCACCTCTGATTCCCCGCATCTGATTCCCTGCCTCTGATTCCCCATCTCTGATTCCCCATCTCTGATTCCCCAATTCTGATTCCCCTCCTCTGATTCCCCGTGTTTGATTCCCTGCCTCTGATTCCCGGCCTCTGATTCCCCATCTCTGATTCACCGCCTTTGATTCGCCACCTCTGATTCGCCATATCTGATTCCCCGCCTCTGTTTCCCCGCCTCTGATTCCCCGCCTCTGATTCCCCATATCTCATTCCCCGCCTCTGAATCCCCATCTCTGATTCCCGGACTCTGATTCCCCACCTCTGATTTCCGGCCTCTTATTCCCGGCATCTGATTCCGGCCTCTGATTCCCGGCCTCTGATTCCCTGCTTCTGATTCTGATTCCCTGCCTTTGATTCCCCATCTCTGATTCCGCACATCTGATTCCCTGCCTCTGATTCCCCATCTCTGATTCCCCATATCTGATTCCCCGCCTCTGATTCCCTGCCTCTGTTTCCCAATATCTAAGTCCCCGCCTCTGATTCCCCAACTTTGATTCCCCACCTCTGATTCCCCAGCTCTGATTCCCCGCCTCTGATTCCCCGCATCTGATTCCCTGCATCTGATTCCAAGCCTCTGATTCCCTGCCTCTGATTCCCAACCTCTGATTCCCCACCTCTGATTCCCCATATCTGATTCCCAGCCTCTGTTTCCCCGCCTCTGATTCCCCGCCTCTGTTTCCCCATATCTGATTCCCGGCCTCTGATTCCCCGCCTCTGATTCCCCGCCTCTGATTCCCTATCTCCGATTCCGCACATCTGATTCCCTGCCTCTGATTCCCCGCCTCTGATTCCCCGCCTCTGATTCCCTGCCTCTGATTCCCAACCTCTGATTCCCCACCTCTGATTCCCCGTGTTTGATTCCCCGCCTCTGTTTCCCCGCCTCTGATTCCCCGCCTCTGATTCCCCAACTCTAATTCCCCGCCTCTGATTCCCCATATCTGATTCCCCACCTCTGTTTCCCCGCCTCTGATTCCCCGCCCCTGTTTCCCCATATCTGATTCCCTGCCTCTGATTCCCCAACTTTGATTCCCAGCCTATGCTTCCCCAGCTCTGATTCCCCGCCTCTGATTCCCCGTGTTTGATTCCCTGCCTCTGATTCCCCGCCTCTGATTCCCCATCTCTGATTCACCACCTTTGATTCGCCACCTCTGATTCCCCATATCTGATTCCCCACCTCTGTTTTCCCGCCTCTGATTCCCCGCCTCTGATTCTCCATATCTCATTCCCCGCCTCTGAATCCCCATCTCTGATTCCCGGACTCTGATTCCCCACCTCTGATTCCCGGCCTCTTATTCCCAGCATCTGATTCCAGGCCTCTGATTCCCGGCCTCTGACTCCCCGCTTCTGATTCTGATTCCCTGCCTCTGATTCCCCATCTCTGATTCCGCACATCTGATTACCTGCCTCTGATTCCCCACCTCTGATTCCCCATATCTGATTCCCCGCCTCTGATTCCCCGCATCCGATTCCCCATATCTGATTCCCCGCCTCTGTTTCCCCGCCCCTGATTCCCCGCCTCTGTTTCCCCATATCTGATTCCCCGCCTCTGATTCCCAACTATGATTCCCCGCCTCTGATTCCCCAGCTCTGATTCCCTGCCTCTGATTCCCCGCGTTCTATTCCCTGCCTCTGATTCCCCGCCTGTGATTCCCCATCTCTGATAAACCACCTCTGATTCCCCACCACTGATTCCCCATATCTAATTCCCCGCCTCTGTTTGCCCGCCTCTGATTCCCCACCTCTGATTCCCCATATCTAATTCCCCGCCTCTGTTTGCCCGCCTCTGATTCCCCGCCTCTGTTTCCCCATATCTGATTCCCCGCCTCTGAATCCCCAACTCTGATTCCCTGCCTCTGATTCCCCAGCTCTGATTCCCCGCCTTTGATTCCCCCGTCTGATTCCCAGCCTCTGAAACCCCGTGTCTGATTTCTTGCCTCTGATTCCCCGCCTCTGATTCCCCATCTCTGATTCACAGCCTCTGATTCCCCACCTCTGATTCCCCATCTCTGATTCCGCACATCTGATTCCCTGCCTCTGATTCCCAGACTCTGATCCCCACCTCTGATTCCCCAGCTCTGATTCCCCGCCTCTGATTCCCCAACTCTGATTCCCCGCCTCTGATTCCCCAGCTCTGATTCCCCACCTCTGATTCCCCGTGTTTGATTCCCTGCCTCTGATTCCACGCCTCTGATTCCCCATCTCTGATTCATCGCCTTTGATTCGCCACCTCTGATTCCCCATATCTGATTCCTCGCCTCTGTTTCCCCGCCTCTGATTCCCCGCCTCTGATTCCCCATATCTCATTCCCCGACTCTGATTCCCCATCTCCGATTCCCCACCTCTGATTCCCGGCCTCTTATTCCCGGCATCTGATTCCGGCCTCTGATTCCCCACCTCTGATTCCCCATATCTGATTCCCCACCTCTGTTTCCCGGCCTCTGATTCCCCGCTTCTGATTCTGAATCCCTGCCTCTGATTCCCCATCTCTGATTCCGCACATCTGATTCCCTGCCTCTGATTCCCCACCTCTGATTCCCCATATCTGATTTCCCGCCTCTGTTTCCCCGCCTCTGATTCCCCGCCTCTGTTTCCCCATATCTAATTCCCAACCTCTGATGCCCCAACTCTGATTCCCTGCCTCTGATTCCCCGCGTTCTATTCCCTGCCTCTGATTCCCCGCCTGTGATTCCCCATCTCTGATTCACCACCTCTGATTCCCCACCTCTGATTCCCCATATCTAATTCCCCGCCTCTGTTTGCCCGACTCTGATTCCCCGCCTCTGTTTCCCCATATCTGATTCCCCGCCTCTGAATCCCCAACTCTGATTCCCTGCCTCTGATTCCCCAGCTCTGATTCCCCGCCTCTGATTCCCCGTGTTTGATCCCCTGCCTCTGATTCCCCGACTCTGATCCCCACCTCTGATTCCGCAGCTCTGATTCCCCGCCTCTGATTCCCCAACTCTGATTCCCCGCCTCTGATTCCCCAACTCTGATTCCCTGCCTCTGATTCCCCAGCTTCATTCCCCGCCTTTGATTCCCCCCGTCTGATTCCCAGCCTCTGAATCCCCGTGACTGATAACCTGCCTCTGATTCCCCGCCTCTGATTCCCCATCTCAGATTCACCGCCTCTGATTCCCCACCTCTGATTCCCCATCTCTGATTCCGCACATCCGACTCCCTGCCTCTGATTCCCCGACTCTGATTCCCCACCTCTGATTCCCCAGCTCTGATTCCCCGCCTCTGATTCCCCAACTCTGATTCCCCGCCTCTGATTCCACAGCTCTGATTCCCCGCCTCTGATTCCCCGTGTTTGATCCCCTGCCTCTGATTCCCCGCCTCTGATTCCCCATCTCTGATTCACCGCCTTTGATTCGCCACCTCTGATTCCCCATATCTGATTCCTCGCCACTGTTTCCCCGCCTCTGATTCCCCGCCTCTGATTCCCCATATCTCATTCCCCGCCTCTGATTCGCCAGCTATGATTCCCCGCCTCTGATTCCCCGCGTCTGATTCCCTGCCTCTGATTCCCCGCCTCTGATTCCACATCTCTGATTCACCACCTCTGATTCCACGCGTCTGATTCCCCGCCTCTGATTCCCCATCTCTGATTCCCCATCTCTGATTCCCCAATTCTGATTCCCCGCCTCTGATTCCCCAGCTCTGATTCCTCGCCTCTGATTCCCTTCCTTTGATTCCCAACCTCTGATTCCCCAACTCTGATTTCCCATATTGATTCCCTGCGTCTGATTCCCCACCTCTGATTTCCCACATTGAATCCCTGCGTCTGATTCCCCGCCTCTGATTCCCCAACTCTGATTCCCCGCCTCTGATTCCCCAGCTCTGATTCCCCGCATCTGATTCCCCGTGTTTGATTCCCTGCCTCTGATTCCCCACCTCTGATTCCCCATATCTGATTCCCCGCCTCTGTTTCCCCACCTTTGATTCCCCGCCTCTGTTTCCCAATATCTAAGTCCCCGCCTCTGATTCCCCAACTCTGATTCCCCACCTCTGATTACCCAACTCTGATTCCCCGCCTCTGATTCCCCATCTCTGATTCCCCGCCTCTGATTCCCCGTGTTTGATCCCCTGCCTCTGATTCCCCGCCTCTGATTCCCCATCTCTGATTCACCGCCTTTGATTCGCCACCTCTGATTCCCCATATCTGATTCCTCGCCTCTGTTTCCCCGCCTCTGATTCCCCGCCTCTGATTCCCCATATCTCATTCCCCGCCTCTGATTCCCCATCTCTGATTCCAGGACTCTGATTCCCCACCTCTGATTCCCGGCCTCTTATTCCCGGCATCTGATTCCGGCCTCTGATTCCCGGCCTCTGATTCCCTGCTTCTGATTCCCCATCTCTGATTCCGCAAATCTAATTCCCTGCCTCTGATTCCCCACCTCTGATTCCCCATATCTGATTCCCCACCTCTGTTTCCCCGCCTCTGATTCCCCGCCTCTGTTTCCCCATATCTAAGTCCCCGCCTCTGATTCCCCAACTTTGATTCCCCACCTCTGATTCCCCAGCTCTGATTCCCCGCCTCTGATTCCCCGCATCTGATTCCATGCATCTGATTCCCAGCCTCTGATTCCCAGCCTCTGATTCCCAACCTCTGATTCCCCACCTCTGATTCCCCATATCTGATTCCACGCCTCTGTTTCCCCGCCTCTGATTCCCCGCCTCTGTTTCCCCATATCTGATCCCCGCCTCTATTTGCCCGCATCTGATTCCCCGCCTCTGTTTCCCCATATCTGATTCCCCGCCTCTGAATCCCCAACTCTGATTCCCTGCCTCTAATTTCCCAGCTCTGATTCCCCGCCTCTGATTCCCCGCGTCTGATTACCGGCCTCTGATTCCCCGCCTCTGATTCCCCATCTCTGATTCACAACCTCTGATTCCCCACCTCTGATACCCCATATCTGATTCCCCGCCTCTGTTTCCCCGCCTCTGATTCCCCACCTCTGATTCCCAATATCTGATTCCCCGCCTCTGATTCCCCACCTCTGATTCCCCGCCTCTGATTCGCCAGCTAAGATTCCCCGCCTCTGATTCCCCGTGTTTGATTCCCTGCCTCTGATTCCCGGCCTCTGATTCCCCAACTCTGATTCACCGCCTTTGATTCGCCACCTCTGATTCCCCATATCTGATTCCCCGCCTCTGTTTCCCCGCCTCTGATTCCCGGCCTCTGATTCCCCATATCTCATTCCCCGCCTCTGAATCCCCATCTCTGATTCCCGGACTCTGATTCCCCACCTCTGATTCCCTGCTACTGATTCTGATTCCCTGCCTTTGATTCCCCATATCTCATTCCCCGCCTCTGATTCCCCATCTCTGATTCCCCACCTCTGATTCCCCATATCTGATTCCCAGCCTCTGTTTCCCCGCCTCTGATTCCCTGCCTCTGTTTCCCCATATCTGATTCCCGGCCTCTGATTCCCCGCCTCTGATTCCCCGCCTCTGATTCCCTATCTCCGATTCCGCACATCTGATTCCCTGCCTCTGATTCCCCGCCTCTGATTCCCCGCCT
This sequence comes from Narcine bancroftii, assembly GCF_036971445.1. Lineage (NCBI taxonomy): Eukaryota > Metazoa > Chordata > Chondrichthyes > Torpediniformes > Narcinidae > Narcine > Narcine bancroftii. Next base: position 111,553,529 of record NC_091475.1, read on the forward strand.
CTGATTCCCTGCCTCTGATTCCCAACCTCTGATTCCCCACCTCTGATTCCCCGTGTTTGATTCCCCGCCTCTGTTTCCCCGCCTCTGATTCCCCGCCTCTGATTCCCCAACTCTAATTCCCCGCCTCTGATTCCCCATATCTGATTCCCCGCCTCTGTTTCCCCGCCTCTGATTCCCCGCCCCTATTTCCCCATATCTGATTCCCTGCCTCTGATTCCCCAACTTTGATTCCCAGCCTCTGATTCCCCAGCTCTGATTCCCCGCCTCTGATTCCCCGTGTTTGATTCCCTGCCTCTGATTCCCCGCCTCTGATTCCCCATCTCTGATTCACCACCTATGATTCGCCACCTCTGATTCCCCATATCTGATTCCCCACCTCTGTTTTCCCGCCTCTGATTCCCCGCCTCTGATTCTCCATATCTCATTCCCCGCCTCTGAATCCCCATCTCTGATTCCCGGACTCTGATTCCCCACCTCTGATTCCCGGCCTCTTATTCCCAGCATCTGATTCCAGGCCTCTGATTCCCGGCCTCTGACTCCCCGCTTCTGATTCTGATTCCCTGCCTCTGATTCCCCATCTCTGATTCCGCACATCTGATTACCTGCCTCTGATTCCCCACCTCTGATTCCCCATATCTGATTCCCCGCCTCTGATTCCCCGCATCCGATTCCCCATATCTGATTCCCCGCCTCTGTTTCGCCGCCCCTGATTCCCCGCCTCTGTTTCCCCATATCTGATTCCCCGCCTCTGATTCGCAACTATGATTCCCCGCCTCTGATTCCCCAGCTCTGATTCCCTGCCTCTGATTCCCCGCGTTCTATTCCCTGCCTCTGATTCCCCGCCTGCGATTCCCCATCTCTGATAAACCACCTCTGATTCCCCACCACTGATTCCCCATATCTAATTCCCCGCCTCTGTTTGCCCGCCTCTGATTCCCCACCTCTGATTCCCCATATCTAATTCCCCGCCTCTGTTTGCCCGCCTCTGATTCCCCGCCTCTGTTTCCCCATATCTGATTCCCCGCCTCTGAATCCCCAACTCTGATTCCCTGCTTCTGATTCCCCAGCTCTGATTCCCCGCCTTTGATTCCCCCGTCTGATTCCCAGCCTCTGAAACCCCGTGTCTGATTTCTTGCCTCTGATTCCCCGCCTCTGATTCCCCATCTCTGATTCACAGCCTCTGATTCCCCACCTCTGATTCCCCATCTCTGATTCCGCACATCTGATTCCCTGCCTCTGATTCCCCGACTCTGATCCCCACCTCTGATTCCCAGGCTCTGATTCCCCGCCTCTGATTCCCCAACTCTGATTCCCCGCCTCTGATTCCCCAGCTCTGATTCCCCGCCTCTGATTCCACGCCTCAGATTCCCCATCTCTGATTCATCGCCTTTGATTCGCCACCTCAGATTCCCCATCTCTGATTCATCGCCTTTGATTCGCCACCTCTGATTCCCCATATCTGATTCCTCGCCTCTGTTTCCCCGCCTCTGATTCCCCTCCTCTGATTCCTCATATCTCATTCCCCGCCTCTGATTCCCCATCTCTGATTCCCGGACTCTGATTCCCCACCTCTGATTCCCGGCCTCTTATTCCCGGCATCTGATTCCGGCCTCTGATTCCCGGCCTCTGATTCCCTGCTTCTGATTCCCCATCTCTGATTCCGCAAATCTAATTCCCTGCCTCTTATTCCCCACCTCTGATTCCCCATATCTGATTCCCCGCCTCTGTTTCCCCGCCTCTGATTCCCCGCCTCTGTTTCCCCATATCTAAGTCCCCGCCTCTGATTCCCCAACTTTGATTCCCCAACTTTGATTCCCCACCTCTGATTCCCCAGCTCTGATTCCCCGCCTCTGATTCCCCGCATCTGATTCCATGCATCTGATTCCCAGCCTCTGATTCCCAGCCTATGATTCCCAACCTCTGATTCCCCACCTCTGATCCCCATATCTGATTCCCCGCCTCTGTTTCCCCGCCTCTGATTCCCCGCCTCTGTTTCCCCATATCTGAACCCCGCCTCTATTTGCACGCCTCTGATTCCCCGCCTCTGTTTCCCCATATCTGATTCCCCGCCTCTGAATCCCCAACTCTGATTCCCTGCCTCTAATTTCCCAGCTCTGATTCCCCGCCTCTGATTCCCCGCGTCTGATTACCGGCCTCTGATTCCCCGCCTCTGATTCCCCATCTCTGATACACAACCTCTGATTCCCCACCTCTGATACCCCATATCTGATTCCCCGCCTCTGTTTCCCCGCCTCTGATTCCCCACCTCTGATTCCCAATATCTGATTCCCCGCCTCTGATTCCCCAACTCTGATTCCCCGCCTCTGATTCGCCAGCTATGATTCCCCGCCTCTTATTCCCCGCGTCTGATTCCCTGCCTCTGATTCCCCGCCTCTGATTCCACATCTCTGATTCACCACCTCTGATTCCCCGCATCTGATTCCCTGCCTCTGATTCCCCATCTCTGATTCCCCATCTCTGATTCCCCAATTCTGATTCCCCTCCTCTGATTCCCCGTGTTTGATTCCCTGCCTCTGATTCCCGGCCTCTGATTCCCCATCTCTGATTCACCGCCTTTGATTCGCCACCTCTGATTCGCCATATCTGATTCCCCGCCTCTGTTTCCCCGCCTCTGATTCCCCGCCTCTGATTCCCCATATCTCATTCCCCGCCTCTGAATCCCCATCTCTGATTCCCGGACTCTGATTCCCCACCTCTGATTTCCGGCCTCTTATTCCCGGCATCTGATTCTGGCCTCTGATTCCCGGCCTCTGATTCCCTGCTTCTGATTCTGATTCCCTGCCTTTGATTCCCCATCTCTGATTCCGCACATCTGATTCCCTGCCTCTGATTCCCCATCTCTGATTCCCCATATCTGATTCCCCGCCTCTGATTCCCTGCCTCTGTTTCCCAATATCTAAGTCCCCGCCTCTGATTCCCCAACTCTGATTCCCCACCTCTGATTCACCAGCTCTGATTCCCCGCCTCTGATTCCCCGCATCTGATTCCCTGCATCTGATTCCAAGCCTCTGATTCCCTGCCTCTGATTCCCAACCTCTGATTCCCCACCTCTGATTCCCCATATCTGATTCCCAGCCTCTGTTTCCCCGCCTCTGATTCCCCGCCTCTGTTTCCCCATATCTGATTCCCGGCCTCTGATTCCCCGCCTCTGATTCCCCGCCTCTGATTCCCTATCTCCGATTCCGCACATCTGATTCCCTGCCTCTGATTCCCCGCCTCTGATTCCCCGCCTCTGATTCCCTGCCTCTGATTCCCAACCTCTGATTCCCCACCTCTGATTCCCCGTGTTTGATTCCCCGCCTCTGTTTCCCCGCCTCTGATTCCCCGCCTCTGATTCCCCAACTCTAATTCCCCGCCTCTGATTCCCCATATCTGATTCCCCGCCTCTGTTTCCCCGCCTCTGATTCCCAGCCTCTGCTTCCCCAGCTCTGATTCCCCGCCTCTGATTCCCCGTGTTTGATTCCCTGCCTCTGATTCCCCGCCTCTGATTCCCCATCTCTGATTCAGCACCTTTGATTCGCCACCTCTGATTCCCCATATCTGATTCCCCACCTCTGTTTTCCCGCCTCTGATTCCCCGCCTCTGATTCTCCATATCTCATTCCCCGCCTCTGAATCCCCATCTCTGATTCCCAGACTGTGATTCCCCACCTCTGATTCCCGGCCTCTTATTCCCAGCATCTGATTCCAGGCCTCTGATTCCCGGCCTCTGACTCCCCGCTTCTGATTCTGATTCCCTGCCTCTGATTCCCCATCTCTGATTCCGCACATCTGATTACCTGCCTCTGATTCCCCACCTCTGATTCCCCATATCTGATTCCCCGCCTCTGATTCCCCGCATCCGATTCCCCATATCTGATTCCCCGCCTCTGTTTCCCCGCCCCTGATTCCCCGCCTCTGTTTCCCCATATCTGATTCCCCGCCTCTGATTCCCAACTATGATTCCCTGCCTCTGATTCCCCGCGTTCTATTCCCTGCCTCTGATTCCCCGCCTGTGATTCCCCATCTCTGATAAACCACCTCAGATTCCCCACCACTGATTCCCCATATCTAATTCCCCGCCTCTGTTTGCCCGCCTCTGATTCCCCACCTCTGATTCCCCATATCTAATTCCCCGCCTCTGTTTGCCCGCCTCTGATTCCCCGCCTCTGTTTCCCCATATCTGATTCCCCACCTCTGAATCCCCAACTCTGATTCCCTGCCTCTGATTCCCCAGCTCTGATTCCCCGCCTTTGATTCCCCCATCTGATTCCCAGCCTCTGAAACCCCGTGTCTGATTTCTTGCCTCTGATTCCCCGCCTCTGTTTCCCCATATCTGATTCCCCGCCTCTGATTCCCAACTATGATTCCCTGCCTCTGATTCCCCGCGTTCTATTCCCTGCCTCTGATTCCCCGCCTGTGATTCCCCATCTCTGATAAACCACCTCTGATTCCCCACCACTGATTCCCCATATCTAATTCCCCGCCTCTGTTTGCCCGCCTCTGATTCCCCACCTCTGATTCCCCATATCTAATTCCCCGCCTCTGTTTGCCCGCCTCTGATTCCCCGCCTCTGTTTCCCCATATCTGATTCCCCGCCTCTGAATCCCCAACTCTGATTCCCTGCCTCTGATTCCCCAGCTCTGATTCCCCGCCTTTGATTCCCTTGTCTGATTCCCAGCCTCTGAAACCCCGTGTCTGATTTCTTGCCTCTGATTCCCCGCCTCTGATTCCCCATCTCTGATTCACAGCCTCTGATTCCCCACCTCTGATTCCCCATCTCTGATTCCGCACATCTGATTCCCTGCCTCTGATTCCCCGACTCTGATCCCCACCTCTGATTCCCCAGCTCTGATTCCCCGCCTCTGATTCCCCAACTCTGATTCCCCGCCTCTGATTCCCCAGCTCTGATTCCCCGCCTCTGATTCCCCGTGTTTGATTCCCTGCCTCTGATTCCACGCCTCTGATTCCCCATCTCTGATTCATCGCCTTTGATTCGCCACCTCTGATTCCCCATATCTGATTCCTCGCCTCTGTTTCCCCGCCTCTGATTCCCCGCCTCTGATTCCCCATATCTCATTCCCCGCCTCTGATTCCCCATCTCTGATTCCCGGACTCTGATTCCCCACCTCTGATTCCCGGCCTCTTATTCCCGGCATCTGATTCCGGCCTCTGATTCCCTACCTCTGATTCCCCATATCTGATTTCCCACCTCTGTTTCCCGGCCTCTGATTCCCCGCTTCTGATTCTGAATCCCTGCCTCTGATTCCCCATCTCTGATTCCGCACATCTGATTCCCTGCCTCTGATTCCCCACCTCTGATTCCCCATATCTGATTTCCCGCCTCTGTTTCCCCGCCTCTGATTCCCCGCCTCTGTTTCCCCATATCTAATTCCCAACCTCTGATGCCCCAACTCTGATTCCCTGCCTCTGATTCCCCGCGTTCTATTCCCTGCCTCTGATTCCCCGCCTGTGATTCCCCATCTCTGATTCACCACCTCTGATTCCCCACCTCTGATTCCCCATATCTAATTCCCCGCCTCTGTTTGCCCGACTCTGATTCCCCGCCTCTGTTTCCCCATATCTGATTCCCCGCCTCTGAATCCCCAACTCTGATTCCCTGCCTCTGATTCCCCAGCTCTGATTCCCCGCCTTTGATTCCCCCGTCTGATTCCCAGCCTCTGAAACCCCGTGTCTGATTTCTTGCCTCTGATTCCCAGCCTTGAATTCCCCATCTCTGATTCACAGCCTCTGATTCCCCACCTCTGATTCCCCATCTCTGATTCCGCACATCTGTTCCCTGCCTCTGATTCCACGACTCTGATCCCCACCTCTGATTCCGCAGCTCTGATTCCCCGCCTCTGATTCCCCAACTCTGATTCCCCGCCTCTGATTCCCCAGCTCTGATTCCCCGCCTCTGATTCCCCGTGTTTGATCCCCTGCCTCTGATTCCCCGACTCTGATCCCCACCTCTGATTCCGCAGCTCTGATTCCCCGCCTCTGATTCCCCAACTCTGATTCCCCGCCTCTGATTCCCCAACTCTGATTCCCTGCCTCTGATTCCCCAGCTTCATTCCCCGCCTTTGATTCCCCCCGTCTGATTCCCAGCCTCTGAATCCCCGTGACTGATAACCTGCCTCTGATTCCCCGCCTCTGATTCCCCATCTCAGATTCACCGCCTCAGATTCCCCACCTCTGATTCCCCATCTCTGATTCCGCACATCCGACTCCCTGCCTCTGATTCCCCGACTCTGATTCCCCACCTCTGATTCCCCAGCTCTGATTCCCCGCCTCTGATTCCCCAACTCTGATTCCCCTCCTCTGATTCCACAGCTCTGATTCCCCGCCTCTGATTCCCCGTGTTTGATCCCCTGCCTCTGATTCCCCGCCTCTGATTCCCCATTTCTGATTCACCGCCTTTGATTCGCCACCTCTGATTCCCCATATCTGATTCCTCGCCACTGTTTCCCCGCATCTGATTCCCCGCCTCTGATTCCCCATATCTCATTCCCCGCCTCTGATTCGCCAGCTATGATTCCCCGCCTCTGATTCCCCGCGTCTGATTCCCTGCCTCTGATTCCCCGCCTCTGATTCCACATCTCTGATTCACCACCTCTGATTCCACGCGTCTGATTCCCGGCCTCTGATTCCCCATCTCTGATTCCCCATCTCTGATTCCCCAATTCTGATTCCCCGCCTCTGATTCCCCAGCTCTGATTCCTCGCCTCTGATTCCCTTCCTTTGATTCCCAACCTCTGATTCCCCAACTCTGATTTCCCATATTGATTCCCTGCGTCTGATTCCCCGCCTCTGATTCCCCAACTCTGATTCCCCGCCTCTGATTCCCCAGCTCTGATTCCCCGCATCTGATTCCCCGTGTTTGATTCCCTGCCTCTGATTCCCCACCTCTGATTCCCCATATCTGATACCCCGCCTCTGTTTCCCCACCTTTGATTCCCCGCCTCTGTTTCCCAATATCTAAGTCCCCGCCTCTGATTCCCCAACTCTGATTCCCCACCTCTGATTCCCCAACTCTGATTCCCCGCCTCTGATTCCCCAGCTCTGATTCCCCGCCTCTGATTCCCCGTGTTTGATCCCCTGCCTCTGATTCCCCGCCTCTGATTCCCCATCTCTGATTCACCGCCTTTGATTCGCCACCTCTGATTCCCCATATCTGATTCCTCGCCTCTGTTTCCCCGCCTCTGATTCCCCGCCTCTGATTCCCCATATCTCATTCCCCGCCTCTGATTCCCCATCTCTGATTGCAGGACTCTGATTCCCCACCTCTGATTCCCGGCCTCTTATTCCCGGCATCTGATTCCGGCCTCTGATTCCCGGCCTCTGATTCCCTGCTTCTGATTCCCCATCTCTGATTCCGCAGATCTAATTCCCTGCCTCTGATTCCCCACCTCTGATTCCCCATATCTGATTCCCCACCTCTGTTTCCCCGCCTCTGATTCCCCGCCTCTGTTTCCCCATATCTAAGTCCCCGCCTCTGATTCCCCAACTTTGATTCCCCACCTCTGATTCCCCAGCTCTGATTCCCCGCCTCTGATTCCCCGCATCTGATTCCATGCATCTGATTCCCAGCCTCTGATTCCCAGCCTCTGATTCCCAACCTCTGATTCCCCACCTCTGATTCCCCATATCTGATTCCACGCCTCTGTTTCCCCACCTCTGATTCCCCGCCTCTGTTTCCCCATATCTGATCCCCGCCTCTATTTGCCCGCATCTGATTCCCCGCCTCTGTTTCCCCATATCTGATTCCCCGCCTCTGAATCCCCAACTCTGATTCCCTGCCTCTAATTTCCCAGCTCTGATTCCCCGCCTCTGATTCCCCGCGTCTGATTACCGGCCTCTGATTCCCCGCCTCTGATTCCCCATCTCTGATTCACAACCTCTGATTCCCCACCTCTGATACCCCATATCTGATTCCCCGACTCTGTTTCCCCGCCTCTGATTCCCCACTTCTGATTCCCAATATCTGATTCCCCGCCTCTGATTTCCCACCTCTGATTCCCCGCCTCTGATTCGCCAGCTATGATTCCCCGCCTCTGATTCCCCGTGTTTGATTCCCTGCCTCTGATTCCCGGCCTCTGATTCCCCATATCTGATTCCCCGCCTCTGTTTCCCCGCCTCTGATTCCCGGCCTCTGATTCCCCATATCTCATTCCCCGCCTCTGAATCCCCATCTCTGATTCCCGGACTCTGATTCCCCACCTCTGATTCCCTGCTACTGATTCTGATTCCCTGCCTTTGATTCCCCTTATCTCATTCCCCGCCTCTGATTCCCCATCTCTGATTCCCCACCTCTGATTCCCCATATCTGATTCCCAGCCTCTGTTTCCCCGCCTCTGATTCCCCGCCTCTGTTTCCCCATATCTGATTCCCGGCCTCTGATTCCCCGCCTCTGATTCCCCGCCTCTGATTCCCTATCTCCGATTCCGCACATCTGATTCCCTGCCTCTGATTCCCCGACTCTGATCCCCACCTCTGATTCCCCAGCTCTGATTCCCCGCCTCTGATTCCCCAACTCTGATTCCCCGCCTCTGATTCCCCGTGTTTGATTCCCTGCCTCTGATTCCACGCCTCTGATTCCCCATCTCTGATTCATCGCCTTTGATTCGCCACCTCTGATTCCCCATATCTGATTCCTCGCCTCTGTTTCCCCGCCTCTGATTCCCCGCCTCTGATTCCCCATATCTCATTCCCCGCCTCTGAATGCCCATCTCTGATTCCCGGACTCTGATTCCCCACCTCTGATTTCCGGCCTCTTATTCCCGGCATCTGATTCCGGCCTCTGATTCCCGGCCTCTGATTCCCTGCTTCTGATTCTGATTCCCTGCCTTTGATTCCCCATCTCTGATTCCGCACATCTGATTCCCTGCCTCTCATTCCCCATCTCTGATTCCCCATATCTGATTCCCCGCCTCTGATTCCCTGCCTCTGTTTCCCAATATCTAAGTCCCCGCCTCTGATTCCCCAACTCTGATTCCCCACCTCTGATTCCCCAGCTCTGATTCCCCGCCTCTGATTCCCCGCATCTGATTCCCTGCATCTGATTCCAAGCCTCTGATTCCCTGCCTCTGATTCCCAACCTCTGATTCCCCACCTCTGATTCCCCATATCTGATTCCCAGCCTCTGTTTCCCCGCCTCTGATTCCCCGCCTCTGTTTCCCCATATCTGATTCCCGGCCTCTGATTCCCCGCCTCTGATTCCCCGCCTCTGATTCCCTATCTCCGATTCCACACATCTGATTCCCTGCCTCTGATTCCCCGCCTCTGATTCCCCGCCTCTGATTCCCTGCCTCTGATTCCCAACCTCTGATTCCCCACCTCTGATTCCCCGTGTTTGATTCCCCGCCTCTGTTTCCCCGCCTCTGATTCCCCGCCTCTGATTCCCCAACTCTAATTCCCCGCCTCTGATTCCCCATATCTGATTCCCCGCCTCTGTTTCCCCGCCTCTGATTCCCCGCCCCTGTTTCCCCATATCTGATTCCCTGCCTCTGATTCCCCAACTTTGATTCCCAGCCTCTGCTTCCCCAGCTCTGAATCCCCGCCTCTGATTCCCCGTGTTTGATTCCCTGCCTCTGATTCCCCGCCTCTGATTCCCCATCTCTGATTCAGCACCTTTGATTCGCCACCTCTGATTCCCCATATCTGATTCCCCACCTCTGTTTTCCCGCCTCTGATTCCCCGCCTCTGATTCTCCATATCTCATTCCCCGCCTCTGAATCCCCATCTCTGATTCCCAGACTCTGATTCCCCACCTCTGATTCCCGGCCTCTTATTCCCAGCATCTGATTCCAGGCCTCTGATTCCCGGCCTCTGACTCCCCGCTTCTGATTCTGATTCCCTGCCTCTGATTCCCCATCTCTGATTCCGCACATCTGATTACCTGCCTCTGATTCCCCACCTCTGATTCCCCATATCTGATTCCCCGCCTCTGATTCCCCGCATCCGATTCCCCATATCTGATTCCCCACCTCTGTTTCCCCGCCCCTGATTCCCCGCCTCTGTTTCCCCATATCTGATTCCCCGCCTCTGATTCCCAACTATGATTCCCCGCCTCTGATTCCCCAGCTCTGATTCCCTGCCTCTGATTCCCCGCGTTCTATTCCCTGCCTCTGATTCCCCGCCTGTGATTCCCCATCTCTGATAAACCACCTCTGATTCCCCACCACTGATTCCCCATATCTAATTCCCCGCCTCTGTTTGCCCGCCTCTGATTCCCCACCTCTGATTCCCCATATCTAATTCCCCGCCTCTGTTTGCCCGCCTCTGATTCCCCGCCTCTGTTTCCCCATATCTGATTCCCCGCCTCTGAATCCCCAACTCTGATTCCCTGCCTCTGATTCCCCAGCTCTGATTCCCCGCCTTTGATTCCCCCGTCTGATTCCCAGCCTCTGAAACCCCGTGTCTGATTTCTTGCCTCTGATTCCCCGCCTCTGATTCCCCATCTCTGATTCACAGCCTCTGATTCCCCACCTCTGATTCCCCATCTCTGATTCCGCACATCTGATTCCCTGCCTCTGATTCCCCGACTCTGATCCCCACCTCTGATTCCCCAGCTCTGATTCCCCGCCTCTGATTCCCCAACTCTGATTCCCCGCCTCTGATTCCCCAGCTCTGATTCCCCGCCTCTGATTCCCCGTGTTTGATTCCCTGCCTCTGATTCCACGCCTCTGATTCCCCATCTCTGATTCATCGCCTTTGATTCGCCACCTCTGATTCCCCAATACTGATTCCTCGCCTCTGTTTCCCCGCCTCTGATTCCCCGCCTCTGATTCCCCATATCTCATTCCCCGCCTCTGATTCCCCATCTCTGATTCCAGGACTCTGATTCCCCACCTCTGATTCCCGGCCTCTTATTCCCGGCATCTGATTCCGGCCTCTGATTCCCCACCTCTGATTCCCCATATCTGATTCCCCACCTCTGTTTCCCGGCCTCTGATTCCCCGCTTCTGATTCTGAATCCCTGCCTCTGATTCCCCATCTCTGATTCCGCACATCTGATTCCCTGCCTCTGAATCCCCACCTCTGATTCCCCATATCTGATTTCCCGCCTCTGTTTCCCCGACTCTGATTCCCCGCCTCTGTTTCCCCATATCTAATTCCCAACCTCTGATGCCCCAACTCTGATTCCCTGCCTCTGATTCCCCGCGTTCTATTCCCTGCCTCTGATTCCCCGCCTGTGATTCCCCATCTCAGATTCACCACCTCTGATTCCCCACCTCTGATTCCCCATATCTAATTCCCCGCCTCTGTTTGCCCGACTCTGATTCCCCGCCTCTGTTTCCCCATATCTGATTCCCCGCCTCTGAATCCCCAACTCTGATTCCCTGCCTCTGATTCCCCAGCTCTGATTCCCTGCCTTTGATTCCCCCGTCTGATTCCCAGCCTCTGAAACCCCGTGTCTGATTTCTTGCCTCTGATTCCCCGCCTCTGATTCCCCATCTCTGATTCACAGCCTCTGATTCCCCACCTCTGATTCCCCATCTCTGATTCCGCACATCTGTTCCCTGCCTCTGATTCCACGACTCTGATCCCCACCTCTGATTCCGCAGCTCTGATTCCCCGCCTCTGATTCCCCAACTCTGATTCCCCGCCTCTGATTCCCCAGCTCTGATTCCCCGCCTCAGATTCCCCGTGTTTGATCCCCTGCCTCTGATTCCCCGACTCTGATCCCCACCTCTGATTCCGCAGCTCTGATTCCCCGCCTCTGATTCCCCAACTCTGATTCCCCGCCCCTGATTCCCCAACTCTGATTCCCTGCCTCTGATTCCCCAGCTTCATTCCCCACCTTTGATTCCCCCCGTCTGATTCCCAGCCTCTGAATCCCCGTGACTGATAACCTGCCTCTGATTCCCCGCCTCTGATTCCCCATCTCAGATTCACCGCCTCTGATTCCCCACCTCTGATTCCCCATCTCTGATTCCGCACATCCGACTCCCTGCCTCTGATTCCCCGACTCTGATTCCCCACCTCTGATTCCCCAGCTCTGATTCCCCGCCTCTGATTCCCCAACTCTGATTCCCCGCGTCTGATTCCACAGCTCTGATTCCCCGCCTCTGATTCCCCGTGTTTGATCCCCTGCCTCTGATTCCCCGCCTCTGATTCCCCATCTCTGATTCACCGCCTTTGATTCGCCACCTCTGATTCCCCATATCTGATTCCTCGCCACTGTTTCCCCGCATCTGATTCCCCGCCTCTGATTCCCCATATCTCATTCCCCGCCTCTGATTCGCCAGCTATGATTCCCCGCCTCTGATTCCCCGCGTCTGATTCCCTGCCTCTGATTCCCCGCCTCTGATTCCACATCTCTGATTCACCACCTCTGATTCCACGCGTCTGATTCCCCGCCTCTGATTCCCCATCTCTGATTCCCCATCTCTGATTCCCCAATTCTGATTCCCCGCCTCTGATTCCCCAGCTCTGATTCCTCGCCTCTGATTCCCTTCCTTTGATTCCCAACCTCTGATTCCCCAACTCTGATTTCCCATATTGATTCCCTGCATCTGATTCCCCGCCTCTGATTCCCCAACTCTGATTCCCCGCCTCTGATTCCCCAGCTCTGATTCCCCGCATCTGATTCCCCGTGTTTGATTCCCTGCCTCTGATTCCCCACCTCTGATTCCCCATATCTGATTCCCCGCCTCTGTTTCCCCACCTTTGATTCCCCGCCTCTGTTTCCCAATATCTAAGACCCCGCCTCTGATTCCCCAACTCTGATTCCCCGCCTCTGATTCCCCAGCTCTGATTCCCCGCCTCTGATTCCCCGTGTTTGATCCCCTGCCTCTGATTCCCCGCCTCTGATTCCCCATCTCTGATTCACCGCCTTTGATTCGCCACCTCTGATTCCCCATATCTGATTCCTCGCCTCTGTTTCCCCGCCTCTGATTCCCCGCCTCTGATTCCCCATATCTCATTCCCCGCCTCTGATTCCCCATCTCTGATTCCAGGACTCTGATTCCCCACCTCTGATTCCCGGCCTCTTATTCCCGGCATCTGATTCCGGCCTCTGATTCCCGGCCTCTGATTCCCTGCTTCTGATTCCCCATCTCTGATTCCGCAAATCTAATTCCCTGCCTCTGATTCCCCACCTCTGATTCCCCATATCTGATTCCCCACCTCTGTTTCCCCGCCTCTGATTCCCCGCCTCTGTTTCCCCATATCTAAGTCCCCGCCTCTGATTCCCCAACTTTGATTCCCCACCTCTGATTCCCCAGCTCTGATTCCCCGCCTCTGATTCCCCGCATCTGATTCCATGCACCTGATTCCCAGCCTCTGAATCCCAGCCTCTGATTCCCAACCTCTGATTCCCCACCTCTGATTCCCCATATCTGATTCCACGCCTCTGTTTCCCCGCCTCTGATTCCCCGCCTCTGTTTCCCCATATCTGATCCCCGCCTCTATTTGCCCGCATCTGATTCCCCGCCTCTGTTTCCCCATATCTGATTCCCCGCCTCTGAATCCCCAACTCTGATTCCCTGCCTCTAATTTCCCAGCTCTGATTCCCCGCCTCTGATTCCCCGCGTCTGATTACCGGCCTCTGATTCCCCGCCTCTGATTCCCCATCTCTGATTCACAACCTCTGATTCCCCACCTCTGATACCCCATATCTGATTCCCCGCCTCTGTTTCCCCGCCTCTGATTCCCCACCACTGATTCCCAATATCTGATTCCCCGCCTCTGATTCCCCACCTCTGATTCCCCGCCTCTGATTCGCCAGCTATGATTCCCCGCCTCTGATTCCCCGTGTTTGATTCCCTGCCTCTGATTCCCGGCCTCTGATTCCCCATATCTGATTCCCCGCCTCTGTTTCCCCGCCTCTGATTCCCGGCCTCTGATTCCCCATATCTCATTCCCCGCCTCTGAATCCCCATCTCTGATTCCCGGACTCTGATTCCCCACCTCTGATTCCCTGCTACTGATTCTGATTCCCTGCCTTTGATTCCCCATATCTCATTCCCCGCCTCTGATTCCCCATCTCTGATTCCCCACCTCTGATTCCCCATATCTGATTCCCAGCCTCTGTTTCCCCGCCTCTGATTCCCCGCCTCTGTTTCCCCATATCTGATTCCCGGCCTCTGATTCCCCGCCTCTGATTCCCCGCCTCTGATTCCCTATCTCCGATTCCGCACATCTGATTCCCTGCCTCTGATTCCCCGCCTCTGATTCCCCGCCTCTGATTCCCTGCCTCTGATTCCCAACCTCTGATTCCCCACCTCTGATTCCCCGTGTTTGATTCCCCGCCTCTGTTTCCCCGCCTCTGATTCCCCGCCTCTGATTCCCCAACTCTAATTCCCCGCCTCTGATTCCCCATATCTGATTCCCCGCCTCTGTTTCCCCGCCTCTGATTCCCCGCCCCTGTTTCCCCATATCTGATTCCCTGCCTCTGATTCCCCAACTTTGATTCCCAGCCTCTGATTCCCCAGCTCTGATTCCCCGCCTCTGATTCCCCGTGTTTGATTCCCTGCCTCTGATTCCCCGCCTCTGATTCCCCATCTCTGATTCACCACCTTTGATTCGCCACCTCTGATTCCCCATATCTGATTCCCCACCTCTGTTTTCCCGCCTCTGATTCCCCGCCTCTGATTCTCCATATCTCATTCCCCGCCTCTGAATCCCCATCTCTGATTCCCGGACTCTGATTCCCCACCTCTGATTCCCGGCCTCTTATTCCCAGCATCTGATTCCAGGCCTCTGATTCCCGGCCTCTGACTCCCCGCTTCTGATTCTGATTCCCTGCCTCTGATTCCCCATCTCTGATTCTGCACATCTGATTACCTGCCTCTTATTCCCCACCTCTGATTCCCCATATCTGATTCCCCGCCTCTGATTCCCCGCATCCGATTCCCCATATTTGATTCCCCGCCTCTGTTTCCCCGCCCCTGTTTCCCCGCCTCTGTTTCCCCATATCTGATTCCCCGCCTCTGATTCCCAACTATGATTCCCCGCCTCTGATTCCCCAGCTCTGATTCCCTGCCTCTGATTCCCCGCGTTCTATTCCCTGCCTCTGATTCCCCGCCTGTGATTCCCCATCTCTGATAAACCACCTCTGATTCCCCACCACTGATTCCCCATATCTAATTCCCCGCCTCTGTTTGCCCGCCTCTGATTCCCCACCTCTGATTCCCCATATCTAATTCCCCGCCTCTGTTTGCCCGCCTCTGATTCCCCGCCTCTGTTTCCCCATATCTGATTCCCCGCCTCTGAATCCCCAACTCTGATTCCCTGCTTCTGATTCCCCAGCTGTGATTCCCCGCCTTTGATTCCCCCGTCTGATTCCCAGCCTCTGAAACCCCGTGTCTGATTTCTTGCCTCTGATTCCCCGCCTCTGATTCCCCATCTCTGATTCACAGCCTCTGATTCCCCACCTCTGATTCCCCATCTCTGATTCCGCACATCTGATTCCCTGCCTCTGATTCCCCGACTCTGATCCCCACCTCTGATTCCCCAGCTCTGATTCCCCGCCTCTGATTCCCCAACTCTGATTCCCCGCCTCTGATTCCCCAGCTCTGATTCCCCGCCTCTGATTCCACGCCTCTGATTCCCCATCTCTGATTCATCGCCTTTGATTCGCCACCTCTGATTCCCCATATCTGATTCCTCGCCTCTGTTTCCCCGCCTCTGATTCCCCGCCTCTGATTCCCCATATCTCATTCCCCGCCTCTGATTCCCCATCTCTGATTCCCGGACTCTGATTCCCCGCCTCTGATTCCCGGCCTCTTATTCCCGGCATCTGATTCCGGCCTCTGATTCCCCACATCTGATTCCCCATATCTGATTCCCCACCTCTGTTTCCCGGCCTCTGATTCCCCGCTTCTGATTCTGAATCCCTGCCTCTGATTCCCCATCTCTGATTCCGCACATCTGATTCCCTGCCTCTGATTCCCCACCTCTGATTCCCCATATCTGATTTCCCGCCTCTGTTTCCCCGCATCTGATTCCCCGCCTCTGTTTCCCCATATCTAATTCCCAACCTCTGATGCCCCAACTCTGATTCCCTGCCTCTGATTCCCAGCGTTCTATTCCCTGCCTCTGATTCCCCGCCTGTGATTCCCCATCTCTGATTCACCACCTCTGATTCCCCACCTCTGATTCCCCATATCTAATTCCCCGCCTCTGTTTGCCCGACTCTGATTCCCCGCCTCTGTTTCCCCATATCTGATTCCCCGCCTCTGAATCCCCAACTCTGATTCCCTGCCTCTGATTCCCCAGCTCTGATTCCCCGCCTTTGATTCCCCCGTCTGATTCCCAGCCTCTGAAACCCCGTGTCTGATTTCTTGCCTCTGATTCCCCGCCTCTGATTCCCCATCTCTGATTCACAGCCTCTGATTCCCCACCTCTGATTCCCCATCTCTGATTCCGCACATCTGATTCCCTTCCTCTGATTCCACGACTCTGATCCCCACCTCTGATTCCGCAGCTC
This sequence comes from Narcine bancroftii, assembly GCF_036971445.1. NCBI lineage: Eukaryota > Metazoa > Chordata > Chondrichthyes > Torpediniformes > Narcinidae > Narcine > Narcine bancroftii. The sequence continues at coordinate 111,569,963 of NC_091475.1, forward strand.
TGATTCCCCGCCTCTGATTCCCCAACTCTGATTCCCCGCCTCTGATTCCCCAGCTCTGATTCCCCGCCTCTGATTCCCCGTGTTTGATCCCCTGCCTCTGATTCCCCGACTCTGATCCCCACCTCTGATTCCGCAGCTCTGATTCCCCGCCTCTGATTCCCCAACTCTGATTCCCCGCCTCTGATTCCCCAACTCTGATTCCCTGCCTCTGATTCCCCAGCTTCATTCCCCGCCTTTGATTCCCCCGTCTGATTCCCAGCCTCTGAATCCCCGTGTCTGATAACCTGCCTCTGATTCCCCGCCTCTGATTCCCCATCTCAGATTCACCGCCTCTGATTCCCCACCTCTGATTCCCCATCTCTGATTCCGCACATCCGACTCCCTGCCTCTGATTCCCTGACTCTGATTCCCCACCTCTGATTCCCCAGCTCTGATTCCCCGCCTCTGATTCACCAACTCTGATTCCCCGCCTCTGATTCCACAGCTCTGATTCCCCGCCTCTGATTCCCCGTGTTTGATCCCCTGCCTCTGATTCCCCGCCTCTGATTCCCCATCTCTGATTCACCGCCTTTGATTCGCCACCTCTGATTCCCCATATCTGATTCCTCGCCACTGTTTCCCCGCCTCTGATTCCCCGCCTCTGATTCCCCATATCTCATTCCCCGCCTCTGATTCGCCAGCTATGATTCCCCGCCTCTGATTCCCCACGTCTGATTCCCTGCCTCTGATTCCCCGCCTCTGATTCCACATCTCTGATTCACCACCTCTGATTCCACGCGTCTGATTCCCCGCCTCTGATTCCCCATCTCTGATTCCCCATCTCTGATTCCCCAATTCTGATTCCCCGCCTCTGATTCCCCAGCTCTGATTCCTCGCCTCTGATTCCCTTCCTTTGATTCCCAACCTCTGATTCCCCAACTCTGATTTCCCATATTGATTCCCTGCGTCTGATTCCCCACCTCTGATTTCCCATATTGATTCCCTGCGTCTGATTCCCCGCCTCTGATTCCCCAACTCTGATTCCCCGCCTCTGATTCCCCAGCTCTGATTCCCCGCATCTGATTCCCCGTGTTTGATTCCCTGCCTCTGATTCCCAACCTCTGATTCCCCATATCTGATTCCCCGCCTCTGTTTCCCCACCTTTGATTCCCCGCCTCCGTTTCCCAATATCTAAGTCCCCGCCTCTGATTCCCCAACTCTGATTCCCCACCTCTGATTCCCCAACTCTGATTCCCCGCCTCTGATTCCCCAGCTCTGATTCCCCGCCTCTGATTCCCCGTGTTTGATCCCCTGCCTCTGATTCCCCGCCTCTGATTCCCCATGTCTCATTCCCCGCCTCTGATTCCCCATCTCTGATTCCCGGACTCTGATTCCCCACCTCTGATTCCCGGCCTCTTATTCCCGGCATCTGATTCCGGCCTCTGATTCCCGGCCTCTGATTCCCTGCTTCTGATTCCCCATCTCTGATTCCGCAAATCTAATACCCTGCCTCTGATTCCCCACCTCTGATTCCCCATATCTGATTCCCCGCCTCTGTTTCCCCGCCTCTGATTCCCCGCCTCTGTTTCCCCATATCTAATCCCCGCCTCTGATTCCCCAACTTTGATTCCCTACCTCTGATTCCCCAGCTCTGATTCCCCGCCTCTGATTCCCCGCATCTGATTCCATGCATCTGATTCCCAGCCTCTGATTCCCAGCCTCTGATTCCCAACCTCTGATTCCCCACCTCTGATTCCCCATATCTGATTCCACGCCTCTGTTTCCCCGCCTCTGATTCCCCGCCTCTGTTTCCCCATATCTGATCCCCGCCTCTATTTGCCCGCATCTGATTCCCCGCCTCTGTTTCCCCATATCTGATTCCCCGCCTCTGAATCCCCAACTCTGGTTCCCTGCCTCTAATTTCCCAGCTCTGATTCCCCGCCTCTGATTCCCCGCGTCTGATTACCGGCCTCTGATTCCCCGCCTCTGATTCCCCATCTCTGATTCACAACCTCTGATTCCCCACCTCTGATACCCCATATCTGATTCCCCGCCTCTGTTTCCCCGCCTTTGATTCCCCACCTCTGATTCCCAATATCTGATTCCCCGCCTCTGATTCCCCACCTCTGATTCCCCGCCTCTGATTCGCCAGCTATGATTCCCCGCCTCTGATTCCCCGTGTTTGATTCCCTGCCTCTGATTCCCGGCCTCTGATTCCCCAACTCTGATTCACCGCCTTTGATTCGCCACCTCTGATTCCCCATATCTGATTCCCCGCCTCTGTTTCCCCGCCTCTGATTCCCCGCCTCTGATTCCCCATATCTCATTCCCCGCCTCTGAATCCCCATCTATGATTCCCGGACTCTGATTCCCCACCTCTGATTCCCTGCTACTGATTCTGATTCCCTGCCTTTGATTCCCCATCTCTGATTCCGCACATCTGATTCCCTGCCTCTGATTCCCCATCTCTGATTCCCCATATCTGATTCCCCGCTTCTGTTTCCCCGCCTCTGATTCCCCGCCTCTGTTTCCCAATATCTAAGTCCCCGCCTCTGATTCCACAACTCTAATTCCCCACCTCTGATTCCCAAGCTCTGATTTCCCGCCTCTGATTCCCCGCATCTGATTCCCTGCATCTGATTCCAAGCCTCTTATTCCCTGCCTCTGATTCCCAACCTCTGATTCCCCACCTCTGATTCCCCATATCTGATTCCCAGCCTCTGTTTCCCCGCCTCTGATTCCCCGCCTCTGTTTCCCCATATCTGATTCCCGGCCTCTGGTTCCCCGCCTCTGATTCCCCGCCTCTGATTCCCTGCCTCTGATTCCCCATCTCCGATTCCGCACATCTGATTCCCTGCCTCTGATTCCCCGCCTCTGATTCCCCACCTCTGATTCCCCGTGTTTGATTCCCTGCCTCTGTTTCCCCGCCTCTGATTCCCCGCCTCTGATTCCCCAACTCTAATTCCCCGCCTCTGATTCCCCATATCTGATTCCCCGCCTCTGTTTCCCCACCTCTGATTCCCCACCCCTGTTTCCCCATATCTGATTCCCTGCCTCTGATTCCCCAAATTTGATTCCCAGCATCTGATTCCACAGCTCTGATTCCCCACCTCTGATTCCCCGCATTTGATTCCATGCATCTGATTCCCAGCCTCTGATTCCCAGCCTCTGATTCCCAACCTCTGATTCCCCACCTCTGATTCCCCATATCTGATTCCACGCCTCTGTTTCCCCGCCTCTGATTCCCCGCCTCTGTTTCCCCATATCTGATCCCCGCCTCTATTTGCCCGCATCTGATTCCCCGCCTCTGTTTCCCCATATCTGATTCCCCGCCTCTGAATCCCCAACTCTGATTCCCTGCCTCTAATTTCCCAGCTCTGATTCCCCGCCTCTGATTCCCCGCGTCTGATTACCGGCCTCTGATTCCCCGCCTCTGATTCCCCATCTCTGATTCACAACCTCTGATTCCCGACCTCTGATACCCCATATCTGATTCCCCGCCTCTGTTTCCCCGCCTCTGATTCCCCACCTCTGATTCCCAATATCTGATTCCCCGCCTCTGATTCCCCACCTCTGATTCCCCGCCTCTGATTCGCCAGCTATGATTCCCCGCCTCTGATTCCCCGTGTTTGATTCCCTGCCTCTGATTCCCGGCCTCTGATTCCCCATCTCTGATTCACCGCCTTTGATTCGCCACCTCTGATTCCCCATATCTGATTCCCCGCCTCTGTTTCCCCGCCTCTGATTCCCCGCCTCTGATTCCCCATATCTCATTCCCCGCCTCTGAATCCCCATCTCTGATTCCCGGACTCTGATTCCCCACCTCTGATTCCCTGCTACTGATTCTGATACCCTGCCTTTGATTCCCCATCTCTGATTCCGCACAAATGATTCCCTGCCTCTGATTCCCCATCTCTGATTCCCCATATCTGATTCCCCGCTTCTGTTTCCCCGCTTCTGATTCCCCGCCTCTGTTTCCCAATATCTAAGTCCCCGCCTCTGATTCCAAAACTCTAATTCCCCACCTCTGATTCCCCAGCTCTGATTCCACGCCTCTGATTCCCCGCATCTGATTCCCTGCATCTGATTCCAAGCCTCTTATTCCCTGCCTCTGATTCCCAACCTCTGATTCCCCACCTCTGATTCCCCATATCTGATTCCCAGCCTCTGTTTCCCCGCCTCTGATTCCCCGCCTCTGTTTCCCCATATCTGATTCCCGGCCTCTGGTTCCCCGCCTCTGATTCCCCGCCTCTGATTCCCTGCCTCTGATTCCCCATCTCCGATTCCGCACATCTGATTCCCTGCCTCTGATTCCCCGCCTCTGATTCCCCGCCTCTGATTCCCTGCCTCTGATTCCCAACCTCTGATTCCCCACCTCTGATTCCCCGTGTTTGATTCCCCGCCTCTGTTTCCCCGCCTCTGATTCCCCGCCTCTGATTCCCCAACTCTAATTCCCCGCCTCTGATTCCCCATATCTGATTCCCCGCCTCTGTTTCCCCGCCTCTGATTCCCCACCCCTGTTTCCCCATATCTGATTCCCTGCCTCTGATTCCCCAACTTTGATTCCCAGCATCTGATTCCCCAGCTCTGATTCCCCGCCTCTGATTCCCCGCATCTGATTCCCTGCATCTGATTCCAAGCCTCTGATTCCCTGCCTCTGATTCCCAACCTCTGATTCCCCACCTCTGATTCCCCATATCTGATCCCCAGCCTCTGTTTCCCCGCCTCTGTTTCCCCATATCTGATTCCCGGCCTCTGATTCCCCGCCTCTGATTCCCCGCCTCTGATTCCCTGCCTCTGATTCCCCATCTCCGATTCCGCACATCTGATTCCCTGCCTCTGATTCCCCGCCTCTGATTCCCCGCCTCTGATTCCCTGCATCTGATTCCCAACCTCTGATTCCCCACCTCTGATTCCCCGTGTTTGATTCCCCGCCTCTGTTTCCCCGCCTCTGATTCCCCGCCTCTGATTCTCCAACTCTAATTCCCCGCCTCTGATTCCCCATATCTGATTCCCTGCCTCTGTTTCCCCGCCTCTGATTCCCCGCCCCTGTTTCCCCATATCTGATTCCCTGCCTCTGATTCCCCAACTTTGATTCCCAGCCTCTGATTCCCCAGCTCTGATTCCCCGCCTCTGATTCCCCGTGTTTGATTCCCTGCCTCTGATTCCCCGCCTCTGATTCCCCATCTCTGATTCACCGCCTTTGATTCGCCACCTCTGATTCCCCATATCTGATTCCCCACCTCTGTTTCCCCGCCTCTGATTCCCCGTCTCTGATTCTCCATATCTCATTCCCCGCCTCTGACTCCCCATCTCTGATTCCCGGACTCTGATTCCCCACCTCTGATTCCCGGCCTCTTATTCCCAGCATCTGATTCCAGGCCTCTGATTCCCGTCCTCTGACTCCCCGCTTCTGATTCTGATTCCCTGCCTCTGATTCCCCATCTCTGATTCCGCACATCTGATTACCTGCCTCTGATTCCCCACCTCTGATTCCCCATTACTGATTCCCCGCCTCTGTTTCTACGCCTCTGATTCCCCGCCTCTGTTTCCCCATATCTAATTCCCCACCTCTGATGCCCCAACTCTGATTCCCCGCCTCTGATTCCACAGCTCTGATTCCCCGCCTCTGATTCCCCACATCCGATTCCCCATATCTGATTCCCCGCCTCTATTTCCCCGCCCCTTATTCCCCGCCTCTGTTTCCCCATATCTGATTCCCCGCCTCTGATTCCCAACTATGATTCCCCGCCTCTTATTCCCCAGCTCTGATTCCCTGCCTCTGATTCCCCGCGTTCTATTCCCTGCCTCTGATTCCCCGCCTGTGATTCCCCATCTCTGATTCACCACCTCTGATTCCCCGCCTTTGATTCCCCATCTCTGATTCACCACCTCTGATTCCCCACCACTGATTCCCCATATCTAATTCCCCGCCTCTGTTTGCCCGCCTCTGATTCCCCGCCTCTGTTTCCCCAGCTTCATTCCCCGCCTTTGATTCCCCCCGTCTGATTCCCAGCCTCTGAATCCCCGTGTCTGAAAACCTGCCTCTGATTCCCCGCCTCTGATTCCCCATCTCAGATTCACCGCCTCTGATTCCCCACCTCTGATTCCCCATCTCTGATTCCGCACATCCGATTCCCTGCCTCTGATTCCCCGACTCTGATTCCCCACCTCTGATTCCCTAGCTCTGATTCCCCGCCTCTGATTCCCCAACTCTGATTCCCCACCTCTGATTCCCCAGCTGTGATTCCCCGCCTCTGATTCCCCTTGTTTGATCCCCTGCCTCTGATTCCCCAGCTCTGATTCCCCATCTCTGATTCACCGCCTTTGATTCGCCACCTCTGATTCCCCATATCTGATTCCTCGCCACTGTTTCCCCGCATCTGATTCCCCGCCTCTGATTCCCCATATCTCATTCCCCGCCTCTGATTCCCCATCTCTGATTCCCGGAATCTGATTCCCCACCTCTGATTCCCGACCTCTTATTCCCGGCATCTGATTCCGGCCTCTGATTCCTGGCCTCTGATTCCCTGCTTCTGATTCTGATTCCCTGCCTCTGATTCCCCATTTCTGATTCCGCACATCTAATTCCCTGCCTCTTATTCCCCACCTCTGATTCCCCATATCTGAATCCCCGCCTCTGTTTCCCCGTCTCTGATTCCCCGCCCCTGTTTCCCCATATCTGATTCCCTGCCTCTGTTTCCCCAACTTTGATTCCCAGCCTCTGATTCCCCAGCTCTGATTCCCCGCCTCTGATTCCCCGTGTTTGATTCCCTGCCTCTGATTCCCTGCTTCTGATTCCCCATTTCTGATTCCGCAAATCTAATTCCCTGCCTCTGATTCCCCACCTCTGATTCCCCATATCTGATTCCCCACCTCTGTTTCCCGGCCTCTGATTCCCCGCTTCTGATTCTGATTCCCTGCCTCTGATTCCCCATCTCTGATTCCGCACATCTGATTCCCTGCCGCTGATTCCCCACCTCTGATTCCCCATATCTGATTTCCCGCCTCTGTTTCCCCGCCTCTGATTCCCCGCCTCTGTTTCCCCATATCTAATTCCCAACCTCTGATGCCCCAACTCTGATTCCCTGCCTCTGATTCCCCGTGTTCTATTCCCTGCCTCTGATTCCCCGCCTGTGATTCCCCATCTCTGATTCACCACCTCTGATTCCCCACCTCTGATTCCCCATATCTAATTCCCCGCCTCTGTTTGCCCGACTCTGATTCCGCGCCTCTGTTTCCCCATATCCAATTCCCCGCCTCTGAATCCCCAACTCTGATTCCCTGCCTCTGATTCCCCAGCTCTGATTCCCCGCCTTTGATTCCCCCATCTGATTCCCAGCCTCTGAAACCCCGTGTCTGATTTCTTGCCTCTGATTCCCCGCCTCTGATTCCCCATCTCTGATTCACAGCCTCTGATTCCCCACCTCTGATTCCCCATCTCTGATTCCGCACATCTGATTCCCTGCTTCTGATTCCCCGACTCTGATCCCCACCTCTGATTCCGCAGCTCTGATTCCCCGCCTCTGATTCTCCAACTCTGATTCCCCGCCTCTGATTCCCCAGCTCTGATTCCCCGCCTCTGATTCCCCGTGTTTGATTCCCTGCCTCTGATTCCCCGCCTCTGATTCCCCATCTCTGATTCACCGCCTTTGATTCGCCACCTCTGATTCCCCATATCTGATTCCTCGCCTCTGTTTCCCCGCCTCTGATTCCCCGCCTCTGATTCCCCATATCTCATTCCCCGCCTCTGATTCCCCATCTCTGATTCCCGGACTCTGATTCCCCACCTCTAATTCCCGGCCTCTTATTCCCGGCATCTGATTCCGGCCTCTGATTCCCGGCCTCTGATTCCCTGCTTCTGATTCCCCATCTCTGATTCCGCAAATCTAATTCCCTGCCTCTAATTCCCCGCCTGTGATTCCCCATCTCTGATTCACCACCTCTGATTCCCCGCCTTTGATTCCCCATCTCTGATTCACCACATCTGATTCCCCACCACTGATTCCCCATATCTAATTCCCCGCCTCTGTTTGCCCGCCTCTGATTCCCCGCCTCTGTTTCCCCAGCTTCATTCCCCGCCTTTGATTCCCCCCGTCTGATTCCCAGCCTCTGAATCCCCGTGTCTGAAAACCTGCCTCTGATTCCCCGCCTCTGATTCCCCATCTCAGATTCACCGCCTCTGATTCCCCACCTCTGATTCCCCATCTCTGATTCCGCACATCCGATTCCCTGCCTCTGATTCCCCGACTCTGATTCCCCACCTCTGATTCCCTAGCTCTGATTCCCCGCCTCTGATTCCCCAACTCTGATTCCCCACCTCTGATTCCCCAGCTGTGATTCCCCGCCTCTGATTCCCCTTGTTTGATCCCCTGCCTCTGATTCCCCAGCTCTGATTCCCCATCTCTGATTCACCGCCTTTGATTCGCCACCTCTGATTCCCCATATCTGATTCCTCGCCACTGTTTCCCCGCCTCTGATTCCCCGCCTCTGATTCCCCATATCTCATTCCCCGCCTCTGATTCCCCATCTCTGATTCCCGGAATCTGATTCCCCACCTCTGATTCCCGACCTCTTATTCCCGGCATCTGATTCCGGCCTCTGATTCCTGGCCTCTGATTCCCTGCTTCTGATTCTGATTCCCTGCCTCTGATTCCCCATTTCTGATTCCGCACATCTAATTCCCTGCCTCTTATTCCCCACCTCTGATTCCCCATATCTGAATCCCCGCCTCTGTTTCCCCGTCTCTGATTCCCCGCCTCTGTTTCCCCATATCTAAGTCCCCGCCTCTGATTCTCCAACTTTGATTCCCCACCTCTGATTCCCCAGCTCTGATTCCCCGCCTCTGATTCCCCGCATCTGATTCCATGCATCTGATTCCCAGCCTCTGATTCCCAGCCTCTGATTCCCAACCTCTGATTCCCCACCTCTGATTCCCCATATCTGATTCCCCGCCTCTGTTTCCCCGCCTCTGATTCCCCGCCTCTGTTTCCCCATATCTGATCCCCGCCTCTATTTGCCCGCATCTGATTCCCCGCCTCTGTTTCCCCATATCTGATTCCCCGCCTCTGAATCCCCAACTCTGATTCCCTGCCTCTAATTTCCCAGCTCTGATTCCCCGCCTCTGATTCCCCGCGTCTGATTACCGGCCTCTGATTCCCCGCCTCTGATTCCCCATCTCTGATTCACAACCTCTGATTCCCCACCTCTGATACCCCATATCTGATTCCCCGCCTCTGTTTCCCCGCCTCTGATTCCCCACCTCTGATTCCCAATATCTGATTCCCCGCCTCTGATTCCCCACCTCTGATTCCCCGCCTCTGATTCACCAGCTATGATTCCCCGCCTCTGATTCCCCGTGTTTGATTCCCTGCCTCTGATTCCCGGCCTCTGATTCCCCATCTCTGATTCACCGCCTTTGATTCGCCACCTCTGATTCACCATATCTGATTCCCCGCCTCTGTTTCCCCGCCTCTGATTCCCCGCCTCTGATTCCCCGCCTCTGATTCCCCATATCTCATTCCCCGCCTCTGAATCCCCATCTCTGATTCCCGGACTCTGATTCCCCACCTCTGATTCCCTGCTACTGATTCTGATTCCCTGCCTTTGATTCCCCATCTCTGATTCCGCACATCTGATTCCCTGCCTCTGATTCCCCATCTATGATTCCCCATATCTGATTCCCCGCTTCTGTTTCCCCGCCTCTGATTCCCCGCCTCTGATTCCCCAACTCTAATTCCCCGCCTCTGATTCCCCATATCTGATTCCCCGCCTCTGTTTCCCCACCTCTGATTCCCCACCCCTGTTTCCCCATATCTGATTCCCTGCCTCTGATTCCCCAACTTTGATTCCCAGCATCTGATTCCACAGCTCTGATTCCCCACCTCTGATTCCCCGCATTTGATTCCATGCATCTGATTCCCAGCCTCTGATTCCCAGCCTCTGATTCCCAACCTCTGATTCCCCACCTCTGATTCCCCATATCTGATTCCACGCCTCTGTTTCCCCGCCTCTGATTCCCCGCCTCTGTTTCCCCATATCTGATCCCCGCCTCTATTTGCCCGCATCTGATTCCCCGCCTCTGTTTCCCCATATCTGATTCCCCGCCTCTGAATCCCCAACTCTGATTCCCTGCCTCTAATTTCCCAGCTCTGATTCCCCGCCTCTGATTCCCCGCGTCTGATTACCGGCCTCTGATTCCCCGCCTCTGATTCCCCATCTCTGATTCACAACCTCTGATTCCCGACCTCTGATACCCCATATCTGATTCCCCGCCTCTGTTTCCCCGCCTCTGATTCCCCACCTCTGATTCCCAATATCTGATTCCCCGCCTCTGATTCCCCACCTCTGATTCCCCGCCTCTGATTCGCCAGCTATGATTCCCCGCCTCTGATTCCCCGTGTTTGATTCCCTGCCTCTGATTCCCGGCCTCTGATTCCCCATCTCTGATTCACCGCCTTTGATTCGCCACCTCTGATTCCCCATATCTGATTCCCCGCCTCTGTTTCCCCGCCTCTGATTCCCCGCCTCTGATTCCCCATATCTCATTCCCCGCCTCTGAATCCCCATCTCTGATTCCCGGACTCTGATTCCCCACCTCTGATTCCCTGCTACTGATTCTGATACCCTGCCTTTGATTCCCCATCTCTGATTCCGCACAAATGATTCCCTGCCTCTGATTCCCCATCTCTGATTCCCCATATCTGATTCCCCGCTTCTGTTTCCCCGCTTCTGATTCCCCGCCTCTGTTTCCCAATATCTAAGTCCCCGCCTCTGATTCCAAAACTCTAATTCCCCACCTCTGATTCCCCAGCTCTGATTCCACGCCTCTGATTCCCCGCATCTGATTCCCTGCATCTGATTCCAAGCCTCTTATTCCCTGCCTCTGATTCCCAACCTCTGATTCCCCACCTCTGATTCCCCATATCTGATTCCCAGCCTCTGTTTCCCCGCCTCTGATTCCCCGCCTCTGTTTCCCCATATCTGATTCCCGGCCTCTGGTTCCCCGCCTCTGATTCCCCGCCTCTGATTCCCTGCCTCTGATTCCCCATCTCCGATTCCGCACATCTGATTCCCTGCCTCTGATTCCCCGCCTCTGATTCCCCGCCTCTGATTCCCTGCCTCTGATTCCCAACCTCTGATTCCCCACCTCTGATTCCCCGTGTTTGATTCCCCGCCTCTGTTTCCCCGCCTCTGATTCCCCGCCTCTGATTCCCCAACTCTAATTCCCCGCCTCTGATTCCCCATATCTGATTCCCCGCCTCTGTTTCCCCGCCTCTGATTCCCCACCCCTGTTTCCCCATATCTGATTCCCTGCCTCTGATTCCCCAACTTTGATTCCCAGCATCTGATTCCCCAGCTCTGATTCCCCGCCTCTGATTCCCCGCATCTGATTCCCTGCATCTGATTCCAAGCCTCTGATTCCCTGCCTCTGATTCCCAACCTCTGATTCCCCACCTCTGATTCCCCATATCTGACCCCCAGCCTCTGTTTCCCCGCCTCTGTTTCCCCATATCTGATTCCCGGCCTCTGATTCCCCGCCTCTGATTCCCCGCCTCTGATTCCCTGCCTCTGATTCCCCATCTCCGATTCCGCACATCTGATTCCCTGCCTCTGATTCCCCGCCTCTGATTCCCCGCCTCTGATTCCCTGCATCTGATTCCCAACCTCTGATTCCCCACCTCTGATTCCCCGTGTTTGATTCCCCGCCTCTGTTTCCCCGCCTCTGATTCCCCGCCTCTGATTCCCCAACTCTAATTCCCCGCCTCTGATTCCCCATATCTGATTCCCTGCCTCTGTTTCCCCGCCTCTGATTCCCCGCCCCTGTTTCCCCATATCTGATTCCCTGCCTCTGATTCCCCAACTTTGATTCCCAGCCTCTGATTCCCCAGCTCTGATTCCCCGCCTCTGATTCCCCGTGTTTGATTCCCTGCCTCTGATTCCCCGCCTCTGATTCCCCATCTCTGATTCACCGCCTTTGATTCGCCACCTCTGATTCCCCATATCTGATTCCCCACCTCTGTTTCCCCGCCTCTGATTCCCCGTCTCTGATTCTCCTTATCTCATTCCCCGCCTCTGACTCCCCATCTCTGATTCCCGGACTCTGATTCCCCACCTCTGATTCCCGGCCTCTTATTCCCAGCATCTGATTCCAGGCCTCTGATTCCCGTCCTCTGACTCCCCGCTTCTGATTCTGATTCCCTGCCTCTGATTCCCCATCTCTGATTCCGCACATCTGATTACCTGCCTCTGATTCCCCACCTCTGATTCCCCATTACTGATTCCCCGCCTCTGTTTCTACGCCTCTGATTCCCCGCCTCTGTTTCCCCATATCTAATTCCCCACCTCTGATGCCCCAACTCTGATTCCCCGCCTCTGATTCCACAGCTCTGATTCCCCGCCTCTGATTCCCCACATCCGATTCCCCATATCTGATTCCCCGCCTCTATTTCCCCGCCCCTTATTCCCCGCCTCTGTTTCCCCATATCTGATTCCCCGCCTCTGATTCCCAACTATGATTCCCCGCCTCTTATTCCCCAGCTCTGATTCCCTGCCTCTGATTCCCCGCGTTCTATTCCCTGCCTCTGATTCCCCGCCTGTGATTCCCCATCTCTGATTCACCACCTCTGATTCCCCGCCTTTGATTCCCCATCTCTGATTCACCACCTCTGATTCCCCACCACTGATTCCCCATATCTAATTCCCCGCCTCTGTTTGCCCGCCTCTGATTCCCCGCCTCTGTTTCCCCAGCTTCATTCCCCGCCTTTGATTCCCCCCGTCTGATTCCCAGCCTCTGAATCCCCGTGTCTGAAAACCTGCCTCTGATTCCCCGCCTCTGATTCCCCATCTCAGATTCACCGCCTCTGATTCCCCACCTCTGATTCCCCATCTCTGATTCCGCACATCCGATTCCCTGCCTCTGATTCCCCGACTCTGATTCCCCACCTCTGATTCCCTAGCTCTGATTCCCCGCCTCTGATTCCCCAACTCTGATTCCCCACCTCTGATTCCCCAGCTGTGATTCCCCGCCTCTGATTCCCCTTGTTTGATCCCCTGCCTCTGATTCCCCAGCTCTGATTCCCCATCTCTGATTCACCGCCTTTGATTCGCCACCTCTGATTCCCCATATCTGATTCCTCGCCACTGTTTCCCCGCCTCTGATTCCCCGCCTCTGATTCCCCATATCTCATTCCCCGCCTCTGATTCCCCATCTCTGATTCCCGGAATCTGATTCCCCACCTCTGATTCCCGACCTCTTATTCCCGGCATCTGATTCCGGCCTCTGATTCCTGGCCTCTGATTCCCTGCTTCTGATTCTGATTCCCTGCCTCTGATTCCCCATTTCTGATTCCGCACATCTAATTCCCTGCCTCTTATTCCCCACCTCTGATTCCCCATATCTGAATCCCCGCCTCTGTTTCCCCGTCTCTGATTCCCCGCCTCTGTTTCCCCATATCTAAGTCCCCGCCTCTGATTCCCCAAATTTGATTCCCCACCTCTGATTCCCCAGCTCTGATTCCCCGCCTCTGATTCCCCACCTCTGATTCCCCATATCTGATTCCCAGCCTCTGTTTCCCCGCCTCTGATTCCCCGCCCCTGTTTCCCCATATCTGATTCCCTGCCTCTGTTTCCCCAACTTTGATTCCCAGCCTCTGATTCCCCAGCTCTGATTCCCCGCCTCTGATTCCCCGTGTTTGATTCCCTGCCTCTGATTCCCTGCTTCTGATTCCCCATTTCTGATTCCGCAAATCTAATTCCCTGCCTCTGATTCCCCACCTCTGATTCCCCATATCTGATTCCCCACCTCTGTTTCCCGGCCTCTGATTCCCCGCTTCTGATTCTGATTCCCTGCCTCTGATTCCCCATCTCTGATTCCGCACATCTGATTCCCTGCCGCTGATTCCCCACCTCTGATTCCCCATATCTGATTTCCCGCCTCTGTTTCCCCGCCTCTGATTCCCCGCCTCTGTTTCCCCATATCTAATTCCCAACCTCTGATGCCCCAACTCTGATTCCCTGCCTCTGATTCCCCGTGTTCTATTCCCTGCCTCTGATTCCCCGCCTGTGATTCCCCATCTCTGATTCACCACCTCTGATTCCCCACCTCTGATTCCCCATATCTAATTCCCCGCCTCTGTTTGCCCGACTCTGATTCCCCGCCTCTGTTTCCCCATATCTGATTCCCCGCCTCTGAATCCCCAACTCTGATTCCCTGCCTCTGATTCCCCAGCTCTGATTCCCCACCTTTGATTCCCCCATCTGATTCCCAGCCTCTGAAACCCCGTGTCTGATTTCTTGCCTCTGATTCCCCGCCTCTGATTCCCCATCTCTGATTCACAGCCTCTGATTCCCCACCTCTGATTCCCCATCTCTGATTCCGCACATCTGATTCCCTGCTTCTGATTCCCCGACTCTGATCCCCACCTCTGATTCCGCAGCTCTGATTCCCCGCCTCTGATTCTCCAACTCTGATTCCCCGCCTCTGATTCCCCAGCTCTGATTCCCCGCCTCTGATTCCCCGTGTTTGATTCCCTGCCTCTGATTCCCCGCCTCTGATTCCCCATCTCTGATTCACCGCCTTTGATTCGCCACCTCTGATTCCCCATATCTGATTCCTCGCCTCTGTTTCCCCGCCTCTGATTCCCCGCCTCTGATTCCCCATATCTCATTCCCCGCCTCTGATTCCCCATCTCTGATTCCCGGACTCTGATTCCCCACCTCTAATTCCCGGCCTCTTATTCCCGGCATCTGATTCCGGCCTCTGATTCCCGGCCTCTGATTCCCTGCTTCTGATTCCCCATCTCTGATTCCGCAAATCTAATTCCCTGCCTCTAATTCCCCACCTCTGATTCCCCATATCTGATTCCCCGCCTCTGTTTCCCCGCCTCTGATTCCCCGCCTCTGTTTCCCCATATCTAAGTCCCCGCCTCTGATTCTCCAACTTTGATTCCCCACCTCTGATTCCCCAGCTCTGATTCCCCGCCTCTGATTCCCCGCATCTGATTCCATGCATCTGATTCCCAGCCTCTGATTCCCAGCCTCTGATTCCCAACCTCTGATTCCCCACCTCTGATTCCCCATATCTGATTCCCCGCCTCTGTTTCCCCGCCTCTGATTCCCCGCCTCTGTTTCCCCATATCTGATCCCCGCCTCTATTTGCCCGCATCTGATTCCCCGCCTCTGTTTCCCCATATCTGATTCCCCGCCTCTGAATCCCCAACTCTGATTCCCTGCCTCTAATTTCCCAGCTCTGATTCCCCGCCTCTGATTCCCCGCGTCTGATTACCGGCCTCTGATTCCCCGCCTCTGATTCCCCATCTCTGATTCACAACCTCTGATTCCCCACCTCTGATACCCCACCTCTGATTCCCAATATCTGATTCCCCGCCTCTGATTCCCCACCTCTGATTCCCCGCCTCTGATTCACCAGCTATGATTCCCCGCCTCTGATTCCCCGTGTTTGATTCCCTGCCTCTGATTCCCGGCCTCTGATTCCCCATCTCTGATTCACCGCCTTTGATTCGCCACCTCTGATTCACCATATCTGATTCCCCGCCTCTGTTTCCCCGCCTCTGATTCCCCGCCTCTGATTCCCCGCCTCTGATTCCCCATATCTCATTCCCCGCCTCTGAATCCCCATCTCTGATTCCCGGACTCTGATTCCCCACCTCTGATTCCCTGCTACTGATTCTGATTCCCTGCCTTTGATTCCCCATCTCTGATTCCGCACATCTGATTCCCTGCCTCTGATTCCCCATCTATGATTCCCCATATCTGATTCCCCGCTTCTGTTTCCCCGCCTCTGATTCCCCGCCTCTGTTTCCCAATATCTAAGTCCCCGCCTCTGATTCCCCAACTCTAATTCCCCACCTCTGATTCCCCAGCTCTGATTCCCCGCCTCTGATTCCCCGCATCTGATTCCCTGCATCTGATTCCAAGCCTCTTATTCCCTGCCTCTGATTCCCAACCTCTGATTCCCCACCTCTGATTCCCCATATCTGATTCCCAGCCTCTGTTTCCCCGCCTCTGATTCCCCGCCTCTGTTTCCCCATATCTGATTCCCGGCCTCTGGTTCCCCGCCTCTGATTCCCAGCCTCTGATTCCCTGCCTCTGATTCCCCATCTCCGATTCCGCACATCTGATTCCCTGCCTCTGATTCCCCGCCTCTGATTCCCCGCCTCTGATTCCCTGCATCTGATTCCCAACCTCTGATTCCCCACCTCTGATTCCCCGTGTTTGATTCCCCGCCTCTGTTTCCCCGCCTCTGATTCCCCGCCTCTGATTCCCCAACTCTAATTCCCTGCCTCTGATTCCCCATATCTGATTCCCTGCCTCTGTTTCCCCGCCTCTGATTCCCCGCCCCTGTTTCCCCATATCTGATTCCCTGCCTCTGATTCCCCAACTTTGATTCCCAGCCTCTGATTCCCCAGCTCTGATTCCCCGCCTCTGATTCCCCGTGTTTGATTCCCTGCCTCTGATTCCCCGCCTCTGATTCCCCGCATCTGATTCCCTGCATCTGATTCCAAGCCTCTTATTCCCTGCCTCTGATTCCCAACCTCTGATTCCCCACCTCTGATTCCCCATATCTGATTCCCAGCCTCTGTTTCCCCGCCTCTGATTCCCCGCCTCTGTTTCCCCATATCTGATTCCCGGCCTCTGGTTCCCCGCCTCTGATTCCCAGCCTCTGATTCCCTGCCTCTGATTCCCCATCTCCGATTCCGCACATCTGATTCCCTGCCTCTGATTCCCCGCCTCTGATTCCCCGCCTCTGATTCCCTGCATCTGATTCCCAACCTCTGATTCCCCACCTCTGATTCCCCGTGTTTGATTCCCCGCCTCTGTTTCCCCGCCTCTGATTCCCCGCCTCTGATTCCCCAACTCTAATTCCCCGCCTCTGATTCCCCATATCTGATTCCCTGCCTCTGTTTCCCCGCCTCTGATTCCCCGCCCCTGTTTCCCCATATCTGATTCCCTGCCTCTGATTCCCCAACTTTGATTCCCAGCCTCTGATTCCCCAGCTCTGATTCCCCGCCTCTGATTCCCCGTGTTTGATTCCCTGCCTCTGATTCCCCGCCTCTGATTCCCCATCTCTGATTCACCGCCTTTGATTCGCCACCTCTGATTCCCCATATCTGATTCCCCACCTCTGTTTCCCCGCCT
This sequence comes from Narcine bancroftii, assembly GCF_036971445.1. Taxonomy (NCBI): domain Eukaryota; kingdom Metazoa; phylum Chordata; class Chondrichthyes; order Torpediniformes; family Narcinidae; genus Narcine; species Narcine bancroftii. The sequence goes on from NC_091475.1 coordinate 111,587,102, forward strand.
CTGACTCCCCATCTCTGATTCCCGGACTCTGATTCCCCACCTCTGATTCCCGGCCTCTTATTCCCAGCATCTGATTCCAGGCCTCTGATTCCCGTCCTCTGACTCCCCGCTTCTGATTCTGATTCCCTGCCTCTGATTCCCCATCTCTGATTCCGCACATCTGATTACCTGCCTCTGATTCCCCACCTCTGATTCCCCATATCTGATTCCCCGCCTCTGTTTCCACGCCTCTGATTCCCCGCCTCTGTTTCCCCATATCTAATTCCCCACCTCTGATGCCCCAACTCTGATTCCCCGCCTCTGATTCCACAGCTCTGATTCCCCGCCTCTGATTCCCCACATCCGATTCCCCATATCTGATTCCCCGCCTCTGTTTCCCCGCCCCTGATTCCCCGCCTCTGTTTCCCCATATCTGATTCCCCGCCTCTGATTCCCAACTATGATTCCCCGCCTCTTATTCCCCAGCTCTGATTCCCTGCCTCAGATTCCCCGCGTTCTATTCCCTGCCTCTGATTCCCCGCCTGTGATTCCCCATCTCTGATTCACCACCTCTGATTCCCCACCACTGATTCCCCATATCTAATTCCCCGCCTCTGTTTGCCCGCCTCTGATTCCCCGCCTCTGTTTCCCCATATCTGATTCCCCGCCTTTGAATCCCCAACACTGATTCCCTGCCTCTGATTCCCCAGCTTCATTCCCCGCCTTTGATTCCCCCCGTCTGATTCCCAGCCTCTGAATCCCCGTGTCTGAAAACCTGCCTCTGATTCCCCGCCTCTGATTCCCCATCTCAGATTCACCGCCTCTGATTCCCCACCTCTGATTCCCCATCTCTGATTCCGCACATCCGATTCCCTGCCTCTGATTCCCCGACTCTGATTCCCCACCTCTGATTCCCCAGCTCTGATTCCCCGCCTCTGATTCCCCAACTCTGATTCCCCAGCTCTGATTCCCCAGCTGTGATTCCCTGCCTCTGATTCCCCGTGTTTGATCCCCTGCCTCTGATTCCCCAGCTCTGATTCCCCATCTCTGATTCACCGCCTTTGATTCGCCACCTCTGATTCCCCATATCTGATTCCTCGCCACTGTTTCCCCGCCTCTGATTCCCCGCCTCTGATTCCCCATATCTCATTCCCCGCCTCTGATTCCCCATCTCTGATTCCCGGACTCTGATTCCCCACCTCTGATTCCCCAGCTGTGATTCCCCGCCTCTGATTCCCCGTGTTTGATCCCCTGCCTCTGATTCCCCAGCTCTGATTCCCCATCTCTGATTCACCGCCTTTGATTCGCCACCTCTGATTCCCCATATCTGATTCCTCGCCACTGTTTCCCCGCCTCTGATTCCCCGCCTCTGATTCCCCATATCTCATTCCCCGCCTCTGATTCCCCATCTCTGATTCCCGGACTCTGATTCCCCACCTCTGATTCCTGACCTCTTATTCCCGGCATCTGATTCCGGCCTCTGATTCCCGGCCTCTGATTCCCTGCTTCTGATTCTGATTCCCTGCCTCTGATTCCCCATTTCTGATTCCGCACATCTAATTCCCTGCCTCTGATTCCCCACCTCTGATTCCCCATATCTGAATCCCCGCCTCTGTTTCCCCGTCTCTGATTCCCCGCCTCTGTTTCCCCATATCTAAGTCCCCGCCTCTGATTCCCCAACTTTGATTCCCCACCTCTGATTCCCCAGCTCTGATTCCCCGCCTCTGATTCCCCACCTCTGATTCCCCATATCTGATTCCCAGCCTCTGTTTCCCCGCCTCTGATTCCCCAGCCCTGTTTCCCCATATCTGATTCCCTGCCTCTGATTCCCCAACATTGACTCCCAGCCTCTGATTCCCCAGCTCTGATTCCCCGCCTCTGATTCCCTGTGTTTGATTCCCTGCCTCTGATTCCCCGCCTCTGATTCCCCATCTCTGATTCACCGCCTTTGATTCGCCACCTCTGATTCCCCATATCTGATTCCCCACCTCTGTTTCCCCGCCTCTGATTCCCCGCCTCTGATTCCCCGCCTCTGATTCTCCATATCTCATTCCCCGCCTCTGACTCCCCATCTCTGATTCCCGGACTCTGATACCCCACCTCTGATTCCCGGCATCTTATTCCCAGCATCTGATTCCAGGCCTCTGATTCCCGGCCTCTGACTCCCCGCTTCAGATTCTGATTCCCTGCCTCTGATTCCCCATCTCTGATTCCACACATCTGATTACCTGCCTCTGATTCCCCACCTCTGATTCAACATATCTGATTCCCCGCCTCTGTTTCCACGCCTCTGATTCCCCGCCTCTGTTTCCCCATATCTAATTCCCCACCTCTGATGCCCCAACTCTGATTCCCCGCCTCTGATTCCACAGCTCTGATTCCCCGCCTCTGATTCCCCACATCCGATTCGCCATATCTGATTCCCCGCCTCTGTTTCCCAGCCCCTGATTCCCCGCCTCTGTTTCCGCATATCTGATTCCCCGCCTCTGATTCCCAACTATGATTCCCCGCCTCTTATTCCCCAGCTCTGATTCCCTGCCTCTGATTCCCCGCGTTCTATTCCCTGCCTCTGATTCCCCGCCTGTGATTCCCCATCTCTGATTCACCACCTCTGATTCCCCACCACTGATTCCCCCTATCTAATTCCCCACCTCTGTTTGCCCGCCTCTGATTCCCCGCCTCTGTTTCCCCATATCTGATTCCCCGCCTCTGAATCCCCAACTCTGATTCCCTGCCTCTGATTCCCCAGCTTCATTCCCCGCCTTTGATTCCCCCGTCTGATTCCCAGCCTCTGAATCCCCGTGTCTGATAACCTGCCTCTGATTCCCCACCTCTGATTCCCCATCTCAGATTCACCGCCTCTGATTCCCCACCTGTGATACCCCATCTCTGATTCCGCACATCCGATTCCCTGCCTCTGATTCCCCGACTCTGATTCCCCACCTCTGATTCCCCAGCTCTGATTCCCCGCCTCTGATTCCCCAACTCTGATTCCCCGCCCCTGATTCCCCAGCTGTGATTCCCCGCCTCTGATTCCCCGTGTTTGATCCCCTGCCTCTGATTCCCCATCTCTGATTCCCCATCTCTGATTCACCGCCTTTGATTCGCCACCTCTGATTCCCCATATCTGATTCCTCGCCACTGTTTCCCCGCCTCTGATTCCCCGCCTCTGATTCCCCATATCTCATTCCCCGCCTCTGATTCCCCATCTCTGATTCCCGGACTCTGATTCCCCACCTCTGATTCCCGACCTCTTATTCCCGGCATCTGATTCCGGCCTGTGATTCCCGGCCTCTGATTCCCTGCTTCTGATTCTGATTCCCTGCCTCTGATTCCCCATTTCTGATTCCGCAAATCTAATTCCCTGCCTCTGATTCCCCACCTCTGATTCCCCATATCTGAATCCCCGCCTCTGTTTCCCCGTCTCTGATTCCCCGCCTCTGTTTCCCCATATCTAAGTCCCCGCCTCTGATTCCCCAACTTTGATTCCCCACCTCTGATTCCCCAGCTCTGATTCCCCGCCTCTGATTCCACACCTCTGATTCCCCATATCTGATTCCCAGCCTCTGTTTCCCCGCCTCTGATTCCCCGCCTCTGTTTCCCCATATCTGATTCCCGGCCTCTGATTCCCCGCCTCTGATTCCCCGCTTCTGATTCCCTGCCTCTGATTCCCCATCTCCGATTCCGCACATCTGATTCCCTGCCTCTCATTCCCCGCCTCTGATTCCCCGCCACTGATTCCCTGCCTCTGATTCCCAACCTCTGATTCCCCATCTCTGATTCCCAGTGTTTGATTCCCCGCCTCTGTTTCCCCGCCTCTGATTCCCCGCCTCTGATTCCCCAACTCTAATTCCCCGCCTCTGATTCCCCATATCTGATTCCCCGCCTCTGTTTCCCCGCCTCTGATTCCCCGCCCCTGTTTCCCCATATCTGATTCCATGCCTCTGATTCCCCAACTTTGATTCCCAGCCTCTGATTCCCCAGCTCTGATTCCCCGCCTCTGATTCCCCGCATCTGATTCCCTGCATCTGATTCCAAGCCTCTGATTCCCTGCCTCTGATTCCCAACCTCTGATTCCCCACCTCTAATTCCCCATATCTGATTCCCAGCCTCTGTTTCCCCGCCTCTGATTCCCCGCCTCTGTTTCCCCATATCTGATTCCCGGCCTCTGATACCCCGCCTCTGATTCCCCGCCTCTGATTCCCTGCCTCTGATTCCCCATCTCCGATTCCGCACATCTGATTCCCTGCCTCTGATTCCCCGCCTCTGATTCCCCGCCTCTGATTCCCTGCCTCTGATTTCCAACCTCTGATTCCCCACCTCTGATTCCCCGTGTTTGATTCCCCGCCTATGTTTCCCCGCCTCTGATTCCCCGCCTCTGTTTCCCAATATCTAAGTCCCCGCCTCTGATTCCCCAACTCTAATTCCCCACCTCTGATTCCCCAGCTCTGATTCCCCGCCTCTGATTCCCTGCATCTGATTCCCTGCATCTGATTCCAAGCCTCTGATTCCCTGCCTCTGATTCCCAACCTCTGAGTCCCCACCTCTGATTCCCCATATCTGATTCCCAGCATCTGTTTCCCCGCCTCTGATTCCCCGCATCTGTTTCCCCATATCTGATTCCCGGCCTCTGGTTCCCCGCCTCTGATTCCCCGCCTCTGATTCCCTGCCTCTGATTCCCCATCTCCGATTCCGCACATCTGATTCGCTGCCTCTGATGCCCCGCCTCTGATTTCCCGCCTCTGATTCCCTGCCTCTGATTCCCAACCTCTGATTCCCCACCTCTGATTCCCCGTGTTTGATTCCCCGCCTCTGTATCCCCGCCTCTGATTCCCCGCCTCTGATTCCCCAACGCTAATTCCCCGCCTCTGATTCCCCATATCTGATTCCCCGCCTCTGTTTCCCCGCCTCTGATTCCCCGCCCCTGTTTCCCCATATCTGATTCCCTGCCTCTGATTCCCCAACTTTGATTCCCAGCCTCTGATTCCCCAGCTCTCATTCCCCGCCTCTGATTCCCCGCATCTGATTCACTGCATCTGATTCCAAGCCTCTGATTCCCTGCCTCTGATTCCCAACCTCTGATTCCCCATATCTGATTCCCAGCCTCTGTTTCCCCGCCTCTGATTCCCCGCCTCTGTTTCCCCATATCTGATTCCCGGCCTCTGATTCCCCGCATCTGATTCCCCGCCTCTGATTCCATGACTCTGATTCCCCGCCTCTGTTTCCCCATATCTAATTCCCCACCTCTGATGCCCCAACTCTGATTCCCCGCCTCTGATTCCACAGCTCTGATTCCCCGCCTCTGATTCCCCACATCCGATTCCCCATATCTGATTCCTCGCCACTGTTTCCCCGCCTCTGATTCCCCGCCTCTGATTCCCCATATCTCATTCCCCGCCTCTGATTCCCCATCTCTGATTCCCGGACTCTGATTCCCCACCTCTGATTCCCCAGCTGTGATTCCCCGCCTCTGATTCCCCGTGTTTGATCCCCTGCCTCTGATTCCCCAGCTCTGATTCCCCATCTCTGATTCACCGCCTTTGATTCGCCACCTCTGATTCCCCATATCTGATTCCTCGCCACTGTTTCCCCGCCTCTGATTCCCCGCCTCTGATTCCCCATATCTCATTCCCCGCCTCTGATTCCCCATCTCTGATTCCCGGACTCTGATTCCCCACCTCTGATTCCTGACCTCTTATTCCCGGCATCTGATTCCGGCCTCTGATTCCCGGCCTCTGACTCCCTGCTTCTGATTCTGATTCCCTGCCTCTGATTCCCCATTTCTGATTCCGCACATCTAATTCCCTGCCTCTGATTCCCCACCTCTGATTCCCCATATCTGAATCCCCGCCTCTGTTTCCCCGTCTCTGATTCCCCGCCTCTGTTTCCCCATATCTAAGTCCCCGCCTCTGATTCCCCAACTTTGATTCCCCACCTCTGATTCCCCAGCTCTGATTCCCCGCCTCTGATTCCCCACCTCTGATTCCCCATATCTGATTCCCAGCCTCTGTTTCCCCGCCTCTGATTCCCCAGCCCTGTTTCCCCATATCTGATTCCCTGCCTCTGATTCCCCAACATTGATTCCCAGCCTCTGATTCCCCAGCTCTGATTCCCCGCCTCTGATTCCCCGTGTTTGATTCCCTGCCTCTGATTCCCCGCCTCTGATTCCCCATCTCTGATTCACCGCCTTTGATTCGCCACCTCTGATTCCCCATATCTGATTCCCCACCTCTGTTTCCCCGCCTCTGATTCCCCGCCTCTGATTCCCCGCCTCTGATTCTCCATATCTCATTCCCCGCCTCTGACTCCCCATCTCTGATTCCCGGACTCTGATACCCCACCTCTGATTCCCGGCATCTTATTCCCAGATTCTGATTCCAGGCCTCTGATTCCCGGCATCTGACTCCCCGCTTCAGATTCTGATTCCCTGCCTCTGATTCCCCATCTCTGATTCCACACATCTGATTACCTGCCTCTGATTCCCCACCTCTGATTCAACATATCTGATTCCCCGCCTCTGTTTCCACGCCTCTGATTCCCCGCCTCTGTTTCCCCATATCTAATTCCCCACCTCTGATGCCCCAACTCTGATTCCCCGCCTCTGATTCCACAGCTCTGATTCCCCGCCTCTGATTCCCCACATCCGATTCCCCATATCTGAATCCCTGCCTCTGTTTCCCAGCCCCTGATTCCCCGCCTCTGTTTCCGCATATCTGATTCCCCGCCTCTGATTCCCAACTATGATTCCCCGCCTCTTATTCCCCAGCTCTGATTCCCTGCCTCTGATTCCCCGCGTTCTATTCCCTGCCTCTGATTCCCCGCCTGTGATTCCCCATCTCTGATTCACCACCTCTGATTCCCCACCACTGATTCCCCCTATCTAATTCCCCACCTCTGTTTGCCCGCCTCTGATTCCCCGCATCTGTTTCCCCATATCTGATTCCCCGCCTCTGAATCCCCAACTCTGATTCCCTGCCTCTGATTCCCCAGCTTCATTCCCCGCCTTTGATTCCCCCCGTCTGATTCCCAGCCTCTGAATCCCCGTGTCTGATAACCTGCCTCTGATTCCCCGCCTCTGATTCCCAATCTCACATTCACCGCCTCTGATTCCCCACCTGTGATTCCCCATCTCTGATTCCGCACATCCGATTCCCTGCCTCTGATTCCCCGACTCTGATTCCCCACCTCTGATTCCCCAGCTCTGATTCCCCGCCTCTGATTCCCCAACTCTGATTCCCCGCCTCTGATTCCCCAGCTCTGATTCCCCGCCTCTGATTCCCCGTGTTTGATCCCCTGCCTCTGATTCCCCATCTCTGATTCCCCATCTCTGATTCACCGCCTTTGATTCGCCACCTCTGATTCCCCATATCTGATTCCTCGCCACTGTTTCCCCGCCTCTGATTCCCCGCCTCTGATTCCCCATATCTCATTCCCCGCCTCTGATTCCCCATCTCTGATTCCCGGACTCTGATTCCCAACCTCTGATTCCCGACCTCTTATTCCCGGCATCTGATTCCGGCCTGTGATTCCCGGCCTCTGATTCCCTGCTTCTGATTCTGATTCCCTGCCTCTGATTCCCCATTTCTGATTCCGCACATCTAATTCCCTGCCTCTGATTCCCCACCTCTGATTCCCCATATCTGAATCCCCGCCTCTGTTTCCCCAACTTTGATTCCCCACCTCTGATTCCCCAGCTCTGATTCCCCGCCTCTGATTCCACACCTCTGATTCCCCATATCTGATTCCCAGCCTCTGTTTCCCCGCCTCTGATTCCCCGCCTCTGTTTCCCCATATCTGATTCCCGGCCTCTGATTCCCCGCCTCTGATTCCCCGCTTCTGATTCCCTGCCTCTGATTCCCCATCTCCGATTCCGCACATCTGATTCCCTGCCTCTCATTCCCCGCCTCTGATTCCCCGCCACTGATTCCCTGCCTCTGATTCCCAACCTCTGATTCCCCACCTCTGATTCCCAGTGTTTGATTCCCCGCCTCTGTTTCCCCGCCTCTGATTCCCCGCCTCTGATTCCCCAACTCTAATTCCCCGCCTCTGATTCCCCATATCTGATTCCCCGCCTCTGTTTCCCCGCCTCTGATTCCCCGCCCCTGTTTCCCCATATCTGATTCCATGCCTCTGATTCCCCAACTTTGATTCCCAGCCTCTGATTCCCCAGCTCTGATTCCCCGCCTCTGATTCCCCGCATCTGATTCCCTGCATCTGATTCCAAGCCTCTGATTCCCTGCCTCTGATTCCCAACCTCTGATTCCCCACCTCTAATTCCCCATATCTGATTCCCAGCCTCTGTTTCCCCGCCTCTGATTCCCCGCCTCTGTTTCCCCATATCTGATTCCCGGCCTCTGATACCCCGCCTCTGATACCCCGCCTCTGATTCCCTGCCTCTGATTCCCCATCTCTGATTCCGCACATCTGATTCCCTGCCTCTGATTCCCCGCCTCTGATTCCCCGCCTCTGATTCCCTGCCTCTGATTTCCAACCTCTGATTCCCCACCTCTGATTCCCCGTGTTTGATTCCCCGCCTATGTTTCCCCGCCTCTGATTCCCCGCCTCTGTTTCCCAATATCTAAGTCCCCGCCTCTGATTCCCCAACTCTAATTCCCCACCTCTGATTCCCCAGCTCTGATTCCCCGCCTCTGATTCCCTGCATCTGATTCCCTGCATCTGATTCCAAGCCTCTGATTCCCTGCCTCTGATTCCCAACCTCTGAGTCCCCACCTCTGATTCCCCATATCTGATTCCCAGCATCTGTTTCCCCGCCTCTGATTCCCCGCCTCTGTTTCCCCATATCTGATTCCCGGCCTCTGGTTCCCCGCCTCTGATTCCCCGCCTCTGATTCCCTGCCTCTGATTCCCCATCTCCGATTCCGCACATCTGATTCGCTGCCTCTGATGCCCCGCCTCTGATTTCCCGCCTCTGATTCCCTGCCTCTGATTCCCAACCTCTGATTCCCCACCTCTGATTCCCCGTGTTTGATTCCCCGCCTCTGTATCCCCGCCTCTGATTCCCCGCCTCTGATTCCCCAACGCTAATTCCCCGCCTCTGATTCCCCATATCTGATTCCCCGCCTCTGTTTCCCCGCCTCTGATTCCCCGCCCCTGTTTCCCCATATCTGATTCCCTGCCTCTGATTCCCCAACTTTGATTCGCAGCCTCTGATTCCCCAGCTCTCATTCCCCGCCTCTGATTCCCCGCATCTGATTCACTGCATCTGATTCCAAGCCTCTGATTCCCTGCCTCTGATTCCCAACCTCTGATTCCCCACCTCTGATTCCCCATATCTGATTCCCAGCCTCTGTTTCCCCGCCTCTGATTCCCCGCCTCTGTTTCCCCATATCTGATTCCCGGCCTCTGATTCCCCGCATCTGATTCCCCGCCTCTGATTCCCTGACTCTGATTCCCCGCCTCTGATTCAACATATCTGATTCCCCGCCTCTGTTTCCACGCCTCTGATTCCCCGCCTCTGTTTCCCCATATCTAATTCCCCACCTCTGATGCCCCAACTCTGATTCCCCGCCTCTGATTCCACAGCTCTGATTCCCCGCCTCTGATTCCTCACATCCGATTCCCCATATCTGAATCCCTGCCTCTGTTTCCCAGCCCCTGATTCCCCGCCTCTGTTTCCGCATATCTGATTCCCCGCCTCTGATTCCCAACTATGATTCCCCGCCTCTTATTCCCCAGCTCTGATTCCCTGCCTCTGATTCCCCGCGTTCTATTCCCTGCCTCTGATTCCCCGCCTGTGATTCCCCATCTCTGATTCACCACCTCTGATTCCCCACCACTGATTCCCCCTATCTAATTCCCCACCTCTGTTTGCCCGCCTCTGATTCCCCGCCTCTGTTTCCCCATATCTGATTCCCCGCCTCTGAATCCCCAACTCTGATTCCCTGCCTCTGATTCCCCAGCTTCATTCCCCGCCTTTGATTCCCCCCGTCTGATTCCCAGCCTCTGAATCCCCGTGTCTGATAACCTGCCTCTGATTCCCCGCCTCTGATTCCCAATCTCACATTCACCGCCTCTGATTCCCCACCTGTGATTCCCCATCTCTGATTCCGCACATCCGATTCCCTGCCTCTGATTCCCCGACTCTGATTCCCCACCTCTGATTCCCCAGCTCTGATTCCCCGCCTCTGATTCCCCAACTCTGATTCCCCGCCTCTGATTCCCCAGCTCTGATTCCCCGCCTCTGATTCCCCGTGTTTGATCCCCTGCCTCTGATTCCCCATCTCTGATTCCCCATCTCTGATTCACCGCCTTTGATTCGCCACCTCTGATTCCCCATATCTGATTCCTCGCCACTGTTTCCCCGCCTCTGATTCCCCGCCTCTGATTCCCCATATCTCATTCCCCGCCTCTGATTCCCCATCTCTGATTCCCGGACTCTGATTCCCAACCTCTGATTCCCGACCTCTTATTCCCGGCATCTGATTCCGGCCTGTGATTCCCGGCCTCTGATTCCCTGCTTCTGATTCTGATTCCCTGCCTCTGATTCCCCATTTCTGATTCCGCACATCTAATTCCCTGCCTCTGATTCCCCACCTCTGATTCCCCATATCTGAATCCCCGCCTCTGTTTCCCCAACTTTGATTCCCCACCTCTGATTCCCCAGCTCTGATTCCCCGCCTCTGATTCCACACCTCTGATTCCCCATATCTGATTCCCAACCTCTGTTTCCCCGCCTCTGATTCCCCGCCTCTGTTTCCCCATATCTGATTCCCGGCCTCTGATTCCCCGCCTCTGATTCCCCGCTTCTGATTCCCTGCCTCTGATTCCCCATCTCCGATTCCGCACATCTGATTCCCTGCCTCTCATTCCCCGCCTCTGATTCCCCGCCACTGATTCCCTGCCTCTGATTCCCAACCTCTGATTCCCCACCTCTGATTCCCAGTGTTTGATTCCCCGCCTCTGTTTCCCCGCCTCTGATTCCCCGCCTCTGATTCCCCAACTCTAATTCCCCGCCTCTGATTCCCCATATCTGATTCCCCGCCTCTGTTTCCCCGCCTCTGATTCCCCGCCCCTGTTTCCCCATATCTGATTCCATGCCTCTGATTCCCCAACTTTGATTCCCAGCCTCTGATTCCCCAGCTCTGATTCCCCGCCTCTGATTCCCCGCATCTGATTCCCTGCATCTGATTCCAAGCCTCTGATTCCCTGCCTCTGATTCCCAACCTCTGATTCCCCACCTCTAATTCCCCATATCTGATTCCCAGCCTCTGTTTCCCCGCCTCTGATTCCCCGCCTCTGTTTCCCCATATCTGATTCCCGGCCTCTGATACCCCGCCTCTGATACCCCGCCTCTGATTCCCTGCCTCTGATTCCCCATCTCTGATTCCGCACATCTGATTCCCTGCCTCTGATTCCCCGCCTCTGATTCCCCGCCTCTGATTCCCTGCCTCTGATTTCCAACCTCTGATTCCCCACCTCTGATTCCCCGTGTTTGATTCCCCGCCTATGTTTCCCCGCCTCTGATTCCCCGCCTCTGTTTCCCAATATCTAAGTCCCCGCCTCTGATTCCCCAACTCTAATTCCCCACCTCTGATTCCCCAGCTCTGATTCCCCGCCTCTGATTCCCTGCATCTGATTCCCTGCATCTGATTCCAAGCCTCTGATTCCCTGCCTCTGATTCCCAACCTCTGAGTCCCCACCTCTGATTCCCCATATCTGATTCCCAGCATCTGTTTCCCCGCCTCTGATTCCCCGCCTCTGTTTCCCCATATCTGATTCCCGGCCTCTGGTTCCCCGCCTCTGATTCCCCGCCTCTGATTCCCTGCCTCTGATTCCCCATCTCCGATTCCGCACATCTGATTCGCTGCCTCTGATGCCCCGCCTCTGATTTCCCGCCTCTGATTCCCTGCCTCTGATTCCCAACCTCTGATTCCCCACCTCTGATTCCCCGTGTTTGATTCCCCGCCTCTGTATCCCCGCCTCTGATTCCCCGCCTCTGATTCCCCAACGCTAATTCCCCGCCTCTGATTCCCCATATCTGATTCCCCGCCTCTGTTTCCCCGCCTCTGATTCCCCGCCCCTGTTTCCCCATATCTGATTCCCTGCCTCTGATTCCCCAACTTTGATTCGCAGCCTCTGATTCCCCAGCTCTCATTCCCCGCCTCTGATTCCCCGCATCTGATTCACTGCATCTGATTCCAAGCCTCTGATTCCCTGCCTCTGATTCCCAACCTCTGATTCCCCACCTCTGATTCCCCATATCTGATTCCCAGCCTCTGTTTCCCCGCCTCTGATTCCCCGCCTCTGTTTCCCCATATCTGATTCCCGGCCTCTGATTCCCCGCATCTGATTCCCCGCCTCTGATTCCCTGACTCTGATTCCCCGCCTCTGATTCAACATATCTGATTCCCCGCCTCTGTTTCCACGCCTCTGATTCCCCGCCTCTGTTTCCCCATATCTGATTCCCGGCCTCTGATTCCCCGCATCTGATTCCCCGCCTCTGATTCCCTGACTCTGATTCCCCGCCTCTGTTTCCCCATATCTAATTCCCCACCTCTGATGCCCCAACTCTGATTCCCCGCCTCTGATTCCACAGCTCTGATTCCCCGCCTCTGATTCCCCACATCCGATTCCCCATATCTGATTCCCCGCCTCTGTTTCCCAGCCCCTGATTCCCCGCCTCTGTTTCCGCATATCTGATTCCCCGCCTCTGATTCCCAACTATGATTCCCCGCCTCTTATTCCCCAGCTCTGATTCCCTGCCTCTGATTCCCCGCGTTCTATTCCCTGCCTCTGATTCCCCGCCTGTGATTCCCCATCTCTGATTCACCACCTCTGATTCCCCACCACTGATTCCCCCTATCTAATTCCCCACCTCTGTTTGCCCGCCTCTGATTCCCCGCCTCTGTTTCCCCATATCTGATTCCCCGCCTCTGAATCCCCAACTCTGATTCCCTGCCTCTGATTCCCCAGCTTCATTCCCCGCCTTTGATTCCCCCCGTCTGATTCCCAGCCTCTGAATCCCCGTGTCTGATAACCTGCCTCTGATTCCCCGCCTCTGATTCCCCATCTCAGATTCACCGCCTCTGATTCCCCACCTCTGATTCCCCATCTCTGATTCCGCACATCCGATTCCCTGCCTCTGATTCCCCGACTCTGATTCCCCACCTCTGATTCCCCAGCTCTGATTCCCCGCCTCTGATTCCCCAACTCTGATTCCCCGCCTCTGATTCCCCAGCTCTGATTCCCCGCCTCTGATTCCCCGTGTTTGATCCCCTGCCTCTGATTCCCCATCTCTGATTCCCCATCTCTGATTCACCGCCTTTGATTCGCCACCTCTGATTCCCCATATCTGATTCCTCGCCACTGTTTCCCCGCCTCTGATTCCCCGCCTCTGATTCCCCATATCTCATTCCCCGCCTCTGATTCCCCATCTCTGATTCCCGGACTCTGATTCCCCACCTCTGATTCCCGACCTCTTATTCCCGGCATCTGATTCCGGCCTGTGATTCCCGGCCTCTGATTCCCTGCTTCTGATTCTGATTCCCTGCCTCTGATTCCCCATTTCTGATTCCGCACATCTAATTCCCTGCCTCTGATTCCCCACCTCTGATTCCCCATATCTGAATCCCCGCCTCTGTTTCCCCAACTTTGATTCCCCACCTCTGATTCCCCAGCTCTGATTCCCCGCCTCTGATTCCACACCTCTGATTCCCCATATCTGATTCCCAGCCTCTGTTTCCCCGCCTCTGATTCCCCGCCTCTGTTTCCCCATATCTGATTCCCGGCCTCTGATTCCCCGCCTCTGATTCCCCGCTTCTGATTCCCTGCCTCTGATTCCCCATCTCCGATTCCGCACATCTGATTCCCTGCCTCTCATTCCATGCCTCTGATTCCCCAACTTTGATTCCCAGCCTCTGATTCCCCAGCTCTGATTCCCCGCCTCTGATTCCCCGCATCTGATTCCCTGCATCTGATTCCAAGCCTCTGATTCCCTGCCTCTGATTCCCAACCTCTGATTCCCCACCTCTAATTCCCCATATCTGATTCCCAGCCTCTGTTTCCCCGCCTCTGATTCCCCGCCTCTGTTTCCCCATATCTGATTCCCGGCCTCTGATACCCCGCCTCTGATACCCCGCCTCTGATTCCCTGCCTCTGATTCCCCATCTCTGATTCCGCACATCTGATTCCCTGCCTCTGATTCCCCGCCTCTGATTCCCCGCCTCTGATTCCCTGCCTCTGATTTCCAACCTCTGATTCCCCACCTCTGATTCCCCGTGTTTGATTCCCCGCCTATGTTTCCCCGCCTCTGATTCCCCGCCTCTGTTTCCCAATATCTAAGTCCCCGCCTCTGATTCCCCAACTCTAATTCCCCACCTCTGATTCCCCAGCTCTGATTCCCCGCCTCTGATTCCCTGCATCTGATTCCCTGCATCTGATTCCAAGCCTCTGATTCCCTGCCTCTGATTCCCAACCTCTGAGTCCCCACCTCTGATTCCCCATATCTGATTCCCAGCATCTGTTTCCCCGCCTCTGATTCCCCGCCTCTGTTTCCCCATATCTGATTCCCGGCCTCTGGTTCCCCGCCTCTGATTCCCCGCCTCTGATTCCCTGCCTCTGATTCCCCATCTCCGATTCCGCACATCTGATTCGCTGCCTCTGATGCCCCGCCTCTGATTTCCCGCCTCTGATTCCCTGCCTCTGATTCCCAACCTCTGATTCCCCACCTCTGATTCCCCGTGTTTGATTCCCCGCCTCTGTATCCCCGCCTCTGATTCCCCGCCTCTGATTCCCCAACGCTAATTCCCCGCCTCTGATTCCCCATATCTGATTCCCCGCCTCTGTTTCCCCGCCTCTGATTCCCCGCCCCTGTTTCCCCATATCTGATTCCCTGCCTCTGATTCCCCAACTTTGATTCGCAGCCTCTGATTCCCCAGCTCTCATTCCCCGCCTCTGATTCCCCGCATCTGATTCACTGCATCTGATTCCAAGCCTCTGATTCCCTGCCTCTGATTCCCAACCTCTGATTCCCCACCTCTGATTCCCCATATCTGATTCCCAGCCTCTGTTTCCCCGCCTCTGATTCCCCGCCTCTGTTTCCCCATATCTGATTCCCGGCCTCTGATTCCCCGCATCTGATTCCCCGCCTCTGATTCCCTGACTCTGATTCCCCGCCTCTGATTCAACATATCTGATTCCCCGCCTCTGTTTCCACGCCTCTGATTCCCCGCCTCTGTTTCCCCATATCTAATTCCCCACCTCTGATGCCCCAACTCTGATTCCCCGCCTCTGATTCCACAGCTCTGATTCCCCGCCTCTGATTCCCCACATCCGATTCCCCATATCTGAATCCCTGCCTCTGTTTCCCAGCCCCTGATTCCCCGCCTCTGTTTCCGCATATCTGATTCCCCGCCTCTGATTCCCAACTATGATTCCCCGCCTCTTATTCCCCAGCTCTGATTCCCTGCCTCTGATTCCCCGCGTTCTATTCCCTGCCTCTGATTCCCCGCCTGTGATTCCCCATCTCTGATTCACCACCTCTGATTCCCCACCACTGATTCCCCCTATCTAATTCCCCACCTCTGTTTGCCCGCCTCTGATTCCCCGCCTCTGTTTCCCCATATCTGATTCCCCGCCTCTGAATCCCCAACTCTGATTCCCTGCCTCTGATTCCCCAGCTTCATTCCCCGCCTTTGATTCCCCCCGTCTGATTCCCAGCCTCTGAATCCCCGTGTCTGATAACCTGCCTCTGATTCCCCGCCTCTGATTCCCAATCTCACATTCACCGCCTCTGATTCCCCACCTGTGATTCCCCATCTCTGATTCCGCACATCCGATTCCCTGCCTCTGATTCCCCGACTCTGATTCCCCACCTCTGATTCCCCAGCTCTGATTCCCCGCCTCTGATTCCCCAGCTCTGATTCCCCGCCTCTGATTCCCCAGCTCTGATTCCCCGCCTCTGATTCCCCGTGTTTGATCCCCTGCCTCTGATTCCCCATCTCTGATTCCCCATCTCTGATTCACCGCCTTTGATTCGCCACCTCTGATTCCCCATATCTGATTCCTCGCCACTGTTTCCCCGCCTCTGATTCCCCGCCTCTGATTCCCCATATCTCATTCCCCGCCTCTGATTCCCCATCTCTGATTCCCGGACTCTGATTCCCAACCTCTGATTCCCGACCTCTTATTCCCGGCATCTGATTCCGGCCTGTGATTCCCGGCCTCTGATTCCCTGCTTCTGATTCTGATTCCCTGCCTCTGATTCCCCATTTCTGATTCCGCACATCTAATTCCCTGCCTCTGATTCCCCACCTCTGATTCCCCATATCTGAATCCCCGCCTCTGTTTCCCCAACTTTGATTCCCCACCTCTGATTCCCCAGCTCTGATTCCCCGCCTCTGATTCCACACCTCTGATTCCCCATATCTGATTCCCAACCTCTGTTTCCCCGCCTCTGATTCCCCGCCTCTGTTTCCCCATATCTGATTCCCGGCCTCTGATTCCCCGCCTCTGATTCCCCGCTTCTGATTCCCTGCCTCTGATTCCCCATCTCCGATTCCGCACATCTGATTCCCTGCCTCTCATTCCCCGCCTCTGATTCCCCGCCACTGATTCCCTGCCTCTGATTCCCAACCTCTGATTCCCCACCTCTGATTCCCAGTGTTTGATTCCCCGCCTCTGTTTCCCCGCCTCTGATTCCCCGCCTCTGATTCCCCAACTCTAATTCCCCGCCTCTGATTCCCCATATCTGATTCCCCGCCTCTGTTTCCCCGCCTCTGATTCCCCGCCCCTGTTTCCCCATATCTGATTCCATGCCTCTGATTCCCCAACTTTGATTCCCAGCCTCTGATTCCCCAGCTCTGATTCCCCGCCTCTGATTCCCCGCATCTGATTCCCTGCATCTGATTCCAAGCCTCTGATTCCCTGCCTCTGATTCCCAACCTCTGATTCCCCACCTCTAATTCCCCATATCTGATTCCCAGCCTCTGTTTCCCCGCCTCTGATTCCCCGCCTCTGTTTCCCCATATCTGATTCCCGGCCTCTGATACCCCGCCTCTGATACCCCGCCTCTGATTCCCTGCCTCTGATTCCCCATCTCTGATTCCGCACATCTGATTCCCTGCCTCTGATTCCCCGCCTCTGATTCCCCGCCTCTGATTCCCTGCCTCTGATTTCCAACCTCTGATTCCCCACCTCTGATTCCCCGTGTTTGATTCCCCGCCTATGTTTCCCCGCCTCTGATTCCCCGCCTCTGTTTCCCAATATCTAAGTCCCCGCCTCTGATTCCCCAACTCTAATTCCCCACCTCTGATTCCCCAGCTCTGATTCCCCGCCTCTGATTCCCTGCATCTGATTCCCTGCATCTGATTCCAAGCCTCTGATTCCCTGCCTCTGATTCCCAACCTCTGAGTCCCCACCTCTGATTCCCCATATCTGATTCCCAGCATCTGTTTCCCCGCCTCTGATTCCCCGCCTCTGTTTCCCCATATCTGATTCCCGGCCTCTGGTTCCCCGCCTCTGATTCCCCGCCTCTGATTCCCTGCCTCTGATTCCCCATCTCCGATTCCGCACATCTGATTCGCTGCCTCTGATGCCCCGCCTCTGATTTCCCGCCTCTGATTCCCTGCCTCTGATTCCCAACCTCTGATTCCCCACCTCTGATTCCCCGTGTTTGATTCCCCGCCTCTGTATCCCCGCCTCTGATTCCCCGCCTCTGATTCCCCAACGCTAATTCCCCGCCTCTGATTCCCCATATCTGATTCCCCGCCTCTGTTTCCCCGCCTCTGATTCCCCGCCCCTGTTTCCCCATATCTGATTCCCTGCCTCTGATTCCCCAACTTTGATTCGCAGCCTCTGATTCCCCAGCTCTCATTCCCCGCCTCTGATTCCCCGCATCTGATTCACTGCATCTGATTCCAAGCCTCTGATTCCCTGCCTCTGATTCCCAACCTCTGATTCCCCACCTCTGATTCCCCATATCTGATTCCCAGCCTCTGTTTCCCCGCCTCTGATTCCCCGCCTCTGTTTCCCCATATCTGATTCCCGGCCTCTGATTCCCCGCATCTGATTCCCCGCCTCTGATTCCCTGACTCTGATTCCCCGCCTCTGATTCAACATATCTGATTCCCCGCCTCTGTTTCCACGCCTCTGATTCCCCGCCTCTGTTTCCCCATATCTGATTCCCGGCCTCTGATTCCCCGCATCTGATTCCCCGCCTCTGATTCCCTGACTCTGATTCCCCGCCTCTGTTTCCCCATATCTAATTCCCCACCTCTGATGCCCCAACTCTGATTCCCCGCCTCTGATTCCACAGCTCTGATTCCCCGCCTCTGATTCCCCACATCCGATTCCCCATATCTGATTCCCCGCCTCTGTTTCCCAGCCCCTGATTCCCCGCCTCTGTTTCCGCATATCTGATTCCCCGCCTCTGATTCCCAACTATGATTCCCCGCCTCTTATTCCCCAGCTCTGATTCCCTGCCTCTGATTCCCCGCGTTCTATTCCCTGCCTCTGATTCCCCGCCTGTGATTCCCCATCTCTGATTCACCACCTCTGATTCCCCACCACTGATTCCCCCTATCTAATTCCCCACCTCTGTTTGCCCGCCTCTGATTCCCCGCCTCTGTTTCCCCATATCTGATTCCCCGCCTCTGAATCCCCAACTCTGATTCCCTGCCTCTGATTCCCCAGCTTCATTCCCCGCCTTTGATTCCCCCCGTCTGATTCCCAGCCTCTGAATCCCCGTGTCTGATAACCTGCCTCTGATTCCCCGCCTCTGATTCCCCATCTCAGATTCACCGCCTCTGATTCCCCACCTCTGATTCCCCATCTCTGATTCCGCACATCCGATTCCCTGCCTCTGATTCCCCGACTCTGATTCCCCACCTCTGATTCCCCAGCTCTGATTCCCCGCCTCTGATTCCCCAACTCTGATTCCCCGCCTCTGATTCCCCAGCTCTGATTCCCCGCCTCTGATTCCCCGTGTTTGATCCCCTGCCTCTGATTCCCCATCTCTGATTCCCCATCTCTGATTCACCGCCTTTGATTCGCCACCTCTGATTCCCCATATCTGATTCCTCGCCACTGTTTCCCCGCCTCTGATTCCCCGCCTCTGATTCCCCATATCTCATTCCCCGCCTCTGATTCCCCATCTCTGATTCCCGGACTCTGATTCCCCACCTCTGATTCCCGACCTCTTATTCCCGGCATCTGATTCCGGCCTGTGATTCCCGGCCTCTGATTCCCTGCTTCTGATTCTGATTCCCTGCCTCTGATTCCCCATTTCTGATTCCGCACATCTAATTCCCTGCCTCTGATTCCCCACCTCTGATTCCCCATATCTGAATCCCCGCCTCTGTTTCCCCAACTTTGATTCCCCACCTCTGATTCCCCAGCTCTGATTCCCCGCCTCTGATTCCACACCTCTGATTCCCCATATCTGATTCCCAGCCTCTGTTTCCCCGCCTCTGATTCCCCGCCTCTGTTTCCCCATATCTGATTCCCGGCCTCTGATTCCCCGCCTCTGATTCCCCGCTTCTGATTCCCTGCCTCTGATTCCCCATCTCCGATTCCGCACATCTGATTCCCTGCCTCTCATTCCCCGCCTCTGATTCCCCGCCACTGATTCCCTGCCTCTGATTCCCAACCTCTGATTCCCCACCTCTGATTCCCAGTGTTTGATTCCCCGCCTCTGTTTCCCCGCCTCTGATTCCCCGCCTCTGATTCCCCAACTCTAATTCCCCGCCTCTGATTCCCCATATCTGATTCCCCGCCTCTGTTTCCCCGCCTCTGATTCCCCGCCCCTGTTTCCCCATATCTGATTCCATGCCTCTGATTCCCCAACTTTGATTCCCAGCCTCTGATTCCCCAGCTCTGATTCCCCGCCTCTGATTCCCCGCATCTGATTCCCTGCATCTGATTCCAAGCCTCTGATTCCCTGCCTCTGATTCCCAACCTCTGATTCCCCACCTCTAATTCCCCATATCTGATTCCCAGCCTCTGTTTCCCCGCCTCTGATTCCCCGCCTCTGTTTCCCCATATCTGATTCCCGGCCTCTGATACCCCGCCTCTGATACCCCGCCTCTGATTCCCTGCCTCTGATTCCCCATCTCTGATTCCGCACATCTGATTCCCTGCCTCTGATTCCCCGCCTCTGATTCCCCGCCTCTGATTCCCTGCCTCTGATTTCCAACCTCTGATTCCCCACCTCTGATTCCCCGTGTTTGATTCCCCGCCTATGTTTCCCCGCCTCTGATTCCCCGCCTCTGTTTCCCAATATCTAAGTCCCCGCCTCTGATTCCCCAACTCTAATTCCCCACCTCTGATTCCCCAGCTCTGATTCCCCGCCTCTGATTCCCTGCATCTGATTCCCTGCATCTGATTCCAAGCCTCTGATTCCCTGCCTCTGATTCCCAACCTCTGAGTCCCCACCTCTGATTCCCCATATCTGATTCCCAGCATCTGTTTCCCCGCCTCTGATTCCCCGCCTCTGTTTCCCCATATCTGATTCCCGGCCTCTGGTTCCCCGCCTCTGATTCCCCGCCTCTGATTCCCTGCCTCTGATTCCCCATCTCCGATTCCGCACATCTGATTCGCTGCCTCTGATGCCCCGCCTCTGATTTCCCGCCTCTGATTCCCTGCCTCTGATTCCCAACCTCTGATTCCCCACCTCTGATTCCCCGTGTTTGATTCCCCGCCTCTGTATCCCCGCCTCTGATTCCCCGCCTCTGATTCCCCAACGCTAATTCCCCGCCTCTGATTCCCCATATCTGATTCCCCGCCTCTGTTTCCCCGCCTCTGATTCCCCGCCCCTGTTTCCCCATATCTGATTCCCTGCCTCTGATTCCCCAACTTTGATTCGCAGCCTCTGATTCCCCAGCTCTCATTCCCCGCCTCTGATTCCCCGCATCTGATTCACTGCATCTGATTCCAAGCCTCTGATTCCCTGCCTCTGATTCCCAACCTCTGATTCCCCACCTCTGATTCCCCATATCTGATTCCCAGCCTCTGTTTCCCCGCCTCTGATTCCCCGCCTCTGTTTCCCCATATCTGATTCCCGGCCTCTGATTCCCCGCATCTGATTCCCCGCCTCTGATTCCCTGACTCTGATTCCCCGCCTCTGATTCAACATATCTGATTCCCCGCCTCTGTTTCCACGCCTCTGATTCCCCGCCTCTGTTTCCCCATATCTAATTCCCCACCTCTGATGCCCCAACTCTGATTCCCCGCCTCTGATTCCACAGCTCTGATTCCCCGCCTCTGATTCCCCACATCCGATTCCCCATATCTGAATCCCTGCCTCTGTTTCCCAGCCCCTGATTCCCCGCCTCTGTTTCCGCATATCTGATTCCCCGCCTCTGATTCCCAACTATGATTCCCCGCCTCTTATTCCCCAGCTCTGATTCCCTGCCTCTGATTCCCCGCGTTCTATTCCCTGCCTCTGATTCC
This sequence comes from Narcine bancroftii, assembly GCF_036971445.1. NCBI lineage: Eukaryota > Metazoa > Chordata > Chondrichthyes > Torpediniformes > Narcinidae > Narcine > Narcine bancroftii. The sequence continues at coordinate 111,608,488 of NC_091475.1, forward strand.
CCGCCTGTGATTCCCCATCTCTGATTCACCACCTCTGATTCCCCACCACTGATTCCCCCTATCTAATTCCCCACCTCTGTTTGCCCGCCTCTGATTCCCCGCCTCTGTTTCCCCATATCTGATTCCCCGCCTCTGAATCCCCAACTCTGATTCCCTGCCTCTGATTCCCCAGCTTCATTCCCCGCCTTTGATTCCCCCCGTCTGATTCCCAGCCTCTGAATCCCCGTGTCTGATAACCTGCCTCTGATTCCCCGCCTCTGATTCCCAATCTCACATTCACCGCCTCTGATTCCCCACCTGTGATTCCCCATCTCTGATTCCGCACATCCGATTCCCTGCCTCTGATTCCCCGACTCTGATTCCCCACCTCTGATTCCCCAGCTCTGATTCCCTGCCTCTGATTCCCCAACTCTGATTCCCCGCCTCTGATTCCCCAGCTCTGATTCCCCGCCTCTGATTCCCCGTGTTTGATCCCCTGCCTCTGATTCCCCATCTCTGATTCCCCATCTCTGATTCACCGCCTTTGATTCGCCACCTCTGATTCCCCATATCTGATTCCTCGCCACTGTTTCCCCGCCTCTGATTCCCCGCCTCTGATTCCCCATATCTCATTCCCCGCCTCTGATTCCCCATCTCTGATTCCCGGACTCTGATTCCCAACCTCTGATTCCCGACCTCTTATTCCCGGCATCTGATTCCGGCCTGTGATTCCCGGCCTCTGATTCCCTGCTTCTGATTCTGATTCCCTGCCTCTGATTCCCCATTTCTGATTCCGCACATCTAATTCCCTGCCTCTGATTCCCCACCTCTGATTCCCCATATCTGAATCCCCGCCTCTGTTTCCCCAACTTTGATTCCCCACCTCTGATTCCCCAGCTCTGATTCCCCGCCTCTGATTCCACACCTCTGATTCCCCATATCTGATTCCCAACCTCTGTTTCCCCGCCTCTGATTCCCCGCCTCTGTTTCCCCATATCTGATTCCCGGCCTCTGATTCCCCGCCTCTGATTCCCCGCTTCTGATTCCCTGCCTCTGATTCCCCATCTCCGATTCCGCACATCTGATTCCCTGCCTCTCATTCCCCGCCTCTGATTCCCCGCCACTGATTCCCTGCCTCTGATTCCCAACCTCTGATTCCCCACCTCTGATTCCCAGTGTTTGATTCCCCGCCTCTGTTTCCCCGCCTCTGATTCCCCGCCTCTGATTCCCCAACTCTAATTCCCCGCCTCTGATTCCCCATATCTGATTCCCCGCCTCTGTTTCCCCGCCTCTGATTCCCCGCCCCTGTTTCCCCATATCTGATTCCATGCCTCTGATTCCCCAACTTTGATTCCCAGCCTCTGATTCCCCAGCTCTGATTCCCCGCCTCTGATTCCCCGCATCTGATTCCCTGCATCTGATTCCAAGCCTCTGATTCCCTGCCTCTGATTCCCAACCTCTGATTCCCCACCTCTAATTCCCCATATCTGATTCCCAGCCTCTGTTTCCCCGCCTCTGATTCCCCGCCTCTGTTTCCCCATATCTGATTCCCGGCCTCTGATACCCCGCCTCTGATACCCCGCCTCTGATTCCCTGCCTCTGATTCCCCATCTCTGATTCCGCACATCTGATTCCCTGCCTCTGATTCCCCGCCTCTGATTCCCCGCCTCTGATTCCCTGCCTCTGATTTCCAACCTCTGATTCCCCACCTCTGATTCCCCGTGTTTGATTCCCCGCCTATGTTTCCCCGCCTCTGATTCCCCGCCTCTGTTTCCCAATATCTAAGTCCCCGCCTCTGATTCCCCAACTCTAATTCCCCACCTCTGATTCCCCAGCTCTGATTCCCCGCCTCTGATTCCCTGCATCTGATTCCCTGCATCTGATTCCAAGCCTCTGATTCCCTGCCTCTGATTCCCAACCTCTGAGTCCCCACCTCTGATTCCCCATATCTGATTCCCAGCATCTGTTTCCCCGCCTCTGATTCCCCGCCTCTGTTTCCCCATATCTGATTCCCGGCCTCTGATTCCCAACCTCTGATTCCCGACCTCTTATTCCCGGCATCTGATTCCGGCCTGTGATTCCCGGCCTCTGATTCCCTGCTTCTGATTCTGATTCCCTGCCTCTGATTCCCCATTTCTGATTCCGCACATCTAATTCCCTGCCTCTGATTCCCCACCTCTGATTCCCCATATCTGAATCCCCGCCTCTGTTTCCCCAACTTTGATTCCCCACCTCTGATTCCCCAGCTCTGATTCCCCGCCTCTGATTCCACACCTCTGATTCCCCATATCTGATTCCCAACCTCTGTTTCCCCGCCTCTGATTCCCCGCCTCTGTTTCCCCATATCTGATTCCCGGCCTCTGATTCCCCGCCTCTGATTCCCCGCTTCTGATTCCCTGCCTCTGATTCCCCATCTCCGATTCCGCACATCTGATTCCCTGCCTCTCATTCCCCGCCTCTGATTCCCCGCCACTGATTCCCTGCCTCTGATTCCCAACCTCTGATTCCCCACCTCTGATTCCCAGTGTTTGATTCCCCGCCTCTGTTTCCCCGCCTCTGATTCCCCGCCTCTGATTCCCCAACTCTAATTCCCCGCCTCTGATTCCCCATATCTGATTCCCCGCCTCTGTTTCCCCGCCTCTGATTCCCCGCCCCTGTTTCCCCATATCTGATTCCATGCCTCTGATTCCCCAACTTTGATTCCCAGCCTCTGATTCCCCAGCTCTGATTCCCCGCCTCTGATTCCCCGCATCTGATTCCCTGCATCTGATTCCAAGCCTCTGATTCCCTGCCTCTGATTCCCAACCTCTGATTCCCCACCTCTAATTCCCCATATCTGATTCCCAGCCTCTGTTTCCCCGCCTCTGATTCCCCGCCTCTGTTTCCCCATATCTGATTCCCGGCCTCTGATACCCCGCCTCTGATACCCCGCCTCTGATTCCCTGCCTCTGATTCCCCATCTCTGATTCCGCACATCTGATTCCCTGCCTCTGATTCCCCGCCTCTGATTCCCCGCCTCTGATTCCCTGCCTCTGATTTCCAACCTCTGATTCCCCACCTCTGATTCCCCGTGTTTGATTCCCCGCCTATGTTTCCCCGCCTCTGATTCCCCGCCTCTGTTTCCCAATATCTAAGTCCCCGCCTCTGATTCCCCAACTCTAATTCCCCACCTCTGATTCCCCAGCTCTGATTCCCCGCCTCTGATTCCCTGCATCTGATTCCCAGCATCTGTTTCCCCGCCTCTGATTCCCCGCCTCTGTTTCCCCATATCTGATTCCCGGCCTCTGGTTCCCCGCCTCTGATTCCCCGCCTCTGATTCCCTGCCTCTGATTCCCCATCTCCGATTCCGCACATCTGATTCGCTGCCTCTGATGCCCCGCCTCTGATTTCCCGCCTCTGATTCCCTGCCTCTGATTCCCAACCTCTGATTCCCCACCTCTGATTCCCCGTGTTTGATTCCCCGCCTCTGTATCCCCGCCTCTGATTCCCCGCCTCTGATTCCCCAACGCTAATTCCCCGCCTCTGATTCCCCATATCTGATTCCCCGCCTCTGTTTCCCCGCCTCTGATTCCCCGCCCCTGTTTCCCCATATCTGATTCCCTGCCTCTGATTCCCCAACTTTGATTCGCAGCCTCTGATTCCCCAGCTCTCATTCCCCGCCTCTGATTCCCCGCATCTGATTCACTGCATCTGATTCCAAGCCTCTGATTCCCTGCCTCTGATTCCCAACCTCTGATTCCCCACCTCTGATTCCCCATATCTGATTCCCAGCCTCTGTTTCCCCGCCTCTGATTCCCCGCCTCTGTTTCCCCATATCTGATTCCCGGCCTCTGATTCCCCGCATCTGATTCCCCGCCTCTGATTCCCTGACTCTGATTCCCCGCCTCTGATTCAACATATCTGATTCCCCGCCTCTGTTTCCACGCCTCTGATTCCCCGCCTCTGTTTCCCCATATCTAATTCCCCACCTCTGATGCCCCAACTCTGATTCCCCGCCTCTGATTCCACAGCTCTGATTCCCCGCCTCTGATTCCCCACATCCGATTCCCCATATCTGAATCCCTGCCTCTGTTTCCCAGCCCCTGATTCCCCGCCTCTGTTTCCGCATATCTGATTCCCCGCCTCTGATTCCCAACTATGATTCCCCGCCTCTTATTCCCCAGCTCTGATTCCCTGCCTCTGATTCCCCGCGTTCTATTCCCTGCCTCTGATTCCCCGCCTGTGATTCCCCATCTCTGATTCACCACCTCTGATTCCCCACCACTGATTCCCCCTATCTAATTCCCCACCTCTGTTTGCCCGCCTCTGATTCCCCGCCTCTGTTTCCCCATATCTGATTCCCCGCCTCTGAATCCCCAACTCTGATTCCCTGCCTCTGATTCCCCAGCTTCATTCCCCGCCTTTGATTCCCCCCGTCTGATTCCCAGCCTCTGAATCCCCGTGTCTGATAACCTGCCTCTGATTCCCCGCCTCTGATTCCCAATCTCACATTCACCGCCTCTGATTCCCCACCTGTGATTCCCCATCTCTGATTCCGCACATCCGATTCCCTGCCTCTGATTCCCCGACTCTGATTCCCCACCTCTGATTCCCCAGCTCTGATTCCCCGCCTCTGATTCCCCAACTCTGATTCCCCGCCTCTGATTCCCCAGCTCTGATTCCCCGCCTCTGATTCCCCGTGTTTGATCCCCTGCCTCTGATTCCCCATCTCTGATTCCCCATCTCTGATTCACCGCCTTTGATTCGCCACCTCTGATTCCCCATATCTGATTCCTCGCCACTGTTTCCCCGCCTCTGATTCCCCGCCTCTGATTCCCCATATCTCATTCCCCGCCTCTGATTCCCCATCTCTGATTCCCGGACTCTGATTCCCAACCTCTGATTCCCGACCTCTTATTCCCGGCATCTGATTCCGGCCTGTGATTCCCGGCCTCTGATTCCCTGCTTCTGATTCTGATTCCCTGCCTCTGATTCCCCATTTCTGATTCCGCACATCTAATTCCCTGCCTCTGATTCCCCACCTCTGATTCCCCATATCTGAATCCCCGCCTCTGTTTCCCCAACTTTGATTCCCCACCTCTGATTCCCCAGCTCTGATTCCCCGCCTCTGATTCCACACCTCTGATTCCCCATATCTGATTCCCAACCTCTGTTTCCCCGCCTCTGATTCCCCGCCTCTGTTTCCCCATATCTGATTCCCGGCCTCTGATTCCCCGCCTCTGATTCCCCGCTTCTGATTCCCTGCCTCTGATTCCCCATCTCCGATTCCGCACATCTGATTCCCTGCCTCTCATTCCCCGCCTCTGATTCCCCGCCACTGATTCCCTGCCTCTGATTCCCAACCTCTGATTCCCCACCTCTGATTCCCAGTGTTTGATTCCCCGCCTCTGTTTCCCCGCCTCTGATTCCCCGCCTCTGATTCCCCAACTCTAATTCCCCGCCTCTGATTCCCCATATCTGATTCCCCGCCTCTGTTTCCCCGCCTCAGATTCCCCGCCCCTGTTTCCCCATATCTGATTCCATGCCTCTGATTCCCCAACTTTGATTCCCAGCCTCTGATTCCCCAGCTCTGATTCCCCGCCTCTGATTCCCCGCATCTGATTCCCTGCATCTGATTCCAAGCCTCTGATTCCCTGCCTCTGATTCCCAACCTCTGATTCCCCACCTCTAATTCCCCATATCTGATTCCCAGCCTCTGTTTCCCCGCCTCTGATTCCCCGCCTCTGTTTCCCCATATCTGATTCCCGGCCTCTGATACCCCGCCTCTGATACCCCGCCTCTGATTCCCTGCCTCTGATTCCCCATCTCTGATTCCGCACATCTGATTCCCTGCCTCTGATTCCCCGCCTCTGATTCCCCGCCTCTGATTCCCTGCCTCTGATTTCCAACCTCTGATTCCCCACCTCTGATTCCCCGTGTTTGATTCCCCGCCTATGTTTCCCCGCCTCTGATTCCCCGCCTCTGTTTCCCAATATCTAAGTCCCCGCCTCTGATTCCCCAACTCTAATTCCCCACCTCTGATTCCCCAGCTCTGATTCCCCGCCTCTGATTCCCTGCATCTGATTCCCTGCATCTGATTCCAAGCCTCTGATTCCCTGCCTCTGATTCCCAACCTCTGAGTCCCCACCTCTGATTCCCCATATCTGATTCCCAGCATCTGTTTCCCCGCCTCTGATTCCCCGCCTCTGTTTCCCCATATCTGATTCCCGGCCTCTGGTTCCCCGCCTCTGATTCCCCGCCTCTGATTCCCTGCCTCTGATTCCCCATCTCCGATTCCGCACATCTGATTCGCTGCCTCTGATGCCCCGCCTCTGATTTCCCGCCTCTGATTCCCTGCCTCTGATTCCCAACCTCTGATTCCCCACCTCTGATTCCCCGTGTTTGATTCCCCGCCTCTGTATCCCCGCCTCTGATTCCCCGCCTCTGATTCCCCAACGCTAATTCCCCGCCTCTGATTCCCCATATCTGATTCCCCGCCTCTGTTTCCCCGCCTCTGATTCCCCGCCCCTGTTTCCCCATATCTGATTCCCTGCCTCTGATTCCCCAACTTTGATTCGCAGCCTCTGATTCCCCAGCTCTCATTCCCCGCCTCTGATTCCCCGCATCTGATTCACTGCATCTGATTCCAAGCCTCTGATTCCCTGCCTCTGATTCCCAACCTCTGATTCCCCACCTCTGATTCCCCATATCTGATTCCCAGCCTCTGTTTCCCCGCCTCTGATTCCCCGCCTCTGTTTCCCCATATCTGATTCCCGGCCTCTGATTCCCCACATCTGATTCCCCGCCTCTGATTCCCTGACTCTGATTCCCCGCCTCTGTTTCCCCATATCTAATTCCCCACCTCTGATGCCCCAACTCTGATTCCCCGCCTCTGATTCCACAGCTCTGATTCCCCGCCTCTGATTCCCCACATCCGATTCCCCACATCTGATTCCCCGCCTCTGTTTCCCAGCCCCTGATTCCCCGCCTCTGTTTCCGCATATCTGATTCCCCGCCTCTGATTCCCAACTATGATTCCCCGCCTCTTATTCCCCAGCTCTGATTCCCTGCCTCTGATTCCCCGCGTTCTATTCCCTGCCTCTGATTCCCCGCCTGTGATTCCCCATCTCTGATTCACCACCTCTGATTCCCCACCACTGATTCCCCCTATCTAATTCCCCACCTCTGTTTGCCCGCCTCTGATTCCCCGCCTCTGTTTCCCCATATCTGATTCCCCGCCTCTGAATCCCCAACTCTGATTCCCTGCCTCTGATTCCCCAGCTTCATTCCCCGCCTTTGATTCCCCCCGTCTGATTCCCAGCCTCTGAATCCCCGTGTCTGATAACCTGCCTCTGATTACCCGCCTCTGATTCCCCATCTCAGATTCACCGCCTCTGATTCCCCACCTCTGATTCCCCATCTCTGATTCCGCACATCCGATTCCCTGCCTCTGATTCCCCGACTCTGATTCCCCACCTCTGATTCCCCAGCTCTGATTCCCCGCCTCTGATTCCCCAAATCTGATTCCCCGCCTCTGATTCCCCAGCTCTGATTCCCCGCCTCTGATTCCCCGTGTTTGATCCCCTGCCTCTGATTCCCCATCTCTGATTCCCCATCTCTGATTCACCGCCTTTAATTCGCCACCTCTGATTCCCCATATCTGATTCCTCGCCACTGTTTCCCCGCCTCTGATTCCCCGCCTCTGATTCCCCATATCTCATTCCCCGCCTCTGATTCCCCATCTCTGATTCCCGGACTCTGATTCCCCACCTCTGATTCCCGACCTCTTATTCCCGGCATCTGATTCCGGCCTGTGATTCCCGGCCTCTGATTCCCTGCTTCTGATTCTGATTCCCTGCCTCTGATTCCCCATTTCTGATTCCGCACATCTAATTCCCTGCCTCTGATTCCCCACCTCTGATTCCCCATATCTGAATCCCCGCCTCTGTTTCCCCGTCTCTGATTCCCCGCCTCTGTTTCCCCATATCTAAGTCCCCGCCTCTGATTCCCCAACTTTGATTCCCCACCTCTGATTCCCCAGCTCTGATTCCCCGCCTCTGATTCCCCACCTCTGATTCCCCATATCTGATTCCCAGCCTCTGTTTCCCCGCCTCTGATTCCCCGCCTCTGTTTCCCCATATCTGATTCCCGGCCTCTGATTCCCCGCCTCTGATTCCCCGCTTCTGATTCCCTGCCTCTGATTCCCCATCTCCGATTCCGCACATCTGATTCCCTGCCTCTCATTCCCCGCCTCTGATTCCCCGCCACTGATTCCCTGCCTCTGATTCCCAACCTCTGATTCCCCACCTCTGATTCCCAGTGTTTGATTCCCCGCCTCTGTTTCCCCGCCTCTGATTCCCCGCCTCTGATTCCCCAACTCTAATTCCCCGCCTCTGATTCCCCATATCTGATTCCCCGCCTCTGTTTCCCCGCCTCTGATTCCCCGCCCCTGTTTCCCCATATCTGATTCCCTGCCTCTGATACCCCAACTTTGATTCCCAGCCTCTGATTCCCCAGCTCTGATTCCCCGCCTCTGATTCCCCGCATCTGATTCCCTGCATCTGATTCCAAGCCTCTGATTCCCTGCCTCTGATTCCCAACCTCTGATTCCCCACCTCTAATTCCCCATATCTGATTCCCAGCCTCTGTTTCCCCGCCTCTGATTCCCCGCCTCTGTTTCCCCATATCTGATTCCCGGCCTCTGATACCCCGCCTCTGATTCCCCGCCTCTGATTCCCTGCCTCTGATTCCCCATCTCCGATTCCGCACATCTGATTCCCTGCCTCTGATTCCCCGCCTCTGATTCCCCGCCTCTGATTCCCTGCCTCTGATTTCCAACCTCTGATTCCCCACCTCTGATTCCCCGTGTTTGATTCCCCGCCTATGTTTCCCCGCCTCTGATTCCCCGCCTCTGTTTCCCAATATCTAAGTCCCCGCCTCTGATTCCCCAACTCTAATTCCCCACCTCTGATTCCCCAGCTCTGATTCCCCGCCTCTGATTCCCTGCATCTGATTCCCTGCATCTGATTCCAAGCCTCTGATTCCCTGCCTCTGATTCCCAACCTCTGAGTCCCCACCTCTGATTCCCCATATCTGATTACCAGCATCTGTTTCCCCGCCTCTGATTCCCCGCCTCTGTTTCCCCATATCTGATTCCCGGCCTCTGGTTCCCCGCCTCTGATTCCCCGCCTCTGATTCCCTGCCTCTAATTCCCCATCTCCGATTCCGCACATCTGATTCGCTGCCTCTGATGCCCCGCCTCTGATTTCCCGCCTCTGATTCCCTGCCTCTGATTCCCAACCTCTGATTCCCCACCTCTGATTCCCCGTGTTTGATTCCCCGCCTCTGTATCCCCGCCTCTGATTCCCCGCCTCTGATTCCCCAACGCTAATTCCCCGCCTCTGATTCCCCATATCTGATTCCCCGCCTCTGTTTCCCCGCCTCTGATTCCCCGCCCCTGTTTCCCCATATCTGATTCCCTGCCTCTGATTCCCCAACTTTGATTCCCAGCCTCTGATTCCCCAGCTCTCATTCCCCGCCTCTGATTCCCCGCATCTGATTCACTGCATCTGATTCCAAGCCTCTGATTCCCTGCCTCTGATTCCCAACCTCTGATTCCCCACCTCTGATTCCCCATATCTGATTCCCAGCCTCTGTTTCCCCGCCTCTGATTCCCCGCCTCTGTTTCCACATATCTGATTCCCGGCCTCTGATTCCCCGCATCTGATTCCCCGCCTCTGATTCCCTGCCTCTGATTCCCCATCTCCGATTCCGCACATCTGATTCCCTGCCTCTCATTCCCCGCCTCTGATTCCCCGCCACTGATTCCCTGCCTCTGATTCCCAACCTCTGATTCCCCACCTCTGATTCCCAGTGTTTGATTCCCCGCCTCTGTTTCCCCGCCTCTGATTCCCCGCCTCTGATTCCCCAACTCTAATTCCCCGCCTCTGATTCCCCATATCTGATTCCCCGCCTCTGTTTCCCCGCCTCTGATTCCCCGCCCCTGTTTCCCCATATCTGATTCCATGCCTCTGATTCCCCAACTTTGATTCCCAGCCTCTGATTCCCCAGCTCTGATTCCCCGCCTCTGATTCCCTGCATCTGATTCCCTGCATCTGATTCCAAGCCTCTGATTCCCTGCCTCTGATTCCCAACCTCTGATTCCCCACCTCTAATTCCCCATATCTGATTCCCAGCCTCTGTTTCCCCGCCTCTGATTCCCCGCCTCTGTTTCCCCATATCTGATTCCCGGCCTCTGATACCCCGCCTCTGATTCCCCGCCTCTGATTCCCTGCCTCTGATTCCCCATCTCCGATTCCGCACATCTGATTCCCTGCCTCTGATTCCCCGCCTCTGATTCCCCGCCTCTGATTCCCTGCCTCTGATTTCCAACCTCTGATTCCCCACCTCTGATTCCCCGTGTTTGATTCCCCGCCTATGTTTCCCCGCCTCTGATTCCCCGCCTCTGTTTCCCAATATCTAAGTCCCCGCCTCTGATTCACCAACTCTAATTCCCCACCTCTGATTCCCCAGCTCTGATTCCCCGCCTCTGATTCCCTGCATCTGATTCCCTGCATCTGATTCCAAGCCTCTGATTCCCTGCCTCTGATTCCCAACCTCTGAGTCCCCACCTCTGATTCCCCATATCTGATTCCCAGCATCTGTTTCCCCGCCTCTGAATCCCCGCCTCTGTTTCCCCATATCTGATTCCCGGCCTCTGGTTCCCCGCCTCTGATTCCCCGCCTCTGATTCCCTGCCTCTGATTCCCCATCTCCGATTCCGCACATCTGATTCGCTGCCTCTGATGCCCCGCCTCTGATTTCCCGCCTCTGATTCCCTGCCTCTGATTCCCAACCTCTGATTCCCCACCTCTGATTCCCCGTGTTTGATTCCCCGCCTCTGTATCCCCGCCTCTGATTCCCCGCCTCTGATTCCCCAACGCTAATTCCCCGCCTCTGATTCCCCATATCTGATTCCACGCCTCTGTTTCCCCGCCTCTGATTCCCCGCCCCTGTTTCCCCATATCTGATTCCCTGACTCTGATTCCCCAACTTTGATTCCCAGCCTCTGATTCCCCAGCTCTCATTCCCCGCCTCTGATTCCCCGCATCTGATTCACTGCATCTGATTCCAAGCCTCTGATTCCCTGCCTCTGATTCCCAACCTCTGATTCCCCACCTCTGATTCCCCATATCTGATTCCCAGCCTCTGTTTCCCCGCCTCTGATTCCCCGCCTCTGTTTCCCCATATCTGATTCCCGGCCTCTGATTCCCCGCATCTGATTCCCCGCCTCTGATTCCCTGACTCTGATTCCCCGCCTCTGTTTCCCCATATCTAATTCCCCACCTCTGATGCCCCAACTCTGATTCCCCGCCTCTGATTCCACAGCTCTGATTCCCCGCCTCTGATTCCCCACATCCGATTCCCCATATCTGATTCCCCGCCTCTGTTTCCCAGCCCCTGATTCCCCGCCTCTGTTTCCGCATATCTGATTCCCCGCCTCTGATTCCCAACTATGATTCCCCGCCTCTTATTCCCCAGCTCTGATTCCCTGCCTCTGATTCCCCGCGTTCTATTCCCTGCCTCTGATTCCCCGCCTGTGATTCCCCATCTCTGATTCACCACCTCTGATTCCCCACCACTGATTCCCCCTATCTAATTCCCCACCTCTGTTTGCCCGCCTCTGATTCCCCGCCTCAGTTTCCCCATATCTGATTCCCCGCCTCTGAATCCCCAACTCTGATTCCCTGCCTCTGATTCCCCAGCTTCATTCCCCGCCTTTGATTCCCCCCGTCTGATTCCCAGCCTCTGAATCCCCGTGTCTGATAACCTGCCTCTGATTCCCCGCCTCTGATTCCCCATCTCAGATTCACCGCCTCTGATTCCCCACCTCTGATTCCCCATCTCTGATTCCGCACATCCGATTCCCTGCCTCTGATTCCCCGACTCTGATTCCCCACCTCTGATTCCCCAGCTCTGATTCCCCGCCTCTGATTCCCCAACTCTGATTCCCCGCCTCTGATTCCCCAGCTCTGATTCCCCGCCTCTGATTCCCCGTGTTTGATCCCCTGCCTCTGATTCCCCATCTCTGATTCCCCATCTCTGATTCACCGCCTTTGATTCGCCACCTCTGATTCCCCATATCTGATTCCTCGCCACTGTTTCCCCGCCTCTGATTCCCCGCCTCTGATTCCCCATATCTCATTCCCCGCCTCTGATTCCCCATCTCTGATTCCCGGACTCTGATTCCCCACCTCTGATTCCCGACCTCTTATTCCCGGCATCTGATTCCGGCCTGTGATTCCCGGCCTCTGATTCCCTGCTTCTGATTCTGATTCCCTGCCTCTGATTCCCCATTTCTGATTCCGCACATCTAATTCCCTGCCTCTGATTCCCCACCTCTGATTCCCCATATCTGAATCCCCGCCTCTGTTTCCCCGTCTCTGATTCCCCGCCTCTGTTTCCCCATATCTAAGTCCCCGCCTCTGATTCCCCAACTTTGATTCCCCACCTCTGATTCCCCAGCTCTGATTCCCCGCCTCTGATTCCCCACCTCTGATTCCCCATATCTGATTCCCAGCCTCTGTTTCCCCGCCTCTGATTCCCCGCCTCTGTTTCCCCATATCTGATTCCCGGCCTCTGATTCCCCGCCTCTGATTCCCCGCTTCTGATTCCCTGCCTCTGATTCCCCATCTCCGATTCCGCACATCTGATTCCCTGCCTCTCATTCCCCGCCTCTGATTCCCCGCCACTGATTCCCTGCCTCTGATTCCCAACCTCTGATTCCCCACCTCTGATTCCCAGTGTTTGATTCCCCGCCTCTGTTTCCCCGCCTCTGATTCCCCGCCTCTGATTCCCCAACTCTAATTCCCCGCCTCTGATTCCCCATATCTGATTCCCCGCCTCTGTTTCCCCGCCTCTGATTCCCCGCCCCTGTTTCCCCATATCTGATTCCCTGCCTCTGATTCCCCAACCTTGATTCCCAGCCTCTGATTCCCCAGCTCTGATTCCCCGCCTCTGATTCCCCGCATCTGATTCCCTGCATCTGATTCCAAGCCTCTGATTCCCTGCCTCTGATTCCCAACCTCTGATTCCCCACCTCTAATTCCCCATATCTGATTCCCAGCCTCTGTTTCCCCGCCTCTGATTCCCTGCCTCTGTTTCCCCATATCTGATTCCCGGCCTCTGATACCCCGCCTCTGATTCCCCGCCTCTGATTCCCTGCCTCTGATTCCCCATCTCCGATTCCGCACATCTGATTCCCTGCCTCTGATTCCCCGCCTCTGATTCCCCGCCTCTGATTCCCTGCCTCTGATTTCCAACCTCTGATTCCCCACCTCTGATTCCCCGTGTTTGATTCCCCGCCTATGTTTCCCCGCCTCTGATTCCCCGCCTCTGTTTCCCAATATCTAAGTCCCCGCCTCTGATTCCCCAACTCTAATTCCCCACCTCTGATTCCCCAGCTCTGATTCCCCGCCTCTGATTCCCTGCATCTGATTCCCTGCATCTGATTCCAAGCCTCTGATTCCCTGCCTCTGATTCCCAACCTCTGAGTCCCCACCTCTGATTCCCCATATCTGATTCCCAGCATCTGTTTCCCCGCCTCTGATTCCCCGCCTCTGTTTCCCCATATCTGATTCCCGGCCTCTGGTTCCCCGCCTCTGATTCCCCGCCTCTGATTCCCTGCCTTTGATTCCCCATCTCCGATTCCGCACATCTGATTCGCTGCCTCTGATGCCCCGCCTCTGATTTCCCGCCTCTGATTCCCTGCCTCTGATTCCCAACCTCTGATTCCCCACCTCTGATTCCCCGTGTTTGATTCCCCGCCTCTGTATCCCCGCCTCTGATTCCCCGCCTCTGATTCCCCAACGCTAATTCCCCGCCTCTGATTCCCCATATCTGATTCCCCGCCTCTGTTTCCCCGCCTCTGATTCCCCGCCCCTGTTTCCCCATATCTGATTCCCTGCCTCTGATTCCCCAACTTTGATTCCCAGCCTCTGATTCCCCAGCTCTCATTCCCCGCCTCTGATTCCCCGCATCTGATTCACTGCATCTGATTCCAAGCCTCTGATTCCCTGCCTCTGATTCCCAACCTCTGATTCCCCACCTCTGATTCCCCATATCTGATTCCCAGCCTCTGTTTCCCCGCCTCTGATTCCCCGCCTCTGTTTCCCCATATCTGATTCCCGGCCTCTGATTCCCCGCATCTGATTCCCCGCCTCTGATTCCCTGACTCTGATTCCCCGCCTCTGTTTCCCCATATCTAATTCCCCACCTCTGATGCCCCAACTCTGATTCCCCGCCTCTGATTCCACAGCTCTGATTCCCCGCCTCTGATTCCCCACATCCGATTCCCCATATCTGATTCCCCGCCTCTGTTTCCCAGCCCCTGATTCCCCGCCTCTGTTTCCGCATATCTGATTCCCCGCCTCTGATTCCCAACTATGATTCCCCGCCTCTTATTCCCCAGCTCTGATTCCCTGCCTCTGATTCCCCGCGTTCTATTCCCTGCCTCTGATTCCCCGCCTGTGATTCCCCATCTCTGATTCACCACCTCTGATTCCCCACCACTGATTCCCCCTATCTAATTCCCCACCTCTGTTTGCCCGCCTCTGATTCCCCGCCTCTGTTTCCCCATATCTGATTCCCCGCCTCTGAATCCCCAACTCTGATTCCCTGCCTCTGATTCCCCAGCTTCATTCCCCGCCTTTGATTCCCCCCGTCTGATTCCCAGCCTCTGAATCCCCGTGTCTGATAACCTGCCTCTGATTCCCCGCCTCTGATTCCCCATCTCAGATTCACCGCCTCTGATTCCCCACCTCTGATTCCCCATCTCTGATTCCGCACATCCGATTCCCTGCCTCTGATTCCCCGACTCTGATTCCCCACCTCTGATTCCCCAGCTCTGATTCCCCGCCTCTGATTCCCCAACTCTGATTCCCCGCCTCTGATTCCCCAGCTCTGATTCCCCGCCTCTGATTCCCCGTGTTTGATCCCCTGCCTCTGATTCCCCATCTCTGATTCCCCATCTCTGATTCACCGCCTTTGATTCGCCACCTCTGATTCCCCATATCTGATTCCTCGCCACTGTTTCCCCGCCTCTGATTCCCCGCCTCTGATTCCCCATATCTCATTCCCCGCCTCTGATTCCCCATCTCTGATTCCCGGACTCTGATTCCCCACCTCTGATTCCCGACCTCTTATTCCCGGCATCTGATTCCGGCCTGTGATTCCCGGCCTCTGATTCCCTGCTTCTGATTCTGATTCCCTGCCTCTGATTCCCCATTTCTGATTCCGCACATCTAATTCCCTGCCTCTGATTCCCCACCTCTGATTCCCCATATCTGAATCCCCGCCTCTGTTTCCCCGTCTCTGATTCCCCGCCTCTGTTTCCCCATATCTAAGTCCCCGCCTCTGATTCCCCAACTTTGATTCCCCACCTCTGATTCCCCAGCTCTGATTCCCCGCCTCTGATTCCCCACCTCTGATTCCCCATATCTGATTCCCAGCCTCTGTTTCCCCGCCTCTGATTCCCCGCCTCTGTTTCCCCATATCTGATTCCCGGCCTCTGATTCCCCGCCTCTGATTCCCCGCTTCTGATTCCCTGCCTCTGATTCCCCATCTCCGATTCCGCACATCTGATTCCCTGCCTCTCATTCCCCGCCTCTGATTCCCCGCCACTGATTCCCTGCCTCTGATTCCCAACCTCTGATTCCCCACCTCTGATTCCCAGTGTTTGATTCCCCGCCTCTGTTTCCCCGCCTCTGATTCCCCGCCTCTGATTCCCCAACTCTAATTCCCCGCCTCTGATTCCCCATATCTGATTCCCCGCCTCTGTTTCCCCGCCTCTGATTCCCCGCCCCTGTTTCCCCATATCTGATTCCCTGCCTCTGATTCCCCAACCTTGATTCCCAGCCTCTGATTCCCCAGCTCTGATTCCCCGCCTCTGATTCCCCGCATCTGATTCCCTGCATCTGATTCCAAGCCTCTGATTCCCTGCCTCTGATTCCCAACCTCTGATTCCCCACCTCTAATTCCCCATATCTGATTCCCAGCCTCTGTTTCCCCGCCTCTGATTCCCTGCCTCTGTTTCCCCATATCTGATTCCCGGCCTCTGATACCCCGCCTCTGATTCCCCGCCTCTGATTCCCTGCCTCTGATTCCCCATCTCCGATTCCGCACATCTGATTCCCTGCCTCTGATTCCCCGCCTCTGATTCCCCGCCTCTGATTCCCTGCCTCTGATTTCCAACCTCTGATTCCCCACCTCTGATTCCCCGTGTTTGATTCCCCGCCTATGTTTCCCCGCCTCTGATTCCCCGCCTCTGTTTCCCAATATCTAAGTCCCCGCCTCTGATTCCCCAACTCTAATTCCCCACCTCTGATTCCCCAGCTCTGATTCCCCGCCTCTGATTCCCTGCATCTGATTCCCTGCATCTGATTCCAAGCCTCTGATTCCCTGCCTCTGATTCCCAACCTCTGAGTCCCCACCTCTGATTCCCCATATCTGATTCCCAGCATCTGTTTCCCCGCCTCTGATTCCCCGCCTCTGTTTCCCCATATCTGATTCCCGGCCTCTGGTTCCCCGCCTCTGATTCCCCGCCTCTGATTCCCTGCCTTTGATTCCCCATCTCCGATTCCGCACATCTGATTCGCTGCCTCTGATGCCCCGCCTCTGATTTCCCGCCTCTGATTCCCTGCCTCTGATTCCCAACCTATGATTCCCCACCTCTGATTCCCCGTGTTTGATTCCCCGCCTCTGTATCCCCGCCTCTGATTCCCCGCCTCTGATTCCCCAACGCTAATTCCCCGCCTCTGATTCCCCATATCTGATTCCCCGCCTCTGTTTCCCCGCCTCTGATTCCCCGCCCCTGTTTCCCCATATCTGATTCCCTGCCTCTGATTCCCCAACTTTGATTCCCAGCCTCTGATTCCCCAGCTCTCATTCCCCGCCTCTGATTCCCCGCATCTGATTCACTGCATCTGATTCCAAGCCTCTGATTCCCTGCCTCTGATTCCCAACCTCTGATTCCCCACCTCTGATTCCCCATATCTGATTCCCAGCCTCTGTTTCCCCGCCTCTGATTCCCCGCCTCTGTTTCCCCATATCTGATTCCCGGCCTCTGATTCCCCGCATCTGATTCCCCGCCTCTGATTCCCTTCCTCTGATTCCTCATCTCCGATTCCGCACATCTGATTCCCTGCCTCTGATTCCCCGCCTCTGATTCCCCGCCTCTGATTCCCTGCCTCTGATTCCCAACCTCTAATTCCCCACCTCTGATTCCCCGTGTTTGATTACCCGCCTCTGTTTCCCCGCCTCTGATTCCCCGCCTCTGATTCCCCAACTCTAATTCCCCGCCTCTGATTCCCCATATCTGATTCCCTGCCTATGTTTCCCCGCCTCTTATTCCCCGCCCCTGTTTCCCCATATCTGATTCCCTGCCTCTGATTCCCCAACTTTGATTCCCAGCCTCTGATTCCCCAGCTCTGATTCCCCGCCTCTGATTCCCCGTGTTTGATTCCCTGCCTCTGATTCCCCGCCTCTGATTCCCCATCTCTGATTCACTGCCTTTGATTCGCCACCTCTGATTCCCCATATCTGACTCCCCACCTCTGTTTCCCCGCCTCTGATTCCCCGCCTCTGATTCTCCATATCTCATTACCCGCCTCTGACTCCCCATCTCTGATTCCCGTACTCTGATTCCCCACCTCTGATTCCCGGCCTCTTATTCCCAGCATCTGATGCCAGGCCTCTGATTCCCGGCCTCTGACTCCCCGCTTCTGATTCTGATTCCCTGCCTCTGATTCCCCGCCTCTGATTCCGCACATCTGATTCCCCGTCTCTGTTTCCCCATATCTAATTCCCCACCTCTGATGCCCCAACTCTGATTCCCCGCCTCTGATTCCCCAGCTCTGATTCCCCGCCTCTGATTCTCCACATCCGATTCCCAATATCTGATTCCCCGCCTTTGTTTCCCCGCCCCTGATTCCCCGCCTCTGTTTCCCCATATCTGATTCCCCGCCTCCGATTCCCAACTATGATTCCCCGCCTCTTATTCCCCAGCTCTGATTCCCTTCCTCTGATTCCCCGCGTTCTATTCCCTGCCTCTGATTCCCCGCCTGTGATTCCCCATCTCTGATTCACCACCTCTGATTCCCCACCACTGATTCCCCATATCTAATTCCCCGCCTCTGTTTGCCCGCCTCTGATTCCCCGCCTCTGTTTCCCCATATCTGATTCCCCGCCTCTGAATCCCCAACTCTGATTCCCTGCCTCTGATTCCCCAGCTTCATTCCCCGCCTTTGATTCCCCCCGTCTGATTCCCAGCCTCTGAATCCCCGTGTCTGATAACCTGCCTCTGATTCCCCGCCTCTGATTCCCCATCTCAGATTCACCGCCTCTGATTCCCCACCTCTGATTCCCCATCTCTGATTCCGCACATCCGATTCCCTGCCTCTGATTCCCCGACTCTGATTCCCCACCTCTGATTCCCCAGCTCTGATTCCCCGCCTCTGATTCCCCAACTCTGATTCCCCGCCTCTGATTCCCCAGCTCTGATTCCCCGCCTCTGATTCCCCGTGTTTGATCCCCTGCCTCTGATTCCCCAGCTCTGATTCCCCAGCTCTGATTCACCGCCTTGGATTCGCCACCTCTGATTCCCCATATCTGATTCCTCGCCACTGTTTCCCCGCCTCTGATTCCGCGCCTCTGATTCCCCATATCTCATTCCCCGCCTCTGATTCCCCATCTCTGATTCCCGGACTCTGATTCCCCACCTCTGATTCCCGACCTCTTATTCCCGGCATCTGATTCCGGCCTCTGATTCCCGGCCTCTGATTCCCTGCTTCTGATTCTGATTCCCTGCCTCTGATTCCCCATTTCTGATTCCGCACATCTAATTCCCTGCCTCTGATTCCCCACCTCTGATTCCCCATATCTGAATCCCCGCCTCTGTTTCCCCGTCTCTGATTCCCCGCCTCTGTTTCCCCATATCTAAGTCCCCGCCTCTGATTCCCCAACTTTGATTCCCCACCTCTGATTCCCCAGCTCTGATTCCCCGCCTCTGATTCCCCACCTCTGATTCCCCATACCTGATTCCCAGCCTCTGTTTCCCCGCCTCTGATTCCCCACTTCTGTTTCCCCATATCTGATTCCCGGCCTCTGATTCCCTGCCTCTGATTCCCCGCCTCTGATTCCCTGCCTCTGATTCCCCATCTCCGATTCCGCACATCTGATTCCCTGCCTCTCATTCCCCGCCTCTGATTCCCCGCCTCTGATTCCCTGCCTCTGATTCCCAACCTCTGATTCCCCACCTCTGATTCCCCGTGTTTGATTCCCCGCCTCTGTTTCCCCGCCTCTCATTCCCCGCCTCTGATTCCCCAACCCTAATTCCCCGCCTCTGATTCCCCATATCTGATTCCCCGCCTCTGTTTCCCCGCCTCTGATTCCCCGCCCCTGTTTCCCCATATCTGATTCCCTGCCTCTGATTCCCCAACTTTGATTCCCAGACTCTGATTCCCCAGCTCTGATTCCCCGCCTCTGATTCCCCGCATCTGATTCCCTGCATCTGATTCCAAGCCTCTGATTCCCTGGCTCTGATTCCCAACCTCTGATTCCCCACCTCTGATTCCCCGTGTTTGATTCCCCGCCTCTGTTTCCCCGCCTCTGATTCCCCGCCTCTGATTCCCCAACTCTAATTCCCCGCCTCTGATTCCCCATATCTGATTCCCTGCCTCTGTTTCCCCGCCTCTGATTCCCCGCCCCTGTTTCCCCATATCTGATTCCCTGCCTCTGATTCCCCAACTTTGATTCCCAGCCTCTGATTCCCCAGCTCTGATTCCCCGCCTCTGATTCCCCGTGTTTGATTCCCTGCCTCTGATTCCCCGCCTCTGATTCCCCATCTCTGATTCACCGCCTTTGATTCGCCACCTCTGATTCCCCATATCTGATTCCCCACCTCTGTTTCCCCGCCTCTGACTCCCCATCTCTGATTCCCGGACTCTGATTCCCCACCTCTGATTCCCGGCCTCTTATTCCCAGCATCTGATTCCAGGCCTCTGATTCCCGTCCTCTGACTCCCCGCTTCTGATTCTGATTCCCTGCCTCTGATTCCCCATCTCAGATTCACCGCCTCTGATTCCCCACCTCTGATTCCCCATATCTGACTCCCCACCTCTGTTTCCCCGCCTCTGATTCCCCGCCTCTGATTCTCCATATCTCATTACCCGCCTCTGACTCCCCATCTCTGATTCCCGTACTCTGATTCCCCACCTCTGATTCCCGGCCTCTTATTCCCAGCATCTGATGCCAGGCCTCTGATTCCCGGCCTCTGACTCCCCGCTTCTGATTCTGATTCCCTGCCTCTGATTCCCCGCCTCTGATTCCGCACATCTGATTCCCCGTCTCTGTTTCCCCATATCTAATTCCCCACCTCTGATGCCCCAACTCTGATTCCCCGCCTCTGATTCCCCAGCTCTGATTCCCCGCCTCTGATTCTCCACATCCGATTCCCAATATCTGATTCCCCGCCTTTGTTTCCCCGCCCCTGATTCCCCGCCTCTGTTTCCCCATATCTGATTCCCCGCCTCCGATTCCCAACTATGATTCCCCGCCTCTTATTCCCCAGCTCTGATTCCCTTCCTCTGATTCCCCGCGTTCTATTCCCTGCCTCTGATTCCCCGCCTGTGATTCCCCATCTCTGATTCACCACCTCTGATTCCCCACCACTGATTCCCCATATCTAATTCCCCGCCTCTGTTTGCCCGCCTCTGATTCCCCGCCTCTGTTTCCCCATATCTGATTCCCCGCCTCTGAATCCCCAACTCTGATTCCCTGCCTCTGATTCCCCAGCTTCATTCCCCGCCTTTGATTCCCCCCGTCTGATTCCCAGCCTCTGAATCCCCGTGTCTGATAACCTGCCTCTGATTCCCCGCCTCTGATTCCCCATCTCAGATTCACCGCCTCTGATTCCCCACCTCTGATTCCCCATCTCTGATTCCGCACATCCGATTCCCTGCCTCTGATTCCCCGACTCTGATTCCCCACCTCTGATTCCCCAGCTCTGATTCCCCGCCTCTGATTCCCCAACTCTGATTCCCCGCCTCTGATTCCCCAGCTCTGATTCCCCGCCTCTGATTCCCCGTGTTTGATCCCCTGCCTCTGATTCCCCAGCTCTGATTCCCCAGCTCTGATTCACCGCCTTGGATTCGCCACCTCTGATTCCCCATATCTGATTCCTCGCCACTGTTTCCCCGCCTCTGATTCCGCGCCTCTGATTCCCCATATCTCATTCCCCGCCTCTGATTCCCCATCTCTGATTCCCGGACTCTGATTCCCCACCTCTGATTCCCGACCTCTTATTCCCGGCATCTGATTCCGGCCTCTGATTCCCGGCCTCTGATTCCCTGCTTCTGATTCTGATTCCCTGCCTCTGATTCCCCATTTCTGATTCCGCACATCTAATTCCCTGCCTCTGATTCCCCACCTCTGATTCCCCATATCTGAATCCCCGCCTCTGTTTCCCCGTCTCTGATTCCCCGCCTCTGTTTCCCCATATCTAAGTCCCCGCCTCTGATTCCCCAACTTTGATTCCCCACCTCTGATTCCCCAGCTCTGATTCCCCGCCTCTGATTCCCCACCTCTGATTCCCCATACCTGATTCCCAGCCTCTGTTTCCCCGCCTCTGATTCCCCACTTCTGTTTCCCCATATCTGATTCCCGGCCTCTGATTCCCTGCCTCTGATTCCCCGCCTCTGATTCCCTGCCTCTGATTCCCCATCTCCGATTCCGCACATCTGATTCCCTGCCTCTCATTCCCCGCCTCTGATTCCCCGCCTCTGATTCCCTGCCTCTGATTCCCAACCTCTGATTCCCCACCTCTGATTCCCCGTGTTTGATTCCCCGCCTCTGTTTCCCCGCCTCTCATTCCCCGCCTCTGATTCCCCAACCCTAATTCCCCGCCTCTGATTCCCCATATCTGATTCCCCGCCTCTGTTTCCCCGCCTCTGATTCCCCGCCCCTGTTTCCCCATATCTGATTCCCTGCCTCTGATTCCCCAACTTTGATTCCCAGACTCTGATTCCCCAGCTCTGATTCCCCGCCTCTGATTCCCCGCATCTGATTCCCTGCATCTGATTCCAAGCCTCTGATTCCCTGGCTCTGATTCCCAACCTCTGATTCCCCACCTCTGATTCCCCGTGTTTGATTCCCCGCCTCTGTTTCCCCGCCTCTGATTCCCCGCCTCTGATTCCCCAACTCTAATTCCCCGCCTCTGATTCCCCATATCTGATTCCCTGCCTCTGTTTCCCCGCCTCTGATTCCCCGCCCCTGTTTCCCCATATCTGATTCCCTGCCTCTGATTCCCCAACTTTGATTCCCAGCCTCTGATTCCCCAGCTCTGATTCCCCGCCTCTGATTCCCCGTGTTTGATTCCCTGCCTCTGATTCCCCGCCTCTGATTCCCCATCTCTGATTCACCGCCTTTGATTCGCCACCTCTGATTCCCCATATCTGATTCCCCACCTCTGTTTCCCCGCCTCTGACTCCCCATCTCTGATTCCCGGACTCTGATTCCCCACCTCTGATTCCCGGCCTCTTATTCCCAGCATCTGATTCCAGGCCTCTGATTCCCGTCCTCTGACTCCCCGCTTCTGATTCTGATTCCCTGCCTCTGATTCCCCATCTCTGATTCCGCACATCTGATTACCTGCCTCTGATTCCCCACCTCTGATTCCCCATATCTGATTCCCCGCCTCTGTTTCCACGCCTCTGATTCCCCGCCTCTGTTTCCCCATATCTAATTCCCCACCTCTGATGCCCCAACTCTGATTCCCCGCCTCTGATTCCACAGCTCTGATTCCCCGCCTCTGATTCCCCACATCCGATTCCCCATATCTGATTCCCCGCCTCTGTTTCCCCGCCCCTGATTCCCCGCCTCTGTTTCCCCATATCTGATTCCCCGCCTCTGATTCCCAACTATGATTCCCCGCCTCTTATTCCCCAGCTCTGATTCCCTGCCTCAGATTCCCCAGCTCTGATTCCCCGCCTCTGATTCCCTGCATCTGATTCCCTGCATCTGATTCCAAGCCTCTGATTCCCTGCCTCTGATTCCCAACCTCTGAGTCCCCACCTCTGATTCCCCATATCTGATTCCCTGCATCTGATTCCCTGCATCTGATTCCAAGCCTCTGATTCCCTGCCTCTGATTCCCAACCTCTGAGTCCCCACCTCTGATTCCCCATATCTGATTCCCAGCATCTGTTTCCCCGCCTCTGATTCCCCGCCTCTGTTTCCCCATATCTGATTCCCGGCCTCTGGTTCCCCGCCTCTGATTCCCCGCCTCTGATTCCCTGCCTCTGATTCCCCATCTCCGATTCCGCACATCTGATTCGCTGCCTCTGATGCCCCGCCTCTGATTTCCCGCCTCTGATTCCCTGCCTCTGATTCCCAACCTCTGATTCCCCACCTCTGATTCCCCGTGTTTGATTCCCCGCCTCTGTATCCCCGCCTCTGATTCCCCGCCTCTGATTCCCCAACGCTAATTCCCCGCCTCTGATTCCCCATATCTGATTCCCCGCCTCTGTTTCCCCGCCTCTGATTCCCCGCCCCTGTTTCCCCATATCTGATTCCCTGCCTCTGATTCCCCAACTTTGATTCCCAGCCTCTGATTCCCCAGCTCTCATTCCCCGCCTCTGATTCCCCGCATCTGATTCACTGCATCTGATTCCAAGCCTCTGATTCCCTGCCTCTGATTCCCAACCTCTGATTCCCCACCTCTGATTCCCCATATCTGATTCCCAGCCTCTGTTTCCCCGCATCTGATTCCCCGCCTCTGTTTCCCCATATCTGATTCCCGGCCTCTGATTCCCCGCATCTGATTCCCCGCCTCTGATTCCCTGACTCTGATTCCCCGCCTCTGTTTCCCCATATCTAATTCCCCACCTCTGATGCCCCAACTCTGATTCCCCGCCTCTGATTCCACAGCTCTGATTCCCCGCCTCTGATTCCCCACATCCGATTCCCCATATCTGATTCCCCGCCTCTGTTTCCCAGCCCCTGATTCCCCGCCTCTGTTTCCGCATATCTGATTCCCCGCCTCTGATTCCCAACTATGATTCCCCGCCTCTTATTCCCCAGCTCTGATTCCCTGCCTCTGATTCCCCGCGTTCTATTCCCTGCCTCTGATTCCCCGCCTGTGATTTCCCTTCTCTGATTCACCACCTCTGATTCCCCACCACTGATTCCCCCTATCTAATTCCCCACCTCTGTTTGCCCGCCTCTGATTCCCCGCCTCTGTTTCCCCATATCTGATTCCCCGCCTCTGAATCCCCAACTCTGATTCCCTGCCTCTGATTCCCCAGCTTCATTCCCCGCCTTTGATTCCCCCCGTCTGATTCCCAGCCTCTGAATCCCCGTGTCTGATAACCTGCCTCTGATTCCCCGCCTCTGATACCCCATCTCAGATTCACCGCCTCTGATTCCCCACCTCTGATTCCCCATCTCTGATTCCGCACATCCGATTCCCTGCCTCTGATTCCCCGACTCTGATTCCCCACCTCTGATTCCCCAGCTCTGATTCCCCGCCTCTGATTCCCCAACTCTGATTCCCCGCCTCTGATTCCCCAGCTCTGATTCCCCGCCTCTGATTCCCCGTGTTTGATCCCCTGCCTCTGATTCCCCATCTCTGATTCCCCATCTCTGATTCACCGCCTTTGATTCGCCACCTCTGATTCCCCATATCTGATTCCTCGCCACTGTTTCCCCGCCTCTGATTCCCCGCCTCTGATTCCCCATATCTCATTCCCCGCCTCTGATTCCCCATCTCTGATTCCCGGACTCTGATTCCCCACCTCTGATTCCCGACCTCTTATTCCCGGCATCTGATTCCGGCCTGTGATTCCCGGCCTCTGATTCCCTGCTTCTGATTCTGATTCCCTGCCTCTGATTCCCCATTTCTGATTCCGCACATCTAATTCCCTGCCTCTGATTCCCCACCTCTGATTCCCCATATCTGAATCCCCGCCTCTGTTTCCCCGTCTCTGATTCCCCGCCTCTGTTTCCCCATATCTAAGTCCCCGCCTCTGATTCCCCAACTTTGATTCCCCACCTCTGATTCCCCAGCTCTGATTCCCCGCCTCTGATTCCCCACCTCTGATTCCCCATATCTGATTCCCAGCCTCTGTTTCCCCGCCTCTGATTCCCCGCCTCTGTTTCCCCATATCTGATTCCCGGCCTCTGATTCCCCGCCTCTGATTCCCCGCTTCTGATTCCCTGCCTCTGATTCCCCATCTCCGATTCCGCACATCTGATTCCCTGCCTCTCATTCCCCGCCTCTGATTCCCCGCCACTGATTCCCTGCCTCTGATTCCCAACCTCTGATTCCCCACCTCTGATTCCCAGTGTTTGATTCCCCGCCTCTGTTTCCCCGCCTCTGATTCCCCGCCTCTGATTCCCCAACTCTAATTCCCCGCCTCTGATTCCCCATATCTGATTCCCCGCCTCTGTTTCCCCGCCTCTGATTCCCCGCCCCTGTTTCCCCATATCTGATTCCCTGCCTCTGATTCCCCAACTTTGATTCCCAGCCTCTGATTCCCCAGCTCTGATTCCCCGCCTCTGATTCCCCGCATCTGATTCCCTGCATCTGATTCCAAGCCTCTGATTCCCTGCCTCTGATTCCCAACCTCTGATTCCCCACCTCTAATTCCCCATATCTGATTCCCAGCCTCTGTTTCCCCGCCTCTGATTCCCCGCCTCTGTTTCCCCATATCTGATTCCCGGCCTCTGATACCCCGCCTCTGATTCCCCGCCTCTGATTCCCTGCCTCTGATTCCCCATCTCCGATTCCGCACATCTGATTCCCTGCCTCTGATTCCCCGCCTCTGATTCCCCGCCTCTGATTCCCTGCCTCTGATTTCCAACCTCTGATTCCCCACCTCTGATTCCCCGTGTTTGATTCCCCGCCTATGTTTCCCCGCCTCTGATTCCCCGCCTCTGTTTCCCAATATCTAAGTCCCCGCCTCTGATTCCCCAACTCTAATTCCCCACCTCTGATTCCCCAGCTCTGATTCCCCGCCTCTGATTCCCTGCATCTGATTCCCTGCATCATATTCCAAGCCTCTGATTCCCTGCCTCTGATTCCCAACCTCTGAGTCCCCACCTCTGATTCCCCATATCTGATTCCCAGCATCTGTTTCCCCGCCTCTGATTCCCCGCCTCTGTTTCCCCATATCTGATTCCCGGCCTCTGGTTCCCCGCCTCTGATTCCCCGCCTCTGATTCCCTGCCTCTGATTCCCCATCTCCGATTCCGCACATCTGATTCGCTGCCTCTGATGCCCCGCCTCTGATTTCCCGCCTCTGATTCCCTGCCTCTGATTCCCAACCTCTGATTCCCCACCTCTGATTCCCCGTGTTTGATTCCCCGCCTCTGTATCCCCGCCTCTGATTCCCCGCCTCTGATTCCCCAACGCTAATTCCCCGCCTCTGATTCCCCATATCTGATTCCCCGCCTCTGTTTCCCCGCCTCTGATTCCCCGCCCCTGTTTCCCCATATCTGATTCCCTGCCTCTGATTCCCCAACTTTGATTCCCAGCCTCTGATTCCCCAGCTCTCATTCCCCGCCTCTGATTCCCCGCATCTGATTCACTGCATCTGATTCCAAGCCTCTGATTCCCTGCCTCTGATTCCCAACCTCTGATTCCCCACCTCTGATTCCCCATATCTGATTCCCAGCCTCTGTTTCCCCGCCTCTGATTCCCCGCCTCTGTTTCCCCATATCTGATTCCCGGCCTCTGATTCCCCGCATCTGATTCCCCGCCTCTGATTCCCTGCCTCTGATTCCCCATCTCCGATTCCGCACATCTGATTCCCTGCCTCTCATTCCCCGCCTCTGATTCCCCGCCACTGATTCCCTGCCTCTGATTCCCAACCTCTGATTCCCCACCTCTGATTCCCAGTGTTTGATTCCCCGCCTCTGTTTCCCCGCCTCTGATTCCCCGCCTCTGATTCCCCAACTCTAATTCCCCGCCTCTGATTCCCCATATCTGATTCCCCGCCTCTGTTTCCCCGCCTCTGATTCCCCGCCCCTGTTTCCCCATATCTGATTCCATGCCTCTGATTCCCCAACTTTGATTCCCAGCCTCTGATTCCCCAGCTCTGATTCCCCGCCTCTGATTCCCTGCATCTGATTCCCTGCATCTGATTCCAAGCCTCTGATTCCCTGCCTCTGATTCCCAACCTCTGATTCCCCACCTCTAATTCCCCATATCTGATTCCCAGCCTCTGTTTCCCCGCCTCTGATTCCCCGCCTCTGATTCCCAACCTCTGATTCCCCACCTCTGATTCCCCGTGTTTGATTCCCCGCCTCTGTATCCCCGCCTCTGATTCCCCGCCTCTGATTCCCCAACGCTAATTCCCCGCCTCTGATTCCCCATATCTGATTCCCCGCCTCTGTTTCCCCGCCTCTGATTCCCCGCCCCTGTTTCCCCATATCTGATTCCCTGCCTCTGATTCCCCAACTTTGATTCCCAGCCTCTGATTCCCCAGCTCTCATTCCCCGCCTCTGATTCCCCAGCTCTCATTCCCCGCCTCTGATTCCCCGCATCTGATTCACTGCATCTGATTCCAAGCCTCTGATTCCCTGCCTCTGATTCCCAACCTCTGATTCCCCACCTCTGATTCCCCATATCTGATTCCCAGCCTCTGTTTCCCCGCCTCTGATTCCCCGCCTCTGTTTCCCCATATCTGATTCCCGGCCTCTGATTCCCCGCATCTGATTCCCCGCCTCTGATTCCCTGACTCTGATTCCCCGCCTCTGTTTCCCCATATCTAATTCCCCACCTCTGATGCCCCAACTCTGATTCCCCGCCTCTGATTCCACAGCTCTGATTCCCCGCCTCTGATTCCCCACATCCGATTCCCCATATCTGATTCCCCGCCTCTGTTTCCCAGCCCCTGATTCCCCGCCTCTGTTTCCGCATATCTGATTCCCCGCCTCTGATTCCCAACTATGATTCCCCGCCTCTTATTCCCCAGCTCTGATTCCCTGCCTCTGATTCCCCGCGTTCTATTCCCTGCCTCTGATTCCCCGCCTGTGATTCCCCATCTCTGATTCACCACCTCTGATTCCCCACCACTGATTCCCCCTATCTAATTCCCCACCTCTGTTTGCCCGCCTCTGATTCCCCGCCTCAGTTTCCCCATATCTGATTCCCCGCCTCTGAATCCCCAACTCTGATTCCCTGCCTCTGATTCCCCAGCTTCATTCCCCGCCTTTGATTCCCCCCGTCTGATTCCCAGCCTCTGAATCCCCGTGTCTGATAACCTGCCTCTGATTCCCCGCCTCTGATTCCCCATCTCAGATTCACCGCCTCTGATTCCCCACCTCTGATTCCCCATCTCTGATTCCGCACATCCGATTCCCTGCCTCTGATTCCCCGACTCTGATTCCCCACCTCTGATTCCCCAGCTCTGATTCCCCGCCTCTGATTCCCCAACTCTGATTCCCCGCCTCTGATTCCCCAGCTCTGATTCCCCGCCTCTGATTCCCCGTGTTTGATCCCCTGCCTCTGATTCCCCATCTCTGATTCCCCATCTCTGATTCACCGCCTTTGATTCGCCACCTCTGATTCCCCATATCTGATTCCTCGCCACTGTTTCCCCGCCTCTGATTCCCCGCCTCTGATTCCCCATATCTCATTCCCCGCCTCTGATTCCCCATCTCTGATTCCCGGACTCTGATTCCCCACCTCTGATTCCCGACCTCTTATTCCCGGCATCTGATTCCGGCCTGTGATTCCCGGCCTCTGATTCCCTGCTTCTGATTCTGATTCCCTGCCTCTGATTCCCCATTTCTGATTCCGCACATCTAATTCCCTGCCTCTGATTCCCCACCTCTGATTCCCCATATCTGAATCCCCGCCTCTGTTTCCCCGTCTCTGATTCCCCGCCTCTGTTTCCCCATATCTAAGTCCCCGCCTCTGATTCCCCAACTTTGATTCCCCACCTCTGATTCCCCAGCTCTGATTCCCCGCCTCTGATTCCCCACCTCTGATTCCCCATATCTGATTCCCAGCCTCTGTTTCCCCGCCTCTGATTCCCCGCCTCTGTTTCCCCATATCTGATTCCCGGCCTCTGATTCCCCGCCTCTGATTCCCCGCTTCTGATTCCCTGCCTCTGATTCCCCATCTCCGATTCCGCACATCTGATTCCCTGCCTCTCATTCCCCGCCTCTGATTCCCCGCCACTGATTCCCTGCCTCTGATTCCCAACCTCTGATTCCCCACCTCTGATTCCCAGTGTTTGATTCCCCGCCTCTGTTTCCCCGCCTCTGATTCCCCGCCTCTGATTCCCCAACTCTAATTCCCCGCCTCTGATTCCCCATATCTGATTCCCCGCCTCTGTTTCCCCGCCTCTGATTCCCCGCCCCTGTTTCCCCATATCTGATTCCCTGCCTCTGATTCCCCAACCTTGATTCCCAGCCTCTGATTCCCCAGCTCTGATTCCCCGCCTCTGATTCCCCGCATCTGATTCCCTGCATCTGATTCCAAGCCTCTGATTCCCTGCCTCTGATTCCCAACCTCTGATTCCCCACCTCTAATTCCCCATATCTGATTCCCAGCCTCTGTTTCCCCGCCTCTGATTCCCTGCCTCTGTTTCCCCATATCTGATTCCCGGCCTCTGATACCCCGCCTCTGATTCCCCGCCTCTGATTCCCTGCCTCTGATTCCCCATCTCCGATTCCGCACATCTGATTCCCTGCCTCTGATTCCCCGCCTCTGATTCCCCGCCTCTGATTCCCTGCCTCTGATTTCCAACCTCTGATTCCCCACCTCTGATTCCCCGTGTTTGATTCCCCGCCTATGTTTCCCCGCCTCTGATTCCCCGCCTCTGTTTCCCAATATCTAAGTCCCCGCCTCTGATTCCCCAACTCTAATTCCCCACCTCTGATTCCCCAGCTCTGATTCCCCGCCTCTGATTCCCTGCATCTGATTCCCTGCATCTGATTCCAAGCCTCTGATTCCCTGCCTCTGATTCCCAACCTCTGAGTCCCCACCTCTGATTCCCCATATCTGATTCCCAGCATCTGTTTCCCCGCCTCTGATTCCCCGCCTCTGTTTCCCCATATCTGATTCCCGGCCTCTGGTTCCCCGCCTCTGATTCCCCGCCTCTGATTCCCTGCCTTTGATTCCCCATCTCCGATTCCGCACATCTGATTCGCTGCCTCTGATGCCCCGCCTCTGATTTCCCGCCTCTGATTCCCTGCCTCTGATTCCCAACCTCTGATTCCCCACCTCTGATTCCCCGTGTTTGATTCCCCGCCTCTGTATCCCCGCCTCTGATTCCCCGCCTCTGATTCCCCAACGCTAATTCCCCGCCTCTGATTCCCCATATCTGATTCCCCGCCTCTGTTTCCCCGCCTCTGATTCCCCGCCCCTGTTTCCCCATATCTGATTCCCTGCCTCTGATTCCCCAACTTTGATTCCCAGCCTCTGATTCCCCAGCTCTCATTCCCCGCCTCTGATTCCCCGCATCTGATTCACTGCATCTGATTCCAAGCCTCTGATTCCCTGCCTCTGATTCCCAACCTCTGATTCCCCACCTCTGATTCCCCATATCTGATTCCCAGCCTCTGTTTCCCCGCCTCTGATTCCCCGCCTCTGTTTCCCC
The DNA here is from genome assembly GCF_036971445.1 of Narcine bancroftii. Lineage (NCBI taxonomy): Eukaryota > Metazoa > Chordata > Chondrichthyes > Torpediniformes > Narcinidae > Narcine > Narcine bancroftii. The sequence goes on from NC_091475.1 coordinate 111,639,108, forward strand.
ATATCTGATTCCCGGCCTCTGATTCCCCGCATCTGATTCCCCGCCTCTGATTCCCTGACTCTGATTCCCCGCCTCTGTTTCCCCATATCTAATTCCCCACCTCTGATGCCCCAACTCTGATTCCCCGCCTCTGATTCCACAGCTCTGATTCCCCGCCTCTGATTCCCCACATCCGATTCCCCATATCTGATTCCCCGCCTCTGTTTCCCAGCCCCTGATTCCCCGCCTCTGTTTCCGCATATCTGATTCCCCGCCTCTGATTCCCAACTATGATTCCCCGCCTCTTATTCCCCAGCTCTGATTCCCTGCCTCTGATTCCCCGCGTTCTATTCCCTGCCTCTGATTCCCCGCCTGTGATTCCCCATCTCTGATTCACCACCTCTGATTCCCCACCACTGATTCCCCCTATCTAATTCCCCACCTCTGTTTGCCCGCCTCTGATTCCCCGCCTCTGTTTCCCCATATCTGATTCCCCGCCTCTGAATCCCCAACTCTGATTCCCTGCCTCTGATTCCCCAGCTTCATTCCCCGCCTTTGATTCCCCCCGTCTGATTCCCAGCCTCTGAATCCCCGTGTCTGATAACCTGCCTCTGATTCCCCGCCTCTGATTCCCCATCTCAGATTCACCGCCTCTGATTCCCCACCTCTGATTCCCCATCTCTGATTCCGCACATCCGATTCCCTGCCTCTGATTCCCCGACTCTGATTCCCCACCTCTGATTCCCCAGCTCTGATTCCCCGCCTCTGATTCCCCAACTCTGATTCCCCGCCTCTGATTCCCCAGCTCTGATTCCCCGCCTCTGATTCCCCGTGTTTGATCCCCTGCCTCTGATTCCCCATCTCTGATTCCCCATCTCTGATTCACCGCCTTTGATTCGCCACCTCTGATTCCCCATATCTGATTCCTCGCCACTGTTTCCCCGCCTCTGATTCCCCGCCTCTGATTCCCCATATCTCATTCCCCGCCTCTGATTCCCCATCTCTGATTCCCGGACTCTGATTCCCCACCTCTGATTCCCGACCTCTTATTCCCGGCATCTGATTCCGGCCTGTGATTCCCGGCCTCTGATTCCCTGCTTCTGATTCTGATTCCCTGCCTCTGATTCCCCATTTCTGATTCCGCACATCTAATTCCCTGCCTCTGATTCCCCACCTCTGATTCCCCATATCTGAATCCCCGCCTCTGTTTCCCCGTCTCTGATTCCCCGCCTCTGTTTCCCCATATCTAAGTCCCCGCCTCTGATTCCCCAACTTTGATTCCCCACCTCTGATTCCCCAGCTCTGATTCCCCGCCTCTGATTCCCCACCTCTGATTCCCCATATCTGATTCCCAGCCTCTGTTTCCCCGCCTCTGATTCCCCGCCTCTGTTTCCCCATATCTGATTCCCGGCCTCTGATTCCCCGCCTCTGATTCCCCGCTTCTGATTCCCTGCCTCTGATTCCCCATCTCCGATTCCGCACATCTGATTCCCTGCCTCTCATTCCCCGCCTCTGATTCCCCGCCACTGATTCCCTGCCTCTGATTCCCAACCTCTGATTCCCCACCTCTGATTCCCAGTGTTTGATTCCCCGCCTCTGTTTCCCCGCCTCTGATTCCCCGCCTCTGATTCCCCAACTCTAATTCCCCGCCTCTGATTCCCCATATCTGATTCCCCGCCTCTGTTTCCCCGCCTCTGATTCCCCGCCCCTGTTTCCCCATATCTGATTCCCTGCCTCTGATTCCCCAACCTTGATTCCCAGCCTCTGATTCCCCAGCTCTGATTCCCCGCCTCTGATTCCCCGCATCTGATTCCCTGCATCTGATTCCAAGCCTCTGATTCCCTGCCTCTGATTCCCAACCTCTGATTCCCCACCTCTAATTCCCCATATCTGATTCCCAGCCTCTGTTTCCCCGCCTCTGATTCCCTGCCTCTGTTTCCCCATATCTGATTCCCGGCCTCTGATACCCCGCCTCTGATTCCCCGCCTCTGATTCCCTGCCTCTGATTCCCCATCTCCGATTCCGCACATCTGATTCCCTGCCTCTGATTCCCCGCCTCTGATTCCCCGCCTCTGATTCCCTGCCTCTGATTTCCAACCTCTGATTCCCCACCTCTGATTCCCCGTGTTTGATTCCCCGCCTATGTTTCCCCGCCTCTGATTCCCCGCCTCTGTTTCCCAATATCTAAGTCCCCGCCTCTGATTCCCCAACTCTAATTCCCCACCTCTGATTCCCCAGCTCTGATTCCCCGCCTCTGATTCCCTGCATCTGATTCCCTGCATCTGATTCCAAGCCTCTGATTCCCTGCCTCTGATTCCCAACCTCTGAGTCCCCACCTCTGATTCCCCATATCTGATTCCCAGCATCTGTTTCCCCGCCTCTGATTCCCCGCCTCTGTTTCCCCATATCTGATTCCCGGCCTCTGGTTCCCCGCCTCTGATTCCCCGCCTCTGATTCCCTGCCTTTGATTCCCCATCTCCGATTCCGCACATCTGATTCGCTGCCTCTGATGCCCCGCCTCTGATTTCCCGCCTCTGATTCCCTGCCTCTGATTCCCAACCTATGATTCCCCACCTCTGATTCCCCGTGTTTGATTCCCCGCCTCTGTATCCCCGCCTCTGATTCCCCGCCTCTGATTCCCCAACGCTAATTCCCCGCCTCTGATTCCCCATATCTGATTCCCCGCCTCTGTTTCCCCGCCTCTGATTCCCCGCCCCTGTTTCCCCATATCTGATTCCCTGCCTCTGATTCCCCAACTTTGATTCCCAGCCTCTGATTCCCCAGCTCTCATTCCCCGCCTCTGATTCCCCGCATCTGATTCACTGCATCTGATTCCAAGCCTCTGATTCCCTGCCTCTGATTCCCAACCTCTGATTCCCCACCTCTGATTCCCCATATCTGATTCCCAGCCTCTGTTTCCCCGCCTCTGATTCCCCGCCTCTGTTTCCCCATATCTGATTCCCGGCCTCTGATTCCCCGCATCTGATTCCCCGCCTCTGATTCCCTTCCTCTGATTCCTCATCTCCGATTCCGCACATCTGATTCCCTGCCTCTGATTCCCCGCCTCTGATTCCCCGCCTCTGATTCCCTGCCTCTGATTCCCAACCTCTAATTCCCCACCTCTGATTCCCCGTGTTTGATTACCCGCCTCTGTTTCCCCGCCTCTGATTCCCCGCCTCTGATTCCCCAACTCTAATTCCCCGCCTCTGATTCCCCATATCTGATTCCCTGCCTATGTTTCCCCGCCTCTTATTCCCCGCCCCTGTTTCCCCATATCTGATTCCCTGCCTCTGATTCCCCAACTTTGATTCCCAGCCTCTGATTCCCCAGCTCTGATTCCCCGCCTCTGATTCCCCGTGTTTGATTCCCTGCCTCTGATTCCCCGCCTCTGATTCCCCATCTCTGATTCACTGCCTTTGATTCGCCACCTCTGATTCCCCATATCTGACTCCCCACCTCTGTTTCCCCGCCTCTGATTCCCCGCCTCTGATTCTCCATATCTCATTACCCGCCTCTGACTCCCCATCTCTGATTCCCGTACTCTGATTCCCCACCTCTGATTCCCGGCCTCTTATTCCCAGCATCTGATGCCAGGCCTCTGATTCCCGGCCTCTGACTCCCCGCTTCTGATTCTGATTCCCTGCCTCTGATTCCCCGCCTCTGATTCCGCACATCTGATTCCCCGTCTCTGTTTCCCCATATCTAATTCCCCACCTCTGATGCCCCAACTCTGATTCCCCGCCTCTGATTCCCCAGCTCTGATTCCCCGCCTCTGATTCTCCACATCCGATTCCCAATATCTGATTCCCCGCCTTTGTTTCCCCGCCCCTGATTCCCCGCCTCTGTTTCCCCATATCTGATTCCCCGCCTCCGATTCCCAACTATGATTCCCCGCCTCTTATTCCCCAGCTCTGATTCCCTTCCTCTGATTCCCCGCGTTCTATTCCCTGCCTCTGATTCCCCGCCTGTGATTCCCCATCTCTGATTCACCACCTCTGATTCCCCACCACTGATTCCCCATATCTAATTCCCCGCCTCTGTTTGCCCGCCTCTGATTCCCCGCCTCTGTTTCCCCATATCTGATTCCCCGCCTCTGAATCCCCAACTCTGATTCCCTGCCTCTGATTCCCCAGCTTCATTCCCCGCCTTTGATTCCCCCCGTCTGATTCCCAGCCTCTGAATCCCCGTGTCTGATAACCTGCCTCTGATTCCCCGCCTCTGATTCCCCATCTCAGATTCACCGCCTCTGATTCCCCACCTCTGATTCCCCATCTCTGATTCCGCACATCCGATTCCCTGCCTCTGATTCCCCGACTCTGATTCCCCACCTCTGATTCCCCAGCTCTGATTCCCCGCCTCTGATTCCCCAACTCTGATTCCCCGCCTCTGATTCCCCAGCTCTGATTCCCCGCCTCTGATTCCCCGTGTTTGATCCCCTGCCTCTGATTCCCCAGCTCTGATTCCCCAGCTCTGATTCACCGCCTTGGATTCGCCACCTCTGATTCCCCATATCTGATTCCTCGCCACTGTTTCCCCGCCTCTGATTCCGCGCCTCTGATTCCCCATATCTCATTCCCCGCCTCTGATTCCCCATCTCTGATTCCCGGACTCTGATTCCCCACCTCTGATTCCCGACCTCTTATTCCCGGCATCTGATTCCGGCCTCTGATTCCCGGCCTCTGATTCCCTGCTTCTGATTCTGATTCCCTGCCTCTGATTCCCCATTTCTGATTCCGCACATCTAATTCCCTGCCTCTGATTCCCCACCTCTGATTCCCCATATCTGAATCCCCGCCTCTGTTTCCCCGTCTCTGATTCCCCGCCTCTGTTTCCCCATATCTAAGTCCCCGCCTCTGATTCCCCAACTTTGATTCCCCACCTCTGATTCCCCAGCTCTGATTCCCCGCCTCTGATTCCCCACCTCTGATTCCCCATACCTGATTCCCAGCCTCTGTTTCCCCGCCTCTGATTCCCCACTTCTGTTTCCCCATATCTGATTCCCGGCCTCTGATTCCCTGCCTCTGATTCCCCGCCTCTGATTCCCTGCCTCTGATTCCCCATCTCCGATTCCGCACATCTGATTCCCTGCCTCTCATTCCCCGCCTCTGATTCCCCGCCTCTGATTCCCTGCCTCTGATTCCCAACCTCTGATTCCCCACCTCTGATTCCCCGTGTTTGATTCCCCGCCTCTGTTTCCCCGCCTCTCATTCCCCGCCTCTGATTCCCCAACCCTAATTCCCCGCCTCTGATTCCCCATATCTGATTCCCCGCCTCTGTTTCCCCGCCTCTGATTCCCCGCCCCTGTTTCCCCATATCTGATTCCCTGCCTCTGATTCCCCAACTTTGATTCCCAGACTCTGATTCCCCAGCTCTGATTCCCCGCCTCTGATTCCCCGCATCTGATTCCCTGCATCTGATTCCAAGCCTCTGATTCCCTGGCTCTGATTCCCAACCTCTGATTCCCCACCTCTGATTCCCCGTGTTTGATTCCCCGCCTCTGTTTCCCCGCCTCTGATTCCCCGCCTCTGATTCCCCAACTCTAATTCCCCGCCTCTGATTCCCCATATCTGATTCCCTGCCTCTGTTTCCCCGCCTCTGATTCCCCGCCCCTGTTTCCCCATATCTGATTCCCTGCCTCTGATTCCCCAACTTTGATTCCCAGCCTCTGATTCCCCAGCTCTGATTCCCCGCCTCTGATTCCCCGTGTTTGATTCCCTGCCTCTGATTCCCCGCCTCTGATTCCCCATCTCTGATTCACCGCCTTTGATTCGCCACCTCTGATTCCCCATATCTGATTCCCCACCTCTGTTTCCCCGCCTCTGACTCCCCATCTCTGATTCCCGGACTCTGATTCCCCACCTCTGATTCCCGGCCTCTTATTCCCAGCATCTGATTCCAGGCCTCTGATTCCCGTCCTCTGACTCCCCGCTTCTGATTCTGATTCCCTGCCTCTGATTCCCCATCTCTGATTCCGCACATCTGATTACCTGCCTCTGATTCCCCACCTCTGATTCCCCATATCTGATTCCCCGCCTCTGTTTCCACGCCTCTGATTCCCCGCCTCTGTTTCCCCATATCTAATTCCCCACCTCTGATGCCCCAACTCTGATTCCCCGCCTCTGATTCCACAGCTCTGATTCCCCGCCTCTGATTCCCCACATCCGATTCCCCATATCTGATTCCCCGCCTCTGTTTCCCCGCCCCTGATTCCCCGCCTCTGTTTCCCCATATCTGATTCCCCGCCTCTGATTCCCAACTATGATTCCCCGCCTCTTATTCCCCAGCTCTGATTCCCTGCCTCAGATTCCCCAGCTCTGATTCCCCGCCTCTGATTCCCTGCATCTGATTCCCTGCATCTGATTCCAAGCCTCTGATTCCCTGCCTCTGATTCCCAACCTCTGAGTCCCCACCTCTGATTCCCCATATCTGATTCCCTGCATCTGATTCCCTGCATCTGATTCCAAGCCTCTGATTCCCTGCCTCTGATTCCCAACCTCTGAGTCCCCACCTCTGATTCCCCATATCTGATTCCCAGCATCTGTTTCCCCGCCTCTGATTCCCCGCCTCTGTTTCCCCATATCTGATTCCCGGCCTCTGGTTCCCCGCCTCTGATTCCCCGCCTCTGATTCCCTGCCTCTGATTCCCCATCTCCGATTCCGCACATCTGATTCGCTGCCTCTGATGCCCCGCCTCTGATTTCCCGCCTCTGATTCCCTGCCTCTGATTCCCAACCTCTGATTCCCCACCTCTGATTCCCCGTGTTTGATTCCCCGCCTCTGTATCCCCGCCTCTGATTCCCCGCCTCTGATTCCCCAACGCTAATTCCCCGCCTCTGATTCCCCATATCTGATTCCCCGCCTCTGTTTCCCCGCCTCTGATTCCCCGCCCCTGTTTCCCCATATCTGATTCCCTGCCTCTGATTCCCCAACTTTGATTCCCAGCCTCTGATTCCCCAGCTCTCATTCCCCGCCTCTGATTCCCCGCATCTGATTCACTGCATCTGATTCCAAGCCTCTGATTCCCTGCCTCTGATTCCCAACCTCTGATTCCCCACCTCTGATTCCCCATATCTGATTCCCAGCCTCTGTTTCCCCGCATCTGATTCCCCGCCTCTGTTTCCCCATATCTGATTCCCGGCCTCTGATTCCCCGCATCTGATTCCCCGCCTCTGATTCCCTGACTCTGATTCCCCGCCTCTGTTTCCCCATATCTAATTCCCCACCTCTGATGCCCCAACTCTGATTCCCCGCCTCTGATTCCACAGCTCTGATTCCCCGCCTCTGATTCCCCACATCCGATTCCCCATATCTGATTCCCCGCCTCTGTTTCCCAGCCCCTGATTCCCCGCCTCTGATTCCGCATATCTGATTCCCCGCCTCTGATTCCCAACTATGATTCCCCGCCTCTTATTCCCCAGCTCTGATTCCCTGCCTCTGATTCCCCGCGTTCTATTCCCTGCCTCTGATTCCCCGCCTGTGATTTCCCATCTCTGATTCACCACCTCTGATTCCCCACCACTGATTCCCCCTATCTAATTCCCCACCTCTGTTTGCCCGCCTCTGATTCCCCGCCTCTGTTTCCCCATATCTGATTCCCCGCCTCTGAATCCCCAACTCTGATTCCCTGCCTCTGATTCCCCAGCTTCATTCCCCGCCTTTGATTCCCCCCGTCTGATTCCCAGCCTCTGAATCCCCGTGTCTGATAACCTGCCTCTGATTCCCCGCCTCTGATACCCCATCTCAGATTCACCGCCTCTGATTCCCCACCTCTGATTCCCCATCTCTGATTCCGCACATCCGATTCCCTGCCTCTGATTCCCCGACTCTGATTCCCCACCTCTGATTCCCCAGCTCTGATTCCCCGCCTCTGATTCCCCAACTCTGATTCCCCGCCTCTGATTCCCCAGCTCTGATTCCCCGCCTCTGATTCCCCGTGTTTGATCCCCTGCCTCTGATTCCCCATCTCTGATTCCCCATCTCTGATTCACCGCCTTTGATTCGCCACCTCTGATTCCCCATATCTGATTCCTCGCCACTGTTTCCCCGCCTCTGATTCCCCGCCTCTGATTCCCCATATCTCATTCCCCGCCTCTGATTCCCCATCTCTGATTCCCGGACTCTGATTCCCCACCTCTGATTCCCGACCTCTTATTCCCGGCATCTGATTCCGGCCTGTGATTCCCGGCCTCTGATTCCCTGCTTCTGATTCTGATTCCCTGCCTCTGATTCCCCATTTCTGATTCCGCACATCTAATTCCCTGCCTCTGATTCCCCACCTCTGATTCCCCATATCTGAATCCCCGCCTCTGTTTCCCCGTCTCTGATTCCCCGCCTCTGTTTCCCCATATCTAAGTCCCCGCCTCTGATTCCCCAACTTTGATTCCCCACCTCTGATTCCCCAGCTCTGATTCCCCGCCTCTGATTCCCCACCTCTGATTCCCCATATCTGATTCCCAGCCTCTGTTTCCCCGCCTCTGATTCCCCGCCTCTGTTTCCCCATATCTGATTCCCGGCCTCTGATTCCCCGCCTCTGATTCCCCGCTTCTGATTCCCTGCCTCTGATTCCCCATCTCCGATTCCGCACATCTGATTCCCTGCCTCTCATTCCCCGCCTCTGATTCCCCGCCACTGATTCCCTGCCTCTGATTCCCAACCTCTGATTCCCCACCTCTGATTCCCAGTGTTTGATTCCCCGCCTCTGTTTCCCCGCCTCTGATTCCCCGCCTCTGATTCCCCAACTCTAATTCCCCGCCTCTGATTCCCCATATCTGATTCCCCGCCTCTGTTTCCCCGCCTCTGATTCCCCGCCCCTGTTTCCCCATATCTGATTCCCTGCCTCTGATTCCCCAACTTTGATTCCCAGCCTCTGATTCCCCAGCTCTGATTCCCCGCCTCTGATTCCCCGCATCTGATTCCCTGCATCTGATTCCAAGCCTCTGATTCCCTGCCTCTGATTCCCAACCTCTGATTCCCCACCTCTAATTCCCCATATCTGATTCCCAGCCTCTGTTTCCCCGCCTCTGATTCCCCGCCTCTGTTTCCCCATATCTGATTCCCGGCCTCTGATACCCCGCCTCTGATTCCCCGCCTCTGATTCCCTGCCTCTGATTCCCCATCTCCGATTCCGCACATCTGATTCCCTGCCTCTGATTCCCCGCCTCTGATTCCCCGCCTCTGATTCCCTGCCTCTGATTTCCAACCTCTGATTCCCCACCTCTGATTCCCCGTGTTTGATTCCCCGCCTATGTTTCCCCGCCTCTGATTCCCCGCCTCTGTTTCCCAATATCTAAGTCCCCGCCTCTGATTCCCCAACTCTAATTCCCCACCTCTGATTCCCCAGCTCTGATTCCCCGCCTCTGATTCCCTGCATCTGATTCCCTGCATCATATTCCAAGCCTCTGATTCCCTGCCTCTGATTCCCAACCTCTGAGTCCCCACCTCTGATTCCCCATATCTGATTCCCAGCATCTGTTTCCCCGCCTCTGATTCCCCGCCTCTGTTTCCCCATATCTGATTCCCGGCCTCTGGTTCCCCGCCTCTGATTCCCCGCCTCTGATTCCCTGCCTCTGATTCCCCATCTCCGATTCCGCACATCTGATTCGCTGCCTCTGATGCCCCGCCTCTGATTTCCCGCCTCTGATTCCCTGCCTCTGATTCCCAACCTCTGATTCCCCACCTCTGATTCCCCGTGTTTGATTCCCCGCCTCTGTATCCCCGCCTCTGATTCCCCGCCTCTGATTCCCCAACGCTAATTCCCCGCCTCTGATTCCCCATATCTGATTCCCCGCCTCTGTTTCCCCGCCTCTGATTCCCCGCCCCTGTTTCCCCATATCTGATTCCCTGCCTCTGATTCCCCAACTTTGATTCCCAGCCTCTGATTCCCCAGCTCTCATTCCCCGCCTCTGATTCCCCGCATCTGATTCACTGCATCTGATTCCAAGCCTCTGATTCCCTGCCTCTGATTCCCAACCTCTGATTCCCCACCTCTGATTCCCCATATCTGATTCCCAGCCTCTGTTTCCCCGCCTCTGATTCCCCGCCTCTGTTTCCCCATATCTGATTCCCGGCCTCTGATTCCCCGCATCTGATTCCCCGCCTCTGATTCCCTGCCTCTGATTCCCCATCTCCGATTCCGCACATCTGATTCCCTGCCTCTCATTCCCCGCCTCTGATTCCCCGCCACTGATTCCCTGCCTCTGATTCCCAACCTCTGATTCCCCACCTCTGATTCCCAGTGTTTGATTCCCCGCCTCTGTTTCCCCGCCTCTGATTCCCCGCCTCTGATTCCCCAACTCTAATTCCCCGCCTCTGATTCCCCATATCTGATTCCCCGCCTCTGTTTCCCCGCCTCTGATTCCCCGCCCCTGTTTCCCCATATCTGATTCCATGCCTCTGATTCCCCAACTTTGATTCCCAGCCTCTGATTCCCCAGCTCTGATTCCCCGCCTCTGATTCCCTGCATCTGATTCCCTGCATCTGATTCCAAGCCTCTGATTCCCTGCCTCTGATTCCCAACCTCTGATTCCCCACCTCTAATTCCCCATATCTGATTCCCAGCCTCTGTTTCCCCGCCTCTGATTCCCCGCCTCTGATTCCCAACCTCTGATTCCCCACCTCTGATTCCCCGTGTTTGATTCCCCGCCTCTGTATCCCCGCCTCTGATTCCCCGCCTCTGATTCCCCAACGCTAATTCCCCGCCTCTGATTCCCCATATCTGATTCCCCGCCTCTGTTTCCCCGCCTCTGATTCCCCGCCCCTGTTTCCCCATATCTGATTCCCTGCCTCTGATTCCCCAACTTTGATTCCCAGCCTCTGATTCCCCAGCTCTCATTCCCCGCCTCTGATTCCCCGCATCTGATTCACTGCATCTGATTCCAAGCCTCTGATTCCCTGCCTCTGATTCCCAACCTCTGATTCCCCACCTCTGATTCCCCATATCTGATTCCCAGCCTCTGTTTCCCCGCCTCTGATTCCCCGCCTCTGTTTCCCCATATCTGATTCCCGGCCTCTGATTCCCCGCATCTGATTCCCCGCCTCTGATTCCCTGCCTCTGATTCCCCATCTCCGATTCCGCACATCTGATTCCCTGCCTCTCATTCCCCGCCTCTGATTCCCCGCCACTGATTCCCTGCCTCTGATTCCCAACCTCTGATTCCCCACCTCTGATTCCCAGTGTTTGATTCCCCGCCTCTGTTTCCCCGCCTCTGATTCCCCGCCTCTGATTCCCCAACTCTAATTCCCCGCCTCTGATTCCCCATATCTGATTCCCCGCCTCTGTTTCCCCGCCTCTGATTCCCCGCCCCTGTTTCCCCATATCTGATTCCATGCCTCTGATTCCCCAACTTTGATTCCCAGCCTCTGATTCCCCAGCTCTGATTCCCCGCCTCTGATTCCCTGCATCTGATTCCCTGCATCTGATTCCAAGCCTCTGATTCCCTGCCTCTGATTCCCAACCTCTGATTCCACACCTCTAATTCCCCATATCTGATTCCCAGCCTCTGTTTCCCCGCCTCTGATTCCCCGCCTCTGTTTCCCCATATCTGATTCCCGGCCTCTGATACCCCGCCTCTGATTCCCCGCCTCTGATTCCCTGCCTCTGATTCCCCATCTCCGATTCCGCACATCTGATTCCCTGCCTCTGATTCCCCGCCTCTGATTCCCCGCCTCTGATTCCCTGCCTCTGATTTCCAACCTCTGATTCCCCACCTCTGATTCCCCGTGTTTGATTCCCCGCCTATGTTTCCCCGCCTCTGATTCCCCGCCTCTGTTTCCCAATATCTAAGTCCCCGCCTCTGATTCCCCAACTCTAATTCCCCACCTCTGATTCCCCAGCTCTGATTCCCCGCCTCTGATTCCCTGCATCTGATTCCCTGCATCTGATTCCAAGCCTCTGATTCCCTGCCTCTGATTCCCAACCTCTGAGTCCCCACCTCTGATTCCCCATATCTGATTCCCAGCATCTGTTTCCCCGCCTCTGATTCCCCGCCTCTGTTTCCCCATATCTGATTCCCGGCCTCTGGTTCCCCGCCTCTGATTCCCCGCCTCTGATTCCCTGCCTCTGATTCCCCATCTCCGATTCCGCACATCTGATTCGCTGCCTCTGATGCCCCGCCTCTGATTTCCCGCCTCTGATTCCCTGCCTCTGATTCCCAACCTCTGATTCCCCACCTCTGATTCCCCGTGTTTGATTCCCCGCCTCTGTATCCCCGCCTCTGATTCCCCGCCTCTGATTCCCCAATGCTAATTCCCCGCCTCTGATTCCCCATATCTGATTCCCCGCCTCTGTTTCCCCGCCTCTGATTCCCCGCCCCTGTTTCCCCATATCTGATTCCCTGACTCTGATTCCCCAACTTTGATTCCCAGCCTCTGATTCCCCAGCTCTCATTCCCCGCCTCTGATTCCCCGCATCTGATTCACTGCATCTGATTCCAAGCCTCTGATTCCCTGCCTCTGATTCCCAACCTCTGATTCCCCACCTCTGATTCCCCATATCTGATTCCCAGCCTCTGTTTCCCCGCCTCTGATTCCCCGCCTCTGTTTCCCCATATCTGATTCCCGGCCTCTGATTCCCCGCATCTGATTCCCCGCCTCTGATTCCCTGACTCTGATTCCCCGCCTCTGTTTCCCCATATCTAATTCCCCACCTCTGATGCCCCAACTCTGATTCCCCGCCTCTGATTCCACAGCTCTGATTCCCCGCCTCTGATTCCCCACATCCGATTCCCCATATCTGATTCCCCGCCTCTGTTTCCCAGCCCCTGATTCCCCGCCTCTGATTCCCAACTATGATTCCCCGCCTCTTATTCCCCAGCTCTGATTCCCTGCCTCTGATTCCCCGCGTTCTATTCCCTGCCTCTGATTCCCCGCCTGTGATTCCCCATCTCTGATTCACCACCTCTGATTCCCCACCACTGATTCCCCCTATCTAATTCCCCACCTCTGTTTGCCCGCCTCTGATTCCCCGCCTCTGTTTCCCCATATCTGATTCCCCGCCTCTGAATCCCCAACTCTGATTCCCTGCCTCTGATTCCCCAGCTTCATTCCCCGCCTTTGATTCCCCCCGTCTGATTCCCAGCCTCTGAATCCCCGTGTCTGATAACCTGCCTCTGATTCCCCGCCTCTGATTCCCCATCTCAGATTCACCGCCTCTGATTCCCCACCTCTGATTCCCCATCTCTGATTCCGCACATCCGATTCCCTGCCTCTGATTCCCCGACTCTGATTCCCCACCTCTGATTCCCCAGCTCTGATTCCCCGCCTCTGATTCCCCAACTCTGATTCCCCGCCTCTGATTCCCCAGCTCTGATTCCCCGCCTCTGATTCCCCGTGTTTGATCCCCTGCCTCTGATTCCCCATCTCTGATTCCCCATCTCTGATTCACCGCCTTTGATTCGCCACCTCTGATTCCCCATATCTGATTCCTCGCCACTGTTTCCCCGCCTCTGATTCCCCGCCTCTGATTCCCCATATCTCATTCCCCGCCTCTGATTCCCCATCTCTGATTCCCGGACTCTGATTCCCCACCTCTGATTCCCGACCTCTTATTCCCGGCATCTGATTCCGGCCTGTGATTCCCGGCCTCTGATTCCCTGCTTCTGATTCTGATTCCCTGCCTCTGATTCCCCATTTCTGATTCCGCACATCTAATTCCCTGCCTCTGATTCCCCACCTCTGATTCCCCATATCTGAATCCCCGCCTCTGTTTCCCCGTCTCTGATTCCCCGCCTCTGTTTCCCCATATCTAAGTCCCCGCCCCTGATTCCCCAACTTTGATTCCCCACCTCTGATTCCCCAGCTCTGATTCCCCGCCTCTGATTCCCCACCTCTGATTCCCCATATCTGATTCCCAGCCTCTGTTTCCCCGCCTCTGATTCCCCGCCTCTGTTTCCCCATATCTGATTCCCGGCCTCTGATTCCCCGCCTCTGATTCCCCGCTTCTGATTCCCTGCCTCTGATTCCCCATCTCCGATTCCGCACATCTGATTCCCTGCCTCTCATTCCCCGCCTCTGATTCCCCGCCACTGATTCCCTGCCTCTGATTCCCAACCTCTGATTCCCCACCTCTGATTCCCAGTGTTTGATTCCCCGCCTCTGTTTCCCCGCCTCTGATTCCCCGCCTCTGATTCCCCAACTCTAATTCCCCGCCTCTGATTCCCCATATCTGATTCCCCGCCTCTGTTTCCCCGCCTCTGATTCCCCGCCCCTGTTTCCCCATATCTGATTCCCTGCCTCTCATTCCCCAACCTTGATTCCCAGCCTCTGATTCCCCAGCTCTGATTCCCCGCCTCTGATTCCCCGCATCTGATTCCCTGCATCTGATTCCAAGCCTCTGATTCCCTGCCTCTGATTCCCAACCTCTGATTCCCCACCTCTAATTCCCCATATCTGATTCCCAGCCTCTGTTTCCCCGCCTCTGATTCCCTGCCTCTGTTTCCCCATATCTGATTCCCGGCCTCTGATACCCCGCCTCTGATTCCCCGCCTCTGATTCCCTGCCTCTGATTCCCCATCTCCGATTCCGCACATCTGATTCCCTGCCTCTGATTCCCCGCCTCTGATTCCCCGCCTCTGATTCCCTGCATCTGATTTCCAACCTCTGATTCCCCACCTCTGATTCCCCGTGTTTGATTCCCCGCCTATGTTTCCCCGCCTCTGATTCCCCGCCTCTGTTTCCCAATATCTAAGTCCCCGCCTCTGATTCCCCAACTCTAATTCCCCACCTCTGATTCCCCAGCTCTGATTCCCCGCCTCTGATTCCCTGCATCTGATTCCCTGCATCTGATTCCAAGCCTCTGATTCCCTGCCTCTGATTCCCAACCTCTGAGTCCCCACCTCTGATTCCCCATATCTGATTCCCAGCATCTGTTTCCCCGCCTCTGATTCCCCGCCTCTGTTTCCCCATATCTGATTCCCGGCCTCTGGTTCCCCGCCTCTGATTCCCCGCCTCTGATTCCCTGCCTTTGATTCCCCATCTCCGATTCCGCACATCTGATTCGCTGCCTCTGATGCCCCGCCTCTGATTTCCCGCCTCTGATTCCCTGCCTCTGATTCCCAACCTCTGATTCCCCACCTCTGATTCCCCGTGTTTGATTCCCCGCCTCTGTATCCCCGCCTCTGATTCCCCGCCTCTGATTCCCCAACGCTAATTCCCCATATCTGATTCCCCGCCTCTGTTTCCCCGCCTCTGATTCCCCGCCCCTGTTTCCCCATATCTGATTCCCTGCCTCTGATTCCCCAACTTTGATTCCCAGCCTCTGATTCCCCAGCTCTCATTCCCCGCCTCTGATTCCCCGCATCTGATTCACTGCATCTGATTCCAAGCCTCTGATTCCCTGCCTCTGATTCCCAACCTCTGATTCCCCACCTCTGATTCCCCATATCTGATTCCCAGCCTCTGTTTCCCCGCCTCTGATTCCCCGCCTCTGTTTCCCCATATCTGATTCCCGGCCTCTGATTCCCCGCATCTGATTCCCCGCCTCTGATTCCCTTCCTCTGATTCCTCATCTCCGATTCCGCACATCTGATTCCCTGCCTCTGATTCCCCGCCTCTGATTCCCCGCCTCTGATTCCCTGCCTCTGATTCCCAACCTCTGATTCCCCACCTCTGATTCCCCGTGTTTGATTACCCGCCTCTGTTTCCCCGCCTCTGATTCCCCGCCTCTGATTCCCCAACTCTAATTCCCCGCCTCTGATTCCCCATATCTGATTCCCTGCCTATGTTTCCCCGCCTCTTATTCCCCGCCCCTGTTTCCCCATATCTGATTCCCTGCCTCTGATTCCCCAACTTTGATTCCCAGCCTCTGATTCCCCAGCTCTGATTCCCCGCCTCTGATTCCCCGTGTTTGATTCCCTGCCTCTGATTCCCCGCCTCTGATTCCCCATCTCTGATTCACCGCCTTTGATTCGCCACCTCTGATTCCCCATATCTGACTCCCCACCTCTGTTTCCCCGCCTCTGATTCCCCGCCTCTGATTCTCCATATCTCATTACCCGCCTCTGACTCCCCATCTCTGATTCCCGTACTCTGATTCCCCACCTCTGATTCCCGGCCTCTTATTCCCAGCATCTGATGCCAGGCCTCTGATTCCCGGCCTCTGACTCCCCGCTTCTGATTCTGATTCCCTGCCTCTGATTCCCCGCCTCTGATTCCGCACATCTGATTCCCCGTCTCTGTTTCCCCATATCTAATTCCCCACCTCTGATGCCCCAACTCTGATTCCCCGCCTCTGATTCCCCAGCTCTGATTCCCCGCCTCTGATTCTCCACATCCGATTCCCAATATCTGATTCCCCGCCTTTGTTTCCCCGCCCCTGATTCCCCGCCTCTGTTTCCCCATATCTGATTCCCCGCCTCCGATTCCCAACTATGATTCCCCGCCTCTTATTCCCCAGCTCTGATTCCCTTCCTCTGATTCCCCGCGTTCTATTCCCTGCCTCTGATTCCCCGCCTGTGATTCCCCATCTCTGATTCACCACCTCTGATTCCCCACCACTGATTCCCCATATCTAATTCCCCGCCTCTGTTTGCCCGCCTCTGATTCCCCGCCTCTGTTTCCCCATATCTGATTCCCCGCCTCTGAATCCCCAACTCTGATTCCCTGCCTCTGATTCCCCAGCTTCATTCCCCGCCTTTGATTCCCCCCGTCTGATTCCCAGCCTCTGAATCCCCGTGTCTGATAACCTGCCTCTGATTCCCCGCCTCTGATTCCCCATCTCAGATTCACCGCCTCTGATTCCCCACCTCTGATTCCCCATCTCTGATTCCGCACATCCGATTCCCTGCCTCTGATTCCCCGACTCTGATTCCCCACCTCTGATTCCCCAGCTCTGATTCCCCGCCTCTGATTCCCCAACTCTGATTCCCCGCCTCTGATTCCCCAGCTCTGATTCCCCGCCTCTGATTCCCCGTGTTTGATCCCCTGCCTCTGATTCCCCAGCTCTGATTCCCCAGCTCTGATTCACCGCCTTGGATTCGCCACCTCTGATTCCCCATATCTGATTCCTCGCCACTGTTTCCCCGCCTCTGATTCCGCGCCTCTGATTCCCCATATCTCATTCCCCGCCTCTGATTCCCCATCTCTGATTCCCGGACTCTGATTCCCCACCTCTGATTCCCGACCTCTTATTCCCGGCATCTGATTCCGGCCTCTGATTCCCGGCCTCTGATTCCCTGCTTCTGATTCTGATTCCCTGCCTCTGATTCCCCATTTCTGATTCCGCACATCTAATTCCCTGCCTCTGATTCCCCACCTCTGATTCCCCATATCTGAATCCCCGCCTCTGTTTCCCCGTCTCTGATTCCCCGCCTCTGTTTCCCCATATCTAAGTCCCCGCCTCTGATTCCCCAACTTTGATTCCCCACCTCTGATTCCCCAGCTCTGATTCCCCGCCTCTGATTCCCCACCTCTGATTCCCCATACCTGATTCCCAGCCTCTGTTTCCCCGCCTCTGATTCCCCACTTCTGTTTCCCCATATCTGATTCCCGGCCTCTGATTCCCTGCCTCTGATTCCCCGCCTCTGATTCCCTGCCTCTGATTCCCCATCTCCGATTCCGCACATCTGATTCCCTGCCTCTCATTCCCCGCCTCTGATTCCCCGCCTCTGATTCCCTGCCTCTGATTCCCAACCTCTGATTCCCCACCTCTGATTCCCCGTGTTTGATTCCCCGCCTCTGTTTCCCCGCCTCTCATTCCCCGCCTCTGATTCCCCAACCCTAATTCCCCGCCTCTGATTCCCCATATCTGATTCCCCGCCTCTGTTTCCCCGCCTCTGATTCCCCGCCCCTGTTTCCCCATATCTGATTCCCTGCCTCTGATTCCCCAACTTTGATTCCCAGACTCTGATTCCCCAGCTCTGATTCCCCGCCTCTGATTCCCCGCATCTGATTCCCTGCATCTGATTCCAAGCCTCTGATTCCCTGCCTCTGATTCCCAACCTCTGATTCCCCACCTCTGATTCCCCGTGTTTGATTCCCCGCCTCTGTTTCCCCGCCTCTGATTCCCCGCCTCTGATTCCCCAACTCTAATTCCCCGCCTCTGATTCCCCATATCTGATTCCCTGCCTCTGATTCCCCGCCTCTGATTCCCCGCCCCTGTTTCCCCATATCTGATTCCCTGCCTCTGATTCCCCAACTTTGATTCCCAGCCTCTGATTCCCCAGCTCTGATTCCCCGCCTCTGATTCCCCGTGTTTGATTCCCTGCCTCTGATTCCCCGCCTCTGATTCCCCATCTCTGATTCACCGCCTTTGATTCGCCACCTCTGATTCCCCATATCTGATTCCCCACCTCTGTTTCCCCGCCTCTGACTCCCCATCTCTGATTCCCGGACTCTGATTCCCCACCTCTGATTCCCGGCCTCTTATTCCCAGCATCTGATTCCAGGCCTCTGATTCCCGTCCTCTGACTCCCCGCTTCTGATTCTGATTCCCTGCCTCTGATTCCCCATCTCTGATTCCGCACATCTGATTACCTGCCTCTGATTTCCCACCTCTGATTCCCCATATCTGATTCCCCGCCTCTGTTTCCACGCCTCTGATTCCCCGCCTCTGTTTCCCCATATCTAATTCCCCACCTCTGATGCCCCAACTCTGATTCCCCGCCTCTGATTCCACAGCTCTGATTCCCCGCCTCTGATTCCCCACATCCGATTCCCCATATCTGATTCCCCGCCTCTGTTTCCCCGCCCCTGATTCCCCGCCTCTGTTTCCCCATATCTGATTCCCCGCCTCTGATTCCCAACTATGATTCCCCGCCTCTTATTCCCCAGCTCTGATTCCCTGCCTCAGATTCCCCGCGTTCTATTCCCTGCCTCTGATTCCCCGCCTGTGATTCCCCATCTCTGATTCACCACCTCTGATTCCCCACCACTGATTCCCCATATCTAATTCCCCGCCTCTGTTTGCCCGCCTCTGATTCCCCGCCTCTGTTTCCCCATATCTGATTCCCCGCCTTTGAATCCCCAACACTGATTACCTGCCTCTGATTCCCCAGCTTCATTCCCCGCCTTTGATTCCCCCCGTCTGATTCCCAGCCTCTGAATCCCCGTGTCTGAAAACCTGCCTCTGATTCCCCGCCTCTGATTCCCCATCTCAGATTCACCGCCTCTGATTCCCCACCTCTGATTCCCCATCTCTGATTCCGCACATCCGATTCCCTGCCTCTGATTCCCCGACTCTGATTCCCCACCTCTGATTCCCCAGCTCTGATTCCCCGCCTCTGATTCCCCAACTCTGATTCCCCAGCTCTGATTCCCCAGCTGTGATTCCCTGCCTCTGATTCCCCGTGTTTGATCCCCTGCCTCTGATTCCCCAGCTCTGATTCCCCATCTCTGATTCACCGCCTTTGATTCGCCACCTCTGATTCCCCATATCTGATTCCTCGCCACTGTTTCCCCGCCTCTGATTCCCCGCCTCTGATTCCCCATATCTCATTCCCCGCCTCTGATTCCCCATCTCTGATTCCCGGACTCTGATTCCCCACCTCTGATTCCCCAGCTGTGATTCCCCGCCTCTGATTCCCCGTGTTTGATCCCCTGCCTCTGATTCCCCAGCTCTGATTCCCCATCTCTGATTCACCGCCTTTGATTCGCCACCTCTGATTCCCCATATCTGATTCCTCGCCACTGTTTCCCCGCCTCTGATTCCCCGCCTCTGATTCCCCATATCTCATTCCCCGCCTCTGATTCCCCATCTCTGATTCCCGGACTCTGATTCCCCACCTCTGATTCCTGACCTCTTATTCCCGGCATCTGATTCCGGCCTCTGATTCCCGGCCTCTGATTCCCTGCTTCTGATTCTGATTCCCTGCCTCTGATTCCCCATTTCTGATTCCGCACATCTAATTCCCTGCCTCTGATTCCCCACCTCTGATTCCCCATATCTGAATCCCCGCCTCTGTTTCCCCGTCTCTGATTCCCCGCCTCTGTTTCCCCATATCTAAGTCCCCGCCTCTGATTCCCCAACTTTGATTCCCCACCTCTGATTCCCCAGCTCTGATTCCCCGCCTCTGATTCCCCACCTCTGATTCCCCATATCTGATTCCCAGCCTCTGTTTCCCCGCCTCTGATTCCCCAGCCCTGTTTCCCCATATCTGATTCCCTGCCTCTGATTCCCCAACATTGATTCCCAGCCTCTGATTCCCCAGCTCTGATTCCCCGCCTCTGATTCCCTGTGTTTGATTCCCTGCCTCTGATTCCCCGCCTCTGATTCCCCATCTCTGATTCACCGCCTTTGATTCGCCACCTCTGATTCCCCATATCTGATTCCCCACCTCTGTTTCCCCGCCTCTGATTCCCCGCCTCTGATTCCCCACCTCTGATTCTCCATATCTCATTCCCCGCCTCTGACTCCCTATCTCTGATTCCCGGACTCTGATACCCCACCTCTGATTCCCGGCATCTTATTCCCAGCATCTGATTCCAGGCCTCTGATTCCCGGCCTCTGACTCCCCGCTTCAGATTCTGATTCCCTGCCTCTGATTCCCCATCTCTGATTCCACACATCTGATTACCTGCCTCTGATTCCCCACCTCTGATTCAACATATCTGATTCCCCGCCTCTGTTTCCACGCCTCTGATTCCCCGCCTCTGTTTCCCCATATCTAATTCCCCACCTCTGATGCCCCAACTCTGATTCCCCGCCTCTGATTCCACAGCTCTGATTCCCCGCCTCTGATTCCCCACATCCGATTCCCCATATCTGATTCCCCGCCTCTGTTTCCCAGCCCCTGATTCCCCGCCTCTGTTTCCGCATATCTGATTCCCCGCCTCTGATTCCCAACTATGATTCCCCGCCTCTTATTCCCCAGCTCTGATTCCCTGCCTCTGATTCCCCGCGTTCTATTCCCTGCCTCTGATTCCCCGCCTGTGATTCCCCATCTCTGATTCACCACCTCTGATTCCCCACCACTGATTCCCCCTATCTAATTCCCCACCTCTGTTTGCCCGCCTCTGATTCCCCGCCTCTGTTTCCCCATATCTGATTCCCCGCCTCTGAATCCCCAACTCTGATTCCCTGCCTCTGATTCCCCAGCTTCATTCCCCGCCTTTGATTCCCCCGTCTGATTCCCAGCCTCTGAATCCCCGTGTCTGATAACCTGCCTCTGATTCCCCACCTCTGATTCCCCATCTCAGATTCACCGCCTCTGATTCCCCACCTGTGATACCCCATCTCTGATTCCGCACATCCGATTCCCTGCCTCTGATTCCCCGACTCTGATTCCCCACCTCTGATTCCCCAGCTCTGATTCCCCGCCTCTGATTCCCCAACTCTGATTCCCCGCCTCTGATTCCCCAGCTGTGATTCCCCGCCTCTGATTCCCCGTGTTTGATCCCCTGCCTCTGATTCCCCATCTCTGATTCCCCATCTCTGATTCACCGCCTTTGATTCGCCACCTCTGATTCCCCATATCTGATTCCTCGCCACTGTTTCCCCGCCTCTGATTCCCCGCCTCTGATTCCCCATATCTCATTCCCCGCCTCTGATTCCCCATCTCTGATTCCCGGACTCTGATTCCCCACCTCTGATTCCCGACCTCTTATTCCCGGCATCTGATTCCGGCCTGTGATTCCCGGCATCTGATTCCCTGCTTCTGATTCTGATTCCCTGCCTCTGATTCCCCATTTCTGATTCCGCACATCTAATTCCCTGCCTCTGATTCCCCACCTCTGATTCCCCATATCTGAATCCCCGCCTCTGTTTCCCCGTCTCTGATTCCCCGCCTCTGTTTCCCCATATCTAAGTCCCCGCCTCTGATTCCCCAACTTTGATTCCCCACCTCTGATTCCCCAGCTCTGATTCCCCGCCTCTGATTCCACACCTCTGATTCCCCATATCTGATTCCCAGCCTCTGTTTCCCCGCCTCTGATTCCCCGCCTCTGTTTCCCCATATCTGATTCCCGGCCTCTGATTCCCCGCCTCTGATTCCCCGCTTCTGATTCCCTGCCTCTGATTCCCCATCTCCGATTCCGCACATCTGATTCCCTGCCTCTCATTCCCCGCCTCTGATTCCCCGCCACTGATTCCCTGCCTCTGATTCCCAACCTCTGATTCCCCACCTCTGATTCCCAGTGTTTGATTCCCCGCCTCTGTTTCCCCGCCTCTGATTCCCCGCCTCTGATTCCCCAACTCTAATTCCCCGCCTCTGATTCCCCATATCTGATTCCCCGCCTCTGTTTCCCCGCCTCTGATTCCCCGCCCCTGTTTCCCCATATCTGATTCCATGCCTCTGATTCCCCAACTTTGATTCCCAGCCTCTGATTCCCCAGCTCTGATTCCCCGCCTCTGATTCCCCGCATCTGATTCCCTGCATCTGATTCCAAGCCTCTGATTCCCTGCCTCTGATTCCCAACCTCTGATTCCCCACCTCTAATTCCCCATATCTGATTCCCAGCCTCTGTTTCCCCGCCTCTGATTCCCCGCCTCTGTTTCCCCATATCTGATTCCCGGCCTCTGATACCCCGCCTCTGATTCCCCGCCTCTGATTCCCTGCCTCTGATTCCCCATCTCCGATTCCGCACATCTGATTCCCTGCCTCTGATTCCCCGCCTCTGATTCCCCGCCTCTGATTCCCTGCCTCTGATTTCCAACCTCTGATTCCCCACCTCTGATTCCCCGTGTTTGATTCCCCGCCTATGTTTCCCCGCCTCTGATTCCCCGCCTCTGTTTCCCAATATCTAAGTCCCCGCCTCTGATTCCCCAACTCTAATTCCCCACCTCTGATTCCCCAGCTCTGATTCCCCGCCTCTGATTCCCTGCATCTGATTCCCTGCATCTGATTCCAAGCCTCTGATTCCCTGCCTCTGATTCCCAACCTCTGAGTCCCCACCTCTGATTCCCCATATCTGATTCCCAGCATCTGTTTCCCCGCCTCTGATTCCCCGCCTCTGTTTCCCCATATCTGATTCCCGGCCTCTGGTTCCCCGCCTCTGATTCCCCGCCTCTGATTCCCTGCCTCTGATTCCCCATCTCCGATTCCGCACATCTGATTCGCTGCCTCTGATGCCCCGCCTCTGATTTCCCGCCTCTGATTCCCTGCCTCTGATTCCCAACCTCTGATTCCCCACCTCTGATTCCCCGTGTTTGATTCCCCGCCTCTGTATCCCCGCCTCTGATTCCCCAACGCTAATTCCCCGCCTCTGATTCCCCATATCTGATTCCCCGCCTCTGTTTCCCCGCCTCTGATTCCCCGCCCCTGTTTCCCCATATCTGATTCCCTGCCTCTGATTCCCCAACTTTGATTCCCAGCCTCTGATTCCCCAGCTCTCATTCCCCGCCTCTGATTCCCCGCATCTGATTCACTGCATCTGATTCCAAGCCTCTGATTCCCTGCCTCTGATTCCCAACCTCTGATTCCCCACCTCTGATTCCCCATATCTGATTCCCAGCCTCTGTTTCCCCGCCTCTGATTCCCCGCCTCTGTTTCCCCATATCTGATTCCCGGCCTCTGATTCCCCGCATCTGATTCCCCGCCTCTGATTCCATGACTCTGATTCCCCGCCTCTGTTTCCCCATATCTAATTCCCCACCTCTGATGCCCCAACTCTGATTCCCCGCCTCTGATTCCACAGCTCTGATTCCCCGCCTCTGATTCCCCACATCCGATTCCCCATATCTGATTCCTCGCCACTGTTTCCCCGCCTCTGATTCCCCGCCTCTGATTCCCCATATCTCATTCCCCGCCTCTGATTCCCCATCTCTGATTCCCGGACTCTGATTCCCCACCTCTGATTCCCCAGCTGTGATTCCCCGCCTCTGATTCCCCGTGTTTGATCCCCTGCCTCTGATTCCCCAGCTCTGATTCCCCATCTCTGATTCACCGCCTTTGATTCGCCACCTCTGATTCCCCATATCTGATTCCTCGCCACTGTTTCCCCGCCTCTGATTCCCCGCCTCTGATTCCCCATATCTCATTCCCCGCCTCTGATTCCCCATCTCTGATTCCCGGACTCTGATTCCCCACCTCTGATTCCTGACCTCTTATTCCCGGCATCTGATTCCGGCCTCTGATTCCCGGCCTCTGACTCCCTGCTTCTGATTCTGATTCCCTGCCTCTGATTCCCCATTTCTGATTCCGCACATCTAATTCCCTGCCTCTGATTCCCCACCTCTGATTCCCCATATCTGAATCCCCGCCTCTGTTTCCCCGTCTCTGATTCCCCGCCTCTGTTTCCCCATATCTAAGTCCCCGCCTCTGATTCCCCAACTTTGATTCCCCACCTCTGATTCCCCAGCTCTGATTCCCCGCCTCTGATTCCCCACCTCTGATTCCCCATATCTGATTCCCAGCCTCTGTTTCCCCGCCTCTGATTCCCCAGCCCTGTTTCCCCATATCTGATTCCCTGCCTCTGATTCCCCAACATTGATTCCCAGCCTCTGATTCCCCAGCTCTGATTCCCCGCCTCTGATTCCCCGTGTTTGATTCCCTGCCTCTGATTCCCCGCCTCTGATTCCCCATCTCTGATTCACCGCCTTTGATTCGCCACCTCTGATTCCCCATATCTGATTCCCCACCTCTGTTTCCCCGCCTCTGATTCCCCGCCTCTGATTCCCCGCCTCTGATTCTCCATATCTCATTCCCCGCCTCTGACTCCCCATCTCTGATTCCCGGACTCTGATACCCCACCTCTGATTCCCGGCATCTTATTCCCAGATTCTGATTCCAGGCCTCTGATTCCCGGCATCTGACTCCCCGCTTCAGATTCTGATTCCCTGCCTCTGATTCCCCATCTCTGATTCCACACATCTGATTACCTGCCTCTGATTCCCCACCTCTGATTCAACATATCTGATTCCCCGCCTCTGTTTCCACGCCTCTGATTCCCCGCCTCTGTTTCCCCATATCTAATTCCCCACCTCTGATGCCCCAACTCTGATTCCCCGCCTCTGATTCCACAGCTCTGATTCCCCGCCTCTGATTCCCCACATCCGATTCCCCATATCTGAATCCCTGCCTCTGTTTCCCAGCCCCTGATTCCCCGCCTCTGTTTCCGCATATCTGATTCCCCGCCTCTGATTCCCAACTATGATTCCCCGCCTCTTATTCCCCAGCTCTGATTCCCTGCCTCTGATTCCCCGCGTTCTATTCCCTGCCTCTGATTCCCCGCCTGTGATTCCCCATCTCTGATTCACCACCTCTGATTCCCCACCACTGATTCCCCCTATCTAATTCCCCACCTCTGTTTGCCCGCCTCTGATTCCCCGCCTCTGTTTCCCCATATCTGATTCCCCGCCTCTGAATCCCCAACTCTGATTCCCTGCCTCTGATTCCCCAGCTTCATTCCCTGCCTTTGATTCCCCCCGTCTGATTCCCAGCCTCTGAATCCCCGTGTCTGATAACCTGCCTCTGATTCCCCGCCTCTGATTCCCAATCTCACATTCACCGCCTCTGATTCCCCACCTGTGATTCCCCATCTCTGATTCCGCACATCCGATTCCCTGCCTCTGATTCCCCGACTCTGATTCCCCACCTCTGATTCCCCAGCTCTGATTCCCCGCCTCTGATTCCCCAACTCTGATTCCCCGCCTCTGATTCCCCAGCTCTGATTCCCCGCCTCTGATTCCCCGTGTTTGATCCCCTGCCTCTGATTCCCCATCTCTGATTCCCCATCTCTGATTCACCGCCTTTGATTCGCCACCTCTGATTCCCCATATCTGATTCCTCGCCACTGTTTCCCCGCCTCTGATTCCCCGCCTCTGATTCCCCATATCTCATTCCCCGCCTCTGATTCCCCATCTCTGATTCCCGGACTCTGATTCCCAACCTCTGATTCCCGACCTCTTATTCCCGGCATCTGATTCCGGCCTGTGATTCCCGGCCTCTGATTCCCTGCTTCTGATTCTGATTCCCTGCCTCTGATTCCCCATTTCTGATTCCGCACATCTAATTCCCTGCCTCTGATTCCCCACCTCTGATTCCCCATATCTGAATCCCCGCCTCTGTTTCCCCGTCTCTGATTCCCCGCCTCTGTTTCCCCATATCTAAGTCCCCGCCTCTGATTCCCCAACTTTGATTCCCCACCTCTGATTCCCCAGCTCTGATTCCCCGCCTCTGATTCCACACCTCTGATTCCCCATATCTGATTCCCAGCCTCTGTTTCCCCGCCTCTGATTCCCCGCCTCTGTTTCCCCATATCTGATTCCCGGCCTCTGATTCCCCGCCTCTGATTCCCCGCTTCTGATTCCCTGCCTCTGATTCCCCATCTCCGATTCCGCACATCTGATTCCCTGCCTCTCATTCCCCGCCTCTGATTCCCCGCCACTGATTCCCTGCCTCTGATTCCCAACCTCTGATTCCCCACCTCTGATTCCCAGTGTTTGATTCCCCGCCTCTGTTTCCCCGCCTCTGATTCCCCGCCTCTGATTCCCCAACTCTAATTCCCCGCCTCTGATTCCCCATATCTGATTCCCCGCCTCTGTTTCCCCGCCTCTGATTCCCCGCCCCTGTTTCCCCATATCTGATTCCATGCCTCTGATTCCCCAACTTTGATTCCCAGCCTCTGATTCCCCAGCTCTGATTCCCCGCCTCTGATTCCCCGCATCTGATTCCCTGCATCTGATTCCAAGCCTCTGATTCCCTGCCTCTGATTCCCAACCTCTGATTCCCCACCTCTAATTCCCCATATCTGATTCCCAGCCTCTGTTTCCCCGCCTCTGATTCCCCGCCTCTGTTTCCCCATATCTGATTCCCGGCCTCTGATACCCCGCCTCTGATACCCCGCCTCTGATTCCCTGCCTCTGATTCCCCATCTCTGATTCCGCACATCTGATTCCCTGCCTCTGATTCCCCGCCTCTGATTCCCCGCCTCTGATTCCCTGCCTCTGATTTCCAACCTCTGATTCCCCACCTCTGATTCCCCGTGTTTGATTCCCCGCCTATGTTTCCCCGCCTCTGATTCCCCGCCTCTGTTTCCCAATATCTAAGTCCCCGCCTCTGATTCCCCAACTCTAATTCCCCACCTCTGATTCCCCAGCTCTGATTCCCCGCCTCTGATTCCCTGCATCTGATTCCCTGCATCTGATTCCAAGCCTCTGATTCCCTGCCTCTGATTCCCAACCTCTGAGTCCCCACCTCTGATTCCCCATATCTGATTCCCAGCATCTGTTTCCCCGCCTCTGATTCCCCGCCTCTGTTTCCCCATATCTGATTCCCGGCCTCTGGTTCCCCGCCTCTGATTCCCCGCCTCTGATTCCCTGCCTCTGATTCCCCATCTCCGATTCCGCACATCTGATTCGCTGCCTCTGATGCCCCGCCTCTGATTTCCCGCCTCTGATTCCCTGCCTCTGATTCCCAACCTCTGATTCCCCACCTCTGATTCCCCGTGTTTGATTCCCCGCCTCTGTATCCCCGCCTCTGATTCCCCGCCTCTGATTCCCCAACGCTAATTCCCCGCCTCTGATTCCCCATATCTGATTCCCCGCCTCTGTTTCCCCGCCTCTGATTCCCCGCCCCTGTTTCCCCATATCTGATTCCCTGCCTCTGATTCCCCAACTTTGATTCCCAGCATCTGATTCCCCAGCTCTGATTCCCCGCCTCTGATTCCCCGCATCTGATTCCCTGCATCTGATTCCAAGCCTCTGATTCCCTGCCTCTGATTCCCAAACTCTGATTCCCCACCTCTGATTCCCCAGCTCTCATTCCCCGCCTCTGATTCCCCGCATCTGATTCACTGCATCTGATTCCAATCCTCTGATTCCCTGCCTCTGATTCCCAACCTCTGATTCCCCACCTCTGATTCCCCATATCTGATTCCCAGCCTCTGTTTCCCCGCCTCTGATTCCCCGCCTCTGTTTCCCCATATCTGATTCCCGGCCTCTGATTCCCCGCATCTGATTCCCCGCCTCTGATTCCCTGACTCTGCTTCCCCGCCTCTGTTTCCCCATATCTAATTCCCCACCTCTGATGCCCCAACTCTGATTCCCCGCCTCTGATTCCACAGCTCTGATTCCCCGCCTCTGATTCCCCACATCCGATTCCCCATATCTGATTCCCCGCCTCTGTTTCCCAGCCCCTGATTCCCCGCCTCTGTTTCCGCATATCTGATTCCCCGCCTCTGATTCCCAACTATGATTCCCCGCCTCTTATTCCCCAGCTCTGATTCCCTGCCTCTGATTCCCCGCGTTCTATTCCCTGCCTCTGATTCCCCGCCTGTGATTCCCCATCTCTGATTCACCACCTCTGATTCCCCACCACTGATTCCCCCTATCTAATTCCCCACCTCTGTTTGCCCGCCTCTGATTCCCCGCCTCTGATTCCCCAGCTTCATTCCCCGCCTTTGATTCCCCCCGTCTGATTCCCAGCCTCTGAATCCCCGTGTCTGATAACCTGCCTCTGATTCCCCGCCTCTGATTCCCCATCTCAGATTCACCGCCTCTGATTCCCCACCTCTGATTCCCCATCTCTGATTCCGCACATCCGATTCCCTGCCTCTGATTCCCCGACTCTGATTCCCCACCTCTGATTCCCCAGCTCTGATTCCCCGCCTCTGATTCCCCAACTCTGATTCCCCGCCTCTGATTCCCCAGCTCTGATTCCCCGCCTCTGATTCCCCGTGTTTGATCCCCTGCCTCTGATTCCCCATCTCTGATTCCCCATCTCTGATTCACCGCCTTTGATTCGCCACCTCTGATTCCCCATATCTGATTCCTCGCCACTGTTTCCCCGCCTCTGATTCCCCGCCTCTGATTCCCCATATCTCATTCCCCGCCTCTGATTCCCCATCTCTGATTCCCGGACTCTGATTCCCCACCTCTGATTCCCGACCTCTTATTCCCGGCATCTGATTCCGGCCTGTGATTCCCGGCCTCTGATTCCCTGCTTCTGATTCTGATTCCCTGCCTCTGATTCCCCATTTCTGATTCCGCACATCTAATTCCCTGCCTCTGATTCCCCACCTCTGATTCCCCATATCTGAATCCCCGCCTCTGTTTCCCCGTCTCTGATTCCCCGCCTCTGTTTCCCCATATCTAAGTCCCCGCCTCTGATTCCCCAACTTTGATTCCCCACCTCTGATTCCCCAGCTCTGATTCCCCGCCTCTGATTCCCCACCTCTGATTCCCCATATCTGATTCCCAGCCTCTGTTTCCCCGCCTCTGATTCCCCGCCTCTGTTTCCCCATATCTGATTCCCGGCCTCTGATTCCCCGCCTCTGATTCCCCGCTTCTGATTCCCTGCCTCTGATTCCCCATCTCCGATTCCGCACATCTGATTCCCTGCCTCTCATTCCCCGCCTCTGATTCCCCGCCACTGATTCCCTGCCTCTGATTCCCAACCTCTGATTCCCCACCTCTGATTCCCAGTGTTTGATTCCCCGCCTCTGTTTCCCCGCCTCTGATTCCCCGCCTCTGATTCCCCAACTCTAATTCCCCGCCTCTGATTCCCCATATCTGATTCCCCGCCTCTGTTTCCCCGCCTCTGATTCCCCGCCCCTGTTTCCCCATATCTGATTCCCTGCCTCTGATTCCCCAACTTTGATTCCCAGCCTCTGATTCCCCAGCTCTGATTCCCCGCCTCTGATTCCACGCATCTGATTCCCTGCATCTGATTCCAAGCCTCTGATTCCCTGCCTCTGATTCCCAACCTCTGATTCCCCACCTCTAATTCCCCATATCTGATTCCCAGCCTCTGTTTCCCCGCCTCTGATTCCCCGCCTCTGTTTCCCCATATCTGATTCCCGGCCTCTGATACCCCGCCTCTGATTCCCCGCCTCTGATTCCCTGCCTCTGATTCCCCATCTCCGATTCCGCACATCTGATTCCCTGCCTCTGATTCCCCGCCTCTGATTCCCCGTGTTTGATTCCCCGCCTATGTTTCCCCGCCTCTGATTCCCCGCCTCTGTTTCCCAATATCTAAGTCCCCGCCTCTGATTCCCCAACTCTAATTCCCCACCTCTGATTCCCCAGCTCTGATTCCCCGCCTCTGATTCCCTGCATCTGATTCCCTGCATCTGATTCCAAGCCTCTGATTCCCTGCCTCTGATTCCCAACCTCTGAGTCCCCACCTCTGATTCCCCATATCTGATTCCCAGCATCTGTTTCCCCGCCTCTGATTCCCCGCCTCTGTTTCCCCATATCTGATTCCCGGCCTCTGGTTCCCCGCCTCTGATTCCCGGCCTCTGATTCCCTGCCTCTGATTCCCCATCTCCGATTCCGCACATCTGATTCGCTGCCTCTGATGCCCCGCCTCTGATTTCCCGCCTCTGATTCCCTGCCTCTGATTCCCAACCTCTGATTCCCCACCTCTGATTCCCCGTGTTTGATTCCCCGCCTCTGTATCCCCGCCTCTGATTCCCCGCCTCTGATTCCCCAACGCTAATTCCCCGCCTCTGATTCCCCATATCTGATTCCCCGCCTCTGTTTCCCCGCCTCTGATTCCCCGCCCCTGTTTCCCCATATCTGATTCCATGCCTCTGATTCCCCAACTTTGATTCCCAGCCTCTGATTCCCCAGCTCTGATTCCCCGCCTCTGATTCCCTGCATCTGATTCCCTGCATCTGATTCCAAGCCTCTGATTCCCTGCCTCTGATTCCCAACCTCTGATTCCCCACCTCTAATTCCCCATATCTGATTCCCAGCCTCTGTTTCCCCGCCTCTGATTCCCCGCCTCTGTTTCCCCATATCTGATTCCCGGCCTCTGATACCCCGCCTCTGATTCCCCGCCTCTGATTCCCTGCCTCTGATTCCCCATATCCGATTCCGCACATCTGATTCCCTGCCTCTGATTCCCCGCCTCTGATTCCCCGCCTCTGATTCCCTGCCTCTGATTTCCAACCTCTGATTCCCCACCTCTGATTCCCCGTGTTTGATTCCCCGCCTATGTTTCCCCGCCTCTGATTCCCCGCCTCTGTTTCCCAATATCTAAGTCCCCGCCTCTGATTCCCCAACTCTAATTCCCCACCTCTGATTCCCCAGCTCTGATTCCCCGCCTCTGATTCCCTGCATCTGATTCCCTGCATCTGATTCCAAGCCTCTGATTCCCTGCCTCTGATTCCCAACCTCTGAGTCCCCACCTCTGATTCCCCATATCTGATTCCCAGCATCTGTTTCCCCGCCTCTGATTCCCCGCCTCTGTTTCCCCATATCTGATTCCCGGCCTCTGGATCCCCGCCTCTGATTCCCCGCCTCTGATTCCCTGCCTCTGATTCCCCATCTCCGATTCCGCACATCTGATTCGCTGCCTCTGATACCCCGCCTCTGATTTCCCGCCTCTGATTCCCTGCCTCTGATTCCCAACCTCTGATTCCCCACCTCTGATTCCCCGTGTTTGATTCCCCGCCTCTGTATCCCCGCCTCTGATTCCCCGCCTCTGATTCCCCAACGCTAATTCCCCGCCTCTGATTCCCCATATCTGATTCCCCGCCTCTGTTTCCCCGCCTCTGATTCCCCGCCCCTGTTTCCCCATATCTGATTCCCTGACTCTGATTCCCCAACTTTGATTCCCAGCCTCTGATTCCCCAGCTCTCATTCCCCGCCTCTGATTCCCCGCATCTGATTCACTGCATCTGATTCCAAGCCTCTGATTCCCTGCCTCTGATTCCCAACCTCTGATTCCCCACCTCTGATTCCCCATATCTGATTCCCAGCCTCTGTTTCCCCGCCTCTGATTCCCCGCCTCTGTTTCCCCATATCTGATTCCCGGCCTCTGATTCCCCGCATCTGATTCCCCGCCTCTGATTCCCTGACTCTGATTCCCCGCCTCTGTTTCCCCATATCTAATTCCCCACCTCTGATGTCCCAACTCTGATTCCCCGCCTCTGATTCCACAGCTCTGATTCCCCGCCTCTGATTCCCCACATCCGATTCCCCATATCTGATTCCCCGCCTCTGTTTCCCAGCCCCTGATTCCCCGCCTCTGTTTCCGCATATCTGATTCCCTGCCTCTGATTCCCAACTATGATTCCCCGCCTCTTATTCCCCAGCTCTGATTCCCTGCCTCTGATTCCCCGCGTTCTATTCCCTGCCTCTGATTCCCCGCCTGTGATTCCCCATCTCTGATTCACCACCTCTGATTCCCCACCACTGATTCCCCCTATCTAATTCCCCACCTCTGTTTGCCCGCCTCTGATTCCCCGCCTCTGTTTCCCCATATCTGATTCCCCGCCTCTGAATCCCCAACTCTGATTCCCTGCCTCTGATTCCCCAGCTTCATTCCCCGCCTTTGATTCCCCCCGTCTGATTCCCAGCCTCTGAATCCCCGTGTCTGATAACCTGCCTCTGATTCCCCGCCTCTGATTCCCCATCTCAGATTCACCGCCTCTGATTCCCCACCTCTGATTCCCCATCTCTGATTCCGCACATCCGATTCCCTGCCTCTGATTCCCCGACTCTGATTCCCCACCTCTGATTCCCCAGCTCTGATTCCCCGCCTCTGATTCCCCAACTCTGATTCCCCGCCTCTGATTCCCCAGCTCTGATTCCCCGCCTCTGATTCCCCGTGTTTGATCCCCTGCCTCTGATTCCCCATCTCTGATTCCCCATCTCTGATTCACCGCCTTTGATTCGCCACCTCTGATTCCCCATATCTGATTCCTCGCCACTGTTTCCCCGCCTCTGATTCCCCGCCTCTCATTCCCCATATCTCATTCCCCACCTCTGATTCCCCATCTCTGATTCCCGGACTCTGATTCCCCACCTCTGATTCCCGACCTCTTATTCCCGGCATCTGATTCCGGCCTGTGATTCCCGGCCTCTGATTCCCTGCTTCTGATTCTGATTCCCTGCCTCTGATTCCCCATTTCTGATTCCGCACATCTAATTCCCTGCCTCTGATTCCCCACCTCTGATTCCCCATATCTGAACCCCGCCTCTGTTTCCCCGTCTCTGATTCCCCGCCTCTGTTTCCCCATATCTAAGTCCCCGCCTCTGATTCCCCAACTTTGATTCCCCACCTCTGATTCCCCAGCTCTGATTCCCCGCCTCTGATTCCCCACCTCTGATTCCCCATATCTGATTCCCAGCCTCTGTTTCCCCGCCTCTGATTCCCCGCCTCTGTTTCCCCATATCTGATTCCCGGCCTCTGATTCCCCGCCTCTGATTCCCCGCTTCTGATTCCCTGCCTCTGATTCCCCATCTCCGATTCCGCACATCTGATTCCCTGCCTCTCATTCCCCGCCTCTGATTCCCCGCCACTGATTCCCTGCCTCTGATTCCCAACCTCTGATTCCCCACCTCTGATTCCCAGTGTTTGATTCCCCGCCTCTGTTTCACCGCCTCTGATTCCCCGCCTCTGATTCCCCAACTCTAATTCCCCGCCTCTGATTCCCCATATCTGATTCCCCGCCTCTGTTTCCCCGCCTCTGATTCCCCGCCCCTGTTTCCCCATATCTGATTCCCTGCCTCTGATTCCCCAACCTTGATTCCCAGCCTCTGATTCCCCAGCTCTGATTCCCCGCCTCTGATTCCCCGCATCTGATTCCCTGCATCTGATTCCAAGCCTCTGATTCCCTGCCTCTGATTCCCAACCTCTGATTCCCCACCTCTAATTCCCCATATCTGATTCCCAGCCTCTGTTTCCCCGCCTCTGATTCCCTGCCTCTGTTTCCCCATATCTGATTCCCGGCCTCTGATACCCCGCCTCTGATTCCCCGCCTCTGATTCCCTGCCTCTGATTCCCCATCTCCGATTCCGCACATCTGATTCCCTGCCTCTGATTCCCCGCCTCTGATTCCCCGCCTCTGATTCCCTGCCTCTGATTTCCAACCTCTGATTCCCCACCTCTGATTCCCCGTGTTTGATTCCCCGCCTATGTTTCCCCGCCTCTGATTCCCCGCCTCCGTTTCCCAATATCTAAGTCCCCGCCTCTGATTCCCCAACTCTAATTCCCCACCTCTGATTCCCCAGCTCTGATTCCCCGCCTCTGATTCCCTGCATCTGATTCCCTGCATCTGATTCCAAGCCTCTGATTCCCTGCCTCTGATTCCCAACCTCTGAGTCCCCACCTCTGATTCCCCATATCTGATTCCCAGCATCTGTTTCCCCGCCTCTGATTCCCCGCCTCTGTTTCCCCATATCTGATTCCCGGCCTCTGGTTCCCCGCCTCTGATTCCCCGCCTCTGATTCCCTGCCTTTGATTCCCCATCTCCGATTCCGCACATCTGATTCGCTGCCTCTGATGCCCCGCCTCTGATTTCCCGCCTCTGATTCCCTGCCTCTGATTCCCAACCTCTGATTCCCCACCTCTGATTCCCCGTGTTTGATTCCCCGCCTCTGTATCCCCGCCTCTGATTCCCCGCCTCTGATTCCCCAACGCTAATTCCCCGCCTCTGATTCCCCATATCTGATTCCCCGCCTCTGTTTCCCCGCCTCTGATTCCCCGCCCCTGTTTCCCCATATCTGATTCCCTGCCTCTGATTCCCCAACTTTGATTCCCAGCCTCTGATTCCCCAGCTCTCATTCCCCGCCTCTGATTCCCCGCATCTGATTCACTGCATCTGATTCCAAGCCTCTGATTCCCTGCCTCTGATTCCCAACCTCTGATTCCCCACCTCTGATTCCCCATATCTGATTCCCAGCCTCTGTTTCCCCGCCTCTGATTCCCCGCCTCTGTTTCCCCATATCTGATTCCCGGCCTCTGATTCCCCGCATCTGATTCCCCGCCTCTGATTCCCTTCCTCTGATTCCTCATCTCCGATTCCGCACATCTGATTCCCTGCCTCTGATTCCCCGCCTCTGATTCCCCGCCTCTGATTCCCTGCCTCTGATTCCCAACCTCTGATTCCCCACCTCTGATTCCCCGTGTTTGATTACCCGCCTCTGTTTCCCCGCCTCTGATTCCCCGCCTCTGATTCCCCAACTCTAATTCCCCGCCTCTGATTCCCCATATCTGATTCCCTGCCTATGTTTCCCCGCCTCTTATTCCCCGCCCCTGTTTCCCCATATCTGATTCCCTGCCTCTGATTCCCCAACTTTGATTCCCAGCCTCTGATTCCCCAGCTCTGATTCCCCGCCTCTGATTCCCCGTGTTTGATTCCCTGCCTCTGATTCCCCGCCTCTGATTCCCCATCTCTGATTCACCGCCTTTGATTCGCCACCTCTGATTCCCCATATCTGACTCCCCACCTCTGTTTCCCCGCCTCTGATTCCCCGCCTCTGATTCTCCATATCTCATTACCCGCCTCTGACTCCCCATCTCTGATTCCCGTACTCTGATTCCCCACCTCTGATTCCCGGCCTCTTATTCCCAGCATCTGATGCCAGGCCTCTGATTCCCGGCCTCTGACTCCCCGCTTCTGATTCTGATTCCCTGCCTCTGATTCCCCGCCTCTGATTCCGCACATCTGATTCCCCGTCTCTGTTTCCCCATATCTAATTCCCCACCTCTGATGCCCCAACTCTGATTCCCCGCCTCTGATTCCCCAGCTCTGATTCCCCGCCTCTGATTCTCCACATCCGATTCCCAATATCTGATTCCCCGCCTTTGTTTCCCCGCCCCTGATTCCCCGCCTCTGTTTCCCCATATCTGATTCCCCGCCTCCGATTCCCAACTATGATTCCCCGCCTCTTATTCCCCAGCTCTGATTCCCTTCCTCTGATTCCCCGCGTTCTATTCCCTGCCTCTGATTCCCCGCCTGTGATTCCCCATCTCTGATTCACCACCTCTGATTCCCCACCACTGATTCCCCATATCTAATTCCCCGCCTCTGTTTGCCCGCCTCTGATTCCCCGCCTCTGTTTCCCCATATCTGATTCCCCGCCTCTGAATCCCCAACTCTGATTCCCTGCCTCTGATTCCCCAGCTTCATTCCCCGCCTTTGATTCCCCCCGTCTGATTCCCAGCCTCTGAATCCCCGTGTCTGATAACCTGCCTCTGATTCCCCGCCTCTGATTCCCCATCTCAGATTCACCGCCTCTGATTCCCCACCTCTGATTCCCCATCTCTGATTCCGCACATCCGATTCCCTCCCTCTGATTCCCCGTCTCTGATTCCCCACCTCTGATTCCCCAGCTCTGATTCCCCGCCTCTGATTCCCCAACTCTGATTCCCCGCCTCTGATTCCCCAGCTCTGATTCCCCGCCTCTGATTCCCCGTGTTTGATCCCCTGCCTCTGATTCCCCAGCTCTGATTCCCCAGCTCTGATTCACCGCCTTGGATTCGCCACCTCTGATTCCCCATATCTGATTCCTCGCCACTGTTTCCCCGCCTCTGATTCCGCGCCTCTGATTCCCCATATCTCATTCCCCGCCTCTGATTCCCCATCTCTGATTCCCGGACTCTGATTCCCCACCTCTGATTCCCGACCTCTTATTCCCGGCATCTGATTCCGGCCTCTGATTCCCGGCCTCTGATTCCCTGCTTCTGATTCTGATTCCCTGCCTCTGATTCCCCATTTCTGATTCCGCACATCTAATTCCCTGCCTCTGATTCCCCACCTCTGATTCCCCATATCTGAATCCCCGCCTCTGTTTCCCCGTCTCTGATTCCCCGCCTCTGTTTCCCCATATCTAAGTCCCCGCCTCTGATTCCCCAACTTTGATTCCCCACCTCTGATTCCCCAGCTCTGATTCCCCGCCTCTGATTCCCCACCTCTGATTCCCCATACCTGATTCCCAGCCTCTGTTTCCCCGCCTCTGATTCCCCACTTCTGTTTCCCCATATCTGATTCCCGGCCTCTGATTCCCTGCCTCTGATTCCCCGCCTCTGATTCCCTGCCTCTGATTCCCCATCTCCGATTCCGCACATCTGATTCCCTGCCTCTCATTCCCCGCCTCTGATTCCCCGCCTCTGATTCCCTGCCTCTGATTCCCAACCTCTGATTCCCCACCTCTGATTCCCCGTGTTTGATTCCCCGCCTCTGTTTCCCCGCCTCTCATTCCCCGCCTCTGATTCCCCAACCCTAATTCCCCGCCTCTGATTCCCCATATCTGATTCCCCGCCTCTGTTTCCCCGCCTCTGATTCCCCGCCCCTGTTTCCCCATATCTGATTCCCTGCCTCTGATTCCCCAACTTTGATTCCCAGACTCTGATTCCCCAGCTCTGATTCCCCGCCTCTGATTCCCCGCATCTGATTCCCTGCATCTGATTCCAAGCCTCTGATTCCCTGCCTCTGATTCCCAACCTCTGATTCCCCACCTCTGATTCCCCATATCTGATTCCCAGCCTCTGTTTCCCCGCCTCTGATTCCCCGCCTCTGTTTCCCCATATCTGATTCCCGGCCTCTGATTCCCCGCCTCTGATTCCCCGCCTCTGATTCCCTGCCTCTGATTCCCCATCTCCGATTCCGCACATCTGATTCCCTGCCTCTGATTCCCCGCCTCTGATTCCCCGCCGCTGATTCCCTGCCTCTGATTTCCAACCTCTGATTCCCCACCTATGATTCCCCGTGTTTGATTCCCCGCCTCTGTTTCCCCGCCACTGATTCCCCGCCTCTGATTCCCCAACTCTAATTCCCCGCCTCTGATTCCCCATATCTGATTCCCCGCCTCTGTTTCCCCGCCTCTGATTACCCGCCCCTGTTTCCCCATATCTGATTCCCTGACTCTGATTCCCCAACTTTGATTCCCAGCCTCTGATTCCCCAGCTCTGATTCCCCGCCTCTGATTCCACGTGTTTGATTCCCTGCCTCTGATTCCCCGCCTCTGATTAACCATCTCTGATTCACCGCCTTTGATTCGCCACCTCTGATTCCCCATATCTGATTCCCCACCTCTGTTTCCCCGCCTCTGATTCCCCGCCTCTGATTCTCCATATCTCATTCCCCGCCTCTGACTCCCCATCTCTGATTCCCGGACTCTGATTCCCCACCTCTGATTCCCGGCCTCTTATTCCCAGCATCTGATTCCAGGCCTCTGATTCCCGGCCTCTGACTCCCCGCTTCTGATTCTGATTCCCTGCCTCTGATTCCCCATCTCTGATTCCGCACATCTGATTACCTGCCTCTGATTCCCCACCTCTGATTCCCCATATCTGATTCCCCGCCTCTGTTTCCACGCCTCTGATTCCCCGCCTCTGTTTCCCCATATCTAATTCCCCACCTCTGATGCCCCAACTCTGATTCCCCGCCTCTGATTCCCCAGCTCTGATTCCCCGCCCCTGATTCCCCGCCTCTGTTTCCCCATATCTGATTCCCCGCCTCCGATTCCCAACTATGATTCCCCGCCTCTTATTCCCCAGCTCTGATTCCCTTCCTCTGATTCCCCGCGTTCTATTCCCTGCCTCTGATTCCCCGCCTGTGATTCCCCATCTCTGATTCACCACCTCTGATTCCCCACCACTGATTCCCCATATCTAATTCCCCGCCTCTGTTTGCCCGCCTCTGATTCCCCGCCTCTGTTTCCCCATATCTGATTCCCCGCCTCTGAATCCCCAACTCTGATTCCCTGCCTCTGATTCCCCAGCTTCATTCCCCGCCTTTGATTCCCCCCGTCTGATTCCCAGCCTCTGAATCCCCGTGTCTGATAACCTGCCTCTGATTCCCCGCCTCTGATTCCCCATCTCAGATTCACCGCCTCTGATTCCCCACCTCTGATTCCCCATCTCTGATTCCGCACATCCGATTCCCTGCCTCTGATTCCCCGACTCTGATTCCCCACCTCTGATTCCCCAGCTCTGATTCCCCGCCTCTGATTCCCCAACTCTGATTCCCCGCCTCTGATTCCCCAGCTCTGATTCCCCGCCTCTGATTCCCCGTGTTTGATCCCCTGCCTCTGATTCCCCAGCTCTGATTCCCCAGCTCTGATTCACCGCCTTGGATTCGCCACCTCTGATTCCCCATATCTGATTCCTCGCCACTGTTTCCCCGCCTCTGATTCCGCGCCTCTGATTCCCCATATCTCATTCCCCGCCTCTGATTCCCCATCTCTGATTCCCGGACTCTGATTCCCCACCTCTGATTCCCGACCTCTTATTCCCGGCATCTGATTCCGGCCTCTGATTCCCGGCCTCTGATTCCCTGCTTCTGATTCTGATTCCCTGCCTCTGATTCCCCATTTCTGATTCCGCACATCTAATTCCCTGCCTCTGATTCCCCACCTCTGATTCCCCATATCTGAATCCCCGCCTCTGTTTCCCCGTCTCTGATTCCCCGCCTCTGTTTCCCCATATCTAAGTCCCCGCCTCTGATTCCCCAACTTTGATTCCCCACCTCTGATTCCCCAGCTCTGATTCCCCGCCTCTGATTCCCCACCTCTGATTCCCCATACCTGATTCCCAGCCTCTGTTTCCCCGCCTCTGATTCCCCACTTCTGTTTCCCCATATCTGATTCCCGGCCTCTGATTCCCTGCCTCTGATTCCCCGCCTCTGATTCCCTGCCTCTGATTCCCCATCTCCGATTCCGCACATCTGATTCCCTGCCTCTCATTCCCCGCCTCTGATTCCCCGCCTCTGATTCCCTGCCTCTGATTCCCAACCTCTGATTCCCCACCTCTGATTCCCCGTGTTTGATTCCCCGCCTCTGTTTCCCCGCCTCTCATTCCCCGCCTCTGATTCCCCAACCCTAATTCCCCGCCTCTGATTCCCCATATCTGATTCCCCGCCTCTGTTTCCCCGCCTCTGATTCCCCGCCCCTGTTTCCCCATATCTGATTCCCTGCCTCTGATTCCCCAACTTTGATTCCCAGACTCTGATTCCCCAGCTCTGATTCCCCGCCTCTGATTCCCCGCATCTGATTCCCTGCATCTGATTCCAAGCCTCTGATTCCCTGCCTCTGATTCCCAACCTCTGATTCCCCACCTCTGATTCCCCATATCTGATTCCCAGCCTCTGTTTCCCCGCCTCTGATTCCCCGCCTCTGTTTCCCCATATCTGATTCCCGGCCTCTGATTCCCCGCCTCTGATTCCCCGCCGCTGATTCCCTGCCTCTGATTTCCAACCTCTGATTCCCCACCTATGATTCCCCGTGTTTGATTCCCCGCCTCTGTTTCCCCGCCACTGATTCCCCGCCTCTGATTCCCCAACTCTAATTCCCCGCCTCTGATTCCCCATATCTGATTCCCCGCCTCTGTTTCCCCGCCTCTGATTACCCGCCCCTGTTTCCCCATATCTGATTCCCTGACTCTGATTCCCCAACTTTGATTCCCAGCCTCTGATTCCCCAGCTCTGATTCCCCGCCTCTGATTCCACGTGTTTGATTCCCTGCCTCTGATTCCCCGCCTCTGATTAACCATCTCTGATTCACCGCCTTTGATTCGCCACCTCTGATTCCCCATATCTGATTCCCCACCTCTGTTTCCCCGCCTCTGATTCCCCGCCTCTGATTCTCCATATCTCATTCCCCGCCTCTGACTCCCCATCTCTGATTCCCTGCCTCTGATTCCCCGCCTCTGATTCCCCGCCTCTGATTCCCTGCATCTGATTCCCAACCTCTGATTCCCCACCTCTGATTCCCCGTGTTTGATTCCCCTCCTCTGTTTCCCCGCCTCTGATTCCCCGCCTCCGATTCCCCAACTCTAATTCCCCGCCTCTGATTCCCCATATCTGATTCCCTGCCTCTGTTTCCCCGCCTCTGATTCCCCGCCCCTGTTTCCCCATATCTGATTCCCTGCCTCTGATTCCCCAACTTTGATTCCCAGCCTCTGATTCCCCAGCTCTGATTCCCCGCCTCTGATTCCCCGTGTTTGATTCCCTGCCTCTGATTCCCCGCCTCTGATTCCCCATCTCTGATTCACCGCCTTTGATTCGCCACCTCTGATTCCCCATATCTGATTCCCCACCTCTGTTTCCCCGCCTCTGATTCCCCGCCTCTGATTCTCCATATCTCATTCCCCGCCTCTGACTCCCCATCTCTGATTCCCGGACTCTGATTCCCCACCTCTGATTCCCGGCCTCTTATTCCCAGCATCTGATTCCAGGCCTCTGATTCCCGTCCTCTGACTCCCCGCTTCTGATTCTGATTCCCTGCCTCTGATTCCCCATCTCTGATTCCGCACATCTGATTACCTGCCTCTGATTCCCCACCTCTGATTACCCATATCTGATTCCCCACCTCTGTTTCCACGCCTCTGATTCCCCGCCTCTGTTTCCCCATATCTAATTCCCCACCTCTGATGCCCCAACTCTGATTCCCCACCTCTGATTCCACAGCTCTGATTCCCCGCCTCTGATTCCCCACATCCGATTCCCCATATCTGATTCCCCGCCTCTGTTTCCCCGCCCCTGATTCCCCGCCTCTGTTTCCCCATATCTGATTCCCCGCCTCTGATTCCCAACTATGATTCCCCGCCTCTTATTCCCCAGCTCTGATTCCCTGCCTCAGATTCCCCGCGTTCTATTCCCTGCCTCTGATTCCCCGCCTGTGATTCCCCATCTCTGATTCACCACCTCTGATTCCCCACCACTGATTCCCCATATCTAATTCCCCGCCTCTGTTTGCCCGCCTCTGATTCCCCGCCTCTGTATCCCCATATCTGATTCCCCGCCTTTGAATCCCCAACACTGATTCCCTGCCTCTGATTCCCCAGCTTCATTCCCCGCCTTTGATTCCCCCCGTCTGATTCCCAGCCTCTGAATCCCCGTGTCTGAAAACCTGCCTCTGATTCCCCGCCTCTGATTCCCCATCTCAGATTCACCGCCTCTGATTCCCCACCTCTGATTCCCCACCTCTGATTCCGCACATCCGATTCCCTGCCTCTGATTCCCCGACTCTGATTCCCCACCTCTGATTCCCCAGCTCTGATTCCCCGCCTCTGATTCCCCGCCTCTGATTCCCCAACTCTGATTCCCCAGCTCTGATTCCCCAACTCTGATTCCCCACCTCTGATTCCCCAGCTCTGATTCCCCGCCTCTGATTCCCCAACTCTGATTCCCCAGATCTGATTCCCTGCCTCTGATTCCCCGCCTCTGATTCCCCGCCTCTGATTCCCTGCCTCTGATTCCCAACCTCTGATTCCCCACCTCTGATTCCCCGTGTTTGATTACCCGCCTCTGTTTCCCCGCCTCTGATTCCCCGCCTCTGATTCCCCAACTCTAATTCCCCGCCTCTGATTCCCCATATCTGATTCCCTGCCTATGTTTCCCCGCCTCTTATTCCCCGCCCCTGTTTCCCCATATCTGATT
Source organism: Narcine bancroftii (assembly GCF_036971445.1). Classification (NCBI taxonomy): domain Eukaryota; kingdom Metazoa; phylum Chordata; class Chondrichthyes; order Torpediniformes; family Narcinidae; genus Narcine; species Narcine bancroftii. The sequence goes on from NC_091475.1 coordinate 111,681,068, forward strand.
CCCTGCCTCTGATTCCCCAACTTTGATTCCCAGCCTCTGATTCCCCAGCTCTGATTCCCCGCCTCTGATTCCCCGTGTTTGATTCCCTGCCTCTGATTCCCCGCCTCTGATTCCCCATCTCTGATTCACCGCCTTTGATTCGCCACCTCTGATTCCCCATATCTGACTCCCCACCTCTGTTTCCCCGCCTCTGATTCCCCGCCTCTGATTCTCCATATCTCATTACCCGCCTCTGACTCCCAATCTCTGATTCCCGTACTCTGATTCCCCACCTCTGATTCCCGGCCTCTTATTCCCAGCATCTGATGCCAGGCCTCTGATTCCCGGCCTCTGACTCCCCGCTTCTGATTCTGATTCCCTGCCTCTGATTCCCCGCCTCTGATTCCGCACATCTGATTCCCCGTCTCTGTTTCCCCATATCTAATTCCCCACCTCTGATGCCCCAACTCTGATTCCCCGCCTCTGATTCCCCAGCTCTGATTCCCCGCCTCTGATTCTCCACATCCGATTCCCAATATCTGATTCCCCGCCTTTGTTTCCCCGCCCCTGATTCCCCGCCTCTGTTTCCCCATATCTGATTCCCCGCCTCCGATTCCCAACTATGATTCCCCGCCTCTTATTCCCCAGCTCTGATTCCCTTCCTCTGATTCCCCGCGTTCTATTCCCTGCCTCTGATTCCCCGCCTGTGATTCCCCATCTCTGATTCACCACCTCTGATTCCCCACCACTGATTCCCCATATCTAATTCCCCGCCTCTGTTTGCCCGCCTCTGATTCCCCGCCTCTGTTTCCCCATATCTGATTCCCCGCCTCTGAATCCCCAACTCTGATTCCCTGCCTCTGATTCCCCAGCTTCATTCCCCGCCTTTGATTCCCCCCGTCTGATTCCCAGCCTCTGAATCCCCGTGTCTGATAACCTGCCTCTGATTCCCCGCCTCTGATTCCCCATCTCAGATTCACCGCCTCTGATTCCCCACCTCTGATTCCCCATCTCTGATTCCGCACATCCGATTCCCTCCCTCTGATTCCCCGTCTCTGATTCCCCACCTCTGATTCCCCAGCTCTGATTCCCCGCCTCTGATTCCCCAACTCTGATTCCCCGCCTCTGATTCCCCAGCTCTGATTCCCCGCCTCTGATTCCCCGTGTTTGATCCCCTGCCTCTGATTCCCCAGCTCTGATTCCCCAGCTCTGATTCACCGCCTTGGATTCGCCACCTCTGATTCCCCATATCTGATTCCTCGCCACTGTTTCCCCGCCTCTGATTCCGCGCCTCTGATTCCCCATATCTCATTCCCCGCCTCTGATTCCCCATCTCTGATTCCCGGACTCTGATTCCCCACCTCTGATTCCCGACCTCTTATTCCCGGCATCTGATTCCGGCCTCTGATTCCCGGCCTCTGATTCCCTGCTTCTGATTCTGATTCCCTGCCTCTGATTCCCCATTTCTGATTCCGCACATCTAATTCCCTGCCTCTGATTCCCCACCTCTGATTCCCCATATCTGAATCCCCGCCTCTGTTTCCCCGTCTCTGATTCCCCGCCTCTGTTTCCCCATATCTAAGTCCCCGCCTCTGATTCCCCAACTTTGATTCCCCACCTCTGATTCCCCAGCTCTGATTCCCCGCCTCTGATTCCCCACCTCTGATTCCCCATACCTGATTCCCAGCCTCTGTTTCCCCGCCTCTGATTCCCCACTTCTGTTTCCCCATATCTGATTCCCGGCCTCTGATTCCCTGCCTCTGATTCCCCGCCTCTGATTCCCTGCCTCTGATTCCCCATCTCCGATTCCGCACATCTGATTCCCTGCCTCTCATTCCCCGCCTCTGATTCCCCGCCTCTGATTCCCTGCCTCTGATTCCCAACCTCTGATTCCCCACCTCTGATTCCCCGTGTTTGATTCCCCGCCTCTGTTTCCCCGCCTCTCATTCCCCGCCTCTGATTCCCCAACCCTAATTCCCCGCCTCTGATTCCCCATATCTGATTCCCCGCCTCTGTTTCCCCGCCTCTGATTCCCCGCCCCTGTTTCCCCATATCTGATTCCCTGCCTCTGATTCCCCAACTTTGATTCCCAGACTCTGATTCCCCAGCTCTGATTCCCCGCCTCTGATTCCCCGCATCTGATTCCCTGCATCTGATTCCAAGCCTCTGATTCCCTGCCTCTGATTCCCAACCTCTGATTCCCCACCTCTGATTCCCCATATCTGATTCCCAGCCTCTGTTTCCCCGCCTCTGATTCCCCGCCTCTGTTTCCCCATATCTGATTCCCGGCCTCTGATTCCCCGCCTCTGATTCCCCGCCTCTGATTCCCTGCCTCTGATTCCCCATCTCCGATTCCGCACATCTGATTCCCTGCCTCTGATTCCCCGCCTCTGATTCCCCGCCGCTGATTCCCTGCCTCTGATTTCCAACCTCTGATTCCCCACCTATGATTCCCCGTGTTTGATTCCCCGCCTCTGTTTCCCCGCCACTGATTCCCCGCCTCTGATTCCCCAACTCTAATTCCCCGCCTCTGATTCCCCATATCTGATTCCCCGCCTCTGTTTCCCCGCCTCTGATTACCCGCCCCTGTTTCCCCATATCTGATTCCCTGACTCTGATTCCCCAACTTTGATTCCCAGCCTCTGATTCCCCAGCTCTGATTCCCCGCCTCTGATTCCACGTGTTTGATTCCCTGCCTCTGATTCCCCGCCTCTGATTAACCATCTCTGATTCACCGCCTTTGATTCGCCACCTCTGATTCCCCATATCTGATTCCCCACCTCTGTTTCCCCGCCTCTGATTCCCCGCCTCTGATTCTCCATATCTCATTCCCCGCCTCTGACTCCCCATCTCTGATTCCCGGACTCTGATTCCCCACCTCTGATTCCCGGCCTCTTATTCCCAGCATCTGATTCCAGGCCTCTGATTCCCGGCCTCTGACTCCCCGCTTCTGATTCTGATTCCCTGCCTCTGATTCCCCATCTCTGATTCCGCACATCTGATTACCTGCCTCTGATTCCCCACCTCTGATTCCCCATATCTGATTCCCCGCCTCTGTTTCCACGCCTCTGATTCCCCGCCTCTGTTTCCCCATATCTAATTCCCCACCTCTGATGCCCCAACTCTGATTCCCCGCCTCTGATTCCCCAGCTCTGATTCCCCGCCCCTGATTCCCCGCCTCTGTTTCCCCATATCTGATTCCCCGCCTCCGATTCCCAACTATGATTCCCCGCCTCTTATTCCCCAGCTCTGATTCCCTTCCTCTGATTCCCCGCGTTCTATTCCCTGCCTCTGATTCCCCGCCTGTGATTCCCCATCTCTGATTCACCACCTCTGATTCCCCACCACTGATTCCCCATATCTAATTCCCCGCCTCTGTTTGCCCGCCTCTGATTCCCCGCCTCTGTTTCCCCATATCTGATTCCCCGCCTCTGAATCCCCAACTCTGATTCCCTGCCTCTGATTCCCCAGCTTCATTCCCCGCCTTTGATTCCCCCCGTCTGATTCCCAGCCTCTGAATCCCCGTGTCTGATAACCTGCCTCTGATTCCCCGCCTCTGATTCCCCATCTCAGATTCACCGCCTCTGATTCCCCACCTCTGATTCCCCATCTCTGATTCCGCACATCCGATTCCCTGCCTCTGATTCCCCGACTCTGATTCCCCACCTCTGATTCCCCAGCTCTGATTCCCCGCCTCTGATTCCCCAACTCTGATTCCCCGCCTCTGATTCCCCAGCTCTGATTCCCCGCCTCTGATTCCCCGTGTTTGATCCCCTGCCTCTGATTCCCCAGCTCTGATTCCCCAGCTCTGATTCACCGCCTTGGATTCGCCACCTCTGATTCCCCATATCTGATTCCTCGCCACTGTTTCCCCGCCTCTGATTCCGCGCCTCTGATTCCCCATATCTCATTCCCCGCCTCTGATTCCCCATCTCTGATTCCCGGACTCTGATTCCCCACCTCTGATTCCCGACCTCTTATTCCCGGCATCTGATTCCGGCCTCTGATTCCCGGCCTCTGATTCCCTGCTTCTGATTCTGATTCCCTGCCTCTGATTCCCCATTTCTGATTCCGCACATCTAATTCCCTGCCTCTGATTCCCCACCTCTGATTCCCCATATCTGAATCCCCGCCTCTGTTTCCCCGTCTCTGATTCCCCGCCTCTGTTTCCCCATATCTAAGTCCCCGCCTCTGATTCCCCAACTTTGATTCCCCACCTCTGATTCCCCAGCTCTGATTCCCCGCCTCTGATTCCCCACCTCTGATTCCCCATACCTGATTCCCAGCCTCTGTTTCCCCGCCTCTGATTCCCCACTTCTGTTTCCCCATATCTGATTCCCGGCCTCTGATTCCCTGCCTCTGATTCCCCGCCTCTGATTCCCTGCCTCTGATTCCCCATCTCCGATTCCGCACATCTGATTCCCTGCCTCTCATTCCCCGCCTCTGATTCCCCGCCTCTGATTCCCTGCCTCTGATTCCCAACCTCTGATTCCCCACCTCTGATTCCCCGTGTTTGATTCCCCGCCTCTGTTTCCCCGCCTCTCATTCCCCGCCTCTGATTCCCCAACCCTAATTCCCCGCCTCTGATTCCCCATATCTGATTCCCCGCCTCTGTTTCCCCGCCTCTGATTCCCCGCCCCTGTTTCCCCATATCTGATTCCCTGCCTCTGATTCCCCAACTTTGATTCCCAGACTCTGATTCCCCAGCTCTGATTCCCCGCCTCTGATTCCCCGCATCTGATTCCCTGCATCTGATTCCAAGCCTCTGATTCCCTGCCTCTGATTCCCAACCTCTGATTCCCCACCTCTGATTCCCCATATCTGATTCCCAGCCTCTGTTTCCCCGCCTCTGATTCCCCGCCTCTGTTTCCCCATATCTGATTCCCGGCCTCTGATTCCCCGCCTCTGATTCCCCGCCGCTGATTCCCTGCCTCTGATTTCCAACCTCTGATTCCCCACCTATGATTCCCCGTGTTTGATTCCCCGCCTCTGTTTCCCCGCCACTGATTCCCCGCCTCTGATTCCCCAACTCTAATTCCCCGCCTCTGATTCCCCATATCTGATTCCCCGCCTCTGTTTCCCCGCCTCTGATTACCCGCCCCTGTTTCCCCATATCTGATTCCCTGACTCTGATTCCCCAACTTTGATTCCCAGCCTCTGATTCCCCAGCTCTGATTCCCCGCCTCTGATTCCACGTGTTTGATTCCCTGCCTCTGATTCCCCGCCTCTGATTAACCATCTCTGATTCACCGCCTTTGATTCGCCACCTCTGATTCCCCATATCTGATTCCCCACCTCTGTTTCCCCGCCTCTGATTCCCCGCCTCTGATTCTCCATATCTCATTCCCCGCCTCTGACTCCCCATCTCTGATTCCCTGCCTCTGATTCCCCGCCTCTGATTCCCCGCCTCTGATTCCCTGCATCTGATTCCCAACCTCTGATTCCCCACCTCTGATTCCCCGTGTTTGATTCCCCTCCTCTGTTTCCCCGCCTCTGATTCCCCGCCTCCGATTCCCCAACTCTAATTCCCCGCCTCTGATTCCCCATATCTGATTCCCTGCCTCTGTTTCCCCGCCTCTGATTCCCCGCCCCTGTTTCCCCATATCTGATTCCCTGCCTCTGATTCCCCAACTTTGATTCCCAGCCTCTGATTCCCCAGCTCTGATTCCCCGCCTCTGATTCCCCGTGTTTGATTCCCTGCCTCTGATTCCCCGCCTCTGATTCCCCATCTCTGATTCACCGCCTTTGATTCGCCACCTCTGATTCCCCATATCTGATTCCCCACCTCTGTTTCCCCGCCTCTGATTCCCCGCCTCTGATTCTCCATATCTCATTCCCCGCCTCTGACTCCCCATCTCTGATTCCCGGACTCTGATTCCCCACCTCTGATTCCCGGCCTCTTATTCCCAGCATCTGATTCCAGGCCTCTGATTCCCGTCCTCTGACTCCCCGCTTCTGATTCTGATTCCCTGCCTCTGATTCCCCATCTCTGATTCCGCACATCTGATTACCTGCCTCTGATTCCCCACCTCTGATTCCCCATATCTGATTCCCCACCTCTGTTTCCACGCCTCTGATTCCCCGCCTCTGTTTCCCCATATCTAATTCCCCACCTCTGATGCCCCAACTCTGATTCCCCACCTCTGATTCCACAGCTCTGATTCCCCGCCTCTGATTCCCCACATCCGATTCCCCATATCTGATTCCCCGCCTCTGTTTCCCCGCCCCTGATTCCCCGCCTCTGTTTCCCCATATCTGATTCCCCGCCTCTGATTCCCAACTATGATTCCCCGCCTCTTATTCCCCAGCTCTGATTCCCTGCCTCAGATTCCCCGCGTTCTATTCCCTGCCTCTGATTCCCCGCCTGTGATTCCCCATCTCTGATTCACCACCTCTGATTCCCCACCACTGATTCCCCATATCTAATTCCCCGCCTCTGTTTGCCCGCCTCTGATTCCCCGCCTCTGTATCCCCATATCTGATTCCCCGCCTTTGAATCCCCAACACTGATTCCCTGCCTCTGATTCCCCAGCTTCATTCCCCGCCTTTGATTCCCCCCGTCTGATTCCCAGCCTCTGAATCCCCGTGTCTGAAAACCTGCCTCTGATTCCCCGCCTCTGATTCCCCATCTCAGATTCACCGCCTCTGATTCCCCACCTCTGATTCCCCACCTCTGATTCCGCACATCCGATTCCCTGCCTCTGATTCCCCGACTCTGATTCCCCACCTCTGATTCCCCAGCTCTGATTCCCCGCCTCTGATTCCCCAACTCTGATTCCCCAGCTCTGATTCCCCAGCTGTGATTCCCTGCCTCTGATTCCCCGTGTTTGATCCCCTGCCTCTGATTCCCCAGCTCTGATTCCCCATCTCTGATTCACCGCCTTTGATTCGCCACCTCTGATTCCCCATATCTGATTCCTCGCCACTGTTTCCCCGCCTCTGATTCCCCGCCTCTGATTCCCCATATCTCATTCCCCGCCTCTGATTCCCCATCTCTGATTCCCGGACTCTGATTCCCCACCTCTGATTCCCCAGCTGTGATTCCCCGCCTCTGATTCCCCGTGTTTGATCCCCTGCCTCTGATTCCCCAGCTCTGATTCCCCATCTCTGATTCACCGCCTTTGATTCGCCACCTCTGATTCCCCATATCTGATTCCTCGCCACTGTTTCCCCGCCTCTGATTCCCCGCCTCTGATTCCCCATATCTCATTCCCCGCCTCTGATTCCCCATCTCTGATTCTCGGACTCTGATTCCCCACCTCTGATTCCTGACCTCTTATTCCCGGCATCTGATTCCGGCCTCTGATTCCCGGCCTCTGATTCCCTGCTTCTGATTCTGATTCCCTGCCTCTGATTACCCATTTCTGATTCCGCACATCTAATTCCCTGCCTCTGATTCCCCACCTCTGATTCCCCATATCTGAATCCCCGCCTCTGTTTCCCCGTCTCTGATTCCCCGCCTCTGTTTCCCCATATCTAAGTCCCCGCCTCTGAGTCCCCAACTTTGATTCCCCACCTCTGATTCCCCAGCTCTGATTCCCCGCCTCTGATTCCCCACCTCTGATTCCCCATATCTGATTCCCAGCCTCTGTTTCCCCGCCTCTGATTCCCCAGCCCTGTTTCCCCATATCTGATTCCCTGCCTCTGATTCCCCAACATTGATTCCCAGCCTCTGATTCCCCAGCTCTGATTCCCCGCCTCTGATTCCCCGTGTTTGATTCCCTGCCTCTGATTCCCCGCCTCTGATTCCCCATCTCTGATTCACCGCCTTTGATTCGCCACCTCTGATTCCCCATATCTGATTCCCCACCTCTGTTTCCCCGCCTCTGATTCCCTGCCTCTGATTCCCCGCCTCTGATTCTCCATATCTCATTCCCCGCCTCTGACTCCCCGCCTCTGATTAACCATCTCTGATTCACCGCCTTTGATTCGCCACCTCTGATTCCCCATATCTGATTCCCCACCTCTGTTTCCCCGCCTCTGATTCCCCGCCTCTGATTCTCCATATCTCATTCCCCGCCTCTGACTCCCCATCTCTGATTCCCGGACTCTGATTCCCCACCTCTGATTCCCGGCCTCTTATTCCCAGCATCTGATTCCAGGCCTCTGATTCCCGGCCTCTGACTCCCCGCTTCTGATTCTGATTCCCTGCCTCTGATTCCCCATCTCTGATTCCGCACATCTGATTACCTGCCTCTGATTCCCCACCTCTGATTCCCCATATCTGATTCCCCGCCTCTGTTTCCACGCCTCTGATTCCCCGCCTCTGTTTCCCCATATCTAATTCCCCACCTCTGATGCCCCAACTCTGATTCCCCGCCTCTGATTCCCCAGCTCTGATTCCCCGCCTCTGATTCCCTGCATCCGATTCCCCATATCTGATTCCCCGCCTCTGTTTCCCTGCCCCTGATTCCCCGCCTCTGAATCCCCGCGTCTGATTCCCTGCCTCTGCTTCCCCGCCTCTGATTCACCAACTCTGATTCCCCGCCTCTGATTCCCCGTGTTTGATTCCCTGCCTCTGATTCCCGGCCTCTGATTCCCCATATCTGATTCCCCGCCTCTGATTCCCAACTATGATTCCCCGCCTCTTATTCCCCAGCTCTGATTCCCTGCCTCTGATTCCCCATCTCCGATTCCGCACATCTGATTCCCTGCCTCTGATTCCCAGCCTCTGATTCTCTGCCTCTGATTCCCCATCTCCGATTCCGCACATCTGATTCCCTGCCTCTGATTCCCCGCCTCTGATTCCCCGCCTCTGATTCCCTGCATCTGATTCCCAACCTCTGATTCCCCACCTCTGATTCCCCGTGTTTGATTCCCCTCCTCTGTTTCCCTGCCTCTGATTCCCCGCCTCCGATTCCCCAACTCTAATTCCCCGCCTCTGATTCCCCATATCTGATTCCCTGCCTCTGTTTCCCCGCCTCTGATTCCCCGCCCCTGTTTCCCCATATCTGATTCCCTGCCTCTGATTCCCCAACTTTGATTCCCAGCCTCTGATTCCCCAGCTCTGATTCCCCGCCTCTGATTCCCCGTGTTTGATTCCCTGCCTCTGATTCCCCGCCTCTGATTCCCCATCTCTGATTCACCGCCTTTGATTCGCCACCTCTGATTCCCCATATCTGATTCCCCACCTCTGTTTCCCCGCCTCTGATTCCCCGCCTCTGATTCTCCATATCTCATTCCCCGCCTCTGACTCCCCATCTCTGATTCCCGGACTCTGATTCCCCACCTCTGATTCCCGGCCTCTTATTCCCAGCATCTGATTCCAGGCCTCTGATTCCCGTCCTCTGACTCCCCGCTTCTGATTCTGATTCCCTGCCTCTGATTCCCCATCTCTGATTCCGCACATCTGATTACCTGCCTCTGATTCCCCACCTCTGATTCCCCATATCTGATTCCCCGCCTCTGTTTCCACGCCTCTGATTCCCCGCCTCTGTTTCCCCATATCTAATTCCCCACCTCTGATGCCCCAACTCTGATTCCCCGCCTCTGATTCCACAGCTCTGATTCCCCGCCTCTGATTCCCCACATCCGATTCCCCATATCTGATTCCCCGCCTCTGTTTCCCCGCCCCTGATTCCCCGCCTCTGTTTCCCCATATCTGATTCCCCGCCTCTGATTCCCAACTATGATTCCCCGCCTCTTATTCCCCAGCTCTGATTCCCTGCCTCAGATTCCCCGCGTTCTATTCCCTGCCTCTGATTCCCCGCCTGTGATTCCCCATCTCTGATTCACCACCTCTGATTCCCCACCACTGATTCCCCATATCTAATTCCCCGCCTCTGTTTGCCCGCCTCTGATTCCCCGCCTCTGTTTCCCCATATCTGATTCCCCGCCTTTGAATCCCCAACACTGATTCCCTGCCTCTGATTCCCCAGCTTCATTCCCCGCCTTTGATTCCCCCCGTCTGATTCCCAGCCTCTGAATCCCCGTGTCTGAAAACCTGCCTCTGATTCCCCGCCTCTGATTCCCCATCTCAGATTCACCGCCTCTGATTCCCCACCTCTGATTCCCCATCTCTGATTCCGCACATCCGATTCCCTGCCTCTGATTCCCCGACTCTGATTCCCCACCTCTGATTCCCCAGCTCTGATTCCCCGCCTCTGATTCCCCAACTCTGATTCCCCACCTCTGATTCCCCAGCTCTGATTCCCCGCCTCTGATTCCCCAACTCTGATTCCCCAGCTCTGATTCCCCAGCTGTGATTCCCTGCCTCTGATTCCCCGTGTTTGATCCCCTGCCTCTGATTCGCCACCTCTGATTCCCCATATCTGATTCCTCGCCACTGTTTCCCCGCCTCTGATTCCCCGCCTCTGATTCCCCATATCTCATTCCCCGCCTCTGATTCCCCATCTCTGATTCCCGGACTCTGATTCCACACCTCTGATTCCCCAGCTGTGATTCCCCGCCTCTGATTCCCCGTGTTTGATCCCCTGCCTCTGATTCCCCAGCTCTGATTCCCCATCTCTGATTCACCGCCTTTGATTCGCCACCTCTGATTCCCCATATCTGATTCCTCGCCACTGTTTCCCCGCCTCTGATTCCCCGCCTCTGATTCCCCATATCTCATTCCCCGCCTCTGATTCCCCATCTCTGATTCCCGGACTCTGATTCCCCACCTCTGATTCCTGACCTCTTATTCCCGGCATCTGATTCCGGCCTCTGATTCCCGGCCTCTGATTCCCTGCTTCTGATTCTGATTCCCTGCCTCTGATTCCCCATTTCTGATTCCGCACATCTAATTCCCTGCCTCTGATTCCCCACCTCTGATTCCCCATATCTGAATCCCCGCCTCTGTTTCCCCGTCTCTGATTCCCTGCCTCTGTTTCCCCATATCTAAGTCCCCGCCTCTGATTCCCCAACTTTGATTCCCCACCTCTGATTCCCCAGCTCTGATTCCCCGCCTCTGATTCCCCACCTCTGATTCCCCATATCTGATTCCCAGCCTCTGTTTCCCCGCCTCTGATTCCCCAGCCCTGTTTCCCCATATCTGATTCCCTGCCTCTGATTCCCCAACATTGATTCCCAGCCTCTGATTCCCCAGCTCTGATTCCCCGCCTCTGATTCCCCGTGTTTGATTCCCTGCCTCTGATTCCCCGCCTCTGATTCCCCATCTCTGATTCACCGCCTTTGATTCGCCACCTCTGATTCCCCATATCTGATTCCCCACCTCTGTTTCCCCGCCTCTGATTCCCTGCCTCTGATTCCCCGCCTCTGATTCTCCATATCTCATTCCCCGCCTCTGACTCCCCATCTCTGATTCCCGGACTCTGATACCCCACCTCTGATTCCCGGCATCTTATTCCCAGCATCTGATTCCAGGCCTCTGATTCCCGGCCTCTGACTCCCCGCTTCAGATTCTGATTCCCTGCCTCTGATTCCCCATCTCTGATTCCACACATCTGATTACCTGCCTCTGATTCCCCACCTCTGATTCAACATATCTGATTCCCCGCCTCTGTTTCCACGCCTCTGATTCCCCGCCTCTGTTTCCCCAGATCTAATTCCCCACCTCTGATGCCCCAACTCTGATTCCCCGCCTCTGATTCCACAGCTCTGATTCCCCGCCTCTGATTCCCCACATCCGATTCCCCATATCTGATTCCCCGCCTCTGTTTCCCAGCCCCTGATTCCCCGCCTCTGTTTCCGCATATCTGATTCCCCGCCTCTGATTCCCAACTATGATTCCCCGCCTCTTATTCCCCAGCTCTGATTCCCTGCCTCTGATTCCCCGCGTTCTATTCCCTGCCTCTGATTCCCCGCCTGTGATTCCCCATCTCTGATTCACCACCTCTGATTCCCCACCACTGATTCCCCCTATCTAATTCCCCACCTCTGTTTGCCCGCCTCTGATTCCCCGCCTCTGTTTCCCCATATCTGATTCCCCGCCTCTGAATCCCCAACTCTGATTCCCTGCCTCTGATTCCCCAGCTTCATTCCCCGCCTTTGATTCCCCCCGTCTGATTCCCAGCCTCTGAATCCCCGTGTCTGATAACCTGCCTCTGATTCCCCGCCTCTGATTCCCCATCTCAGATTCACCGCCTCTGATTCCCCACCTCTGATTCCCCATCTCTGATTCCGCACATCCAATTCCCTGCCTCTGATTCCCCGACTCTGATTCCCCACCTCTGATTCCCCAGCTCTGATTCCCCGCCTCTGATTCCCCAACTCTGATTCCCCGCCTCTGATTCCCCAGCTCTGATTCCCCGCCTCTGATTCCCCGTGTTTGATCCCCTGCCTCTGATTCCCCATCTCTGATTCCCCATCTCTGATTCACCGCCTTTGATTCGCCACCTCTGATTCCCCATATCTGATTCCTCGCCACTGTTTCCCCGCCTCTGATTCCCCGCCTCTGATTCCCCATATCTCATTCCCCGCCTCTGATTCCCCATCTCTGATTCCCGGACTCTGATTCCCCACCTCTGATTCCCGACCTCTTATTCCCGGCATCTGATTCCGGCCTGTGATTCCCGGCCTCAGATTCCCTGCTTCTGATTCTGATTCCCTGCCTCTGATTCCCCATTTCTGATTCCGCACATCTAATTCCCTGCCTCTGATTCCCCACCTCTGATTCCCCATATCTGAATCCCCGCCTCAGTTTCCCCGTCTCTGATTCCCCGCCTCTGTTTCCCCATATCTAAGTCCCCGCCTCTGATTCCCCAACTTTGATTCCCCACCTCTGATTCCCCAGCTCTGATTCCCCGCCTCTGATTCCCCACCTCTGATTCCCCATATCTGATTCCCAGCCTCTGTTTCCCCGCCTCTGATTCCCTGCCTCTGTTTCCCCATATCTGATTCCCGGCCTCTGATTCCCCGCCTCTGATTCCCCGCTTCTGATTCCCTGCCTCTGATTCCCCATCTCCGATTCCGCACATCTGATTCCCTGCCTCTCATTCCCCGCCTCTGATTCCCCGCCACTGATTCCCTGCCTCTGATTCCCAACCTCTGATTCCCCACCTCTGATTCCCAGTGTTTGATTCCTCGCCTCTGTTTCCCCGCCTCTGATTCCCCGCCTCTGATTCCCCAACTCTAATTCCCCGCCTCTGATTCCCCATATCTGATTTCCCGCCTCTGTTTCCCCGCCTCTGATTCCCCGCCCCTGTTTCCCCATATCTGATTCCCTGCCTCTGATTCCCCAACTTTGATTCCCAGCCTCTGATTCCCCAGCTCTGATTCCCCGCCTCTGATTCCCCGCATCTGATTCCCTGCATCTGATTCCAAGCCTCTGATTCCCTGCCTCTGATTCCCAACCTCTGATTCCCCACCTCTAATTCCCCATATCTGATTCCCAGCCTCTGTTTCCCCGCCTCTGATTCCCCGCCTCTGTTTCCCCATATCTGATTCCCGGCCTCTCATACCCCGCCTCTGATTCCCCGCCTCTGATTCCCTGCCTCTGATTCCACATCTCCGATTCCGCACATCTGATTCCCTGCCTCTGATTCCCCGCCTCTGATTCCCCGCCTCTGATTCCCTGCCTCTGATTTCCAACCTCTGATTCCCCACCTCTGATTCCCCGTGTTTGATTCCCCGCCTATGTTTCCCCGCCTCTGATTCCCCGCCTCTGTTTCCCAATATCTAAGTCCCCGCCTCTGATTCCCCAACTCTAATTCCCCACCTCTGATTCCCCAGCTCTGATTCCCCGCCTCTGATTCCCTGCATCTGATTCCCTGCATCTGATTCCAAGCCTCTGATTCCCTGCCTCTGATTCCCAACCTCTGAGTCCCCACCTCTGATTCCCCATATCTGATTCCCAGCATCTGTTTCCCCGCCTCTGATTCCCCGCCTCTGTTTCCCCATATCTGATTCCCGGCCTCTGGTTCCCCGCCTCTGATTCCCCGCCTCTGATTCCCTGCCTCTGATTCCCCATCTCCGATTCCGCACATCTGATTCGCTGCCTCTGATTCCCCGCCTCTGATTCCCCGCCTCTGATTCCCTGCCTCTGATTCCCAACCTCTGATTCCCCACCTCTGATTCCCCGTGTTTGATTCCCCGCCTCTGTATCCCCGCCTCTGATTCCCCCCCTCTAATTCCCCAACTCTAATTCCCCGCCTCTGATTCCCCATATCTGATTCCCCGCCTCTGTTTCCCCGCCTCTGATTCCCCGCCCCTGTTTCCCCATATCTGATTCCCTGCCTCTGATTCCCCAACTTTGATTCCCAGCCTCTGATTCCCCAGCTCTCATTCCCCGCCTCTGATTCCCCGCATCTGATTCACTGCATCTGATTCCAAGCCTCTGATTCCCTGCCTCTGATTCCCAACCTCTGATTCCCCACCTCTGATTCCCCATATCTGATTCCCAGCCTCTGTTTCCCCGCCTCTGATTCCCCGCCTCTGTTTCCCATATCTGATTCCCGGCCTCTGATTCCCTGCATCTGATTCCCCGCCTCTGATTCCCTGCCTCTGATTCCTCATCTCCGATTCCGCACATCTGATTCCCTGCCTCTGATTCCCCGCCTCTGATTCCCCGCCTCTGATTCCCTGCCTCTGATTCCCAACCTCTGATTCCCCACCTCTGATTCCCCGTGTTTGATTACCCGCCTCTGTTTCCCCGCCTCTGATTCCCCAACTCTAATTCCCCGCCTCTGATTCCCCATATCTGATTCCCTGCCTATGTTTCCCCGCCTCTGATTCCCCGCCCCTGTTTCCCCATATCTGATTCCCTGCCTCTGATTCCCCAACTTTGATTCCCAGCCTCTGATTCCCCAGCTCTGATTCCCCGCCTCTGATTCCCCGTGTTTGATTCCCTGCCTCTGATTCCCCGCCTCTGATTCCCCATCTCTGATTCACCGCCTTTGATTCGCCACCTCTGATTCCCCATATCTGATTCCCCACCTCTGTTTCCCCGCCTCTGATTCCCCGCCTCTGATTCTCCATATCTCATTACCCGCCTCTGACTCCCCATCTCTGATTCCCGTACTCTGATTCCCCACCTCTGATTCCCGGCCTCTTATTCCCAGCATCTGATTCCAGGCCTCTGATTCCCGGCCTCTGACTCCCCGCTTCTGATTCTGATTCCCTGCCTCTGATTCCCCGCCTCTGATTCCGCACATCTGATTCCCCGTCTCTGTTTCCCCATATCTAATTCCCCACCTCTGATGCCCCAACTCTGATTCCCCGCCTCTGATTCCCCAGCTCTGATTCCCCGCCTCTGATTCTCCACATCCGATTCCCAATATCTGATTCCCCGCCTTTGTTTCCCCGCTCCTGATTCCCCGCCTCTGTTTCCCCATATCTGATTCCCCGCCTCTGATTCCCAACTATGATTCCCCGCCTCTTATTCCCCAGCTCTGATTCCCTTCCTCTGATTCCCCGCGTTCAATTCCCTGCCTCTGATTCCCCGCCTGTGATTCCCCATCTCTGATTCACCACCTCTGATTCCCCACCACTGATTCCCCATATCTAATTCCCCGCCTCTGTTTGCCCGCCTCTGATTCCCCGCCTCTGTTTCCCCATATCTGATTCCCCGCCTCTGAATCCCCAACTGATTCCCTGCCTCTGATTCCCCAGCTTCATTCCCCGCCTTTGATTCCCCCCGTCTGATTCCCAGCCTCTGAATCCCCGTGTCTGATAACCTGCCTCTGATTCCCCGCCTCTGATTCCCCATCTCAGATTCACCGCCTCTGATTCCCCACCTCTGATTCCCCATCTCTGATTCCGCACATCCGATTCCCTGCCTCTGATTCCCCGACTATGATTCCCCACCTCTGATTCCCCAGCTCTGATTCCCCGCCTCTGATTCCCCAACTCTGATTCCCCGCCTCTGATTCCCCAGCTCTGATTCCCCGCCTCTGATTCCCCGTGTTTGATCCCCTGCCTCTGATTCCCCAGCTCTGATTCCCCATCTCTGATTCACCGCCTTTGATTCGCCACCTCTGATTCCCCATATCTGATTCCTCGCCACTGTTTCCCCGCCTCTGATTCCGCGCCTCTGATTCCCCATATCTCATTCCCCGCCTCTGATTCCCCATCTCTGATTCCCGGACTCTGATTCCCCACCTCTGATTCCCGACCTCTTATTCCCGGCATCTGATTCCGGCCTCTGATTCCCGGCCTCTGATTCCCTGCTTCTGATTCTGATTCCCTGCCTCTGATTCCCCATTTCTGATTCCGCACATCTAATTCCCTGCCTCTGATTCCCCACCTCTGATTCCCCATATCTGAATCCCCGCCTCTGTTTCCCCGTCTCTGATTCCCCGCCTCTGTTTCCCCATATCTAAGTCCCCGCCTCTGATTCCCCAACTTTGATTCCCCACCTCTGATTCCCCAGCTCTGATTCCCCGCCTCTGATTCCCCACCTCTGATTCCCCATACCTGATTCCCAGCCTCTGTTTCCCCGCCTCTGATTCCCCACTTCTGTTTCCCCATATCTGATTCCCGGCCTCTGATTCCCTGCCTCTGATTCCCCGCCTCTGATTCCCTGCCTCTGATTCCCCATCTCCGATTCCGCACATCTGATTCCCTGCCTCTCATTCCCCGCCTCTGATTCCCCGCCTCTGATTCCCTGCCTCTGATTCCCAACCTCTGATTCCCCATCTCTGATTCCCCATCTCTGATTCACCACCTCTGATTCCCCACCACTGATTCCCCATATCTAATTCCCCGCCTCTGTTTGCCCGCCTCTGATTCCCCGCCTCTGTTTCCCCATATCTGATTCCCCGCCTCTGAATCCCCAACTCTGATTCCCTGCCTCTGATTCCCCAGCTTCATTCCCCGCCTTTGATTCCCCCCGTCTGATTCCCAGCCTCTGAATCCCCGTGTCTGATAACCTGCCTCTGATTCCCCGCCTCTGATTCCCCATCTCAGATTCACCGCCTCTGATTCCCCACCTCTGATTCCCCATCTCTGATTCCGCACATCCGATTCCCTGCCTCTGATTCCCCGACTCTGATTCCCCACCTCTGATTCCCCAGCTCTGATTCCCCGCCTCTTATTCCCCAACTCTGATTCCCCGCCTCTGATTCCCCAGCTCTGATTCCCCGCCTCTGATTCCCCATGTTTGATCCCCTGCCTCTGATTCCCCAGCTCTGATTCCCCATCTCTGATTCACCGCCTTTGATTCGCCACCTCTGATTCCCCATATCTGATTCCCCGCCTCTGTATCCCCGCCTCTGATTCCCCGCCTCTGATTCCCCAACGCTAATTCCCCGCCTCTGATTCCCCATATCTGATTCCCCGCCTCTGTTTCCCCGCCTCTGATTCCCCGCCCCTGTTTCCCCATATCTGATTCCCTGCCTCTGATTCCCCAACTTTGATTCCCAGCCTGTGATTCCCAGCTCTCATTCCCCGCCTCTGATTCCCCGCATCTGATTCACTGCATCTGATTCCAAGCCTCTGATTCCCTGCCTCTGATTCCCAACCTCTGATTCCCCACCTCTGATTCCCCATATCTGATTCCCAGCCTCTGTTTCCCCGCCTCTGATTCCCCGCCTCTGTTTCCCCATATCTAATTCCCAGCCTCTGATTCCCCGCATCTGATTCCCCGCCTCTGATTCCCTTCCTCTGATTCCTCATCTCCGATTCCGCACATCTGATTCCCTGCCTCTGATTCCCCGCCTCTGATTCCCCGCCTCTGATTCCCTGCCTCTGATTCCCAACCTCTGATTCCCCACCTCTGATTCCCCGTGTTTGATTACCCGCCTCTGTTTCCCCGCCTCTGATTCCCCGCCTCTGATTCCCCAACTCTAATTCCCCGCCTCTGATTCCCCATATCTGATTCCCTGCCTATGTTTCCCCGCCTCTGATTCCCCGCCCCTGTTTCCCCATATCTGATTCCCTGCCTCTGATTCCCCAACTTTGATTCCCAGCCTCTGATTCCCCAGCTCTGATTCCCCGCCTCTGATTCCCCGTGTTTGATTCCCTGCCTCTGATTCCCCGCCTCTGATTCCCCATCTCTGATTCACCGCCTTTGATTCGCCACCTCTGATTCCCCATATCTGACTCCCCACCTCTGTTTCCCCGCCTCTGATTCCCCGCCTCTGATTCTCCATATCTCATTACCCGCCTCTGACTCCCCATCTCTGATTCCCGTACTCTGATTCCCCACCTCTGATTCCCGGCCTCTTATTCCCAGCATCTGATTCCAGGCCTCTGATTCCCGGCCTCTGACTCCCCGCTTCTGATTCTGATTCCCTGCCTCTGATTTCCCGCCTCTGATTCCGCACATCTGATTCCCCGTCTCTGTTTCCCCATATCTAATTCCCCACCTCTGATGCCCCAACTCTGATTCCCCGCCTCTGATTCCCCAGCTCTGATTCCCCGCCTCTGATTCTCCACATCCGATTCCCAATATCTGATTCCCCGCCTTTGTTTCCCCGCCCCTGATTCCCCGCCTCTGTTTCCCCATATCTGATTCCCCGCCTCTGATTCCCAACTATGATTCCCCGCCTCTTATTCCCCAGCTCTGATTCCCTTCCTCTGATTCCCCGCGTTCTATTCCCTGCCTCTGATTCCCCGCCTGTGATTCCCCATCTCTGATTCACCACCTCTGATTCCCCACCACTGATTCCCCATATCTAATTCCCCGCCTCTGTTTGCCCGCCTCTGATTCCCCGCCTCTGTTTCCCCATATCTGATTCCCCGCCTCTGAATCCCCAACTCTGATTCCCTGCCTCTGATTCCCCAGCTTCATTCCCCGCCTTTGATTCCCCCCGTCTGATTCCCAGCCTCTGAATCCCCGTGTCTGATAACCTGCCTCTGATTCCCCGCCTCTGATTCCCCATCTCAGATTCACCGCCTCTGATTCCCCACCTCTGATTCCCCATCTCTGATTCCGCACATCCGATTCCCTGCCTCTGATTCCCCGACTCTGATTCCCCACCTCTGATTCCCCAGCTCTGATTCCCCGCCTCTGATTCCCCAACTCTGATTCCCCGCCTCTGATTCCCCAGCTCTGATTCCCCGCCTCTGATTCCCCGTGTTTGATCCCCTGCCTCTGATTCCCCAGCTCTGATTCCCCAGCTCTGATTCACCGCCTTGGATTCGCCACCTCTGATTGCCCATATCTGATTCCTCGCCACTGTTTCCCCGCCTCTGATTCCGCGCCTCTGATTCCCCATATCTCATTCCCCGCCTCTGATTCCCCATCTCTGATTCCCGGACTCTGATTCCCCACCTCTGATTCCCGACCTCTTATTCCCGGCATCTGATTCCGGCCTCTGATTCCCGGCCTCTGATTCCCTGCTTCTGATTCTGATTCCCTGCCTCTGATTCCCCATTTCTGATTCCGCACATCTAATTCCCTGCCTCTGATTCCCCACCTCTGATTCCCCATATCTGAATCCCCGCCTCTGTTTCCCCGTCTCTGATTCCCCGCCTCTGTTTCCCCATATCTAAGTCCCCGCCTCTGATTCCCCAACTTTGATTCCCCACCTCTGATTCCCCAGCTCTGATTCCCCGCCTCTGATTCCCCACCTCTGATTCCCCATACCTGATTCCCAGCCTCTGTTTCCCCGCCTCTGATTCCCCACTTCTGTTTCCCCATATCTGATTCCCGGCCTCTGATTCCCTGCCTCTGATTCCCCGCCTCTGATTCCCTGCCTCTGATTCCCCATCTCCGATTCCGCACATCTGATTCCCTGCCTCTCATTCCCCGCCTCTGATTCCCCGCCTCTGATTCCCTGCCTCTGATTCCCAACCTCTGATTCCCCACCTCTGATTCCCCGTGTTTGATTCCCCGCCTCTGTTTCCCCGCCTCTCATTCCCCGCCTCTGATTCCCCAACCCTCATTCCCCGCCTCTGATTCCCCATATCTGATTCCCCGCCTCTGTTTCCCCGCCTCTGATTCCCCGCCCCTGTTTCCCCATATCTGATTCCCTGCCTCTGATTCCCCAACTTTGATTCCCAGACTCTGATTCCCCAGCTCTGATTCGCCGCCTCTGATTCCCCGCATCTGATTCCCTGCATCTGATTCCAAGCCTCTGATTCCCTGCCTCTGATTCCCAACCTCTGATTCCCCACCTCTGATTCCCCATATCTGATTCCCAGCCTCTGTTTCCCCGCCTCTGATTCCCCGCCTCTGTTTCCCCATATCTGATTCCCGGCCTCTGATTCCCCGCCTCTGATTCCCCGCCTCTGATTCCCTGCCTCTGATTCCCCATCTCCGATTCCGCACATCTGATTCCCTGCCTCTGATTCCCCGCCTCTGATTCCCCGCCGCTGATTCCCTGCCTCTGATTTCCAACCTCTGATTCCCCACCTATGATTCCCCGTGTTTGATTCCCCGCCTCTGTTTCCCCGCCACTGATTCCCCGCCTCTGATTCCCCAACTCTAATTCCCCGCCTCTGATTCCGCATATCTGATTCCCCGCCTCTGTTTCCCCGCCTCTGATTACCCGCCCCTGTTTCCCCATATCTGATTCCCTGACTCTGATTCCCCAACTTTGATTCCCAGCCTCTGATTCCCCAGCTCTGATTCCCCGCCTCTGATTCCACGTGTTTGATTCCCTGCCTCTGATTCCCCGCCTCTGATTAACCATCTCTGATTCACCGCCTTTGATTCGCCACCTCTGATTCCCCATATCTGATTCCCCACCTCTGTTTCCCCGCCTCTGATTCCCCGCCTCTGATTCTCCATATCTCATTCCCCGCCTCTGACTCCCCATCTCTGATTCCCGGACTCTGATTCCCCACCTCTGATTCCCGGCCTCTTATTCCCAGCATCTGATTCCAGGCCTCTGATTCCCGGCCTCTGACTCCCCGCTTCTGATTCTGATTCCCTGCCTCTGATTCCCCATCTCTGATTCCGCACATCTGATTACCTGCCTCTGATTCCCCACCTCTGATTCCCCATATCTGATTCCCCGCCTCTGTTTCCACGCCTCTGATTCCCCGCCTCTGTTTCCCCATATCTAATTCCCCACCTCTGATGCCCCAACTCTGATTCCCCGCCTCTGATTCCCCAGCTCTGATTCCCCGCCTCTGATTCCCTGCATCCGATTCCCCATATCTGATTCCCCGCCTCTGTTTCCCTGCCCCTGATTCCCCGCCTCTGAATCCCCGCGTCTGATTCCCTGCCTCTGCTTCCCCGCCTCTGATTCCCCAACTCTGATTCCCCGCCTCTGATTCCCCGTGTTTGATTCCCTGCCTCTGATTCCCGGCCTCTGATTCCCCATATCTGATTCCCCGCCTCTGATTCCCAACTATGATTCCCCGCCTCTTATTCCCCAGCTCTGATTCCCTGCCTCTGATTCCCCATCTCCGATTCCGCACATCTGATTCCCTGCCTCTGATTCCCAGCCTCTGATTCCCTGCCTCTGATTCCCCATCTCCGATTCCGCACATCTGATTCCCTGCCTCTGATTCCCCGCCTCTGATTCCCCGCCTCTGATTCCCTGCATCTGATTCCCAACCTCTGATTCCCCACCTCTGATTCCCCGTGTTTGATTCCCCTCCTCTGTTTCCCCGCCTCTGATTCCCCGCCTCCGATTCCCCAACTCTAATTCCCCGCCTCTGATTCCCCATATCTGATTCCCTGCCTCTGTTTCCCCGCCTCTGATTCCCCGCCCCTGTTTCCCCATATCTGATTCCCTGCCTCTGATTCCCCAACTTTGATTCCCAGCCTCTGATTCCCCAGCTCTGATTCCCCGCCTCTGATTCCCCGTGTTTGATTCCCTGCCTCTGATTCCCCGCCTCTGATTCCCCATCTCTGATTCACCGCCTTTGATTCGCCACCTCTGATTCCCCATATCTGATTCCCCACCTCTGTTTCCCCGCCTCTGATTCCCCGCCTCTGATTCTCCATATCTCATTCCCCGCCTCTGACTCCCCATCTCTGATTCCCGGACTCTGATTCCCCACCTCTGATTCCCGGCCTCTTATTCCCAGCATCTGATTCCAGGCCTCTGATTCCCGTCCTCTGACTCCCCGCTTCTGATTCTGATTCCCTGCCTCTGATTCCCCATCTCTGATTCCGCACATCTGATTACCTGCCTCTGATTCCCCACCTCTGATTCCCCATATCTGATTCCCCGCCTCTGTTTCCACGCCTCTGATTCCCCGCCTCTGTTTCCCCATATCTAATTCCCCACCTCTGATGCCCCAACTCTGATTCCCCGCCTCTGATTCCACAGCTCTGATTCCCCGCCTCTGAATCCCCACATCCGATTCCCCATATCTGATTCCCCGCCTCTGTTTCCCCGCCCCTGATTCCCCGCCTCTGTTTCCCCATATCTGATTCCCCGCCTCTGATTCCCAACTATGATTCCCCGCCTCTTATTCCCCAGCTCTGATTCCCTGCCTCAGATTCCCCGCGTTCTATTCCCTGCCTCTGATTCCCCGCCTGTGATTCCCCATCTCTGATTCACCACCTCTGATTCCCCAAGACTGATTCCCCATATCTAATTCCCCGCCTCTGTTTGCCCGCCTCTGATTCCCCGCCTCTGTTTCCCCATATCTGATTCCCCGCCTTTGAATCCCCAACACTGATTCCCTGCCTCTGATTCCCCAGCTTCATTCCCCGCCTTTGATTCCCCCCGTCTGATTCCCAGCCTCTGAATCCCCGTGTCTGAAAACCTGCCTCTGATTCCCCGCCTCTGATTCCCCATCTCAGATTCACCGCCTCTGATTCCCCACCTCTGATTCCCCATCTCTGATTCCGCACATCCGATTCCCTGCCTCTGATTCCCCGACTCTGATTCCCCACCTCTGATTCCCCAGCTCTGATTCCCCGCCTCTGATTCCCCAACTCTGATTCCCCAGCTCTGATTCCCCAGCTGTGATTCCCTGCCTCTGATTCCCCGTGTTTGATCCCCTGCCTCTGATTCCCCAGCTCTGATTCCCCATCTCTGATTCACCGCCTTTGATTCGCCACCTCTGATTCCCCATATCTGATTCCTCGCCACTGTTTCCCCGCCTCTGATTCCCCGCCTCTGATTCCCCATATCTCATTCCCCGCCTCTGATTCCCCATCTCTGATTCCCGGACTCTGATTCCCCACCTCTGATTCCCCAGCTGTGATTCCCCGCCTCTGATTCCCCGTGTTTGATCCCCTGCCTCTGATTCCCCAGCTCTGATTCCCCATCTCTGATTCACCGCCTTTGATTCGCCACCTCTGATTCCCCATATCTGATTCCTCGCCACTGTTTCCCCGCCTCTGATTCCCCGCCTCTGATTCCCCATATCTCATTCCCCGCCTCTGATTCCCCATCTCTGATTCCCGGACTCTGATTCCCCACCTCTGATTCCTGACCTCTTATTCCCGGCATCTGATTCCGGCCTCTGATTCCCGGCCTCTGATTCCCTGCTTCTGATTCTGATTCCCTGCCTCTGATTCCCCATTTCTGATTCCGCACATCTAATTCCCTGCCACTGATTCCCCACCTCTGATTCCCCATATCTGAATCCCCGCCTCTGTTTCCCCGTCTCTGATTCCCCGCCTCTGTTTCCCCATATCTAAGTCCCCGCCTCTGATTCCCCAACTTTGATTCCCCACCTCTGATTCCCCAGCTCTGATTCCCCGCCTCTGATTCCCCACCTCTGATTCCCCATATCTGATTCCCAGCCTCTGTTTCCCCGCCTCTGATTCCCCAGCCCTGTTTCCCCATATCTGATTCCCTGCCTCTGATTCCCCAACATTGATTCCCAGCCTCTGATTCCCCAGCTCTGATTCCCCGCCTCTGATTCCCCGTGTTTGATTCCCTGCCTCTGATTCGCCGCCTCTGATTCCCCATCTCTGATTCACCGCCTTTGATTCGCCACCTCTGATTCCCCATATCTGATTCCCCACCTCTGTTTCCCCGCCTCTGATTCCCTGCCTCTGATTCCCTGCCTCTGATTCTCCATATCTCATTCCCCGCCTCTGACTCCCCATCTCTGATTCCCGGACTCTGATACCCCACCTCTGATTCCCGGCATCTTATTCCCAGCATCTGATTCCAGGCCTCTGATTCCCGGCCTCTGACTCCCCGCTTCAGATTCTGATTCCCTGCCTCTGATTCCCCATCTCTGATTCCACACATCTGATTACCTGCCTCTGATTCCCCACCTCTGATTCAACATATCTGATTCCCCGCCTCTGTTTCCACGCCTCTGATTCCCCGCCTCTGTTTCCCCATATCTAATTCCCCACCTCTGATGCCCCAACTCTGATTCCCCGCCTCTGATTCCACAGCTCTGATTCCCCGCCTCTGATTCCCCACATCCGATTCCCCATATCTGATTCCCCGCCTCTGTTTCCCAGCCCCTGATTCCCCGCCTCTGTTTCCGCATATCTGATTCCCCGCCTCTGATTCCCAACTATGATTCCCCGCCTCTTATTCCCCAGCTCTGATTCCCTGCCTCTGATTCCCCGCGTTCTATTCCCTGCCTCTGATTCCCCGCCTGTGATTCCCCATCTCTGATTCACCACCTCTGATTCCCCACCACTGATTCCCCCTATCTAATTCCCCACCTCTGTTTGCCCGCCTCTGATTCCCCGCCTCTGTTTCCCCATATCTGATTCCCCGCCTCTGAATCCCCAACTCTGATTCCCTGCCTCTGATTCCCCAGCTTCATTCCCCGCCTTTGATTCCCCCCGTCTGATTCCCAGCCTCTGAATCCCCGTGTCTGATAACCTGCCTCTGATTCCCCGCCTCTGATTCCCCATCTCAGATTCACCGCCTCTGATTCCCCACCTCTGATTCCCCATCTCTGATTCCGCACATCCAATTCCCTGCCTCTGATTCCCCGACTCTGATTCCCCACCTCTGATTCCCCAGCTCTGATTCCCCGCCTCTGATTCCCCAACTCTGATTCCCCGCCTCTGATTCCCCAGCTCTGATTCCCCGCCTCTGATTCCCCGTGTTTGATCCCCTGCCTCTGATTCCCCATCTCTGATTCCCCATCTCTGATTCACCTCCTTTGATTCGCCACCTCTGATACCCCATATCTGATTCCTCGCCACTGTTTCCCCGCCTCTGATTCCCCGCCTCTGATTCCCCATATCTCATTCCCCGCCTCTGATTCCCCATCTCTGATTCCCGGACTCTGATTCCCCACCTCTGATTCCCGACCTCTTATTCCCGGCATCTGATTCCGGCCTGTGATTCCCGGCCTCTGATTCCCTGCTTCTGATTTTGATTCCCTGCCTCTGATTCCCCATTTCTGATTCCGCACATCTAATTCCCTGCCTCTGATTCCCCACCTCTGATTCCCCATATCTGAATCCCCGCCTCAGTTTCCCCGTCTCTGATTCCCCGCCTCTGTTTCCCCATATCTAAGTCCCCGACTCTGATTCCCCAACTTTGATTCCCCACCTCTGATTCCCCAGCTCTGATTCCCCGCCTCTGATTCCCCACCTCTGATTCCCCATATCTGATTCCCAGCCTCTGTTTCCCCGCCTCTGATTCCCCGCCTCTGATTCCCCATCTCTGATTCCCGGCCTCTGATTCCCCGCCTCTGATTCCCCGCTTCTGATTCCCTGCCTCTGATTCCCCATCTCCGATTCCGCACATCTGATTCCCTGCCTCTCATTCCCCGCCTCTGATTCCCCGCCACTGATTCCCTGCCTCTGATTCCCAACCTCTGATTCCCCACCTCTGATTCCCAGTGTTTGAATCCCCGCCTCTGTTTCCCCGCCTCTGATTCCCCGCCTCTGATTCCCCAACTCTAATTCCCCGCCTCTGATTCCCCATATCTGATTCCCCGCCTCTGTTTCCCCGCCTCTGATTCCCCGCCCCTGTTTCCCCATATCTGATTCCCTGCCTCTGATTCCCCAACTTTGATTCCCAGCCTGTGATTCCCCAGCTCTGATTCCCCGCCTCTGATTCCCCGCATCTGATTCCCTGCATCTGATTCCAAGCCTCTGATTCCCTGCCTCTGATTCCCAACCTCTGATTCCCCACCTCTAATTCCCCATATCTGATTCCCAGCCTCTGTTTTCCCTCCTCTGATTCCCCGCCTCTGTTTCCCCATATCTGATTCCCGGCCTCTGATACCACGCCTCTGATTCCCCGCCTCTGATTCCCTGCCTCTGATTCCCCATCTCCGATTCCGCACATCTGATTCCCTGCCTCTGATTCCCCGCCTCTGATTCCCCGCCTCTGATTCCCTGCCTCTGATTTCCAACCTCTGATTCCCCACCTCTGATTCCCCGTGTTTGATTCCCCGCCTATGTTTCCCCGCCTCTGATTCCCCGCCTCTGTTTCCCAATATCTAAGTCCCCGCCTCTGATTCCCCAACTCTAATTCCCCACCTCTGATTCCCCAGCTCTGATTCCCCGCCTCTGATTCCCTGCATCTGATTCCCTGCATCTGATTCCAAGCCTCTGATTCCCTGCCTCTGATTCCCAACCTCTGAGTCCCCACCTCTGATTCCCCATATCTGATTCCCAGCATCTGTTTCCCCGCCTCTGATTCCCCGCCTCTGTTTCCCCATATCTGATTCCCGGCCTCTGGTTCCCCGCCTCTGATTCCCCGCCTCTGATTCCCTGCCTCTGATTCCCCATCTCCGATTCCACGCCTCTGATTCCCCGCCTCTGTTTCCCCATATCTAATTCCCCACCTCTGATGCCCCAACTCTGATTCCCCGCCTCTGATTCCACAGCTCTGATTCCCCGCCTCTGATTCCCCACATCCGATTCCCCATATCTGATTCCCCGCCTCTGTTTCCCCGCCCCTGATTCCCCGCCTCTGTTTCCCCATATCTGATTCCCCGCCTCTGATTCCCAACTATGATTCCCCGCCTCTTATTCCCCAGCTCTGATTCCCTGCCTCAGATTCCCCGCGTTCTATTCCCTGCCTCTGATTCCCCGCCTGTGATTCCCCATCTCTGATTCACCACCTCTGATTCCCCACCACTGATTCCCCATATCTAATTCCCCGCCTCTGTTTGCCCGCCTCTGATTCCCCGCCTCTGTTTCCCCATATCTGATTCCCCGCCTTTGAATCCCCAACACTGATTCCCTGCCTCTGATTCCCCAGCTTCATTCCCCGCCTTTGATACCCCCCGTCTGATTCCCAGCCTCTGAATCCCCGTGTCTGAAAACCTGCCTCTGATTCCCCGCCTCTGATTCCCCATCTCAGATTCACCGCCTCTGATTCCCCACCTCTGATTCCCCATCTCTGATTCCGCACATCCGATTCCCTGCCTCTGATTCCCCGACTCTGATTCCCCACCTCTGATTCCCCAGCTCTGATTCCCCGCCTCTGATTCCCCAACTCTGATTCCCCAGCTCTGATTCCCCAGCTGTGATTCCCTGCCTCTGATTCCCCGTGTTTGATCCCCTGCCTCTGATTCCCCAGCTCTGATTCCCCATCTCTGATTCACCGCCTTTGATTCGCCACCTCTGATTCCCCATATCTGATTCCTCGCCACTGTTTCCCCGCCTCTGATTCCCCGCCTCTGATTCCCCATATCTCATTCCCCGCCTCTGATTCCCCATCTCTGATTCCCGGACTCTGATTCCCCACCTCTGATTCCCCAGCTGTGATTCCCCGCCTCTGATTCCCCGTGTTTGATCCCCTGCCTCTGATTCCCCAGCTCTGATTCCCCATCTCTGATTCACCGCCTTTGATTCGCCACCTCTGATTCCCCATATCTGATTCCTCGCCACTGTTTCCCCGCCTCTGATTCCCCGCCTCTGATTCCCCATATCTCATTCCCCGCCTCTGATTCCCCATCTCTGATTCCCGGACTCTGATTCCCCACCTCTGATTCCTGACCTCTTATTCCCGGCATCTGATTCCGGCCTCTGATTCCCGGCCTCTGATTCCCTGCTTCTGATTCTGATTCCCTGCCTCTGATTCCCCATTTCTGATTCCGCACATCTAATTCCCTGCCTCTGATTCCCCACCTCTGATTCCCCATATCTGAATCCCCGCCTCTGTTTCCCCGTCTCTGATTCCCTGCCTCTGTTTCCCCATATCTAAGTCCCCGCCTCTGATTCCCCAACTTTGATTCCCCACCTCTGATTCCCCAGCTCTGATTCCCCGCCTCTGATTCCCCACCTCTGATTCCCCATATCTGATTCCCAGCCTCTGTTTCCCCGCCTCTGATTCCCCAGCCCTGTTTCCCCATATCTGATTCCCTGCCTCTGATTCCCCAACATTGATTCCCAGCCTCTGATTCCCCAGCTCTGATTCCCCGCCTCTGATTCCCCGTGTTTGATTCCCTGCCTCTGATTCCCCGCCTCTGATTCCCCATCTCTGATTCACCGCCTTTGATTCGCCACCTCTGATTCCCCATATCTGATTCCCCACCTCTGTTTCCCCGCCTCTGATTCCCAGCCTCTGTTTCCCCGCCTCTGATTCCCCAGCCCTGTTTCCCCATATCTGATTCCCTGCCTCTGATTCCCCAACATTGATTCCCAGCCTCTGATTCCCCAGCTCTGATTCCCCGCCTCTGATTCCCCGTGTTTGATTCCCTGCCTCTGATTCCCCGCCTCTGATTCCCCATCTCTGATTCACCGCCTTTGATTCGCCACCTCTGATTCCCCATATCTGATTCCCCACCTCTGTTTCCCCGCCTCTGATTCCCTGCCTCTGATACCCCACCTCTGATTCCCGGCATCTTATTCCCAGCATCTGATTCCAGGCCTCTGATTCCCGGCCTCTGACTCCCCGCTTCAGATTCTGATTCCCTGCCTCTGATTCCCCATCTCTGATTCCACACATCTGATTACCTGCCTCTGATTCCCCACCTCTGATTCAACATATCTGATTCCCCGCCTCTGTTTCCACGCCTCTGATTCCCCGCCTCTGTTTCCCCATATCTAATTCCCCACCTCTGATGCCCCAACTCTGATTCCCCGCCTCTGATTCCACAGCTCTGATTCCCCGCCTCTGATTCCCCACATCCGATTCCCCATATCTGATTCCCCGCCTCTGTTTCCCAGCCCCTGATTCCCCGCCTCTGTTTCCGCATATCTGATTCCCCGCCTCTGATTCCCAACTATGATTCCCGGCCTCTTATTCCCCAGCTCTGATTCCCTGCCTCTGATTCCCCGCGTTCTATTCCCTGCCTCTGATTCCCCGCCTGTGATTCCCCATCTCTGATTCACCACCTCTGATTCCCCACCACTGATTCCCCCTATCTAATTCCCCACCTCTGTTTGCCCGCCTCTGATTCCCCGCCTCTGTTTCCCCATATCTGATTCCCCGCCTCTGAATCCCCAACTCTGATTCCCTGCCTCTGATTCCCCAGCTTCATTCCCCGCCTTTGATTCCCCCCGTCTGATTCCCAGCCTCTGAATCCCCGTGGCTGATAACCTGCCTCTGATTCCCCGCCTCTGATTCCCCATCTCAGATTCACCGCCTCTGATTCCCCACCTCTGATTCCCCATCTCTGATTCCGCACATCCAATTCCCTGCCTCTGATTCCCCGACTCTGATTCCCCACCTCTGATTCCCCAGCTCTGATTCCCCGCCTCTGATTCCCCAACTCTGATTCCCCGCCTCTGATTCCCCAGCTCTGATTCCCCGCCTCTGATTCCCCGTGTTTGATCCCCTGCCTCTGATTCCCCATCTCTGATTCCCCATCTCTGATTCACCGCCTTTGATTCGCCACCTCTGATTCCCCATATCTGATTCCTCGCCACTGTTTCCCCGCCTCTGATTCCCCGCCTCTGATTCCCCATATCTCATTCCCCGCCTCTGATTCCCCATCTCTGATTCCCGGACTCTGATTCCCCACCTCTGATTCCCGACCTCTTATTCCCGGCATCTGATTCCGGCCTGTGATTCCCGGCCTCAGATTCCCTGCTTCTGATTCTGATTCCCTGCCTCTGATTCCCCATTTCTGATTCCGCACATCTAATTCCCTGCCTCTGATTCCCCACCTCTGATTCCCCATATCTGAATCCCCGCCTCAGTTTCCCCGTCTCTGATTCCCCGCCTCTGTTTCCCCATATCTAAGTCCCCGCCTCTGATTCCCCAACTTTGATTCCCCACCTCTGATTCCCCAGCTCTGATTCCCCGCCTCTGATTCCCCACCTCTGATTCCCCATATCTGATTCCCAGCCTCTGTTTCCCCGCCTCTGATTCCCCGCCTCTGTTTCCCCATATCTGATTCCCGGCCTCTGATTCCCCGCCTCTGATTCCCCGCTTCTGATTCCCTGCCTCTGATTCCCCATCTCCGATTCCGCACATCTGATTCCCTGCCTCTCATTCCCCGCCTCTGATTCCCCGCCACTGATTCCCTGCCTCTGATTCCCAACCTCTGATTCCCCACCTCTGATTCCCAGTGTTTGATTCCTCGCCTCTGTTTCCCCGCCTCTGATTCCCCGCCTCTGATTCCCCAACTCTAATTCCCCGCCTCTGATTCCCCATATCTGATTTCCCGCCTCTGTTTCCCCGCCTCTGATTCCCCGCCCCTGTTTCCCCATATCTGATTCCCTGCCTCTGATTCCCCAACTTTGATTCCCAGCCTCTGATTCCCCAGCTCTGATTCCCCGCCTCTGATTCCCCGCATCTGATTCCCTGCATCTGATTCCAAGCCTCTGATTCCCTGCCTCTGATTCCCAACCTCTGATTCCCCACCTCTAATTCCCTATATCTGATTCCCAGCCTCTGTTTCCCCGCCTCTGATTCCCCGCCTCTGTTTCCCCATATCTGATTCCCGGCCTCTGATACCCCGCCTCTGATTCCCCGCCTCTGATTCCCTGCCTCTGATTCCACATCTCCGATTCCGCACATCTGATTCCCTGCCTCTGATTCCCCGCCTCTGATTCCCCGCCTCTGATTCCCTGCCTCTGATTCCCAACCTCTGATTCCCCACCTCTGATTCCCCGTGTTTGATTCCCCGCCTCTGTATCCCCGCCTCTGATTCCCCGCCTCTGATTCCCCAACTCTAATTCCCCGCCTCTGATTCCCCATATCTGATTCCCCGCCTCTGTTTCCCCGCCTCTGATTCCCCGCCCCTGTTTCCCCATATCTGATTCCCTGCCTCTGATTCCCCAACTTTGATTCCCAGCCTCTGATTCCCCAGCTCTCATTCCCCGCCTCTGATTCCCCGCATCTGATTCACTGCATCTGATTCCAAGCCTCTGATTCCCTGCCTCTGATTCCCAACCTCTGATTCCCCACCTCTGATTCCCCATATCTGATTCCCAGCCTCTGTTTCCCCGCCTCTGATTCCCCGCCTCTGTTTCCCATATCTGATTCCCGGCCTCTGATTCCCTGCATCTGATTCCCCGCCTCTGATTCCCTGCCTCTGATTCCTCATCTCCGATTCCGCACATCTGATTCCCTGCCTCTGATTCCCCGCCTCTGATTCCCCGCCTCTGATTCCCTGCCTCTGATTCCCAACCTCTGATTCCCCACCTCTGATTCCCCGTGTTTGATTACCCGCCTCTGTTTCCCCGCCTCTGATTCCCCGCCTCTGATTCCCCAACTCTAATTCCCCGCCTCTGATTCCCCATATCTGATTCCCTGCCTATGTTTCCCCGCCTCTGATTCCCCGCCCCTGTTTCCCCATATCTGATTCCCTGCCTCTGATTCCCCAACTTTGATTCCCAGCCTCTGATTCCCCAGCTCTGATTAGCCGCCTCTGATTCCCCGTGTTTGATTCCCTGCCTCTGATTCCCCGCCTCTGATTCCCCATCTCTGATTCACCGCCTTTGATTCGCCACCTCTGATTCCCCATATCTGATTCCCCACCTCTGTTTCCCCGCCTCTGATTCCCCGCCTCTGATTCTCCATATCTCATTACCCGCCTCTGACTCCCCATCTCTGATTCCCGTACTCTGATTCCCCACCTCTGATTCCCGGCCTCTTATTCCCAGCATCTGATTCCAGGCCTCTGATTCCCGGCCTCTGACTCCCCGCTTCTGATTCTGATTCCCTGCCTCTGATTCCCCGCCCCTGATTCCGCACATCTGATTCCCCGTCTCTGTTTCCCCATATCTAATTCCCCACCTCTGATGCCCCAACTCTGATTCCCCGCCTCTGATTCCCCAGCTCTGATTCCCCGCCTCTGATTCTCCACATCTGATTCCCAATATCTGATTCCCCGCCTTTGTTTCCCCGCCCCTGATTCCCCGCCTCTGTTTCCCCATATCTGATTCCCCGCCTCTGATTCCCAACTATGATTCCCCGCCTCTTATTCCCCAGCTCTGATTCCCTTCCTCTGATTCCCCGCGTTCTATTCCCTGCCTCTGATTCCCCGCCTGTGATTCCCCATCTCTGATTCACCACCTCTGATTCCCCACCACTGATTCCCCATATCTAATTCCCCGCCTCTGTTTGCCCGCCTCTGATTCCCCGCCTCTGTTTCCCCATATCTGATTCCCCGCCTCTGAATCCCCAACTCTGATTCCCTGCCTCTGATTCCCCAGCTTCATTCCCCGCCTTTGATTCCCCCCGTCTGATTCCCAGCCTCTGAATCCCCGTGTCTGATAACCTGCCTCTGATTCCCCGCCTCTGATTCCCCATCTCAGATTCACCGCCTCTGATTCCCCACCTCTGATTCCCCATCTCTGATTCCGCACATCCGATTCCCTGCCTCTGATTCCCCGACTCTGATTCCCCACCTCTGATTCCCCAGCTCTGATTCCCCGCCTCTGATTCCCCAACTCTGATTCCCCGCCTCTGATTCCCCAGCTCTGATTCCCCGCCTCTGATTCCCCGTGTTTGATCTCCTGCCTCTGATTCCCCAGCTCTGATTCCCCATCTCTGATTCACCGCCTTTGATTCGCCACCTCTGATTCCCCATATCTGATTCCTCGCCACTGTTTCCCCGCCTCTGATTCCGCGCCTCTGATTCCCCATATCTCATTCCCCGTCTCTGATTCCCCATCTCTGATTCCCGGACTCTGATTCCCCACCTCTGATTCCTGACCTCTTATTCCCGGCATCTGATTCCGGCCTCTGATTCCCGGCCTCTGATTCCCTGCTTCTGATTCTGATTCCCTGCCTCTGATTCCCCATTTCTGATTCCGCACATCTAATTCCCTGCCTCTGATTCCCCACCTCTGATTCCCCATATCTGAATCCCCGCCTCTGTTTCCCCGTCTCTGATTCCCCGCCTCTGTTTCCCCATATCTAAGTCCCCGCCTCTGATTCCCCAACTTTGATTCCCCACCTCTGATTCCCCAGCTCTGATTCCCCGCCTCTGATTCCCCACCTCTGATTCCCCATACCTGATTCCCAGCCTCTGTTTCCCCGCCTCTGATTCCCCACTTCTGTTTCCCCATATCTGATTCCCGGCCTCTGATTCCCTGCCTCTGATTCCCCGCCTCTGATTCCCTGCCTCTGATTCCCCATCTCCGATTCCGCACATCTGATTCCCTGCCTCTCATTCCCCGCCTCTGATTCCCCGCCTCTGATTCCCTGCCTCTGATTCCCAACCTCTGATTCCCCATCTCTGATTCCCCATCTCTGATTCACCACCTCTGATTCCCCAACACTGATTCCCCATATCTAATTCCCCGCCTCTGTTTGCCCGCCTCTGATTCCCCGCCTCTGTTTCCCCATATCTGATTCCCCGCCACTGAATCCCCAACTCTGATTCCCTGCCTCTGATTCCCCAGCTTCATTCTCGCCTTTGATTCCCCCCGTCTGATTCCCAGCCTCTGAATCCCCGTGTCTGATAACCTGCCTCTGATTCCCCGCCTCTGATTCCCCATCTCAGATTCACCGCCTCTGATTCCCCACCTCTGATTCCCCATCTCTGATTCCGCACATCCGATTCCCTGCCTCTGATTCCCCGACTCTGATTCCCCACCTCTGATTCCCCAGCTCTGATTCCCCGCCTCTGATTCCCCAACTCTGATTCCCCGCCTCTGATTTCCCGTGTTTGATTCCCTGCCTCTGATTCCCCGCCTCTGATTCCCCATCTCTGATTCACCGCCTTTGATTCGCCACCTCTGATTCCACATATCTGATTCCCCACCTCTCTTTCCCCGCCTCTGATTCCCCGCCTCTGATTCTCCATATCTCATTCCCCGCCTCTGAATCCCCATCTCTGATTCCCGGACTCTGATTCCCCACCTCTGATTCCCGGCCTCTTATTCCCAGCATCTGATTCCCGGCCTCTGATTCCCGGCCTCTGACTCCCCGCTTCTGATTCTGATTCCCTGCCTCTGATTCCCCATCTCTGATTCCGCACATCTGATTCCCTGCCTCTGATTCCCCACCTATGATTCCCCATATCTTATTTCCCGCCTCTGTTTCCCCGCCTCTGATTCCCCGCCTCTGTTTCCCCATATCTAATTCCCAACCTCTGATGCCCCAACTCTGATTCCCTGCCTCTGATTCCCCGCGTTCTATTCCCTGCCTCTGATTCCCCGCCTGTGATTCCCCATCTCTGATTCACCACCTCTGATTCCCCACCTCTGATTCCCCATATCTAATTCCCCGCCTCTGTTTGCCTGCCTCTGATTCCCCGCCTCTGTTTCCCCATATCTGATTCCCCGCCTCTGAATCCCCAACTCTGATTCCCTGCCTCTGATTCCCCTGCTCTGATTCCCCGCCTTTGATTCCCCCCGTCTGATTCCCAGCCTCTGAATCCCCGTGTCTGATTTCCTGCCTCTGTTTCCCCGCCTCTGATTCCCCGCCTCTGATTCCCCATATCTCATTCCCCGCCTCTGAATCCCCATCTCTGATTCCCAATATCTGATTCCCCGCCTCTGATTCCCCACCTCTGATTCCCCACCTCTGATTCGCCAGCTATGATTCCCCGCCTCTTATTCCCCGCGTCTGATTCCCTGCCTCTGATTCCCCGCCTCTGATTTCCCATATTGATTCCCTGCGTCTGATTCCCCGCCTCTGATTCCCCAACTCTGATTCCCCGTCTCTGATTCCCCATCTCTGATTCCGCACATCCGATTCCCTGCCTCTGATTCCCCGACTCTGATTCCCCACCTCTGATTCCCCATCTCTGATTCCCCGCCTCTGATTCCCCAACTCTGATTCCCCGCCTCTGATTCCCCAGCTCTGATTCCCCGCCTCTGATTCCCCGTGTTTGATCCCCTGCCTCTGATTCCCCGCCTCTGATTCCCCATCTCTGATTCACCGCCTTTGATTCGCCACCTCTGATTCCCCTTATCTGATTCCTCACCACTGTTTCCCCGCCTCTGATTCCCCACCTCTGATTCGCCAGCTATGATTCCCCGCCTCTGATTCCCCGCGTCTGATTCCCTGCCTCTGATTCCCCGCCTCTGATTCCACATCTCTGATTCACCACCTCTGTTTCCCCGCGTCTGATTCCCCGCCTCTGATTCCCCATCTCTAATTCCCCATCTCTGATTCCCCAATTCTGATTCCCCGCCTCTGATTCCCCAGCTCTGATTCCTCACCTCTGATTCCCTTCCTCTGATTCCCAACCACTCATTCCACACCTCTGATTTCCCATATTGATTCCCTGCGTCTGATTCCCCGCCTCTGATTCCCCAACTCTGATTCCCCGCCTCTGATTCCCCAGCTCTGATTCCCCGCCTCTGATTCCCCGTGTTTGATTCCCTGCCTCTGATCCCCGGCCTCTGATTCCCCATCTCTGATTCACCACCTTTGATTCGCCACCGCTGATTCCCCATATCTGATTCCCCGCCACTGTTTCCCCGCCTCTGATTCCCGGACTCTGATTCCCCACCTCTGATTCCCGGCCTCTTATTCCCGGCATCTGATTCAGGCCTCTGATTCCCGGCCTCTGATTCCCTGCTTCTGATTCTGATTCCCTGCCTCTGATTCCCCATCTCTGATTCCGCACATCTGATTCCCTGCCTCTGATTCCCCACCTCTGATTCCCCATATCTGACTCCCCGCATCTGTTTCCCCGCCTCTGATTCCCCGCCTCTGTTTCCCAATATCTAAGTCCCCGCCTCTGATTCCCCAACTCTGATTCCCCACCTCTGTTTCCCCAGCTCTGATTACCCGCCTCTGATTCCCCGCATCTGATTCCCTGCATCTGATTCCAAGCCTCTGATTCCCTGCCTCTGATTCCCAACCTCTGATTCCCCACCTCTGATTCCCCATATGTGAATCCCCGCCTCTGTTTCCCCGCCTCTGATTCCCCACCTCTGTTTCCCCATATCTGATTCCCGGCCTCTGATTCCCCGCCTCTGATTCCCCGCCTCTTATTCCCTGCCTCTGATTCCCCATCTCCGATTCGGCACATCTGATTCCCCGCCTCTGATTTCCCGCCTCTGATTCCCTGCCTCTGATTCCCAACCTCTGATTCCCCACCTCTGATTCCCCATATCTGATTCCCCGCCTCTGTTTCCCCGCCTCTGATTCCCCTCCTCTGATTCCCCAACTCTAATTCCCCGCCTCTGATTCCCCAGCTCTGATTCCCCGTGTTTGATTCCCTGCCTCTGATTCCCTGCCCTGATTCCCCATCTCTGTTTCACCGCCTTTGATTCGCCACCTCTGATTCCCCATATCTGATTCCCCGCCTCTGTTTCCCCGCCTCTGATTCCCTGCCTCTGATTCCCAACCTCTGATTCCACACCTCTGATTCCCCATATCTGATTCCCCGCCTCTGTTTCCCCGCCTCTGATTCCCTGCCCCTGTTTCCCCATATCTGATTCCCTGCCTCTGATTCCCCAACTCTGATTCCCCGCCTCTGATTCCCCAGCTCTGATTCCCCGACTCTGATTTCCAGTGTTTGATTCCCTGCCTCTGATTCCCCGCCTCTGAATCCCCATCTCTGATTCCCGGACTCTTATTCCCCACCTCTGATTCCCGGCCTCTTATTCCCAGCATCTGATTCCCGGCCTCTGATTCCCGGCCTCTGATTCCCCGCTTCTGATTCTGATTCCCTGCCTCTGATTCCCCATCTCCTATTCCGCACATCTGATTCCCTGCCTCTGATTCCCCACCTCTGATTCCCCATATCTGATATCCCGCCTCTGTTTCCCCGCCTCTGATTCCCTGCCTCTTTTTCCCCATATCTAATTCCCAACCTCTGATGCCCCAACTCTGATTCCCTGCCTCTGATTCCCCGCGTTCTATTCCCTGCCTCTGATTCCCCGCCTGTGATACCCCATCTCTGATTCACCACCTCTGATTCCCCACCTCTGATTCCCCATATCTAATTTCCCGCCTCTGTTTGCCCGCCTCTGATTCCCCGCCTCTGTTTCCCCATATCTGATTCCCCGCCTCTGAATCCCCAACTCTGATTCCCTGCCTCTGATTCCCCAGCTCTGATTCCCCACCTTTGATTCCCCCGTCTGATTCCCAGCCTCTGAAACCCCGTGTCTGATTTCTTGCCTCCGATTCCCCGCCTCTGATTCCCCATCTCTGATTCACAGCCTCTGATTCCCCACCTCCGATTCCCCATCTCTGATTCCGCACATCTGATTCCCCAGCTCTGATTCCCCGCCTCTGATTTCCCGTGTTTGATTCCCTGCCTCTGATTCCCCGCCTCTGATTCCCCATATCTCATTCCCCGCCTCTGATTCCCCATCTCTTATTCCCGGACTCTGATTCCCCACCTCTGATTCCCGGCCTCTTATTCCCGGCATCTGATTCCGGCCTCTGATTCCCGGCCTCTGATTCCCTGATTCTGATTCCCCATCTCTGATTCCGCAAATCTAATACCCTGCCTCTGATTCCCCACCTCTGATTCCCCATATCTGATTCCCCGCCTCTGTTTCCCGGCCTCTGATTCCCCGCTTCTGATTCTGATTCCCTGCCTCTGATTCCCCATCTCTGATTCCGCACATCTGATTCCCTGCCTCTGATTCCCCACCTCTGATTCCCCATATCTGATTTCCCACCTCTGTTTCCCCGACTCTGATTCCCCGCCTCTGCTTCCCCATATCTAATTCCCAACCTCTGATGCCCCAACTCTGATTCCCAGCCTCTGATTCCCCGCGTTCTATTCCCTGCCTCTGATTCCCCGCATGTGATTCCCCATCTCTGATTCACCACCTCTGATTCCCCACCTCTGATTCCCCATATCTAATTCCCCGCCTCTGTTTGCCCGACTCTGATTCCCCGCCTCTGTTTCCCCATATCAGATTCCCCGCCTCTGAATCCCCAACTCTGATTCCCTGCCTCTGATTCCCCAGCTCCGATTCCCCGCCTTTGATTCCCCCGTCTGATTCCCAGCCTCTGAAACCCCGTGTCTGATTTCTTGCCTCTGATTCCCCGCCTTTGATTCCCCATCTCTGATTCACAGCCTCTGATTCCCCACCTCTGATTCCCCATCTCTGATTCCGCACATCTGATTCCCTGCCTCTGATTCCCCGACTCTGATCCCCACCTCTGATTCCCCAGCTCTGATTCCCCGCCTCTGATTCCCCAACTCTGATTCCCCGCCTCTGATTCCCCAGCTCTGATTCCCCGCCTCTGATTCCCCGTGTTTGATTCCCTGCCTCTGATTCCCCGCCTCTGATTCCCCATCTCTGATTCACCGCCTTTGATTCGCCACCTCTGATTCCCCATATCTGATTCCTCGCCTCTGTTTCCCCGCCTCTGATTCCCCGCCTCTGATTCCCCATATCTCATTCCCCGCCTCTGATTCCCCATCTCTGATTCCCGGACTCTGATTCCCCACCTCTGATTCCCGTCATCTTATTCCCGGCATCTGATTCCGGCCTCTGATTCCCGGCCTCTGATTCCCTGCTTCTGATTCCCCATCTCTGATTCGGCAAATCTAATTCCCTGCCTCTGATTCCCCACCTCTGATTCCCCATATCTGATTCCCCGCCTCTGTTTCCCCGCCTCTGATTCCCCGCCTCTGTTTCCCCATATATAAGTCCCCGCCTCTGATTCCCCAACTTTGATTCCCCACCTCTGATTCCCCAGCTCTGATTCGCCACCTCTGATTCCCCTTATCTGATTCCTCGCCACTGTTTCCCCGCCTCTGATTCCCCGCCTCTGATTCCCCATATCTCATTCCCCGCCTCTGATTCGCCAGCTATGATTCCCCGCCTCTGATTCCCTGCGTCTGATTCCCTGCCTCTGATTCCCCGCCTCTGATTCCACATCTCGGATTCACCACCTCTGTTTCCCCGCGTCTGATTCCCCGCCTCTGATCCCCATCTCTGATTCCCCATCTCTGATTCCCCAATTCTGATTCCCCGCCTCTGATTCCCCAGCTCTGATTCTTCGCCTCTGATTCCCTTCCTCTGATTCCCAACCACTCATTCCCCACCTCTGATTTCCCATATTGATTCCCTGCGTCTGATTCCCCGCCTCTGATTCCCCAACTCTGATTCCCCGCCTCTGATTCCCCAGCTCTGATTCCCCGCCTCTGATTCCCCGTGTTTGATTCCCTGCCTCTGATTCCCGGCCTCTGATTCCCCATCTCTGATTCACCGCCTTTGATTCGCCACCTCTGATTCCCCATATCTGATTCCCCGCCTCTGATTCCACATCTCTGATTCACCACCTCTGATTCCCCGCATCTGATTCCCTGCCTCTGATTCCCGGACTCTGATTCCCCACCTCTGATTCCCGGCCTCTTATTCCCGGCATCTGATTCAGGCCTCTGATTCCCGGCCTCTGATTCCCTGCTTCTGATTCTGATTCCCTGCCTCTGATTCCCCATCTCTGATTCCGCACATCTGATTCCCTGCCTCTGATTCCCCACCTCTGATTCCCCATATCTGACTCCCCGCATCTGTTTCCGCGCCTCTGATTCCCCGCCTCTGTTTCCCAATATCTAAGTCCCCGCCTCTGATTCCCCAACTCTGATTCCCCACCTCTGTTTCCCCAGCTCTGATTCCCCGCCTCTGATTCCCCGCATCTGATTCCCTGCATCTGATTCCAAGCCTCTGATTCCCTGCCTCTGATTCCAAACCTCTGATTCCCCACCTCTGATTCCCCATATCTGAATCCCCGCCTCTGTTTCCCCGCCTCTGATTCCCCACCTCTGTTTCCCCATATCTGATTCCCTGCCTCTGATTCCCCGCTTCTGATTCCCCGCCTCTGATTCCCTGCCTCTGATTCCCCATCTCCGATTCCGCACATCTGATTCCCTGCCTCTGATTCCCCGCCTCTGATTCCCCGCCTCTGATTCCCTGCCTCTGATTCCCAACCTCTGATTCCCCACCTCTGATTCCCCATATCTGATTCCCCGCCTCTGTTTCCCCGCCTCTGATTCCCCTCCTCTGATTCCCCAACTCTAATTCCCCGCCTCTGATTCCCCAGCTCTGATTCCCCGTGTTTGATTCCCCGCCTCTGATTCCCTGCCCCTGTTTCACCATATCTGATTCCCTGCCTCTGATTCCCCAACTCTGATTCCCCGCCTCTGATTCCCCAGCTCTGATTCCCCGCCTCTGATTTCCAGTGTTTGATTCCCTGCCGCTGATTCCCCGCGTCTGATTCCCCATCTCTGATTCACCGCCTTTGATTCGCCACCTCTGATTCCACATATCTGATTCCCCACCTCTGTTTCCCGCCTCCGATTCCCCGCCTCTGATTCTCCATATCTCATTCCCCGCCTCTGATTCCCCATCTCTTATTCCCGGACTCTGATTCCCCACCTTTGATTCCCGGCCTCTTATTCCCGGCATCTGATTCCGGCCTCTGATTCCCGGCCTCTGATTCCCTGATTCTGATTCCCCATCTCTGATTCCGCAAATCTAATACCCTGCCTCTGATTCCCCACCTCTGATTCCCC
This sequence comes from Narcine bancroftii, assembly GCF_036971445.1. Lineage (NCBI taxonomy): Eukaryota > Metazoa > Chordata > Chondrichthyes > Torpediniformes > Narcinidae > Narcine > Narcine bancroftii. The sequence continues at coordinate 111,721,526 of NC_091475.1, forward strand.
ATATCTGATTCCCCGCCTCTGTTTCCCGGCCTCTGATTCCCCGCTTCTGATTCTGATTCCCTGCCTCTGATTCCCCATCTCTGATTCCGCACATCTGATTCCCTGCCTCTGATTCCCCACCTCTGATTCCCCATATCTGATTTCCCACCTCTGTTTCCCCGACTCTGATTCCCCGCCTCTGCTTCCCCATATCTAATTCCCAACCTCTGATGCCCCAACTCTGATTCCCAGCCTCTGATTCCCCGCGTTCTATTCCCTGCCTCTGATTCCCCGCATGTGATTCCCCATCTCTGATTCACCACCTCTGATTCCCCACCTCTGATTCCCCATATCTAATTCCCCGCCTCTGTTTGCCCGACTCTGATTCCCCGCCTCTGTTTCCCCATATCAGATTCCCCGCCTCTGAATCCCCAACTCTGATTCCCTGCCTCTGATTCCCCAGCTCCGATTCCCCGCCTTTGATTCCCCCGTCTGATTCCCAGCCTCTGAAACCCCGTGTCTGATTTCTTGCCTCTGATTCCCCGCCTCTGATTCCCCATCTCTGATTCACAGCCTCTGATTCCCCACCTCTGATTCCCCATCTCTGATTCCGCACATCTGATTCCCTGCCTCTGATTCCCCGACTCTGATCCCCACCTCTGATTCCCCAGCTCTGATTCCCCGCCTCTGATTCCCCAACTCTGATTCCCCGCCTCTGATTCCCCAGCTCTGATTCCCCGCCTCTGATTCCCCGTGTTTGATTCCCTGCCTCTGATTCCCCGCCTCTGATTCCCCATCTCTGATTCACCGCCTTTGATTCGCCACCTCTGATTCCCCATATCTGATTCCTCGCCTCTGTTTCCCCCCCTCTGATTCCCCGCCTCTGATTTCCCATATCTCATTCCCCGCCTCTGATTCCCCATATCTGATATCCCGCCTCTGTTTCCCCGCCTCTGATTCCCCGCCTCTTTTTCCCCATATCTAATTCCCAACCTCTGATGCCCCAACTCTGATTCCCTGCCTCTGATTCCCCGCGTTCTATTCCCTGCCTCTGATTCCCCGCCTGTGATACCCCATCTCTGATTCACCACCTCTGATTCCCCACCTCTGATTACCCATATCTAATTTCCCGCCTCTGTTTGCCCGCCTCTGATTCCCCGCCTCTGTTTCCCCATATCTGATTCCCCGCCTCTGAATCCCCAACTCTGATTCCCTGCCTCTGATTCCCCAGCTCTGATTCCCCACCTTTGATTCCCCCGTCTGATTCCCAGCCTCTGAAACCCCGTGTCTGATTTCTTGCCTCCGATTCCCCGCCTCTGATTCCCCATCTCTGATTCACAGCCTCTGATTCCCCACCTCCGATTCCCCATCTCTGATTCCGCACATCTGATTCCCCAGCTCTGATTCCCCGCCTCTGATTTCCCGTGTTTGATTCCCTGCCTCTGATTCCCCGCCTCTGATTCCCCATATCTCATTCCCCGCCTCTGATTCCCCATCTCTTATTCCCGGACTCTGATTCCCCACCTCTGATTCCCGGCCTCTTATTCCCGGCATCTGATTCCGGCCTCTGATTCCCGGCCTCTGATTCCCTGATTCTGATTCCCCATCTCTGATTCCGCAAATCTAATACCCTGCCTCTGATTCCCCACCTCTGATTCCCCATATCTGATTCCCCGCCTCTGTTTCCCGGCCTCTGATTCCCCGCTTCTGATTCTGATTCCCTGCCTCTGATTCCCCATCTCTGATTCCGCACATCTGATTCCCTGCCTCTGATTCCCCACCTCTGATTCCCCATATCTGATTTCCCACCTCTGTTTCCCCGACTCTGATTCCCCGCCTCTGCTTCCCCATATCTAATTCCCAACCTCTGATGCCCCAACTCTGATTCCCAGCCTCTGATTCCCCGCGTTCTATTCCCTGCCTCTGATTCCCCGCATGTGATTCCCCATCTCTGATTCACCACCTCTGATTCCCCACCTCTGATTCCCCATATCTAATTCCCCGCCTCTGTTTGCCCGACTCTGATTCCCCGCCTCTGTTTCCCCATATCAGATTCCCCGCCTCTGAATCCCCAACTCTGATTCCCTGCCTCTGATTCCCCAGCTCCGATTCCCCGCCTTTGATTCCCCCGTCTGATTCCCAGCCTCTGAAACCCCGTGTCTGATTTCTTGCCTCTGATTCCCCGCCTCTGATTCCCCATCTCTGATTCACAGCCTCTGATTCCCCACCTCTGATTCCCCGACTCTGATCCCCACCTCTGATTCCCCAGCTCTGATTCCCCGCCTCTGATTCCCCAACTCTGATTCCCCGCCTCTGATTCCCCAGCTCTGATTCCCCGCCTCTGATTCCCCGTGTTTGATTCCCTGCCTCTGATTCCCCGCCTCTGATTCCCCATCTCTGATTCACCGCCTTTGATTCGCCACCTCTGATTCCCCATATCTGATTCCTCGCCTCTGTTTCCCCACCTCTGATTCCCCATATCTAATTTCCCGCCTCTGTTTGCCCGCCTCTGATTCCCCGCCTCTGTTTCCCCATATCTGATTCCCCGCCTCTGAATCCCCAACTCTGATTCCCTGCCTCTGATTCCCCAGCTCTGATTCCCCACCTTTGATTCCCCCGTCTGATTCCCAGCCTCTGAAACCCCGTGTCTGATTTCTTGCCTCCGATTCCCCGCCTCTGATTCCCCATCTCTGATTCACAGCCTCTGATTCCCCACCTCCGATTCCCCATCTCTGATTCCGCACATCTGATTCCCCAGCTCTGATTCCCCGCCTCTGATTTCCCGTGTTTGATTCCCTGCCTCTGATTCCCCGCCTCTGATTCCCCATATCTCATTCCCCGCCTCTGATTCCCCATCTCTTATTCCCGGACTCTGATTCCCCACCTCTGATTCCCGGCCTCTTATTCCCGGCATCTGATTCCGGCCTCTGATTCCCGGCCTCTGATTCCCTGATTCTGATTCCCCATCTCTGATTCCGCAAATCTAATACCCTGCCTCTGATTCCCCACCTCTGATTCCCCATATCTGATTCCCCGCCTCTGTTTCCCGGCCTCTGATTCCCCGCTTCTGATTCTGATTCCCTGCCTCTGATTCCCCATCTCTGATTCCGCACATCTGATTCCCTGCCTCTGATTCCCCACCTCTGATTCCCCATATCTGATTTCCCACCTCTGTTTCCCCGACTCTGATTCCCCGCCTCTGCTTCCCCATATCTAATTCCCAACCTCTGATGCCCCAACTCTGATTCCCAGCCTCTGATTCCCCGCGTTCTATTCCCTGCCTCTGATTCCCCGCATGTGATTCCCCATCTCTGATTCACCACCTCTGATTCCCCACCTCTGATTCCCCATATCTAATTCCCCGCCTCTGTTTGCCCGACTCTGATTCCCCGCCTCTGTTTCCCCATATCAGATTCCCCGCCTCTGAATCCCCAACTCTGATTCCCTGCCTCTGATTCCCCAGCTCCGATTCCCCGCCTTTGATTCCCCCGTCTGATTCCCAGCCTCTGAAACCCCGTGTCTGATTTCTTGCCTCTGATTCCCCGCCTTTGATTCCCCATCTCTGATTCACAGCCTCTGATTCCCCACCTCTGATTCCCCATCTCTGATTCCGCACATCTGATTCCCTGCCTCTGATTCCCCGACTCTGATCCCCACCTCTGATTCCCCAGCTCTGATTCCCCGCCTCTGATTCCCCAACTCTGATTCCCCGCCTCTGATTCCCCAGCTCTGATTCCCCGCCTCTGATTCCCCGTGTTTGATTCCCTGCCTCTGATTCCCCGCCTCTGATTCCCCATCTCTGATTCACCGCCTTTGATTCGCCACCTCTGATTCCCCATATCTGATTCCTCGCCTCTGTATCCCCGCCTCTGATTCCCCGCCTCTGATTCCCCATATCTCATTCCCCGCCTCTGATTCCCCATCTCTGATTCCCGGACTCTGATTCCCCACCTCTGATTCCCGTCATCTTATTCCCGGCATCTGATTCCGGCCTCTGATTCCCGGCCTCTGATTCCCTGCTTCTGATTCCCCATCTCTGATTCGGCAAATCTAATTCCCTGCCTCTGATTCCCCACCTCTGATTCCCCATATCTGATTCCCCGCCTCTGTTTCCCCGCCTCTGATTCCCCGCCTCTGTTTCCCCATATATAAGTCCCCGCCTCTGATTCCCCAACTTTGATTCCCCACCTCTGATTCCCCAGCTCTGATTCGCCACCTCTGATTCCCCTTATCTGATTCCTCGCCACTGTTTCCCCGCCTCTGATTCCCCGCCTCTGATTCCCCATATCTCATTCCCCGCCTCTGATTCGCCAGCTATGATTCCCCGCCTCTGATTCCCTGCGTCTGATTCCCTGCCTCTGATTCCCCGCCTCTGATTCCACATCTCGGATTCACCACCTCTGTTTCCCCGCGTCTGATTCCCCGCCTCTGATCCCCATCTCTGATTCCCCATCTCTGATTCCCCAATTCTGTTTCCCCGCGTCTGATTCCCCGCCTCTGATCCCCATCTCTGATTCCCCATCTCTGATTCCCCAATTCTGATTCCCCGCCTCTGATTCCCCAGCTCTGATTCTTCGCCTCTGATTCCCTTCCTCTGATTCCCAACCACTCATTCCCCACCTCTGATTTCCCATATTGATTCCCTGCGTCTGATTCCCCGCCTCTGATTCCCCAACTCTGATTCCCCGCCTCTGATTCCCCAGCTCTGATTCCCCGCCTCTGATTCCCCGTGTTTGATTCCCTGCCTCTGATTCCCGGCCTCTGATTCCCCATCTCTGATTCACCGCCTTTGATTCGCCACCTCTGATTCCCCATATCTGATTCCCCGCCTCTGATTCCACATCTCTGATTCACCACCTCTGATTCCCCGCATCTGATTCCCTGCCTCTGATTCCCGGACTCTGATTCCCCACCTCTGATTCCCGGCCTCTTATTCCCGGCATCTGATTCAGGCCTCTGATTCCCGGCCTCTGATTCCCTGCTTCTGATTCTGATTCCCTGCCTCTGATTCCCCATCTCTGATTCCGCACATCTGATTCCCTGCCTCTGATTCCCCACCTCTGATTCCCCATATCTGACTCCCCGCATCTGTTTCCGCGCCTCTGATTCCCCGCCTCTGTTTCCCAATATCTAAGTCCCCGCCTCTGATTCCCCAACTCTGATTACCCACCTCTGTTTCCCCAGCTCTGATTCCCCGCCTCTGATTCCCCGCATCTGATTCCCTGCATCTGATTCCAAGCCTCTGATTCCCTGCCTCTGATTCCAAACCTCTGATTCCCCACCTCTGATTCCCCATATCTGAATCCCCGCCTCTGTTTCCCCGCCTCTGATTCCCCACCTCTGTTTCCCCATATCTGATTCCCTGCCTCTGATTCCCCGCTTCTGATTCCCCGCCTCTGATTCCCTGCCTCTGATTCCCCATCTCCGATTCCGCACATCTGATTCCCTGCCTCTGATTCCCCGCCTCTGATTCCCCGCCTCTGATTCCCTGCCTCTGATTCCCAACCTCTGATTCCCCACCTCTGATTCCCCATATCTGATTCCCCGCCTCTGTTTCCCCGCCTCTGATTCCCCTCCTCTGATTCCCCAACTCTAATTCCCCGCCTCTGATTCCCCAGCTCTGATTCCCCGTGTTTGATTCCCCGCCTCTGATTCCCTGCCCCTGTTTCACCATATCTGATTCCCTGCCTCTGATTCCCCAACTCTGATTCCCCGCCTCTGATTCCCCAGCTCTGATTCCCCGCCTCTGATTTCCAGTGTTTGATTCCCTGCCGCTGATTCCCCGCGTCTGATTCCCCATCTCTGATTCACCGCCTTTGATTCGCCACCTCTGATTCCACATATCTGATTCCCCACCTCTGTTTCCCGCCTCCGATTCCCCGCCTCTGATTCTCCATATCTCATTCCCCGCCTCTGATTCCCCATCTCTTATTCCCGGACTCTGATTCCCCACCTTTGATTCCCGGCCTCTTATTCCCGGCATCTGATTCCGGCCTCTGATTCCCGGCCTCTGATTCCCTGATTCTGATTCCCCATCTCTGATTCCGCAAATCTAATACCCTGCCTCTGATTCCCCACCTCTGATTCCCCATATCTGATTCCCCGCCTCTGTTTCCCGGCCTCTGATTCCCCGCTTCTGATTCTGATTCCCTGCCTCTGATTCCCCATCTCTGATTCCGCACATCTGATTCCCTGCCTCTGATTCCCCACCTCTGATTCCCCATATCTGATTTCCCACCTCTGTTTCCCCGACTCTGATTCCCCGCCTCTGCTTCCCCATATCTAATTCCCAACCTCTGATGCCCCAACTCTGATTCCCAGCCTCTGATTCCCCGCGTTCTATTCCCTGCCTCTGATTCCCCGCATGTGATTCCCCATCTCTGATTCACCACCTCTGATTCCCCACCTCTGATTCCCCATATCTAATTCCCCGCCTCTGTTTGCCCGACTCTGATTCCCCGCCTCTGTTTCCCCATATCAGATTCCCCGCCTCTGAATCCCCAACTCTGATTCCCTGCCTCTGATTCCCCAGCTCCGATTCCCCGCCTTTGATTCCCCCGTCTGATTCCCAGCCTCTGAAACCCCGTGTCTGATTTCTTGCCTCTGATTCCCCGCCTCTGATTCCCCATCTCTGATTCACAGCCTCTGATTCCCCACCTCTGATTCCCCATCTCTGATTCCGCACATCTGATTCCCTGCCTCTGATTCCCCGACTCTGATCCCCACCTCTGATTCCCCAGCTCTGATTCCCCGCCTCTGATTCCCCAACTCTGATTCCCCGCCTCTGATTCCCCAGCTCTGATTCCCCGCCTCTGATTCCCCGTGTTTGATTCCCTGCCTCTGATTCCCCGCCTCTGATTCCCCATCTCTGATTCACCGCCTTTGATTCGCCACCTCTGATTCCCCATATCTGATTCCTCGCCTCTGTTTCCCCCCCTCTGATTCCCCGCCTCTGATTTCCCATATCTCATTCCCCGCCTCTGATTCCCCATATCTGATATCCCGCCTCTGTTTCCCCGCCTCTGATTCCCCGCCTCTTTTTCCCCATATCTAATTCCCAACCTCTGATGCCCCAACTCTGATTCCCTGCCTCTGATTCCCCGCGTTCTATTCCCTGCCTCTGATTCCCCGCCTGTGATACCCCATCTCTGATTCACCACCTCTGATTCCCCACCTCTGATTACCCATATCTAATTTCCCGCCTCTGTTTGCCCGCCTCTGATTCCCCGCCTCTGTTTCCCCATATCTGATTCCCCGCCTCTGAATCCCCAACTCTGATTCCCTGCCTCTGATTCCCCAGCTCTGATTCCCCACCTTTGATTCCCCCGTCTGATTCCCAGCCTCTGAAACCCCGTGTCTGATTTCTTGCCTCCGATTCCCCGCCTCTGATTCCCCATCTCTGATTCACAGCCTCTGATTCCCCACCTCCGATTCCCCATCTCTGATTCCGCACATCTGATTCCCCAGCTCTGATTCCCCGCCTCTGATTTCCCGTGTTTGATTCCCTGCCTCTGATTCCCCGCCTCTGATTCCCCATATCTCATTCCCCGCCTCTGATTCCCCATCTCTTATTCCCGGACTCTGATTCCCCACCTCTGATTCCCGGCCTCTTATTCCCGGCATCTGATTCCGGCCTCTGATTCCCGGCCTCTGATTCCCTGATTCTGATTCCCCATCTCTGATTCCGCAAATCTAATACCCTGCCTCTGATTCCCCACCTCTGATTCCCCATATCTGATTCCCCGCCTCTGTTTCCCGGCCTCTGATTCCCCGCTTCTGATTCTGATTCCCTGCCTCTGATTCCCCATCTCTGATTCCGCACATCTGATTCCCTGCCTCTGATTCCCCACCTCTGATTCCCCATATCTGATTTCCCACCTCTGTTTCCCCGACTCTGATTCCCCGCCTCTGCTTCCCCATATCTAATTCCCAACCTCTGATGCCCCAACTCTGATTCCCAGCCTCTGATTCCCCGCGTTCTATTCCCTGCCTCTGATTCCCCGCATGTGATTCCCCATCTCTGATTCACCACCTCTGATTCCCCACCTCTGATTCCCCATATCTAATTCCCCGCCTCTGTTTGCCCGACTCTGATTCCCCGCCTCTGTTTCCCCATATCAGATTCCCCGCCTCTGAATCCCCAACTCTGATTCCCTGCCTCTGATTCCCCAGCTCCGATTCCCCGCCTTTGATTCCCCCGTCTGATTCCCAGCCTCTGAAACCCCGTGTCTGATTTCTTGCCTCTGATTCCCCGCCTCTGATTCCCCATCTCTGATTCACAGCCTCTGATTCCCCACCTCTGATTCCCCATCTCTGATTCCGCACATCTGATTCCCTGCCTCTGATTCCCCGACTCTGATCCCCACCTCTGATTCCCCAGCTCTGATTCCCCGCCTCTGATTCCCCAACTCTGATTCCCCGCCTCTGATTCCCCAGCTCTGATTCCCCGCCTCTGATTCCCCGTGTTTGATTCCCTGCCTCTGATTCCCCGCCTCTGATTCCCCATCTCTGATTCACCGCCTTTGATTCGCCACCTCTGATTCCCCATATCTGATTCCTCGCCTCTGTTTCCCCGCCTCTGATTCCCCGCCTCTGATTCCCCATATCTCATTCCCCGCCTCTGATTCCCCATCTCTGATTCCCGGACTCTGATTCCCCACCTCTGATTCCCGTCATCTTATTCCCGGCATCTGATTCCGGCCTCTGATTCCCGGCCTCTGATTCCCTGCTTCTGATTCTCCATCTCTGATTCGGCAAATCTAATTCCCTGCCTCTGATTCCCCACCTCTGATTCCCCATATCTGATTCCCCGCCTCTGTTTCCCCGCCTCTGATTCCCCGCCTCTGTTTCCCCATATATAAGTCCCCGCCTCTGATTCCCCAACTTTGATTCCCCACCTCTGATTCCCCAGCTCTGATTCGCCACCTCTGATTCCCCTTATCTGATTCCTCGCCACTGTTTCCCCGCCTCTGATTCCCCGCCTCTGATTCCCCATATCTCATTCCCCGCCTCTGATTCGCCAGCTATGATTCCCCGCCTCTGATTCCCCGCGTCTGATTCCCTGCCACTGATTCCCCGCCTCTGATTCCACATCTCGGATTCACCACCTCTGTTTCCCCGCGTCTGATTCCCCGCCTCTGATCCCCATCTCTGATTCCCCATCTCTGATTCCCCAATTCTGATTCCCCGCCTCTGATTCCCCAGCTCTGATTCTTCGCCTCTGATTCCCTTCCTCTGATTCCCAACCACTCATTCCCCACCTCTGATTTCCCATATTGATTCCCTGCGTCTGATTCCCCGCCTCTGAATCCCCAACTCTGATTCCCCGCCTCTGATTCCCCAGCTCTGATTCCCCGCCTCTGATTCCCCGTGTTTGATTCCCTGCCTCTGATTCCCGGCCTCTGATTCCCCATCTCTGATTCACCGCCTTTGATTCGCCACCTCTGATTCCCCATATCTGATTCCCCGCCTCTGATTCCACATCTCTGATTCACCACCTCTGATTCCCCGCGTCTGATTCCCTGCCTCTGATTCCCGGACTCTGATTCCCCACCTCTGATTCCCGGCCTCTTATTCCCGGCATCTGATTCAGGCCTCTGATTCCCGGCCTCTGATTCCCTGCTTCTGATTCTGATTCCCTGCCTCTGATTCCCCATCTCTGATTCCGCACATCTGATTCCCTGCCTCTGATTCCCCACCTCTGATTCCCCATATCTGACTCCCCGCATCTGTTTCCCCGCCTCTGATTCCCCGCCTCTGTTTCCCAATATCTAAGTCCCCGCCTCTGATTCCCCAACTCTGATTCCCCACCTCTGTTTCCCCAGCTCTGATTCCCCGCCTCTGATTCCCCGCATCTGATTCCCTGCATCTGATTCCAAGCCTCTGATTCCCTGCCTCTGATTCCAAACCTCTGATTCCCCACCTCTGATTCCCCATATCCGAATCCCCGCCTCTGTTTCCCCGCCTCTGATTCCCCACCTCTGTTTCCCCATATCTGATTCCCTGCCTCTGATTCCCCGCTTCTGATTCCCCGCCTCTGATTCCCTGCCTCTGATTCCCCATCTCCGATTCCGCACATCTGATTCCCTGCCTCTGATTCCCCGCCTCTGATTCCCCGCCTCTGATTCCCTGCCTCTGATTCCCAACCTCTGATTCCCCACCTCTGATTCCCCATATCTGATTCCCCGCCTCTGTTTCCCCGCCTCTGATTCCCCTCCTCTGATTCCCCAACTCTAATTCCCCGCCTCTGATTCCCCAGCTCTGATTCCCCGTGTTTGATTCCCTGCCTCTGATTCCCTGCCCTGATTCCCCATCTCTGTTTCACCGCCTTTGATTCGCCACCTCTGATTCCCCATATCTGATTCCCCGCCTCTGTTTCCCCGCCTCTGATTCCCTGCCTCTGATTCCCAACCTCTGATTCCACACCTCTAATTCCCCATATCTGATACCCCGCCTCTGAATCCCCGCGTCTGATTCCCTGCCTCTGATTCCCCGCCTCTGATTCCACATCTCTGATTCACCACCTCTGTTTCCCCGCGTCTGATTCCCCGCCTCTGATTCCCCACCTCTGATTTCCCATATTGATTCCCTGCGTCTGATTCCCCGCCTCTGATTCCCCAACTCTGATTCCCCGCCTCTGATTCCCCAGCTCTGATTCCCCGCCTCTGATTCCCCGTGTTTGATTCCCTGCCTCTGATTCCCGGCCTCTGATTCCCCATCTCTGATTCACCGCCTTTGATTCGCCACCTCTGATTCCCCATATCTGATTCCCCGCCTCTGTTTCCCCGCCTCTGATTCCCGGACTCTGATTCCCCACCTCTGATTCCCGGCCTCTTATTCCCGGCATCTGATTCAGGCCTCTGATTCCCGGCCTCTGATTCCCTGCTTCTGATACTGATTCCCTGCCTCTGATTCCCCATCTCTGATTCCGCACATCTGATTCCCTGCCTCTGATTCCCCACCTCTGATTCCCCATATCTGACTCCCCGCCTCTGTTTCCCAATATCTATGTCCCCGCCTCTGATTCCCCAACTCTGATTCCCCACCTCGGTTTCCCCAGCTCAGATTCCCCGCCTCTGATTCCCCGCATCTGATTCCCTGCATCTGATTCCAAGCCTCTGATTCCCTGCCTCTGATTCCCAACCTCTGATTCCTCACCTCTGATTCCCCATATCTGAATCCCCGCCTCTGTTTCCCCGCCTCTGATTCCCCACCTCTGTTTCCCCATATCTGATTCCCCGCCTCTGATTCCCCGCCTCTGATTCCCCGCCTCAGATTCCCTGCCTCTGATTCCCCATCTCCGATTCCGCACATCTGATTCCCTGCCTCTGATTCCCCGCCTTTGATTCCCCGCCTCTGATTCCCTGCCTCTGATTCCCAACCTCTGATTCCCCACCTCTGATTCCCCATATCTGATTCCCCGCCTCTGTTTCCCCGCCTCTGATTCCCCTCCTCTGATTCCCCAACTCTAATTCCCCGCCTCTGATTCCCCAGCTCTGATTCCCCGTGTTTGATTCCCTGCCTCTGATTCCCTGCCCTGATTCCCCATCTCTGTTTCACCGCCTTTGATTCGCCACCTCTGATTCCCCATATCTGATTCCCCGCCTCTGTGTCCCCGCCTCTGATTCCCTGCCTCTGATTCCCAACCTCTGAATCCACACCTCTGATTCCCCATATCTGATTCCCCGCCTCTGTTTCCCCGCCTCTGATTCCCTGCCCCTGTTTCACCATATCTGATTCCCTGCCTCTAATTCCCCAACTCTGATTCCCCGCCTCTGATTCCCCAGCTCTGATTCCCCGCCTCTGATTTCCAGTGTTTGATTCCCTGCCTCTGATTCCCCGCGTCTGATTCCCCATCTCTGATTCACCGCCTTTGATTCGCCACCTCTGATTCCACATATCTGATTCCCCACCTCTGTTTCCCGCCTCCGATTCCCCGCCTCTGATTCTCCATATCTCATTCCCCGCCTCTGATTCCCCATCTCTTATTCCCGGACTCTGATTCCCCACCTCTGATTCCCGGCCTCTTATTCCCGGCATCTGATTCCGGCCTCTGATTCCCGGCCTCTGATTCCCTGATTCTGATTCCCCATCTCTGATTCCGCAAATCTAATACCCTGCCTCTGATTCCCCACCTCTGATTCCCCATATCTGATTCCCCGCCTCTGTTTCCCGGCCTCTGATTCACCGCTTCTGATTCTGATTCCCTGCCTCTGATTCCCCATCTCTGATTCCGCACATCTGATTCCCTGCCTCTGATTCCCCACCTCTGATTCCCCATATCTGATTTCCCACCTCTGTTTCCCCGACTCTGATTCCCCGCCTCTGCTTCCCCATATCTAATTCCCAACCTCTGATGCCCCAACTCTGATTCCCAGCCTCTGATTCCCCGCGTTCTATTCCCTGCCTCTGATTCCCCGCATGTGATTCCCCATCTCTGATTCACCACCTCTGATTCCCCACCTCTGATTCCCCATATCTAATTCCCCGCCTCTGTTTGCCCGACTCTGATTCCCCGCCTCTGTTTCCCCATATCAGATTCCCCGCCTCTGAATCCCCAACTCTGATTCCCTGCCTCTGATTCCCCAGCTCCGATTCCCCGCCTTTGATTCCCCCGTCTGATTCCCAGCCTCTGAAACCCCGTGTCTGATTTCTTGCCTCTGATTCCCCGCCTCTGATTCCCCATCTCTGATTCACAGCCTCTGATTCCCCACCTCTGATTCCCCATCTCTGATTCCGCACATCTGATTCCCTGCCTCTGATTCCCCGACTCTGATCCCCACCTCTGATTCCCCAGCTCTGATTCCCTGCCTCTGATTCCCCAACTCTGATTCCCCGCCTTTGATTCCCCAGCTCTGATTCCCCGCCTCTGATTCCCCGTGTTTGATTCCCTGCCTCTGATTCCCCGCCTCTGATTCCCCATCTCTGATTCACCGCCTTTGATTCGCCACCTCTGATTCCCCATATCTGATTCCTCGCCTCTGTTTCCCCGCCACTGATTCCCCGCCTCTGATTCCCCATATCTCATTCCCCGCCTCTGATTCCCCATCTCTGATTCCCGGACTCTGATTCCCCACCTCTGATTCCCGTCATCTTATTCCCGGCATCTGATTCCGGACTCTGATTCCCAGCCTCTGATTCCCTGCTTCTGATTCCCCATCTCTGATTCGGCAAATCTAATTCCCTGCCTCTGATTCCCCACCTCTGATTCCCCATATCTGATTCCCCGCCTCTGTTTCCCCGCCTCTGATTCCCCGCCTCTGTTTCCCCATATATAAGTCCCCGCCTCTGATTCCCCAACTTTGAATCCCCACCTCTGATTCCCCAGCTCTGATTCGCCACCTCTGATTCCCCTTATCTGATTCCTCGCCACTGTTTCCCCACCTCTGATTCCCCGCCTCTGATTCCCCATATCTCATTCCCCGCCTCTGATTCGCCAGCTATGATTCCCCGCCTCTGATTCCCCGCGTCTGATTCCCTGCCTCTGATTCCCCGCCTCTGATTCCACATCTCGGATTCACCACCTCTGTTTCCCCGCGTCTGATTCCCCGCCTCTGATCCCCATCTCTGATTCCCCATCTCTGATTCCCCAATTCTGATTCCCCGCCTCTGATTCCCCAGCTCTGATTCTTCGCCTCTGATTCCCTTCCTCTGATTCCCAACCACTCATTCCCCACCTCTGATTTCCCATATTGATTCCCTGCGTCTGATTCCCCGCCTCTGATTCCCCAACTCTGATTCCCCGCCTCTGATTCCCCAGCTCTGATTCCCCGCCTCTGATTCCCCGTGTTTGATTCCCTGCCTCTGATTCCCGGCCTCTGATTCCCCATCTCTGATTCACCGCCTTTGATTCGCCACCTCTGATTCCCCATATCTGATTCCCCGCCTCTGATTCCACATCTCTGATTCACCACCTCTGATTCCCCGCGTCTGATTCCCTGCCTCTGATTCCCGGACTCTGATTCCCCACCTCTGATTCCCGGCCTCTTATTCCCGGCATCTGATTCAGGCCTCTGATTCCCGGCCTCTGATTCCCTGCTTCTGATTCTGATTCCCTGCCTCTGATTCCCCATCTCTGATTCCGCACATCTGATTCCCTGCCTCTGATTCCCCACCTCTGATTCCCCATATCTGACTCCCCGCATCTGTTTCCCCGCCTCTGATTCCCCGCCTCTGTTTCCCAATATCTAAGTCCCCGCCTCTGATTCCCCAACTCTGATTCCCCACCTCTGTTTCCCCAGCTCTGATTCCCCGCCTCTGATTCCCCGCATCTGATTCCCTGCATCTGATTCCAAGCCTCTGATTCCCTGCCTCTGATTCCAAACCTCTGATTCCCCACCTCTGATTCCCCATATCTGAATCCCCGCCTCTGTTTCCCCGCCTCTGATTCCCCACCTCTGTTTCCCCATATCTGATTCCCTGCCTCTGATTACCCGCTTCTGATTCCCCGCCTCTGATTCCCTGCCTCTGATTCCCCATCTCCGATTCCGCACATCTGATTCCCTGCCTCTGATTCCCCGCCTCTGATTCCCCGCCTCTGATTCCCTGCCTCTGATTCCCAACCTCTGATTCCCCACCTCTGATTCCCCATATCTGATTCCCCGCCTCTGTTTCCCCGCCTCTGATTCCCCTCCTCTGATTCCCCAACTCTAATTCCCCGCCTCTGATTCCCCAGCTCTGATTCCCCGTGTTTGATTCCCTGCCTCTGATTCCCTGCCCTGATTCCCCATCTCTGTTTCACCGCCTTTGATTCGCCACCTCTGATTCCCCATATCTGATTCCCCGCCTCTGTTTCCCCGCCTCTGATTCCCTGCCTCTGATTCCCAACCTCTGATTCCACACCTCTAATTCCCCATATCTGATACCCCGCCTCTGAATCCCCGCGTCTGATTCCCTGCCTCTGATACCCCGCCTCTGATTCCACATCTCTGATTCACCACCTCTGTTTCCCCGCGTCTGATTCCCCGCCTCTGATTCCCTACCTCTGATTTCCCATATTGATTCCCTGCGTCTGATTCCCCGCCTCTGATTCCCCAACTCTGATTCCCCGCCTCTGATTCCCCAGCTCTGATTCCCCGCCTCTGATTCCCCGTGTTTGATTCCCTGCCTCTGATTCCCGGCCTCTGATTCCCCATCTCTGATTCACCGCCTTTGATTCGCCACCTCTGATTCCCCATATCTGATTCCCCGCCTCTGTTTCCCCGCCTCTGATTCCCGGACTCTGATTCCCCACCTCTGATTCCCGGCCTCTTATTCCCGGCATCTGATTCAGGCCTCTGATTCCCGGCCTCTGATTCCCTGCTTCTGATACTGATTCCCTGCCTCTGATTCCCCATCTCTGATTCCGCACATCTGATTCCCTGCCTCTGATTCCCCACCTCTGATTCCCCATATCTGACTCCCCGCCTCTGTTTCCCAATATCTAAGTCCCCGCCTCTGATTCCCCAACTCTGATTCCCCACCTCTGTTTCCCCAGCTCAGATTCCCCGCCTCTGATTCCCCGCATCAGATTCCCTGCATCTGATTCCAAGCCTCTGATTCCCTGCCTCTTATTCCCAACCTCTGATTCCTCACCTCTGATTCCCCATATCTGAATCCCCGCCTCTGTTTCCCCGCCTCTGATTCCCCACCTCTGTTTCCCCATATCTGATTCCCCGCCTCTGATTCCCCGCCTCTGATTCCCCGCCTCAGATTCCCTGCCTCTGATTCCCCATCTCCGATTCCGCACATCTGATTCCCTGCCTCTGATTCCCCGCCTTTGATTCCCCACCTCTGATTCCCTGCCTCTGATTCCCAACCTCTGATTCCCCACCTCTGATTCCCCATATCTGATTCCCCGCCTCTGTTTCCCCGCCTCTGATTCCCCTCCTCTGATTCCCCAACTCTAATTCCCCGCCTCTGATTCCCCAGCTCTGATTCCCCGTGTTTGATTCCCTGCCTCTGATTCCCTGCCCTGATTCCCCATCTCTGTTTCACCGCCTTTGATTTGCCACCTCTGATTCCCCATATCTGATTCCCCGCCTCTGTTTCCCCGCCTCTGATTCCCTGCCTCTGATTCCCAACCTCTGATTCCACACCTCTGATTCCCCATATCTGATTCCCCGCCTCTGTTTCCCCGCCTCTGATTCCCTGCCCCTGTTTCACCATATCTGATTCCCTGCCTCTGATTCCCCAACTCTGATTCCCCGCTTCTGATTCCCCAGCTCTGATTCCCCGCCTCTGATTCCCCCGTCTGATTCCCTGCCTCTGATTCCCCGCGTCTGATTTCTTGCCTCTGATTCCCCGCCTCTGATTCCCCATCTCTGATTCACAGCCTCTGATTCCCCACCTCTGATTCCCCATCTCTGATTCCGCACATCTGATTCCCTGCCTCTGATTCCCCGACTCTGATCCCCACCTCTGATTCCCCAGCTCTGATTCCCCGCCTCTGATTTCCCGTGTTTGATTCCCTGCCTCTGATTCCCCGCCTCTGATTCCCCATATCTCATTCCCCGCCTCTGATTCCCCATCTCTGATTCCTGGATTCTGATTCCCCACCTCTGATTCCCGGCCTCTTATTCCCGGCATCTGATTCCGGCCTCTGATTCCCGGCCTCTGATTCCCTGCTTCTGATTCCCCATCTCTGATTCCGCAAATCTAATTCCCTGCCTCTGATTCCCCACCTCATATTCCCCATATCTGATTCCCCGCCTCTGTTTCCCGGCCTCTGATTCCCCGCTTCTGATTCTGATTCCCTGCCTCTGATTCCCCATCTCTGATTCCGCACATCTGATTCCCTGCCTCTGATTCCCCACCTCTGATTCCCCATATCTGATTTCCCGCCTCTGTTTCCCCGACTCTGATTCCCCGCCTCTGTTTCCCCATTTCTAATTCCCAACCTCTGATGCCCCAACTCTGATTCCCTGCCTCTGATTCCCCGCGTTCTATTCCCTGCATCTGATTCCCCGCATGTGATTCCCCATCTCTGATTCACCACCTCTGATTCCCCACCTCTGATTCCCCATATCTAATTTCCCGCCTCTGTTTGCCCGCCTCTGATTCCCCGCCTCTGTTTCCCCATATCTGATTCCCCGCCTCTGAATCCCCAACTCTGTTTCCCTGCCTCTGATTCCCCAGCTCTGATTCCCCGCCTTTGATTCCCCCGTCTGATTCCCAGCCTCTGAAACCCCGTGTCTGATTTCTTGCCTCTGATTCCCCGCCTCTGATTCCCCATCTCTGATTCGGCAAATCTAATTCCCTGCCTCTGATTCCCCACCTCTGATTCCCCATATCTGATTCCCCGCCTCTGTTTCCCCGCCTCTGATTCCCCGCCTCTGTTTCCCCATATATAAGTCCCCGCCTCTGATTCCCCAACTTTGAATCCCCACCTCTGATTCCCCAGCTCTGATTCGCCACCTCTGATTCCCCTTATCTGATTCCTCGCCACTGTTTCCCCACCTCTGATTCCCCGCCTCTGATTCCCCATATCTCATTCCCCGCCTCTGATTCGCCAGCTATGATTCCCCGCCTCTGATTCCCCGCGTCTGATTCCCTGCCTCTGATTCCCCGCCTCTGATTCCACATCTCGGATTCACCACCTCTGTTTCCCCGCGTCTGATTCCCCGCCTCTGATCCCCATCTCTGATTCCCCATCTCTGATTCCCCAATTCTGATTCCCCGCCTCTGATTCCCCAGCTCTGATTCTTCGCCTCTGATTCCCTTCCTCTGATTCCCAACCACTCATTCCCCACCTCTGATTTCCCATATTGATTCCCTGCGTCTGATTCCCCGCCTCTGATTCCCCAACTCTGATTCCCCGCCTCTGATTCCCCAGCTCTGATTCCCCGCCTCTGATTCCCCGTGTTTGATTCCCTGCCTCTGATTCCCGGCCTCTGATTCCCCATCTCTGATTCACCGCCTTTGATTCGCCACCTCTGATTCCCCATATCTGATTCCCCGCCTCTGATTCCACATCTCTGATTCACCACCTCTGATTCCCCGCGTCTGATTCCCTGCCTCTGATTCCCGGACTCTGATTCCCCACCTCTGATTCCCGGCCTCTTATTCCCGGCATCTGATTCAGGCCTCTGATTCCCGGCCTCTGATTCCCTGCTTCTGATTCTGATTCCCTGCCTCTGATTCCCCATCTCTGATTCCGCACATCTGATTCCCTGCCTCTGATTCCCCACCTCTGATTCCCCATATCTGACTCCCCGCATCTGTTTCCCCGCCTCTGATTCCCCGCCTCTGTTTCCCAATATCTAAGTCCCCGCCTCTGATTCCCCAACTCTGATTCCCCACCTCTGTTTCCCCAGCTCTGATTCCCCGCCTCTGATTCCCCGCATCTGATTCCCTGCATCTGATTCCAAGCCTCTGATTCCCTGCCTCTGATTCCAAACCTCTGATTCCCCACCTCTGATTCCCCATATCTGAATCCCCGCCTCTGTTTCCCCGCCTCTGATTCCCCACCTCTGTTTCCCCATATCTGATTCCCTGCCTCTGATTACCCGCTTCTGATTCCCCGCCTCTGATTCCCTGCCTCTGATTCCCCATCTCCGATTCCGCACATCTGATTCCCTGCCTCTGATTCCCCGCCTCTGATTCCCCGCCTCTGATTCCCTGCCTCTGATTCCCAACCTCTGATTCCCCACCTCTGATTCCCCATATCTGATTCCCCGCCTCTGTTTCCCCGCCTCTGATTCCCCTCCTCTGATTCCCCAACTCTAATTCCCCGCCTCTGATTCCCCAGCTCTGATTCCCCGTGTTTGATTCCCTGCCTCTGATTCCCTGCCCTGATTCCCCATCTCTGTTTCACCGCCTTTGATTCGCCACCTCTGATTCCCCATATCTGATTCCCCGCCTCTGTTTCCCCGCCTCTGATTCCCTGCCTCTGATTCCCAACCTCTGATTCCACACCTCTAATTCCCCATATCTGATACCCCGCCTCTGAATCCCCGCGTCTGATTCCCTGCCTCTGATACCCCGCCTCTGATTCCACATCTCTGATTCACCACCTCTGTTTCCCCGCGTCTGATTCCCCGCCTCTGATTCCCTACCTCTGATTTCCCATATTGATTCCCTGCGTCTGATTCCCCGCCTCTGATTCCCCAACTCTGATTCCCCGCCTCTGATTCCCCAGCTCTGATTCCCCGCCTCTGATTCCCCGTGTTTGATTCCCTGCCTCTGATTCCCGGCCTCTGATTCCCCATCTCTGATTCACCGCCTTTGATTCGCCACCTCTGATTCCCCATATCTGATTCCCCGCCTCTGTTTCCCCGCCTCTGATTCCCGGACTCTGATTCCCCACCTCTGATTCCCGGCCTCTTATTCCCGGCATCTGATTCAGGCCTCTGATTCCCGGCCTCTGATTCCCTGCTTCTGATACTGATTCCCTGCCTCTGATTCCCCATCTCTGATTCCGCACATCTGATTCCCTGCCTCTGATTCCCCACCTCTGATTCCCCATATCTGACTCCCCGCCTCTGTTTCCCAATATCTAAGTCCCCGCCTCTGATTCCCCAACTCTGATTCCCCACCTCTGTTTCCCCAGCTCAGATTCCCCGCCTCTGATTCCCCGCATCAGATTCCCTGCATCTGATTCCAAGCCTCTGATTCCCTGCCTCTTATTCCCAACCTCTGATTCCTCACCTCTGATTCCCCATATCTGAATCCCCGCCTCTGTTTCCCCGCCTCTGATTCCCCACCTCTGTTTCCCCATATCTGATTCCCCGCCTCTGATTCCCCGCCTCTGATTCCCCGCCTCAGATTCCCTGCCTCTGATTCCCCATCTCCGATTCCGCACATCTGATTCCCTGCCTCTGATTCCCCGCCTTTGATTCCCCACCTCTGATTCCCTGCCTCTGATTCCCAACCTCTGATTCCCCACCTCTGATTCCCCATATCTGATTCCCCGCCTCTGTTTCCCCGCCTCTGATTCCCCTCCTCTGATTCCCCAACTCTAATTCCCCGCCTCTGATTCCCCAGCTCTGATTCCCCGTGTTTGATTCCCTGCCTCTGATTCCCTGCCCTGATTCCCCATCTCTGTTTCACCGCCTTTGATTTGCCACCTCTGATTCCCCATATCTGATTCCCCGCCTCTGTTTCCCCGCCTCTGATTCCCTGCCTCTGATTCCCAACCTCTGATTCCACACCTCTGATTCCCCATATCTGATTCCCCGCCTCTGTTTCCCCGCCTCTGATTCCCTGCCCCTGTTTCACCATATCTGATTCCCTGCCTCTGATTCCCCAACTCTGATTCCCCGCTTCTGATTCCCCAGCTCTGATTCCCCGCCTCTGATTCCCCCGTCTGATTCCCTGCCTCTGATTCCCCGCGTCTGATTTCTTGCCTCTGATTCCCCGCCTCTGATTCCCCATCTCTGATTCACAGCCTCTGATTCCCCACCTCTGATTCCCCATCTCTGATTCCGCACATCTGATTCCCTGCCTCTGATTCCCCGACTCTGATCCCCACCTCTGATTCCCCAGCTCTGATTCCCCGCCTCTGATTTCCCGTGTTTGATTCCCTGCCTCTGATTCCCCGCCTCTGATTCCCCATATCTCATTCCCCGCCTCTGATTCCCCATCTCTGATTCCTGGACTCTGATTCCCCACCTCTGATTCCCGGCCTCTTATTCCCGGCATCTGATTCCGGCCTCTGATTCCCGGCCTCTGATTCCCTGCTTCTGATTCCCCATCTCTGATTCCGCAAATCTAATTCCCTGCCTCTGATTCCCCACCTCATATTCCCCATATCTGATTCCCCGCCTCTGTTTCCCGGCCTCTGATTCCCCGCTTCTGATTCTGATTCCCTGCCTCTGATTCCCCATCTCTGATTCCGCACATCTGATTCCCTGCCTCTGATTCCCCACCTCTGATTCCCCATATCTGATTTCCCGCCTCTGTTTCCCCGACTCTGATTCCCCGCCTCTGTTTCCCCATTTCTAATTCCCAACCTCTGATGCCCCAACTCTGATTCCCTGCCTCTGATTCCCCGCGTTCTATTCCCTGCATCTGATTCCCCGCATGTGATTCCCCATCTCTGATTCACCACCTCTGATTCCCCACCTCTGATTCCCCATATCTAATTTCCCGCCTCTGTTTGCCCGCCTCTGATTCCCCGCCTCTGTTTCCCCATATCTGATTCCCCGCCTCTGAATCCCCAACTCTGTTTCCCTGCCTCTGATTCCCCAGCTCTGATTCCCCGCCTTTGATTCCCCCGTCTGATTCCCAGCCTCTGAAACCCCGTGTCTGATTTCTTGCCTCTGATTCCCCGCCTCTGATTCCCCATCTCTGATTCACAGCCTCTGATTCCCCACCTCTGATTCCCCATCTCTGATTCCGCACATCTGATTCCCTGCCTCTGATTCCCCGACTCTGATCCCCACCTCTGATTCCCCAGCTCTGATTCCCCGCCTCTGATTTCCCGTGTTTGATTCCCTGCCTCTGATTCCCCGCCTCTGATTCCCCATATCTCATTCCCCGCCTCTGATTCCCCATCTCTGATTCCCGGACTCTGATTCCCCACCTCTGATTCCCGGCCTCTTATTCCCGGCATCTGATTCCGGCCTCTGATTCCCGGCCTCTGATTCCCTGCTTCTGTTTCCCCATCTCTGATTCCGCAAATCTAATTCCCTGCCTCTGATTCCCCACCTCATATTCCCCATATCTGATTCCCCGCCTCTGTCTCCCGGCCTCTGATTCCCCGCTTCTGATTCTGATTCCCTGCCTCTGATTCCCCATCTCTGATTCCGCACATCTGATTCCCTGCCTCTGATTCCCCACCTCTGATTCCCCATATCTGATTTCCCGCCTCTGTTTCCCCGACTCTGATTCCCCGCCTCTGTTTCCCCATTTCTAATTCCCAACCTCTGATGCCCCAACTCTGATTCCCTGCCTCTGATTCCCCGCGTTCTATTCCCTGCCTCTGATTCCCCGCATGTGATTCCCCATCTCTGATTCACCACCTCTGATTCCCCACCTCTGATTCCCCATATCTAATTTCCCGCCTCTGTTTGCCCGCCTCTGATTCCCCGCCTCTGTTTCCCCATATCTGATTCCCCGCCTCTGAATCCCCAACTCTGATTCCCTGCCTCTGATTCCCCAGCTCTGATTCCCCGCCTTTGATTCCCCCGTCTGATTCCCAGCCTCTGAAACCCCGTGTCTGATATCTTGCCTCTGATTCCCCGCCTCTGATTCCCCATCTCTGATTCACAGCCTCTGATTCCCCACCTCTGATTCCCCATCTCTGATTCCGCACATCTGATTCCCTGCCTCTGATTCCCCGACTCTGATCCCCACCTCTGATTCCCCAGCTCTGATTCCCCGCCTCTGATTTCCCGTGTTTGATTCCCTGCCTCTGATTCCCCGCCTCTGATTCCCCATATCTCATTCCCCACCTCTGATTCCCAATCTCTGATTCCGCACATCTGATTCCCTGCCTCTGATTCCCCGAATCTGATCCCCACCTCTGATTCCCCAGCTCTGATTCCCCGCCTCTGATTTCCCGTGTTTGATTCCCTGCCTCTGATTCCCAGACTCTGATTCCCCATATCTGATTCCCCGCCTCTGAATCCCCAACTCTGATTCCCTGCCTCTGATTCCCCAGCTCTGATTCCCCGCCTTTGATACCCCCGTCTGATTCCCAGCCTCTGAAACCCCGTGTCTGATTTCTTGCCTCTGATTCCCCGCCTCTGATTCCCCATCTCTGATTCACAGCCTCTGATTCCCCACCTCTGATTCCCCATCTCTGATTCCGCACATCTGATTCCCTGCCTCTGATTCCCCGACTCTGATCCCCACCTCTGATTCCCCAGCTCTGATTCCCCGCCTCTGATTCCCCAACTCTGATTCCCCGCCTCTGATTCCCCAGCTCTGATTCCCCGCCTCTGATTCCCCGTGTTTGATTCCCTGCCTCTGATTCCCCGCCTCTGATTCCCCATCTCTGATTCACCGCCTTTGATTCGCCACCTCTGATTCCCCATATCTGATTCCTCGCCTCTGTTTCCCCGCCTCTGATTCCCCGCCTCTGATTCCCCATATCTCATTCCCCGCCTCTGATTCCCCATCTCTTATTCCCGGACTCTGATTCCCCACCTCTGATTCCCGGCCTCTTATTCCCGGCATCTGATTCCGGCCTCTGATTCCCGGCCTCTGATTCCCTGCTTCTGATTCCCCATCTCTGATTCCGCAAATCTAATTCCCTGCCTCTGATTCCCCACCTCTGATTCCCCATATCTGATTCCTCGCCTCTGTTTCCCCGCCTCTGATTCCCCGCCTCTGTTTCCCCATATCTAAGTCCCCGCCTCTGATTCCCCAACTTTGATTCCCCACCTCTGATTCCCCAGCTCTGATTCGCCACCTCTGATTCCCCTTATCTGATTCCTCGCCACTGTTTCCCCGCCTCTGATTCCCCGCCTCTGATTCCCCATATCTCATTCCCCGCCTCTGATTCGCCAGATATGATTCCCCGCCTCTGATTCCCCACGTCTGATTCCCTGCCTCTGATTCCCCGCCTCTGATTCCACATCTCGGATTCACCACCTCTGTTTCCCCGCGTCTGATTCCCCGCCTCTGATTCCCCATCTCTGATTCCCCATCTCTGATTCCCCAATTCTGATTCCCCGCCTCTGATTCCCAAGCTCTGATTCCTCGCCTCTGATTCCCTTCCTCTGATTCCCAACCACTCATTCCCCACCTCTGATTTCCCATTTTGATTCCCTGCGTCTGATTCCCCGCCTCTGATTCCCCAACTCTGATTCCCCGCCTCTGATTCCCCAGCTCTGATTCCCCGCCTCTGATTCCCCGTGTTTGATTCCCTGCCTCTGATTTTCGGCCTCTGATTCCCCATCTCTGATTCACCGCCTTTGATTCGCCACCTCTGATTCCCCATATCTGATTTCCCGCCTCTGTTTCCCCGCCTCTGATTCCCGGACTCTGATTCCCCAACTCTGATTCCCGGCCTCTTATTCCCGGCATCTGATTCAGGCCTCTGATTCCCGGCCTCTGATTCCCTGCTTCTGATTCTGATTCCCTGCCTCTGATTCCCCATCTCTGATTCCACACATCTGATTCCCTGCCTCTGATTCCCCACCTCTGATTCCCCATATCTGACTCCCCGCCTCTGTTTCCCCGCCTCTGATTCCCCGCCTCTGTTTCCCAATATCTAAGTCGCCGCCTCTGATTCCCCAACTCTGATTCCCCACCTCTGTTTCCCCAGCTCTGATTCCCCGCCTCTGATTCCCCGCATCTGATTCCCTGCATCTGATTCCAAGCCTCTGATTCCCTGCCTCTGATTCCAAACCTCTGATTCCCCACCTCTGATTCCCCATATCTGAATCCCCGCCTCTGTTTCCCCGCCTCTGATTCCCCACCTCTGTTTCCCCATATCTGATTCCCGGCCTCTGTTTCCCCGCCTCTGATTCCCCGCCTCTGATTCCCTGCCTCTGATTCCCCATCTCCGATTCCGCACATCTGATTCCCTGCCTCTGATTCCCCGCCTCTGATTCCCCGCCTCTGATTCCCTGCCTCTGATTCCCAACCTCTGATTCCCCAACTCTGATTCCCCATATCTGATTCCCCGCCTCTGTTTCCCCGCCTCTGATTCCCCTCCTCTGAATCCCCAACTCTAATTCACCGCCTCTGATTCCCCAGCTCTGATTCCCCGTGTTTGATTCCCTGCCTCTGATTCCCTGCCCTGATTCCCCATCTCTGTTTCACCGCCTTTGATTCGCCACCTCTGATTCCCCATATCTGATTCCCCGCCTCTGTTTCCCCGCCTCTGATTCCCTGCCTCTGATTCCCAACCTCTGATTCCACACCTCTAATTCCCCATATCTGATTCCCCGTCTCTGTTTCCCCGCCTCTGATTCCCTGCCCCTGTTACCCCATATCTGATTCCCTGCCTCTGATTCCCCAACTCTGATTCCCCGCCTCTGATTCCCCAGCTCTGATTCCCCGCCTCTGATTTCCCGTGTTTGATTCCCTGCCTCTGATTCCCCGCCTCTGATTCCCCATCTCTGATTCACCGCCTTTGATTCGCCACCTCTGATTCCACATTCTGATTCCCAACCTCTGTTTCCCCGCCTCTGATTCCCCGCCTCTGATTCTCCATATCTCATTCCCCGCCTCTGAATCCCCATCTCGGATTCCCGGACTCTGATTCCCCACCTCTGATTCCCGGCCTCTTATTCCCTGCCTCTGATTCCCCAGCTCTGATTCCCCGCCTTTGATTCCCCCGTCTGATTCCCAGCCTCTGAAACCCCGTGTCTGATATCTTGCCTCTGATTCCCCGCCTCTGATTCCCCATCTCTGATTCACAGCCTCTGATTCCCCACCTCTGATTCCCCATCTCTGATTCCGCACATCTGATTCCCTGCCTCTGATTCCCCGACTCTGATCCCCACCTCTGATTCCCCAGCTCTGATTCCCCGCCTCTGATTTCCCGTGTTTGATTCCCTGCCTCTGATTCCCCGCCTCTGATTCCCCATATCTCATTCCCCACCTCTGATTCCCAATCTCTGATTCCGCACATCTGATTCCCTGCCTCTGATTCCCCGAATCTGATCCCCACCTCTGATTCCCCAGCTCTGATTCCCCGCCTCTGATTTCCCGTGTTTGATTCCCTGCCTCTGATTCCCAGACTCTGATTCCCCATATCTGATTCCCCGCCTCTGAATCCCCAACTCTGATTCCCTGCCTCTGATTCCCCAGCTCTGATTCCCCGCCTTTGATACCCCCGTCTGATTCCCAGCCTCTGAAACCCCGTGTCTGATTTCTTGCCTCTGATTCCCCGCCTCTGATTCCCCATCTCTGATTCACAGCCTCTGATTCCCCACCTCTGATTCCCCATCTCTGATTCCGCACATCTGATTCCCTGCCTCTGATTCCCCGACTCTGATCCCCACCTCTGATTCCCCAGCTCTGATTCCCCGCCTCTGATTCCCCAACTCTGATTCCCCGCCTCTGATTCCCCAGCTCTGATTCCCCGCCTCTGATTCCCCGTGTTTGATTCCCTGCCTCTGATTCCCCGCCTCTGATTCCCCATCTCTGATTCACCGCCTTTGATTCGCCACCTCTGATTCCCCATATCTGATTCCTCGCCTCTGTTTCCCCGCCTCTGATTCCCCGCCTCTGATTCCCCATATCTCATTCCCCGCCTCTGATTCCCCATCTCTGATTCCCGGACTCTGATTCCCCACCTCTGATTCCCGGCCTCTTATTCCCGGCATCTGATTCCGGCCTCTGATTCCCGGCCTCTGATTCCCTGCTTCTGATTCCCCATCTCTGATTCCGCAAATCTAATTCCCTGCCTCTGATTCCCCACCTCTGATTCCCCATATCTGATTCCTCGCCTCTGTTTCCCCGCCTCTGATTCCCCGCCTCTGTTTCCCCATATCTAAGTCCCCGCCTCTGATTCCCCAACTTTGATTCCCCACCTCTGATTCCCCAGCTCTGATTCGCCACCTCTGATTCCCCTTATCTGATTCCTCGCCACTGTTTCCCCGCCTCTGATTCCCCGCCTCTGATTCCCCATATCTCATTCCCCGCCTCTGATTCGCCAGATATGATTCCCCGCCTCTGATTCCCCACGTCTGATTCCCTGCCTCTGATTCCCCGCCTCTGATTCCACATCTCGGATTCACCACCTCTGTTTCCCCGCGTCTGATTCCCCGCCTCTGATTCCCCATCTCTGATTCCCCATCTCTGATTCCCCAATTCTGATTCCCCGCCTCTGATTCCCAAGCTCTGATTCCTCGCCTCTGATTCCCTTCCTCTGATTCCCAACCACTCATTCCCCACCTCTGATTTCCCATTTTGATTCCCTGCGTCTGATTCCCCGCCTCTGATTCCCCAACTCTGATTCCCCGCCTCTGATTCCCCAGCTCTGATTCCCCGCCTCTGATTCCCCGTGTTTGATTCCCTGCCTCTGATTTTCGGCCTCTGATTCCCCATCTCTGATTCACCGCCTTTGATTCGCCACCTCTGATTCCCCATATCTGATTCCCCGCCTCTGTTTCCCCGCCTCTGATTCCCGGACTCTGATTCCCCAACTCTGATTCCCGGCCTCTTATTCCCGGCATCTGATTCAGGCCTCTGATTCCCGGCCTCTGATTCCCTGCTTCTGATTCTGATTCCCTGCCTCTGATTCCCCATCTCTGATTCCACACATCTGATTCCCTGCCTCTGATTCCCCACCTCTGATTCCCCATATCTGACTCCCCGCCTCTGTTTCCCCGCCTCTGATTCCCCGCCTCTGTTTCCCAATATCTAAGTCGCCGCCTCTGATTCCCCAACTCTGATTCCCCACCTCTGTTTCCCCAGCTCTGATTCCCCGCCTCTGATTCCCCGCATCTGATTCCCTGCATCTGATTCCAAGCCTCTGATTCCCTGCCTCTGATTCCAAACCTCTGATTCCCCACCTCTGATTCCCCATATCTGAATCCCCGCCTCTGTTTCCCCGCCTCTGATTCCCCACCTCTGTTTCCCCATATCTGATTCCCGGCCTCTGTTTCCCCGCCTCTGATTCCCCGCCTCTGATTCCCTGCCTCTGATTCCCCATCTCCGATTCCGCACATCTGATTCCCTGCCTCTGATTCCCCGCCTCTGATTCCCCGCCTCTGATTCCCTGCCTCTGATTCCCAACCTCTGATTCCCCAACTCTGATTCCCCATATCTGATTCCCCGCCTCTGTTTCCCCGCCTCTGATTCCCCTCCTCTGAATCCCCAACTCTAATTCCCCGCCTCTGATTCCCCAGCTCTGATTCCCCGTGTTTGATTCCCTGCCTCTGATTCCCTGCCCTGATTCCCCATCTCTGTTTCACCGCCTTTGATTCGCCACCTCTGATTCCCCATATCTGATTCCCCGCCTCTGTTTCCCCGCCTCTGATTCCCTGCCTCTGATTCCCAACCTCTGATTCCACACCTCTAATTCCCCATATCTGATTCCCCGTCTCTGTTTCCCCGCCTCTGATTCCCTGCCCCTGTTACCCCATATCTGATTCCCTGCCTCTGATTCCCCAACTCTGATTCCCCGCCTCTGATTCCCCAGCTCTGATTCCCCGCCTCTGATTTCCCGTGTTTGATTCCCTGCCTCTGATTCCCCGCCTCTGATTCCCCATCTCTGATTCACCGCCTTTGATTCGCCACCTCTGATTCCACATTCTGATTCCCAACCTCTGTTTCCCCGCCTCTGATTCCCCGCCTCTGATTCTCCATATCTCATTCCCCGCCTCTGAATCCCCATCTCGGATTCCCGGACTCTGATTCCCCACCTCTGATTCCCGGCCTCTTATTCCCAGCATCTGATTCCCGGCCTCTGATTCCCGGCCTCTGATTCCCCGCTTCTGATTCTGATTCCCCGCCTCTGATTCCCCGTGTTTGATTCCCTGCCTCTGATTCCCGGCCTCTGATTCCCCATCTCTGATTCACCGCCTTTGATTCGCCACCTCTGATTCCCCATATCTGATTCCCCGCCTCTGATTCCACATCTCTGATTCACCACCTCTGATTCCCCGCGTCTGATTCCCTGCCTCTGATTCCCGGACTCTGATTCCCCACCTCTGATTCCCGGCCTCTTATTCCCGGCATCTGATTCAGGCCTCTGATTCCCGGCCTCTGATTCCCTGCTTCTGATTCTGATTCCCTGCCTCTGATTCCCCATCTCTGATTCCGCACATCTGATTCCCTGCCTCTGATTCCCCACCTCTGATTCCCCATATCTGACTCCCCGCATCTGTTTCCCCGCCTCTGATTCCCCGCCTCTGTTTCCCAATATCTAAGTCCCCGCCTCTGATTCCCCAACTCTGATTCCCCACCTCTGTTTCCCCAGCTCTGATTCCCCGCCTCTGATTCCCCGCATCTGATTCCCTGCATCTGATTCCAAGCCTCTGATTCCCTGCCTCTGATTCCAAACCTCTGATTCCCCACCTCTGATTCCCCATATCTGAATCCCCGCCTCTGTTTCCCCGCCTCTGATTCCCCACCTCTGTTTCCCCATATCTGATTCCCTGCCTCTGATTCCCCGCTTCTGATTCCCCGCCTCTGATTCCCTGCCTCTGATTCCCCATCTCCGATTCCGCACATCTGATTCCCTGCCTCTGATTCCCCGCCTCTGATTCCCCGCCTCTGATTCCCTGCCTCTGATTCCCAACCTCTGATTCCCCACCTCTGATTCCCCATATCTGATTCCCCGCCTCTGTTTCCCCGCCTCTGATTCCCCTCCTCTGATTCCCCAACTCTAATTCCCCGCCTCTGATTCCCCAGCTCTGATTCCCCGTGTTTGATTCCCTGCCTCTGATTCCCTGCCCTGATTCCCCATCTCTGTTTCACCGCCTTTGATTCGCCACCTCTGATTCCCCATATCTGATTCCCCGCCTCTGTTTCCCCGCCTCTGATTCCCTGCCTCTGATTCCCCAACCTCTGATTCCACACCTCTAATTCCCCATATCTGATACCCCGCCTCTGAATCCCCGCGTCTGATTCCCTGCCTCTGATTCCCCGCCTCTGATTCCATATCTCTGATTCACCACCTCTGTTTCCCCGCGTCTGATTCCCCGCCTCTGATTCCCCACCTCTGATTTCCCATATTGATTCCCTGCGTCTGATTCCCCGCCTCTGATTCCCCAACTCTGATTCCCCGCCTCTGATTCCCCAGCTCTGATTCCCCGCCTCTGATTCCCCGTGTTTGATTCCCTGCCTCTGATTCCCGGCCTCTGATTCCCCATCTCTGATTCACCGCCTTTGATTCGCCACCTCTGATTCCCCATATCTGATTCCCCGCCTCTGTTTCCCCGCCTCTGATTCCCGGACTCTGATTCCCCACCTCTGATTCCCGGCCTCTTATTCCCGGCATCTGATTCAGGCCTCTGATTCCCGGCCTCTGATTCCCTGCTTCTGATACTGATTCCCTGCCTCTGATTCCCCATCTCTGATTCCGCACATCTGATTCCCTGCCTCTGATTCCCCACCTCTGATTCCCCATATCTGACTCCCCGCCTCTGTTTCCCAATATCTAAGTCCCCGCCTCTGATTCCCCAACTCTGATTCCCCACCTCTGTTTCCCCAGCTCAGATTCCCCGCCTCTGATTCCCCGCATCTGATTCCCTGCATCTGATTCCAAGCCTCTGATTCCCTGCCTCTGATTCCCAACCTCTGATTCCTCACCTCTGATTCCCCATATCTGAATCCCCGCCTCTGTTTCCCCGCCTCTGATTCCCCACCTCTGTTTCCCCATATCTGATTCCCCGCCTCTGATTCCCCGCCTCAGATTCCCTGCCTCTGATTCCCCATCTCCGATTCCGCACATCTGATTCCCTGCCTCTGATTCCCCGCCTTTGATTCCCCGCCTCTGATTCCCTGCCTCTGATTCCCAACCTCTGATTCCCCACCTCTGATTCCCCATATCTGATTCCCCGCCTCTGTTTCCCCGCCTCTGATTCCCCTCCTCTGATTCCCCAACTCTAATTCCCCGCCTCTGATTACACAGCTCTGATTCCCCGTGTTTGATTCCCTGCCTCTGATTCCCTGCCCTGATTCCCCATCTCTGTTTCACCGCCTTTGATTCGCCACCTCTGATTCCCCATATCTGATTCCCCGCCTCTGTTTCCCCGCCTCTGATTCCCTGCCTCTGATTCCCAACCTCTGATTCCACACCTCTGATTCCCCATATCTGATTCCCCGCCTCTGTTTCCCCGCCTCTGATTCCCTGCCCCTGTTTCACCATATCTGATTCCCTGCCTCTGATTTCCAGTGTTTGATTCCCTGCCGCTGATTCCCCGCGTCTGATTCCCCATCTCTGATTCACCGCCTTTGATTCGCCACCTCTGATTCCACATATCTGATTCCCCACCTCTGCTTCCCGCCTCCGATTCCCCCCCTCTGATTCTCCATATCTCATTCCCCGCCTCTGATTCCCCATCTCTTATTCCCGGACTCTGATTCCCCACCTTTGATTCCCGGCCTCTTATTCCCGGCATCTGATTCCGGCCTCTGATTCCCGGCCTCTGATTCCCTGATTCTGATTCCCCATCTCTGATTCCGCAAATCTAATACCCTGCCTCTGATTCCCCACCTCTGATTCCCCATATCTGATTCCCCGCCTCTGTTTCCCGGCCTCTGATTCCCCGCTTCTGATTCTGATTCCCTGCCTCTGATTCCCCATCTCTGATTCCGCACATCTGATTCCCTGCCTCTGATTCCCCACCTCTGATTCCCCATATCTGATTTCCCACCTCTGTTTCCCCGACTCTGATTCCCCGCCTCTGCTTCCCCATATCTAATTCCCAACCTCTGATGCCCCAACTCTGATTCCCAGCCTCTGATTCCCCGCGTTCTATTCCCTGCCTCTGATTCCCCGCATGTGATTCCCCATCTCTGATTCACCACCTCTGATTCCCCACCTCTGATTCCCCATATCTAATTCCCCGCCTCTGTTTGCCCGACTCTGATTCCCCGCCTCTGTTTCCCCATATCAGATTCCCCGCCTCTGAATCCCCAACTCTGATTCCCTGCCTCTGATTCCCCAGCTCCGATTCCCCGCCTTTGATTCCCCCGTCTGATTCCCAGCCTCTGAAACCCCGTGTCTGATTTCTTGCCTCTGATTCCCCGCCTCTGATTCCCCATCTCTGATACACAGCCTCTGATTCCCCACCTCTGATTCCCCATCTCTGATTCCGCACATCTGATTCCCTGCCTCTGATTCCCCGACTCTGATCCCCACCTCTGATTCCCCAGCTCTGATTCCCCGCCTCTGATTCCCCAACTCTGATTCCCCGCCTCTGATTCCCCAGCTCTGATTCCCCGCCTCTGATTCCCCGTGTTTGATTCCCTGCCTCTGATTCCCCGCCTCTGATTCCCCATCTCTGATTCACCGCCTTTGATTCGCCACCTCTGATTCCCCATATCTGATTCCTCGCCTCTGTTTCCCCGCCTCTGATTCCCCGCCTCTGATTCCCCATATCTCATTCCCCGCCTCTGATTCCCCATATCTGATATCCCGCCTCTGTTTCCCCGCCTCTGATTCCCCGCCTCTTTATCCCCATATCTAATTCCCAACCTCTGATGCCCCAACTCTGATTCCCTGCCTCTGATTCCCCGCGTTCTATTCCCTGCCTCTGATTCCCCGCCTGTGATACCCCATCTCTGATTCACCACCTCTGATTCCCCACCTCTGATTCCCCATATCTAATTTCCCGCCTCTGTTTGCCCGCCTCTGATTCCCCGCCTCTGTTTCCCCATATCTGATTCCCCGCCTCTGAATCCCCAACTCTGATTCCCTGCCTCTGATTCCCCAGCTCTGATTCCCCACCTTTGATTCCCCCGTCTGATTCCCAGCCTCTGAAACCCCGTGTCTGATTTCTTGCCTCCGATTCCCCGCCTCTGATTCCCCATCTCTGATTCACAGCCTCTGATTCCCCACCTCCGATTCCCCATCTCTGATTCCGCACATCTGATTCCCCAGCTCTGATTCCCCGCCTCTGATTTCCCGTGTTTGATTCCCTGCCTCTGATTCCCCGCCTCTGATTCCCCATATCTCATTCCCCGCCTCTGATTCCCCATCTCTTATTCCCGGACTCTGATTCCCCACCTCTGATTCCCGGCCTCTTATTCCCGGCATCTGATTCCGGCCTCTGATTCCCGGCCTCTGATTCCCTGATTCTGATTCCCCATCTCTGATTCCGCAAATCTAATACCCTGCCTCTGATTCCCCACCTCTGATTCCCCATATCTGATTCCCCGCCTCTGTTTCCCGGCCTCTGATTCCCCGCTTCTGATTCTGATTCCCTGCCTCTGATTCCCCATCTCTGATTCCGCACATCTGATTCCCTGCCTCTGATTCCCCACCTCTGATTCCCCATATCTGATTTCCCACCTCTGTTTCCCCGACTCTGATTCCCCGCCTCTGCTTCCCCATATCTAATTCCCAACCTCTGATGCCCCAACTCTGATTCCCAGCCTCTGATTCCCCGCGTTCTATTCCCTGCCTCTGATTCCCCGCATGTGATTCCCCATCTCTGATTCACCACCTCTGATTCCCCACCTCTGATTCCCCATATCTAATTCCCCGCCTCTGTTTGCCCGACTCTGATTCCCCGCCTCTGTTTCCCCATATCAGATTCCCCGCCTCTGAATCCCCAACTCTGATTCCCTGCCTCTGATTCCCCAGCTCCGATTCCCCGCCTTTGATTCCCCCGTCTGATTCCCAGCCTCTGAAACCCCGTGTCTGATTTCTTGCCTCTGATTCCCCGCCTCTGATTCCCCATCTCTGATTCACAGCCTCTGATTCCCCACCTCTGATTCCCCATCTCTGATTCCGCACATCTGATTCCCTGCCTCTGATTCCCCGACTCTGATACCCACCTCTGATTCCCCAGCTCTGATTCCCCGCCTCTGATTCCCCAACTCTGATTCCCCGCCTCTGATTCCCCAGCTCTGATTCCCCGCCTCTGATTCCCCGTGTTTGATTCCCTGCCTCTGATTCCCCGCCTCTGATTCCCCATCTCTGATTCACCGCCTTTGATTCGCCACCTCTGATTCCCCATATCTGATTCCTCGCCTCTGTTTCCCCGCCTCTGATTCCCCGCCTCTGATTCCCCATATCTCATTCCCCGCCTCTGATTCCCCATCTCTGATTCCGGCCTCTGATTCCCGGCCTCTGATTCCCTGCTTCTGATTCCCCATCTCTGATTCGGCAAATCTAATTCCCTGCCTCTGATTCCCCACCTCTGATTCCCCATATCTGATTCCCCGCCTCTGTTTCCCCGCCTCTGATTCCCCGCCTCTGTTTCCCCATATATAAGTCCCCGCCTCTGATTCCCCAACTTTGATTCCCCACCTCTGATTCCCCAGCTCTGATTCGCCACCTCTGATTCCCCTTATCTGATTCCTCGCCACTGTTTCCCCGCCTCTGATTCCCCGCCTCTGATTCCCCATATCTCATTCCCCGCCTCTGATTCGCCAGCTATGATTCCCCGCCTCTGATTCCCCGCATCTGATTCCCTGCCTCTGATTCCCCGCCTCTGATTCCACATCTCGGATTCACCACCTCTGTTTCCCCGCGTCTGATTCCCCGCCTCTGATCCCCATCTCTGATTCCCCATCTCTGATTCCCCAATTCTGATTCCCCGCCTCTGATTCCCCAGCTCTGATTCTTCGCCTCTGATTCCCTTCCTCTGATTCCCAACCACTCATTCCCCACCTCTGATTTCCCATATTGATTCCCTGCGTCTGATTCCCCGCCTCTGATTCCCCAACTCTGATTCCCCGCCTCTGATTCCCCAGCTCTGATTCCCCGCCTCTGATTCCCCGTGTTTGATTCCCTGCCTCTGATACCCGGCCTCTGATTCCCCATCTCTGATTCACCGCCTTTGATTCGCCACCTCTGATTCCCCATATCTGATTCCCCGCCTCTGATTCCACATCTCTGATTCACCACCTCTGATTCCCCGCGTCTGATTCCCTGCCTCTGATTCCCGGACTCTGATTCCCCACCTCTGATTCCCGGCCTCTTATTCCCGGCATCTGATTCAGGCCTCTGATTCCCGGCCTCTGATTCCCTGCTTCTGATTCTGATTCCCTGCCTCTGATTCCCCATCTCTGATTCCGCACATCTGATTCCCTGCCTCTGATTCCCCACCTCTGATTCCCCATATCTGACTCCCCGCATCTGTTTCCCCGCCTCTGATTCCCCGCCTCTGTTTCCCAATATCTAAGTCCCCGCCTCTGATTCCCCAACTCTGATTCCCCACCTCTGTTTCCCCAGCTCTGATTCCCCGCCTCTGATTCCCCGCATCTGATTCCCTGCATCTGATTCCAAGCCTCTGATTCCCTGCCTCTGATTCCAAACCTCTGATTCCCCACCTCTGATTCCCCATATCTGAATCCCCGCCTCTGTTTCCCCGCCTCTGATTCCCCACCTCTGTTTCCCCATATCTGATTCCCTGCCTCTGATTCCCCGCTTCTGATTCCCCGCCTCTGATTCCCTGCCTCTGATTCCCCATCTCCGATTCCGCACATCTGATTCCCTGCCTCTGATTCCCCGCCTCTGATTCCCCGCCTCTGATTCCCTGCCTCTGATTCCCAACCTCTGATTCCCCACCTCTGATTCCCCATATCTGATTCCCCGCCTCTGTTTCCCCGCCTCTGATTCCCCTCCTCTGATTCCCCAACTCTAATTCCCCGCCTCTGATTCCCCAGCTCTGATTCCCCGTGTTTTATTCCCTGCCTCTGATTCCCTGCCCTGATTCCCCATCTCTGTTTCACCGCCTTTGATTCGCCACCTCTGATTCCCCATATCTGATTCCCCGCCTCTGTTTCCCCGCCTCTGATTCCCTGCCTCTGATTCCCACCCTCTGATTCCACACCTCTAATTCCCCATATCTGATACCCCGCCTCTGAATCCCCGCGTCTGATTCCCTGCCTCTGATTCCCCGCCTCTGATTCCACATCTCTGATTCACCACCTCTGTTTCCCCGCGTCTGATTCCCCGCCTCTGATTCCCCACCTCTGATTTCCCATATTGATTCCCTGCGTCTGATTCCCCGCCTCTGATTCCCCAACTCTGATTCCCCGCCTCTGATTCCCCAGCTCTGATTCCCCGCATCTGATTCCCCGTGTTTGATTCCCTGCTTCTGATTCCCGGCCTCTGATTCCCCATCTCTGATTCACCGCCTTTGATTCGCCACCTCTGATTCCCCATATCTGATTCCCCGCCTCTGTTTCCCCGCCTCTGATTCCCGGACTCTGATTCCCCACCTCTGATTCCCGGCCTCTTATTCCCGGCATCTGATTCAGGCCTCTGATTCCCGGCCTCTGATTCCCTGCTTCTGATACTGATTCCCTGCTTCTGATTCCCCATCTCTGATTCCGCACATCTGATTCCCTGCCTCTGATTCCCCACCTCTGATTCCCCATATCTGACTCCCCGCCTCTGTTTCCCAATATCTAAGTCCCCGCCTCTGATTCCCCAACTCTGATTCCCCACCTCTGTTTCCCCAGCTCAGATTCCCCGCCTCTGATTCCCCGCATCTGATTCCCTGCATCTGATTCCAAGCCTCTGATTCCCTGCCTCTGATTCCCAACCTCTGATTCCTCACCTCTGATTCCCCATATCTGAATCCCCGCCTCTGTTTCCCCGCCTCTGATTCCCCACCTCTGTTTCCCCATATCTGATTCCCCGCCTCTGATTCCCCGCCTCTGATTCCCCGCCTCAGATTCCCTGCCTCTGATTCCCCATCTCCGATTCCGCACATCTGATTCCCTGCCTCTGATTCCCCGCCTTTGATTCCCCGCCTCTGATTCCCTGCCTCTGATTCCCAACCTCTGATTCCCCACCTCTGATTCCCCATATCTGATTCCCCGCCTCTGTTTCCCCGCCTCTGATTCCCCTCCTCTGATTCCCCAACTCTAATTCCCCGCCTCTGATTCCCCAGCTCTGATTCCCCGTGTTTGATTCCCTGCCTCTGATTCCCTGCCCTGATTCCCCATCTCTGTTTCACCGCCTTTGATTCGCCACCTCTGATTCCCCATATCTGATTCCCCGCCTCTGTTTCCCCGCCTCTGATTCCCTGCCTCTGATTCCCAACCTCTGAATCCACACCTCTGATTCCCCATATCTGATTCCCCGCCTCTGTTTCCCCGCCTCTGATTCCCTGCCCCTGTTTCACCATATCTGATTCCCTGCCTCTGATTCCCCAACTCTGATTCCCCGCCTCTGATTCCCCAGCTCTGATTCCCCGCCTCTGATTTCCAGTGTTTGATTCCCTGCCTCTGATTCCCCGCGTCTGATTCCCCATCTCTGATTCACCGCCTTTGATTCGCCACCTCTGATTCCACATATCTGATTCCCCACCTCTGTTTCCCGCCTCCGATTCCCCGCCTCTGATTCTCCATATCTCATTCCCCGCCTCTGATTCCCCATCTCTTATTCCCGGACTCTGATTCCCCACCTCTGATTCCCGGCCTCTTATTCCCGGCATCTGATTCCGGCCTCTGATTCCCGGCCTCTGATTCCCTGATTCTGATTCCCCATCTCTGATTCCGCAAATCTAATACCCTGCCTCTGATTCCCCACCTCTGATTCCCCATATCTGATTCCCCGCCTGTTTCCCGGCCTCTGATTCCCCGCTTCTGATTCTGATTCCCTGCCTCTGATTCCCCATCTCTGATTCCGCACATCTGATTCCCTGCCTCTGATTCCCCACCTCTGATTCCCCATATCTGATTTCCCACCTCTGTTTCCCCGACTCTGATTCCCCGCCTCTGCTTCCCCATATCTAATTCCCAACCTCTGATGCCCCAACTCTGATTCCCAGCCTCTGATTCCCCGCGTTCTATTCCCTGCCTCTGATTCCCCGCATGTGATTCCCCATCTCTGATTCACCACCTCTGATTCCCCACCTCTGATTCCCCATATCTAATTCCCCGCCTCTGTTTGCCCGACTCTGATTCCCCGCCTCTGTTTCCCCATATCAGATTCCCCGCCTCTGAATCCCCAACTCTGATTCCCTGCCTCTGATTCCCCAGCTCCGATTCCCCGCCTTTGATTCCCCCGTCTGATTCCCAGCCTCTGAAACCCCGTGTCTGATTTCTTGCCTCTGATTCCCCGCCTCTGATTCCCCATCTCTGATTCACAGCCTCTGATTCTCCACCTCTGATTCCCCATCTCTGATTCCGCACATCTGATTCCCTGCCTCTGATTCCCCGACTCTGATCCCCACCTCTGATTCCCCAGCTCTGATTCCCTGCCTCTGATTCCCCAACTCTGATTCCCCGCCTCTGATTCCCCAGCTCTGATTCCCCGCCTCTGATTCCCCGTGTTTGATTCCCTGCCTCTGATTCCCCGCCTCTGATTCCCCATCTCTGATTCACCGCCTTTGATTCGCCACCTCTGATTCCCCATATCTGATTCCTCGCCTCTGTTTCCCCGCCACTGATTCCCCGCCTCTGATTCCCCATATCTCATTCCCCGCCTCTGATTCCCCATCACTGATTCCCGGACTCTGATTCCCCACCTCTGATTCCCGTCATCTTATTCCCGGCATCTGATTCCGGCCTCTGATTCCCAGCCTCTGATTCCCTGCTTCTGATTCCCCATCTCTGATTCGGCAAATCTAATTCCCTGCCTCTGATTCCCCACCTCTGATTCCCCATATCTGATTCCCCGCCTCTGTTTCCCCGCCTCTGATTCCCCGCCTCTGTTTCCCCATATATAAGTCCCCGCCTCTGATTCCCCAACTTTGATTCCCCACCTCTGATTCCCCAGCTCTGATTCGCCACCTCTGATTCCCCTTATCTGATTCCTCGCCACTGTTTCCCCACCTCTGATTCCCCGCCTCTGATTCCCCATATCTCATTCCCCGCCTCTGATTCGCCAGCTATGATTCCCCGCCTCTGATTCCCCGCGTCTGATTCCCTGCCTCTGATTCCCCGCCTCTGATTCCACATCTCGGATTCACCACCTCTGTTTCCCCGCGTCTGATTCCCCGCCTCTGATCCCCATCTCTGATTCCCCATCTCTGATTCCCCAATTCTGATTCCCCGCCTCTGATTCCCCAGCTCTGATTCTTCGCCTCTGATTCCCTTCCTCTGATTCCCAACCACTCATTCCCCACCTCTGATTTCCCATATTGATTCCCTGCGTCTGATTCCCCGCCTCTGATTCCCCAACTCTGATTCCCCGCCTCTGATTCCCTAGCTCTGATTCCCCGCCTCTGATTCCCCGTGTTTGATTCCCTGCCTCTGATTCCCGGCCTCTGATTCCCCATCTCTGATTCACCGCCTTTGATTCGCCACCTCTGATTCCCCATATCTGATTCCCCGCCTCTGATTCCACATCTCTGATTCACCACCTCTGATTCCCCGCGTCTGATTCCCTGCCTCTGATTCCCGGACTCTGATTCCCCACCTCTGATTCCCGGCCTCTTATTCCCGGCATCTGATTCAGGCCTCTGATTCCCGGCCTCTGATTCCCTGCTTCTGATTCTGATTCCCTGCCTCTGATTCCCCATCTCTGATTCCGCACATCTGATTCCCTGCCTCTGATTCCCCACCTCTGATTCCCCATATCTGACTCCCCGCATCTGTTTCCCCGCCTCTGATTCCCCGCCTCTGTTTCCCAATATCTAAGTCCCCGCCTCTGATTCCCCAACTCTGATTCCCCACCTCTGTTTCCCCAGCTCTGATTCCCCGCCTCTGATTCCCCGCATCTGATTCCCTGCATCTGATTCCAAGCCTCTGATTCCCTGCCTCTGATTCCAAACCTCTGATTCCCCACCTCTGATTCCCCATATCTGAATCCCCGCCTCTGTTTCCCCGCCTCTGATTCCCCACCTCTGTTTCCCCATATCTGATTCCCTGCCTCTGATTCCCCGCTTCTGATTCCCCGCCTCTGATTCCCTGCCTCTGATTCCCCATCTCCGATTCCGCACATCTGATTCCCTGCCTCTGATTCCCCGCCTCTGATTCCCCGCCTCTGATTCCCTGCCTCTGATTCCCAACCTCTGATTCCCCACCTCTGATTCCCCATATCTGATTCCCCGCCTCTGTTTCCCCGCCTCTGATTCCCCTCCTCTGATTCCCCAACTCTAATTCCCCGCCTCTGATTCCCCAGCTCTGATTCCCCGTGTTTGATTCCCTGCCTCTGATTCCCTGCCCTGATTCCCCATCTCTGTTTCACCGCCTTTGATTCGCCACCTCTGATTCCCCATATCTGATTCCCCGCCTCTGTTTCCCCGCCTCTGATTCCCTGCCTCTGATTCCCAACCTCTGATTCCACACCTCTAATTCCCCATATCTGATACCCCGCCTCTGAATCCCCGCGTCTGATTCCCTGCCTCTGATACCCCGCCTCTGATTCCACATCTCTGATTCACCACCTCTGTTTCCCCGCGTCTGATTCCCCGCCTCTGATTCCCTACCTCTGATTTCCCATATTGATTCCCTGCGTCTGATTCCCCGCCTCTGATTCCCCAACTCTGATTCCCCGCCTCTGATTCCCCAGCTCTGATTCCCCGCCTCTGATTCCCCGTGTTTGATTCCCTGCCTCTGATTCCCGGCCTCTGATTCCCCATCTCTGATTCACCGCCTTTGATTCGCCACCTCTGATTCCCCATATCTGATTCCCCGCCTCTGTTTCCCCGCCTCTGATTCCCGGACTCTGATTCCCCACCTCTGATTCCCGGCCTCTTATTCCCGGCATCTGATTCAGGCCTCTGATTCCCGGCCTCTGATTCCCTGCTTCTGATACTGATTCCCTGCCTCTGATTCCCCATCTCTGATTCCGCACATCTGATTCCCTGCCTCTGATTCCCCACCTCTGATTCCCCATATCTGACTCCCCGCCTCTGTTTCCCAATATCTAAGTCCCCGCCTCTGATTCCCCAACTCTGATTCCCCACCTCTGTTTCCCCAGCTCAGATTCCCCGCCTCTGATTCCCCGCATCTGATTCCCTGCATCTGATTCCAAGCCTCTGATTCCCTGCCTCTGATTCCCAACCTCTGATTCCTCACCTCTGATTCCCCATATCTGAATCCCCGCCTCTGTTTCCCCGCCTCTGATTCCCCACCTCTGTTTCCCCATATCTGATTCCCCGCCTCTGATTCCCCGCCTCTGATTCCCCGCCTCAGATTCCCTGCCTCTGATTCCCCATCTCCGATTCCGCACATCTGATTCCCTGCCTCTGATTCCCCGCCTTTGATTCCCCGCCTCTGATTCCCTGCCTCTGATTCCCAACCTCTGATTCCCCACCTCTGATTCCCCATATCTGATTCCCCGCCTCTGTTTCCCCGCCTCTGATTCCCCTCCTCTGATTCCCCAACTCTAATTCCCCGCCTCTGATTCCCCAGCTCTGATTCCCCGTGTTTGATTCCCTGCCTCTGATTCCCTGTCCTGATTCCCCATCTCTGTTTCACCGCCTTTGATTCGCCACCTCTGATTCCCCATATCTGATTCCCCGCCTCTGTTTCCCCGCCTCTGATTCCCTGCCTCTGATTCCCAACTTCTGATTCCACACCTCTGATTCCCCATATCTGATTCCCCGCCTCTGTTTCCCCGCCTCTGATTCCCTGCCCCTGTTTCACCATATCTGATTCCCTGCCTCTGATTCCCCAACTCTGATTCCCCGCTTCTGATTCCCCAGCTCTGATTCCCCGCCTCTGATTTCCAGTGTTTGATTCCCTGCCTCTGATTCCCCGCGTCTGATTCCCCATCTCTGATTCACCGCCTTTGATTCGCCACCTCTGATTCCACATATCTGATTCCCCACCTCTGTTTCCCGCCTCCGATTCCCCGCCTCTGATTCTCCATATCTCATTCCCCGCCTCTGAATCCCCATCTCTGATTCCCGGACTCTGATTCCCCACCTCTGATTCCCGGCCTCTTATTCCCAGCATCTGATTCCCGGCCTCTGATTCCCGGCCTCTGATTCCCCGCTTCTGATTCTGATTCCCTGCCTCTGATTCCCCATCTCTGATTCCGCACATCTGATTCCCTGCCTCTGATTCCCCACCTCTGATTCCCCATATCTGATATCCCGCCTCTGTTTCCCCGCCTCTGATTCCCCGCCTCTGTTTCCCCATATCTAATTCCCAACCTCTGATGCCCCCTCTGATTCCCTTCCTCTGATTCCCCGCGTTCTATTCCCTGCCTCTGATTCCCCGCCTGTGATTCCCCATCTCTGATTCACCACCTCTGATTCCCCACCTCTGATTCCCCATATCTAATTTCCCGCCTCTGTTTGCCCGCCTCTGATTCCCCGCCTCTGTTTCCCCATATCTGATTCCCCGCCTCTGAATCCCCAACTCTGATTCCCTGCCTCTGATTCCCCAGCTCTGATTCCCCGCCTTTGATTCCCCCGTCTGATTCCCAGCCTCTGAAACCCCGTGTCTGATTTCTTGCCTCTGATTCCCCGCCTCTGATTCCCCATCTCTGATTCACAGCCTCTGATTCCCCACCTCTGATTCCCCATCTCTGATTCCGCACATCTGATTCCCTGCCTCTGATTCCCCGACTCTGATCCCCACCTCTGATTCCCCAGCTCTGATTCCCCGCCTCTGATTTCCCGTGTTTGATTCCCTGCCTCTGATTCCCCGCCTCTGATTCCCCATATCTCATTCCCCGCCTCTGATTCCCCATCTCTGATTCCTGGACTCTGATTCCCCACCTCTGATTCCCGGCCTCTTATTCCCGGCATCTGATTCCGGCCTCTGATTCCCGGCCTCTGATTCCCTGCTTCTGATTCCCCATCTCTGATTCCGCAAATCTAATTCCCTGCCTCTGATTCCCCACCTCATATTCCCCATATCTGATTCCCCGCCTCTGTTTCCCGGCCTCTGATTCCCCGCTTCTGATTCTGATTCCCTGCCTCTGATTCCCCATCTCTGATTCCGCACATCTGATTCCCTGCCTCTGATTCCCCACCTCTGATTCCCCATATCTGATTTCCCGCCTCTGTTTCCCCGACTCTGATTCCCCGCCTCTGTTTCCCCATTTCTAATTCCCAACCTCTGATGCCCCAACTCTGATTCCCTGCCTCTGATTCCCCGCGTTCTATTCCCTGCATCTGATTCCCCGCATGTGATTCCCCATCTCTGATTCACCACCTCTGATTCCCCACCTCTGATTCCCCATATCTAATTTTCCGCCTCTGTTTGCCCGCCTCTGATTCCCCGCCTCTGTTTCCCCATATCTGATTCCCCGCCTCTGAATCCCCAACTCTGATTCCCTGCCTCTGATTCCCCAGCTCTGATTCCCCGCCTTTGATTCCCCCGTCTGTTTCCCAGCCTCTGAAACCCCGTGTCTGATTTCTTGCCTCTGATTCCCCGCCTCTGATTCCCCATCTCTGATTCACAGCCTCTGATTCCCCACCTCTGATTCCCCATCTCTGATTCCGCACATCTGATTCCCTGCCTCTGATTCCCCGACTCTGATCCCCACCTCTGATTCCCCAGCTCTGATTCCCCGCCTCTGATTTCCCGTGTTTGATTCCCTGCCTCTGATTCCCCGCCTCTGATTCCCCATATCTCATTCCCCGCCTCTGATTCCCCATCTCTGATTCCCGGACTCTGATTCCCCACCTCTGATTCCCGGCCTCTTATTCCCGGCATCTGATTCCGGCCTCTGATTCCCGGCCTCTGATTCCCTGCTTCTGTTTCCCCATCTCTGATTCCGCAAATCTAATTCCCTGCCTCTGATTCCCCACCTCATATTCCCCATATCTGATTCCCCGCCTCTGTTTCCCGGCCTCTGATTCCCCGCTTCTGATTCTGATTCCCTGCCTCTGATTCCCCATCTCTGATTCCGCACATCTGATTCCCTGCCTCTGATTCCCCACCTCTGATTCCCCATATCTGATTTCCCGCCTCTGTTTCCCCGACTCTGATTCCCCGCCTCTGTTTCCCCATTTCTAATTCCCTACCTCTGATGCCCCAACTCTGATTCCCTGCCTCTGATTCCCCGCGTTCTATTCCCTGCCTCTGATTCCCCGCATGTGATTCCCCATCTCTGATTCACCACCTCTGATTCCCCACCTCTGATTCCCCATATCTAATTTCCCGCCTCTGTTTGCCCGCCTCTGATTCCCCGCCTTTGTTTCCCTATATCTGATTCCCCGCCTCTGAATCCCCAACTCTGATTCCCTGCCTCTGATTCCCCAGCTCTGTTTCCCCGCCTTTGATTCCCCCGTCTGATTCCCAGCCTCTGAAACCCCGTGTCTGATATCTTGCCTCTGATTCCCCGCCTCTGATTCCCCATCTCTGATTCACAGCCTCTGATTCCCCACCTCTGATTCCCCATCTCTGATTCCGCACATCTGATTCCCTGCCTCTGATTCCCCGACTCTGATCCCCACCTCTGATTCCCCACCTCTGATTCCCCGCCTCTGATTTCCCGTGTTTGATTCCCTGCCTCTGATTCCCCGCCTCTGATTCCCCATATCTCATTCCCCACCTCTGATTCCCAATCTCTGATTCCGCACATCTGATTCCCTGCCTCTGATTCCCCGAATCTGATCCCCACCTCTGATTCCCCAGCTCT
Source organism: Narcine bancroftii (assembly GCF_036971445.1). NCBI lineage: Eukaryota > Metazoa > Chordata > Chondrichthyes > Torpediniformes > Narcinidae > Narcine > Narcine bancroftii. Next base: position 111,765,510 of record NC_091475.1, read on the forward strand.
GATTCCCCGCCTCTGATTTCCCGTGTTTGATTCCCTGCCTCTGATTCCCAGACTCTGATTCCCCATATCTGATTCCCCGCCTCTGAATCCCCAACTCTGATTCCCTGCCTCTGATTCCCCAGCTCTGATTCCCCGCCTTTGATACCCCCGTCTGATTCCCAGCCTCTGAAACCCCGTGTCTGATTTCTTGCCTCTGATTCCCCGCCTCTGATTCCCCATCTCTGATTCACAGCCTCTGATTCCCCACCTCTGATTCCCCATCTCTGATTCCGCACATCTGATTCCCTGCCTCTGATTCCCCGACTCTGATCCCCACCTCTGATTCCCCAGCTCTGATTCCCCGCCTCTGATTCCCCAACTCTGATTCCCCGCCTCTGATTCCCCAGCTCTGATTCCCCGCCTCTGATTCCCCGTGTTTGATTCCCTGCCTCTGATTCCCCGCCTCTGATTCCCCATCTCTGATTCACCGCCTTTGATTCGCCACCTCTGATTCCCCATATCTGATTCCTCGCCTCTGTTTCCCCGCCTCTGATTCCCCGCCTCTGATTCCCCATATCTCATTCCCCGCCTCTGATTCCCCATCTCTGATTCCCGGACTCTGATTCCCCACCTCTGATTCCCGGCCTCTTATTCCCGGCATCTGATTCCGGCCTCTGATTCCCGGCCTCTGATTCCCTGCTTCTGATTCCCCATCTCTGATTCCGCAAATCTAATTCCCTGCCTCTGATTCCCCACCTCTGATTCCCCATATCTGATTCCCCGCCTCTGTTTCCCCGCCTCTGATTCCCCGCCTCTGTTTCCCCATATCTAAGTCCCCGCCTCTGATTCCCCAACTTTGATTCCCCACCTCTGATTCCCCAGCTCTGATTCGCCACCTCTGATTCCCCTTATCTGATTCCTCGCCACTGTTTCCCCGCCTCTGATTCCCCGCCTCTGATTCCCCATATCTCATTCCCCGCCTCTGATTCGCCAGATATGATTCCCCGCCTCTGATTCCCCACGTCTGATTCCCTGCCTCTGATTCCCCGCCTCTGATTCCACATCTCGGATTCACCACCTCTGTTTCCCCGCGTCTGATTCCCCGCCTCTGATTCCCCATCTCTGATTCCCCATCTCTGATTCCCCAATTCTGATTCCCCGCCTCTGATTCCCCAGCTCTGATTCCTCGCCTCTGATTCCCTTCCTCTGATTCCCAACCACTCATTCCCCACCTCTGATTTCCCATTTTGATTCCCTGCGTCTGATTCCCCGCCTCTGATTCCCCAACTCTGATTCCCCGCCTCTGATTCCCCAGCTCTGATTCCCCGCCTCTGATTCCCCGTGTTTGATTCCCTGCCTCTGATTTTCGGCCTCTGATTCCCCATCTCTGATTCACCGCCTTTGATTCGCCACCTCTGATTCCCCATATCTGATTCCCCGCCTCTGTTTCCCCGTCTCTGATTCCCGGACTCTGATTCCCCAACTCTGATTCCCGGCCTCTTATTCCCGGCATCTGATTCAGGCCTCTGATTCCCGGCCTCTGATTCCCTGCTTCTGATTCTGATTCCCTGCCTCTGATTCCCCATCTCTGATTCCACACATCTGATTCCCTGCCTCTGATTCCCCACCTCTGATTCCCCATATCTGACTCCCCGCCTCTGTTTCCCCGCCTCTGATTCCCCGCCTCTGTTTCCCAATATCTAAGTCGCCGCCTCTGATTCCCCAACTCTGATTCCCCACCTCTGTTTCCCCAGCTCTGATTCCCCGCCTCTGATTCCCCGCATCTGATTCCCTGCATCTGATTCCAAGCCTCTGATTCCCTGCCTCTGATTCCAAACCTCTGATTCCCCACCTCTGATTCCCCATATCTGAATCCCCGCCTCTGTTTCCCCGCCTCTGATTCCCCACCTCTGTTTCCCCATATCTGATTCCCGGCCTCTGTTTCCCCGCCTCTGATTCCCCGCCTCTGATTCCCTGCCTCTGATTCCCCATCTCCGATTCCGCACATCTGATTCCCTGCCTCTGATTCCCCGCCTCTGATTCCCCGCCTCTGATTCCCTGCCTCTGATTCCCAACCTCTGATTCCCCACCTCTGATTCCCCATATCTGATTCCCCGCCTCTGTTTCCCCGCCTCTGATTCCCCTCCTCTGAATCCCCAACTCTAATTCCCCGCCTCTGATTCCCCAGCTCTGATTCCCCGTGTTTGATTCCCTGCCTCTGATTCCCTGCCCTGATTCCCCATCTCTGTTTCACCGCCTTTGATTCGCCACCTCTGATTCCCCATATCTGATTCCCCGCCTCTGTTTCCCCGCCTCTGATTCCCTGCCTCTGATTCCCAACCTCTGATTCCACACCTCTAATTCCCCATATCTGATTCCCCGTCTCTGTTTCCCCGCCTCTGATTCCCTGCCCCTGTTACCCCATATCTGATTCCCTGCCTCTGATTCCCCAACTCTGATTCCCCGCCTCTGATTCCCCAGCTCTGATTCCCCGCCTCTGATTTCCCGTGTTTGATTCCCTGCCTCTGATTCCCCGCCTCTGATTCCCCATCTCTGATTCACCGCCTTTGATTCGCCACCTCTGATTCCACATTCTGATTCCCAACCTCTGTTTCCCCGCCTCTGATTCCCCGCCTCTGATTCTCCATATCTCATTCCCCGCCTCTGAATCCCCATCTCGGATTCCCGGACTCTGATTCCCCACCTCTGATTCCCGGCCTCTTATTCCCAGCATCTGATTCCCGGCCTCTGATTCCCGGCCTCTGATTCCCCGCTTCTGATTCTGATTCCCTGCCTCTGATTCCCCATCTCTGATTCAGCACATCTGATTCCCTGCCTCTGATTCCCCACCTCTGATTCCCCATATCTGATATCCCGCCTCTGTTTCCCCGCCTCTGATTCCCCGCCTCTGTTTCCCCATATCTAATTCCCAACCTCTGATGCCCCAACTCTGATTCCCTGCCTCTGATTCCCCGCGTTCTATTCCCTGCCTCTGATTCCCCGCCTGTGATTCCCCATCTCTGATTCACCACCTCTGATTCCCCACCTCTGATTCCCCATATCTAATTCCCCGCCTCTGTTTGCCCGCCTCTGATTCCCCGCCTCTGTTTCCCCATATCTGATTCCCCGCCTCTGAATCCCCAACTCTGATTCCCTGCCTCTGATTCCCCAGCTCTGATTCTCCGCCTTTGATTCCCCCGTCTGATTCCCAGCCTCTGAAACCCCGTGTCTGATTTCTTGCCTCTGATTCCCCGCCTCTGATTCCCCATCTCTGATTCACAGCCTCTGATTCCCCACCTCTGATTCCCCATCTCTGATTCCGCACATCTGATTCCCTGCCTCTGATTCCCCGACTCTGATCCCCACCTCTGATTACCCAGCTCTGATTCCCCGCCTCTGATTTCCCGTGTTTGATTCCCTGCCTCTGATTCCCCGCCTCTGATTCCCCATATGTCATTCCCCGCCTCTTATTCCCCATCTCTGATTCCCGGACTCTGATTCCCCACCTCTGATTCCCGGCCTCTTATTCCCGGCATCTGATTCCGGCCTCTGATTCCCGGCCTCTGATTCCCTGCTTCTGTTTCCCCATCTCTGATTCCGCAAATCTAATTCCCTGCCTCTGATTCCCCACCTCATATTCCCCATATCTGATTCCCCGCCTCTGTTTCCCGGCCTCTGATTCCCCGCTTCTGATTCTGATTCCCTGCCTCTGATTCCCCATCTCTGATTCCGCACATCTGATTCCCTGCCTCTGATTCCCCACCTCTGATTCCCCATATCTGATTTCCCGCCTCTGTTTCCCCGACTCTGATTCCCCGCCTCTGTTTCCCCATTTCTAATTCCCAACCTCTGATGCCCCAACTCTGATTCCCTGCCTCTGATTCCCCGCGTTCTATTCCCTGCCTCTGATTCCCCGCATGTGATTCCCCATCTCTGATTCACCACCTCTGATTCCCCACCTCTGATTCCCCATATCTAATTTCCCGCCTCTGTTTGCCAGCCTCTGATTCCCCGCCTCTGTTTCCCCATATCTGATTCCCCGCCTCTGAATCCCCAACTCTGATTCCCTGCCTCTGATTCCCCAGCTCTGATTCCCCGCCTTTGATTCCCGCGTCTGATTCCCAGCCTCTGAAACCCCGTGTCTGATTTCTTGCCTATGATTCCCCGCCTCTGATTCCCCATCTCTGATTCACAGCCTCTGATTCCCCACCTCTGATTCCCCATCTCTGATTCCGCACATCTGATTCCCTGCCTCTGATTCCCCGACTCTGATCCCCACCTCTGATTCCCCAGCTCTGATTCCCCGCCTCTGATTTCCCGTGTTTGATTCCCTGCCTCTGATTCCCCGCCTCTGATTCCCCATATCTCATTTCCCACCTCTGATTCCCAATCTCTGATTCCGCACATCTGATTCCCTGCCTCTGATTCCCCGAATCTGATCCCCACCTCTGATTCCCCAGCTCTGATTCCCCGCCTCTGATTTCCCGTGTTTGATTCCCTGCCTCTGATTCCCAGACTCTGATTCCCCATATCTGATTCCCCGCCTCTGAATCCCCAACTCTGATTCCCTGCCTCTGATTCCCCAGCTCTGATTCCCCGCCTTTGATACCCCCGTCTGATTCCCAGCCTCTGAAACCCCGTGTCTGATTTCTTGCCTCTGATTCCCCGCCTCTGATTCCCCATCTCTGATTCACAGCCTCTGATTCCCCACCTCTGATTCCCCATCTCTGATTCCGCACATCTGATTCCCTGCCTCTGATTCCCCGACTCTGATCCCCACCACTGATTCCCCAGCTCTGATTCCCCGCCTCTGATTCCCCAACTCTGATTCCCCGCCTCTGATTCCCCAGCTCTGATTCCCCGCCTTTGATTCCCCGTGTTTGATTCCCTGCCTCTGATTCCCCATCTCTGATTCACCGCCTTTGATTCGCCACCTCTGATTCCCCATATCTGATTCCTCGCCTCTGTTTCCCCGCCTCTGATTCCCCGCCTCTGATTCCCCATATCTCATTCCCCGCCTCTGATTCCCCATCTCTGATTCCCGGACTCTGATTCCCCACCTCTGATTCCCGGCCTCTTATTCCCGGCATCTGATTCCGGCCTCTGATTCCCGGCCTCTGATTCCCTGCTTCTGATTCCCCATCTCTGATTCCGCAAATCTAATTCCCTGCCTCTGATTCCCCACCTCTGATTCCCCATATCTGATTCCCCGCCTCTGTTTCCCCGCCTCTGATTCCCCGCCTCTGTTTCCCCATATCTAAGTCCCCGCCTCTGATTCCCCAACTTTGATTCCCCACCTCTGATTCCCCAGCTCTGATTCGCCACCTCTGATTCCCCTTATCTGATTCCTCGCCACTGTTTCCCCGCCTCTGATTCCCCGCCTCTGATTCCCCATATCTCATTCCCCGCCTCTGATTCGCCAGCTATGATTCCCCACCTCTGATTCCCCGCGTCTGATTCCCTGCCTCTGATTCCCCGCCTCTGATTCCACATCTCGGATTCACCACCTCTGTTTCCCCGCGTCTGATTCCCCGCCTCTGATTCCCCATCTCTGATTCCCCATCTCTGATTCCCCAATTCTGATTCCCCGCCTCTGATTCCCCAGCTCTGATTCCTCGCCTCTGATTCCCTTCCTCTGATTCCCAACCACTCATTCCCCACCTCTGATTTCCCATATTGATTCCCTGCGTCTGATTCCCCGCCTCTGATTCCCCAACTCTGATTCCCCGCCTCTGATTCCCCAGCTCTGATTCCCCGCCTCTGATTCCCCGTGTTTGATTCCCTGCCTCTGATTTTCGGCCTCTGATTCCCCATCTCTGATTCACCGCCTTTGATTCGCCACCTCTGATTCCCCATATCTGATTCCCCGCCTCTGTTTCCCCGCCTCTGATTCCCGGACTCTGATTCCCCAACTCTGATTCCCGGCCTCTTATTTCCGGCATCTGATTCAGGCCTCTGATTCCCGGCCTCTGATTCCCTGCTTCTGATTCTGATTCCCTGCCTCTGATTCCCCATCTCTGATTCCACACATCTGATTCCCTGCCTCTGATTCCCCTCCTCTGATTCCCAATATCTGACTCCCCGCCTCTGTTTCCCCGCCTCTGATTCCCCGCCTCTGTTTCCCAATATTTAAGTCGCCGCCTCTGATTCCCCAACTCTGATTCCCCACCTCTGTTTCCCCAGCTCTGATTCCCCGCCTCTGATTCCCCGCATCTGATTGCCTGCATCTGATTCCAAGCCTCTGATTCCCTGCCTCTGATTCCAAACCTCTGATTCCCCACCTCTGATTCCCCATATCTGAATCCCCGCCTCTGTTTCCCCGCCTCTGATTCCCCACCTCTGTTTCCGCATATCTGATTCCCGGCCTCTGTTTCCCCGCCTCTGATTCCCCGCCTCTGATTCCCTGCCTCTGATTCCCCATCTCCGATTCCGCACATCTGATTCCCTGCCTCTGATTCCCCGCCTCTGATTCCCCGCCTCTGATTCCCTGCCTCTGATTCCCAACCTCCGATTCCCCACCTCTGATTCCCCATATCTGATTCCCCGCCTCAGTTTCCCCGCCTCTGATTCCCCTCCTCTGATTCCCCAACTCTAATTCCCCGCCTCTGATTCCCCAGCTCTGATTCCCCGCCTCTGATTTCCCGTGTTTGATTCCCTGCCTCTGATTCCCCGCCTCTGATTCCCCATCTCTGATTCACCGCCTTTGATTCGCCACCTCTGATTCCACATATCTGATTCCCAACCTCTGTTTCCCCGCCTCTGATTCCCCGCCTCTGATTCTCCATATCTCATTCCCCGCCTCTGAATCCCCATCTCGGATTCCCGGACTCTGATTCCCCACCTCTGATTCCCGGCCTCTTATTCCCAGCATCTGATTCCCGGCCTCTGATTCCCGGCCTCTGATTCCCCGCTTCTGATTCTGATTCCCTGCCTCTGATTCCCCATCTCTGATTCAGCACATCTGATTCCCTGCCTCTGATTCCCCACCTCTGATTCCCCATATCTGATATCCCGCCTCTGTTTCCCCGCCTCTGATTCCCCGCCTCTGTTTCCCCATATCTAATTCCCAACCTCTGATGCCCCAACTCTGATTCCCTGCCTCTGATTCCCCGCGTTCTATTCCCTGCCTCTGATTCCCCGCCTGTGATTCCCCATCTCTGATTCACCACCTCTGATTCCCCACCTCTGATTCCCCATATCTAATTCCCCGCCTCTGTTTGCCCGCCTCTGATTCCCCGCCTCTGTTTCCCCATATCTGATTCCCCGCCTCTGAATCCCCAACTCTGATTCCCTGCCTCTGATTCCCCAGCTCTGATTCTCCGCCTTTGATTCCCCCGTCTGATTCCCAGCCTCTGAAACCCCGTGTCTGATTTCTTGCCTCTGATTCCCCGCCTCTGATTCCCCATCTCTGATTCACAGCCTCTGATTCCCCACCTCTGATTCCCCATCTCTGATTCCGCACATCTGATTCCCTGCCTCTGATTCCCCGACTCTGATCCCCACCTCTGATTCCCCAGCTCTGATTCCCCGCCTCTGATTTCCCGTGTTTGATTCCCTGCCTCTGATTCCCCGCCTCTGATTCCCCATATCTCATTCCCCGCCTCTGATTCCCCATCTCTGATTCCCGGACTCTGATTCCCCACCTCTGATTCCCGGCCTCTTATTCCCGGCATCTGATTCCGGCCTCTGATTCCCGGCCTCTGATTCCCTGCTTCTGATTCCCCATCTCTGATTCCGCAAATCTAATTCCCTGCCTCTGATTCCCCACCTCTGATTCCCCATATCTGATGCCCCGCCTCTGTTTCCCGGCCTCTGATTCCCCGCTTCTGATTCTGATTCCCTGCCTCTGATTCCCCATCTCTGATTCCGCACATCTGATTCCCTGCCTCTGATTCCCCACCTCTGATTCCCCATATCTGATTTCCCGCCTCTGTTTCCCCGCCTCTGATTCCCCGCCTCTGTTTCCCCATATCTAATTCCCAACCTCTGATGCCCCAACTCTTATTCCCTGCCTCTGATTCCCCGCGTTCTATTCCCTGCCTCTGATTCCCCGCATGTGATTCCCCATCTCTGATTCACCACCTCTGATTCCCCACCTCTGATTCCCCAGCTCTGATTCCCCGCCTCTGATTTCCCGTGTTTGATTCCCTGCCTCTGATTCCCAGACTCTGATTCCCCATATCTGATTCCCCGCCTCTGAATCCCCAACTCTGATTCCCTGCCTCTGATTCCCCAGCTCTGATTCCCCGCCTTTGATACCCCCGTCTGATTCCCAGCCTCTGAAACCCCGTGTCTGATTTCTTGCCTCTGATTCCCCGCCTCTAATTCCCCATCTCTGATTCACAACCTCTGATTCCCCACCTCTGATTCCCCATCTCTGATTCCGCACATTTGATTCCCTGCCTCTGATTCCCCGACTCTGATTCCCACCTCTGATTCCCCAGCTCTGATTCCCCGCCTCTGATTCCCCAACTCTGATTCCCCGCCTCTGATTCCCCGTGTTTGATTCCCTGCCTCTGATTCCCCGCCTCTGATTCCCCATCTTTGATTCACCGCCTTTGATTCGCCACCTCTGATTCCCCATATCTGATTCCTCGCCTCTGTTTCCCCGCCTCTGATTCCCCGCCTCTGATTCCCCATATCTCATTCCCCGCCTCTGATTCCCCATCTCTGATTCCCGGACTCTGATTCCCCACCTCTGATTCCCGGCCTCTTATTCCCGGCATCTGATTCCGGCCTCTGATTCCCGGCCTCTGATTCCCTGCTTCTGATTCCCCATCTCTGATTCCGCAAATCTAATTCCCTGCCTCTGATTCCCCACCTCTGATTCCCCATATCTGATTCCCCGCCTCTGTTTCCCCGCCTCTGATTCCCCGCCTCTGTTTCCCCATATCTAAGTCCCCGCCTCTGATTCCCCAACTTTGATTCCCCACCTCTGATTCCCCAGCTCTGATTCGCCACCTCTGATTCCCCTTATCTGATTCCTCGCCACTGTTTCCCCGCCTCTGATTCCCCGCCTCTGATTCCCCATATCTCATTCCCCGCCTCTGATTCGCCAGCTATGATTCCCCACCTCAGATTCCCCGCGTCTGATTCCCTGCCTCTGATTCCCCGCCTCTGATTCCACATCTCGGATTCACCACCTCTGTTTCCCCGCGTCTGATTCCCCGCCTCTGATTCCCCATCTCTGATTCCCCATCTCTGATTCCCCAATTCTGATTCCCCGCCTCTGATTCCCCAGCTCTGATTCCTCGCCTCTGATTCCCTTCCTCTGATTCCCAACCACTCATTCCCCACCTCTGATTTCCCATATTGATTCCCTGCGTCTGATTCCCCGCCTCTGATTCCCCAACTCTGATTCCCCGCCTCTGATTCCCCAGCTCTGATTCCCCGCCTCTGATTCCCCGTGTTTGATTCCCTGCCTCTGATTCTCGGCCTCTGATTCCCCATCTCTGATTCACCGCCTTTGATTCGCCACCTCTGATTCCCCATATCTGATTCCCCGCCTCTGTTTCCCCGCCTCTGATTCCCAGACTCTGATTCCCCAACTCTGATTCCCGGCCTCTTATTCCCGGCATCTGATTCAGGCCTCTGATTCCCGGCCTCTGATTCCCTGCTTCTGATTCTGATTCCCTGCCTCTGATTCCCCATCTCTGATTCCACACATCTGATTCCCTGCCTCTGATTCCCCACCTCTGATTCCCCATATCTGACTCCCCGCCTCTGTTTCCCCGCCTCTGATTCCCCGCCTCTGTTTCCCAATATCTAAGTCCCCGCCTCTGATTCCCCAACTCTGATTCCCCACCTCTGTTTCCCCAGCTCTGATTCCCCACCTCTGATTCCCCGCATCTGATTCCCTGCATCTGATTCCAAGCCTCTGATTCCCTGCCTCTGATTCCAAACCTCTGATTCCCCACCTCTGATTCCCCATATCTGAATCCCCGCCTCTGTTTCCCCGCCTCTGATTCCCCACCTCTGTTTCCCCATATCTGATTCCCGGCCTCTGTTTCCCCACCTCTGATTCCCCGCCTCTGATTCCCTGCCTCTGATTCCCCATCTCCGATTCCGCACATCTGATTCCCTGCCTCTGATTCCCCGCCTCTGATTCCCCGCCTCTGATTCCCTGCCTCTGATTCCCAACCTCTGATTCCCCACCTCTGATTCCCCATATCTGATTCCCCGCCTCTGTTTCCCCGCCTCTGATTCCCCTCCTCTGATTCCCCAACTCTAATTCCCCACCTCTGATTCCCCAGCTCTGATTCCCCGCCTCTGATTCCCCGTGTTTGATTCCCTGCCTCTGATTCCCCGCCTCTGATTCCCCATCTCTGATTCACCGCCTTTGATTCGCCACCTCTGATTCCCCATATCTGATTCCTCGCCTCTGTTTCCCCGCCTCTGATTCCCCGCCTCTGATTCCCCATATCTCATTCCCCGCCTCTGATTCCCCATCTCTGATTCCCGGACTCTGATTCCCCACCTCTGATTCCCGGCCTCTTATTCCCGGCATCTGATTCCGGCCTCTGATTCCCGGCCTCTGATTCCCTGCTTCTGATTCCCCATCTCTGATTCCGCAAATCTAATTCCCTGCCTCTGATTCCCCACCTCTGATTCCCCATATCTGATTCCCCGCCTCTGTTTCCCCGCCTCTGATTCCCCGCCTCTGTTTCCCCATATCTAAGTCCCCGCCTCTGATTCCCCAACTTTGATTCCCCACCTCTGATTCCCCAGCTCTGATTCGCCACCTCTGATTCCCCTTATCTGATTCCTCGCCACTGTTTCCCCGCCTCTGATTCCCCGCCTCTGATTCCCCATATCTCATTCCCCGCCTCTGATTCGCCAGATATGATTCCCCGCCTCTGATTCCCCACGTCTGATTCCCTGCCTCTGATTCCCCGCCTCTGATTCCACATCTCGGATTCACCACCTCTGTTTCCCCGCGTCTGATTCCCCGCCTCTGATTCCCCATCTCTGATTCCCCATCTCTGATTCCCCAATTCTGATTCCCCGCCTCTGATTCCCCAGCTCTGATTCCTCGCCTCTGATTCCCTTCCTCTGATTCCCAACCACTCATTCCCCACCTCTGATTTCCCATTTTGATTCCCTGCGTCTGATTCCCCGCCTCTGATTCCCCAACTCTGATTCCCCGCCTCTGATTCCCCAGCTCTGATTCCCCGCCTCTGATTCCCCGTGTTTGATTCCCTGCCTCTGATTTTCGGCCTCTGATTCCCCATCTCTGATTCACCGCCTTTGATTCGCCACCTCTGATTCCCCATATCTGATTCCCCGCCTCTGTTTCCCCGCCTCTGATTCCCGGACTCTGATTCCCCAACTCTGATTCCCGGCCTCTTATTCCCGGCATCTGATTCAGGCCTCTGATTCCCGGCCTCTGATTCCCTGCTTCTGATTCTGATTCCCTGCCTCTGATTCCCCATCTCTGATTCCACACATCTGATTCCCTGCCTCTGATTCCCCACCTCTGATTCCCCATATCTGACTCCCCGCCTCTGTTTCCCCGCCTCTGATTCCCCGCCTCTGTTTCCCAATATCTAAGTCGCCGCCTCTGATTCCCCAACTCTGATTCCCCACCTCTGTTTCCCCAGCTCTGATTCCCCGCCTCTGATTCCCCGCATCTGATTCCCTGCATCTGATTCCAAGCCTCTGATTCCCTGCCTCTGATTCCAAACCTCTGATTCCCCACCTCTGATTCCCCATATCTGAATCCCCGCCTCTGTTTCCCCGCCTCTGATTCCCCACCTCTGTTTCCCCATATCTGATTCCCGGCCTCTGTTTCCCCGCCTCTGATTCCCCGCCTCTGATTCCCTGCCTCTGATTCCCCATCTCCGATTCCGCACATCTGATTCCCTGCCTCTGATTCCCCGCCTCTGATTCCCCGCCTCTGATTCCCTGCCTCTGATTCCCAACCTCTGATTCCCCACCTCTGATTCCCCATATCTGATTCCCCGCCTCTGTTTCCCCGCCTCTGATTCCCCTCCTCTGAATCCCCAACTCTAATTCCCCGCCTCTGATTCCCCAGCTCTGATTCCCCGTGTTTGATTCCCTGCCTCTGATTCCCTGCCCTGATTCCCCATCTCTGTTTCACCGCCTTTGATTCGCCACCTCTGATTCCCCATATCTGATTCCCCGCCTCTGTTTCCCCGCCTCTGATTCCCTGCCTCTGATTCCCAACCTCTGATTCCACACCTCTAATTCCCCATATCTGATTCCCCGTCTCTGTTTCCCCGCCTCTGATTCCCTGCCCCTGTTACCCCATATCTGATTCCCTGCCTCTGATTCCCCAACTCTGATTCCCCGCCTCTGATTCCCCAGCTCTGATTCCCCGCTTCTGATTTCCCGTGTTTGATTCCCTGCCTCTGATTCCCCGCCTCTGATTCCCCATCTCTGATTCACCGCCTTTGATTCGCCACCTCTGATTCCACATTCTGATTCCCAACCTCTGTTTCCCCGCCTCTGATTCCCCGCCTCTGATTCTCCATATCTCATTCCCCGCCTCTGAATCCCCATCTCGGATTCCCGGACTCTGATTCCCCACCTCTGATTCCCGGCCTCTTATTCCCAGCATCTGATTCCCGGCCTCTGATTCCCGGCCTCTGATTCCCCGCTTCTGATTCTGATTCCCTGCCTCTGATTCCCCATCTCTGATTCAGCACATCTGATTCCCTGCCTCTGATTCCCCACCTCTGATTCCCCATATCTGATATCCCGCCTCTGTTTCCCCGCCTCTGATTCCCCGCCTCTGTTTCCCCATATCTAATTCCCAACCTCTGATGCCCCAACTCTGATTCCCTGCCTCTGATTCCCCGCGTTCTATTCCCTGCCTCTGATTCCCCGCCTGTGATTCCCCATCTCTGATTCACCACCTCTGATTCCCCACCTCTGATTCCCCATATCTAATTCCCCGCCTCTGTTTGCCCGCCTCTGATTCCCCGCCTCTGTTTCCCCATATCTGATTCCCCGCCTCTGAATCCCCAACTCTGATTCCCTGCCTCTGATTCCCCAGCTCTGATTCTCCGCCTTTGATTCCCCCGTCTGATTCCCAGCCTCTGAAACCCCGTGTCTGATTTCTTGCCTCTGATTCCCCGCCTCTGATTCCCCATCTCTGATTCACAGCCTCTGATTCCCCACCTCTGATTCCCCATCTCTGATTCCGCACATCTGATTCCCTGCCTCTGATTCCCCGACTCTGATCCCCACCTCTGATTACCCAGCTCTGATTCCCCGCCTCTGATTTCCCGTGTTTGATTCCCTGCCTCTGATTCCCCGCCTCTGATTCCCCATATGTCATTCCCCTCCTCTGATTCCCCATCTCTGATTCCCGGACTCTGATTCCCCACCTCTGATTCCCGGCCTCTTATTCCCGGCATCTGATTCCGGCCTCTGATTCCCGGCCTCTGATTCCCTGCTTCTGTTTCCCCATCTCTGATTCCGCAAATCTAATTCCCTGCCTCTGATTCCCCACCTCATATTCCCCATATCTGATTCCCCGCCTCTGTTTCCCGGCCTCTGATTCCCCGCTTCTGATTCTGATTCCCTGCCTCTGATTCCCCATCTCTGATTCCGCACATCTGATTCCCTGCCTCTGATTCCCCACCTCTGATTCCCCATATCTGATTTCCCGCCTCTGTTTCCCCGACTCAGATTCCCCGCCTCTGTTTCCCCATTTCTAATTCCCAACCTCTGATGCCCCAACTCTGATTCCCTGCCTCTGATTCCCCGCGTTCTATTCCCTGCCTCTGATTCCCCGCATGTGATTCCCCATCTCTGATTCACCACCTCTGATTCCCCACCTCTGATTCCCCATATCTAATTTCCCGCCTCTGTTTGCCAGCCTCTGATTCCCCGCCTCTGTTTCCCCATATCTGATTCCCCGCCTCTGAATCCCCAACTCTGATTCCCTGCCTCTGATTCCCCAGCTCTGATTCCCCGCCTTTGATTCCCGCGTCTGATTCCCAGCCTCTGAAACCCCGTGTCTGATTTCTTGCCTATGATTCCCCGCCTCTGATTCCCCATCTCTGATTCACAGCCTCTGATTCCCCACCTCTGATTCCCCATCTCTGATTCCGCACATCTGATTCCCTGCCTCTGATTCCCCGACTCTGATCCCCACCTCTGATTCCCCAGCTCTGATTCCCCGCCTCTGATTTCCCGTGTTTGATTCCCTGCCTCTGATTCCCCGCCTCTGATTCCCCATATCTCATTTCCCACCTCTGATTCCCAATCTCTGATTCCGCACATCTGATTCCCTGCCTCTGATTCCCCGAATCTGATCCCCACCTCTGATTCCCCAGCTCTGATTCCCCGCCTCTGATTTCCCGTGTTTGATTCCCTGCCTCTGATTCCCAGACTCTGATTCCCCATATCTGATTCCCCGCCTCTGAATCCCCAACTCTGATTCCCTGCCTCTGATTCCCCAGCTCTGATTCCCCGCCTTTGATACCCCCGTCTGATTCCCAGCCTCTGAAACCCCGTGTCTGATTTCTTGCCTCTGATTCCCCGCCTCTGATTCCCCATCTCTGATTCACAGCCTCTGATTCCCCACCTCTGATTCCCCATCTCTGATTCCGCACATCTGATTCCCTGCCTCTGATTCCCCGACTCTGATCCCCACCACTGATTCCCCAGCTCTGATTCCCCGCCTCTGATTCCCCAACTCTGATTCCCCGCCTCTGATTCCCCAGCTCTGATTCCCCGCCTTTGATTCCCCGTGTTTGATTCCCTGCCTCTGATTCCCCATCTCTGATTCACCGCCTTTGATTCGCCACCTCTGATTCCCCATATCTGATTCCTCGCCTCTGTTTCCCCGCCTCTGATTCCCCGCCTCTGATTCCCCATATCTCATTCCCCGCCTCTGATTCCCCATCTCTGATTCCCGGACTCTGATTCCCCACCTCTGATTCCCGGCCTCTTATTCCCGGCATCTGATTCCGGCCTCTGATTCCCGGCCTCTGATTCCCTGCTTCTGATTCCCCATCTCTGATTCCGCAAATCTAATTCCCTGCCTCTGATTCCCCACCTCTGATTCCCCATATCTGATTCCCCGCCTCTGTTTCCCCGCCTCTGATTCCCCGCCTCTGTTTCCCCATATCTAAGTCCCCGCCTCTGATTCCCCAACTTTGATTCCCCACCTCTGATTCCCCAGCTCTGATTCGCCACCTCTGATTCCCCTTATCTGATTCCTCGCCACTGTTTCCCCGCCTGTGATTCCCCGCCTCTGATTCCCCATATCTCATTCCCCGCCTCTGATTCGCCAGCTATGATTCCCCGCCTCTGATTCCCCGCGTCTGATTCCCTGCCTCTGATTCCCCGCCTCTGATTCCACATCTCGGATTCACCACCTCTGTTTCCCCGCGTCTGATTCCCCGCCTCTGATTCCCCATCTCTGATTCCCCATCTCTGATTCCCCAATTCTGATTCCCCGCCTCTGATTCCCCAGCTCTGATTCCTCGCCTCTGATTCCCTTCCTCTGATTCCCAACCACTCATTCCCCACCTCTGATTTCCCATATTGATTCCCTGCGTCTGATTCCCCGCCTCTGATTCCCCAACTCTGATTCCCCGCCTCTGATTCCCCAGCTCTGATTCCCCGCCTCTGATTCCCCGTGTTTGATTCCCTGCCTCTGATTTTCGGCCTCTGATTCCCCATCTCTGATTCACCGCCTTTGATTCGCCACCTCTGATTCCCCATATCTGATTCCCCGCCTCTGTTTCCCCGCCTCTGATTCCCGGACTCTGATTCCCCAACTCTGATTCCCGGCCTCTTATTTCCGGCATCTGATTCAGGCCTCTGATTCCCGGCCTCTGATTCCCTGCTTCTGATTCTGATTCCCTGCCTCTGATTCCCCATCTCTGATTCCACACATCTGATTCCCTGCCTCTGATTCCCCTCCTCTGATTCCCAATATCTGACTCCCCGCCTCTGTTTCCCCGCCTCTGATTCCCCGCCTCTGTTTCCCAATATTTAAGTCGCCGCCTCTGATTCCCCAACTCTGATTCCCCACCTCTGTTTCCCCAGCTCTGATTCCCCGCCTCTGATTCCCCGCATCTGATTGCCTGCATCTGATTCCAAGCCTCTGATTCCCTGCCTCTGATTCCAAACCTCTGATTC
Organism: Narcine bancroftii; assembly: GCF_036971445.1. NCBI lineage: Eukaryota > Metazoa > Chordata > Chondrichthyes > Torpediniformes > Narcinidae > Narcine > Narcine bancroftii. The sequence continues at coordinate 111,781,611 of NC_091475.1, forward strand.
CCCACCTCTGATTCCCCATATCTGAATCCCCGCCTCTGTTTCCCCGCCTCTGATTCCCCACCTCTGTTTCCCCATATCTGATTCCCGGCCTCTGTTTCCCCGCCTCTGATTCCCCGCCTCTGATTCCCTGCCTCTGATTCCCCATCTCCGATTCCGCACATCTGATTCCCTGCCTCTGATTCCCCGCCTCTGATTCCCCGCCTCTGATTCCCTGCCTCTGATTCCCAACCTCCGATTCCCCACCTCTGATTCCCCATATCTGATTCCCCGCCTCAGTTTCCCCGCCTCTGATTCCCCTCCTCTGATTCCCCAACTCTAATTCCCCGCCTCTGATTCCCCAGCTCTGATTCCCCGCCTCCGATTTCCCGTGTTTGATTCCCTGCCTCTGATTCCCCGCCTCTGATTCCCCATCTCTGATTCACCGCCTTTGATTCGCCACCTCTGATTCCACATATCTGATTCCCAACCTCTGTTTCCCCGCCTCTGATTCCCCGCCTCTGATTCTCCATATCTCATTCCCCGCCTCTGAATCCCCATCTCGGATTCCCGGACTCTGATTCCCCACCTCTGATTCCCGGCCTCTTATTCCCAGCATCTGATTCCCGGCCTCTGATTCCCGGCCTCTGATTCCCCGCTTCTGATTCTGATTCCCTGCCTCTGATTCCCCATCTCTGATTCAGCACATCTGATTCCCTGCCTCTGATTCCCCACCTCTGATTCCCCATATCTGATATCCCGCCTCTGTTTCCCCGCCTCTGATTCCCCGCCTCTGTTTCCCCATATCTAATTCCCAACCTCTGATGCCCCAACTCTGATTCCCTGCCTCTGATTCCCCGCGTTCTATTCCCTGCCTCTGATTCCCCGCCTGTGATTCCCCATCTCTGATTCACCACCTCTGATTCCCCACCTCTGATTCCCCATATCTAATTCCCCGCCTCTGTTTGCCCGCCTCTGATTCCCCGCCTCTGTTTCCCCATATCTGATTCCCCGCCTCTGAATCCCCAACTCTGATTCCCTGCCTCTGATTCCCCAGCTCTGATTCTCCGCCTTTGATTCCACCGTCTGATTCCCAGCCTCTGAAACCCCGTGTCTGATTTCTTGCCTCTGATTCCCCGCCTCTGATTCCCCATCTCTGATTCACAGCCTCTGATTCCCCACCTCTGATTCCCCATCTCTGATTCCGCACATCTGATTCCCTGCCTCTGATTCCCCGACTCTGATCCCCACCTCTGATTCCCCAGCTCTGATTCCCCGCCTCTGATTTCCCGTGTTTGATTCCCTGCCTCTGATTCCCCGCCTCTGATTCCCCATATCTCATTCCCCGCCTCTGATTCCCCATCTCTGATTCCCGGACTCTGATTCCCCACCTCTGATTCCCGGCCTCTTATTCCCGGCATCTGATTCCGGCCTCTGATTCCCGGCCTCTGATTCCCTGCTTCTGATTCCCCATCTCTGATTCCGCAAATCTAATTCCCTGCCTCTGATTCCCCACCTCTGATTCCCCATATCTGATGCCCCGCCTCTGTTTCCCGGCCTCTGATTCCCCGCTTCTGATTCTGATTCCCTGCCTCTGATTCCCCATCTCTGATTCCGCACATCTGATTCCCTGCCTCTGATTCCCCACCTCTGATTCCCCATATCTGATTTCCCGCCTCTGTTTCCCCGCCTCTGATTCCCCGCCTCTGTTTCCCCATATCTAATTCCCAACCTCTGATGCCCCAACTCTTATTCCCTGCCTCTGATTCCCCGCGTTCTATTCCCTGCCTCTGATTCCCCGCATGTGATTCCCCATCTCTGATTCACCACCTCTGATTCCCCACCTCTGATTCCCCAGCTCTGATTCCCCGCCTCTGATTTCCCGTGTTTGATTCCCTGCCTCTGATTCCCAGACTCTGATTCCCCATATCTGATTCCCCGCCTCTGAATCCCCAACTCTGATTCCCTGCCTCTGATTCCCCAGCTCTGATTCCCCGCCTTTGATACCCCCGTCTGATTCCCAGCCTCTGAAACCCCGTGTCTGATTTCTTGCCTCTGATTCCCCGCCTCTGATTCCCCATCTCTGATTCACAACCTCTGATTCCCCACCTCTGATTCCCCATCTCTGATTCCGCACATTTGATTCCCTGCCTCTGATTCCCCGACTCTGATTCCCACCTCTGATTCCCCAGCTCTGATTCCCCGCCTCTGATTCCCCAACTCTGATTCCCCGCCTCTGATTCCCCGTGTTTGATTCCCTGCCTCTGATTCCCCGCCTCTGATTCCCCATCTTTGATTCACCGCCTTTGATTCGCCACCTCTGATTCCCCATATCTGATTCCTCGCCTCTGTTTCCCCGCCTCTGATTCCCCGCCTCTGATTCCCCATATCTCATTCCCCACCTCTGATTCCCCATCTCTGATTCCCGGACTCTGATTCCCCACCTCTGATTCCCGGCCTCTTATTCCCGGCATCTGATTCCGGCCTCTGATTCCCGGCCTCTGATTCCCTGCTTCTGATTCCCCATCTCTGATTCCGCAAATCTAATTCCCTGCCTCTGATTCCCCACCTCTGATTCCCCATATCTGATTCCCCGCCTCTGTTTCCCCGCCTCTGATTCCCCGCCTCTGTTTCCCCATATCTAAGTCCCCGCCTCTGATTCCCCAACTTTGATTCCCCACCTCTGATTCCCCAGCTCTGATTCGCCACCTCTGATTCCCCTTATCTGATTCCTCGCCACTGTTTCCCCGCCTCTGATTCCCCGCCTCTGATTCCCCATATCTCATTCCCCGCCTCTGATTCGCCAGCTATGATTCCCCACCTCAGATTCCCCGCGTCTGATTCCCTGCCTCTGATTCCCCGCCTCTGATTCCACATCTCGGATTCACCACCTCTGTTTCCCCGCGTCTGATTCCCCGCCTCTGATTCCCCATCTCTGATTCCCCATCTCTGATTCCCCAATTCTGATTCCCCGCCTCTGATTCCCCAGCTCTGATTCCTCGCCTCTGATTCCCTTCCTCTGATTCCCAACCACTCATTCCCCACCTCTGATTTCCCATATTGATTCCCTGCGTCTGATTCCCCGCCTCTGATTCCCCAACTCTGATTCCCCGCCTCTGATTCCCCAGCTCTGATTCCCCGCCTCTGATTCCCCGTGTTTGATTCCCTGCCTCTGATTCTCGGCCTCTGATTCCCCATCTCTGATTCACCGCCTTTGATTCGCCACCTCTGATTCCCCATATCTGATTCCCCGCCTCTGTTTCCCCGCCTCTGATTCCCAGACTCTGATTCCCCAACTCTGATTCCCGGCCTCTTATTCCCGGCATCTGATTCAGGCCTCTGATTCCCGGCCTCTGATTCCCTGCTTCTGATTCTGATTCCCTGCCTCTGATTCCCCATCTCTGATTCCACACATCTGATTCCCTGCCTCTGATTCCCCACCTCTGATTCCCCATATCTGACTCCCCGCCTCTGTTTCCCCGCCTCTGATTCCCCGCCTCTGTTTCCCAATATCTAAGTCCCCGCCTCTGATTCCCCAACTCTGATTCCCCACCTCTGTTTCCCCAGCTCTGATTCCCCACCTCTGATTCCCCGCATCTGATTCCCTGCATCTGATTCCAAGCCTCTGATTCCCTGCCTCTGATTCCAAACCTCTGATTCCCCACCTCTGATTCCCCATATCTGAATCCCCGCCTCTGTTTCCCCGCCTCTGATTCCCCACCTCTGTTTCCCCATATCTGATTCCCGGCCTCTGTTTCCCCACCTCTGATTCCCCGCCTCTGATTCCCTGCCTCTGATTCCCCATCTCCGATTCCGCACATCTGATTCCCTGCCTCTGATTCCCCGCCTCTGATTCCCCGCCTCTGATTCCCTGCCTCTGATTCCCAACCTCTGATTCCCCACCTCTGATTCCCCATATCTGATTCCCCGCCTCTGTTTCCCCGCCTCTGATTCCCCTCCTCTGATTCCCCAACTCTAATTCCCCACCTCTGATTCCCCATATCTGATTCCCCGCCTCTGTTTCCCCGCCTCTGATTCCCTGCCTCTGATTCCCAACCTCTGATTCCACACCTCTAATTCCCCATATCTGATTCCCCGCCTCTGTTTCTCCGCCTCTGATTCCCTGCCCCTGTTTCCCCATATCTGATTCCCTGCCTCTGATTCCCCAACTCTGATTCCCCGCCTCTGATTCCCCAGCTCTGATTCCCCGCCTCTGATTTCCCGTGTTTGATTCCCTGCCTCTGATTCCCCGCCTCTGATTCCCCATCTCTGATTCACCGCCTTTGATTCGCCACCTCTGATTCCACATATCTGATTCCCCACCTCTGTTTCCCCGCCTCTGATTCCCCGCCTCTGATTCTCCATATCTCATTCCCCGCCTCTGAATCCCCATATCTGATTCCCGGCCTCTTATTCCCAGCATCTGATTCCCGGCCTCTGATTCCCGGCCTCTGATTCCCCGCTTCTGATTCTGATTCCCTGCCTCTGATTCCCCATCTCTGATTCCGCACATCTGATTCCCTGCCTCTGATTCCCCACCTCTGATTCCCCATATCTGATATCCCGCCTCTGTTTCCCCGCCTCTGATTCCCCGCCTCTGTTTCCCCATATCTAATTCCCAACCTCTGATGCCCCAACTCTGATTCCCTGCCTCTGATTCCCCGCGTTCTATTCCCTGCCTCTGATTCCCCTCCTGTGATTCCCCATCTCTGATTCACCACCTCTGATTCCCCACCTCTGATTCCCCATATCTAATTCCCCGCCTCTGTTTGCCCGCCTCTGATTCCCCGCCTCTGTTTCCCCATATCTGATTCCCTGCCTCTGAATCCCCAACTCTGATTCCCTGCCTCTGATTCCCCAGCTCAGATTCCCCGCCTTTGATTCCCCCGTCTGATTCCCAGCCTCTGAATCCCCGTGTCTGATTTCTTGCCTCTGATTCCCCGCCTCTGATTCCCCATCTCTGATTCACAGCCTCTGATTCCCCACCTCTGATTCCCCATCTCTGATTCCGCATATCTGATTCCCTGCCTCTGATTCCCCGACTCTGATCCCCACCTCTGATTCCCCAGCTCTGATTCCCCGCCTCTGATTTCCCGTGTTTGATTCCCTGCCTCTGATTCACCGCCTCTGATTCCCCATATCTCATTCCCCGCCTCTGATTCCCCATCTCTGATTCCCGGACTCTGATTCCCCACCTCTGATTCCCGGCCTCTTATTCCCGGCATCTGATTCCGGCCTCTGAATCCCGGCCTCTGATTCCCTGCTTCTGATTCCCCATCTCTGATTCCCCATCTCTGATTCACGACCTCTGATTCCCCACCTCTGATTCCCCAGCTCTGATTCCCCGCCTCTGATTTCCCGTGTTTGATTCCCTGCCTCTGATTCCCAGACTCTGATTCCCCATATCTGATTCCCCGCCTCTGAATCCCCAACTCTGATTCCCTGCCTCTGATTCCCCAGCTCTGATTCCCCGCCTTTGATACCCCCGTCTGATTCCCAGCCTCTGAAACCCCGTGTCTGATTTCTTGCCTCTGATTCCCCGCCTCTGATTCCCCATCTCTGATTCACAACCTCTGATTCCCCACCTCTGATTCCCCATCTCTGATTCCGCACATCTGATTCCCTGCCTCTGATTCCCCGACTCTGATCCCCACCTCTGATTCCCCAGCTCTGATTCCCCGCCTCTGATTCCCCAACTCTGATTCCCCGCCTCTGATTCCCCAGCTCTGATTCCCCGCCTCTGATTCCCCGTGTTTGATTCCCTGCCTCTGATTCCCCGCCTCTGATTCCCCATCTTTGATTCACCGCCTTTGATTCGCCACCTCTGATTCCCCATATCTGATTCCTCGCCTCTGTTTCCCCGCCTCTGATTCCCCGCCTCTGATTCCCCATATCTCATTCCCCGCCTCTGATTCCCCATCTCTGATTCCCGGACTCTGATTCCCCACCTCTGATTCCCGGCCTCTTATTCCCGGCATCTGATTCCGGCCTCTGATTCCCGGCCTCTGATTCCCTGCTTCTGATTCCCCATCTCTGATTCCGCAAATCTAATTCCCTGCCTCTGATTCCCCACCTCTGATTCCCCATATCAGATTCGTCGCATCTGTTTCCCCACCTCTGATTCCCCGCCTCTGTTTCCCCATATCTAAGTCCCCGCCTCTGATTCCCCAACTTTGATTCCCCACCTCTGATTCCCCAGCTCTGATTCGCCACCTCTGATTCCCCTTATCTGATTCCTCGCCACTGTTTCCCCGCCTCTGATTCCCCGCCTCTGATTCCCCATATCTCATTCCCCGCCTCTGATTCGCCAGCTATGATTCCCCGCCTCTGATTCCCCGCGTCTGATTCCCTGCCTCTGATTCCCCGCCTCTGATTCCACATCTTGGATTCACCACCTCTGTTTCCCCGCGTCTGATTCCCCGCCTCTGATTCCCCATCTCTGATTCCCCATCTCTGATTCCCCAATTCTGATTCCCCGCCTCTGATTCCCCAGCTCTGATTCCTCGCCTCTGATTCCCTTCCTCTGATTCCCAACCACTCATTCCCCACCTCTGATTTCCCATATTGATTCCCTGCGTCTGATTCCCCGCCTCTGATTCCCCAACTCTGATTCCCCGCCTCTGATTCCCCGTGTTTGATTCCCTGCCTCTGATTCTCGGCCTCTGATTCCCCATCTCTGATTCACCGCCTTTGATTCGCCAACTCTGATTCCCCATATCTGATTCCCCGCCTCTGTTTCCCCGCCTCTGATTCCCAGACTCTGATTCCCCAACTCTGATTCCCGGCCTCTTATTCCCGGCATCTGATTCAGGCCTCTGATTCCCGGCCTCTGATTCCCTGCTTCTGATTCTGATTCCCTGCCTCTGATTCCCCATCTCTGATTCCACACATCTGATTCCCTGCCTCTGATTCCCCACCTCTGATTCCCCATATCTGACTCCCCGCCTCTGTTTCCCCGCCTCTGATTCCCCGCCTCTGTTTCCCAATATCTAAGTCCCCGCCTCTGATTCCCCAACTCTGATTCCCCACCTCTGTTTCCCCAGCTCTGATTCCCCACCTCTGATTCCCCGCATCTGATTCCCTGCATCTGATTCCAAGCCTCTGATTCCCTGCCTCTGATTCCAAACCTCTGATTCCCCACCTCTGATTCCCCATATCTGAATCCCCGCCTCTGTTTCCCCGCCTCTGATTCCCCACCTCTGTTTCCCCATATCTGATTCCCGGCCTCTGTTTCCCCACCTCTGATTCCCCGCCTCTGATTCCCTGCCTCTGATTCCCCATCTCCGATTCCGCACATCTGATTCCCTGCCTCTGATTCCCCGCCTCTGATTCCCCGCCTCTGATTCCCCACCTCTGTTTCCCCATATCTGATTCCCGGCCTCTGTTTCCCCACCTCTGATTCCCCGCCTCTGATTCCCCACCTCTGATTCCCCATATCTGAATCCCCGCCTCTGTTTCCCCGCCTCTGATTCCCCACCTCTGTTTCCCCATATCTGATTCCCGGCCTCTGTTTCCCCACCTCTGATTCCCCGCCTCTGATTCCCTGCCTCTGATTCCCCATCTCCGATTCCGCACATCTGATTCCCTGCCTCTGATTCCCCGCCTCTGATTCCCCGCCTCTGATTCCCTGCCTCTGATTCCCAACCTCTGATTCCCCACCTCTGATTCCCCATATCTGATTCCCCGCCTCTGTTTCCCCGCCTCTGATTCCCCTCCTCTGATTCCCCAACTCTAATTCCCCACCTCTGATTCCCCATATCTGATTCCCCGCCTCTGTTTCCCCGCCTCTGATTCCCTGCCTCTGATTCCCAACCTCTGATTCCACACCTCTAATTCCCCATATCTGATTCCCCGCCTCTGTTTCTCCGCCTCTGATTCCCTGCCCCTGTTTCCCCATATCTGATTCCCTGCCTCTGATTCCCCAACTCTGATTCCCCGCCTCTGATTCCCCAGCTCTGATTCCCCGCCTCTGATTTCCCGTGTTTGATTCCCTGCCTCTGATTCCCCGCCTCTGATTCCCCATCTCTGATTCACCGCCTTTGATTCGCCACCTCTGATTCCACATATCTGATTCCCCACCTCTGTTTCCCCGCCTCTGATTCCCCGCCTCTGATTCTCCATATCTCATTCCCCGCCTCTGAATCCCCATATCTGATTCCCGGCCTCTTATTCCCAGCATCTGATTCCCGGCCTCTGATTCCCGGCCTCTGATTCCCCGCTTCTGATTCTGATTCCCTGCCTCTGATTCCCCATCTCTGATTCCGCACATCTGATTCCCTGCCTCTGATTCCCCACCTCTGATTCCCCATATCTGATATCCCGCCTCTGTTTCCCCGCCTCTGATTCCCCGCCTCTGTTTCCCCATATCTAATTCCCAACCTCTGATGCCCCAACTCTGATTCCCTGCCTCTGATTCCCCGCGTTCTATTCCCTGCCTCTGATTCCCCGCCTGTGATTCCCCATCTCTGGTTCACCACCTCTGATTCCCCACCTCTGATTCCCCATATCTAATTCCCCGCCTCTGTTTGCCCGCCTCTGATTCCCCGCCTCTGTTTCCCCATATCTGATTCCCTGCCTCTGATTCCCTGCCTCTGATTCCCCAGCTCAGATTCCCCGCCTTTGATTCCCCCGTCTGATTCCCAGCCTCTGAATCCCCGTGTCTGATTTCTTGCCTCTGATTCCCCGCCTCTGATTCCCCATCTCTGATTCACAGCCTCTGATTCCCCACCTCTGATTCCCCATCTCTGATTCCGCACATCTGATTTCCTGCCTCTGATTCCCCGACTCTGATCCCCACCTCTGATTCCCCAGCTCTGATTCCCCGCCTCTGATTTCCCGTGTTTGATTCCCTGCCTCTGATTCACCGCCTCTGATTCCCCATATCTCATTCCCCGCCTCTGATTCCCCATCTCTGATTCCCGGACTCTGATTCCCCACCTCTGATTCCCGGCCTCTTATTCCCGGAATCTGATTCCGGCCTCTGATTCCCGGCCTCTGATTCCCTGCTTCTGATTCCCCATCTCTGATTCCGCAAATCTAATTCCCTGCCTCTGATTCCCCACCTCTGATTCCCCATATCTGATTCCCCGCCTCTGTTTCCCGGCCTCTGATTCCCCGCTTCTGATTCTGATTCCCTGCCTCTGATTCCCCATCTCTGATTCCGCACATCTGATTCCCTGCCTCTGATTCCCCACCTCTGATTCCCCATATCTGATTTCCCGCCTCTGTTTCCCCGCCTCTGATTCCCCGCCTCTGTTTCCCCATATCTAATTCCCAACCTCTGATGCCCCAACTCTTATTCCCTGCCTCTGATTCCCCGCGTTCTATTCCCTGCCTCTGATTCCCCGCATGTGATTCCCCATCTCTGATTCACCACCTCTGATTCCCCACCTCTGATTCCCCAGCTCTGATTCCCCGCCTCTGATTTCCCGTGTTTGATTCCCTGCCTCTGATTCCCAGACTCTGATTCCCCATATCTGATTCCCCGCCTCTGAATCCCCAACTCTGATTCCCTGCCTCTGATTCCCCAGCTCTGATTCCCCGCCTTTGATACCCCCGTCTGATTCCAAGCCTCTGAAACCCCGTGTCTGATTTCTTGCCTCTGATTCCCCGCCTCTGATTCCCCATCTCTGATTCACAACCTCTGATTCCCCACCTCTGATTCCCCATCTCTGATTCCGCACATCTGATTCCCTGCCTCTGATTCCCCGACTCTGATCCCCACCTCTGATTCCCCAGCTCTGATTCCCCGCCTCTGATTCCCCAACTCTGATTCCCCGCCTCTGATTCCCCAGCTCTGATTCCCCGCCTCTGATTCCCCGTGTTTGATTCCCTGCCTCTGATTCCCCGCCTCTGATTCCCCATCTTTGATTCACCGCCTTTGATTCGCCACCTCTGATTCCCCATATCTGATTCCTCGCCTCTGTTTCCCCGCCTCTGATTCCCCGCCTCTGATTCCCCATATCTCATTCCCCGCCTCTGATTCCCCATCTCTGATTCCCGGACTCTGATTCCCCACCTCTGATTCCCGGCCTCTTATTCCCGGCATCTGATTCCGGCCTCTGATTCCCGGCCTCTGATTCCCTGCTTCTGATTCCCCATCTCTGATTCCGCAAATCTAATTCCCTGCCTCTGATTCCCCACCTCTGATTCCCCATATCTGATTCCCCGCATCTGTTTCCCCACCTCTGATTCCCCGCCTCTGTTTCCCCATATCTAAGTCCCCGCCTCTGATTCCCCACCTCTGATTCCCCGCATCTGATTCCCTGCATCTGATTCCAAGCCTCTGATTCCCTGCCTCTGATTCCAAACCTCTGATTCCCCACCTCTGATTCCCCATATCTGAATCCCCGCCTCTGTTTCCCCGCCTCTGATTCCCCACCTCTGTTTCCCCATATCTGATTCCCGGCCTCTGTTTCCCCACCTCTGATTCCCCGCCTCTGATTCCCTGCCTCTGATTCCCCATCTCCGATTCCGCACATCTGATTCCCTGCCTCTGATTCCCCGCCTCTGATTCCCCGCCTCTGATTCCCTGCCTCTGATTCCCAACCTCTGATTCCCCACCTCTGATTCCCCATATCTGATTCCCCGCCTCTGTTTCCCCGCCTCTGATTCCCCTCCTCTGATTCCCCAACTCTAATTCCCCACCTCTGATTCCCCATATCTGATTCCCCGCCTCTGTTTCCCCGCCTCTGATTCCCTGCCTCTGATTCCCAACCTCTGATTCCACACCTCTAATTCCCCATATCTGATTCCCCGCCTCTGTTTCTCCGCCTCTGATTCCCTGCCCCTGTTTCCCCATATCTGATTCCCTGCCTCTGATTCCCCAACTCTGATTCCCCGCCTCTGATTCCCCAGCTCTGATTCCCCGCCTCTGATTTCCCGTGTTTGATTCCCTGCCTCTGATTCCCCGCCTCTGATTCCCCATCTCTGATTCACCGCCTTTGATTCGCCACCTCTGATTCCACATATCTGATTCCCCACCTCTGTTTCCCCGCCTCTGATTCCCCGCCTCTGATTCTCCATATCTCATTCCCCGCCTCTGAATCCCCATATCTGATTCCCGGCCTCTTATTCCCAGCATCTGATTCCCTGCCTCTGATTCCCGGCCTCTGATTCCCCGCTTCTGATTCTGATTCCCTGCCTCTGATTCCCCATCTCTGATTCCGCATATCTGATTCCCTGCCTCTGATTCCCCACCTCTGATTCCCCATATCTGATATCCCGCCTCTGTTTCCCCGCCTCTGATTCCCCGCCTCTGTTTCCCCATATCTAATTCCCAACCTCTGATGCCCCAACTCTGATTCCCTGCCTCTGATTCCCCGCGTTCTATTCCCTGCCTCTGATTCCCCGCCTGTGATTCCCCATCTCTGGTTCACCACCTCTGATTCCCCACCTCTGATTCCCCATATCTAATTCCCCGCCTCTGTTTGCCCGCCTCTGATTCCCCGCCTCTGTTTCCCCATATCTGATTCCCTGCCTCTGAATCCCCAACTCTGATTCCCTGCCTCTGATTCCCCAGCTCAGATTCCCCGCCTTTGATTCCCCCGTCTGATTCCCAGCCTCTGAATCCCCGTGTCTGATTTCTTGCCTCTGATTCCCCGCCTCTGATTCCCCATCTCTGATTCACAGCCTCTGATTCCCCACCTCTGATTCCCCATCTCTGATTCCGCACATCTGATTCCCTGCCTCTGATTCCCCGACTCTGATCCCCACCTCTGATTCCCCAGCTCTGATTCCCCGCCTCTGATTTCCCGTGTTTGATTCCCTGCCTCTGATTCACCGCCTCTGATTCCCCATATCTCATTCCCCGCCTCTGATTCCCCATCTCTGATTCCCGGACTCTGATTCCCCACCTCTGATTCCCGGCCTCTTATTCCCGGCATCTGATTCCGGCCTCTGATTCCCGGCCTCTGATTCCCTGCTTCTGATTCCCCATCTCTGATTCCGCAAATCTAATTCCCTGCCTCTGATTCCCCACCTCTGATTCCCCATATCTGATTCCCCGCCTCTGTTTCCCGGCCTCTGATTCCCCGCTTCTGATTCTGATTCCCTGCCTCTGATTCCCCATCTCTGATTCCGCACATCTGATTCCCTGCCTCTGATTCCCCACCTCTGATTCCCCATATCTGATTTCCCGCCTCTGTTTCCCCGCCTCTGATTCCCCGCCTCTGTTTCCCCATATCTAATTCCCAACCTCTGATGCCCCAACTCTTATTCCCTGCCTCTGATTCCCCGCGTTCTATTCCCTGCCTCTGATTCCCCGCATGTGATTCCCCATCTCTGATTCACGACCTCTGATTCCCCACCTCTGATTCCCCAGCTCTGATTCCCCGCCTCTGATTTCCCGTGTTTGATTCCCTGCCTCTGATTCCCAGACTCTGATTCCCCATATCTGATTCCCCGCCTCTGAATCCCCAACTCTGATTCCCTGCCTCTGATTCCCCAGCTCTGATTCCCCGCCTTTGATACCCCCGTCTAATTCCCAGCCTCTGAAACCCCGTGTCTGATTTCTTGCCTCTGATTCCCCGCCTCTGATTCCCCATCTCTGATTCACAACCTCTGATTCCCCACCTCTGATTCCCCATCTCTGATTCCGCACATCTGATTCCCTGCCTCTGATTCCCCGACTCTGATCCCCACCTCTGATTCCCCAGCTCTGATTCCCCGCCTCTGATTCCCCAACTCTGATTCCCCGCCTCTGATTCCCCAGCTCTGATTCCCCGCCTCTGATTCCCCGTGTTTGATTCCCTGCCTCTGATTCCCCGCCTCTGATTCCCCATCTTTGATTCACCGCCTTTGATTCGCCACCTCTGATTCCCCATATCTGATTCCTCGCCTCTGTTTCCCCGCCTCTGATTCCCCGCCTCTGATTCCCCATATCTCATTCCCCGCCTCTGATTCCCCATCTCTGATTCCCGGACTCTGATTCCCCACCTCTGATTCCCCATCTCTGATTCCGCACATCTGATTCCCTGCCTCTGATTCCCCGACTCTGATCCCCACCTCTGATTACCCAGCTCTGATTCCCCGCCTCTGATTTCCCGTGTTTGATTCCCTGCCTCTGATTCCCCGCCTCTGATTCCCCATATGTCATTCCCCGCCTCTGATTCCCCATCTCTGATTCCCGGACTCTGATTCCCCACCTCTGATTCCCGGCCTCTTATTCCCGGCATCTGATTCCGGCCTCTGATTCCCGGCCTCTGATTCCCTGCTTCTGTTTCCCCATCTCTGATTCCGCAAATCTAATTCCCTGCCTCTGATTCCCCACCTCATATTCCCCATATCTGATTCCCCGCCTCTGTTTCCCGGCCTCTGATTCCCCGCTTCTGATTCTGATTCCCTGCCTCTGATTCCCCATCTCTGGTTCCGCACATCTGATTCCCTGCCTCTGATTCCCCACCTCTGATTCCCCATATCTGATTTCCCGCCTCTGTTTCCCCGACTCTGATTCCCCGCCTCTGTTTCCCCATTTCTAATTCCCAACCTCTGATGCCCCAACTCTGATTCCCTGCCTCTGATTCCCCGCGTTCTATTCCCTGCCTCTGATTCCCCGCATGTGATTCCCCATCTCTGATTCACCACCTCTGATTCCCCACCTCTGATTCCCCATATCTAATTTCCCGCCTCTGTTTGCCCGCCTCTGATTCCCCGCCTCTGTTTCCCCATATCTGATTCCCCGCCTCTGAATCCCCAACTCTGATTCCCTGCCTCTGATTCCCCAGCTCTGATTCCCCGCCTTTGATTCCCGCGTCTGATTCCCAGCCTCTGAAACCCCGTGTCTGATTTCTTGCCTATGATTCCCCGCCTCTGATTCCCCATCTCTGATTCACAGCCTCTGATTCCCCACCTCTGATTCCCCATCTCTGATTCCGCACATCTGATTCCCTGCCTCTGATTCCCCGACTCTGATCCCCACCTCTGATTCCCCAGCTCTGATTCCCCGCCTCTGATTTCCCGTGTTTGATTCCCTGCCTCTGATTCCCCGCCTCTGATTCCCCATATCTCATTTCCCACCTCTGATTCCCAATCTCTGATTCCGCACATCTGATTCCCTGCCTCTGATTCCCCGAATCTGATCCCCACCTCTGATTCCCCAGCTCTGATTCCCCGCCTCTGATCTCCCGTGTTTGATTCCCTGCCTCTGATTCCCAGACTCTGATTCCCCATATCTGATTCCCCGCCTCTGAATCCCCAACTCTGATTCCCTGCCTCTGATTCCCCAGCTCTGATTCCCCGCCTTTGATACCCCCGTCTGATTCCCAGCCTCTGAAACCCCGTGTCTGATTTCTTGCCTCTGATTCCCCGCCTCTGATTCCCCATCTCTGATTCACAGCCTCTGATTCCCCACCTCTGATTCCCCATCTCTGATTCCGCACATCTGATTCCCTGCCTCTGATTCCCCGACTCTGATCCCCACCACTGATTCCCCAGCTCTGATTCCCCGCCTCTGATTCCCCAACTCTGATTCCCCGCCTCTGATTCCCCAGCTCTGATTCCCCGCCTCTGATTCCCCGTGTTTGATTCCCTGCCTCTGATTCCCCATCTCTGATTCACCGCCTTTGATGCGCCACCTCTGATTCCCCATATCTGATTCCTCGCCTCTGTTTCCCCGCCTCTGATTCCCCGCCTCTGATTCCCCATATCTCATTCCCCGCCTCTGATTCCCCATCTCTGATTCCCGGACTCTGATTCCCCACCTCTGATTCCCGGCCTCTTATTCCCGGCATCTGATTCCGGCCTCTGATTCCCGGCCTCTGATTCCCTGCTTCTGATTCCCCATCTCTGATTCCGCAAATCTAATTCCCTGCCTCTGATTCCCCACCTCTGATTCCCCATATCTGATTCCCCGCCTCTGTTTCCCCGCCTCTGATTCCCCGCCTCTGTTTCCCCATATCTAAGTCCCCGCCTCTGATTCCCCAACTTTGATTCCCCACCTCTGATTCCCCAGCTCTGATTCGCCACCTCTGATTCCCCTTATCTGATTCCTCGCCACTGTTTCCCCGCCTCTGATTCCCCGCCTCTGATTCCCCATATCTCATTCCCCGCCTCTGATTCGCCAGCTATGATTCCCCGCCTCTGATTCCCCGCGTCTGATTCCCTGCCTCTGATTCCCCGCCTCTGATTCCACATCTTGGATTCACTACCTCTGTTTCCCCGCGTCTGATTCCCCGCCTCTGATTCCCCATCTCTGATTCCCCATCTCTGATTCCCCAATTCTGATTCCCCGCCTCTGATTCCCCAGCTCTGATTCCTCGCCTCTGATTCCCTTCCTCTGATTCCCAACCACTCATTCCCCACCTCTGATTTCCCATATTGATTCCCTGCGTCTGATTCCCCGCCTCTGATTCCCCAACTCTGATTCCCCGCCTCTGATTCCCCAGCTCTGATTCCCCGCCTCTGATTCCCCGTGTTTGATTCCCTGCCTCTGATTTTCGGCCTCTGATTTCCCATCTCTGATTCACCGCCTTTGATTCGCCACCTCTGATTCCCCATATCTGATTCCCCGCCTCTGTTTCCCCGCCTCTGATTCCCGGACTCTGATTCCCCAACTCTGATTCCCGGCCTCTTATTTCCGGCATCTGATTCAGGCCTCTGATTCCCGGCCTCTGATTCCCTGCTTCTGATTCTGATTCCCTGCCTCTGATTCCCCATCTCTGATTCCACACATCTGATTCCCTGCCTCTGATTCCCCTCCTCTGATTCCCAATATCTGACTCCCCGCCTCTGTTTCCCCGCCTCTGATTCCCCGCCTCTGTTTCCCAATATTTAAGTCGCCGCCTCTGATTCCCCAACTCTGATTCCCCACCTCTGTTTCCCCAGCTCTGATTCCCCGCCTCTGATTCCCCGCATCTGATTGCCTGCATCTGATTCCAAGCCTCTGATTCCCTGCCTCTGATTCCAAACCTCTGATTCCCCACCTCTGATTCCCCATATCTGAATCCCCGCCTCTGTTTCCCCGCCTCTGATTCCCCACCTCTGTTTCCCCATATCTGATTCCCGGCCTCTGTTTCCCCGCCTCTGATTCCCCGCCTCTGATTCCCTGCCTCTGATTCCCCATCTCCGATTCCGCACATCTGATTCCCTGCCTCTGATTCCCCGCCTCTGATTCCCCGCCTCTGATTCCCTGCCTCTGATTCCCAACCTCCGATTCCCCACCTCTGATTCCCCATATCTGATTCCCCGCCTCAGTTTCCCCGCCTCTGATTCCCCTCCTCTGATTCCCCAACTCTAATTCCCCGCCTCTGATTCCCCAGCTCTGATTCCCCGCCTCTGATTTCCCGTGTTTGATTCCCTGCCTCTGATTCCCCGCCTCTGATTCCCCATCTCTGATTCACCGCCTTTGATTCGCCACCTCTGATTCCACATATCTGATTCCCAACCTCTGTTTCCCCGCCTCTGATTCCCCGCCTCTGATTCTCCATATCTCATTCCCCGCCTCTGAATCCCCATCTCGGATTCCCGGACTCTGATTCCCCACCTCTGATTCCCGGCCTCTTATTCCCAGCATCTGATTCCCGGCCTCTGATTCCCGGCCTCTGATTCCCCGCTTCTGATTCTGATTCCCTGCCTCTGATTCCCCATCTCTGATTCAGCACATCTGATTCCCTGCCTCTGATTCCCCACCTCTGATTCCCCATATCTGATATCCCGCCTCTGTTTCCCCGCCTCTGATTCCCCGCCTCTGTTTCCCCATATCTAATTCCCAACCTCTGATGCCCCAACTCTGATTCCCTGCCTCTGATTCCCCGCGTTCTATTCCCTGCCTCTGATTCCCCGCCTGTGATTCCCCATCTCTGATTCACCACCTCTGATTCCCCACCTCTGATTCCCCATATCTAATTCCCCGCCTCTGTTTGCCCGCCTCTGATTCCCCGCCTCTGTTTCCCCATATCTGATTCCCCGCCTCTGAATCCCCAACTCTGATTCCCTGCCTCTGATTCCCCAACTCTGATTCTCCGCCTTTGATTCCCCCGTCTGATTCCCAGCCTCTGAAACCCCGTGTCTGATTTCTTGCCTCTGATTCCCCGCCTCTGATTCCCCATCTCTGATTCACAGCCTCTGATTCCCCACCTCTGATTCCCCATCTCTGATTCCGCACATCTGATTCCCTGCCTCTGATTCCCCGACTCTGATCCCCACCTCTGATTCCCCAGCTCTGATTCCCCGCCTCTGATTTCCCGTGTTTGATTCCCTGCCTCTGATTCCCCGCCTCTGATTCCCCATATCTCATTCCCCGCCTCTGATTCCCCATCTCTGATTCCCGGACTCTGATTCCCCACCTCTGATTCCCGGCCTCTTATTCCCGGCATCTGATTCCGGCCTCTGATTCCCGGCCTCTGATTCCCTGCTTCTGATTCCCCATCTCTGATTCCGCAAATCTAATTCCCTGCCTCTGATTCCCCACCTCTGATTCCCCATATCTGATGCCCCGCCTCTGTTTCCCGGCCTCTGATTCCCCGCTTCTGATTCTGATTCCCTGCCTCTGATTCCCCATCTCTGATTCCGCACATCTGATTCCCTGCCTCTGATTCCCCACCTCTGATTCCCCATATCTGATTTCCCGCCTCTGTTTCCCCGCCTCTGATTCCCCGCCTCTGTTTCCCCATATCTAATTCCCAACCTCTGATGCCCCAACTCTTATTCCCTGCCTCTGATTCCCCGCGTTCTATTCCCTGCCTCTGATTCCCCGCATGTGATTCCCCATCTCTGATTCACCACCTCTGATTCCCCACCTCTGATTCCCCAGCTCTGATTCCCCGCCTCTGATTTCCCGTGTTTGATTCCCTGCCTCTGATTCCCAGACTCTGATTCCCCATATCTGATTCCCCGCCTCTGAATCCCCAACTCTGATTCCCTGCCTCTGATTCCCCAGCTCTGATTCCCCGCCTTTGATACCCCCGTGTGATTCCCAGCCTCTGAAACCCCGTGTCTGATTTCTTGCCTCTGATTCCCCGCCTCTGATTCCACATCTCTGATTCACAACCTCTGATTCCCCACCTCTGATTCCCCATCTCTGATTCCGCACATTTGATTCCCTGCCTCTGATTCCCCGACTCTGATTCCCACCTCTGATTCCCCAGCTCTGATTCCCCGCCTCTGATTCCCCAACTCTGATTCCCCGCCTCTGATTCCCCGTGTTTGATTCCCTGCCTCTGATTCCCCGCCTCTGATTCCCCATCTTTGATTCACCGCCTTTGATTCGCCACCTCTGATTCCCCATATCTGATTCCTCGCCTCTGTTTCCCCGCCTCTGATTCCCCGCCTCTGATTCCCCATATCTCATTCCCCGCCTCTGATTCCCCATCTCTGATTCCCGGACTCTGATTCCCCACCTCTGATTCCCGGCCTCTTATTCCCGGCATCTGATTCCGGCCTCTGATTCCCGGCCTCTGATTCCCTGCTTCTGATTCCCCATCTCTGATTCCGCAAATCTAATTCCCTGCCTCTGATTCCCCACCTCTGATTCCCCATATCTGATTCCCCGCCTCTGTTTCCCCGCCTCTGATTCCCCGCCTCTGTTTCCCCATATCTAAGTCCCCGCCTCTGATTCCCCAACTTTGATTCCCCACCTCTGATTCCCCAGCTCTGATTCGCCACCTCTGATTCCCCTTATCTGATTCCTCGCCACTGTTTCCCCGCCTCTGATTCCCCGCCTCTGATTCCCCATATCTCATTCCCCGCCTCTGATTCGCCAGCTATGATTCCCCACCTCAGATTCCCCGCGTCTGATTCCCTGCCTCTGATTCCCCGCCTCTGATTCCACATCTCGGATTCACCACCTCTGTTTCCCCGCGTCTGATTCCCCGCCTCTGATTCCCCATCTCTGATTCCCCATCTCTGATTCCCCAATTCTGATTCCCCGCCTCTGATTCCCCAGCTCTGATTCCTCGCCTCTGATTCCCTTCCTCTGATTCCCAACCACTCATTCCCCACCTCTGATTTCCCATATTGATTTCCTGCGTCTGATTCCCCGCCTCTGATTCCCCAACTCTGATTCCCCGCCTCTGATTCCCCAGCTCTGATTCCCCGCCTCTGATTCCCCGTGTTTGATTCCCTGCCTCTGATTCTCGGCCTCTGATTCCCCATCACTGATTCACCGCCTTTGATTCGCCACCTCTGATTCCCCATATCTGATTCCCCGCCTCTGTTTCCCCGCCTCTGATTCCCAGACTCTGATTCCCCAACTCTGATTCCCGGCCTCTTATTCCCGGCATCTGATTCAGGCCTCTGATTCCCGGCCTCTGATTCCCTGCTTCTGATTCTGATTCCCTGCCTCTGATTCCCCATCTCTGATTCCACACATCTGATTCCCTGCCTCTGATTCCCCACCTCTGATTCCCCATATCTGACTCCCCGCCTCTGTTTCCCCGCCTCTGATTCCCCGCCTCTGTTTCCCAATATCTAAGTCCCCGCCTCTGATTCCCCAACTCTGATTCCCCACCTCTGTTTCCCCAGCTCTGATTCCCCACCTCTGATTCCCCGCATCTGATTCCCTGCATCTGATTCCAAGCCTCTGATTCCCTGCCTCTGATTCCAAACCTCTGATTCCCCACCTCTGATTCCCCATATCTGAATCCCCGCCTCTGTTTCCCCGCCTCTGATTCCCCACCTCTGTTTCCCCATATCTGATTCCCGGCCTCTGTTTCCCCACCTCTGATTCCCCGCCTCTGATTCCCTGCCTCTGATTCCCCATCTCCGATTCCGCACATCTGATTCCCTGCCTCTGATTCCCCGCCTCTGATTCCCCGCCTCTGATTCCCTGCCTCTGATTCCCAACCTCTGATTCCCCACCTCTGATTCCCCATATCTGATTCCCCGCCTCTGTTTCCCCGCCTCTGATTCCCCTCCTCTGATTCCCCAACTCTAATTCCCCACCTCTGATTCCCCATATCTGATTCCCCGCCTCTGTTTCCCCGCCTCTGATTCCCTGCCTCTGATTCCAAACCTCTGATTCCACACCTCTAATTCCCCATATCTGATTCCCCGCCTCTGTTTCTCCGCCTCTGATTCCCTGCCCCTGTTTCCCCATATCTGATTCCCTGCCTCTGATTCCCCAACTCTGATTCCCCGCCTCTGATTCCCCAGCTCTGATTCCCCGCCTCTGATTTCCCGTGTTTGATTCCCTGCCTCTGATTCCCCGCCTCTGATTCCCCATCTCTGATTCACCGCCTTTGATTCGCCACCTCTGATTCCACATATCTGATTCCCCACCTCTGTTTCCCCGCCTCTGATTCCCCGCCTCTGATTCTCCATATCTCATTCCCCGCCTCTGAATCCCCATATCTGATTCCCGGCCTCTTATTCCCAGCATCTGATTCCCTGCCTCTGATTCCCCAGCTCAGATTCCCCGCCTTTGATTCCCCCGTCTGATTCCCAGCCTCTGAATCCCCGTGTCTGATTTCTTGCCTCTGATTCCCCGCCTCTGATTTCCCATCTCTGATTCACAGCCTCTGATTCCCCACCTCTGATTCCCCATCTCTGATTCCGCACATCTGATTCCCTGCCTCTGATTCCCCGACTCTGATCCCCACCTCTGATTCCCCAGCTCTGATTCCCCGCCTCTGATTTCCCGTGTTTGATTCCCTGCCTCTGATTCACCGCCTCTGATTCCCCATATCTCATTCCCCGCCTCTGATTCCCCATCTCTGATTCCCGGACTCTGATTCCCCACCTCTGATTCCCGGCCTCTTATTCCCGGCATCTGATTCCGGCCTCTGATTCCCGGCCTCTGATTCCCTGCTTCTGATTCCCCATCTCTGATTCCCCATCTCTGATTCACGACCTCTGATTCCCCACCTCTGATTCCCCAGCTCTGATTCCCCGCCTCTGATTTCCGTGTTTGATTCCCTGCCTCTGATTCCCAGACTCTGATTCCCCATATCTGATTCCCCGCCTCTGAATCCCCAACTCTGATTCCCTGCCTCTGATTCCCCAGCTCTGATTCCCCGCCTTTGATACCCCCTTCTGATTCCCAGCCTCTGAAACCCCGTGTCTGATTTCTTGCCTCTGATTCCCCGCCTCTGATTCCCCATCTCTGATTCACAACCTCTGATTCCCCACCTCTGATTCCCCATCTCTGATTCCGCACATCTGATTCCCTGCCTCTGATTCCCCGACTCTGATCCCCACCTCTGATTCCCCAGCTCTGATTCCCCGCCTCTGATTTCCCAACTCTGATTCCCCGCCTCTGATTCCCCAGCTCTGATTCCCCGCCTCTGATTCCCCGTGTTTGATTCCCTGCCTCTGATTCCCCGCCTCTGATTCCCCATCTTTGATTCACCGCCTTTGATTCGCCACCTCTGATTCCCCATATCTGATTCCTCGCCTCTGTTTCCCCGCCTCTGATTCCCCGCCTCTGATTCCCCATATCTCATTCCCCGCCTCTGATTCCCCATCTCTGATTCCCGGACTCTGATTCCCCACCTCTGATTCCCGGCCTCTTATTCCCGGCATCTGATTCCGGCCTCTGATTCCCGGCCTCTGATTCCCTGCTTCTGATTCCCCATCTCTGATTCCGCAAATCTAATTCCCTGCCTCTGATTCCCCACCTCTGATTCCCCATATCAGATTCGTCGCATCTGTTTCCCCACCTCTGATTCCCCGCCTCTGTTTCCCCATATCTAAGTCCCCGCCTCTGATTCCCCAACTTTGATTCCCCACCTCTGATTCCCCAGCTCTGATTCGCCACCTCTGATTCCCCTTATCTGATTCCTCGCCACTGTTTCCCCGCCTCTGATTCCCCGCCTCTGATTCCCCATATCTCATTCCCCGCCTCTGATTCGCCAGCTATGATTCCCCGCCTCTGATTCCCCGCGTCTGATTCCCTGCCTCTGATTCCCCGCCTCTGATTCCACATCTTGGATTCACCACCTCTGTTTCCCCGCGTCTGATTCCCCGCCTCTGATTCCCCATCTCTGATTCCCCATCTCTGATTCCCCAATTCTGATTCCCCGCCTCTGATTCCCCAGCTCTGATTCCTCGCCTCTGATTCCCTTCCTCTGATTCCCAACCACTCATTCCCCACCTCTGATTTCCCATATTGATTCCCTGCGTCTGATTCCCCGCCTCTGATTCCCCAACTCTGATTCCCCGCCTCTGATTCCCCGTGTTTGATTCCCTGCCTCTGATTCTCGGCCTCTGATTCCCCATCTCTGATTCACCGCCTTTGATTCGCCAACTCTGATTCCCCATATCTGATTCCCCGCCTCTGTTTCCCCGCCTCTGATTCCCAGACTCTGATTCCCCAACTCTGATTCCCGGCCTCTTATTCCCGGCATCTGATTCAGGCCTCTGATTCCCGGCCTCTGATTCCCTGCTTCTGATTCTGATTCCCTGCCTCTGATTCCCCATCTCTGATTCCACACATCTGATTCCCTGCCTCTGATTCCCCACCTCTGATTCCCCATATCTGACTCCCCGCCTCTGTTTCCCCGCCTCTGATTCCCCGCCTCTGTTTCCCAATATCTAAGTCCCCGCCTCTGATTCCCCAACTCTGATTCCCCACCTCTGTTTCCCCAGCTCTGATTCCCCACCTCTGATTCCCCGCATCTGATTCCCTGCATCTGATTCCAAGCCTCTGATTCCCTGCCTCTGATTCCAAACCTCTGATTCCCCACCTCTGATTCCCCATATCTGAATCCCCGCCTCTGTTTCCCCGCCTCTGATTCCCCACCTCTGTTTCCCCATATCTGATTCCCGGCCTCTGTTTCCCCACCTCTGATTCCCCGCCTCTGATTCCCTGCCTCTGATTCCCCATCTCCGATTCCGCACATCTGATTCCCTGCCTCTGATTCCCCGCCTCTGATTCCCCGCCTCTGATTCCCTGCCTCTGATTCCCAACCTCTGATTCCCCACCTCTGATTCCCCATATCTGATTCCCCGCCTCTGTTTCCCCGCCTCTGATTCCCCTCCTCTGATTCCCCAACTCTAATTCCCCACCTCTGATTCCCCATATCTGATTCCCCGCCTCTGTTTCCCCGCCTCTGATTCCCTGCCTCTGATTCCCAACCTCTGATTCCACACCTCTAATTCCCCATATCTGATTCCCCGCCTCTGTTTCTCCGCCTCTGATTCCCTGCCCCTGTTTCCCCATATCTGATTCCCTGCCTCTGATTCCCCAACTCTGATTCCCCGCCTCTGATTCCCCAGCTCTGATTCCCCGCCTCTGATTTCCCGTGTTTGATTCCCTGCCTCTGATTCCCCGCCTCTGATTCCCCATCTCTGATTCACCGCCTTTGATTCGCCACCTCTGATTCCACATATCTGATTCCCCACCTCTGTTTCCCCGCCTCTGATTCCCCGCCTCTGATTCTCCATATCTCATTCCCCGCCTCTGAATCCCCATATCTGATTCCCGGCCTCTTATTCCCAGCATCTGATTCCCGGCCTCTGATTCCCGGCCTCTGATTCCCCGCTTCTGATTCTGATTCCCTGCCTCTGATTCCCCATCTCTGATTCCGCACATCTGATTCCCTGCCTCTGATTCCCCACCTCTGATTCCCCATATCTGATATCCCGCCTCTGTTTCCCCGCCTCTGATTCCCCGCCTCTGTTTCCCCATATCTAATTCCCAACCTCTGATGCCCCAACTCTGATTCCCTGCCTCTGATTCCCCGCGTTCTATTCCCTGCCTCTGATTCCCCGCCTGTGATTCCCCATCTCTGGTTCACCACCTCTGATTCCCCACCTCTGATTCCCCATATCTAATTCCCCGCCTCTGTTTGCCCGCCTCTGATTCCCCGCCTCTGTTTCCCCATATCTGATTCCCTGCCTCTGAATCCCCAACTCTGATTCCCTGCCTCTGATTCCCCAGCTCAGATTCCCCGCCTTTGATTCCCCCGTCTGATTCCCAGCCTCTGAATCCCCGTGTCTGATTTCTTGCCTCTGATTCCCCGCCTCTGATTCCCCATCTCTGATTCACAGCCTCTGATTCCCCACCTCTGATTCCCCATCTCTGATTCCGCACATCTGATTCCCTGCCTCTGATTCTCCGACTCTGATCCCCACCTCTGATTCCCCAGCTCTGATTCCCCGCCTCTGATTTCCCGTGTTTGATTCCCTGCCTCTGATTCACCGCCTCTGATTCCCCATATCTCATTCCCCGCCTCTGATTCCCCATCTCTGATTCCCGGACTCTGATTCCCCACCTCTGATTCCCGGCCTCTTATTCCCGGCATCTGATTCCGGCCTCTGATTCCCGGCCTCTGATTCCCTGCTTCTGATTCCCCATCTCTGATTCCGCAAATCTAATTCCCTGCCTCTGATTCCCCACCTCTGATTCCCCATATCTGATTCCCCGCCTCTGTTTCCCGGCCTCTGATTCCCCGCTTCTGATTCTGATTCCCTGCCTCTGATTCCCCATCTCTGATTCCGCACATCTGATTCCCTGCCTCTGATTCCCCACCTCTGATTCCCCATATCTGATTTCCCGCCTCTGTTTCCCCGCCTCTGATTCCCCGCCTCTGTTTCCCCATATCTAATTCCCAACCTCTGATGCCCCAACTCTTATTCCCTGCCTCTGATTCCCCGCGTTCTATTCCCTGCCTCTGATTCCCCGCATGTGATTCCCCATCTCTGATTCACGACCTCTGATTCCCCACCTCTGATTCCCCAGCTCTGATTCCCCGCCTCTGATTTCCCGTGTTTGATTCCCTGCCTCTGATTCCCAGACTCTGATTCCCCATATCTGATTCCCCGCCTCTGAATCCCCAACTCTGATTCCCTGCCTCTGATTCCCCAGCTCTGATTCCCCGCCTTTGATACCCCCGTCTGATTCCCAGCCTCTGAAACCCCGTGTCTGATTTCTTGCCTCTGATTCCCCGCCTCAGATTCCCCATCTCTGATTCACAACCTCTGATTCCCCACCTCTGATTCCCCATCTCTGATTCCGCACATCTGATTCCCTGCCTCTGATTCCCCGACTCTGATCCCCACCTCTGATTCCCCAGCTCTGATTCCCCGCCTCTGATTCCCCAACTCTGATTCCCCGCCTCTGATTCCCCAGCTCTGATTCCCCGCCTCTGATTCCCCGTGTTTGATTCCCTGCCTCTGATTCCCCGCCTCTGATTCCCCATCTTTGATTCACCGCCTTTGATTCGCCACCTCTGATTCCCCATATCTGATTCCTCGCCTCTGTTTCCCCGCCTCTGATTCCCCGCCTCTGATTCCCCATATCTCATTCCCCGCCTCTGATTCCCCATCTCTGATTCCCGGACTCTGATTCCCCACCTCTGATTCCCGGCCTCTTATTCCCGGCATCTGATTCCGGCCTCTGATTCCCGGCCTCTGATTCCCTGCTTCTGATTCCCCATCTCTGATTCCGCAAATCTAATTCCCTGCCTCTGATTCCCCACCTCTGATTCCCCATATCTGATTCCCCGCATCTGTTTCCCCACCTCTGATTCCCCGCCTCTGTTTCCCCATATCTAAGTCCCCGCCTCTGATTCCCCACCTCTGATTCCCCGCATCTGATTCCCTGCATCTGATTCCAAGCCTCTGATTCCCTGCCTCTGATTCCAAACCTCTGATTCCCCACCTCTGATTCCCCATATCTGAATCCCCGCCTCTGTTTCCCCGCCTCTGATTCCCCACCTCTGTTTCCCCATATCTGATTCCCGGCCTCTGTTTCCCCACCTCTGATTCCCCGCCTCTGATTCCCTGCCTCTGATTCCCCATCTCCGATTCCGCACATCTGATTCCCTGCCTCTGATTCCCCGCCTCTGATTCCCCGCCTCTGATTCCCTGCCTCTGATTCCCAACCTCTGATT
The DNA here is from genome assembly GCF_036971445.1 of Narcine bancroftii. Classification (NCBI taxonomy): domain Eukaryota; kingdom Metazoa; phylum Chordata; class Chondrichthyes; order Torpediniformes; family Narcinidae; genus Narcine; species Narcine bancroftii. The sequence continues at coordinate 111,807,356 of NC_091475.1, forward strand.
CCCCACCTCTGATTCCCCATATCTGATTCCCCGCCTCTGTTTCCCCGCCTCTGATTCCCCTCCTCTGATTCCCCAACTCTAATTCCCCACCTCTGATTCCCCATATCTGATTCCCCGCCTCTGTTTCCCCGCCTCTGATTCCCTGCCTCTGATTCCCAACCTCTGATTCCACACCTCTAATTCCCCATATCTGATTCCCCGCCTCTGTTTCTCCGCCTCTGATTCCCTGCCCCTGTTTCCCCATATCTGATTCCCTGCCTCTGATTCCCCAACTCTGATTCCCCGCCTCTGATTCCCCAGCTCTGATTCCCCGCCTCTGATTTCCCGTGTTTGATTCCCTGCCTCTGATTCCCCGCCTCTGATTCCCCATCTCTGATTCACCGCCTTTGATTCGCCACCTCTGATTCCACATATCTGATTCCCCACCTCTGTTTCCCCGCCTCTGATTCCCCGCCTCTGATTCTCCATATCTCATTCCCCGCCTCTGAATCCCCATATCTGATTCCCGGCCTCTTATTCCCAGCATCTGATTCCCGGCCTCTGATTCCCGGCCTCTGATTCCCCGCTTCTGATTCTGATTCCCTGCCTCTGATTCCCCATCTCTGATTCCGCATATCTGATTCCCTGCCTCTGATTCCCCACCTCTGATTCCCCATATCTGATATCCCGCCTCTGTTTCCCCGCCTCTGATTCCCCGCCTCTGTTTCCCCATATCTAATTCCCAACCTCTGATGCCCCAACTCTGATTCCCTGCCTCTGATTCCCCGCGTTCTATTCCCTGCCTCTGATTCCCCGCCTGTGATTCCCCATCTCTGGTTCACCACCTCTGATTCCCCACCTCTGATTCCCCATATCTAATTCCCCGCCTCTGTTTGCCCGCCTCTGATTCCCCGCCTCTGTTTCCCCATATCTGATTCCCTGCCTCTGAATCCCCAACTCTGATTCCCTGCCTCTGATTCCCCAGCTCAGATTCCCCGCCTTTGATTCCCCCGTCTGATTCCCAGCCTCTGAATCCCCGTGTCTGATTTCTTGCCTCTGATTCCCCGCCTCTGATTCCCCATCTCTGATTCACAGCCTCTGATTCCCCACCTCTGATTCCCCATCTCTGATTCCGCACATCTGATTCCCTGCCTCTGATTCCCCGACTCTGATCCCCACCTCTGATTCCCCAGCTCTGATTCCCCGCCTCTGATTTCCCGTGTTTGATTCCCTGCCTCTGATTCACCGCCTCTGATTCCCCATATCTCATTCCCCGCCTCTGATTCCCCATCTCTGATTCCCGGACTCTGATTCCCCACCTCTGATTCCCGGCCTCTTATTCCCGGCATCTGATTCCGGCCTCTGATTCCCGGCCTCTGATTCCCTGCTTCTGATTCCCCATCTCTGATTCCGCAAATCTAATTCCCTGCCTCTGATTCCCCACCTCTGATTCCCCATATCTGATTCCCCGCCTCTGTTTCCCGGCCTCTGATTCCCCGCTTCTGATTCTGATTCCCTGCCTCTGATTCCCCATCTCTGATTCCGCACATCTGATTCCCTGCCTCTGATTCCCCACCTCTGATTCCCCATATCTGATTTCCCGCCTCTGTTTCCCCGCCTCTGATTCCCCGCCTCTGTTTCCCCATATCTAATTCCCAACCTCTGATGCCCCAACTCTTATTCCCTGCCTCTGATTCCCCGCGTTCTATTCCCTGCCTCTGATTCCCCGCATGTGATTCCCCATCTCTGATTCACGACCTCTGATTCCCCACCTCTGATTCCCCAGCTCTGATTCCCCGCCTCTGATTTCCCGTGTTTGATTCCCTGCCTCTGATTCCCAGACTCTGATTCCCCATATCTGATTCCCCGCCTCTGAATCCCCAACTCTGATTCCCTGCCTCTGATTCCCCAGCTCTGATTCCCCGCCTTTGATACCCCCGTCTGATTCCCAGCCTCTGAAACCCCGTGTCTGATTTCTTGCCTCTGATTCCCCGCCTCTGATTCCCCATCTCTGATTCACAACCTCTGATTCCCCACCTCTGATTCCCCATCTCTGATTCCGCACATCTGATTCCCTGCCTCTGATTCCCCGACTCTGATCCCCACCTCTGATTCCCCAGCTCTGATTCCCCGCCTCTGATTCCCCAACTCTGATTCCCCGCCTCTGATTCCCCAGCTCTGATTCCCCGCCTCTGATTCCCAGTGTTTGATTCCCTGCCTCTGATTCCCCGCCTCTGATTCCCCATCTTTGATTCACCGCCTTTGATTCGCCACCTCTGATTCCCCATATCTGATTCCTCGCCTCTGTTTCCCCGCCTCTGATTCCCCGCCTCTGATTCCCCATATCTCATTCCCCGCCTCTGATTCCCCATCTCTGATTCCCGGACTCTGATTCCCCACCTCTGATTCCCGGCCTCTTATTCCCGGCATCTGATTCCGGCCTCTGATTCCCGGCCTCTGATTCCCTGCTTCTGATTCCCCATCTCTGATTCCGCAAATCTAATTCCCTGCCTCTGATTCCCCACCTCTGATTCCCCATATCTGATTCCCCGCATCTGTTTCCCCACCTCTGATTCCCCGCCTCTGTTTCCCCATATCTAAGTCCCCGCCTCTGATTCCCCACCTCTGATTCCCCGCATCTGATTCCCTGCATCTGATTCCAAGCCTCTGATTCCCTGCCTCTGATTCCAAACCTCTGATTCCCCACCTCTGATTCCCCATATCTGAATCCCCGCCTCTGTTTCCCCGCCTCTGATTCCCCACCTCTGTTTCCCCATATCTGACTCCCGGCCTCTGTTTCCCCACCTCTGATTCCCCGCCTCTGATTCCCTGCCTCTGATTCCCCATCTCTGATTCCGCACATCTGATTCCCTGCCTCTGATTCCCCGCCTCTGATTCCCCGCCTCTGATTCCCTGCCTCTGATTCCCAACCTCTGATTCCCCACCTCTGATTCCCCATATCTGATTCCCCGCCTCTGTTTCCCCGCCTCTGATTCCCCTCCTCTGATTCCCCAACTCTAATTCCCCACCTCTGATTCCCCATATCTGATTCCCCGCCTCTGTTTCCCCGCCTCTGATTCCCTGCCTCTGATTCCCAACCTCTGATTCCACACCTCTAATTCCCCATATCTGATTCCCCGCCTCTGTTTCTCCGCCTCTGATTCCCTGCCCCTGTTTCCCCATATCTGATTCCCTGCCTCTGATTCCCCAACTCTGATTCCCCGCCTCTGATTCCCCAGCTCTGATTCCCCGCCTCTGATTTCCCGTGTTTGATTCCCTGCCTCTGATTCCCCGCCTCTGATTCCCCATCTCTGATTCACCGCCTTTGATTCGCCACCTCTGATTCCACATATCTGATTCCCCACCTCTGTTTCCCCGCCTCTGATTCCCCGCCTCTGATTCTCCATATCTCATTCCCCGCCTCTGAATCCCCATATCTGATTCCCGGCCTCTTATTCCCAGCATCTGATTCCCGGCCTCTGATTCCCGGCCTCTGATTCCCCGCTTCTGATTCTGATTCCCTGCCTCTGATTCCCCATCTCTGATTCCGCACATCTGATTCCCTGCCTCTGATTCCCCACCTCTGATTCCCCATATCTGATATCCCGCCTCTGTTTCCCCGCCTCTGATTCCCCGCCTCTGTTTCCCCATATCTAATTCCCAACCTCTGATGCCCCAACTCTGATACCCTGCCTCTGATTCCCCGCGTTCTATTCCCTGCCTCTGATTCCCCGCCTGTGATTCCCCATCTCTGGTTCACCACCTCTGATTCCCCACCTCTGATTCCCCATATCTAATTCCCCGCCTCTGTTTGCCCGCCTCTGATTCCCCGCCTCTGTTTCCCCATATCTGATTCCCTGCCTCTGAATCCCCAACTCTGATTCCCTGCCTCTGATTCCCCAGCTCAGATTCCCCGCCTTTGATTCCCCCGTCTGATTCCCAGCCTCTGAATCCCCGTGTCTGATTTCTTGCCTCTGATTCCCCGCCTCTGATTCCCCATCTCTGATTCACAGCCTCTGATTCCCCACCTCTGATTCCCCATCTCTGATTCCGCACATCTGATTCCCTGCCTCTGATTCCCCGACTCTGATCCCCACCTCTGATTCCCCAGCTCTGATTCCCCGCCTCTGATTTCCCGTGTTTGATTCCCTGCCTCTGATTCACCGCCTCTGATTCCCCATATCTCATTCCCCGCCTCTGATTCCCCATCTCTGATTCCCGGACTCTGATTCCCCACCTCTGATTCCCGGCCTCTTATTCCCGGCATCTGATTCCGGCCTCTGATTCCCGGCCTCTGATTCCCTGCTTCTGATTCCCCATCTCTGATTCCGCAAATCTAATTCCCTGCCTCTGATTCCCCACCTCTGATTCCCCATATCTGATTCCCCGCCTCTGTTTCCCGGCCTCTGATTCCCCGCTTCTGATTCTGATTCCCTGCCTCTGATTCCCCATCTCTGATTCCGCACATCTGATTCCCTGCCTCTGATTCCCCACCTCTGATTCCCCATATCTGATTTCCCCCCTCTGTTTCCCCGCCTCTGATTCCCCGCCTCTGTTTCCCCATATCTAATTCCCAACCTCTGATGCCCCAACTCTTATTCCCTGCCTCTGATTCCCCGCGTTCTATTCCCTGCCTCTGATTCCCCGCATGTGATTCCCCATCTCTGATTCACGACCTCTGATTCCCCACCTCTGATTCCCCAGCTCTGATTCCCCGCCTCTGATTTCCCGTGTTTCATTCCCTGCCTCTGATTCCCAGACTCTGATTCCCCATATCTGATTCCCCGCCTCTGAATCCCCAACTCTGATTCCCTGCCTCTGATTCCCCAGCTCTGATTCCCCGCCTTTGATACCCCCGTCTGATTCCCAGCCTCTGAAACCCCGTGTCTGATTTCTTGCCTCTGATTCCCCGCCTCTGATTCCCCATCTCTGATTCACAACCTCTGATTCCCCACCTCTGATTCCCCATCTCTGATTCCGCACATCTGATTCCCTGCCTCTGATTCCCCGACTCTGATCCCCACCTCTGATTCCCCAGCTCTGATTCCCCGCCTCTGATTCCCCAACTCTGATTCCCCGCCTCTGATTCCCCAGCTCTGATTCCCCGCCTCTGATTCCCCGTGTTTGATTCCCTGCCTCTGATTCCCCGCCTCTGATTCCCCATCTTTGATTCACCGCCTTTGATTCGCCACCTCTGATTCCCCATATCTGATTCCTCGCCTCTGTTTCCCCGCCTCTGATTCCCCGCCTCTGATTCCCCATATCTCATTCCCCGCCTCTGATTCCCCATCTCTGATTCCCGGACTCTGATTCCCCACCTCTGATTCCCGGCCTCTTATTCCCGGCATCTGATTCCGGCCTCTGATTCCCGGCCTCTGATTCCCTGCTTCTGATTCCCCATCTCTGATTCCGCAAATCTAATTCCCTGCCTCTGATTCCCCACCTCTGATTCCCCATATCTGATTCCCCGCATCTGTTTCCCCACCTCTGATTCCCCGCCTCTGTTTCCCCATATCTAAGTCCCCGCCTCTGATTCCCCAACTTTGATTCCCCACCTCTGATTCCCCAGCTCTGATTCGCCACCTCTGATTCCCCTTATCTGATTCCTCGCCACTGTTTCCCCGCCTCTGATTCCCCGCCTCTGATTCCCCATATCTCATTCCCCGCCTCTGATTCGCCAGCTATGATTCCCCGCCTCTGATTCCCCGCGTCTGATTCCCTGCCTCTGATTCCCCGCCTCTGATTCCACATCTTGGATTCACCACCTCTGTTTCCCCGCGTCTGATTCCCCGCCTCTGATTCCCCATCTCTGATTCCCCATCTCTGATTCCCCAATTCTGATTCCCCGCCTCTGATTCCCCAGCTCTGATTCCTCGCCTCTGATTCCCTTCCTCTGATTCCCAACCACTCATTCCCCACCTCTGATTTCCCATATTGATTCCCTGCGTCTGATTCCCCGCCTCTGATTCCCCAACTCTGATTCCCCGCCTCTGATTCCCCGTGTTTGATTCCCTGCCTCTGATTCTCGGCCTCTGATTCCCCATCTCTGATTCACCGCCTTTGATTCGCCAACTCTGATTCCCCATATCTGATTCCCCGCCTCTGTTTCCCCGCCTCTGATTCCCAGACTCTGATTCCCCAACTCTGATTCCCGGCCTCTTATTCCCGGCATCTGATTCAGGCCTCTGATTCCCGGCCTCTGATTCCCTGCTTCTGATTCTGATTCCCTGCCTCTGATTCCCCATCTCTGATTCCCCATATCTGATTCCCCGCATCTGTTTCCCCACCTCTGATTCCCCGCCTCTGTTTCCCCATATCTAAGTCCCCGCCTCTGATTCCCCACCTCTGATTCCCCGCATCTGATTCCCTGCATCTGATTCCAAGCCTCTGATTCCCTGCCTCTGATTCCAAACCTCTGATTCCCCACCTCTGATTCCCCATATCTGAATCCCCGCCTCTGTTTCCCCGCCTCTGATTCCCCACCTCTGTTTCCCCATATCTGACTCCCGGCCTCTGTTTCCCCACCTCTGATTCCCCGCCTCTGATTCCCTGCCTCTGATTCCCCATCTCTGATTCCGCACATCTGATTCCCTGCCTCTGATTCCCCGCCTCTGATTCCCCGCCTCTGATTCCCTGCCTCTGATTCCCAACCTCTGATTCCCCACCTCTGATTCCCCATATCTGATTCCCCGCCTCTGTTTCCCCGCCTCTGATTCCCCTCCTCTGATTCCCCAACTCTAATTCCCCACCTCTGATTCCCCATATCTGATTCCCCGCCTCTGTTTCCCCGCCTCTGATTCCCTGCCTCTGATTCCCAACCTCTGATTCCACACCTCTAATTCCCCATATCTGATTCCCCGCCTCTGTTTCTCCGCCTCTGATTCCCTGCCCCTGTTTCCCCATATCTGATTCCCTGCCTCTGATTCCCCAACTCTGATTCCCCGCCTCTGATTCCCCAGCTCTGATTCCCCGCCTCTGATTTCCCGTGTTTGATTCCCTGCCTCTGATTCCCCGCCTCTGATTCCCCATCTCTGATTCACCGCCTTTGATTCGCCACCTCTGATTCCACATATCTGATTCCCCACCTCTGTTTCCCCGCCTCTGATTCCCCGCCTCTGATTCTCCATATCTCATTCCCCGCCTCTGAATCCCCATATCTGATTCCCGGCCTCTTATTCCCAGCATCTGATTCCCGGCCTCTGATTCCCGGCCTCTGATTCCCCGCTTCTGATTCTGATTCCCTGCCTCTGATTCCCCATCTCTGATTCCGCACATCTGATTCCCTGCCTCTGATTCCCCACCTCTGATTCCCCATATCTGATATCCCGCCTCTGTTTCCCCGCCTCTGATTCCCCGCCTCTGTTTCCCCATATCTAATTCCCAACCTCTGATGCCCCAACTCTGATACCCTGCCTCTGATTCCCCGCGTTCTATTCCCTGCCTCTGATTCCCCGCCTGTGATTCCCCATCTCTGGTTCACCACCTCTGATTCCCCACCTCTGATTCCCCATATCTAATTCCCCGCCTCTGTTTGCCCGCCTCTGATTCCCCGCCTCTGTTTCCCCATATCTGATTCCCTGCCTCTGAATCCCCAACTCTGATTCCCTGCCTCTGATTCCCCAGCTCAGATTCCCCGCCTTTGATTCCCCCGTCTGATTCCCAGCCTCTGAATCCCCGTGTCTGATTTCTTGCCTCTGATTCCCCGCCTCTGATTCCCCATCTCTGATTCACAGCCTCTGATTCCCCACCTCTGATTCCCCATCTCTGATTCCGCACATCTGATTCCCTGCCTCTGATTCCCCGACTCTGATCCCCACCTCTGATTCCCCAGCTCTGATTCCCCGCCTCTGATTTCCCGTGTTTGATTCCCTGCCTCTGATTCACCGCCTCTGATTCCCCATATCTCATTCCCCGCCTCTGATTCCCCATCTCTGATTCCCGGACTCTGATTCCCCACCTCTGATTCCCGGCCTCTTATTCCCGGCATCTGATTCCGGCCTCTGATTCCCGGCCTCTGATTCCCTGCTTCTGATTCCCCATCTCTGATTCCGCAAATCTAATTCCCTGCCTCTGATTCCCCACCTCTGATTCCCCATATCTGATTCCCCGCCTCTGTTTCCCGGCCTCTGATTCCCCGCTTCTGATTCTGATTCCCTGCCTCTGATTCCCCATCTCTGATTCCGCACATCTGATTCCCTGCCTCTGATTCCCCACCTCTGATTCCCCATATCTGATTTCCCCCCTCTGTTTCCCCGCCTCTGATTCCCCGCCTCTGTTTCCCCATATCTAATTCCCAACCTCTGATGCCCCAACTCTTATTCCCTGCCTCTGATTCCCCGCGTTCTATTCCCTGCCTCTGATTCCCCGCATGTGATTCCCCATCTCTGATTCACGACCTCTGATTCCCCACCTCTGATTCCCCAGCTCTGATTCCCCGCCTCTGATTTCCCGTGTTTCATTCCCTGCCTCTGATTCCCAGACTCTGATTCCCCATATCTGATTCCCCGCCTCTGAATCCCCAACTCTGATTCCCTGCCTCTGATTCCCCAGCTCTGATTCCCCGCCTTTGATACCCCCGTCTGATTCCCAGCCTCTGAAACCCCGTGTCTGATTTCTTGCCTCTGATTCCCCGCCTCTGATTCCCCATCTCTGATTCACAACCTCTGATTCCCCACCTCTGATTCCCCATCTCTGATTCCGCACATCTGATTCCCTGCCTCTGATTCCCCGACTCTGATCCCCACCTCTGATTCCCCAGCTCTGATTCCCCGCCTCTGATTCCCCAACTCTGATTCCCCGCCTCTGATTCCCCAGCTCTGATTCCCCGCCTCTGATTCCCCGTGTTTGATTCCCTGCCTCTGATTCCCCGCCTCTGATTCCCCATCTTTGATTCACCGCCTTTGATTCGCCACCTCTGATTCCCCATATCTGATTCCTCGCCTCTGTTTCCCCGCCTCTGATTCCCCGCCTCTGATTCCCCATATCTCATTCCCCGCCTCTGATTCCCCATCTCTGATTCCCGGACTCTGATTCCCCACCTCTGATTCCCGGCCTCTTATTCCCGGCATCTGATTCCGGCCTCTGATTCCCGGCCTCTGATTCCCTGCTTCTGATTCCCCATCTCTGATTCCGCAAATCTAATTCCCTGCCTCTGATTCCCCACCTCTGATTCCCCATATCTGATTCCCCGCATCTGTTTCCCCACCTCTGATTCCCCGCCTCTGTTTCCCCATATCTAAGTCCCCGCCTCTGATTCCCCAACTTTGATTCCCCACCTCTGATTCCCCAGCTCTGATTCGCCACCTCTGATTCCCCTTATCTGATTCCTCGCCACTGTTTCCCCGCCTCTGATTCCCCGCCTCTGATTCCCCATATCTCATTCCCCGCCTCTGATTCGCCAGCTATGATTCCCCGCCTCTGATTCCCCGCGTCTGATTCCCTGCCTCTGATTCCCCGCCTCTGATTCCACATCTTGGATTCACCACCTCTGTTTCCCCGCGTCTGATTCCCCGCCTCTGATTCCCCATCTCTGATTCCCCATCTCTGATTCCCCAATTCTGATTCCCCGCCTCTGATTCCCCAGCTCTGATTCCTCGCCTCTGATTCCCTTCCTCTGATTCCCAACCACTCATTCCCCACCTCTGATTTCCCATATTGATTCCCTGCGTCTGATTCCCCGCCTCTGATTCCCCAACTCTGATTCCCCGCCTCTGATTCCCCGTGTTTGATTCCCTGCCTCTGATTCTCGGCCTCTGATTCCCCATCTCTGATTCACCGCCTTTGATTCGCCAACTCTGATTCCCCATATCTGATTCCCCGCCTCTGTTTCCCCGCCTCTGATTCCCAGACTCTGATTCCCCAACTCTGATTCCCGGCCTCTTATTCCCGGCATCTGATTCAGGCCTCTGATTCCCGGCCTCTGATTCCCTGCTTCTGATTCTGATTCCCTGCCTCTGATTCCCCATCTCTGATTCCACACATCTGATTCCCTGCCTCTGATTCCCCACCTCTGATTCCCCATATCTGACTCCCCGCCTCTGTTTCCCCGCCTCTGATTCCCCGCCTCTGTTTCCCAATATCTAAGTCCCCGCCTCTGATTCCCCAACTCTGATTCCCCACCTCTGTTTCCCCAGCTCTGATTCCCCGCCTCTGATTCCCCGTATCTGATTCCCTGCATCTGATTCCAAGCCTCTGATTCCCTGCCTCTGATTCCAAACCTCTGATTCCCCACCTCTGATTCCCCATATCTGAATCCCCGCCTCTGTTTCCCCGCCTCTGATTCCCCACCTCTGTTTCCCCATATCTGATTCCCGGCCTCTGTTTCCCCGCCTCTGATTCCCCGCCTCTGATTCCCTGCCTCTGATTCCCCATCTCCGATTCCGCACATCTGATTCCCTGCCTCTGATTCCCCGCCTCTGATTCCCCGCCTCTGATTCCCTGCCTCTGATTCCCAACCTCTGATTCCCCACCTCTGATTCCCCATATCTGATTCCCCGCCTCTGTTTCCCCGCCTCTGATTCCCCTCCTCTGATTCCCCAACTCTAATTCCCCACCTCTGATTCCCCATATCTGATTCCCCGCCTCTGTTTCCCCGCCTCTGATTCCCTGCCTCTGATTCCCAACCTCTGATTCCACACCTCTAATTCCCCATATCTGATTCCCCGCCTCTGTTTCCCCGCCTCTGATTCCCTGCCCCTGTTTCCCCATATCTGATTCCCTGCCTCTGATTCCCCAACTCTGATTCCCCGCCTCTGATTCCCCAGCTCTGATTCCCCGCCTCTGATTTCCCGTGTTTGATTCCCTGCCTCTGATTCCCCGCCTCTGATTCCCCATCTCTGATTCACCGCCTTTGATTCGCCACCTCTGATTCCACATATCTGATTCCCCACCTCTGTTTCCCCGCCTCTGATTCCCCGCCTCTGATTCTCCATATCTCATTCCCCGCCTCTGAATCCCCATCTCTGATTCCCGGCCTCTTATTCCCAGCATCTGATTCCCGGCCTCTGATTCCCGGCCTCTGATTCCCCGCTTCTGATTCTGATTCCCTGCCTCTGATTCCCCATCTCTGATTCCGCACATCTGATTCCCTGCCTCTGATTCCCCACCTCTGATTCCCCATATCTGATATCCCGCCTCTGTTTCCCCGCCTCTGATTCCCCGCCTCTGTTTCCCCATATCTAATTCCCAACCTCTGATGCCCCAACTCTGATTCCCTGCCTCTGATTCCCCGCGTTCTATTCCCTGCCTCTGATTCCCCGCCTGTGATTCCCCATCTCTGATTCACCACCTCTGATTCCACACCTCTGATTCCCCATATCTAATTCCCCGCCTCTGTTTGCCCGCCTCTGATTCCCCGCCTCTGTTTCCCCATATCTGATTCCCCGCCTCTGAATCCCCAACTCTGATTCCCTGCCTCTGATTCCCCAGCTCAGATTCCCCGCCTTTGATTCCCCCGTCTGATTCCCAGCCTCTGAAACCCCGTGTCTGATTTCTTGCCTCTGATTCCCCGCCTCTGATTCCCCATCTCTGATTCACAGCCTCTGATTCCCCACCTCTGATTCCCCATCTCTGATTCCGCACATCTGATTCCCTGCCTCTGATTCCCCGACTCTGATCCCCACCTCTGATTCCCCAGCTCTGATTCCCCGCCTCTGATTTCCCGTGTTTGATTCCCTGCCTCTGATTCACCGCCTCTGATTCCCCATATCTCATTCCCCGCCTCTGATTCCCCATCTCTGATTCCCGGACTCTGATTCCCCACCTCTGATTCCCGGCCTCTTATTCCCGGCATCTGATTCCGGCCTCTGATTCCCGGCCTCTGATTCCCTGCTTCTGATTCCCCATCTCTGATTCCGCAAATCTAATTCCCTGCCTCTGATTCCCCACCTCTGATTCCCCATATCTGATTCCCTGCCTCTGTTTCCCGGCCTCTGATTCCCCGCTTCTGATTCTGATTCCCTGCCTCTGATTCCCCATCTCTGATTCCGCACATCTGATTCCCTGCCTCTGATTCCCCACCTCTGATTCCCCATATCTGATTTCCCGCCTCTGTTTCCCCGCCTCTGATTCCCCGCCTCTGTTTCCCCATATCTAATTCCCAACCTCTGATGCCCCAACTCTTATTCCCTGCCTCTGATTCCCCGCGTTCTATTCCCTGCCTCTGATTCCCCGCATGTGATTCCCCATCTCTGATTCACCACCTCTGATTCCCCACCTCTGATTCCCCATATCTAATTCCCCGCCTCTGTTTGCCCGAATCTGATTCCCCGCCTCTGTTTCCCCATATCTGATTCCCCGCCTCTGAATCCCCAACTCTGATTCCCTGCCTCTGATTCCCCAGCTCTGATTCCCCGCCTTTGATTCCCGCGTCTGATTCCCAGCCTCTGAAACCCCGTATCTGATTTCTTGCCTCTGATTCCCCGCCTCTGTTTCCCCATCTCTGATTCACAGCCTCTGATTCCCCACCTCTGATTCCCCATCTCTGATTCCGCACATCTGATTCCCTGCCTCTGATTCCCCGACTCTGATCCCCACCTCTGATTCCCCAGCTCTGATTCCCCGCCTCTGATTCCCCAACTCTGATTCCCCACCTCTGATTCCCCAGCTCTGATTCCCCGCCTCTGATTCCCCGTGTTTGATTCCCTGCCTCTGATTCCCCGCCTCTGATTCCCCATCTCTGATTCACCGCCTTTGATTCGCCACCTCTGATTCCCCATATGTGATTCCTCGCCTCTGTTTCCCCGCCTCTGATTCCCCGCCTCTGATTCCCCATATCTCATTCCCCATATCTAAGTCCCCGCCTCTGATTCCCCAACTTTGATTCCCCACCTCTGATTCCCCAGCTCTGATTCCCCGCCTCTGATTCCCCGCATCTGATTCCATGCATCTGATTCCCAGCCTCTGATTCCCAGCCTCTGATTCCCAACCTCTGATTCCCCACCTCTGATTCCCCATATCTGATTCCCCGCCTCTGTATCCCCGCCTCTGATTCCCCGCCTCTGTTTCCCCATATCTGATCCCCGCCTCTATTTGCCCGCATCTGATTCCCCGCCTCTGTTTCCCCATATCTGATTCCCCGCCTCTGAATCCCCAACTCTGATTCCCTGCCTCTAATTTCCCAGCTCTGATTCCCCGCCTCTGATTCCCCGCGTCTGATTACCGGCCTCTGATTCCCCGCCTCTGATTCCCCATCTCTGATTCACAACCTCTGATTCCCCACCTCTGATACCCCATATCTGATTCCCCGCCTCTGTTTCCCCGCCTCTGATTCCCCACCTCTGATTCCCAATATCTGATTCCCCGCCTCTGATTCCCCACCTCTGATTCCCCGCCTCTGATTCGCCAGCTATGATTCCCCGCCTCCGATTCCCCGTGTTTGATTCCCTGCCTCTGAATCCCGGCCTCTGATTCCCCATCTCTGATTCACCGCCTTTGATTCGCCACCTCTGATTCCCCATATCTGATTCCCCGCCTCTGTTTCCCCGCCTCTGATTCCCCACCTCTGATTCCCCATATCTCATTCCCCGCCTCTGAATCCCCATCTCTGATTCCCGGACTCTGATTCCCCACCTCTGATTCCCTGCTTCTGATTCTGATTCCCTGCCTTTGATTCACCATCTCTGATTCCGCACATCTGATTCCCTGCCTCTGATTCCCCATCTCTGATTCCCCATATCTGATTCCCCGCCTCTGTTTCCCCGCCTCTGATTCCCCGCCTCTGTTTCCCAATATCTAAGTCCCCGCCTCTGATTCCCCAACTCTAATTCCCCACCTCTGATTCCCCAGCTCTGATTCCCCGCCTCTGATTCCCCATCTCTGATTCCCCATATCTGATTCCCAGCCTCTGTTTCCCCGCCTTTGATTCCCCGCCTCTGTTTCCCCATATCTGATTCCCGGCCTCTGGTTCCCCGCCTCTGATTCCCCGCCTCTGATTCCCCATCTCCGATTCCGCACATCTGATTCCCTGCCTCTGATTCCCCGCCTCTGATTCCCCGCCTCTGATTCCCTGCCTCTGATTCCCCGCCCCTGTTTCCCCATATCTGATTCCCTGCCTCTGATTCCCCAACTTTGATTCCCAGCATCTGATTCCCCACCTCTGATTCCCCGTGTTTTATTCCCCGCCTCTGTTTCCCCGCCTCTGATTCCCCGCCTCTGATTCCCCAACTTTGATTCCCAGCCTCTGATTCCCCAGCTCTGATTCCCCGCCTCTGATTCCCCGCATCTGATTCCCTGCATCTGATTCCAAGCCTCTGATTCCCTGCCTCTGATTCACCACCTCTGATTCCCCACCTCTGATTTCCCATATCTAATTCCCCGCCTCTGTTTGCCCGCCTCTGATTCCCCGCCTCTGTTTCCCCATATCTGATTCCCCGCCTCTGAATCCCCAACTCTGATTCCCTGCCTCTGATTCCCCAGCTCAGATTCCCCGCCTTTGATTCCCCCGTCTGATTCCCAGCCTCTGAAACCCCGTGTCTGATTTCTTGCCTCTGATTCCCCGCCTCTGATTCCCCATCTCTGATTCACAGCCTCTGATTCCCCACCTCTGATTCCCCATCTCTGATTCCGCACATCTGATTCCCTGCCTCTGATTCCCCGACTCTGATCCCCACCTCTGATTCCCCAGCTCTGATTCCCCGCCTCTGATTTCCCGTGTTTGATTCCCTGCCTCTGATTCACCGCCTCTGATTCCCCATATCTCATTCCCCGCCTCTGATTCCCCATCTCTGATTCCCGGACTCTGATTCCCCACCTCTGATTCCCGGCCTCTTATTCCCGGCATCTGATTCCGGCCTCTGATTCCCGGCCTCTGATTCCCTGCTTCTGATTCCCCATCTCTGATTCCGCAAATCTAATTCCCTGCCTCTGATTCCCCACCTCTGATTCCCCATATCTGATTCCCCGCCTCTGTTTCCCGGCCTCTGATTCCCCGCTTCTGATTCTGATTCCCTGCCTCTGATTCCCCATCTCTGATTCCGCACATCTGATTCCCTGCCTCTGATTCCCCACCTCTGATTCCCCATATCTGATTTCCCGCCTCTGTTTCCCCGCCTCTGATTCCCCGCCTCTGTTTCCCAATATCTAATTCCCAACCTCTGATGCCCCAACTCTTATTCCCTGCCTCTGATTCCCCGCGTTCTATTCCCTGCCTCTGATTCCCCGCATGTGATTCCCCATCTCTGATTCACCACCTCTGATTCCCCACCTCTGATTCCCCATATCTAATTCCCCGCCTCTGTTTGCCCGAATCTGATTCCCCGCCTCTGTTTCCCCATATCTGATTCCCCGCCTCTGAATCCCCAACTCTGATTCCCTGCCTCTGATTCCCCAGCTCTGATTCCCCGCCTTTGATTCCCGCGTCTGATTCCCAGCCTCTGAAACCCCGTATCTGATTTCTTGCCTCTGATTCCCCGCCTCTGTTTCCCCATCTCTGATTCACAGCCTCTGATTCCCCACCTCTGATTCCCCATCTCTGATTCCGCACATCTGATTCCCTGCCTCTGATTCCCCGACTCTGATCCCCACCTCTGATTCCCCAGCTCTGATTCCCCGCCTCTGATTCCCCAACTCTGATTCCCCACCTCTGATTCCCCAGCTCTGATTCCCCGCCTCTGATTCCCCGTGTTTGATTCCCTGCCTCTGATTCCCCGCCTCTGATTCCCCATCTCTGATTCACCGCCTTTGATTCGCCACCTCTGATTCCCCATATGTGATTCCTCGCCTCTGTTTCCCCGCCTCTGATTCCCCGCCTCTGATTCCCCATATCTCATTCCCCATATCTAAGTCCCCGCCTCTGATTCCCCAACTTTGATTCCCCACCTCTGATTCCCCAGCTCTGATTCCCCGCCTCTGATTCCCCGCATCTGATTCCATGCATCTGATTCCCAGCCTCTGATTCCCAGCCTCTGATTCCCAACCTCTGATTCCCCACCTCTGATTCCCCATATCTGATTCCCCGCCTCTGTATCCCCGCCTCTGATTCCCCGCCTCTGTTTCCCCATATCTGATCCCCGCCTCTATTTGCCCGCATCTGATTCCCCGCCTCTGTTTCCCCATATCTGATTCCCCGCCTCTGAATCCCCAACTCTGATTCCCTGCCTCTAATTTCCCAGCTCTGATTCCCCGCCTCTGATTCCCCGCGTCTGATTACCGGCCTCTGATTCCCCGCCTCTGATTCCCCATCTCTGATTCACAACCTCTGATTCCCCACCTCTGATACCCCATATCTGATTCCCCGCCTCTGTTTCCCCGCCTCTGATTCCCCACCTCTGATTCCCAATATCTGATTCCCCGCCTCTGATTCCCCACCTCTGATTCCCCGCCTCTGATTCGCCAGCTATGATTCCCCGCCTCCGATTCCCCGTGTTTGATTCCCTGCCTCTGAATCCCGGCCTCTGATTCCCCATCTCTGATTCACCGCCTTTGATTCGCCACCTCTGATTCCCCATATCTGATTCCCCGCCTCTGTTTCCCCGCCTCTGATTCCCCACCTCTGATTCCCCATATCTCATTCCCCGCCTCTGAATCCCCATCTCTGATTCCCGGACTCTGATTCCCCACCTCTGATTCCCTGCTTCTGATTCTGATTCCCTGCCTTTGATTCACCATCTCTGATTCCGCACATCTGATTCCCTGCCTCTGATTCCCCATCTCTGATTCCCCATATCTGATTCCCCGCCTCTGTTTCCCCGCCTCTGATTCCCCGCCTCTGTTTCCCAATATCTAAGTCCCCGCCTCTGATTCCCCAACTCTAATTCCCCACCTCTGATTCCCCAGCTCTGATTCCCCGCCTCTGATTCCCCGCATCTGATTCCCTGCATCTTATTCCAAGCCTCTTATTCCCTGCCTCTGATTCCCAACCTCTGATTCCCCATCTCTGATTCCCCATATCTGATTCCCAGCCTCTGTTTCCCCGCCTTTGATTCCCCGCCTCTGTTTCCCCATATCTGATTCCCGGCCTCTGGTTCCCCGCCTCTGATTCCCCGCCTCTGATTCCCCATCTCCGATTCCGCACATCTGATTCCCTGCCTCTGATTCCCCGCCTCTGATTCCCCGCCTCTGATTCCCTGCCTCTGATTCCCCGCCCCTGTTTCCCCATATCTGATTCCCTGCCTCTGATTCCCCAACTTTGATTCCCAGCATCTGATTCCCCAGCTCTGATTCCCCGCCTCTGATTCCCCGCATCTGATTCCCTGCATCTGATTCCAAGCCTCTGATTCCCTGCCTCTGATTCCCAACCTCTGATTCCCCACCTCTGATTCCCCATATCTGATCCCCAGCCTCTGTTTCCCCGCCTCTGTTTCCCCATATCTGATTCCCGGCCTCTGATTCCCCGCCTCTGATTCCCCGCCTCTGATTCCCTGCCTCTGATTCCCCATCTCCGATTCCGCACATCTGATTCCCTGCCTCTGATTCCCTGCCTCTGATTCCCCATCTCCGATTCCGCACATCTGATTCCCTGCCTCTGATTCCCCGCCTCTGATTCCCCAACTCTAATTCCCCGCCTCTGATTCCCCATATCTGATTCCCCGCCTCTGTTTCCCCGCCTCTGATTCCCCGCCCCTGTTTCCCCATATCTGATTCCCTGCCTCTGATTCCCCAACTTTGATTCCCAGCATCTGATTCCCCAGCTCTGATTCCCCGCCTCTGATTCCCCGCATCTGATTCCCCGTGTTTGATTCCCCGCCTCTGTTTCCCCGTCTCTGATTCCCCGCCTCTGATTCCCCAACTCTAATTCCCCGCCTCTGATTCCCCATATCTGATTCCCTGCCTCTGTTTCCCCGCCTCTGATTCCCCGCCCCTGTTTCCCCATATCTGATTCCCTGCCTCTGATTCCCCAACTTTGATTCCCAGCCTCTTATTCCCCAGCTCTGATTCCCCGCCTCTGATTCCCCGTGTTTGATTCCCTGCCTCTGATTCCCCGCCTCTGATTCCCCACCTCTGATTCCCCGTGTTTGATTCCCCGCCTCTGTTTCCCCGCCTCTGATTCCCCGCCTCTGATTCCCCAACTCTAATTCCCCGCCTCTGATTCCCCATATCTTATTCCCTGCCTCTGTTTCCCCGCCTCTGATTCCCCGCCCCTGTTTCCCCATATCTGATTCCCTGCCTCTGATTCCCCAACTTTGATTCCCAGCCTCTGATTCCCCAGCTCTGATTCCCCGCCTCTGATTCCCCGTGTTTGATTCCCTGCCTCTGATTCCCCGCCTCTGATTCCCCATCTCTGATTCACCGCATTTGATTCGCCACCTCTGATTCCCCATATCTGATTCCCCACCTCTGTTTCCCCGCCTCTGATTCCCCGCCTCTGATTCTCCATATCTCATTCCCCGCCTCTGACTCCCCATCTCTGATTCCCGGACTCTGATTCCCCACCTCTGATTCCCGGCCTCTTATTCCCAGCATCTGATTCCAGGACTCTTATTCCCGGCCTCTGACTCCCCGCTTCTGATTCTGATTCCCTGCCTCTGATTCCCCATCTCTGATTCCGCACATCTGATTACCTGCCTCTGATTCCCCACCTCTGATTCCCCATATCTGATTCCCCGCCTCTGTTTCCACGCCTCTGATTCCCCGCCTCTGTTTCCCCATATCTAATTCCCCACCTCTGATGCCCCAACTCTGATTCCCCGCCTCTGATTCCACAGCTCTGATTCCCCGCCTCTGAATCCCCACATCCGATTCCCCATATCTGATTCCCCGCCTCTGTTTCCCCTCCCCTGATTCCCCGCCTCTGTTTCCCCATATCTGATTCCCCGCCTCTGATTCCCAACTATGATTCCCCGCCTCTTATTCCCCAGCTCTGATTCCCTGCCTCTGATTCCCCGCTTTCTATTCCCTGCCTCTGATTCCCCGCCTGTGATTCCCCATCTCTGATTCACCACCTCTGATTCCCCACCACTGATTCCCCATATCTAATTCCCCGCCTCTGTTTGCCCGCCTCTGATTCCCTGCCTCTGTTTCCCCATATCTGATTCCCCGCCTCTGAATCCCCAACTCTGATTCCCTGCCTCTGATTCCCCATCTTCATTCCCCGCCTTTGATTCCCCCCGACTGATTCCCAGCCTCTGAATCCCCGTGTCTGATAACCTGCCTCTGATTCCCCGCCTCTGATTCCCCGCCTCTGATTCCCCAACTCTGATTCCCTGCCTCTGATTCCCCAGCTCTGATTCCCCGCCTCTGATTCCCCGTGTTTGATCCCCTGCCTCTGATTCCCCAGCTCTGATTCCCCATCTCTGATTCACCGCCTTTGATTCGCCACCTCTGATTCCCCATATCTGATTCCTCGCCTCTGATTCCCCATCTCTGATTCCCGGACTCTGATTCCCCACCTCTGATTCCCGACCTCTTATTCCCGGCATCTGATTCCGGCCTCTGATTCCCGGCCTCTGATTCCCTGCTTCTGATTCTGATTCCCTGCCTCTGATTCCCCATTTCTGATTCCGCACATCTAATTCCCTGCCTCTGATTCCCCACCTCTGATTCCCCATATCTGAATCCACGCCTCTGTTTCCCCGTCTCTGATTCCCCGCCTCTGTTTCCCTATATCTAAGTCCCCGCCTCTGATTCCCCAACTTTGATTCCCCACCTCTGATTCCCCAGCTCTGATTCCCCGCCTCTGATTCCCCACCTCTGATTCCCCATATCTGATTCCTGGCCTCTGATTCCCCGCCTCTGATTCCCCGCCTCTGATTCCCTGCCTCTGATTCCCCATCTCCGATTCCGCACATCTGATTCCCTGCCTCTCATTCCCCGCCTCTGATTCCCCGCCTCTGATTCCCTGCCTCTGATTCCCAACCTCTGATTCCCCACCTCTGATTCCCCGTGTTTTATTCCCCGCCTCTGTTTCCCCGCCTCTGATTCCCCGCCTCTGATTCCCCAACTCTAATTCCCCGCCTCTGATTCCCCATATCTGATTCCCCGCCTCTGTTTCCCCATATCTGATTCCCTGCCTCTGATTCCCCAACTTTGATTCCCAGCCTCTGATTCCCCAGCTCTGATTCCCCGCCTCTGATTCCCCGCATCTGATTCCCTGCATCTGATTCCAAGCCTCTGATTCCCTGCCTCTGATTCCCAACCTCTGATTCCCCACCTCTGATTCCCCATATCTGATTCCCAGCCTCTGTTTCCCCGCCTCTGATTCCCCGCCTCTGTTTCCCCATATCTGATTCCCGGCCTCTGATTCCCCGCCTCTGATTCCCCGCCTCTGATTCCCTGCCTCTGATTCCCCATCTCCGATTCCGCACATCTGATTCCCTGCCTCTGATTCCCCGCCTCTGATTCCCCGCCTCTGATTCCCTGCCTCTGATTTCCAACCTCTGATTCCCCACCTCTGATTCCCAGTGTTTGATTCCACGCCTATGTTTCCCCGCCTCTGATTCCCCGCCTCTGTTTCCCAATATCTAAGTCCCCGCCTCTGATTCCCCAACTCTAATTCCCCACCTCTGATTCCCCAGCTCTGATTCCCCGCCTCTGATTTCCTGCATCTGATTCCCTGCATCTGATTCCAAGCCTCTGATTCCGTGCCTCTAATTCCCAACCTCTGATTCCCCACCTCTGATTCCCCATATCTGATTCCCAGAATCTGTTTCCCCGCCTCTGATTCCCCGCCTCTGTTTCCCCATATCTGATTCCCGGCCTCTGGTTCCCCGCCTCTGATTCCCCGCCTCTGATTCCCTGCCTCTGATTCCCAACCTCTGATTCCCCACCTCTGATTCCCCGTGTTTGATTCCCCGCCTCTGTATCCCCGCCTCTGATTCCCCGCCTCTGATTCCCCAACTCTAATTCCCCACCTCTGATTCCCCATATCTGATTCGCCGCCTCTGTTTCCCCGCCTCTGATTCCCCGCCCCTGTTTCCCCATATCTGATTCCCTGCCTCTGATTCCCCAACTTTGATTCCCAGCCTCTGATTCCCCAGCTCTGATTCCCCGCCTCTGATTCCCCGCATCTGATTCCCTGCATCTGATTCCAAGCCTCTGATTCCCTGCCTCTGATTCCCAACCTCTGATTCCCCACCTCTGATTACCCATATCTGATTCCCAGCCTCTGTTTCCCCGCCTCTGATTCCCCGCCTCTGTTTCCCCATATCTGATTCCCGGCCTCTGATTCCCCGCATCTGATTCCCCGCCTCTGATTCCCTGCCTCTGATTCCTCATCTCCGATTCCGCACATCTGATTCCATGCCTCTGATTCCCCGCCGCTGATTCCCCGCCTCTGATTCCGTGCCTCTGATTCCCAACCTCTGATTCCCCACCTCTGATTCCCCGTGTTTGATTCCCCGCCTCTGTTTCCCCGCCTCTGATTCCCCGCCTCTGATTCCCCAACTCTAATTCCCCGCCTCTGATTCCCCACCTCTGATTCCCCATCTCTGATTCCGCACATCCGATTCCCTGCCTCTGATTCCTCGACTCTGATTCCCCACCTCTGATTCCCCAGCTCTGATTCCCCGCCTCTGATTCCCCAACTCTGATTCCCCGCCTCTGATTCCCCAGCTCTGATTCCCCGCCTCTGATTCCCCGTGTTTGATCCCCTGCCTCTGATTCCCCAGCTCTGATTCCCCATCTCTGATTCACCGCCTTTGATTCGCCACCTCTGATTCCCCATATCTGATTCCCAGCCTCTGTTTCCCCGCCTCTGATTCCCCGCCTCTGTTTCCCCATATCTGATTCCCGGCCTCTGATTCCCCGCCTCTGATTCCCTGCCTCTGATTCCCCATCACCGATTCCGCACATCTGATTCCCTGCCTCTGATTCCCCGCCTCTGATTCCCCGCCACTGATTCCCTGCCTCTGATTTCCAACCTCTGATTCCCCACCTCTGATTCCCCGTGTTTGATTCCCCGCCTCTGTTTCCCCACCACTGATTCCCCGCCTCTGATTCCCCAACTCTAATTCCCCGCCTCTGATTCCCCATATCTGATTCCCTGCCTCTGTTTCCCCGCCTCTGATTCCCCGCCCCTGTTTCCCCATATCTGAATCCCTGACTCTGATTCCCCAACTTTGATTCCCAGCCTCTGATTCCCCAGCTCTGATTCCCCGCCTCTGATTCCCCGTGTTTGATTCCCTGCCTCTGATTCCCCGCCTCTGATTCCCCATCTCTGATTCACCGCCTTTGATTCGCCACCTCTGATTCCCCATATCTGATTCCCCACCACTGTTTCCCCGCCTCTGATTCCCCGCCTCTGATTCTCCATATCTCATTCCCCGCCTCTGACTCCCCATCTCTGATTCCCGGACTCTGATTCCCCACCTCTGATTCCCGGCCTCTTATTCCCAGCATCTGATTCCAGGCCTCTGATTCCCGGCGTCTGACTCCCCGCTTCTGATTCTGATTCCCTGCCTCTGATTCCCCGCCTCTGATTCCGCACATCTGATTCCCCGCCTCTGTTTCCCCATATCTAATTCACCACCTCTGATGCCCCAACTCTGATTCCCCGCCTCTGATTCCCCAGCTCTGATTCCCCGCCTCTGATTCTCCACATCCGATTCCCCATATCTGATTCCCCGCCTCTGTTTCCCCGCCCCTGATTCCCCGCCTCTGTTTCCCCATATCTGATTCCCCGCCTCTGATTCCCAACTATGATTCCCCGCCTCTTATTCCCCAGCTCTGATTCCCTGCCTCTGATTCCCCGCGTTCTATTCCCTGCCTCTGATTCCCCGCCTGTGATTCCCCATCTCTGATTCACCACCTCTGATTCCCCACCACTGATTCCCCATATCTAATTCCCCGCCTCTGTTTGCCCGCCTCTGATTCCCCGCCTCTGTTTCCCCATATCTGATTCCCCGCCTCTGAATCCCCAACTCTGATTCCCTGCCTCTGATTCCCCAGCTTCATTCCCCGCCTTTGATTCCCCCCGTCTGATTCCCAGCCTCTGAATCCCCGTGTCTGATAACCTGCCTCTGATTCCCCGCCTCTGATTCCCCATCTCAGATTCACCGCCTCTGATTCCCCACCTCTGATTCCCCATCTCTGATTCCGCACATCCGATTCCCTGCCTCTGATTCCTCGACTCTGATTCCCCACCTCTGATTCCCCAGCTCTGATTCCCCGCCTCTGATTCCCCAACTCTGATTCCCCGCCTCTGATTCCCCAGCTCTGATTCCCCGCCTCTGATTCCCCGTGTTTGATCCCCTGCCTCTGATTCCCCAGCTCTGATTCCCCATCTCTGATTCACCGCCTTTGATTCGCCACCTCTGATTCCCCATATCTGATTCCTCGCCACTGTTTCCCCGCCTCTGATTCCCCGCCTCTGATTCCCCATATCTCATTCCCCGCCTCTGATTCCCCATCTCTGATTCCCGGACTCTGATTCCCCACCTCTGATTCCCGACCCCTTATTCCCGGCATCTGATTCCGGCCTCTGATTCCCGGCCTCTGATTCCCTGCTTCTGATTCTGATTCCCTGCCTCTGATTCCCCATTTCTGATTCCGCACATCTAATTCCCTGCCTCTGATTCCCCACCTCTGATTACCCATATCTGAATCCCCGCCTCTGTTTCCCCGTCTCTGATTCCCCGCCTCTGTTTCCCCATATCTAAGTACCCGCCTCTGATTCCCCAACTTCGATTCCACCCCTCTGATTCCCCAGCTCTGATTCCCCGCTTCTGTTTCCCCATATCTGATTCCCGGCCTCTGATTCCCCGACTCTTATTCCCCGCCTCTGATTCCCTGCCTCTGATTCCCCATCTCCGATTCCGCACATCTGATTCCCTGCCTCTCATTCCCCGCCTCTGATTCCCCGCCTCTGATTCCCTGCCTCTGATTCCCAACCTCTGATTCCCCACCTCTGATTCCCCGTGTTTGATTCCCCGCCTCTGTTTCCCCGCCTCTGATTCCCCACCTCTGATAACCCAACTCTAATTCCCCGCCTCTGATTCCCCATATCTGATTCCCCGCCTCTGTTTCCCCGCCTCTGATTCCCCGCCCCTGTTTCCCCATATCTGATTCCCTGTCTCTGATTCCCCAACTTTGATTCCCAGACTCTGATTCCCCAGCTCTGATTCCCTGCCTCTGATTCCCCGCATCTGATTCCCTGCATCTGATTCCAAGCCTCTCATCCCCTGCCTCTGATTCCCAACCTCTGATTCCCCACCTCTGATTCCCCATATCTGATTCCCAGCCTCTGTTTCCCCGCCTCTGATTCCCCGCCTCTGTTTCCCCATATCTGATTCCCGGCCTCTGATTCCCCGCCTCTGATTCCCTGCCTCTGATTCCCCATCACCGATTCCGCACATCTGATTCCCTGCCTCTGATTCCCCGCCTCTGATTCCCCGCCACTGATTCCCTGCCTCTGATTTCCAACCTCTGATTCCCCACCTCTGATTCCCCGTGTTTGATTCCCCGCCTCTGTTTCCCCACCACTGATTCCCCGCCTCTGATTCCCCAACTCTAATTCCCCGCCTCTGATTCCCCATATCTGATTCCCTGCCTCTGTTTCCCCGCCTCTGATTCCCCGCCCCTGTTTCCCCATATCTGAATCCCTGACTCTGATTCCCCAACTTTGATTCCCAGCCTCTGATTCCCCAGCTCTGATTCCCCGCCTCTGATTCCCCGTGTTTGATTCCCTGCCTCTGATTCCCCGCCTCTGATTCCCCATCTCTGATTCACCGCCTTTGATTCGCCACCTCTGATTCCCCATATCTGATTCCCCACCACTGTTTCCCCGCCTCTGATTCCCCGCCTCTGATTCTCCATATCTCATTCCCCGCCTCTGACTCCCCATCTCTGATTCCCGGACTCTGATTCCCCACCTCTGATTCCCGGCCTCTTATTCCCAGCATCTGATTCCAGGCCTCTGATTCCCGGCCTCTGACTCCCCGCTTCTGATTCTGATTCCCTGCCTCTGATTCCCCATCTCTGATTCCGCACATCTGATTACCTGCCTCTGATTCCCCACGTCTGATTCCCCATATCTGATTCCCCGCCTCTGTTTCCACGCCTCTGATTCCCCGCCTCTGTTTCCCCATATCTAATTCCCCACCTCTGATGCCCCAACTCTGATTCCCCGCCTCTGATTCCACAGCTCTGATTCCCCGCCTTTGTTTCCCCATATCTGATTATCCGCCTCTGATTCCCAACTATGATTCCCCGCCTCTGAATCCCCGCGTCTGATTCCCTGCCTCTGCTTCCCCGCCTCTGATTCCGCAACTCTGATTCCCCGCCTCTGATTCCCCAGCTCTGATTCCCCGCCTCTGATTCCCCGTGTTTGATTCCCTGCCTCTGATTCCCGGCCTCTGATTCCCCATCTCTGATTCACCGCCTTTGATTCGCCACCTCTGATTCCCCATATCTGATTCCCCGCATCTGTTTCCCCGCCTCTGATTCCCCGCCTCTGATTCCCCATTTCTCATTCCCCGCCTCTGAATGCCCATCTCTGATTCCCGGACTCTGATTCCCCACCTCTGATTCCCGGCCTCTTATTCCCGGCATCTGATTCCGGCCTCTGATTCCCGGCCTCTGATTCCCTGCTTCTGATTCTGATTCCCTGCCTCTGATACCCAATCTCTGATTCCGCACATCTGATTCCCTGCCTCTGATTCCCCACCTCTGATTCCCCATATTTGACTCCCCGCCTCTGTTTCCCCGCCTCTGATTCCCCGCCTCTGTTTCCCAATATCTAAGTCCCCGCCTCTGATTCCCCAACTCTGTTTCCCCACCTCTGATTCCCCAGCTCTGATTCCCCGCCTCTGATTCCCCGCATCTGATTCCCTGCATCTGATTCCAAGCCTCTGATTCCATGCCTCTGATTCCCAACCTCTGATTCCCCACCTCTGATTCCCCATATCTGATTCCCCGCCTCTGTTTCCCCGCCTCTGATTCCCCACCTCTGTTTCCCCATATCTGATTCCTGGCCTCTTATTCCCCGCCTCTGATTCCCCACCTCTGATTCCCTACCTCTGATTCCCCATCTCCGATTCCGCACATCTGATTCCCTGCCTCTGATTTCCCGCCTCTGATTCCCTGCCTCTGATTCCCAACCTCTGATTCCCCACCTCTGATTCCCCATATCTGATTCCCCGCCTCTGTTTCCCCGCCTCTGATTCCCCTCCTCTGATTCCCCAACTCTAATTCCCCGCCTCTGATTCCCCAGCTCTGATTCCCCATGTTTGATTCCCTGCCTCTGATTCCCTGCCCTGATTCCCCATCACTGTTTCACCGCCTTTGATTCGCCACCTCTGATTCCCCATATCTGATTCCCCGCCTCTGTTTCGCCGCCTCTGATTCCCTGCCTCTGATTCCCAACCTCTGATTCCACACCTCTGATTCCCCATATCTGATTCTCCGCCTCTGATTCCCCGCATCTGATTCCCCGTGTTTGATTCCCCGCCTCTGTTTCCCCGCCTCTGATTCCCCGCCTCTGATTCCCCAACTCTAATTCCCCGCCTCTGATTCCCCATATCTGATTCCCTGCCTCTGTTTCCCCGCCTCTGATTCCCCGCCCCTGTTTCCCCATATCTGATTCCCTGCCTCTGATTCCCCAACTTTGATTCCCAGCCTCTTATTCCCCAGCTCTGATTCCCCGCCTCTGATTCCCCGTGTTTGATTCCCTGCCTCTGATTCCCCGCCTCTGATTCCCCACCTCTGATTCCCCGTGTTTGATTCCCCGCCTCTGTTTCCCCGCCTCTGATTCCCCGCCTCTGATTCCCCAACTCTAATTCCCCCCCTCTGATTCCCCATATCTTATTCCCTGCCTCTGTTTCCCCGCCTCTGATTCCCCGCCCCTGTTTCCCCATATCTGATTCCCTGCCTCTGATTCCCCAACTTTGATTCCCAGCCTCTGATTCCCCAGCTCTGATTCCCCGCCTCTGATTCCCCGTGTTTGATTCCCTGCCTCTGATTCCCCGCCTCTGATTCCCCATCTCTGATTCACCGCCTTTGATTCGCCACCTCTGATTCCCCATATCTGATTCCCCACCTCTGTTTCCCCGCCTCTGATTCCCCGCCTCTGATTCTCCATAGCTCATTCCCCGCCTCTGACTCCCCATCTCTGATTCCCGGACTCTGATTCCCCACCTCTGATTCCCGGCCTCTTATTCCCAGCATCTGATTCCAGGACTCTTATTCCCGGCCTCTGACTCCCCGCTTCTGATTCTGATTCCCTGCCTCTGATTCCCCATCTCTGATTCCGCACATCTGATTACCTGCCTCTGATTCCCCACCTCTGATTCCCCATATCTGATTCCCCGCCTCTGTTTCCACGCCTCTGATTCCCCGCCTCTGTTTCCCCATATCTAATTCCCCACCTCTGATGCCCCAACTCTGATTCCCCGCCTCTGATTCCACAGCTCTGATTCCCCGCCTCTGAATCCCCACATCCGATTCCCCATATCTGATTCCCCGCCTCTGTTTCCCCTCCCCTGATTCCCCGCCTCTGTTTCCCCATATCTGATTCCCCGCCTCTGATTCCCAACTATGATTCCCCGCCTCTTATTCCCCAGCTCTGATTCCCTGCCTCTGATTCCCCGCTTTCTATTCCCTGCCTCTGATTCCCCGCCTGTGATTCCCCATCTCTGATTCACCACCTCTGATTCCCCACCACTGATTCCCCATATCTAATTCCCCGCCTCTGTTTGCCCGCCTCTGATTCCCTGCCTCTGTTTCCCCATATCTGATTCCCCGCCTCTGAATCCCCAACTCTGATTCCCTGCCTCTGATTCCCCATCTTCATTCCCCGCCTTTGATTCCCCCCGACTGATTCCCAGCCTCTGAATCCCCGTGTCTGATAACCTGCCTCTGATTCCCCGCCTCTGATTCCCCGCCTCTGATTCCCCAACTCTGATTCCCTGCCTCTGATTCCCCAGCTCTGATTCCCCGCCTCTGATTCCCCGTGTTTGATCCCCTGCCTCTGATTCCCCAGCTCTGATTCCCCATCTCTGATTCACCGCCTTTGATTCGCCACCTCTGATTCCCCATATCTGATTCCTCGCCTCTGATTCCCCATCTCTGATTCCCGGACTCTGATTCCCCACCTCTGATTCCCGACATTTTATTCCCGGCATCTGATTCCGGCATCTGATTCCCGGCCTCTGATTCCCTGCTTCTGATTCTGATTCCCTGCCTCTGATTCCCCATTTCTGATTCCGCACATCTAATTCCCTGCCTCTGATTCCCCACCTCTGATTCCCCATATCTGAATCCACGCCTCTGTTTCCCCGTCTCTGATTCCCCGCCTCTGTTTCCCTATATCTAAGTCCCCGCCTCTGATTCCCCAACTTTGATTCCCCACCTCTGATTCCCCAGCTCTGATTCCCCGCCTCTGATTCCCCACCTCTGATTCCCCATATCTGATTCCTGGCCTCTGATTCCCCGCCTCTGATTCCCCATCTCCGATTCCGCACATCTGATTCCCTGCCTCTCATTCCCCGCCTCTGATTCCCCGCCTCTGATTCCCTGCCTCTGATTCCCAACCTCTGATTCCCCACCTCTGATTCCCCGTGTTTTATTCCCCGCCTCTGTTTCCCCGCCTCTGATTCCCCGCCTCTGATTCCCCAACTCTAATTCCCCGCCTCTGATTCCCCATATCTGATTCCCCGCCTCTGTTTCCCCGCCTCTGATTCCCCGCCCCTGTTTCCCCATATCTGATTCCCTGCCTCTGATTCCCCAACTTTGATTCCCAGCCTCTGATTCCCCAGCTTGGATTCCCCGCCTCTGATTCCCCGCATCTGATTCCCTGCATCTGATTCCAAGCCTCTGATTCCCTGCCTCTGATTCCCAACCTCTGATTCCCCACCTCTGATTCCCCATATCTGATTCCCAGCCTCTGATTCCCTGCCTCTGATTCCCCATCTCCGATTCCGCACATCTGATTCCCTGCCTCTGATTCCCCGCCTCTGATTCCCCGCCTCTGATTCCCTGCCTCTGATTTCCAACCTCTGATTCCCCACCTCTGATTCCCAGTGTTTGATTCCACGCCTATGTTTCCCCGCCTCTGATTCCCCGCCTCTGTTTCCCAATATCTAAGTCCCCGCCTCTGATTCCCCAACTCTAATTCCCCACCTCTGATTCCCCAGCTCTGATTCCCCGCCTCTGATTTCCTGCATCTGATTCCCTGCATCTGATTCCAAGCCTCTGATTCCGTGCCTCTAATTCCCAACCTCTGATTCCCCACCTCTGATTCCCCATATCTGATTCCCAGAATCTGTTTCCCCGCCTCTGATTCCCCGCCTCTGTTTCCCCATATCTGATTCCCGGCCTCTGGTTCCCCGCCTCTGATTCCCCGCCTCTGATTCCCTGCCTCTGATTCCCAACCTCTGATTCCCCACCTCTGATTCCCCGTGTTTGATTCCCCGCCTCTGTATCCCCGCCTCTGATTCCCCGCCTCTGATTCCCCAACTCTAATTCCCCACCTCTGATTCCCCATATCTGATTCGCCGCCTCTGTTTCCCCGCCTCTGCTTCCCCGCCCCTGTTTCCCCATATCTGATTCCCTGCCTCTGATTCCCCAACTTTGATTCCCAGCCTCTGATTCCCCAGCTCTGATTCCCCGCCTCTGATTCCCCGCATCTGATTCCCTGCATCTGATTCCAAGCCTCTGATTCCCTGCCTCTGATTCCCAACCTCTGATTCCCCACCTCTGATTACCCATATCTGATTCCCAGCCTCTGTTTCCCCGCCTCTGATTCCCCGCCTCTGTTTCCCCATATCTGATTCCCGGCCTCTGATTCCCCGCATCTGATTCCCCGCCTCTGATTCCCTGCCTCTGATTCCTCATCTCCGATTCCGCACATCTGATTCCATGCCTCTGATTCCCCGCCTCTGATTCCCCGCCTCTGATTCCGTGCCTCTGATTCCCAACCTCTGATTCCCCACCTCTGATTCCCCGTGTTTGATTCCCCGCCTCTGTTTCCCCGCCTCTGATTCCCCGCCTCTGATTCCCCAACTCTAATTCCCCGCCTCTGATTCCCCACCTCTGATTCCCCATCTCTGATTCCGCACATCCGATTCCCTGCCTCTGATTCCTCGACTCTGATTCCCCACCTCTGATTCCCCAGCTCTGATTCCCCGCCTCTGATTCCCCAACTCTGATTCCCCGCCTCTGATTCCCCAGCTCTGATTCCCCGCCTCTGATTCCCCGTGTTTGATCCCCTGCCTCTGATTCCCCAGCTCTGATTCCCCATCTCTGATTCACCGCCTTTGATTCGCCACCTCTGATTCCCCATATCTGATTCCCAGCCTCTGTTTCCCCGCCTCTGATTCCCCGCCTCTGTTTCCCCATATCTGATTCCCGGCCTCTGATTCCCCGCCTCTGATTCCCTGCCTCTGATTCCCCATCACCGATTCCGCACATCTGATTCCCTGCCTCTGATTCCCCGCCTCTGATTCCCCGCCACTGATTCCCTGCCTCTGATTTCCAACCTCTGATTCCCCACCTCTGATTCCCCGTGTTTGATTCCCCGCCTCTGTTTCCCCACCACTGATTCCCCGCCTCTGATTCCCCAACTCTAATTCCCCGCCTCTGATTCCCCATATCTGATTCCCTGCCTCTGTTTCCCCGCCTCTGATTCCCCGCCCCTGTTTCCCCATATCTGAATCCCTGACTCTGATTCCCCAACTTTGATTCCCAGCCTCTGATTCCCCAGCTCTGATTCCCCGCCTCTGATTCCCCGTGTTTGATTCCCTGCCTCTGATTCCCCGCCTCTGATTCCCCATCTCTGATTCACCGCCTTTGATTCGCCACCTCTGATTCCCCATATCTGATTCCCCACCACTGTTTCCCCGCCTCTGATTCCCCGCCTCTGATTCTCCATATCTCATTCCCCGCCTCTGACTCCCCATCTCTGATTCCCGGACTCTGATTCCCCACCTCTGATTCCCGGCCTCTTATTCCCAGCATCTGATTCCAGGCCTCTGATTCCCGGCGTCTGACTCCCCGCTTCTGATTCTGATTCCCTGCCTCTGATTCCCCGCCTCTGATTCCGCACATCTGATTCCCCGCCTCTGTTTCCCCATATCTAATTCCCCACCTCTGATGCCCCAACTCTGATTCCCCGCCTCTGATTCCCCAGCTCTGATTCCCCGCCTCTGATTCTCCACATCCGATTCCCCATATCTGATTCCCCGCCTCTGTTTCCCCGCCCCTGATTCCCCGCCTCTGTTTCCCCATATCTGATTCCCCGCCTCTGATTCCCAACTATGATTCCCCGCCTCTTATTCCCCAGCTCTGATTCCCTGCCTCTGATTCCCCGCGTTCTATTCCCTGCCTCTGATTCCCCGCCTGTGATTCCCCATCTCTGATTCACCACCTCTGATTCCCCACCACTGATTCCCCATATCTAATTCCCCGCCTCTGTTTGCCCGCCTCTGATTCCCCGCCTCTGTTTCCCCATATCTGATTCCCCGCCTCTGAATCCCCAACTCTGATTCCCTGCCTCTGATTCCCCAGCTTCATTCCCCGCCTTTGATTCCCCCCGTCTGATTCCCAGCCTCTGAATCCCCGTGTCTGATAACCTGCCTCTGATTCCCCGCCTCTGATTCCCCATCTCAGATTCACCGCCTCTGATTCCCCACCTCTGATTCCCCATCTCTGATTCCGCACATCCGATTCCCTGCCTCTGATTCCTCGACTCTGATTCCCCATCTCTGATTCCCCAGCTCTGATTCCCCGCCTCTGATTCCCCAACTCTGATTCCCCGCCTCTGATTCCCCAGCTCTGATTCCCCGCCTCTGATTCCCCGTGTTTGATCCCCTGCCTCTGATTCCCCAGCTCTGATTCCCCATCTCTGATTCACCGCCTTTGATTCGCAACCTCTGATTCCCCATATCTGATTCCTCGCCACTGTTTCCCCGCCTCTGATTCCCCGCCTCTGATTCCCCATATCTCATTCCCCGCCTCTGATTCCCCATCTCTGATTCCCGGACTCTGATTCCCCACCTCTGATTCCCGACCCCTTATTCCCGGCATCTGATTCCGGCCTCTGATTCCCGGCCTCTGATTCCCTGCTTCTGATTCTGATTCCCTGCCTCTGATTCCCCATTTCTGATTCCGCACATCTAATTCCCTGCCTCTGATTCCCCACCTCTGATTACCCATATCTGAATCCCCGCCTCTGTTTCCCCGTCTCTGATTCCCCGCCTCTGTTTCCCCATATCTAAGTACCCGCCTCTGATTCCCCAACTTCGATTCCACCCCTCTGATTCCCCAGCTCTGATTCCTCGCTTCTGTTTCCCCATATCTGATTCCCGGCCTCTGATTCCCCGACTCTTATTCCCCGCCTCTGATTCCCTGCCTCTGATTCCCCATCTCCGATTCCGCACATCTGATTCCCTGCCTCTCATTCCCCGCCTCTGATTCCCCGCCTCTGATTCCCTGCCTCTGATTCCCAACCTCTGATTCCCCACCTCTGATTCCCCGTGTTTGATTCCCCGCCTCTGTTTCCCCGCCTCTGATTCCCCACCTCTTATAACCCAACTCTAATTCCCCGCCTCTGATTCCCCATATCTGATTCCCCGCCTCTGTTTCCCCGCCTCTGATTCCCCGCCCCTGTTTCCCCATATCTGATTCCCTGCCTCTGATTCCCCAACTTTGATTCCCAGACTCTGATTCCCCAGCTCTGATTCCCTGCCTCTGATTCCCCGCATCTGATTCCCTGCATCTGATTCCAAGCCTCTCATCCCCTGCCTCTGATTCCCAACCTCTGATTCCCCACCTCTGATTCCCCATATCTGATTCCCAGCCTCTGTTTCCCCGCCTCTGATTCCCCGCCTCTGTTTCCCCATATCTGATTCCCGGCCTCTGATTCCCCGCCTCTGATTCCCTGCCTCTGATTCCCCATCACCGATTCCGCACATCTGATTCCCTGCCTCTGATTCCCCGCCTCTGATTCCCCGCCACTGATTCCCTGCCTCTGATTTCCAACCTCTGATTCCCCACCTCTGATTCCCCGTGTTTGATTCCCCGCCTCTGTTTCCCCACCACTGATTCCCCGCCTCTGATTCCCCAACTCTAATTCCCCGCCTCTGATTCCCCATATCTGATTCCCTGCCTCTGTTTCCCCGCCTCTGATTCCCCGCCCCTGTTTCCCCATATCTGAATCCCTGACTCTGATTCCCCAACTTTGATTCCCAGCCTCTGATTCCCCAGCTCTGATTCCCCGCCTCTGATTCCCCGTGTTTGATTCCCTGCCTCTGATTCCCCGCCTCTGATTCCCCATATCTGATTCACCGCCTTTGATTCGCCACCTCTGATTCCCCATATCTGATTCCCCACCACTGTTTCCCCGCCTCTGATTCCCCGCCTCTGATTCTCCATATCTCATTCCCCGCCTCTGACTCCCCATCTCTGATTCCCGGACTCTGATTCCCCACCTCTGATTCCCGGCCTCTTATTCCCAGCATCTGATTCCAGGCCTCTGATTCCCGGC
Organism: Narcine bancroftii; assembly: GCF_036971445.1. Taxonomy (NCBI): domain Eukaryota; kingdom Metazoa; phylum Chordata; class Chondrichthyes; order Torpediniformes; family Narcinidae; genus Narcine; species Narcine bancroftii. The sequence continues at coordinate 111,840,687 of NC_091475.1, forward strand.
CTCTGACTCCCCGCTTCTGATTCTGATTCCCTGCCTCTGATTCCCCATCTCTGATTCCGCACATCTGATTACCTGCCTCTGATTCCCCACGTCTGATTCCCCATATCTGATTCCCCGCCTCTGTTTCCACGCCTCTGATTCCCCGCCTCTGTTTCCCCATATCTAATTCCCCACCTCTGATGCCCCAACTCTGATTCCCCGCCTCTGATTCCACAGCTCTGATTCCCCGCCTTTGTTTCCCCATATCTGATTATCCGCCTCTGATTCCCAACTATGATTCCCCGCCTCTGAATCCCCGCGTCTGATTCCCTGCCTCTGCTTCCCCGCCTCTGATTCCGCAACTCTGATTCCCCGCCTCTGATTCCCCAGCTCTGATTCCCCGCCTCTGATTCCCCGTGTTTGATTCCCTGCCTCTGATTCCCGGCCTCTGATTCCCCATCTCTGATTCACCGCCTTTGATTCGCCACCTCTGATTCCCCATATCTGATTCCCCGCATCTGTTTCCCCGCCTCTGATTCCCCGCCTCTGATTCCCCATTTCTCATTCCCCGCCTCTGAATGCCCATCTCTGATTCCCGAACTCTGATTCACCACCTCTGATTCCCGGCCTCTTATTCCCGGCATCTGATTCCGGCCTCTGATTCCCGGCCTCTGATTCCCTGCTTCTGATTCTGATTCCCTGCCTCTGATACCCAATCTCTGATTCCGCACATCTGATTCCCTGCCTCTGATTCCCCACCTCTGATTCCCCATATTTGACTCCCCGCCTCTGTTTCCCCGCCTCTGATTCCCCGCCTCTGTTTCCCAATATCTAAGTCCCCGCCTCTGATTCCCCAACTCTGTTTCCCCACCTCTGATTCCCCAGCTCTGATTCCCCGCCTCTGATTCCCCGCATCTGATTCCCTGCATCTGATTCCAAGCCTCTGATTCCATGCCTCTGATTCCCAACCTCTGATTCCCCACCTCTGATTCCCCATATCTGATTCCCCGCCTCTGTTTCCCCGCCTCTGATTCCCCACCTCTGTTTCCCCATATCTGATTCCTGGCCTCTTATTCCCCGCCTCTGATTCCCCACCTCTGATTCCCTACCTCTGATTCCCCATCTCCGATTCCGCACATCTGATTCCCTGCCTCTGATTTCCCGCCTCTGATTCCCTGCCTCTGATTCCCAACCTCTGATTCCCCACCTCTGATTCCCCATATCTGATTCCCCGCCTCTGTTTCCCCGCCTCTGATTCCCCTCCTCTGATTCCCCAACTCTAATTCCCCGCCTCTGATTCCCCAGCTCTGATTCCCCGTGTTTGATTCCCTGCCTCTGATTCCCTGCCCTGATTCCCCATCTCTGTTTCACCGCCTTTGATTCGCCACCTCTGATTCCCCATATCTGATTCCCCGCCTCTGTTTCGCCGCCTCTGATTCCCTGCCTCTGATTCCCAACCTCTGATTCCACACCTCTGATTCCCCATATCTGATTCTCCGCCTCTGTTTCCCCGCCTCTGATTCCCTGCCCTTGTTTCCCCATATCTGATTCCCTGCCTCTGATTCCCCAACTCTGATTCCCCGCCTCTGATTCCCCAGCTCTGATTCCCCGCCTCTGATTTCCCGTGTTTGATTCCCTGCCTCTGATTCCCCGCCTCTGATTCCCCATCTCTGATTCACCGCCTTTGATTCGCCACCTCTGATTCCACATATCTGATTCCCCACCTCTGTTTCCCCGCCTCTGATTCCCCGCCTCTGATTCTCCATATCTCATTTTCCGCCTCTGAATCCCCATCTCTGATTCCCGGACTCTGATTCCCCACCTCTGATTCCCGGCCTCTTATTCCCAGCATCTGATTCCCGGCCTCTGATTCCCGGCCTCTGATTCCCCGCTTCTGATTCTGATTCGCTGCCTCTGATTCCCCATCTCTGATTCCGCACATCTGATTCCCTGCCTCTGATTCCCCACCTCTGATTCCCCATATCTGATTTCCCGCCTCTGTTTCCCCGCCTCTGATTCCCCGCCTCTGTTTCCCCATATCTAATTCCCAACCTCTGATGCCCCAACTCTGATTCCCTGCCTCTGATTCCCCACGTTCTATTCCCTGCCTCTGATTCCCCGCCTGTGATTCCCCATCTCTGATTCACCACCTCTGATTCCCCACCTCTGATTCCCCATATCTAATTCCCCGCCTCTGTTTGCCCGCCTCTGATTCCCCGCCTCTGTTTCCCAATATCTGATTCCCCGCCTCTGAATCCCCAACTCTGATTCCCTGCCTCTGATTCCCCAGCTCTGATTCCCCGCCTTTGATTCCCCCCGTCTGATACCCAGCCTCTGAATCCCCGTGTCTGATTTCCTGCCTCTGATTCCCCGCCTCTGATTCCCCATCTCTGATTCACAGCCTCTGATTCCCCACCTCTGATTCCCCATCTCGGATTCCGCACATCTGATTCCCTGCCTCTGATTCCCCGACTCTGATCCCCACCTCTGATTCCCAAGCTCTGATTCCCCGCCTCTGATTCCCCAACTCTGATTCCCCGCCTCTGATTCCCCAGCTCTGATTCCCCGCCTCTGATTCCCCGTGTTTGATTCCCTGCCTCTGATTCCCCGCCTCTGATTCCCCATCTCTGATTCACCGCCTTTGATTCGCCACCTCTGATTCCCCATATCTGATTCCTCGCCTCTGTTTCCCCGCCTCTGATTCCCCGCCTCTGATTCCCCATATCTCATTCCCCGCCTCTGATTCCCCATCTCTGATTCCCGGACTCTGATTCCCCACCTCTGATTCCCAGCCTCTTATTCCCGGCATCTGATTCCGGCCTCTGATTCCCGGCCTCTGATTCCCTGCTTCTGATTCTGTTTCCCTGCCTTTGATTCCCCATCTCTGATTCCGCTCATCTGTTTCCTTGCCTCTGATTCCCCATCTCTGATTCCCCATATCTGATTCCCCGCCTCTGTTTCCCCGCCTCTGATTCCCCGCCTCTGTTTCCCAATATCTAAGTCCCCGCCTCTGATTCCCCAACTCTGATTCCCCACCTCTGATTCCCCAGCTCTGATTCCCCGCCTCTGATTCCCTGCATCTGATTCCCTGCATCTGATTCCAAGCCTCTGATTCCCTGACTCTGATTCCCAACCTCTGATTCCCCACCTCTGATTCCCCATATCTGATTCCCAGCCTCTGTTTCCCCGCCTCTGATTCCCCGCCTCTGTTTCCCCTTATCTGATTCCCGGACTCTGATTCCCCACCTCTGATTCCCTGCCTCTGATTCCCCATCTCCGATTCCGCACATCTGATTCCCTGCCTCTGATTCCCCGCCTCTGATTCCCCGCCTCTGATTCCCTGCCTCTGATTCCCAACCTCTGATTCCCCACCTCTGATTCCCCGTGTTTGATTCCCCGCCTCTGTTTCCCCGCCTCTGATTCCCCGCCTCTGATTCCCCAACTCTAATTCCCCGCCTCTGATTCCCCATATCTGATTCCCCGCCTCTGTTTCCCCGCCTCTGATTCCCCGCCCCTGTTTCCCCATATCTGATTCCCTGCCTCTGATTCCCCAACTTTGATTCCCAGCCTCTGATTCCCCAGCTCTGATTCCCCGCCTCTGATTCCCCGTGTTTGATTCCCTGCCTCTGATTCCCGGCCTCTGATTCCCCATCTCTGATTCACCGCCTTTGATTCGCCACCTCTGATTCCCCATATCTGATTCCCCGCCTCTGTTTCCCCGCCTCTGATTCCCCGCCTCTGATTCCCCATATCTCATTCCCCGCCTCTGAATCCCCATCTCTGATTCCCGGACTCTGATTCCCCACCTCTGATTCCCGGCCTCTTATTCCCGGCATCTGATTCCGGCCTATGATTCCCGGCCTATGATTCCCTGCTTCTGATTCTGATTCCCTGCCTTTGATTCCCCATCTCTGATTCCGCACATCTGATTCCCTGCCTCTGATTCCCCATCTCTGATTCCCCATATCTGATTCCCCGCCTCTGTTTCCCCGCCTCTGATTCCACGCCTCTGTTTCCCAATATCTAAGTCCCCGCCTCTGATTCCCCAACTCTGATTCCCCACCTCTGATTCCCCAGCTCTGATTCCCGGCCTCTGATTCCCCGCATCTGATTCCCTGCATCTGATTCCAAGCCTCTGATTCCCTGCCTCTGATTCCCAACCTCTGATTCCCCACCTCTGATTCCCCATATCTGATTCCCAGCCTCTGTTTCCCCGCCTCTGATTCCCCGCCTCTGTTTCCCCATATCTGATTCCCGGCCTCTGATTCCCCGCCTCTGATTCCCCGCCTCTGATTCCCTGCCTCTGATTCCCCATCTCCGATTCCGCACATCAGATTCCCTGCCTCTGATTCCCCGCCTCTGATTCCCCGCCTCTGATTCCCTGCCTCTGATTCCCCGCCTGTGATTCCCCATCTCTGATTCACCACCTCTGATTCCCCACCACTGATTCCCAATATCTAATTCCCCGCCTCTGTTTGCCCGCCTCTGATTCCCCGCCTCTGTTTCCCCATATCTGATTCCCCGCCTCTGAATCCCCAACTCTGATTCCCTGCCTCTGATTCCCCAGCTTCATTCCCCGCCTTTGATTCCCCCCGTCTGATTCCCAGCCTCTGAATCCCCGTGTCTGATAACCTGCCTCTGATTCCCCGCCTCTGATTCCCCATCTCAGATTCACCGCCTCTGATTCCCCACCTCTGATTCCCCATCTCTGATTCCGCACATCCGATTCCCTGCCTCTGATTCCCCGACTCTGATTCCCCACCTCTGATTCCCCAGCTCTGATTCCCCGCCTCTGATTCCCCAACTCTGATTCCCCGCCTCTGTTTCCCCATATCTGATTCCCGGCCTCTGATTCCCCGCATCTGATTCCCCGCCTCTGATTCCCTGCCTCTGATTCCTCATCTCCGATTCCGCACATCTGATTCCATGCCTCTGATTCCCCGCCTCTGATTCCCCGCCTCTGATTCCGTGCCTCTGATTCCCAACCTCTGATTCCCCACCTCTGATTCCCCGTGTTTGATTCCCCGCCTCTGTTTCCCCGCCTCTGATTCCCCGCCTCTGATTCCCCAACTCTAATTCCCCGCCTCTGATTCCCCACCTCTGATTCCCCATCTCTGATTCCGCACATCCGATTCCCTGCCTCTGATTCCTCGACTCTGATTCCCCACCTCTGATTCCCCAGCTCTGATTCCCCGCCTCTGATTCCCCAACTCTGATTCCCCGCCTCTGATTCCCCAGCTCTGATTCCCCGCCTCTGATTCCCCGTGTTTGATCCCCTGCCTCTGATTCCCCAGCTCTGATTCCCCATCTCTGATTCACCGCCTTTGATTCGCCACCTCTGATTCCCCATATCTGATTCCCAGCCTCTGTTTCCCCGCCTCTGATTCCCCGCCTCTGTTTCCCCATATCTGATTCCCGGCCTCTGATTCCCCGCCTCTGATTCCCTGCCTCTGATTCCCCATCACCGATTCCGCACATCTGATTCCCTGCCTCTGATTCCCCGCCTCTGATTCCCCGCCACTGATTCCCTGCCTCTGATTTCCAACCTCTGATTCCCCACCTCTGATTCCCCGTGTTTGATTCCCCGCCTCTGTTTCCCCACCACTGATTCCCCGCCTCTGATTCCCCAACTCTAATTCCCCGCCTCTGATTCCCCATATCTGATTCCCTGCCTCTGTTTCCCCGCCTCTGATTCCCCGCCCCTGTTTCCCCATATCTGAATCCCTGACTCTGATTCCCCAACTTTGATTCCCAGCCTCTGATTCCCCAGCTCTGATTCCCCGCCTCTGATTCCCCGTGTTTGATTCCCTGCCTCTGATTCCCCGCCTCTGATTCCCCATCTCTGATTCACCGCCTTTGATTCGCCACCTCTGATTCCCCATATCTGATTCCCCACCACTGTTTCCCCGCCTCTGATTCCCCGCCTCTGATTCTCCATATCTCATTCCCCGCCTCTGACTCCCCATCTCTGATTCCCGGACTCTGATTCCCCACCTCTGATTCCCGGCCTCTTATTCCCAGCATCTGATTCCAGGCCTCTGATTCCCGGCGTCTGACTCCCCGCTTCTGATTCTGATTCCCTGCCTCTGATTCCCCGCCTCTGATTCCGCACATCTGATTCCCCGCCTCTGTTTCCCCATATCTAATTCCCCACCTCTGATGCCCCAACTCTGATTCCCCGCCTCTGATTCCCCAGCTCTGATTCCCCGCCTCTGATTCTCCACATCCGATTCCCCATATCTGATTCCCCGCCTCTGTTTCCCCGCCCCTGATTCCCCGCCTCTGTTTCCCCATATCTGATTCCCCGCCTCTGATTCCCAACTATGATTCCCCGCCTCTTATTCCCCAGCTCTGATTCCCTGCCTCTGATTCCCCGCGTTCTATTCCCTGCCTCTGATTCCCCGCCTGTGATTCCCCATCTCTGATTCACCACCTCTGATTCCCCACCACTGATTCCCCATATCTAATTCCCCGCCTCTGTTTGCCCGCCTCTGATTCCCCGCCTCTGTTTCCCCATATCTGATTCCCCGCCTCTGAATCCCCAACTCTGATTCCCTGCCTCTGATTCCCCAGCTTCATTCCCCGCCTTTGATTCCCCCCGTCTGATTCCCAGCCTCTGAATCCCCGTGTCTGATAACCTGCCTCTGATTCCCCGCCTCTGATTCCCCATCTCAGATTCACCGCCTCTGATTCCCCACCTCTGATTCCCCATCTCTGATTCCGCACATCCGATTCCCTGCCTCTGATTCCTCGACTCTGATTCCCCATCTCTGATTCCCCAGCTCTGATTCCCCGCCTCTGATTCCCCAACTCTGATTCCCCGCCTCTGATTCCCCAGCTCTGATTCCCCGCCTCTGATTCCCCGTGTTTGATCCCCTGCCTCTGATTCCCCAGCTCTGATTCCCCATCTCTGATTCACCGCCTTTGATTCGCAACCTCTGATTCCCCATATCTGATTCCTCGCCACTGTTTCCCCGCCTCTGATTCCCCGCCTCTGATTCCCCATATCTCATTCCCCGCCTCTGATTCCCCATCTCTGATTCCCGGACTCTGATTCCCCACCTCTGATTCCCGACCCCTTATTCCCGGCATCTGATTCCGGCCTCTGATTCCCGGCCTCTGATTCCCTGCTTCTGATTCTGATTCCCTGCCTCTGATTCCCCATTTCTGATTCCGCACATCTAATTCCCTGCCTCTGATTCCCCACCTCTGATTACCCATATCTGAATCCCCGCCTCTGTTTCCCCGTCTCTGATTCCCCGCCTCTGTTTCCCCATATCTAAGTACCCGCCTCTGATTCCCCAACTTCGATTCCACCCCTCTGATTCCCCAGCTCTGATTCCTCGCTTCTGTTTCCCCATATCTGATTCCCGGCCTCTGATTCCCCGACTCTTATTCCCCGCCTCTGATTCCCTGCCTCTGATTCCCCATCTCCGATTCCGCACATCTGATTCCCTGCCTCTCATTCCCCGCCTCTGATTCCCCGCCTCTGATTCCCTGCCTCTGATTCCCAACCTCTGATTCCCCACCTCTGATTCCCCGTGTTTGATTCCCCGCCTCTGTTTCCCCGCCTCTGATTCCCCGCCTCTGATTCCCCAACTCTAATTCCCCGCCTCTGATTCCCCACCTCTGATTCCCCATCTCTGATTCCGCACATCCGATTCCCTGCCTCTGATTCCTCGACTCTGATTCCCCACCTCTGATTCCCCAGCTCTGATTCCCCGCCTCTGATTCCCCAACTCTGATTCCCCGCCTCTGATTCCCCAGCTCTGATTCCCCGCCTCTGATTCCCCGTGTTTGATCCCCTGCCTCTGATTCCCCAGCTCTGATTCCCCATCTCTGATTCACCGCCTTTGATTCGCCACCTCTGATTCCCCATATCTGATTCCCAGCCTCTGTTTCCCCGCCTCTGATTCCCCGCCTCTGTTTCCCCATATCTGATTCCCGGCCTCTGATTCCCCGCCTCTGATTCCCTGCCTCTGATTCCCCATCACCGATTCCGCACATCTGATTCCCTGCCTCTGATTCCCCGCCTCTGATTCCCCGCCACTGATTCCCTGCCTCTGATTTCCAACCTCTGATTCCCCACCTCTGATTCCCCGTGTTTGATTCCCCGCCTCTGTTTCCCCACCACTGATTCCCCGCCTCTGATTCCCCAACTCTAATTCCCCGCCTCTGATTCCCCATATCTGATTCCCTGCCTCTGTTTCCCCGCCTCTGATTCCCCGCCCCTGTTTCCCCATATCTGAATCCCTGACTCTGATTCCCCAACTTTGATTCCCAGCCTCTGATTCCCCAGCTCTGATTCCCCGCCTCTGATTCCCCGTGTTTGATTCCCTGCCTCTGATTCCCCGCCTCTGATTCCCCATCTCTGATTCACCGCCTTTGATTCGCCACCTCTGATTCCCCATATCTGATTCCCCACCACTGTTTCCCCGCCTCTGATTCCCCGCCTCTGATTCTCCATATCTCATTCCCCGCCTCTGACTCCCCATCTCTGATTCCCGGACTCTGATTCCCCACCTCTGATTCCCGGCCTCTTATTCCCAGCATCTGATTCCAGGCCTCTGATTCCCGGCGTCTGACTCCCCGCTTCTGATTCTGATTCCCTGCCTCTGATTCCCCGCCTCTGATTCCGCACATCTGATTCCCCGCCTCTGTTTCCCCATATCTAATTCCCCACCTCTGATGCCCCAACTCTGATTCCCCGCCTCTGATTCCCCAGCTCTGATTCCCCGCCTCTGATTCTCCACATCCGATTCCCCATATCTGATTCCCCGCCTCTGTTTCCCCGCCCCTGATTCCCCGCCTCTGTTTCCCCATATCTGATTCCCCGCCTCTGATTCCCAACTATGATTCCCCGCCTCTTATTCCCCAGCTCTGATTCCCTGCCTCTGATTCCCCGCGTTCTATTCCCTGCCTCTGATTCCCCGCCTGTGATTCCCCATCTCTGATTCACCACCTCTGATTCCCCACCACTGATTCCCCATATCTAATTCCCCGCCTCTGTTTGCCCGCCTCTGATTCCCCGCCTCTGTTTCCCCATATCTGATTCCCCGCCTCTGAATCCCCAACTCTGATTCCCTGCCTCTGATTCCCCAGCTTCATTCCCCGCCTTTGATTCCCCCCGTCTGATTCCCAGCCTCTGAATCCCCGTGTCTGATAACCTGCCTCTGATTCCCCGCCTCTGATTCCCCATCTCAGATTCACCGCCTCTGATTCCCCACCTCTGATTCCCCATCTCTGATTCCGCACATCCGATTCCCTGCCTCTGATTCCTCGACTCTGATTCCCCATCTCTGATTCCCCAGCTCTGATTCCCCGCCTCTGATTCCCCAACTCTGATTCCCCGCCTCTGATTCCCCAGCTCTGATTCCCCGCCTCTGATTCCCCGTGTTTGATCCCCTGCCTCTGATTCCCCAGCTCTGATTCCCCATCTCTGATTCACCGCCTTTGATTCGCAACCTCTGATTCCCCATATCTGATTCCTCGCCACTGTTTCCCCGCCTCTGATTCCCCGCCTCTGATTCCCCATATCTCATTCCCCGCCTCTGATTCCCCATCTCTGATTCCCGGACTCTGATTCCCCACCTCTGATTCCCGACCCCTTATTCCCGGCATCTGATTCCGGCCTCTGATTCCCGGCCTCTGATTCCCTGCTTCTGATTCTGATTCCCTGCCTCTGATTCCCCATTTCTGATTCCGCACATCTAATTCCCTGCCTCTGATTCCCCACCTCTGATTACCCATATCTGAATCCCCGCCTCTGTTTCCCCGTCTCTGATTCCCCGCCTCTGTTTCCCCATATCTAAGTACCCGCCTCTGATTCCCCAACTTCGATTCCACCCCTCTGATTCCCCAGCTCTGATTCCTCGCTTCTGTTTCCCCATATCTGATTCCCGGCCTCTGATTCCCCGACTCTTATTCCCCGCCTCTGATTCCCTGCCTCTGATTCCCCATCTCCGATTCCGCACATCTGATTCCCTGCCTCTCATTCCCCGCCTCTGATTCCCCGCCTCTGATTCCCTGCCTCTGATTCCCAACCTCTGATTCCCCACCTCTGATTCCCCGTGTTTGATTCCCCGCCTCTGTTTCCCCGCCTCTGATTCCCCACCTCTGATAACCCAACTCTAATTCCCCGCCTCTGATTCCCCATATCTGATTCCCCGCCTCTGTTTCCCCGCCTCTGATTCCCCGCCCCTGTTTCCCCATATCTGATTCCCTGCCTCTGATTCCCCAACTTTGATTCCCAGACTCTGATTCCCCAGCTCTGATTCCCTGCCTCTGATTCCCCGCATCTGATTCCCTGCATCTGATTCCAAGCCTCTCATCCCCTGCCTCTGATTCCCAACCTCTGATTCCCCACCTCTGATTCCCCATATCTGATTCCCAGCCTCTGTTTCCCCGCCTCTGATTCCCCGCCTCTGTTTCCCCATATCTGATTCCCGGCCTCTGATTCCCCGCCTCTGATTCCCTGCCTCTGATTCCCCATCACCGATTCCGCACATCTGATTCCCTGCCTCTGATTCCCCGCCTCTGATTCCCCGCCACTGATTCCCTGCCTCTGATTTCCAACCTCTGATTCCCCACCTCTGATTCCCCGTGTTTGATTCCCCGCCTCTGTTTCCCCACCACTGATTCCCCGCCTCTGATTCCCCAACTCTAATTCCCCGCCTCTGATTCCCCATATCTGATTCCCTGCCTCTGTTTCCCCGCCTCTGATTCCCCGCCCCTGTTTCCCCATATCTGAATCCCTGACTCTGATTCCCCAACTTTGATTCCCAGCCTCTGATTCCCCAGCTCTGATTCCCCGCCTCTGATTCCCCGTGTTTGATTCCCTGCCTCTGATTCCCCGCCTCTGATTCCCCATATCTGATTCACCGCCTTTGATTCGCCACCTCTGATTCCCCATATCTGATTCCCCACCACTGTTTCCCCGCCTCTGATTCCCCGCCTCTGATTCTCCATATCTCATTCCCAGCCTCTGACTCCCCATCTCTGATTCCCGGACTCTGATTCCCCACCTCTGATTCCCGGCCTCTTATTCCCAGCATCTGATTCCAGGCCTCTGATTCCCGGCCTCTGACTCCCCGCTTCTGATTCTGATTCCCTGCCTCTGATTCCCCATCTCTGATTCCGCACATCTGATTACCTGCCTCTGATTCCCCACGTCTGATTCCCCATATCTGATTCCCCGCCTCTGTTTCCACGCCTCTGATTCCCCGCCTCTGTTTCCCAATATCTAATTCCCCACCTCTGATGCCCCAACTCTGATTCCCCGCCTCTGATTCCACAGCTCTGATTCCCCGCCTTTGTTTCCCCATATCTGATTATCCGCCTCTGATTCCCAACTATGATTCCCCGCCTCTGAATCCCCGCGTCTGATTCCCTGCCTCTGCTTCCCCGCCTCTGATTCCGCAACTCTGATTCCCCGCCTCTGATTCCCCAGCTCTGATTCCCCGCCTCTGATTCCCCGTGTTTGATTCCCTGCCTCTGATTCCCGGCCTCTGATTCCCCATCTCTGATTCACCGACTTTGATTCGCCACCTCTGATTCCCCATATCTGATTCCCCGCATCTGTTTCCCCGCCTCTGATTCCCCGCCTCTGATTCCCCATTTCTCATTCCCCGCCTCTGAATGCCCATCTCTGATTCCCGAACTCTGATTCACCACCTCTGATTCCCGGCCTCTTATTCCCGGCATCTGATTCCGGCCTCTGATTCCCGGCCTCTGATTCCCTGCTTCTGATTCTGATTCCCTGCCTCTGATACCCAATCTCTGATTCCGCACATCTGATTCCCTGCCTCTGATTCCCCACCTCTGATTCCCCATATTTGACTCCCCGCCTCTGTTTCCCCGCCTCTGATTCCCCGCCTCTGTTTCCCAATATCTAAGTCCCCGCCTCTGATTCCCCAACTCTGTTTCCCCACCTCTGATTCCCCAGCTCTGATTCCCCGCCTCTGATTCCCCGCATCTGATTCCCTGCATCTGATTCCAAGCCTCTGATTCCATGCCTCTGATTCCCAACCTCTGATTCCCCACCTCTGATTCCCCATATCTGATTCCCCGCCTCTGTTTCCCCGCCTCTGATTCCCCACCTCTGTTTCCCCATATCTGATTCCTGGCCTCTTATTCCCCGCCTCTGATTCCCCACCTCTGATTCCCTACCTCTGATTCCCCATCTCCGATTCCGCACATCTGATTCCCTGCCTCTGATTTCCCGCCTCTGATTCCCTGCCTCTGATTCCCAACCTCTGATTCCCCACCTCTGATTCCCCATATCTGATTCCCCGCCTCTGTTTCCCCGCCTCTGATTCCCCTCCTCTGATTCCCCAACTCTAATTCCCCGCCTCTGATTCCCCAGCTCTGATTCCCCGTGTTTGATTCCCTGCCTCTGATTCCCTGCCCTGATTCCCCATCTCTGTTTCACCGCCTTTGATTCGCCACCTCTGATTCCCCATATCTGATTCCCCGCCTCTGTTTCGCCGCCTCTGATTCCCTGCCTCTGATTCCCAACCTCTGATTCCACACCTCTGATTCCCCATATCTGATTCTCCGCCTCTGTTTCCCCGCCTCTGATTCCCTGCCCTTGTTTCCCCATATCTGATTCCCTGCCTCTGATTCCCCAACTCTGATTCCCCGCCTCTGATTCCCCAGCTCTGATTCCCCGCCTCTGATTTCCCGTGTTTGATTCCCTGCCTCTGATTCCCCGCCTCTGATTCCCCATCTCTGATTCACCGCCTTTGATTCGCCACCTCTGATTCCACATATCTGATTCCCCACCTCTGTTTCCCCGCCTCTGATTCCCCGCCTCTGATTCTCCATATCTCATTTTCCGCCTCTGAATCCCCATCTCTGATTCCCGGACTCTGATTCCCCACCTCTGATTCCCGGCCTCTTATTCCCAGCATCTGATTCCCGGCCTCTGATTCCCGGCCTCTGATTCCCCGCTTCTGATTCTGATTCGCTGCCTCTGATTCCCCATCTCTGATTCCGCACATCTGATTCCCTGCCTCTGATTCCCCACCTCTGATTCCCCATATCTGATTTCCCGCCTCTGTTTCCCCGCCTCTGATTCCCCGCCTCTGTTTCCCCATATCTAATTCCCAACCTCTGATGCCCCAACTCTGATTCCCTGCCTCTGATTCCCCACGTTCTATTCCCTGCCTCTGATTCCCCGCCTGTGATTCCCCATCTCTGATTCACCACCTCTGATTCCCCACCTCTGATTCCCCATATCTAATTCCCCGCCTCTGTTTGCCCGCCTCTGATTCCCCGCCTCTGTTTCCCAATATCTGATTCCCCGCCTCTGAATCCCCAACTCTGATTCCCTGCCTCTGATTCCCCAGCTCTGATTCCCCGCCTTTGATTCCCCCCGTCTGATACCCAGCCTCTGAATCCCCGTGTCTGATTTCCTGCCTCTGATTCCCCGCCTCTGATTCCCCATCTCTGATTCACAGCCTCTGATTCCCCACCTCTGATTCCCCATCTCGGATTCCGCACATCTGATTCCCTGCCTCTGATTCCCCGACTCTGATCCCCACCTCTGATTCCCAAGCTCCGATTCCCCGCCTCTGATTCCCCAACTCTGATTCCCCGCCTCTGATTCCCCAGCTCTGATTCCCCGCCTCTGATTCCCCGTGTTTGATTCCCTGCCTCTGATTCCCCGCCTCTGATTCCCCATCTCTGATTCACCGCCTTTGATTCGCCACCTCTGATTCCCCATATCTGATTCCTCGCCTCTGTTTCCCCGCCTCTGATTCCCCGCCTCTGATTCCCCATATCTCATTCCCCGCCTCTGATTCCCCATCTCTGATTCCCGGACTCTGATTCCCCACCTCTGATTCCCAGCCTCTTATTCCCGGCATCTGATTCCGGCCTCTGATTCCCGGCCTCTGATTCCCTGCTTCTGATTCTGTTTCCCTGCCTTTGATTCCCCATCTCTGATTCCGCTCATCTGTTTCCTTGCCTCTGATTCCCCATCTCTGATTCCCCATATCTGATTCCCCGCCTCTGTTTCCCCGCCTCTGATTCCCCGCCTCTGTTTCCCAATATCTAAGTCCCCGCCTCTGATTCCCCAACTCTGATTCCCCACCTCTGATTCCCCAGCTCTGATTCCCCGCCTCTGATTCCCTGCATCTGATTCCCTGCATCTGATTCCAAGCCTCTGATTCCCTGACTCTGATTCCCAACCTCTGATTCCCCACCTCTGATTCCCCATATCTGATTCCCAGCCTCTGTTTCCCCGCCTCTGATTCCCCGCCTCTGTTTCCCCTTATCTGATTCCCGGACTCTGATTCCCCGCCTCTGATTCCCTGCCTCTGATTCCCCATCTCCGATTCCGCACATCTGATTCCCTGCCTCTGATTCCCCGCCTCTGATTCCCCGCCTCTGATTCCCTGCCTCTGATTCCCAACCTCTGATTCCCCACCTCTGATTCCCCGTGTTTGATTCCCCGCCTCTGTTTCCCCGCCTCTGATTCCCCGCCTCTGATTCCCCAACTCTAATTCCCCGCCTCTGATTCCCCATATCTGATTCCCCGCCTCTGTTTCCCCGCCTCTGATTCCCCGCCCCTGTTTCCCCATATCTGATTCCCTGCCTCTGATTCCCCAACTTTGATTCCCAGCCTCTGATTCCCCAGCTCTGATTCCCCGCCTCTGATTCCCCGTGTTTGATTCCCTGCCTCTGATTCCCGGCCTCTGATTCCCCATCTCTGATTCACCGCCTTTGATTCGCCACCTCTGATTCCCCATATCTGATTCCCCGCCTCTGTTTCCCCGCCTCTGATTCCCCGCCTCTGATTCCCCATATCTCATTCCCCGCCTCTGAATCCCCATCTCTGATTCCCGGACTCTGATTCCCCACCTCTGATTCCCGGCCTCTTATTCCCGGCATCTGATTCCGGCCTATGATTCCCGGCCTATGATTCCCTGCTTCTGATTCTGATTCCCTGCCTTTGATTCCCCATCTCTGATTCCGCACATCTGATTCCCTGCCTCTGATTCCCCATCTCTGATTCCCCATATCTGATTCCCCGCCTCTGTTTCCCCGCCTCTGATTCCACGCCTCTGTTTCCCAATATCTAAGTCCCCGCCTCTGATTCCCCAACTCTGATTCCCCACCTCTGATTCCCCAGCTCTGATTCCCGGCCTCTGATTCCCCGCATCTGATTCCCTGCATCTGATTCCAAGCCTCTGATTCCCTGCCTCTGATTCCCAACCTCTGATTCCCCACCTCTGATTCCCCATATCTGATTCCCAGCCTCTGTTTCCCCGCCTCTGATTCCCCGCCTCTGTTTCCCCATATCTGATTCCCGGCCTCTGATTCCCCGCCTCTGATTCCCCGCCTCTGATTCCCTGCCTCTGATTCCCCATCTCCGATTCCGCACATCAGATTCCCTGCCTCTGATTCCCCGCCTCTGATTCCCCGCCTCTGATTCCCTGCCTCTGATTCCCCGCCTGTGATTCCCCATCTCTGATTCACCACCTCTGATTCCCCACCACTGATTCCCAATATCTAATTCCCCGCCTCTGTTTGCCCGCCTCTGATTCCCCGCCTCTGTTTCCCCATATCTGATTCCCCGCCTCTGAATCCCCAACTCTGATTCCCTGCCTCTGATTCCCCAGCTTCATTCCCCGCCTTTGATTCCCCCCGTCTGATTCCCAGCCTCTGAATCCCCGTGTCTGATAACCTGCCTCTGATTCCCCGCCTCTGATTCCCCATCTCAGATTCACCGCCTCTGATTCCCCACCTCTGATTCCCCATCTCTGATTCCGCACATCCGATTCCCTGCCTCTGATTCCCCGACTCTGATTCCCCACCTCTGATTCCCCAGCTCTGATTCCCCGCCTCTGATTCCCCAACTCTGATTCCCCGCCTCTGATTCCCCAGCTCTGATTCCCCGCCTCTGATTCCCCGTGTTTGATCCCCTGCCTCTGATTCCCCAGCTCTGATTCCCCATCTCTGATTCACCGCCTTTGATTCGCCACCTCTGATTCCCCATATCTGATTCCTCGCCACTGTTTCCCCGCCTCTGATTCCCCGCCTCTGATTCCCCATATCTCATTCCCCGCCTCTGATTCCCCATCTCTGATTCCCGGACTCTGATTCCCCACCTCTGATTCCCGACCTCTTATTCCCGGCATCTGATTCCGGCCTCTGATTCCCGGCCTCTGATTCCCTGCTTCTGATTCTGATTCCCTGCCTCTGATTCCCCATTTCTGATTCCGCACACCTAATTCCCTGCCTCTGATTCCCCACCTCTGATTCCCCATATCTGAATCCCCGCCTCTGTTTCCCCGTCTCTGATTCCCCGCCACTGTTTCCCCATATCTAAGTCCCCGCCTCTGATTCCCCAACTTTGATTCCCCACCTCTGATTCCCCAGCTCTGATTCCCCGCCTCTGATTCCCCACCTCTGATTCCCCATACCTGATTCCCAGCCTCTGTTTCCCCACCTCTGATTCCCCGCTTCTGTTTCCCCATATCTGATTCCCGGCCTCTGATTCCCCGCCTCTGATTCCCCGCCTCTGATTCCCTGCCTCTGATTCCCCATCTCCGATTCCACACATCTGATTCCCTGCCTCTCATTCCCCGCCTCTGATTCCCCGCCTCTGATTCCCTGCCTCTGATTCCCAACCTCTGATTCCCCACCTCTGATTCCCCATCTTTGATTCCCCGCCTCTGTTTCCCCGCCTCTGATTCCCCGCCTCTGATTCCCCAACTCTAATTCCCCGCCTCTGATTCCCCATATCTGATTCCCCGCCTCTGTTTCCCCACCTCTGATTCCCCGCCCCTGTTTCCCCATATCTGATTCCCTGCCTCTGATTCCCCAACTTTGATTCCCAGACTCTGATTCCCCAGCTCTGATTCCCCGCCTCTGATTCCCCGCATCTGATTCCCTGCATCTGATTCCAAGCCTCTGATTCCCTGCCTCTGATTCCCAACCTCTGATTCCGCACCTCTGATTCCCCATATCTCATTCCCCGCCTCTGATTCGCCAGCTATGATTCCCCGCCTCTGATTCCCCGCGTCTGATTCCCTGCCTCTGTTTCCCCGCCTCTGATTCCACATCTCTGATTCACCACCTCTGTTTCCCCGCGTCTGATTCCCCGCCTCTGATTCCCCATCTCTGATTCCCCATCTCTGATTCCCCAATTCTGATTCCCCGCCTCTGATTCCCCAGCTCTGATTCCTCGCCTCTGGTTCCCTTCCTCTGATTCCCAACCACTCATTCCCCACCTCTGATTTCCCATATTGATTCCCTGCGTCTGATTCCCCGCCTCTGATTCCCCAACTCTGATTCCCCGCCTCTGATTCCCCAGCTCTGTTTCCCCTCCTCTGATTCCCCGTGTTTGATTCCCTGCCTCTGATTCCCGGCCTCTGTTTCCCCATATCTGATTCCCCGCCTCTGAATCCCCAACTCTGATTCCCTGCCTCTGATTCCCCAGCTCTGATTCCCGCCTTTGATTCCCCCGTCTGATTCCCAGCCTCTGAAACCCCGTGTCTGATTTCTTGCCTCTGATTCCCCGCCTCTGATTCCCCATCTCTGATTCACAGCCTCTGATTCCCCACCTCTGATTCCCCATCTCTGATTCCGCACATCTGATTCCCTGCCTCTGATTCCCCGACTCTGATCCCCACCTCTGATTCCCCAGCTCTGATTCCCCGCCTCTGATTCCCCAACTCTGATTCCCCGCCTCTGATTCCCCAGCTCTGATTCCCCGCCTCTGATTCCCCGTGTTTGATTCCCTGCCTTTGATTCCACGCCTCTGATTCCCCATCTCTGATTCATCGCCTTTGATTCGCCACCTCTGATTCCCCATATCTGATTCCTCGCCTCTGTTTCCCCGCCTCTGATTCCCCGCCTCTGATTCCCCATATCTCATTCCCCGCCTCTGATTCCCCATCTCTGATTCCCCGCCTCTGATTCCCCGCCTCTGATTCCCTGCCTCTGATTCCCCATCTCCGATTCCGCACATCAGATTCCCTGCCTCTGATTCCCCGCCTCTGATTCCCCGCCTCTGATTCCCTGCCTCTGATTCCCCGCCTGTGATTCCCCATCTCTGATTCACCACCTCTGATTCCCCACCACTGATTCCCAATATCTAATTCCCCGCCTCTGTTTGCCCGCCTCTGATTCCCCGCCTCTGTTTCCCCATATCTGATTCCCCGCCTCTGAATCCCCAACTCTGATTCCCTGCCTCTGATTCCCCAGCTTCATTCCCCGCCTTTGATTCCCCCCGTCTGATTCCCAGCCTCTGAATCCCCGTGTCTGATAACCTGCCTCTGATTCCCCGCCTCTGATTCCCCATCTCAGATTCACCGCCTCTGATTCCCCACCTCTGATTCCCCATCTCTGATTCCGCACATCCGATTCCCTGCCTCTGATTCCCCGACTCTGATTCCCCACCTCTGATTCCCCAGCTCTGATTCCCCGCCTCTGATTCCCCAACTCTGATTCCCCGCCTCTGATTCCCCAGCTCTGATTCCCCGCCTCTGATTCCCCGTGTTTGATCCCCTGCCTCTGATTCCCCAGCTCTGATTCCCCATCTCTGATTCACCGCCTTTGATTCGCCACCTCTGATTCCCCATATCTGATTCCTCGCCACTGTTTCCCCGCCTCTGATTCCCCGCCTCTGATTCCCCATATCTCATTCCCCGCCTCTGATTCCCCATCTCTGATTCCCGGACTCTGATTCCCCACCTCTGATTCCCGACCTCTTATTCCCGGCATCTGATTCCGGCCTCTGATTCCCGGCCTCTGATTCCCTGCTTCTGATTCTGATTCCCTGCCTCTGATTCCCCATTTCTGATTCCGCACACCTAATTCCCTGCCTCTGATTCCCCACCTCTGATTCCCCATATCTGAATCCCCGCCTCTGTTTCCCCGTCTCTGATTCCCCGCCACTGTTTCCCCATATCTAAGTCCCCGCCTCTGATTCCCCAACTTTGATTCCCCACCTCTGATTCCCCAGCTCTGATTCCCCGCCTCTGATTCCCCACCTCTGATTCCCCATACCTGATTCCCAGCCTCTGTTTCCCCACCTCTGATTCCCCGCTTCTGTTTCCCCATATCTGATTCCCGGCCTCTGATTCCCCGCCTCTGATTCCCCGCCTCTGATTCCCTGCCTCTGATTCCCCATCTCCGATTCCACACATCTGATTCCCTGCCTCTCATTCCCCGCCTCTGATTCCCCGCCTCTGATTCCCTGCCTCTGATTCCCAACCTCTGATTCCCCACCTCTGATTCCCCATCTTTGATTCCCCGCCTCTGTTTCCCCGCCTCTGATTCCCCGCCTCTGATTCCCCAACTCTAATTCCCCGCCTCTGATTCCCCATATCTGATTCCCCGCCTCTGTTTCCCCACCTCTGATTCCCCGCCCCTGTTTCCCCATATCTGATTCCCTGCCTCTGATTCCCCAACTTTGATTCCCAGACTCTGATTCCCCAGCTCTGATTCCCCGCCTCTGATTCCCCGCATCTGATTCCCTGCATCTGATTCCAAGCCTCTGATTCCCTGCCTCTGATTCCCAACCTCTGATTCCGCACCTCTGATTCCCCATATCTCATTCCCCGCCTCTGATTCGCCAGCTATGATTCCCCGCCTCTGATTCCCCGCGTCTGATTCCCTGCCTCTGTTTCCCCGCCTCTGATTCCACATCTCTGATTCACCACCTCTGTTTCCCCGCGTCTGATTCCCCGCCTCTGATTCCCCATCTCTGATTCCCCATCTCTGATTCCCCAATTCTGATTCCCCGCCTCTGATTCCCCAGCTCTGATTCCTCGCCTCTGGTTCCCTTCCTCTGATTCCCAACCACTCATTCCCCACCTCTGATTTCCCATATTGATTCCCTGCGTCTGATTCCCCGCCTCTGATTCCCCAACTCTGATTCCCCGCCTCTGATTCCCCAGCTCTGTTTCCCCTCCTCTGATTCCCCGTGTTTGATTCCCTGCCTCTGATTCCCGGCCTCTGTTTCCCCATATCTGATTCCCCGCCTCTGAATCCCCAACTCTGATTCCCTGCCTCTGATTCCCCAGCTCTGATTCCCGCCTTTGATTCCCCCGTCTGATTCCCAGCCTCTGAAACCCCGTGTCTGATTTCTTGCCTCTGATTCCCCGCCTCTGATTCCCCATCTCTGATTCACAGCCTCTGATTCCCCACCTCTGATTCCCCATCTCTGATTCCGCACATCTGATTCCCTGCCTCTGATTCCCCGACTCTGATCCCCACCTCTGATTCCCCAGCTCTGATTCCCCGCCTCTGATTCCCCAACTCTGATTCCCCGCCTCTGATTCCCCAGCTCTGATTCCCCGCCTCTGATTCCCCGTGTTTGATTCCCTGCCTCTGATTCCACGCCTCTGATTCCCCATCTCTGATTCATCGCCTTTGATTCGCCACCTCTGATTCCCCATATCTGATTCCTCGCCTCTGTTTCCCCGCCTCTGATTCCCCGCCTCTGATTCCCCATATCTCATTCCCCGCCTCTGATTCCCCATCTCTGATTCCCGGACTCTGATTCCCCACCTCTGATTCCCGGCCTCTTATTCCCGGCATCTGATTCCGGCCTCTGATTCCCCACCTCTGATTCCCCATATCTGATTCCCCACCTCTGTTTCCCGGCCTCTGATTCCCCGCTTCTGATTCTGAATCCCTGCCTCTGATTCCCCATCTCTGATTCCGCACATCTGATTCCCTGCCTCTGATTCCCCACCTCTGATTCCCCATATCTGATTTCCCGCCTCTGTTTCCCCGCCTCTGATTCCCCGCCTCTGTTTCCCCATATCTAATTCCCAACCTCTGATGCCCCAACTCTGATTCCCTGCCTCTGATTCCCCGCGTTCTATTCCCTGCCTCTGATTCCCCGCCTGTGATTCCCCATCTCTGATTCACCACCTCTGATTCCCCACCTCTGATTCCCCATATCTAATTCCCCGCCTCTGTTTGCCCGACTCTGATTCCCCGCCTCTGTTTCCCCATATCTGATTCCCCGCCTCTGAATCCCCAACTCTGATTCCCTGCCTCTGATTCCCCAGCTCTGATTCCCCGCCTCTGATTCCCCGTGTTTGATCCCCTGCCTCTGATTCCCCGACTCTGATCCCCACCTCTGATTCCGCAGCTCTGATTCCCCGCCTCTGATTCCCCAACTCTGATTCCCCGCCTCTGATTCCCCAACTCTGATTCCCTGCCTCTGATTCCCCAGCTTCATTCCCCGCCTTTGATTCCCCCCGTCTGATTCCCAGCCTCTGAATCCCCGTGACTGATAACCTGCCTCTGATTCCCCGCCTCTGATTCCCCATCTCAGATTCACCGCCTCTGATTCCCCACCTCTGATTCCCCATCTCTGATTCCGCACATCCGACTCCCTGCCTCTGATTCCCCGACTCTGATTCCCCACCTCTGATTCCCCAGCTCTGATTCCCCGCCTCTGATTCCCCAACTCTGATTCCCCGCCTCTGATTCCACAGCTCAGATTCCCCGCCTCGGATTCCCCGTGTTTGATCCCCTGCCTCTGATTCCCCGCCTCTGATTCCCCATCTCTGATTCACCGCCTTTGATTCGCCACCTCTGATTCCCCATATCTGATTCCTCGCCACTGTTTCCCCGCCTCTGATTCCCCGCCTCTGATTCCCCATATCTCATTCCCCGCCTCTGATTCGCCAGCTATGATTCCCCGCCTCTGATTCCCCGCGTCTGATTCCCTGCCTCTGATTCCCCGCCTCTGATTCCACATCTCTGATTCACCACCTCTGATTCCACGCGTCTGATTCCCCGCCTCTGATTCCCCATCTCTGATTCCCCATCTCTGATTCCCCAATTCTGATTCCTCGCCTCTGATTCCCCAGCTCTGATTCCTCGCCTCTGATTCCCTTCCTTTGATTCCCAACCTCTGATTCCCCAACTCTGATTTCCCATATTGATTCCCTGCGTCTGATTCCCCACCTCTGATTTCCCACATTGATTCCCTGCGTCTGATTCCCCGCCTCTGATTCCCCAACTCTGATTCCCCGCCTCTGATTCCCCAGCTCTGATTCCCCGCATCTGATTCCCCGTGTTTGATTCCCTGCCTCTGATTCCCCACCTCTGATTCCCCATATCTGATTCCCCGCCTCTGTTTCCCCACCTTTGATTCCCCGCCTCTGTTTCCCAATATCTAAGTCCCCGCCTCTGATTCCCCAACTCTGATTCCCCACCTCTGATTACCCAACTCTGATTCCCCGCCTCTGATTCCCCAGCTCTGATTCCCCGCCTCTGATTCCCCGTGTTTGATCCCCTGCCTCTGATTCCCCGCCTCTGATTCCCCATCTCTGATTCACCGCCTTTGATTCGCCACCTCTGATTCCCCATATCTGATTCCTCGCATCTGTTTCCCCGCCTCTGATTCCCCGCCTCTGATTCCCCATATCTCATTCCCCGCCTCTGATTCCCCATCTCTGATTCCAGGACTCTAATTCCCCACCTCTGATTCCCGGCCTCTTATTCCCGGCATCTGATTCCGGCCTCTGATTCCCGGCCTCTGATTCCCTGCTTCTGATTCCCCATCTCTGATTCCGCAAATCTAATTCCCTGCCTCTGATTCCCCACCTCTGATTCCCCATATATGATTCCCCACCTCTGTTTCCCCGCCTCTGATTCCCCGCCTCTGTTTCCCCATATCTAAGTCCCCGCCTCTGATTCCCCAACTTTGATTCCCCACCTCTGATTCCCCAGCTCTGATTCCCCGCCTCTGATTCCCCGCATCTGATTCCATGCATCTGATTCCCAGCCTCTGATTCCCAGCCTCTGATTCCCAACCTCTGATTCCCCACCTCTGATTCCCCATATCTGATTCCACGCCTCTGTTTCCCCGCCTCTGATTCCCCGCCTCTGTTTCCCCATATCTGATCCCCGCCTCTATTTGCCCGCATCTGATTCCCCGCCTCTGTTTCCCCATATCTGATTCCCCGCCTCTGAATCCCCAACTCTGATTCCCTGCCTCTAATTTCCCAGCTCTGATTCCCCGCCTCTGATTCCCCGCGTCTGATTACCGGCCTCTGATTCCCCGCCTCTGATTCCCCATCTCTGATTCACAACCTCTGATTCCCCACCTCTGATACCCCATATCTGATTCCCCGCCTCTGTTTCCCCGCCTCTGATTCCCCACCTCAGATTCCCAATATCTGATTCCCCGCCTCTGATTCCCCACCTCTGATTCCCCGCCTCTGATTCGCCAGCTAAGATTCCCCGCCTCTGATTCCCCGTGTTTGATTCCCTGCCTCTGATTCCCGGCCTCTGATTCCCCAACTCTGATTCACCGCCTTTGATTCGCCACCTCTGATTCCCCATATCTGATTCCCCGCCTCTGTTTCCCCGCCTCTGATTCCCGGCCTCTGATTCCCCATATCTCATTCCCCGCCTCTGAATCCCCACCTCTGATTCCCTGCTACTGATTCTGATTCCCTGCCTTTGATTCCCCATATCTCATTCCCCGCCTCTGATTCCCCATCTCTGATTCCCCACCTCTGATTCCCCATATCTGACTCCCAGCCTCTGTTTCCCCGCCTCTGATTCCCCGCCTCTGTTTCCCCATATCTGATTCCCGGCCTCTGATTCCCCGCCTCTGATTCCCCGCCTCTGATTCCCTATCTCCGATTCCGCACATCTGATTCCCTGCCTCTGATTCCCCGCCTCTGATTCCCCGCCTCTGATTCCCTGCCTCTGATTCCCAACCTCTGATTCCCCACCTCTGATTCCCCGTGTTTGATTCCCCGCCTCTGTTTCCCCGCCTCTGATTCCCCGCCTCTGATTCCCCAACTCTAATTCCCCGCCTCTGATTCCCCATATCTGATTCCCCGCCTCTGTTTCCCCGCCTCTGATTCCCCGCCCCTGTTTCCCCATATCTGATTCCCTGCCTCTGATTCCCCAACTTTGATTCCCAGCCTCTGATTCCCCAGCTCTGATTCCCCGCCTCTGATTCCCCGTGTTTGATTCCCTGCCTCTGATTCCCCGCCTCTGATTCCCCATCTCTGATTCACCACCTTTGATTCGCCACCTCTGATTCCCCATATCTGATTCCCCACCTCTGTTTTCCCGCCTCTGATTCCCCGCCTCTGATTCTCCATATCTCATTCCCCGCCTCTGAATCCCCATCTCTGATTCCCGGACTCTGA
This sequence comes from Narcine bancroftii, assembly GCF_036971445.1. Lineage (NCBI taxonomy): Eukaryota > Metazoa > Chordata > Chondrichthyes > Torpediniformes > Narcinidae > Narcine > Narcine bancroftii. The sequence goes on from NC_091475.1 coordinate 111,864,815, forward strand.
TTCCCCACCTCTGATTCCCGGCCTCTTATTCCCAGCATCTGATTCCAGGCCTCTGATTCCCGGCCTCTGACTCCCCGCTTCTGATTCTGATTCCCTGCCTCTGATTCCCCATCTCTGATTCCGCACATCTGATTACCTGCCTCTGATTCCCCACCTCTGATTCCCCATATCTGATTCCCCGCCTCTGATTCCCCGCATCCGATTCCCCATATCTGATTCCCCGCCTCTGTTTCCCCGCCCCTGATTCCCCGCCTCTGTTTCCCCATATCTGATTCCCCGCCTCTGATTCCCAACTATGATTCCCCGCCTCTGATTCCCCAGCTCTGATTCCCTGCCTCTGATTCCCCGCGTTCTATTCCCTGCCTCTGATTCCCCGCCTGCGATTCCCCATCTCTGATAAACCACCTCTGATTCCCCACCACTGATTCCCCATATCTAATTCCCCGCCTCTGTTTGCCCGCCTCTGATTCCCCGCCTCTGATTCCCCATATCTAATTCCCCGCCTCTGTTTGCCCGCCTCTGATTCCCCGCCTCTGTTTCCCCATATCTGATTCCCCGCCTCTGAATCCCCAACTCTGATTCCCTGCTTCTGATTCCCCAGCTCTGATTCCCCGCCTTTGATTCCCCCGTCCGATTCCCAGCCTCTGAAACCCCGTGTCTGATTTCTTGCCTCTGATTCCCCGCCTCTGATTCCCCATCTCTGATTCACAGCCTCTGATTCCCCACCTCTGATTCCCCATCTCTGATTCCGCACATCTGATTCCCTGCCTCTGATTCCCCGACTCTGATCCCCACCTCTGATTCCCCATCTCTGATTCCCCGCCTCTGATTCCCCAACTCTGATTCCCCGCCTCTGATTCCCCAGCTCTGATTCCCCGCCTCTGATTCCACGCCTCAGATTCCCCATCTCTGATTCATCGCCTTTGATTCGCCACCTCTGATTCCCCATATCTGATTCCTCGCCTCTGTTTCCCCGCCTCTGATTCCCCTCCTCTGATTCCCCATATCTCATTCCCCGCCTCTGATTCCCCATCTCTGATTCCCGGACTCTGATTCCCCACCTCTGATTCCCGGCCTCTTATTCCCGACATCTGATTCCGGCCTCTGATTCCCGGCCTCTGATTCCCTGCTTCTGATTCCCCATCTCTGATTCCGCAAATCTAATTCCCTGCCTCTGATTCCCCACCTCTGATTCCCCATATCTGATTCCCCGCCTCTGTTTCCCCGCCTCTAATTCCCCGCCTCTGTTTCCCCATATCTAAGTCCCCGCCTCTGATTCCCCAACTTTGATTCCCCACCTCTGATTCCCCAGCTCTGATTCCCCGCCTCTGATTCCCCGCATCTGATTCCATGCATCTGATTCCCAGCCTCTGATTCCCAGCCTCTGATTCCCAACCTCTGATTCCCCACCTCTGATCCCCATATCTGATTCCCCGCCTCTGTTTCCCCGCCTCTGATTCCCCGCCTCTGTTTCCCCATATCTGAACCCCGCCTCTATTTGCACGCCTCTGATTCCCCGCCTCTGTTTCCCCATATCTGATTCCCCGCCTCTGAATCCCCAACTCTGATTCCCTGCCTCTAATTTCCCAGCTCTGATTCCCCGCCTCTGATTCCCCGCGTCTGAATACCGGCCTCTGATTCCCCGCCTCTGATTCCCCATCTCTGATTCACAACCTCTGATTCCCCACCTCTGATACCCCATATCTGATTCCCCGCCTCTGTTTCCCCGCCTCTGATTCCCCACCTCTGATTCCCAATATCTGATTCCCCGCCTCTGATTCCCCAACTCTGATTCCCCGCCTCTGATTCGCCAGCTATGATTCCCCGCCTCTTATTCCCCGCGTCTGATTCCCTGCCTCTGATTCCCCGCCTCTGATTCCACATCTCTGATTCACCACCTCTGATTCCCCGCATCTGATTCCCTGCCTCTGATTCCCCATCTCTGATTCCCCATCTCTGATTCCCCAATTCTGATTCCCCTCCTCTGATTCCCCGTGTTTGATTCCCTGCCTCTGATTCCCGGCCTCTGATTCCCCATCTCTGATTCACCGCCTTTGATTCGCCACCTCTGATTCGCCATATCTGATTCCCCGCCTCTGTTTCCCCGCCTCTGATTCCCCGCCTCTGATTCCCCATATCTCATTCCCCGCATCTGAATCCCCATCTCTGATTCCCGGACTCTGATTCCCCACCTCTGATTTCCGGCCTCTTATTCCCGGCATCTGATTCCGGCCTCTGATTCCCGGCCTCTGATTCCCTGCTTCTGATTCTGATTCCCTGCCTTTGATTCCCCATCTCTGATTCCGCACATCTGATTCCCTGCCTCTGTTTCCCCATCTCTGATTCCCCATATCTGATTCCCCGCCTCTGATTCCCTGCCTCTGTTTCCCAATATCTAAGTCCCCGCCTCTGATTCCCCAACTCTGATTCCCCACCTCTGATTCCCCAGCTCTGATTCCCCGCCTCTGATTCCCCGCATCTGATTCCCTGCATCTGATTCCAAGCCTCTGATTCCCTGCCTCTGATTCCCAACCTCTGATTCCCCACCTCTGATTCCCCATATCTGATTCCCAGCCTCTGTTTCCCCGCCTCTGATTCCCCGCCTCTGTTTCCCCATATCTGATTCCCGGCCTCTGATTCCCCGCCTCTGATTCCCCGCCTCTGATTCCCTATCTCCGATTCCGCACATCTGATTCCCTGCCTCTGATTCCCCGCCTCTGATTCCCCGCCTCTGATTCCCTGCCTCTGATTCCCAACCTCTGATTCCCCACCTCTGATTCCCCGTGTTTGATTCCCCGCCTCTGATTCCCCATATCTGATTCCACGCCTCTGATTCCTCACCTCTGATTCCCGACCTCTTATTCCCGGCATCTGATTCCGGCCTCTGATTCCCGGCCTCTGATTCCCTGCTTCTGATTCTGATTCCCTGCCTCTGATTCCCCATTTCTGATTCCGCACACCTAATTCCCTGCCTCTGATTCCCCACCTCTGATTCCCCATATCTGAATCCCCGCCTCTGTTTCCCCGTCTCTGATTCCCCGCCACTGTTTCCCCATATCTAAGTCCCCGCCTCTGATTCCCCAACTTTGATTCCCCACCTCTGATTCCCCAGCTCTGATTCCCCGCCTCTGATTCCCCACCTCTGATTCCCCATACCTGATTCCCAGCCTCTGTTTCCCCACCTCTGATTCCCCGCTTCTGTTTCCCCATATCTGATTCCCGGCCTCTGATTCCCCGCCTCTGATTCCCCGCCTCTGATTCCCTGCCTCTGATTCCCCATCTCCGATTCCACACATCTGATTCCCTGCCTCTCATTCCCCGCCTCTGATTCCCCGCCTCTGATTCCCTGCCTCTGATTCCCAACCTCTGATTCCCCACCTCTGATTCCCCATCTTTGATTCCCCGCCTCTGTTTCCCCGCCTCTGATTCCCCGCCTCTGTTTCCCCGCCTCTGATTCCCCGCCCCTGTTTCCCCATATCTGATTCCCTGCCTCTGATTCCCCAACTTTGATTCCCAGACTCTGATTCCCCAGCTCTGATTCCCCGCCTCTGATTCCCCGCATCTGATTCCCTGCATCTGATTCCAAGCCTCTGATTCCCTGCCTCTGATTCCCAACCTCTGATTCCGCACCTCTGATTCCCCATATCTCATTCCCCGCCTCTGATTCGCCAGCTATGATTCCCCGCCTCTGATTCCCCGCGTCTGATTCCCTGCCTCTGTTTCCCCGCCTCTGATTCCACATCTCTGATTCACCACCTCTGTTTCCCCGCGTCTGATTCCCCGCCTCTGATTCCCCATCTCTGATTCCCCATCTCTGATTCCCCAATTCTGATTCCCCGCCTCTGATTCCCCAGCTCTGATTCCTCGCCTCTGGTTCCCTTCCTCTGATTCCCAACCACTCATTCCCCACCTCTGATTTCCCATATTGATTCCCTGCGTCTGATTCCCCGCCTCTGATTCCCCAGCTCTGATTCCCCTCCTCTGATTCCCCGTGTTTGATTCCCTGCCTCTGATTCCCGGCCTCTGTTTCCCCATATCTGATTCCCCGCCTCTGAATCCCCAACTCTGATTCCCTGCCTCTGATTCCCCAGCTCTGATTCCCCGCCTTTGATTCCCCCGTCTGATTCCCAGCCTCTGAAACCCCGTGTCTGATTTCTTGCCTCTGATTCCCCGCCTCTGATTCCCCATCTCTGATTCACAGCCTCTGATTCCCCACCTCTGATTCCCCATCTCTGATTCCGCACATCTGATTCCCTGCCTCTGATTCCCCGACTCTGATCCCCACCTCTGATTCCCCAGCTCTGATTCCCCGCCTCTGATTCCCCAACTCTGATTCCCCGCCTCTGATTCCCCAGCTCTGATTCCCCGCCTCTGATTCCCCGTGTTTGATTCCCTGCCTCTGATTCCACGCCTCTGATTCCCCATCTCTGATTCATCGCCTTTGATTCGCCACCTCTGATTCCCCATATCTGATTCCTCGCCTCTGTTTCCCCGCCTCTGATTCCCCGCCTCTGATTCCCCATATCTCATTCCCCGCCTCTGATTCCCCATCTCTGATTCCCGGACTCTGATTCCCCACCTCTGATTCCCGGCCTCTTATTCCCGGCATCTGATTCCGGCCTCTGATTCCCCACCTCTGATTCCCCATATCTGATTCCCCACCTCTGTTTCCCGGCCTCTGATTCCCCGCTTCTGATTCTGAATCCCTGCCTCTGATTCCCCATCTCTGATTCCGCACATCTGATTCCCTGCCTCTGATTCCCCACCTCTGATTCCCCATATCTGATTTCCCGCCTCTGTTTCCCCGCCTCTGATTCCCCGCCTCTGTTTCCCCATATCTAATTCCCAACCTCTGATGCCCCAACTCTGATTCCCTGCCTCTGATTCCCCGCGTTCTATTCCCTGCCTCTGATTCCCCGCCTGTGATTCCCCATCTCTGATTCACCACCTCTGATTCCCCACCTCTGATTCCCCATATCTAATTCCCCGCCTCTGTTTGCCCGACTCTGATTCCCCGCCTCTGTTTCCCCATATCTGATTCCCCGCCTCTGAATCCCCAACTCTGATTCCCTGCCTCTGATTCCCCAGCTCTGATTCCCCGCCTCTGATTCCCCGTGTTTGATCCCCTGCCTCTGATTCCCGACTCTGATCCCCACCTCTGATTCCGCAGCTCTGATTCCCCGCCTCTGATTCCCCAACTCTGATTCCCCGCCTCTGATTCCCCAACTCTGATTCCCTGCCTCTGATTCCCCAGCTTCATTCCCCGCCTTTGATTCCCCCCGTCTGATTCCCAGCCTCTGAATCCCCGTGACTGATAACCTGCCTCTGATTCCCCGCCTCTGATTCCCCATCTCAGATTCACCGCCTCTGATTCCCCACCTCTGATTCCCCATCTCTGATTCCGCACATCCGACTCCCTGCCTCTGATTCCCCGACTCTGATTCCCCACCTCTGATTCCCCAGCTCTGAGTCCCCGCCTCTGATTCCCCACCTCTGATTCCCCATATCTGATTCCCCGCCTCTGTTTCCCCGCCTCTAATTCCCCGCCTCTGTTTCCCCATATCTAAGTCCCCGCCTCTGATTCCCCAACTTTGATTCCCCACCTCTGATTCCCCAGCTCTGATTCCCCGCCTCTGATTCCCCGCATCTGATTCCATGCATCTGATTCCCAGCCTCTGATTCCCAGCCTCTGATTCCCAACCTCTGATTCCCCACCTCTGATCCCCATATCTGATTCCCCGCCTCTGTTTCCCCGCCTCTGATTCCCCGCCTCTGTTTCCCCATATCTGATTCCCCGCCTCTGAATCCCCAACTCTGATTCCCTGCCTCTAATTTCCCAGCTCTGATTCCCCGCCTCTGATTCCCCGCGTCTGATTACCGGCCTCTGATTCCCCGCCTCTGATTCCCCATCTCTGATTCACAACCTCTGATTCCCCACCTCTGATACCCCATATCTGATTCCCCGCCTCTGTTTCCCCGCCTCTGATTCCCCACCTCTGATTCCCAATATCTGATTCCCCGCCTCTGATTCCCCAACTCTGATTCCCCGCCTCTGATTCGCCAGCTATGATTCCCCGCCTCTTATTCCCCGCGTCTGATTCCCTGCCTCTGATTCCCCGCCTCTGATTCCACATCTCTGATTCACCACCTCTGATTCCCCGCATCTGATTCCCTGCCTCTGATTCCCCATCTCTGATTCCCCATCTCTGATTCCCCAATTCTGATTCCCCTCCTCTGATTCCCCGTGTTTGATTCCCTGCCTCTGATTCCCGGCCTCTGATTCCCCATCTCTGATTCACCGCCTTTGATTCGCCACCTCTGATTCGCCATATCTGATTCCCCGCCTCTGTTTCCCCGCCTCTGATTCCCCGCCTCTGATTCCCCATATCTCATTCCCCGCATCTGAATCCCCATCTCTGATTCCCGGACTCTGATTCCCCACCTCTGATTTCCGGCCTCTTATTCCCGGCATCTGAATCCGGCCTCTGATTCCCGGCCTCTGATTCCCTGCTTCTGATTCTGATTCCCTGCCTTTGATTCCCCATCTCTGATTCCGCACATCTGATTCCCTGCCTCTGTTTCCCCATCTCTGATTCCCCATATCTGATTCCCCGCCTCTGATTCCCTGCCTCTGTTTCCCAATATCTAAGTCCCCGCCTCTGATTCCCCAACTCTGATTCCCCACCTCTGATTCCCCAGCTCTGATTCCCCGCCTCTGATTCCCCGCATCTGATTCCCTGCATCTGATTCCAAGCCTCTGATTCCCTGCCTCTGATTCCCAACCTCTGATTCCCCACCTCTGATTCCCCATATCTGATTCCCAGCCTCTGTTTCCCCGCCTCTGATTCCCCGCCTCTGTTTCCCCATATCTGATTCCCGGCCTCTGATTCCCCGCCTCTGATTCCCCGCCTCTGATTCCCTATCTCCGATTCCGCACATCTGATTCCCTGCCTCTGATTCCCCGCCTCTGATTCCCCGCCTCTGATTCCCCATATCTAATTCCCCGCCTCTGTTTGCCCGCCTCTGATTCCCCGCCTCTGTTTCCCCATATCTGATTCCCCGCCTCTGAATCCCCAACTCTGATTCCCTGCTTCTGATTCCCCAGCTCTGATTCCCCGCCTTTGATTCCCCCGTCCGATTCCCAGCCTCTGAAACCCCGTGTCTGATTTCTTGCCTCTGATTCCCCGCCTCTGATTCCCCATCTCTGATTCACAGCCTCTGATTCCCCACCTCTGATTCCCCATCTCTGATTCCGCACATCTGATTCCCTGCCTCTGATTCCCCGACTCTGATCCCCACCTCTGATTCCCCATCTCTGATTCCCCGCCTCTGATTCCCCAACTCTGATTCCCCGCCTCTGATTCCCCAGCTCTGATTCCCCGCCTCTGATTCCACGCCTCAGATTCCCCATCTCTGATTCATCGCCTTTGATTCGCCACCTCTGATTCCCCATATCTGATTCCTCGCCTCTGTTTCCCCGCCTCTGATTCCCCTCCTCTGATTCCCCATATCTCATTCCCCGCCTCTGATTCCCCATCTCTGATTCCCGGACTCTGATTCCCCACCTCTGATTCCCGGCCTCTTATTCCCGACATCTGATTCCGGCCTCTGATTCCCGGCCTCTGATTCCCTGCTTCTGATTCCCCATCTCTGATTCCGCAAATCTAATTCCCTGCCTCTGATTCCCCACCTCTGATTCCCCATATCTGATTCCCCGCCTCTGTTTCCCCGCCTCTAATTCCCCGCCTCTGTTTCCCCATATCTAAGTCCCCGCCTCTGATTCCCCAACTTTGATTCCCCACCTCTGATTCCCCAGCTCTGATTCCCCGCCTCTGATTCCCCGCATCTGATTCCATGCATCTGATTCCCAGCCTCTGATTCCCAGCCTCTGATTCCCAACCTCTGATTCCCCACCTCTGATCCCCATATCTGATTCCCCGCCTCTGTTTCCCCGCCTCTGATTCCCCGCCTCTGTTTCCCCATATCTGAACCCCGCCTCTATTTGCACGCCTCTGATTCCCCGCCTCTGTTTCCCCATATCTGATTCCCCGCCTCTGAATCCCCAACTCTGATTCCCTGCCTCTAATTTCCCAGCTCTGATTCCCCGCCTCTGATTCCCCGCGTCTGATTACCGGCCTCTGATTCCCCGCCTCTGATTCCCCATCTCTGATTCACAACCTCTGATTCCCCACCTCTGATACCCCATATCTGATTCCCCGCCTCTGTTTCCCCGCCTCTGATTCCCCACCTCTGATTCCCAATGTCTGATTCCCCGCCTCTGATTCCCCAACTCTGATTCCCCGCCTCTGATTCGCCAGCTATGATTCCCCGCCTCTTATTCCCCGCGTCTGATTCCCTGCCTCTGATTCCCCGCCTCTGATTCCACATCTCTGATTCACCACCTCTGATTCCCCGCATCTGATTCCCTGCCTCTGATTCCCCATCTCTGATTCCCCATCTCTGATTCCCCAATTCTGATTCCCCTCCTCTGATTCCCCGTGTTTGATTCCCTGCCTCTGATTCCCGGCCTCTGATTCCCCATCTCTGATTCACCGCCTTTGATTCGCCACCTCTGATTCGCCATATCTGATTCCCCGCCTCTGTTTCCCCGCCTCTGATTCCCCGCCTCTGATTCCCCATATCTCATTCCCCGCATCTGAATCCCCATCTCTGATTCCCGGACTCTGATTCCCCACCTCTGATTTCCGGCCTCTTATTCCCGGCATCTGATTCCGGCCTCTGATTCCCGGCCTCTGATTCCCTGCTTCTGATTCTGATTCCCTGCCTTTGATTCCCCATCTCTAATTCCGCACATCTGATTCCCTGCCTCTGTTTCCCCATCTCTGATTCCCCATATCTGATTCCCCGCCTCTGATTCCCTGCCTCTGTTTCCCAATATCTAAGTCCCCGCCTCTGATTCCCAACTCTGATTCCCCACCTCTGATTCCCCAGCTCTGATTCCCCGCCTCTGATTCCCCGCATCTGATTCCCTGCATCTGATTCCAAGCCTCTGATTCCCTGCCTCTGATTCCCAACCTCTGATTCCCCACCTCTGATTCCCCATATCTGATTCCCAGCCTCTGTTTCCCCGCCTCTGATTCCCCGCCTCTGTTTCCCCATATCTGATTCCCGGCCTCTGATTCCCCGCCTCTGATTCCCCGCCTCTGATTCCCTATCTCCGATTCCGCACATCTGATTCCCTGCCTCTGATTCCCCGCCTCTGATTCCCCGCCTCTGATTCCCTGCCTCTGATTCCCAACCTCTGATTCCCCACCTCTGATTCCCCGTGTTTGATTCCCCGCCTCTGATTCCCCATATCTGATTCCACGCCTCTGATTCCCCACCTCTGATTCCCGACCTCTTATTCCCGGCATCTGATTCCGGCCTCTGATTCCCGGCCTCTGATTCCCTGCTTCTGATTCTGATTCCCTGCCTCTGATTCCCCATTTCTGATTCCGCACACCTAATTCCCTGCCTCTGATTCCCCACCTCTGATTCCCCATATCTGAATCCCCGCCTCTGTTTCCCCGTCTCTGATTCCCCGCCACTGTTTCCCCATATCTAAGTCCCCGCCTCTGATTCCCCAACTTTGATTCCCCACCTCTGATTCCCCAGCTCTGATTCCCCGCCTCTGATTCCCCACCTCTGATTCCCCATACCTGATTCCCAGCCTCTGTTTCCCCACCTCTGATTCCCCGCTTCTGTTTCCCCATATCTGATTCCCGGCCTCTGATTCCCCGCCTCTGATTCCCCGCCTCTGATTCCCTGCCTCTGATTCCCCATCTCCGATTCCACACATCTGATTCCCTGCCTCTCATTCCCCGCCTCTGATTCCCCGCCTCTGATTCCCTGCCTCTGATTCCCAACCTCTGATTCCCCACCTCTGATTCCCCATCTTTGATTCCCCGCCTCTGTTTCCCCGCCTCTGATTCCCCGCCTCTGATTCCCCAACTCTAATTCCCCGCCTCTGATTCCCCATATCTGATTCCCCGCCTCTGTTTCCCCACCTCTGATTCCCCGCCCCTGTTTCCCCATATCTGATTCCCTGCCTCTGATTCCCCAACTTTGATTCCCAGACTCTGATTCCCCAGCTCTGATTCCCCGCCTCTGATTCCCCGCATCTGATTCCCTGCATCTGATTCCAAGCCTCTGATTCCCTGCCTCTGATTCCCAACCTCTGATTCCGCACCTCTGATTCCCCATATCTCATTCCCCGCCTCTGATTCGCCAGCTATGATTCCCCGCCTCTGATTCCCCGCGTCTGATTCCCTGCCTCTGTTTCCCCGCCTCTGATTCCACATCTCTGATTCACCACCTCTGTTTCCCCGCGTCTGATTCCCCGCCTCTGATTCCCCATCTCTGATTCCCCATCTCTGATTCCCCAATTCTGATTCCCCGCCTCTGATTCCCCAGCTCTGATTCCTCGCCTCTGGTTCCCTTCCTCTGATTCCCAACCACTCATTCCCCACCTCTGATTTCCCATATTGATTCCCTGCGTCTGATTCCCCGCCTCTGATTCCCCAACTCTGATTCCCCGCCTCTGATTCCCCAGCTCTGATTCCCCTCCTCTGATTCCCCGTGTTTGATTCCCTGCCTCTGATTCCCGGCCTCTGTTTCCCCATATCTGATTCCCCGCCTCTGAATCCCCAACTCTGATTCCCTGCCTCTGATTCCCCAGCTCTGATTCCCCGCCTTTGATTCCCCCGTCTGATTCCCAGCCTCTGAAACCCCGTGTCTGATTTCTTGCCTCTGATTCCCCGCCTCTGATTCCCCATCTCTGATTCCGCACATCTGATTCCCTGCCTCTGATTCCCCGACTCTGATCCCCACCTCTGATTCCCCAGCTCTGATTCCCCGCCTCTGATTCCCCAACTCTGATTCCCCGCCTCTGATTCCCCAGCTCTGATTCCCCGCCTCTGATTCCCCGTGTTTGATTCCCTGCCTCTGATTCCACGCCTCTGATTCCCCATCTCTGATTCATCGCCTTTGATTCGCCACCTCTGATTCCCCATATCTGATTCCTCACCTCTGTTTCCCCACCTCTGATTCCCCGCCTCTGATTCCCCATATCTCATTCCCCGCCTCTGATTCCCCATCTCTGATTCCCGGACTCTGATTCCCCACCTCTGATTCCCGGCCTCTTATTCCCGGCATCTGATTCCGGCCTCTGATTCCCCACCTCTGATTCCCCATATCTGATTCCCCACCTCTGTTTCCCGGCCTCTGATTCCCCGCTTCTGATTCTGAATCCCTGCCTCTGATTCCCGATCTCTGATTCCGCACATCTGATTCCCTGCCTCTGATTCCCCACCTCTGATTCCCCATATCTGATTTCCCGCCTCTGTTTCCCCGCCTCTGATTCCCCGCCTCTGTTTCCCCATATCTAATTCCCAACCTCTGATGCCCCAACTCTGATTCCCTGCCTCTGATTCCCCGCGTTCTATTCCCTGCCTCTGATTCCCCGCCTGTGATTCCCCATCTCTGATTCACCACCTCTGATTCCCCACCTCTGATTCCCCATATCTAATTCCCCGCCTCTGTTTGCCCGACTCTGATTCCCCGCCTCTGTTTCCCCATATCTGATTCCCCGCCTCTGAATCCCCAACTCTGATTCCCTGCCTCTGATTCCCCAGCTCTGATTCCCCGCCTCTGATTCCCCGTGTTTGATCCCCTGCCTCTGATTCCCCGACTCTGATCCCCACCTCTGATTCCGCAGCTCTGATTCCCCGCCTCTGATTCCCCAACTCTGATTCCCTGCCTCTGATTCCCCAACTCTGATTCCCTGCCTCTGATTCCCCAGCTTCATTCCCCGCCTTTGATTCCCCCCGTCTGATTCCCAGCCTCTGAATCCCCGTGACTGATAACCTGCCTCTGATTCCCCGCCTCTGATTCCCCATCTCAGATTCACCGCCTCTGATTCCCCACCTCTGATTCCCCATCTCTGATTCCGCACATCCGACTCCCTGCCTCTGATTCCCCGACTCTGATTCCCCACCTCTGATTCCCCAGCTCTGAGTCCCCGCCTCTGATTCCCCAACTCTGATTCCCCGCCTCTGATTCCACAGCTCAGATTCCCCGCCTCGGATTCCCCGTGTTTGATCCCCTGCCTCTGATTCCCCGCCTCTGATTCCCCATCTCTGATTCACCGCCTTTGATTCGCCACCTCTGATTCCCCATATCTGATTCCTCGCCACTGTTTCCCCGCCTCTGATTCCCCGCCTCTGATTCCCCATATCTCATTCCCCGCCTCTGATTCGCCAGCTATGATTCCCCGCCTCTGATTCCCCGCGTCTGATTCCCTGCCTCTGATTCCCCGCCTCTGATTCCACATCTCTGATTCACCACCTCTGATTCCACGCGTCTGATTCCCCGCCTCTGATTCCCCATCTCTGATTCCCCATCTCTGATTCCCCAATTCTGATTCCCCGCCTCTGATTCCCCAGCTCTGATTCCTCGCCTCTGATTCCCTTCCTTTGATTCCCAACCTCTGATTCCCCAACTCTGATTTCCCATATTGATTCCCTGCGTCTGATTCCCCACCTCTGATTTCCCACATTGATTCCCTGCGTCTGATTCCCCGCCTCTGATTCCCCAACTCTGATTCCCCGCCTCTGATTCCCCAGCTCTGATTCCCCGCATCTGATTCCCCGTGTTTGATTCCCTGCCTCTGATTCCCCACCTCTGATTCCCCATATCTGATTCCCCGCCTCTGTTTCCCCACCTTTGATTCCCCGCCTCTGTTTCCCAATATCTAAGTCCCCGCCTCTGATTCCCCAACTCTGATTCCCCACCTCTGATTCCCCATCTCTGATTCACCGCCTTTGATTCGCCACCTCTGATTCCCCATATCTGATTCCTCGCCTCTGTTTCCCCGCCTCTGATTCCCCGCCTCTGATTCCCCATATCTCATTCCCCGCCTCTGATTCCCCATCTCTGATTCCAGGACTCTGATTCCCCACCTCTGATTCCCGGCCTCTTATTCCCGGCATCTGATTCCGGCCTCTGATTCCCGGCCTCTGATTCCCTGCTTCTGATTCCCCATCTCTGATTCCGCAAATCTAATTCCCTGCCTCTGATTCCCCACCTCTGATTCCCCATATATGATTCCCCACCTCTGTTTCCCCGCCTCTGATTCCCCGCCTCTGTTTCCCCATATCTAAGTCCCCGCCTCTGATTCCCCAACTTTGATTCCCCACCTCTGATTCCCCAGCTCTGATTCCCCGCCTCTGATTCCCCGCATCTGATTCCATGCATCTGATTCCCAGCCTCTGATTCCCAGCCTCTGATTCCCAACCTCTGATTCCCCACCTCTGATTCCCCATATCTGATTCCACGCCTCTGTTTCCCCGCCTCTGATTCCCCGCCTCTGTTTCCCCATATCTGATCCCCGCCTCTATTTGCCCGCATCTGATTCCCCGCCTCTGTTTCCCCATATCTGATTCCCCGCCTCTGAATCCCCAACTCTGATTCCCTGCCTCTAATTTCCCAGCTCTGATTCCCCGCCTCTGATTCCCCGCGTCTGATTACCGGCCTCTGATTCCCCGCCTCTGATTCCCCATCTCTGATTCACAACCTCTGATTCCCCACCTCTGATACCCCATATCTGATTCCCCGCCTCTGTTTCCCCGCCTCTGATTCCCCACCTCAGATTTCCAATATCTGATTCCCCGCCTCTGATTCCCCACCTCTGATTCCCCGCCTCTGATTCGCCAGCTAAGATTCCCCGCCTCTGATTCCCCGTGTTTGATTCCCTGCCTCTGATTCCCGGCCTCTGATTCCCCAACTCTGATTCACCGCCTTTGATTCGCCACCTCTGATTCCCCATATCTGATTCCCCGCCTCTGTTTCCCCGCCTCTGATTCCCGGCCTCTGATTCCCCATATCTCATTCCCCGCCTCTGAATCCCCACCTCTGATTCCCTGCTACTGATTCTGATTCCCTGCCTTTGATTCCCCATATCTCATTCCCCGCCTCTGATTCCCCATCTCTGATTCCCCACCTCTGATTCCCCATATCTGACTCCCAGCCTCTGTTTCCCCGCCTCTGATTCCCCGCCTCTGTTTCCCCATATCTGATTCCCGGCCTCTGATTCCCCGCCTCTGATTCCCCGCCTCTGATTCCCTATCTCCGATTCCGCACATCTGATTCCCTGCCTCTGATTCCCCGCCTCTGATTCCCCGCCTCTGATTCCCTGCCTCTGATTCCCAACCTCTGATTCCCCACCTCTGATTCCCCGTGTTTGATTCCCCGCCTCTGTTTCCCCGCCTCTGATTCCCCGCCTCTGATTCCCCAACTCTAATTCCCCGCCTCTGATTCCCCATATCTGATTCCCCGCCTCTGTTTCCCCGCCTCTGATTCCCCGCCCCTGTTTCCCCATATCTGATTCCCTGCCTCTGATTCCCCAACTTTGATTCCCAGCCTCTGATTCCCCAGCTCTGATTCCCCGCCTCTGATTCCCCGTGTTTGATTCCCTGCCTCTGATTCCCCGCCTCTGATTCCCCATCTCTGATTCACCACCTTTGATTCGCCACCTCTGATTCCCCATATCTGATTCCCCACCTCTGTTTTCCCGCCTCTGATTCCCCGCCTCTGATTCTCCATATCTCATTCCCCGCCTCTGAATCCCAATCTCTGATTCCCGGACTCTGATTCCCCACCTCTGATTCCCGGCCTCTTATTCCCAGCATCTGATTCCAGGCCTCTGATTCCCGGCCTCTGACTCCCCGCTTCTGATTCTGATTCCCTGCCTCTGATTCCCCATCTCTGATTCCGCACATCTGATTACCTGCCTCTGATTCCCCACCTCTGATTCCCCATATCTGATTCCCCGCCTCTGATTCCCCGCATCCGATTCCCCATATCTGATTCCCCGCCTCTGTTTCCCCGCCCCTGATTCCCCGCCTCTGTTTCCCCATATCTGATTCCCCGCCTCTGATTCCCAACTATGATTCCCCGCCTCTGATTCCCCAGCTCTGATTCCCTGCCTCTGATTCCCCGCGTTCTATTCCCTGCCTCTGATTCCCCGCCTGCGATTCCCCATCTCTGATAAACCACCTCTGATTCCCCACCACTGATTCCCCATATCTAATTCCCCGCCTCTGTTTGCCCGCCTCTGATTCCCCACCTCTGATTCCCCATATCTAATTCCCCGCCTCTGTTTGCCCGCCTCTGATTCCCCGCCTCTGTTTCCCCATATCTGATTCCCCGCCTCTGAATCCCCAACTCTGATTCCCTGCTTCTGATTCCCCAGCTCTGATTCCCCGCCTTTGATTCCCCCGTCCGATTCCCAGCCTCTGAAACCCCGTGTCTGATTTCTTGCCTCTGATTCCCCGCCTCTGATTCCCCATCTCTGATTCACAGCCTCTGATTCCCCACCTCTGATTCCCCATCTCTGATTCCGCACATCTGATTCCCTGCCTCTGATTCCCCGACTCTGATCCCCACCTCTGATTCCCCATCTCTGATTCCCCGCCTCTGATTCCCCAACTCTGATTCCCCGCCTCTGATTCCCCAGCTCTGATTCCCCGCCTCTGATTCCACGCCTCAGATTCCCCATCTCTGATTCATCGCCTTTGATTCGCCACCTCTGATTCCCCATATCTGATTCCTCGCCTCTGTTTCCCCGCCTCTGATTCCCCTCCTCTGATTCCCCATATCTCATTCCCCGCCTCTGATTCCCCATCTCTGATTCCCGGACTCTGATTCCCCACCTCTGATTCCCGGCCTCTTATTCCCGACATCTGATTCCGGCCTCTGATTCCCGGCCTCTGATTCCCTGCTTCTGATTCCCCATCTCTGATTCCGCAAATCTAATTCCCTGCCTCTGATTCCCCACCTCTGATTCCCCATATCTGATTCCCCGCCTCTGTTTCCCCGCCTCTAATTCCCCGCCTCTGTTTCCCCATATCTAAGTCCCCGCCTCTGATTCCCCAACTTTGATTCCCCACCTCTGATTCCCCAGCTCTGATTCCCCGCCTCTGATTCCCCGCATCTGATTCCATGCATCTGATTCCCAGCCTCTGATTCCCAGCCTCTGATTCCCAACCTCTGATTCCCCACCTCTGATCCCCATATCTGATTCCCCGCCTCTGTTTCCCCGCCTCTGATTCCCCGCCTCTGTTTCCCCATATCTGAACCCCGCCTCTATTTGCACGCCTCTGATTCCCCGCCTCTGTTTCCCCATATCTGATTCCCCGCCTCTGAATCCCCAACTCTGATTCCCTGCCTCTAATTTCCCAGCTCTGATTCCCCGCCTCTGATTCCCCGCGTCTGATTACCGGCCTCTGATTCCCCGCCTCTGATTCCCCATCTCTGATTCACAACCTCTGATTCCCCACCTCTGATACCCCATATCTGATTCCCCGCCTCTGTTTCCCCGCCTCTGATTCCCCACCTCTGATTCCCAATATCTGATTCCCCGCCTCTGATTCCCCAACTCTGATTCCCCGCCTCTGATTCCCCGCATCCGATTCCCCATATCTGATTCCCCGCCTCTGTTTCCCCGCCCCTGATTCCCCGCCTCTGTTTCCCCATATCTGATTCCCCGCCTCTGATTCCCAACTATGATTCCCCGCCTCTGATTCCCCAGCTCTGATTCCCTGCCTCTGATTCCCCGCGTTCTATTCCCTGCCTCTGATTCCCCGCCTATGATTCCCCATCTCTGATAAACCACCTCTGATTCCCCACCACTGATTCCCCATATCTAATTCCCCGCCTCTGTTTGCCCGCCTCTGATTCCCCACCTCTGATTCCCCATATCTAATTCCCCGCCTCTGTTTGCCCGCCTCTGATTACCCGCCTCTGTTTCCCCATATCTGATTCCCCGCCTCTGAATCCCCAACTCTGATTCCCTGCCTCTGATTCCCCAGATCTGATTCCCCGCCTTTGATTCCCCCGTCTGATTCCCAGCCTCTGAAACCCCGTGTCTGATTTCTTGCCTCTGATTCCCCGCCTCTGATTCCCCATCTCTGATTCACAGCCTCTGATTCCCCACCTCTGATTCCCCATCTCTGATTCCGCACATCTGATTCCCTGCCTCTGATTCCCCGACTCTGATCCCCACCTCTGATTCCCCAGCTCTGATTCCCCGTCTCTGATTCCCCAACTCTGATTCCCCGCCTCTGATTCCCCAGCTCTGATTCCCCGCCTCTGATTCCCCGTGTTTGATTCCCTGCCTCTGATTCCACGCCTCTGATTCCCCATCTCTGATTCATCGCCTTTGATTCGCCACCTCTGATTCCCCATATCTGATTCCTCGCCTCTGTTTCCCCGCCTCTGATTCCCCGCCTCTGATTCCCCATATCTCATTCCCCGCCTCTGATTCCCCATCTCTCATTCCCGGACTCTGATTCCCCACCTCTGATTCCCGGCCTCTTATTCCCGGCATCTGATTCCGGCCTCTGATTCCCCACCTCTGATTCCCCATATCTGATTCCCCACCTCTGTTTCCCGGCCTCTGATTCCCCGCCTCTGATTCTGAATCCCTGCCTCTGATTCCCCATCTCTGATTCCGCACATCTGATTCCCTGCCTCTGATTCCCCACCTCTGATTCCCCATATCTGATTTCCCGCCTCTGTTTCCCCGCCTCTGATTCCCCGCCTCTGTTTCCCCATATCTAATTCCCAACCTCTGATGCCCCAACTCTGATTCCCTGCCTCTGATTCCCCGCGTTCTATTCCCTGCCTCTGATTCCCCGCCTGTGATTCCCCATCTCTGATTCACCACCTCTGATTCCCCACCTCTGATTCCCCATATCTAATTCCCCGCCTCTGTTTGCCCGACTCTGATTCCCCGCCTCTGTTTCCCCATATCTGATTCCCCGCCTCTGAATCCCCAACTCTGATTCCCTGCCTCTGATTCCCCAGCTCTGATTCCCCGCCTTTGATTCCCCCGTCTGATTCCCAGCCTCTGAAACCCCGTGTCTGATTTCTTGCCTCTGATTCCCCGCCTCTGATTCCCCATCTCTGATTCACAGCCTCTGATTCCCCACCTCTGATTCCCCATCTCTGATTCCGCACATCTGTTCCCTGCCTCTGATTCCACGACTCTGATCCCCACCTCTGATTCCGCAGCTCTGATTCCCCGCCTCTGATTCCCCAACTCTGATTCCCCGCCTCTGATTCCCCAGCTCTGATTCCCCGCCTCTGATTCCCCGTGTTTGATCCCCTGCCTCTGATTCCCCGACTCTGATCCCCACCTCTGATTCCGCAGCTCTGATTCCCCGCCTCTGATTCCCCAACTCTGATTCCCCGCCTCTGATTCCCCAACTCTGATTCCCTGCCTCTGATTCCCCAGCTTCATTCCCCGCCTTTGATTCCCCCCGTCTGATTCCCAGCCTCTGAATCCCCGTGACTGATAACCTGCCTCTGATTCCCCGCCTCTGATTCCCCATCTCAGATTCACCGCCTCTGATTCCCCACCTCTGATTCCCCATCCCTGATTCCGCACATCCGACTCCCTGCCTCTGATTCCCCGACTCTGATTCCCCACCTCTGATTCCCCAGCTCTGATTCCCCGCCTATGATTCCCCAACTCTGATTCCCCGCCTCTGATTCCACAGCTCTGATTCCCCGCCTCTGATTCCCCGTGTTTGATCCCCTGCCTCTGATTCCCCGCCTCTGATTCCCCATCTCTGATTCACCGCCTTTGATTCGCCACCTCTGATTCCCCATATCTGATTCCTCGCCACTGTTTCCCCGCATCTGATTCCCCGCCTCTGATTCCCCATATCTCATTCCCCGCCTCTGATTCGCCAGCTATGATTCCCCGCCTCTGATTCCCCGCGTCTGATTCCCTGCTTCTGATTCCCCGCCTCTGATTCCACATCTCTGATTCACCACCTCTGATTCCACGCGTCTGATTCCCGGCCTCTGATTCCCCATCTCTGATTCCCCATCTCTGATTCCCCAATTCTGATTCCCCGCCTCTGATTCCCCAGCTCTGATTCCTCGCCTCTGATTCCCTTCCTTTGATTCCCAACCTCTGATTCCCCAACTCTGATTTCCCATATTGATTCCCTGCGTCTGATTCCCCGCCTCTGATTCCCCAACTCTGATTCCCCGCCTCTGATTCCCCAGCTCTGATTCCCCGCATCTGATTCCCCGTGTTTGATTCCCTGCCTCTGATTCCCCACCTCTGATTCCCCATATCTGATTCCCCGCCTCTGTTTCCCCACCTTTGATTCCCCGCCTCTGTTTCCCAATATCTAAGTCCCCGCCTCTGATTCCCCAACTCTGATTCCCCACCTCTGATTCCCCAACTCTGATTCCCCGCCTCTGATTCCCCAGCTCTGATTCCCCGCCTCTGATTCCCCGTGTTTGATCCCCTGCCTCTGATTCCCCGCCTCTGATTCCCCATCTCTGATTCACCGCCTTTGATTCGCCACCTCTGATTCCCCATATCTGATTCCTCGCCTCTGTTTCCCCGCCTCTGATTCCCCGCCTCTGATTCCCCATATCTCATTCCCCGCCTCTGATTCCCCATCTCTGATTCCAGGACTCTGATTCCCCACCTCTGATTCCCGGCCTCTTATTCCCGGCATCTGATTCCGGCCTCTGATTCCCGGCCTCTGATTCCCTGCTTCTGATTCCCCATCTCTGATTCCGCAAATCTAATTCCCTGCCTCTGATTCCCCACCTCTGATTCCCCATATCTGATTCCCCACCTCTGTTTCCCCGCCTCTGAATCCCCGCCTCTGTTTCCCCATATCTAAGTCCCCGCCTCTGATTCCCCAACTTTGATTCCCCACCTCTGATTCCCCAGCTCTGATTCCCCGCCTCTGATTCCCCGCATCTGATTCCATGCATCTGATTCCCAGCCTCTGATTCCCAGCCTCTGATTCCCAACCTCTGATTCCCCACCTCTGATTCCCCATATCTGATTCCACGCCTCTGTTTCCCCGCCTCTGATTCCCCGCCTCTGTTTCCCCATATCTGATCCCCGCCTCTATTTGCCCGCATCTGATTCCCCGCCTCTGTTTCCCCATATCTGATTCCCCGCCTCTGAATCCCCAACTCTGATTCCCTGCCTCTAATTTCCCAGCTCTGATTCCCCGCCTCTGATTCCCCGCGTCTGATTACCGGCCTCTGATTCCCCGCCTCTGATTCCCCATCTCTGATTCACAACCTCTGATTCCCCACCTCTGATACCCCATATCTGATTCCCCGCCTCTGTTTCCCCGCCTCTGATTCCCCACTTCTGATTCCCAATATCTGATTCCCCGCCTCTGATTCCCCACCTCTGATTCCCCGCCTCTGATTCGCCAGCTATGATTCCCCGCCTCTGATTCCCCGTGTTTGATTCCCTGCCTCTGATTCCCGGCCTCTGATTCCCCATATCTGATTCCCCGCCTCTGTTTCCCCGCCTCTGATTCCCGGCCTCTGATTCCCCATATCTCATTCCCCGCCTCTGAATCCCCATCTCTGATTCCCGGACTCTGATTCCCCACCTCTGATTCCCTGCTACTGATTCTGATTCCCTGCCTTTGATTCCCCATATCTCATTCCCCGCCTCTGATTCCCCATCTCTGATTCCCCACCTCTGATTCCCCATATCTGATTCCCAGCCTCTGTTTCCCCGCCTCTGATTCCCCGCCTCTGTTTCCCCATATCTGATTCCCGGCCTCTGATTCCCCGCCTCTGATTCCCCGCCTCTGATTCCCTATCTCCGATTCCGCACATCTGATTCCCTGCCTCTGATTCCCCGACTCTGATCCCCACCTCTGATTCCCCAGCTCTGATTCCCCGCCTCTGATTCCCCAACTCTGATTCCCCGCCTCTGATTCCCCAGCTCTGATTCCCCGCCTCTGATTCCCCGTGTTTGATTCCCTGCCTCTGATTCCACGCCTCTGATTCCCCATCTCTGATTCATCGCCTTTGATTCGCCACCTCTGATTCCCCATATCTGATTCCTCGCCTCTGTTTCCCCGCCTCTGATTCCCCGCCTCTGATTCCCCATATCTCATTCCCCGCCTCTGAATCCCCATCTCTGATTCCCGGACTCTGATTCCCCACCTCTGATTTCCGGCCTCTTATTCCCGGCATCTGATTCCGGCCTCTGATTCCCGGCCTCTGATTCCCTGCTTCTGATTCTGATTCCCTGCCTTTGATTCCCCATCTCTGATTCCGCACATCTGATTCCCTGCCTCTGATTCCCCATCTCTGATTCCCCATATCTGATTCCCCGCCTCTGATTCCCTGCCTCTGTTTCCCAATATCTAAGTCCCCGCCTCTGATTCCCCAACTCTGATTCCCCACCTCTGATTCCCCAGCTCTGATTCCCCGCCTCTGATTCCCCGCATCTGATTCCCTGCATCTGATTCCAAGCCTCTGATTCCCTGCCTCTGATTCCCAACCTCTGATTCCCCACCTCTGATTCCCCATATCTGATTCCCAGCCTCTGTTTCCCCGCCTCTGATTCCCCGCCTCTGTTTCCCCATATCTGATTCCCGGCCTCTGATTCCCCGCCTCTGATTCCCCGCCTCTGATTCCCTATCTCCGATTCCGCACATCTGATTCCCTGCCTCTGATTCCCCGCCTCTGATTCCCCGCCTCTGATTCCCTGCCTCTGATTCCCAACCTCTGATTCCCCACCTCTGATTCCCCGTGTTTGATTCCCCGCCTCTGTTTCCCCGCCTCTGATTCCCCGACTCTGATTCCCCAACTCTAATTCCCCGCCTCTGATTCCCCATATCTGATTCCCCGCCTCTGTTTCCCCGCCTCTGATTCCCCGCCCCTGTTTCCCCATATCTGATTCCCTGCCTCTGATTACCCAACTTTGATTCCCAGCCTCTGCTTCCCCAGCTCTGATTCCCCGCCTCTGATTCCCCGTGTTTGATTCCCTGCCTGTGATTCCCCGCCTCTGATTCCCCATCTCTGATTCAGCACCTTTGATTCGCCACCTCTGATTCCCCATATCTGATTCCCCACCTCTGTTTTCCCGCCTCTGATTCCCCGCCTCTGATTCTCCATATCTCATTCCCCGCCTCTGAATCCCCATCTCTGATTCCCAGACTCTGATTCCCCACCTCTGATTCCCGGCCTCTTATTCCCAGCATCTGATTCCAAGCCTCTGATTCCCGGCCTCTGACTCCCCGCTTCTGATTCTGATTCCCTGCCTCTGATTCCCCATCTCTGATTCCGCACATCTGATTACCTGCCTCTGATTCCCCACCTCTGATTCCCCATATCTGATTCCCCGCCTCTGATTCCCCGCATCCGATTCCCCATATCTGATTCCCCGCCTCTGTTTCCCCGCCCCTGATTCCCCGCCTCTGTTTCCCCATATCTGATTCCCCGCCTCTGATTCCCAACTATGATTCCCCGCCTCTGATTCCCCAGCTCTGATTCCCTGCCTCTGATTCCCCGCGTTCTATTCCCTGCCTCTGATTCCCCGCCTGTGATTCCCCATCTCTGATAAACCACCTCTGATTCCCCACCACTGATTCCCCATATCTAATTCCCCGCCTCTGTATGCCCGCCTCTGATTCCCCACCTCTGATTCCCCATATCTAATTCCCCGCCTCTGTTTGCCCGCCTCTGATTCCCCGCCTCTGTTTCCCCATATCTGATTCCCCGCCTCTGAATCCCCAACTCTGATTCCCTGCCTCTGATTACCCAGCTCTGATTCCCCGCCTTTGATTCCCCCGTCTGATTCCCAGCCTCTGAAACCCCGTGTCTGATTTCTTGCCTCTGATTCCCCGCCTCTGATTCCCCATCTCTGATTCACAGCCTCTGATTCCCCACCTCTGATTCCCCATCTCTGATTCCGCACATCTGATTCCCTGCCTCTGATTCCCCGACTCTGATCCCCACCTCTGATTCCCCAGCTCTGATTCCCCGCCTCTGATTCCCCAACTCTGATTGCCCGCCTCTGATTCCCCAGCTCTGATTCCCCGCCTCTGATTCCCCGTGTTTGATTTCCTGCCTCTGATTCCCCATCTCTGATTCCGCAAATCTAATTCCCTGCCTCTGATTCCCCACCTCTGATTCCCCATATCTGATTCCCCACCTCTGTTTCCCCGCCTCTGATTCCCCGCCTCAGTTTCCCCATATCTAAGTCCCCGCCTCTGATTCCCCAACTTTGATTCCCCACCTCTGATTCCCCAGCTCTGATTCCCCGCCTCTTATTCCCGGCATCTGATTCCGGCCTCTGATTCCCCACCTCTGATTCCCCATATCTGATTCCCCACCTCTGTTTCCCTGCCTCTGATTCCCCGCTTCTGATTCTGAATCCCTGCCTCTGATTCCCCATCTCTGATTCCGCACATCTGATTCCCTGCCTCTGATTCCCCACCTCTGATTCCCCATATCTGATTTCCCGCCTCTGTTTCCCCGCCTCTGATTCCCCGCCTCTGTTTCCCCATATCTAATTCCCAACCTCTGATGCCCCAACTCTGATTCCCTGCCTCTGATTCCCCGCGTTCTATTCCCTGCCTCTGATTCCCCGCCTGTGATTCCCCATCTCAGATTCACCACCTCTGATTCCCCACCTCTTATTCCCCATATCTAATTCCCCGCCTCTGTTTGCCCGACTCTGATTCCCCGCCTCTGTTTCCCCATATCTGATTCCCCGCCTCTGAATCCCCAACTCTGATTCCCTGCCTCTGATTCCCCAGCTCTGATTCCCCGCCTTTGATTCCCCCGTCTGATTCCCAGCCTCTGAAACCCCGTGTCTGATTTCTTGCCTCTGATTCCCCGCCTCTGATTCCCCATCTCTGATTCACAGCCTCTGATTCCCCACCTCTGATTCCCCATCTCTGATTCCGCACATCTGTTCCCTGCCTCTGATTCCACGACTCTGATCCCCACCTCTGATTCCGCAGCTCTGATTCCCCGCCTCTGATTCCCCAACTCTGATTCCCCGCTTCTGATTCCCCAGCTCTGATTCCCCGCCTCTGATTCCCCGTGTTTGATCCCCTGCCTCTGATTCCCCGACTCTGATCCCCACCTCTGATTCCGCAGCTCTGATTCCCCGCCTCTGATTCCCCAACTCTGATTCCCCGCCTCTGATTCCCCAACTCTGATTCCCTGCCTCTGATTCCACAGCTTCATTCCCCGCCTTTGATTCCCCCCGTCTGATTCCCAGCCTCTGAATCCCCGTGACTGATAACCTGCCTCTGATTCCCCGCCTCTGATTCCCCATCCCAGATTCACCGCCTCTGATTCCCCACCTCTGATTCCCCATCTCTGATTCTGCACATCCGACTCCCTGCCTCTGATTCCCCGACTCTGATTCCCCACCTCTGATTCCCCAGCTCTGATTCCCCGCCTCTGATTCCCCAACTCTGATTCCCCGCCTCTGATTCCACAGCTCTGATTCCCCGCCTCTGATTCCCCGTGTTTGATCCCCTGCCTCTGATTCCCCGCCTCTGATTCCCCATCTCTGATTCACCGCCTTTGATTCGCCACCTCTGATTCCCCATATCTGATTCCTCGCCACTGTTTCCCCGCATCTGATTCCCCGCCTCTGATTCCCCATATCTCATTCCCCGCCTCTGATTCGCCAGCTATGATTCCCCGCCTCTGATTCCCCGCGTCTGATTCCCTGCCTCTGATTCCCCGCCTCTGATTCCACATCTCTGATTCACCACCTCTGATTCCACGCGTCTGATTCCCCGCCTCTGATTCCCCATCTCTGATTCCCCATCTCTGATTCCCCAATTCTGATTCCCCGCCTCTGATTCCCCAGCTCTGATTCCTCGCCTCTGATTCCCTTCCTTTGATTCCCAACCTCTGATTCCCCAACTCTGATTTCCCATATTGATTCCCTGCGTCTGATTCCCCGCCTCTGATTCCCCAACTCTGATTCCCCGCCTCTGATTCCCCAGCTCTGATTCCCCGCATCTGATTCCCCGTGTTTGATTCCCTGCCTCTGATTCCCCACCTCTGATTCCCCATATCTGATTCCCCGCCTCTGTTTCCCCACCTTTGATTCCCCGCCTCTGTTTCCCAATATCTAAGTCCCCGCCTCTGATTCCCCAACTCTGATTCCCCGCCTCTGATTCCCCAGCTCTGATTCCCCGCCTCTGATTCCCCGTGTTTGATCCCCTGCCTCTGATTCCCCGCCTCTGATTCCCCATCTCTGATTCACCGCCTTTGATTCGCCACCTCTGATTCCCCATATCTGATTCCTCGCCTCTGTTTCCCCGCCTCTGATTCCCCGCCTCTGATTCCCCATATCTCATTCCCCGCCTCTGATTCCCCATCTCTGATTCCAGGACTCTGATTCCCCACCTCTGATTCCCGGCCTCTTATTCCCGGCATCTGATTCGGCCTCTGATTCCCGGCCTCCGATTCCCTGCTTCTGATTCCCCATCTCTGATTCCGCAAATCTAATTCCCTGCCTCTGATTCCCCACCTCTGATTCCCCATATCTGATTCCCCACCTCTGTTTCCCCGCCTCTGATTCCCCGCCTCTGTTTCCCCATATCTAAGTCCCCGCCTCTGATTCCCCAACTTTGATTCCCCACCTCTGATTCCCCAGCTCTGATTCCCCGCCTCTGATTCCCCGCATCTGATTCCATGCATCTGATTCCCAGCCTCTGATTCCCAGCCTCTGATTCCCAACCTCTGATTCCCCACCTCTGATTCCCCATATCTGATTCCACGCCTCTGTTTCCCCGCCTCTGATTCCCCGCCTCTGCTTCCCCATATCTGATCCCCGCCTCTATTTGCCCGCATCTGATTCCCCGCCTCTGTTTCCCCATATCTGATTCCCCGCCTCTGAATCCCCAACTCTGATTCCCTGCCTCTAATTTCCCAGCTCTGATTCCCCGCCTCTGATTCCCCGCGTCTGATTACCGGCCTCTGATTCCCCGCCTCTGATTCCCCATCTCTGATTCACAACCTCTGATTCCCCACCTCTGATGCCCCATATCTGATTCCCCGCCTCTGTTTCCCCACCTCTGATTCCCCACCTCTGATTCCCAATATCTGATTCCCCACCTCTGATTTCCCGCCTCTGATTCGCCAGCTATGATTCCCCGCCTCTGATTCCCCGTGTTTGATTCCCTGCCTCTGATTCCCGGCCTCTGATTCCCCATATCTGATTCCCCGCCTCTGTTTCCCCGCCTCTGATTCCCGGCCTCTGATTCCCCATATCTCATTCCCCGCCTCTGAATCCCCATCTCTGATTCCCGGACTCTGATTCCCCACCTCTGATTCCCTGCTACTGATTCTGATTCCCTGCCTTTGATTCCCCATATCTCATTCCCCGCCTCTGATTCCCCATCTCTGATTCCCCACCTCTGATTCCCCATATCTGATTCCCAGCCTCTGTTTCCCCGCCTCTGATTCCCCGCCTCTGTTTCCCCATATCTGATTCCCGGCCTCTGATTCCCCGCCTCTGATTCCCCGCCTCTGATTCCCTATCTCCGATTCCGCACATCTGATTCCCTGCCTCTGATTCCCCGCCTCTGATTCCCCATATCTGATTCCCAGCCTCTGTTTCCCCGCCTCTGATTCCCCGCCTCTGTTTCCCCATATCTGATTCCCGGCCTCTGATTCCCCGCCTCTGTTTCCCCGCCTCTGATTCCCCGCCCCTGTTTCCCCATATCTGATTCCCTGCCTCTGATTCCCCAACTTTGATTCCCAGCCTCTGATTCCCCAGCTCTGATTCCCCGCCTCTGATTCCCCGTGTTTGATTCCCTGCCTCTGATTCCCCATCTCTGATTCACCACCTTTGATTCGCCACCTCTGATTCCCCATATCTGATTCCCCACCTCTGTTTTCCCGCCTCTGTTTTCCCGCCTCTGATTCCCCGCCTCTGATTCTCCATATCTCATTCCCCGCCTCTGAATCCCCATCTCTGATTCCCGGACTCTGATTCCCCACCTCTGATTCCCGGCCTCTTATTCCCAGCATCTGATTCCAGGCCTCTGATTCCCGGCCTCTGACTCCCCGCTTCTGATTCTGATTCCCTGCCTCTGATTCCCCATCTCTGATTCTGCACATCTGATTACCTGACTCTGATTCCCCACCTCTGATTCCCCATATCTGATTCCCCGCCTCTGATTCCCCGCATCCGATTCCCCATATCTGATTCCCCGCCTCTGTTTCCCCGCCCCTGATTCCCCGCCTCTGTTTCCCCATATCTGATTCCCCGCCTCTGATTCCCAACTATGATTCCCCGCCTCTTATTCCCCAGCTCTGATTCCCTGCCTCTGATTCCCCGCGTTCTATTCCCTGCCTCTGATTCCCCGCCTGTGATTCCCCATCTCTGATAAACCACCTCTGATTCCCCACCACTGATTCCCCATATCTAATTCCCCGCCTCTGTTTGCCCGCCTCTGATTCCCCACCTCTGATTCCCCATATCTAATTCCCCGCCTCTGTTTGCCCGCCTCTGATTCCCCGCCTCTGTTTCCCCATATCTGATTCCCCGCCTCTGAATCCCCAACTCTGATTCCCTGCTTCTGATTCCCCAGCTCTGATTCCCCGCCTTTGATTCCCCCGTCTGATTCCCAGCCTCTGAAACCCCGTGTCTGATTTCTTGCCTCTGATTCCCCGCCTCTGATTCCCCATCTCTGATTCACAGCCTCTGATTCCCCACCTCTGATTCCCCATCTCTGATTCCGCACATCTGATTCCCTGCCTCTGATTCCCCGACTCTGATCCCCACCTCTGATTCCCCAGCTCTGATTCCCCGCCTCTGATTCCCCAACTCTGATTCCCCGCCTCTGATTCCCCAGCTCTGATTCCCCGCCTCTGATTCCACGCCTCTGATTCCCCATCTCTGATTCATCGCCTTTGATTCGCCACCTCTGATTCCCCATATCTGATTCCTCGCCTCTGTTTCCCCGCCTCTGATTCCCCGCCTCTGATTCCCCATATCTCATTCCCCGCCTCTGATTCCCCATCTCTGATTCCCGGACTCTGATTCCCCGCCTCTGATTCCCGGCCTCTTATTCCCGAAATCTGATTCCGGCCTCTGATTCCCCACCTCTGATTCCCCATATCTGATTCCCCACCTCTGTTTCCCGGCCTCTGATTCCCCGCTTCTGATTCTGAATCCCTGCCTCTGATTCCCCATCTCTGATTCCGCACATCTGATTCCCTGCCTCTGATTCCCCACCTCTGATTCCCCATATCTGATTTCCCGCCTCTGTTTCCCCGCCTCTGATTCCCCGCCTCTGTTTCCCCATATCTAATTCCCAACCTCTGATGCCCCAACTCTGATTCCCTGCCTCTGATTCCCCGCGTTCTATTCCCTGCCTCTGATTCCCCGCCTGTGATTCCCCATCTCTGATTCACCACCTCTGATTCCCCACCTCTGATTCCCCATATCTAATTCCCCGCCTCTGTTTGCCCGACTCTGATTCCCCGCCTCTGTTTCCCCATATCTGATTCCCCGCCTCTGAATCCCCAACTCTGATTCCCTGCCTCTGATTCCCCAGCTCTGATTCCCCGCCTTTGATTCCCCCGTCTGATTCCCAGCCTCTGAAACCCCGTGTCTGATTTCTTGCCTCTGATTCCCCGCCTCTGATTCCCCATCTCTGATTCACAGCCTCTGATTCCCCACCTCTGATTCCCCATCTCTGATTCCGCAGCTCTGATTCCCCGCCTCTGATTCCCCAACTCTGATTCCCCGCCTCTGATTCCCCAGCTCTGATTCCCCGCCTCTGATTCCCCGTGTTTGATCCCCTGCCTCTGATTCCCCGACTCTGATCCCCACCTCTGATTCCGCAGCTCTGATTCCCCGCCTCTGATTCCCCAACTCTGATTCCCCGCCTCTGATTCCCCATCTCTGATTCCCTGCCTCTGATTCCCCAGCTTCATTCCCCGCCTTTGATTCCCCCGTCTGATTCCCAGCCTCTGAATCCCCGTGTCTGATAACCTGCCTCTGATTCCCCGCCTCTGATTCCCCATCTCAGATTCACCGCCTCTGATTCCCCACCTCTGATTCCCCATCTCTGATTCCGCACATCCGACTCCCTGCCTCTGATTCCCCGACTCTGATTCCCCACCTCTGATTCCCCAGCTCTGATTCCCCGCCTCTGATTCCCCAACTCTGATTCCCCGCCTCTGATTCCACAGCTCTGATTCCCCGCCTCTGATTCCCCGTGTTTGATCCCCTGCCTCTGATTCCCCGCCTCTGATTCCCCATCTCTGATTCACCGCCTTTGATTCGCCACCTCTGATTCCCCATATCTGATTCCTCGCCACTGTTTCCCCGCCTCTGATTCCCCGCCTCTGATTCCCCATATCTCATTCCCCGCCTCTGATTCGCCAGCTATGATTCCCCGCCTCTGATTCCCCGCGTCTGATTCCCTGCCTCTGATTCCCCGCCTCTGATTCCACATCTCTGATTCACCACCTCTGATTCCACGCGTCTGATTCCCCGCCTCTGATTCCCCATCTCTGATTCCCCATCTCTGATTCCCCAATTCTGATTCCCCGCCTCTGATTCCCCAGCTCTGATTCCTCGCCTCTGATTCCCTTCCTTTGATTCCCAACCTCTGATTCCCCAACTCTGATTTCCCATATTGATTCCCTGCGTCTGATTCCCCACCTCTGATTTCCCATATTGATTCCCTGCGTCTGATTCCCCGCCTCTGATTCCCCAACTCTGATTCCCCGCCTCTGATTCCCCAGCTCTGATTCCCCGCATCTGATTCCCCGTGTTTGATTCCCTGCCTCTGATTCCCCACCTCTGATTCCCCATATCTGATTCCCCGCCTCTGTTTCCCCACCTTTGATTCCCCGCCTCCGTTTCCCAATATCTAAGTCCCCGCCTCTGATTCCCCAACTCTGATTCCCCACCTCTGATTCCCCAACTCTGATTCCCCGCCTCTGATTCCCCAGCTCTGATTCCCCGCCTCTGATTCCCCGTGTTTGATCCCCTGCCTCTGATTCCCCGCCTCTGATTCCCCATGTCTCATTCCCCGCCTCTGATTCCCCATCTCTGATTCCCGGACTCTGATTCCCCACCTCTGATTCCCGGCCTCTTATTCCCGGCATCTGATTCCGGCCTCTGATTCCCGGCCTCTGATTCCCTGCTTCTGATTCCCCATCTCTGATTCCGCAAATCTAATACCCTGCCTCTGATTCCCCACCTCTGATTCCCCATATCTGATTCCCCGCCTCTGTTTCCCCGCCTCTGATTCCCCGCCTCTGTTTCCCCATATCTAATCCCCGCCTCTGATTCCCCAACTTTGATTCCCCACCTCTGATTCCCCAGCTCTGATTCCCCGCCTCTGATTCCCCGCATCTGATTCCATGCATCTGATTCCCAGCCTCTGATTCCCAGCCTCTGATTCCCAACCTCTGATTCCCCACCTCTGATTCCCCATATCTGATTCCACGCCTCTGTTTCCCCGCCTCTGATTCCCCGCCTCTGTTTCCCCATATCTGATCCCCGCCTCTATTTGCCCGCATCTGATTCCCCGCCTCTGTTTCCCCATATCTGATTCCCCGCCTCTGAATCCCCAACTCTGATTCCCTGCCTCTAATTTCCCAGCTCTGATTCCCCGCCTCTGATTCCCCGCGTCTGATTACCGGCCTCTGATTCCCCGCCTCTGATTCCCCATCTCTGATTCACAACCTCTGATTCCCCACCTCTGATACCCCATATCTGATTCCCCGCCTCTGTTTCCCCGCCTTTGATTCCCCACGTCTGATTCCCAATATCTGATTCCCCGCCTCTGATTCCCCACCTCTGATTCCCCGCCTCTGATTCGCCAGCTATGATTCCCCGCCTCTGATTCCCCGTGTTTGATTCCCTGCCTCTGATTCCCGGCCTCTGATTCCCCAACTCTGATTCACCGCCTTTGATTCGCCACCTCTGATTCCCCATATCTGATTCCCCGCCGCTGTTTCCCCGCCTCTGATTCCCCATATCTCATTCCCCGCCTCTGAATCCCCATCTATGATTCCCGGACTCTGATTCCCCACCTCTGATTCCCTGCTACTGATTCTGATTCCCTGCCTTTGATTCCCCATCTCTGATTCCGCACATCTGATTCCCTGCCTCTGATTCCCCATCTCTGATTCCCCATATCTGATTCCCCGCTTCTGTTTCCCCGCCTCTGATTCCCCGCCTCTGTTTCCCAATATCTAAGTCCCCGCCTCTGATTCCACAACTCTAATTCCCCACCTCTGATTCCCCAGCTCTGATTCCCCGCCTCTGATTCCCCGCATCTGATTCCCTGCATCTGATTCCAAGCCTCTTATTCCCTGCCTCTGATTCCCAACCTCTGATTCCCCACCTCTGATTCCCCATATCTGATTCCCAGCCTCTGTTTCCCCGCCTCTGATTCCCCGCCTCTGTTTCCCCATATCTGATTCCCGGCCTCTGGTTCCCCGCCTCTGATTCCCCGCCTCTGATTCCCTGCCTCTGATTCCCCATCTCCGATTCCGCACATCTGATTCCCTGCCTCTGATTCCCCGCCTCTGATTCCCCGCCTCTGATTCCCTGCCTCTGATTCCCAACCTCTGATTCCCCACCTCTGATTCCCCGTGTTTGATTCCCCGCCTCTGTTTCCCCGCCTCTGATTCCCCGCCTCTGATTCCCCAACTCTAATTCCCCGCCTCTGATTCCCCATATCTGATTCCCCGCCTCTGTTTCCCCACCTCTGATTCCCCACCCCTGTTTCCCCATATCTGATTCCCTGCCTCTGATTCCCCAACTTTGATTCCCAGCATCTGATTCCCCAGCTCTGATTCCCCGCCTCTGATTCCCCGCATCTGATTCCCTGCATCTGATTCCAAGCCTCTGATTCCCTGACTCTGATTCCCAACCTCTGATTCCCCACCTCTGATTCCCCATATCTGATACCCAGCCTCTGTTTCCCCGCCTCTGTTTCCCCATATCTGATTCCCGGCCTCTGATTCCCCGCCTCTGATTCCCCGCCTCTGATTCCCTGCCTCTGATTCCCCATCTCCGATTCCGCACATCTGATTCCCTGCCTCTGATTCCCCGCCTCTGATTCCCCGCCTCTGATTCCCTGCATCTGATTCCCAACCTCTGATTCCCCACCTCTGATTCCCCGTGTTTGATTCCCCGCCTCTGTTTCCCCGCCTCTGATTCCCCGCCTCTGATTCCCCAACTCTAATTCCCCGCCTCTGATTCCCCATATCTGATTCCCTGCCTCTGTGTCCCAGCCTCTGATACCCCGCCCCTGTTTCCCCATATCTGATTCCCTGCCTCTGATTCCCCAACTTTGATTCCCAGCCTCTGATTCCCCAGCTCTGATTCCCCGCCTTTGATTCCCCCGTCTGATTCCCAGCCTCTGAAACCCCGTGTCTGATTTCTTGCCTCTGATTCCCCGCCTCTGATTCCCCGCCTCTGATTCCCCGTGTTTGATCCCCTGCCTCTGATTCCCCGACTCTGATCCCCACCTCTGATTCCGCAGCTCTGATTCCCCGCCTCTGATTCCCCAACTCTGATTCCCCGCCTCTGATTCCCCAGCTCTGATTCCCCGCCTCTGATTCCCCGTGTTTGATCCCCTGCCTCTGATTCCCCGACTCTGATCCCCACCTCTGATTCCGCAGCTCTGATTCCCCGCCTCTGATTCCCCAACTCTGATTCCCCGCCTCTGATTCCCCAACTCTGATTCCCTGCCTCTGATTCCCCAGCTTCATTCCCCGCCTTTGATTCCCCCCGTCTGATTCCCAGCCTCTGAATCCCCGTGTCTGATAACCTGCCTCTGATTCCCCGCCTCTGATTCCCCATCTCAGATTCACCGCCTCTGATTCCCCACCTCTGATTCCCCATCTCTGATTCCGCACATCCGACTCCCTGCCTCTGATTCCCCGAATCTGATTCCCCACCTCTGATTCCCCAGCTCTGATTCCCCGCCTCTGATTCCCCAACTCTGATTCCCCGCCTCTGATTCCACAGCTCTGGTTCCCCGCCTCTGATTCCCCGTGGTGAATCCCCTGCCTCTGATTCCCCGCCTCTGATTCCCCATCTCTGATTCACCGCCTTTGATTCGCCACCTCTGATTCCCCATATCTGATTCCTCGCCACTGTTTCCCCGCCTCTGATTCCCCGCCTCTGATTCCCCATATCTCATTCCCCGCCTCTGATTCGCCAGCTATGATTCCCCGCCTCTGATTCCCCGCGTCTGATTCCCTGCCTCTGATTCCCCGCCTTTGATTCCACATCTCTGATTCACCACCTCTGATTCCACGCGTCTGATTCCCCGCCTCTGATTCCCCATCTCTGATTCCCCATCTCTGATTCCCCAATTCTGATTCCCCGCCTCTGATTCCCCAGCTCTGATTCCTCGCCTCTGATTCCCTTCCTTTGATTCCCAACCTCTGATTCCCCAACTCTGATTTCCCATATTGATTCCCTGCGTCTGATTCCCCACCTCTGATTTCCCATATTGATTCCCTGCGTCTGATTCCCCGCCTCTGATTCCCCAACTCTGATTCCCCGCCTCTGATTCCCCAGCTCTGATTCCCCGCATCTGATTCCCCGTGTTTGATTCCCTGCCTCTGTTTCCCCACCTCTGATTCCCCATATCTGATTCCCCGCCTCTGTTTCCCCACCTTTGATTCCCCGCCTCCGTTTCCCAATATCTAAGTCCCCGCATCTGATTCCCCAACTCTGATTCCCCACCTCTGATTCCCCAACTCTGATTCCCCGCCTCTGATTCCCCAGCTCTGATTCCCCGCCTCTGATTCCCCGTGTTTGATCCCCTGCCTCTGATTCCCCGCCTCTGATTCCCCATGTCTCATTCCCCGCCTCTGATTCCCCATCTCTGATTCCCGGACTCTGATTCCCCACCTCTGATTCCCGGCCTCTTATTCCCTGCATCTGAGTCCGGCCTCTGATTCCCGGCCTCTGATTCCCTGCTTCTGATTCCCCATCTCTGATTCCGCAAATCTAATACCCTGCCTCTGATTCCCCACCTCTGATTCCCCATATCTGATTCCCCGCCTCTGTTTCCCCGCCTCTGATTCCCCGCCTCTGTTTCCCCATATCTAAGTCCCCGCCTCTGATTCCCCAACTTTGATTCCCCACCTCTGATTCCCCAGCTCTGATTCCCCGCCTCTTATTCCCCGCATCTGATTCCATGCATCTGATTCCCAGCCTCTGATTCCCAGCCTCTGATTCCCAACCTCTGATTCCCCACCTCTGATTCCCCATATCTGATTCCACGCCTCTGTTTCCCCGCCTCTGATTCCCCACCTCTGTTTCCCCATATCTGATCCCCGCCTCTATTTGCCCGCATCTGATTACCCGCCTCTGTTTCCCCATATCTGATTCCCCGCCTCTGAATCCCCAACTCTGATTCCCTGCCTCTAATTTCCCAGCTCTGATTCCCCGCCTCTGATTCCCCGCGTCTGATTACCGGCCTCTGATTCCCCGCCTCTGATTCCCCATCTCTGATTCACAACCTCTGATTCCCCACCTCTGATACCCCATATCTGATTCCCCGCCTCTGTTTCCCCGCCTTTGATTCACCATCTCTGATTCACCGCCTTTCATTCGCCACCCTGATTCCCCATATCAGATTCCCCGCCTCTGTTTCCCCGCCTCTGATACCCCGCCTCTGATTCCCCATATTTCATTCCCCGCCTCTGATTCCCCATCTCTGATTCCCGGACTCTGATTCCTGGCCTCTTATTCCCGGCATCTGATTCCCGGCCTCTGATCCCGGCCTCTGATTCCCCGCTTCTGATTCTGATCCCTGCCTCTGATTCCCCATCTCTGATTCCGCACATCTGATTCCCTGCCTCTGATTCCCCACCTCTGATTCCCCATATCTGATTCCCCGCCTCTGTTTCCCCGCCTCTAATTCCCCGCCTCTGTTTCCCCATATCTATTTCCCCGCCTCTGATTCCCCGCCTCTGACTCCCCAGCTCTGATTCCCCCCTTCTGAATCCCCAACTCTGATTCCCTGCCTCAGATTCCCCAGCTCTGATTCCCCGCCTCTGATTCCCCAGCTTTGATTCCCTGCCTCTGTTTCGCAACCTCTGATTCCCCACCTCTGATTCCCCATATATGATTCCCCACCTCTGTTTCCCTGCCTCTGATTCCCAGCCTCTGTTTCCCCATATCTGATTCCCCGCCTCTGATTCCCCAACTCTGATTCCCCGCCTCTGATTCCCCAGCTCTGATTCCCCACCTATGATTCCCCGTGTTTGATTCACTGCCTCTGATTCCCCGCATCTGATTCCCCATCTCTGATTCACCGCCTTTCATTCGCCACCTCTGATTCCCCATATCAGATTCCCCGCCTCTGATTCCCTGCCTCTGATTCCCCATCTCCGATTCCGCACATCTGATTCCCCGCCTCAGATTCCCTGCCTCTGATTCCCAACCTCTGATAACCCACCTCTGATTCCCCATATCTGATTCCCCGCCGCTGTTTCCCCGCCTCTGATTCCCCTCCTCTGATTCCCCAACTCTAATTCCCCGCCTCTGATTCCCCAGCTCTGATTCCCCGTGTTTGATTCCCTGCCTCTGATTCCCTGCCCTGATTCCCCATCACTGTTTCACCGCCTTTGATTCGCCACCTCTGATTCCCCATATCTGATTCCCCGCCTCTGTTTCCCCGCCTCTGATTCCCTGCCTCTGATTCCCAACCTCTGATTCCACACATCTGATTCCCCATATCTGATTCCCCGCCTCTGTTTCCCCGCCTCTGATTCCCTGCCCCTGTTTCCCCATATCTGATTCCCTGCCTCTGATTCCCCAACTCTGATCCCCGCCTCTGATTCCCCAGCTCTGATTCCCCACCTCTGATTTCCCGTGTTTGATTCCCTGCCTCTGATTCCCCGCCTCTGATTCCCCATCTCTGATTCACCGCCTTTGATTCGCCACCTCTGATTCCACATATCTGATTCCCCACCTCTGTTTCCCCGCCTCTGATTCCCCGCCTCTGATTCTCCATATCTCATTCCCCGCCTCTGAATCCCCATCTCTGATTCCCGGACTCTGATTCCCCACCTCTGATTCCCGGCCTCTTATTCCCAGCATCTGATTCCCGGCCTCTGATTCCCGGCCTCTGATTCCCTGCTTCTGATTCTGATTCCCTGCCTCTGATTCCCCATCTCTGATTCCGCACATCTGATTCCCTGCCTCTGATTCCCCACCTCTGATTCCCCATATCTGATTTCCCGCCTCTGTTTCCCCGCCTCTGATTCCCCGCCTCCGTTTCCCCATATCTAATTCTCAACCTCTGATGCCCCAACTCTGATTCCCTGCCTCTGATTCCCCGCGTTCTATTCCCTGCCTCTGATTCCCCGCCTGTGATTCCCCATCTCTGATTCACCACCTCTGATTCCCCACCTCTGATTCCCCATATCTAATTCCCCGTCTCTGTTTGCCCGCCTCTGATTCCCCGCCTCTGTTTCCCCATATCTGATTCCCCGCCTCTGAATCCCCAACTCTGATTCCCTGCCTCTGATTCCCCAGCTCTGATTCCCCGCCTTTGATTCCCCCCGTCTCATTCCCAGCCTCTGAATCCCCGTGTCTGATTTCCTGCCTCTGATTCCCCGCCTCTGATTCCCCATCTCTGATTCACAGCCTCTGATTCCCCACCTCTGATTCCCCATCTCTGATTCCGCACATCTGATTCCCTGCCTCTGATTCCCCAGCTCTGCTTCCCCGCCTCTGATTCCCCGTGTTTGATTCCCTGCCTCTGATTCCCCGCCTCTGATTCACCATCTCTGATTCAACGCCTTTGATTCGCCACCTCTGATTCCCCATATCTGATTCCTCGCCTCTGTTTCCCCGCCTCTGATTCCCCTCCTCTGATTCCCCATATCTCATTCCCCGCCTCTTATTCCCCATCTCTGATTCCCGGACTCTGATTCCCCACCTCTGATTCCCGGCCTCTTATTCCCAGCATCTGATTCCGGCCTCTGATTCCCGGCCTCTGATTCCCTGCTTCTGATTCCCCATCTCTGATTCCGCAAATCTAATTCCCTGCGTCTGATTCCCCACCTCTGATTCCCCATATCTGATTCCCCGCCTCTGTTTCCCCGCCTCTGATTCCCCACCTCTGTTTCCCCATATCTAAGTCCCCGCCTCTGATTCGCCAACTTTGATTCGCCACCTCTGATTCCCCAGCTCTGATTACCCGCCTCTGATTCCCCGCATCTGATTCCATGCATCTGATTCCCAGCCTCTGATTCCCAGCCTCTGATTCCCAACCTCTGATTCCCCACCTCTGATCCCCATATCTGATCCCCACCTCTATTTGCCCGCCTCTGATTCCCCGCCTCTGTTTCCCATATCTGATTCCCCGCCTCTGAATCCCCAACTCTGATTCCCTGCCTCTAATTACCCAGCTCTGATTCCCCGCCTCTGATTCCCCGCGTCTGATTACCGGCCTCTGATTCCCCGCCTCTGATTCCCCATCTCTGATTCACAACCTCTGATTCCCCACCTCTGATACCCCATATCTGATTCCCCGCCTCTGTTTCCCCGCCTCTGATTCCCCACCTCTGATTCCCAATATCTGATTCCCCGCCTCTGATTCCCCACCTCTGATTCCCTGCCTCTGATTCCCTGCCCTGATTCCCCATCTCTGTTTCACCGCCTTTGATTCGCCACCTCTGATTCCCCATATCTGATTCCCCGCTTCTGTTTCCCCGCCTCTGATTCCCTGCCTCTGATTCCCAACCTCTGATTCCACACCTCTGATTCCCCATATCTGATACCCCGCCTCTGTTTCCCCGCCTCTGATTCCCTGCCCCTGTTTCCCCATATCTGATTCCCTGCCTCTGATTCCCCAACTCTGATTCCCCGCCTCTGATTCCCCAGCTCTGATTCCCCGCCTCTGATTTCCCGTGTTTGATTCCCTGCCTCTGATTCCCCGCCTCTGATTCCCCATCTCTGATTCACCGCCTTTGATTCGCCACCTCTGATTCCACATATCTGATTCCCCACCTCTGTTTCCCCGCCTCTGATTCCCCGCCTCTGATTCTCCATATCTCATTCCCCGCCTCTGAATCCCCATCTCTGATTCCCGGACTCTGATTCCCCACCTCTGATTCCCGGCCTCTTATTCCCAGCATCTGATTCCCGGCCTCTGATTCCCGGCCTCTGATTCCCCGCTTCTGATTCTGATTCCCTGCCTCTGATTCCCCATCTCTGATTCCGCACATCTGATTCCCTGCCTCTGATTCCCCACCTCTGATTCCCCATATCTGATTTCCCGCCTCTGTTTCCCCGCCTCTGATTCCCCGCCTCTGTTTCCCCATATCTAATTCCCAACCTCTGATGCCCCAACTCTGATTCCCTGCCTCTGATTTCCCGCGTTCTATTCCCTGCCTCTGATTCCCCGCCTGTGATTCCCCATCTCTGATTCACCACCTCTGATTCCCCACCTCTGATTCCCCATATCTAATTCCCCGCCTCTGTTTGCCCGCCTCTGATTCCCCGCCTCTGTTTCCCCATATCTGATTCCCCGCCTCTGAATCCCCAACTCTGATTCCCTGCCTCTGATTCCCCAGCTCTGATTCCCCGCCTTTGATTCCCCCCGTCTGATTCCCAGCCTCTGAATCCCCGTCTCTGATTTCCTGCCTCTGATTCCCCGCCTCTGATTCCCCATCTCTGATTCACAGCCTCTGATTCCCCACCTCTGATTCCCCATCTCTGATTCCGCACATCTGATTCCCTGCCTCTGATTCCCCGACTCTGATCCCCACCTCTGATTCCCCAGCTCTGATTCCCCGCCTCTGATTCCCCAACTCTGATTCCCCGCCTCTGATTCCCCAGCTCTGATTCCCCGCCTCTGATTCCCCGTGTTTGATTCCCTGCCTCTGATTCCCCGCCTCTGATTCCCCATCTCTGATTCAACGCCTTTGATTCGCCACCTCTGATTCCCCATATCTGATTCCTCGCCTCTGTTTCCCAGCCTCTGATTCCCCTCCTCTGATTCCCCATATCTCATTCCCCGCCTCTGATTCCCTATCTCTGATTCCCGGACTCTGATTCCCCACCTCTGATTCCCGGCCTCTTATTCCCGGCATCTGATTCCGGCCTCTGATTCCCGGCCTCTGATTCCCTGCCTCTGATTCCCCATCTCTGATTCCGCAAATCTAATTCCCTGCCTCTGATTCCCCACCTCTGATTCCCCATCTCTGATTCCCCGCCTCTGTTACCCCGCCTCTGATTCCCCACCTCTGTTTCCCCATATCTAAGTCCCCGCCTCTGATTCCCCAACTTTGATTCCCCACCTCTGATTCCCCAGCTCTGATTCCCCGCCTCTGATTCCCCGCATCTGATTCCATGCATCTGATTCCCAGCCTCTGATTCCCAGCCTCTGATTCCCAACCTCTGATTCCCCACCTCTGATCCCCATATCTGAATCCCCGCCTCTGTTTCCCTGCCTCTGATTCCCCGCCTCTGTTTCCCCATATCTGATCCCCGCCTCTATTTGCCCACCTCTGATTTCCCGCCTCTGTTTCGCCATATCTGATTCCCCGCCTCTGAATCCCCAACTCTGATTCCCTGCCTCTAATTTCCCAGCTCTGATTCCCCGCCTCTGATTCCCCATCTCTGATTCACAACCTCTGTTTCCCCACCTCTGATACCCCATATCTGATTCCCCGCCTCTGTTACCCCGCCTCTGATTCCCCACCTCTGATTCCCAATATCTGATTCCCCGCCTCTGATTCCCCGCCTCTGATTCGCCAGCTATGATTCCCCGCCTCTTATTCCCCGCGTCTGATTCCCTGCCTCTGATTCCCCGCCTCTGATTCGACATCTCTGATTCACCACCTCTGATTCCCCGCGTCTGATTCCCTGCCTCTGATTCCCCATCTCTGATTCCCCATCTCTGATTCCCTAATTCTGATTCCCCTCCTCTGATTCCCAGTGTTTGATTCCCTGCCTCTGATTCCCGGCTTCTGATTCCCCATCTCTGATTCACCGCCTTTGATTCGCCACCTCTGATTCGCCATATCTGATTCCCCGCCTCTGTTTCCCCGCCTCTGATTCCCCGCCTCTGATTCCCCATATCTCATTCCCCGCCTCTGAATCCCCATCTCTGATTCCCGGACTCTGATTCCCCACCTCTGATTCCCGGCCTCTTATTCCCGGCATCTGATTCCGGCCTCTGATTCCCGGCCTCTGATTCCCTGCTTCTGATTCTGATTCCCTGCCTTTGATTCCCCATCTCTGATTCCGCACATCTGATTCCCTGCCTCTGATTCCCCATCTCTGATTCCGCACATCTGATTCCCTGCCTCTGATTCCCCGCCTCTGAATCCCCGTGTCTGATACCCAGCCTCTGATACCCCACCCCTGATTCCCCACCTCTGATTCCCCATATCTGATTCCCCGCCTCTCTTTCCGTGCCTCTAATTCCCCGCCTCTGATTCCCCATATCTGATTCCCCGCCTCCGATTCCCCAACTCTGATTTCCCCGCCTCTGATTCCCCAGCTCTGTTTCCCCGCCTCTGATTCCCCGCCTCTGTTTCCCCATATCTAATTCCACGCCTCTGATTCCCAAACTCTGATTCCCCGCCTCTGATTCCCCAGCTCTGATTCTCCGCCTCTGATTCCCCACATCTGATTCCCTTCCTCTGATTCCCCGCCTCTGATTCCCTGTCTCTGATTCCCCAGCTCTGATTCCCCGTGTTTGATTCCCCGCCTCTGAATCCCCATCTCTAATTCCCTGCCTCTGATTGCCGGCCTCTGATTCCCGGCCTCTGATTCCCAGCCTCTGATTCCCGGCCTCTGATACCCCGCCTCTGATTCCCCGCCTCTGATTCGCTGCCTCTGATTCCCCATCTCTGATTCTGCACATCTGATTCCCTGCCTCTGATTCCCTGCCTCTGTTTCCCATCCTCTGATTCCCCACCTCTGATTCCCCATATCTGATTCCCCGCATCTGTTTCCCCATATCTGATTCCCCGCCTCTGATTCCCCGCCTCTGATTCACCATCTCTGATTCACCGCCTTTCATTCGCCACCCTGATTCCCCATATCAGATTCCCCGCCTCTGTTTCCCCGCCTCTGATACCCCGCCTCTGATTCCCCATATTTCATTCCCCACCTCTGATTCCCCATCTCTGATTCCCGGACTCTGATTCCTGGCCTCTTATTCCCGGCATCTGATTCCCGGCCTCTGATCCCGGCCTCTGATTCCCCGCTTCTGATTCTGATCCCTGCCTCTGATTCCCCATCTCTGATTCCGCACATCTGATTCCGTGCCTCTGATTCCCCACCTCTGATTCCCCATATCTGATTCCCCGCCTCTGTTTCCCCGCCTCTAATTCCCCGCCTCTGTTTCCCCATATCTATTTCCCCGCCTCTGATTCCCCGCCTCTGATTTCCCAGCTCTGATTCCCCGCCTCTGAATCCCCAACTCTGATTCCCTGCCTCTGATTCCCCAGCTCTGATTCCCTGCCTCTGTTTCGCAACCTCTGATTCCCCACCTCTGATTCCCCATATATGATTCCCCACTCTGTTTCCCTGCCTCTGATTCCCAGCCTCTGTTTCCCCATATCTGATTCCCCGCCTCTGATTCCCCAACTCTGATTCCCCGCCTCTGATTCCCCAGCTCTGATTCCCCACCTATGATTCCCCGTGTTTGATTCACTGCCTCTGATTCCCCGCCTCTGATTCCCCATCTCTGATTCACCGCCTTTCATTCGCCACCTCTGATTCCCCATATCAGATTCCCCGCCTGTGTTTCCCCGCCTCTGATTCCCCTCTTCGGTTTCCCCATATCTGATTCCCCGCTTCTGATTCCCCAACTCTGATTCCCTGCCTCTGATTCCCCAGCTCTGATTCCCCGCCTTTGATTCCCCCCGTCTGATTCCCAGCCTCTGAATCCCCGTCTCTGATTTCCTGCCTCTGATTCCCCGCCTCTGATTCCCCATCTCTGATTCACAGCCTCTGATTCCCCACCTCTGATTCCCCATCTCTGATTCCGCACATCTGATTCCCTGCCTCTGATTCCCCGACTCTGATCCCCACCTCTGATTCCCCAGCTCTGATTCCCCGCCTCTGATTCCCCAACTCTGATTCCCCGCCTCTGATTCCCCAGCTCTGATTCCCCGCCTCTGATTCCCCTTGTTTGATTCCCTGCCTCTGATTCCCCGCCTCTGATTCCCCATCTCTGATTCAACGCCTTTGATTCGCCACCTCTGATTCCCCATATCTGATTCCTCGCCTCTGTTTCCCAGCCTCTGATTCCCCTCCTCTGATTCCCCATATCTCATTCCCCGCCTCTGATTCCCTATCTCTGATTCCCGGACTCTGATTCCCCACCTCTGATTCCCGGCCTCTTATTCCCGGCATCTGATTCCGGCCTCTGATTCCCGGCCTCTGATTCCCTGCCTCTGATTCCCCATCTCTGATTCCGCAAATCTAATTCCCTGCCTCTGATTCCCCACCTCTGATTCCCCATCTCTGATTCCCCGCCTCTGTTACCCCGCCTCTGATTCCCCACCTCTGTTTCCCCATATCTAAGTCCCCGCCTCTGATTCCCCAACTTTGATTCCCCACCTCTGATTCCCCAGCTCTGATTCCCCGCCTCTGATTCCCCGCATCTGATTCCATGCATCTGATTCCCAGCCTCTGATTCCCAGCCTCTGATTCCCAACCTCTGATTCCCCACCTCTGATCCCCATATCTGAATCCCCGCCTCTGTTTCCCTGCCTCTGATTCCCCGCCTCTGTTTCCCCATATCTGATCCCCGCCTCTATTTGCCCACCTCTGATTTCCCGCCTCTGTTTCGCCATATCTGATTCCCCGCCTCTGAATCCCCAACTCTGATTCCCTGCCTCTAATTTCCCAGCTCTGATTCCCCGCCTCTGATTCCCCATCTCTGATTCACAACCTCTGTTTCCCCACCTCTGATACCCCATATCTGATTCCCCGCCTCTGTTACCCCGCCTCTGATTCCCCACCTCTGATTCCCAATATCTGATTCCCCGCCTCTGATTCCCCACCTCTGATTCCCCGCCTCTGATTCGCCAGCTATGATTCCCCGCCTCTTATTCCCCGCGTCTGATTCCCTGCCTCTGATTCCCCGCCTCTGATTCGACATCTCTGATTCACCACCTCTGATTCCCCGCGTCTGATTCCCTGCCTCTGATTCCCCATCTCTGATTCCCCATCTCTGATTCCCTAATTCTGATTCCCCTCCTCTGATTCCCAGTGTTTGATTCCCTGCCTCTGATTCCCGGCTTCTGATTCCCCATCTCTGATTCACCGCCTTTGATTCGCCACCTCTGATTCGCCATATCTGATTCCCCGCCTCTGTTTCCCCGCCTCTGATTCCCCGCCTCTGATTCCCCATATCTCATTCCCCGCCTCTGAATCCCCATCTCTGATTCCCGGACTCTGATTCCCCACCTCTGATTCCCGGCCTCTTATTCCCGGCATCTGATTCCGGCCTCTGATTCCCGGCCTCTGATTCCCTGCTTCTGATTCTGATTCCCTGCCTTTGATTCCCCATCTCTGATTCCGCACATCTGATTCCCTGCCTCTGATTCCCCATCTCTGATTCCGCACATCTGATTCCCTGCCTCTGATTCCCCGCCTCTGAATCCCCGTGTCTGATACCCAGCCTCTGATACCCCACCCCTGATTCCCCACCTCTGATTCCCCATATCTGATTCCCCGCCTCTCTTTCCGTGCCTCTAATTCCCCGCCTCTGATTCCCCATATCTGATTCCCCGCCTCCGATTCCCCAACTCTGATTTCCCCGCCTCTGATTCCCCAGCTCTGTTTCCCCGCCTCTGATTCCCCGCCTCTGTTTCCCCATATCTAATTCCACGCCTCTGATTCCCAAACTCTGATTCCCCGCCTCTGATTCCCCAGCTCTGATTCTCCGCCTCTGATTCCCCACATCTGATTCCCTTCCTCTGATTCCCCGCCTCTGATTCCCTGTCTCTGATTCCCCAGCTCTGATTCCCCGTGTTTGATTCCCCGCCTCTGAATCCCCATCTCTAATTCCCTGCCTCTGATTGCCGGCCTCTGATTCCCGGCCTCTGATTCCCAGCCTCTGATTCCCGGCCTCTGATACCCCGCCTCTGATTCCCCGCCTCTGATTCGCTGCCTCTGATTCCCCATCTCTGATTCTGCACATCTGATTCCCTGCCTCTGATTCCCTGCCTCTGTTTCCCATCCTCTGATTCCCCAC
Source organism: Narcine bancroftii (assembly GCF_036971445.1). Classification (NCBI taxonomy): domain Eukaryota; kingdom Metazoa; phylum Chordata; class Chondrichthyes; order Torpediniformes; family Narcinidae; genus Narcine; species Narcine bancroftii. Next base: position 111,908,878 of record NC_091475.1, read on the forward strand.
CTCTGATTCCCCATATCTGATTCCCCGCATCTGTTTCCCCATATCTGATTCCCCGCCTCTGATTCCCCGCCTCTGATTCACCATCTCTGATTCACCGCCTTTCATTCGCCACCCTGATTCCCCATATCAGATTCCCCGCCTCTGTTTCCCCGCCTCTGATACCCCGCCTCTGATTCCCCATATTTCATTCCCCACCTCTGATTCCCCATCTCTGATTCCCGGACTCTGATTCCTGGCCTCTTATTCCCGGCATCTGATTCCCGGCCTCTGATCCCGGCCTCTGATTCCCCGCTTCTGATTCTGATCCCTGCCTCTGATTCCCCATCTCTGATTCCGCACATCTGATTCCGTGCCTCTGATTCCCCACCTCTGATTCCCCATATCTGATTCCCCGCCTCTGTTTCCCCGCCTCTAATTCCCCGCCTCTGTTTCCCCATATCTATTTCCCCGCCTCTGATTCCCCGCCTCTGATTTCCCAGCTCTGATTCCCCGCCTCTGAATCCCCAACTCTGATTCCCTGCCTCTGATTCCCCAGCTCTGATTCCCTGCCTCTGTTTCGCAACCTCTGATTCCCCACCTCTGATTCCCCATATATGATTCCCCACTCTGTTTCCCTGCCTCTGATTCCCAGCCTCTGTTTCCCCATATCTGATTCCCCGCCTCTGATTCCCCAACTCTGATTCCCCGCCTCTGATTCCCCAGCTCTGATTCCCCACCTATGATTCCCCGTGTTTGATTCACTGCCTCTGATTCCCCGCCTCTGATTCCCCATCTCTGATTCACCGCCTTTCATTCGCCACCTCTGATTCCCCATATCAGATTCCCCGCCTGTGTTTCCCCGCCTCTGATTCCCCTCTTCGGTTTCCCCATATCTGATTCCCCGCTTCTGATTCCCCAACTCTGATTCCCCGCCTCTGATTCCCCAGCTCTGATTCCCCGCCTTGGATTCCCCCCGTCTGATTCCCAGCCTCTGAGTCCCCGTGTCTGATTTCCTGCCTCTGATTCCCCGCCTCTGATTCCCCATCTCTAATTCACAGCCGCTGATTCCCCACCTCTGATTCCCCATCTCTGATTCCGCACATCTGATTCCCTGCCTCTGATTCCCCGACTCTGATCCCCACCTCTGATTCCCCAGCTCTGATTCCCCGCCTCTGATTCCCCAACTCTGATTCCCCGCCTCTGATTCCCCAGCTCTGATTCCCCGCCTCTGATGCCCCGTGTTTGATTCCCTGCCTCTGATTCCCCGCCTCTGATTCCCCATCTCTGATTCAACGCCTTTGATTCGCCACCTCTGATTCCCCATATCTGATTCCTCGCCTCTGTTTCCCCGCCTCTGATTCCCCTCCTCTGATTCCCCATATCTCATTCCCCGCCTCTGATTCCCCATCTCTGATTCCCGGACTCTGATTCCCCACCTCTGATTCCCGGCCTCTTATTCCCGGCATCTGATTCCGGCCTCTGATTCCCGGCCTCTGATTCCCTGCCTCTGATTCCCCACCTCTGATTCCCCATATCTGATTCCCCGCCTCTGTTTCCCCACCTCTGATTCCCCGCCTCTGTTTCCCCATATCTAAGTCCCCGCCTCTGATTCCCCAACTTTGATTCCCCACCTCTGATTCCCCAGCTCTGATTCCCCGCCTCTGATTCCCTGCATCTGATTCCATGCATCTGATTCCCAGCCTCTGATTCCCAGCCTCTGATTCCCAAACTCTGATTCCCCACCTCTGATCCCCATATCTGATTCCCCGCCTCTGTTTCCCCGCCTCTGATTCCCCGCCTCTGTTTCCCCATATCTGAACCCCGCCTCTATTTGCCCGCCTCTGATTCCCCGCCTCTGCTTCCCCATATCTGATTCCCCGCCTCTGAATCCCCAACTCTGATTCCCTGCCTCTAATTTCCCAGCTCTGATTCCCCGCCTCTGATTCCCCGCGTCTGATTACCGGCCTCTGATTCCCCGCCTCTGATTCCCCATCTCTGATTCACAACCTCTGATTCCCCACCTCTGATATCCCATATCTGATTCCCCGCCTCTGTTTCCCCGCCTCTGATTCCCCACCTCTGATTCCCAATATCTGATTCCCCGCCTCTGATTCCCCACCTCTGATTCCCCGCCTCTGATTCGCCAGCTATGATTCCCCGCCTCTTATTCCCCGCGTCTGATTCCCTGCCTCTGATTCCCCGCCTCTGATTCCACATCTCTGATTCACCACCTCTGATTCCCCGCGTCTGATTCCCTGCCTCTGATTCCCCATCTCTGATTCCCCATCTCTGATTCCCCAATTCTGATTCCCCTCCTCTGATTCTCCATGTTTGATTCCCTGCCTCTGATTCCCGGCCTCTGATTCCCCATCTCTGATTCACCGCCTTTGATTCGCCACCTCTGATTCGCCATATCTGATTCCCCGCCTCTGTTTCCCCGCCTCTGATTCCCCGCCTCTGATTCCCCATATCTCATTCCCCGCCTCTGAATCCCCATCTCTGATTCCCGGACTCTGATTCCCCACCTCTGATTTCCGGCCTCTTATTCCCGGCATCTGATTCCAGCCTCTGATTCCCGGCCTCTGATTCCCTGCTTCTGATTCTGATTCCCTGCCTTTGATTCCCCATCTCTGATTCCGCACATCTGATTCCCTGCCTCTGATTCCCCATCTCTGATTCCGCACATCTGATTCCCTGCCTCTGATTCCCCGCCTCTGAATCCCCGTGTCTGATACCCAGCCTCTGATACCCCACCCCTGATTCCCCACCTCTGATTCCCCATATCTGATTCCCCGCCTCTCTTTCCGTGCCTCTAATTCCCCGCCTCTGATTCCCCATATCTGATTCCCCGCCTCCGATTCCCCAACTCTGATTTCCCCGCCTCTGATTCCCCAGCTCTGTTTCCCCGCCTCTGATTCCCCGCCTCTGTTTCCCCATATCTAATTCCACGCCTCTGATTCCCAAACTCTGATTCCCCGCCTCTGATTCCCCAGCACTGATTCCCCGCCTCTGATTCCCCACATCTGATTCCCTTCCTCTGATTCCCCGCCTCTGATTCCCTGCCTCTGATTCCCCAGCTCTGATTCCCCGTGTTTGATTCCCCGCCTCTGAATCCCCTCTCTGATTCCCGGCCTCTGATTGCCGGCCTCTGATTCCCGGCCTCTGATTCCCGGCCTCTGATTCCCGGCCTCTGATTCCCCGCCTCTGACTCCCCGCCTCTGATTCCCTGCCTCGGTTTCCCATCCTCTGATTCCCCACCTCTGATTCCCCATATCTGATTCCCCGCCTCTGTTTCCCCATATCTGATTCCCCGCCTCTGATTCCCCAACTCTGATTCCCCGCCTCTGATTCCCCAGCTCTGATTCCCCGCCTCTGATTCCCCGTGTTTGATTCCCTGCCTCTGATTCCCTGCCTCTGATTCACCATCTCTGATTCACCGCCTTTCATTCGCCACCCTGATTCCCCATATCAGATTCCCCGCCTCTGTTTCCCCGCCTCTGATACCCCGCCTCTGATTCCCCATATTTCATTCCCCGCCTCAGATTCCCCATATTTCATTCCCCGCCTCTGATTCCCCATCTCTGATTCCCGGACTCTGATTCCTGGCCTCTTATTCCCGGCATCTGATTCCCGGCCTCTGATTCCCGGCCTCTGATCCCGGCCTCTGATTCCCCGCTTCTGATTCTGATCCCTGCCTCTGATTCCCCATCTCTGATTCCGCACATCTGATTCCCTGCCTCTGATTCCCCACCTCTGATTCCCCATATCTGATTCCCCGCCTCTGTTTCCCCGCCTCTATTTCCCCGCCTCTGATTCCCCGCCTCTGATTCCCCAGCTCTGATTCCCCGCCTCTGAATCCCCAACTCTGATTCCCTGCCTCTGATTCCCCAGCTCTGATTCCCCGCCTCTGATTCCCCAGCTCTGATTCCCTGCCTCTGTTTCGCAACCTCTGATTCCCCACCTCTGATTCCCCGCCGCTGTTTCCCCGCCTCTGATTCCCCGCCTCTGATTCCCCATATCTCATTCCCCGCCTCTGAATCCCCATCTATGATTCCCGGACTCTGATTCCCCACCTCTGATTCCCTGCTACTGATTCTGATTCCCTGCCTTTGATTCCCCATCTCTGATTCCGCACATCTGATTCCCTGCCTCTGATTCCCCATCTCTGATTCCCCATATCTGATTCCCCGCTTCTGTTTCCCCGCCTCTGATTCCCCGCCTCTGTTTCCCAATATCTAAGTCCCCGCCTCTGATTCCACAACTCTAATTCCCCACCTCTGATTCCCCAGCTCTGATTCCCCGCCTCTGATTCCCCGCATCTGATTCCCTGCATCTGATTCCAAGCCTCTTATTCCCTGCCTCTGATTCCCAACCTCTGATTCCCCACCTCTGATTCCCCATATCTGATTCCCAGCCTCTGTTTCCCCGCCTCTGATTCCCCGCCTCTGTTTCCCCATATCTGATTCCCGGCCTCTGGTTCCCCGCCTCTGATTCCCCGCCTCTGATTCCCTGCCTCTGATTCCCCATCTCCGATTCCGCACATCTGATTCCCTGCCTCTGATTCCCCGCCTCTGATTCCCCGCCTCTGTTTCCCTGCCTCTGATTCCCAACCTCTGATTCCCCACCTCTGATTCCCCGTGTTTGATTCCCCGCCTCTGTTTCCCCGCCTCTGATTCCCCGCCTCTGATTCCCCAACTCTAATTCCCCGCCTCTGATTCCCCATATCTGATTCCCCGCCTCTGTTTCCCCACCTCTGATTCCCCACCCCTGTTTCCCCATATCTGATTCCCTGCCTCTGATTCCCCAACTTTGATTCCCAGCATCTGATTCCCCAGCTCTGATTCCCCGCCTCTGATTCCCCGCATCTGATTCCCTGCATCTGATTCCAAGCCTCTGATTCCCTGCCTCTGATTCCCAACCTCTGATTCCCCACCTCTGATTCCCCATATCTGATCCCCAGCCTCTGTTTCCCCGCCTCTGTTTCCCCATATCTGATTCCCGGCCTCTGATTCCCCGCCTCTGATTCCCCGCCTCTGATTCCCTGCCTCTGATTCCCCATCTCCGATTCCGCACATCTGATTCCCTGCCTCTGATTCCCCGCCTCTGATTCCCCGCCTCTGATTCCCTGCATCTGATTCCCAACCTCTGATTCCCCACCTCTGATTCCCCGTGTTTGATTCCCCGCCTCTGTTTCCCCGCCTCTGATTCCCCGCCTCTGATTCCCCAACTCTAATTCCCCGCCTCTGATTCCCCATATCTGATTCCCTGCCTCTGTGTCCCCGCCTCTGATTCCCCGCCCCTGTTTCCCCATATCTGATTCCCTGCCTCTGATTCCCCAACTTTGATTCCCAGCCTCTGATTCCCCAGCTCTGATTCCCCGCCTTTGATTCCCCCGTCTGATTCCCTGCCTCTGAAACCCCGTGTCTGATTTCTTGCCTCTGATTCCCCGCCTCTGATTCCCCGCCTCTGATTCCCCGTGTTTGATCCCCTGCCTCTGATTCCCCGACTCTGATCCCCACCTCTGATTCCGCAGCTCTGATTCCCCGCCTCTGATTCCCCAACTCTGATTCCCCGCCTCTGATTCCCCAGCTCTGATTCCCCGCCTCTGATTCCCCGTGTTTGATCCCCTGCCTCTGATTCCCCGACTCTGATCCCCACCTCTGATTCCGCAGCTCTGATTCCCCGCCTCTGATTCCCCAACTCTGATTCCCCGCCTCTGATTCCCCAACTCTGATTCCCTGCCTCTGATTCCCCAGCTTCATTCCCCGCCTTTGATTCCCCCCGTCTGATTCCCAGCCTCTGAATCACCGTGTCTGATAACCTGCCTCTGATTCCCCGCCTCTGATTCCCCATCTCAGATTCACCGCCTCTGATTCCCCACCTCTGATTCCCCATCTCTGATTCCGCACATCCGACTCCCTGCCTCTGATTCCCCGAATCTGATTCCCCACCTCTGATTCCCCAGCTCTGATTCCCCGCCTCTGATTCCCCAACTCTGATTCCCCGCCTCTGATTCCACAGCTCTGATTCCCCGCCTCTGATTCCCCGTGTTTGATCCCCTGCCTCTGATTCCCCGCCTCTGATTCCCCATCTCTGATTCACCGCCTTTGATTCGCCACCTCTGATTCCCCATATCTGATTCCTCGCCACTGTTTCCCCGCCTCTGATTCCCCGCCTCTGATTCCCCATATCTCATTCCCCGCCTCTGATTCGCCAGCTATGATTCCCCGCCTCTGATTCCCCGCGTCTGATTCCCTGCCTCTGATTCCCCGCCTTTGATTCCACATCTCTGATTCACCACCTCTGATTCCACGCGTCTGATTCCCCGCCTCTGATTCCCCATCTCTGATTCCCCATCTCTGATTCCCCAATTCTGATTCCCCGCCTCTGATTCCCCAGCTCTGATTCCTCGCCTCTGATTCCCTTCCTTTGATTCCCAACCTCTGATTCCCCAACTCTGATTTCCCATATTGATTCCTTGCGTCTGATTCCCCACCTCTGATTTCCCATATTGATTCCCTGCGTCTGATTCCCCGCCTCTGATTCCCCAACTCTGATTCCCCGCCTCTGATTCCCCAGCTCTGATTCCCCGCATCTGATTCCCCGTGTTTGATTCCCTGCCTCTGTTTCCCCACCTCTGATTCCCCATATCTGATTCCCCGCCTCTGTTTCCCCACCTTTGATTCCCCGCCTCCGTTTCCCAATATCTAAGTCCCCGCCTCTGATTCCCCAACTCTGATTCCCCACCTCTGATACCCCAACTCTGATTCCCCGCCTCTGATTCCCCAGCTCTGATTCCCCGCCTCTGATTCCCCGTGTTTGATCCCCTGCCTCTGATTCCCCGCCTCTGATTCCCCATGTCTCATTCCCCGCCTCTGATTCCCCATCTCTGATTCCCGGACTCTGATTCCCCACCTCTGATTCCCGGCCTCTTATTCCCTGCATCTGAGTCCGGCCTCTGATTCCCGGCCTCTGATTCCCTGCTTCTGATTCCCCATCTCTGATTCCGCAAATCTAATACCCTGCCTCTGATTCCCCACCTCTGATTCCCCATATCTGATTCCCCGCCTCTGTTTCCCCGCCTCTGATTCCCCGCCTCTGTTTCCCCATATCTAAGTCCCCGCCTCTGATTCCCCAACTTTGATTCCCCACCTCTGATTCCCCAGCTCTGATTCCCCGCCTCTGATTCCCCGCATCTGATTCCATGCATCTGATTCCCAGCCTCTGATTCCCAGCCTCTGATTCCCAACCTCTGATTCCCCACCTCTGATTCCCCATATCTGATTCCACGCCTCTGTTTCCCCGCCTCTGATTCCCCACCTCTGTTTCCCCATATCTGATCCCCGCCTCTATTTGCCCGCATCTGATTACCCGCCTCTGTTTCCCCATATCTGATTCCCCGCCTCTGAATCCCCAACTCTGATTCCCTGCCTCTAATTTCCCAGCTCTGATTCCCCGCCTCTGATTCCCCGCGTCTGATTACCGGCCTCTGATTCCCCGCCTCTGATTCCCCATCTCTGATTCACAACCTCTGATTCCCCACCTCTGATACCCCATATCTGATTCCCCGCCTCTGTTTCCCCGCCTTTGATTCACCATCTCTGATTCACCGCCTTTCATTCGCCACCCTGATTCCCCATATCAGATTCCCCGCCTCTGTTTCCCCGCCTCTGATACCCCGCCTCTGATTCCCCATATTTCATTCCCCGCCTCTGATTCCCCATCTCTGATTCCCGGACTCTGATTCCTGGCCTCTTATTCCCGGCATCTGATTCCCGGCCTCTGATCCCAGCCTCTGATTCCCCGCTTCTGATTCTGATCCCTGCCTCTGATTCCCCATCTCTGATTCCGCACATCTGATTCCCTGCCTCTGATTCCCCACCTCTGATTCCCCATATCTGATTCCCCGCCTCTGTTTCCCCGCCTCTAATTCCCCGCCTCTGTTTCCCCATATCTATTTCCCCGCCTCTGATTCCCCGCCTCTGATTCCCCAGCTCTGATTCCCCCCTTCTGAATCCCCAACTCTGATTCCCTGCCTCAGATTCCCCAGCTCTGATTCCCCGCCTCTGATTCCCCAGCTTTGATTCCCTGCCTCTGTTTCGCAACCTCTGATTCCCCACCTCTGATTCCCCATATATGATTCCCCACCTCTGTTTCCCTGCCTCTGATTCCCAGCCTCTGTTTCCCCATATCTGATTCCCCGCCTCTGATTCCCCAACTCTGATTCCCCGCCTCTGATTCCCCAGCTCTGATTCCCCACCTATGATTCCCCGTGTTTGATTCACTGCCTCTGATTCCCCGCATCTGATTCCCCATCTCTGATTCACCGCCTTTCATTCGCCACCTCTGATTCCCCATATCAGATTCCCCGCCTCTGATTCCCTGCCTCTGATTCCCCATCTCCGATTCCGCACATCTGATTCCCCGCCTCAGATTCCCTGCCTCTGATTCCCAACCTCTGATAACCCACCTCTGATTCCCCATATCTGATTCCCCGCCGCTGTTTCCCCGCCTCTGATTCCCCTCCTCTGATTCCCCAACTCTAATTCCCCGCCTCTGATTCCCCAGCTCTGATTCCCCGTGTTTGATTCCCTGCCTCTGATTCCCTGCCCTGATTCCCCATCACTGTTTCACCGCCTTTGATTCGCCACCTCTGATTCCCCATATCTGATTCCCCGCCTCTGTTTCCCCGCCTCTGATTCCCTGCCTCTGATTCCCAACCTCTGATTCCACACCTCTGATTCCCCATATCTGATTCCCCGCCTCTGTTTCCCCGCCTCTGATTCCCTGCCCCTGTTTCCCCATATCTGATTCCCTGCCTCTGATTCCCCAACTCTGATCCCCGCCTCTGATTCCCCAGCTCTGATTCCCCACCTCTGATTTCCCGTGTTTGATTCCCTGCCTCTGATTCCCCGCCTCTGATTCCCCATCTCTGATTCACCGCCTTTGATTCGCCACCTCTGATTCCACATATCTGATTCCCCACCTCTGTTTCCCCGCCTCTGATTCCCCGCCTCTGATTCTCCATATCTCATTCCCCGCCTCTGAATCCCCATCTCTGATTCCCGGACTCTGATTCCCCACCTCTGATTCCCGGCCTCTTATTCCCAGCATCTGATTCCCGGCCTCTGATTCCCGGCCTCTGATTCCCTGCTTCTGATTCTGATTCCCTGCCTCTGATTCCCCATCTCTGATTCCGCACATCTGATTCCCTGCCTCTGATTCCCCACCTCTGATTCCCCATATCTGATTTCCCGCCTCTGTTTCCCCGCCTCTGATTCCCCGCCTCTGTTTCCCCATATCTAATTGTCAACCTCTGATGCCCCAACTCTGATTCCCTGCCTCTGATTCCCCGCGTTCTATTCCCTGCCTCTGATTCCCCGCCTGTGATTCCCCATCTCTGATTCACCACCTCTGATTCCCCACCTCTGATTCCCCATATCTAATTCCCCGCCTCTGTTTGCCCGCCTCTGATTCCCCGCCTCTGTTTCCCCATATCTGATTCCCCGCCTCTGAATCCCCAACTCTGATTCCCTGCCTCTGATTCCCCAGCTCTGATTCCCCGCCTTTGATTCCCCCCGTCTCATTCCCAGCCTCTGAATCCCCGTGTCTGATTTCCTGCCTCTGATTCCCCGCCTCTGATTCCCCATCTCTGATTCACAGCCTCTGATTCCCCACCTCTGATTCCCCATCTCTGATTCCGCACATCTGATTCCCTGCCTCTGATTCCCCAGCTCTGCTTCCCCGCGTCTGATTCCCCGTGTTTGATTCCCTGCCTCTGATTCCCCGCCTCTGATTCACCATCTCTGATTCAACGCCTTTGATTCGCCACCTCTGATTCCCCATATCTGATTCCTCGCCTCTGTTTCCCCGCCTCTGATTCCCCTCCTCTGATTCCCCATATCTCATTCCCCGCCTCTTATTCCCCATCTCTGATTCCCGGACTCTGATTCCCCACCTCTGATTCCCGGCCTCTTATTCCCAGCATCTGATTCCGGCCTCTGATTCCCGGCCTCTGATTCCCTGCTTCTGATTCCCCATCTCTGATTCCGCAAATCTAATTCCCTGCGTCTGATTCCCCACCTCTGATTCCCCATATCTGATTCCCCGCCTCTGTTTCCCCGCCTCTGATTCCCCACCTCTGTTTCCCCATATCTAAGTCCCCGCCTCTGATTCGCCAACTTTGATTCCCCACCTCTGATTCCCCAGCTCTGATTACCCGCCTCTGATTCCCCGCATCTGATTCCATGCATCTGATTCCCAGCCTCTGATTCCCAGCCTCTGATTCCCAACCTCTGATTCCCCACCTCTGATCCCCATATCTGATCCCCACCTCTATTTGCCCGCCTCTGATTCCCCGCCTCTGTTTCCCATATCTGATTCCCCGCCTCTGAATCCCCAACTCTGATTCCCTGCCTCTAATTACCCAGCTCTGATTCCCCGCCTCTGATTCCCCGCGTCTGATTACCGGCCTCTGATTCCCCGCCTCTGATTCCCCATCTCTGATTCACAACCTCTGATTCCCCACCTCTGATACCCCATATCTGATTCCCCGCCTCTGTTTCCCCGCCTCTGATTCCCCACCTCTGATTCCCAATATCTGATTCCCCGCCTCTGATTCCCCACCTCTGATTCCCTGCCTCTGATTCCCTGCCCTGATTCCCCATCTCTGTTTCACCGCCTTTGATTCGCCACCTCTGATTCCCCATATCTGATTCCCCGCCTCTGTTTCCCCGCCTCTGATTCCCTGCCTCTGATTCCCAACCTCTGATTCCACACCTCTGATTCCCCATATCTGATACCCCGCCTCTGTTTCCCCGCCTCTGATTCCCTGCCCCTGTTTCCCCATATCTGATTCCCTGCCTCTGATTCCCCAACTCTGATTCCCCGCCTCTGATTCCCCAGCTCTGATTCCCCGACTCTGATTTCCCGTGTTTGATTCCCTGCCTCTGATTCCCCGCCTCTGATTCCCCATCTCTGATTCACCGCCTTTGATTCGCCACCTCTGATTCCACATATCTGATTCCCCACCTCTGTTTCCCCGCCTCTGATTCCCCGCCTCTGATTCTCCATATCTCATTCCCCGCCTCTGAATCCCCATCTCTGATTCCCGGACTCTGATTCCCCACCTCTGATTCCCGGCCTCTTATTCCCAGCATCTGATTCCCGGCCTCTGATTCCCGGCCTCTGATTCCCCGCTTCTGATTCTGATTCCCTGCCTCTGATTCCCCATCTCTGATTCCGCACATCTGATTCCCTGCCTCTGATTCCCCACCTCTGATTCCCCATATCTGATTTCCCGCCTCTGTTTCCCCGCCTCTGATTCCCCGCCTCTGTTTCCCCATATCTAATTCCCAACCTCTGATGCCCCAACTCTGATTCCCTGCCTCTGATTTCCCGCGTTCTATTCCCTGCCTCTGATTCCCCGCCTGTGATTCCCCATCTCTGATTCACCACCTCTGATTCCCCACCTCTGATTCCCCATATCTAATTCCCCGCCTCTGTTTGCCCGCCTCTGATTCCCCGCCTCTGTTTCCCCATATCTGATTCCCCGCCTCTGAATCCCCAACTCTGATTCCCTGCCTCTGATTCCCCAGCTCTGATTCCCCGCCTTTGATTCCCCCCGTCTGATTCCCAGCCTCTGAATCCCCGTCTCTGATTTCCTGCCTCTGATTCCCCGCCTCTGATTCCCCATCTCTGATTCACAGCCTCTGATTCCCCACCTCTGATTCCCCATCTCTGATTCCGCACATCTGATTCCCTGCCTCTGATTCCCCGACTCTGATCCCCACCTCTGATTCCCCAGCTCTGATTCCCCGCCTCTGATTCCCCAACTCTGATTCCCCGCCTCTGATTCCCCAGCTCTGATTCCCCGCCTCTGATTCCCCGTGTTTGATTCCCTGCCTCTGATTCCCCGCCTCTGATTCCCCATCTCTGATTCAACGCCTTTGATTCGCCACCTCTGATTCCCCATATCTGATTCCTCGCCTCTGTTTCCCAGCCTCTGATTCCCCTCCTCTGATTCCCCATATCTCATTCCCCGCCTCTGATTCCCTATCTCTGATTCCCGGACTCTGATTCCCCACCTCTGATTCCCGGCCTCTTATTCCCGGCATCTGATTCCGGCCTCTGATTCCCGGCCTCTGATTCCCTGCCTCTGATTCCCCATCTCTGATTCCGCAAATCTAATTCCCTGCCTCTGATTCCCCACCTCTGATTCCCCATCTCTGATTCCCCGCCTCTGTTACCCCGCCTCTGATTCCCCGCCTCTGTTTCCCCATATCTAAGTCCCCGCCTCTGATTCCCCAACTTTGATTCCCCACCTCTGATTCCCCAGCTCTGATTCCCCGCCTCTGATTCCCCGCATCTGATTCCATGCATCTGATTCCCAGCCTCTGATTCCCAGCCTCTGATTCCCAACCTCTGATTCCCCACCTCTGATCCCCATATCTGATTCCCCGCCTCTGTTTCCCTGCCTCTGATTCCCCGCCTCTGTTTCCCCATATCTGATCCCCGCCTCTATTTGCCCACCTCTGATTCCCCGCCTCTGTTTCGCCATATCTGATTCCCCGCCTCTGAATCCCCAACTCTGATTCCCTGCCTCTAATTTCCCAGCTCTGATTCCCCGCCTCTGATTCCCCATCTCTGATTCACAACCTCTGTTTCCCCACCTCTGATACCCCATATCTGATTCCCCGCCTCTGTTACCCCGCCTCTGATTCCCCACCTCTGATTCCCAATATCTGATTCCCCGCCTCTGATTCCCCACCTCTGATTCCCCGCCTCTGATTCGCCAGCTATGATTCCCCGCCTCTTATTCCCCGCGTCTGATTCCCTGCCTCTGATTCCCCGCCTCTGATTCGACATCTCTGATTCACCACCTCTGATTCCCCGCGTCTGATTCCCTGCCTCTGATTCCCCATCTCTGATTCCCCATCTCTGATTCCCTAATTCTGATTCCCCTCCTCTGATTCCCAGTGTTTGATTCCCTGCCTCTGATTCCCGGCTTCTGATTCCCCATCTCTGATTCACCGCCTTTGATTCGCCACCTCTGATTCGCCATATCTGATTCCCCGCCTCTGTTCCCCGCCTCAGATTCCCCGCCTCTGATTCCCCATATCTCATTCCCCGCCTCTGAATCCCCATCTCTGATTCCCGGACTCTGATTCCCCACCTCTGATTCCCGGCCTCTGATTCCCTGCTTCTGATTCTGATTCCCTGCCTTTGATTCCCCATCTCTGATTCCGCACATCTGATTCCCTGCCTCTGATTCCCCATCTCTGATTCCGCACATCTGATTCCCTGCCTCTGATTCCCCGCCTCTGAATCCCCGTATCTGATACCCAGCCTCTGATACCCCACCCCTGATTCCCCACCTCTGATTCCCCATATCTGATTCCCCGCCTCTCTTTCCGTGCCTCTAATTCCCCGCCTCTGATTCCCCATATCTGATTCCCCGCCTCCGATTCCCCAACTCTGATTTCCCCGCCTCTGATTCCCCAGCTCTGTTTCCCCGCCTCTGATTCCCCGCCTCTGTTTCCCCATATCTAATTCCACGCCTCTGATTCCCAAACTCTGATTCCCCGCCTCTGATTCCCCAGCTCTGATTCTCCGCCACTGATTCCCCACATCTGATTCCCTTCCTCTGATTCCCCGCCTCTGATTCCCTGTCTCTGATTCCCCAGCTCTGATTCCCCGTGTTTGATTCCCCGCCTCTGAATCCCCATCTCTAATTCCCTGCCTCTGATTGCCGGCCTCTGATTCCCGGCCTCTGATTCCCAGCCTCTGATTCCCGGCCTCTGATACCCCGCCTCTGATTCCCCGCCTCTGATTCGCTGCCTCTGATTCCCCATCTCTGATTCTGCACATCTGATTCCCTGCCTCTGATTCCCTGCCTCTGTTTCCCATCCTCTGATTCCCCAACTCTGATTCCCCATATCTGATTCCCCGCATCTGTTTCCCCATATCTGATTCCCCGCCTCTGATTCCCCGCCTCTGATTCACCATCTCTGATTCACCTCCTTTCATTCGCCACCCTGATTCCCCATATCAGATTCCCCGCCTCTGTTTCCCCGCCTCTGATACCCCGCCTCTGATTCCCCATATTTCATTCCCCACCTCTGATTCCCCATCTCTGATTCCCGGACTCTGATTCCTGGCCTCTTATTCCCGGCATCTGATTCCCGGCCTCTGATCCCGGCCTCTGATTCCCCGCTTCTGATTCTGATCCCTGCCTCTGATTCCCCATCTCTGATTCCGCACATCTGATTCCGTGCCTCTGATTCCCCACCTCTGATTCCCCATATCTGATTCCCCGCCTCTGTTTCCCCGCCTCTAATTCCCCGCCTCTGTTTCCCCATATCTATTTCCCCGCCTCTGATACCCCGCCTCTGATTTCCCAGCTCTGATTCCCCGCCTCTGAATCCCCAACTCTGATTCCCTGCCTCTGATTCCCCAGCTCTGATTCCCTGCCTCTGTTTCGCAACCTCTGATTCCCCACCACTGATTCCCCATATATGATTCCCCACTCTGTTTCCCTGCCTCTGATTCCCAGCCTCTGTTTCCCCATATCTGATTCCCCGCCTCTGATTCCCCAACTCTGATTCCCCGCCTCTGATTCCCCAGCTCTGATTCCCCACCTATGATTCCCCGTGTTTGATTCACTGCCTCTGATTCCCCGCCTCTGATTCCCCATCTCTGATTCACCGCCTTTCATTCGCCACCTCTGATTCCCCATATCAGATTCCCCGCCTCTGTTTCCCCGCCTCTGATTCCCCTCCTCTGTTTCCCCATATCTGATTCCCCGCTTCTGATTCCCCAACTCTGATTCCCCGCCTCTGATTCCCCAGCTCTGATTCCCCGCCTTTGATTCCCCCCGTCTGATTCCCAGCCTCTGAGTCCCCGTGTCTGATTTCCTGCCTCTGATTCCCCGCCTCTGATTCCCCATCTCTAATTCACAGCCGCTGATTCCCCACCTCTGATTCCCCATCTCTGATTCCGCACATCTGATTCCCTGCCTCTGATTCCCCGACTCTGATCCCCACCTCTGATTCCCCAGCTCTGATTCCCCGCCTCTGATTCCCCAACTCTGATTCCCCGCCTCTGATTCCCCAGCTCTGATTCCCCGCCTCTGATGCCCCGTGTTTGATTCCCTGCCTCTGATTCCCCGCCTCTGATTCCCCATCTCTGATTCAACGCCTTTGATTCGCCACCTCTGATTCCCCATATCTGATTCCTCGCCTCTGTTTCCCCGCCTCTGATTCCCCTCCTCTGATTCCCCATATCTCATTCCCCGCCTCTGATTCCCCATCTCTGATTCCCGGACTCTGATTCCCCACCTCTGATTCCCGGCCTCTTATTCCCGGCATCTGATTCCGGCCTCTGATTCCCGGCCTCTGATTCCCTGCCTCTGATTCCCCACCTCTGATTCCCCATATCTGATTCCCCGCCTCTGTTTCCCCGCCTCTGATTCCCCGCCTCTGTTTCCCCATATCTAAGTCCCCGCCTCTGATTCCCCAACTTTGATTCCCCACCTCTGATTCCCCAGCTCTGATTCCCCGCCTCTGATTCCCTGCATCTGATTCCATGCATCCGATTCCCAGCCTCTGATTCCCAGCCTCTGATTCCCAAACTCTGATTCCCCACCTCTGATCCCCATATCTGATTCCCCGCCTCTGTTTCCCCGCCTCTGATTCCCCGCCTCTGTTTCCCCATATCTGAACCCCGCCTCTATTTGCCCGCCTCTGATTCCCCGCCTCTGCTTCCCCATATCTGATTCCCCGCCTCTGAATCCCCAACTCTGATTCCCTGCCTCTAATTTCCCAGCTCTGATTCCCCGCCTCTGATTCCCCGCGTCTGATTACCGGCCTCTGATTCCCCGCCTCTGATTCCCCATCTCTGATTCACAACCTCTGATTCCCCACCTCTGATATCCCATATCTGATTCCCCGCCTCTGTTTCCCCGCCTCTGATTCCCCACCTCTGATTCCCAATATCTGATTCCCCGCCTCTGATTCCCCACCTCTGATTCCCCGCCTCTGATTCACCAGCTATGATTCCCCGCCTCTTATTCCCCGCGTCTGATTCCCTGCCTCTGATTCCCCGCCTCTGATTCCACATCTCTGATTCACCACCTCTGATTCCCCGCGTCTGATTCCCTGCCTCTGATTCCCCATCTCTGATTCCCCATCTCTGATTCCCCAATTCTGATTCCCCTCCTCTGATTCTCCGTGTTTGATTCCCTGCCTCTGATTCCCGGCCTCTGATTCCCCATCTCTGATTCACCGCCTTTGATTCGCCACCTCTGATTCGCCATATCTGATTCCCCGCCTCTGTTTCCCCGCCTCTGATTCCACGCCTCTGATTCCCCATATCTCATTCCCCGCCTCTGAATCCCCATCTCTGATTCCCGGACTCTGATTCCCCACCTCTGATTTCCGGCCTCTTATTCCCGGCATCTGATTCCAGCCTCTGATTCCCGGCCTCTGATACCCTGCTTCTGATTCTGATTCCCTGCCTTTGATTCCCCATCTCTGATTCCGCACATCTGATTCCCTGCCTCTGATTCCCCATCTCTGATTCCGCACATCTGATTCCCTGCCTCTGATTCCCCGCCTCTGAATCCCCGTGTCTGATACCCAGCCTCTGATACCCCACCCCTGATTCCCCACCTCTGATTCCCCATATCTGATTCCCCGCCTCTCTTTCCGTGCCTCTAATTCCCCGCCTCTGATTCCCCATATCTGATTCCCCGCCTCCGATTCCCCAACTCTGATTTCCCCGCCTCTGATTCCCCAGCTCTGTTTCCCCGCCTCTGATTCCCCAGCACTGATTCCCCGCCTCTGATTCCCCACATCTGATTCCCTTCCTCTGATTCCCCGCCTCTGATTCCCTGCCTCTGATTCCCCAGCTCTGATTCCCCGTGTTTGATTCCCCGCCTCTGAATCCCCATCTCTGATTCCCGGCCTCTGATTGCCGGCCTCTGATTCCCGGCCTCTGATTCCCGGCCTCTGATTCCCGGCCTCTGATTCCCCGCCTCTGATTCCCCGCCTCTGATTCGCTGCCTCTGATTCCCCATCTCTGATTCTGCACATCTGATTCCCTGCCTCTGATTCCCCGCCTCTGACTCCCCGCCTCTGATTCCCTGCCTCTGTTTCCCATCCTCTGATTCCCCACCTCTGATTCCCCATATCTGATTCCCCGCCTCTGTTTCCCCATATCTGATTCCCCGCCTCTGATTCCCCAACTCTGATTCCCCGCCTCTGATTCCCCAGCTCTGATTCCCCGCCTCTGATTCCCCGTGTTTGATTCCCTGCCTCTGATTCCCTGCCTCTGATTCACCATCTCTGATTCACCGCCTTTCATTCGCCACCCTGATTCCCCATATCAGATTCCCCGCCTCTGTTTCCCCGCCTCTGATACCCCGCCTCTGATTCCCCATATTTCATTCCCCGCCTCAGATTCCCCATATTTCATTCCCCGCCTCTGATTCCCCATCTCTGATTCCCGGACTCTGATTCCTGGCCTCTTATTCCCGGCATCTGATTCCCGGCCTCTGATCCCGGCCTCTGATTCCCCGCTTCTGATTCTGATCCCTGCCTCTGATTCCCCATCTCTGATTCCGCACATCTGATTCCCTGCCTCTGATTCCCCACCTCTGATTCCCCATATCTGATTCCCCGCCTCTGTTTCCCCGCCTCTATTTCCCCGACTCTGATTCCCCGCCTCTGATTCCCCAGCTCTGATTCCCCGCCTCTGAATCCCCAACTCTGATTCCCTGCCTCTGATTCCCCAGCTCTGATTCCCCGCCTCTGATTCCCCAGCTCTGATTCCCTGCCTCTGTTTCGCAACCTCTGATTCCCCACCTCTGATTCCCCATATATGATTCCCCACCTCTGTTTCCCTGCCTCTGATTCCCAGCCTCTGTTTCCCCATATCTGATTCCCCGCCTCTGATTCCCCAACTCTGATTCCCCGCCTCTGATTCCCCAGTTCTGATTCCCCACCTATGATTCCCCGTGTTTGATTCACTGCCTCTGATTCCCCGCCTCTGATTCCCCATCTCTGATTCACCACCTTTCATTCGCCACCTCTGATTCCCCATATCAGATTCCCCGCCTCTGTTTCCCCGCCTCTGATTCCCCTCCTCTGTTTCCCCATATCTGATTCCCCGCCTCTGATTCCCCAACTCTGATTCCCCGCCTCTGATTCCCCAGCACTGATTCCCCACCTTTGATTCCCCCCGTCTGATTCCCAGCCTCTGAGTCCCCGTGTCTGATTTCCTGCCTCTGATTCCCCGCCTCTGATTCCCCATCTCTGATTCACAGCCGCTGATTCCCCACCTCTGATTCCCCATCTCTGATTCCGCACATCTGATTCCCTGCCTCTGATTCCCCGACTCTGATCCCCACCTCTGATTCCCCAGCTCTGATTCCCCGCCTCTGATTCCCCAACTCTGATTCCCCGCCTCTGATTCCCCAGCTCTGATTCCCCGCCTCTGATTCCCCGTGTTTGATTCCCTGCCTCTGATTCCCCGCCTCTGATTCCCCATCTCTGATTCAACGCCTTTGATTCGCCACCTCTGATTCCCCATATCTGATTCCTCGCCTCTGTTTCCCCGCCTCTGATTCCCCTCCTCTGATTCCCCATATCTCATTCCCCGCCTCTGATTCCCCATCTCTGATTCCCGGACTCTGATTCCCCACCTCTGATTCCCGGCCTCTTATACCCGGCATCTGATTCCGGCCTCTGATTCCTGGCCTCTGATTCCCTGCTTCTGATTCCCCATCTCTGATTCCGCAAATCTAATTCCCTGCCTCTGATTCCCCACCTCTGATTCCCCATATCTGATTCCCCGCCTCTGTTTCCCCGCCTCTGATTCCCCGCCTCTGTTTCCCCATATCTAAGTCCCCGCCTCTGATTCCCCAACTTTGATTCCCCACCTCTGATTCCCCAGCTCTGATTCCCCGCCTCTGATTCCCCGCATCTGATTCCATGCATCTGATTCCCAGCCTCTGATTCCCAGCCTCTGATTCCCAACCTCTGATTCCCCACCTCTGATCCCCATATCTGATTCCCCGCCTCTGTTTCCCCGCCTCTGATTCCCCGCCTCTGTTCCCCATATCTGAACCCCGCCTCTATTTGCACGCCTCTGATTCCCCGCCTCTGTTTCCCCATATCTGATTCCCCGCCTCTGAATCCCCAACTCTGATTCCCTGCCTCTAATTTCCCAGCTCTGATTCCCCGCCTCTGATTCCCCGCGTCTGATTACCGGCCTCTGATTCCCCGCCTCTGATTCCCCATCTCTGATTCACAACCTCTGATTCCCCACCTCTGATACCCCATATCTGATTCCCCGCCTCTGTTTCCCCGCCTCTGATTCCCCACCTCTGATTCCCAATATCTGATTCCCCGCCTCTGATTCCCCACCTCTGATTCCCCGCCTCTGATTCGCCAGCTATGATTCCCCGCCTCTTATTCCCCGCGTCTGATTCACTGCCTCTGATTCCCCGCCTCTGATTCCACATCTCTGATTCACCACCTCTGATTCCCCGCATCTGATTCCCTGCCTCTGATTCCCCATCTCTGATTCCCCATCTCTGATTCCCCAATTCTGATTCCCCTCCTCTGATTCCCCGTGTTTGATTCCCTGCCTCTGATTCCCGGCCTCTGATTCCCCATCTCTGATTCACCGCCTTTGATTCGCCACCTCTGATTCGCCATATCTGATTCCCCGCCTCTGTTTCCCCGCCTCTGATTCCCCGCCTCTGATTCCCCATATCTCATTCCCCGCCTCTGAATCCCCATCTCTGATTCCCGGACTCTGATTCCCCACCTCTGATTTCCGGCCTCTTATTCCCGGCATCTGATTCCGGCCTCTGATTCCCGGCCTCTGATTCCCTGCTTCTGATTCTGATTCCCTGCCTTTGATTCCCCATCTCTGATTCCGCACATCTGATTCCCTGCCTCTGATTCCCCATCTCTGATTCCCCATATCTGATTCCCCGCCTCTGATTCCCTGCCTCTGTTTCCCAATATCTAAGTCCCCGCCTCTGATTCCCCAACTTTGATTCCCCACCTCTGATTCCCCAGCTCTGATTCCCCGCCTCTGATTCCCCGCATCTGATTCCCTGCATCTGATTCCAAGCCTCTGATTCCCTGCCTCTGATTCCCAACCTCTGATTCCCCACCTCTGATTCCCCATATCTGATTCCCAGCCTCTGTTTCCCCGCCTCTGATTCCCCGCCTCTGTTTCCCCATATCTGATTCCCGGCCTCTGATTCCCCGCCTCTGATTCCCCGCCTCTGATTCCCTATCTCCGATTCCGCACATCTGATTCCCTGCCTCTGATTCCCCGCCTCTGATTCCCCGCCTCTGATTCCCTGCCTCTGATTCCCAACCTCTGATTCCCCACCTCTGATTCCCCGTGTTTGATTCCCCGCCTCTGTTTCCCCGCCTCTGATTCCCCGCCTCTGATTCCCCAACTCTAATTCCCCGCCTCTGATTCCCCATATCTGATTCCCCGCCTCTGTTTCCCCGCCTCTGATTCCCCGCCCCTGTTTCCCCATATCTGATTCCCCGCCTCTGATTCCCCAACTCTGATTCCCCGCCTCTGATTCCCCAGCTCTGATTCCCCACCTATGATTCCCCGTGTTTGATTCACTGCCTCTGATTCCCCGCCTCTGATTCCCCATCTCTGATTCACCGCCTTTCATTCGCCACCTCTGATTCCCCATATCAGATTCCCCGCCTCTGTTTCCCCGCCTCTGATTCCCCTCCTCTGTTTCCCCATATCTGATTCCCCGCTTCTGATTCCCCAACTCTGATTCCCCGCCTCTGATTCCCCAGCTCTGATTCCCCGCCTTTGATTCCCCCCGTCTGATTCCCAGCCTCTGAGTCCCCGTGTCTGATTTCCTGCCTCTGATTCCCCGCCTCTGATTCCCCATCTCTAATTCACAGCCGCTGATTCCCCACCTCTGATTCCCCATCTCTGATTCCGCACATCTGATTCCCTGCCTCTGATTCCCCGACTCTGATCCCCACCTCTGATTCCCCAGCTCTGATTCCCCGCCTCTGATTCCCCAACTCTGATTCCCCGCCTCTGATTCCCCAGCTCTGATTCCCCGCCTCTGATGCCCCGTGTTTGATTCCCTGCCTCTGATTCCCCGCCTCTGATTCCCCATCTCTGATTCAACGCCTTTGATTCGCCACCTCTGATTCCCCATATCTGATTCCTCGCCTCTGTTTCCCCGCCTCTGATTCCCCTCCTCCGATTCCCCATATCTCATTCCCCGCCTCTGATTCCCCATCTCTGATTCCCGGACTCTGATTCCCCACCTCTGATTCCCGGCCTCTTATTCCCGGCATCTGATTCCGGCCTCTGATTCCCGGCCTCTGATTCCCTGCCTCTGATTCCCCACCTCTGATTCCCCATATCTGATTCCCCGCCTCTGTTTCCCCGCCTCTGATTCCCCGCCTCTGTTTCCCCATATCTAAGTCCCCGCCTCTGATTCCCCAACTTTGATTCCCCACCTCTGATTCCCCAGCTCTGATTCCCCGCCTCTGATTCCCTGCATCTGATTCCATGCATCTGATTCCCAGCCTCTGATTCCCAGCCTCTGATTCCCAAACTCTGATTCCCCACCTCTGATCCCCATATCTGATTCCCCGCCTCTGTTTCCCCGCCTCTGATTCCCCGCCTCTGCTTCCCCATATCTGATTCCCCGCCTCTGAATCCCCAACTCTGATTCCCTGCCTCTAATTTCCCAGCTCTGATTCCCCGCCTCTGATTCCCCGCGTCTGATTACCGGCCTCTGATTCCCCGCCTCTGATTCCCCATCTCTGATTCACAACCTCTGATTCCCCACCTCTGATATCCCATATCTGATTCCCCGCCTCTGTTTCCCCGCCTCTGATTCCCCACCTCTGATTCCCAATATCTGATTCCCCGCCTCTGATTCCCCACCTCTGATTCCCCGCCTCTGATTCACCAGCTATGATTCCCCGCCTCTTATTCCCCGCGTCTGATTCCCTGCCTCTGATTCCCCGCCTCTGATTCCACATCTCTGATTCACCACCTCTGATTCCCCGCATCTGATTCCCTGCCTCTGATTCCCCATCTCTGATTCCCCATCTCTGATTCCCCAATTCTGATTCCCCTCCTCTGATTCTCCGTGTTTGATTCCCTGCCTCTGATTCCCGGCCTCTGATTCCCCATCTCTGATTCACCGCCTTTGATTCGCCACCTCTGATTCGCCATATCTGATTCCCCGCCTCTGTTTCCCCGCCTCTGATTCCCCGCCTCTGATTCCCCATATCTCATTCCCCGCCTCTGAATCCCCATCTCTGATTCCCGGACTCTGATTCCCCACCTCTGATTTCCGGCCTCTTATTCCCGGCATCTGATTCCAGCCTCTGATTCCCGGCCTCTGATACCCTGCTTCTGATTCTGATTCCCTGCCTTTGATTCCCCATCTCTGATTCCGCACATCTGATTCCCTGCCTCTGATTCCCCATCTCTGATTCCGCACATCTGATTCCCTGCCTCTGATTCCCCGCCTCTGAATCCCCGTGTCTGATACCCAGCCTCTGATACCCCACCCCTGATTCCCCACCTCTGATTCCCCATATCTGATTCCCCGCCTCTCTTTCCGTGCCTCTAATTCCCCGCCTCTGATTCCCCATATCTGATTCCCCGCCTCCGATTCCCCAACTCTGATTTCCCCGCCTCTGATTCCCCAGCTCTGTTTCCCCGCCTCTGATTCCCCGCCTCTGTTTCCCCATATCTAATTCCACGCCTCTGATTCCCAAACTCTGATTCCCCGCCTCTGATTCCCCAGCACTGATTCCCCGCCTCTGATTCCCCACATCTGATTCCCTTCCTCTGATTCCCCGCCTCTGATTCCCTGCCTCTGATTCCCCAGCTCTGATTCCCCGTGTTTGATTCCCCGCCTCTGAATCCCCATCTCTGATTCCCGGCCTCTGATTGCCGGCCTCTGATTCCCGGCCTCTGATTCCCGGCCTCTGATTCCCGGCCTCTGATTCCCCGCCTCTGATTCCCCGCCTCTGATTCGCTGCCTCTGATTCCCCATCTCTGATTCTGCACATCTGATTCCCTGCCTCTGATTCCCCGCCTCTGACTCCCCGCCTCTGATTCCCTGCCTCTGTTTCCCATCCTCTGATTCCCCACCTCTGATTCCCCATATCTGATTCCCCGCCTCTGTTTCCCCATATCTGATTCCCCGCCTCTGATTCCCCAACTCTGATTCCCCGCCTCTGATTCCCCAGCTCTGATTCCCCGCCTCTGATTCCCCGTGTTTGTTTCCCTGCCTCTGATTCCCTGCCTCTGATTCACCATCTCTGATTCACCGCCTTTCATTCGCCACCCTGATTCCCCATATCAGATTCCCCGCCTCTGTTTCCCCGCCTCTGATACCCCGCCTCTGATTCCCCATATTTCATTCCCCGCCTCAGATTCCCCATATTTCATTCCCCGCCTCTGATTCCCCATCTCTGATTCCCGGACTCTGATTCCTGGCCTCTTATTCCCGGCATCTGATTCCCGGCCTCTGATCCCGGCCTCTGATTCCCCGCTTCTGATTCTGATCCCTGCCTCTGATTCCCCATCTCTGATTCCGCACATCTGATTCCCTGCCTCTGATTCCCCACCTCTGATTCCCCATATCTGATTCCCCGCCTCTGTTTCCCCGCCTCTATTTCCCCGCCTCTGATTCCCCGCCTCTGATTCCCCAGCTCTGATTCCCCGCCTCTGAATCCCCAACTCTGATTCCCTGCCTCTGATTCCCCAGCTCTGATTCCCCGCCTCTGATTCCCCAGCTCTGATTCCCTGCCTCTGTTTCGCAACCTCTGATTCCCCACCTCTGATTCCCCATATATGATTCCCCACCTCTGTTTCCCTGCCTCTGATTCCCAGCCTCTGTTTCCCCATATCTGATTCCCCGCCTCTGATTCCCCAACTCTGATTCCCCGCCTCTGATTCCCCAGCTCTGATTCCCCACCTATGATTCCCCGTGTTTGATTCACTGCCTCTGATTCCCCGCCTCTGATTCCCCATCTCTGATTCACCACCTTTCATTCGCCACCTCTGATTCCCCATATCAGATTCCCCGCCTCTGTTTCCCTGCCTCTGATTCCCCTCCTCTGTTTCCCCATATCTGATTCCCCGCCTCTGATTCCCCAACTCTGTTTCCCCGCCTCTGATTCCCCAGCACTGATTCCCCACCTTTGATTCCCCCCATCTGATTCCCAGCCTCTGAGTCCCCGTGTCTGATTTCCTGCCTCTGATTCCCCGCCTCTGATTCCCCATCTCTGATTCACAGCCGCTGATTCCCCACCTCTGATTCCCCATCTCTGATTCCGCACATCTGATTCCCTGCCTCTGATTCCCCGACTCTGATCCCCACCTCTGATTCCCCAGCTCTGATTCCCCGCCTCTGATTCCCCAACTCTGATTCCCCGCCTCTGATTCCCCAGCTCTGATTCCCCGCCTCTGATTCCCCGTGTTTGATTCCCTGCCTCTGATTCCCCGCCTCTGATTCCCCATCTCTGATTCAACGCCTTTGATTCGCCACCTCTGATTCCCCATATCTGATTCCTCGCCTCTGTTTCCCCGCCTCTGATTCCCCTCCTCTGATTCCCCATATCTCATTCCCCGCCTCTGATTCCCCATCTCTGATTCCCGGACTCTGATTCCCCACCTCTGATTCCCGGCCTCTTATACCCGGCATCTGATTCCGGCCTCTGATTCCTGGCCTCTGATTCCCTGCTTCTGATTCCCCATCTCTGATTCCGCAAATCTAATTCCCTGCCTCTGATTCCCCACCTCTGATTCCCCATATCTGATTCCCCGCCTCTGTTTCCCCGCCTCTGATTCCCCGCCTCTGTTTCCCCATATCTAAGTCCCCGCCTCTGATTCCCCAACTTTGATTCCCCACCTCTGATTCCCCAGCTCTGATTCCCCGCCTCTGATTCCCCGCATCTGATTCCATGCATCTGATTCCCAGCCTCTGATTCCCAGCCTCTGATTCCCAACCTCTGATTCCCCACCTCTGATCCCCATATCTGATTCCCCGCCTCTGTTTCCCCGCCTCTGATTCCCCGCCTCTGTTCCCCATATCTGAACCCCGCCTCTATTTGCACGCCTCTGATTCCCCGCCTCTGTTTCCCCATATCTGATTCCCCGCCTCTGAATCCCCAACTCTGATTCCCTGCCTCTAATTTCCCAGCTCTGATTCCCCGCCTCTGATTCCCCGCGTCTGATTACCGGCCTCTGATTCCCCGCCTCTGATTCCCCATCTCTGATTCACAACCTCTGATTCCCCACCTCTGATACCCCATATCTGATTCCCCGCCTCTGTTTCCCCGCCTCTGATTCCCCACCTCTGATTCCCAATATCTGATTCCCCGCCTCTGATTCCCCACCTCTGATTCCCCGCCTCTGATTCGCCAGCTATGATTCCCCGCCTCTTATTCCCCGCGTCTGATTCACTGCCTCTGATTCCCCGCCTCTGATTCCACATCTCTGATTCACCACCTCTGATTCCCCGCATCTGATTCCCTGCCTCTGATTCCCCATCTCTGATTCCCCATCTCTGATTCCCCAATTCTGATTCCCCTCCTCTGATTCCCCGTGTTTGATTTCCTGCCTCTGATTCCCGGCCTCTGATTCCCCATCTCTGATTCACCGCCTTTGATTCGCCACCTCTGATTCGCCATATCTGATTCCCCGCCTCTGTTTCCCCGCCTCTGATTCCCCGCCTCTGATTCCCCATATCTCATTCCCCGCCTCTGAATCCCCATCTCTGATTCCCGGACTCTGATTCCCCACCTCTGATTTCCGGCCTCTTATTCCCGGCATCTGATTCCGGCCTCTGATTCCCGGCCTCTGATTCCCTGCTTCTGATTCTGATTCCCTGCCTTTGATTCCCCATCTCTGATTCCGCACATCTGATTCCCTGCCTCTGATTCCCCATCTCTGATTCCCCATATCTGATTCCCCGCCTCTGATTCCCTGCCTCTGTTTCCCAATATCTAAGTCCCCGCCTCTGATTCCCCAACTTTGATTCCCCACCTCTGATTCCCCAGCTCTGATTCCCCGCCTCTGATTCCCCACATCTGATTCCCTGCATCTGATTCCAAGCCTCTGATTCCCTGCCTCTGATTCCCAACCTCTGATTCCCCACCTCTGATTCCCCATATCTGATTCCCAGCCTCTGTTTCCCCGCCTCTGATTCCCCGCCTCTGTTTCCCCATATCTGATTCCCGGCCTCTGATTCCCCGCCTCTGATTCCCCGCCTCTGATTCCCTATCTCCGATTCCGCACATCTGATTCCCTGCCTCTGATTCCCCGCCTCTGATTCCCCGCCTCTGATTCCCTGCCTCTGATTCCCAACCTCTGATTCCCCACCTCTGATTCCCCGTGTTTGATTCCCCGCCTCTGTTTCCCCGCCTCTGATTCCCCGCCTCTGATTCCCCAACTCTAATTCCCCGCCTCTGATTCCCCATATCTGATTCCCCGCCTCTGTTTCCCCGCCTCTGATTCCCCGCCCCTGTTTCCCCATATCTGATTCCCTGCCTCTGATTCCCCAACTTTGATTCCCAGCCTCTGCTTCCCCAGCTCTGATTCCCCGCCTCTGATTCCCCGTGTTTGATTCCCTGCCTCTGATTCCCCGCCTCTGATTCCCCATCTCTGATTCACCACCTTTGATTCGCCACCTCTGATTCCCCATATCTGATTCCCCACCTCTGTTTTCCCGCCTCTGATTCCCCGCCTCTGATTCTCCATATCTCATTCCCCGCCTCTGAATCCCCATCTCTGATTCCCGGACTCTGATTCCCCACCTCTGATTCCCGGCCTCTTATTCCCAGCATCTGATTCCAGGCCTCTGATTCCCGGCCTCTGACTCCCCGCTTCTGATTCTGATTCCCTGCCTCTGATTCCCCATCTCTGATTCCGCACATCTGATTACCTGCCTCTGATTCCCCACCTCTGATTCCCCATATCTGATTCCCCGCCTCTGATTCCCCGCATCCGATTCCCCATATCTGATTCCCCGCCTCTGTTTCCCCGCCCCTGATTCCCCGCCTCTGTTTCCCCATATCTGATTCCCCGCCTCTGATTCCCAACTATGATTCCCCGCCTCTGATTCCCCAGCTCTGATTCCCTGCCTCTGATTCCCCGCGTTCTATTCCCTGCCTCTGATTCCCCGCCTGTGATTCCCCATCTCTGATAAACCACCTCTGATTCCCCACCACTGATTCCCCATATCTAATTCCCCGCCTCTGTTTGCCCGCCTCTGATTCCCCACCTCTGATTCCCCATATCTAATTCCCCGCCTCTGTTTGCCCGCCTCTGATTCCCCGCCTCTGTTTCCCCATATCTGATTCCCCGCCTCTGAATCCCCAACTCTGATTCCCTGCCTCTGATTCCCCAGCTCTGATTCCCCGCCTTTGATTCCCCCGTCTGATTCCCAGCCTCTGAAACCCCGTGTCTGATTTCTTGCCTCTGATTCCCCTCCTCTGATTCCCCATCTCTGATTCACAGCCTCTGATTCCCCACCTCTGATTCCCCATCTCTGATTCCGCACATCTGATTCCCTGCCTCTGATTCCCAGACTCTGATCCCCACCTCTGATTCCCCAGCTCTGATTCCCCGCCTCTGATTCCCCAACTCTGATTCCCCGCCTCTGATTCCCCAGCTCTGATTCCCCACCTCTGATTCCCCGTGTTTGATTCCCTGCCTCTGATTCCACGCCTCTGATTCCCCATCTCTGATTCATCGCCTTTGATTCGCCACCTCTGATTCCCCATATCTGATTCCTCGCCTCTGTTTCCCCGCCTCTGATTCCCCGCCTCTGATTCCCCATATCTCATTCCCCGACTCTGATTCCCCATCTCTGATTCCCCACCTCTGATTCCCGGCCTCTTATTCCCGGCATCTGATTCCGGCCTCTGATTCCCCACCTCTGATTCCCCATATCTGATTCCCCACCTCTGTTTCCCGGCCTCTGATTCCCCGCTTCTGATTCTGAATCCCTGCCTCTGATTCCCCATCTCTGATTCCGCACATCTGATTCCCTGCCTCTGATTCCCCACCTCTGATTCCCCATATCTGATTTCCCGCCTCTGTTTCCCCGCCTCTGATTCCCCGCCTCTGTTTTCCCATATCTAATTCCCAACCACTGATGCCCCAACTCTGATTCCCTGCCTCTGATTCCCCGCGTTCTATTCCCTGCCTCTGATTCCCCGCCTGTGATTCCCCATCTCTGATTCACCACCTCTGATTCCCCACCTCTGATTCCCCATATCTAATTCCCCGCCTCTGTTTGCCCGACTCTGATTCCCCGCCTCTGTTTCCCCATATCTGATTCCCCGCCTCTGAATCCCCAACTCTGATTCCCTGCCTCTGATTCCCCAGCTCTGATTCCCCGCCTCTGATTCCCCAGCTTCATTCCCCGCCTTTGATTCCCCCCGTCTGATTCCCAGCCTCTGAATCCCCGTGACTGATAACCTGCCTCTGATTCCCCGCCTCTGATTCCCCATCTCAGATTCACCGCCTCTGATTCCCCACCTCTGATTCCCCATCTCTGATTCCGCACATCCGACTCCCTGCCTCTGATTCCCCGACTCTGATTCCCCACCTCTGATTCCCCAGCTCTGATTCCCCGCCTCTGATTCCCCAACTCTGATTCCCCGCCTCTGATTCCACAGCTCTGATTCCCCGCCTCTGATTCCCCGTGTTTGATCCCCTGCCTCTGATTCCCCGCCTCTGATTCCCCATCTCTGATTCACCGCCTTTGATTCGCCACCTCTGATTCCCCATATCTGATTCCTCGCCACTGTTTCCCCGCCTCTGATTCCCCGCCTCTGATTCCCCATATCTCATTCCCCGCCTCTGATTCGCCAGCTATGATTCCCCGCCTCTGATTCCCCGCGTCTGATTCCCTGCCTCTGATTCCCCGCCTCTGATTCCACATCTCTGATTCACCACCTCTGATTCCACGCGTCTGATTCCCCGCCTCTGATTCCCCATCTCTGATTCCCCATCTCTGATTCCCCAATTCTGATTCCCCGCCTCTGATTCCCCAGCTCTGATTCCTCGCCTCTGATTCCCTTCCTTTGATTCCCAACCTCTGATTCCCCAACTCTGATTTCCCATATTGATTCCCTGCGTCTGATTCCCCACCTCTGATTTCCCACATTGAATCCCTGCGTCTGATTCCCCGCCTCTGATTCCCCAACTCTGATTCCCCGCCTCTGATTCCCCAGCTCTGATTCCCCATATCTGATTCCCCGCCTCTGTTTCCCCACCTTTGATTCCCCGCCTCTGTTTCCAATATCTAAGTCCCCGCCTCTGATTCCCCAACTCTGATTCCCCACCTCTGATTACCCAACTCTGATTCCCCGCCTCTGATTCCCCAGCTCTGATTCCCCGCCTCTGATTCCCCGTGTTTGATCCCCTGCCTCTGATTCCCCGCCTCTGATTCCCCATCTCTGATTCACCGCCTTTGATTCGCCACCTCTGATTCCCCATATCTGATTCCTCGCCTCTGTTTCCCCGCCTCTGATTCCCCGCCTCTGATTCCCCATATCTCATTCCCCGCCTCTGATTCCCCATCTCTGATTCCAGGACTCTGATTCCCCACCTCTGATTCCCGGCCTCTTATTCCCGGCATCTGATTCCGGCCTCTGATTCCCGGCCTCTGATTCCCTGCTTCTGATTCCCCATCTCTGATTCCGCAAATCTAATTCCCTGCCTCTGATTCCCCACCTCTGATTCCCTATATCTGATTCCCCACCTCTGTTTCCCCGCCTCTGATTCCCCGCCTCTGTTTCCCCATATCTAAGTCCCCGCCTCTGATTCCCCAACTTTGATTCCCCACCTCTGATTCCCCAGCTCTGATTCCCCGCCTCTGATTCCCCGCATCTGATTCCATGCATCTGATTCCCAGCCTCTGATTCCCAGCCTCTGATTCCCAACCTCTGATTCCCCACCTCTGATTCCCCATATCTGATTCCACGCCTCTGTTTCCCCGCCTCTGATTCCCCGCCTCTGTTTCCCCATATCTGATCCCCGCCTCTATTTGCCCGCATCTGATTCCCCGCCTCTGTTTCCCCATATCTGATTCCCCGCCTCTGAATCCCCAACTCTGATTCCCTGCCTCTAATTTCCCAGCTCTGATTCCCCGCCTCTGATTCCCCGCGTCTGATTACCGGCCTCTGATTCCCCGCCTCTGATTCCCCATCTCTGATTCACAACCTCTGATTCCCCACCTCTGATACCCCATATCTGATTCCCCGCCTCTGTTTCCCCGCCTCTGATTCCCCACCTCTGATTCCCAATATCTGATTCCCCGCCTCTGATTCCCCACCTCTGATTCCCCGCCTCTGATTCGCCAGCTAAGATTCCCCGCCTCTGATTCCCCGTGTTTGATTCCCTGCCTCTGATTCCCGGCCTCTGATTCCCCAACTCTGATTCACCGCCTTTGATTCGCCACCTCTGATTCCCCATATCTGATTCCCCGCCTCTGTTTCCCCGCCTCTGATTCCCGGCCTCTGATTCCCCATATCTCATTCCCCGCCTCTGAATCCCCATCTCTGATTCCCGGACTCTGATTCCCCACCTCTGATTCCCTGCTACTGATTCTGATTCCCTGCCTTTGATTCCCCATATCTCATTCCCCGCCTCTGATTCCCCATCTCTGATTCCCCACCTCTGATTCCCCATATCTGATTCCCAGCCTCTGTTTCCCCGCCTCTGATTCCCTGCCTCTGTTTCCCCATATCTGATTCCCGGCCTCTGATTCCCCGCCTCTGATTCCCCGCCTCTGATTCCCTATCTCCGATTCCGCACATCTGATTCCCTGCCTCTGATACCCCGCCTCTGATTCCCCGCCTCTGATTCCCTGCCTCTGATTCCCAACCTCTGATTCCCCACCTCTGATTCCCCGTGTTTGATTCCCCGCCTCTGTTTCCCCGCCTCTGATTCCCCGCCTCTGATTCCCCAACTCTAATTCCCCGCCTCTGATTCCCCATATCTGATTCCCCGCCTCTGTTTCCCCGCCTCTGATTCCCCGCCCCTATTTCCCCATATCTGATTCCCTGCCTCTGATTCCCCAACTTTGATTCCCAGCCTCTGATTCCCCAGCTCTGATTCCCCGCCTCTGATTCCCCGTGTTTGATTCCCTGCCTCTGATTCCCCGCCTCTGATTCCCCATCTCTGATTCACAACCTATGATTCGCCACCTCTGATTCCCCATATCTGATTCCCCACCTCTGTTTTCCCGCCTCTGATTCCCCGCCTCTGATTCTCCATATCTCATTCCCCGCCTCTGAATCCCCATCTCTGATTCCCGGACTCTGATTCCCCACCTCTGATTCCCGGCCTCTTATTCCCAGCATCTGATTCCAGGCCTCTGATTCCCGGCCTCTGACTCCCCGCTTCTGATTCTGATTCCCTGCCTCTGATTCCCCATCTCTGATTCCGCACATCTGATTACCTGCCTCTGATTCCCCACCTCTGATTCCCCATATCTGATTCCCCGCCTCTGATTCCCCGCATCCGATTCCCCATATCTGATTCCCCGCCTCTGTTTCCCCGCCCCTGATTCCCCGCCTCTGTTTCCCCATATCTGATTCCCCGCCTCTGATTCGCAACTATGATTCCCCGCCTCTGATTCCCCAGCTCTGATTCCCTGCCTCTGATTCCCCGCGTTCTATTCCCTGCCTCTGATTCCCCGCCTGCGATTCCCCATCTCTGATAAACCACCTCTGATTCCCCACCACTGATTCCCCATATCTAATTCCCCGCCTCTGTTTACCCGCCTCTGATTCCCCACCTCTGATTCCCCATATCTAATTCCCCGCCTCTGTTTGCCCGCCTCTGATTCCCCGCCTCTGTTTCCCCATATCTGATTCCCCGCCTCTGAATCCCCAACTCTGATTCCCTGCTTCTGATTCCCCAGCTCTGATTCCCCGCCTTTGATTCCCCCGTCTGATTCCCAGCCTCTGAAACCCCGTGTCTGATTTCTTGCCTCTGATTCCCCGCCTCTGATTCCCCATCTCTGATTCACAGCCTCTGATTCCCCACCTCTGATTCCCCATCTCTGATTCCGCACATCTGATTCCCTGCCTCTGATTCCCCGACTCTGATCCCCACCTCTGATTCCCCAGCTCTGATTCCCCGCCTCTGATTCCCCAACTCTGATTCCCCGCCTCTGATTCCCCAGCTCTGATTCCCCGCCTCTGATTCCACGCCTCAGATTCCCCATCTCTGATTCATCGCCTTTGATTCGCCACCTCTGATTCCCCATATCTGATTCCTCGCCTCTGTTTCCCCGCCTCTGATTCCCCTCCTCTGATTCCCCATATCTCATTCCCCGCCTCTGATTCCCCATCTCTGATTCCCGGACTCTGATTCCCCACCTCTGATTCCCGGCCACTTATTCCCGGCATCTGATTCCGGCCTCTGATTCCCGGCCTCTGATTCCCTGCTTCTGATTCCCCATCTCTGATACCGCAAATCTAATTCCCTGCCTCTTATTCCCCACCTCTGATTCCCCATATCTGATTCCCCGCCTCTGTTTCCCCGCCTCTGATTCCCCGCCTCTGTTTCCCCATATCTAAGTCCCCGCCTCTGATTCCCCAACTTTGATTCCCCACCTCTGATTCCCCAGCTCTGATTCCCCGCCTCTGATTCCCCGCATCTGATTCCATGCATCTGATTCCCAGCCTCTGATTCCCAGCCTCTGATTCCCAACCTCTGATTCCCCACCTCTGATCCCCATATCTGATTCCCCGCCTCTGTTTCCCCGCCTCTGATTCCCCGCCTCCTTTTCCCCATATCTGAACCCCGCCTCTATTTGCACGCCTCTGATTCCCCGCCTCTGTTTCCCCATATCTGATTCCCCGCCTCTGAATCCCCAACTCTGATTCCCTGCCTCTAATTTCCCAGCTCTGATTCCCCGCCTCTGATTCCCCGCGTCTGATTACCGGCCTCTGATTCCCCGCCTCTGATTCCCCATCTCGGATTCACAACCTCTGATTCCCCACCTCTGATACCCCATATCTGATTCCCCGCCTCTGTTTCCCCGCCTCTGATTCCCCACCTCTGATTCCCAATATCTGATTCCCCGCCTCTGATTCCCCAACTCTGATTCCCAGCCTCTGATTCGCCAGCTATGATTCCCCGCCTCTTATTCCCCGCGTCTGATTCCCTGCCTCTGATTCCCCGCCTCTGATTCCACATCTCTGATTCACCACCTCTGATTCCCCGCATCTGATTCCCTGCCTCTGATTCCCCATCTCTGATTCCCCATCTCTGATTCCCCAATTCTGATTCCCCTCCTCTGATTCCCCGTGTTTGATTCCCTGCCTCTGATTCCCGGCCTCTGATTCCCCATCTCTGATTCACCGCCTTTGATTCGCCACCTCTGATTCGCCATATCTGATTCCCCGCCTCTGTTTCCCCGCCTCTGATTCCCCGCCTCTGATTCCCCATATCTCATTCCCCGCCTCTGAATCCCCATCTCTGATTCCCGGACTCTGATTCCCCACCTCTGATTTCCGGCCTCTTATTCCCGGCATCTGATTCCGGCCTCTGATTCCCGGCCTCTGATTCCCTGCTTCTGATTCTGATTCCCTGCCTTTGATTCCCCATCTCTGATTCCGCACATCTGATTCCCTGCCTCTGATTCCCCATCTCTGATTCCCCATATCTGATTCTCCGCCTCTGATTCCCTGCCTCTGTTTCCCAATATCTAAGTCCCCGCCTCTGATTCCCCAACTCTGATTCCCCACCTCTGATTCACCAGCTCTGATTCCCCGCCTCTGATTCCCCGCATCTGATTCCCTGCATCTGATTCCAAGCCTCTGATTCCCTGCCTCTGATTCCCAACCTCTGATTCCCCACCTCTGATTCCCCATATCTGATTCCCAGCCTCTGTTTCCCCGCCTCTGATTCCCCGCCTCTGTTTCCCCATATCTGATTCCCGGCCTCTGATTCCCCGCCTCTGATTCCCCGCCTCTGATTCCCTATCTCCGATTCCGCACATCTGATTCCCTGCCTCTGATTCCCCGCCTCTGATTCCCCGCCTCTGATTCCCTGCCTCTGATTCCCAACCTCTGATTCCCCACCTCTGATTCCCCGTGTTTGATTCCCCGCCTCTGTTTCCCCGACTCTGATTCCCCGCCTCTGATTCCCCAACTCTAATTCCCCGCCTCTGATTCCCCATATCTGATTCCCCGCCTCTGTTTCCCCGCCTCTGATTCCCAGCCTCTGCTTCCCCAGCTCTGATTCCCCGCCTCTGATTCCCCGTGTTTGATTCCCTGCCTCTGATTCCCCGCCTCTGATTCCCCATCTCTGATTCAGCACCTTTGATTCGCCACCTCTGATTCCCCATATCTGATTCCCCACCTCTGTTTTCCCGCCTCTGATTCCCCGCCTCTGATTTTCCATATCTCATTCCCCGCCTCTGAATCCCCATCTCTGATTCCCAGACTGTGATTCCCCACCTCTGATTCCCGGCCTCTTATTCCCAGCATCTGATTCCAGGCCTCTGATTCCCGGCCTCTGACTCCCCGCTTCTGATTCTGATTCCCTGCCTCTGATTCCCCATCTCTGATTCCGCACATCTGATTACCTGCCTCTGATTCCCCACCTCTGATTCCCCATATCTGATTCCCCGCCTCTGATTCCCCGCATCCGATTCCCCATATCTGATTCCCCGCCTCTGTTTCCCCGCCCCTGATTCCCCGCCTCTGTTTCCCCATATCTGATTCCCCGCCTCTGATTCCCAACTATGATTCCCTGCCTCTGATTCCCCGCGTTCTATTCCCTGCCTCTGATTCCCCGCCTGTGATTCCCCATCTCTGATAAACCACCTCAGATTCCCCACCACTGATTCCCCATATCTAATTCCCCTCCTCTGTTTGCCCGCTTCTGATTCCCCACCTCTGATTCCCCATATCTAATTCCCCGCCTCTGTTTGCCCGCCTCTGATTCCCCGCCTCTGTTTCCCCATATCTGATTCCCCGCCTCTGAATCCCCAACTCTGATTCCCTGCCTCTGATTCCCCAGCTCTGATTCCCCGCCTTTGAATCCCCCGTCTGATTCCCAGCCTCTGAAACCCCGTGTCTGATTTCTTGCCTCTGATTCCCCGCCTCTGTTTCCCCATATCTGATTCCCCGCCTCTGATTCCTAACTATGATTCCCTGCCTCTGATTCCCCGCGTTCTATTCCCTGCCTCTGATTCCCCGCCTGTGATTCCCCATCTCTGATAAACCACCTCTGATTCCCCACCACTGATTCCCCATATCTAATTCCCCGCCTCTGTTTGCCCGCCTCTGATTCCCCACCTCTGATTCCCCATATCTAATTCCCCGCCTCTGTTTGCCCGCCTCTGATTCCCCGCCTCTGTTTCCCCATATCTGATTCCCCGCCTCTGAATCCCCAACTCTGATTCCCTGCCTCTGATTCCCCAGCTCTGATTCCCCGCCTTTGATTCCCCCGTCTGATTCCCAGCCTCTGAAACCCCGTGTCTGATTTCTTGCCTCTGATTCCCCGCCTCTGATTCCCCATCTCTGATTCACAGCCTCTGATTCCCCACCTCTGATTCCCCATCTCTGATTCCGCACATCTGATTCCCTGCCTCTGATTCCCCGACTCTGATCCCCACCTCTGATTCCCCAGCTCTGATTCCCCGCCTCTGATTCCCCAACTCTGATTCCCCGCCTCTGATTCCCCAGCTCTGATTCCCCGCCTCTGATTCCCCGTGTTTGATTCCCTGCCTCTGATTCCACGCCTCTGATTCCCCATCTCTGATTCATCGCCTTTGATTCGCCACCTCTGATTCCCCATATCTGATTCCTCGCCTCTGTTTCCCCGCCTCTGATTCCCCGCCTCTGATTCCCCATATCTCATTCCCCGCCTCTGATTCCCCATCTCTGATTCCCGGACTCTGATTCCCCACCTCTGATTCCCGGCCTCTTATTCCCGGCATCTGATTCCGGCCTCTGATTCCCTACCTCTGATTCCCCATATCTGATTCCCCACCTCTGTTTCCCGGCCTCTGATTCCCCGCTTCTGATTCTGAATCCCTGCCTCTGATTCCCCATCTCTGATTCCGCACATCTGATTCCCTGCCTCTGATTCCCCACCTCTGATTCCCCATATCTGATTTCCCGCCTCTGTTTCCCCGCCTCTGATTCCCCGCCTCTGTTTCCCCATATCTAATTCCCAACCTCTGATGCCCCAACTCTGATTCCCTGCCTCTGATTCCCCGCGTTCTATTCCCTGCCTCTGATTCCCCGCCTGTGATTCCCCATCTCTGATTCACCACCTCTGATTCCCCACCTCTGATTCCCCATATCTAATTCCCCGCCTCTGTTTGCCCGACTCTGATTCCCCGCCTCTGAATCCCCAACTCTGATTCCCTGCCTCTGATTCCCCAGCTCTGATTCCCCGCCTTTGATTCCCCCGTCTGATTCCCAGCCTCTGAAACCCCGTGTCTGATTTCTTGCCTCTGATTCCCCGCCTCTGATTCCCCATCTCTGATTCACAGCCTCTGATTCCCCACCTCTGATTCCCCATCTCTGATTCCGCACATCTGTTCCCTGCCTCTGATTCCACGACTCTGATCCCCACCTCTGATTCCGCAGCTCTGATTCCCCGCCTCTGATTCCCCAACTCTGATTCCCCGTCTCTGATTCCCCAGCTCTGATTCCCCGCCTCTGATTCCCCGTGTTTGATCCCCTGCCTCTGATTCCCCGACTCTGATCCCCACCTCTGATTCCGCAGCTCTGATTCCCCGCCTCTGATTCCCCAACTCTGATTCCCCGCCTCTGATTCCCCAACTCTGATTCCCTGCCTCTGATTCCCCAGCTTCATTCCCCGCCTTTGATTCCCCCCGTCTGATTCCCAGCCTCTGAATCCCCGTGACTGATAACCTGCCTCTGATTCCCCGCCTCTGATTCCCCATCTCAGATTCACCGCCTCTGATTCCCCACCTCTGATTCCCCATCTCTGATTCCGCACATCCGACTCCCTGCCTCTGATTCCCCGACTCTGATTCCCCACCTCTGATTCCCCAGCTCTGATTCCCCGCCTCTGATTCCCCAACTCTGATTCCCCGCCTCTGATTCCACAGCTCTGATTCCCCGCCTCTGATTCCCCGTGTTTGATCCCCTGCCTCTGATTCCCCGCCTCTGATTCCCCATTTCTGATTCACCGCCTTTGATTCGCCACCTCTGATTCCCCATATCTGATTCCTCGCCACTGTTTCCCCGCATCTGATTCCCCGCCTCTGATTCCCCATATCTCATTCCCCGCCTCTGATTCGCCAGCTATGATTCCCCGCCTCTGATTCCCCGCGTCTGATTCCCTGCCTCTGATTCCCCGCCTCTGATTCCACATCTCTGATTCACCACCTCTGATTCCACGCATCTGATTCCCGGCCTCTGATTCCCCATCTCTGATTCCCCATCTCTGATTCCCCAATTCTGATTCCCCGCCTCTGATTCCCCAGCTCTGATTCCTCGCCTCTGATTCCCTTCCTTTGATTCCCAACCTCTGATTCCCCAACTCTGATTTCCCATATTGATTCCCTGCGTCTGATTCCCCGCCTCTGATTCCCCAACTCTGATTCCCCGCCTCT
This sequence comes from Narcine bancroftii, assembly GCF_036971445.1. Classification (NCBI taxonomy): domain Eukaryota; kingdom Metazoa; phylum Chordata; class Chondrichthyes; order Torpediniformes; family Narcinidae; genus Narcine; species Narcine bancroftii. The sequence continues at coordinate 111,946,526 of NC_091475.1, forward strand.
GATTCCCCAGCTCTGATTCCCCGCATCTGATTCCCCGTGTTTGATTCCCTGCCTCTGATTCCCCACCTCTGATTCCCCATATCTGATACCCCGCCTCTGTTTCCCCACCTTTGATTCCCCGCCTCTGTTTCCCAATATCTAAGTCCCCGCCTCTGATTCCCCAACTCTGATTCCCCACCTCTGATTCCCCAACTCTGATTCCCCGCCTCTGATTCCCCAGCTCTGATTCCCCGCCTCTGATTCCCCGTGTTTGATCCCCTGCCTCTGATTCCCCGCCTCTGATTCCCCATCTCTGATTCACCGCCTTTGATTCGCCACCTCTGATTCCCCATATCTGATTCCTCGCCTCTGTTTCCCCGCCTCTGATTCCCCGCCTCTGATTCCCCATATCTCATTCCCCGCCTCTGATTCCCCATCTCTGATTCCAGGACTCTGATTCCCCACCTCTGATTCCCGGCCTCTTATTCCCGGCATCTGATTCCGGCCTCTGATTCCCGGCCTCTGATTCCCTGCTTCTGATTCCCCATCTCTGATTCCGCAGATCTAATTCCCTGCCTCTGATTCCCCACCTCTGATTCCCCATATCTGATTCCCCACCTCTGTTTCCCCGCCTCTGATTCCCCGCCTCTGTTTCCCCATATCTAAGTCCCCGCCTCTGATTCCCCAACTTTGATTCCCCACCTCTGATTCCCCAGCTCTGATTCCCCGCCTCTGATTCCCCGCATCTGATTCCATGCATCTGATTCCCAGCCTCTGATTCCCAGCCTCTGATTCCCAACCTCTGATTCCCCACCTCTGATTCCCCATATCTGATTCCACGCCTCTGTTTCCCTGCCTCTGATTCCCCGCCTCTGTTTCCCCATATCTGATTCCCCGCCTCTATTTGCCCGCATCTGATTCCCCGCCTCTGTTTCCCCATATCTGATTCCCCGCCTCTGAATCCCCAACTCTGATTCCCTGCCTCTAATTTCCCAGCTCTGATTCCCCGCCTCTGATTCCCCGCGTCTGATTACCGGCCTCTGATTCCCCGCCTCTGATTCCCCATCTCTGATTCACAACCTCTGATTCCCCACCTCTGATACCCCATATCTGATTCCCCGCCTCTGTTTCCCCGCCTCTGATTCCCCACTTCTGATTCCCAATATCTGATTCCCCGCCTCTGATTCCCCACCTCTGATTCCCCGCCTCTGATTCGCCAGCTATGATTCCCCGCCTCTGATTCCCCGTGTTTGATTCCCTGCCTCTGATTCCCGGCCTCTGATTCCCCATATCTGATTCCCCGCCTCTGTTTCCCCGCCTCTGATTCCCGGCCTCTGATTCCCCATATCTCATTCCCCGCCTCTGAATCCCCATCTCTGATTCCCGGACTCTGATTCCCCACCTCTGATTCCCTGCTACTGATTCTGATTCCCTGCCTTTGATTCCCCATATCTCATTCCCCGCCTCTGATTCCCCATCTCTGATTCCCCACCTCTGATTCCCCATATCTGATTCCCAGCCTCTGTTTCCCCGCCTCTGATTCCCCGCCTCTGTTTCCCCATATCTGATTCCCGGCCTCTGATTCCCCGCCTCTGATTCCCCGCCTCTGATTCCCTATCTCCGATTCCGCACATCTGATTCCCTGCCTCTGATTCCCCGACTCTGATCCCCACCTCTGATTCCCCAGCTCTGATTCCCCGCCTCTGATTCCCTGCCTCTGATTCCACGCCTCTGATTCCCCATCTCTGATTCATCGCCTTTGATTCGCCACCTCTGATTCCCCATATCTGATTCCTCGCCTCTGTTTCCCCGCCTCTGATTCCCCGCCTCTGATTCCCCATATCTCATTCCCCGCCTCTGAATCCCCATCTCTGATTCCCGGACTCTGATTCCCCACCTCTGATTTCCGGCCTCTTATTCCCGGCATCTGATTCCGGCCTCTGATTCCCGGCCTCTGATTCCCTGCTTCTGATTCTGATTCCCTGCCTTTGATTCCCCATCTCTGATTCCGCACATCTGATTCCCTGCCTCTGATTCCCCATCTCTGATTCCCCATATCTGATTCCCCGCCTCTGATTCCCTGCCTCTGTTTCCCAATATCTAAGTCCCCGCCTCTGATTCCCCAACTCTGATTCCCCACCTCTGATTCCCCAGCTCTGATTCCCCGCCTCTGATTCCCCGCATCTGATTCCCTGCATCTGATTCCAAGCCTCTGATTCCCTGCCTCTGATTCCCAACCTCTGATTCCCCACCTCTGATTCCCCATATCTGATTCCCAGCCTCTGTTTCCCCGCCTCTGATTCCCCGCCTCTGTTTCCCCATATCTGATTCCCGGCCTCTGATTCCCCGCCTCTGATTCCCCGCCTCTGATTCCCTATCTCCGATTCCGCACATCTGATTCCCTGCCTCTGATTCCCCGCCTCTGATTACCCGCCTCTGATTCCCTGCCTCTGATTCCCAACCTCTGATTCCCCACCTCTGATTCCCCGTGTTTGATTCCCCGCCTCTGTTTCCCCGCCTCTGATTCCCCGCCTCTGATTCCCCAACTCTAATTCCCCGCCTCTGATTCCCCATATCTGATTCCCCGCCTCTGTTTCCCCGCCTCTGATTCCCCGCCCCTGTTTCCCCATATCTGATTCCCTGCCTCTGATTCCCCAACTTTGATTCCCAGCCTCTGCTTCCCCAGCTCTGAATCCCCGCCTCTGATTCCCCGTGTTTGATTCCCTGCCTCTGATTCCCCGCCTCTGATTCCCCATCTCTGATTCAGCACCTTTGATTCGCCACCTCTGATTCCCCATATCTGATTCCCCACCTCTGTTTTCCCGCCTCTGATTCCCCGCCTCTGATTCTCCATATCTCATTCCCCGCCTCTGAATCCCCATCTCTGATTCCCAGACTCTGATTCCCCACCTCTGATTCCCGGCCTCTTATTCCCAGCATCTGATTCCAGGCCTCTGATTCCCGGCCTCTGACTCCCCGCTTCTGATTCTGATTCCCTGCCTCTGATTCCCCATGTCTGATTCCGCACATCTGATTACCTGCCTCTGATTCCCCACCTCTGATTCCCCATATCTGATTCCCCGCCTCTGATTCCCCGCATCCGATTCCCCATATCTGATTCCCCACCTCTGTTTCCCCGCCCCTGATTCCCCGCCTCTGTTTCCCCATATCTGATTCCCCGCCTCTGATTCCCAACTATGATTCCCAGCCTCTGATTCCCCAGCTCTGATTCCCTGCCTCTGATTCCCCGCGTTCTATTCCCTGCCTCTGATTCCCCGCCTGTGATTCCCCATCTCTGATAAACCACCTCTGATTCCCCACCACTGATTCCCCATATCTAATTCCCCGCCTCTGTTTGCCCGCCTCTGATTCCCCACCTCTGATTCCCCATATCTAATTCCCCGCCTCTGTTTGCCCGCCTCTGATTCCCCGCCTCTGTTTCCCCATATCTGATTCCCCGCCTCTGAATCCCCAACTCTGATTCCCTGCCTCTGATTCCCCAGCTCTGATTTCCCGCCTTTGATTCCCCCGTCTGATTCCCAGCCTCTGAAACCCCGTGTCTGATTTCTTGCCTCTGATTCCCCGCCTCTGATTCCCCATCTCTGATTCACAGCCTCTGATTCCCCACCTCTGATTCCCCATCTCTGATTCCGCACATCTGATTCCCTGCCTCTGATTCCCCGACTCCGATCCCCACCTCTGATTCCCCAGCTCTGATTCCCCGCCTCTGATTCCCCAACTCTGATTCCCCGCCTCTGATTCCCCAGCTCTGATTCCCCGCCTCTGATTCCCCGTGTTTGATTCCCTGCCTCTGATTCCACGCCTCTGATTCCCCATCTCTGATTCATCGCCTTTGATTCGCCACCTCTGATTCCCCATATCTGATTCCTCGCCTCTGTTTCCCCGCCTCTGATTCCCCGCCTCTGATTCCCCATATCTCATTCCCCGCCTCTGATTCCCCATCTCTGATTCCAGGACTCTGATTCCCCACCTCTGATTCCCGGCCTCTTATTCCCGGCATCTGATTCCGGCCTCTGATTCCCCACCTCTGATTCCGCACATCTGATTCCCTGCTTCTGATTCCCCACCTCTGATTCCCCATATCTGATTTCCCGCCTCTGTTTCCCCGCCTCTGATTCCCCGCCTCTGTTTCCCCATATCTAATTCCCAACCTCTGATGCCCCAACTCTGATTCCCTGCCTCTGATTCCCCGCGTTCTATTCCCTGCCTCTGATTCCCCGCCTGTGATTCCCCATCTCAGATTCACCACCTCTGATTCCCCACCTCTGATTCCCCATATCTAATTCCCCGCCTCTGTTTGCCCGACTCTGATTCCCCGCCTCTGTTTCCCCATATCTGATTCCCCGCCTCTGAATCCCCAACTCTGATTCCCTGCCTCTGATTTCCCAGCTCTGATTCCCCGCCTTTGATTCCCCCGTCTGATTCCCAGCCTCTGAAACCCCGTGTCTGATTTCTTGCCTCTGATTCCCCGCCTCTGATTCCCCATCTCTGATTCACAGCCTCTGATTCCCCACCTCTGATTCCCCATCTCTGATTCCGCACATCTGTTCCCTGCCTCTGATTCCACGACTCTGATCCCCACCTCTGATTCCGCAGCTCTGATTCCCCGCCTCTGATTCCCCAACTCTGATTCCCCGCCTCTGATTCCCCAGCTCTGATTCCCCGCCTCTGATTCCCCGTGTTTGATCCCCTGCCTCTGATTCCCCGACTCTGATCCCCACCTCTGATTCCGCAGCTCTGATTCCCCGCCTCTGATTCCCCAACTCTGATTCCCCGCCTCTGATTCCCCAACTCTGATTCCCTGCCTCTGATTCCCCAGCTTCATTCCCCGCCTTTGATTCCCCCCGTCTGATTCCCAGCCTCTGAATCCCCGTGACTGATAACCTGCCTCTGATTCCCCGCCTCTGATTCCCCATCTCAGATTCACCGCCTCTGATTCCCCACCTCTGATTCCCCATCTCTGATTCCGCACATCCGACTCCCTGCCTCTGATTCCCCGACTCTGATTCCCCACCTCTGATTCCCCAGCTCTGATTCCCCGCCTCTGATTCCCCAACTCTGATTCCCCGCCTCTGATTCCACAGCTCTGATTCCCCGCCTCTGATTCCCCGTGTTTGATCCCCTGCCTCTGATTCCCCGCCTCTGATTCCCCATCTCTGATTCACCGCCTTTGATTCGCCACCTCTGATTCCCCATATCTGATTCCTCGCCACTGTTTCCCCGCATCTGATTCCCCGCCTCTGATTCCCCATATCTCATTCCCCGCCTCTGATTCGCCAGCTATGATTCCCCGCCTCTGATTCCCCGCGTCTGATTCCCTGCCTCTGATTCCCCGCCTCTGATTCCACATCTCTGATTCACCACCTCTGATTCCACGCGTCTGATTCCCCGCCTCTGATTCCCCATCTCTGATTCCCCATCTCTGATTCCCCAATTCTGATTCCCCGCCTCTGATTCCCCAGCTCTGATTCCTCGCCTCTGATTCCCTTCCTTTGATTCCCAACCTCTGATTCCCCAACTCTGATTTTCCATATTGATTCCCTGCGTCTGATTCCCCGCCTCTGATTCCCCAACTCTGATTCCCCGCCTCTGATTCCCCAGCTCTGATTCCCCGCATCTGATTCCCCGTGTTTGATTCCCTGCCTCTGATTCCCCACCTCTGATTCCCCATATCTGATTCCCCGCCCCTGTTTCCCCACCTTTGATTCCCCGCCTCTGTTTCCCAATATCTAAGTCCCCGCCTCTGATTCCCCAACTCTGATTCCCCGCCTCTGATTCCCCAGCTCTGATTCCCCGCCTCTGATTCCCCGTGTTTGATCCCCTGCCTCTGATTCCCCGCCTCTGATTCCCCATCTCTGATTCACCGCCTTTGATTCGCCACCTCTGATTCCCCATATCTGATTCCTCGCCTCTGTTTCCCCGCCTCTGATTCCCCGCCTCTGATTCCCCATATCTCATTCCCCGCCTCTGATTCCCCATCTCTGATTCCAGGACTCTGATTCCCCACCTCTGATTCCCGGCCTCTTATTCCCGGCATCTGATTCCGGCCTCTGATTCCCGGCCTCTGATTCCCTGCTTCTGATTCCCCATCTCTGATTCCGCAAATCTAATTCCCTGCCTCTGATTCCCCACCTCTGATTCCCCATATCTGATTCCCCACCTCTGTTTCCCCGCCTCTGATTCCCCGCCTCTGTTTCCCCATATCTAAGTCCCCGCCTCTGATTCCCCAACTTTGATTCCCCACCTCTGATTCCCCAGCTCTGATTCCCCGCCTCTGATTCCCCGCATCTGATTCCATGCATCTGATTCCCAGCCTCTGATTCCCAGCCTCTGATTCACAACCTCTGATTCCCCACCTCTGATTCCCCATATCTGATTCCACGCCTCTGTTTCCCCGCCTCTGATTCCCCGCCTCTGTTTCCCCATATCTGATCCCCGCCTCTATTTGCCCGCATCTGATTCCCCGCCTCTGTTTCCCCATATCTGATTCCCCGCCTCTGAATCCCCAACTCTGATTCCCTGCCTCTAATTTCCCAGCTCTGATTCCCCGCCTCTGATTCCCCGCGTCTGATTACCGGCCTCTGATTCCCCGCCTCTGATTCCCCATCTCTGATTCACAACCTCTGATTCCCCACCTCTGATACCCCATATCTGATTCCCCGCCTCTGTTTCCCCGCCTCTGATTCCCCACCACTGATTCCCAATATCTGATTCCCCGCCTCTGATTCCCCACCTCTGATTCCCCGCCTCTGATTCGCCAGCTATGATTCCCCGCCTCTGATTCCCCGTGTTTGATTCCCTGCCTCTGATTCCCGGCCTCTGATTCCCCATATCTGATTCCCCGCCTCTGTTTCCCCGCCTCTGATTCCCGGCCTCTGATTCCCCATATCTCATTCCCCGCCTCTGAATCCCCATCTCTGATTCCCGGACTCTGATTCCCCACCTCTGATTCCCTGCTACTGATTCTGATTCCCTGCCTTTGATTCCCCATATCTCATTCCCCGCCTCTGATTCCCCATCTCTGATTCCCCACCTCTGATTCCCCATATCTGATTCCCAGCCTCTGTTTCCCCGCCTCTGATTCCCCGCCTCTGTTTCCCCATATCTGATTCCCGGCCTCTGATTCCCCGCCTCTGATTCCCCGCCTCTGATTCCCTATCTCCGATTCCGCACATCTGATTCCCTGCCTCTGATTCCCCGCCTCTGATTCCCTGCCTCTGATTCCCAACCTCTGATTCCCCACCTCTGATTCCCCGTGTTTGATTCCCCGCCTCTGTTTCCCCGCCTCTGATTCCCCGCCTCTGATTCCCCAACTCTAATTCCCCGCCTCTGATTCCCCATATCTGATTCCCCGCCTCTGTTTCCCCGCCTCTGATTCCCCGCCCCTGTTTCCCCATATCTGATTCCCTGCCTCTGATTCCCCAACTTTGATTCCCAGCCTCTGATTCCCCAGCTCTGATTCCCCGCCTCTGATTCCCCGTGTTTGATTCCCTGCCTCTGATTCCCCGCCTCTGATTCCCCATCTCTGATTCACCACCTTTGATTCGCCACCTCTGATTCCCCATATCTGATTCCCCACCTCTGTTTTCCCGCCTCTGATTCCCCGCCTCTGATTCTCCATATCTCATTCCCCGCCTCTGAATCCCCATCTCTGATTCCCGGACTCTGATTCCCCACCTCTGATTCCCGGCCTCTTATTCCCAGCATCTGATTCCAGGCCTCTGATTCCCGGCCTCTGACTCCCCGCTTCTGATTCTGATTCCCTGCCTCTGATTCCCCATCTCTGATTCTGCACATCTGATTACCTGCCTCTTATTCCCCACCTCTGATTCCCCATATCTGATTCCCCGCCTCTGATTCCCCGCATCCGATTCCCCATATCTGATTCCCCGCCTCTGTTTCCCAGCCCCTGATTCCCCGCCTCTGTTTCCCCATATCTGATTCCCCGCCTCTGATTCCCAACTATGATTCCCCGCCTCTGATTCCCCAGCTCTGATTCCCTGCCTCTGATTCCCCGCGTTCTATTCCCTGCCTCTGATTCCCCGCCTGTGATTCCCCATCTCTGATAAACCACCTCTGATTCCCCACCACTGATTCCCCATATCTAATTCCCCGCCTCTGTTTGCCCGCCTCTGATTCCCCACCTCTGATTCCCCATATCTAATTCCCCGCCTCTGTTTGCCCGCCTCTGATTCCCCGCCTCTGTTTCCCCATATCTGATTCCCCGCCTCTGAATCCCCAACTCTGATTCCCTGCTTCTGATTCCCCAGCTCTGATTCCCCGCCTTTGATTCCCCCGTCTGATTCCCAGCCTCTGAAACCCCGTGTCTGATTTCTTGCCTCTGATTCCCCGCCTCTGATTCCCCATCTCTGATTCACAGCCTCTGATTCCCCACCTCTGATTCCCCATCTCTGATTCCGCACATCTGATTCCCTGCCTCTGATTCCCCGACTCTGATCCCCACCTCTGATTCCCCAGCTCTGATTCCCCGCCTCTGATTCCCCAACTCTGATTCCCCGCCTCTGATTCCCCAGCTCTGATTCCCCGCCTCTGATTCCACGCCTCTGATTCCCCATCTCTGATTCATCGCCTTTGATTCGCCACCTCTGATTCCCCATATCTGATTCCTCGCCTCTGTTTCCCCGCCTCTGATTCCCCGCCTCTGATTCCCCATATCTCATTCCCCGCCTCTGATTCCCCATCTCTGATTCCCGGACTCTGATTCCCCGCCTCTGATTCCCGGCCTCTTATTCCCGGCATCTGATTCCGGCCTCTGATTCCCCACCTCTGATTCCCCATATCTGATTCCCCACCTCTGTTTCCCGGCCTCTGATTCCCCGCTTCTGATTCTGAATCCCTGCCTCTGATTCCCCATCTCTGATTCCGCACATCTGATTCCCTGCCTCTGATTCCCCACCTCTGATTCCCCATATCTGATTTCCCGCCTCTGTTTCCCCGCCTCTGATTTCCCGCCTCTGTTTCCCCATATCTAATTCCCAACCTCTGATGCCCCAACTCTGATTCCCTGCCTCTGATTCCCCGCGTTCTATTCCCTGCCTCTGATTCCCCGCCTGTGATTCCCCATCTCTGATTCACCACCTCTGATTCCCCACCTCTGATTCCCCATATCTAATTCCCCGCCTCTGTTTGCCCGACTCTGATTCCCCGCCTCTGTTTCCCCATATCTGATTCCCCGCCTCTGAATCCCCAACTCTGATTCCCTGCCTCTGATTCCCCAGCTCTGATTCCCCGCCTTTGATTCCCCCGTCTGATTCCCAGCCTCTGAAACCCCGTGTCTGATTTCTTGCCTCTGATTCCCCGCATCTGATTCCCCATCTCTGATTCACAGCCTCTGATTCCCCACCTCTGATTCCCCATCTCTGATTCCGCACATCTGATTCCCTGCCTCTGATTCCACGACTCTGATCCCCACCTCTGATTCCGCAGCTCTGATTCCCCGCCTCTGATTCCCCAACTCTGATTCCCCGCCTCTGATTCCCCAGCTCTGATTCCCCGCCTCTGATTCCCCGTGTTTGATCCCCTGCCTCTGATTCCCCGACTCTGATCCCCACCTCTGATTCCGCAGCTCTGATTCCCCGCCTCTGATTCCCCAACTCTGATTCCCCGCCTCTGATTCCCCAACTCTGATTCCCTGCCTCTGATTCCCCAGCTTCATTCCCTGCCTTTGATTCCCCCGTCTGATTCCCAGCCTCTGAATCCCCGTGTCTGATAACCTGCCTCTGATTCCCCGCCTCTGATTCCCCATCTCAGATTCACCGCCTCTGATTCCCCACCTCTAATTCCCCATCTCTGATTCCGCACATCCGACTCCCTGCCTCTGATTCCCCGACTCTGATTCCCCACCTCTGATTCCCCAGCTCTGATTCCCCGCCTCTGATTCCCCAACTCTGATTCCCCGCCTCTGATTCCACAGCTCTGATTCCCCGCCTCTGATTCCCCGTGTTTGATCCCCTGCCTCTGATTCCCCGCCTCTGATTCCCCATCTCTGATTCACCGCCTTTGATTCGCCACCTCTGATTCCCCATATCTGATTCCTCGCCACTGTTTCCCCGCCTCTGATTCCCCGCCTCTGATTCCCCATATCTCATTCCCCGCCTCTGATTCGCCAGCTATGATTCCCCGCCTCTGATTCCCCGCGTCTGATTCCCTGCCTCTGATTCCCCGCCTCTGATTCCACATCTCTGATTCACCACCTCTGATTCCACGCGTCTGATTCCCCGCCTCTGATTCCCCATCTCTGATTCCCCATCTCTGATTCCCCAATTCTGATTCCCCGCCTCTGATTCCCCAGCTCTGATTCCTCGCCTCTGATTCCCTTCCTTTGATTCCCAACCTCTGATTCCCCAACTCTGATTTCCCATATTGATTCCCTGCGTCTGATTCCCCACCTCTGATTTCCCATATTGATTCCCTGCGTCTGATTCCCCGCCTCTGATTCCCCAACTCTGATTCCCCGCCTCTGATTCCCCAGCTCTGATTCCCCGCATCTGATTCCCCGTGTTTGATTCCCTGCCTCTGATTCCCCACCTCTGATTCCCCATATCTGATTCCCCGCCTCTGTTTCCCCACCTTTGATTCCCCGCCTCCGTTTCCCAATATCTAAGTCCCCGCCTCTGATTCCCCAACTCTGATTCCCCACCTCTGATTCCCCAACTCTGATTCCCCGCCTCTGATTCCCCAGCTCTGATTCCCCGCCTCTGATTCCCCGTGTTTGATCCCCTGCCTCTGATTCCCCGCCTCTGATTCCCCATGTCTCATTCCCCGCCTCTGATTCCCCATCTCTGATTCCCGGACTCTGATTCCCCACCTCTGATTCCCGGCCTCTTATTCCCGGCATCTGATTCCGGCCTCTGATTCCCGGCCTCTGATTCCCTGCTTCTGATTCCCCATCTCTGATTCCGCAAATCTAATACCCTGCCTCTGATTCCCCACCTCTGATTCCCCATATCTGATTCCCCGCCTCTGTTTCCCCGCCTCTGATTCCCCGCCTCTGTTTCCCCATATCTAATCCCCGCCTCTGATTCCCCAACTTTGATTCCCTACCTCTGATTCCCCAGCTCTGATTCCCCGCCTCTGATTCCCCGCATCTGATTCCATGCATCTGATTCCCAGCCTCTGATTCCCAGCCTCTGATTCCCAACCTCTGATTCCCCACCTCTGATTCCCCATATCTGATTCCACGCCTCTGTTTCCCCGCCTCTGATTCCCCGCCTCTGTTTCCCCATATCTGATCCCCGCCTCTATTTGCCCGCATCTGATTCCCCGCCTCTGTTTCCCCATATCTGATTCCCCGCCTCTGAATCCCCAACTCTGATTCCCTGCCTCTAATTTCCCAGCTCTGATTCCCCGCCTCTGATTCCCCGCGTCTGATTACCGGCCTCTGATTCCCCGCCTCTGATTCCCCATCTCTGATTCACAACCTCTGATTCCCCACCTCTGATACCCCATATCTGATTCCCCGCCTCTGTTTCCCCGCCTTTGATTCCCCACCTCTGATTCCCAATATCTGATTCCCCGCCTCTGATTCCCCACCTCTGATTCCCCGCCTCTGATTCGCCAGCTATGATTCCCCGCCTCTGATTCCCCGTGTTTGATTCCCTGCCTCTGATTCCCGGCCTCTGATTCCCCAACTCTGATTCACCGCCTTTGATTCGCCACCTCTGATTCCCCATATCTGATTCCCCGCCTCTGTTTCCCCGCCTCTGATTCCCCGCCTCTGATTCCCCATATCTCATTCCCCGCCTCTGAATCCCCATCTATGATTCCCGGACTCTGATTCCCCACCTCTGATTCCCTGCTACTGATTCTGATTCCCTGCCTTTGATTCCCCATCTCTGATTCCGCACATCTGATTCCCTGCCTCTGATTCCCCATCTCTGATTCCCCATATCTGATTCCCCGCTTCTGTTTCCCCGCCTCTGATTCCCCGCCTCTGTTTCCCAATATCTAAGTCCCCGCCTCTGATTCCACAACTCTAATTCCCCACCTCTGATTCCCCAGCTCTGATTTCCCGCCTCTGATTCCCCGCATCTGATTCCCTGCATCTGATTCCAAGCCTCTTATTCCCTGCCTCTGATTCCCAACCTCTGATTCCCCACCTCTGATTCCCCATATCTGATTCCCAGCCTCTGTTTCCCCGCCTCTGATTCCCCGCCTCTGTTTCCCCATATCTGATTCCCGGCCTCTGGTTCCCCGCCTCTGATTCCCCGCCTCTGATTCCCTGCCTCTGATTCCCCATCTCCGATTCCGCACATCTGATTCCCTGCCTCTGATTCCCCGCCTCTGATTCCCCACCTCTGATTCCCCGTGTTTGATTCCCCGCCTCTGTTTCCCCGCCTCTGATTCCCCGCCTCTGATTCCCCAACTCTAATTCCCCGCCTCTGATTCCCCATATCTGATTCCCCGCCTCTGTTTCCCCACCTCTGATTCCCCACCCCTGTTTCCCCATATCTGATTCCCTGCCTCTGATTCCCCAACTTTGATTCCCAGCATCTGATTCCACAGCTCTGATTCCCCACCTCTGATTCCCCGCATTTGATTCCATGCATCTGATTCCCAGCCTCTGATTCCCAGCCTCTGATTCCCAACCTCTGATTCCCCACCTCTGATTCCCCATATCTGATTCCACGCCTCTGTTTCCCCGCCTCTGATTCCCCGCCTCTGTTTCCCCATATCTGATCCCCGCCTCTATTTGCCCGCATCTGATTCCCCGCCTCTGTTTCCCCATATCTGATTCCCCGCCTCTGAATCCCCAACTCTGATTCCCTGCCTCTAATTTCCCAGCTCTGATTCCCCGCCTCTGATTCCCCGCGTCTGATTACCGGCCTCTGATTCCCCGCCTCTGATTCCCCATCTCTGATTCACAACCTCTGATTCCCCACCTCTGATACCCCATATCTGATTCCCCGCCTCTGTTTCCCCGCCTCTGATTCCCCACCTCTGATTCCCAATATCTGATTCCCCGCCTCTGATTCCCCACCTCTGATTCCCCGCCTCTGATTCGCCAGCTATGATTCCCCGCCTCTGATTCCCCGTGTTTGATTCCCTGCCTCTGATTCCCGGCCTCTGATTCCCCATCTCTGATTCACCGCCTTTGATTCGCCACCTCTGATTCCCCATATCTGATTCCCCGCCTCTGTTTCCCCGCCTCTGATTCCCCGCCTCTGATTCCCCATATCTCATTCCCCGCCTCTGAATCCCCATCTCTGATTCCCGGACTCTGATTCCCCACCTCTGATTCCCTGCTACTGATTCTGATACCCTGCCTTTGATTCCCCATCTCTGATTCCGCACAAATGATTCCCTGCCTCTGATTCCCCATCTCTGATTCCCCATATCTGATTCCCCGCTTCTGTTTCCCCGCTTCTGATTCCCCGCCTCTGTTTCCCAATATCTAAGTCCCCGCCTCTGATTCCAAAACTCTAATTCCCCACCTCTGATTCCCCAGCTCTGATTCCACGCCTCTGATTCCCCGCATCTGATTCCCTGCATCTGATTCCAAGCCTCTTATTCCCTGCCTCTGATTCCCAACCTCTGATTCCCCACCTCTGATTCCCCATATCTGATTCCCAGCCTCTGTTTCCCCGCCTCTGATTCCCCGCCTCTGTTTCCCCATATCTGATTCCCGGCCTCTGGTTCCCCGCCTCTGATTCCCCGCCTCTGATTCCCTGCCTCTGATTCCCCATCTCCGATTCCGCACATCTGATTCCCTGCCTCTGATTCCCCGCCTCTGATTCCCCGCCTCTGATTCCCTGCCTCTGATTCCCAACCTCTGATTCCCCACCTCTGATTCCCCGTGTTTGATTCCCCGCCTCTGTTTCCCCGCCTCTGATTCCCCGCCTCTGATTCCCCAACTCTAATTCCCCGCCTCTGATTCCCCATATCTGATTCCCCGCCTCTGTTTCCCCGCCTCTGATTCCCCACCCCTGTTTCCCCATATCTGATTCCCTGCCTCTGATTCCCCAACTTTGATTCCCAGCATCTGATTCCCCAGCTCTGATTCCCCGCCTCTGATTCCCCGCATCTGATTCCCTGCATCTGATTCCAAGCCTCTGATTCCCTGCCTCTGATTCCCAACCTCTGATTCCCCACCTCTGATTCCCCATATCTGATCCCCAGCCTCTGTTTCCCCGTCTCTGTTTCCCCATATCTGATTCCCGGCCTCTGATTCCCCATCTCCGATTCCGCACATCTGATTCCCTGCCTCTGATTCCCCGCCTCTGATTCCCCGCCTCTGATTCCCTGCCTCTGATTCCCAACCTCTGATTCCCCACCTCTGATTCCCCGTGTTTGATTCCCCGCCTCTGTTTCCCCGCCTCTGATTCCCCGCCTCTGATTCCCCAACTCTAATTCCCCGCCTCTGATTCCCCATATCTGATTCCCCGCCTCTGTTTCCCCGCCTCTGATTCCCCACCCCTGTTTCCCCATATCTGATTCCCTGCCTCTGATTCCCCAACTTTGATTCCCAGCATCTGATTCCCCAGCTCTGATTCCCCGCCTCTGATTCCCCGCATCTGATTCCCTGCATCTGATTCCAAGCCTCTGATTCCCTGCCTCTGATTCCCAACCTCTGATTCCCCACCTCTGATTCCCCATATCTGATCCCCAGCCTCTGTTTCCCCGTCTCTGTTTCCCCATATCTGATTCCCTGCCTCTGATTCCCCATCTCCGATTCCGCACATCTGATTCCCTGCCTCTGATTCCCCGCCTCTGATTCCCCGCCTCTGATTCCCTGCATCTGATTCCCAACCTCTGATTCCCCACCTCTGATTCCCCGTGTTTGATTCCCCGCCTCTGTTTCCCCGCCTCTGATTCCCCGCCTCTGATTCCCCAACTCTAATTCCCCGCCTCTGATTCCCCATATCTGATTCCCTGCCTCTGTTTCCCCGCCTCTGATTCCCCGCCCCTGTTTCCCCATATCTGATTCCCTGCCTCTGATTCCCCAACTTTGATTCCCAGCCTCTGATTCCCCAGCTCTGATTCCCCGCCTCTGATTCCCCGTGTTTGATTCCCTGCCTCTGATTCCCCGCCTCTGATTCCCCATCTCTGATTCACCGCCTTTGATTCGCCACCTCTGATTCCCCATATCTGATTCCCCACCTCTGTTTCCCCGCCTCTGATTCCCCGTCTCTGATTCTCCATATCTCATTCCCCGCCTCTGACTCCCCATCTCTGATTCCCGGACTCTGATTCCCCACCTCTGATTCCCGGCCTCTTATTCCCAGCATCTGATTCCAGGCCTCTGATTCCCGTCCTCTGACTCCCCGCTTCTGATTCTGATTCCCTGCCTCTGATTCCCCATCTCTGATTCCGCACATCTGATTACCTGCCTCTGATTCCCCACCTCTGATTCCCCATTACTGATTCCCCGCCTCTGTTTCTACGCCTCTGATTCCCCGCCTCTGTTTCCCCATATCTAATTCCCCACCTCTGATGCCCCAACTCTGATTCCCCGCCTCTGATTCCACAGCTCTGATTCCCCGCCTCTGATTCCCCACATCCGATTCCCCATATCTGATTCCCCGCCTCTATTTCCCCGCCCCTGATTCCCCGCCTCTGTTTCCCCATATCTGATTCCCCGCCTCTGATTCCCAACTATGATTCCCCGCCTCTTATTCCCCAGCTCTGATTCCCTGCCTCTGATTCCCCGCGTTCTATTCCCTGCCTCTGATTCCCCGCCTGTGATTCCCCATCTCTGATTCACCACCTCTGATTCCCCGCCTTTGATTCCCCATCTCTGATTCACCACCTCTGATTCCCCACCACTGATTCCCCATATCTAATTCCCCGCCTCTGTTTGCCCGCCTCTGATTCCCCGCCTCTGTTTCCCCATATCTGATTCCCCGCCTCTGAATCCCCAACTCTGATTCCCTGCCTCTGATTCCCCAGCTTCATTCCCCGCCTTTGATTCCCCCCGTCTGATTCCCAGCCTCTGAATCCCCGTGTCTGAAAACCTGCCTCTGATTCCCCGCCTCTGATTCCCCATCTCAGATTCACCGCCTCTGATTCCCCACCTCTGATTCCCCATCTCTGATTCCGCACATCCGATTCCCTGCCTCTGATTCCCCGACTCTGATTCCCCACCTCTGATTCCCTAGCTCTGATTCCCCGCCTCTGATTCCCCAACTCTGATTCCCCACCTCTGATTCCCCAGCTGTGATTCCCCGCCTCTGATTCCCCTTGTTTGATCCCCTGCCTCTGATTCCCCAGCTCTGATTCCCCATCTCTGATTCACCGCCTTTGATTCGCCACCTCTGATTCCCCATATCTGATTCCTCGCCACTGTTTCCCCGCCTCTGATTCCCCGCCTCTGATTCCCCATATCTCATTCCCCGCCTCTGATTCCCCATCTCTGATTCCCGGACTCTGATTCCCCACCTCTGATTCCCGACCTCTTATTCCCGGCATCTGATTCCGGCCTCTGATTCCTGGCCTCTGATTCCCTGCTTCTGATTCTGATTCCCTGCCTCTGATTCCCCATCTCTGATTCCGCACATCTGATTCCCTGCCGCTGATTCCCCACCTCTGAATCCCCATATCTGATTTCCCGCCTCTGTTTCCCCGCCTCTGATTCCCTGCCTCTGTTTCCCCATATCTAATTCCCAACCTCTGATGCCCCAACTCTGATTCCCTGCCTCTGATTCCCCGTGTTCTATTCCCTGCCTCTGATTCCCCGCCTGTGATTCCCCATCTCTGATTCACCACCTCTGATTCCCCACCTCTGATTCCCCATATCTAATTCCCCGCCTCTGTTTGCCCGACTCTGATTCCCCGCCTCTGTTTCCCCATATCTGATTCCCCGCCTCTGAATCCCCAACTCTGATTCCCTGCCTCTGATTCCCCAGCTCTGATTCCCCGCCTTTGATTCCCCCATCTGATTCCCAGCCTCTGAAACCCCGTGTCTGATTTCTTGCCTCTGATTCCCCGCCTCTGATTCCCCATCTCTGATTCACAGCCTCTGATTCCCCACCTCTGATTCCCCATCTCTGATTCCGCACATCTGATTCCCTGCTTCTGATTCCCCGACTCTGATCCCCACCTCTGATTCCGCAGCTCTGATTCCCCGCCTCTGATTCTCCAACTCTGATTCCCCGCCTCTGATTCCCCAGCTCTGATTCCCCGCCTCTGATTCCCCGTGTTTGATTCCCTGCCTCTGATTCCCCACCTCTGATTCCCCATCTCTGATTCACCGCCTTTGATTCGCCACCTCTGATTCCCCATATCTGATTCCTCGCCTCTGTTTCCCCGCCTCTGATTCCCCGCCTCTGATTCCCCATATCTCATTCCCCGCCTCTGATTCCCCATCTCTGATTCCCGGACTCTGATTCCCCACCTCTGATTCCCGGCCTCTTATTCCCGGCATCTGATTCCGGCCTCTGATTCCCGGCCTCTGATTCCCTGCTTCTGATTCCCCATCTCTGATTCCGCAAATCTAATTCCCTGCCTCTAATTCCCCACCTCTGATTCCCCATATCTGATTCCCCGCCTCTGTTTCCCCGCCTCTGATTCCCCGCCTCTGTTTCCCCATATCTAAGTCCCCGCCTCTGATTCTCCCACTTTGATTCCCCACCTCTGATTCCCCAGCTCTGATTCCCCGCCTCTGATTCCCCGCATCTGATTCCATGCATCTGATTCCCAGCCTCTGATTCCCAGCCTCTGATTCCCAACCTCTGATTCCCCACCTCTGATTCCCCATATCTGATTCCCCGCCTCTGTTTCCCCGCCTCTGATTCCCCACCTCTGTTTCCCCATATCTGATCCCCGCCTCTATTTGCCCGCATCTGATTCCCCGCCTCTGTTTCCCCATATCTGATTCCCCGCCTCTGAATCCCCAACTCTGATTCCCTGCCTCTAATTTCCCAGCTCTGATTCCCCGCCTCTGATTCCCCGCGTCTGATTACCGGCCTCTGATTCCCCGCCTCTGATTCCCCATCTCTGATTCACAACCTCTGATTCCCCACCTCTGATACCCCATATCAGATTCCCCGCCTCTGTTTCCCCGCCTCTGATTCCCCACCTCTGATTCCCAATATCTGATTCCCCGCCTCTGATTCCCCACCTCTGATTCCCCGCCTCTGATTCGCCAGCTATGATTCCACGCCTCTGATTCCCCGTGTTTGATTCCCTGCCTCTGATTCCCGGCCTCTGATTCCCCATCTCTGATTCACCGCCTTTGATTCGCCACCTCTGATTCACCATATCTGATTCCCCGCCTCTGTTTCCCCGCCTCTGATTCCCCGCCTCTGATTCCCCGCCTCTGATTCCCCATATCTCATTCCCCGCCTCTCAATCCCCATCTCTGATTCCCGGACTCTGATTCCCCACCTCTGATTCCCTGCTACTGATTCTGATTCGCTGCCTTTGATTCCCCATCTCTGATTCCGCACATCTGATTCCCTGCCTCTGATTCCCCATCTATGATTCCCCATATCTGATTCCCCGCTTCTGTTTCCCCGCCTCTGATTCCCCGCCTCTGTTTCCCAATATCTAAGTCCCCGCCTCTGATTCCCCAACTCTAATTCCCCACCTCTGATTCCCCAGCTCTGATTCCCCGCCTCTGATTCCCCGCATCTGATTCCCTGCATCTGATTCCAAGCCTCTTATTCCCTGCCTCTGATTCCCAACCTCTGATTCCCCACCTCTGATTCCCCATATCTGATTCCCAGCCTCTGTTTCCCCGCCTCTGATTCCCCGCCTCTGTTTCCCCATATCTGATTCCCGGCCTCTGGTTCCCCGCCTCTGATTCCCAGCCTCTGATTCCCTGCCTCTGATTCCCCATCTCCGATTCCGCACATCTGATTCCCTGCCTCTGATTCCCCGCCTCTGATTCCCCGCCTCTGATTCCCTGCATCTGATTCCCAACCTCTGATTCCCCACCTCTGATTCCCCGTGTTTGATTCCCCGCCTCTGTTTCCCCGCCTCTGATTCCCCGCCTCTGATTCCCCAACTCTAATTCCCCGCCTCTGATTCCCCATATCTGATTCCCTGCCTCTGTTTCCCCGCCTCTGATTCCCCGCCCCTGTTTCCCCATATCTGATTCCCTGCCTCTGATTCCCCAACTTTGATTCCCAGCCTCTGATTCCCCAGCTCTGATTCCCCGCCTCTGATTCCCCGTGTTTGATTCCCTGCCTCTGATTCCCCGCCTCTGATTCCCCATCTCTGATTCACCGCCTTTGATTCGCCACCTCTGATTCCCCATATCTGATTCCCCACCTCTGTTTCCCCGCCTCTGACTCCCCATCTCTGATTTCCGGACTCTGAATCCCCACCTCTGATTCCCGGCCTCTTATTCCCAGCATCTGTTTCCAGGCCTCTGATTCCCGTCCTCTGACTCCCCGCTTCTGATTCTGATTCCCTGCCTCTGGTTCCCCATCTCTGATTCCGCACATCTGATTACCTGCCTCTGATTCCCCACCTCTGATTCCCCATATCTGATTCCCCGCCTCTGTTTCCACGCCTCTGATTCCCCGCCTCTGTTTCCCCATATCTAATTCCCCACCTCTGATGCCCCAACTCTGATCCCCCGCCTCTGATTCCACAGCTCTGATTCCCCGCCTCTGATTCCCCACATCCGATTCCCCATATCTGATTCCCCGCCTCTGTTTCCCCGCCCCTGATTCCCCGCCTCTGTTTCCCCATATCTGATTCCCCGCCTCTGATTCCCAACTATGATTCCCCGCCTCTTATTCCCCAGCTCTGATTCACTGCCTCAGATTCCCCGCGTTCTATTCCCTGCCTCTGATTCCCCGCCTGTGATTCCCCATCTCTGATTCACCACCTCTGATTCCCCACCACTGATTCCCCATATCTAATTCCCCGCCTCTGTTTGCCCGCCTCTGATTCCCCGCCTCTGTTTCCCCATATCTGATTCCCCGCCTTTGAATCCCCAACACTGATTCCCTGCCTCTGATTCCCCAGCTTCATTCCCCGCCTTTGATTCCCCCCGTCTGATTCCCAGCCTCTGAATCCCCGTGTCTGAAAACCTGCCTCTGATTCCCCGCCTCTGATTCCCCATCTCAGATTCACCGCCTCTGATTCCCCACCTCTGATTCCCCCTCTCTGATTCCGCACATCCGATTCCCTGCCTCTGATTCCCCGACTCTGATTCCCCACCTCTGATTCCCCAGCTCTGATTCCCCGCCTCTGATTCCCCAACTCTGATTCCCCAGCTCTGATTCCCCAGCTGTGATTCCCTGCCTCTGATTCCCCGTGTTTGATCCCCTGCCTCTGATTCCCCAGCTCTGATTCCCCATCTCTGATTCACCGCCTTTGATTCGCCACCTCTGATTCCCCATATCTGATTCCTCGCCACTGTTTCCCCGCCTCTGATTCCCCGCCTCTGATTCCCCATATCTCATTCCCCGCCTCTGATTCCCCATCTCTGATTCCCGGACTCTGATTCCCCACCTCTGATTCCCCAGCTGTGATTCCCCGCCTCTGATTCCCCGTGTTTGATCCCCTGCCTCTGATTCCCCAGCTCTGATTCCCCATCTCTGATTCACCGCCTTTGATTCGCCACCTCTGATTCCCCATATCTGATTCCTCGCCACTGTTTCCCCGCCTCTGATTCCCCGCCTCTGATTCCCCATATCTCATTCCCCGCCTCTGATTCCCCATCTCTGATTCCCGGACTCTGATTCCCCACCTCTGATTCCTGACCTCTTATTCCCGGCATCTGATTCCGGCCTCTGATTCCCGGCCTCTGATTCCCTGCTTCTGATTCTGATTCCCTGCCTCTGATTCCCCATTTCTGATTCCGCACATCTAATTCCCTGCCTATGATTCCCCACCTCTGATTCCCCATATCTGAATCCCCGCCTCTGTTTCCCCGTCTCTGATTCCCCGCCTCTGTTTCCCCATATCTAAGTCCCCGCCTCTGATTCCCCAACTTTGATTCCCCACCTCTGATTCCCCAGCTCTGATTCCCCGCCTCTGATTCCCCACCTCTGATTCCCCATATCTGATTCCCAGCCTCTGTTTCCCCGCCTCTGATTCCCCAGCCCTGTTTCCCCATATCTGATTCCCTGCCTCTGATTCCCCAACATTGATTCCCAGCCTCTGATTCCCCAGCTCTGATTCCCCGCCTCTGATTCCCTGTGTTTGATTCCCTGCCTCTGATTCCCCGCCTCTGATTCCCCATCTCTGATTCACCGCCTTTGATTCGCCACCTCTGATTCCCCATATCTGATTCCCCACCTCTGTTTCCCCGCCTCTGATTCCCCGCCTCTGATTCCCCGCCTCTGATTCTCCATATCTCATTCCCCGCCTCTGACTCCCCATCTCTGATTCCCGGACTCTGATACCCCACCTCTGATTCCCGGCATCTTATTCCCAGCATCTGATTCCAGGCCTCTGATTCCCGGCCTCTGACTCCCCGCTTCAGATTCTGATTCCCTGCCTCTGATTCCCCATCTCTGATTCCACACATCTGATTACCTGCCTCTGATTCCCCACCTCTGATTCAACATATCTCATTCCCCGCCTCTGTTTCCACGCCTCTGATTCCCCGCCTCTGTTTCCCCATATCTAATTCCCCACCTCTGATGCCCCAACTCTGATTCCCCGCCTCTGATTCCACAGCTCTGATTCCCCGCCTCTGATTCCCCACATCCGATTCCCCATATCTGATTCCCCGCCTCTGTTTCCCAGCCCCTGATTCCCCGCCTCTGTTTCCGCATATCTGATTCCCCGCCTCTGATTCCCAACTATGATTCCCCGCCTCTTATTCCCCAGCTCTGATTCCCTGCCTCTGATTCCCCGCGTTCTATTCCCTGCCTCTGATTCCCCGCCTGTGATTCCCCATCTCTGATTCACCACCTCTGATTCCCCACCACTGATTCCCCCTATCTAATTCCCCACCTCTGTTTGCCCGCCTCTGATTCCCCGCCTCTGTTTCCCCATATCTGATTCCCCGCCTCTGAATCCCCAACTCTGATTCCCTGCCTCTGATTCCCCAGATTCATTCCCCGCCTTTGATTCCCCCGTCTGATTCCCAGCCTCTGAATCCCCGTGTCTGATAACCTGCCTCTGATTCCCCACCTCTGATTCCCCATCTCAGATTCACCGCCTCTGATTCCCCACCTGTGATACCCCATCTCTGATTCCGCACATCCGATTCCCTGCCTCTGATTCCCCGACTCTGATTCCCCACCTCTGATTCCCCAGCTCTGATTCCCCGCCTCTGATTCCCCAACTCTGATTCCCCGCCTCTGATTCCCCAGCTCTGATTCCCCGCCTCTGATTCCACGTGTTTGATCCCCTGCCTCTGATTCCCCATCTCTGATTCCCCATCTCTGATTCACCGCCTTTGATTCGCCACCTCTGATTCCCCATATCTGATTCCTCGCCACTGTTTCCCCGCCTCTGATTCCCCGCCTCTGATTCCCCATATCTCATTCCCCGCCTCTGATTCCCCATCTCTGATTCCCGGACTCTGATTCCCCACCTCTGATTCCCGACCTCTTATTCCCGGCATCTGATTCCGGCCTGTGATTCCCGGCCTCTGATTCCCTGCTTCTGATTCTGATTCCCTGCCTCTGATTCCCCATTTCTGATTCCGCACATCTAATTCCCTGCCTCTGATTCCCCACCTCTGATTCCCCATATCTGAATCCCCGCCTCTGTTTCCCCGTCTCTGATTCCCCGCCTCTGTTTCCCCATATCTAAGTCCCCGCCTCTGATTCCCCAACTTTGATTCCCCACCTCTGATTCCCCAGCTCTGATTCCCCGCCTCTGATTCCACACCTCTGATTCCCCATATCTGATTCCCAGCCTCTGTTTCCCCGCCTCTGATTCCCCGCCTCTGTTTCCCCATATCTGATTCCCGGCCTCTGATTCCCCGCCTCTGATTCCCCGCTTCTGATTCCCTGCCTCTGATTCCCCATCTCCGATTCCGCACATCTGATTCCCTGCCTCTCATTCCCCGCCTCTGATTCCCCGCCACTGATTCCCTGCCTCTGATTCCCAACCTCTGATTCCCCACCTCTGATTCCCAGTGTTTGATTCCCCGCCTCTGTTTCCCCGCCTCTGATTCCCCGCCTCTGATTCCCCAACTCTAATTCCCCGCCTCTGATTCCCCATATCTGATTCCCCGCCTCTGTTTCCCCGCCTCTGATTCCCCGCCCCTGTTTCACCATATCTGATTCCATGCCTCTGATTCCCCAACTTTGATTCCCAGCCTCTGATTCCCCAGCTCTGATTCCCCGCCTCTGATTCCCCGCATCTGATTCCCTGCATCTGATTCCAAGCCTCTGATTCCCTGCCTCTGATTCCCAACCTCTGATTCCCCACCTCTAATTCCCCATATCTGATTCCCAGCCTCTGTTTCCCCGCCTCTGATTCCCCGCCTCTGTTTCCCCATGTCTGATTCCCGGCCTCTGATACCCCGCCTCTGATTCCCCGCCTCTGATTCCCTGCCTCTGATTCCCCATCTCCGATTCCGCACATCTGATTCCCTGCCTCTGATTCCCCGCCTCTGATTCCCCGCCTCTGATTGCCTGCCTCTGATTTCCAACCTCTGATTCCCCACCTCTGATTCCCCGTGTTTGATTCCCCGCCTATGTTTCCCCGCCTCTGATTCCCCGCCTCTGTTTCCCAATATCTAAGTCCCCGCCTCTGATTCCCCAACTTTAATTCCCCACCTCTGATTCCCCAGCTCTGATTCCCCGCCTCTGATTCCCTGCATCTGATTCCCTGCATCTGATTCCAAGCCTCTGATTCCCTGCCTCTGATTCCCAACCTCTGAGTCCCCACCTCTGATTCCCCATATCTGATTCCCAGCATCTGTTTCCCCGCCTCTGATTCCCCGCCTCTGTTTCCCCATATCTGATTCCCGGCCTCTGGTTCCCCGCCTCTGATTCCCCGCCTCTGATTCCCTGCCTCTGATTCCCCATCTCCGATTCCGCACATCTGATTCGCTGCCTCTGATGCCCCGCCTCTGATTTCCCGCCTCTGATTCCCTGCCTCTGATTCCCAACCTCTGATTCCCCACCTCTGATTCCCCGTGTTTGATTCCCCGCCTCTGTATCCCCGCCTCTGATTCCCCGCCTCTGATTCCCCAACGCTAATTCCCCGCCTCTGATTCCCCATATCTGATTCCCCGCCTCTGTTTCCCCGCCTCTGATTCCCCGCCCCTGTTTCCCCATATCTGATTCCCTGCCTCTGATTCCCCAACTTTGATTCCCAGCCTCTGATTCCCCAGCTCTCATTCCCCGCCTCTGATTCCCCGCATCTGATTCACTGCATCTGATTCCAAGCCTCTGATTCCCTGCCTCTGATTCCCAACCTCTGATTCCCCACCTCTGATTCCCCATATCTGATTCCCAGCCTCTGTTTCCCCGCCTCTGATTCCCCGCCTCTGTTTCCCCATATCTGATTCCCGGCCTCTGATTCCCCGCATCTGATTCCCCGCCTCTGATTCCCTGACTCTGATTCCCCGCCTCTGTTTCCCCATATCTAATTCCCCACCTCTGATGCCCCAACTCTGATTCCCCGCCTCTGATTCCACAGCTCTGATTCCCCGCCTCTGATTCCCCACATCCGATTCCCCATATCTGATTCCTCGCCACTGTTTCCCCGCCTCTGATTCCCCGCCTCTGATTCCCCATATCTCATTCCCCGCCTCTGATTCCCCATCTCTGATTCCCGGACTCTGATTCCCCACCTCTGATTCCCCAGCTGTGATTCCCCGCCTCTGATTCCCGGTGTTTGATCCCCTGCCTCTGATTCCCCAGCTCTGATTCCCCATCTCTGATTCACCGCCTTTGATTCGCCACCTCTGATTCCCCATATCTGATTCCTCGCCACTGTTTCCCCGCCTCTGATTCCCCGCCTCTGATTCCCCATATCTCATTCCCCGCCTCTGATTCCCCATCTCTGATTCCCGGACTCTGATTCCCCACCTCTGATTCCTGACCTCTTATTCCCGGCATCTGATTCCGGCCTCTGATTCCCGGCCTCTGATTCCCTGCTTCTGATTCTGATTCCCTGCCTCTGATTCCCCATTTCTGATTCCGCACATCTAATTCCCTGCCTCTGATTCCCCACCTCTGATTCCCCATATCTGAATCCCCGCCTCTGTTTCCCCGTCTCTGATTCCCCGCCTCTGTTTCCCCATATCTAAGTCCCCGCCTCTGATTCCCCAACTTTGATTCCCCACCTCTGATTCCCCAGCTCTGATTCCCCGCCTCTGATTCCCCACCTCTGATTCCCCATATCTGATTCCCAGCCTCTGTTTCCCCGCCTCTGATTCCCCAGCCCTGTTTCCCCATATCTGATTCCCTGCCTCTGATTCCCCAACATTGATTCCCAGCCTCTGATTCCCCAGCTCTGATTCCCCGCCTCTGATTCCCCGTGTTTGATTCCCTGCCTCTGATTCCCCGCCTCTGATTCCCCATCTCTGATTCACCGCCTTTGATTCGCCACCTCTGATTCCCCATATCTGATTCCCCACCTCTGTTTCCCCGCCTCTGATTCCCCGCCTCTGATTCCCCGCCTCTGATTCTCCATATCTCATTCCCCGCCTCTGACTCCCCATCTCTGATTCCCGGACTCTGATACCCCACCTCTGATTCCCGGCATCTTATTCCCAGATTCTGATTCCAGGCCTCTGATTCCCGGCATCTGACTCCCCGCTTCAGATTCTGATTCCCTGCCTCTGATTCCCCATCTCTGATTCCACACATCTGATTACCTGCCTCTGATTCCCCACCTCTGATTCAACATATCTGATTCCCCGCCTCTGTTTCCACGCCTCTGATTCCCCGCCTCTGTTTCCCCATATCTAATTCCCCACCTCTGATGCCCCAACTCTGATTCCCCGCCTCTGATTCCACAGCTCTGATTCCCCGCCTCTGATTTCCCACATCCGATTCCCCATATCTGAATCCCTGCCTCTGTTTCCCAGCCCCTGATTCCCCGCCTCTGTTTCCGCATATCTGATTCCCCGCCTCTGATTCCCAACTATGATTCCCCGCCTCTTATTCCCCAGCTCTGATTCCCTGCCTCTGATTCCCCGCGTTCTATTCCCTGCCTCTGATTCCCCGCCTGTGATTCCCCATCTCTGATTCACCACCTCTGATTCCCCACCACTGATTCCCCCTATCTAATTCCCCACCTCTGTTTGCCCGCCTCTGATTCCCCGCCTCTGTTTCCCCATATCTGATTCCCCGCCTCTGAATCCCCAACTCTGATTCCCTGCCTCTGATTCCCCAGCTTCATTCCCCGCCTTTGATTCCCCCCGTCTGATTCCCAGCCTCTGAATCCCCGTGTCTGATAACCTGCCTCTGATTCCCCGCCTCTGATTCCCAATCTCACATTCACCGCCTCTGATTCCCCACCTGTGATTCCCCATCTCTGATTCCGCACATCCGATTCCCTGCCTCTGATTCCCCGACTCTGATTCCCCACCTCTGATTCCCCAGCTCTGATTCCCCGCCTCTGATTCCCCAACTCTGATTCCCCGCCTCTGATTCCCCAGCTCTGATTCCCCGCCTCTGATTCCCCGTGTTTGATCCCCTGCCTCTGATTCCCCATCTCTGATTCCCCATCTCTGATTCACCGCCTTTGATTCGCCACCTCTGATTCCCCATATCTGATTCCTCGCCACTGTTTCCCCGCCTCTGATTCCCCGCCTCTGATTCCCCATATCTCATTCCCCGCCTCTGATTCCCCATCTCTGATTCCCGGACTCTGATTCCCAACCTCTGATTCCCGACCTCTTATTCCCGGCATCTGATTCCGGCCTGTGATTCCCGGCCTCTGATTCCCTGCTTCTGATTCTGATTCCCTGCCTCTGATTCCCCATTTCTGATTCCGCACATCTAATTCCCTGCCTCTGATTCCCCACCTCTGATTCCCCATATCTGAATCCCCGTCTCTGTTTCCCCGTCTCTGATTCCCCGCCTCTGTTTCCCCATATCTAAGTCCCCGCCTCTGATTCCCCAACTTTGATTCCCCACCTCTGATTCCCCAGCTCTGATTCCCCGCCTCTGATTCCACACCTCTGATTCCCCATATCTGATTCCCAGCCTCTGTTTCCCCGCCTCTGATTCCCCGCCTCTGTTTCCCCATATCTGATTCCCGGCCTCTGATTCCCCAGCTCTGATTCCCCGCCTCTGATTCCACACCTCTGATTCCCCATATCTGATTCCCAGCCTCTGTTTCCCCGCCTCTGATTCCCCGCCTCTGTTTCCCCATATCTGATTCCCCGCCTCTGTTTCCCCATATCTGATTCCCCGCCTCTGTTTCCCCGCCTCTGATTCCCCGCCCCTGTTTCCCCATATCTGATTCCATGCCTCTGATTCTCCAACTTTGATTCCCAGCCTCTGATTCCCCAGCTCTGATTCCCCGCCTCTGATTCCCCGCATCTGATTCCCTGCATCTGATTCCAAGCCTCTGATTCCCTGCCTCTGATTCCCAACCTCTGATTCCCCACCTCTAATTCCCCATATCTGATTCCCAGCCTCTGTTTCCCCGCCTCTGATTCCCCGCCTCTGTTTCCCCATATCTGATTCCCGGCCTCTGATACCCCGCCTCTGATACCCCGCCTCTGATTCCCTGCCTCTGATTCCCCATCTCTGATTCCGCACATCTGATTCCCTGCCTCTGATTCCCCGCCTCTGATTCCCCGCCTCTGATTCCCTGCCTCTGATTTCCAACCTCTGATTCCCCACCTCTGATTCCCCGTGTTTGATTCCCCGCCTATGTTTCCCCGCCTCTGATTCCCCGCCTCTGTTTCCCAATATCTAAGTCCCCGCCTCTGATTCCCCAACTCTAATTCCCCACCTCTGATTCCCCAGCTCTGATTCCCCGCCTCTGATTCCCTGCATCTGATTCCCTGCATCTGATTCCAAGCCTCTGATTCCCTGCCTCTGATTCCCAACATCTGAGTCCCCACCTCTGATTCCCCATATCTGATTCCCAGCATCTGTTTCCCCGCCTCTGATTCCCCGCCTCTGTTTCCCCATATCTGATTCCCGGCCTCTGGTTCCCCGCCTCTGATTCCCCGCCTCTGATTCCCTGCCTCTGATTCCCCATCTCCGATTCCGCACATCTGATTCGCTGCCTCTGATGCCCCGCCTCTGATTTCCCGCCTCTGATTCCCTGCCTCTGATTCCCAACCTCTGATTCCCCACCTCTGATTCCCCGTGTTTGATTCCCCGCCTCTGTATCCCCGCCTCTGATTCCCCGCCTCTGATTCCCCAACGCTAATTCCCCGCCTCTGATTCCCCATATCTGATTCCCCGCCTCTGTTTCCCCGCCTCTGATTCCCCGCCCCTGTTTCCCCATATCTGATTCCCTGCCTCTGATTCCCCAACTTTGATTCCCAGCCTCTGATTCCCCAGCTCTCATTCCCCGCCTCTGATTCCCCGCATCTGATTCACTGCATCTGATTCCAAGCCTCTGATTCCCTGCCTCTGATTCCCAACCTCTGATTCCCCACCTCTGATTCCCCATATCTGATTCCCAGCCTCTGTTTCCCCGCCTCTGATTCCCCGCCTCTGTTTCCCCATATCTGATTCCCGGCCTCTGATTCCCCGCATCTGATTCCCCGCCTCTGATTCCCTGACTCTGATTCCCCGCCTCTGTTTCCCCATATCTAATTCCCCACCTCTGATGCCCCAACTCTGATTCCCCGCCTCTGATTCCACAGCTCTGATTCCCCGCCTCTGATTCCCCACATCCGATTCCCCATATCTGATTCCCCGCCTCTGTTTCCCAGCCCCTGATTCCCCGCCTCTGTTTCCGCATATCTGATTCCCCGCCTCTGATTCCCAACTATGATTCCCCGCCTCTTATTCCCCAGCTCTGATTCCCTGCCTCTGATTCCCCGCGTTCTATTCCCTGCCTCTGATTCCCCGCCTGTGATTCCCCATCTCTGATTCACCACCTCTGATTCCCCACCACTGATTCCCCCTATCTAATTCCCCACCTCTGTTTGCCCGCCTCTGATTCCCCGCCTCTGTTTCCCCATATCTGATTCCCCGCCTCTGAATCCCCAACTCTGATTCCCTGCCTCTGATTCCCCAGCTTCATTCCCCGCCTTTGATTCCCCCCGTCTGATTCCCAGCCTCTGAATCCCCGTGTCTGATAACCTGCCTCTGATTCCCCGCCTCTGATTCCCCATCTCAGATTCACCGCCTCTGATTCCCCACCTCTGATTCCCCATCTCTGATTCCGCACATCCGATTCCCTGCCTCTGATACCCCGACTCTGATTCCCCACCTCTGATTCCCCAGCTCTGATTCCCCGCCTCTGATTCCCCAACTCTGATTCCCCGCCTCTGATTCCCCAGCTCTGATTCCCCGCCTCTGATTCCCCGTGTTTGATCCCCTGCCTCTGATTCCCCATCTCTGATTCCCCATCTCTGATTCACCGCCTTTGATTCGCCACCTCTGATTCCCCATATCTGATTCCTCGCCACTGTTTCCCCGCCTCTGATTCCCCGCCTCTGATTCCCCATATCTCATTCCCCGCCTCTGATTCCCCATCTCTGATTCCCGGACTCTGATTCCCCACCTCTGATTCCCGACCTCTTATTCCCGGCATCTGATTCCGGCCTGTGATTCCCGGCCTCTGATTCCCTGCTTCTGATTCTGATTCCCTGCCTCTGATTCCCCATTTCTGATTCCGCACATCTAATTCCCTGCCTCTGATTCCCCACCTCTGATTCCCCATATCTGAATCCCCGCCTCTGTTTCCCCGTCTCTGATTCCCCGCCTCTGTTTCCCCATATCTAAGTCCCCACCTCTGATTCCCCAACTTTGATTCCCCACCTCTGATTCCCCAGCTCTGATTCCCCGCCTCTGATTCCCCACCTCTGATTCCCCATATCTGATTCCCAGCCTCTGTTTCCCCGCCTCTGATTCCCCGCCTCTGTTTCCCCATATCTGATTCCCGGCCTCTGATTCCCCGCCTCTGATTCCCCGCTTCTGATTCCCTGCCTCTGATTCCCCATCTCCGATTCCGCACATCTGATTCCCTGCCTCTCATTCCCCGCCACTGATTCCCCGCCACTGATTCCCTGCCTCTGATTCCCAACATCTGATTCCCCACCTCTGATTCCCAGTGTTTGATTCCCCGCCTCTGTTTCCCCGCCTCTGATTCCCCGCCTCTGATTCCCCAACTCTAATTCCCCGCCTCTGATTCCCCATATCTGATTCCCCGCCTCTGTTTCCCCGCCTCTGATTCCCCGCCCCTGTTTCCCCATATCTGATTCCCTGCCTCTGATTCCCCAACTTTGATTCCCAGCCTCTGATTCCCCAGCTCTGATTCCCCGCCTCTGATTCCCCGCATCTGATTCCCTGCATCTGATTCCAAGCCTCTGATTCCCTGCCTCTGATTCCCAACCTCTGATTCCCCACCTCTAATTCCCCATATCTGATTCCCAGCCTCTGTTTCCCCGCCTCTGATTCCCCGCCTCTGTTTCCCCATATCTGATTCCCGGCCTCTGATACCCCGCCTCTGATTCCCCGCCTCTGATTCCCTGCCTCTGATTCCCCATCTCCGATTCCGCACATCTGATTCCCTGCCTCTGATTCCCCGCCTCTGATTCCCCGCCTCTGATTCCCTGCCTCTGATTTCCAACCTCTGATTCCCCACCTCTGATTCCCCGTGTTTGATTCCCCGCCTATGTTTCCCCGCCTCTGATTCCCCGCCTCTGTTTCCCAATATCTAAGTCCCCGCCTCTGATTCCCCAACTCTAATTCCCCACCTCTGATTCCCCAGCTCTGATTCCCCGCCTCTGATTCCCTGCATCTGATTCCCTGCATCTGATTCCAAGCCTCTGATTCCCTGCCTCTGATTCCCAACCTCTGAGTCCCCACCTCTGATTCCCCATATCTGATTCCCAGCATCTGTTTCCCCGCCTCTGATTCCCCGCCTCTGTTTCCCCATATCTGATTCCCGGCCTCTGGTTCCCCGCCTCTGATTCCCCGCCTCTGATTCCCTGCCTCTGATTCCCCATCTCCGATTCCGCACATCTGATTCGCTGCCTCTGATGCCCCGCCTCTGATTTCCCGCCTCTGATTCCCTGCCTCTGATTCCCAACCTCTGATTCCCCACCTCTGATTCCCCGTGTTTGATTCCCCGCCTCTGTATCCCTGCCTCTGATTCCCCGCCTCTGATTCCCCAACGCTAATTCCCCGCCTCTGATTCCCCATATCTGATTCCCCGCCTCTGTTTCCCCGCCTCTGATTCCCCGCCCCTGTTTCCCCATATCTGATTCCCTGCCTCTGATTCCCCAACTTTGATTCCCAGCCTCTGATTCCCCAGCTCTCATTCCCCGCCTCTGATTCCCCGCATCTGATTCACTGCATCTGATTCCAAGCCTCTGATTCCCTGCCTCTGATTCCCAACCTCTGATTCCCCACCTCTGATTCCCCATATCTGATTCCCAGCCTCTGTTTCCCCGCCTCTGATTCCCCGCCTCTGTTTCCCCATATCTGATTCCCGGCCTCTGATTCCCCACATCTGATTCCCCGCCTCTGATTCCCTGCCTCTGATTCCCCATCTCCGATTCCGCACATCTGATTCCCTGCCTCTCATTCCCCGCCTCTGATTCCCCGCCACTGATTCCCTGCCTCTGATTCCCAACCTCTGATTCCCCACCTCTGATTCCCAGTGTTTGATTCCCCGCCTCTGTTTCCCCGCCTCTGATTCCCCGCCTCTGATTCCCCAACTCTAATTCCCCGCCTCTGATTCCCCATATCTGATTCCCCGCCTCTGTTTCCCCGCCTCTGATTCCCCGCCCCTGTTTCCCCATATCTGATTCCATGCCTCTGATTCCCCAACTTTGATTCCCAGCCTCTGATTCCCCAGCTCTGATTCCCCGCCTCTGATTCCCTGCATCTGATTCCCTGCATCTGATTCCAAGCCTCTGATTCCCTGCCTCTGATTCCCAACCTCTGATTCCCCACCTCTAATTCCCCATATCTGATTCCCAGCCTCTGTTTCCCCGCCTCTGATTCCCCGCCTCTGTTTCCCCATATCTGATTCCCGGCCTCTGATACCCCGCCTCTGATTCCCCGCCTCTGATTCCCTGCCTCTGATTCCCCATCTCCGATTCCGCACATCTGATTCCCTGCCTCTGATTCCCCGCCTCTGATTCCCCGCCTCTGATTCCCTGCCTCTGATTTCCAACCTCTGTTTCCCCGCCTCTGATTCCCCGCCTCTGTTTCCCCATATCTGATTCCCGGCCTCTGGTTCCCCGCCTCTGATTCCCCGCCTCTGATTCCCTGCCTCTGATTCCCCATCTCCGATTCCGCACATCTGATTCGCTGCCTCTGATGCCCCGCCTCTGATTTCCCGCCTCTGATTCCCTGCCTCTGATTCCCAACCTCTGATTCCCCACCTCTGATTCCCCGTGTTTGATTCCCCGCCTCTGTATCCCCGCCTCTGATTCCCCGCCTCTGATTCCCCAACGCTAATTCCCCGCCTCTGATTCCCCATATCTGATTCCCCGCCTCTGTTTCCCCGCCTCTGATTCCCCGCCCCTGTTTCCCCATATCTGATTCCCTGCCTCTGATTCCCCAACTTTGATTCCCAGCCTCTGATTCCCCAGCTCTCATTCCCCGCCTCTGATTCCCCGCATCTGATTCACTGCATCTGATTCCAAGCCTCTGATTCCCTGCCTCTGATTCCCAACCTCTGATTCCCCACCTCTGATTCCCCATATCTGATTCCCAGCCTCTGTTTCCCCGCCTCTGATTCCCCGCCTCTGTTTCCCCATATCAGATTCCCGGCCTCTGATTCCCCGCATCTGATTCCCCGCCTCTGATTCCCTGACTCTGATTCCCCGCCTCTGTTTCCCCATATCTAATTCCCCACCTCTGATGCCCCAACTCTGATTCCCCGCCTCTGATTCCACAGCTCTGATTCCCCGCCTCTGATTCCCCACATCCGATTCCCCATATCTGATTCCCCGCCTCTGTTTCCCAGCCCCTGATTTCCCGCCTCTGTTTCCGCATATCTGATTCCCCGCCTCTGATTCCCAACTATGATTCCCCGCCTCTTATTCCCCAGCTCTGATTCCCTGCCTCTGATTCCCCGCGTTCTATTCCCTGCCTCTGATTCCCCGCCTGTGATTCCCCATCTCTGATTCACCACCTCTGATTCCCCACCACTGATTCCCCCTATCTAATTCCCCACCTCTGTTTGCCCGCCTCTGATTCCCCGCCTCTGTTTCCCCATATCTGATTCCCCGCCTCTGAATCCCCAACTCTGATTCCCTGCCTCTGATTCCCCAGCTTCATTCCCCGCCTTTGATTCCCCCCGTCTGATTCCCAGCCTCTGAATCCCCGTGTCTGATAACCTGCCTCTGATTCCCCGCCTCTGATTCCCCATCTCAGATTCACCGCCTCTGATTCCCCACCTCTGATTCCCCATCTCTGATTCCGCACATCCGATTCCCTGCCTCTGATTCCCCGACTCTGATTCCCCACCTCTGATTCCCCAGCTCTGATTCCCCGCCTCTGATTCCCCAACTCTGATTCCCCGCCTCTGATTCCCCAGCTCTGATTCCCCGCCTCTGATTCCCCGTGTTTGATCCCCTGCCTCTGATTCCCCATCTCTGATTCCCCATCTCTGATTCACCGCCTTTGATTCGCCACCTCTGATTCCCCATATCTGATTCCTCGCCACTGTTTCCCCGCCTCTGATGCCCCGCCTCTGATTCCCCATATCTCATTCCCCGCCTCTGATTCCCCATCTCTGATTCCCGGACTCTGATTCCCCACCTCTGATTCCCGACCTCTTATTCCCGGCATCTGATTCCGGCCTGTGATTCCCGGCCTCTGATTCCCTGCTTCTGATTCTGATTCCCTGCCTCTGATTCCCCATTTCTGATTCCGCACATCTAATTCCCTGCCTCTGATTCCCCACCTCTGATTCCCCATATCTGAATCCCCGCCTCTGTTTCCCCGTCTCTGATTCCCCGCCTCTGTTTCCCCATATCTAAGTCCCCGCCTCTGATTCCCCAACTTTGATTCCCCACCTCTGATTCCCCAGCTCTGATTCCCCGCCTCTGATTCCCCACCTCTGATTCCCCATATCTGATTCCCAGCCTCTGTTTCCCCGCCTCTGATTCCCCGCCTCTGTTTCCCCATATCTGATTCCCGGCCTCTGATTCCCCGCCTCTGATTCCCCGCTTCTGATTCCCTGCCTCTGATTCCCCATCTCCGATTCCGCACATCTGATTCCCTGCCTCTCATTCCCCGCCTCTGATTCCCCGCCACTGATTCCCTGCCTCTGATTCCCAACCTCTGATTCCCCACCTCTGATTCCCAGTGTTTGATTCCCCGCCTCTGTTTCCCCGCCTCTGATTCCCCGCCTCTGATTCCCCAACTCTAATTCCCCGCCTCTGATTCCCCATATCTGATTCCCCGCCTCTGTTTCCCCGCCTCTGATTCCCCGCCCCTGTTTCCCCATATCTGATTCCCTGCCTCTGATTCCCCAACCTTGATTCCCAGCCTCTGATTCCCCAGCTCTGATTCCCCGCCTCTGATTCCCCGCATCTGATTCCCTGCATCTGATTCCAAGCCTCTGATTCCCTGCCTCTGATTCCCAACCTCTGATTCCCCACCTCTAATTCCCCATATCTGATTCCCAGCCTCTGTTTCCCCGCCTCTGATTCCCTGCCTCTGTTTCCCCATATCTGATTCCCGGCCTCTGATACCCCGCCTCTGATTCCCCGCCTCTGATTCCCTGCCTCTGATTCCCCATCTCCGATTCCGCACATCTGATTCCCTGCCTCTGATTCCCCGCCTCTGATTCCCCGCCTCTGATTCCCTGCCTCTGATTTCCAACCTCTGATTCCCCACCTCTGATTCCCCGTGTTTGATTCCCCGCCTATGTTTCCCCGCCTCTGATTCCCCGCCTCTGTTTCCCAATATCTAAGTCCCCGCCTCTGATTCCCCAACTCTAATTCCCCACCTCTGATTCCCCAGCTCTGATTCCCCGCCTCTGATTCCCTGCATCTGATTCCCTGCATCTGATTCCAAGCCTCTGATTCCCTGCCTCTGATTCCCAACCTCTGAGTCCCCACCTCTGATTCCCCATATCTGATTCCCAGCATCTGTTTCCCCGCCTCAGATTCCCCGCCTCTGTTTCCCCATATCTGATTCCCGGCCTCTGGTTCCCCGCCTCTGATTCCCCGCCTCTGATTCCCTGCCTTTGATTCCCCATCTCCGATTCCGCACATCTGATTCGCTGCCTCTGATGCCCCGCCTCTGATTTCCCGCCTCTGATTCCCTGCCTCTGATTCCCAACCTCTGATTCCCCACCTCTGATTCCCCGTGTTTGATTCCCCGCCTCTGTATCCCTGCCTCTGATTCCCCGCCTCTGATTCCCCAATGCTAATTCCCCGCCTCTGATTCCCCATATCTGATTCCCCGCCTCTGTTTCCCCGCCTCTGATTCCCCGCCCCTGTTTCCCCATATCTGATTCCCTGCCTCTGATTCCCCAACTTTGATTCCCAGCCTCTGATTCCCCAGCTCTCATTCCCCGCCTCTGATTCCCCGCATCTGATTCACTGCATCTGATTCCAAGCCTCTGATTCCCTGCCTCTGATTCCCAACCTCTGATTCCCCACCTCTGATTCCCCATATCTGATTCCCAGCCTCTGTTTCCCCGCCTCTGATTCCCCGCCTCTGTTTCCCCATATCTGATTCCCGGCCTCTGATTCCCCACATCTGATTCCCCGCCTCTGATTCCCTGCCTCTGATTCCCCATCTCCGATTCCGCACATCTGATTCCCTGCCTCTCATTCCCCGCCTCTGATTCCCCGCCACTGATTCCCTGCCTCTGATTCCCAACCTCTGATTCCCCACCTCTGATTCCCAGTGTTTGATTCCCCGCCTCTGTTTCCCCGCCTCTGATTCCCCGCCTCTGATTCCCCAACTCTAATTCCCCGCCTCTGATTCCCCATATCTGATTCCCCGCCTCTGTTTCCCCGCCTCTGATTCCCCGCCCCTGTTTCCCCATATCTGATTCCATGCCTCTGATTCCCCAACTTTGATTCCCAGCCTCTGATTCCCCAGCTCTGATTCCCCGCCTCTGATTCCCTGCATCTGATTCCCTGCATCTGATTCCAAGCCTCTGATTCCCTGCCTCTGATTCCCAACCTCTGATTCCCCACCTCTAATTCCCCATATCTGATTCCCAGCCTCTGTTTCCCCGCCTCTGATTCCCCGCCTCTGTTTCCCCATATCTGATTCCCGGCCTCTGATACCCCGCCTCTGATTCCCCGCCTCTGATTCCCTGCCTCTGATTCCCCATCTCCGATTCCGCACATCTGATTCCCTGCCTCTGATTCCCCGCCTCTGATTCCCCGCCTCTGATTCCCTGCCTCTGATTTCCAACCTCTGTTTCCCCGCCTCTGATTCCCCGCCTCTGTTTCCCCATATCTGATTCCCGGCCTCTGGTTCCCCGCCTCTGATTCCCCGCCTCTGATTCCCTGCCTCTGATTCCCCATCTCCGATTCCGCACATCTGATTCGCTGCCTCTGATGCCCCGCCTCTGATTTCCCGCCTCTGATTCCCTGCCTCTGATTCCCAACCTCTGATTCCCCACCTCTGATTCCCCGTGTTTGATTCCCCGCCTCTGTATCCCCGCCTCTGATTCCCCGCCTCTGATTCCCCAACGCTAATTCCCCGCCTCTGATTCCCCATATCTGATTCCCCGCCTCTGTTTCCCCGCCTCTGATTCCCCGCCCCTGTTTCCCCATATCTGATTCCCTGCCTCTGATTCCCCAACTTTGATTCCCAGCCTCTGATTCCCCAGCTCTCATTCCCCGCCTCTGATTCCCCGCATCTGATTCACTGCATCTGATTCCAAGCCTCTGATTCCCTGCCTCTGATTCCCAACCTCTGATTCCCCACCTCTGATTCCCCATATCTGATTCCCAGCCTCTGTTTCCCCGCCTCTGATTCCCCGCCTCTGTTTCCCCATATCAGATTCCCGGCCTCTGATTCCCCGCATCTGATTCCCCGCCTCTGATTCCCTGACTCTGATTCCCCGCCTCTGTTTCCCCATATCTAATTCCCCACCTCTGATGCCCCAACTCTGATTCCCCGCCTCTGATTCCACAGCTCTGATTCCCCGCCTCTGATTCCCCACATCCGATTCCCCATATCTGATTCCCCGCCTCTGTTTCCCAGCCCCTGATTCCCCGCCTCTGTTTCCGCATATCTGATTCCCCGCCTCTGATTCCCAACTATGATTCCCCGCCTCTTATTCCCCAGCTCTGATTCCCTGCCTCTGATTCCCCGCGTTCTATTCCCTGCCTCTGATTCCCCGCCTGTGATTCCCCATCTCTGATTCACCACCTCTGATTCCCCACCACTGATTCCCCCTATCTAATTCCCCACCTCTGTTTGCCCGCCTCTGATTCCCCGCCTCTGTTTCCCCATATCTGATTCCCCGCCTCTGAATCCCCAACTCTGATTCCCTGCCTCTGATTCCCCAGCTTCATTCCCCGCCTTTGATTCCCCCCGTCTGATTCCCAGCCTCTGAATCCCCGTGTCTGATAACCTGCCTCTGATTCCCCGCCTCTGATTCCCCATCTCAGATTCACCGCCTCTGATTCCCCACCTCTGATTCCCCATCTCTGATTCCGCACATCCGATTCCCTGCCTCTGATTCCCCGACTCTGATTCCCCACCTCTGATTCCCCAGCTCTGATTCCCCGCCTCTGATTCCCCAACTCTGATTCCCCGCCTCTGATTCCCCAGCTCTGATTCCCCGCCTCTGATTCCCCGTGTTTGATCCCCTGCCTCTGATTCCCCATCTCTGATTCCCCATCTCTGATTCACCGCCTTTGATTCGCCACCTCTGATTCCCCATATCTGATTCCTCGCCACTGTTTCCCCGCCTCTGATGCCCCGCCTCTGATTCCCCATATCTCATTCCCCGCCTCTGATTCCCCATCTCTGATTCCCGGACTCTGATTCCCCACCTCTGATTCCCGACCTCTTATTCCCGGCATCTGATTCCGGCCTGTGATTCCCGGCCTCTGATTCCCTGCTTCTGATTCTGATTCCCTGCCTCTGATTCCCCATTTCTGATTCCGCACATCTAATTCCCTGCCTCTGATTCCCCACCTCTGATTCCCCATATCTGAATCCCGCCTCTGTTTCCCCGTCTCTGATTCCCCGCCTCTGTTTCCCCATATCTAAGTCCCCGCCTCTGATTCCCCAACTTTGATTCCCCACCTCTGATTCCCCAGCTCTGATTCCCCGCCTCTGATTCCCCACCTCTGATTCCCCATATCTGATTCCCAGCCTCTGTTTCCCCGCCTCTGATTCCCCGCCTCTGTTTCCCCATATCTGATTCCCGGCCTCTGATTCCCCGCCTCTGATTCCCCGCTTCTGATTCCCTGCCTCTGATTCCCCATCTCCGATTCCGCACATCTGATTCCCTGCCTCTCATTCCCCGCCTCTGATTCCCCGCCACTGATTCCCTGCCTCTGATTCCCAACCTCTGATTCCCCACCTCTGATTCCCAGTGTTTGATTCCCCGCCTCTGTTTCCCCGCCTCTGATTCCCCGCCTCTGATTCCCCAACTCTAATTCCCCGCCTCTGATTCCCCATATCTGATTCCCCGCCTCTGTTTCCCCGCCTCTGATTCCCCGCCCCTGTTTCCCCATATCTGATTCCCTGCCTCTGATTCCCCAACCTTGATTCCGAGCCTCTGATTCCCCAGCTCTGATTCCCCGCCTCTGATTCCCCGCATCTGATTCCCTGCATCTGATTCCAAGCCTCTGATTCCCTGCCTCTGATTCCCAACCTCTGATTCCCCACCTCTAATTCCCCATATCTGATTCCCAGCCTCTGTTTCCCCGCCTCTGATTCCCTGCCTCTGTTTCCCCATATCTGATTCCCGGCCTCTGATACCCCGCCTCTGATTCCCCGCCTCTGATTCCCTGCCTCTGATTCCCCATCTCCGATTCCGCACATCTGATTCCCTGCCT
Organism: Narcine bancroftii; assembly: GCF_036971445.1. Classification (NCBI taxonomy): domain Eukaryota; kingdom Metazoa; phylum Chordata; class Chondrichthyes; order Torpediniformes; family Narcinidae; genus Narcine; species Narcine bancroftii. Next base: position 111,985,512 of record NC_091475.1, read on the forward strand.
CTGATTCCCCGCCTCTGATTCCCCGCCTCTGATTCCCTGCCTCTGATTTCCAACCTCTGATTCCCCACCTCTGATTCCCCGTGTTTGATTCCCCGCCTATGTTTCCCCGCCTCTGATTCCCCGCCTCTGTTTCCCAATATCTAAGTCCCCGCCTCTGATTCCCCAACTCTAATTCCCCACCTCTGATTCCCCAGCTCTGATTCCCCGCCTCTGATTCCCTGCATCTGATTCCCTGCATCTGATTCCAAGCCTCTGATTCCCTGCCTCTGATTCCCAACCTCTGAGTCCCCACCTCTGATTCCCCATATCTGATTCCCAGCATCTGTTTCCCCGCCTCAGATTCCCCGCCTCTGTTTCCCCATATCTGATTCCCGGCCTCTGGTTCCCCGCCTCTGATTCCCCGCCTCTGATTCCCTGCCTTTGATTCCCCATCTCCGATTCCGCACATCTGATTCGCTGCCTCTGATGCCCCGCCTCTGATTTCCCGCCTCTGATTCCCTGCCTCTGATTCCCAACCTCTGATTCCCCACCTCTGATTCCCCGTGTTTGATTCCCCGCCTCTGTATCCCCGCCTCTGATTCCCCGCCTCTGATTCCCCAACGCTAATTCCCCGCCTCTGATTCCCCATATCTGATTCCCCGCCTCTGTTTCCCCGCCTCTGATTCCCCGCCCCTGTTTCCCCATATCTGATTCCCTGCCTCTGATTCCCCAACTTTGATTCCCAGCCTCTGATTCCCCAGCTCTCATTCCCCGCCTCTGATTCCCCGCATCTGATTCCCTGCATCTGATTCCAAGCCTCTGATTCCCTGCCTCTGATTCCCAACCTCTGATTCCCCACCTCTGATTCCCCATATCTGATTCCCAGCCTCTGTTTCCCCGCCTCTGATTCCCCGCCTCTGTTTCCCCATATCTGATTCCCGGCCTCTGATTCCCCGCATCTGATTCCCCGCCTCTGATTCCCTTCCTCTGATTCCTCATCTCCGATTCCGCACATCTGATTCCCTGCCTCTGATTCCCCGCCTCTGATTCCCCGCCTCTGATTCCCTGCCTCTGATTCCCAACCTCTGATTCCCCACCTCTGATTCCCCGTGTTTGATTACCCGCCTCTGTTTCCCCGCCTCTGATTCCCCGCCTCTGATTCCCCAACTCTAATTCCCCGCCTCTGATTCCCCATATCTGATTCCCTGCCTATGTTTCCCCGCCTCTTATTCCCCGCCCCTGTTTCCCCATATCTGATTCCCTGCCTCTGATTCCCCAACTTTGATTCCCAGCCTCTGATTCCCCAGCTCTGATTCCCCGCCTCTGATTCCCCGTGTTTGATTCCCTGCCTCTGATTCCCCGCCTCTGATTCCCCATCTCTGATTCACCGCCTTTGATTCGCCACCTCTGATTCCCCATATCTGACTCCCCACCTCTGTTTCCCCGCCTCTGATTCCCCGCCTCTGATTCTCCATATCTCATTACCCGCCTCTGACTCCCCATCTCTGATTCCCGTACTCTGATTCCCCACCTCTGATTCCCGGCCTCTTATTCCCAGCATCTGATTCCAGGCCTCTGATTCCCGGCCTCTGACTCCCCGCTTCTGATTCTGATTCCCTGCCTCTGATTCCCCGCCTCTGATTCCGCACATCTGATTCCCCGTCTCTGTTTCCCCATATCTAATTCCCCACCTCTGATGCCCCAACTCTGATTCCCCGCCTCTGATTCCCCAGCTCTGATTCCCCGCCTCTGATTCTCCACATCCGATTCCCAATATCTGATTCCCCGCCTTTGTTTCCCCGCCCCTGATTCCTCGCCTCTGTTTCCCCATATCTGATTCCCCGCCTCCGATTCCCAACTATGATTCCCCGCCTCTTATTCCCCAGCTCTGATTCCCTTCCTCTGATTCCCCGCGTTCTATTCCCTGCCTCTGATTCCCCGCCTGTGATTCCCCATCTCTGATTCACCACCTCTGATTCCCCACCACTGATTCCCCATATCTAATTCCCCGCCTCTGTTTGCCCGCCTCTGATTCCCCGCCTCTGTTTCCCCATATCTGATTCCCCGCCTCTGAATCCCCAACTCTGATTCCCTGCCTCTGATTCCCCAGCTTCATTCCCCGCCTTTGATTCCCCCCGTCTGATTCCCAGCCTCTGAATCCCCGTGTCTGATAACCTGCCTCTGATTCCCCGCCTCTGATTCCCCATCTCAGATTCACCGCCTCTGATTCCCCACCTCTGATTCCCCATCTCTGATTCCGCACATCCGATTCCCTGCCTCTGATTCCCCGACTCTGATTCCCCACCTCTGATTCCCCAGCTCTGATTCCCCGCCTCTGATTCCCCAACTCTGATTCCCCGCCTCTGATTCCCCAGCTCTGATTCCCCGCCTCTGATTCCCCGTGTTTGATCCCCTGCCTCTGATTCCCCAGCTCTGATTCCCCAGCTCTGATTCACCGCCTTGGATTCGCCACCTCTGATTCCCCATATCTGATTCCTCGCCACTGTTTCCCCGCCTCTGATTCCGCGCCTCTGATTCCCCATATCTCATTCCCCGCCTCTGATTCCCCATCTCTAATTCCCGGACTCTGATTCCCCACCTCTGATTCCCGACCTCTTATTCCCGGCATCTGATTCCGGCCTCTGATTCCCGGCCTCTGATTCCCTGCTTCTGATTCTGATTCCCTGCCTCTGATTCCCCATTTCTGATTCCGCACATCTAATTCCCTGCCTCTGATTCCCCACCTCTGATTCCCCATATCTGAATCCCCGCCTCTGTTTCCCCGTCTCTGATTCCCCGCCTCTGTTTCCCCATATCTAAGTCCCCGCCTCTGATTCCCCAACTTTGATTCCCCACCTCTGATTCCCCAGCTCTGATTCCCCGCCTCTGATTCCCCACCTCTGATTCCCCATACATGATTCCCAGCCTCTGTTTCCCCGCCTCTGATTCCCCACTTCTGTTTCCCCATATCTGATTCCCGGCCTCTGATTCCCTGCCTCTGATTCCCCGCCTCTGATTCCCTGCCTCTGATTCCCCATCTCCGATTCCGCACATCTGATTCCCTGCCTCTCATTCCCCGCCTCTGATTCCCCGCCTCTGATTCCCTGCCTCTGATTCCCAACCTCTGATTCCCCACCTCTGATTCCCCGTGTTTGATTCCCCGCCTCTGTTTCCCCGCCTCTCATTCCCCGCCTCTGATTCCCCAACCCTAATTCCCCGCCTCTGATTCCCCATATCTGATTCCCCGCCTCTGTTTCCCCGCCTCTGATTCCCCGCCCCTGTTTCCCCATATCTGATTCCCTGCCTCTGATTCCCCAACTTTGATTCCCAGACTCTGATTCCCCAGCTCTGATTCCCCGCCTCTGATTCCCCGCATCTGATTCCCTGCATCTGATTCCAAGCCTCTGATTCCCTGCCTCTGATTCCCAACCTCTGATTCCCCACCTCTGATTCCCCATATCTGATTCCCAGCCTCTGTTTCCCCGCCTCTGATTCCCCGCCTCTGTTTCCCCATATCTGATTCCCGGCCTCTGATTCCCCGCCTCTGATTCCCCGCCTCTGATTCCCTGCCTCTGATTCCCCATCTCCGATTCCGCACATCTGATTCCCTGCCTCTGATTCCCCGCCTCTGATTCCCCGCCGCTGATTCCCTGCCTCTGATTTCCAACCTCTGATTCCCCACCTATGATTCCCCGTGTTTGATTCCCCGCCTCTGTTTCCCCGCCACTGATTCCCCGCCTCTGATTCCCCAACTCTAATTCCCCGCCTCTGATTCCCCATATCTGATTCCCCGCCTCTGTTTCCCCGCCTCTGATTACCCGCCCCTGTTTCCCCATATCTGATTCCCTGACTCTGATTCCCCAACTTTGATTCCCAGCCTCTGATTCCCCAGCTCTGATTCCCCGCCTCTGATTCCACGTGTTTGATTCCCTGCCTCTGATTCCCCGCCTCTGATTAACCATCTCTGATTCACCGCCTTTGATTCGCCACCTCTGATTCCCCATATCTGATTCCCCACCTCTGTTTCCCCGCCTCTGATTCCCCGCCTCTGATTCTCCATATCTCATTCCCCGCCTCTGACTCCCCATCTCTGATTCCCGGACTCTGATTCCCCACCTCTGATTCCCGGCCTCTTATTCCCAGCATCTGATTCCAGGCCTCTGATTCCCGGCCTCTGACTCCCCGCTTCTGATTCTGATTCCCTGCCTCTGATTCCCCATCTCTGATTCCGCACATCTGATTACCTGCCTCTGATTCCCCACCTCTGATTCCCCATATCTGATTCCCCGCCTCTGTTTCCACGCCTCTGATTCCCCGCCTCTGTTTCCCCATATCTAATTCCCCACCTCTGATGCCCCAACTCTGATTCCCCGCCTCTGATTCCCCAGCTCTGATTCCCCGCCTCTGATTCCCTGCATCCGATTCCCCATATCTGATTCCCCGCCTCTGTTTCCCTGCCCCTGATTCCCCGCCTCTGAATCCCCGCGTCTGATTCCCTGCCTCTGCTTCCCCGCCTCTGATTCTCCAACTCTGATTCCCCACCTCTGATTCCCCGTGTTTGATTCCCTGCCTCTGATTCCCGGCCTCTGATTCCCCATATCTGATTCCCCGCCTCTGATTCCCAACTATGATTCCCCGCCTCTTATTCCCCAGCTCTGATTCCCTGCCTCTGATTCCCCATCTCCGATTCCGCACATCTGATTCCCTGCCTCTGATTCCCAGCCTCTGATTCCCTGCCTCTGATTCCCCATCTCCGATTCCGCACATCTGATTCCCTGCCTCTGATTCCCCGCCTCTGATTCCCCGCCTCTGATTCCCTGCATCTGATTCCCAACCTCTGATTCCCCACCTCTGATTCCCCGTGTTTGATTCCCCTCCTCTGTTTCCCCGCCTCTGATTCCCCGCCTCCGATTCCCCAACTCTAATTCCCCGCCTCTGATTCCCCATATCTGATTCCCTGCCTCTGTTTCCCCGCCTCTGATTCCCCGCCCCTGTTTCCCCATATCTGATTCCCTGCCTCTGATTCCCCAACTTTGATTCCCAGCCTCTGATTCCCCAGCTCTGATTCCCCGCCTCTGATTCCCCGTGTTTGATTCCCTGCCTCTGATTCCCCGCCTCTGATTCCCCATCTCTGATTCACCGCCTTTGATTCGCCACCTCTGATTCCCCATATCTGATTCCCCACCTCTGTTTCCCCGCCTCTGATTCCCCGCCTCTGATTCTCCATATCTCATTCCCCGCCTCTGACTCCCCATCTCTGATTCCCGGACTCTGATTCCCCACCTCTGATTCCCGGCCTCTTATTCCCAGCATCTGATTCCAGGCCTCTGATTCCCGTCCTCTGACTCCCCGCTTCTGATTCTGATTCCCTGCCTCTGATTCCCCATCTCTGATTCCGCACATCTGATTACCTGCCTCTGATTCCCCACCTCTGATTCCCCATATCTGATTCCCCGCCTCTGTTTCCACGCCTCTGATTCCCCGCCTCTGTTTCCCCTAATCTAATTCCCCACCTCTGATGCCCCAACTCTGATTCCCCACCTCTGATTCCACAGCTCTGATTCCCCGCCTCTGATTCCCCACATCCGATTCCCCATATCTGATTCCCCGCCTCTGTTTCCCCGCCCCTGATTCCCCGCCTCTGTTTCCCCATATCTGATTCCCTGCCTCTGATTCCCAACTATGATTCCCCGCCTCTTATTCCCCAGCTCTGATTCCCTGCCTCAGATTCCCCGCGTTCTATTCCCTGCCTCTGATTCCCCGCCTGTGATTCCCCATCTCTGATTCACCACCTCTGATTCCCCACCACTGATTCCCCATATCTAATTCCCCGCCTCTGTTTGCCCGCCTCTGATTCCCCGCCTCTGTTTCCCCATATCTGATTCCCCGCCTTTGAATCCCCAACACTGATTCCCTGCCTCTGATTCCCCAGCTTCATTCCCCGCCTTTGATTCCCCCCGTCTGATTCCCAGCCTCTGAATCCCCGTGTCTGAAAACCTGCCTCTGATTCCCCGCCTCTGATTCCCCATCTCAGATTCACCGCCTCTGATTCCCCACCTCTGATTCCCCATCTCTGATTCCGCACATCCGATTCCCTGCCTCTGATTCCCCGACTCTGATTCCCCACCTCTGATTCCCCAGCTCTGATTCCCCGCCTCTGATTCCCCAACTCTGATTCCCCAGCTCTGATTCCCCAGCTGTGATTCCCTGCCTCTGATTCCCCGTGTTTGATCCCCTGCCTCTGATTCCCCAGCTCTGATTCCCCATCTCTGATTCACCGCCTTTGATTCGCCACCTCTGATTCCCCATATCTGATTCCTCGCCACTGTTTCCCCGCCTCTGATTCCCCGCCTCTGATTCCCCATATCTCATTCCCCGCCTCTGATTCCCCATCTCTGATTCCCGGACTCTGATTCCCCACCTCTGATTCCCCAGCTGTGATTCCCCGCCTCTGATTCCCCGTGTTTGATCCCCTGCCTCTGATTCCCCAGCTCTGATTCCCCATCTCTGATTCACCGCCTTTGATTCGCCACCTCTGATTCCCCATATCTGATTCCTCGCCACTGTTTCCCCGCCTCTGATTCCCCGCCTCTGATTCCCCATATCTCATTCCCCGCCTCTGATTCCCCATCTCTGATTCTCGGACTCTGATTCCCCACCTCTGATTCCTGACCTCTTATTCCCGGCATCTGATTCCGGCCTCTGATTCCCGGCCTCTGATTCCCTGCTTCTGATTCTGATTCCCTGCCTCTGATTCCCCATTTCTGATTCCGCACATCTAATTCCCTGCCTCTGATTCCCCACCTCTGATTCCCCATATCTGAATCCCCGCCTCTGTTTCCCCGTCTCTGATTCCCCGCCTCTGTTTCCCCATATCTAAGTCCCCGCCTCTGAGTCCCCAACTTTGATTCCCCACCTCTGATTCCCCAGCTCTGATTCCCCGCCTCTGATTCCCCACCTCTGATTCCCCATATCTGATTCCCAGCCTCTGTTTCCCCGCCTCTGATTCCCCAGACCTGTTTCCCCATATCTGATTCCCTGCCTCTGATTCCCCAACATTGATTCCCAGCCTCTGATTCCCCAGCTCTGATTCCCCGCCTCTGATTCCCCGTGTTTGATTCCCTGCCTCTGATTCCCCGCCTCTGATTCCCCATCTCTGATTCACCGCCTTTGATTCGCCACCTCTGATTCCCCATATCTGATTCCCCACCTCTGTTTCCCCGCCTCTGATTCCCTGCCTCTGATTCCCCGCCTCTGATTCTCCATATCTCATTCCCCGCCTCTGACTCCCCGCCTCTGATTAACCATCTCTGATTCACCGCCTTTGATTCGCCACCTCTGATTCCCCATATCTGATTCCCCACCTCTGTTTCCCCGCCTCTGATTCCCCGCCTCTGATTCTCCATATCTCATTCCCCGCCTCTGACTCCCCATCTCTGATTCCCGGACTCTGATTCCCCACCTCTAATTCCCGGCCTCTTATTCCCAGCATCTGATTCCAGGCCTCTGATTCCCGGCCTCTGACTCCCCGCTTCTGATTCTGATTCCCTGCCTCTGATTCCCCATCTCTGATTCCGCACATCTGATTACCTGCCTCTGATTCCCCACCTCTGATTCCCCATATCTGATTCCCCGCCTCTGTTTCCACGCCTCTGATTCCCCGCCTCTGTTTCCCCATATCTAATTCCCCACCTCTGATGCCCCAACTCTGATTCCCCGCCTCTGATTCCCCAGCTCTGATTCCCCGCCTCTGATTCCCTGCATCCGATTCCCCATATCTGATTCCCCGCCTCTGTTTCCCTGCCCCTGATTCCCCGCCTCTGAATCCCCGCGTCTGATTCCCTGCCTCTGCTTCCCCGCCTCTGATTCACCAACTCTGATTCCCCGCCTCTGATTCCCCGTGTTTGATTCCCTGCCTCTGATTCCCGGCCTCTGATTCCCCATATCTGATTCCCCGCCTCTGATTCCCAACTATGATTCCCCGCCTCTTATTCCCCAGCTCTGATTCCCTGCCTCTGATTCCCCATCTCCGATTCCGCACATCTGATTCCCTGCCTCTGATTCCCCGCCTCTGATTCCCCGCCTCTGATTCCCTGCATCTGATTCCCAACCTCTGATTCCCCACCTCTGATTCCCCGTGTTTGATTCCCCTCCTCTGTTTCCCCGCCTCTGATTCCCCGCCTCCGATTCCCCAACTCTAATTCCCCGCCTCTGATTCCCCATATCTGATTCCCTGCCTCTGTTTCCCCGCCTCTGATTCCCCGCCCCTGTTTCCCCATATCTGATTCCCTGCCTCTGATTCCCCAACTTTGATTCCCAGCCTCTGATTCCCCAGCTCTGATTCCCCGCCTCTGATTCCCCGTGTTTGATTCCCTGCCTCTGATTCCCCGCCTCTGATTCCCCATCTCTGATTCACCGCCTTTGATTCGCCACCTCTGATTCCCCATATCTGATTCCCCACCTCTGTTTCCCCGCCTCTGATTCCCCGCCTCTGATTCTCCATATCTCATTCCCCGCCTCTGACTCCCCATCTCTGATTCCCGGACTCTGATTCCCCACCTCTGATTCCCGGCCTCTTATTCCCAGCATCTGATTCCAGGCCTCTGATTCCCGTCCTCTGACTCCCCGCTTCTGATTCTGATTCCCTGCCTCTGATTCCCCATCTCTGATTCCGCACATCTGATTACCTGCCTCTGATTCCCCACCTCTGATTCCCCATATCTGATTCCCCGCCTCTGTTTCCACGCCTCTGATTCCCCGCCTCTGTTTCCCCATATCTAATTCCCCACCTCTGATGCCCCAACTCTGATTCCCCACCTCTGATTCCACAGCTCGGATTCCCCGCCTCTGATTCCCCACATCCGATTCCCCATATCTGATTCCCCGCCTCTGTTTCCCCGCCCCTGATTCCCCGCCTCTGTTTCCCCATATCTGATTCCCCGCCTCTGATTCCCAACTATGATTCCCCGCCTCTTATTCCCCAGCTCTGATTCCCTGCCTCAGATTCCCCGCGTTCTATTCCCTGCCTCTGATTCCCCGCCTGTGATTCCCCATCTCTGATTCACCACCTCTGATTCCCCACCACTGATTCCCCATATCTAATTCCCCGCCTCTGTTTGCCCGCCTCTGATTCCCCGCCTCTGTTTCCCCATATCTGATTCCCCGCCTTTGAATCCCCAACACTGATTCCCTGCCTCTGATTCCCCAGCTTCATTCCCCGCCTTTGATTCCCCCCGTCTGATTCCCAGCCTCTGAATCCCCGTGTCTGAAAACCTGCCTCTGATTCCCCGCCTCTGATTCCCCATCTCAGATTCACCGCCTCTGATTCCCCACCTCTGATTCCCCATCTCTGATTCCGCACATCCGATTCCCTGCCTCTGATTCCCCGACTCTGATTCCCCACCTCTGATTCCCCAGCTCTGATTCCCCGCCTCTGATTCCCCAACTCTGATTCCCCAGCTCTGATTCCCCAGCTGTGATTCCCTGCCTCTGATTCCCCGTGTTTGATCCCCTGCCTCTGATTCCCCAGCTCTGATTCCCCATCTCTGATTCACCGCCTTTGATTCGCCACCTCTGATTCCCCATATCTGATTCCTCGCCACTGTTTCCCCGCCTCTGATTCCCCGCCTCTGATTCCCCATATCTCATTCCCCGCCTCTGATTCCCCATCTCTGATTCCCGGACTCTGATTCCCCACCTCTGATTCCCCAGCTGTGATTCCCCGCCTCTGATTCCCCGTGTTTGATCCCCTGCCTCTGATTCCCCAGCTCTGATTCCCCATCTCTGATTCACCGCCTTTGATTCGCCACCTCTGATTCCCCATATCTGATTCCTCGCCACTGTTTCCCCGCCTCTGATTCCCCGCCTCTGATTCCCCATATCTCATTCCCCGCCTCTGATTCCCCATCTCTGATTCCCGGACTCTGATTCCCCACCTCTGATTCCTGACCTCTTATTCCCGGCATCTGATTCCGGCCTCTGATTCCCGGCCTCTGATTCCCTGCTTCTGATTCTGATTCCCTGCCTCTGATTCCCCATTTCTGATTCCGCACATCTAATTCCCTGCCTCTGATTCCCCACCTCTGATTCCCCATATCTGAATCCCCGCCTCTGTTTCCCCGTCTCTGATTCCCTGCCTCTGTTTCCCCATATCTAAGTCCCCGCCTCTGATTCCCCAACTTTGATTCCCCACCTCTGATTCCCCAGCTCTGATTCCCCGCCTCTGATTCCCCACCTCTGATTCCCCATATCTGATTCCCAGCCTCTGTTTCCCCGCCTCTGATTCCCCAGCCCTGTTTCCCCATATCTGATTCCCTGCCTCTGATTCCCCAACATTGATTCCCAGCCTCTGATTCCCCAGCTCTGATTCCCCGCCTCTGATTCCCCGTGTTTGATTCCCTGCCTCTGATTCCCCGCCTCTGATTCCCCATCTCTGATTCACCGCCTTTGATTCGCCACCTCTGATTCCCCATATCTGATTCCCCACCTCTGTTTCCCCGCCTCTGATTCCCTGCCTCTGATTCCCCGCCTCTGATTCTCCATATCTCATTCCCCGCCTCTGACTCCCCATCTCTGATTCCCGGACTCTGATACCCCACCTCTGATTCCCGGCATCTTATTCCCAGCATCTGATTCCAGGCCTCTGATTCCCGGCCTCTGACTCCCCGCTTCAGATTCTGATTCCCTGCCTCTGATTCCCCATCTCTGATTCCACACATCTGATTACCTGCCTCTGATTCCCCACCTCTGATTCAACATATCTGATTCCCCGCCTCTGTTTCCACGCCTCTGATTCCCCGCCTCTGTTTCCCCATATCTAATTCCCCACCTCTGATGCCCCAACTCTGATTCCCCGCCTCTGATTCCACAGCTCTGATTCCCCGCCTCTTATTCCCCACATCCGATTCCCCTTATCTGATTCCCCGCCTCTGTTTCCCAGCCCCTGATTCCCCGCCTCTGTTTCCGCATATCTGATTCCCCGCCTCTGATTCCCAACTATGATTCCCCGCCTCTTATTCCCCAGCTCTGATTCCCTGCCTCTGATTCCCCGCGTTCTATTCCCTGCCTCTGATTCCCCGCCTGTGATTCCCCATCTCTGATTCACCACCTCTGATTCCCCACCACTGATTCCCCCTATCTAATTCCCCACCTCTGTTTGCCCGCCTCTGATTCCCTGCCTCTGTTTCCCCATATCTAAGTCCCCGCCTCTGATTCCCCAACTTTGATTCCCCACCTCTGATTCCCCAGCTCTGATTCCCCGCCTCTGATTCCCCACCTCTGATTCCCCATATCTGATTCCCAGCCTCTGTTTCCCCGCCTCTGATTCCCCAGCCCTGTTTCCCCATATCTGATTCCCTGCCTCTGATTCCCCAACATTGATCCCAGCCTCTGATTCCCCAGCTCTGATTCCCCGCCTCTGATTCCCCGTGTTTGATTCCCAGCCTCTGAATCCCCGTGTCTGATAACCTGCCTCTGATTCCCCGCCTCTGATTCCCCATCTCAGATTCACCGCCTCTGATTCCCCACCTCTGATTCCCCATCTCTGATTCCGCACATCCAATTCCCTGCCTCTGATTCCCCGACTCTGATTCCCCACCTCTGATTCCCCAGCTCTGATTCCCCGCCTCTGATTCCCCAACTCTGATTCCCCGCCTCTGATTCCCCAGCTCTGATTCCCCGCCTCTGATTCCCCGTGTTTGATCCCCTGCCTCTGATTCCCCATCTCTGATTCCCCATCTCTGATTCACCGCCTTTGATTCGCCACCTCTGATTCCCCATATCTGATTCCTCGCCACTGTTTCCCCGCCTCTGATTCCCCGCCTCTGATTCCCCATATCTCATTCCCCGCCTCTGATTCCCCATCTCTGATTCCCGGACTCTGATTCCCCACCTCTGATTCCCGACCTCTTATTCCCGGCATCTGATTCCGGCCTGTGATTCCCGGCCTCAGATTCCCTGCTTCTGATTCTGATTCCCTGCCTCTGATTCCCCATTTCTGATTCCGCACATCTAATTCCCTGCCTCTGATTCCCCACCTCTGATTCCCCATATCTGAATCCCCGCCTCAGTTTCCCCGTCTCTGATTCCCCGCCTCTGTTTCCCCATATCTAAGTCCCCGCCTCTGATTCCCCAACTTTGATTCCCCACCTCTGATTCCCCAGCTCTGATTCCCCGCCTCTGATTCCCCTCCTCTGATTCCCCATATCTGATTCCCAGCCTCTGTTTCCCCGCCTCTGATTCCCCGCCTCTGTTTCCCCATATCTGATTCCCGGCCTCTGATTCCCCGCCTCTGATTCCCCGCTTCTGATTCCCTGCCTCTGATTCCCCATCTCCGATTCCGCACATCTGATTCCCTGCCTCTCATTCCCCGCCTCTGATTCCCCGCCACTGATTCCCTGCCTCTGATTCCCAACCTCTGATTCCCCACCTCTGATTCCCAGTGTTTGATTCCTCGCCTCTGTTTCCCCGCCTCTGATTCCCCGCCTCTGATTCCCCAACTCTAATTCCCCGCCTCTGATTCCCCATATCTGATTTCCCGCCTCTGTTTCCCCGCCTCTGATTCCCCGCCCCTGTTTCCCCATATCTGATTCCCTGCCTCTGATTCCCCAACTTTGATTCCCAGCCTCTGATTCCCCAGCTCTGATTCCCCGCCTCTGATTCCCCGCATCTGATTCCCTGCATCTGATTCCAAGCCTCTGATTCCCTGCCTCTGATTCCCAACCTCTGATTCCCCACCTCTAATTCCCCATATCTGATTCCCAGCCTCTGTTTCCCCGCCTCTGATTCCCCGCCTCTGTTTCCCCATATCTGATTCGCGGCCTCTCATACCCCGCCTCTGATTCCCCGCCTCTGATTCCCTGCCTCTGATTCCACATCTCCGATTCCGCACATCTGATTCCCTGCCTCTGATTCCCCGCCTCTGATTCCCCGCCTCTGATTCCCTGCCTCTGATTTCCAACCTCTGATTCCCCACCTCTGATTCCCCGTGTTTGATTCCCCGCCTATGTTTCCCCGCCTCTGATTCCCCGCCTCTGTTTCCCAATATCTAAGTCCCCGCCTCTGATTCCCCAACTCTAATTCCCCACCTCTGATTCCCCAGCTCTGATTCCCCGCCTCTGATTCCCTGCATCTGATTCCCTGCATCTGATTCCAAGCCTCTGATTCCCTGCCTCTGATTCCCAACCTCTGAGTCCCCACCTCTGATTCCCCATATCTGATTCCCAGCATCTGTTTCCCCGCCTCTGATTCCCCGCCTCTGTTTCCCCATATCTGATTCCCGGCCTCTGGTTCCCCGCCTCTGATTCCCCGCCTCTGATTCCCTGCCTCTGATTCCCCATCTCCGATTCCGCACATCTGATTCGCTGCCTCTGATTCCCCGCCTCTGATTCCCCGCCTCTGATTCCCTGCCTCTGATTCCCAACCTCTGATTCCCCACCTCTGATTCCCCGTGTTTGATTCCCCGCCTCTGTATCCCCGCCTCTGATTCCCCGCCTCTGATTCCCCAACTCTAATTCCCCGCCTCTGATTCCCCATATCTGATTCCCCGCCTCTGTTTCCCCGCCTCTGATTCCCCGCCCCTGTTTCCCCATATCTGATTCCCTGCCTCTGATTCCCCAACTTTGATTCCCAGCCTCTGATTCCCCAGCTCTCATTCCCCGCCTCTGATTCCCCGCATCTGATTCACTGCATCTGATTCCAAGCCTCTGATTCCCTGCCTCTGATTCCCAACCTCTGATTCCCCACCTCTGATTCCCCATATCTGATTCCCAGCCTCTGTTTCCCCGCCTCTGATTCCCCGCCTCTGTTTCCCATATCTGATTCCCGGCCTCTGATTCCCTGCATCTGATTCCCCGCCTCTGATTCCCTGCCTCTGATTCCTCATCTCCGATTCCGCACATCTGATTCCCTGCCTCTGATTCCCCGCCTCTGATTCCCCGCCTCTGATTCCCTGCCTCTGATTCCCAACCTCTGATTCCCCACCTCTGATTCCCCGTGTTTGATTACCCGCCTCTGTTTCCCTGCCTCTGATTCCCCGCCTCTGATTCCCCAACTCTAATTCCCCGCCTCTGATTCCCCATATCTGATTCCCTGCCTATGTTTCCCCGCCTCTGATTCCCCGCCCCTGTTTCCCCATATCTGATTCCCTGCCTCTGATTCCCCAACTTTGATTCCCAGCCTCTGATTCCCCAGCTCTGATTCCCCGCCTCTGATTCCCCGTGTTTGATTCCCTGCCTCTGATTCCCCGCCTCTGATTCCCCATCTCTGATTCACCGCCTTTGATTCGCCACCTCTGATTCCCCATATCTGATTCCCCACCTCTGTTTCCCCGCCTCTGATTCCCCGCCTCTGATTCTCCATATCTCATTACCCGCCTCTGACTCCCCATCTCTGATTCCCGTACTCTGATTCCCCACCTCTGATTCCCGGCCTCTTATTCCCAGCATCTGATTCCAGGCCTCTGATTCCCGGCCTCTGACTCCCCGCTTCTGATTCTGATTCCCTGCCTCTGATTCCCCGCCTCTGATTCCGCACATCTGATTCCCCGTCTCTGTTTCCCCATATCTAATTCCCCACCTCTGATGCCCCAACTCTGATTCCCCGCCTCTGATTCCCCAGCTCTGATTCCCCGCCTCTGATTCTCCACATCCGATTCCCAATATCTGATTCCCCGCCTTTGTTTCCCCGCCCCTGATTCCCCGCCTCTGTTTCCCCATATCTGATTCCCCGCCTCTGATTCCCAACTATGATTCCCCGCCTCTTATTCCCCAGCTCTGATTCCCTTCCTCTGATTCCCCGTGTTCAATTCCCTGCCTCTGATTCCCCGCCTGTGATTCCCCATCTCTGATTCACCACCTCTGATTCCCCACCACTGATTCCCCATATCTAATTCCCCGCCTCTGTTTGCCCGCCTCTGATTCCCCGCCTCTGTTTCCCCATATCTGATTCCCCGCCTCTGAATCCCCAACTCTGATTCCCTGCCTCTGATTCCCCAGCTTCATTCCCCGCCTTTGATTCCCCCCGTCTGATTCCCAGCCTCTGAATCCCCGTGTCTGATAACCTGCCTCTGATTCCCCGCCTCTGATTCCCCATCTCAGATTCACCGCCTCTGATTCCCCACCTCTGATTCCCCATCTCTGATTCCGCACATCCGATTCCCTGCCTCTGATTCCCCGACTCTGATTCCCCACCTCTGATTCCCCAGCTCTGATTCCCCGCCTCTGATTCCCCAACTCTGATTCCCCGCCTCTGATTCCCCAGCTCTGATTCCCCGCCTCTGATTCCCCGTGTTTGATCCCCTGCCTCTGATTCCCCAGCTCTGATTCCCCATCTCTGATTCACCGCCTTTGATTCGCCACCTCTGATTCCCCATATCTGATTCCTCGCCACTGTTTCCCCGCCTCTGATTCCGCGCCTCTGATTCCCCATATCTCATTCCCCGCCTCTGATTCCCCATCTCTGATTCCCGGACTCTGATTCCCCACCTCTGATTCCCGACCTCTTATTCCCGGCATCTGATTCCGGCCTCTGATTCCCGGCCTCTGATTCCCTGCTTCTGATTCTGATTCCCTGCCTCTGATTCCCCATTTCTGATTCCGCACATCTAATTCCCTGCCTCTGATTCCCCACCTCTGATTCCCCATATCTGAATCCCCGCCTCTGTTTCCCCGTCTCTGATTCCCCGCCTCTGTTTCCCCATATCTAAGTCCCCGCCTCTGATTCCCCAACTTTGATTCCCCACCTCTGATTCCCCAGCTCTGATTCCCCGCCTCTGATTCCCCACCTCTGATTCCCCATACCTGATTCCCAGCCTCTGTTTCCCCGCCTCTGATTCCCCACTTCTGTTTCCCCATATCTGATTCCCGGCCTCTGATTCCCTGCCTCTGATTCCCCGCCTCTGATTCCCTGCCTCTGATTCCCCATCTCCGATTCCGCACATCTGATTCCCTGCCTCTCATTCCCCGCCTCTGATTCCCCGCCTCTGATTCCCTGCCTCTGATTCCCAACCTCTGATTCCCCATCTCTGATTCCCCATCTCTGATTCACCACCTCTGATTCCCCACCACTGATTCCCCATATCTAATTCCCCTCCTCTGTTTGCCCGCCTCTGATTCCCTGCCTCTGTTTCCCCATATCTGATTCCCCGCCTCTGAATCCCCAACTCTGATTCCCTGCCTCTGATTCCCCAGCTTCATTCCCCGCCTTTGATTCCCCCCGTCTGATTCCCAGCCTCTGAATCCCCGTGTCTGATAACCTGCCTCTGATTCCCCGCCTCTGATTCCCCATCTCAGATTCACCGCCTCTGATTCCCCACCTCTGATTCCCCATCTCTGATTCCGCACATCCGATTCCCTGCCTCTGATTCCCCGACTCTGATTCCCCACCTCTGATTCCCCAGCTCTGATTCCCCGCCTCTGATTCCCCAACTCTGATTCCCCGCCTCTGATTCCCCAGCTCTGATTCCCCGCCTCTGATTCCCCGTGTTTGATCCCCTGCCTCTGATTCCCCAGCTCTGATTCCCCATCTCTGATTCACCGCCTTTGATTCGCCACCTCTGATTCCCCATATCTGATTCCCCGCCTCTGTATCCCCGCCTCTGATTCCCCGCCTCTGATTCCCCAACGCTAATTCCCCGCCTCTGATTCCCCATATCTGATTCCCCGCCTCTGTTTCCCCGCCTCTGATTCCCCGCCCCTGTTTCCCCATATCTGATTCCCTGCCTCTGATTCCCCAACTTTGATTCCCAGCCTGTGATTCCCAGCTCTCATTCCCCGCCTCTGATTCCCCGCATCTGATTCACTGCATCTGATTCCAAGCCTCTGATTCCCTGCCTCTGATTCCCAACCTCTGATTCCCCACCTCTGATTCCCCATATCTGATTCCCAGCCTCTGTTTCCCCGCCTCTGATTCCCCGCCTCTGTTTCCCCATATCTAATTCCCAGCCTCTGATTCCCCGCATCTGATTCCCCGCCTCTGATTCCCTTCCTCTGATTCCTCATCTCCGATTCCGCACATCTGATTCCCTGCCTCTGATTCCCCGCCTCTGATTCCCCGCCTCTGATTCCCTGCCTCTGATTCCCAACCTCTGATTCCCCACCTCTGATTCCCCGTGTTTGATTACCCGCCTCTGTTTCCCCGCCTCTGATTCCCCGCCTCTGATTCCCCAACTCTAATTCCCCGCCTCTGATTCCCCATATCTGATTCCCTGCCTATGTTTCCCCGCCTCTGATTCCCCGCCCCTGTTTCCCCATATCTGATTCCCTGCCTCTGATTCCCCAACTTTGATTCCCAGCCTCTGATTCCCCAGCTCTGATTCCCCGCCTCTGATTCCCCGTGTTTGATTCCCTGCCTCTGATTCCCCGCCTCTGATTCCCCATCTCTGATTCACCGCCTTTGATTCGCCACCTCTGATTCCCCATATCTGACTCCCCACCTCTGTTTCCCCGCCTCTGATTCCCCGCCTCTGATTCTCCATATCTCATTACCCGCCTCTGACTCCCCATCTCTGATTCCCGTACTCTGATTCCCCACCTCTGATTCCCGGCCTCTTATTCCCAGCATCTGATTCCAGGCCTCTGATTCCCGGCCTCTGACTCCCCGCTTCTGATTCTGATTCCCTGCCTCTGATTCCCCGCCTCTGATTCCGCACATCTGATTCCCCGTCTCTGTTTCCCCATTTCTAATTCCCCACCTCTGATGCCCCAACTCTGATTCCCCGCCTCTGATTCCCCAGCTCTGATTCCCCGCCTCTGATTCTCCACATCCGATTCCCAATATCTGATTCCCCGCCTTTGTTTCCCCGCCCCTGATTCCCCGCCTCTGTTTCCCCATATCTGATTCCCCGCCTCTGATTCCCAACTATGATTCCCCGCCTCTTATTCCCCAGCTCTGATTCCCTTCCTCTGATTCCCCGCGTTCTATTCCCTACCTCTGATTCCCCGCCTGTGATTCCCCATCTCTGATTCACCACCTTTGATTCCCCACCACTGATTCCCCATATCTAATTCCCCGCCTCTGTTTGCCCGCCTCTGATTCCCCGCCTCTGTTTCCCCATATCTGATTCCCCGCCTCTGAATCCCCAACTCTGATTCCCTGCCTCTGATTCCCCAGCTTCATTCCCCGCCTTTGATTCCCCCCGTCTGATTCCCAGCCTCTGAATCCCCGTGTCTGATAACCTGCCTCTGATTCCCCGCCTCTGATTCCCCATCTCAGATTCACCGCCTCTGATTCCCCACCTCTGATTCCCCATCTCTGATTCCGCACATCCGATTCCCTGCCTCTGATTCCCCGACTCTGATTCCCCACCTCTGATTCCCCAGCTCTGATTCCCCGCCTCTGATTCCCCAACTCTGATTCCCCGCCTCTGATTCCCCAGCTCTGATTCCCCGCCTCTGATTCCCCGTGTTTGATCCCCTGCCTCTGATTCCCCAGCTCTGATTCCCCAGCTCTGATTCACCGCCTTGGATTCGCCACCTCTGATTCCCCATATCTGATTCCTCGCCACTGTTTCCCCGCCTCTGATTCCGCGCCTCTGATTCCCCATATCTCATTCCCCGCCTCTGATTCCCCATCTCTGATTCCCGGACTCTGATTCCCCACCTCTGATTCCCGACCTCTTATTCCCGGCATCTGATTCCGGCCTCTGATTCCCGGCCTCTGATTCCCTGCTTCTGATTCTGATTCCCTGCCTCTGATTCCCCATTTCTGATTCCGCACATCTAATTTCCTGCCTCTGATTCCCCACCTCTGATTCCCCATATCTGAATCCCCGCCTCTGTTTCCCCGTCTCTGATTCCCCGCCTCTGTTTCCCCATATCTAAGTCCCCGCCTCTGATTCCCCAACTTTGATTCCCCACCTCTGATTCCCCAGCTCTGATTCCCCGCCTCTGATTCCCCACCTCTGATTCCCCATACCTGATTCCCAGCCTCTGTTTCCCCGCCTCTGATTCCCCACTTCTGTTTCCCCATATCTGATTCCCGGCCTCTGATTCCCTGCCTCTGATTCCCCGCCTCTGATTCCCTGCCTCTGATTCCCCATCTCCGATTCCGCACATCTGATTCCCTGCCTCTCATTCCCCGCCTCTGATTGCCCGCCTCTGATTCCCTGCCTCTGATTCCCAACCTCTGATTCCCCACCTCTGATTCCCCGTGTTTGATTCCCCGCCTCTGTTTCCCCATATCTGATTCCCTGCCTCTGATTCCCCAACTTTGATTCCCAGACTCTGATTCCCCAGCTCTGATTCCCCGCCTCTGATTCCCCGCATCTGATTCCCTGCATCTGATTCCAAGCCTCTGATTCCCTGCCTCTGATTCCCAACCTCTGATTCCCCACCTCTGATTCCCCATATCTGATTCCCAGCCTCTGTTTCCCCGCCTCTGATTCCCCGCCTCTGTTTCCCCATATCTGATTCCCGGCCTCTGATTCCCCGCCTCTGATTCCCCGCCTCTGATTCCCTGCCTCTGATTCCCCATCTCCGATTCCGCACATCTGATTCCCTGCCTCTGATTCCCCGCCTCTGATTCCCCGCCGCTGATTCCCTGCCTCTGATTTCCAACCTCTGATTCCCCACCTATGATTCCCCGTGTTTGATTCCCCGCCTCTGTTTCCCCGCCACTGATTCCCCGCCTCTGATTCCCCAACTCTAATTCCCCGCCTCTGATTCCCCATATCTGATTCCCCGCCTCTGTTTCCCCGCCTCTGATTACCCGCCCCTGTTTCCCCATATCTGATTCCCTGACTCTGATTCCCCAACTTTGATTCCCAGCCTCTGATTCCCCAGCTCTGATTCCCCGCCTCTGATTCCACGTGTTTGATTCCCTGCCTCTGATTCCCCGCCTCTGATTAACCATCTCTGATTCACCGCCTTTGATTCGCCACCTCTGATTCCCCATATCTGATTCCCCACCTCTGTTTCCCCGCCTCTGATTCCCCGCCTCTGATTCTCCATATCTCATTCCCCGCCTCTGACTCCCCATCTCTGATTCCCGGACTCTGATTCCCCACCTCTGATTCCCGGCCTCTTATTCCCAGCATCTGATTCCAGGCCTCTGATTCCCGGCCTCTGACTCCCCGCTTCTGATTCTGATTCCCTGCCTCTGATTCCCCATCTCTGATTCCGCACATCTGATTACCTGCCTCTGATTCCCCACCTCTGATTCCCCATATCTGATTCCCCGCCTCTGTTTCCACGCCTCTGATTCCCCGCCTCTGTTTCCCCATATCTAATTCCCCACCTCTGATGCCCCAACTCTGATTCCCCGCCTCTGATTCCCCAGCTCTGATTCCCCGCCTCTGATTCCCTGCATCCGATTCCCCATATCTGATTCCCCGCCTCTGTTTCCCTGCCCCTGATTCCCCGCCTCTGAATCCCCGCGTCTGATTCCCTGCCTCTGCTTCCCCGCCTCTGATTCCCCAACTCTGATTCCCCGCCTCTGATTCCCCGTGTTTGATTCCCTGCGTCTGATTCCCGGCCTCTGATTCCCCATATCTGATTCCCCGCCTCTGATTCCCAACTATGATTCCCCGCCTCTTATTCCCCAGCTCTGATTCCCTGCCTCTGATTCCCCATCTCCGATTCCGCACATCTGATTCCCTGCCTCTGATTCCCAGCCTCTGATTCCCTGCCTCTGATTCCCCATCTCCGATTCCGCACATCTGATTCCCTGCCTCTGATTCCCCGCCTCTGATTCCCCGCCTCTGATTCCCTGCATCTGATTCCCAACCTCTGATTCCCCACCTCTGATTCCCCGTGTTTGATTCCCCTCCTCTGTTTCCCCGCCTCTGATTCCCCGCCTCCGATTCCCCAACTCTAATTCCCCGCCTCTGATTCCCCATATCTGATTCCCTGCCTCTGTTTCCCCGCCTCTGATTCCCCGCCCCTGTTTCCCCATATCTGATTCCCTGCCTCTGATTCCCCAACTTTGATTCCCAGCCTCTGATTCCCCAGCTCTGATTCCCCGCCTCTGATTCCCCGTGTTTGATTCCATGCCTCTGATTCCCCGCCTCTGATTCCCCATCTCTGATTCACCGCCTTTGATTCGCCACCTCTGATTCCCCATATCTGATTCCCCACCTCTGTTTCCCCGCCTCTGATTCCCCGCCTCTGATTCTCCATATCTCATTCCCCGCCTCTGACTCCCCATCTCTGATTCCCGGACTCTGATTCCCCACCTCTGATTCCCGGCCTCTTATTCCCAGCATCTGATTCCAGGCCTCTGATTCCCGTCCTCTGACTCCCCGCTTCTGATTCTGATTCCCTGCCTCTGATTCCCCATCTCTGATTCCGCACATCTGATTACCTGCCTCTGATTCCCCACCTCTGATTCCCCATATCTGATTCCCCGCCTCTGTTTCCACGCCTCTGATTCCCCGCCTCTGTTTCCCCATATCTAATTCCCCACCTCTGATGCCCCAACTCTGATTCCCCGCCTCTGATTCCACAGCTCTGATTCCCCGCCTCTGAATCCCCACATCCGATTCCCCATATCTGATTCCCCGCCTCTGTTTCCCCGCCCCTGATTCCCCGCCTCTGTTTCCCCATATCTGATTCCCCGCCTCTGATTCCCAACTATGATTCCCCGCCTCTTATTCCCCAGCTCTGATTCCCTGCCTCAGATTCCCCGCGTTCTATTCCCTGCCTCTGATTCCCCGCCTGTGATTCCCCATCTCTGATTCACCACCTCTGATTCCCCACCACTGATTCCCCATATCTAATTCCCCGCCTCTGTTTGCCCGCCTCTGATTCCCCGCCTCTGTTTCCCCATATCTGATTCCCCGCCTTTGAATCCCCAACACTGATTCCCTGCCTCTGATTCCCCAGCTTCATTCCCCGCCTTTGATTCCCCCCGTCTGATTCCCAGCCTCTGAATCCCCGTGTCTGAAAACCTGCCTCTGATTCCCCGCCTCTGATTCCCCATCTCAGATTCACCGCCTCTGATTCCCCACCTCTGATTCCCCATCTCTGATTCCGCACATCCGATTCCCTGCCTCTGATTCCCCGACTCTGATTCCCCACCTCTGATTCCCCAGCTCTGATTCCCCGCCTCTGATTCCCCAACTCTGATTCCCCAGCTCTGATTCCCCAGCTGTGATTCCCTGCCTCTGATTCCCCGTGTTTGATCCCCTGCCTCTGATTCCCCAGCTCTGATTCCCCATCTCTGATTCACCGCCTTTGATTCGCCACCTCTGATTCCCCATATCTGATTCCTCGCCACTGTTTCCCCGCCTCTGATTCCCCGCCTCTGATTCCCCATATCTCATTCCCCGCCTCTGATTCCCCATATCTGATTCCCGGCCTCTGATTCCCCGCCTCTGATTCCCCGCCTCTGATTCCCTGCCTCTGATTCCCCATCTCCGATTCCGCACATCTGATTCCCTGCCTCTGATTCCCTGCCTCTGATTCCCCATCTCCGATTCCGCACATCTGATTCCCTGCCTCTGATTCCCCGCCTCTGATTCCCCAACTCTAATTCCCCGCCTCTGATTCCCCATATCTGATTCCCCGCCTCTGTTTCCCCGCCTCTGATTCCCCGCCCCTGTTTCCCCATATCTGATTCCCTGCCTCTGATTCCCCAACTTTGATTCCCAGCATCTGATTCCCCAGCTCTGATTCCCCGCCTCTGATTCCCCGCATCTGATTCCCCGTGTTTGATTCCCCGCCTCTGTTTCCCCGCCTCTGATTCCCCGCCTCTGATTCCCCAACTCTAATTCCCCGCCTCTGATTCCCCATATCTGATTCCCTGCCTCTGTTTCCCCGCCTCTGATTCCCCGCCCCTGTTTCCCCATATCTGATTCCCTGCCTCTGATTCCCCAACTTTGATTCCCAGCCTCTTATTCCCCAGCTCTGATTCCCCGCCTCTGATTCCCCGTGTTTGATTCCCTGCCTCTGATTCCCCGCCTCTGATTCCCCACCTCTGATTCCCCGTGTTTGATTCCCCGCCTCTGTTTCCCCGCCTCTGATTCCCCGCCTCTGATTCCCCAACTCTAATTCCCCGCCTCTGATTCCCCATATCTTATTCCCTGCCTCTGTTTCCCCGCCTCTGATTCCCCGCCCCTGTTTCCCCATATCTGATTCCCTGCCTCTGATTCCCCAACTTTGATTCCCAGCCTCTGATTCCCCAGCTCTGATTCCCCGCCTCTGATTCCCCGTGTTTGATTCCCTGCCTCTGATTCCCCGCCTCTGATTCCCCATCTCTGATTCACCGCCTTTGATTCGCCACCTCTGATTCCCCATATCTGATTCCCCACCTCTGTTTCCCCGCCTCTGATTCCCCGCCTCTGATTCTCCATATCTCATTCCCCGCCTCTGACTCCCCATCTCTGATTCCCGGACTCTGATTCCCCACCTCTGATTCCCGGCCTCTTATTCCCAGCATCTGATTCCAGGACTCTTATTCCCGGCCTCTGACTCCCCGCTTCTGATTCTGATTCCCTGCCTCTGATTCCCCATCTCTGATTCCGCACATCTGATTACCTGCCTCTGATTCCCCACCTCTGATTCCCCATATCTGATTCCCCGCCTCTGTTTCCACGCCTCTGATTCCACGCCTCTGTTTCCCCATATCTAATTCCCCACCTCTGATGCCCCAACTCTGATTCCCCGCCTCTGATTCCACAGCTCTGATTCCCCGCCTCTGAATCCCCACATCCGATTCCCCATATCTGATTCCCCGCCTCTGTTTCCCCTCCCCTGATTCCCCGCCTCTGTTTCCCCATATCTGATTCCCCGCCTCTGATTCCCAACTATGATTCCCCGCCTCTTATTCCCCAGCTCTGATTCCCTGCCTCTGATTCCCCGCTTTCTATTCCCTGCCTCTGATTCCCCGCCTGTGATTCCCCATCTCTGATTCACCACCTCTGATTCCCCACCACTGATTCCCCATATCTAATTCCCCGCCTCTGTTTGCCCGCCTCTGATTCCCTGCCTCTGTTTCCCCATATCTGATTCCCCGCCTCTGAATCCCCAACTCTGATTCCCTGCCTCTGATTCCCCATCTTCATTCCCCGCCTTTGATTCCCCCCGACTGATTCCCAGCCTCTGAATCCCCGTGTCTGATAACCTGCCTCTGATTCCCCGCCTCTGATTCCCCGCCTCTGATTCCCCAACTCTGATTCCCTGCCTCTGATTCCCCAGCTCTGATTCCCCGCCTCTGATTCCCCGTGTTTGATCCCCTGCCTCTGATTCCCCAGCTCTGATTCCCCATCTCTGATTCACCGCCTTTGATTCGCCACCTCTGATTCCCCATATCTGATTCCTCGCCTCTGATTCCCCATCTCTGATTCCCGGACTCTGATTCCCCACCTCTGATTCCCGACCTCTTATTCCCGGCATCTGATTCCGGCCTCTGATTCCCGGCCTCTGATTCCCTGCTTCTGATTCTGATTCCCTGCCTCTGATTCCCCATTTCTGATTCCGCACATCTAATTCCCTGCCTCTGATTCCCCACCTCTGATTCCCCATATCTGAATCCACGCCTCTGTTTCCCCGTCTCTGATTCCCCGCCTCTGTTTCCCTATATCTAAGTCCCCGCCTCTGATTCCCCAACTTTGATTCCCCACCTCTGATTCCCCAGCTCTGATTCCCCGCCTCTGATTCCCCACCTCTGATTCCCCATATCTGATTCCTGGCCTCTGATTCCCCGCCTCTGATTCCCCGCCTCTGATTCCCTGCCTCTGATTCCCCATCTCCGATTCCGCACATCTGATTCCCTGCCTCTCATTCCCCGCCTCTGATTCCCCGCCTCTGATTCCCTGCCTCTGATTCCCAACCTCTGATTCCCCACCTCTGATTCCCCGTGTTTTATTCCCCGCCTCTGTTTCCCCGCCTCTGATTCCCCGCCTCTGATTCCCCAACTCTAATTCCCCGCCTCTGATTCCCCATATCTGATTCCCCGCCTCTGTTTCCCCGCCTCTGATTCCCCGCCCCTGTTTCCCCATATCTGATTCCCTGCCTCTGATTCCCCAACTTTGATTCCCAGCCTCTGATTCCCCAGCTCTGATTCCCCGCCTCTGATTCCCCGCATCTGATTCCCTGCATCTGATTCCAAGCCTCTGATTCCCTGCCTCTGATTCCCAACCTCTGATTCCCCATCTCTGATTCCCCATATCTGATTCCCAGCCTCTGTTTCCCCGCCTCTGATTCCCCGCCTCTGTTTCCCCATATCTGATTCCCGGCCTCTGATTCCCCGCCTCTGATTCCCCGCCTCTGATTCCCTGCCTCTGATTCCCCATCTCCGATTCCGCACATCTGATTCCCTGCCTCTGATTCCCCGCCTCTGATTCCCCGCCTCTGATTCCCTGCCTCTGATTTCCAACCTCTGATTCCCCACCTCTGATTCCCAGTGTTTGATTCCACGCCTATGTTTCCCCGCCTCTGATTCCCCGCCTCTGTTTCCCAATATCTAAGTCCCCGCCTCTGATTCCCCAACTCTAATTCCCCACCTCTGATTCCCCAGCTCTGATTCCCCGCCTCTGATTCCCTGCATCTGATTCCCTGCATCTGATTCCAAGCCTCTGATTCCGTGCCTCTAATTCCCAACCTCTGATTCCCCACCTCTGATTCCCCATATCTGATTCCCAGAATCTGTTTCCCCGCCTCTGATTCCCCGCCTCTGTTTCCCCATATCTGATTCCCGGCCTCTGGTTCCCCGCCTCTGATTCCCCGCCTCTGATTCCCTGCCTCTGATTCCCAACCTCTGATTCCCCACCTCTGATTCCCCGTGTTTGATTCCCCGCCTCTGTATCCCCGCCTCTGATTCCCCGCCTCTGATTCCCCAACTCTAATTCCCCACCTCTGATTCCCCATATCTGATTCGCCGCCTCTGTTTCCCCGCCTCTGATTCCCCGCCCCTGTTTCCCCATATCTGATTCCCTGCCTCTGATTCCCCAACTTTGATTCCCAGCCTCTGATTCCCCAGCTCTGATTCCCCGCCTCTGATTCCCCGCATCTGATTCCCTGCATCTGATTCCAAGCCTCTGATTCCCTGCCTCTGATTCCCAACCTCTGATTCCCCACCTCTGATTACCCATATCTGATTCCCAGCCTCTGTTTCCCCGCCTCTGATTCCCCGCCTCTGTTTCCCCATATCTGATTCCCGGCCTCTGATTCCCCGCATCTGATTCCCCGCCTCTGATTCCCTGCCTCTGATTCCTCATCTCCGATTCCGCACATCTGATTCCATGCCTCTGATTCCCCGCCTCTGATTCCCCGCCTCTGATTCCGTGCCTCTGATTCCCAACCTCTGATTCCCCACCTCTGATTCCCCGTGTTTGATTCCCCGCCTCTGTTTCCCCGCCTCTGATTCCCCGCCTCTGATTCCCCAACTCTAATTCCCCGCCTCTGATTCCCCATATCTGATTCCCTGCCTCTGTTTCCCCGCCTCTGATTCCCCGCCCCTGTTTCCCCATATCTGATTCCCTGCCTCTGATTCCCAAACTTTGATTCCCAGCCTCTGATTCCCCAGCTCTGATTCCCCGCCTCTGATTCCCCGTGTTTGATTCCCTGCCTCTGATTCCCCGCCTCTGATTCCCCATCTCTGATTCACCGCCTTTGATTCGCCACCTCTGATTCCCCATATCTGATTCCCCACCTCTGTTTCCCCACCTCTGATTCCCCGCCTCTGATTCTCCATATCTCATTCCCCGCCTCTGACTCCCCATCTCTGATTCCCGGACTCTGATTCCCCACCTCTGATTCCCGGCCTCTTATTCCCAGCATCTGATTCCAGGCCTCTGATTCCCGGCGTCTGACTCCCCGCTTCTGATTCTGATTCCCTGCCTCTGATTCCCCGCCTCTGATTCCGCACATCTGATTCCCCGCCTCTGTTTCCCCATATCTAATTCCCCACCTCTGATGCCCCAACTCTGATTCCCCGCCTCTGATTCCCCAGCTCTGATTCCCCGCCTCTGATTCTCCACATCCGATTCCCCATATCTGATTCCCCGCCTCTGTTTCCCCGCCCCTGATTCCCCGCCTCTGTTTCCCCATATCTGATTCCCCGCCTCTGATTCCCAACTATGATTCCCCGCCTCTTATTCCCCAGCTCTGATTCCCTGCCTCTGAATCCCCGCGTTCTATTCCCTGCCTCTGATTCCCCGCCTGTGATTCCCCATCTCTGATTCACCACCTCTGATTCCCCACCACTGATTCCCCATATCTAATTCCCCGCCTCTGTTTGCCCGCCTCTGATTCCCCGCCTCTGTTTCCCCATATCTGATTCCCCGCCTCTGAATCCCCAACTCTGATTCCCTGCCTCTGATTCCCCAGCTTCATTCCCCGCCTTTGATTCCCCCCGTCTGATTCCCAGCCTCTGAATCCCCGTGTCTGATAACCTGCCTCTGATTCCCCGCCTCTGATTCCCCATCTCAGATTCACCGCCTCTGATTCCCCACCTCTGATTCCCCATCTCTGATTCCGCACATGCGATTCCCTGCCTCTGATTCCTCGACTCTGATTCCCCACCTCTGATTCCCCAGCTCTGATTCCCCGCCTCTGATTCCCCAACTCTGATTCCCCGCCTCTGATTCCCCAGCTCTGATTCCCCGCCTCTGATTCCCCGTGTTTGATCCCCTGCCTCTGATTCCCCAGCTCTGATTCCCCATCTCTGATTCACCGCCTTTGATTCGCCACCTCTGATTCCCCATATCTGATTCCTCGCCTCTGATTCCCCATCTCTGATTCCCGGACTCTGATTCCCCACCTCTGATTCCCGACCTCTTATTCCCGGCATCTGATTCCGGCCTCTGATTCCCGGCCTCTGATTCCCTGCTTCTGATTCTGATTCCCTGCCTCTGATTCCCCATTTCTGATTCCGCACATCTAATTCCCTGCCTCTGATTCCCCACCTCTGATTCCCCATATCTGAATCCACGCCTCTGTTTCCCCGTCTCTGATTCCCCGCCTCTGTTTCCCTATATCTAAGTCCCCGCCTCTGATTCCCCAACTTTGATTCCCCACCTCTGATTCCCCAGCTCTGATTCCCCGCCTCTGATTCCCCACCTCTGATTCCCCATATCTGATTCCTGGCCTCTGATTCCCCGCCTCTGATTCCCCGCCTCTGATTCCCTGCCTCTGATTCCCCATCTCCGATTCCGCACATCTGATTCCCTGCCTCTCATTCCCCGCCTCTGATTCCCCGCCTCTGATTCCCTGCCTCTGATTCCCAACCTCTGATTCCCCACCTCTGATTCCCCGTGTTTTATTCCCCGCCTCTGTTTCCACGCCTCTGATTCCCCGCCTCTGATTCCCCAACTCTAATTCCCCGCCTCTGATTCCCCATATCTGATTCCCCGCCTCTGTTTCCCCGCCTCTGATTCCCCGCCCCTGTTTCCCCATATCTGATTCCCTGCCTCTGATTCCCCAACTTTGATTCCCAGCCTCTGATTCCCCAGCTCTGATTCCCCGCCTCTGATTCCCCGCATCTGATTCCCTGCATCTGATTCCAAGCCTCTGATTCCCTGCCTCTGATTCCCAACCTCTGATTCCCCATCTCTGATTCCCCATATCTGATTCCCAGCCTCTGTTTCCCCGCCTCTGATTCCCCGCCTCTGTTTCCCCATATCTGATTCCCGGCCTCTGATTCCCCGCCTCTGATTCCCCGCCTCTGATTCCCTGCCTCTGATTCCCCATCTCCGATTCCGCACATCTGATTCCCTGCCTCTGATTCCCCGCCTCTGATTCCCCGCCTCTGATTCCCTGCCTCTGATTTCCAACCTCTGATTCCCCACCTCTGATTCCCAGTGTTTGATTCCACGCCTATGTTTCCCCGCCTCTGATTCCCTGCCTCTGTTTCCCAATATCTAAGTCCCCGCCTCTGATTCCCCAACTCTAATTCCCCACCTCTGATTCCCCAGCTCTGATTCCCCGCCTCTGATTCCCTGCATCTGATTCCCTGCATCTGATTCCAAGCCTCTGATTCCGTGCCTCTAATTCCCAACCTCTGATTCCCCACCTCTGATTCCCCATATCTGATTCCCAGAATCTGTTTCCCCGCCTCTGATTCCCCGCCTCTGTTTCCCCATATCTGATTCCCGGCCTCTGGTTCCCCGCCTCTGATTCCCCGCCTCTGATTCCCTGCCTCTGATTCCCAACCTCTGATTCCCCACCTCTGATTCCCCGTGTTTGATTCCCCGCCTCTGTATCCCCGCCTCTGATTCCCCGCCTCTGATTCCCCAACTCTAATTCCCCACCTCTGATTCCCCATATCTGATTCGCCGCCTCTGTTTCCCCGCCTCTGATTCCCCGCCCCTGTTTCCCCATATCTGATTCCCTGCCTCTGATTCCCCAACTTTGATTCCCAGCCTCTGATTCCCCAGCTCTGATTCCCCGCCTCTGATTCCCCGCATCTGATTCCCTGCATCTGATTCCAAGCCTCTGATTCCCTGCCTCTGATTCCCAACCTCTGATTCCCCACCTCTGATTACCCATATCTGATTCCCAGCCTCTGTTTCCCCGCCTCTGATTCCCCGCCTCTGTTTCCCCATATCTGATTCCCGGCCTCTGATTCCCCGCATCTGATTCCCCGCCTCTGATTCCCTGCCTCTGATTCCTCATCTCCGATTCCGCACATCTGATTCCATGCCTCTGATTCCCCGCCTCTGATTCCCCGCCTCTGATTCCGTGCCTCTGATTCCCAACCTCTGATTCCCCACCTCTGATTCCCCGTGTTTGATTCCCCGCCTCTGTTTCCCCGCCTCTGATTCCCCGCCTCTGATTCCCCAACTCTAATTCCCCGCCTCTGATTCCCCATATCTGATTCCCTGCCTCTGTTTCCCCGCCTCTGATTCCCCGCCCCTGTTTCCCCATATCTGATTCCCTGCCTCTGATTCCCAAACTTTGATTCCCAGCCTCTGATTCCCCAGCTCTGATTCCCCGCCTCTGATTCCCCGTGTTTGATTCCCTGCCTCTGATTCCCCGCCTCTGATTCCCCATCTCTGATTCACCGCCTTTGATTCGCCACCTCTGATTCCCCATATCTGATTCCCCACCTCTGTTTCCCCACCTCTGATTCCCCGCCTCTGATTCTCCATATCTCATTCCCCGCCTCTGACTCCCCATCTCTGATTCCCGGACTCTGATTCCCCACCTCTGATTCCCGGCCTCTTATTCCCAGCATCTGATTCCAGGCCTCTGATTCCCGGCGTCTGACTCCCCGCTTCTGATTCTGATTCCCTGCCTCTGATTCCCCGCCTCTGATTCCGCACATCTGATTCCCCGCCTCTGTTTCCCCATATCTAATTCCCCACCTCTGATGCCCCAACTCTGATTCCCCGCCTCTGATTCCCCAGCTCTGATTCCCCGCCTCTGATTCTCCACATCCGATTCCCCATATCTGATTCCCCGCCTCTGTTTCCCCGCCCCTGATTCCCCGCCTCTGTTTCCCCATATCTGATTCCCCGCCTCTGATTCCCAACTATGATTCCCCGCCTCTTATTCCCCAGCTCTGATTCCCTGCCTCTGATTCCCCGCGTTCTATTCCCTGCCTCTGATTCCCCGCC
Source organism: Narcine bancroftii (assembly GCF_036971445.1). Taxonomy (NCBI): domain Eukaryota; kingdom Metazoa; phylum Chordata; class Chondrichthyes; order Torpediniformes; family Narcinidae; genus Narcine; species Narcine bancroftii. Next base: position 112,015,984 of record NC_091475.1, read on the forward strand.
TGTGATTCCCCATCTCTGATTCACCACCTCTGATTCCCCACCACTGATTCCCCATATCTAATTCCCCGCCTCTGTTTGCCCGCCTCTGATTCCCCGCCTCTGTTTCCCCATATCTGATTCCCCGCCTCTGAATCCCCAACTCTGATTCCCTGCCTCTGATTCCCCAGCTTCATTCCCCGCCTTTGATTCCCCCCGTCTGATTCCCAGCCTCTGAATCCCCGTGTCTGATAACCTGCCTCTGATTCCCCGCCTCTGATTCCCCATCTCAGATTCACCGCCTCTGATTCCCCACCTCTGATTCCCCATCTCTGATTCCGCACATCCGATTCCCTGCCTCTGATTCCTCGACTCTGATTCCCCACCTCTGATTCCCCAGCTCTGATTCCCCGCCTCTGATTCCCCAACTCTGATTCCCCGCCTCTGATTCCCCAGCTCTGATTCCCCGCCTCTGATTCCTCGTGTTTGATCCCCTGCCTCTGATTCCCCAGCTCTGATTCCCCATCTCTGATTCACCGCCTTTGATTCGCCACCTCTGATTCCCCATATCTGATTCCTCGCCACTGTTTCCCCGCCTCTGATTCCCCGCCTCTGATTCCCCATATCTCATTCCCCGCCTCTGATTCCCCATCTCTGATTCCCGGACTCTGATTCCCCACCTCTGATTCCCGACCCCTTATTCCCGGCATCTGATTCCGGCCTCTGATTCCCGGCCTCTGATTCCCTGCTTCTGATTCTGATTCCCTGCCTCTGATTCCCCATTTCTGATTCCGCACATCTAATTCCCTGCCTCTGATTCCCCACCTCTGATTACCCATATCTGAATCCCCGCCTCTGTTTCCCCGTCTCTGATTCCCCGCCTCTGTTTCCCCATATCTAAGTACCCGCCTCTGATTCCCCAACTTCGATTCCACCCCTCTGATTCCCCAGCTCTGATTCCCTGCTTCTGTTTCCCCATATCTGATTCCCGGCCTCTGATTCCCCGACTCTTATTCCCCGCCTCTGATTCCCTGCCTCTGATTCCCCATCTCCGATTCCGCACATCTGATTCCCTGCCTCTCATTCCCCGCCTCTGATTCCCCGCCTCTGATTCCCTGCCTCTGATTCCCAACCTCTGATTCCCCACCTCTGATTCCCCGTGTTTGATTCCCCGCCTCTGTTTCCCCGCCTCTGATTCCCCACCTCTGATAACCCAACTCTAATTCCCCGCCTCTGATTCCCCATATCTGATTCCCCGCCTCTGTTTCCCCGCCTCTGATTCCCCGCCCCTGTTTCCCCATATCTGATTCCCTGCCTCTGATTCCCCAACTTTGATTCCCAGACTCTGATTCCCCAGCTCTGATTCCCTGCCTCTGATTCCCCGCATCTGATTCCCTGCATCTGATTCCAAGCCTCTCATCCCCTGCCTCTGATTCCCAACCTCTGATTCCCCACCTCTGATTCCCCATATCTGATTCCCAGCCTCTGTTTCCCCGCCTCTGATTCCCCGCCTCTGTTTCCCCATATCTGATTCCCGGCCTCTGATTCTCCGCCTCTGATTCCCTGCCTCTGATTCCCCATCACCAATTCCGCACATCTGATTCCCTGCCTCTGATTCCCCGCCTCTGATTCCCCGCCACTGATTCCCTGCCTCTGATTTCCAACCTCTGATTCCCCACCTCTGATTCCCCGTGTTTGATTCCCCGCCTCTGTTTCCCCACCACTGATTCCCCGCCTCTGATTCCCCAACTCTAATTCCCCGCCTCTGATTCCCCATATCTGATTCCCTGCCTCTGTTTCCCCGCCTCTGATTCCCCGCCCCTGTTTCCCCATATCTGAATCCCTGACTCTGATTCCCCAACTTTGATTCCCAGCCTCTGATTCCCCAGCTCTGATTCCCCGCCTCTGATTCCCCGTGTTTGATTCCCTGCCTCTGATTCCCCACCTCTGATTCCCCATCTCTGATTCACCGCCTTTGATTCGCCACCTCTGATTCCCCATATCTGATTCCCCACCACTGTTTCCCCGCCTCTGATTCCCCGCCTCTGATTCTCCATATCTCATTCCCCGCCTCTGACTCCCCATCTCTGATTCCCGGACTCTGATTACCCACCTCTGATTCCCGGCCTCTTATTCCCAGCATCTGATTCCAGGCCTCTGATTCCCGGCCTCTGACTCCCCGCTTCTGATTCTGATTCCCTGCCTCTGATTCCCCATCTCTGATTCCGCACATCTGATTACCTGCCTCTGATTCCCCACGTCTGATTCCCCATACCTGATTCCCCGCCTCTGTTTCCACGCCTCTGATTCCCCGCCTCTGTTTCCCCATATCTAATTCCCCACCTCTGATGCCCCAACTCTGATTCCCCGCCTCTGATTCCACAGCTCTGATTCCCCGCCTTTGTTTCCCCATATCTGATTATCCGCCTTTGATTCCCAACTATGATTCCCCGCCTCTGAATCCCCACGTCTGATTCCCTGCCTCTGCTTCCCCGCCTCTGATTCCGCAACTCTGATTCCCCGCCTCTGATTCCCCAGCTCTGATTCCCCGCCTCTGATTCCCCGTGTTTGATTCCCTGCCTCTGATTCCCGGCCTCTGATTCCCCATCTCTGATTCACCGCCTTTGATTCGCCACCTCTGATTCCCCATATCTGATTCCCCGCATCTGTTTCCCCGCCTCTGATTCCCCGCCTCTGATTCCCCATTTCTCATTCCCCGCCTCTGAATGCCCATCTCTGATTCCCGGACTCTGATTCCCCACCTCTGATTCCCGGCCTCTTATTCCCGGCATCTGATTCCGGCCTCTGATTCCCGGCCTCTGATTCCCTGCTTCTGATTCTGATTCCCTGCCTCTGATACCCAATCTCTGATTCCGCACATCTGATTCCCTGCCTCTGATTCCCCACCTCTGATTCCCCATATTTGACTCCCCGCCTCTGTTTCCCCGCCTCTGATTCCCCGCCTCTGTTTCCCAATATCTAAGTCCCCGCCTCTGATTCCCCAACTCTGTTTCCCCACCTGTGATTCCCCAGCTCTGATTCCCCGCCTCTGATTCCCCGCATCTGATTCCCTGCATCTGATTCCAAGCCTCTGATTCCATGCCTCTGATTCCCAACCTCTGATTCCCCACCTCTGATTCCCCATATCTGATTCCCCGCCTCTGTTTCCCCGCCTCTGATTCCCCACCTCTGTTTCCCCATATCTGATTCCTGGCCTCTTATTCCCCGCCTCTGATTCCCCACCTCTGATTCCCTACCTCTGATTCCCCATCTCCGATTCCGCACATCTGATTCCCTGCCTCTGATTTCCCGCCTCTGATTCCCTGCCTCTGATTCCCAACCTCTGATTCCCCACCTCTGATTCCCCATATCTGATTCCCCGCCTCTGTTTCCCCGCCTCTGATTCCCCTCCTCTGATTCCCCAACTCTAATTCCCCGCCTCTGATTCCCCAGCTCTGATTCCCCGTGTTTGATTCCCTGCCTCTGATTCCCTGCCCTGATTCCCCATCTCTGTTTCACCGCCTTTGATTCGCCACCTCTGATTCCCCATATCTGATTCCCCGCCTCTGTTTCGCCGCCTCTGATTCCCTGCCTCTGATTCCCAAACTCTGATTCCACACCTCTGATTCCCCATATCTGATTCTCCGCCTCTGTTTCCCCGCCTCTGATTCCCTGCCCTTGTTTCCCCATATCTGATTCCCTGCCTCTGATTCCCCAACTCTGATTCCCCGCCTCTGATTCCCCAGCTCTGATTCCCCGCCTCTGATTTCCCGTGTTTGATTCCCTGCCTCTGATTCCCCGCCTCTGATTCCCCATCTCTGATTCACCGCCTTTGATTCGCCACCTCTGATTCCACATATCTGATTCCCCACCTCTGTTTCCCCGCCTCTGATTCCCCGCCGCTGATTCTCCATATCTCATTTTCCGCCTCTGAATCCCCATCTCTGATTCCCGGACTCTGATTCCCCACCTCTGATTCCCGGCCTCTTATTCCCAGCATCTGATTCCCGGCCTCTGATTCCCGGCCTCTGATTCCCCGCTTCTGATTCTGATTCGCTGCCTCTGATTCCCCATCTCTGATTCCGCACATCTGATTCCCTGCCTCTGATTCCCCACCTCTGATTCCCCATATCTGATTTCCCGCCTCTGTTTCCCCGCCTCTGATTCCCCGCCTCTGTTTCCCCATATCTAATTCCCAACCTCTGATGCCCCAACTCTGATTCCCTGCCTCTGATTCCCCACGTTCTATTCCCTGCCTCTGATTCCCCGCCTGTGATTCCCCATCTCTGATTCACCACCTCTGATTCCCCACCTCTGATTCCCCATATCTAATTCCCCGCCTCTGTTTGCCCGCCTCTGATTCCCCGCCTCTGTTTCCCAATATCTGATTCCCCGCCTCTGAATCCCCAACTCTGATTCCCTGCCTCTGATTCCCCAGCTCTGATTCCCCGCCTTTGATTCCCCCCGTCTGATACCCAGCCTCTGAATCCCCGTGTCTGATTTCCTGCCTCTGATTCCCCGCCTCTGATTCCCCATCTCTGATTCACAGCCTCTGATTCCCCACCTCTGATTCCCCATCTCGGATTCCGCACATCTGATTCCCTGCCTCTGATTCCCCGACTCTGATCCCCACCTCTGATTCCCAAGCTCTGATTCCCCGCCTCTGATTCCCCAACTCTGATTCCCCGCCTCTGATTCCCCAGCTCTGATTCCCCGCCTCTGATTCCCCGTGTTTGATTCCCTGCCTCTGATTCCCCGCCTCTGATTCCCCATCTCTGATTCACCGCCTTTGATTCGCCACCTCTGATTCCCCATATCTGATTCCTCGCCTCTGTTTCCCCGCCTCTGATTCCCCGCCTCTGATTCCCCATATCTCATTCCCCGCCTCTGATTCCCCATCTCTGATTCCCGGACTCTGATTCCCCACCTCTGATTCCCAGCCTCTTATTCCCGGCATCTGATTCCGGCCTCTGATTCCCGGCCTCTGATTCCCTGCTTCTGATTCTGTTTCCCTGCCTTTGATTCCCCATCTCTGATTCCGCTCATCTGTTTCCTTGCCTCTGATTCCCCATCTCTGATTCCCCATATCTGATTCCCCGCCTCTGTTTCCCCGCCTCTGATTCCCCGCCTCTGTTTCCCAATATCTAAGTCCCCGCCTCTGATTCCCCAACTCTGATTCCCCACCTCTGATTCCCCAGCTCTGATTCCCCGCCTCTGATTCCCTGCATCTGATTCCCTGCATCTGATTCCAAGCCTCTGATTCCCTGACTCTGATTCCCAACCTCTGATTCCCCACCTCTGATTCCCCATATCTGATTCCCAGCCTCTGTTTCCCCGCCTCTGATTCCCCGCCTCTGTTTCCCCTTATCTGATTCCCGGACTCTGATTCCCCGCCTCTGATTCCCTGCCTCTGATTCCCCATCTCCGATTCCGCACATCTGATTCCCTGCCTCTGATTCCCCGCCTCTGATTCCCCGCCTCTGATTCCCTGCCTCTGATTCCCAACCTCTGATTCCCCACCTCTGATTCCCCGTGTTTGATTCCCCGCCTCTGTTTCCCCGCCTCTGATTCCCCATATCTGATTCCCCGCCTCTGTTTCCCCGCCTCTGATTCCCCGCCCCTGTTTCCCCATATCTGATTCCCTGCCTCTGATTCCCCAACTTTGATTCCCAGCCTCTGATTCCCCAGCTCTGATTCCCCGCCTCTGATTCCCCGTGTTTGATTCCCTGCCTCTGATTCCCGGCCTCTGATTCCCCATCTCTGATTCACCGCCTTTGATTCGCCACCTCTGATTCCCCATATCTGATTCCCCGCCTCTGTTTCCCCGCCTCTGATTCCCCGCCTCTGATTCCCCATATCTCATTCCCCGCCTCTGAATCCCCATCTCTGATTCCCGGACTCTGATTCCCCACCTCTGATTCCCGGCCTCTTATTCCCGGCATCTGATTCCGGCCTCTGATTCCCGGCCTATGATTCCCTGCTTCTGATTCTGATTCCCTGCCTTTGATTCCCCATCTCTGATTCCGCACATCTGATTCCCTGCCTCTGATTCCCCATCTCTGATTCCCCATATCTGATTCCCCGCCTCTGTTTCCCCGCCTCTGATTCCACGCCTCTGTTTCCCAATATCTAAGTCCCCGCCTCTGATTCCCCAACTCTGATTCCCCACCTCTGATTCCCCAGCTCTGATTCCCGGCCTCTGATTCCCCGCATCTGATTCCCTGCATCTGATTCCAAGCCTCTGATTCCCTGCCTCTGATTCCCAACCTCTGATTCCCCACCTCTGATTCCCCATATCTGATTCCCAGCCTCTGTTTCCCCGCCTCTGATTCCCCGCCTCTGTTTCCCCATATCTGATTCCCGGCCTCTGATTCCCCGCCTCTGATTCCCCGCCTCTGATTCCCTGCCTCTGATTCCCCATCTCCGATTCCGCACATCAGATTCCCTGCCTCTGATTCCCCGCCTCTGATTCCCCGCCTCTGATTCCCTGCCTCTGATTCCCCGCCTGTGATTCCCCATCTCTGATTCACCACCTCTGATTCCCCACCACTGATTCCCAATATCTAATTCCCCGCCTCTGTTTGCCCGCCTCTGATTCCCCGCCTCTGTTTCCCCATATCTGATTCCCCGCCTCTGAATCCCCAACTCTGATTCCCTGCCTCTGATTCCCCAGCTTCATTCCCCGCCTTTGATTCCCCCCGTCTGATTCCCAGCCTCTGAATCCCCGTGTCTGATAACCTGCCTCTGATTCCCCGCCTCTGATTCCCCATCTCAGATTCACCGCCTCTGATTCCCCACCTCTGATTCCCCATCTCTGATTCCGCACATCCGATTCCCTGCCTCTGATTCCCCGACTCTGATTCCCCACCTCTGATTCCCCAGCTCTGATTCCCCGCCTCTGATTCCCCAACTCTGATTCCCCGCCTCTGATTCCCCAGCTCTGATTCCCCGCCTCTGATTCCCCGTGTTTGATCCCCTGCCTCTGATTCCCCAGCTCTGATTCCCCATCTCTGATTCACCGCCTTTGATTCGCCACCTCTGATTCCCCATATCTGATTCCTCGCCACTGTTTCCCCGCCTCTGATTCCCCGCCTCTGATTCCCCATATCTCATTCCCCGCCTCTGATTCCCCATCTCTGATTCCCGGACTCTGATTCCCCACCTCTGATTCCCGACCTCTTATTCCCGGCATCTGATTCCGGCCTCTGATTCCCGGCCTCTGATTCCCTGCTTCTGATTCTGATTCCCTGCCTCTGATTCCCCATTTCTGATTCCGCACACCTAATTCCCTGCCTCTGATTCCCCACCTCTGATTCCCCATATCTGAATCCCCGCCTCTGTTTCCCCGTCTCTGATTCCCCGCCACTGTTTCCCCATATCTAAGTCCCCGCCTCTGATTCCCCAACTTTGATTCCCCACCTCTGATTCCCCAGCTCTGATTCCCCGCCTCTGATTCCCCACCTCTGATTCCCCATACCTGATTCCCAGCCTCTGTTTCCCCACCTCTGATTCCCCGCTTCTGTTTCCCCATATCTGATTCCCGGCCTCTGATTCCCCGCCTCTGATTCCCCGCCTCTGATTCCCTGCCTCTGATTCCCCATCTCCGATTCCACACATCTGATTCCCTGCCTCTCATTCCCCGCCTCTGATTCCCACCCTCTGATTCCCTGCCTCTGATTCCCCATCTTCATTCCCCGCCTTTGATTCCCCCCGACTGATTCCCAGCCTCTGAATCCCCGTGTCTGATAACCTGCCTCTGATTCCCCGCCTCTGATTCCCCGCCTCTGATTCCCCAACTCTGATTCCCTGCCTCTGATTCCCCAGCTCTGATTCCCCGCCTCTGATTCCCCGTGTTTGATCCCCTGCCTCTGATTCCCCAGCTCTGATTCCCCATCTCTGATTCACCGCCTTTGATTCGCCACCTCTGATTCCCCATATCTGATTCCTCGCCTCTGATTCCCCATCTCTGATTCCCGGACTCTGATTCCCCACCTCTGATTCCCGACCTCTTATTCCCGGCATCTGATTCCGGCCTCTGATTCCCGGCCTCTGATTCCCTGCTTCTGATTCTGATTCCCTGCCTCTGATTCCCCATTTCTGATTCCGCACATCTAATTCCCTGCCTCTGATTCCCCACCTCTGATTCCCCATATCTGAATCCACGCCTCTGTTTCCCCGTCTCTGATTCCCCGCCTCTGTTTCCCTATATCTAAGTCCCCGCCTCTGATTCCCCAACTTTGATTCCCCACCTCTGATTCCCCAGCTCTGATTCCCCGCCTCTGATTCCCCACCTCTGATTCCCCATATCTGATTCCTGGCCTCTGATTCCCCGCCTCTGATTCCCCGCCTCTGATTCCCTGCCTCTGATTCCCCATCTCCGATTCCGCACATCTGATTCCCTGCCTCTCATTCCCCGCCTCTGATTCCCCGCCTCTGATTCCCTGCCTCTGATTCCCAACCTCTGATTCCCCACCTCTGATTCCCCGTGTTTTATTCCCCGCCTCTGTTTCCCCGCCTCTGATTCCCCGCCTCTGATTCCCCAACTCTAATTCCCCGCCTCTGATTCCCCATATCTGATTCCCCGCCTCTGTTTCCCCGCCTCTGATTCCCCGCCCCTGTTTCCCCATATCTGATTCCCTGCCTCTGATTCCCCAACTTTGATTCCCAGCCTCTGATTCCCCAGCTCTGATTCCCCGCCTCTGATTCCCCGCATCTGATTCCCTGCATCTGATTCCAAGCCTCTGATTCCCTGCCTCTGATTCCCAACCTCTGATTCCCCATCTCTGATTCCCCATATCTGATTCCCAGCCTCTGTTTCCCCGCCTCTGATTCCCCGCCTCTGTTTCCCCATATCTGATTCCCGGCCTCTGATTCCCCGCCTCTGATTCCCCGCCTCTGATTCCCTGCCTCTGATTCCCCATCTCCGATTCCGCACATCTGATTCCCTGCCTCTGATTCCCCGCCTCTGATTCCCCGCCTCTGATTCCCTGCCTCTGATTTCCAACCTCTGATTCCCCACCTCTGATTCCCAGTGTTTGATTCCACGCCTATGTTTCCCCGCCTCTGATTCCCCGCCTCTGTTTCCCAATATCTAAGTCCCCGCCTCTGATTCCCCAACTCTAATTCCCCACCTCTGATTCCCCAGCTCTGATTCCCCGCCTCTGATTCCCTGCATCTGATTCCCTGCATCTGATTCCAAGCCTCTGATTCCGTGCCTCTAATTCCCAACCTCTGATTCCCCACCTCTGATTCCCCATATCTGATTCCCAGAATCTGTTTCCCCGCCTCTGATTCCCCGCCTCTGTTTCCCCATATCTGATTCCCGGCCTCTGGTTCCCCGCCTCTGATTCCCCGCCTCTGATTCCCTGCCTCTGATTCCCAACCTCTGATTCCCCACCTCTGATTCCCCGTGTTTGATTCCCCGCCTCTGTATCCCCGCCTCTGATTCCCCGCCTCTGATTCCCCAACTCTAATTCCCCACCTCTGATTCCCCATATCTGATTCGCCGCCTCTGTTTCCCCGCCTCTGATTCCCCGCCCCTGTTTCCCCATATCTGATTCCCTGCCTCTGATTCCCCAACTTTGATTCCCAGCCTCTGATTCCCCAGCTCTGATTCCCCGCCTCTGATTCCCCGCATCTGATTCCCTGCATCTGATTCCAAGCCTCTGATTCCCTGCCTCTGATTCCCAACCTCTGATTCCCCACCTCTGATTACCCATATCTGATTCCCAGCCTCTGTTTCCCCGCCTCTGATTCCCCGCCTCTGTTTCCCCATATCTGATTCCCGGCCTCTGATTCCCCGCATCTGATTCCCCGCCTCTGATTCCCTGCCTCTGATTCCTCATCTCCGATTCCGCACATCTGATTCCATGCCTCTGATTCCCCGCCTCTGATTCCCCGCCTCTGATTCCGTGCCTCTGATTCCCAACCTCTGATTCCCCACCTCTGATTCCCCGTGTTTGATTCCCCGCCTCTGTTTCCCCGCCTCTGATTCCCCGCCTCTGATTCCCCAACTCTGATTCCCTGCCTCTGATTCCCCAGCTCTGATTCCCCGCCTCTGATTCCCCGTGTTTGATCCCCTGCCTCTGATTCCCCAGCTCTGATTCCCCATCTCTGATTCACCGCCTTTGATTCGCCACCTCTGATTCCCCATATCTGATTCCTCGCCTCTGATTCCCCATCTCTGATTCCCGGACTCTGATTCCCCACCTCTGATTCCCGACCTCTTATTCCCGGCATCTGATTCCGGCCTCTGATTCCCGGCCTCTGATTCCCTGCTTCTGATTCTGATTCCCTGCCTCTGATTCCCCATTTCTGATTCCGCACATCTAATTCCCTGCCTCTGATTCCCCACCTCTGATTCCCCATATCTGAATCCACGCCTCTGTTTCCCCGTCTCTGATTCCCCGCCTCTGTTTCCCTATATCTAAGTCCCCGCCTCTGATTCCCCAACTTTGATTCCCCACCTCTGATTCCCCAGCTCTGATTCCCCGCCTCTGATTCCCCACCTCTGATTCCCCATATCTGATTCCTGGCCTCTGATTCCCCGCCTCTGATTCCCCGCCTCTGATTCCCTGCCTCTGATTCCCCATCTCCGATTCCGCACATCTGATTCCCTGCCTCTCATTCCCCGCCTCTGATTCCCCGCCTCTGATTCCCTGCCTCTGATTCCCAACCTCTGATTCCCCACCTCTGATTCCCCGTGTTTTATTCCCCGCCTCTGTTTCCCCGCCTCTGATTCCCCGCCTCTGATTCCCCAACTCTAATTCCCCGCCTCTGATTCCCCATATCTGATTCCCCGCCTCTGTTTCCCCGCCTCTGATTCCCCGCCCCTGTTTCCCCATATCTGATTCCCTGCCTCTGATTCCCCAACTTTGATTCCCAGCCTCTGATTCCCCAGCTCTGATTCCCCGCCTCTGATTCCCCGCATCTGATTCCCTGCATCTGATTCCAAGCCTCTGATTCCCTGCCTCTGATTCCCAACCTCTGATTCCCCATCTCTGATTCCCCATATCTGATTCCCAGCCTCTGTTTCCCCGCCTCTGATTCCCCGCCTCTGTTTCCCCATATCTGATTCCCGGCCTCTGATTCCCCGCCTCTGATTCCCCGCCTCTGATTCCCTGCCTCTGATTCCCCATCTCCGATTCCGCACATCTGATTCCCTGCCTCTGATTCCCCGCCTCTGATTCCCCGCCTCTGATTCCCTGCCTCTGATTTCCAACCTCTGATTCCCCACCTCTGATTCCCAGTGTTTGATTCCACGCCTATGTTTCCCCGCCTCTGATTCCCCGCCTCTGTTTCCCAATATCTAAGTCCCCGCCTCTGATTCCCCAACTCTAATTCCCCACCTCTGATTCCCCAGCTCTGATTCCCCGCCTCTGATTCCCTGCATCTGATTCCCTGCATCTGATTCCAAGCCTCTGATTCCGTGCCTCTAATTCCCAACCTCTGATTCCCCACCTCTGATTCCCCATATCTGATTCCCAGAATCTGTTTCCCCGCCTCTGATTCCCCGCCTCTGTTTCCCCATATCTGATTCCCGGCCTCTGGTTCCCCGCCTCTGATTCCCCGCCTCTGATTCCCTGCCTCTGATTCCCAACCTCTGATTCCCCACCTCTGATTCCCCGTGTTTGATTCCCCGCCTCTGTATCCCCGCCTCTGATTCCCCGCCTCTGATTCCCCAACTCTAATTCCCCACCTCTGATTCCCCATATCTGATTCGCCGCCTCTGTTTCCCCGCCTCTGATTCCCCGCCCCTGTTTCCCCATATCTGATTCCCTGCCTCTGATTCCCCAACTTTGATTCCCAGCCTCTGATTCCCCAGCTCTGATTCCCCGCCTCTGATTCCCCGCATCTGATTCCCTGCATCTGATTCCAAGCCTCTGATTCCCTGCCTCTGATTCCCAACCTCTGATTCCCCACCTCTGATTACCCATATCTGATTCCCAGCCTCTGTTTCCCCGCCTCTGATTCCCCGCCTCTGTTTCCCCATATCTGATTCCCGGCCTCTGATTCCCCGCATCTGATTCCCCGCCTCTGATTCCCTGCCTCTGATTCCTCATCTCCGATTCCGCACATCTGATTCCATGCCTCTGATTCCCCGCCTCTGATTCCCCGCCTCTGATTCCGTGCCTCTGATTCCCAACCTCTGATTCCCCACCTCTGATTCCCCGTGTTTGATTCCCCGCCTCTGTTTCCCCGCCTCTGATTCCCCGCCTCTGATTCCCCAACTCTAATTCCCCGCCTCTGATTCCCCATATCTGATTCCCTGCCTCTGTTTCCCCGCCTCTGATTCCCCGCCCCTGTTTCCCCATATCTGATTCCCTGCCTCTGATTCCCAAACTTTGATTCCCAGCCTCTGATTCCCCAGCTCTGATTCCCCGCCTCTGATTCCCCGTGTTTGATTCCCTGCCTCTGATTCCCCGCCTCTGATTCCCCATCTCTGATTCACCGCCTTTGATTCGCCACCTCTGATTCCCCATATCTGATTCCCCACCTCTGTTTCCCCACCTCTGATTCCCCGCCTCTGATTCTCCATATCTCATTCCCCGCCTCTGACTCCCCATCTCTGATTCCCGGACTCTGATTCCCCACCTCTGATTCCCGGCCTCTTATTCCCAGCATCTGATTCCAGGCCTCTGATTCCCGGCGTCTGACTCCCCGCTTCTGATTCTGATTCCCTGCCTCTGATTCCCCGCCTCTGATTCCGCACATCTGATTCCCCGCCTCTGTTTCCCCATATCTAATTCCCCACCTCTGATGCCCCAACTCTGATTCCCCGCCTCTGATTCCCCAGCTCTGATTCCCCGCCTCTGATTCTCCACATCCGATTCCCCATATCTGATTCCCCGCCTCTGTTTCCCCGCCCCTGATTCCCCGCCTCTGTTTCCCCATATCTGATTCCCCGCCTCTGATTCCCAACTATGATTCCCCGCCTCTTATTCCCCAGCTCTGATTCCCTGCCTCTGAATCCCCGCGTTCTATTCCCTGCCTCTGATTCCCCGCCTGTGATTCCCCATCTCTGATTCACCACCTCTGATTCCCCACCACTGATTCCCCATATCTAATTCCCCGCCTCTGTTTGCCCGCCTCTGATTCCCCGCCTCTGTTTCCCCATATCTGATTCCCCGCCTCTGAATCCCCAACTCTGATTCCCTGCCTCTGATTCCCCAGCTTCATTCCCCGCCTTTGATTCCCCCCGTCTGATTCCCAGCCTCTGAATCCCCGTGTCTGATAACCTGCCTCTGATTCCCCGCCTCTGATTCCCCATCTCAGATTCACCGCCTCTGATTCCCCACCTCTGATTCCCCATCTCTGATTCCGCACATCCGATTCCCTGCCTCTGATTCCTCGACTCTGATTCCCCACCTCTGATTCCCCAGCTCTGATTCCCCGCCTCTGATTCCCCAACTCTGATTCCCCGCCTCTGATTCCCCAGCTCTGATTCCCCGCCTCTGATTCCCCGTGTTTGATCCCCTGCCTCTGATTCCCCAGCTCTGATTCCCCATCTCTGATTCACCGCCTTTGATTCGCCACCTCTGATTCCCCATATCTGATTCCTCGCCTCTGATTCCCCATCTCTGATTCCCGGACTCTGATTCCCCACCTCTGATTCCCGACCTCTTATTCCCGGCATCTGATTCCGGCCTCTGATTCCCGGCCTCTGATTCCCTGCTTCTGATTCTGATTCCCTGCCTCTGATTCCCCATTTCTGATTCCGCACATCTAATTCCCTGCCTCTGATTCCCCACCTCTGATTCCCCATATCTGAATCCACGCCTCTGTTTCCCCGTCTCTGATTCCCCGCCTCTGTTTCCCTATATCTAAGTCCCCGCCTCTGATTCCCCAACTTTGATTCCCCACCTCTGATTCCCCAGCTCTGATTCCCCGCCTCTGATTCCCCACCTCTGATTCCCCATATCTGATTCCTGGCCTCTGATTCCCCGCCTCTGATTCCCCGCCTCTGATTCCCTGCCTCTGATTCCCCATCTCCGATTCCGCACATCTGATTCCCTGCCTCTCATTCCCCGCCTCTGATTCCCCGCCTCTGATTCCCTGCCTCTGATTCCCAACCTCTGATTCCCCACCTCTGATTCCCCGTGTTTTATTCCCCGCCTCTGTTTCCACGCCTCTGATTCCCCGCCTCTGATTCCCCAACTCTAATTCCCCGCCTCTGATTCCCCATATCTGATTCCCCGCCTCTGTTTCCCCGCCTCTGATTCCCCGCCCCTGTTTCCCCATATCTGATTCCCTGCCTCTGATTCCCCAACTTTGATTCCCAGCCTCTGATTCCCCAGCTCTGATTCCCCGCCTCTGATTCCCCGCATCTGATTCCCTGCATCTGATTCCAAGCCTCTGATTCCCTGCCTCTGATTCCCAACCTCTGATTCCCCATCTCTGATTCCCCATATCTGATTCCCAGCCTCTGTTTCCCCGCCTCTGATTCCCCGCCTCTGTTTCCCCATATCTGATTCCCGGCCTCTGATTCCCCGCCTCTGATTCCCCGCCTCTGATTCCCTGCCTCTGATTCCCCATCTCCGATTCCGCACATCTGATTCCCTGCCTCTGATTCCCCGCCTCTGATTCCCCGCCTCTGATTCCCTGCCTCTGATTTCCAACCTCTGATTCCCCACCTCTGATTCCCAGTGTTTGATTCCACGCCTATGTTTCCCCGCCTCTGATTCCCTGCCTCTGTTTCCCAATATCTAAGTCCCCGCCTCTGATTCCCCAACTCTAATTCCCCACCTCTGATTCCCCAGCTCTGATTCCCCGCCTCTGATTCCCTGCATCTGATTCCCTGCATCTGATTCCAAGCCTCTGATTCCGTGCCTCTAATTCCCAACCTCTGATTCCCCACCTCTGATTCCCCATATCTGATTCCCAGAATCTGTTTCCCCGCCTCTGATTCCCCGCCTCTGTTTCCCCATATCTGATTCCCGGCCTCTGGTTCCCCGCCTCTGATTCCCCGCCTCTGATTCCCTGCCTCTGATTCCCAACCTCTGATTCCCCACCTCTGATTCCCCGTGTTTGATTCCCCGCCTCTGTATCCCCGCCTCTGATTCCCCGCCTCTGATTCCCCAACTCTAATTCCCCACCTCTGATTCCCCATATCTGATTCGCCGCCTCTGTTTCCCCGCCTCTGATTCCCCGCCCCTGTTTCCCCATATCTGATTCCCTGCCTCTGATTCCCCAACTTTGATTCCCAGCCTCTGATTCCCCAGCTCTGATTCCCCGCCTCTGATTCCCCGCATCTGATTCCCTGCATCTGATTCCAAGCCTCTGATTCCCTGCCTCTGATTCCCAACCTCTGATTCCCCACCTCTGATTACCCATATCTGATTCCCAGCCTCTGTTTCCCCGCCTCTGATTCCCCGCCTCTGTTTCCCCATATCTGATTCCCGGCCTCTGATTCCCCGCATCTGATTCCCCGCCTCTGATTCCCTGCCTCTGATTCCTCATCTCCGATTCCGCACATCTGATTCCATGCCTCTGATTCCCCGCCTCTGATTCCCCGCCTCTGATTCCGTGCCTCTGATTCCCAACCTCTGATTCCCCACCTCTGATTCCCCGTGTTTGATTCCCCGCCTCTGTTTCCCCGCCTCTGATTCCCCGCCTCTGATTCCCCAACTCTAATTCCCCGCCTCTGATTCCCCATATCTGATTCCCTGCCTCTGTTTCCCCGCCTCTGATTCCCCGCCCCTGTTTCCCCATATCTGATTCCCTGCCTCTGATTCCCAAACTTTGATTCCCAGCCTCTGATTCCCCAGCTCTGATTCCCCGCCTCTGATTCCCCGTGTTTGATTCCCTGCCTCTGATTCCCCGCCTCTGATTCCCCATCTCTGATTCACCGCCTTTGATTCGCCACCTCTGATTCCCCATATCTGATTCCCCACCTCTGTTTCCCCACCTCTGATTCCCCGCCTCTGATTCTCCATATCTCATTCCCCGCCTCTGACTCCCCATCTCTGATTCCCGGACTCTGATTCCCCACCTCTGATTCCCGGCCTCTTATTCCCAGCATCTGATTCCACGCCTCTGATTCCCGGCGTCTGACTCCCCGCTTCTGATTCTGATTCCCTGCCTCTGATTCCCCGCCTCTGATTCCGCACATCTGATTCCCCGCCTCTGTTTCCCCATATCTAATTCCCCACCTCTGATGCCCCAACTCTGATTCCCCGCCTCTGATTCCCCAGCTCTGATTCCCCGCCTCTGATTCTCCACATCCGATTCCCCATATCTGATTCCCCGCCTCTGTTTCCCCGCCCCTGATTCCCCGCCTCTGTTTCCCCATATCTGATTCCCCGCCTCTGATTCCCAACTATGATTCCCCGCCTCTTATTCCCCAGCTCTGATTCCCTGCCTCTGATTCCCCGCGTTCTATTCCCTGCCTCTGATTCCCCGCCTGTGATTCCCCATCTCTGATTCACCACCTCTGATTCCCCACCACTGATTCCCCATATCTAATTCCCCGCCTCTGTTTGCCCGCCTCTGATTCCCCGCCTCTGTTTCCCCATATCTGATTCCCCGCCTCTGAATCCCCAACTCTGATTCCCTGCCTCTGATTCCCCAGCTTCATTCCCCGCCTTTGATTCCCCCCGTCTGATTCCCAGCCTCTGAATCCCCGTGTCTGATAACCTGCCTCTGATTCCCCGCCTCTGATTCCCCATCTCAGATTCACCGCCTCTGATTCCCCACCTCTGATTCCCCATCTCTGATTCCGCACATCCGATTCCCTGCCTCTGATTCCTCGACTCTGATTCCCCACCTCTGATTCCCCAGCTCTGATTCCCCGCCTCTGATTCCCCAACTCTGATTCCCCGCCTCTGATTCCCCAGCTCTGATTCCCCGCCTCTGATTCCTCGTGTTTGATCCCCTGCCTCTGATTCCCCAGCTCTGATTCCCCATCTCTGATTCACCGCCTTTGATTCGCCACCTCTGATTCCCCATATCTGATTCCTCGCCACTGTTTCCCCGCCTCTGATTCCCCGCCTCTGATTCCCCATATCTCATTCCCCGCCTCTGATTCCCCATCTCTGATTCCCGGACTCTGATTCCCCACCTCTGATTCCCGACCCCTTATTCCCGGCATCTGATTCCGGCCTCTGATTCCCGGCCTCTGATTCCCTGCTTCTGATTCTGATTCCCTGCCTCTGATTCCCCATTTCTGATTCCGCACATCTAATTCCCTGCCTCTGATTCCCCACCTCTGATTACCCATATCTGAATCCCCGCCTCTGTTTCCCCGTCTCTGATTCCCCGCCTCTGTTTCCCCATATCTAAGTACCCGCCTCTGATTCCCCAACTTCGATTCCACCCCTCTGATTCCCCAGCTCTGATTCCCTGCTTCTGTTTCCCCATATCTGATTCCCGGCCTCTGATTCCCCGACTCTTATTCCCCGCCTCTGATTCCCTGCCTCTGATTCCCCATCTCCGATTCCGCACATCTGATTCCCTGCCTCTCATTCCCCGCCTCTGATTCCCCGCCTCTGATTCCCTGCCTCTGATTCCCAACCTCTGATTCCCCACCTCTGATTCCCCGTGTTTGATTCCCCGCCTCTGTTTCCCCGCCTCTGATTCCCCACCTCTGATAACCCAACTCTAATTCCCCGCCTCTGATTCCCCATATCTGATTCCCCGCCTCTGTTTCCCCGCCTCTGATTCCCCGCCCCTGTTTCCCCATATCTGATTCCCTGCCTCTGATTCCCCAACTTTGATTCCCAGACTCTGATTCCCCAGCTCTGATTCCCTGCCTCTGATTCCCCGCATCTGATTCCCTGCATCTGATTCCAAGCCTCTCATCCCCTGCCTCTGATTCCCAACCTCTGATTCCCCACCTCTGATTCCCCATATCTGATTCCCAGCCTCTGTTTCCCCGCCTCTGATTCCCCGCCTCTGTTTCCCCATATCTGATTCCCGGCCTCTGATTCTCCGCCTCTGATTCCCTGCCTCTGATTCCCCATCACCAATTCCGCACATCTGATTCCCTGCCTCTGATTCCCCGCCTCTGATTCCCCGCCACTGATTCCCTGCCTCTGATTTCCAACCTCTGATTCCCCACCTCTGATTCCCCGTGTTTGATTCCCCGCCTCTGTTTCCCCACCACTGATTCCCCGCCTCTGATTCCCCAACTCTAATTCCCCGCCTCTGATTCCCCATATCTGATTCCCTGCCTCTGTTTCCCCGCCTCTGATTCCCCGCCCCTGTTTCCCCATATCTGAATCCCTGACTCTGATTCCCCAACTTTGATTCCCAGCCTCTGATTCCCCAGCTCTGATTCCCCGCCTCTGATTCCCCGTGTTTGATTCCCTGCCTCTGATTCCCCACCTCTGATTCCCCATCTCTGATTCACCGCCTTTGATTCGCCACCTCTGATTCCCCATATCTGATTCCCCACCACTGTTTCCCCGCCTCTGATTCCCCGCCTCTGATTCTCCATATCTCATTCCCCGCCTCTGACTCCCCATCTCTGATTCCCGGACTCTGATTACCCACCTCTGATTCCCGGCCTCTTATTCCCAGCATCTGATTCCAGGCCTCTGATTCCCGGCCTCTGACTCCCCGCTTCTGATTCTGATTCCCTGCCTCTGATTCCCCATCTCTGATTCCGCACATCTGATTACCTGCCTCTGATTCCCCACGTCTGATTCCCCATACCTGATTCCCCGCCTCTGTTTCCACGCCTCTGATTCCCCGCCTCTGTTTCCCCATATCTAATTCCCCACCTCTGATGCCCCAACTCTGATTCCCCGCCTCTGATTCCACAGCTCTGATTCCCCGCCTTTGTTTCCCCATATCTGATTATCCGCCTTTGATTCCCAACTATGATTCCCCGCCTCTGAATCCCCACGTCTGATTCCCTGCCTCTGCTTCCCCGCCTCTGATTCCGCAACTCTGATTCCCCGCCTCTGATTCCCCAGCTCTGATTCCCCGCCTCTGATTCCCCGTGTTTGATTCCCTGCCTCTGATTCCCGGCCTCTGATTCCCCATCTCTGATTCACCGCCTTTGATTCGCCACCTCTGATTCCCCATATCTGATTCCCCGCATCTGTTTCCCCGCCTCTGATTCCCCGCCTCTGATTCCCCATTTCTCATTCCCCGCCTCTGAATGCCCATCTCTGATTCCCGGACTCTGATTCCCCACCTCTGATTCCCGGCCTCTTATTCCCGGCATCTGATTCCGGCCTCTGATTCCCGGCCTCTGATTCCCTGCTTCTGATTCTGATTCCCTGCCTCTGATACCCAATCTCTGATTCCGCACATCTGATTCCCTGCCTCTGATTCCCCACCTCTGATTCCCCATATTTGACTCCCCGCCTCTGTTTCCCCGCCTCTGATTCCCCGCCTCTGTTTCCCAATATCTAAGTCCCCGCCTCTGATTCCCCAACTCTGTTTCCCCACCTGTGATTCCCCAGCTCTGATTCCCCGCCTCTGATTCCCCGCATCTGATTCCCTGCATCTGATTCCAAGCCTCTGATTCCATGCCTCTGATTCCCAACCTCTGATTCCCCACCTCTGATTCCCCATATCTGATTCCCCGCCTCTGTTTCCCCGCCTCTGATTCCCCACCTCTGTTTCCCCATATCTGATTCCTGGCCTCTTATTCCCCGCCTCTGATTCCCCACCTCTGATTCCCTACCTCTGATTCCCCATCTCCGATTCCGCACATCTGATTCCCTGCCTCTGATTTCCCGCCTCTGATTCCCTGCCTCTGATTCCCAACCTCTGATTCCCCACCTCTGATTCCCCATATCTGATTCCCCGCCTCTGTTTCCCCGCCTCTGATTCCCCTCCTCTGATTCCCCAACTCTAATTCCCCGCCTCTGATTCCCCAGCTCTGATTCCCCGTGTTTGATTCCCTGCCTCTGATTCCCTGCCCTGATTCCCCATCTCTGTTTCACCGCCTTTGATTCGCCACCTCTGATTCCCCATATCTGATTCCCCGCCTCTGTTTCGCCGCCTCTGATTCCCTGCCTCTGATTCCCAAACTCTGATTCCACACCTCTGATTCCCCATATCTGATTCTCCGCCTCTGTTTCCCCGCCTCTGATTCCCTGCCCTTGTTTCCCCATATCTGATTCCCTGCCTCTGATTCCCCAACTCTGATTCCCCGCCTCTGATTCCCCAGCTCTGATTCCCCGCCTCTGATTTCCCGTGTTTGATTCCCTGCCTCTGATTCCCCGCCTCTGATTCCCCATCTCTGATTCACCGCCTTTGATTCGCCACCTCTGATTCCACATATCTGATTCCCCACCTCTGTTTCCCCGCCTCTGATTCCCCGCCGCTGATTCTCCATATCTCATTTTCCGCCTCTGAATCCCCATCTCTGATTCCCGGACTCTGATTCCCCACCTCTGATTCCCGGCCTCTTATTCCCAGCATCTGATTCCCGGCCTCTGATTCCCGGCCTCTGATTCCCCGCTTCTGATTCTGATTCGCTGCCTCTGATTCCCCATCTCTGATTCCGCACATCTGATTCCCTGCCTCTGATTCCCCACCTCTGATTCCCCATATCTGATTTCCCGCCTCTGTTTCCCCGCCTCTGATTCCCCGCCTCTGTTTCCCCATATCTAATTCCCAACCTCTGATGCCCCAACTCTGATTCCCTGCCTCTGATTCCCCACGTTCTATTCCCTGCCTCTGATTCCCCGCCTGTGATTCCCCATCTCTGATTCACCACCTCTGATTCCCCACCTCTGATTCCCCATATCTAATTCCCCGCCTCTGTTTGCCCGCCTCTGATTCCCCGCCTCTGTTTCCCAATATCTGATTCCCCGCCTCTGAATCCCCAACTCTGATTCCCTGCCTCTGATTCCCCAGCTCTGATTCCCCGCCTTTGATTCCCCCCGTCTGATACCCAGCCTCTGAATCCCCGTGTCTGATTTCCTGCCTCTGATTCCCCGCCTCTGATTCCCCATCTCTGATTCACAGCCTCTGATTCCCCACCTCTGATTCCCCATCTCGGATTCCGCACATCTGATTCCCTGCCTCTGATTCCCCGACTCTGATCCCCACCTCTGATTCCCAAGCTCTGATTCCCCGCCTCTGATTCCCCAACTCTGATTCCCCGCCTCTGATTCCCCAGCTCTGATTCCCCGCCTCTGATTCCCCGTGTTTGATTCCCTGCCTCTGATTCCCCGCCTCTGATTCCCCATCTCTGATTCACCGCCTTTGATTCGCCACCTCTGATTCCCCATATCTGATTCCTCGCCTCTGTTTCCCCGCCTCTGATTCCCCGCCTCTGATTCCCCATATCTCATTCCCCGCCTCTGATTCCCCATCTCTGATTCCCGGACTCTGATTCCCCACCTCTGATTCCCAGCCTCTTATTCCCGGCATCTGATTCCGGCCTCTGATTCCCGGCCTCTGATTCCCTGCTTCTGATTCTGTTTCCCTGCCTTTGATTCCCCATCTCTGATTCCGCTCATCTGTTTCCTTGCCTCTGATTCCCCATCTCTGATTCCCCATATCTGATTCCCCGCCTCTGTTTCCCCGCCTCTGATTCCCCGCCTCTGTTTCCCAATATCTAAGTCCCCGCCTCTGATTCCCCAACTCTGATTCCCCACCTCTGATTCCCCAGCTCTGATTCCCCGCCTCTGATTCCCTGCATCTGATTCCCTGCATCTGATTCCAAGCCTCTGATTCCCTGACTCTGATTCCCAACCTCTGATTCCCCACCTCTGATTCCCCATATCTGATTCCCAGCCTCTGTTTCCCCGCCTCTGATTCCCCGCCTCTGTTTCCCCTTATCTGATTCCCGGACTCTGATTCCCCGCCTCTGATTCCCTGCCTCTGATTCCCCATCTCCGATTCCGCACATCTGATTCCCTGCCTCTGATTCCCCGCCTCTGATTCCCCGCCTCTGATTCCCTGCCTCTGATTCCCAACCTCTGATTCCCCACCTCTGATTCCCCGTGTTTGATTCCCCGCCTCTGTTTCCCCGCCTCTGATTCCCCATATCTGATTCCCCGCCTCTGTTTCCCCGCCTCTGATTCCCCGCCCCTGTTTCCCCATATCTGATTCCCTGCCTCTGATTCCCCAACTTTGATTCCCAGTTCTGATTCCCCAGCTCTGATTCCCCGCCTCTGATTCCCCGTGTTTGATTCCCTGCCTCTGATTCCCGGCCTCTGATTCCCCATCTCTGATTCACCGCCTTTGATTCGCCACCTCTGATTCCCCATATCTGATTCCCCGCCTCTGTTTCCCCGCCTCTGATTCCCCGCCTCTGATTCCCCATATCTCATTCCCCGCCTCTGAATCCCCATCTCTGATTCCCGGACTCTGATTCCCCACCTCTGATTCCCGGCCTCTTATTCCCGGCATCTGATTCCGGCCTCTGATTCCCGGCCTATGATTCCCTGCTTCTGATTCTGATTCCCTGCCTTTGATTCCCCATCTCTGATTCCGCACATCTGATTCCCTGCCTCTGATTCCCCATCTCTGATTCCCCATATCTGATTCCCCGCCTCTGTTTCCCCGCCTCTGATTCCACGCCTCTGTTTCCCAATATCTAAGTCCCCGCCTCTGATTCCCCAACTCTGATTCCCCACCTCTGATTCCCCAGCTCTGATTCCCGGCCTCTGATTCCCCGCATCTGATTCCCTGCATCTGATTCCAAGCCTCTGATTCCCTGCCTCTGATTCCCAACCTCTGATTCCCCACCTCTGATTCCCCATATCTGATTCCCAGCCTCTGTTTCCCCGCCTCTGATTCCCCGCCTCTGTTTCCCCATATCTGATTCCCGGCCTCTGATTCCCCGCCTCTGATTCCCCGCCTCTGATTCCCTGCCTCTGATTCCCCATCTCCGATTCCGCACATCAGATTCCCTGCCTCTGATTCCCCGCCTCTGATTCCCCGCCTCTGATTCCCTGCCTCTGATTCCCCGCCTGTGATTCCCCATCTCTGATTCACCACCTCTGATTCCCCACCACTGATTCCCAATATCTAATTCCCCGCCTCTGTTTGCCCGCCTCTGATTCCCCGCCTCTGTTTCCCCATATCTGATTCCCCGCCTCTGAATCCCCAACTCTGATTCCCTGCCTCTGATTCCCCAGCTTCATTCCCCGCCTTTGATTCCCCCCGTCTGATTCCCAGCCTCTGAATCCCCGTGTCTGATAACCTGCCTCTGATTCCCCGCCTCTGATTCCCCATCTCAGATTCACCGCCTCTGATTCCCCACCTCTGATTCCCCATCTCTGATTCCGCACATCCGATTCCCTGCCTCTGATTCCCCGACTCTGATTCCCCACCTCTGATTCCCCAGCTCTGATTCCCCGCCTCTGATTCCCCAACTCTGATTCCCCGCCTCTGATTCCCCAGCTCTGATTCCCCGCCTCTGATTCCCCGTGTTTGATCCCCTGCCTCTGATTCCCCAGCTCTGATTCCCCATCTCTGATTCACCGCCTTTGATTCGCCACCTCTGATTCCCCATATCTGATTCCTCGCCACTGTTTCCCCGCCTCTGATTCCCCGCCTCTGATTCCCCATATCTCATTCCCCGCCTCTGATTCCCCATCTCTGATTCCCGGACTCTGATTCCCCACCTCTGATTCCCGACCTCTTATTCCCGGCATCTGATTCCGGCCTCTGATTCCCGGCCTCTGATTCCCTGCTTCTGATTCTGATTCCCTGCCTCTGATTCCCCATTTCTGATTCCGCACACCTAATTCCCTGCCTCTGATTCCCCACCTCTGATTCCCCATATCTGAATCCCCGCCTCTGTTTCCCCGTCTCTGATTCCCCGCCACTGTTTCCCCATATCTAAGTCCCCGCCTCTGATTCCCCAACTTTGATTCCCCACCTCTGATTCCCCAGCTCTGATTCCCCGCCTCTGATTCCCCACCTCTGATTCCCCATACCTGATTCCCAGCCTCTGTTTCCCCACCTCTGATTCCCCGCTTCTGTTTCCCCATATCTGATTCCCGGCCTCTGATTCCCCGCCTCTGATTCCCCGCCTCTGATTCCCTGCCTCTGATTCCCCATCTCCGATTCCACACATCTGATTCCCTGCCTCTCATTCCCCGCCTCTGATTCCCACCCTCTGATTCCCTGCCTCTGATTCCCAACCTCTGATTCCCCACCTCTGATTCCCCATCTTTGATTCCCCGCCTCTGTTTCCCCGCCTCTGATTCCCCGCCTCTGATTCCCCAACTCTAATTCCCCGCCTCTGATTCCCCATATCTGATTCCCCGCCTCTGTTTCCCCACCTCTGATTCCCCGCCCCTGTTTCCCCATATCTGATTCCCTGCCTCTGATTCCCCAACTTTGATTCCCAGACTCTGATTCCCCAGCTCTGATTCCCCGCCTCTGATTCCCCGCATCTGATTCCCTGCATCTGATTCCAAGCCTCTGATTCCCTGCCTCTGATTCCCAACCTCTGATTCCGCACCTCTGATTCCCCATATCTCATTCCCCGCCTCTGATTCGCCAGCTATGATTCCCCGCCTCTGATTCCCCGCGTCTGATTCCCTGCCTCTGTTTCCCCGCCTCTGATTCCACATCTCTGATTCACCACCTCTGTTTCCCCGCGTCTGATTCCCTGCCTCTGATTCCCCATCTCTGATTCCCCATCTCTGATTCCCCAATTCTGATTCCCCGCCTCTGATTCCCCAGCTCTGATTCCTCGCCTCTGATTCCCTTCCTCTGATTCCCAACCACTCATTCCCCACCTCTGATTTCCCATATTGATTCCCTGCGTCTGATTCCCCGCCTCTGATTCCCCAACTCTGATTCCCCGCCTCTGATTCCCCAGCTCTGATTCCCCTCCTCTGATTCCCCGTGTTTGATTCCCTGCCTCTGATTCCCGGCCTCTGATTCCCCATCTCTGATTCACCGCCTTTGATTCGCCACCTCTGATTCCCCATATCTGATTCCCCGCCTCTGTTTCCCCGCCTCTGATTCCCGGACTCTGATTCCCCACCTCTGATTCCCGGCCTCTTATTCCCGGCATCTGATTCAGGCCTCTGATTCCCGGCCTCTGATTCCCTGCTTCTGATTCTGATTCCCTGCCTCTGATTCCCCATCTCTGATTCCGCACATCTGATTCCCTGCCTCTGATTCCCCACCTCTGATTCCCCATATCTGACTCCCCGCCTCTGTTTCCCCGCCTCTGATTCCCCGCCTCTGTTTCCCAATATCTAAGTCCCCGCCTCTGATTCCCCAACTCTGATTTCCCACCTCTGTTTCCCCAGCTCTGATTCCCCGCCTCTGATTCCCCGCATCTGATTCCCTGCATCTGATTCCAAGCCTCTGATTCCCTGCCTCTGATTCCCAACCTCTGATTCCCCACCTCTGATTCCCCATATCTGAATCCCCGCCTCTGTTTCCCCGCCTCTGATTCCCCACCTCTGTTCCCCATATCTGATTCCCGGCCTCTGATTCCCCGCCTCTGATTCCCCGCCTCTGATTCCCTGCCTCTTATTCCCCATCTCCAATTCCGCACATCTGATTCCCTACCTCTGATTCCCCGCCTCTGATTCCCTGCCTCTGATTCCCTGCCTCTGATTCCCAACCTCTGATTCCCCACCTCTGATTCCCGGCCTCTTATTCCCGGCATCTGATTCCGGCCTCTGATTCCCGGCCTATGATTCCCTGCTTCTGATTCTGATTCCCTGCCTTTGATTCCCCATCTCTGATTCCGCACATCTGATTCCCTGCCTCTGATTCCCCAACTTTGATTCCCCACCTCTGATTCCCCAGCTCTGATTCCCCGCCTCTGATTCCCCACCTCTGATTCCCCATACCTGATTCCCAGCCTCTGTTTCCCCACCTCTGATTCCCCGCTTCTGTTTCCCCATATCTGATTCCCGGCCTCTGATTCCCCGCCTCTGATTCCCCGCCTCTGATTCCCTGCCTCTGATTCCCCATCTCCGATTCCACACATCTGATTCCCTGCCTCTCATTCCCCGCCTCTGATTCCCACCCTCTGATTCCCTGCCTCTGATTCCCAACCTCTGATTCCCCACCTCTGATTCCCCATCTTTGATTCCCCGCCTCTGTTTCCCCGCCTCTGATTCCCCGCCTCTGATTCCCCAACTCTAATTCCCCGCCTCTGATTCCCCATATCTGATTCCCCGCCTCTGTTTCCCCACCTCTGGTTCCCCGCCCCTGTTTCCCCATATCTGATTCCCTGCCTCTGATTCCCCAACTTTGATTCCCAGACTCTGATTCCCCAGCTCTGATTCCCCGCCTCTGATTCCCCGCATCTGATTCCCTGCATCTGATTCCAAGCCTCTGATTCCCTGCCTCTGATTCCCAACCTCTGATTCCGCACCTCTGATTCCCCATATCTCATTCCCCGCCTCTGATTCGCCAGCTATGATTCCCCGCCTCTGATTCCCCGCGTCTGATTCCCTGCCTCTGTTTCCCCGCCTCTGACTCCACATCTCTGATTCACCACCTCTGTTTCCCCGCGTCTGATTCCCCGCCTCTGATTCCCCATCTCTGATTCCCCATCTCTGATTCCCCAATTCTGATTCCCCGCCTCTGATTCCCCAGCTCTGATTCCTCGCCTCTGATTCCCTTCCTCTGATTCCCAACCACTCATTCCCCACCTCTGATTTCCCATATTGATTCCCTGCGTCTGATTCCCCGCCTCTGATTCCCCAACTCTGATTCCCCGCCTCTGATTCCCCAGCTCTGATTCCCCTCCTCTGATTCCCCGTGTTTGATTCCCTGCCTCTGATTCCCGGCCTCTGATTCCCCATCTCTGATTCACCGCCTTTGATTCGCCACCTCTGATTCCCCATATCTGATTCCGCGCCTCTGTTTCCCCGCCTCTGATTCCCGGACTCTGATTCCCCACCTCTGATTCCCGGCCTCTTATTCCCGGCATCTGATTCAGGCCTCTGATTCCCGGCCTCTGATTCCCTGCTTCTGATTCTGATTCCCTGCCTCTGATTCCCCATCTCTGATTCCGCACATCTGATTCCCTGCCTCTGATTCCCCACCTCTGATTCCCCATATCTGACTCCCCGCCTCTGTTTCCCCGCCTCTGATTCCCCGCCTCTGTTTCCCAATATCTAAGTCCCCGCCTCTGATTCCCCAACTCTGATTCCCCACCTCTGTTTCCCCAGCTCTGATTCCCCGCCTCTGATTCCCCGCATCTGATTCCCTGCATCTGATTCCAAGCCTCTGATTCCCTGCCTCTGATTCCCAACCTCTGATTCCCCACCTCTGATTCCCCATATCTGAATCCCCGCCTCTGTTTCCCCGCCTCTGATTCCCCACCTCTGTTCCCCATATCTGATTCCCGGCCTCTGATTCCCCGCCTCTGATTCCCCGCCTCTGATTCCCTGCCTCTTATTCCCCATCTCCAATTCCGCACATCTGATTCCCTACCTCTGATTCCCCGCCTCTGATTCCCTGCCTCTGATTCCCTGCCTCTGATTCCCAACCTCTGATTCCCCACCTCTGATTCCCGGCCTCTTATTCCCGGCATCTGATTCCGGCCTCTGATTCCCGGCCTGTGATTCCCTGCTTCTGATTCTGATTCCCTGCCTTTGATTCCCCATCTCTGATTCCGCACATCTGATTCCCTGCCTCTGATTCCCCATCTCTGATTCCCCATATCTGATTCCCCGCCTCTGTTTCCCCGCCTCTGATTCCACGCCTCTGTTTCCCAATATCTAAGTCCCCGCCTCTGATTCCCCAACTCTGATTCCCCACCTCTGATTCCCCAGCTCTGATTCCCGGCCTCTGATTCCCTGCCTCTGATTCCCCGCCTCTGATTCCCTGCCTCTGATTCCCCATCTCCGATTCCGCACATCTGATTCCCTGCCTCTGATTCCCCGCCTCTGATTCCCCGCCTCTGATTCCCTGCCTCTGATTCCCCGCCTGTGATTCCCCATCTCTGATTCACCACCTCTGATTCCCCACCACTGATTCCCCATATCTAATTCCCCGCCTCTGTTTGCCCGCCTCTGATTCCCCGCCTCTGTTTCCCCATATCTGATTCCCCGCCTCTGAATCCCCAACTCTGATTCCCTGCCTCTGATTCCCCAGCTTCATTCCCCGCCTTTGATTCCCCCCGTCTGATTCCCAGCCTCTGAATCCCCGTGTCTGATAACCTGCCTCTGATTCCCCGCCTCTGATTCCCCATCTCAGATTCACCGCCTCTGATTCCCCACCTCTGATTCCCCATCTCTGATTCCACACATCCGATTCCCTGCCTCTGATTCCCCGACTCTGATTCCCCACCTCTGATTCCCCAGCTCTGATTCCCCGCCTCTGATTCCCCAACTCTGATTCCCCGCGTCTGATTCCCCAGCTCTGATTCCCCGCATCTGATTCCCCGTGTTTGATCCCCTGCCTCTGATTCCCCAGCTCTGATTCCCCATCTCTGATTCACCGCCTTTGATTCGCCACCTCTGATTTCCCATATCTGATTCCTCGCCACTGTTTCCCCGCCTCTGATTCCCCGCCTCTGATTCCCCATATCTCATTCCCCGCCTCTGATTCCCCATCTCTGATTCCCGGACTCTGAATCCCCACCTCTGATTCCCGACCTCTTATTCCCGGCATCTGATTCCGGCCTCTGATTCCCGGCCTCTGATTCCCTGCTTCTGATTCTGATTCCCTGCCTCTGATTCCCCATTTCTGATTCCGCACACCTAATTCAGTGCCTCTGATTCCCCACCTCTGATTCCCCATATCTGAATCCCCGCCTCTGTTTCCCCGTCTCTGATTCCCCGCCACTGTTTCCCCATATCTAAGTCCCCGCCTCTGATTCCCCAACTTTGATTCCCCACCTCTGATTCCCCAGCTCTGATTCCCCGCCTCTGATTCCCCACCTCTGATTCCCCATACCTGATTCCCAGCCTCTGTTTCCCCGCCTCTGATTCCCCGCTTCTGTTTCCCCATATCTGATTCCCGGCCTCTGATTCCCCGCCTCTGATTCCCCGCCTCTGATTCCCTGCCTCTGATTCCCCATCTCCGATTCCGCACATCTGATTCCCTGCCTCTCATTCCCCGCCTCTGATTCCCCGCCTCTGATTCCCTGCCTCTGATTCCCAACCTCTGATTCCCCACCTCTGATTCCCCATCTTTGATTCCCCGCCTCTGTTTCCCCGCCTCTGATTCCCCGCCTCTGATTCCCCAACTCTAATTCCCCGCCTCTGATTCCCCATATCTGATTCCCCGCCTCTGTTTCCCCACCTCTGATTCCCCGCCCCTGTTTCCCCATATCTGATTCCCTGCCTCTGATTCCCCAACTTTGATGCCCAGACTCTGATTCCCCAGCTCTGATTCCCCGCCTCTGATTCCCCGCATCTGATTCCCTGCATCTGATTCCAAGCCTCTGATTCCCTGCCTCTGATTCCCAACCTCTGATTCCCCGCCTCTGATTCCACATCTCTGATTCACCACCTCTGTTTCCCCGCGTCTGATTCCCCGCCTCTGATTCCCCATCTCTGATTCCCCATCTCTGATTCCCCAATTCTGATTCCCCGCCTCTGATTCCCCAGCTCTGATTCCTCGCCTCTGATTCCCTTCCTCTGATTCCCAACCACTCATTCCCCACCTCTGATTTCCCATATTGATTCCCTGCGTCTGATTCCCCGCCTCTGATTCCCCAACTCTGATTCCCCGCCTCTGATTCCCCAGCTCTGATTCCCCTCCTCTGATTCCCCGTGTTTGATTCCCTGCCTCTGATTCCCGGCCTCTGATTCCCCATCTCTGATTCACCACCTTTGATTCGCCACCTCTGATTCCCCATATCTGATTCCCCGCCTCTGTTTCCCCGCCTCTGATTCCCGGACTCTGATTCCCCACCTCTGATTCCCGGCCTCTTATTCCCGGCATCTGATTCAGGCCTCTGATTCCCGGCCTCTGATTCCCTGCTTCTGATTCTGATTCCCTGCCTCTGATTCCCCATCTCTGATTCCGCACATCTGATTCCCTGCCTCTGATTCCCCACCTCTGATTCCCCATATCTGACTCCCCGCCTCTGTTTCCCCGCCTCTGATTCCCCGCCTCTGTTTCCCAATATCTAAGTCCCCGCCTCTGATTCCCCAACTCTGATTCCCCACCTCTGTTTCCCCAGCTCTGATTCCCCGCCTCTGATTCCCCGCATCTGATTCCCTGCATCTGATTCCAAGCCTCTGATTCCCTGCCTCTGATTCCCAACCTCTGATTCCCCACCTCTGATTCCCCATATCTGAATCCCCGCTTCTGTTTCCCCGCCTCTGATTCCCCACCTCTGTTTCCCTATATCTGATTCCCGGCCTCTGATTCCCCGCCTCTGATTCCCCGCCTCTGATTCCCTGCCTCTTGTTCCCCATCTCCGATTCCGCACATCTGATTCCCTGCCTCTGATTCCCCGCCTCTGATTCCCTGCCTCTGATTCCCTGCCTCTGATTCCCAACCTCTGATTCCCCACCTCTGATTCCCCATATCTGATTCCCCGCCTCTGTTTCCCCGCCTCTGATTCCCCTCCTCTGATTCCCCAACTCTAATTCCCCGCCTCTGATTCCCCGTGCTTGATTCCCTGCCTCTGATTCCCTGCCCTGATTCCCCATCTCTGTTTCACCGCCTTTGATTCGCCACCTCTGATTCCCCATATCTGATTCCCCGCTTCTGTTTCCCCGCCTCTGATTCCCTGCCTCTGATTCCCAACCTCTGATTCCACACCTCTGATTCCCCATATCTGATTCCCCGCCTCTGTTTCCCCGCCTCTGATTCCCTGCCCCTGTTTCCCCATATCTGATCCCCTGCCTCTGATTCCCCAACTCTGATTCCCCGCCTCTGATTCCCCAGCTCTGATTCCCCGCCTCTGATTTCCCGTGTTTGATTCCTGCCTCTGATTCCCGGCCTCTGATTCCCCATCTTTGATTCACCGCCTTTGATTCGCCACCTCTGATTCCACATATCTGATTCCCCACCTCTGTTTTCCCGCCTCTGATTCCCCGCCTCTGATTCTCCATATCTCATTCCCCGCCTCTGAATCCCCATCTCTGATTCCCGGACTCTGATTCCCCACCTCTGATTCCCGGCCTCTTATTCCCAGCATCTGATTCCCGGCCTCTGATTCCCGGCCTCTGATTCCCCGCTTCTGATTCTGATTCCCTGCCTCTGATTCCCCATCTCTGATTCTGCACATCTGATTCCCTTCCTCTGATTCCCCACCTCTGATTCCCCATATCTGATTTCCCGCCTCTGTTTCCCCGCCTCTGATTCCCCGCCTCTGTTTCCCCATATCTAATTCCCAACCTCTGATGCCCCAACTCTGATTCCCTGCCTCTGATTCCCCGCGTTCTATTCCCTGCCTCTGATTCCCCGCCTGTGATTCCCCATCTCTGATTCACCACCTCTGATTCCCCACCTCTGATTCCCCATATCTAATTCCCCGCCTCTGTTTGCCCGCCTCTGATTCCCCACCTCTGTTTCCCCATATCTGATTCCCCGCCTCTGAATCCCCAACTCTGATTCCCTGCCTCTGATTCCCCAGCTCTGATTCCCCGCCTTTGATTCCCCCGTCTGATTCCCAGCCTCTGAAACCCCGTGTCTGATTTCTTGCCTCTGATTCCCCACCTCTGATTCCCCATCTCTGATTCCGCACATCTGATTCCCTGCCTCTGATTCCCCGACTCTGATCCCCACCTCTGATTCCCCAGCTCTGATTCCCCGCCTCTGATTCCCCAACTCTGATTCCCCGCCCCTGATTCCCCAGCTCCGATTCCCCACCTCTGATTCCCCGTGTTTGTTTCCCTGCATCTGATTCCCCGCCTCTGATTCCCCATCTCTGATTCACCGCCTTTGATTCGCCACCTCTGATTCCCCATATCTGATTCCTCGCCTCTGTTTCCTCGCCTCTGATTCCCCGCCTCTGATTCCCCATATCTCATTCCCCGCCTCTGATTCCCCATCTCTGATTCCCGGACTCTGATTCCCCACCTCTGATTCCCGGCCTCTTATTCCCGGCATCTGATTCCGGCCTCTGATTCCCGGTCTCTGATTCCCTGCTTCTGATTCCCGATCTCTGATTCCTCAAATCTAATTCCCTGCCTCTGATTCCCCACCTCTGATTCCCCATATCTGATTCCCCGCCTCTGTTTCCCTGCCTCTGATTCCCCGCCTCTGTTTCCCCATATCTAAGTCCCCGCCTCTGATTCCCCAACTTTGATTCCCCACCTCTGATTCCCCAGCTCTGATTCCCCGCCTCTGATTCCCCGCATCTGATTCCATGCATCTGATTCCCAGCCTCTGATTCCCAGCCTCTGATTCCCAACCTCTGATTCCCCACCTCTGATTCCCCATATCTGATTCCTCGCCTCTGTTTCCCCGCCTCTGATTCCCCGCCTCTGTTTCCCCATATCTGATCCCCGCCTCTATTTGCCCGCCTCTGATTCCCCGCCTCTGTTTCCCCATATCTGATTCCCCGCCTCTGAATCCCCAACTCTGATTCCCTGCCTCTAATTTCCCAGCTCTGATTCCCCGCCTCTGATTCCCCGCGTCTGATTACCGGCCTCTGATTCCCCGCCTCTGATTCCCCATCTCTGATTCACAACCTCTGATTCCCCACCTCTGATACCCCATATCTGATTCCCCACCTCTGTTTCCCCGCCTCTGATTCCACACCTCTGATTCCCAATATCTGATTCCCCGCCTCTGATTCCCCACCTCTGATTCCCCGCCTCTGATTCCCCGCCTCTGATTCGCCAGCTATGATTCCCCGCCTCTTATTCCCCGCGTCTGATTCCCTGCCTCTGATTCCCCGCCTCTGATTCCACATCTCTGATTCACCACCTCTGATTCCCCGCGTCTGATTCCCCGCCTCTGATTCCCCATCTCTGATTCCCCAATTCTGATACCCCGCCTCTGATTCCCCGTGTTTGATTCCCTGCCTCTGATTCCCGGCCTCTGATTCCCCATCTCTGATTCACCGCCTTTGATTCGCCACCTCTGATTCCCCATATCTGATTCCCCGCCTCTGTTTCCCCGCCTCTGATTCCCCACCTCTGATTCCCCATATCTCATTCCCCGCCTCTGAATCCCCATCTCTGATTCCCGGACTCTGATTCCCCACCTCTGATTCCCGGCCTCTTATTCCCGGCATCTGATTCCGGCCTCTGATTCCCGGCCTCTGATTCCCTGCTTCTAATTCTGATTCCCTGCCTTTGATTCCCCATCTCTTATTCCGCACATCTGATTCCCTGCCTCTGATTCCCCATCTCTGATTCCCCATATCTGATTCCCCACCTCTGATTCCCCGCCTCTGATTCCCAACCTCTGATTCCCCACCTCTGATTCCCCGCCTCTGATTCCCTGCCTCTGATTCCCTGCCTCTGATTCCCCATCTCCGATTCCCCATATCTGATTCCCCGCCTCTGAATCCCCAACTCTGATTCCCTGCCTCTAATTTCCCAGCTCTGATTCCCCGCCTCTGATTCCCCGCGTCTGATTACCGGCCTCTGATTCCCCGCCTCTGATTCCCCATCTCTGATTCACAACCTCTGATTCCCCACCTCTGATACCCCATATCTGATTCCCCGCCTCTGTTTCCCCACCTCTGATTCCCCACCTCTGATTCCCAATATCTGATTCCCCGCCTCTGATTCCCCACCTCTGATTCCCCGCCTCTGATTCGCCAGCTATGATTCCCCGCCTCTGATTCCCCGTGTTTGATTCCCTGCCTCTGATTCCCGGCCTCTGATTCCCCATATCTGATTCCCCGCCTCTGTTTCCCTGCCTCTGATTCCCGGCCTCTGATTCCCCATATCTCATTCCCCGCCTCTGAATCCCCATCTCTGATTCCCGGACTCTGATTCCCCACCTCTGATTCCCTGCTACTGATTCTGATTCCCTGCCTTTGATTCCCCATATCTCATTCCCCGCCTCTGATTCCCCATCTCTGATTCCCCACCTCTGATTCCCCATATCTGATTCCCAGCCTCTGTTTCCCCGCCTCTGATTCCCCGCCTCTGTTTCCCCATATCTGATTCCCGGCCTCTGATTCCCCGCCTCTGATTCCCCGCCTCTGATTCCCTATCTCCGATTCCGCACATCTGATTCCCTGCCTCTGATTCCCCGCCTCTGATTCCCCGCCTCTGATTCCCTGCCTCTGATTCCCAACCTCTGATTCCCCACCTCTGATTCCCCGTGTTTGATTCCCCGCCTCTGTTTCCCCGCCTCTGATTCCCCGCCTCTGATTCCCCAACTCTAATTCCCCACCTCTGATTCCCCATATCTGATTCCCCGCCTCTGTTTCCCCGCCTCTGATTCCCCGCCCCTGTTTCCCCATATCTGATTCCCTGCCTCTGATTCCCCAACTTTGATTCCCAGCCTCTGATTCCCCAGCTCTGATTCCCCGCCTCTGATTCCCCGTGTTTGATTCCCTGCCTCTGATTCCCCATCTCTGATTCACCACCTTTGATTCGCCACCTCTGATTCCCCATATCTGATTCCCCACCTCTGTTTTCCCGCCTCTGTTTTCCCGCCTCTGATTCCCCGCCTCTGATTCTCCATATCTCATTCCCCGCCTCTGAATCCCCATCTCTGATTCCCGGACTCTGATTCCCCACCTCTGATTCCCGGCCTCTTATTCCCAGCATCTGATTCCAGGCCTCTGATTCCCGGCCTCTGACTCCCCGCTTCTGATTCTGATTCCCTGCCTCTGATTCCCCATCTCTGATTCTGCACATCTGATTACCTGCCTCTGATTCCCCACCTCTGATTCCCCATATCTGATTCCCCGCCTCTGATTCCCCGCATCCGATTCCCCATATCTGATTCCCCGCCTCTGTTTCCCCGCCCCTGATTCCCCGCCTCTGTTTCCCCATATCTGATTCCCCGCCTCTGATTCCCAACTATGATTCCCCGCCTCTGATTCCCCAGCTCTGATTCCCTGCCTCTGATTCCCCGCGTTCTATTCCCTGCCTCTGATTCCCCGCCTGTGATTCCCCATCTCTGATAAACCACCTCTGATTCCCCACCACTGATTCCCCATATCTAATTCCCCGCCTCTGTTTGCCCGCCTCTGATTCCCCACCTCTGATTCCCCATATCTAATTCCCCGCCTCTGTTTGCCCGCCTCTGATTCCCCGCCTCTGTTTCCCCATATCTGATTCCCCGCCTCTGAATCCCCAACTCTGATTCCCTGCTTCTGATTCCCCAGCTCTGATTCCCCGCCTTTGATTCCCCCGTCTGATTTTCAGCCTCTGAATCCCCGTGTCTGATTTCTTGCCTCTGATTCCCCGCCTCTGATTCCCCATCTCTGATTCACAGCCTCTGATTCCCCACCTCTGATTCCCCATCTCTGATTCCGCACATCTGATTCCCTGCCTCTGATTCCCCGACTCTGATCCCCACCTCTGATTCCCCAGCTCTGATTCCCCGCCTCTGATTCCCCAACTCTGATTCCCCGCCTCTGATTCCCCAGCTCTGATTCCCCGCCTCTGATTCCACGCCTCTGATTCCCCATCTCTGATTCATCGCCTTTGATTCGCCACCTCTGATTCCCCATATCTGATTCCTCGCCTCTGTTTCCCCGCCTCTGATTCCCCGCCTCTGATTCCCCATATCTCATTCCCCGCCTCTGATTCCCCATCTCTGATTCCCGGACTCTGATTCCCCGCCTCTGATTCCCGGCCTCTTATTCCCGAAATCTGATTCCGGCCTCTGATTCCCCACCTCTGATTCCCCATATCTGATTCCCCACCTCTGTTTCCCGGCCTCTGATTCCCCGCTTCTGATTCTGAATCCCTGCCTCTGATTCCCCATCTCTGATTCCGCACATCTGATTCCCTGCCTCTGATTCCCCACCTCTGATTCCCCATATCTGATTTCCCGCCTCTGTTTCCCCGCCTCTGATTCCCCGCCTCTGTTTCCCCATATCTAATTCCCAACCTCTGATGCCCCAACTCTGATTCCCTGCCTCTGATTCCCCGCGTTCTATTCCCTGCCTCTGATTCCCCGCCTGTGATTCCCCATCTCTGATTCACCACCTCTGATTCCCCACCTCTGATTCCCCATATCTAATTCCCCGACTCTGTTTGCCCGACTCTGATTCCCCGCCTCTGTTTCCCCATATCTGATTCCCCGCCTCTGAATCCCCAACTCTGATTCCCTGCCTCTGATTCCCCAGCTCTGATTCCCCGCCTTTGATTCCCCCGTCTGATTCCCAGCCTCTGAAACCCCGTGTCTGATTTCTTGCCTCTGATTCCCCGCCTCTGATTCCCCATCTCTGATTCACAGCCTCTGATTCCCCACCTCTGATTCCCCATCTCTGATTCCGCACATCTGATTCCCTGCCTCTGATTCCACGACTCTGATCCCCACCTCTGATTCCGCAGCTCTGATTCCCCGCCTCTGATTCCCCGTGTTTGATCCCCTGCCTCTGATTCCCCGACTCTGATCCCCACCTCTGATTCCGCAGCTCTGATTCCCCGCCTCTGATTCCCCAACTCTGATTCCCCGCCTCTGATTCCCCAACTCTGATTCCCTGCCTCTGATTCCCCAGCTACATTCCCCGCCTTTGATTCCCCCGTCTGATTCCCAGCCTCTGAATCCCCGTGTCTGATAACCTGCCTCTGATTCCCCGCCTCTGATTCCCCATCTCAGATTCACCGCCTCTGATTCCCCACCTCTGATTCCCCATCTCTGATTCCGCACATCCGACTCCCTGCCTCTGATTCCCCGACTCTGATTCCCCACCTCTGATTCCCCAGCTCTGATTCCCCGCCTCTGATTCCACAACTCTGATTCCCCGCCTCTGATTCCCCGTGTTTGATCCCCTGCCTCTGATTCCCCGCCTCTGATTCCCCATCTCTGATTCACCGCCTTTGATTCGCCACCTCTGATTCCCCATATCTGATTCCTCGCCACTGTTTCCCCGCCTCTGATTCCCCGCCTCTGATTCCCCATATCTCATTCCCCGCCTCTGATTCGCCAGCTATGATTCCCCGCCTCTGATTCCCCGCGTCTGATTCCCTGCCTCTGATTCCCCGCCTCTGATTCCACATCTCTGATTCACCACCTCTGATTCCACGCGTCTGATTCCCCGCCTCTGATTCCCCATCTCTGATTCCCCATCTCTGATTCCCCAATTCTGATTCCCCGCCTCTGATTCCCCAGCTCTGATTCCTCGCCTCTGATTCCCTTCCTTTGATTCCCAACCTCTGATTCCCCAACTCTGATTTCCCATATTGATTCCCTGCGTCTGATTCCCCACCTCTGATTTCCCATATTGATTCCCTGCGTCTGATTCCCCGCCTCTGATTCCCCAACTCTGATTCCCCGCCTCTGATTCCCCAGCTATGATTCCCCGCATCTGATTCCCCGTGTTTGATTCCCTGCCTCTGATTCCCCACCTCTGATTCCCCATATCTGATTCCCCGCCTCTGTTTCCCCACCTTTGATTCCCCGCCGCCGTTTCCCAATATCTAAGTCCCCGCCTCTGATTCCCCAACTCTGATTCCCCACCTCTGATTCCCCAACTCTGATTCCCCGCCTCTGATTCCCCAGCTCTGATTCCCCGCCTCTGATTCCCCGTGTTTGATCCCCTGCCTCTGATTCCCCGCCTCTGATTCCCCATGCCTCATTCCCCGCCTCTGATTCCCCATCTCTGATTCCCGGACTCTGATTCCCCACCTCTGATTCCCGGCCTCTTATTCCCGGCATCTGATTCCGGCCTCTGATTCCCGGCCTCTGATTCCCTGCTTCTGATTCCCCATCTCTGATTCCGCAAATCTAATACCCTGCCTCTGATTCCCCACCTCTGATTCCCCATATCTGATTCCCCGCCTCTGTTTCCCCGCCTCTGATTCCCCGCCTCTGTTTCCCCATATCTAATCCCCGCCTCTGATTCCCCAACTTTGATTCCCCACCTCTGATTCCCCAGCTCAGATTCCCCGCCTCTGATTCCCCGCATCTGATTCCATGCATCTGATTCCCAGCCTCTGATTCCCAGCCTCTGATACCCAACCTCTGATTCCCCACCTCTGATTCCCCATATCTGATTCCACGCCTCTGTTT
This sequence comes from Narcine bancroftii, assembly GCF_036971445.1. Lineage (NCBI taxonomy): Eukaryota > Metazoa > Chordata > Chondrichthyes > Torpediniformes > Narcinidae > Narcine > Narcine bancroftii. Next base: position 112,053,925 of record NC_091475.1, read on the forward strand.
CCCCGCCTCTGATTCCCCGCCTCTGTTTCCCCATATCTGATCCCCGCCTATATTTGCCCGCATCTGATTCCCCGCCTCTGTTTCCCCATATCTGATTCCCCGCCTCTGAATCCCCAACTCTGATTCCCTGCCTCTAATTTCCCAGCTCTGATTCCCCGCCTCTGATTCCCCGCGTCTGATTACCGGCCTCTGATTCCCCGCCTCTGATTCCCCATCTCTGATTCACAACCTCTGATTCCCCACCTCTGATACCCCATATCTGATTCCCCGCCTCTGTTTCCCCGCCTTTGATTCCCCACCTCTGATTCCCAATATCTGATTCCCCGCCTCTGATTCCCCACCTCTGATTCCCCGCCTCTGATTCGCCAGCTATGATTCCCCGCCTCTGATTCCCCGTGTTTGATTCCCTGCCTCTGATTCCCGGCCTCTGATTCCCCAACTCTTATTCACCGCCTTTGATTCGCCACCTCTGATTCCCCATATCTGATTCCCCGCCGCTGTTTCCCCGCCTCTGATTCCCCGCCTCTGATTCCCCATATCTCATTCCCCGCCTCTGAATCCCCATCTATGATTCCCGGACTCTGATTCCCCACCTCTGATTCCCTGCTACTGATTCTGATTCCCTGCCTTTGATTCCCCATCTCTGATTCCGCACATCTGATTCCCTGCCTCTGATTCCCCATCTCTGATTCCCCATATCTGATTCCCCGCTTCTGTTTCCCCGCCTCTGATTCCCCGCCTCTGTTTCCCAATATCTAAGTCCCCGCCTCTGATTCCACAACTCTAATTCCCCACCTCTGATTCCCCAGCTCTGATTCCCCGCCTCTGATTCCCCGCATCTGATTCCCTGCATCTGATTCCAAGCCTCTTATTCCCTGCCTCTGATTCCCAACCTCTGATTCCCCACCTCTGATTCCCCATATCTGATTCCCAGCCTCTGTTTCCCCGCCTCTGATTCCCCGCCTCTGTTTCCCCATATCTGATTCCCGGCCTCTGGTTCCCCGCCTCTGATTCCCCGCCTCTGATTCCCTGCCTCTGATTCCCCATCTCCGATTCCGCACATCTGATTCCCTGCCTCTGATTCCCCGCCTCTGATTCCCCGCCTCTGATTCCCTGCCTCTGATTCCCATCCTCTGATTCCCCACCTCTGATTCCCCGTGTTTGATTCCCCACCTCTGTTTCCCCGCCTCTGATTCCCCGCCTCTGATTCCCCAACTCTAATTCCCCGCCTCTGATTCCCCATATCTGATTCCCCGCCTCTGTTTCCCCACCTCTGATTCCCCACCCCTGTTTCCCCATATCTGATTCCCTGCCTCTGATTCCCCAACTTTGATTCCCAGCATCTGATTCCCCAGCTCTGATTCCCCGCCTCTGATTCCCCGCATCTGATTCCCTGCATCTGATTCCAAGCCTCTGATTCCCTGCCTCTGATTCCCAACCTCTGATTCCCCACCTCTGATTCCCCATATCTGATCCCCAGCCTCTGTTTCCCCGCCTCTGTTTCCCCATATCTGATTCCCGGCCTCTGATTCCCCGCCTCTGATTCCCCGCCTCTGATTCCCTGCCTCTGATTCCCCATCTCCGATTCCGCACATCTGATTCCCTGCCTCTGATTCCCCGCCTCTGATTCCCCGCCTCTGATTCCCTGCATCTGATTCCCAACCTCTGATTCCCCACCTCTGATTCCCCGTGTTTGATTCCCCGCCTCTGTTTCCCCGCCTCTGATTCCCCGCCTCTGATTCCCCAACTCTAATTCCCCGCCTCTGATTCCCCATATCTGATTCCCTGCCTCTGTGTCCCCGCCTCTGATTCCCCGCCCCTGTTTCCCCATATCTGATTCCCTGCCTCTGATTCCCCAACTTTGATTCCCAGCCTCTGATTCCCCAGCTCTGATTCCCCGCCTTTGATTCCCCCGTCTGATTCCCAGCCTCTGAAACCCCGTGTCTGATTTCTTGCCTCTGATTCCCCGCCTCTGATTCCCCGCCTCTGATTCCCCGTGTTTGATCCCCTGCCTCTGATTCCCCGACTCTGATCCCCACCTCTGATTCCGCAGCTCTGATTCCCCGCCTCTGATTCCCCAACTCTGATTCCCCGCCTCTGATTCCCCAGCTCTGATTCCCCGCCTCTGATTCCCCGTGTTTGATCCCCTGCCTCTGATTCCCCGACTCTGATCCCCACCTCTGATTCCGCAGCTCTGATTCCCCGCCTCTGATTCCCCAACTCTGATTCCCCGCCTCTGATTCCCCAACTCTGATTCCCTGCCTCTGATTCCCCAGCTTCATTCCCCGCCTTTGATTCCCCCCGTCTGATTCCCAGCCTCTGAATCCCCGTGTCTGATAACCTGCCTCTGATTCCCCGCCTCTGATTCCCCATCTCAGATTCACCGCCTCTGATTCCCCACCTCTGATTCCCCATCTCTGATTCCGCACATCCGACTCCCTGCCTCTGATTCCCCGAATCTGATTCCCCACCTCTGATTCCCCAGCTCTGATTCCCCGCCTCTGATTCCCCAACTCTGATTCCCCGCCTCTGATTCCACAGCTCTGATTCCCCGCCTCTGATTCCCCGTGTTTGATCCCCTGCCTCTGATTCCCCGCCTCTGATTCCCCATCTCTGATTCACCGCCTTTGATTCGCCACCTCTGATTCCCCATATCTGATTCCTCGCCACTGTTTCCCCGCCTCTGATTCCCCGCCTCTGATTCCCCATATCTCATTCCCCGCCTCTGATTCCCCGCGTCTGATTCCCTGCCTCTGATTCCCCGCCTTTGATTCCACATCTCTGATTCACCACCTCTGATTCCACGCGTCTGATTCCCCGCCTCTGATTCCCCATCTCTGATTCCCCATCTCTGATTCCCCAATTCTGATTCCCCGCCTCTGGTTCCCCAGCTCTGATTCCTCGCCTCTGATTCCCTTCCTTTGATTCCCAACCTCTGATTCCCCAACTCTGATTTCCCATATTGATTCCCTGCGTCTGATTCCCCACCTCTGATTTCCCATATTGATTCCCTGCGTCTGATTCCCCGCCTCTGATTCCCCAACTCTGATTCCCCGCCTCTGATTCCCCAGCTCTGATTCCCCGCATCTGATTCCCCGTGTTTGATTCCCTGCCTCTGTTTCCCCACCTCTGATTCCCCATATCTGATTCCCCGCCTCTGTTTCCCCACCTTTGATTCCCCGCCTCCGTTTCCCAATATCTAAGTCCCCGCCTCTGATTCCCCAACTCTGATTCCCCACCTCTGATTCCCCAACTCTGATTCCCCGCCTCTGATTCCCCAGCTCTGATTCCCCGCCTCTGATTCCCCGTGTTTGATCCCCTGCCTCTGATTCCCCGCCTCTGATTCCCCATGTCTCATTCCCCGCCTCTGATTCCCCATCTCTGATTCCCGGACTCTGATTCCCCACCTCTGATTCCCGGCCTCTTATTCCCTGCATCTGAGTCCGGCCTCTGATTCCCGGCCTCTGATTCCCTGCTTCTGATTCCCCATCTCTGATTCCGCAAATCTAATACCCTGCCTCTGATTCCCCACCTCTGATTCCCCATATCTGATTCCCCGCCTCTGTTTCCCCGCCTCTGATTCCCCGCCTCTGTTTCCCCATATCTAAGTCCCCGCCTCTGATTCCCCAACTTTGATTCCCCACCTCTGATTCCCCAGCTCTGATTCCCCGCCTCTGATTCCCCGCATCTGATTCCATGCATCTGATTCCCAGCCTCTGATTCCCAGCCTCTGATTCCCAACCTCTGATTCCCCACCTCTGATTCCCCATATCTGATTCCACGCCTCTGTTTCCCCGCCTCTGATTCCCCACCTCTGTTTCCCCATATCTGATCCCCGCCTCTATTTGCCCGCATCTGATTACCCGCCTCTGTTTCCCCATATCTGATTCCCCGCCTCTGAATCCCCAACTCTGATTCCCTGCCTCTAATTTCCCAGCTCTGATTCCCCGCCTCTGATTCCCCGCGTCTGATTACCGGCCTCTGATTCCCCGCCTCTGATTCCCCATCTCTGATTCACAACCTCTGATTCCCCACCTCTGATACCCCATATCTGATTCCCCGCCTCTGTTTCCCCGCCTTTGATTCACCATCTCTGATTCACCGCCTTTCATTCGCCACCCTGATTCCCCATATCAGATTCCCCGCCTCTGTTTCCCCGCCTCTGATACCCCGCCTCTGATTCCCCATATTTCATTCCCCGCCTCTGATTCCCCATCTCTGATTCCCGGACTCTGATTCCTGGCCTCTTATTCCCGGCATCTGATTCCCGGCCTCTGATCCCGGCCTCTGATTCCCCGCTTCTGATTCTGATCCCTGCCTCTGATTCCCCATCTCTGATTCCGCACATCTGATTCCCTGCCTCTGATTCCCCACCTCTGATTCCCCATATCTGATTCCCCGCCTCTGTTTCCCCGCCTCTAATTCCCCGCCTCTGTTTCCCCATATCTATTTCCCCGCCTCTGATTCCCCGCCTCTGATTCCCCAGCTCTGATTCCCCCCTTCTGAATCCCCAACTCTGATTCCCTGCCTCAGATTCCCCAGCTCTGATTCCCCAGCTTTGATTCCCTGCCTCTGTTTCGCAACCTCTGATTCCCCACCTCTGATTCCCCATATATGATTCCCCACCTCTGTTTCCCTGCCTCTGATTCCCAGCCTCTGTTTCCCCATATCTGATTCCCCGCCTCTGATTCCCCAACTCTGATTCCCCGCCTCTGATTCCCCAGCTCTGATTCCCCACCTATGATTCCCCGTGTTTGATTCACTGCCTCTGATTCCCCGCATCTGATTCCCCATCTCTGATTCACCGCCTTTCATTCGCCACATCTGATTCCCCATATCAGATTCCCCGCCTCTGATTCCCTGCCTCTGATTCCCCATCTCCGATTCCGCACATCTGATTCCCCGCCTCAGATTCCCTGCCTCTGATTCCCAACCTCTGATAACCCACCTCTGATTCCCCATATCTGATTCCCCGCCGCTGTTTCCCCGCCTCTGATTCCCCTCCTCTGATTCCCCAACTCTAATTCCCCGCCTCTGATTCCCCAGCTCTGATTCCCCGTGTTTGATTCCCTGCCTCTGATTCCCTGCCCTGATTCCCCATCACTGTTTCACCGCCTTTGATTCGCCACCTCTGATTCCCCATATCTGATTCCCCGCCTCTGTTTCCCCGCCTCTGATTCCCTGCCTCTGATTCCCAACCTCTGATTCCACACCTCTGATTCCCCATATCTGATTCCCCGCCTCTGTTTCCCCGCCTCTGATTCCCTGCCCCTGTTTCCCCATATCTGATTCCCTGCCTCTGATTCCCCAACTCTGATCCCCGCCTCTGATTCCCCAGCTCTGATTCCCCACCTCTGATTTCCCGTGTTTGATTCCCTGCCTCTGATTCCCCGCCTCTGATTCCCCATCTCTGATTCACCGCCTTTGATTCGCCACCTCTGATTCCACATATCTGATTCCCCACCTCTGTTTCCCCGCCTCTGATTCCCCGCCTCTGATTCTCCATATCTCATTCCCCGCCTCTGAATCCCCATCTCTGATTCCCGGACTCTGATTCCCCACCTCTGATTCCCGGCCTCTTATTCCCAGCATCTGATTCCCGGCCTCTGATTCCCGGCCTCTGATTCCCTGCTTCTGATTCTGATTCCCTGCCTCTGATTCCCCATCTTTGATTCCGCACATCTGATTCCCTGCCTCTGATTCCCCACCTCTGATTCCCCATATCTGATTTCCCGCCTCTGTTTCCCCGCCTCTGATTCCCCGCCTCTGTTTCCCCATATCTAATTCTCAACCTCTGATGCCCCAACTCTGATTCCCTGCCTCTGATTCCCCGCGTTCTATTCCCTGCCTCTGATTCCCCGCCTGTGATTCCCCATCTCTGATTCACCACCTCTGATTCCCCACCTCTGATTCCCCATATCTAATTCCCCGCCTCTGTTTGCCCGCCTCTGATTCCCCGCCTCTGTTTCCCCATATCTGATTCCCCGCCTCTGAATCCCCAACTCTGATTCCCTGCCTCTGATTCCCCAGCTCTGATTCCCCGCCTTTGATTCCCCCCGTCTCATTCCCAGCCTCTGAATCCCCGTGTCTGATTTCCTGCCTCTGATTCCCCGCCTCTGATTCCCCATCTTGATTCACAGCCTCTGATTCCCCACCTCTGATTCCCCATCTCTGATTCCGCACATCTGATTCCCTGCCTCTGATTCCCCAGCTCTGCTTCCCCGCCTCTGATTCCCCGTGTTTGATTCCCTGCCTCTGATTCCCCGCCTCTGATTCACCATCTCTGATTCAACGCCTTTGATTCGCCACCTCTGATTCCCCATATCTGATTCCTCGCCTCTGTTTCCCCGCCTCTGATTCCCCTCCTCTGATTCCCCATATCTCATTCCCCGCCTCTTATTCCCCATCTCTGATTCCCGGACTCTGATTCCCCACCTCTGATTCCCGGCCTCTTATTCCCAGCATCTGATTCCGGCCTCTGATTCCCGGCCTCTGATTCCCTGCTTCTGATTCCCCATCTCTGATTCCGCAAATCTAATTCCCTGCGTCTGATTCCCCACCTCTGATTCCCCATATCTGATTCCCCGCCTCTGTTTCCCCGCCTCTGATTCCCCACCTCTGTTTCCCCATATCTAAGTCCCCGCCTCTGATTCGCCAACTTTGATTCCCCACCTCTGATTCCCCAGCTCTGATTACCCGCCTCTGATTCCCCGCATCTGATTCCATGCATCTGATTCCCAGCCTCTGATTCCCAGCCTCTGATTCCCAACCTCTGATTCCCCACCTCTGATCCCCATATCTGATCCCCACCTCTATTTGCCCGCCTCTGATTCCCCGCCTCTGTTTCCCATATCTGATTCCCCGCCTCTGAATCCCCAACTCTGATTCCCTGCCTCTAATTACCCAGCTCTAATTCCCCGCCTCTGATTCCCCGCGTCTGATTACCGGCCTCTGATTCCCCGCCTCTGATTCCCCATCTCTGATTCACAACCTCTGATTCCCCACCTCTGATACCCCATATCTGATTCCCCGCCTCTGTTTCCCCGCCTCTGATTCCCCACCTCTGATTCCCAATATCTGATTCCCCGCCTCTGATTCCCCACCTCTGATTCCCTGCCTCTGATTCCCTGCCCTGATTCCCCATCTCTGTTTCACCGCCTTTGATTCGCCACCTCTGATTCCCCATATCTGATTCCCCGCCTCTGTTTCCCCGCCTCTGATTCCCTGCCTCTGATTCCCAACCTCTGATTCCACACCTCTGATTCCCCATATCTGATACCCCGCCTCTGTTTCCCCGCCTCTGATTCCCTGCCCCTGTTTCCCCATATCTGATTCCCTGCCTCTGATTCCCCAACTCTGATTCCCCGCCTCTGATTCCCCAGCTCTGATTCCCCGCCTCTGATTTCCCGTGTTTGATTCCCTGCCTCTGATTCCCCGCCTCTGATTCCCCATCTCTGATTCACCGCCTTTGATTCGCCACCTCTGATTCCACATATCTGATTCCCCACCTCTGTTTCCCCGCCTCTGATTCCCCGCCTCTGATTCTCCATATCTCATTCCCCGCCTCTGAATCCCCATCTCTGATTCCCGGACTCTGATTCCCCACCTCTGATTCCCGGCCTCTTATTCCCAGCATCTGATTCCCGGCCTCTGATTCCCGGCCTCTGATTCCCCGCTTCTGATTCTGATTCCCTGCCTCTGATTCCCCATCTCTGATTCCGCACATCTGATTCCCTGCCTCTGATTCCCCACCTCTGATTCCCCATATCTGATTTCCCGCCTCTGTTTCCCCGCCTCTGATTCCCCGCCTCTGTTTCCCCATATCTAATTCCCAACCTCTGATGCCCCAACTCTGATTCCCTGCCTCTGATTTCCCGCGTTCTATTCCCTGCCTCTGATTCCCCGCCTGTGATTCCCCATCTCTGATTCACCACCTCTGATTCCCCACCTCTGATTCCCCATATCTAATTCCCCGCCTCTGTTTGCCCGCCTCTGATTCCCCGCCTCTGTTTCCCCATATCTGATTCCCCGCCTCTGAATCCCCAACTCTGATTCCCTGCCTCTGATTCCCCAGCTCTGATTCCCCGCCTTTGATTCCCCCCGTCTGATTCCCAGCCTCTGAATCCCCGTCTCTGATTTCCTGCCTCTGATTCCCCGCCTCTGATTCCCCATCTCTGATTCACAGCCTCTGATTCCCCACCTCTGATTCCCCATCTCTGATTCCGCACATCTGATTCCCTGCCTCTGATTCCCCGACTCTGATCCCCACCTCTGATTCCCCAGCTCTGATTCCCCGCCTCTGATTCCCCAACTCTGATTCCCCGCCTCTGATTCCCCAGCTCTGATTCCCCGCCTCTGATTCCCCGTGTTTGATTCCCTGCCTCTGATTCCCCGCCTCTGATTCCCCATCTCTGATTCAACGCCTTTGATTCGCCACCTCTGATTCCCCATATCTGATTCCTCGCCTCTGTTTCCCAGCCTCTGATTCCCCTCCTCTGATTCCCCATATCTCATTCCCCGCCTCTGATTCCCTATCTCTGATTCCCGGACTCTGATTCCCCACCTCTGATTCCCGGCCTCTTATTCCCGGCATCTGATTCCGGCCTCTGATTCCCGGCCTCTGATTCCCTGCCTCTGATTCCCCATCTCTGATTCCGCAAATCTAATTCCCTGCCTCTGATTCCCCACCTCTGATTCCCCATCTCTGATTCCCCGCCTCTGTTACCCCGCCTCTGATTCACCGCCTCTGTTTCCCCATATCTAAGTCCCCGCCTCTGATTCCCCAACTTTGATTCCCCACCTCTGATTCCCCAGCTCTGATTCCCCGCCTCTGATTCCCCGCATCTGATTCCATGCATCTGATTCCCAGCCTCTGATTCCCAGCCTCTGATTGCCAACCTCTGATTCCCCACCTCTGATCCCCATATCTGATTCCCCGCCTCTGTTTCCCTGCCTCTGATTCCCCGCCTCTGTTTCCCCATATCTGATCCCCGCCTCTATTTGCCCACCTCTGATTCCCCGCCTCTGTTTCGCCATATCTGATTCCCCGCCTCTGAATCCCCAACTCTGATTCCCTGCCTCTAATTTCCCAGCTCTGATTCCCCGCCTCTGATTCCCCATCTCTGATTCACAACCTCTGTTTCCCCACTTCTGATACCCCATATCTGATTCCCCGCCTCTGTTACCCCGCCTCTGATTCCCCACCTCTGATTCCCAATATCTGATTCCCCGCCTCTGATTCCCCACCTCTGATTCCCCGCCTCTGATTCGCCAGCTATGATTCCCCGCCTCTTATTCCCCGCGTCTGATTCCCTGCCTCTGATTCCCCGCCTCTGATTCGACATCTCTGATTCACCACCTCTGATTCCCCGCGTCTGATTCCCTGCCTCTGATTCCCCATCTCTGATTCCCCATCTCTGATTCCCTAATTCTGATTCCCCTCCTCTGATTCCCAGTGTTTGATTCCCTGCCTCTGATTCCCGGCTTCTGATTCCCCATCTCTGATTCACCGCCTTTGATTCGCCACCTCTGATTCGCCATATCTGATTCCCCGCCTCTGTTTCCCCGCCTCTGATTCCCCGCCTCTGATTCCCCATATCTCATTCCCCGCCTCTGAATCCCCATCTCTGATTCCCGGACTCTGATTCCCCACCTCTGATTCCCGGCCTCTTATTCCCGGCATCTGATTCCGGCCTCTGATTCCCGGCCTCTGATTCCCTGCTTCTGATTCTGATTCCCTGCCTTTGATTCCCCATCTCTGATTCCGCACATCTGATTCCCTGCCTCTGATTCCCCATCTCTGATTCCGCACATCTGATTCCCTGCCTCTGATTCCCCGCCTCTGAATCCCCGTGTCTGATACCAAGCCTCTGATACCCCACCCCTGATTCCCCACCTCTGATTCCCCATATCTGATTCCCCGCCTCTCTTTCCGTGCCTCTAATTCCCCGCCTCTGATTCCCCATATCTGATTCCCCGCCTCCGATTCCCCAACTCTGATTTCCCCGCCTCTGATTCCCCAGCTCTGTTTCCCCGCCTCTGATTCCCCGCCTCTGTTTCCCCATATCTAATTCCACGCCTCTGATTCCCAAACTCTGATTCCCCGCCTCTGATTCCCCAGCTCTGATTCTCCGCCTCTGATTCCCCACATCTGATTCCCTTCCTCTGATTCCCCGCCTCTGATTCCCTGTCTCTGATTCCCCAGCTCTGATTCCCCGTGTTTGATTCCCCGCCTCTGAATCCCCATCTCTAATTCCCTGCCTCTGATTGCCGGCCTCTGATTCCCGGCCTCTGATTCCCAGCCTCTGATTCCCGGCCTCTGATACCCCGCCTCTGATTCCCCGCCTCTGATTCGCTGCCTCTGATTCCCCATCTCTGATTCTGCACATCTGATTCCCTGCCTCTGATTCCCCGCCTCTGTTTCCCCGCCTCTAATTCCCCGCCTCTGTTTCCCCATATCTATTTCCCCGCCTCTGATTCCCCGCCTCTGATTTCCCAGCTCTGATTCCCCGCCTCTGAATCCCCAACTCTGATTCCCTGCCTCTGATTCCCCAGCTCTGATTCCCTGCCTCTGTTTCGCAACCTCTGATTCCCCACCTCTGATTCCCCATATAGGATTCCCCACTCTGTTTCCCTGCCTCTGATTCCCAGCCTCTGTTTCCCCATATCTGATTCCCCGCCTCTGATTCCCCAACTCTGATTCCCCGCCTCTGATATCCCAGCTCTGATTCCCCACCTATGATTCCCCGTGTTTGATTCACTGCCTCTAATTCCCCGCCTCTGATTCCCCATCTCTGATTCACCGCCTTTCATTCGCCACCTCTGATTCCCCATATCAGATACCCCGCCTCTGTTTCCCCGCCTCTGATTCCCCGCCTCTGATTCGCTGCCTCTGATTCCCCATCTCTGATTCTGCACATCTGATTCCCTGCCTCTGATTCCCTGCCTCTGTTTCCCATCCTCTGATTCCCCACCTCTGATTCCCCATATCTGATTCCCCGCCTCTGATATCCCAGCTCTGATTCCCCACCTATGATTCCCCGTGTTTGATTCACTGCCTCTGATTCCCCGCCTCTGATTCCCCATCTCTGATTCACCGCCTTTCATTCGCCACCTCTGATTCCCCATATCAGATACCCCGCCTCTGTTTCCCCGCCTCTGATTCCCCGCCTCTGATTCGCTGCCTCTGATTCCCCATCTCTGATTCTGCACATCTGATTCCCTGCCTCTGATTCCCTGCCTCTGTTTCCCATCCTCTGGTTCCCCGCCTCTGATTCCCCATCTCTGATTCAACGCCTTTGATTCGCCACCTCTGATTCCCCATATCTGATTCCTCGCCTCTGTTTCCCCGCCTCTGATTCCCCTCCTCTGATTCCCCATATCTCATTCCCCGCCTCTGATTCCCCATCTCTGATTCCCGGACTCTGATTCCCCACCTCTGATTCCCGGCCTCTTATTCCCGGCATCTGATTCCGGCCTCTGATTCCCGGCCTCTGATTCCCTGCCTCTGATTCCCCACCTCTGATTCCCCATATCTGATTCCCCGCCTCTGTTTCCCCGCCTCTGATTCCCCGCCTCTGTTTCCCCATATCTAAGTCCCCGCCTCTGATTCCCCAACTTTGATTCCCCACCTCTGATTCCCCAGCTCTGATTCCCCGCCTCTGATTCCCTGCATCTGATTCCATGCATCTGATTCCCAGCCTCTGATTCCCAGCCTCTGATTCCCAAACTCTGATTCCCGACCTCTGATCCCCATATCTGATTCCCCGCCTCTGTTTCCCCGCCTCTGATTCCCCGCCTCTGTTTCCCCATATCTGAACCCCGCCTCTATTTGCCCGCCTCTGATTCCCCGCCTCTGCTTCCCCATATCTGATTCCCCGCCTCTGAATCCCCAACTCTGATTCCCTGCCTCTAATTTCCCAGCTCTGATTCCCCGCCTCTGATTCCCCGCGTCTGATTACCGGCCTCTGATTCCCCGCCTCTGATTCCCCATCTCTGATTCACAACCTCTGATTCCCCACCTCTGATATCCCATATCTGATTCCCCGCCTCTGTTTCCCCGCCTCTGATTCCCCACCTCTGATTCCCAATATCTGATTCCCCGCCTCTGATTCCCCACCTCTGATTCCCCGCCTCTGATTCGCCAGCTATGATTCCCCGCCTCTTATTCCCCGCGTCTGATTCCCTGCCTCTGATTCCCCGCCTCTGATTCCACATCTCTGATTCACCACCTCTGATTCCCCGCGTCTGATTCCCTGCCTCTGATTCCCCATCTCTGATTCCCCATCTCTGATTCCCCAATTCTGATTCCCCTCCTCTGATTCTCCGTGTTTGATTCCCTGCCTCTGATTCCCGGCCTCTGATTCCCCATCTCTGATTCACCGCCTTTGATTCGCCACCTCTGATTCGCCATATCTGATTCCCCGCCTCTGTTTCCCCGCCTCTGATTCCCCGCCTCTGATTCCCCATATCTCATTCCCCGCCTCTGAATCCCCATCTCTGATTCCCGGACTCTGATTCCCCACCTCTGATTTCCGGCCTCTTATTCCCGGCATCTGATTCCAGCCTCTGATTCCCGGCCTCTGATTCCCTGCTTCTGATTCTGATTCCCTGCCTTTGATTCCCCATCTCTGATTCCGCACATCTGATTCCCTGCCTCTGATTCCCCATCTCTGATTCCGCACATCTGATTCCCTGCCTCTGATTCCCCGCCTCTGAATCCCCGTGTCTGATACTCAGCCTCTGATACCCCACCCCTGATTCCCCACCTCTGATTCCCCATATCTGATTCCCCGCCTCTCTTTCCGTGCCTCTAATTCCCCGCCTCTGATTCCCCATATCTGATTCCCCGCCTCCGATTCCCCAACTCTGATTTCCCCGCCTCTGATTCCCCAGCTCTGTTTCCCCGCCTCTGATTCCCCGCCTCTGTTTCCCCATATCTAATTCCACGCCTCTGATTCCCAAACTCTGATTCCCCGCCTCTGATTCCCCAGCACTGATTCCCCGCCTCTGATTCCCCACATCTGATTCCCTTCCTCTGATTCCCCGCCTCTGATTCCCTGCCTCTGATTCCCCAGCTCTGATTCCCCGTGTTTGATTCCCCGCCTCTGAATCCCCATCTCTGATTCCCGGCCTCTGATTGCCGGCCTCTGATTCCTGGCCTCTGATTCCCGGCCTCTGATTCCCGGCCTCTGATTCCCCGCCTCTGATTCCCCGCCTCTGATTCGCTGCCTCTGATTCCCCATCTCTGATTCTGCACATCTGATTCCCTGCCTCTGATTCCCCGCCTCTGACTCCCCGCCTCTGATTCCCTGCCTCTGTTTCCCATCCTCTGATTCCCCACCTCTGATTCCCCATATCTGATTCCCCGCCTCTGTTTCCCCATATCTGATTCCCCGCCTCTGATTCCCCAACTCTGATTCCCCGCCTCTGATTCCCCAGCTCTGATTCCCCGCCTCTGATTCCCCGTGTTTGATTCCCTGCCTCTGATTCCCTGCCTCTGATTCACCATCTCTGATTCACCGCCTTTCATTCGCCACCCTGATTCCCCATATCAGATTCCCCGCCTCTGTTTCCCCGCCTCTGATACCCCGCCTCTGATTCCCCATATTTCATTCCCCGCCTCAGATTCCCCATATTTCATTCCCCGCCTCTGATTCCCCATCTCTGATTCCCGGACTCTGATTCCTGGCCTCTTATTCCCGGCATCTGATTCCCGGCCTCTGATCCCGGCCTCTGATTCCCCGCTTCTGATTCTGATCCCTGCCTCTGATTCCCCATCTCTGATTCCGCACATCTGATTCCCTGCCTCTGATTCCCCACCTCTGATTCCCCATATCTGATTCCCCGCCTCTGTTTCCCCGCCTCTATTTCCCCGCCTCTGATTCCCCGCCTCTGATTCCCCAGCTCTGATTCCCCGCCTCTGAATCCCCAACTCTGATTCCCTGCCTCTGATTCCCCAGCTCTGATTCCCCGCCTCTGATTCCCCAGCTCTGATTCCCTGCCTCTGTTTCGCAACCTCTGATTCCCCACCTCTGATAACCCGCCGCTGTTTCCCCGCCTCTGATTCCCCGCCTCTGATTCCCCATATCTCATTCCCCGCCTCTGAATCCCCATCTATGATTCCCGGACTCTGATTCCCCACCTCTGATTCCCTGCTACTGATTCTGATTCCCTGCCTTTGATTCCCCATCTCTGATTCCGCACATCTGATTCCCTGCCTCTGATTCCCCATCTCTGATTCCCCATATCTGATTCCCCGCTTCTGTTTCCCCGCCTCTGATTCCCCGCCTCTGTTTCCCAATATCTAAGTCCCCGCCTCTGATTCCACAACTCTAATTCCCCACCTCTGATTCCCCAGCTCTGATTCCCCGCCTCTGATTCCCCGCATCTGATTCCCTGCATCTGATTCCAAGCCTCTTATTCCCTGCCTCTGATTCCCAACCTCTGATTCCCCACCTCTGATTCCCCATATCTGATTCCCAGCCTCTGTTTCCCCGCCTCTGATTCCCCGCCTCTGTTTCCCCATATCTGATTCCCGGCCTCTGGTTCCCCGCCTCTGATTCCCCGCCTCTGATTCCCTGCCTCTGATTCCCCATCTCCGATTCCGCACATCTGATTCCCTGCCTCTGATTCCCCGCCTCTGATTCCCCGCCTCTGATTCCCTGCCTCTGATTCCCAACCTCTGATTCCCCACCTCTGATTCCCCGTGTTTGATTCCCCGCCTCTGTTTCCCCGCCTCTGATTCCCCAACTCTAATTCCCCGCCTCTGATTCCCCATATCTGATTCCCCGCCTCTGTTTCCCCACCTCTGATTCCCCACCCCTGTTTCCCCATATCTGATTCCCTGCCTCTGATTCCCCAACTTTGATTCCCAGCATCTGATTCCCCAGCTCTGATTCCCCGCCTCTGATTCCCCGCATCTGATTCCCTGCATCTGATTCCAAGCCTCTGATTCCCTGCCTCTGATTCCCAACCTCTGATTCCCCACCTCTGATTCCCCATATCTGATCCCCAGCCTCTGTTTCCCCGCCTCTGTTTCCCCATATCTGATTCCCGGCCTCTGATTCCCCGCCTCTGATTCCCCGCCTCTGATTCCCTGCCTCTGATTCCCCATCTCCGATTCAGCACATCTGATTCCCTGCCTCTGATTCCCCGCCTATGATTCCCCGCCTCTGATTCCCTGCATCTGATTCCCAACCTCTGATTCCCCACCTCTGATTCCCCGTGTTTGATTCCCCGCCTCTGTTTCCCCGCCTCTGATTCCCCGCCTCTGATTCCCCAACTCTAATTCCCCGCCTCTGATTCCCCATATCTGATTCCCTGCCTCTGTGTCCCCGCCTCTGATTCCCCGCCCCTGTTTCCCCATATCTGATTCCCTGCCTCTGATTCCCCAACTTTGATTCCCAGCCTCTGATTCCCCAGCTCTGATTCCCCGCCTTTGATTCCCCCGTCTGATTCCCAGCCTCTGAAACCCCGTGTCTGATTTCTTGCCTCTGATTCCCCGCCTCTGATTCCCCGCCTCTGATTCCCCGTGTTTGATCCCCTGCCTCTGATTCCCCGACTCTGATCCCCACCTCTGATTCCGCAGCTCTGATTCCCCGCCTCTGATTCCCCAACTCTGATTCCCCGCCTCTGATTCCCCAGCTCTGATTCCCCGCCTCTGATTCCCCGTGTTTGATCCCCTGCCTCTGATTCCCCATCTCTGATTCCGCACATCTGATTCCCTGCCTCTGATTCCCCACCTCTGATTCCCCATATCTGATTCCCCGCCTCTGTTTCCCCGCCTCTATTTCCCCGCCTCTGATTCCCCGCCTCTGATTCCCCAGCTCTGATTCCCCGCCTCTGAATCCCCAACTCTGATTCCCTGCCTCTGATTCCCCAGCTCTGATTCCCCGCCTCTGATTCCCCAGCTCTGATTCCCTGCCTCTGTTTCGCAACCTCTGATTCCCCACCTCTGATAACCCGCCGCTGTTTCCCCGCCTCTGATTCCCCGCCTCTGATTCCCCATATCTCATTCCCCGCCTCTGAATCCCCATCTATGATTCCCGGACTCTGATTCCCCACCTCTGATTCCCTGCTACTGATTCTGATTCCCTGCCTTTGATTCCCCATCTCTGATTCCGCACATCTGATTCCCTGCCTCTGATTCCCCATCTCTGATTCCCCATATCTGATTCCCCGCTTCTGTTTCCCCGCCTCTGATTCCCCGCCTCTGTTTCCCAATATCTAAGTCCCCGCCTCTGATTCCACAACTCTAATTCCCCACCTCTGATTCCCCAGCTCTGATTCCCCGCCTCTGATTCCCCGCATCTGATTCCCTGCATCTGATTCCAAGCCTCTTATTCCCTGCCTCTGATTCCCAACCTCTGATTCCCCACCTCTGATTCCCCATATCTGATTCCCAGCCTCTGTTTCCCCGCCTCTGATTCCCCGCCTCTGTTTCCCCATATCTGATTCCCGGCCTCTGGTTCCCCGCCTCTGATTCCCCGCCTCTGATTCCCTGCCTCTGATTCCCCATCTCCGATTCCGCACATCTGATTCCCTGCCTCTGATTCCCCGCCTCTGATTCCCCGCCTCTGATTCCCTGCCTCTGATTCCCAACCTCTGATTCCCCACCTCTGATTCCCCGTGTTTGATTCCCCGCCTCTGTTTCCCCGCCTCTGATTCCCCGCCTCTGATTCCCCAACTCTAATTCCCCGCCTCTGATTCCCCATATCTGATTCCCCGCCTCTGTTTCCCCACCTCTGATTCCCCACCCCTGTTTCCCCATATCTGATTCCCTGCCTCTGATTCCCCAACTTTGATTCCCAGCATCTGATTCCCCAGCTCTGATTCCCCGCCTCTGATTCCCCGCATCTGATTCCCTGCATCTGATTCCAAGCCTCTGATTCCCTGCCTCTGATTCCCAACCTCTGATTCCCCACCTCTGATTCCCCATATCTGATCCCCAGCCTCTGTTTCCCCGCCTCTGTTTCCCCATATCTGATTCCCGGCCTCTGATTCCCCGCCTCTGATTCCCCGCCTCTGATTCCCTGCCTCTGATTCCCCATCTCCGATTCAGCACATCTGATTCCCTGCCTCTGATTCCCCGCCTCTGATTCCCCGCCTCTGATTCCCTGCATCTGATTCCCAACCTCTGATTCCCCACCTCTGATTCCCCGTGTTTGATTCCCCGCCTCTGTTTCCCCGCCTCTGATTCCCCGCCTCTGATTCCCCAACTCTAATTCCCCGCCTCTGATTCCCCATATCTGATTCCCTGCCTCTGTGTCCCCGCCTCTGATTCCCCGCCCCTGTTTCCCCATATCTGATTCCCTGCCTCTGATTCCCCAACTTTGATTCCCAGCCTCTGATTCCCCAGCTCTGATTCCCCGCCTTTGATTCCCCCGTCTGATTCCCAGCCTCTGAAACCCCGTGTCTGATTTCTTGCCTCTGATTCCCCGCCTCTGATTCCCCGCCTCTGATTCCCCGTGTTTGATCCCCTGCCTCTGATTCCCCGACTCTGATCCCCACCTCTGATTCCGCAGCTCTGATTCCCCGCCTCTGATTCCCCAACTCTGATTCCCCGCCTCTGATTCCCCAGCTCTGATTCCCCGCCTCTGATTCCCCGTGTTTGATCCCCTGCCTCTGATTCCCCGACTCTGATCCCCACCTCTGATTCCGCAGCTCTGATTCCCCGCCTCTGATTCCCCAACTCTGATTCCCCGCCTCTGATTCCCCAACTCTGATTCCCTGCCTCTGATTCCCCAGCTTCATTCCCCGCCTTTGATTCCCCCCGTCTGATTCCCAGCCTCTGAATCCCCGTGTCTGATAACCTGCCTCTGATTCCCCGCCTCTGATTCCCCATCTCAGATTCACCGCCTCTGATTCCCCACCTCTGATTCCCCATCTCTGATTCCGCACATCCGACTCCCTGCCTCTGATTCCCCGAATCTGATTCCCCACCTCTGATTCCCCAGCTCTGATTCCCCGCCTCTGATTCCCCAACTCTGATTCCCCGCCTCTGATTCCACAGCTCTGATTCCCCGCCTCTGATTCCCCGTGTTTGATCCCCTGCCTCTGATTCCCCGCCTCTGATTCCCCATCTCTGATTCACCGCCTTTGATTCGCCACCTCTGATTCCCCATATCTGATTCCTCGCCACTGTTTCCCCGCCTCTGATTCCCCGCCTCTGATTCCCCATATCTCATTCCCCGCCTCTGATTCGCCAGCTATGATTCCCCGCCTCTGATTCCCCGCGTCTGATTCCCTGCCTCTGATTCCCCGCCTTTGATTCCACATCTCTGATTCACCACCTCTGATTCCACGCGTCTGATTCCCCGCCTCTGATTCCCCATCTCTGATTCCCCATCTCTGATTCCCCAATTCTGATTCCCCGCCTCTGATTCCCCAGCTCTGATTCCTCGCCTCTGATTCCCTTCCTTTGATTCCCAACCTCTGATTCCCCAACTCTGATTTCCCATATTGATTCCCTGCGTCTGATTCCCCACCTCTGATTTCCCATATTGATTCCCTGCGTCTGATTCCCCGCCTCTGATTCCCCAACTCTGATTCCCCGCCTCTGATTCCCCAGCTCTGATTCCCCGCATCTGATTCCCCGTGTTTGATTCCCTGCCTCTGTTTCCCCACCTCTGATTCCCCATATCTGATTCCCCGCCTCTGTTTCCCCACCTTTGATTCCCCGCCTCCGTTTCCCAATATCTAAGTCCCCGCCTCTGATTCCCCAACTCTGATTCCCCACCTCTGATTCCCCAACTCTGATTCCCCGCCTCTGATTCCCCAGCTCTGATTCCCCGCCTCTGATTCCCCGTGTTTGATCCCCTGCCTCTGATTCCCCGCCTCTGATTCCCCATGTCTCATTCCCCGCCTCTGATTCCCCATCTCTGATTCCCGGACTCTGATTCCCCACCTCTGATTCCCGGCCTCTTATTCCCTGCATCTGAGTCCGGCCTCTGATTCCCGGCCTCTGATTCCCTGCTTCTGATTCCCCATCTCTGATTCCGCAAATCTAATACCCTGCCTCTGATTCCCCACCTCTGATTCCCCATATCTGATTCCCCGCCTCTGTTTCCCCGTCTCTGATTCCCCGCCTCTGTTTCCCCATATCTAAGTCCCCGCCTCTGATTCCCCAACTTTGATTCCCCACCTCTGATTCCCCAGCTCTGATTCCCCGCCTCTGATTCCCCGCATCTGATTCCATGCATCTGATTCCCAGCCTCTGATTCCCAGCCTCTGAATCCCAACCTCTGATTCCCCACCTCTGATTCCCCATATCTGATTCCACGCCTCTGTTTCCCCGCCTCTGATTCCCCACCTCTGTTTCCCCATATCTGATCCCCGCCTCTATTTGCCCGCATCTGATTACCCGCCTCTGTTTCCCCATATCTGATTCCCCGCCTCTGAATCCCCAACTCTGATTCCCTGCCTCTAATTTCCCAGCTCTGATTCCCCGCCTCTGATTCCCCGCGTCTGATTACCGGCCTCTGATTCCCCGCCTCTGATTCCCCATCTCTGATTTACAACCTCTGATTCCCCACCTCTGATACCCCATATCTGATTCCCCGCCTCTGTTTCCCCGCCTTTGATTCACCATCTCTGATTCACCGCCTTTCATTCGCCACCTCTGATTCCCCATATCAGATTCCCCGCCTCTGTTTCCCCGCCTCTGATACCCCGCCTCTGATTCCCCATATTTCATTCCCCGCCTCTGATTCCCCATCTCTGATTCCCCATATCTGATTCCCCGCTTCTGTTTCCCCGCCTCTGATTCCCCGCCTCTGTTTCCCAATATCTAAGTCCCCGCCTCTGATTCCACAACTCTAATTCCCCACCTCTGATTCCCCAGCTCTGATTCCCCGCCTCTGATTCCCCGCATCTGATTCCCTGCATCTGATTCCAAGCCTCTTATTCCCTGCCTCTGATTCCCAACCTCTGATTCCCCACCTCTGACTCCCCATATCTGATTCCCAGCCTCTGTTTCCCCGCCTCTGATTCCCCGCCTCTGTTTCCCCATATCTGATTCCCGGCCTCTGGTTCCCCGCCTCTGATTCCCCGCCTCTGATTCCCTGCCTCTGATTCCCCATCTCCGATTCCGCACATCTGATTCCCTGCCTCTGATTCCCCGCCTCTGATTCCCCGCCTCTGATTCCCTGCCTCTGATTCCCAACCTCTGATTCCCCACCTCTGATTCCCCGTGTTTGATTCCCCGCCTCTGTTTCCCCGCCTCTGATTCCCCGCCTCTGATTCCCCAACTCTAATTCCCCGCCTCTGATTCCCCATATCTGATTCCCCGCCTCTGTTTCCCCACCTCTGATTCCCCACCCCTGTTTCCCCATATCTGATTCCCTGCCTCTGATTCCCCAACTTTGATTCCCAGCATCTGATTCCCCAGCTCTGAATCCCCGCCTCTGATTCCCCGCATCTGATTCCCTGCATCTGATTCCAAGCCTCTGATTCCCTGCCTCTGATTCCCAACCTCTGATTCCCCACCTCTGATTCCCCATATCTGATCCCCAGCCTCTGTTTCCCCGCCTCTGTTTCCCCATATCTGATTCCCGGCCTCTGATTCCCCGCCTCTGATTCCCCGCCTCTGATTCCCTGCCTCTGATTCCCCATCTCCGATTCCGCACATCTGATTCCCTGCCTCTGATTCCCCGCCTCTGATTCCCCGCCTCTGATTCCCTGCATCTGATTCCCAACCTCTGATTCCCCACCTCTGATTCCCCGTGTTTGATTCCCCGCCTCTGTTTCCCCGCCTCTGATTCCCCGCCTCTGATTCCCCAACTCTAATTCCCCGCCTCTGATTCCCCATATCTGATTCCCTGCCTCTGTGTCCCCGCCTCTGATTCCCCGCCCCTGTTTCCCCATATCTGATTCCCTGCCTCTGATTCCCCAACTTTGATTCCCAGCCTCTGATTCCCCAGCTCTGATTCCCCGCCTTTGATTCCCCCGTCTGATTCCCAGCCTCTGAAACCCCGTGTCTGATTTCTTGCCTCTGATTCCCCGCCTCTGATTCCCCGCCTCTGATTCCCCGTGTTTGATCCCCTGCCTCTGATTCCCCGACTCTGATCCCCACCTCTGATTCCGCAGCTCTGATTCCCCGCCTCTGATTCCCCAACTCTGATTCCCCGCCTCTGATTCCCCAGCTCTGATTCCCCGCCTCTGATTCCCCGTGTTTGATCCCCTGCCTCTGATTCCCCGACTCTGATCCCCACCTCTGATTCCGCAGCTCTGATTCCCCGCCTCTGATTCCCCAACTCTGATTCCCCGCCTCTGATTCCCCAACTCTGATTCCCTGCCTCTGATTCCCCAGCTTCATTCCCCGCCTTTGATTCCCCCCGTCTGATTCCCAGCCTCTGAATCCCCGTGTCTGATAACCTGCCTCTGATTCCCCGCCTCTGATTCCCCATCTCAGATTCACCGCCTCTGATTCCCCACCTCTGATTCCCCATCTCTGATTCCGCACATCCGACTCCCTGCCTCTGATTCCCCGAATCTGATTCCCCACCTCTGATTCCCCAGCTCTGATTCCCCGCCTCTGATTCCCCAACTCTGATTCCCCGCCTCTGATTCCACAGCTCTGATTCCCCGCCTCTGATTCCCCGTGTTTGATCCCCTGCCTCTGATTCCCCGCCTCTGATTCCCCATCTCTGATTCACCGCCTTTGATTCGCCACCTCTGATTCCCCATATCTGATTCCTCGCCACTGTTTCCCCGCCTCTGATTCCCCGCCTCTGATTCCCCATATCTCATTCCCCGCCTCTGATTCGCCAGCTATGATTCCCCGCCTCTGATTCCCCGCGTCTGATTCCCTGCCTCTGATTCCCCGCCTTTGATTCCACATCTCTGATTCATCACCTCTGATTCCACGCGTCTGATTCCCCGCCTCTGATTCCCCATCTCTGATTCCCCATCTCTGATTCCCCAATTCTGATTCCCCGCCTCTGATTCCCCAGCTCTGATTCCTCGCCTCTGATTCCCTTCCTTTGATTCCCAACCTCTGATTCCCCAACTCTGATTTCCCATATTGATTCCCTGCGTCTGATTCCCCACCTCTGATTTCCCATATTGATTCCCTGCGTCTGATTCCCCGCCTCTGATTCCCCAACTCTGATTCCCCGCCTCTGATTCCCCAGCTCTGATTCCCCGCATCTGATTCCCCGTGTTTGATTCCCTGCCTCTGTTTCCCCACCTCTGATTCCCCATATCTGATTCCCCGCCTCTGTTTCCCCACCTTTGATTCCCCGCCTCCGTTTCCCAATATCTAAGTCCCCGCCTCTGATTCCCCAACTCTGATTCCCCACCTCTGATTCCCCAACTCTGATTCCCCGCCTCTGATTCCCCAGCTCTGATTCCCCGCCTCTGATTCCCCGTGTTTGATCCCCTGCCTCTGATTCCCCGCCTCTGATTCCCCATGTCTCATTCCCCGCCTCTGATTCCCCATCTCTGATTCCCGGACTCTGATTCCCCACCTCTGATTCCCGGCCTCTTATTCCCTGCATCTGAGTCCGGCCTCTGATTCCCGGCCTCTGATTCCCTGCTTCTGATTCCCCATCTCTGATTCCGCAAATCTAATACCCTGCCTCTGATTCCCCACCTCTGATTCCCCATATCTGATTCCCCGCCTCTGTTTCCCCGTCTCTGATTCCCCGCCTCTGTTTCCCCATATCTAAGTCCCCGCCTCTGATTCCCCAACTTTGATTCCCCACCTCTGATTCCCCAGCTCTGATTCCCCGCCTCTGATTCCCCGCATCTGATTCCATGCATCTGATTCCCAGCCTCTGATTCCCAGCCTCTGAATCCCAACCTCTGATTCCCCACCTCTGATTCCCCATATCTGATTCCACGCCTCTGTTTCCCCGCCTCTGATTCCCCACCTCTGTTTCCCCATATCTGATCCCCGCCTCTATTTGCCCGCATCTGATTACCCGCCTCTGTTTCCCCATATCTGATTCCCCGCCTCTGAATCCCCAACTCTGATTCCCTGCCTCTAATTTCCCAGCTCTGATTCCCCGCCTCAGATTCCCCGCGTCTGATTACCGGCCTCTGATTCCCCGCCTCTGATTCCCCATCTCTGATTTACAACCTCTGATTCCCCACCTCTGATACCCCATATCTGATTCCCCGCCTCTGTTTCCCCGCCTTTGATTCACCATCTCTGATTCACCGCCTTTCATTCGCCACCTCTGATTCCCCATATCAGATTCCCCGCCTCTGTTTCCCCGCCTCTGATACCCCGCCTCTGATTCCCCATATTTCATTCCCCGCCTCTGATTCCCCATCTCTGATTCCCGGACTCTGATTCCTGGCCTCTTATTCCCGGCATCTGATTCCCGGCCTCTGATCCCGGCCTCTGATTCCCCGCTTCTGATTCTGATCCCTGCCTCTGATTCCCCATCTCTGATTCCGCACATCTGATTCCCTGCCTCTGATTCCCCACCTCTGATTCCCCATATCTGATTCCCCGCCTCTGTTTCCCCGCCTCTAATTCCCCGCCTCTGTTTCCCCATATCTATTTCCCCGCCTCTGATTCCCCGCCTCTGATTCCCCAGCTCTGATTCCCCCCTTCTGAATCCCCAACTCTGATTCCCTGCCTCAGATTCCCCAGCTCTGATTCCCCGCCTCTGATTCCCCAGCTTTGATTCCCTGCCTCTGTTTCGCAACCTCTGATTCCCCACCTCTGATTCCCCATATATGATTCCCCACCTCTGTTTCCCTGCCTCTGATTCCCAGCCTCTGTTTCCCCATATCTGATTCCCCGCCTCTGATTCCCCAACTCTGATTCCCCGCCTCTGATTCCCCAGCTCTGATTCCCCACCTATGATTCCCCGTGTTTGATTCACTGCCTCTGATTCCCCGCATCTGATTCCCCATCTCTGATTCACCGCCTTTCATTCGCCACCTCTGATTCCCCATATCAGATTCCCCGCCTCTGATTCCCTGCCTCTTATTCCCCATCTCCGATTCCGCACATCTGATTCCCCGCCTCAGATTCCCTGCCTCTGATTCCCAACCTCTGATAACCCACCTCTGATTCCCCATATCTGATTCCCCGCCGCTGTTTCCCCGCCTCTGATTCCCCTCCTCTGATTCCCCAACTCTAATTCCCCGCCTCTGATTCCCCAGCTCTGATTCCCCGTGTTTGATTCCCTGCCTCTGATTCCCTGCCCTGATTCCCCATCACTGTTTCACCGCCTTTGATTTGCCACCTCTGATTCCCCATATCTGATTCCCCGCCTCTGTTTCCCCGCCTCTGATTCCCTGCCTCTGATTCCCAACCTCTGATTCCACACCTCTGATTCCCCATATCTGATTCCCCGCCTCTGTTTCCCCGCCTCTGATTCCCTGCCCCTGTTTCCCCATATCTGATTCCCTGCCTCTGATTCCCCAACTCTGATCCCCGCCTCTGATTCCCCAGCTCTGATTCCCCACCTCTGATTTCCCGTGTTTGATTCCCTGCCTCTGATTCCCCGCCTCTGATTCCCCATCTCTGATTCACCGCCTTTGATTCGCCACCTCTGATTCCACATATCTGATTCCCCACCTCTGTTTCCCCGCCTCTGATTCCCCGCCTCTGATTCTCCATATCTCATTCCCCGCCTCTGAATCCCCATCTCTGATTCCCGGACTCTGATTCCCCACCTCTGATTCCCGGCCTCTTATTCCCAGCATCTGATTCCCGGCCTCTGATTCCCGGCCTCTGATTCCCTGCTTCTGATTCTGATTCCCTGCCTCTGATTCCCCATCTCTGATTCCGCACATCTGATTCCCTGCCTCTGATTCCCCACCTCTGATTCCCCATATCTGATTTCCCGCCTCTGTTTCCCCGCCTCTGATTCCCCGCCTCTGTTTCCCCATATCTAATTCTCAACCTCTGATGCCCCAACTCTGATTCCCTGCCTCTGATTCCCCGCGTTCTATTCCCTGCCTCTGATTCCCCGCCTGTGATTCCCCATCTCTGATTCACCACCTCTGATTCCCCACCTCTGATTCCCCATATCTAATTCCCCGCCTCTGTTTGCCCGCCTCTGATTCCCCGCCTCTGTTTCCCCATATCTGATTCCCCGCCTCTGAATCCCCAACTCTGATTCCCTGCCTCTGATTCCCCAGCTCTGATTCCCCGCCTTTGATTCCCCCCGTCTCATTCCCAGCCTCTGAATCCACGTGTCTGATTTCCTGCCTCTGATTCCCCGCCTCTGATTCCCCATCTCTGATTCCGCACATCTGATTCCCTGCCTCTGATTCCCCAGCTCTGCTTCCCCGCCTCTGATTCCCCGTGTTTGATTCCCTGCCTCTGATTCCCCGCCTCTGATTCACCATCTCTGATTCAACGCCTTTGATTCGCCACCTCTGATTCCCCATATCTGATTCCTCGCCTCTGTTTCCCCGCCTCTGATTCCCCTCCTCTGATTCCCCATATCTCATTCCCCGCCTCTTATTCCCCATCTCTGATTCCCGGACTCTGATTCCCCACCTCTGATTCCCGGCCTCTTATTCCCAGCATCTGATTCCGGCCTCTGATTCCCGGCCTCTGATTCCCTGCTTCTGATTCTCCATCTCTGATTCCGCAAATCTAATTCCCTGCGTCTGATTCCCCACCTCTGATTCCCCATATCTGATTCCCCGCCTCTGTTTCCCCGCCTCTGATTCCCCACCTCTGTTTCCCCATATCTAAGTCCCCGCCTCTGATTCGCCAACTTTGATTCCCCACCTCTGATTCCCCAGCTCTGATTACCCGCCTCTGATTCCCCGCATCTGATTCCATGCATCTGATTCCCAGCCTCTGATTCCCAGCCTCTGATTCCCAACCTCTGATTCCCCACCTCTGATCCCCATATCTGATCCCCACCTCTATTTGCCCGCCTCTGATTCCCCGCCTCTGTTTCCCATATCTGATTCCCCGCCTCTGAATCCCCAACTCTGATTCCCTGCCTCTAATTACCCAGCTCTGATTCCCCGCCTCTGATTCCCCGCGTCTGATTACCGGCCTCTGATTCCCCGCCTCTGATTCCCCATCTCTGATTCACAACCTCTGATTCCCCACCTCTGATACCCCATATCTGATTCCCCGCCTCTGTTTCCCCGCCTCTGATTCCCCACCTCTGATTCCCAATATCTGATTCCCCGCCTCTGATTCCCCACCTCTGATTCCCTGCCTCTGATTCCCTGCCCTGATTCCCCATCTCTGTTTCACCGCCTTTGATTCGCCACCTCTGATTCCCCATATCTGATTCCCCGCCTCTGTTTCCCCGCCTCTGATTCCCTGCCTCTGATTCCCAACCTCTGATTCCACACCTCTGATTCCCCATATCTGATACCCCGCCTCTGTTTCCCCGCCTCTGATTCCCTGCCCCTGTTTCCCCATATCTGATTCCCTGCCTCTGATTCCCCAACTCTGATTCCCCGCCTCTGATTCCCCAGCTCTGATTCCCCGCCTCTGATTTCCCGTGTTTGATTCCCTGCCTCTGATTCCCCGCCTCTGATTCCCCATCTCTGGTTCACCGCCTTTGATTCGCCACCTCTGATTCCACATATCTGATTCCCCACCTCTGTTTCCCTGCCTCTGATTCCCCGCCTCTGATTCTCCATATCTCATTCCCCGCCTCTGAATCCCCATCTCTGATTCCCGGACTCTGATTCCCCACCTCTGATTCCCGGCCTCTTATTCCCAGCATCTGATTCCCGGCCTCTGATTCCCGGCCTCTGATTCCCCGCTTCTGATTCTGATTCCCTGCCTCTGATTCCCCATCTCTGATTCCGCACATCTGATTCCCTGCCTCTGATTCCCCACCTCTGATTCCCCATATCTGATTTCCCGCCTCTGTTTCCCCGCCTCTGATTCACCGCCTCTGTTTCCCCATATCTAATTCCCAACCTCTGATGCCCCAACTCTGATTCCCTGCCTCTGATTTCCCGCGTTCTATTCCCTGCCTCTGATTCCCCGCCTGTGATTCCCCATCTCTGATTCACCACCTCTGATTCCCCACCTCTGATTCCCCACCTCTGATTCCCCATATCTAATTCCCCGCCTCTGTTTGCCCGCCTCTGATTCCCCGCCTCTGTTTCCCCATATCTGATTCCCCGCCTCTGAATCCCCAACTCTGATTCCCTGCCTCTGATTCCCCAGCTCTGATTCCCCGCCTTTGATTCCCCCCGTCTGATTCCCAGCCTCTGAATCCCCGTCTCTGATTTCCTGCCTCTGATTCCCCGCCTCTGATTCCCCATCTCTGATTCACAGTCTCTGATTCCCCACCTCTGATTCCCCATCTCTGATTCCGCACATCTGATTCCCTGCCTCTGATTCCCCGACTGTGATCCCCACCTCTGATTCCCCAGCTCTGATTCCCCGCCTCTGATTCCCCAACTCTGATTCCCCGCCTCTGATTCCCCAGCTCTGATTCCCCGCCTCTGATTCCCCGTGTTTGATTCCCTGCCTCTGATTCCCCGCCTCTGATTCCCCATCTCTGATTCAACGCCTTTGATTCGCCACCTCTGATTCCCCATATCTGATTCCTCGCCTCTGTTTCCCAGCCTCTGATTCCCCTCCTCTGATTCCCCATATCTCATTCCCCGCCTCTGATTCCCTATCTCTGATTCCCGGACTCTGATTCCCCACCTCTGATTCCCGGCCTCTTATTCCCGGCATCTGATTCCGGCCTCTGATTCCCGGCCTCTGATTCCCTGCCTCTGATTCCCCATCTCTGATTCCGCAAATCTAATTCCCTGCCTCTGATTCCCCACCTCTGATTCCCCATCTCTGATTCCCCGCCTCTGTTACCCCGCCTCTGATTCCCCGCCTCTGTTTCCCCATATCTAAGTCCCCGCCTCTGATTCCCCAACTTTGATTCCCCACCTCTGATTCCCCAGCTCTGATTCCCCACCTCTGATTCCCCGCATCTGATTCCATGCATCTGATTCCCAGCCTCTGATTCCCAGCCTCTGATTCCCAACCTCTGATTCCCCACCTCTGATCCCCATATCTGATTCCCCGCCTCTGTTTCCCTGCCTCTGATTCCCCGCCTCTGTTTCCCCATATCTGATCCCCGCCTCTATTTTCCCACCTCTGATTCCCCGCCTCTGTTTCGCCATATCTGATTCCCCGCCTCTGAATCCCCAACTCTGATTCCCTGCCTCTGATTCCCCGCCTCTGATTCGACATCTCTGATTCACCACCTCTGATTCCCCGCGTCTGATTCCCTGCCTCTGATTCCCCATCTCTGATTCCCCATCTCTGATTCCCTAATTCTGATTCCCCTCCTCTGATTCCCAGTGTTTGATTCCCTGCCTCTGATTCCCGGCTTCTGATTCCCCATCTCTGATTCACCGCCTTTGATTCGCCACCTCTGATTCGCCATATCTGATTCCCCGCCTCTGTTTCCCCGCCTCTGATTCCCCGCCTCTGATTCCCCATATCTCATTCCCCGCCTCTGAATCCCCATCTCTGATTCCCGGACTCTGATTCCCCACCTCTGATTCCCGGCCTCTTATTCCCGGCATCTGATTCCGGCCTCTGATTCCCGGCCTCTGATTCCCTGCTTCTGATTCTGATTCCCTGCCTTTGATTCCCCATCTCTGATTCCGCACATCTGATTCCCTGCCTCTGATTCCCCATCTCTGATTCCGCACATCTGATTCCCTGCCTCTGATTCCCCGCCTCTGAATCCCCGTGTCTGATACCCAGCCTCTGATACCCCACCCCTGATTCCCCACCTCTGATTCCCCATATCTGATTCCCCGCCTCTCTTTCCGTGCCTCTAATTCCCCGCCTCTGATTCCCCATATCTGATTCCCCGCCTCCGATTCCCCAACTCTGATTTCCCCGCCTCTGATTCCCCAGCTCTGTTTCCCCGCCTCTGATTCCCCGCCTCTGTTTCCCCATATCTAATTCCACGCCTCTGATTCCCAAACTCTGATTCCCCGCCTCTGATTCCCCAGCTCTGATTCTCCGCCTCTGATTCCCCACATCTGATTCCCTTCCTCTGATTCCCCGCCTCTGATTCCCTGTCTCTGATTCCCCAGCTCTGATTCCCCGTGTTTGATTCCCCGCCTCTGAATCCCCATCTCTAATTCCCTGCCTCTGATTGCCGGCCTCTGATTCCCGGCCTCTGATTTCCAGCCTCTGATTCCCGGCCTCTGATACCCCGCCTCTGATTCCCCGCCTCTGATTCGCTGCCTCTGATTCCCCATCTCTGATTCTGCACATCTGATTCCCTGCCTCTGATTCCCTGCCTCTGTTTCCCATCCTCTGATTCCCCACCTCTGATTCCCCATATCTGATTCCCCGCATCTGTTTCCCCATATCTGATTCCCCGCCTCTGATTCCCCGCCTCTGATTCACCATCTCTGATTCACCGCCTTTCATTCGCCACCCTGATTCCCCATATCAGATTCCCCGCCTCTGTTTCCCCGCCTCTGATACCCCGCCTCTGATTCCCCATATTTCATTCTCCACCTCTGATTCCCCATCTCTGATTCCCGGACTCTGATTCCTGGCCTCTTATTCCCGGCATCTGATTCCCGGCCTCTGATCCCGGCCTCTGATTCCCCGCTTCTGATTCTGATCCCTGCCTTTGATTCCCCATCTCTGATTCCGCACATCTGATTCCGTGCCTCTGATTCCCCACCTCTGATTCCCCATATCTGATTCCCCGCCTCTGTTTCCCCGCCTCTAATTCCCCGCCTCTGTTTCCCCATATCTATTTCCCCGCCTCTGATTCCCCGCCTCTGATTTCCCAGCTCTGATTCCCCGCCTCTGAATCCCCAACTCTGATTCCCTGCCTCTGATTCCCCAGCTCTGATTCCCTGCCTCTGTTTCGCAACCTCTGATTCCCCACCTCTGATTCCCCATATATGATTCCCCACTCTGTTTCCCTGCCTCTGATTCCCAGCCTCTGTTTCCCCATATCTGATTCCCCGCCTCTGATTCCCCAACTCTGATTCCCCGCCTCTGATTCCCCAGCTCTGATTCCCCACCTATGATTCCCCGTGTTTGATTCACTGCCTCTGATTCCCCGCCTCTGATTCCCCATCTCTGATTCACCGCCTTTCATTCGCCACCTCTGATTCCCCATATCAGATTCCCCGCCTCTGTTTCCCCGCCTCTGATTCCCCTCCTCTGTTTTCCCATATCTGATTCCCCGCTTCTGATTCCCCAACTCTGATTCCCCGCCTCTGATTCCCCAGCTCTGATTCCCCGCCTTTGATTCCCCCCGTCTGATTCCCAGCCTCTGAGTCCCCGTGTCTGATTTCCTGCCTCTGATTCCCCGCCTCTGATTCCCCATCTCTAATTCACAGCCGCTGATTCCCCACCTCTGATTCCCCATCTCTGATTCCGCACATCTGATTCCCTGCCTCTGATTCCCCGACTCTGATCCCCACCTCTGATTCCCCAGCTCTGATTCCCCGCCTCTGATTCCCCAACTCTGATTCCCCGCCTCTGATTCCCCAGCTCTGATTCCCCGCCTCTGATGCCCCGTGTTTGATTCCCTGCCTCTGATTCCCCGCCTCTGATTCCCCATCTCTGATTCAACGCCTTTGATTCGCCACCTCTGATTCCCCATATCTGATTCCTCGCCTCTGTTTCCCCGCCTCTGATTCCCCTCCTCTGATTCCCCATATCTCATTCCCCGCCTCTGATTCCCCATCTCTGATTCCCGGACTCTGATTCCCCACCTCTGATTCCCGGCCTCTTATTCCCGGCATCTGATTCCGGCCTCTGATTCCCGGCCTCTGATTCCCTGCCTCTGATTCCCCACCTCTGATTCCCCATATCTGATTCCCCGCCTCTGTTTCCCCGCCTCTGATTCCCTGCCCCTGTTTCCCCATATCTGATTCCCTGCCTCTGATTCCCCAACTCTGATCCCCGCCTCTGATTCCCCAGCTCTGATTCCCCACCTCTGATTTCCCGTGTTTGATTCCCTGCCTCTGATTCCCCGCCTCTGATTCCCCATCTCTGATTCACCGCCTTTGATTCGCCACCTCTGATTCCACATATCTGATTCCCCACCTCTGTTTCCCCGCCTCTGATTCCCCGCCTCTGATTCTCCATATCTCATTCCCCGCCTCTGAATCCCCATCTCTGATTCCCGGACTCTGATTCCCCACCTCTGATTCCCGGCCTCTTATTCCCAGCATCTGATTCCCGGCCTCTGATTCCCGGCCTCTGATTCCCTGCTTCTGATTCTGATTCCCTGCCTCTGATTCCCCATCTCTGATTCCGCACATCTGATTCCCTGCCTCTGATTCCCCACATCTGATTCCCCATATCTGATTTCCCGCCTCTGTTTCCCCGCCTCTGATTCCCCGCCTCTGTTTCCCCATATCTAATTCTCAACCTCTGATGCCCCAACTCTGATTCCCTGCCTCTGATTCCCCGCGTTCTATTCCCTGACTCTGATTCCCCGCCTGTGATTCCCCATCTCTGATTCACCACCTCTGATTCCCCACCTCTGATTCCCCATATCTAATTCCCCGCCTCTGTTTGCCCGCCTCTGATTCCCCGCCTCTGTTTCCCCATATCTGATTCCCCGCCTCTGAATCCCCAACTCTGATTCCCTGCCTCTGATTCCCCAGCTCTGATTCCCCGCCTTTGATTCCCCCCGTCTCATTCCCAGCCTCTGAATCCCCGTGTCTGATTTCCTGCCTCTGATTCCCCGCCTCTGATTCCCCATCTCTGATTCCGCACATCTGATTCCCTGCCTCTGATTCCCCAGCTCTGCTTCCCCGCCTCTGATTCCCCGTGTTTGATTCCCTGCCTCTGATTCCCCGCCTCTGATTCACCATCTCTGATTCAACGCCTTTGATTCGCCACCTCTGATTCCCCATATCTGATTCCTCGCCTCTGTTTCCCCGCCTCTGATTCCCCTCCTCTGATTCCCCATATCTCATTCCCCGCCTCTTATTCCCCATCTCTGATTCCCGGACTCTGATTCCCCACCTCTGATTCCCGGCCTCTTATTCCCAGCATCTGATTCCGGCCTCTGATTCCCGGCCTCTGATTCCCTGCTTCTGATTCTCCATCTCTGATTCCGCAAATCTAATTCCCTGCGTCTGATTCCCCACCTCTGATTCCCCATATCTGATTCCCCGCCTCTGTTTCCCCGCCTCTGATTCCCCACCTCTGTTTCCCCATATCTAAGTCCCCGCCTCTGATTCGCCAACTTTGATTCCCCACCTCTGATTCCCCAGCTCTGATTACCCGCCTCTGATTCCCCGCATCTGATTCCATGCATCTGATTCCCAGCCTCTGATTCCCAGCCTCTGATTCCCAACCTCTGATTCCCCACCTCTGATCCCCATATCTGATCCCCACCTCTATTTGCCCGCCTCTGATTCCCCGCCTCTGTTTCCCATATCTGATTCCCCGCCTCTGAATCCCCAACTCTGATTCCCTGCCTCTAATTACCCAGCTCTGATTCCCCGCCTCTGATTCCCCGCGTCTGATTACCGGCCTCTGATTCCCCGCCTCTGATTCCCCATCTCTGATTCACAACCTCAGATTCCCCACCTCTGATACCCCATATCTGATTCCCCGCCTCTGTTTCCCCGCCTCTGATTCCCCACCTCTGATTCCCAATATCTGATTCCCCGCCTCTGATTCCCCACCTCTGATTCCCTGCCTCTGATTCCCTGCCCTGATTCCCCATCTCTGTTTCACCGCCTTTGATTCGCCACCTCTGATTCCCCATATCTGATTCCCCGCCTCTGTTTCCCCGCCTCTGATTCCCTGCCTCTGATTCCCAACCTCTGATTCCACACCTCTGATTCCCCATATCTGATACCCCGCCTCTGTTTCCCCGCCTCTGATTCCCTGCCCCTGTTTCCCCATATCTGATTCCCTGCCTCTGATTCCCCAACTCTGATTCCCCGCCTCTGATTCCCCAGCTCTGATTCCCCGCCTCTGATTTCCCGTGTTTGATTCCCTGCCTCTGATTCCCCGCCTCTGATTCCCCATCTCTGATTCACCGCCTTTGATTCGCCACCTCTGATTCCACATATCTGATTCCCCACCTCTGTTTCCCTGCCTCTGATTCCCCGCCTCTGATTCTCCATATCTCATTCCCCGCCTCTGAATCCCCATCTCTGATTCCCGGACTCTGATTCCCCACCTCTGATTCCCGGCCTCTTATTCCCAGCATCTGATTCCCGGCCTCTGATTCCCGGCCTCTGATTCCCCGCTTCTGATTCTGATTCCCTGCCTCTGATTCCCCATCTCTGATTCCGCACATCTGATTCCCTGCCTCTGATTCCCCACCTCTGATTCCCCATATCTGATTTCCCGCCTCTGTTTCCCCGCCTCTGATTCCCCGCCTCTGTTTCCCCATATCTAATTCCCAACCTCTGATGCCCCAACTCTGATTCCCTGCCTCTGATTTCCCGCGTTCTATTCCCTGCCTCTGATTCCCCGCCTGTGATTCCCCATCTCTGATTCACCACCTCTGATTCCCCACCTCTGATTCCCCACCTCTGATTCCCCATATCTAATTCCCCGCCTCTGTTTGCCCGCCTCTGATTCCCCGCCTCTGTTTCCCCATATCTGATTCCCCGCCTCTGAATCCCCAACTCTGATTCCCTGCCTCTGATTCCCCAGCTCTGATTCCCCGCCTTTGATTCCCCCCGTCTGATTCCCAGCCTCTGAATCCCCGTCTCTGATTTCCTGCCTCTGATTCCCCGCCTCTGATTCCCCATCTCTGATTCACAGCCTCTGATTCCCCACCTCTGATTCCCCATCTCTGATTCCGCACATCTGATTCCCTGCCTCTGATTCCCCGACTGTGATCCCCACCTCTGATTCCCCAGCTCTGATTCCCCGCCTCTGATTCCCCAACTCTGATTCCCCGCCTCTGATTCCCCAGCTCTGATTCCCCGCCTCTGATTCCCCGTGTTTGATTCCCTGCCTCTGATTCCCCGCCTCTGATTCCCCATCTCTGATTCAACGCCTTTGATTCGCCACCTCTGATTCCCCATATCTGATTCCTCGCCTCTGTTTCCCAGCCTCTGATTCCCCTCCTCTGATTCCCCATATCTCATTCCCCGCCTCTGATTCCCTATCTCTGATTCCCGGACTCTGATTCCCCACCTCTGATTCCCGGCCTCTTATTCCCGGCATCTGATTCCGGCCTCTGATTCCCGGCCTCTGATTCCCTGCCTCTGATTCCCCATCTCTGATTCCGCAAATCTAATTCCCTGCCTCTGATTCCCCACCTCTGATTCCCCATCTCTGATTCCCCGCCTCTGTTACCCCGCCTCTGATTCCCCGCCTCTGTTTCCCCATATCTAAGTCCCCGCCTCTGATTCCCCAACTTTGATTCCCCACCTCTGATTCCCCAGCTCTGATTCCCCACCTCTGATTCCCCGCATCTGATTCCATGCATCTGATTCCCAGCCTCTGATTCCCAGCCTCTGATTCCCAACCTCTGATTCCCCACCTCTGATCCCCATATCTGATTCCCCGCCTCTGTTTCCCTGCCTCTGATTCCCCGCCTCTGTTTCCCCATATCTGATCCCCGCCTCTATTTGCCCACCTCTGATTCCCCGCCTCTGTTTCGCCATATCTGATTCCCCGCCTCTGAATCCCCAACTCTGATTCCCTGCCTCTAATTTCCCAGCTCTGATTCCCCGCCTCTGATTCCCCATCTCTGATTCACAACCTCTGTTTCCCCACCTCTGATACCCCATATCTGATTCCCCGCCTCTGTTACCCCGCCTCTGATTCCCCACCTCTGATTCCCAATATCTGATTCCCCGCCTCTGATTCCCCACCTCTGATTCCCCGCCTCTGATTCGCCAGCTATGATTCCCCGCCTCTTATTCCCCGCGTCTGATTCCCTGCCTCTGATTCCCCGCCTCTGATTCGACATCTCTGATTCACCACCTCTGATTCCCCGCGTCTGATTCCCTGCCTCTGATTCCCCATCTCTGATTCCCCATCTCTGATTCCCTAATTCTGATTCCCCTCCTCTGATTCCCAGTGTTTGATTCCCTGCCTCTGATTCCCGGCTTCTGATTCCCCATCTCTGATTCACCGCCTTTGATTCGCCACCTCTGATTCGCCATATCTGATTCCCCGCCTCTGTTTCCCCGCCTCTGATTCCCCGCCTCTGATTCCCCATATCTCATTCCCCGCCTCTGAATCCCCATCTCTGATTCCCGGACTCTGATTCCCCACCTCTGATTCCCGGCTTCTTATTCCCGGCATCTGATTCCGGCCTCTGATTCCCGGCCTCTGATTCCCTGCTTCTGATTCTGATTCCCTGCCTTTGATTCCCCATCTCTGATTCCGCACATCTGATTCCCTGCCTCTGATTCCCCATCTCTGATTCCGCACATCTGATTCCCTGCCTCTGATTCCCCGCCTCTGAATCCCCGTGTCTGATACCCAGCCTCTGATACCCCACCCCTGATTCCCCACCTCTGATTCCCCATATCTGATTCCCCGCCTCTCTTTCCGTGCCTCTAATTCCCCGCCTCTGATTCCCCATATCTGATTCCCCGCCTCCGATTCCCCAACTCTGATTTCCCCGCCTCTGATTCCCCAGCTCTGTTTCCCCGCCTCTGATTCCCCGCCTCTGTTTCCCCATATCTAATTCCACGCCTCTGATTCCCAAACTCTGATTCCCCGCCTCTGATTCCCCAGCTCTGATTCTCCGCCTCTGATTCCCCACATCTGATTCCCTTCCTCTGATTCCCCGCCTCTGATTCCCTGTCTCTGATTCCCCAGCTCTGATTCCCCGTGTTTGATTCCCCGCCTCTGAATCCCCATCTCTAATTCCCTGCCTCTGATTGCCGGCCTCTGATTCCCGGCCTCTGATTCCCAGCCTCTGATTCCCGGCCTCTGATACCCCGCCTCTGATTCCCCGCCTCTGATTCGCTGCCTCTGATTCCCCATCTCTGATTCTGCACATCTGATTCCCTGCCTCTGATTCCCTGCCTCTGTTTCCCATCCTCTGATTCCCCACCTCTGATTCCCCATATCTGATTCCCCGCATCTGTTTCCCCATATCTGATTCCCCGCCTCTGATTCCCCGCCTCTGATTCACCATCTCTGATTCACCGCCTTTCATTCGCCACCCTGATTCCCCATATCAGATTCCCCGCCTCTGTTTCCCCGCCTCTGATACCCCGCCTCTGATTCCCCATATTTCATTCCCCACCTCTGATTCCCCATCTCTGATTCCCGGACTCTGATTCCTGGCCTCTTATTCCCGGCATCTGATTCCCGGCCTCTGATCCCGGCCTCTGATTCCCCGCTTCTGATTCTGATCCCTGCCTCTGATTCCCCATCTCTGATTCCGCACATCTGATTCCGTGCCTCTGATTCCCCACCTCTGATTCCCCATATCTGATTCCCCGCCTCTGTTTCCCCGCCTCTAATTCCCCGCCTCTGTTTCCCCATATCTATTTCCCCGCCTCTGATTCCCCGCCTCTGATTTCCCAGCTCTGATTCCCCGCCTCTGAATCCCCAACTCTGATTCCCTGCCTCTGATTCCCCAGCTCTGATTCCCTGCCTCTGTTTCGCAACCTCTGATTCCCCACCTCTGATTCCCCATATATGATTCCCCACTCTGTTTCCCTGCCTCTGATTCCCAGCCTCTGTTTCCCCATATCTGATTCCCCGCCTCTGATTCCCCAACTCTGATTCCCCGCCTCTGATTCCCCAGCTCTGATTCCCCACCTATGATTCCCCGTGTTTGATTCACTGCCTCTGATACCCCGCCTCTGATTCCCCATCTCTGATTCACCGCCTTTCATTCGCCACCTCTGATTCCCCATATCAGATTCCCCGCCTCTGTTTCCCCGCCTCTGATTCCCCTCCTCTGTTTTCCCATATCTGATTCCCCGCTTCTGATTCCCCAACTCTAATTCCCCGCCTCTGATTCCCCAGCTCTGATTCCCCGCCTTTGATTCCCCCCGTCTGATTCCCAGCCTCTGAGTCCCCGTGTCTGATTTCCTGCCTCTGATTCCCCGCCTCTGATTCCCCATCTCTAATTCACAGCCGCTGATTCCCCACCTCTGATTCCCCATCTCTGATTCCGCACATCTGATTCCCTGCCTCTGATTCCCCGACTCTGATCCCCACCTCTGATTCCCCAGCTCTGATTCCCCGCCTCTGATTCCCCAACTCTGATTCCCCGCCTCTGATTCCCCAGCTCTGATTCCCCGCCTCTGATGCCCCGTGTTTGATTCCCTGCCTCTGATTCCCCGCCTCTGATTCCCCATCTCTGATTCAACGCCTTTGATTCGCCACCTCTGATTCCCCATATCTGATTCCTCGCCTCTGTTTCCCCGCCTCTGATTCCCCTCCTCTGATTCCCCATATCTCATTCGCCGCCTCTGATTCCCCATCTCTGATTCCCGGACTCTGATTCCCCACCTCTGATTCCCGGCCTCTTATTCCCGGCATCTGATTCCGGCCTCTGATTCCCGGCCTCTGATTCCCTGCCTCTGATTCCCCACCTCTGATTCCCCATATCTGATTCCCCGCCTCTGTTTCCCCGCCTCTGATTCCCCGCCTCTGTTTCCCCATATCTAAGTCCCCGCCTCTGATTCCCCAACTTTGATTCCCCACCTCTGATTCCCCAGCTCTGATTCCCCGCCTCTGATTCCCTGCATCTGATTCCATGCATCTGATTCCCAGCCTCTGATTCCCAGCCTCTGATTCACAAACTCTGATTCCCCACCTCTGATCCCCATATCTGATTCCCCGCCTCTGTTTCCCCATATCTGAACCCCGCCTCTATTTGCCCGCCTCTGATTCCCCGCCTCTGCTTCCCCATATCTGATTCCCCGCCTCTGAATCCCCAACTCTGATTCCCTGCCTCTAATTTCCCAGCTCTGATTCCCCGCCTCTGATTCCCCGCGTCTGATTACCGGCCTCTGATTCCCCGCCTCTGATTCCCCATCTCTGATTCACAACCTCTGATTCCCCACCTCTGATATCCCATATCTGATTCCCCGCCTCTGTTTCCCCGCCTCTGATTCCCCACCTCTGATTCCCAATATCTGATTCCCCGCCTCTGATTCCCCACCTCTGATTCCCCGCCTCTGATTCACCAGCTATGATTCCCCGCCTCTTATTCCCCGCGTCTGATTCCCTGCCTCTGATTCCCCGCCTCTGATTCCACATCTCTGATTCACCACCTCTGATTCCCCGCGTCTGATTCCCTGCCTCTGATTCCCCATCTCTGATTCCCCATCTCTGATTCCCCAATTCTGATTCCCCTCCTCTGATTCTCCGTGTTTGATTCCCTGCCTCTGATTCCCGGCCTCTGATTCCCCATCTCTGATTCACCGCCTTTGATTCGCCACCTCTGATTCGCCATATCTGATTCCCCGCCTCTGTTTCCCCGCCTCTGATTCCCCGCCTCTGATTCCCCATATCTCATTCCCCGCCTCTGAATCCCCATCTCTGATTCCCGGACTCTGATTCCCCACCTCTGATTTCCGGCCTCTTATTCCCGGCATCTGATTCCAGCCTCTGATTCCCGGCCTCTGATTCCCTGCTTCTGATTCTGATTCCCTGCCTTTGATTCCCCATCTCTGATTCCGCACATCTGATTCCCTGCCTCTGATTCCCCATCTCTGATTCCGCACATCTGATTCCCTGCCTCCGATTCCCCGCCTCTGAATCCCCGTGTCTGATACCCAGCCTCTGATACCCCACCCCTGATTCCCCACCTCTGATTCCCCATATCTGATTCCCCGCCTCCGATTCCCCAACTCTGATTTCCCCGCCTCTGATTCCCCAGCTCTGTTTCCCCGCCTCTGA
Organism: Narcine bancroftii; assembly: GCF_036971445.1. Taxonomy (NCBI): domain Eukaryota; kingdom Metazoa; phylum Chordata; class Chondrichthyes; order Torpediniformes; family Narcinidae; genus Narcine; species Narcine bancroftii. The sequence goes on from NC_091475.1 coordinate 112,092,689, forward strand.
TTCCCCGCCTCTGTTTCCCCATATCTAATTCCACGCCTCTGATTCCCAAACTCTGATTCCCCGCCTCTGATTCCCCAGCACTGATTCCCCGCCTCTGATTCCCCACATCTGATTCCCTTCCTCTGATTCCCCGCCTCTGATTCCCTGCCTCTGATTCCCCAGCTCTGATTCCCCGTGTTTGATTCCCCGCCTCTGAATCCCCATCTCTGATTCCCGGCCTCTGATTGCCGGCCTCTGATTCCCGGCCTCTGATTCCCGGCCTCTGATTCCCGGCCTCTGATTCCCCGCCTCTGATTCCCCGCCTCTGATTCGCTGCCTCTGATTCCCCATCTCTGATTCTGCACATCTGATTCCCTGCCTCTGATTCCCCGCCTCTGACTCCCCGCCTCTGATTCCCTGCCTCTGTTTCCCATCCTCTGATTCCCCACCTCTGATTCCCCATATCTGATTCCCCGCCTCTGTTTCCCCATATCTGATTCCCCGCCTCTGATTCCCCAACTCTGATTCCCCGCCTCTGATTCCCCAGCTCTGATTCCCCGCCTCTGATTCCCCGTGTTTGATTCCCTGCCTCTGATTCCCTGCCTCTGATTCACCATCTCTGATTCACCGCCTTTCATTCGCCACCCTGATTCCCCATATCAGATTCCCCGCCTCTGTTTCCCCGCCTCTGATACCCCGCCTCTGATTCCCCATATTTCATTCCCCGCCTCAGATTCCCCATATTTCATTCCCCGCCTCTGATTCCCCATCTCTGATTCCCGGACTCTGATTCCTGGCCTCTTATTCCCGGCATCTGATTCCCGGCCTCTGATCCCGGCCTCTGATTCCCCGCTTCTGATTCTGATCCCTGCCTCTGATTCCCCATCTCTGATTCCGCACATCTGATTCCCTGCCTCTGATTCCCCACCTCTGATTCCCCATATCTGATTCCCCGCCTCTGTTTCCCCGCCTCTATTTCCCCGCCTCTGATTCCCCGCCTCTGATTCCCCAGCTCTGATTCCCCGCCTCTGAATCCCCAACTCTGATTCCCTGCCTCTGATTCCCCAGCTCTGATTCCCCGCCTCTGATTCCCCAGCTCTGATTCCCTGCCTCTGTTTCGCAACCTCTGATTCCCCACCTCTGATTCCCCATATATGATTCCCCACCTCTGTTTCCCTGCCTCTGATTCCCAGCCTCTGTTTCCCCATATCTGATTCCCCGCCTCTGATTCCCCAACTCTGATTCCCCGCCTCTGATTCCCCAGCTCTGATTCCCCACCTATGATTCCCCGTGTTTGATTCACTGCCTCTGATTCCCCGCCTCTGATTCCCCATCTCTGATTCACCACCTTTCATTCGCCACCTCTGATTCCCCATATCAGATTCCCCGCCTCTGTTTCCCCGCCTCTGATTCCCCTCCTCTGTTTCCCCATATCTGATTCCCCGCCTCTGATTCCCCAACTCTGATTCCCCGCCTCTGATTCCCCAGCACTGATTCCCCACCTTTGATTCCCCCCGTCTGATTCCCAGCCTCTGAGTCCCCGTGTCTGATTTCCTGCCTCTGATTCCCCACCTCTGATTCCCCATCTCTGATTCACAGCCGCTGATTCCCCACCTCTGATTCCCCATCTCTGATTCCGCACATCTGATTCCCTGCCTCTGATTCCCCGACTCTGATCCCCACCTCTGATTCCCCAGCTCTGATTCCCCGCCTCTGATTCCCCAACTCTGATTCCCCGCCTCTGATTCCCCAGCTCTGATTCCCCGCCTCTGATTCCCCGTGTTTGATTCCCTGCCTCTGATTCCCCGCCTCTGATTCCCCATCTCTGATTCAACGCCTTTGATTCGCCACCTCTGATTCCCCATATCTGATTCCTCGCCTCTGTTTCCCCGCCTCTGATTCCCCTCCTCTGATTCCCCATATCTCATTCCCCGCCTCTGATTCCCCATCTCTGATTCCCGGACTCTGATTCCCCACCTCTGATTCCCGGCCTCTTATACCCGGCATCTGATTCCGGCCTCTGATTCCCGGCCTCTGATTCCCTGCTTCTGATTCCCCATCTCTGATTCCGCAAATCTAATTCCCTGCCTCTGATTCCCCACCTCTGATTCCCCATATCTGATTCCCCGCCTCTGTTTCCCCGCCTCTGATTCCCCGCCTCTGTTTCCCCATATCTAAGTCCCCGCCTCTGATTCCCCAACTTTGATTCCCCACCTCTGATTCCCCAGCTCTGATTCCCCGCCTCTGATTCCCCGCATCTGATTCCATGCATCTGATTCCCAGCCTCTGATTCCCAGCCTCTGATTCCCAACCTCTGATTCCCCACCTCTGATCCCCATATCTGATTCCCCGCCTCTGTTTCCCCGCCTCTGATTCCCCGCCTCTGTTCCCCATATCTGAACCCCGCCTCTATTTGCACGCCTCTGATTCCCCGCCTCTGTTTCCCCATATCTGATTCCCCGCCTCTGAATCCCCAACTCTGATTCCCTGCCTCTAATTTCCCAGCTCTGATTCCCCGCCTCTGATTCCCCGCGTCTGATTACCGGCCTCTGATTCGCCGCCTCTGATTCCCCATCTCTGATTCACAACCTCTGATTCCCCACCTCTGATACCCCATATCTGATTCCCCGCCTCTGTTTCCCCGCCTCTGATTCCCCACCTCTGATTCCCAATATCTGATTCCCCGCCTCTGATTCCCCACCTATGATTCCCCGCCTCTGATTCGCCAGCTATGATACCCCGCCTCTTATTCCCCGCGTCTGATTCACTGCCTCTGATTCCCCGCCTCTGATTCCACATCTCTGATTCACCACCTCTGATTCCCCGCATCTGATTCCCTGCCTCTGATTCCCCATCTCTGATTCCCCATCTCTGATTCCCCAATTCTGATTCCCCTCCTCTGATTCCCCGTGTTTGATTCCCTGCCTCTGATTCCCGGCCTCTGATTCCCCATCTCTGATTCACCGCCTTTGATTCGCCACCTCTGATTCGCCATATCTGATTCCCCGCCTCTGTTTCCCCGCCTCTGATTCCCCGCCTCTGATTCCCCATATCTCATTCCCCGCCTCTGAATCCCCATCTCTGATTCCCGGACTCTGATTCCCCACCTCTGATTTCCGGCCTCTTATTCCCGGCATCTGATTCCGGCCTCTGATTCCCGGCCTCTGATTCCCTGCTTCTGATTCTGATTCCCTGCCTTTGATTCCCCATCTCTGATTCCGCACATCTGATTCCCTGCCTCTGATTCCCCATCTCTGATTCCCCATATCTGATTCCCCGCCTCTGATTCCCTGCCTCTGTTTCCCAATATCTAAGTCCCCGCCTCTGATTCCCCAACTTTGATTCCCCACCTCTGATTCCCCAGCTCTGATTCCCCGCCTCTGATTCCCCGCATCTGATTCCCTGCATCTGATTCCAAGCCTCTGATTCCCTGCCTCTGATTCCCAACCTCTGATTCCCCACCTCTGATTCCCCATATCTGATTCCCAGCCTCTGTTTCCCCGCCTCTGATTCCCCGCCTCTGTTTCCCCATATCTGATTCCCGGCCTCTGATTCCCCGCCTCTGATTCCCCGCCTCTGATTCCCTATCTCCGATTCCGCACATCTGATTCCCTGCCTCTGATTCCCCGCCTCTGATTCCCCGCCTCTGATTCCCTGCCTCTGATTCCCAACCTCTGATTCCCCACCTCTGATTCCCCGTGTTTGATTCCCCGCCTCTGTTTCCCCGCCTCTGATTCCCCGCCTCTGATTCCCCAACTCTAATTCCCCGCCTCTGATTCCCCATATCTGATTCCCCGCCTCTGTTTCCCCGCCTCTGATTCCCCACCCCTGTTTCCCCATATCTGATTCCCTGCCTCTGATTCCCCAACTTTGATTCCCAGCCTCTGCTTCCCCAGCTCTGATTCCCCGCCTCTGATTCCCCGTGTTTGATTCCCTGCCTCTGATTACCCGCCTCTGATTCCCCATCTCTGATTCACCACCTTTGATTCGCCACCTCTGATTCCCCATATCTGATTCCCCACCTCTGTTTTCCCGCCTCTGATTCCCCGCCTCTGATTCTCCATATCTCATTCCCCGCCTCTGAATCCCCATCTCTGATTCCCGGACTCTGATTCCCCACCTCTGATTCCCGGCCTCTTATTCCCAGCATCTGATTCCAGGCCTCTGATTCCCGGCCTCTGACTCCCCGCTTCTGATTCTGATTCCCTGCCTCTGATTCCCCATCTCTGATTCCGCACATCTGATTACCTGCCTCTGATTCCCCACCTCTGATTCCCCATATCTGATTCCCCGCCTCTGATTCCCCGCATCCGATTCCCCATATCTGATTCCCCGCCTCTGTTTCCCCGCCCCTGATTCCCCGCCTCTGTTTCCCCATATCTGATTCCCCGCCTCTGATTCCCAACTATGATTCCCCGCCTCTGATTCCCCAGCTCTGATTCCCTGCCTCTGATTCCCCGCGTTCTATTCCCTGCCTCTGATTCCCCGCCTGTGATTCCCCATCTCTGATAAACCACCTCTGATTCCCCACCACTGATTCCCCATATCTAATTCCCCGCCTCTGTTTGCCCGCCTCTGATTCCCCACCTCTGATTCCCCATATCTAATTCCCCGCCTCTGTTTGCCCGCCTCTGATTCCCCGCCTCTGTTTCCCCATATCTGATTCCCCGCCTCTGAATCCCCAACTCTGATTCCCTGCCTCTGATTCCCCAGCTCTGATTCCCCGCCTTTGATTCCCCCGTCTGATTCCCAGCCTCTGAAACCCCGTGTCTGATTTCTTGCCTCTGATTCCCCGCCTCTGATTCCCCATCTCTGATTCACAGCCTCTGATTCCCCACCTCTGATTCCCCATCTCTGATTCCGCACATCTGATTCCCTGCCTCTGATTCCCAGACTCTGATCCCCACCTCTGATTCCCCAGCTCTGATTCCCCGCCTCTGATTCCCCAACTCTGATTCCCCGCCTCTGATTCCCCAGCTCTGATTCCCCGCCTCTGATTCCCCGTGTTTGATTCCCTGCCTCTGATTCCACGCCTCTGATTCCCCATCTCTGATTCATCGCCTTTGATTCGCCACCTCTGATTCCCCATATCTGATTCCTCGCCTCTGTTTCCCCGCCTCTGATTCCCCGCCTCTGATTCCCCATATCTCATTCCCCGCCTCTGATTCCCCATCTCTGATTCCCCACCTCTGATTCCCGGCCTCTTATTCCCGGCATCTGATTCCGGCCTCTGATTCACCACCTCTGATTCCCCATATCTGATTCCCCACCTCTGTTTCCCGGCCTCTGATTCCCCGCTTCTGATTCTGAATCCCTGCCTCTGATTCCCCATCTCTGATTCCGCACATCTGATTCCCTGCCTCTGATTCCCCACCTCTGATTCCCCATATCTGATTTCCCGCCTCTGTTTCCCCGCCTCTGATTCCCCGCCTCTGTTTCCCCATATCTAATTCCCAACCTCTGATGCCCCAACTCTGATTCCCTGCCTCTGATTCCCCGCGTTCTATTCCCTGCCTCTGATTCCCCGCCTGTGATTCCCCATCTCTGATTCACCACCTCTGATTCCCCACCTCTGATTCCCCATATCTAATTCCCCGCCTCTGTTTGCCCGACTCTGATTCCCCGCCTCTGTTTCCCCATATCTGATTCCCCGCCTCTGAATCCCCAACTCTGATTCCCTGCCTCTGATTCCCCAGCTCTGATTCCCCGCCTCAGATTCCCCGTGTTTGATCCCCTGCCTCTGATTCCCCGACTCTGATCCCCACCTCTGATTCCGCAGCTCTGATTCCCCGCCTCTGATTCCCCAACTCTGATTCCCCGCCTCTGATTCCCCAACTCTGATTCCCTGCCTCTGATTCCCCAGCTTCATTCCCCGCCTTTGATTCCCCCCGTCTGATTCCCAGCCTCTGAATCCCCGTGATTGATAACCTGCCTCTGATTCCCCGCCTCTGATTCCCCATCTCAGATTCACCGCCTCTGATTCCCCACCTCTGATTCCCCATCTCTGATTCCGCACATCCGACTCCCTGCCTCTGATTCCCCGACTCTGATTCCCCACCTCTGATTCCCCAGCTCTGATTTCCCGCCTCTGATTCCCCAACTCTGATTCCCCGCCTCTGATTCCACAGCTCTGATTCCCCGCCTCTGATTCCCCGTGTTTGATCCCCTGCCTCTGATTCCCCGCCTCTGATTCCCCATCTCTGATTCACCGCCTTTGATTCGCCACCTCTGATTCCCCATATCTGATTCCTCGCCACTGTTTCCCCGCCTCTGATTCCCCGCCTCTGATTCCCCATATCTCATTCCCCGCCTCTGATTCGCCAGCTATGATTCCCCGCCTCTGATTCCCCGCGTCTGATTCCCTGCCTCTGATTCCCCGCCTCTGATTCCACATCTCTGATTCACCACCTCTGATTCCACGCGTCTGATTCCCCGCCTCTGATTCCCCATCTCTGATTCCCCATCTCTGATTCCCCAATTCTGATTCCCCGCCTCTGATTCCCCAGCTCTGATTCCTCGCCTCTGATTCCCTTCCTTTGATTCCCAACCTCTGATTCCCCAACTCTGATTTCCCATATTGATTCCCTGCGTCTGATTCCCCACCTCTGATTTCCCACATTGATTCCCTGCATCTGATTACCCGCCTCTGATTCCCCATCTCTGATTCACCACCTTTGATTCGCCACCTCTGATTCCCCATATCTGATTCCCCACCTCTGTTTTCCCGCCTCTGATTCCCCGCCTCTGATTCTCCATATCTCATTCCCCGCCTCTGAATCCCCATCTCTGATTCCCGGACTCTGATTCCCCACCTCTGATTCCCGGCCTCTTATTCCCAGCATCTGATTCCAGGCCTCTGATTCCCGGCCTCTGACTCCCCGCTTCTGATTCTGATTCCCTGCCTCTGATTCCCCATCTCTGATTCCGCACATCTGATTACCTGCCTCTGATTCCCCACCTCTGATTCCCCATATCTGATTCCCCGCCTCTGATTCCCCGCATCCGATTCCCCATATCTGATTCCCCGCCTCTGTTTCCCCGCCCCTGATTCCCCGCCTCTGTTTCCCCATATCTGATTCCCCGCCTCTGATTCCCAACTATGATTCCCCGCCTCTGATTCCCCAGCTCTGATTCCCTGCCTCTGATTCCCCGCGTTCTATTCCCTGCCTCTAATTCCCCGCCTCTGTTTGCCCGACTCTGATTCCCCGCCTCTGTTTCCCCATATCTGATTCCCCGCCTCTGAATCCCCAACTCTGATTCCCTGCCTCTGATTCCCCAGCTCTGATTCCCCGCCTCAGATTCCCCGTGTTTGATCCCCTGCCTCTGATTCCCCGACTCTGATCCCCACCTCTGATTCCGCAGCTCTGATTCCCCGCCTCTGATTCCCCAACTCTGATTCCCCGCCTCTGATTCCCCAACTCTGATTCCCTGCCTCTGATTCCCCAGCTTCATTCCCCGCCTTTGATTCCCCCCGTCTGATTCCCAGCCTCTGAATCCCCGTGACTGATAACCTGCCTCTGATTCCCCGCCTCTGATTCCCCATCTCAGATTCACCGCCTCTGATTCCCCACCTCTGATTCCCCATCTCTGATTCCGCACATCCGACTCCCTGCCTCTGATTCCCCGACTCTGATTCCCCACCTCTGATTCCCCAGCTCTGATTTCCCGCCTCTGATTCCCCAACTCTGATTCCCCGCCTCTGATTCCACAGCTCTGATTCCCCGCCTCTGATTCCCCGTGTTTGATCCCCTGCCTCTGATTCCCCGCCTCTGATTCCCCATCTCTGATTCACCGCCTTTGATTCGCCACCTCTGATTCCCCATATCTGATTCCTCGCCACTGTTTCCCCGCCTCTGATTCCCCGCCTCTGATTCCCCATATCTCATTCCCCGCCTCTGATTCGCCAGCTATGATTCCCCGCCTCTGATTCCCCGCGTCTGATTCCCTGCCTCTGATTCCCCGCCTCTGATTCCACATCTCTGATTCACCACCTCTGATTCCACGCGTCTGATTCCCCGCCTCTGATTCCCCATCTCTGATTCCCCATCTCTGATTCCCCAATTCTGATTCCCCGCCTCTGATTCCCCAGCTCTGATTCCTCGCCTCTGATTCCCTTCCTTTGATTCCCAACCTCTGATTCCCCAACTCTGATTTCCCATATTGATTCCCTGCGTCTGATTCCCCACCTCTGATTTCCCACATTGATTCCCTGCATCTGATTCCCCGCCTCTGATTCCCCAACTCTGATTCCCCGCCTCTGATTCCCCAGCTCTGATTCCCCGCATCTGATTCCCCGTGTTTGATTCCCTGCCTCTGATTCCCCACCTCTGATTCCCCATATCTGATTCCCCGCCTCTGTTTCCCCACCTTTGATTCCCCGCCTCTGTTTCCCAATATCTAAGTCCCCGCCTCTGATTCCCCAACTCTGATTCCCCACCTCTGATTACCCAACTCTGATTCCCCGCCTCTGATTCCCCAGCTCTGATTCCCCGCCTCTGATTCCCCGTGTTTGATCCCCTGCCTCTGATTCCCCGCCTCTGATTCCCCATCTCTGATTCACCGCCTTTGATTCGCCACCTCTGATTCCCCATATCTGATTCCTCGCCTCTGTTTCCCCGCCTCTGATTCCCCGCCTCTGATTCCCCATATCTCATTCCCCGCCTCTGATTCCCCATCTCTGATTCCAGGACTCTGATTCCCCACCTCTGATTCCCGGCCTCTTATTCCCGGCATCTGATTCCGGCCTCTGATTCCCGGCCTCTGATTCCCTGCTTCTGATTCCCCATCTCTGATTCCGCAAATCTAATTCCCTGCCTCTGATTCCCCACCTCTGATTCCCCATATCTGATTCCCCACCTCTGTTTCCCCGCCTCTGATTCCCCGCCTCTGTTTCCCCATATCTAAGTCCCCGCCTCTGATTCCCCAACTTTGATTCCCCACCTCTGATTCCCCAGCTCTGATTCCCCGCCTCTGATTCCCCGCATCTGATTCCATGCATCTGATTCCCAGCCTCTGATTCCCGGCCTCTGATTCCCAACCTCTGATTCCCCACCTCTGATTCCCCATATCTGATTCCACGCCTCTGTTTCCCCGCCTCTGATTCCCCGCCTCTGTTTCCCCATATCTGATCCCCGCCTCTATTTGCCCGCATCTGATTCCCCGCCTCTGTTTCCCCATATCTGATTCCCCGCCTCTGAATCCCCAACTCTGATTCCCTGCCTCTAATTTCCCAGCTCTGATTCCCCGCCTCTGATTCCCCGCGTCTGATTACCGGCCTCTGATTCCCCGCCTCTGATTCCCCATCTCTGATTCACAACCTCTGATTCCCCACCTCTGATACCCCATATCTGATTCCCCGCCTCTGTTTCCCCACCTCTGATTCCCCACCTCTGATTCCCAATATCTGATTCCCCGCCTCTGATTCCCCACCTCTGATTCCCCGCCTCTGATTCGCCAGCTAAGATTCCCCGCCTCTGATTCCCCGTGTTTGATTCCCTGCCTCTGATTCCCGGCCTCTGATTCCCCAACTCTGATTCACCGCCTTTGATTCGCCACCTCTGATTCCCCATATCTGATTCCCCGCCTCTGTTTCCCCGCCTCTGATTCCCGGCCTCTGATTCCCCATATCTCATTCCCCGCCTCTGAATCCCCATCTCTGATTCCCGGACTCTGATTCCCCACCTCTGATTCCCTGCTACTGATTCTGATTCCCTGCCTTTGATTCCCCATATCTCATTCCCCGCCTCTGATTCCCCATCTCTGATTCCCCACCTCTGATTCCCCATATCTGATTCCCAGCCTCTGTTTCCCCGCCTCTGATTCCCTGCCTCTGTTTCCCCATATCTGATTCCCGGCCTCTGATTCCCCGCCTCTGATTCCCCGCCTCTGATTCCCTTTCTCCGATTCCGCACATCTGATTCCCTGCCTCTGATTCCCCGCCTCTGATTCCCCGCCTCTGATTCCCTGCCTCTGATTCCCAACCTCTGATTCCCCACCTCTGATTCCCCGTATTTGATTCCCCGCCTCTGTTTCCCCGCCTCTGATTCCCCGCCTCTGATTCCCCAACTCTAATTCCCCGCCTCTGATTCCCCATATCTGAGTCCCCGCCTCTGTTTCCCCGCCTCTGATTCCCCGCCCCTATTTCCCCATATCTGATTCCCTGCCTCTGATTCCCCAACTTTGATTCCCAGCCTCTGATTCCCCAGCTCTGATTCCCCGCCTCTGATTCCCCGTGTTTGATTCCCTGCCTCTGATTCCCCGCCTCTGATTCCCCATCTCTGATTCACCACCTTTGATTCGCCACCTCTGATTCCCCATATCTGATTCCCCACCTCTGTTTTCCCGCCTCTGATTCCCCGCCTCTGATTCTCCATATCTCATTCCCCGCCTCTGAATCCCCATCTCTGATTCCCGGACTCTGATTCCCCACCTCTGATTCCCGGCCTCTTATTCCCAGCATCTGATTCCAGGCCTCTGATTCCCGGCCTCTGACTCCCCGCTTCTGATTCTGATTCCCTGCCTCTGATTCCCCATCTCTGATTCCGCACATCTGATTACCTGCCTCTGATTCCCCACCTCTGATTCCCCATATCTGATTCCCCGCCTCTGATTCCCCGCATCCGATTCCCCATATCTGATTCCCCGCCTCTGTTTCCCCGCCCCTGATTCCCCGCCTCTGTTTCCCCATATCTGATTCCCCGCCTCTGATTCGCAACTATGATTCCCCGCCTCTGATTCCCCAGCTCTGATTCCCTGCCTCTGATTCCCCGCGTTCTATTCCCTGCCTCTGATTCCCCGCCTGCGATTCCCCATCTCTGATAAACCACCTCTGATTCCCCACCACTGATTCCCCATATCTAATTCCCCGCCTCTGTTTGCCCGCCTCTGATTCCCCACCTCTGATTCCCCATATCTAATTCCCCGCCTCTCTTTGCCCGCCTCTGATTCCCCGCCTCTGTTTCCCCATTACTGATTCCCCGCCTCTGAATCCCCAACTCTGATTCCCTGCTTCTGATTCCCCAGCTCTGATTCCCCGCCTTTGATTCCCCCGTCTGATTCCCAGCCTCTGAAACCCCGTGTCTGATTTCTTGCCTCTGATTCCCCGCCTCTGATTCCCCATCTCTGAGTCACAGCCTCTGATTCCCCACCTCTGATTCCCCATCTCTGATTCCGCACATCTGATTCCCTGCCTCTGATTCCCCGACTCTGATCCCCACCTCTGATTCCCCAGCTCTGATTCCCCGCCTCTGATTCCCCAACTCTGATACCCCGCCTCTGATTCCCCAGCTCTGATTCCCCGCCTCTGATTCCACGCCTCAGATTCCCCATCTCTGATTCATCGCCTTTGATTCGCCACCTCTGATTCCCCATATCTGATTCCTCGCCTCTGTTTCCCCGCCTCTGATTCCCCTCCTCTGATTCCCCATATCTCATTCCCCGCCTCTGATTCCCCATCTCTGATTCCCGGACTCTGATTCCCCACCTCTGATTTACGGCCTCTTATTCCCGGCATCTGATTCCGGCCTCTGATTCCCGGCCTCTGATTCCCTGCTTCTGATTCCCCATCTCTGATTCCGCAAATCTAATTCCCTGCCTCTGATTCCCCACCTCTGATTCCCCATATCTGATTCCCCGCCTCTGTTTCCCCGCCTCTGATTCCCCGCCTCTGTTTCCCCATATCTAAGTCCCCGCCTCTGATTCCCCAACTTTGATTCCCCACCTCTGATTCCCCAGCTCTGATTCCCCGCCTCTGATTCCCCGCATCTGATTCCATGCATCTGATTCCCAGCCTCTGATTCCCAGCCTCTGATTCCCAACCTCTGATTCCCCACCTCTGATCCCCATATCTGATTCCCCGCCTCTGTTTCCCCGCCTCTGATTCCCCGCCTCTGTTTCCCCATATCTGAACCCCGCCTCTATTTGCACGCCTCTGATTCCCCGCCTCTGTTTCCCCATATCTGATTCCCCGCCTCTGAATCCCCAACTCTGATTCCCTGCCTCTAATTTCCCAGCTCTGATTCCCCGCCTCTGATTCCCCGCGTCTGATTACCGGCCTCTGATTCCCCGCCTCTGATTCCCCATCTCTGATTCACAACCTCTGATTCCCCACCTCTGATACCCCATATCTGATTCCCCGCCTCTGTTTCCCCGCCTCTGATTCCCCACCTCTGATTCCCAATATCTGATTCCCCGCCTCTGATTCCCCAACTCTGATTCCCCGCCTCTGATTCGCCAGCTATGATTCCCCGCCTCTTATTCCCCGCGTCTGATTCCCTGCCTCTGATTCCCCGCCTCTGATTCCACATCTCTGATTCACCACCTCTGATTCCCCGCATCTGATTCCCTGCCTCTGATTCCCCATCTCTGATTCCCCATCTCTGATTCCCCAATTCTGATTCCCCTCCTCTGATTCCCCGTGTTTGATTCCCTGCCTCTGATTCCCGGCCTCTGATTCCCCATCTCTGATTCACCGCCTTTGATTCGCCACCTCTGATTCGCCATATCTGATTCCCCGCCTCTGTTTCCCCGCCTCTGATTCCCCGCCTCTGATTCCCCATATCTCATTCCCCGCCTCTGAATCCCCATCTCTGATTCCCGGACTCTGATTCCCCACCTCTGATTTCCGGCCTCTTATTCCCGGCATCTGATTCCGGCCTCTGATTCCCGGCCTCTGATTCCCTGCTTCTGATTCTGATTCCCTGCCTTTGATTCCCCATCTCTGATTCCGCACATCTGATTCCCTGCCTCTGATTCCCCATCTCTGATTCCCCATATCTGATTCCCCGCCTCTGATTCCCTGCCTCTGTTTCCCAATATCTAAGTCCCCGCCTCTGATTCCCCAACTCTGATTCCCCACCTCTGATTCACCAGCTCTGATTCCCCGCCTCTGATTCCCCGCATCTGATTCCCTGCATCTGATTCCAAGCCTCTGATTCCCTGCCTCTGATTCCCAACCTCTGATTCCCCACCTCTGATTCCCCATATCTGATTCCCAGCCTCTGTTTCCCCGCCTCTGATTCCCCGCCTCTGTTTCCCCATATCTGATTCCCGGCCTCTGATTCCCCGCCTCTGATTCCCTATCTCCGATTCCGCACATCTGATTCCCTGCCTCTGATTCCCCGCCTCTGATTCCCTGCCTCTGATTCCCAACCTCTGATTCCCCACCTCTGATTCCCCGTGTTTGATTCCCCGCCTCTGTTTCCCCGCCTCTGATTCCCCGCCTCTGATTCCCCAACTCTAATTCCCCGCCTCTGATTCCCCATATCTGATTCCCCGCCTCTGTTTCCCCGCCTCTGATTCCCAGCCTCTGCTTCCCCAGCTCTGATTCCCCGCCTCTGATTCCCCGTGTTTGATTCCCTGCCTCTGATTCCCCGCCTCTGATTCCCCATCTCTGATTCAGCACCTTTGATTCGCCACCTCTGATTCCCCATATCTGATTCCCCACCTCTGTTTTCCCGCCTCTGATTCCCCGCCTCTGATTCTCCATATCTCATTCCCCGCCTCTGAATCCCCATCTCTGATTCCCAGACTGTGATTCCCCACCTCTGATTCCCGGCCTCTTATTCCCAGCATCTGATTCCAGGCCTCTGATTCCCGGCCTCTGACTCCCCGCTTCTGATTCTGATTCCCTGCCTCTGATTCCCCATCTCTGATTCCGCACATCTGATTACCTGCCTCTGATTCCCCACCTCTGATTCCCCATATCTGATTCCCCGCCTCTGATTCCCCGCATCCGATTCCCCATATCTGATTCCCCGCCTCTGTTTCCCCGCCCCTGATTCCCCGCCTCTGTTTCCCCATATCTGATTCCCCGCCTCTGATTCCCAACTATGATTCCCTGCCTCTGATTCCCCGCGTTCTATTCCCTGCCTCTGATTCCCCGCCTGTGATTCCCCATCTCTGATAAACCACCTCTGATTCCCCACCACTGATTCCCCATATCTAATTCCCCGCCTCTGTTTGCCCGCCTCTGACTCCCCACCTCTGATTCCCCATATCTAATTCCCCGCCTCTGTTTGCCCGCCTCTGATTCCCCGCCTCTGTTTCCCCATATCTGATTCCCCGCCTCTGAATCCCCAACTCTGATTCCCTGCCTCTGATTCCCCAGCTCTGATTCCCCGCCTTTGATTCCCCCGTCTGATTCCCAGCCTCTGAAACCCCGTGTCTGATTTCTTGCCTCTGATTCCCCGCCTCTGTTTCCCCATATCTGATTCCCCGCCTCTGATTCCCAACTATGATTCCCTGCCTCTGATTCCCCGCGTTCTATTCCCTGCCTCTGATTCCCCGCCTGTGATTCCCCATCTCTGATAAACCACCTCTGATTCCCCACCACTGATTCCCCATATCTAATTCCCCGCCTCTGTTTGCCCGCCTCTGATTCCCCACCTCTGATTCCCCATATCTAATTCCCCGCCTCTGTTTGCCCGCCTCTGATTCCCCGCCTCTGTTTCCCCATATCTGATTCCCCGCCTCTGAATCCCCAACTCTGATTCCCTGCCTCTGATTCCCCAGCTCTGATTCCCCGCCTTTGATTCCCCCGTCTGATTCCCAGCCTCTGAAACCCCGTGTCTGATTTCTTGCCTCTGATTCCCTGCCTCTGATTCCCCATCTCTGATTCACAGCCTCTGATTCCCCACCTCTGATTCCCCATCTCTGATTCCGCACATCTGATTCCCTGCCTCTGATTCCCCGACTCTGATCCCCACCTCTGATTCCCCAGCTCTGATTCCCCGCCTCTGATTCCCCAACTCTGATTCCCCGCCTCTGATTCCCCAGCTCTGATTCCCCGCCTCTGATTCCCCGTGTTTGATTCCCTGCCTCTGATTCCACGCCTCTGATTCCCCATCTCTGATTCATCGCCTTTGATTCGCCACCTCTGATTCCCCATATCTGATTCCTCGCCTCTGTTTCCCCGCCTCTGATTCCCCGCCTCTGATTCCCCATATCTCATTCCCCGCCTCTGATTCCCCATCTCTGATTCCCGGACTCTGATTCCCCACCTCTGATTCCCGGCCTCTTATTCCCGGCATCTGATTCCGGCCTCTGATTCCCTACCTCTGATTCCCCATATCTGATTCCCCAGCTCTGTTTCCCGGCCTCTGATTCCCCGCTTCTGATTCTGAATCCCTGCCTCTGATTCCCCATCTCTGATTCCGCACATCTGATTCCCTGCCTCTGATTCCCCACCTCTGATTCCCCATATCTGATTTCCCGCCTCTGTTTCCCCGCCTCTGATTCCCCGCCTCTGTTTCCCCATATCTAATTCCCAACCTCTGATGCCCCAACTCTGATTCCCTGCCTCTGATTCCCCGCGTTCTATTCCCTGCCTCTGATTCCCCGCCTGTGATTCCCCATCTCTGATTCACCACCTCTGATTCCCCACCTCTGATTCCCCATATCTAATTCCCCGCCTCTGTTTGCCCGACTCTGATTCCCCGCCTCTGTTTCCCCATATCTGATTCCCCGCCTCTGAATCCCCAACTCTGATTCCCTGCCTCTGATTCCCCAGCTCTGATTCCCTGCCTTTGATTCCCCCGTCTGATTCCCAGCCTCTGAAACCCCGTGTCTGATTTCTTGCCTCTGATTCCCCGCCTCTGATTCCCCATCTCTGATTCACAGCCTCTGATTCCCCACCTCTGATTCCCCATCTCTGATTCCGCACATCTGTTCCCTGCCTCTGATTCCACGACTCTGATCCCCACCTCTGATTCCGCAGCTCTGATTCCCCGCCTCT
This sequence comes from Narcine bancroftii, assembly GCF_036971445.1. Lineage (NCBI taxonomy): Eukaryota > Metazoa > Chordata > Chondrichthyes > Torpediniformes > Narcinidae > Narcine > Narcine bancroftii. The sequence continues at coordinate 112,108,401 of NC_091475.1, forward strand.
GATTCCCCAACTCTGATTCCCCGCCTCTGATTCCCCAGCTCTGATTCCCCGCCTCTGATTCCCCGTGTTTGATCCCCTGCCTCTGATTCCCCGACTCTGATCCCCACCTCTGATTCCGCAGCTCTGATTCCCCGCCTCTGATTCCCCAACTCTGATTCCCCGCCTCTGATTCCCCAACTCTGATTCCCTGCCTCTGATTCCCCAGCTTCATTCCCCGCCTTTGATTCCCCCCGTCTGATTCCCAGCCTCTGAATCCCCGTGACTGATAACCTGCCTCTGATTCCCCGCCTCTGATTCCCCATCTCAGATTCACCGCCTCTGATTCCCCACCTCTGATTCCCCATCTCTGATTCCGCACATCCGACTCCCTGCCTCTGATTCCCCGACTCTGATTCCCCACCTCTGATTCCCCAGCTCTGATTCCCCGCCTCTGATTCCCCAACTCTGATTCCCCGCCTCTGATTCCACAGCTCTGATTCCCCGCCTCTGATTCCCCGTGTTTGATCCCCTGCCTCTGATTCCCCGCCTCTGATTCCCCATTTCTGATTCACCGCCTTTGATTCGCCACCTCTGATTCCCCATATCTGATTCCTCGCCACTGTTTCCCCGCATCTGATTCCCCGCCTCTGATTCCCCATATCTCATTCCCCGCCTCTGATTCGCCAGCTATGATTCCCCGCCTCTGATTCCCCGCGTCTGATTCCCTGCCTCTGATTCCCCGCCTCTGATTCCACATCTCTGATTCACCACCTCTGATTCCACGCGTCTGATTCCCGGCCTCTGATTCCCCATCTCTGATTCCCCATCTCTGATTCCCCAATTCTGATTCCCCGCCTCTGATTCCCCGTGTTTGATTCCCTGCCTCTGATTCCCCACCTCTGATTCCCCATATCTGATACCCCGCCTCTGTTTCCCCACCTTTGATTCCCCGCCTCTGTTTCCCAATATCTAAGTCCCCGCCTCTGATTCCCCAACTCTGATTCCCCACCTCTGATTCCCCAACTCTGATTCCCCGCCTCTGATTCCCCAGCTCTGATTCCCCGCCTCTGATTCCCCGTGTTTGATCCCCTGCCTCTGATTCCCCGCCTCTGATTCCCCATCTCTGATTCACCGCCTTTGATTCACCACCTCTGATTCCCCATATCTGATTCCTCGCCTCTGTTTCCCCGCCTCTGATTCCCCGCCTCTGATTCCCCATATCTCATTCCCCGCCTCTGATTCCCCATCTCTGATTCCAGGACTCTGATTCCCCACCTCTGATTCCCGGCCTCTTATTCCCGGCATCTGATTCCGGCCTCTGATTCCCGGCCTCTGATTCCCTGCTTCTGATTCCCCATCTCTGATTCTGCAGATCTAATTCCCTGCCTCTGATTCCCCACCTCTGATTCCCCATATCTGATTCCCCACCTCTGTTTCCCCGCCTCTGATTCCCCGCCTCTGTTTCCCCATATCTAAGTCCCCGCCTCTGATTCCCCAACTTTGATTCCCCACCTCTGATTCCCCAGCTCTGATTCCCCGCCTCTGATTCCCCGCATCTGATTCCATGCATCTGATTCCCAGCCTCTGATTCCCAGCCTCTGATTCCCAACCTCTGATTCCCCACCTCTGATTCCCCATATCTGATTCCACGCCTCTGTTTCCCCGCCTCTGATTCCCCGCCTCTGTTTCCCCATATCTGATCCCTGCCTCTATTTGCCCGCATCTGATTCCCCGCCTCTGTTTCCCCATATCTGATTCCCCGCCTCTGAATCCCCAACTCTGATTCCCTGCCTCTAATTTCCCAGCTCTGATTCCCCGCCTCTGATTCCCCGCGTCTGATTACCGGCCTCTGATTCCCCGCCTCTGATTCCCCATCTCTGATTCACAACCTCTGATTCCCCACCTCTGATACCCCATATCTGATTCCCCGCCTCTGTTTCCCCGCCTCTGATTCCCCACTTCTGATTCCCAATATCTGATTCCCCGCCTCTGATTCCCCACCTCTGATTCCCCGCCTCTGATTCGCCAGCTATGATTCCCCGCCTCTGATTCCCCGTGTTTGATTCCCTGCCTCTGATTCCCGGCCTCTGATTCCCCATATCTGATTCCCCGCCTCTGTTTCCCCGCCTCTGATTCCCGGCCTCTGATTCCCCATATCTCATTCCCCGCCTCTGAATCCCCATCTCTGATTCCCGGACTCTGATTCCCCACCTTTGATTCCCTGCTACTGATTCTGATTCCCTGCCTTTGATTCCCCATATCTCATTCCCCGCCTCTGATTCCCCATCTCTGATTCCCCACCTCTGATTCCCCATATCTGATTCCCAGCCTCTGTTTCCCCGCCTCTGATTCCCCACCTCTGATTCCCAATATCTGATTCCCCGCCTCTGATTCCCCAACTCTGATTCCCCGCCTCTGATTCGCCAGCTATGATTCCCCGCCTCTTATTCCCCGCGTCTGATTCCCTGCCTCTGATTCCCCGCCTCTGATTCCACATCTCTGATTCACCACCTCTGATTCCCCGCATCTGATTCCCTGCCTCTGATTCCCCATCTCTGATTCCCCATCTCTGATTCCCCAATTCTGATTCCCCTCCTCTGATTCCCCGTGTTTGATTCCCTGCCTCTGATTCCCGGCCTCTGATTCCCCATCTCTGATTCACCGCCTTTGATTCGCCACCTCTGATTCGCCATATCTGATTCCCCGCCTCTGTTTCCCCGCCTCTGATTCCCCGCCTCTGATTCCCCATATCTCATTCCCCGCCTCTGAATCCCCATCTCTGATTCCCGGACTCTGATTCCCCACCTCTGATTTCCGGCCTCTTATTCCCGGCATCTGATTCCGGCCTCTGATTCCCGGCCTCTGATTCCGTGCTTCTGATTCTGATTCCCTGCCTTTGATTCCCCATCTCTGATTCCGCACATCTGATTCCCTGCCTCTGATTCCCCATCTCTGATTCCCCATATCTGATTCCCCGCCTCTGATTCCCTGCCTCTGTTTCCCAATATCTAAGTCCCCGCCTCTGATTCCCCAACTCTGATTCCCCACCTCTGATTCACCAGCTCTGATTCCCCGCCTCTGATTCCCCGCATCTGATTCCCTGCATCTGATTCCAAGCCTCTGATTCCCTGCCTCTGATTCCCAACCTCTGATTCCCCACCTCTGATTCCCCATATCTGATTCCCAGCCTCTGTTTCCCCGCCTCTGATTCCCCGCCTCTGTTTCCCCATATCTGATTCCCGGCCTCTGATTCCCCGCCTCTGATTCCCTATCTCCGATTCCGCACATCTGATTCCCTGCCTCTGATTCCCCGCCTCTGATTCCCTGCCTCTGATTCCCAACCTCTGATTCCCCACCTCTGATTCCCCGTGTTTGATTCCCCGCCTCTGTTTCCCCGCCTCTGATTCCCCGCCTCTGATTCCCCAACTCTAATTCCCCGCCTCTGATTCCCCATATCTGATTCCCCGCCTCTGTTTCCCCGCCTCTGATTCCCAGCCTCTGCTTCCCCAGCTCTGATTCCCCGCCTCTGATTCCCCGTGTTTGATTCCCTGCCTCTGATTCCCCGCCTCTGATTCCCCATCTCTGATTCAGCACCTTTGATTCGCCACCTCTGATTCCCCATATCTGATTCCCCACCTCTGTTTTCCCGCCTCTGATTCCCCGCCTCTGATTCTCCATATCTCATTCCCCGCCTCTGAATCCCCATCTCTGATTCCCAGACTGTGATTCCCCACCTCTGATTCCCGGCCTCTTATTCCCAGCATCTGATTCCAGGCCTCTGATTCCCGGCCTCTGACTCCCCGCTTCTGATTCTGATTCCCTGCCTCTGATTCCCCATCTCTGATTCCGCACATCTGATTACCTGCCTCTGATTCCCCACCTCTGATTCCCCATATCTGATTCCCCGCCTCTGATTCCCCGCATCCGATTCCCCATATCTGATTCCCCGCCTCTGTTTCCCCGCCCCTGATTCCCCGCCTCTGTTTCCCCATATCTGATTCCCCGCCTCTGATTCCCAACTATGATTCCCTGCCTCTGATTCCCCGCGTTCTATTCCCTGCCTCTGATTCCCCGCCTGTGATTCCCCATCTCTGATAAACCACCTCTGATTCCCCACCACTGATTCCCCATATCTAATTCCCCGCCTCTGTTTGCCCGCCTCTGACTCCCCACCTCTGATTCCCCATATCTAATTCCCCGCCTCTGTTTGCCCGCCTCTGATTCCCCGCCTCTGTTTCCCCATATCTGATTCCCCGCCTCTGAATCCCCAACTCTGATTCCCTGCCTCTGATTCCCCAGCTCTGATTCCCCGCCTTTGATTCCCCCGTCTGATTCCCAGCCTCTGAAACCCCGTGTCTGATTTCTTGCCTCTGATTCCCCGCCTCTGTTTCCCCATATCTGATTCCCCGCCTCTGATTCCCAACTATGATTCCCTGCCTCTGATTCCCCGCGTTCTATTCCCTGCCTCTGATTCCCCGCCTGTGATTCCCCATCTCTGATAAACCACCTCTGATTCCCCACCACTGATTCCCCATATCTAATTCCCCGCCTCTGTTTGCCCGCCTCTGATTCCCCACCTCTGATTCCCCATATCTAATTCCCCGCCTCTGTTTGCCCGCCTCTGATTCCCCGCCTCTGTTTCCCCATATCTGATTCCCCGCCTCTGAATCCCCAACTCTGATTCCCTGCCTCTGATTCCCCAGCTCTGATTCCCCGCCTTTGATTCCCCCGTCTGATTCCCAGCCTCTGAAACCCCGTGTCTGATTTCTTGCCTCTGATTCCCCGCCTCTGATTCCCCATCTCTGATTCACAGCCTCTGATTCCCCACCTCTGATTCCCCATCTCTGATTCCGCACATCTGATTCCCTGCCTCTGATTCCCCGACTCTGATCCCCACCTCTGATTCCCCAGCTCTGATTCCCCGCCTCTGATTCCCCAACTCTGATTCCCCGCCTCTGATTCCCCAGCTCTGATTCCCCGCCTCTGATTCCCCGTGTTTGATTCCCTGCCTCTGATTCCACGCCTCTGATTCCCCATCTCTGATTCATCGCCTTTGATTCGCCACCTCTGATTCCCCATATCTGATTCCTCGCCTCTGTTTCCCCGCCTCTGATTCCCCGCCTCTGATTCCCCATATCTCATTCCCCGCCTCTGATTCCCCATCTCTGATTCCCGGACTCTGATTCCCCACCTCTGATTCCCGGCCTCTTATTCCCGGCATCTGATTCCGGCCTCTGATTCCCTACCTCTGATTCCCCATATCTGATTCCCCAGCTCTGTTTCCCGGCCTCTGATTCCCCGCTTCTGATTCTGAATCCCTGCCTCTGATTCCCCATCTCTGATTCCGCACATCTGATTCCCTGCCTCTGATTCCCCACCTCTGATTCCCCATATCTGATTTCCCGCCTCTGTTTCCCCGCCTCTGATTCCCCGCCTCTGTTTCCCCATATCTAATTCCCAACCTCTGATGCCCCAACTCTGATTCCCTGCCTCTGATTCCCCGCGTTCTATTCCCTGCCTCTGATTCCCCGCCTGTGATTCCCCATCTCTGATTCACCACCTCTGATTCCCCACCTCTGATTCCCCATATCTAATTCCCCGCCTCTGTTTGCCCGACTCTGATTCCCCGCCTCTGTTTCCCCATATCTGATTCCCCGCCTCTGAATCCCCAACTCTGATTCCCTGCCTCTGATTCCCCAGCTCTGATTCCCCGCCTTTGATTCCCCCGTCTGATTCCCAGCCTCTGAAACCCCGTGTCTGATTTCTTGCCTCTGATTCCCCGCCTCTGATTCCCCATCTCTGATTCACAGCCTCTGATTCCCCACCTCTGATTCCCCATCTCTGATTCCGCACATCTGTTCCCTGCCTCTGATTCCACGACTCTGATCCCCACCTCTGATTCCGCAGCTCTGATTCCCCGCCTCTGATTCCCCAACTCTGATTCCCCGCCTCTGATTCCCCGTGTTTGATCCCCTGCCTCTGATTCCCCGACTCTGATCCCCACCTCTGATTCCGCAGCTCTGATTCCCCGCCTCTGATTCCCCAACTCTGATTCCCCGCCTCTGATTCCCCAACTCTGATTCCCTGCCTCTGATTCCCCAGCTTCATTCCCCGCCTTTGATTCCCCCCGTCTGATTCCCAGCCTCTGAATCCCCGTGACTGATAACCTGCCTCTGATTCCCCGCCTCTGATTCCCCATCTCAGATTCACCGCCTCTGATTCCCCACCTCTGATTCCCCATCTCTGATTCCGCACATCCGACTCCCTGCCTCTGATTCCCCGACTCTGATTCCCCACCTCTGATTCCCCAGCTCTGATTCCCCGCCTCTGATTCCCCAACTCTGATTCCCCGCCTCTGATTCCACAGCTCTGATTCCCCGCCTCTGATTCCCCGTGTTTGATCCCCTGCCTCTGATTCCCCGCCTCTGATTCCCCATTTCTGATTCACCGCCTTTGATTCGCCACCTCTGATTCCCCATATCTGATTCCTCGCCACTGTTTCCCCGCATCTGATTCCCCGCCTCTGATTCCCCATATCTCATTCCCCGCCTCTGATTCGCCAGCTATGATTCCCCGCCTCTGATTCCCCGCGTCTGATTCCCTGCCTCTGATTCCCCGCCTCTGATTCCACATCTCTGATTCACCACCTCTGATTCCACGCGTCTGATTCCCGGCCTCTGATTCCCCATCTCTGATTCCCCATCTCTGATTCCCCAATTCTGATTCCCCGCCTCTGATTCCCCGTGTTTGATTCCCTGCCTCTGATTCCCCACCTCTGATTCCCCATATCTGATACCCCGCCTCTGTTTCCCCACCTTTGATTCCCCGCCTCTGTTTCCCAATATCTAAGTCCCCGCCTCTGATTCCCCAACTCTGATTCCCCACCTCTGATTCCCCAACTCTGATTCCCCGCCTCTGATTCCCCAGCTCTGATTCCCCGCCTCTGATTCCCCGTGTTTGATCCCCTGCCTCTGATTCCCCGCCTCTGATTCCCCATCTCTGATTCACCGCCTTTGATTCGCCACCTCTGATTCCCCATATCTGATTCCTCGCCTCTGTTTCCCCGCCTCTGATTCCCCGCCTCTGATTCCCCATATCTCATTCCCCGCCTCTGATTCCCCATCTCTGATTCCAGGACTCTGATTCCCCACCTCTGATTCCCGGCCTCTTATTCCCGGCATCTGATTCCGGCCTCTGATTCCCGGCCTCTGATTCCCTGCTTCTGATTCCCCATCTCTGATTCCGCAGATCTAATTCCCTGCCTCTGATTCCCCACCTCTGATTCCCCATATCTGATTCCCCACCTCTGTTTCCCCGCCTCTGATTCCCCGCCTCTGTTTCCCCATATCTAAGTCCCCGCCTCTGATTCCCCAACTTTGATTCCCCACCTCTGATTCCCCAGCTCTGATTCCCCGCCTCTGATTCCCCGCATCTGATTCCATGCATCTGATTCCCAGCCTCTGATTCCCAGCCTCTGATTCCCAACCTCTGATTCCCCACCTCTGATTCCCCATATCTGATTCCACGCCTCTGTTTCCCCGCCTCTGATTCCCCGCCTCTGTTTCCCCATATCTGATCCCTGCCTCTATTTGCCCGCATCTGATTCCCCGCCTCTGTTTCCCCATATCTGATTCCCCGCCTCTGAATCCCCAACTCTGATTCCCTGCCTCTAATTTCCCAGCTCTGATTCCCCGCCTCTGATTCCCCGCGTCTGATTACCGGCCTCTGATTCCCCGCCTCTGATTCCCCATCTCTGATTCACAACCTCTGATTCCCCACCTCTGATACCCCATATCTGATTCCCCGCCTCTGTTTCCCCGCCTCTGATTCCCCACTTCTGATTCCCAATATCTGATTCCCCGCCTCTGATTCCCCACCTCTGATTCCCCGCCTCTGATTCGCCAGCTATGATTCCCCGCCTCTGATTCCCCGTGTTTGATTCCCTGCCTCTGATTCCCGGCCTCTGATTCCCCATATCTGATTCCCCGCCTCTGTTTCCCCGCCTCTGATTCCCGGCCTCTGATTCCCCATATCTCATTCCCCGCCTCTGAATCCCCATCTCTGATTCCCGGACTCTGATTCCCCACCTTTGATTCCCTGCTACTGATTCTGATTCCCTGCCTTTGATTCCCCATATCTCATTCCCCGCCTCTGATTCCCCATCTCTGATTCCCCACCTCTGATTCCCCATATCTGATTCCCAGCCTCTGTTTCCCCGCCTCTGATTCCCCGCCTCTGTTTCCCCATATCTGATTCCCGGCCTCTGATTCCCCGCCTCTGATTCCCCGCCTCTGATTCCCTATCTCCGATTCCGCACATCTGATTCCCTGCCTCTGATTCCCCGACTCTGATCCCCACCTCTGATTCCCCAGCTCTGATTCCCCGCCTCTGATTCCCCAACTCTGATTCCCCGCCTCTGATTCCCCAGCTCTGATTCCCCGCCTCTGATTCCCCGTGTTTGATTCCCTGCCTCTGATTCCACGCCTCTGATTCCCCATCTCTGATACATCGCCTTTGATTCGCCACCTCTGATTCCCCATATCTGATTCCTCGCCTCTGTTTCCCCGCCTCTGATTCCCCGCCTCTGATTCCCCATATCTCATTCCCCGCCTCTGAATCCCCATCTCTGATTCCCGGACTCTGATTCCCCACCTCTGATTTCCGGCCTCTTATTCCCGGCATCTGATTCCGGCCTCTGATTCCCGGCCTCTGATTCCCTGCTTCTGATTCTGATTCCCTGCCTTTGATTCCCCATCTCTGATTCCGCACATCTGATTCCCTGCCTCTGATTCCCCATCTCTGATTCCCCATATCTGATTCCCCGCCTCTGATTCCCTGCCTCTGTTTCCCAATATCTAAGTCCCCGCCTCTGATTCCCCAACTCTGATTCCCCACCTCTGATTCCCCAGCTCTGATTCCCCGCCTCTGATTCCCCGCATCTGATTCCCTGCATCTGATTCCAAGCCTCTGATTCCCTGCCTCTGATTCCCAACCTCTGATTCCCCACCTCTGATTCCCCATATCTGATTCCCAGCCTCTGTTTCCCCGCCTCTGATTCCCCGCCTCTGTTTCCCCATATCTGATTCCCGGCCTCTGATTCCCCGCCTCTGATTCCCCGCCTCTGATTCCCTATCTCCGATTCCGCACATCTGATTCCCTGCCTCTGATTCCCCGCCTCTGATTCCCCGCCTCTGATTCCCTGCCTCTGATTCCCAACCTCTGATTCCCCACCTCTGATTCCCCGTGTTTGATTCCCCGCCTCTGTTTCCCCGCCTCTGATTCCCCGCCTCTGATTCCCCAACTCTAATTCCCCGCCTCTGATTCCCCATATCTGATTCCCCGCCTCTGTTTCCCCGCCTCTGATTCCCCGCCCCTGTTTCCCCATATCTGATTCCCTGCCTCTGATTCCCCAACTTTGATTCCCAGCCTCTGCTTCCCCAGCTCTGAATCCCCGCCTCTGATTCCCCGTGTTTGATTCCCTGCCTCTGATTCCCCGCCTCTGATTCCCCATCTCTGATTCAGCACCTTTGATTCGCCACCTCTGATTCCCCATATCTGATTCCCCACCTCTGTTTTCCCGCATCTGATTCCCCGCCTCTGATTCTCCATATCTCATTCCCCGCCTCTGAATCCCCATCTCTGATTCCCAGACTCTGATTCCCCACCTCTGATTCCCGGCCTCTTATTCCCAGCATCTGATTCCAGGCCTCTGATTCCCGGCCTCTGACTCCCCGCTTCTGATTCTGATTCCCTGCCTCTGATTCCCCATCTCTGATTCCGCACATCTGATTACCTGCCTCTGATTCCCCACCTCTGATTCCCCATATCTGATTCCCCGCCTCTGATTCCCCGCATCCGATTCCCCATATCTGATTCCCCACCTCTGTTTACCCGCCCCTGATTCCCCGCCTCTGTTTCCCCATATCTGATTCCCCGCCTCTGATTCCCAACTATGATTCCCCGCCTCTGATTCCCCAGCTCTGATTCCCTGCCTCTGATTCCCCGCGTTCTATTCCCTGCGTCTGATTCCCCGCCTGTGATTCCCCATCTCTGATAAACCACCTCTGATTCCCCACCACTGATTCCCCATATCTAATTCCCCGCCTCTGTTTGCCCGCCTCTGATTCCCCACCTCTGATTCCCCATATCTAATTCCCCGCCTCTGTTTGCCCGCCTCTGATTCCCCGCCTCTGTTTCCCCATATCTGATTCCCCGCCTCTGAATCCCCAACTCTGATTCCCTGCCTCTGATTCCCCAGCTCTGATTCCCCGCCTTTGATTCCCCCGTCTGATTCCCAGCCTCTGAAACCCCGTGTCTGATTTCTTGCCTCTGATTCCCCGCCTCTGATTCCCCATCTCTGATTCACAGCCTCTGATTCCCCACCTCTGATTCCCCATCTCTGATTCCGCACATCTGATTCCCTGCCTCTGATTCCCCGACTCTGATCCCCACCTCTGATTCCCCAGCTCTGATTCCCCGCCTCTGATGCCCCAACTCTGATTCCCCGCCTCTGATTCCCCAGCTCTGATTCCCCGCCTCTGATTCCCCGTGTTTGATTCCCTGCCTCTGATTCCACGCCTCTGATTCCCCATCTCTGATTCATCGCCTTTGATTCGCCACCTCTGATTCCCCATATCTGATTCCTCGCCTCTGTTTCCCCGCCTCTGATTCCCCGCCTCTGATTCCCCATATCTCATTCCCCGCCTCTGATTCCCCATCTCTGATTCCAGGACTCTGATTCCCCACCTCTGATTCCCGGCCTCTTATTCCCGGCATCTGATTCCGGCCTCTGATTCCCCACCTCTGATTCCCCATATCTGATTCCCCACCTCTGTTTCCCGGCCTCTGATTCCCCGCTTCTGATTCTGAATCCCTGCCTCTGATTCCCCATCTCTGATTCCGCACATCTGATTCCCTGCCTCTGATTCCCCACCTCTGATTCCCCATATCTGATTTCCCGCCTCTGTTTCCCCGCCTCTGATTCCCCGCCTCTGTTTCCCCATATCTAATTCCCAACCTCTGATGCCCCAACTCTGATTCCCTGCCTCTGATTCCCCGCGTTCTATTCCCTGCCTCTGATTCCCCGCCTGTGATTCCCCATCTCAGATTCACCACCTCTGATTCCCCTCCTCTGATTCCCCATATCTAATTCCCCGCCTCTGTTTGCCCGACTCTGATTCCCCGCCTCTGTTTCCCCATATCTGATTCCCCGCCTCTGAATCCCCAACTCTGATTCCCTGCCTCTGATTCCCCAGCTCTGATTCCCCGCCTTTGATTCCCCCGTCTGATTCCCAGCCTCTGAAACCCCGTGTCTGATTTCTTGCCTCTGATTCCCCGCCTCTGATTCCCCATCTCTGATTCACAGCCTCTGATTCCCCACCTCTGATTCCCCATCTCTGATTCCGCACATCTGTTCCCTGCCTCTGATTCCACGACTCTGATCCCCACCTCTGATTCCGCAGCTCTGATTCCCCGCCTCTGATTCCCCAACTCTGATTCCCCGCCTCTGATTCCCCAGCTCTGATTCCCCGCCTCTGATTCCCCGTGTTTGATCCCCTGCCTCTGATTCCCCGACTCTGATCCCCACCTCTGATTCCGCAGCTCTGATTCCCCGCCTCTGATTCCCCAACTCTGATTCCCCGCCTCTGATTCCCCAACTCTGATTCCCTGCCTCTGATTCCCCAGCTTCATTCCCCGCCTTTGATTCCCCCCGTCTGATTCCCAGCCTCTGAATCCCCGTGACTGATAACCTGCCTCTGATTCCCCGCCTCTGATTCCCCATCTCAGATTCACCGCCTCTGATTCCCCACCTCTGATTCCCCATCTCTGATTCCGCACATCCGACTCCCTGCCTCTGATTCCCCGACTCTGATTCCCCACCTCTGATTCCCCAGCTCTGATTCCCCGCCTCTGATTCCCCAACTCTGATTCCCCGCCTCTGATTCCACAGCTCTGATTCCCCGCCTCTGATTCCCCGTGTTTGATCCCCTGCCTCTGATTCCCCGCCTCTGATTCCCCATCTCTGATTCACCGCCTTTGATTCGCCACCTCTGATTCCCCATATCTGATTCCTCGCCACTGTTTCCCCGCATCTGATTCCCCGCCTCTGATTCCCCATATCTCATTCCCCGCCTCTGATTCGCCAGCTATGATTCCCCGCCTCTGATTCCCCGCGTCTGATTCCCTGCCTCTGATTCCCCGCCTCTGATTCCACATCTCTGATTCACCACCTCTGATTCCACGCGTCTGATTCCCCGCCTCTGATTCCCCATCTCTGATTCCCCATCTCTGATTCCCCAATTCTGATTCCCCGCCTCTGATTCCCCAGCTCTGATTCCTCGCCTCTGATTCCCTTCCTTTGATTCCCAACCTCTGATTCCCCAACTCTGATTTCCCATATTGATTCCCTGCGTCTGATTCCCCGCCTCTGATTCCCCAACTCTGATTCCCCGCCTCTGATTCCCCAGCTCTGATTCCCCGCATCTGATTCCCCGTGTTTGATTCCCTGCCTCTGATTCCCCACCTCTGATTCCCCATATCTGATTCCCCGCCTCTGTTTCCCCACCTTTGATTCCCCGCCTCTGTTTCCCAATATCTAAGTCCCCGCCTCTGATTCCCCAACTCTGATTCCCCGCCTCTGATTCCCCAGCTCTGATTCCCCGCCTCTGATTCCCCGTGTTTGATCCCCTGCCTCTGATTCCCCGCCTCTGATTCCCCATCTCTGATTCACCGCCTTTGATTCGCCACCTCTGATTCCCCATATCTGATTCCTCGCCTCTGTTTCCCCGCCTCTGATTCCCCGCCTCTGATTCCCCATATCTCATTCCCCGCCTCTGATTCCCCATCTCTGATTCCAGGACTCTGATTCCCCACCTCTGATTCCCGGCCTCTTATTCCCGGCATCTGATTCCGGCCTCTGATTCCCGGCCTCTGATTCCCTGCTTCTGATTCCCCATCTCTGATTCCGCAAATCTAATTCCCTGCCTCTGATTCCCCACCTCTGATTCCCCATATCTGATTCCCCACCTCTGTTTCCCCGCCTCTGATTCCCCGCCTCTGTTTCCCCATATCTAAGTCCCCGCCTCTGATTCCCCAACTTTGATTCCCCACCTCTGATTCCCCAGCTCTGATTCCCCGCCTCTGATTCCCCGCATCTGATTCCATGCATCTGATTCCCAGCCTCTGATTCCCAGCCTCTGATTCCCAACCTCTGATTCCCCACCTCTGATTCCCCATATCTGATTCCACGCCTCTGTTTCCCCGCCTATGATTCCCCGCCTCTGTTTCCCCATATCTGATCCCCGCCTCTATTTGCCCGCATCTGATTCCCCGCCTCTGTTTCCCCATATCTGATTCCCCGCCTCTGAATCCCCAACTCTGATTCCCTGCCTCTAATTTCCCAGCTCTGATTCCCCGCCTCTGATTCCCCGCGTCTGATTACCGGCCTCTGATTCCCCGCCTCTGATTCCCCATCTCTGATTCACAACCTCTGATTCCCCACCTCTGATACCCCATATCTGATTCCCCGCCTCTGTTTCCCCGCCTCTGATTCCCCACCACTGATTCCCAATATCTGATTCCCCGCCTCTGATTCCCCACCTCTGATTCCCCGCCTCTGATTCACCAGCTATGATTCCCCGCCTCTGATTCCCCGTGTTTGATTCCCTGCCTCTGATTCCCGGCCTCTGATTCCCCATATCTGATTCCCCGCCTCTGTTTCCCCGCCTCTGATTCCCGGCCTCTGATTCCCCATATCTCATTCCCCGCCTCTGAATCCCCATCTCTGATTCCCGGACTCTGATTCCCCACCTCTGATTCCCTGCTACTGATTCTGCTTCCCTGCCTTTGATTCCCCATATCTCATTCCCCGCCTCTGATTCCCCATCTCTGATTCCCCACCTCTGATTCCCCATATCTGATTCCCAGCCTCTGTTTCCCCGCCTCTGATTCCCCGCCTCTGTTTCCCCATATCTGATTCCCGGCCTCTGATTCCCCGCCTCTGATTCCCCGCCTCTGATTCCCTATCTCCGATTCCGCACATCTGATTCCCTGCCTCTGATTCCCCGCCTCTGATTCCCCGCCTCTGATTCCCTGCCTCTGATTCCCAACCTCTGATTCCCCACCTCTGATTCCCCGTGTTTGATTCCCCGCCTCTGTTTCCCCGCCTCTGATTCCCCGCCTCTGATTCCCCAACTCTAATTCCCCGCCTCTGATTCCCCATATCTGATTCCCCGCCTCTGTTTCCCCGCCTCTGATTCCCCGCCCCTGTTTCCCCATATCTGATTTCCTGCCTCTGATTCCCCAACTTTGATTCCCAGCCTCTGATTCCCCAGCTCTGATTCCCCGCCTCTGATTCCCCGTGTTTGATTCCCTGCCTCTGATTCCCCGCCTCTGATTCCCCATCTCTGATTCACCACCTTTGATTCGCCACCTCTGATTCCCCATATCTGATTCCCCACCTCTGTTTTCCCGCCTCTGATTCCCCGCCTCTGATTCTCCATATCTCATTCCCCGCCTCTGAATCCCCATCTCTGATTCCCGGACTCTGATTCCCCACCTCTGATTCCCGGCCTCTTATTCCCAGCATCTGATTCCAGGCCTCTGATTCCCGGCCTCTGACTCCCCGCTTCTGATTCTGATTCCCTGCCTCTGATTCCCCATCTCTGATTCTGCACATCTGATTACCTGCCTCTGATTCCCCACCTCTGATTCCCCATATCAGATTCCCCGCCTCTGATTCCCCGCATCCGATTCCCCATATCTGATTCCCCGCCTCTGTTTCCCCGCCCCTGATTCCCCGCCTCTGTTTCCCCATATCTGATTCCCCGCCTCTGATTCCCAACTATGATTCCCCGCCTCTGATTCCCCAGCTCTGATTCCCTGCCTCTGATTCCCCGCGTTCTATTCCCTGCCTCTGATTCCCCGCCTGTGATTCCCCATCTCTGATAAACCACCTCTGATTCCCCACCACTGATTCCCCATATCTAATTCCCCGCCTCTGTTTGCCCGCCTCTGATTCCCCACCTCTGATTCCCCATATCTAATTCCCCGCCTCTGTTTGCTCGCATCTGATTCCCCGCCTCTGTTTCCCCATATCTGATTCCCCGCCTCTGAATCCCCAACTCTGATTCCCTGCTTCTGATTCCCCAGCTCTGATTCCCCGCCTTTGATTCCCCCGTCTGATTCCCAGCCTCTGAAACCCCGTGTCTGATTTCTTGCCTCTGATTCCCCGCCTCTGATTCCCCATCTCTGATTCACAGCCTCTGATTCCCCACCTCTGATTCCCCATCTCTGATTCCGCACATCTGATTCCCTGCCTCTGATTCCCCGACTCTGATCCCCACCTCTGATTCCCCAGCTCTGATTCCCCGCCTCTGATTCCCCAACTCTGATTCCCCGCCTCTGATTCCCCAGCTCTGATTCCCCGCCTCTGATTCCACGCCTCTGATTCCCCATCTCTGATTCATCGCCTTTGATTCGCCACCTCTGATTCCCCATATCTGATTCCTCGCCTCTGTTTCCCCGCCTCTGATTCCCCGCCTCTGATTCCCCATATCTCATTCCCCGCCTCTGATTCCCCATCTCTGATTCCCGGACTCTGATTCCCCGCCTCTGATTCCCGGCCTCTTATTCCCGGCATCTGATTCCGGCCTCTGATTCCCCACCTCTGATTCCCCATATCTGATTCCCCACCTCTGTTTCCCGGCCTCTGATTCCCCGCTTCTGATTCTGAATCCCTGCCTCTGATTCCCCATCTCTGATTCCGCACATCTGATTCCCTGCCTCTGATTCCCCACCTCTGATTCCCCATATCTGATTTCCCGCCTCTGTTTCCCCGCCTCTGATTCCCCGCCTCTGTTTCCCCATATCTAATTCCCAACCTCTGATGCCCCAACTCTGATTCCCTGCCTCTGATTCCCCGCGTTCTATTCCCTGCCTCTGATTCCCCGCCTGTGATTCCCCATCTCTGATTCACCACCTCTGATTCCCCACCTCTGATTCCCCATATCTAATTTCCCGCCTCTTTTTGCCCGACTCTGATTCCCCGCCTCTGTTTCCCCATATCTGATTCCCCGCCTCTGAATCCCCAACTCTGATTCCCTGCCTCTGATTCCCCAGCTCTGATTCCCCGCCTTTGATTCCCCCGTCTGATTCCCAGCCTCTGAAACCCCGTGTCTGATTTCTTGCCTCTGATTCCCCGCCTCTGATTCACCATCTCTGATTCACAGCCTCTGATTCCCCACCTCTGATTCCCCATCTCTGATTCCGCACATCTGATTCCCTGCCTCTGATTCCACGACTCTGATCCCCACCTCTGATTCCGCAGCTCTGATTCCCCGCCTCTGATTCCCCAACTCTGATTCCCCGCCTCTGATTCCCCAGCTCTGATTCCCCGCCTCTGATTCCCCGTGTTTGATCCCCTGCCTCTGATTCCCCGACACTGATCCCCACCTCTGATTCCGCAGCTCTGATTCCCCGCCTCTGATTCCCCAACTCTGATTCCCCGCCTCTGATTCCCCAACTCTGATTCCCTGCCTCTGATTCCCCAGCTTCATTCCCCGCCTTTGATTCCCCCGTCTGATTCCCAGCCTCTGAATCCCCGTGTCTGATAACCTGCCTCTGATTCCCCGCCTCTGATTCCCCATCTCAGATTCACCGCCTCTGATTCCCCACCTCTGATTCCCCATCTCTGATTCCGCACATCCGAATCCCTGCCTCTGATTCCCCGACTCTGATTCCCCACCTCTGATTCCCCAGCTCTGATTCCCCGCCTCTGATTCCCCAACTCTGATTCCCCGCCTCTGATTCCACAGCTCTGATTCCCCGCCTCTGATTCCCCGTGTTTGATCCCCTGCCTCTGATTCCCCGCCTCTGATTCCCCATCTCTGATTCACCGCCTTTGATTCGCCACCTCTGATTCCCCATATCTGATTCCTCGCCACTGTTTCCCCGCCTCTGATTCCCCGCCTCTGATTCCCCATATCTCATTCCCCGCCTCTGATTCGCCAGCTATGATTCCCCGCCTCTGATTCCCCGCGTCTGATTCCCTGCCTCTGATTCCCCGCCTCTGATTCCACATCTCTGATTCACCACCTCTGATTCCACGCGTCTGATTCCCCGCCTCTGATTCCCCATCTCTGATTCCCCATCTCTGATTCCCCAATTGTGATTCCCCGCCTCTGATTCCCCAGCTCTGATTCCTCGCCTCTGATTCCCTTCCTTTGATTCCCAACCTCTGATTCCCCAACTCTGATTTCCCATATTGATTCCCTGCGTCTGATTCCCCACCTCTGATTTCCCATATTGATTCCCTGCGTCTGATTCCCCGCCTCTGATTCCCCAACTCTGATTCCCCGCCTCTGATTCCCCAGCTCTGATACCCCGCATCTGATTCCCCGTGTTTGATTCCCTGCCTCTGATTCCCCACCTCTGATTCCCCATATCTGATTCCCCGCCTCTGTTTCCCCACCTTTGATTCCCCGCCTCCGTTTCCCAATATCTAAGTCCCCGCCTCTGATTCCCCAACTCTGATTCCCCACCTCTGATTCCCCAACTCTGATTCCCCGCCTCGGATTCCCCAGCTCTGATTCCCCGCCTCTGATTCCCCGTGTTTGATCCCCTGCCTCTGATTCCCCGCCTCTGATTCCCCATGTCTCATTCCCCGCCTCTGATTCCCCATCTCTGATTCCCGGACTCTGATTCCCCACCTCTGATTCCCGGCCTCTTATTCCCGGCATCTGATTCCGGCCTCTGATTCCCGGCCTCTGATTCCCTGCTTCTGATTCCCCATCTCTGATTCCGCAAATCTAATACCCTGCATCTGATTCCCCACCTCTGATTCCCCATATCTGATTCCCCGCCTCTGCTTCCCCGCCTCTGATTCCCCGCCTCTGTTTCCCCATATCTAATCCCCGCCTCTGATTCCCCAACTTTGATTCCCTACCTCTGATTCCCCAGCTCTGATTCCCCGCCTCTGATTCCCCGCATCTGATCCCATGCATCTGATTCCCAGCCTCTGATTCCCAGCCTCTGATTCCCAACCTCTGATTCCCCACCTCTGATTCCCCATATCTGATTCCACGCCTCTGTTTCCCCGCCTCTGATTCCCCGCCTCTGTTTCCCCATATCTGATCCCCGCCTCTATTTGCCCGCATCTGATTCCCCGCCTCTGTTTCCCCATATCTGATTCCCCGCCTCTGAATCCCCAACTCTGATTCCCTGCCTCTAATTTCCCAGCTCTGATTCCCCGCCTCTGATTCCCCGCGTCTGATTACCGGCCTCTGATTCCCCGCCTCTGATTCCCCATCTCTGATTCACAACCTCTGATTCCCCACCTCTGATACCCCATATCTGATTCCCCGCCTCTGTTTCCCCGCCTTTGATTCCCCACCTCTGATTCCCAATATCTGATTCCCCGCCTCTGATTCCCCACCTCTGATTCCCCGCCTCTGATTCGCCAGCTATGATTCCCCGCCTCTGATTCCCCGTGTTTGATTCCCTGCCTCTGATTCCCGGCCTCTGATTCCCCAACTCTGATTCACCGCCTTTGATTCGCCACCTCTGATTCCCCATATCTGATTCCCCGGCTCTGTTTCCCCGCCTCTGATTCCCCGCCTCTGATTCCCTATATCTCATTCCCCGCCTCTGAATCCCCATCTATGATTCCCGGACTCTGATTCCCCACCTCTGATTCCCTGCTACTGATTCTGATTCCCTGCCTTTGATTCCCCATCTCTGATTCCGCACATCTGATTCCCTGCCTCTGATTCCCCATCTCTGATTCCCCATATCTGATTCCCCGCTTCTGTTTCCCCGCCTCTGATTCCCCGCCTCTGTTTCCCAATATCTAAGTCCCCGCCTCTGATTCCACAACTCTAATTCCCCACCTCTGATTCCCCAGCTCTGATTTCCCGCCTCTGATTCCCCGCATCTGATTCCCTGCATCTGATTCCAAGCCTCTTATTCCCTGCCACTGATTCCCAACCTCTGATTCCCCACCTCTGATTCCCCATATCTGATTCCCAGCCTCTGTTTCCCCGCCTCTGATTCCCCGCCTCTGTTTCCCCATATCTGATTCCCGGCCTCTGGTTCCCCGCCTCTGATTCCCCGCCTCTGATTCCCTGCCTCTGATTCCCCATCTCCGATTCCGCACATCTGATTCCCTGCCTCTGATTCCCCGCCTCTGATTCCCCACCTCTGATTCCCCGTGTTTGATTCCCCGCCTCTGTTTCCCCGCCTCTGATTCCCCGCCTCTGATTCCCCACCTCTGATTCCCCAGCTCTGATTCCCCGCCTCTGATTCCACGCCTCTGATTCCACGCCTCTGATTCCCCATCTCTGATTCATCGCCTTTGATTCGCCACCTCTGATTCCCCATATCTGATTCCTCGCCTCTGTTTCCCCGCCTCTGATTCCCCGCCTCTGATTCCCCATATCTCATTCCCCGCCTCTGATTCCCCATCTCTGATTCCCGGACTCTGATTCCCCGCCTCTGATTCCCGGCCTCTTATTCCCGGCATCTGATTCCGGCCTCTGATTCCCCACCTCTGATTCCCCATATCTGATTCCCCACCTCTGTTTCCCGGCCTCTGATTCCCCGCTTCTGATTCTGAATCCCTGCCTCTGATTCCCCATCTCTGATTCCGCACATCTGATTCCCTGCCTCTGATTCCCCACCTCTGATTCCCCATATCTGATTTCCCGCCTCTGTTTCCCCGCCTCTGATTCCCCGCCTCTGTTTCCCCATATCTAATTCCCAACCTCTGATGCCCCAACTCTGATTCCCTGCCTCTGATTCCCCGCGTTCTATTCCCTGCCTCTGATTCCCCGCCTGTGATTCCCCATCTCTGATTCACCACCTCTGATTCCCCACCTCTGATTCCCCATATCTAATTTCCCGCCTCTTTTTGCCCGACTCTGATTCCCCGCCTCTGTTTCCCCATATCTGATTCCCCGCCTCTGAATCCCCAACTCTGATTCCCTGCCTCTGATTCCCCAGCTCTGATTCCCCGCCTTTGATTCCCCCGTCTGATTCCCAGCCTCTGAAACCCCGTGTCTGATTTCTTGCCTCTGATTCCCCGCCTCTGATTCACCATCTCTGATTCACAGCCTCTGATTCCCCACCTCTGATTCCCCATCTCTGATTCCGCACATCTGATTCCCTGCCTCTGATTCCACGACTCTGATCCCCACCTCTGATTCCGCAGCTCTGATTCCCCGCCTCTGATTCCCCAACTCTGATTCCCCGCCTCTGATTCCCCAGCTCTGATTCCCCGCCTCTGATTCCCCGTGTTTGATCCCCTGCCTCTGATTCCCCGACACTGATCCCCACCTCTGATTCCGCAGCTCTGATTCCCCGCCTCTGATTCCCCAACTCTGATTCCCCGCCTCTGATTCCCCAACTCTGATTCCCTGCCTCTGATTCCCCAGCTTCATTCCCCGCCTTTGATTCCCCCGTCTGATTCCCAGCCTCTGAATCCCCGTGTCTGATAACCTGCCTCTGATTCCCCGCCTCTGATTCCCCATCTCAGATTCACCGCCTCTGATTCCCCACCTCTGATTCCCCATCTCTGATTCCGCACATCCGAATCCCTGCCTCTGATTCCCCGACTCTGATTCCCCACCTCTGATTCCCCAGCTCTGATTCCCCGCCTCTGATTCCCCAACTCTGATTCCCCGCCTCTGATTCCACAGCTCTGATTCCCCGCCTCTGATTCCCCGTGTTTGATCCCCTGCCTCTGATTCCCCGCCTCTGATTCCCCATCTCTGATTCACCGCCTTTGATTCGCCACCTCTGATTCCCCATATCTGATTCCTCGCCACTGTTTCCCCGCCTCTGATTCCCCGCCTCTGATTCCCCATATCTCATTCCCCGCCTCTGATTCGCCAGCTATGATTCCCCGCCTCTGATTCCCCGCGTCTGATTCCCTGCCTCTGATTCCCCGCCTCTGATTCCACATCTCTGATTCACCACCTCTGATTCCACGCGTCTGATTCCCCGCCTCTGATTCCCCATCTCTGATTCCCCATCTCTGATTCCCCAATTCTGATTCCCCGCCTCTGATTCCCCAGCTCTGATTCCTCGCCTCTGATTCCCTTCCTTTGATTCCCAACCTCTGATTCCCCAACTCTGATTTCCCATATTGATTCCCTGCGTCTGATTCCCCACCTCTGATTTCCCATATTGATTCCCTGCGTCTGATTCCCCGCCTCTGATTCCCCAACTCTGATTCCCCGCCTCTGATTCCCCAGCTCTGATACCCCGCATCTGATTCCCCGTGTTTGATTCCCTGCCTCTGATTCCCCACCTCTGATTCCCCATATCTGATTCCCCGCCTCTGTTTCCCCACCTTTGATTCCCCGCCTCCGTTTCCCAATATCTAAGTCCCCGCCTCTGATTCCCCAACTCTGATTCCCCACCTCTGATTCCCCAACTCTGATTCCCCGCCTCGGATTCCCCAGCTCTGATTCCCCGCCTCTGATTCCCCGTGTTTGATCCCCTGCCTCTGATTCCCCGCCTCTGATTCCCCATGTCTCATTCCCCGCCTCTGATTCCCCATCTCTGATTCCCGGACTCTGATTCCCCACCTCTGATTCCCTGCTACTGATTCTGCTTCCCTGCCTTTGATTCCCCATATCTCATTCCCCGCCTCTGATTCCCCATCTCTGATTCCCCACCTCTGATTCCCCATATCTGATTCCCAGCCTCTGTTTCCCCGCCTCTGATTCCCCGCCTCTGTTTCCCCATATCTGATTCCCGGCCTCTGATTCCCCGCCTCTGATTCCCCGCCTCTGATTCCCTATCTCCGATTCCGCACATCTGATTCCCTGCCTCTGATTCCCCGCCTCTGATTCCCCGCCTCTGATTCCCTGCCTCTGATTCCCAACCTCTGATTCCCCACCTCTGATTCCCCGTGTTTGATTCCCCGCCTCTGTTTCCCCGCCTCTGATTCCCCGCCTCTGATTCCCCAACTCTAATTCCCCGCCTCTGATTCCCCATATCTGATTCCCCGCCTCTGTTTCCCCGCCTCTGATTCCCCGCCCCTGTTTCCCCATATCTGATTTCCTGCCTCTGATTCCCCAACTTTGATTCCCAGCCTCTGATTCCCCAGCTCTGATTCCCCGCCTCTGATTCCCCGTGTTTGATTCCCTGCCTCTGATTCCCCGCCTCTGATTCCCCATCTCTGATTCACCACCTTTGATTCGCCACCTCTGATTCCCCATATCTGATTCCCCACCTCTGTTTTCCCGCCTCTGATTCCCCGCCTCTGATTCTCCATATCTCATTCCCCGCCTCTGAATCCCCATCTCTGATTCCCGGACTCTGATTCCCCACCTCTGATTCCCGGCCTCTTATTCCCAGCATCTGATTCCAGGCCTCTGATTCCCGGCCTCTGACTCCCCGCTTCTGATTCTGATTCCCTGCCTCTGATTCCCCATCTCTGATTCTGCACATCTGATTACCTGCCTCTGATTCCCCACCTCTGATTCCCCATATCAGATTCCCCGCCTCTGATTCCCCGCATCCGATTCCCCATATCTGATTCCCCGCCTCTGTTTCCCCGCCCCTGATTCCCCGCCTCTGTTTCCCCATATCTGATTCCCCGCCTCTGATTCCCAACTATGATTCCCCGCCTCTGATTCCCCAGCTCTGATTCCCTGCCTCTGATTCCCCGCGTTCTATTCCCTGCCTCTGATTCCCCGCCTGTGATTCCCCATCTCTGATAAACCACCTCTGATTCCCCACCACTGATTCCCCATATCTAATTCCCCGCCTCTGTTTGCCCGCCTCTGATTCCCCACCTCTGATTCCCCATATCTAATTCCCCGCCTCTGTTTGCTCGCATCTGATTCCCCGCCTCTGTTTCCCCATATCTGATTCCCCGCCTCTGAATCCCCAACTCTGATTCCCTGCTTCTGATTCCCCAGCTCTGATTCCCCGCCTTTGATTCCCCCGTCTGATTCCCAGCCTCTGAAACCCCGTGTCTGATTTCTTGCCTCTGATTCCCCGCCTCTGATTCCCCATCTCTGATTCACAGCCTCTGATTCCCCACCTCTGATTCCCCATCTCTGATTCCGCACATCTGATTCCCTGCCTCTGATTCCCCGACTCTGATCCCCACCTCTGATTCCCCAGCTCTGATTCCCCGCCTCTGATTCCCCAACTCTGATTCCCCGCCTCTGATTCCCCAGCTCTGATTCCCCGCCTCTGATTCCACGCCTCTGATTCCCCATCTCTGATTCATCGCCTTTGATTCGCCACCTCTGATTCCCCATATCTGATTCCTCGCCTCTGTTTCCCCGCCTCTGATTCCCCGCCTCTGATTCCCCATATCTCATTCCCCGCCTCTGATTCCCCATCTCTGATTCCCGGACTCTGATTCCCCGCCTCTGATTCCCGGCCTCTTATTCCCGGCATCTGATTCCGGCCTCTGATTCCCCACCTCTGATTCCCCATATCTGATTCCCCACCTCTGTTTCCCGGCCTCTGATTCCCCGCTTCTGATTCTGAATCCCTGCCTCTGATTCCCCATCTCTGATTCCGCACATCTGATTCCCTGCCTCTGATTCCCCACCTCTGATTCCCCATATCTGATTTCCCGCCTCTGTTTCCCCGCCTCTGATTCCCCGCCTCTGTTTCCCCATATCTAATTCCCAACCTCTGATGCCCCAACTCTGATTCCCTGCCTCTGATTCCCCGCGTTCTATTCCCTGCCTCTGATTCCCCGCCTGTGATTCCCCATCTCTGATTCACCACCTCTGATTCCCCACCTCTGATTCCCCATATCTAATTTCCCGCCTCTTTTTGCCCGACTCTGATTCCCCGCCTCTGTTTCCCCATATCTGATTCCCCGCCTCTGAATCCCCAACTCTGATTCCCTGCCTCTGATTCCCCAGCTCTGATTCCCCGCCTTTGATTCCCCCGTCTGATTCCCAGCCTCTGAAACCCCGTGTCTGATTTCTTGCCTCTGATTCCCCGCCTCTGATTCACCATCTCTGATTCACAGCCTCTGATTCCCCACCTCTGATTCCCCATCTCTGATTCCGCACATCTGATTCCCTGCCTCTGATTCCACGACTCTGATCCCCACCTCTGATTCCGCAGCTCTGATTCCCCGCCTCTGATTCCCCAACTCTGATTCCCCGCCTCTGATTCCCCAGCTCTGATTCCCCGCCTCTGATTCCCCGTGTTTGATCCCCTGCCTCTGATTCCCCGACACTGATCCCCACCTCTGATTCCGCAGCTCTGATTCCCCGCCTCTGATTCCCCAACTCTGATTCCCCGCCTCTGATTCCCCAACTCTGATTCCCTGCCTCTGATTCCCCAGCTTCATTCCCCGCCTTTGATTCCCCCGTCTGATTCCCAGCCTCTGAATCCCCGTGTCTGATAACCTGCCTCTGATTCCCCGCCTCTGATTCCCCATCTCAGATTCACCGCCTCTGATTCCCCACCTCTGATTCCCCATCTCTGATTCCGCACATCCGAATCCCTGCCTCTGATTCCCCGACTCTGATTCCCCACCTCTGATTCCCCAGCTCTGATTCCCCGCCTCTGATTCCCCAACTCTGATTCCCCGCCTCTGATTCCACAGCTCTGATTCCCCGCCTCTGATTCCCCGTGTTTGATCCCCTGCCTCTGATTCCCCGCCTCTGATTCCCCATCTCTGATTCACCGCCTTTGATTCGCCACCTCTGATTCCCCATATCTGATTCCTCGCCACTGTTTCCCCGCCTCTGATTCCCCGCCTCTGATTCCCCATATCTCATTCCCCGCCTCTGATTCGCCAGCTATGATTCCCCGCCTCTGATTCCCCGCGTCTGATTCCCTGCCTCTGATTCCCCGCCTCTGATTCCACATCTCTGATTCACCACCTCTGATTCCACGCGTCTGATTCCCCGCCTCTGATTCCCCATCTCTGATTCCCCATCTCTGATTCCCCAATTGTGATTCCCCGCCTCTGATTCCCCAGCTCTGATTCCTCGCCTCTGATTCCCTTCCTTTGATTCCCAACCTCTGATTCCCCAACTCTGATTTCCCATATTGATTCCCTGCGTCTGATTCCCCACCTCTGATTTCCCATATTGATTCCCTGCGTCTGATTCCCCGCCTCTGATTCCCCAACTCTGATTCCCCGCCTCTGATTCCCCAGCTCTGATACCCCGCATCTGATTCCCCGTGTTTGATTCCCTGCCTCTGATTCCCCACCTCTGATTCCCCATATCTGATTCCCCGCCTCTGTTTCCCCACCTTTGATTCCCCGCCTCCGTTTCCCAATATCTAAGTCCCCGCCTCTGATTCCCCAACTCTGATTCCCCACCTCTGATTCCCCAACTCTGATTCCCCGCCTCGGATTCCCCAGCTCTGATTCCCCGCCTCTGATTCCCCGTGTTTGATCCCCTGCCTCTGATTCCCCGCCTCTGATTCCCCATGTCTCATTCCCCGCCTCTGATTCCCCATCTCTGATTCCCGGACTCTGATTCCCCACCTCTGATTCCCGGCCTCTTATTCCCGGCATCTGATTCCGGCCTCTGATTCCCGGCCTCTGATTCCCTGCTTCTGATTCCCCATCTCTGATTCCGCAAATCTAATACCCTGCATCTGATTCCCCACCTCTGATTCCCCATATCTGATTCCCCGCCTCTGCTTCCCCGCCTCTGATTCCCCGCCTCTGTTTCCCCATATCTAATCCCCGCCTCTGATTCCCCAACTTTGATTCCCTACCTCTGATTCCCCAGCTCTGATTCCCCGCCTCTGATTCCCCGCATCTGATCCCATGCATCTGATTCCCAGCCTCTGATTCCCAGCCTCTGATTCCCAACCTCTGATTCCCCACCTCTGATTCCCCATATCTGATTCCACGCCTCTGTTTCCCCGCCTCTGATTCCCCGCCTCTGTTTCCCCATATCTGATCCCCGCCTCTATTTGCCCGCATCTGATTCCCCGCCTCTGTTTCCCCATATCTGATTCCCCGCCTCTGAATCCCCAACTCTGATTCCCTGCCTCTAATTTCCCAGCTCTGATTCCCCGCCTCTGATTCCCCGCGTCTGATTACCGGCCTCTGATTCCCCGCCTCTGATTCCCCATCTCTGATTCACAACCTCTGATTCCCCACCTCTGATACCCCATATCTGATTCCCCGCCTCTGTTTCCCCGCCTTTGATTCCCCACCTCTGATTCCCAATATCTGATTCCCCGCCTCTGATTCCCCACCTCTGATTCCCCGCCTCTGATTCGCCAGCTATGATTCCCCGCCTCTGATTCCCCGTGTTTGATTCCCTGCCTCTGATTCCCGGCCTCTGATTCCCCAACTCTGATTCACCGCCTTTGATTCGCCACCTCTGATTCCCCATATCTGATTCCCCGGCTCTGTTTCCCCGCCTCTGATTCCCCGCCTCTGATTCCCTATATCTCATTCCCCGCCTCTGAATCCCCATCTATGATTCCCGGACTCTGATTCCCCACCTCTGATTCCCTGCTACTGATTCTGATTCCCTGCCTTTGATTCCCCATCTCTGATTCCGCACATCTGATTCCCTGCCTCTGATTCCCCATCTCTGATTCCCCATATCTGATTCCCCGCTTCTGTTTCCCCGCCTCTGATTCCCCGCCTCTGTTTCCCAATATCTAAGTCCCCGCCTCTGATTCCACAACTCTAATTCCCCACCTCTGATTCCCCAGCTCTGATTTCCCGCCTCTGATTCCCCGCATCTGATTCCCTGCATCTGATTCCAAGCCTCTTATTCCCTGCCACTGATTCCCAACCTCTGATTCCCCACCTCTGATTCCCCATATCTGATTCCCAGCCTCTGTTTCCCCGCCTCTGATTCCCCGCCTCTGTTTCCCCATATCTGATTCCCGGCCTCTGGTTCCCCGCCTCTGATTCCCCGCCTCTGATTCCCTGCCTCTGATTCCCCATCTCCGATTCCGCACATCTGATTCCCTGCCTCTGATTCCCCGCCTCTGATTCCCCACCTCTGATTCCCCGTGTTTGATTCCCCGCCTCTGTTTCCCCGCCTCTGATTCCCCGCCTCTGATTCCCCACCTCTGATTCCCCAGCTCTGATTCCCCGCCTCTGATTCCACGCCTCTGATTCCACGCCTCTGATTCCCCATCTCTGATTCATCGCCTTTGATTCGCCACCTCTGATTCCCCATATCTGATTCCTCGCCTCTGTTTCCCCGCCTCTGATTCCCCGCCTCTGATTCCCCATATCTCATTCCCCGCCTCTGATTCCCCATCTCTGATTCCCGGACTCTGATTCCCCGCCTCTGATTCCCGGCCTCTTATTCCCGGCATCTGATTCCGGCCTCTGATTCCCCACCTCTGATTCCCCATATCTGATTCCCCACCTCTGTTTCCCGGCCTCTGATTCCCCGCTTCTGATTCTGAATCCCTGCCTCTGATTCCCCATCTCTGATTCCGCACATCTGATTCCCTGCCTCTGATTCCCCACCTCTGATTCCCCATATCTGATTTCCCGCCTCTGTTTCCCCGCCTCTGATTCCCCGCCTCTGTTTCCCCATATCTAATTCCCAACCTCTGATGCCCCAACTCTGATTCCCTGCCTCTGATTCCCCGCGTTCTATTCCCTGCCTCTGATTCCCCGCCTGTGATTCCCCATCTCTGATTCACCACCTCTGATTCCCCACCTCTGATTCCCCATATCTAATTTCCCGCCTCTTTTTGCCCGACTCTGATTCCCCGCCTCTGTTTCCCCATATCTGATTCCCCGCCTCTGAATCCCCAACTCTGATTCCCTGCCTCTGATTCCCCAGCTCTGATTCCCCGCCTTTGATTCCCCCGTCTGATTCCCAGCCTCTGAAACCCCGTGTCTGATTTCTTGCCTCTGATTCCCCGCCTCTGATTCACCATCTCTGATTCACAGCCTCTGATTCCCCACCTCTGATTCCCCATCTCTGATTCCGCACATCTGATTCCCTGCCTCTGATTCCACGACTCTGATCCCCACCTCTGATTCCGCAGCTCTGATTCCCCGCCTCTGATTCCCCAACTCTGATTCCCCGCCTCTGATTCCCCAGCTCTGATTCCCCGCCTCTGATTCCCCGTGTTTGATCCCCTGCCTCTGATTCCCCGACACTGATCCCCACCTCTGATTCCGCAGCTCTGATTCCCCGCCTCTGATTCCCCAACTCTGATTCCCCGCCTCTGATTCCCCAACTCTGATTCCCTGCCTCTGATTCCCCAGCTTCATTCCCCGCCTTTGATTCCCCCGTCTGATTCCCAGCCTCTGAATCCCCGTGTCTGATAACCTGCCTCTGATTCCCCGCCTCTGATTCCCCATCTCAGATTCACCGCCTCTGATTCCCCACCTCTGATTCCCCATCTCTGATTCCGCACATCCGAATCCCTGCCTCTGATTCCCCGACTCTGATTCCCCACCTCTGATTCCCCAGCTCTGATTCCCCGCCTCTGATTCCCCAACTCTGATTCCCCGCCTCTGATTCCACAGCTCTGATTCCCCGCCTCTGATTCCCCGTGTTTGATCCCCTGCCTCTGATTCCCCGCCTCTGATTCCCCATCTCTGATTCACCGCCTTTGATTCGCCACCTCTGATTCCCCATATCTGATTCCTCGCCACTGTTTCCCCGCCTCTGATTCCCCGCCTCTGATTCCCCATATCTCATTCCCCGCCTCTGATTCGCCAGCTATGATTCCCCGCCTCTGATTCCCCGCGTCTGATTCCCTGCCTCTGATTCCCCGCCTCTGATTCCACATCTCTGATTCACCACCTCTGATTCCACGCGTCTGATTCCCCGCCTCTGATTCCCCATCTCTGATTCCCCATCTCTGATTCCCCAATTCTGATTCCCCGCCTCTGATTCCCCAGCTCTGATTCCTCGCCTCTGATTCCCTTCCTTTGATTCCCAACCTCTGATTCCCCAACTCTGATTTCCCATATTGATTCCCTGCGTCTGATTCCCCACCTCTGATTTCCCATATTGATTCCCTGCGTCTGATTCCCCGCCTCTGATTCCCCAACTCTGATTCCCCGCCTCTGATTCCCCAGCTCTGATACCCCGCATCTGATTCCCCGTGTTTGATTCCCTGCCTCTGATTCCCCACCTCTGATTCCCCATATCTGATTCCCCGCCTCTGTTTCCCCACCTTTGATTCCCCGCCTCCGTTTCCCAATATCTAAGTCCCCGCCTCTGATTCCCCAACTCTGATTCCCCACCTCTGATTCCCCAACTCTGATTCCCCGCCTCGGATTCCCCAGCTCTGATTCCCCGCCTCTGATTCCCCGTGTTTGATCCCCTGCCTCTGATTCCCCGCCTCTGATTCCCCATGTCTCATTCCCCGCCTCTGATTCCCCATCTCTGATTCCCGGACTCTGATTCCCCACCTCTGATTCCCGGCCTCTTATTCCCGGCATCTGATTCCGGCCTCTGATTCCCGGCCTCTGATTCCCTGCTTCTGATTCCCCATCTCTGATTCCGCAAATCTAATACCCTGCCTCTGATTCCCCACCTCTGATTCCCCATATCTGATTCCCCGCCTCTGCTTCCCCGCCTCTGATTCCCCGCCTCTGTTTCCCCATATCTAATCCCCGCCTCTGATTCCCCAACTTTGATTCCCTACCTCTGATTCCCCAGCTCTGATTCCCCGCCTCTGATTCCCCGCATCTGATCCCATGCATCTGATTCCCAGCCTCTGATTCCCAGCCTCTGATTCCCAACCTCT
Organism: Narcine bancroftii; assembly: GCF_036971445.1. Classification (NCBI taxonomy): domain Eukaryota; kingdom Metazoa; phylum Chordata; class Chondrichthyes; order Torpediniformes; family Narcinidae; genus Narcine; species Narcine bancroftii. Next base: position 112,138,083 of record NC_091475.1, read on the forward strand.
GATTCCCCACCTCTGATTCCCCATATCTGATTCCACGCCTCTGTTTCCCCGCCTCTGATTCCCCGCCTCTGTTTCCCCATATCTGATCCCCGCCTCTATTTGCCCGCATCTGATTCCCCGCCTCTGTTTCCCCATATCTGATTCCCCGCCTCTGAATCCCCAACTCTGATTCCCTGCCTCTAATTTCCCAGCTCTGATTCCCCGCCTCTGATTCCCCGCGTCTGATTACCGGCCTCTGATTCCCCGCCTCTGATTCCCCATCTCTGATTCACAACCTCTGATTCCCCACCTCTGATACCCCATATCTGATTCCCCGCCTCTGTTTCCCCGCCTTTGATTCCCCACCTCTGATTCCCAATATCTGATTCCCCGCCTCTGATTCCCCACCTCTGATTCCCCGCCTCTGATTCGCCAGCTATGATTCCCCGCCTCTGATTCCCCGTGTTTGATTCCCTGCCTCTGATTCCCGGCCTCTGATTCCCCAACTCTGATTCACCGCCTTTGATTCGCCACCTCTGATTCCCCATATCTGATTCCCCGGCTCTGTTTCCCCGCCTCTGATTCCCCGCCTCTGATTCCCTATATCTCATTCCCCGCCTCTGAATCCCCATCTATGATTCCCGGACTCTGATTCCCCACCTCTGATTCCCTGCTACTGATTCTGATTCCCTGCCTTTGATTCCCCATCTCTGATTCCGCACATCTGATTCCCTGCCTCTGATTCCCCATCTCTGATTCCCCATATCTGATTCCCCGCTTCTGTTTCCCCGCCTCTGATTCCCCGCCTCTGTTTCCCAATATCTAAGTCCCCGCCTCTGATTCCACAACTCTAATTCCCCACCTCTGATTCCCCAGCTCTGATTTCCCGCCTCTGATTCCCCGCATCTGATTCCCTGCATCTGATTCCAAGCCTCTTATTCCCTGCCACTGATTCCCAACCTCTGATTCCCCACCTCTGATTCCCCATATCTGATTCCCAGCCTCTGTTTCCCCGCCTCTGATTCCCCGCCTCTGTTTCCCCATATCTGATTCCCGGCCTCTGGTTCCCCGCCTCTGATTCCCCGCCTCTGATTCCCTGCCTCTGATTCCCCATCTCCGATTCCGCACATCTGATTCCCTGCCTCTGATTCCCCGCCTCTGATTCCCCACCTCTGATTCCCCGTGTTTGATTCCCCGCCTCTGTTTCCCCGCCTCTGATTCCCCGCCTCTGATTCCCCAACTCTAATTCCCCGCCTCTGATTCCCCATATCTGATTCCCCGCCTCTGTTTCCCCACCTCTGATTCCCCACCCCTGTTTCCCCATATCTGATTCCCTGCCTCTGATTCCCCAACTTTGATTCCCAGCATCTGATTCCCCAGCTCTGATTCCCCGCCTCTGATTCCCCGCATTTGATTCCCTGCATCTGATTCCAAGCCTCTGATTCCCTGCCTCTCATTCCCAACCTCTGATTCCCCACCTCTGATTCCCCATATCTGATCCCCAGCCTCTGTTTCCCCGCCTCTGTTTCCCCATATCTGATTCCCGGCCTCTGATTCCCCGCCTCTGATTCCCCGCCTCTGATTCCCTGCCTCTGATTCCCCATCTCCGATTCCGCACATCTGATTCCCTGCCTCTGATTCCCCGCCTCTGATTCCCCGCCTCTGATTCCCTGCATCTGATTCCCAATCTCTGATTCCCCACCTCTGATTCCCCGTGTTTGATTCCCCGCCTCTGTTTCTCCGCCTCTGATTCCCCGCCTCTGATTCCCCAACTCTAATTCCCCGCCTCTGATTCCCCATATCTGTTTCCCTGCCTCTGTGTCCCCGCCTCTGATTCCCCGCCCCTGTTTCCCCATATCTGATTCCCTGCCTCTGATTCCCCAACTTTGATTCCCAGCCTCTGATTCCCCAGCTCTGATTCCCCGCCTTTGATTCCCCCGTCTGATTCCCAGCCTCTGAAACCCCTTGTCTGATTTCTTGCCTCTGATTCCCCGCCTCTGATTCCCCGCCTCTGATTCCCCGTGTTTGATCCCCTGCCTCTGATTCCCCGACTCTGATCCCCACCTCTGATTCCGCAGCTCTGATTCCCCGCCTCTGATTCCCCAACTCTGATTCCCCGCCTCTGATTCCCCAGCTCTGATTCCCCGCCTCTGATTCCCCGTGTTTGATCCCCTGCCTCTGATTCCCCGACTCTGATCCCCACCTCTGATTCCGCAGCTCTGATTCCCCGCCTCTGATTCCCCAACTCTGATTCCCCGCCTCTGATTCCCCAACTCTGATTCCCTGCCTCTGATTCCCCAGCTTCATTCCCCGCCTTTGATTCCCCCCGTCTGATTCCCAGCCTCTGAATCCCCGTGTCTGATAACCTGCCTCTGATTCCCCGCCTCTGATTCCCCATCTCAGATTCACCGCCTCTGATTCCCCACCTCTGATTCCCCATCTCTGATTCCGCACATCCGACTCCCTGCCTCTGATTCCCCGAATCTGATTCCCCACCTCTGATTCCCCAGCTCTGATTCCCCGCCTCTGATTCCCCAACTCTGATTCCCCGCCTCTGATTCCACAGCTCTGATTCTTCGCCTCTGATTCCCCATGTTTGATCCCCTGCCTCTGATTCCCCGCCTCTGATTCCCCATCTCTGATTCACCGCCTTTGATTCGCCACCTCTGATTCCCCATATCTGATTCCTCGCCACTGTTTCCCCGCCTCTGATTCCCCGCCTCTGATTCCCCATATCTCATTCCCCGCCTCTGATTCGCCAGCTATGATTCCCCGCCTCTGATTCCCCACGTCTGATTCCCTGCCTCTGATTCCCCGCCTTTGATTCCACATCTCTGATTCACCACCTCTGATTCCACGCGTCTGATTCCCCGCCTCTGATTCCCCATCTCTGATTCCCCATCTCTGATTCCCCAATTCTGATTCCCCGCCTCTGATTCCCCAGCTCTGATTCCTCGCCTCTGATTCCCTTCCTTTGATTCCCAACCTCTGATTCCCCAACTCTGATTTCCCATATTGATTCCCTGCGTCTGATTCCCCACCTCTGATTTCCCATATTGATTCCCTGCGTCTGATTCCCCGCCTCTGATTCCCCAACTCTGATTCCCCGCCTCTGATTCCCCAGCTCTGATTCCCCGCATCTGATTCCCCGTGTTTGATTCCCTGCCTCTGTTTCCCCACCTTTGATTCCCCGCCTCCGTTTCCCAATATCTAAGTCCCCGCCTCTGATTCCCCAACTCTGATTCCCCACCTCTGATTCCCCAACTCTGATTCCCCGCCTCTGATTCCCCAGCTCTGATTCCCCGCCTCTGATTCCCCGTGTTTGATCCCCTGCCTCTGATTCCCCGCCTCTGATTCCCCATGTCTCATTCCCCGCCTCTGATTCCCCATCTCTGATTCCCGGACTCTGATTCCCCACCTCTGATTCCCGGCCTCTTATTCCCTGCATCTGAGTCCGGCCTCTGATTCCCGGCCTCTGATTCCCTGCTTCTGATTCCCCATCTCTGATTCCGCAAATCTAATACCCTGCCTCTGATTCCCCACCTCTGATTCCCCATATCTGATTCCCCGCCTCTGTTTCCCCGCCTCTGATTCCCCGCCTCTGTTTCCCCATATCTAAGTCCCCGCCTCTGATTCCCCAACTTTGATTCCCCACCTCTGATTCCCCAGCTCTGATTCCCCGCCTCTGATTCCCCGCATCTGATTCCATGCATCTGATTCCCAGCCTCTGATTCCCAGCCTCTGATTCCCAACCTCTGATTCCCCACCTCTGATTCCCCATATCTGATTCCACGCCTCTGTTTCCCCGCCTCTGATTCCCCGCCTCTGTTTCCCCATATCTGATCCCCGCCTCTATTTGCCCGCATCTGATTACCCGCCTCTGTTTCCCCATATCTGATTCCCCGCCTCTGAATCCCCAACTCTGATTCCCTGCCTCTAATTTCCCAGCTCTGATTCCCCGCCTCTGATTCCCCGCGTCTGATTACCGGCCTCTGATTCCCCGCCTCTGATTCCCCATCTCTGATTCACAACCTCTGATTCCCCACCTCTGATACCCCATATCTGATTCCCCGCCTCTGTTTCCCCGCCTTTGATTCCCCACCTCTGATTCCCAATATCTGATTCCCCGCCTCTGATTCCCCACCTCTGATTCCCCGCCTCTGATTCGCCAGCTATGATTCCCCGCCTCTGATTCCCCGTGTTTGATTCCCTGCCTCTGATTCCCGGCCTCTGATTCCCCAACTCTGATTCACCGCCTTTGATTCGCCACCTCTGATTCCCCATATCTGATTCCCCGCCTCTGTTTCCCCGCCTCTGATTCCCCGCCTCTGATTCCCCATATTTCATTCCCCGCCTCTGTATCCCCATCTCTGATTCCCGGACTCTGATTCCCCACCTCTGATTCCCTGCTACTGATTCTGATTCCCTGCCTTTGATTCCCCATCTCTGATTCCGCACATCTGATTCCCTGCCTCTGATTCCCCATCTCTGATTCCCCATATCTGATTCCCCGCTTCTGTTTCCCCGCCTCTGATTCCCCGCCTTTGTTTCCCAATATCTAAGTCCCCGCCTCTGATTCCCCGCCTCTGATTCCCTGCATCTGATTCCCAATCTCTGATTCCCCACCTCTGATTCCCTGTGTTTGATTCCCCGCCTCTGTTTCTCCGCCTCTGATTCCCCGCCTCTGATTCCCCAACTCTAATTCCCCGCCTCTGATTCCCCATATCTGATTCCCTGCCTCTGTGTCCCCGCCTCTGATTCCCCGCCCCTGTTTCCCCATATCTGATTCCCTGCCTCTGATTCCCCAACTTTGATTCCCAGCCTCTGATTCCCCAGCTCTGATTCCCCGCCTTTGATTCCCCCGTCTGATTCCCAGCCTCTGAAACCCCGTGTCTGATTTCTTGCCTCTGATTCCCCGCCTCTGATTCCCCGCCTCTGATTCCCCGTGTTTGATCCCCTGCCTCTGATTCCCCGACTCTGATCCCCACCTCTGATTCCGCAGCTCTGATTCCCCGCCTCTGATTCCCCAACTCTGATTCCCCGCCTCTGATTCCCCAGCTCTGATTCCCCGCCTCTGATTCCCCGTGTTTGATCCCCTGCCTCTGATTCCCCGACTCTGATCCCCACCTCTGATTCCGCAGCTCTGATTCCCCGCCTCTGATTCCCCAACTCTGATTCCCCGCCTCTGATTCCCCAACTCTGATTCCCTGCCTCTGATTCCCCAGCTTCATTCCCCGCCTTTGATTCCCCCCGTCTGATTCCCAGCCTCTGAATCCCCGTGTCTGATAACCTGCCTCTGATTCCCCGCCTCTGATTCCCCATCTCAGATTCACCGCCTCTGATTCCCCACCTCTGATTCCCCAGCTCTGATTCCCCGCCTCTGATTCCCCAACTCTGATTCCCCGCCTCTGATTCCACAGCTCTGATTCTTCGCCTCTGATTCCCCGTGTTTGATCCCCTGCCTCTGATTCCCCGCCTCTGATTCCCCATCTCTGATTCACCGCCTTTGATTCGCCACCTCTGATTCCCCATATCTGATTCCTCGCCACTGTTTCCCCGCCTCTGATTCCCCGCCTCTGATTCCCCATATCTCATTCCCCGCCTCTGATTCGCCAGCTATGATTCCCCGCCTCTGATTCCCCGCGTCTGATTCCCTGCCTCTGATTCCCCGCCTTTGATTCCACATCTCTGATTCACCACCTCTGATTCCACGCGTCTGATTCCCCGCCTCTGATTCCCCATCTCTGATTCCCCATCTCTGATTCCCCAATTCTGATTCCCCGCCTCTGATTCCCCAGCTCTGATTCCTCGCCTCTGATTCCCTTCCTTTGATTCCCAACCTCTGATTCCCCAACTCTGATTTCCCATATTGATTCCCTGCGTCTGATTCCCCACCTCTGATTTCCCATATTGATTCCCTGCGTCTGATTCCCCGCCTCTGATTCCCCAACTCTGATTCCCCGCCTCTGATTCCCCAGCTCTGATTCCCCGCATCTGATTCCCCGTGTTTGATTCCCTGCCTCTGTTTCCCCACCTTTGATTCCCCGCCTCCGTTTCCCAATATCTAAGTCCCCGCCTCTGATTCCCCAACTCTGATTCCCCACCTCTGATTCCCCAACTCTGATTCCCCGCCTCTGATTCCCCAGCTCTGATTCCCCGCCTCTGATTCCCCGTGTTTGATCCCCTGCCTCTGATTCCCCGCCTCTGATTCCCCATGTCTCATTCCCCGCCTCTGATTCCCCATCTCTGATTCCCGGACTCTGATTCCCCACCTCTGATTCCCGGCCTCTTATTCCCTGCATCTGAGTCCGGCCTCTGATTCCCGGCCTCTGATTCCCTGCTTCTGATTCCCCATCTCTGATTCCGCAAATCTAATACCCTGCCTCTGATTCCCCACCTCTGATTCCCCATATCTGATTCCCCGCCTCTGTTTCCCCGCCTCTGATTCCCCGCCTCTGTTTCCCCATATCTAAGTCCCCGCCTCTGATTCCCCAACTTTGATTCGCCACCTCTGATTCCCCAGCTCTGATTCCCCGCCTCTGATTCCCCGCATCTGATTCCATGCATCTGATTCCCAGCCTCTGATTCCCAGCCTCTGATTCCCAACCTCTGATTCCCCACCTCTGATTCCCCATATCTGATTCCACGCCTCTGTTTCCCCGCCTCTGATTCCCCGCCTCTGTTTCCCCATATCTGATCCCCGCCTCTATTTGCCCGCATCTGATTACCCGCCTCTGTTTCCCCATATCTGATTCCCCGCCTCTGAATCCCCAACTCTGATTCCCTGCCTCTAATTTCCCAGCTCTGATTCCCCGCCTCTGATTCCCCGCGTCTGATTACCGGCCTCTGATTCCCCGCCTCTGATTCCCCATCTCTGATTCACAACCTCTGATTCCCCACCTCTGATACCCCATATCTGATTCCCCTCCTCTGTTTCCCCGCCTTTGATTCCCCACCTCTGATTCCCAATATCTGATTCCCCGCCTCTGATTCCCCACCTCTGATTCCCCGCCTCTGATTCGCCAGCTATGATTCCCCGCCTCTGATTCCCCGTGTTTGATTCCCTGCCTCTGATTCCCGGCCTCTGATTCCCCAACTCTGATTCACCGCCTTTGATTCGCCACCTCTGATTCCCCATATCTGATTCCCCGCCTCTGTTTCCCCGCCTCTGATTCCCCGCCTCTGATTCCCCATATCTCATTCCCCGCCTCTGTATCCCCATCTCTGATTCCCGGACTCTGATTCCCCACCTCTGATTCCCTGCTACTGATTCTGATTCCCTGCCTTTGATTCCCCATCTCTGATTCCGCACATCTGATTCCCTGCCTCTGATTCCCCATCTCTGATTCCCCATATCTGATTCCCCGCTTCTGTTTCCCCGCCTCTGATTCCCCGCCTTTGTTTCCCAATATCTAAGTCCCCGCCTCTGATTCCACAACTCTAATTCCCCACCTCTGATTCCCCAGCTCTGATTCCCCGCCTCTGATTCCCCGCATCTGATTCCCTGCATCTGATTCCAAGCCTCTTATTCCCTGCCTCTGATTCCCAACCTCTGATTCCCCACCTCTGATTCCCCATATCTGATTCCCAGCCTCTGTTTCCCCGCCTCTGATTCCCCGCCTCTGTTTCCCCATATCTGATTCCCGGCCTCTGGTTCCCCGCCTCTGATTCCCCGCCTCTGATTCCCTGCCTCTGATTCCCCATCTCCGATTCCGCACATCTGATTCCCTGCCTCTGATTCCCCGCCTCTGATTCCCCGCCTCTGATTCCCTGCCTCTGATTCTCAACCTCTGATTCCCCACCTCTGATTCCCCGTGTTTGATTCCCCGACTCTGTTTCCCCGCCTCTGATTCCCCGCCTCTGATTCCCCAACTCTAATTCCCCGCCTCTGATTCCCCATATCTGATTCCCCGCCTCTGTTTCCCCGCCTCTGATTCCCCACCCCTGTTTCCCCATATCTGATTCCCTGCCTCTGATTCCCCAACTTTGATTCCCAGCATCTGATTCCCCAGCTCTGATTCCCCGCCTCTGATTCCCCGCATCTGATTCCCTGCATCTGATTCCAAGCCTCTCATTCCCTGCCTCTGATTCCCAACCTTTGATTCCCCACCTCTGATTCCCCATATCTGATCCCCAGCCTCTGTTTCCCCGCCTCTGTTTCCCCATATCTGATTCCCGGCCTCTGATTCCCCGCCTCTGATTCCCCGCCTCTGATTCCCTGCCTCTGATTCCCCATCTCCGATTCCGCACATCTGATTCCCTGCCTCTGATTCCCCGCCTCTGATTCCCCGCCTCTGATTCCCTGCATCTGATTCCCAACCTCTGATTCCCCACCTCTGATTCCCCGTGTTTGATTCCCCGCCTCTGTTTCCCCGCCTCTGATTCCCCGCCTCTGATTCCCCAACTCTAATTCCCCGCCTCTGATTCCCCATATCTGATTCCCTGCCTCTGTGTCCCCGCCTCTGATTCCCCGCCCCTGTTTCCCCATATCTGATTCCCTGCCTCTGATTCCCCAACTTTGATTCCCAGCCTCTGATTCCCCAGCTCTGATTCCCCGCCTCTGATTCCCCGTGTTTGATTCCCTGCCTCTGATTCCCCGCCTCTGATTCCCCATCTCTGATTCACCGCCTTTGATTCACCACCTCTGATTCCCCATATCTGATTCCCCACCTCTGTTTCCCCGCCTCTGATTCCCCGCCTCTGATACTCCATATCTCATTCCCCGCCTCTGACTCCCCATCTCTGATTCCCGGACTCTGATTCCCCACCTCTGATTCCCGGCCTCTTATTCCCAGCATCTGATTCCAGGCCTCTGATTCCCGTCCTCTGACTCCCCGCTTCTGACTCTGATTCCCTGCCTCTGATTCCCCATCTCTGATTCCGCACATCTGATTACCTGCCTCTGATTCCCCACCTCTGATTCCCCATATCTGATTCCCCGCCTCCGTTTCCACGACTCTGATTCCCCGCCTCTGTTTCCCCATATCTAATTCCCCACCTCTGATGCCCCAACTCTGATTCCCCGCCTCTGATTCCACAGCTCTGATTCCCCGCATCTGATTCCCCACATCCGATTCCCCATATCTGATTCCCCGCCTCTGTTTCCCCGCCCCTGATTCCCCGCCTCTGTTTCCCCATATCTGATTCCCCGCCTCTGATTCCCAACTATGATTCCCCGCCTCTTATTCCCCAGCTCTGACTCCCTGCCTCTGATTCCCCGCGTTCTATTCCCTGCCTCTGATTCCCCGCCTGTGATTCCCCATCTCTGATTCACCACCTCTGATTCCCCACCACTGATTCCCCATATCTAATTCCCCGCCTCTGTTTGCCCGCCTCTGATTCCCCGCCTCTGTTTCCCCATATCTGATTCCCCGCCTCTGATTCCCCAACTCTGATTCCCTGCCTCTGATTCCCCAGCTTCATTCCCCGCCTTTGATTCCCCCCGTCTGATTCCCAGCCTCTGAATCCCCGTGTCTGAAAACCTGCCTCTGATTCCACGCCTCTGATTCCCCATCTCAGATTCACCGCCTCTGATTCCCCACCTCTGATTCCCCATCTCTGATTCCGCACATCCGATTCCCTGCCTCTGATTCCCCACCTTTGATTCCCCGCCTCTGTTTCCCAATATCTAAGTCCCTGCCTCTGATTCCCCAGCTCTGATTCCCCGCCTCTGATTCCCCAACTCTGATTCCCCACCTCTGATTCCCCAGCTGTGATTCCCTGCCTCTGATTCCCCGTGTTTGATCCCCTGCCTCTGATTCCCCAGCTCTGATTCCCCATATCTGATTCCCCGCCTCTGTTTCCCCGCCTCTGATTCCCCGCCTCTGATTCCCCATATCTCATTCCCCGCCTCTAAATCCCCATCTCTGATTCCCGGACTCTGATTCCCCACCTCTGATTCCCGGCCTCTTATTCCTGGCATCTGATTCCGGCCTCTGATTCCCGGCCTCTGATTCCGTGCGTCTGTTTCTGATTCCCTGCCTCTGATTCCCCATCTCTGATTCCGCACATCTGATTCCCTGCCTCTGATTCCCCACCTCTGATTCCCCATATCTGATTCCCCGCCTCTGTTTCCCCACCTTTGATTCCCCGCCTCTGTTTCCCAATATCTAAGTCCCTGCCTCTGATTCCCCAACTCTGATTCCCCACCTCTGATTCCCCAACTCTGATTCCCCGTCTCTGATTCCTCGGCTCTGATTCCCCGCCTCTGATTCCCCGTGTTTGATCCCCTGCCTCTGATTCCCCACCTCTGATTCCCCATCTCTGATTCACCGCCTTTGATTCGCCACCTCTGATTCCCCATATCTGATTCCTCGCCTCTGTTTCCCCGCCTCTGATTCCCCACCTCTGATTCCCCATATCTAATTCCCCGCCTCTGATTCCCCATCTCTGATTCCCGGACTCTGATTCCCCACCTCTGATTCCCGGCCTCTTATTCCCGGCATCTGATTCCGGCCTCTGATTGCCGGCCTCTGATTCCCTGCTTCTGATTCCCCATCTCTGATTCCGCAAATCTAATTCCCTGCCTCTGATTCCCCACCTCTGATTCCCCATATCTGATTCCCCGCCTCTGTTTCCCCGCCTCTGATTCCCCGCCTCTGTTTCCCCATATCTAAGTCCCCGCCTCTGATTCCCCAACTTTGATTCCCCACTTCTGATTCCCCAGCTCTGATTCCCCGCCTCTGATTCCCCGCATCTGATTCCATGCATCTGATTCCCAGCCTCTGATTCCCAGCCTCTGATTCCCAACCTCTGATTCCCCACCTCTGATTCCCCATATCTGATTCCACGCCTCTGTTTCCCCGCCTCTGATTCCCCGCCTCTGTTTCCCCATATCTGATCCCCGCCTCTATTTGCCCGCATCTGATTCCCCGCCTCTGTTTCCCCATATCTGATTCCCCGCCTCTGAATCCCCAACTCTGATTCCCTGCCTCTAATTTCCCAGCTCTGATTCCCCGCCTCTGATTCCCCGCGTCTGATTACCGGCCTCTGATTCCCCGCCTCTGATTCCCCATCTCTGATTCACAACCTCTGATTCCCGACCTCTGATACCCCATATCTGATTCCCCGCCTCTGTTTCCCCGCCTCTGATTCCCCACCTCTGATTCCCAATATCTGATTCCCCGCCTCTGATTCCCCACCTCTGATTCCCCGCCTCTGATTCGCCAGCTATGATTCCCCGCCTCTGATTCCCCGTGTTTGATTCCCTGCCTCTGATTCCCGGCCTCTGATTCCCCATCTCTGATTCACCGCCTTTGATTCGCCACCTCTGATTCCCCATATCTGATTCCCCGCCTCTGTTTCCCCGCCTCTGATTCCCCGCCTCTGATTCCCCATATCTGATTCCCCGCCTCTGAATCCCCATCTCTGATTCCCGGACTCTGATTCCCCACCTCTGATTCACTGCTACTGATTCTGATACCCTGCCTTTGATTCCCCATCTCTGATTCCGCACAAATGATTCCCTGCCTCTGATTCCCCATCTCTGATTCCCCATATCTGATTCCCCGCTTCTGTTTCCCCGCTTCTGATTCCCCGCCTCTGTTTCCCAATATCTAAGTCCCCGCCTCTGATTCCAAAACTCTAATTCCCCACCTCTGATTCCCCAGCTCTGATTCCACGCCTCTGATTCCCCGCATCTGATTCCCTGCATCTGATTCCAAGCCTCTTATTCCCTGCCTCTGATTCCCAACCTCTGATTCCCCACCTCTGATTCCCCATATCTGATTCCCAGCCTCTGTTTCCCCGCCTCTGATTCCCCGCCTCTGTTTCCCCATATCTGATTCCCGGCCTCTGGTTCCCCGCCTCTGATTCCCCGCCTCTGATTCCCTGCCTCTGATTCCCCATCTCCGATTCCACACATCTGATTCCCTGCCTCTGATTCCCCGCCTCTGATTCCCCGCCTCTGATTCCCTGCCTCTGATTCGCAACCTCTGATTCCCCACCTCTGATTCCCCGTGTTTGATTCCACGCCTCTGTTTCCCCGCCTCTGATTCCCCGCCTCTGATTCCCCAACTCTAATTCCCCGCCTCTGATTCCCCATATCTGATTCCCCGCCTCTGTTTCCCCGCCTCTGATTCCCCACCCCTGTTTCCCCATATCTGATTCCCTGCCTCTGATTCCCCAACTTTGATTCCCAGCATCTGATTCCCCAGCTCTGATTCCCCGCCTCTGATTCCCCGCATCTGATTCCCTGCATCTGATTCCAAGCCTCTGATTCCCTGCCTCTGATTCCCAACCTCTGATTCCCCACCTCTGATTCCCCATATCTGATCCCCAGCCTCTGTTTCCCCGCCTCTGTTTCCCCATATCTGATTCCCGGCCTCTGATTCCCCGCCTCTGATTCCCCGCCTCTGATTCCCTGCCTCTGATTCCCCATCTCCGATTCCGCACATCTGATTCCCTGCCTCTGATTCCCCGCCTCTGATTCCCCGCCTCTGATTCCCTGCATCTGATTCCCAACCTCTGATTCCCCACCTCTGATTCCCCGTGTTTGATTCCCCGCCTCTGTTTCCCCGCCTCTGATTCCCCGCCTCTGATTCCCCAACTCTAATTCCCCGCCTCTGATTCCCCATATCTGATTCCCTGCCTCTGTTTCCCCGCCTCTGATTCCCCGCCCCTGTTTCCCCATATCTGATTCCCTGCCTCTGATTCCCCAACTTTGATTCCCAGCCTCTGATTCCCCAGCTCTGATTCCCCGCCTCTGATTCCCCGTGTTTGATTCCCTGCCTCTGATTCCCCGCCTCTGATTCCCCATCTCTGATTCACCGCCTTTGATTCGCCACCTCTGATTCCCCATATCTGATTCCCCACCTCTGTTTCCCCGCCTCTGATTCCCCGTCTCTGATTCTCCATATCTCATTCCCCGCCTCTGACTCCCCATCTCTGATTCCCGGACTCTGATTCCCCACCTCTGATTCCCGGCCTCTTATTCCCAGCATCTGATTCCAGGCCTCTGATTCCCGTCCTCTGACTCCCCGCTTCTGATTCTGATTCCCTGCCTCTGATTCCCCATCTCTGATTCCGCACATCTGATTACCTGCCTCTGATTCCCCACCTCTGATTCCCCATTACTGATTCCCCGCCTCTATTTCCCCGCCCCTGATTCCCCGCCTCTGTTTCCCCATATCTGATTCCCCGCCTCTGATTCCCAACTATGATTCCCCGCCTCTTATACCCCAGCTCTGATTCCCTGCCTCTGATTCCCCGCGTTCTATTCCCTGCCTCTGATTCCCCGCCTGTGATTCCCCATCTCTGATTCACCACCTCTGATTCCCCGCCTGTGATTCCCCATCTCTGATTCACCACCTCTGATTCCCCACCACTGATTCCCCATATCTAATTCCCCGCCTCTGTTTGCCCGCCTCTGATTCCCCGCCTCTGTTTCCCCATATCTGATTCCCCGCCTCTGAATCCCCAACTCTGATTCCCTGCCTCTGATTCCCCAGCTTCATTCCCCGCCTTTGATTCCCCCCGTCTGATTCCCAGCCTCTGAATCCCCGTGTCTGAAAACCTGCCTCTGATTCCCCGCCTCTGATTCCCCATCTCAGATTCACCGCCTCTGATTCCCCACCTCTGATTCCCCATCTCTGATTCCGCACATCTGATTCCCTGCCTCTGATTCCCCGACTCTGATTCCCCACCTCTGATTCCCTAGCTCTGATTCCCCGCCTCTGATTCCCCAACTCTGATTCCCCACCTCTGATTCCCCAGCTGTGATTCCCCGCCTCTGATTCCCCTTGTTTGATCCCCTGCCTCTGATTCCCCAGCTCTGATTCCCCATCTCTGATTCACCGCCTTTGATTCGCCACCTCTGATTCCCCATATCTGATTCCTCGCCACTGTTTCCCCGCCTCTGATTCCCCGCCTCTGATTCCCCATATCTCATTCCCCGCCTCTGATTCCCCATCTCTGATTCCCGGACTCTGATTCCCCACCTCTGATTCCCGACCTCTTATTCCCGGCATCTGATTCCGGCCTCTGATTCCCGGCCTCTGATTCCCTGCTTCTGATTCTGATTCCCTGCCTCTGATTCCCCATTTCTGATTCCGCACATCTAATTCCCTGCCTCTGATTCCCCACCTCTGATTCCCCATATCTGAATCCCCGCCTCTGTTTCCCCGTCTCTGATTCCCCGCCTCTGTTTCCCCATATCTAAGTCCCCGCCTCTGATTCCCCAACTTTGATTCCCCACCTCTGATTCCCCAGCTCTGATTCCCCGCCTCTGATTCCCCACCTCTGATTCCCCATATCTGATTCCCAGCCTCTGTTTCCCCGCCTCTGATTCCCCGCCCCTGTTTCCCCATATCTGATTCCCTGCCTCTGTTTCCCCAACTTTGATTCCCAGCCTCTGATTCCCCAGCTCTGATTCCCCGCCTCTGATTCCCCGTGTTTGATTCCCTGCCTCTGATTCCCTGCTTCTGATTCCCCATTTCTGATTCCGCAAATCTAATTCCCTGCCTCTGATTCCCCACCTCTGATTCCCCATATCTGATTCCCCACCTCTGTTTCCCGGCCTCTGATTCCCCGCTTCTGATTCTGATTCCCTGCCTCTGATTCCCCATCTCTGATTCCGCACATCTGATTCCCTGCCGCTGATTCCCCACCTCTGATTCCCCATATCTGATTTCCCGCCTCTGTTTCCCCGCCTCTGATTCCCCGCCTCTGTTTCCCCATATCTAATTCCCAACCTCTGATGCCCCAACTCTGATTCCCTGCCTCTGATTCCCCGTGTTCTATTCCCTGCCTCTGATTCCCCGCCTGTGATTCCCCATCTCTGATTCACCACCTCTGATTCCCCACCTCTGATTCCCCATATCTAATTCCCCGCCTCTGTTTGCCCGACTCTGATTCCCCGCCTCTGTTTCCCCATATCTGATTCCCCGCCTCTGAATCCCCAACTCTGATTCCCTGCCTCTGATTCCCCAGCTCTGATTCCCCGCCTTTGATTCCCCCATCTGATTCCCAGCCTCTGAAACCCCGTGTCTGATTTCTTGCCTCTGATTCCCCGCCTCTGATTCCCCATCTCTGATTCACAGCCTCTGATTCCCCACCTCTGATTCCCCATCTCTGATTCCGCACATCTGATTCCCTGCCTCTGATTCCCCGACTCTGATCCCCACCTCTGATTCCGCAGCTCTGATTCCCCGCCTCTGATTCTCCAACTCTGATTCCCCGCCTCTGATTCCCCAGCTCTGATTCCCCGCCTCTGATTCCCCGTGTTTGATTCCCTGCCTCTGATTCCCCGCCTCTGATTCCCCATCTCTGATTCACCGCCTTTGATTCGCCACCTCTGATTCCCCATATCTGATTCCTCGCCTCTGTTTCCCCGCCTCTGATTCCCCGCCTCTGATTCCCCATATCTCATTCCCCGCCTCTGATTCCCCATCTCTGATTCCCGGACTCTGATTCCCCACCTCTGATTCCCGGCCTCTTATTCCCGGCATCTGATTCCGGCCTCTGATTCCTGGCCTCTGATTCCCTGCTTCTGATTCCCCATCTCTGATTCCGCAAATCTAATTCCCTGCCTCTAATTCCCCACCTCTGATTCCCCATATCTGATTCCCCGCCTCTGTTTCCCCGCCTCTGATTCCCCGCCTCTGTTTCCCCATATCTAAGTCCCCGCCTCTGATTCTCCAACTTTGATTCCCCACCTCTGATTCCCCAGCTCTGATTCCCCGCCTCTGATTCCCCGCATCTGATTCCATGCATCTGATTCCCAGCCTCTGATTCCCAGCCTCTGATTCCCAACCTCTGATTCCCCACTTCTGATTCCCCATATCTGATTCCCCGCCTCTGTTTCCCCGCCTCTGATTCCCCGCCTCTGTTTCCCCATATCTGATCCCCGCCTCTATTTGCCCGCATCTGATTCCCCGCCTCTGAATCCCCAACTCTGATTCCCTGCCTCTAATTTCCCAGCTCTGATTCCCCGCCTCTGATTCCCCGCGTCTGATTACCGGCCTCTGATTCCCCGCCTCTGATTCCCCATCTCTGATTCACAACCTCTGATTCCCCACCTCTGATACCCCATATCTGATTCCCCGCCTCTGTTTCCCCGCCTCTGATTCCCCACCTCTGATTCCCAATATCTGATTCCCCGCCTCTGATTCCCCACCTCTGATTCCCCGCCTCTGATTCGCCAGCTATGATTACCCGCCTCTGATTCCCCGTGTTTGATTCCCTGCCTCTGATTCCCGGCCTCTGATTCCCCATCTCTGATTCACCGCCTTTGATTCGCCACCTCTGATTCACCATATCTGATTCCCCGCCTCTGTTTCCCTGCCTCTGATTCCCCGCCTCTGATTCCCCGCCTCTGATTCCCCATATCTCATTCCCCGCCTCTGAATCCCCATCTCTGATTCCCGGACTCTGATTCCCCACCTCTGATTCCCTGCTACTGATTCTGATTCCCTGCCTTTGATTCCCCATCTCTGATTCCGCACATCTGATTCCCTGCCTCTGATTCCCCATCTATGATTCCCCATATCTGATTCCCCGCTTCTGTTTCCCCGCCTCTGATTCCCCGCCTCTGTTTCCCAATATCTAAGTCCCCGCCTCTGATTCCCCAACTCTAATTCCCCACCTCTGATTCCCCAGCTCTGATTCCCCGCCTCTGATTCCCCGCATCTGATTCCCTGCATCTGATTCCAAGCCTCTTATTCCCTGCCTCTGATTCCCAACCTCTGATTCCCCACCTCTGATTCCCCATATCTGATTCCCAGCCTCTGTTTCCCCGCCTCTGATTCCCCGCCTCTGTTTCCCTATATCTGATTCCCGGCCTCTGGTTCCCCGCCTCTGATTCCCAGCCTCTGATTCCCTGCCTCTGATTCCCCATCTCCGATTCCGCACATCTGATTCCCTGCCTCTGATTCCCCGCCTCTGATTCCCCACCTCTGATTCCCTGCATCTGATTCCCAACCTCTGATTCCCCACCTCTGATTCCCCGTGTTTGATTCCCCGCCTCTGTTTCCCCGCCTCTGATTCCCCGCCTCTGATTCCCCAACTCTAATTCCCCGCCTCTGATTCCCCATATCTGATTCCCTGCCTCTGTTTCCCCGCCTCTGATTCCCCGCCCCTGTTTCCCCATATCTGATTCCCTGCCTCTGATTCCCCAACTTTGATTCCCAGCCTCTGATTCCCCAGCTCTGATTCCCCGCCTCTGATTCCCCGTGTTTGATTCCCTGCCTCTGATTCCCCGCCTCTGATTCCCCATCTCTGATTCACCGCCTTTGATTCGCCACCTCTGATTCCCCATATCTGATTCCCCACCTCTGTTTCCCCGCCTCTGACTCCCCATCTCTGATTCCCGGACTCTGATTCCCCACCTCTGATTCCCGGCCTCTTATTCCCAGCATCTGATTCCAGGCCTCTGATTCCCGTCCTCTGACTCCCCGCTTCTGATTCTGATTCCCTGCCTCTGATTCCCCATCTCTGATTCCGCACATCTGATTACCTGCCTCTGATTCCCCACCTCTGATTCCCCATATCTGATTCCCCGCCTCTGTTTCCACGCCTCTGATTCCCCGCCTCTGTTTCCCCATATCTAATTCCCCACCTCTGATGCCCCAACTCTGATTCCCCGCCTCTGATTCCACAGCTCTGATTCCCCGCCTCTGATTCCCCACATCCGATTCCCCATATCTGATTCCCCGCCTCTGTTTCCCCGCCCCTGATTCCCCGCCTCTGTTTCCCCATATCTGATTCCCCGCCTCTGATTCCCAACTATGATTCCCCGCCTCTTATTCCCCAGCTCTGATTCCCTGCCTCAGATTCCCCGCGTTCTATTCCCTGCCTCTGATTCCCCGCCTGTGATTCCCCATCTCTGATTCACCACCTCTGATTCCCCACCACTGATTCCCCATATCTAATTCCCCGCCTCTGTTTGCCCGCCTCTGATTCCCCGCCTCTGTTTCCCCATATCTGATTCCCCGCCTTTGAATCCCCAACACTGATTCCCTGCCTCTGATTCCCCAGCTTCATTCCCCGCCTTTGATTCCCCCCGTCTGATTCCCAGCCTCTGAATCCCCGTGTCTGAAAACCTGCCTCTGATTCCCCGCCTCTGATTCCCCATCTCAGATTCACCGCCTCTGATTCCCCACCTCTGATTCCCCATCTCTGATTCCGCACATCCGATTCCCTGCCTCTGATTCCCCGACTCTGATTCCCCACCTCTGATTCCCCAGCTCTGATTCCCCGCCTCTGATTCCCCAACTCTGATTCCCCAGCTCTGATTCCCCAGCTGTGATTCCCTGCCTCTGATTCCCCGTGTTTGATCCCCTGCCTCTGATTCCCCAGCTCTGATTCCCCATCTCTGATTCACCGCCTTTGATTCGCCACCTCTGATTCCCCATATCTGATTCCTCGCCACTGTTTCCCCGCCTCTGATTCCCCGCCTCTGATTCCCCATATCTCATTCCCCGCCTCTGATTCCCCATCTCTGATTCCCGGACTCTGATTCCCCACCTCTGATTCCTGACCTCTTATTCCCGGCATCTGATTCCGGCCTCTGATTCCCGGCCTCTGATTCCCTGCTTCTGATTCTGATTCCCTGCCTCTGATTCCACATTTCTGATTCCGCACATCTAATTCCCTGCCTCTGATTCCCCACCTCTGATTCCCCATATCTGAATCCCCGCCTCTGTTTCCCCGTCTCTGATTCCCCGCCTCTGTTTCCCCATATCTAAGTCCCCGCCTCTGATTCCCCAACTTTGATTCCCCACCTCTGATTCCCCAGCTCTGATTCCCCGCTTCTGATTCCCCACCTCTGATTCCCCATATCTGATTCCCAGCCTCTGTTTCCCCGCCTCTGATTCCCCAGCCCTGTTTCCCCATATCTGATTCCCTGCCTCTGATTCCCCAACATTGATTCCCAGCCTCTGATTCCCCAGCTCTGATTCCCCGCCTCTGATTCCCTGTGTTTGATTCCCTGCCTCTGATTCCCCGCCTCTGATTCCCCATCTCTGATTCACCGCCTTTGATTCGCCACCTCTGATTCCCCATATCTGATTCCCCACCTCTGTTTCCCCGCCTCTGATTCCCCGCCTCTGATTCCCCGCCTCTGATTCTCCATATCTCATTCCCCGCCTCTGACTCCCCATCTCTGATTCCCGGACTCTGATACCCCACCTCTGATTCCCGGCATCTTATTCCCAGCATCTGATTCCAGGCCTCTGATTCCCGGCCTCTGACTCCCCGCTTCAGATTCTGATTCCCTGCCTCTGATTCCCCATCTCTGATTCCACACATCTGATTACCTGCCTCTGATTCCCCACCTCTGATTCAACATATCTGATTCCCCGCCTCTGTTTCCACGCCTCTGATTCCCCGCCTCTGTTTCCCCATATCTAATTCCCCACCTCTGATGCCCCAACTCTGATTCCCCGCCTCTGATTCCACAGCTCTGATTCCCCGCCTCTGATTCCCCACATCCGATTCCCCATATCTGATTCCCCGCCTCTGTTTCCCAGCCCCTGATTCCCTGCCTCTGTTTCCGCATATCTGATTCCCCGCCTCTGATTCCCAACTATGATTCCCCGCCTCTTATTCCCCAGCTCTGATTCCCTGCCTCTGATTCCCCGCGTTCTATTCCCTGCCTCTGATTCCCCGCCTGTGATTCCCCATCTCTGATTCACCACCTCTGATTCCCCACCACTGATTCCCCCTATCTAATTCCCCACCTCTGTTTGCCCGCCTCTGATTCCCCGCCTCTGTTTCCCCATATCTGATTCCCCGCCTCTGAATCCCCAACTCTGATTCCCCACCTCTGATTCCCGGCCTCTTATTCCCGGCATCTGATTCCGGCCTCTGATTCCCGGCCTCTGATTCCCTGCTTCTGATTCTGATTCCCTGCCTCTGATTCCCCATCTCTGATTCTGCACATCTGATTCCCTGCCTCTGATTACCCCCCTCTGTTTCCCCGCCTCTGATTCCCCGCCTCTGTTTCCCAATATCTCTGATTCCCCAACTCTGATTCCCCACCTCTGATTCCCCAGCTCTGATTCCCCGCCTCTGATTCCCCGCATCTGATTCCCTGCATCTGATTCCAAGCCTCTGATTCCCTGCCTCTGATTCCCAACCTCTGATTCCCCACCTCTGATTCCCCATATCTGATTCCCCGCCTCTGTTTCCCCGCCTCTGATTCCCCACCTCTGTTTCCCCATATCTGATTCCCGGCCTCTGATTCCCCGCCTCTGTTTCCCCGCCTCTGATTCCCCTCCTCTGATTCCCCAACTCTAATTCCCCGCCTCTGATTCCCCAGCTCTGATTCCCCGTGTTTGATTCCCTGCCTCTGATTCCCTGCCCTGATTCCCCATCTCTGTTTCACTGCCTTTGATTCGCCACCTCTGATTCCCCATATCTGATTCCCCGCCTCTGTTTCCCCGCCTCTGATTCCCTGCCTCTGATTCCCAACCTCTGATTCCACACCTCTGATCCCCATATCTGATTCCCTGCCTCTGTTTCCCCGCCTCTGATTCCCCAGCTCTGATTCCCCGCCTCTGATTCGCCGCATCTGATTCCCTGCATCTGATTCCAAGCCTCTGATTCCCTGCCTCTGATTCCCAACCTCTGATTCCCCACCTCTGATTCCCCATATCTGATTCCCCGCCTCTGTTTCCCCGCCTCTGATTCCCCACCTCTGTTTCCCCATATCTGATTCCCGGCCTCTGATTCCCCGCCTCTGATTCCCCGCCTCTGATTCCCTGCCTCTGATTCCCCATCTCCGATTCCGCACATCTGATTCCCCGCATCTGATTCCCTGCATCTGATTCCAAGCCTCTGATTCCCTGCCTCTGATTCCCAACCTCTGATTCCCCACCTCTGATTCCCCATATCTGATTCCCCGCCTCTGTTTCCCCGCCTCTGATTCCCCACCTCTGTTTCCCCATATCTGATTCCCGGCCTCTGATTCCCCGCCTCTGATTCCCCGCCTCTGATTCCCTGCCTCTGATTCCCCATCTCCGATTCCGCACATCTGATTCCCTGCCTCTGATTCCCCGCCTCTGATTCCCCACCTCTGATTCCCTGCCTCTGATTCCCAACCTCTGATTCCCCACCTCTGATTCCCCATATCTGATTCCCCGCCTCTGTTTCCCCGCCTCTGATTCCCCTCCTCTGATTCCCCAACTCTAATTCCCCGCCTCTTTCCCCAGCTCTGATTCCCCGTGTTTGATTCCCTGCCTCTGATTCCCTGCCCTGATTCCCCATCTCTGTTTCACCGCCTTTGATTCGCCACCTCTGATTCCCCATATCTGATTCCCCGCCTCTGTTTCCCCGCCTCTGATTCCCTGCCTCTGATTCCCAACCTCTGATTCCACACCTCTGATTCCCCATATCTGATTCCCCGCCTCTGTTTCCCCGCCTCTGATTCCCTGCCCCTGTTTCCCCATATCTGATTCCCTGCCTCTGATTCCCCAACTCTGATTCCCCGCCTCTGATTCCCCATCTCTGATTCACCGCCTTTGATTCGCCACCTCTGATTCCACATATCTGATTCCCCGCCTCTGATTCCCCAACTCTGATTCCCCGCCTCTGATTCTCCATATCTCATTCCCCGCCTCTGAATCCCCATCTCTGATTCCCGGACTCTGATTCCCCACCTCTGATTCCCGGCCTCTTATTCCCAGCATCTGATTCCCGGCCTCTGATTCCCGGCCTCTGATTCCCCGCTTCTGATTCTGATTCCCTGCCTCTGATTCCCCATCTCTGATTCTGCACATCTGATTCCCTGCCTCTGATTCCCCGCGTTCTATTCCCTGCCTCTGATTCCCCGCCTGTGATTCCCCATCTCTGATTCACCACCTCTGATTCCCCACCTCTGATTCCCCATATCTAATTCCCCGCCTCTGTTTGCCCGCCTCTGATTCCCCGCCTCTGTTTCCCCATATCGGATTCCCCGCCTCTGAATCCCCAACTCTGATTCCCTGCCTCTGATTCCCCAGCTCTGATTCCCCGCCTTTGATTCCCCCCGTCTGATTCCCAGCCTCTGAATCCCCGTGTCTGATTTCCTGCCTCTGATTCCCCGCCTCTGATTCCCCATCTCTGATTCACAGCCTCTGATTCCCCACCTCTGATTCCCCATCTCTGATTCCGCACATCTGATTCCCTGCCTCTGATTCCCCGACTCTGATCCCCACCTCTGATTCCCCAGCTCTGATTCCCCACCTCTGATTCCCCAACTCTGATTCCCCGCCTCTGATTCCCCAGCTCTGATTCCCCGCCTCTGATTCCCCGTGTTTGATTCCCTGCCTCTGATTCCCCGCCTCTGATTCCCCATCTCTCATTCAACGCCTTTGATTCGCCACCTCTGATTCCCCATATCTGATTCCTCGCCTCTGTTTCCCCGCCTCTGATTCCCCGCCTCTGATTCCCCATATCTCATTCCCCGCCTCTGATTCCCCATCTCTGATTCCCGGACTCTGAATCCCCACCTCTGATTCCCGGCCTCTTATTCCCGGCATCTGATTCCGGCCTCTGATTCCCGGCCTCTGATTCCATGCTTCTGATTCCCCATCTCTGATTCCGCAAATCTAATTCCATGCCTCTGATTCCCCACCTCTGATTACCCATATCTGATTCCCCGCCTCTGTTTCCCCACCTCTGATTCCCCGCCTCTGTTTCCCCATATCTAAGTCCCCGCCTCTGATTCCCCAACTTTGATTCCCCACCTCTGATTCCCCAGCTCTGATTCCCCGCCTCTGATTCCCCGCATCTGATTCCATGCATCTGATTCCCAGCCTCTGATTCCCAGCCTCTGATTCCCAACCTCTGATTCCCCACCTCTGATCCCCATATCTGATTCCCCGCCTCTGTTTCCCCGCCTCTGATTCCCCGCCTCTGTTTCCCCATATCTGATCCCCGCCTCTATTTGCCCGCCTCTGATTCCCCGCCTCTGTTTCCCCATATCTGATTCCCCGCCTTTGAATCCCCAACTCTGATTCCCTGCCTCTAATTTCCCAGCTCTGATTCCCCGCCTCTGATTCCCCGCGTCTGATTACCGGCCTCTGATTCCCCGCCTCTGATTCCCCATCTCTGATTCACAACCTCTGATTCCCCACCTCTGATACCCCATATCTGATTCCCCGCCTCTGTTTCACCGCCTCTGATTCCCCACCTCTGATTCCCAATATCTGATTCCCCGCCTCTGATTCTCCACCTCTGATTCCCCGCCTCCGATTCGCCAGCTATGATTCCCCGCCTATTATTCCCCGCGTCTGATTCCCTGCCTCTGATTCCCCGCCTCTGATTCCACATCTCTGATTCACCACCTCTGATTCCCCGCGTCTGATTCCCTGCCTCTGATTCCCCATCTCTGATTCCCCATCTCTGATTCCCCAATTCTGATTCCCCTCCTCTGATTCCCCGTGTTTGATTCCCTGCCTCTGATTCCCGGCCTCTGATTCCCCATCTCTGATTCCCCGCCTTTGATTCCCCCCGTCTGATTCCCAGCCTCTGAATCCCCGTGTCTGATTTCCTGCCTCTGATTCCCCGCCTCTGATTCCCCATCTCTGATTCACAGCCTCTGATTCCCCACCTCTGATTCCCCATCTCTGATTCCGCACATCTGATTCCCTGCCTCTGATTCCCCGACTCTGATCCCCACCTCTGATTCCCCAGCTCTGATTCCCCGCCTCTGATTCCCCAACTCTGATTCCCCGCCTCTGATTCCCCAGCTCTGATTCCCCGCCTCTGATTCCCCGTGTTTGATTCCCTGCCTCTGATTCCCCGCCTCTGATTCCCCATATCTGATTCCTCGCCTCTGTTTCCCCGCCTCTGATTCCCCGCCTCTGATTCCCCATATCTCATTCCCCGCCTCTGATTCCCCATCTCTGATTCCCGGACTCTGATTCCACACCTCTGATTCCCGGCCTCTTATTCCCTGCATCTGATTCCGGCCTCTGATTCCCGGCCTCTGATTCCATGCTTCTGATTCCCCATCTCTGATTCCCCATATCTGATTCCCCGCCTCTGTTTCCCCACCTCTGATTCCCCGCCTCTCATTCCCCATATCTCATTCCCCGCCTCTGAATCCCCATCTCTGATTCCCGGACTCTGATTCCCCACCTCTGATATCCGGCCTCTTATTCCCGGCATCTGATTCCGGCCTCTGATTCCCGGCATCTGATTCCCTGCTTCTGATTCTGATTCCCTGCCTTTGATTCCCCATCTCTGATTCCGCACATCTGATTCCCTGCCTCTGATTCCCCATCTCTGATTCCCCATATCTGATTCCCCGCCTCTGTTTCCCCGCCTCTGATTCCCCGCCTCTGTTTCCCAATATCTAAGTCCCCGCCTCTGTTTCCCCGCCTCTGATTCCCCGCCTCTGATTCCCCGCGTCTGATTACCGGCCTCTGATTCCCCGCCTCTGATTCCCCATCTCTGATTCACAACCTCTGATTCCCCACCTCTGATTCCCCATATCTGATTCCCCACCTCTGATTCCCGGCCTCTTATTCCCGGCATCTGATTCCGGCCTCTGATTCCCGGCCTCTGATTCCCTGCTTCTGATTCTGATTCCCTGCCTCTGATTCCCCATCTCTGATTCTGCACATCTGATTCCCTGCCTCTGATTACCCCCCTCTGTTTCCCCGCCTCTGATTCCCCGCCTCTGTTTCCCAATATCTCTGATTCCCCAACTCTGATTCCCCACCTCTGATTCCCCAGCTCTGATTCCCCGCCTCTGATTCCCCGCATCTGATTCCCTGCATCTGATTCCAAGCCTCTGATTCCCTGCCTCTGATTCCCAACCTCTGATTCCCCACCTCTGATTCCCCATATCTGATTCCCCGCCTCTGTTTCCCCGCCTCTGATTCCCCACCTCTGTTTCCCCATATCTGATTCCCGGCCTCTGATTCCCCGCCTCTGTTTCCCCGCCTCTGATTCCCCTCCTCTGATTCCCCAACTCTAATTCCCCGCCTCTGATTCCCCAGCTCTGATTCCCCGTGTTTGATTCCCTGCCTCTGTTTCCCTGCCCTGAATCCCCATCTCTGTTTCACCGCCTTTGATTCGCCACCTCTGATTCCCCATATCTGATTCCCCGCCTCTGTTGCCCCGCCTCTGATTCCCTGCCTCTGATTCCCAACCTCTGATTCCCCTCCTCTGATTCCCCGTGTTTGATTCCCTGCCTCTGATTCCCGGCCTCTGATTCCCCATCTCTGATTCACAGCCTTTGATTCGCCACCTCTGATTCGCCATATCTGATTCCCCGCCTCTGTTTCCCCGCCTCTGATTCCCCGCCTCTTATTCCCCATATCTCATTCCCCGCCTCTGTTTCCCCGCCTCTGATTCCCTGCCCCTGTTTCCCCATATCTGATTCCCTGCCTCTGATTCCCCAACTCTGATTCCCCGCCTCTGATTCCCCAGCTCTGATTCCCCGCCTCTGATTTCCCGTGTTTGATTCCCTGCCTCTGATTCCCCGCCTCTGATTCCCCATCTCTGATTCACCGCCTTTGATTCGCCACCTCTGATTCCACATATCTGATTCCCCACCTCTGTTTCCCCGCCTCTGATTCCCCGCCTCTGATTCTCCATATCTCATTCCCCGCCTCTGAATCCCCATCTCTGATTCCCGGACTCTGATTCCCCACCTCTGATTCCCGGCCTCTTATTCCCAGCATCTGATTCCAGGCCTCTGATTCCCGGCCTCTGATTCCCCGCTTCTGATTCTGATTCCCTGCCTCTGATTCCCCATCTCTGATTCCGCACATCTGATTCCCTGCCTCTGATTCCCCACCTCTGATTCCCCATATCGGATTTCCCGCCTCTGTTGCCCCGCCTCTGATTCCCTGCCTCTGATTCCCAACCTCTGATTCCACACCTCTGATTCCCCATATCTGATTCCCCGCCTCTGTTTCCCCGCCTCTGATTCCCCAGCTCTGATTCCCCGCCTCTGATTCGCCGCATCTGATTCCCTGCATCTGATTCCAAGCCTCTGATTCCCTGCCTCTGATTCCCAACCTCTGATTCCCCACCTCTGATTCCCCATATCTGATTCACCGCCTCTGTTTCCCCGCCTCTGATTCCCCACCTCTGTTTCCCCATATCTGATTCCCGGCCTCTGATTCCCCGCCTCTGATTCCCCGCCTCTGATTCCCTGCCTCTGATTCCCCATCTCCGATTCCGCACATCTGATTCCCCGCATCTGATTCCCTGCATCTGATTCCAAGCCTCTGATTCCCTGCCTCTGATTCCCAACCTCTGATTCCCCACCTCTGATTCCCCATATCTGATTCCCCGCCTCTGTTTCCCCGCCTCTGATTCCCCACCTCTGTTTCCCCATATCTGATTCCCGGCCTCTGATTCCCCGCCTCTGATTCCCCGCCTCTGATTCCCTGCCTCTGATTCCCCATCTCCGATTCCGCACATCTGATTCCCTGCCTCTGATTCCCCGCCTCTGATTCCCCACCTCTGATTCCCTGCCTCTGATTCCCAACCTCTGATTCCCCACCTCTGATTCCCCATATCTGATTCCCCGCCTCTGTTTCCCCGCCTCTGATTCCCCTCCTCTGATTCCCCAACTCTAATTCCCCGCCTCTTTCCCCAGCTCTGATTCCCCGTGTTTGATTCCCTGCCTCTGATTCCCTGCCCTGATTCCCCATCTCTGTTTCACCGCCTTTGATTCGCCACCTCTGATTCCCCATATCTGATTCCCCGCCTCTGTTTCCCCGCCTCTGATTCCCTGCCTCTGATTCCCAACCTCTGATTCCACACCTCTGATTCCCCATATCTGATTCCCCGCCTCTGTTTCCCCGCCTCTGATTCCCTGCCCCTGTTTCCCCATATCTGATTCCCTGCCTCTGATTCCCCAACTCTGATTCCCCGCCTCTGATTCCCCAGCTCTGATTCCCCGCCTCTGATTTCCCGTGTTTGATTCCCTGCCTCTGATTCCCCGCCTCTGATTCCCCATCTCTGATTCACCGCCTTTGATTCGCCACCTCTGATTCCACATATCTGATTCCCCACCTCTGTTTCCCCGCCTCTGATTCCCCGCCTCTGATTCTCCATATCTCATTCCCCGCCTCTGAATCCCCATCTCTGATTCCCGGACTCTGATTCCCCACCTCTGATTCCCGGCCTCTTATTCCCAGCATCTGATTCCAGGCCTCTGATTCCCGGCCTCTGATTCCCCGCTTCTGATTCTGATTCCCTGCCTCTGATTCCCCATCTCTGATTCCGCACATCTGATTCCCTGCCTCTGATTCCCCACCTCTGATTCCCCATATCGGATTTCCCGCCTCTGTTTCCCCATATCTAATTCCCAACCTCTGATGCCCCAACTCTGATTCCCTGCCTCTGATTCCCCGCGTTCTATTCCCTGCCTCTGATTCCCCGCCTGTGATTCCCCATCTCTGATTCACCACCTCTGATTCCCCACCTCTGATTCCCCATATCTAATTCCCCGCCTCTGTTTGCCCGCCTCTGATTCCCCGCCTCTGTTTCCCCATATCTGATTCCCCGCCTCTGAATCCCCAACTCTGATTCCCTGCCTCTGATTCCCCAGCTCTGATTCCCCGCCTTTGATTCCCCCCGTCTGATTCCCAGCCTCTGAATCCTTGTGTCTGATTTCCTGCCTCTGATTCCCCGCCTCTGATTCCCCATCTCTGATTCACAGCCTCTGATTCCCCACCTCTGATTCCCCATCTCTGATTCCGCACATCTGATTTCCTGCCTCTGATTCCCCGACTCTGATCCCCACCTCTGATTCCCCAGCTCTGATTCCCCGCCTCTGATTCCCCAACTCTGATTCCCCGCCTCTGATTCCCCAGCTCTGATTCCCCGCCTCTGATTCCCCGTGTTTGATTCCCTGCCTCTGATTCCCCGCCTCTGATTCCCCATCTCTGATTCAACGCCTTTGATTCGCCACCTCTGATTCCCCATATCTGATTCCTCGCCTCTGTTTCCCCGCCTCTGATTCCCCGCCTCTGATTCCCCATATCTCATTCCCCGCCTCTGATTCCCCAGCTCTGATTCCCCGCCTCTGATTCCCCAACTCTGATTCCCCGCCTCTGATTCCCCAGCTCTGATTCCCCGCCTCTGATTCCCCGTGTTTGATTCCCTGCCTCTGATTCCCCGCCTCTGATTCCCCATATCTGATTCCTCGCCTCTGTTTCCCCGCCTCTGATTCCCCGCCTCTGATTCCCCATATCTCATTCCCCGCCTCTGATTCCCCATCTCTGATTCCCGGACTCTGATTCCACACCTCTGATTCCCGGCCTCTTATTCCCGGCATCTGATTCCGGCCTCTGATTCCCGGCCTCTGATTCCATGCTTCTGATTCCCCATCTCTGATTCCCCATATCTGATTCCCCGCCTCTGTTTCCCCACCTCTGATTCCCCGCCTCTCATTCCCCATATCTCATTCCCCGCCTCTGAATCCCCATCTCTGATTCCCGGACTCTGATTCCCCACCTCTGATATCCGGCCTCTTATTCCCGGCATCTGATTCCGGCCTCTGATTCCCGGCATCTGATTCCCTGCTTCTGATTCTGATTCCCTGCCTTTGATTCCCCATCTCTGATTCCGCACATCTGATTCCCTGCCTCTGATTCCCCATCTCTGATTCCCCATATCTGATTCCCCGCCTCTGTTTCCCCGCCTCTGATTCCCCGCCTCTGTTTCCCAATATCTAAGTCCCCGCCTCTGTTTCCCCGCCTCTGATTCCCCGCCTCTGATTCCCCGCGTCTGATTACCGGCCTCTGATTCCCCGCCTCTGATTCCCCATCTCTGATTCACAACCTCTGATTCCCCACCTCTGATTCCCCATATCTGATTCCCCACCTCTGATTCCCGGCCTCTTATTCCCGGCATCTGATTCCGGCCTCTGATTCCCGGCCTCTGATTCCCTGCTTCTGATTCTGATTCCCTGCCTCTGATTCCCCATCTCTGATTCTGCACATCTGATTCCCTGCCTCTGATTACCCCCCTCTGTTTCCCCGCCTCTGATTCCCCGCCTCTGTTTCCCAATATCTCTGATTCCCCAACTCTGATTCCCCACCTCTGATTCCCCAGCTCTGATTCCCCGCCTCTGATTCCCCGCATCTGATTCCCTGCATCTGATTCCAAGCCTCTGATTCCCTGCCTCTGATTCCCAACCTCTGATTCCCCACCTCTGATTCCCCATATCTGATTCCCCGCCTCTGTTTCCCCGCCTCTGATTCCCCACCTCTGTTTCCCCATATCTGATTCCCGGCCTCTGATTCCCCGCCTCTGTTTCCCCGCCTCTGATTCCCCTCCTCTGATTCCCCAACTCTAATTCCCCGCCTCTGATTCCCCAGCTCTGATTCCCCGTGTTTGATTCCCTGCCTCTGATTCCCTGCCCTGAATCCCCATCTCTGTTTCACCGCCTTTGATTCGCCACCTCTGATTCCCCATATCTGATTCCCCGCCTCTGTTGCCCCGCCTCTGATTCCCTGCCTCTGATTCCCAACCTCTGATTCCCCTCCTCTGATTCCCCGTGTTTGATTCCCTGCCTCTGATTCCCGGCCTCTGATTCCCCATCTCTGATTCACAGCCTTTGATTCGCCACCTCTGATTCGCCATATCTGATTCCCCGCCTCTGTTTCCCCGCCTCTGATTCCCCGCCTCTTATTCCCCATATCTCATTCCCCGCCTCTGTTTCCCCGCCTCTGATTCCCTGCCCCTGTTTCCCCATATCTGATTCCCTGCCTCAGATTCCCCAACTCTGATTCCCCGCCTCTGATTCCCCAGCTCTGATTCCCCGCCTCTGATTTCCCGTGTTTGATTCCCTGCCTCTGATTCCCCGCCTCTGATTCCCCATCTCTGATTCACCGCCTTTGATTCGCCACCTCTGATTCCACATATCTGATTCCCCACCTCTGTTTCCCCGCCTCTGATTCCCCGCCTCTGATTCTCCATATCTCATTCCCCGCCTCTGAATCCCCATCTCTGATTCCCGGACTCTGATTCCCCACCTCTGATTCCCGGCCTCTTATTCCCAGCATCTGATTCCAGGCCTCTGATTCCCGGCCTCTGATTCCCCGCTTCTGATTCTGATTCCCTGCCTCTGATTCCCCATCTCTGATTCCGCACATCTGATTCCCTGCCTCTGATTCCCCACCTCTGATTCCCCATATCGGATTTCCCGCCTCTGTTGCCCCGCCTCTGATTCCCTGCCTCTGATTCCCAACCTCTGATTCCACACCTCTGATTCCCCATATCTGATTCCCCGCCTCTGTTTCCCCGCCTCTGATTCCCCAGCTCTGATTCCCCGCCTCTGATTCGCCGCATCTGATTCCCTGCATCTGATTCCAAGCCTCTGATTCCCTGCCTCTGATTCCCAACCTCTGATTCCCCACCTCTGATTCCCCATATCTGATTCACCGCCTCTGTTTCCCCGCCTCTGATTCCCCACCTCTGTTTCCCCATATCTGATTCCCGGCCTCTGATTCCCCGCCTCTGATTCCCCGCCTCTGATTCCCTGCCTCTGATTCCCCATCTCCGATTCCGCACATCTGATTCCCCGCATCTGATTCCCTGCATCTGATTCCAAGCCTCTGATTCCCTGCCTCTGATTCCCAACCTCTGATTCCCCACCTCTGATTCCCCATATCTGATTCCCCGCCTCTGTTTCCCCGCCTCTGATTCCCCACCTCTGTTTCCCCATATCTGATTCCCGGCCTCTGATTCCCCGCCTCTGATTCCCCGCCTCTGATTCCCTGCCTCTGATTCCCCATCTCCGATTCCGCACATCTGATTCCCTGCCTCTGATTCCCCGCCTCTGATTCCCCACCTCTGATTCCCTGCCTCTGATTCCCAACCTCTGATTCCCCACCTCTGATTCCCCATATCTGATTCCCCGCCTCTGTTTCCCCGCCTCTGATTCCCCTCCTCTGATTCCCCAACTCTAATTCCCCGCCTCTTTCCCCAGCTCTGATTCCCCGTGTTTGATTCCCTGCCTCTGATTCCCTGCCCTGATTCCCCATCTCTGTTTCACCGCCTTTGATTCGCCACCTCTGATTCCCCATATCTGATTCCCCGCCTCTGTTTCCCCGCCTCTGATTCCCTGCCTCTGATTCCCAACCTCTGATTCCACACCTCTGATTCCCCATATCTGATTCCCCGCCTCTGTTTCCCCGCCTCTGATTCCCTGCCCCTGTTTCCCCATATCTGATTCCCTGCCTCTGATTCCCCAACTCTGATTCCCCGCCTCTGATTCCCCAGCTCTGATTCCCCGCCTCTGATTTCCCGTGTTTGATTCCCTGCCTCTGATTCCCCGCCTCTGATTCCCCATCTCTGATTCACCGCCTTTGATTCGCCACCTCTGATTCCACATATCTGATTCCCCACCTCTGTTTCCCCGCCTCTGATTCCCCGCCTCTGATTCTCCATATCTCATTCCCCGCCTCTGAATCCCCATCTCTGATTCCCGGACTCTGATTCCCCACCTCTGATTCCCGGCCTCTTATTCCCAGCATCTGATTCCAGGCCTCTGATTCCCGGCCTCTGATTCCCCGCTTCTGATTCTGATTCCCTGCCTCTGATTCCCCATCTCTGATTCCGCACATCTGATTCCCTGCCTCTGATTCCCCACCTCTGATTCCCCATATCGGATTTCCCGCCTCTGTTTCCCCATATCTAATTCCCAACCTCTGATGCCCCAACTCTGATTCCCTGCCTCTGATTCCCCGCGTTCTATTCCCTGCCTCTGATTCCCCGCCTGTGATTCCCCATCTCTGATTCACCACCTCTGATTCCCCACCTCTGATTCCCCATATCTAATTCCCCGCCTCTGTTTGCCCGCCTCTGATTCCCCGCCTCTGTTTCCCCATATCTGATTCCCCGCCTCTGAATCCCCAACTCTGATTCCCTGCCTCTGATTCCCCAGCTCTGATTCCCCGCCTTTGATTCCCCCCGTCTGATTCCCAGCCTCTGAATCCTTGTGTCTGATTTCCTGCCTCTGATTCCCCGCCTCTGATTCCCCATCTCTGATTCACAGCCTCTGATTCCCCACCTCTGATTCCCCATCTCTGATTCCGCACATCTGATTTCCTGCCTCTGATTCCCCGACTCTGATCCCCACCTCTGATTCCCCAGCTCTGATTCCCCGCCTCTGATTCCCCAACTCTGATTCCCCGCCTCTGATTCCCCAGCTCTGATTCCCCGCCTCTGATTCCCCGTGTTTGATTCCCTGCCTCTGATTCCCCGCCTCTGATTCCCCATCTCTGATTCAACGCCTTTGATTCGCCACCTCTGATTCCCCATATCTGATTCCTCGCCTCTGTTTCCCCGCCTCTGATTCCCCGCCTCTGATTCCCCATATCTCATTCCCCGCCTCTGATTCCCCATCTCTGATTCCCGGACTCTGATTCCCCACCTCTGATTCCCGGCCTCTTTTTCCCGGCATCTGATTCCGGCCTCTGATTCCCGGCCTCTGATTCCATGCTTCTGATTCCCCATCTCTGATTCCGCAAATCTAATTCCCTGTCTCTGATTCCCCATCTCTGATTCCCCATATCTGATTCCCCGCCTCTGTTTCCCCACCTCTGATTCCCCGCCTCTGTTTCCCCATATCTAAGTCCCCGCCTCTGATTCCCCAACTTTGATTCCCCACCTCTGATTCCCCAGCTCTGATTCCCCGCCTCTGATTCCCCGCATCTGATTCCATGCATCTGATTCCCAGCCTCTGATTCCCAGCCTCTGATTCCCAAACCTGATTCCCCACCTCTGATCCCCATATCTGATTCCCCGCCTCTGTTTCCCCGCCTCTGATTCCCCGCCTCTGTTTCCCCATATCTGATCCCCGCCTCTATTTGCCCGCCTCTGATTCCCCGCCTCTGTTTCCCCATATCTGATTCTCCGCCTCTGAATCCCCAACTCTGATTCCCTGCCTCTAATTTCCCAGCTCTGATTCCCCGCCTCTGATTCCCCGCGTCTGATTACCGGCCTCTGATTCCCCGCCTCTGATTCCCCATCTCTGATTCACAACCTCTGATTCCCCACCTCTGATACCCCATATCTGATTCCACGCCTCTGTTTCACCGCCTCTGATTCCCCACCTCTGATTCCCAATATCTGATTCCCCGCCTCTGATTCCCCACCTCTGATTCCCCGCCTCTGATTCGCCAGCTATGATTCCCCGCCTCTTATTCCCCGCGTCTGATTCCCTGCCTCTGATTCCCCGCCTCTGATTCCACATCTCTGATTCACCACCTCTGATTCCCCGCGTCTGATTCCCTGCCTCTGATTCCCCATCTCTGATTCCCCATCTCTGATTCCCCAATTCTGATTCCCCTCCTCTGATTCCCCGTGTTTGATTCCCTGCCTCTGATTCCCGGCCTCTGATTCCCCATCTCTGATTCACAGCCTTTGATTCGCCACCTCTGATTCGCCATATCTGATTCCCCGCCTCTGTTTCCCCGCCTCTGATTCCCCGCCTCTTATTCCCCATATCTCATTCCCCGCCTCTGTTTCCCCGCCTCTGATTCCCTGCCCCTGTTTCCCCATATCTGATTCCCTGCCTCTGATTCCCCAACTCTGATTCCCCGCCTCTGATTCCCCAGCTCTGATTCCCCGCCTCTGATTTCCCGTGTTTGATTCCCTGCCTCTGATTCCCCGCCTCTGATTCCCCATCTCTGATTCACCGCCTTTGATTCGCCACCTCTGATTCCACATATCTGATTCCCCACCTCTGTTTCCCCGCCTCTGATTCCCCGCCTCTGATTCTCCATATCTCATTCCCCGCCTCTGAATCCCCATCTCTGATTCCCGGACTCTGATTCCCCACCTCTGATTCCCGGCCTCTTATTCCCAGCATCTGATTCCAGGCCTCTGATTCCCGGCCTCTGATTCCCCGCTTCTGATTCTGATTCCCTGCCTCTGATTCCCCATCTCTGATTCCGCACATCTGATTCCCTGCCTCTGATTCCCCACCTCTGATTCCCCATATCGGATTTCCCGCCTCTGTTTCCCCATATCTAATTCCCAACCTCTGATGCCCCAACTCTGATTCCCTGCCTCTGATTCCCCGCGTTCTATTCCCTGCCTCTGATTCCCCGCCTGTGATTCCCCATCTCTGATTCACCACCTCTGATTCCCCACCTCTGATTCCCCATATCTAATTCCCCGCCTCTGTTTGCCCGCCTCTGATTCCCCGCCTCTGTTTCCCCATATCTGATTCCCCGCCTCTGAATCCCCAAATCTGATTCCCTGCCTCTGATTCCCCAGCTCTGATTCCCCGCCTTTGATTCCCCCCGTCTGATTCCCAGCCTCTGAATCCTTGTGTCTGATTTCCTGCCTCTGATTCCCCGCCTCTGATTCCCCATCTCTGATTCACAGCCTCTGATTCCCCACCTCTGATTCCCCATCTCTGATTCCGCACATCTGATTCCCTGCCTCTGATTCCCCGACTCTGATCCCCACCTCTGATTCCCCAGCTCTGATTCCCCGCCTCTGATTCCCCAACTCTGATTCCCCGCCTCTGATTCCCCAGCTCTGATTCCCCGCCTCTGATTCCCCGTGTTTGATTCCCTGCCTCTAATTCCCCGCCTCTGATTCCCCATCTCTGATTCAACGCCTTTGATTCGCCACCTCTGATTCCCCATATCTGATTACTCGCCTCTGTTTCCCCGCCTCTGATTCCCCGCCTCTGATTCCCCATATCTCATTCCCCGCCTCTGATTCCCCATCTCTGATTCCCGGACTCTGATTCCCCACCTCTGATTCCCGGCCTCTTATTCCCGGCATCTGATTCCGGCCTCTGATTCCCGGCCTCTGATTCCATGCTTCTGATTCCCCATCTCTGATTCCGCAAATCTAATTCCCTGTCTCTGATTCCCCATCTCTGATTCCCCATATCTGATTCCCCGCCTCTGTTTCCCCACCTCTGATTCCCCGCCTCTGTTTCCCCATATCTAAGTCCCCGCCTCTGATTCCCCAACTTTGATTCCCCACCTCTGATTCCCCAGCTCTGATTCCCCGCCTCTGATTCCCCGCATCTGATTCCATGCATCTGATTCCCAGCCTCTGATTCCCAGCCTCTGATTCCCAACCTCTGATTCCCCACCTCTGATCCCCATATCTGATTCCCCGCCTCTGTTTCCCCGCCTCTGATTCCCCGCCTCTGTTTCCCCATATCTGATCCCCGCCTCTATTTGCCCGCCTCTGATTCCCCGCCTCTGTTTCCCCATATCTGATTCCCCGCCTCTGAATCCCCAACTCTGATTCCCTGCCTCTAATTTCCCAGCTCTGATTCCCCGCCTCTGATTCCCCGCGTCTGATTACCGGCCTCTGATTCCCCGCCTCTGATTCCCCATCTCTGATTCACAACCTCTGATTCCCCACCTCTGATACCCCATATCTGATTCCACGCCTCTGTTTCACCGCCTCT
Organism: Narcine bancroftii; assembly: GCF_036971445.1. NCBI lineage: Eukaryota > Metazoa > Chordata > Chondrichthyes > Torpediniformes > Narcinidae > Narcine > Narcine bancroftii. Next base: position 112,173,403 of record NC_091475.1, read on the forward strand.
GATTCCCCACCTCTGATTCCCAATATCTGATTCCCCGCCTCTGATTCCCCACCTCTGATTCCCCGCCTCTGATTCGCCAGCTATGATTCCCCGCCTCTTATTCTCCGCGTCTGATTCCCTGCCTCTGATTCCCCGCCTCTGATTCCACATCTCTGATTCACCACCTCTGATTCCCCGCGTCTGATTCCCTGCCTCTGATTCCCCATCTCTGATTCCCCATCTCTGATTCCCCAATTCTGATTCCCCTCCTCTGATTCCCCGTGTTTGATTCCCTGCCTCTGATTCCCGGCCTCTGATTCCCCATCTCTGATTCACAGCCTTTGATTCGCCACCTCTGATTCGCCATATCTGATTCCCCGCCTCTGTTTCCCCGCCTCTGATTCCCCGCCTCTTATTCCCCATATCTCATTCCCCGCCTCTGAATCCCCATCTCTGATTCCCGGACTCTGATTCCCCACCTCTGATTTCCGGCCTCTTATTCCCGGCATCTGATTCCGGCCTCTGATTCCCGGCATCTGATTCCCTGCTTCTGATTCTGATTCCCTGCCTTTGATTCCCCATCTCTGATTCCGCACATCTGATTCCCTGCCTCTGATTCCCCATCTCTGATTCCCCATATCTGATTCCCCACCTCTGTTTCCCCGCCTCTGATTCCCCGCCTCTGTTTCCCAATATCTAAGTCCCCGCCTCTGATTCCCCAGCTCTGATTCCCCGCCTCTGATTCCCCGCATCTGATTCCCTGCATCTGATTCCAAGCCTCTGATTCCCTGCCTCTGATTCCCAACCTCTGATTCCCCACCTCTGATTCCCCATATCTGATTCCCAGCCTCTGTTTCCCCGCCTCTGATTCACCGCCTCTGTTTCCCCATATCTGATTCCCGGCCTCTGATTCCCCGCCTCTGATTCCCCGCCTCTGATTCCCTGCCTCTGATTCCCCATCTCCGATTCCGCACATCTGATTCCCTGCCCTGATTCCCCATCTCTGTTTCACCGCCTTTGATTCGCCACCTCTGATTCCCCATATCTGATTCCCCGCCTCTGTTTCCCCGCCTCTGATTCCCTGCCTCTGATTCCCAACCTCTGATTCCACACCTCTGATTCCCCATATCTGATTCCCGGCCTCTGATTCCCCGCCTCTGATTCCCCGCCTCTGATTCCCTGCCTCTGATTCCCCATCTCCGAATCCGCACATCTGATTCCCTGCCTCTGATTCCCCGCCTCTGATTCCCCACCTCTGATTCCCTGCCTCTGATTCCCAACCTCTGATTCCCCACCTCTGATTCCCCATATCTGATTCCCCGCCTCTGTTTCCCCGCCTCTGATTCCCCTCCTCTGATTCCCCAACTCTAATTCCCCGCCTCTTTCCCCAGCTCTGATTCCCCGTGTTTGATTCCCTGCCTCTGATTCCCTGCCCTGATTCCCCATCTCTGTTTCACCGCCTTTGATTCGCCACCTCTGATTCCCCATATCTGATTCCCCGCCTCTGTTTCCCCGCCTCTGATTCCCTGCCTCTGATTCCCAACCTCTGATTCCACACCTCTGATTCCCCATATCTGATTCCCCGCCTCTGTTTCCCCACCTCTGATTCCCTGCCCCTGTTTCCCCATATCTGATTCCCTGCCTCTGATTCCCCAACTCTGATTCCCCGCCTCTGATTCCCCAGCTCTGATTCCCCGCCTCTGATTTCCCGTGTTTGATTCCCTGCCTCTGATTCCCCGCCTCTGATTCCCCATCTCTGATTCACCGCCTTTGATTCGCCACCTCTGATTCCACATATCTGATTCCCCACCTCTGTTTCCCCGCCTCTGATTCCCCGCCTCTGATTCTCCATATCTCATTCCCCGCCTCTGAATCCCCATCTCTGATTCCCGGACTCTGATTCCCCACCTCTGATTCCCGGCCTCTTATTCCCAGCATCTGATTCCAGGCCTCTGATTCCCGGCCTCTGATTCCCCGCTTCTGATTCTGATTCCCTGCCTCTGATTCCCCATCTCTGATTCCGCACATCTGATTCCCTGCCTCTGATTCCCCACCTCTGATTCCCCATATCGGATTTCCCGCCTCTGTTTCCCCATATCTAATTCCCAACCTCTGATGCCCCAACTCTGATTCCCTGCCTCTGATTCCCCGCGTTCTATTCCCTGCCTCTGATTCCCCGCCTGTGATTCCCCATGTCTGATTCACCACCTCTGATTCCCCACCTCTGATTCCCCATATCTAATTCCCCGCCTCTGTTTGCCCGCCTCTGATTCCCCGCCTCTGTTTCCCCATATCTGATTCCCCGCCTCTGAATCCCCAACTCTGATTCCCTGCCTCTGATTCCCCAGCTCTGATTCCCCGCCTTTGATTCCCCCCGTCTGATTCCCAGCCTCTGAATCCTTGTGTCTGATTTCCTGCCTCTGATTCCCCGCCTCTGATTCCCCATCTCTGATTCACAGCCTCTGATTCCCCACCTCTGATTCCCCATCTCTGATTCCGCACATCTGATTCCCTGCCTCTGATTCCCCGACTCTGATCCCCACCTCTGATTCCCCAGCTCTGATTCCCCGCCTCTGATTCCCCAACTCTGATTCCCCGCCTCTGATTCCCCAGCTCTGATTCCCCGCCTCTGATTCCCCGTGTTTGATTCCCTGCCTCTGATTCCCCGCCTCTGATTCCCCATCTCTGATTCAACGCCTTTGATTCGCCACCTCTGATTCCCCATATCTGATTCCTCGCCTCTGTTTCCCCGCCTCTGATTCCCCGCCTCTGATTCCCCATATCTCATTCCCCGCCTCTGATTCCCCATCTCTGATTCCCGGACTCTGATTCCCCACCTCTGATTCCCGGCCTCTTATTCCCGGCATCTGATTCCGGCCTCTGATTCCCGGCCTCTGATTCCATGCTTCTGATTCCCCATCTCTGATTCCGCAAATCTAATTCCCTGTCTCTGATTCCCAATCTCTGATTCCCCATATCTGATTCCCCGCCTCTATTTCCCCATATCTAAGTCCCCGCCTCTGATTCCCCAACTTTGATTCCCCACCTCTGATTCCCCGACTCTGATCCCCACCTCTGATTCCCAACCTCTGATTCCCCACCTCTGATCCCCATATCTGATTCCCCGCCTCTGTTTCCCCGCCTCTGATTCCCCGCCTCTGTTTCCCCATATCTGATCCCCGCCTCTATTTGCCCGCCTCTGATTCCCCGCCTCTGTTTCCCCATATCTGATTCCCCGCCTCTGAATCCCCAACTCTGATTCCCTGCCTCTAATTTCCCAGCTATGATTCCCCGCCTCTTATTCCCCGCGTCTGATTCCCTGCCTCTGATTCCCCGCCTCTGATTCCACATCTCTGATTCACCACCTCTGATTCCCCGAGTCTGATTCCCTGCCTCTGATTCCCCATCTCTGATTCCCCATCTCTGATTCCCCAATTCTGATTCCCCTCCTCTGATTCCCCGTGTTTGATTCCCTGCCTCTGATTCCCGGCCTCTGATTCCCCATCTCTGATTCACAGCCTTTGATTCGCCACCTCTGATTCGCCATATCTGATTCCCCGCCTCTGTTTCCCCGCCTCTGATTCCCCGCCTCTTATTCCCCATATCTCATTCCCCGCCTCTGTTTCCCCGCCTCTGATTCCCTGCCCCTGCTTCCCCATATCTGATTCCCTGCCTCTGATTCCCCAACTCTGATTCCCCGCCTCTGATTCCCCAGCTCTGATTCCCCGCCTCTGATTTCCCGTGTTTGATTCCCTGCCTCTGATTCCCCGCCTCTGATTCCCCATCTCTGATTCACCGCCTTTGATTCGCCACCTCTGATTCCACATATCTGATTCCCCACCTCTGTTTCCCCGCCTCTGATTCCCCGCCTCTGATTCTCCATATCTCATTCCCCGCCTCTGAATCCCCATCTCTGATTCGCGGACTCTGATTCCCCACCTCTGATTCCCGGCCTCTTATTCCCAGCATCTGATTCCAGGCCTCTGATTCCCGGCCTCTGATTCCCCGCTTCTGATTCTGATTCCCTGCCTCTGATTCCCCATCTCTGATTCCGCACATCTGATTCCCTGCCTCTGATTCCCCACCTCTGATTCCCCATATCGGATTTCCCGCCTCTGTTTCCCCATATCTAATTCCCAACCTCTGATGCCCCAACTCTGATTCCCTGCATCTGATTCCCCGCGTTCTATTCCCTGCCTCTGATTCCCCGCCTGTGATTCCCCATCTCTGATTCACCACCTCTGATTCCCCACCTCTGATTCCCCATATCTAATTCCCCGCCTCTGTTTGCCCGCCTCTGATTCCCCGCCTCTGTTTCCCCATATCTGATTCCCCGCCTCTGAATCCCCAACTCTGATTCCCTGCCTCTGATTCCCCAGCTCTGATTCCCCGCCTTTGATTCCCCCCGTCTGATTCCCAGCCTCTGAATCCTTGTGTCTGATTTCCTGCCTCTGATTCCCCGCCTCTGATTCCCCATCTCTGATTCACAGCCTCTGATTCCCCACCTCTGATTCCCCATCTCTGATTCCGCACATCTGATTCCCTGCCTCTGATTCCCCGACTCTGATCCCCACCTCTGATTCCCCAGCTCTGATTCCCCGCCTCTGATTCCCCAACTCTGATTCCCCGCCTCTGATTCCCCAGCTCTGATTCCCCGCCTCTGATTCCCCGTGTTTGATTCCCTGCCTCTGATTCCCCGCCTCTGATTCCCCATCTCTGATTCAACGCCTTTGATTCGCCACCTCTGATTCCCCATATCTGATTCCTCGCCTCTGTTTCCCCGCCTCTGATTCCCCGCCTCTGATTCCCCATATCTCATTCCCCGCCTCTGATTCCCCATCTCTGATTCCCGGACTCTGATTCCCCACCTCTGATTCCCGGCCTCTTATTCCCGGCATCTGATTCCGGCCTCTGATTCCCGGCCTCTGATTCCATGCTTCTGATTCCCCATCTCTGATTCCGCAAATCTAATTCCCTGTCTCTGATTCCCCATCTCTGATTCCCCATATCTATTTCCCCGCCTCTGTTTCCCCACCTCTGATTCCCCGCCTCTGTTTCCCCATATCTAAGTCCCCGCCTCTGATTCCCCAACTTTGATTCCCCACCTCTGATTCCCCAGCTCTGATTCCCCGCCTCTGATTCCCCGCATCTGATTCCATGCATCTGATTCCCAGCCTCTGATTCCCAGCCTCTGATTCCCAACCTCTGATTCCCCACCTCTGATCCCCATATCTGATTCCCCGCCTCTGTTTCCCCGCCTCTGATTCCCCGCCTCTGTTTCCCCATATCTGATCCCCGCCTCTATTTGCCCGCCTCTGATTCCCCGCCTCTGTTTCCCCATATCTGATTCCCCGCCTCTGAATCCCCAACTCTGATTCCCTGCCTCTAATTTCCCAGCTCTGATTCCCCGCCTCTGATTCCCCGCGTCTGATTACCGGCCTCTGATTCCCCGCCTCTGATTCCCCATCTCTGATTCACAACCTCTGATTCCCCACCTCTGATACCCCATATCTGATTCCACGCCTCTGTTTCACCGCCTCTGATTCCCCACCTCTGATTCCCAATATCTGATTCCCCGCCTCTGATTCCCCACCTCTGATTCCCCGCCTCTGATTCGCCAGCTATGATTCCCCGCCTCTTATTCCCCGCGTCTGATTCCCTGCCTCTGATTCCCCGCCTCTGATTCCACATCTCTGATTCACCACCTCTGATTCCCCGCGTCTGATTCCCTGCCTCTGATTCCCCATCTCTGATTCCCCATCTCTGATTCCCCAATTCTGATTCCCCTCCTCTGATTCCCCGTGTTTGATTCCCTGCCTCTGATTCCCGGCCTCTGATTCCCCATCTCTGATTCACAGCCTTTGATTCGCCACCTCTGATTCGCCATATCTGATTCCCCGCCTCTGTTTCCCCGCCTCTGATTCCCCGCCTCTTATTCCCCATATCTCATTCCCCGCCTCTGAATCCCCATCTCTGATTCCCGGACTCTGATTCCCCACCTCTGATTTCCGGCCTCTTATTCCCGGCATCTGATTCCGGCCTCTGATTCCCGGCATCTGATTCCCTGCTTCTGATTCTGATTCCCTGCCTTTGATTCCCCATCTCTGATTCCGCACATCTGATTCCCTGCCTCTGATTCCCCATCTCTGATTCCCCATATCTGATTCCCCACCTCTGTTTCCCCGCCTCTGATTCCCCGCCTCTGTTTCCCAATATCTAAGTCCCCGCCTCTGATTCCCCAGCTCTGATTCCCCGCCTCTGATTCCCCGCATCTGATTCCCTGCATCTGATTCCAAGCCTCTGATTCCCTGCCTCTGATTCCCAACCTCTGATTCCCCACCTCTGATTCCCCATATCTGATTCCCAGCCTCTGTTTCCCCGCCTCTGATTCACCGCCTCTGTTTCCCCATATCTGATTCCCGGCCTCTGATTCCCCGCCTCTGATTCCCCGCCTCTGATTCCCTGCCTCTGATTCCCCATCTCCGATTCCGCACATCTGATTCCCTGCCTCTGATTCCCCGCCTCTGATTCCCCGCCTCTGATTCCCTGCCTCTGATTCCCAACCTCTGATTCCCCACCTCTGATTCCCCGTGTTTGATTCCCCGCCTCTGTTTCCCCGCCTCTGATTCCCCGCCTCTGATTCCCCAACTCTAATTCCCCGCCTCTGATTCCCCATATATGATTCCCCGCCTCTGTTTCCCCGCCTCTGATTCCCCGCCCCTGTTTCCCCATATCTGATTCCCTGCCTCTGATTCCCCAACTTTGATTCCCAGCCTCTGATTCCCCAGCTCTGATTCCCCGCCTCTGATTCCCCGTGTTTGATTCCCTGCCTCTGATTCCCCGCCTCTGATTCCCCATCTCTGATTCACCGCCTTTGATTCGCCACCTCTGATTCCCCATATCTGATTCCCCACCTCTGTTTCCCCGCCTCTGATTCCCCGCCTCTGATTCTCCATATCTCATTTCCCGCCTCTGATTCCCACCTCTGATTCCCGGCCTCTTATTCCCAGCATCTGATTCCAGGCCTCTGATTCCCGGCCTCTGACTCCCCGCTTCTGATTCTGATTCCCTGCCTCTGATTCCCCATCTCTGATTCAGCACATCTAATTACCTGCCTCTGATTCCCCACCTCTGATTCCCCATATCTGATTCCCCGCCTCTGTTTCCACGCCTCTGATTCCCCACCTCTGATTCCCCATATCTGATTCCCCAGCTCTGATTTCCCGCCTCTGATTCCCCGCATCCGATTCCCCATATCTGATTCCCCGCCTCTGTTTCCCCGCCCCTGCTTCCCCGCCTCTGTTTCCCCATATCTGATTCCCCGCCTCTGTTTCCCCGCCCCTGATTCCCCGCCTCTGTTTCCCCATATCTGATTCCCCGCCTCTGATTCCCAACTATGATTCCCCGCCTCTGATTCCCCAGCTCTGAATCCCTGCCTCTGATTCCCCGCGTCTGATTCCCTGCCTCTGATTCCCCATCTCTGATTCCCCATCTCTGATTCCCCAATTCTGATTCCCCTCCTCTGATTCCCCGTGTTTGATTCCCTGCCTCTGATTCCCGGCCTCTGATTCCCCATCTCTGATTCACCGCCTTAGATTCGCCACCTCTGATTCGCCATATCTGATTCCCCGCCTCTGTTTCCCCGCCTCTGATTCCCCGCCTCTTATTCCCCATATCTCATTCCCCGCCTCTGAATCCCCATCTCTGATTCCCGGACTCTGATTCCCCACCTCTGATTCCCTGCTTCTGATTCTGATTCCCTGCCTCTGATTCCCCATCTCTGATTCCGCACATCTAATTCCCTGCCTCTGATTCCCCACCTCTGATTCCCCATATCTGATTCCCCGCCTCTGTTTCCCCGCCTCTGATTCACCGCCTCTGTTTCCCCATATCTAAGTCCCCGCCTCTGATTCCCCAACTTTGATTCCCCACCTCTGATTCCCCAGCTCTGATTCCCCGCCTCTGATTCCCCGCATATGATTCCATGCATCTGATTCCCAGCCTCTGATTCCCAGCCTCTGATTCCCAACCTCTGATTCCCCACCTCTGATTCCCTATATCTGATTCCCCGCCTCTGTTTCCCCGCCTATGATTCCCCGCCTCTGTTTCCCCATATCTGATTCCCCGCCTCTGAATTCCCAACTCTGATTCCCTGCCTCTAATTTCCCATGTCTGATTCCCCGCCTCTGATTCCCCGCGTCTGATTACCGGCCTCTGATTCCCCGCCTCTGATTCCCCATCTCTGATTCACAACCTCTGATTCCCCACCTCTGATTCCCCATATCTGATTCCCCGCCTCTGTTTCCCCGCCTCTGATTCCCCACCTCTGATTCCCAATATCTGATTCCCCGCCTCTGATTCCCCACCTCTGATTCCCCGCCTCTGATTCGCCAGCTATGATTCCCCGCCTCTGATTCCCCGCGTCTGATTCCCTGCCTCTGCTTCCCCGCCTCTGATTCCACATCTCTGATTCACCACCTCTGATTCCCCGCGTCTGATTCCCCGCCTCTGATTCCCCATCTCTGATTCCCCATCTCTGATTCCCCAATTCTGATTCCCCGCCTCTGATTCCCCAGCTCTGATTCCTCGCCTCTGATTCCCTTCCTCTGATTCCCAACCTCTGATTCACCACCTCTGATTTCCCATATAGATTCCCTGCATCTGATTCCCCGCCTCTGATTCCCCAACTCTGATTCCCCGCCTCTGATACCCCAGCTCTGATTCCCCGCCTCTGATTCCCCGTGTTTGATTCCCTGCCTCTGATTCCCGGCCTCTGATTCCCCATCTCTGATTCACCGCCTTTGATTCGCCACCTCTGATTCCCCAAATCTGATTCCCCGCCTCTGTTTCCCTGCCTCTGATTCCCCGCCTCTGATTCCCCGCGTCTGATTACCGGCCTCTGATTCCCCGCCTCTGATTCCCCATCTCTGATTCACAACCTCTGATTCCCCACCTCTGATTCCCCATATCTGATTCCCCACCTCTGATTCCCGGCCTCTTATTCCCGGCATCTGATTCCGGCCTCTGATTCCCGGCCTCTGATTCCCTGCTTCTGATTCTGATTCCCTGCCTCTGATTCCCCATCTCTGATTCCCCGCCTCTGATTCCCCATCTCTGATTCACCGCCTTTGATTCGCCACCTCTGATTCCACATATCTGATTCCCCGCCTCTGATTCCCCAACTCTGATTCCCCTCCTCTGATTCTCCATATCTCATTCCCCGCCTCTGAATCCCCATCTCTGATTCCCGGACTCTGATTCCCCACCTCTGATTCCCGGCCTCTTATTCCCAGCATCTGATTCCCGGCCTCTGATTCCCGGCCTCTGATTCCCCGCTTCTGATTCTGATTCCCTGCCTCTGATTCCCCATCTCTGATTCTGCACATCTGATTCCCTGCCTCTGATTCCCCACCTCTGATTCCCCATATCGGATTTCCCGCCTCTGTTTCCCCATATCTAATTCCCAACCTCTGATGCACCAACTCTGATTCCCTGCCTCTGATTCCCCGCGTTCTATTCCCTGCCTCTGATTCCCCGCCTGTGATTCCCCATCTCTGATTCACCACCTCTGATTCCCCACCTCTGATTCCCCATATCTAATTCCCCGCCTCTGTTTGCCCGCCTCTGATTCCCCGCCTCTGTTTCCCCATATCTGATTCCCCGCCTCTGAATCCCCAACTCTGATTCCCTGCCTCTGATTCCCCAGCTCTGATTCCCCGCCTTTGATTCCCCCCGTCTGATTCCCAGCCTCTGAATCCCCGTGTCTGATTTCCTGCCTCTGATTCCCCGCCTCTGATTCCCCATCTCTGATTCACAGCCTCTGATTCCCCACCTCTGATTCCCCATCTCTGATTCCGCACATCTGATTCCCTGCCTCTGATTCCCCGACTCTGATCCCCACCTCTGATTCCCCAGCTCTGATTCCCCGCCTCTGATACCCCAACTCTGATTCCCCGCCTCTGATTCCCCAGCTCTGATTCCCCGCCTCTGATTCCCCGTGTTTGATTCCCTGCCTCTGATTCCCCGCCTCTGATTCCCCATCTCTCATTCAACGCCTTTGATTCGCCACCTCTGATTCCCCATATCTGATTCCTCGCCTCTGTTTCCCCGCCTCTGATTCCCCGCCTCTGATTCCCCATATCTCATTCCCCGCCTCTGATTCCCCATCTCTGATTCCCGGACTCTGAATCCCCACCTCTGATTCCCGGCCTCTTATTCCCGGCATCTGATTCCGGCCTCTGATTCCCGGCCTCTGATTCCATGCTTCTGATTCCCCATCTCTGATTCCGCAAATCTAATTCCCTGCCTCTGATTCCCCACCTCTGATTACCCATATCTGATTCCCCGCCTCTGTTTCCCCACCTCTGATTCCCCGCCTCTGTTTCCCCATATCTAAGTCCCCGCCTCTGATTCCCCAACTTTGATTCCCCACCTCTGATTCCCCAGCTCTGATTCCCCGCCTCTGATTCCCCGCATCTGATTCCATGCATCTGATTCCCAGCCTCTGATTCCCAGCCTCTGATTCCCAACCTCTGATTCCCCACCTCTGATCCCCATATCTGATTCCCCGCCTCTGTTTCCCCGCCTCTGATTCCCCGCCTCTGTTTCCCCATATCTGATCCCCGCCTCTATTTGCCCGCCTCTGATTCCCCGCCTCTGTTTCCCCATATCTGATTCCCCGCCTTTGAATCCCCAACTCTGATTCCCTGCCTCTAATTTCCCAGCTCTGATTCCCCGCCTCTGATTCCCCGCGTCTGATTACCGGCCTCTGATTCCCCGCCTCTGATTCCCCATCTCTGATTCACAACCTCTGATTCCCCACCTCTGATACCCCATATCTGATTCCCCGCCTCTGTTTCACCGCCTCTGATTCCCCACCTCTGATTCCCAATATCTGATTCCCCGCCTCTGATTCTCCACCTCTGATTCCCCGCCTCCGATTCGCCAGCTATGATTCCCCGCCTCTTATTCCCCGCGTCTGATTCCCTGCCTCTGATTCCCCGCCTCTGATTCCACATCTCTGATTCACCACCTCTGATTCCCCGCGTCTGATTCCCTGCCTCTGATTCCCCATCTCTGATTCCCCATCTCTGATTCCCCAATTCTGATTCCCCTCCTCTGATTCCCCGTGTTTGATTCCCTGCCTCTGATTCCCGGCCTCTGATTCCCCATCTCTGATTCCCCGCCTTTGATTCGCCCCGTCTGATTCCCAGCCTCTGAATCCCCGTGTCTGATTTCCTGCCTCTGATTCCCCGCCTCTGATTCCCCATCTCTGATTCACAGCCTCTGATTCCCCACCTCTGATTCCCCATCTCTGATTCCGCACATCTGATTCCCTGCCTCTGATTCCCCGACTCTGATCCCCACCTCTGATTCCCCAGCTCTGATTCCCCACCTCTGATTCCCCAACTCTGATTCCCCGCCTCTGATTCCCCAGCTCTGATTCCCCGCCTCTGATTCCCCGTGTTTGATTCCCTGCCTCTGATTCCCCGCCTCTGATTCCCCATATCTGATTCCTCGCCTCTGTTTCCCCGCCTCTGATTCCCCGCCTCTGATTCCCCATATCTCATTCCCCGCCTCTGATTCCCCATCTCTGATTCCCGGACTCTGATTCCACACCTCTGATTCCCGGTCTCTTATTCCCGGCATCTGATTCCGGCCTCTGATTCCCGGCCTCTGATTCCATGCTTCTGATTCCCCATCTCTGATTCCGCAAATCTAATTCCCTGCCTCTGATTCCCCACCTCTGATTCCCCATATCTGATTCCCCGCCTCTGTTTCCCCACCTCTGATTCCCCGCCTCTTATTCCCCATATCTCATTCCCCGCCTCTGAATCCCCATCTCTGATTCCCGGACTCTGATTCCCAACCTCTGATATCCGGCCTCTTATTCCCGGCATCTGATTCCGGCCTCTGATTCCCGGCATCTGATTCCCTGCTTCTGATTCTGATTCCCTGCCTTTGATTCCCCATCTCTGATTCCGCACATCTGATTCCCTGCCTCTGATTCCCCATCTCTGATTCCCCATATCTGATTCCCCGCCTCTGTTTCCCCGCCTCTGATTCCCCGCCTCTGTTTCACAATATCTAAGTCCCCGCCTCTGTTTCCCCGCCTCTGATTCCCCGCCTCTGATTCCCCGCGTCTGATTACCGGCCTCTGATTCCCCGCCTCTGATTCCCCATCTCTGATTCACAACCTCTGATTCCCCACCTCTGATTCCCCATATCTGATTCCCCACCTCTGATTCCCGGCCTCTTATTCCCGGCATCTGATTCCGGCCTCTGATTCCCGGCCTCTGATTCCCTGCTTCTGATTCTGATTCCCTGCCTCTGATTCCCCATCTCTGATTCTGCACATCTGATTCCCTGCCTCTGATTACCCCCCTCTGTTTCCCCGCCTCTGATTCCCCGCCTCTGTTTCCCAATATCTCTGATTCCCCAACTCTGATTCCCCACCTCTGATTCCCCAGCTCTGATTCCCCGCCTCTGATTCCCCGCATCTGATTCCCTACATCTGATTCCAAGCCTCTGATTCCCTGCCTCTGATTCCCAACCTCTGATTCCCCACCTCTGATTCCCCATATCTGATTCCCCGCCTCTGTTTCCCCGCCTCTGATTCCCCACCTCTGTTTCCCCATATCTGATTCCCGGCCTCTGATTCCCCGCCTCTGTTTCCCCGCCTCTGATTCCCCTCCTCTGATTCCCCAACTCTAATTCCCCGCCTCTGATTCCCCAGCTCTGATTTCCCGTGTTTGATTCCCTGCCTCTGATTCCCTGCCCTGATTCCCCATCTCTGTTTCACCGCCTTTGATTCGCCACCTCTGATACCCCATATCTGATTCCCCGCCTCTGTTTCCACGCCTCTGATTCCCTGCCTCTGATTCCCAACCTCTGATTCCACACATCTGATTCCCCATATCTGATTCCCCGCCTCTGTTTCCCCGCCTCTGATTCCCCAGCTCTGATTCCCCGCCTCTGATTCGCCGCATCTGATTCCCTGCATCTGATTCCAAGCCTCTGATTCCCTGCCTCTGATTCCCAACCTCTGATTCCCCACCTGTGATTCCCCATATCTGATTCCCCGCCTCTGTTTCCCCGCCTCTGATTCCCCACCTCTGTTTCCCCATATCTGATTCCCGGCCTCTGATTCCCCGCCTCTGATTCCCCGCCTCTGATTCCCTGCCTCTGATTCCCCATCTCCGATTCCGCACATCTGATTCCCCGCATCTGATTCCCTGCATCTGATTCCAAGCCTCTGATTCCCTGCCTCTGATTCCCAACCTCTGATTCCCCACCTCTGATTCCCCATATCTGATTCCCCGCCTCTGTTTCCCCGCCTCTGATTCCCCACCTCTGTTTCCCCATATCTGATTCCCGGCCTCTGATTCCCCGCCTCTGATTCCCCGCCTCTGATTCCCTGCCTCTGATTCCCCATCTCCGATTCCGCACATCTGATTCCCTGCCTCTGATTCCCCGCCTCTGATTCCCCACCTCTGATTCCCTGCCTCTGATTCCCAACCTCTGATTCCCCACCTCTGATTCCCCATATCTGATTCCCCGCCTCTGTTTCCCCGCCTCTGATTCCCCTCCTCTGATTCCCCAACTCTAATTCCCCGCCTCTTTCCCCAGCTCTGATTCCCCGTGTTTGATTCCCTGCCTCTGATTCCCTGCCCTGATTCCCCATCTCTGTTTCACCGCCTTTGATTCGCCACCTCTGATTCCCCATATCTGATTCCCCGCCTCTGTTTCCTCGCCTCTGATTCCCAGCCTCTGATTCCCAACCTCTGATTCCACACCTCTGATTCCCCATATCTGATTCCCCGCCTCTGTTTCCCCGCCTCTGATTCCCTGCCCCTGTTTCCCCATATCTCATTCCCTGCCTCTGATTCCCCAACTCTGATTCTGCACATCTGATTCCCTGCCTCTGATTACCCCCCTCTGTTTCCCCGCCTCTGATTCCCCGCCTCTGTTTCCCAATATCTCTGATTCCCCAACTCTGATTCCCCACCTCTGATTCCCCAGCTCTGATTCCCCGCCTCTGATTCCCCGCATCTGATTCCCTACATCTGATTCCAAGCCTCTGATTCCCTGCCTCTGATTCCCAACCTCTGATTCCCCACCTCTGATTCCCCATATCTGATTCCCCGCCTCTGTTTCCCCGCCTCTGATTCCCCACCTCTGTTTCCCCATATCTGATTCCCGGCCTCTGATTCCCCGCCTCTGTTTCCCCGCCTCTGATTCCCCTCCTCTGATTCCCCAACTCTAATTCCCCGCCTCTGATTCCCCAGCTCTGATTTCCCGTGTTTGATTCCCTGCCTCTGATTCCCTGCCCTGATTCCCCATCTCTGTTTCACCGCCTTTGATTCGCCACCTCTGATACCCCATATCTGATTCCCCGCCTCTGTTTCCACGCCTCTGATTCCCTGCCTCTGATTCCCAACCTCTGATTCCACACATCTGATTCCCCATATCTGATTCCCCGCCTCTGTTTCCCCGCCTCTGATTCCCCAGCTCTGATTCCCCGCCTCTGATTCGCCGCATCTGATTCCCTGCATCTGATTCCAAGCCTCTGATTCCCTGCCTCTGATTCCCAACCTCTGATTCCCCACCTGTGATTCCCCATATCTGATTCCCCGCCTCTGTTTCCCCGCCTCTGATTCCCCACCTCTGTTTCCCCATATCTGATTCCCGGCCTCTGATTCCCCGCCTCTGATTCCCCGCCTCTGATTCCCTGCCTCTGATTCCCCATCTCCGATTCCGCACATCTGATTCCCCGCATCTGATTCCCTGCATCTGATTCCAAGCCTCTGATTCCCTGCCTCTGATTCCCAACCTCTGATTCCCCACCTCTGATTCCCCATATCTGATTCCCCGCCTCTGTTTCCCCGCCTCTGATTCCCCACCTCTGTTTCCCCATATCTGATTCCCGGCCTCTGATTCCCCGCCTCTGATTCCCCGCCTCTGATTCCCTGCCTCTGATTCCCCATCTCCGATTCCGCACATCTGATTCCCTGCCTCTGATTCCCCGCCTCTGATTCCCCACCTCTGATTCCCTGCCTCTGATTCCCAACCTCTGATTCCCCACCTCTGATTCCCCATATCTGATTCCCCGCCTCTGTTTCCCCGCCTCTGATTCCCCTCCTCTGATTCCCCAACTCTAATTCCCCGCCTCTTTCCCCAGCTCTGATTCCCCGTGTTTGATTCCCTGCCTCTGATTCCCTGCCCTGATTCCCCATCTCTGTTTCACCGCCTTTGATTCGCCACCTCTGATTCCCCATATCTGATTCCCCGCCTCTGTTTCCCCGCCTCTGATTCCCAGCCTCTGATTCCCAACCTCTGATTCCACACCTCTGATTCCCCATATCTGATTCCCCGCCTCTGTTTCCCCGCCTCTGATTCCCTGCCCCTGTTTCCCCATATCTCATTCCCTGCCTCTGATTCCCCAACTCTGATTCCCCGCCTCTGATTCCCCATCTCTGATTCACCGCCTTTGATTCGCCACCTCTGATTCCACATATCTGATTCCCCGCCTCTGATTCCCCAACTCTGATTCCCCGCCTCTGATTCTCCATATCTCATTCCCCGCCTCTGAATCCCCATCTCTGATTCCCGGACTCTGATTCCCCACCTCTGATTCCCGGCCTCTTATTCCCAGAATCTGATTCCCGGCCTCTGATTCCCGGCCTCTGATTCCCCGCTTCTGATTCTGATTCCCTGCCTCTGATTCCCCATCTCTGATTCTGCACATCTGATTCCCTGCCTCTGATTCCCCACCTCTGATTCCCCATATCGGATTTCCCGCCTCCGTTTCCCCATATCTAATTCCCAACCTCTGATGCACCAACTCTGATTCCCTGCCTCTGATTCCCCGCGTTCTATTCCCTGCCTCTGATTCCCCGCCTGTGATTCCCCATCTCTGATTCACCACCTCTGATTCCCCACCTCTGATTCCCCAGCTCTGATTCCCCGCCTCTGATTCCCCGCATATGATTCCATGCATCTGATTCCCAGCCTCTGATTCCCAGCCTCTGATTCCCAACCTCTGATTCCCCACCTCTGATTCCCTATATCTGATTCCCTTCCTCTGTTTCCCCGCCTCTGATTCCCCGCGTCTGATTACCGGCCTCTGATTCCCCGCCTCTGATTCCCCATCTCTGATTCACAACCTCTGATTCCCCACCTCTGATACCCCATATCTGATTCCCCGCCTCTGTTTCACCGCCTCTGATTCCCCACCTCTGATTCCCAATATCTGATTCCCCGCCTCTGATTCCCCACCTCTGATTCCCCGCCTCTGATTCGCCAGCTATGATTCCCCGCCTCTTATTCCCCGCGTCTGATTCCCTGCCTCTGATTCCCCGCCTCTGATTCCACATCTCTGATTCACCACCTCTGATTCCCCGCGTCTGATTCCCTGCCTCTGATTCCCGGACTCTGATTCCCCACCTCTGATTCCCGGCCTCTTATTCCCGGCATCTGATTCCGGACTCTGATTCCCGGCCTCTGATTCCCTGCTTATGATTCTGATTCCCTGCCTCTGATTCCCCATCTCTGATACCGCACATCTAATTCCCTGCCTCTGATTCCCCACCTCTGATTCCCCATATCTGATTCCCCTCCTCTGTTTCCCCGCCTCTTATTCACCGCCTCTGTTTCCCCATATCTAAGTCCCCGCCTCTGATTCCCCAACTTTGATTCCCCACCTCTGATTCCCCAGCTCTGATTCCCCGCCTCTGATTCCCCGCATATGATTCCATGCATCTGATTCCCAGCCTCTGATTCCCAGCCTCTGATTCCCAACCTCTGATTCCCCACCTCTGATTCCCTATATCTGATTCCCCGCCTCTGTTTCCCCGCCTATGATTCCCCGCCTCTGTTTCCCCATATCTGATTCCCCGCCTCTGAATTCCCAACTCTGATTCCCTGCCTCTAATTTCCCATGTCTGATTCCCCGCCTCTGATTCCCCGCGTCTGATTACCGGCCTCTGATTCCCCGCCTCTGATTCCCCATCTCTGATTCACAACCTCTGATTCCCCACCTCTGATTCCCCATATCTGATTCCCCGCCTCTGTTTCCCCGCCTCTGATTCCCCACCTCTGATTCCCAATATCTGATTCCCCGCCTCTGATTCCCCACCTCTGATTCCCCGCCTCTGATTCGCCAGCTATGATTCCACGCCTCTGATTCCCCGCGTCTGATTCCCTGCCTCTGCTTCCCCGCCTCTGATTCCACATCTCTGATTCACCACCTCTGATTCCCCGCGTCTGATTCCCCGCCTCTGATTCCCCATCTCTGATTCCCCATCTCTGATTCCCCAATTCTGATTCCCCGCCTCTGATTCCCCAGCTCTGATTCCTCGCCTCTGATTCCCTTCCTCTGATTCCCAACCTCTGATTCACCACCTCTGATTTCCCATATAGATTCCCTGCATCTGATTCCCCGCCTCTGATTCCCCAACTCTGATTCCCCGCCTCTGATTCCCCAGCTCTGATTCCCCGCCTCTGATTCCCCGTGTTTGATTCCCTGCCTCTGATTCCCGGCCTCTGATTCCCCATCTCTGATTCACCGCCTTTGATTCGCCACCTCTGATTCCCCAAATCTGATTCCCCGCCTCTGTTTCCCCGCCTCTGATTCCCCGCCTCTGATTCCCCGCGTCTGATTACCGGCCTCTGATTCCCCGCCTCTGATTCCCCATCTCTGATTCACAACCTCTGATTCCCCACCTCTGATTCCCCATATCTGATTCCCCACCTCTGATTCCCGGACTCTTATTCCCGGCATCTGATTCCGGCCTCTGATTCCCGGCCTCTGATTCCCTGCTTCTGATTCTGATTCCCTGCCTCTGATTCCCCATCTCTGATTCCCCGCCTCTGATTCCCCATCTCTGATTCACCGCCTTTGATTCGCCACCTCTGATTCCACATATCTGATTCCCCGCCTCTGATTCCCCAACTCTGATTCCCCGCCTCTGATTCTCCATATCTCATTCCCCGCCTCTGAATCCCCATCTCTGATTCCCGGACTCTGATTCCCCACCTCTGATTCCCGGCCTCTTATTCCCAGCATCTGATTCCCGGCCTCTGATTCCCGGCCTCTGATTCCCCGCTTCTGATTCTGATTCCCTGCCTCTGATTCCCCATCTCTGATTCTGCACATCTGATTCCCTGCCTCTGATTCCCCACCTCTGATTCCCCATATCGGATTTCCCGCCTCCGTTTCCCCATATCTAATTCCAAACCTCTGATGCACCAACTCTGATTCCCTGCCTCTGATTCCCCGCGTTCTATTCCCTGCCTCTGATTCCCCGCCTGTGATTCCCCATCTCTGATTCACCACCTCTGATTCCCCACCTCTGATTCCCCATATCTAATTCCCCGCCTCTGTTTGCCCGCCTCTGATTCCCCGCCTCTGTTTCCCCATATCTGATTCCCCGCCTCTGAATCCCCAACTCTGATTCCCTGCCTCTGATTCCCCAGCTCTGATTCCCCGCCTTTGATTCCCCCCGTCTGATTCCCAGCCTCTGAATCCCCGTGTCTGATTTCCTGCCTCTGATTCCCCGCCTCTGATTCCCCATCTCTGATTCACAGCCTCCGATTCCCCACCTCTGATTCCCCATCTCTGATTCCGCACATCTGATTCCCTGCCTCTGATTCCCCGACTCTGATCCCCACCTCTGATTCCCCAGCTCTGATTCCCCGCCTCTGATTCCCCAACTCTGATTCCCCGCCTCTGATTCCCCAGCTCTGATTCCCCGCCTCTGATTCCCCGTGTTTGATTCCCTGCCTCTGATTCCCCGCCTCTGATTCCCCATCTCTCATTCAACGCCTTTGATTCGCCACCTCTGCTTCCCCATATCTGATTCCTCGCCTCTGTTTCCCCGCCTCTGATTCCCCGCCTCTGATTCCCCATATCTCATTCCCCGCCTCTGATTCCCCATCTCTGATTCCCGGACTCTGAATCCCCACCTCTGATTCCCGGCCTCTTATTCCCGGCATCTGATTCCGGCCTCTGATTCCCGGCCTCTGATTCCATGCTTCTGATTCCCCATCTCTGATTCCGCAAATCTAATTCCCTGCCTCTGATTCCCCACCTCTGATTACCCATATCTGATTCCCCGCCTCTGTTTCCCCACCTCTGATTCCCCGCCTCTGTTTCCCCATATCTAAGTCCCCGCCTCTGATTCCCCAACTTTGATTCCCCACCTCTGATTCCCCAGCTCTGATTCCCCGCCTCTGATTCCCCGCATCTGATTCCATGCATCTGATTCCCAGCCTCTGATTCCCAGCCTCTGATTCCCAACCTCTGATTCCCCACCTCTGATCCCCATATCTGATTACCCGCCTCTGTTTCCCCGCCTCTGATTCCCCGCCTCTGTTTCCCCATATCTGATCCCCGCCTCTATTTGCCCGCCTCTGATTCCCCGCCTCTGTTTCCCCATATCTGATTCCCCGCCTTTGAATCCCCAACTCTGATTCCCTGCCTCTAATTTCCCAGCTCTGATTCCCCGCCTCTGATTCCCCGCGTCTGATTACCGGCCTCTGATTCCCCGCCTCTGATTCCCCATCTCTGATTCACAACCTCTGATTCCCCACCTCTGATACCCCATATCTGATTCCCCGCCTCTGTTTCACCGCCTCTGATTCCCCACCTCTGATTCCCAATATCTGATTCCCCGCCTCTGATTCTCCACCTCTGATTCCCCGCCTCCGATTCGCCAGCTATGATTCCCCGCCTCTTATTCCCCGCGTCTGATTCCCTGCCTCTGATTCCCCGCCTCTGATTCCACATCTCTGATTCACCACCTCTGATTCCCCGCGTCTGATTCCCTGCCTCTGATTCCCCATCTCTGATTCCCCATCTCTGATTCCCCAATTCTGATTCCCCTCCTCTGATTCCCCGTGTTTGATTCCCTGCCTCTGATTCCCGGCCTCTGATTCCCCATCTCTGATTCCCCGCCTTTGATTCCCCCCGTCTGATTCCCAGCCTCTGAATCCCCGTGTCTGATTTCCTGCCTCTGATTCCCCGCCTCTGATTCCCCATCTCTGATTCACAGCCTCTGATTCCCCACCTCTGATTCCCCATCTCTGATTCCGCACATCTGATTCCCTGCCTCTGATTCCCCGACTCTGATCCCCACCTCTGATTCCCCAGCTCTTATTCCCCGCCTCTGATTCCCCAACTCTGATTCCCCGCCTCTGATTCCCCAGCTCTGATTCCCCGCCTCTGATTCCCCGTGTTTGATTCCCTGCCTCTGATTCCCCGCCTCTGATTCCCCATATCTGATTCCTCGCCTCTGTTTCCCCGCCTCTGATTCCCCGCCTCTGATTCCCCATATCTCATTCCCCGCCTCTGATTCCCCATCTCTGATTCCCGGACTCTGATTCCACACCTCTGATTCCCGGCCTCTTATTCCCGGCATCTGATTCCGGCCTCTGATTCCCGGCCTCTGATTCCATGCTTCTGATTCCCCATCTCTGATTCCGCAAATCTAATTCCCTGCCTCTGATTCCCCACCTCTGATTCCCCATATCTGATTCCCCGCCTCTGTTTCCCCACCTCTGATTCCCCGCCTCTTATTCCCCATATCTCATTCCCCGCCTCTGATTCCCCACCTCTGATATCCGGCCTCTTATTCCCGGCATCTGATTCCGGCCTCTGATTCCCGGCATCTGATTCCCTGCTTCTGATTCTGATTCCCTGCCTTTGATTCCCCATCTCTGATTCCGCACATCTGATTCCCTGCCTCTGATTCCCCATCTCTGATTCCCCATATCTGATTCCCCGCCTCTGTTTCCCCGCCTCTGATTCCCCGCCTCTGATTCCCCGCGTCTGATTACCGGCCTCTGATTCCCCGCCTCTGATTCCCCATCTCTGATTCACAACCTCTGATTCCCCACCTCTGATTCCCCATATCTGATTCCCCACCTCTGATTCCCGGCCTCTTATTCCCGGCATCTGATTCCGGCCTCTGATTCCCGGCCTCTGATTCCCTGCTTCTGATTCTGATTCCCTGCCTCTGATTCCCCATCTCTGATTCTGCACATCTGATTCCCTGCCTCTGATTACCCCCCTCTGTTTCCCCGCCTCTGATTCCCCGCCTCTGTTTCCCAATATCTCTGATTCCCCAACTCTGATTCCCCACCTCTGATTCCCCAGCTCTGATTCCCCGCCTCTGATTCCCCGCATCTGATTCCCTGCATCTGATTCCAAGCCTCTGATTCCCTGCCTCTGATTCCCAACCTCTGATTCCCCACCTCTGATTCCCCATATCTGATTCCCCGCCTCTGTTTCCCCGCCTCTGATTCCCCACCTCTGTTTCCCCATATCTGATTCCCGGCCTCTGATTCCCCGCCTCTGTTTCCCCGCCTCTGATTCCCCTCCTCTGATTCCCCAACTCTAATTCCCCGCCTCTGATTCCCCAGCTCTGATTCCCCGTGTTTGATTCCCTGCCTCTGATTCCCTGCCCTGATTCCCCATCTCTGTTTCACTGCCTTTGATTCGCCACCTCTGATTCCCCATATCTGATTCCCCGCCTCTGTTTCCCCGCCTCTGATTCCCTGCCTCTGATTCCCAACCTCTGATTCCACACCTCTGATCCCCATATCTGATTCCCTGCCTCTGTTTCCCCGCCTCTGATTCCCCAGCTCTGATTCCCCGCCTCTGATTCGCCGCATCTGATTCCCTGCATCTGATTCCAAGCCTCTGATTCCCTGCCTCTGATTCCCAACCTCTGATTCCCCACCTCTGATTCCCCATATCTGATTCCCCGCCTCTGTTTCCCCGCCTCTGATTCCCCACCTCTGTTTCCCCATATCTGATTCCCGGCCTCTGATTCCCCGCCTCTGATTCCCCGCCTCTGATTCCCTGCCTCTGATTCCCCATCTCCGATTCCGCACATCTGATTCCCCGCATCTGATTCCCTGCATCTGATTCCAAGCCTCTGATTCCCTGCCTCTGATTCCCAACCTCTGATTCCCCACCTCTGATTCCCCATATCTGATTCCCCGCCTCTGTTTCCCCGCCTCTGATTCCCCACCTCTGTTTCCCCATATCTGATTCCCGGCCTCTGATTCCCCGCCTCTGATTCCCCGCCTCTGATTCCCTGCCTCTGATTCCCCATCTCCGATTCCGCACATCTGATTCCCTGCCTCTGATTCCCCGCCTCTGATTCCCCACCTCTGATTCCCTGCCTCTGATTCCCAACCTCTGATTCCCCACCTCTGATTCCCCATATCTGATTCCCCGCCTCTGTTTCCCCGCCTCTGATTCCCCTCCTCTGATTCCCCAACTCTAATTCCCCGCCTCTTTCCCCAGCTCTGATTCCCCGTGTTTGATTCCCTGCCTCTGATTCCCTGCCCGGATTCCCCATCTCTGTTTCACCGCCTTTGATTCGCCACCTCTGATTCCCCATATCTGATTCCCCGCCTCTGTTTCCCCGCCTCTGATTCCCTGCCTCTGATTCCCAACCTCTGATTCCACACCTCTGATTCCCCATATCTGATTCCCCGCCTCTGTTTCCCCGCCTCTGATTCCCTGCCCCTGTTTCCCCATATCTGATTCCCTGCCTCTGATTCCCCAACTCTGATTCCCCGCCTCTGATTCCCCATCTCTGATTCACCGCCTTTGATTCGCCACCTCTGATTCCACATATCTGATTCCCCGCCTCTGATTCCCCAACTCTGATTCCCCGCCTCTGATTCTCCATATCTCATTCCCCGCCTCTGAATCCCCATCTCTGATTCCCGGACTCTGATTCCCCACCTCTGATTCCCGGCCTCTTATTCCCAGCATCTGATTCCCGGCCTCTGATTCCCGGCCTCTGATTCCCCGCTTCTGATTCTGATTCCCTGCCTCTGATTCCCCATCTCTGATTCTGCACATCTGATTCCCTGCCTCTGATTCCCCACCTCTGATTCCCCATATCGGATTTCCCGCCTCCGTTTCCCCATATCTAATTCCCAACCTCTGATGCACCAACTCTGATTCCCTGCCTCTGATTCCCCGCGTTCTATTCCCTGCCTCTGATTCCCCGCCTGTGATTCCCCATCTCTGATTCACCACCTCTGATTCCCCACCTCTGATTCCCCATATCTAATTCCCCGCCTCTGTTTGCCCGCCTCTGATTCCCCGCCTCTGTTTCCCCATATCGGATTCCCCGCCTCTGAATCCCCAACTCTGATTCCCTGCATCTGATTCCCCAGCTCTGATTCCCCGCCTTTGATTCCCCCCGTCTGATTCCCAGCCTCTGAATCCCCGTGTCTGATTTCCTGCCTCTGATTCCCCGCCTCTGATTCCCCATCTCTGATTCACAGCCTCTGATTCCCCACCTCTGATTCCCCATCTCTGATTCCGCACATCTGATTCCCTGCCTCTGATTCCCCGACTCTGATCCCCACCTCTGATTCCCCAGCTCTGATTCCCCACCTCTGATTCCCCAACTCTGATTCCCCGCCTCTGATTCCCCAGCTCTGATTCCCCGCCTCTGATTCCCCGTGTTTGATTCCCTGCCTCTGATTCCCCGCCTCTGATTCCCCATCTCTCATTCAACGCCTTTGATTCGCCACCTCTGATTCCCCATATCTGATTCCTCGCCTCTGTTTCCCCGCCTCTGATTCCCCGCCTCTGATTCCCCATATCTCATTCCCCGCCTCTGATTCCCCATCTCTGATTCCCGGACTCTGAATCCCCACCTCTGATTCCCGGCCTCTTATTCCCGGCATCTGATTCCGGCCTCTGATTCCCGGCCTCTGATTCCATGCTTCTGATTCCCCATCTCTGATTCCGCAAATCTAATTCCCTGCCTCTGATTCCCCACCTCTGATTACCCATATCTGATTCCCCGCCTCTGTTTCCCCACCTCTGATTCCCCGCCTCTGTTTCCCCATATCTAAGTCCCCGCCTCTGATTCCCCAACTTTGATTCCCCACCTCTGATTCCCCAGCTCTGATTCCCCGCCTCTGATTCCCCGCATCTGATTCCATGCATCTGATTCCCAGCCTCTGATTCCCAGCCTCTGATTCCCAACCTCTGATTCCCCACCTCTGATCCCCATATCTGATTCCCCGCCTCTGTTTCCCCGCCTCTGATTCCCCGCCTCTGTTTCCCCATATCTGATCCCCGCCTCTATTTGCCCGCCTCTGATTCCCCGCCTCTGTTTCCCCATATCTGATTCCCCGCCTTTGAATCCCCAACTCTGATTCCCTGCCTCTAATTTCCCAGCTCTGATTCCCCGCCTCTGATTCCCCGCGTCTGATTACCGGCCTCTGATTCCCCGCCTCTGATTCCCCATCTCTGATTCACAACCTCTGATTCCCCACCTCTGATACCCCATATCTGATTCCCCGCCTCTGTTTCACCGCCTCTGATTCCCCACCTCTGATTCCCAATATCTGATTCCCCGCCTCTGATTCTCCACCTCTGATTCCCCGCCTCCGATTCGCCAGCTATGATTCCCCGC
Organism: Narcine bancroftii; assembly: GCF_036971445.1. Classification (NCBI taxonomy): domain Eukaryota; kingdom Metazoa; phylum Chordata; class Chondrichthyes; order Torpediniformes; family Narcinidae; genus Narcine; species Narcine bancroftii. The sequence goes on from NC_091475.1 coordinate 112,197,840, forward strand.
CTATTATTCCCCGCGTCTGATTCCCTGCCTCTGATTCCCCGCCTCTGATTCCACATCTCTGATTCACCACCTCTGATTCCCCGCGTCTGATTCCCTGCCTCTGATTCCCCATCTCTGATTCCCCATCTCTGATTCCCAATTCTGATTCCCCTCCTCTGATTCCCCGTGTTTGATTCCCTGCCTCTGATTCCCGGCCTCTGATTCCCCATCTCTGATTCCCCGCCTTTGATTCCCCCCGTCTGATTCCCAGCCTCTGAATCCCCGTGTCTGATTTCCTGCCTCTGATTCCCCGCCTCTGATTCCCCATCTCTGATTCACAGCCTCTGATTCCCCACCTCTGATTCCCCATCTCTGATTCCGCACATCTGATTCCCTGCCTCTGATTCCCCGACTCTGATCCCCACCTCTGATTCCCCAGCTCTGATTCCCCGCCTCTGATTCCCCAACTCTGATTCCCCGCCTCTGATTCCCCAGCTCTGATTCCCCGCCTCTGATTCCCCGTGTTTGATTCCCTGCCTCTGATTCCCCGCCTCTGATTCCCCATATCTGATTCCTCGCCTCTGTTTCCCCGCCTCTGATTCCCCGCCTCTGATTCCCCATATCTCATTCCCCGCCTCTGATTCCCCATCTCTGATTCCCGGACTCTGATTCCACACCTCTGATTCCCGGCCTCTTATTCCCGGCATCTGATTCCGGCCTCTGATTCCCGGCCTCTGATTCCATGCTTCTGATTCCCCATCTCTGATTCCGCAAATCTAATTCCCTGCCTCTGATTCCCCATCTCTGATTCCCCATATCTGATTCCCCGCCTCTGTTTCCCCACCTCTGATTCCCCGCCTCTCATTCCCCATATCTCATTCCCCGCCTCTGAATCCCCATCTCTGATTCCCGGACTCTGATTCCCCACCTCTGATATCCGGCCTCTTATTCCCGGCATCTGATTCCGGCCTCTGATTCCCGGCATCTGATTCCCTGCTTCTGATTCTGATTCCCTGCCTTTGATTCCCCATCTCTGATTCCGCACATCTGATTCCCTGCCTCTGATTCCCCATCTCTGATTCCCCATATCTGATTCCCCGCCTCTGTTTCCCCGCCTCTGATTCCCCGCCTCTGTTTCCCAATATCTAAGTCCCCGCCTCTGTTTCCCCGCCTCTGATTCCCCGCCTCTGATTCCCCGCGTCTGATTACCGGCCTCTGATTCCCCGCCTCTGATTCCCCATCTCTGATTCACAACCTCTGATTCCCCACCTCTGATTCCCCATATCTGATTCCCCACCTCTGATTCCCGGCCTCTTATTCCCGGCATCTGATTCCGGCCTCTGATTCCCGGCCTCTGATTCCCTGCTTCTGATTCTGATTCCCTGCCTCTGATTCCCCATCTCTGATTCTGCACATCTGATTCCCTGCCTCTGATTACCCCCCTCTGTTTCCCCGCCTCTGATTCCCCGCCTCTGTTTCCCAATATCTCTGATTCCCCAACTCTGATTCCCCACCTCTGATTCCCCAGCTCTGATTCCCCGCCTCTGATTCCCCGCATCTGATTCCCTGCATCTGATTCCAAGCCTCTGATTCCCTGCCTCTGATTCCCAACCTCTGATTCCCCACCTCTGATTCCCCATACCTGATTCCCCGCCTCTGTTTCCCCGCCTCTGATTCCCCACCTCTGTTTCCCCATATCTGATTCCCGGCCTCTGATTCCCCGCCTCTGTTTCCCCGCCTCTGATTCCCCTCCTCTGATTCCCCAACTCTAATTCCCCGCCTCTGATTCCCCAGCTCTGATTCCCCGTGTTTGATTCCCTGCCTCTGATTCCCTGCCCTGAATCCCCATCTCTGTTTCACCGCCTTTGATTCGCCACCTCTGATTCCCCATATCTGATTCCCCGCCTCTGTTGCCCCGCCTCTGATTCCCTGCCTCTGATTCCCAACCTCTGATTCCACACCTCTGATTCCCCATATCTGATTCCCCGCCTCTGTTTCCCCGCCTCTGATTCCCCAGCTCTGATTCCCCGCCTCTGATTCGCCGCATCTGATTCCCTGCATCTGATTCCAAGCCTCTGATTCCCTGCCTCTGATTCCCAACCTCTGATTCCCCACCTCTGATTCCCCATATCTGATTCACCGCCTCTGTTTCCCCGCCTCTGATTCCCCACCTCTGTTTCCCCATATCTGATTCCCGGCCTCTGATTCCCCGCCTCTGATTCCCCGCCTCTGATTCCCTGCCTCTGATTCCCCATCTCCGATTCCGCACATCTGATTCCCCGCATCTGATTCCCTGCATCTGATTCCAAGCCTCTGATTCCCTGCCTCTGATTCCCAACCTCTGATTCCCCAGCTCTGATTCCCCGCCTCTGATTCCCCGCATCTGATTCCCTGCATCTGATTCCAAGCCTCTGATTCCCTGCCTCTGATTCCCAACCTCTGATTCCCCACCTCTGATTCCCCATATCTGATTCCCCGCCTCTGTTTCCCCGCCTCTGATTCCCCACCTCTGTTTCCCCATATCTGATTCCCGGCCTCTGATTCCCCGCCTCTGTTTCCCCGCCTCTGATTCCCCTCCTCTGATTCCCCAACTCTAATTCCCCGCCTCTGATTCCCCAGCTCTGATTCCCCGTGTTTGATTCCCTGCCTCTGATTCCCTGCCCTGATTCCCCATCTCTGTTTCACTGCCTTTGATTCGCCACCTCTGATTCCCCATATCTGATTCCCCGCCTCTGTTTCCCCGCCTCTGATTCCCTGCCTCTGATTCCCAACCTCTGATTCCACACCTCTGATCCCCATATCTGATTCCCTGCCTCTGTTTCCCCGCCTCTGATTCCCCAGCTCTGATTCCCCGCCTCTGATTCGCCGCATCTGATTCCCTGCATCTGATTCCAAGCCTCTGATTCCCTGCCTCTGATTCCCAACCTCTGATTCCCCACCTCTGATTCCCCATATCTGATTCCCCGCCTCTGTTTCCCCGCCTCTGATTCCCCACCTCTGTTTCCCCATATCTGATTCCCGGCCTCTGATTCCCCGCCTCTGATTCCCCGCCTCTGATTCCCTGCCTCTGATTCCCCATCTCCGATTCCGCACATCTGATTCCCCGCATCTGATTCCCTGCATCTGATTCCAAGCCTCTGATTCCCTGCCTCTGATTCCCAACCTCTGATTCCCCACCTCTGATTCCCCATATCTGATTCCCCGCCTCTGTTTCCCCGCCTCTGATTCCCCACCTCTGTTTCCCCATATCTGATTCCCGGCCTCTGATTCCCCGCCTCTGATTCCCCGCCTCTGATTCCCTGCCTCTGATTCCCCATCTCCGATTCCGCACATCTGATTCCCTGCCTCTGATTCCCCGCCTCTGATTCCCCACCTCTGATTCCCTGCCTCTGATTCCCAACCTCTGATTCCCCACCTCTGATTCCCCATATCTGATTCCCCGCCTCTGTTTCCCTGCCTCTGATTCCCCTCCTCTGATTCCCCAACTCTAATTCCCCGCCTCTTTCCCCAGCTCTGATTCCCCGTGTTTGATTCCCTGCCTCTGATTCCCTGCCCTGATTCCCCATCTCTGTTTCACCGCCTTTGATTCGCCACCTCTGATTCCCCATATCTGATTCCCCGCCTCTGTTTCCCCGCCTCTGATTCCCTGCCTCTGATTCCCAACCTCTGATTCCACACCTCTGATTCCCCATATCTGATTCCCCGCCTCTGTTTCCCCGCCTCTGATTCCCTGCCCCTGTTTCCCCATATCTGATTCCCTGCCTCTGATTCCCCAACTCTGATTCCCCGCCTCTGATTCCCCATCTCTGATTCACCGCCTTTGATTCGCCACCTCTGATTCCACATATCTGATTCCCCGCCTCTGATTCCCCAACTCTGATTCCCCGCCTCTGATTCTCCATATCTCATTCCCCGCCTCTGAATCCCCATCTCTGATTCCCGGACTCTGATTCCCCACCTCTGATTCCCGGCCTCTTATTCCCAGCATCTGATTCCCGGCCTCTGATTCCCGGCCTCTGATTCCCCGCTTCTGATTCTGATTCCCTGCCTCTGATTCCCCATCTCTGATTCTGCACATCTGATTCCCTGCCTCTGATTCCCCACCTCTGATTCCCCATATCGGATTTCCCGCCTCCGTTTCCCCATATCTAATTCCCAACCTCTGATGCACCAACTCTGATTCCCTGCCTCTGATTCCCCGCGTTCTATTCCCTGCCTCTGATTCCCCGCCTGTGATTCCCCATCTCTGATTCACCACCTCTGATTCCCCACCTCTGATTCCCCATATCTAATTCCCCGCCTCTGTTTGCCCGCCTCTGATTCCCCGCCTCTGTTTCCCCATATCGGATTCCCCGCCTCTGAATCCCCAACTCTGATTCCCTGCCTCTGATTCCCCAGCTCTGATTCCCCGCCTTTGATTCCCCCCGTCTGATTCCCAGCCTCTGAATCCCCGTGTCTGATTTCCTGCCTCTGATTCCCCGCCTCTGATTCCCCATCTCTGATTCACAGCCTCTGATTCCCCACCTCTGATTCCCCATCTCTGATTCCGCACATCTGATTCCCTGCCTCTGATTCCCCGACTCTGATCCCCACCTCTGATTCCCCAGCTCTGATTCCCCACCTCTGATTCCCCAACTCTGATTCCCCGCCTCTGATTCCCCGTGTTTGATTCCCTGCCTCTGATTCCCCGCCTCTGATTCCCCATCTCTCATTCAACGCCTTTGATTCGCCACCTCTGATTCCCCATATCTGATTCCTCGCCTCTGTTTCCCCGCCTCTGATTCCCCGCCTCTGATTCCCCATATCTCATTCCCCGCCTCTGATTCCCCATCTCTGATTCCCGGACTCTGAATCCCCACCTCTGATTCCCGGCCTCTTATTCCCGGCATCTGATTCCGGCCTCTGATTCCCGGCCTCTGATTCCATGCTTCTGATTCCCCATCTCTGATTCCGCAAATCTAATTCCCTGCCTCTGATTCCCCACCTCTGATTACCCATATCTGATTCCCCGCCTCTGTTTCCCCACCTCTGATTCCCCGCCTCTGTTTCCCCATATCTAAGTCCCCGCCTCTGATTCCCCAACTTTGATTCCCCACCTCTGATTCCCCAGCTCTGATTCCCCGCCTCTGATTCCCCGCATCTGATTCCATGCATCTGATTCCCAGCCTCTGATTCCCAGCCTCTGATTCCCAACCTCTGATTCCCCACCTCTGATCCCCATATCTGATTCCCCGCCTCTGTTTCCCCGCCTCTGATTCCCCGCCTCTGTTTCCCCATATCTGATCCCCGCCTCTATTTGCCCGCCTCTGATTCCCCGCCTCTGTTTCCCCATATCTGATTCCCCGCCTTTGAATCCCCAACTCTGATTCCCTGCCTCTAATTTCCCAGCTCTGATTCCCCGCCTCTGATTCCCCGCGTCTGATTACCGGCCTCTGATTCCCCGCCTCTGATTCCCCATCTCTGATTCACAACCTCTGATTCCCCACCTCTGATACCCCATATCTGATTCCCCGCCTCTGTTTCACCGCCTCTGATTCCCCACCTCTGATTCCCAATATCTGATTCCCCGCCTCTGATTCTCCACCTCTGATTCCCCGCCTCCGATTCGCCAGCTATGATTCCCCGCCTATTATTCCCCGCGTCTGATTCCCTGCCTCTGATTCCCCGCCTCTGATTCCACATCTCTGATTCACCACCTCTGATTCCCCGCGTCTGATTCCCTGCCTCTGATTCCCCATCTCTGATTCCCCATCTCTGATTCCCAATTCTGATTCCCCTCCTCTGATTCCCCGTGTTTGATTCCCTGCCTCTGATTCCCGGCCTCTGATTCCCCATCTCTGATTCCCCGCCTTTGATTCCCCCCGTCTGATTCCCAGCCTCTGAATCCCCGTGTCTGATTTCCTGCCTCTGATTCCCCGCCTCTGATTCCCCATCTCTGATTCACAGCCTCTGATTCCCCACCTCTGATTCCCCATCTCTGATTCCGCACATCTGATTCCCTGCCTCTGAGTCCCCGACTCTGATCCCCACCTCTGATTCCCCAGCTCTGATTCCCCGCCTCTGATTCCCCAACTCTGATTCCCCGCCTCTGATTCCCCAGCTCTGATTCCCCGCCTCTGATTCCCCGTGTTTGATTCCCTGCCTCTGATTCCCCGCCTCTGATTCCCCATATCTGATTCCTCGCCTCTGTTTCCCCGCCTCTGATTCCCCGCCTCTGATTCCCCATATCTCATTCCCCGCCTCTGATTCCCCATCTCTGATTCCCGGACTCTGATTCCACACCTCTGATTCCCGGCCTCTTATTCCCGGCATCTGATTCCGGCCTCTGATTCCCGGCCTCTGATTCCATGCTTCTGATTCCCCATCTCTGATTCCGCAAATCTAATTCCCTGCCTCTGATTCCCCATCTCTGATTCCCCATATCTGATTCCCCGCCTCTGTTTCCCCACCTCTGATTCCCCGCCTCTCATTCCCCATATCTCATTCCCCGCCTCTGAATCCCCATCTCTGATTCCCGGACTCTGATTCCCCACCTCTGATATCCGGCCTCTTATTCCCGGCATCTGATTCCGGCCTCTGATTCCCGGCATCTGATTCCCTGCTTCTGATTCTGATTCCCTGCCTTTGATTCCCCATCTCTGATTCCGCACATCTGATTCCCTGCCTCTGATTCCCCATCTCTGATTCCCCATATCTGATTCCCCGCCTCTGTTTCCCCGCCTCTGATTCCCCGCCTCTGTTTCCCAATATCTAAGTCCCCGCCTCTGTTTCCCCGCCTCTGATTCCCCGCCTCTGATTCCCCGCGTCTGATTACCGGCCTCTGATTCCCCGCCTCTGATTCCCCATCTCTGATTCACAACCTCTGATTCCCCACCTCTGATTCCCCATATCTGATTCCCCACCTCTGATTCCCGGTCTCTTATTCCCGGCATCTGATTCCGGCCTCTGATTCCCGGCCTCTGATTCCCTGCTTCTGATTCTGATTCCCTGCCTCTGATTCCCCATCTCTGATTCTGCACATCTGATTCCCTGCCTCTGATTACCCCCCTCTGTTTCCCCGCCTCTGATTCCCCGCCTCTGTTTCCCAATATCTCTGATTCCCCAACTCTGATTCCCCACCTCTGATTCCCCAGCTCTGATTCCCCGCCTCTGATTCCCCGCATCTGATTCCCTGCATCTGATTCCAAGCCTCTGATTCCCTGCCTCTGATTCCCAACCTCTGATTCCCCACCTCTGATTCCCCATACCTGATTCCCCGCCTCTGTTTCCCCGCCTCTGATTCCCCACCTCTGTTTCCCCATATCTGATTCCCGGCCTCTGATTCCCCGCCTCTGTTTCCCCGCCTCTGATTCCCCTCCTCTGATTCCCCAACTCTAATTCCCCGCCTCTGATTCCCCAGCTCTGATTCCCCGTGTTTGATTCCCTGCCTCTGATTCCCTGCCCTGAATCCCCATCTCTGTTTCACCGCCTTTGATTCGCCACCTCTGATTCCCCATATCTGATTCCCCGCCTCTGTTGCCCCGCCTCTGATTCCCTGCCTCTGATTCCCAACCTCTGATTCCACACCTCTGATTCCCCATATCTGATTCCCCGCCTCTGTTTCCCCGCCTCTGATTCCCCAGCTCTGATTCCCCGCCTCTGATTCGCCGCATCTGATTCCCTGCATCTGATTCCAAGCCTCTGATTCCCTGCCTCTGATTCCCAACCTCTGATTCCCCACCTCTGATTCCCCATATCTGATTCACCGCCTCTGTTTCCCCGCCTCTGATTCCCCACCTCTGTTTCCCCATATCTGATTCCCGGCCTCTGATTCCCCGCCTCTGATTCCCCGCCTCTGATTCCCTGCCTCTGATTCCCCATCTCCGATTCCGCACATCTGATTCCCCGCATCTGATTCCCTGCATCTGATTCCAAGCCTCTGATTCCCTGCCTCTGATTCCCAACCTCTGATTCCCCACCTCTGATTCCCCATATCTGATTCCCCGCCTCTGTTTCCCCGCCTCTGATTCCCCACCTCTGTTTCCCCATATCTGATTCCCGGCCTCTGATTCCCCGCCTCTGATTCCCCGCCTCTGATTCCCTGCCTCTGATTCCCCATCTCCGATTCCGCACATCTGATTCCCTGCCTCTGATTCCCCGCCTCTGATTCCCCACCTCTGATTCCCTGCCTCTGATTCCCAACCTCTGATTCCCCACCTCTGATTCCCCATATCTGATTCCCCGCCTCTGTTTCCCCGCCTCTGATTCCCCTCCTCTGATTCCCCAACTCTAATTCCCCGCCTCTTTCCCCAGCTCTGATTCCCCGTGTTTGATTCCCTGCCTCTGATTCCCTGCCCTGATTCCCCATCTCTGTTTCACCGCCTTTGATTCGCCACCTCTGATTCCCCATATCTGATTCCCCGCCTCTGTTTCCCCGCCTCTGATTCCCTGCCTCTGATTCCCAACCTCTGATTCCACACCTCTGATTCCCCATATCTGATTCCCCGCCTCTGTTTCCCCGCCTCTGATTCCCTGCCCCTGTTTCCCCATATCTGATTCCCTGCCTCTGATTCCCCAACTCTGATTCCCCGCCTCTGATTCCCCAGCTCTGATTCCCCGCCTCTGATTTCCCGTGTTTGATTCCCTGCCTCTGATTCCCCGCCTCTGATTCCCCATCTCTGATTCACCGCCTTTGATTCGCCACCTCTGATTCCACATATCTGATTCCCCACCTCTGTTTCCCCGCCTCTGATTCCCCGCCTCTGATTCTCCATATCTCATTCCCCGCCTCTGAATCCCCATCTCTGATTCCCGGACTCTGATTCCCCACCTCTGATTCCCGGCCTCTTATTCCCAGCATCTGATTCCAGGCCTCTGATTCCCGGCCTCTGATTCCCCGCTTCTGATTCTGATTCCCTGCCTCTGATTCCCCATCTCTGATTCCGCACATCTGATTCCCTGCCTCTGATTCCCCACCTCTGATTCCCCATATCGGATTTCCCGCCTCTGTTTCCCCATATCTAATTCCCAACCTCTGATGCCCCAACTCTGATTCCCTGCCTCTGATTCCCCGCGTTCTATTCCCTGCCTCTGATTCCCCGCCTGTGATTCCCCATCTCTGATTCACCACCTCTGATTCCCCACCTCTGATTCCCCATATCTAATTCCCCGCCTCTGTTTGCCCGCCTCTGATTCCCCGCCTCTGTTTCCCCATATCTGATTCCCCGCCTCTGAATCCCCAACTCTGATTCCCTGCCTCTGATTCCCCAGCTCTGATTCCCCACCTTTGATTCCCCCCGTCTGATTCCCAGCCTCTGAATCCTTGTGTCTGATTTCCTGCCTCTGATTCCCCGCCTCTGATTCCCCATCTCTGATTCACAGCCTCTGATTCCCCACCTCTGATTCCCCATCTCTGATTCCGCACATCTGATTCCCTGCCTCTGATTCCCCGACTCTGATCCCCACCTCTGATTCCCCAGCTCTGATTCCCCACCTCTGATTCCCCAACTCTGATTCCCCGCCTCTGATTCCCCAGCTCTGATTCCCCGCCTCTGATTCCCCGTGTTTGATTCCCTGCCTCTGATTCCCCGCCTCTGATTCCCCATCTCTGATTCAACGCCTTTGATTCGCCACCTCTGATTCCCCATATCTGATTCCTCGCCTCTGTTTCCCCGCCTCTGATTCCCCGCCTCTGATTCCCCATATCTCATTCCCCGCCTCTGATTCCCCATCTCTGATTCCCGGACTCTGATTCCCCACCTCTGATTCCCGGCCTCTTTTTCCCGGCATCTGATTCCGGCCTCTGATTCCCGGCCTCTGATTCCATGCTTCTGATTCCCCATCTCTGATTCCGCAAATCTAATTCCCTGTCTCTGATTCCCCATCTCTGATTCCCCATATCTGATTCCCCGCCTCTGTTTCCCCACCTCTGATTCCCCGCCTCTGTTTCCCCATATCTAAGTCCCCGCCTCTGATTCCCCAACTTTGATTCCCCACCTCTGATTCCCCAGCTCTGATTCCCCGCCTCTGATTCCCCGCATCTGATTCCATGCATCTGATTCCCAGCCTCTGATTCCCAGCCTCTGATTCCCAACCTCTGATTCCCCACCTCTGATCCACATATCTGATTCCCCGCCTCTGTTTCCCCGCCTCTGATTCCCCGCCTCTGTTTCCCCATATCTGATCCCCGCCTCTATTTGCCCGCCTCTGATTCCCCGCCTCTGTTTCCCCATATCTGATTCTCCGCCTCTGAATCCCCAACTCTGATTCCCTGCCTCTAATTTCCCAGCTCTGATTCCCCGCCTCTGATTCCCCGCGTCTGATTACCGGCCTCTGATTCCCCGCCTCTGATTCCCCATCTCTGATTCACAACCTCTGATTCCCCACATCTGATACCCCATATCTGATTCCACGCCTCTGTTTCACCGCCTCTGATTCCCCACCTCTGATTCCCAATATCTGATTCCCCGCCTCTGATTCCCCACCTCTGATTCCCCGCCTCTGATTCGCCAGCTATGATTCCCCGCCTCTTATTCCCCGCGTCTGATTCCCTGCCTCTGATTCCCCGCCTCTGATTCCACATCTCTGATTCACCACCTCTGATTCCCCGCGTCTGATTCCCTGCCTCTGATTCCCCATCTCTGATTCCCCATCTCTGATTCCCCAATTCTGATTCCCCTCCTCTGATTCCCCGTGTTTGATTCCCTGCCTCTGATTCCCGGCCTCTGATTCCCCATCTCTGATTCACAGCCTTTGATTCGCCACCTCTGATTCGCCATATCTGATTCCCCGCCTCTGTTTCCCCGCCTCTGATTCCCCGCCTCTTATTCCCCATATCTCATTCCCCGCCTCTGTTTCCCCGCCTCTGATTCCCTGCCCCTGTTTCCCCATATCTGATTCCCTGCCTCTGATTCCCCAACTCTGATTCCCCGCCTCTGATTCCCCAGCTCTGATTCCCCGCCTCTGATTTCCCGTGTTTGATTCCCTGCCTCTGATTCCCCGCCTCTGATTCCCCATCTCTGATTCACCGCCTTTGATTCGCCACCTCTGATTCCACATATCTGATTCCCCACCTCTGTTTCCCCGCCTCTGATTCCCCGCCTCTGATTCTCCATATCTCATTCCCCGCCTCTGAATCCCCATCTCTGATTCCCGGACTCTGATTCCCCACCTCTGATTCCCGGCCTCTTATTCCCAGCATCTGATTCCAGGCCTCTGATTCCCGGCCTCTGATTCCCCGCTTCTGATTCTGATTCCCTGCCTCTGATTCCCCATCTCTGATTCCGCACATCTGATTCCCTGCATCTGATTCCCCACCTCTGATTCCCCATATCGGATTTCCCGCCTCTGTTTCCCCATATCTAATTCCCAACCTCTGATGCCCCAACTCTGATTCCCTGCCTCTGATTCCCCGCGTTCTATTCCCTGCCTCTGATTCCCCGCCTGTGATTCCCCATCTCTGATTCACCTCCTCTGATTCCCCACCTCTGATTCCCCATATCTAATTCCCCGCCTCTGTTTGCCCGCCTCTGATTCCCCGCCTCTGTTTCCCCATATCTGATTCCCCGCCTCTGAATCCCCAACTCTGATTCCCTGCCTCTGATTCCCCAGCTCTGATTCCCCGCCTTTGATTCCCCCCGTCTGATTCCCAGCCTCTGAATCCTTGTGTCTGATTTCCTGCCTCTGATTCCCCGCCTCTGATTCCCCATCTCTGATTCACAGCCTCTGATTCCCCACCTCTGATTCCCCATCTCTGATTCCGCACATCTGATTCCCTGCCTCTGATTCCCCGACTCTGATCCCCACCTCTGATTCCCCAGCTCTGATTCCCCGCCTCTGATTCCCCAACTCTGATTCCCCGCCTCTGATTCCCCAGCTCTGATTCCCCGCCTCTGATTCCCCGTGTTTGATTCCCTGCCTCTGATTCCCCGCCTCTGATTCCCCATCTCTGATTCAACGCCTTTGATTCGCCACCTCTGATTCCCCATATCTGATTACTCGCCTCTGTTTCCCCGCCTCTGATTCCCCGCCTCTGATTCCCCATATCTCATTCCCCGCCTCTGATTCCCCATCTCTGATTCCCGGACTCTGATTCCCCACCTCTGATTCCCGGACTCTTATTCCCGGCATCTGATTCCGGCCTCTGATTCCCGGCCTCTGATTCCATGCTTCTGATTCCCCATCTCTGATTCCGCAAATCTAATTCCCTGTCTCTGATTCCCCATCTCTGATTCCCCATATCTGATTCCCCGCCTCTGTTTCCCCACCTCTGATTCCCCGCCTCTGTTTCCCCATATCTAAGTCCCCGCCTCTGATTCCCCAACTTTGATTCCCCACCTCTGATTCCCCAGCTCTGATTCCCCGCCTCTGATTCCCCGCATCTGATTCCATGCATCTGATTCCCAGCCTCTGATTCCCAGCCTCTGATTCCCAACCTCTGATTCCCCACCTCTGATCCCCATATCTGATTCCCCGCCTCTGTTTCCCCGCCTCTGATTCCCCGCCTCTGTTTCCCCATATCTGATCCCCGCCTCTATTTGCCCGCCTCTGATTCCCCGCCTCTGTTTCCCCATATCTGATTCCCCACCTCTGAATCCCCAACTCTGATTCCCTGCCTCTAATTTCCCAGCTCTGATTCCCCGCCTCTGATTCCCCGCGTCTGATTACCGGCCTCTGATTCCCCGCCTCTGATTCCCCATCTCTGATTCACAACCTCTGATTCCCCACCTCTGATACCCCATATCTGATTCCACGCCTCTGTTTCACCGCCTCTGATTCCCCACCTCTGATTCCCAATATCTGATTCCCCGCCTCTGATTCCCCACCTCTGATTCCCCGCCTCTGATTCGCCAGCTATGATTCCCCGCCTCTTATTCCCCGCGTCTGATTCCCTGCCTCTGATTCCCCGCCTCTGATTCCACATCTCTGATTCACCACCTCTGATTCCCCGCGTCTGATTCCCTGCCTCTGATTCCCCATCTCTGATTCCCCATCTCTGATTCCCCATTCTGATTCCCCTCCTCTGATTCCCCGTGTTTGATTCCCTGCCTCTGATTCCCGGCCTCTGATTCCCCATCTCTGATTCACAGCCTTTGATTCGCCACCTCTGATTCGCCATATCTGATTCCCCGCCTCTGTTTCCCCGCCTCTGATTCCCCGCCTCTTATTCCCCATATCTCATTCCCCGCCTCTGAATCCCCATCTCTGATTCCCGGACTCTGATTCCCCACCTCTGATTTCCGGCCTCTTATTCCCGGCATCTGATTCCGGCCTCTGATTCCCGGCATCTGATTCCCTGCTTCTGATTCTGATTCCCTGCCTTTGATTCCCCATCTCTGATTCCGCACATCTGATTCCCTGCCTCTGATTCCCCATCTCTGATTCCCCATATCTGATTCCCCACCTCTGTTTCCCCGCCTCTGATTCCCCGCCTCTGTTTCCCAATATCTAAGTCCCCGCCTCTGATTCCCCAGCTCTGATTCCCCGCCTCTGATTCCCCGCATCTGATTCCCTGCATCTGATTCCAAGCCTCTGATTCCCTGCCTCTGATTCCCAACCTCTGATTCCCCACCTCTGATTCCCCATATCTGATTCCCAGCCTCTGTTTCCCCGCCTCTGATTCACCGCCTCTGTTTCCCCATATCTGATTCCCGGCCTCTGATTCCCCGCCTCTGATTCCCCGCCTCTGATTCCCTGCCTCTGATTCCCCATCTCCGATTCCGCACATCTGATTCCCTGCCTCTGATTCCCTGCATCTGATTCCAAGCCTCTGATTCCCTGCCTCTGATTCCCAACCTCTGATTCCCCACCTCTGATTCCCCATATCTGATTCCCCGCCTCTGTTTCCCCGCCTCTGATTCCCCACCTCTGTTTCCCCATATCTGATTCCCGGCCTCTGATTCCCCGCCTCTGATTCCCCGCCTCTGATTCCCTGCCTCTGATTCCCCATCTCCGATTCCGCACATCTGATTCCCTGCCTCTGATTCCCCGCCTCTGATTCCCCACCTCTGATTCCCTGCCTCTGATTCCCAACCTCTGATTCCCCACCTCTGATTCCCCATATCTGATTCCCCGCCTCTGTTTCCCCGCCTCTGATTCCCCTCCTCTGATTCCCCAACTCTAATTCCCCGCCTCTTTCCCCAGCTCTGATTCCCCGTGTTTGATTCCCTGCCTCTGATTCCCTGCCCTGATTCCCCATCTCTGTTTCACCGCCTTTGATTCGCCACCTCTGATTCCCCATATCTGATTCCCCGCCTCTGTTTCCCCGCCTCTGATTCCCTGCCTCTGATTCCCAACCTCTGATTCCACACCTCTGATTCCCCATATCTGATTCCCCGCCTCTGTTTCCCCGCCTCTGATTCCCTGCCCCTGTTTCCCCATATCTGATTCCCTGCCTCTGATTCCCCAACTCTGATTCCCCGCCTCTGATTCCCCAGCTCTGATTCCCCGCCTCTGATTTCCCGTGTTTGATTCCCTGCCTCTGATTCCCCGCCTCTGATTCCCCATCTCTGATTCACCGCCTTTGATTCGCCACCTCTGATTCCACATATCTGATTCCCCACCTCTGTTTCCCCGCCTCTGATTCCCCGCCTCTGATTCTCCATATCTCATTCCCCGCCTCTGAATCCCCATCTCTGATTCCCGGACTCTGATTCCCCACCTCTGATTCCCGGCCTCTTATTCCCAGCATCTGATTCCAGGCCTCTGATTCCCGGCCTCTGATTCCCCGCTTCTGATTCTGATTCCCTGCCTCTGATTCCCCATCTCTGATTCCGCACATCTGATTCCCTGCCTCTGATTCCCCACCTCTGATTCCCCATATCGGATTTCCCGCCTCTGTTTCCCCATATCTAATTCCCAACCTCTGATGCCCCAACTCTGATTCCCTGCCTCTGATTCCCCGCGTTCTATTCCCTGCCTCTGATTCCCCGCCTGTGATTCCCCATGTCTGATTCACCACCTCTGATTCCCCACCTCTGATTCCCCATATCTAATTCCCCGCCTCTGTTTGCCCGCCTCTGATTCCCCGCCTCTGTTTCCCCATATCTGATTCCCCGCCTCTGAATCCCCAACTCTGATTCCCTGCCTCTGATTCCCCAGCTCTGATTCCCCGCCTTTGATTCCCCCCGTCTGATTCCCAGCCTCTGAATCCTTGTGTCTGATTTCCTGCCTCTGATTCCCCGCCTCTGATTCCCCATCTCTGATTCACAGCCTCTGATTCCCCACCTCTGATTCCCCATCTCTGATTCCGCACATCTGATTCCCTGCCTCTGATTCCCCGACTCTGATCCCCACCTCTGATTCCCCAGCTCTGATTCCCCGCCTCTGATTCCCCAACTCTGATTCCCCGCCTCTGATTCCCCAGCTCTGATTCCCCGCCTCTGATTCCCCGTGTTTGATTCCCTGCCTCTGATTCCCCGCCTCTGATTCCCCATCTCTGATTCAACGCCTTTGATTCGCCACCTCTGATTCCCCATATCTGATTACTCGCCTCTGTTTCCCCGCCTCTGATTCCCCGCCTCTGATTCCCCATATCTCATTCCCCGCCTCTGATTCCCCATCTCTGATTCCCGGACTCTGATTCCCCACCTCTGATTCCCGGCCTCTTATTCCCGGCATCTGATTCCGGCCTCTGATTCCCGGCCTCTGATTCCATGCTTCTGATTCCCCATCTCTGATTCCGCAAATCTAATTCCCTGTCTCTGATTCCCCATCTCTGATTCCCCATATCTGATTCCCCGCCTCTGTTTCCCCACCTCTGATTCCCCGCCTCTGTTTCCCCATATCTAAGTCCCCGCCTCTGATTCCCCAACTTTGATTCCCCACCTCTGATTCCCCAGCTCTGATTCCCCGCCTCTGATTCCCCGCATCTGATTCCATGCATCTGATTCCCAGCCTCTGATTCCCAGCCTCTGATTCCCAACCTCTGATTCCCCACCTCTGATCCCCATATCTGATTCCCCGCCTCTGTTTCCCCGCCTCTGATTCCCCGCCTCTGTTTCCCCATATCTGATCCCCGCCTCTATTTGCCCGCCTCTGATTCCCCGCCTCTGTTTCCCCATATCTGATTCCCCGCCTCTGAATCCCCAACTCTGATTCCCTGCCTCTAATTTCCCAGCTCTGATTCCCCGCCTCTGATTCCCCGCGTCTGATTACCGGCCTCTGATTCCCCGCCTCTGATTCCCCATCTCTGATTCACAACCTCTGATTCCCCACCTCTGATACCCCATATCTGATTCCACGCCTCTGTTTCACCGCCTCTGATTCCCCACCTCTGATTCCCAATATCTGATTCCCCGCCTCTGATTCCCCACCTCTGATTCCCCGCCTCTGATTCGCCAGCTATGATTCCCCGCCTCTTATTCCCCGCGTCTGATTCCCTGCCTCTGATTCCCCGCCTCTGATTCCACATCTCTGATTCACCACCTCTGATTCCCCGCGTCTGATTCCCTGCCTCTGATTCCCCATCTCTGATTCCCCATCTCTGATTCCCCAATTCTGATTCCCCTCCTCTGATTCCCCGTGTTTGATTCCCTGCCTCTGATTCCCGGCCTCTGATTCCCCATCTCTGATTCACAGCCTTTGATTCGCCACCTCTGATTCGCCATATCTGATTCCCCGCCTCTGTTTCCCCGCCTCTGATTCCCCGCCTCTTATTCCCCATATCTCATTCCCCGCCTCTGTTTCCCCGCCTCTGATTCCCTGCCCCTGCTTCCCCATATCTGATTCCCTGCCTCTGATTCCCCAACTCTGATTCCCCGCCTCTGATTCCCCAGCTCTGATTCCCCGCCTCTGATTTCCCGTGTTTGATTCCCTGCCTCTGATTCCCCGCCTCTGATTCCCCATCTCTGATTCACCGCCTTTGATTCGCCACCTCTGATTCCACATATCTGATTCCCCACCTCTGTTTCCCCGCCTCTGATTCCCCGCCTCTGATTCTCCATATCTCATTCCCCGCCTCTGAATCCCCATCTCTGATTCCCGGACTCTGATTCCCCACCTCTGATTCCCGGCCTCTTATTCCCAGCATCTGATTCCAGGCCTCTGATTCCCGGCCTCTGATTCCCCGCTTCTGATTCTGATTCCCTGCCTCTGGTTCCCCATCTCTGATTCCGCACATCTGATTCCCTGCCTCTGATTCCCCACCTCTGATTCCCCATATCGGATTTCCCGCCTCTGTTTCCCCATATCTAATTCCCAACCTCTGATGCCCCAACTCTGATTCCCTGCCTCTGATTCCCCGCGTTCTATTCCCTGCCTCTGATTCCCCGCCTGTGATTCCCCATCTCTGATTCACCACCTCTGATTCCCCACCTCTGATTCCCCATATCTAATTCCCCGCCTCTGTTTGCCCGCCTCTGATTCCCCGCCTCTGTTTCCCCATATCTGATTCCCCGCCTCTGAATCCCCAACTCTGATTCCCTGCCTCTGATTCCCCAGCTCTGATTCCCCGCCTTTGATTCCCCCCGTCTGATTCCCAGCCTCTGAATCCTTGTGTCTGATTCCCTGCCTCTGATTCCCCGACTCTGATCCCCACCTCTGATTCCCCAGCTCTGATTCCCCACCTCTGATTCCCCAACTCTGATTCCCCGCCTCTGATTCCCCAGCTCTGATTCCCCGCCTCTGATTCCCCGTGTTTGATTCCCTGCCTCTGATTCCCCGCCTCTGATTCCCCATCTCTCATTCAACGCCTTTGATTCGCCACCTCTGATTCCCCATATCTGATTCCTCGCCTCTGTTTCCCCGCCTCTGATTCCCCGCCTCTGATTCCCCATATCTCATTCCCCGCCTCTGATTCCCCATCTCTGATTCCCGGACTCTGAATCCCCACCTCTGATTCCCGGCCTCTTATTCCCGGCATCTGATTCCGGCCTCTGATTCCCGGCCTCTGATTCCATGCTTCTGATTCCCCATCTCTGATTCCGCAAATCTAATTCCCTGCCTCTGATTCCCCACCTCTGATTACCCATATCTGATTCCCCGCCTCTGTTTCCCCACCTCTGATTCCCCGCCTCTGTTTCCCCATATCTAAGTCCCCGCCTCTGATTCCCCAACTTTGATTCCCCACCTCTGATTCCCCAGCTCTGATTCCCCGCCTCTGATTCCCCGCATCTGATTCCATGCATCTGATTCCCAGCCTCTGATTCCCAGCCTCTGATTCCCAACCTCTGATTCCCCACCCTTGATCCCCATATCTGATTCCCCGCCTCTGTTTCCCCGCCTCTGATTCCCCGCCTCTGTTTCCCCATATCTGATCCCCGCCTCTATTTGCCCGCCTCTGATTCCCCGCCTCTGTTTCCCCATATCTGATTCCCCGCCTTTGAATCCCCAACTCTGATTCCCTGCCTCTAATTTCCCAGCTCTGATTCCCCGCCTCTGATTCCCCGCGTCTGATTAC
Source organism: Narcine bancroftii (assembly GCF_036971445.1). Classification (NCBI taxonomy): domain Eukaryota; kingdom Metazoa; phylum Chordata; class Chondrichthyes; order Torpediniformes; family Narcinidae; genus Narcine; species Narcine bancroftii. Next base: position 112,216,195 of record NC_091475.1, read on the forward strand.
CGGCCTCTGATTCCCCGCCTCTGATTCCCCATCTCTGATTCACAACCTCTGATTCCCCACCTCTGATACCCCATATCTGATACCCCGCCTCTGTTTCACCGCCTCTGATTCCCCACCTCTGATTCCCAATATCTGATTCCCCGCCTCTGATTCTCCACCTCTGATTCCCCGCCTCCGATTCGCCAGCTATGATTCCCCGCCTATTATTCCCCGCGTCTGATTCCCTGCCTCTGATTCCCCGCCTCTGATTCCACATCTCTGATTCACCACCTCTGATTCCCCGCGTCTGATTCCCTGCCTCTGATTCCCCATCTCTGATTCCCCATCTCTGATTCCCAATTCTGATTCCCCTCCTCTGATTCCCCGTGTTTGATTCCCTGCCTCTGATTCCCGGCCTCTGATTCCCCATCTCTGATTCCCCGCCTTTGATTCCCCCCGTCTGATTCCCAGCCTCTGAATCCCCGTGTCTGATTTCCTGCCTCTGATTCCCCGCCTCTGATTCCCCATCTCTGATTCACAGCCTCTGATTCCCCACCTCTGATTCCCCATCTCTGATTCCGCACATCTGATTCCCTGCCTCTGATTCCCCGACTCTGATCCCCACCTCTGATTCCCCAGCTCTGATTCCCCGCCTCTGATTCCCCAACTCTGATTCCCCGCCTCTGATTCCCCAGCTCTGATTCCCCGCCTCTGATTCCCCGTGTTTGATTCCCTGCCTCTGATTCCCCGCCTCTGATTCCCCATATCTGATTCCTCGCCTCTGTTTCCCCGCCTCTGATTCCCCGCCTCTGATTCCCCATATCTCATTCCCCGCCTCTGATTCCCCATCTCTGATTCCCGGACTCTGATTCCACACCTCTGATTCCCGGCCTCTTATTCCCGGCATCTGATTCCGGCCTCTGATTCCCGGCCTCTGATTCCATGCTTCTGATTCCCCATCTCTGATTCCGCAAATCTAATTCCCTGCCTCTGATTCCCCATCTCTGATTCCCCATATCTGATTCCCCGCCTCTGTTTCCCCACCTCTGATTCCCCGCCTCTCATTCCCCATATCTCATTCCCCGCCTCTGAATCCCCATCTCTGATTCCCGGACTCTGATTCCCCACCTCTGATATCCGGCCTCTTATTCCCGGCATCTGATTCCGGCCTCTGATTCCCGGCATCTGATTCCCTGCTTCTGATTCTGATTCCCTGCCTTTGATTCCCCATCTCTGATTCCGCACATCTGATTCCCTGCCTCTGATTCCCCATCTCTGATTCCCCATATCTGATTCCCCGCCTCTGTTTCCCCGCCTCTGATTCCCCGCCTCTGTTTCCCAATATCTAAGTCCCCGCCTCTGTTTCCCCGCCTCTGATTCCCCGCCTCTGATTCCCCGCGTCTGATTACCGGCCTCTGATTCCCCGCCTCTGATTCCCCATCTCTGATTCACAACCTCTGATTCCCCACCTCTGATTCCCCATATCTGATTCCCCACCTCTGATTCCCGGCCTCTTATTCCCGGCATCTGATTCCGGCCTCTGATTCCCGGCCTCTGATTCCCTGCTTCTGATTCTGATTCCCTGCCTCTGATTCCCCATCTCTGATTCTGCACATCTGATTCCCTGCCTCTGATTACCCCCCTCTGTTTCCCCGCCTCTGATTCCCCGCCTCTGTTTCCCAATATCTCTGATTCCCCAACTCTGATTCCCCACCTCTGATTCCCCAGCTCTGATTCCCCGCCTCTGATTCCCCGCATCTGATTCCCTGCATCTGATTCCAAGCCTCTGATTCCCTGCCTCTGATTCCCAACCTCTGATTCCCCACCTCTGATTCCCCATACCTGATTCCCCGCCTCTGTTTCCCCGCCTCTGATTCCCCACCTCTGTTTCCCCATATCTGATTCCCGGCCTCTGATTCCCCGCCTCTGTTTCCCCGCCTCTGATTCCCCTCCTCTGATTCCCCAACTCTAATTCCCCGCCTCTGATTCCCCAGCTCTGATTCCCCGTGTTTGATTCCCTGCCTCTGATTCCCTGCCCTGAATCCCCATCTCTGTTTCACCGCCTTTGATTCGCCACCTCTGATTCCCCATATCTGATTCCCCGCCTCTGTTGCCCCGCCTCTGATTCCCTGCCTCTGATTCCCAACCTCTGATTCCACACCTCTGATTCCCCATATCTGATTCCCCGCCTCTGTTTCCACGCCTCTGATTCCCCAGCTCTGATTCCCCGCCTCTGATTCGCCGCATCTGATTCCCTGCATCTGATTCCAAGCCTCTGATTCCCTGCCTCTGATTCCCAACCTCTGATTCCCCACCTCTGATTCCCCATATCTGATTCACCGCCTCTGTTTCCCCGCCTCTGATTCCCCACCTCTGTTTCCCCATATCTGATTCCCGGCCTCTGATTCCCCGCCTCTGATTCCCCGCCTCTGATTCCCTGCCTCTGATTCCCCATCTCCGATTCCGCACATCTGATTCCCCGCATCTGATTCCCTGCATCTGATTCCAAGCCTCTGATTCCCTGCCTCTGATTCCCAACCTCTGATTCCCCAGCTCTGATTCCCCGCCTCTGATTCCCCGCATCTGATTCCCTGCATCTGATTCCAAGCCTCTGATTCCCTGCCTCTGATTCCCAACCTCTGATTCCCCACCTCTGATTCCCCATATCTGATTCCCCGCCTCTGTTTCCCCGCCTCTGATTCCCCACCTCTGTTTCCCCATATCTGATTCCCGGCCTCTGATTCCCCGCCTCTGTTTCCCCGCCTCTGATTCCCCTCCTCTGATTCCCCAACTCTAATTCCCCGCCTCTGATTCCCCAGCTCTGATTCCCCGTGTTTGATTCCCTGCCTCTGATTCCCTGCCCTGATTCCCCATCTCTGTTTCACTGCCTTTGATTCGCCACCTCTGATTCCCCATATCTGATTCCCCGCCTCTGTTTCCCCGCCTCTGATTCCCTGCCTCTGATTCCCAACCTCTGATTCCACACCTCTGATCCCCATATCTGATTCCCTGCCTCTGTTTCCCCGCCTCTGATTCCCCAGCTCTGATTCCCCGCCTCTGATTCGCCGCATCTGATTCCCTGCATCTGATTCCAAGCCTCTGATTCCCTGCCTCTGATTCCCAACCTCTGATTCCCCACCTCTGATTCCCCATATCTGATTCCCCGCCTCTGTTTCCCCGCCTCTGATTCCCCACCTCTGTTTCCCCATATCTGATTCCCGGCCTCTGATTCCCCGCCTCTGATTCCCCGCCTCTGATTCCCTGCCTCTGATTCCCCATCTCCGATTCCGCACATCTGATTCCCCGCATCTGATTCCCTGCATCTGATTCCAAGCCTCTGATTCCCTGCCTCTGATTCCCAACCTCTGATTCCCCACCTCTGATTCCCCATATCTGATTCCCCGCCTCTGTTTCCCCGCCTCTGATTCCCCACCTCTGTTTCCCCATATCTGATTCCCGGCCTCTGATTCCCCGCCTCTGATTCCCCGCCTCTGATTCCCTGCCTCTGATTCCCCATCTCCGATTCCGCACATCTGATTCCCTGCCTCTGATTCCCCGCCTCTGATTCCCCACCTCTGATTCCCTGCCTCTGATTCCCAACCTCTGATTCCCCACCTCTGATTCCCCATATCTGATTCCCCGCCTCTGTTTCCCCGCCTCTGATTCCCCTCCTCTGATTCCCCAACTCTAATTCCCCGCCTCTTTCCCCAGCTCTGATTCCCCGTGTTTGATTCCCTGCCTCTGATTCCCTGCCCTGATTCCCCATCTCTGTTTCACCGCCTTTGATTCGCCACCTCTGATTCCCCATATCTGATTCCCCGCCTCTGTTTCCCCGCCTCTGATTCCCTGCCTCTGATTCCCAACCTCTGATTCCACACCTCTGATTCCCCATATCTGATTCCCCGCCTCTGTTTCCCCGCCTCTGATTCCCTGCCCCTGTTTCCCCATATCTGATTCCCTGCCTCTGATTCCCCAACTCTGATTCCCCGCCTCTGATTCCCCATCTCTGATTCACCGCCTTTGATTCGCCACCTCTGATTCCACATATCTGATTCCCCGCCTCTGATTCCCCAACTCTGATTCCCCGCCTCTGATTCTCCATATCTCATTCCCCGCCTCTGAATCCCCATCTCTGATTCCCGGACTCTGATTCCCCACCTCTGATTCCCGGCCTCTTATTCCCAGCATCTGATTCCCGGCCTCTGATTCCCGGCCTCTGATTCCCCGCTTCTGATTCTGATTCCCTGCCTCTGATTCCCCATCTCTGATTCTGCACATCTGATTCCCTGCCTCTGATTCCCCACCTCTGATTCCCCATATCGGATTTCCCGCCTCCGTTTCCCCATATCTAATTCCCAACCTCTGATGCACCAACTCTGATTCCCTGCCTCTGATTCCCCGCGTTCTATTCCCTGCCTCTGATTCCCCGCCTGTGATTCCCCATCTCTGATTCACCACCTCTGATTCCCCACCTCTGATTCCCCATATCTAATTCCCCGCCTCTGTTTGCCCGCCTCTGATTCCCCGCCTCTGTTTCCCCATATCGGATTCCCCGCCTCTGAATCCCCAACTCTGATTCCCAACCTCTGATTCCCCAGCTCTGATTCCCCGCCTTTGATTCCCCCCGTCTGATTCCCAGCCTCTGAATCCCCGTGTCTGATTTCCTGCCTCTGATTCCCCGCCTCTGATTCCCCATCTCTGATTCACAGCCTCTGATTCCCCACCTCTGATTCCCCATCTCTGATTCCGCACATCTGATTCCCTGCCTCTGATTCCCCGACTCTGATCCCCACCTCTGATTCCCCAGCTCTGATTCCCCACCTCTGATTCCCCAACTCTGATTCCCCGCCTCTGATTCCCCAGCTCTGATTCCCCGCCTCTGATTCCCCGTGTTTGATTCCCTGCCTCTGATTCCCCGCCTCTGATTCCCCATCTCTCATTCAACGCCTTTGATTCGCCACCTCTGATTCCCCATATCTGATTCCTCGCCTCTGTTTCCCCGCCTCTGATTCCCCGCCTCTGATTCCCCATATCTCATTCCCCGCCTCTGATTCCCCATCTCTGATTCCCGGACTCTGAATCCCCACCTCTGATTCCCGGCCTCTTATTCCCGGCATCTGATTCCGGCCTCTGATTCCCGGCCTCTGATTCCATGCTTCTGATTCCCCATCTCTGATTCCGCAAATCTAATTCCCTGCCTCTGATTCCCCACCTCTGATTACCCATATCTGATTCCCCGCCTCTGTTTCCCCACCTCTGATTCCCCGCCTCTGTTTCCCCATATCTAAGTCCCCGCCTCTGATTCCCCAACTTTGATTCCCCACCTCTGATTCCCCAGCTCTGATTCCCCGCCTCTGATTCCCCGCATCTGATTCCATGCATCTGATTCCCAGCCTCTGATTCCCAGCCTCTGATTCCCAACCTCTGATTCCCCACCTCTGATCCCCATATCTGATTCCCCGCCTCTGTTTCCCCGCCTCTGATTCCCCGCCTCTGTTTCCCCATATCTGATCCCCGCCTCTATTTGCCCGCCTCTGATTCCCCGCCTCTGTTTCCCCATATCTGATTCCCCGCCTTTGAATCCCCAACTCTGATTCCCTGCCTCTAATTTCCCAGCTCTGATTCCCCGCCTCTGATTCCCCGCGTCTGATTACCGGCCTCTGATTCCCCGCCTCTGATTCCCCATCTCTGATTCACAACCTCTGATTCCCCACCTCTGATACCCCATATCTGATTCCCCGCCTCTGTTTCACCGCCTCTGATTCCCCACCTCTGATTCCCAATATCTGATTCCCCGCCTCTGATTCTCCACCTCTGATTCCCCGCCTCCGATTCGCCAGCTATGATTCCCCGCCTATTATTCCCCGCGTCTGATTCCCTGCCTCTGATTCCCCGCCTCTGATTCCACATCTCTGATTCACCACCTCTGATTCCCCGCGTCTGATTCCCTGTCTCTGATTCCCCATCTCTGATTCCCCATCTCTGATTCCCAATTCTGATTCCCCTCCTCTGATTCCCCGTGTTTGATTCCCTGCCTCTGATTCCCGGCCTCTGATTCCCCATCTCTGATTCCCCGCCTTTGATTCCCCCCGTCTGATTCCCAGCCTCTGAATCCCCGTGTCTGATTTCCTGCCTCTGATTCCCCGCCTCTGATTCCCCATCTCTGATTCACAGCCTCTGATTCCCCACCTCTGATTCCCCATCTCTGATTCCGCACATCTGATTCCCTGCCTCTGATTCCCCGACTCTGATCCCCACCTCTGATTCCCCAGCTCTGATTCCCCGCCTCTGATTCCCCAACTCTGATTCCCCGCCTCTGATTCCCCAGCTCTGATTCCCCGCCTCTGATTCCCCGTGTTTGATTCCCTGCCTCTGATTCCCCGCCTCTGATTCCCCATATCTGATTCCTCGCCTCTGTTTCCCCGCCTCTGATTCCCCGCCTCTGATTCCCCATATCTCATTCCCCGCCTCTGATTCCCCATCTCTGATTCCCGGACTCTGATTCCACACCTCTGATTCCCGGCCTCTTATTCCCGGCATCTGATTCCGGCCTCTGATTCCCGGCCTCTGATTCCATGCTTCTGATTCCCCATCTCTGATTCCGCAAATCTAATTCCCTGCCTCTGATTCCCCATCTCTGATTCCCCATATCTGATTCCCCGCCTCTGTTTCCCCACCTCTGATTCCCCGCCTCTCATTCCCCATATCTCATTCCCCGCCTCTGAATCCCCATCTCTGATTCCCGGACTCTGATTCCCCACCTCTGATATCCGGCCTCTTATTCCCGGCATCTGATTCCGGCCTCTGATTCCCGGCATCTGATTCCCTGCTTCTGATTCTGATTCCCTGCCTTTGATTCCCCATCTCTGATTCCGCACATCTGATTCCCTGCCTCTGATTCCCCATCTCTGATTCCCCATATCTGATTCCCCGCCTCTGTTTCCCCGCCTCTGATTCCCCGCCTCTGTTTCCCAATATCTAAGTCCCCGCCTCTGTTTCCCCGCCTCTGATTCCCCGCCTCTGATTCCCCGCGTCTGATTACCGGCCTCTGATTCCCCGCCTCTGATTCCCCATCTCTGATTCACAACCTCTGATTCCCCACCTCTGATTCCCCATATCTGATTCCCCACCTCTGATTCCCGGCCTCTTATTCCCGGCATCTGATTCCGGCCTCTGATTCCCGGCCTCTGATTCCCTGCTTCTGATTCTGATTCCCTGCCTCTGATTCCCCATCTCTGATTCTGCACATCTGATTCCCTGCCTCTGATTACCCCCCTCTGTTTCCCCGCCTCTGATTCCCCGCCTCTGTTTCCCAATATCTCTGATTCCCCAACTCTGATTCCCCACCTCTGATTCCCCAGCTCTGATTCCCCGCCTCTGATTCCCCGCATCTGATTCCCTGCATCTGATTCCAAGCCTCTGATTCCCTGCCTCTGATTCCCAACCTCTGATTCCCCACCTCTGATTCCCCATACCTGATTCCCCGCCTCTGTTTCCCCGCCTCTGATTCCCCACCTCTGTTTCCCCATATCTGATTCCCGGCCTCTGATTCCCCGCCTCTGTTTCCCCGCCTCTGATTCCCCTCCTCTGATTCCCCAACTCTAATTCCCCGCCTCTGATTCCCCAGCTCTGATTCCCCGTGTTTGATTCCCTGCCTCTGATTCCCTGCCCTGAATCCCCATCTCTGTTTCACCGCCTTTGATTCGCCACCTCTGATTCCCCATATCTGATTCCCCGCCTCTGTTGCCCCGCCTCTGATTCCCTGCCTCTGATTCCCAACCTCTGATTCCACACCTCTGATTCCCCATATCTGATTCCCCGCCTCTGTTTCCCCGCCTCTGATTCCCCAGCTCTGATTCCCCGCCTCTGATTCGCCGCATCTGATTCCCTGCATCTGATTGCAAGCCTCTGATTCCCTGCCTCTGATTCCCAACCTCTGATTCCCCACCTCTGATTCCCCATATCTGATTCACCGCCTCTGTTTCCCCGCCTCTGATTCCCCACCTCTGTTTCCCCATATCTGATTCCCGGCCTCTGATTCCCCGCCTCTGATTCCCCGCCTCTGATTCCCTGCCTCTGATTCCCCATCTCCGATTCCGCACATCTGATTCCCCGCATCTGATTCCCTGCATCTGATTCCAAGCCTCTGATTCCCTGCCTCTGATTCCCAACCTCTGATTCCCCACCTCTGATTCCCCATATCTGATTCCCCGCCTCTGTTTCCCCGCCTCTGATTCCCCACCTCTGTTTCCCCATATCTGATTCCCGGCCTCTGATTCCCCGCCTCTGATTCCCCGCCTCTGATTCCCTGCCTCTGATTCCCCATCTCCGATTCCGCACATCTGATTCCCTGCCTCTGATTCCCCGCCTCTGATTCCCCACCTCTGATTCCCTGCCTCTGATTCCCAACCTCTGATTCCCCACCTCTGATTCCCCATATCTGATTCCCCGCCTCTGTTTCCCCGCCTCTGATTCCCCTCCTCTGATTCCCCAACTCTAATTCCCCGCCTCTTTCCCCAGCTCTGATTCCCCGTGTTTGATTCCCTGCCTCTGATTCCCTGCCCTGATTCCCCATCTCTGTTTCACCGCCTTTGATTCGCCACCTCTGATTCCCCATATCTGATTCCCCGCCTCTGTTTCCCCGCCTCTGATTCCCTGCCTCTGATTCCCAACCTCTGATTCCACACCTCTGATTCCCCATATCTGATTCCCCGCCTCTGTTTCCCCGCCTCTGATTCCCTGCCCCTGTTTCCCCATATCTGATTCCCTGCCTCTGATTCCCCAACTCTGATTCCCCGCCTCTGATTCCCCAGCTCTGATTCCCCGCCTCTGATTTCCCGTGTTTGATTCCCTGCCTCTGATTCCCCGCCTCTGATTCCCCATCTCTGATTCACCGCCTTTGATTCGCCACCTCTGATTCCACATATCTGATTCCCCACCTCTGTTTCCCCGCCTCTGATTCCCCGCCTCTGATTCTCCATATCTCATTCCCCGCCTCTGAATCCCCATCTCTGATTCCCGGACTCTGATTCCCCACCTCTGATTCCCGGCCTCTTATTCCCAGCATCTGATTCCAGGCCTCTGATTCCCGGCCTCTGATTCCCCGCTTCTGATTCTGATTCCCTGCCTCTGATTCCCCATCTCTGATTCCGCACATCTGATTCCCTGCCTCTGATTCCCCACCTCTGATTCCCCATATCGGATTTCCCGCCTCTGTTTCCCCATATCTAATTCCCAACCTCTGATGCCCCAACTCTGATTCCCTGCCTCTGATTCCCCGCGTTCTATTCCCTGCCTCTGATTCCCCGCCTGTGATTCCCCATCTCTGATTCACCACCTCTGATTCCCCACCTCTGATTCCCCATATCTAATTCCCCGCCTCTGTTTGCCCGCCTCTGATTCCCCGCCTCTGTTTCCCCATATCTGATTCCCCGCCTCTGAATCCCCAACTCTGATTCCCTGCCTCTGATTCCCCAGCTCTGATTCCCCGCCTTTGATTCCCCCCGTCTGATTCCCAGCCTCTGAATCCTTGTGTCTGATTTCCTGCCTCTGATTCCCCGCCTCTGATTCCCCATCTCTGATTCACAGCCTCTGATTCCCCACCTCTGATTCCCCATCTCTGATTCCGCACATCTGATTCCCTGCCTCTGATTCCCCGACTCTGATCCCCACCTCTGATTCCCCAGCTCTGATTCCCCACCTCTGATTCCCCAACTCTGATTCCCCGCCTCTGATTCCCCAGCTCTGATTCCCCGCCTCTGATTCCCCGTGTTTGATTCCCTGCCTCTGATTCCCCGCCTCTGATTCCCCATCTCTGATTCAACGCCTTTGATTCGCCACCTCTGATTCCCCATATCTGATTCCTCGCCTCTGTTTCCCCGCCTCTGATTCCCCGCCTCTGATTCCCCATATCTCATTCCCCGCCTCTGATTCCCCATCTCTGATTCCCGGACTCTGATTCCCCACCTCTGATTCCCGGCCTCTTTTTCCCGGCATCTGATTCCGGCCTCTGATTCCCGGCCTCTGATTCCATGCTTCTGATTCCCCATCTCTGATTCCGCAAATCTAATTCCCTGTCTCTGATTCCCCATCTCTGATTCCCCATATCTGATTCCCCGCCTCTGTTTCCCCACCTCTGATTCCCCGCCTCTGTTTCCCCATATCTAAGTCCCCGCCTCTGATTCCCCAACTTTGATTCCCCACCTCTGATTCCCCAGCTCTGATTCCCCGCCTCTGATTCCCCGCATCTGATTCCATGCATCTGATTCCCAGCCTCTGATTCCCAGCCTCTGATTCCCAACCTCTGATTCCCCACCTCTGATCCCCATATCTGATTCCCCGCCTCTGTTTCCCCGCCTCTGATTCCCCGCCTCTGTTTCCCCATATCTGATCCCCGCCTCTATTTGCCCGCCTCTGATTCCCCGCCTCTGTTTCCCCATATCTGATTCTCCGCCTCTGAATCCCCAACTCTGATTCCCTGCCTCTAATTTCCCAGCTCTGATTCCCCGCCTCTGATTCCCCGCGTCTGATTACCGGCCTCTGATTCCCCGCCTCTGATTCCCCATCTCTGATTCACAACCTCTGATTCCCCACATCTGATACCCCATATCTGATTCCACGCCTCTGTTTCACCGCCTCTGATTCCCCACCTCTGATTCCCAATATCTGATTCCCCGCCTCTGATTCCCCACCTCTGATTCCCCGCCTCTGATTCGCCAGCTATGATTCCCCGCCTCTTATTCCCCGCGTCTGATTCCCTGCCTCTGATTCCCCGCCTCTGATTCCACATCTCTGATTCACCACCTCTGATTCCCCGCGTCTGATTCCCTGCCTCTGATTCCCCATCTCTGATTCCCCATCTCTGATTCCCCAATTCTGATTCCCCTCCTCTGATTCCCCGTGTTTGATTCCCTGCCTCTGATTCCCGGCCTCTGATTCCCCATCTCTGATTCACAGCCTTTGATTCGCCACCTCTGATTCGCCATATCTGATTCCCCACCTCTGTTTCCCCGCCTCTGATTCCCCGCCTCTTATTCCCCATATCTCATTCCCCGCCTCTGTTTCCCCGCCTCTGATTCCCTGCCCCTGTTTCCCCATATCTGATTCCCTGCCTCTGATTCCCCAACTCTGATTCCCCGCCTCTGATTCCCCAGCTCTGATTCCCCGCCTCTGATTTCCCGTGTTTGATTCCCTGCCTCTGATTCCCCGCCTCTGATTCCCCATCTCTGATTCACCGCCTTTGATTCGCCACCTCTGATTCCACATATCTGATTCCCCACCTCTGTTTCCCCGCCTCTGATTCCCCGCCTCTGATTCTCCATATCTCATTCCCCGCCTCTGAATCCCCATCTCTGATTCCCGGACTCTGATTCCCCACCTCTGATTCCCGGCCTCTTATTCCCAGCATCTGATTCCAGGCCTCTGATTCCCGGCCTCTGATTCCCCGCTTCTGATTCTGATTCCCTGCCTCTGATTCCCCATCTCTGATTCCGCACATCTGATTCCCTGCCTCTGATTCCCCACCTCTGATTCCCCATATCGGATTTCCCGCCTCTGTTTCCCCATATCTAATTCCCAACCTCTGATGCCCCAACTCTGATTCCCTGCCTCTGATTCCCCGCGTTCTATTCCCTGCCTCTGATTCCCCGCCTGTGATTCCCCATCTCTGATTCACCACCTCTGATTCCCCACCTCTGATTCCCCATATCTAATTCCCCGCCTCTGTTTGCCCGCCTCTGATTCCCCGCCTCTGTTTCCCCATATCTGATTCCCCGCCTCTGAATCCCCAACTCTGATTCCCTGCCTCTGATTCCCCAGCTCTGATTCCCCGCCTTTGATTCCCCCCGTCTGATTCCCAGCCTCTGAATCCTTGTGTCTGATTTCCTGCCTCTGATTCCCCGCCTCTGATTCCCCATCTCTGATTCACAGCCTCTGATTCCCCACCTCTGATTCCCCATCTCTGATTCCGCACATCTGATTCCCTGCCTCTGATTCCCCGACTCTGATCCCCACCTCTGATTCCCCAGCTCTGATTCCCCGCCTCTGATTCCCCAACTCTGATTCCCCGCCTCTGATTCCCCAGCTCTGATTCCCCGCCTCTGATTCCCCGTGTTTGATTCCCTGCCTCTGATTCCCCGCCTCTGATTCCCCATCTCTGATTCAACGCCTTTGATTCGCCACCTCTGATTCCCCATATCTGATTACTCGCCTCTGTTTCCCCGCCTCTGATTCCCCGCCTCTGATTCCCCATATCTCATTCCCCACCTCTGATTCCCCATCTCTGATTCCCGGACTCTGATTCCCCACCTCTGATTCCCGGCCTCTTATTCCCGGCATCTGATTCCGGCCTCTGATTCCCGGCCTCTGATTCCATGCTTCTGATTCCCCATCTCTGATTCCGCAAATCTAATTCCCTGTCTCTGATTCCCCATCTCTGATTCCCCATATCTGATTCCCCGCCTCTGTTTCCCCACCTCTGATTCCCCGCCTCTGTTTCCCCATATCTAAGTCCCCGCCTCTGATTCCCCAACTTTGATTCCCCACCTCTGATTCCCCAGCTCTGATTCCCCGCCTCTGATTCCCCGCATCTGATTCCATGCATCTGATTCCCAGCCTCTGATTCCCAGCCTCTGATTCCCAACCTCTGATTCCCCACCTCTGATCCCCATATCTGATTCCCCGCCTCTGTTTCCCCGCCTCTGATTCCCCGCCTCTGTTTCCCCATATCTGATCCCCGCCTCTATTTGCCCGCCTCTGATTCCCCGCCTCTGTTTCCCCATATCTGATTCCCCGCCTCTGAATCCCCAACTCTGATTCCCTGCCTCTAATTTCCCAGCTCTGATTCCCCGCCTCTGATTCCCCGCGTCTGATTACCGGCCTCTGATTCCCCGCCTCTGATTCCCCATCTCTGATTCACAACCTCTGATTCCCCACCTCTGATACCCCATATCTGATTCCACGCCTCTGTTTCACCGCCTCTGATTCCCCACCTCTGATTCCCAATATCTGATTCCCCGCCTCTGATTCCCCACCTCTGATTCCCCGCCTCTGATTCGCCAGCTATGATTCCCCGCCTCTTATTCCCCGCGTCTGATTCCCTGCCTCTGATTCCCCGCCTCTGATTCCACATCTCTGATTCACCACCTCTGATTCCCCGCGTCTGATTCCCTGCCTCTGATTCCCCATCTCTGATTCCCCATCTCTGATTCCCCAATTCTGATTCCCCTCCTCTGATTCCCCGTGTTTGATTCCCTGCCTCTGATTCCCGGCCTCTGATTCCCCATCTCTGATTCACAGCCTTTGATTCGCCACCTCTGATTCGCCATATCTGATTCCCCGCCTCTGTTTCCCCGCCTCTGATTCCCCGCCTCTTATTCCCCATATCTCATTCCCCGCCTCTGAATCCCCATCTCTGATTCCCGGACTCTGATTCCCCACCTCTGATTTCCGGCCTCTTATTCCCGGCATCTGATTCCGGCCTCTGATTCCCGGCATCTGATTCCCTGCTTCTGATTCTGATTCCCTGCCTTTGATTCCCCATCTCTGATTCCGCACATCTGATTCCCTGCCTCTGATTCCCCATCTCTGATTCCCCATATCTGATTCCCCACCTCTGTTTCCCCGCCTCTGATTCCCCGCCTCTGTTTCCCAATATCTAAGTCCCCGCCTCTGATTCCCCAGCTCTGATTCCCCGCCTCTGATTCCCCGCATCTGATTCCCTGCATCTGATTCCAAGCCTCTGATTCCCTGCCTCTGATTCCCAACCTCTGATTCCCCACCTCTGATTCCCCATATCTGATTCCCAGCCTCTGTTTCCCCGCCTCTGATTCACCGCCTCTGTTTCCCCATATCTGATTCCCGGCCTCTGATTCCCCGCCTCTGATTCCCCGCCTCTGATTCCCTGCCTCTGATTCCCCATCTCCGATTCCGCACATCTGATTCCCTGCCTCTGATTCCCTGCATCTGATTCCAAGCCTCTGATTCCCTGCCTCTGATTCCCAACCTCTGATTCCCCACCTCTGATTCCCCATATCTGATTCCCCGCCTCTGTTTCCCCGCCTCTGATTCCCCACCTCTGTTTCCCCATATCTGATTCCCGGCCTCTGATTCCCCGCCTCTGATTCCCCGCCTCTGATTCCCTGCCTCTGATTCCCCATCTCCGATTCCGCACATCTGATTCCCTGCCTCTGATTCCCCGCCTCTGATTCCCCACCTCTGATTCCCTGCCTCTGATTCCCAACCTCTGATTCCCCACCTCTGATTCCCCATATCTGATTCCCCGCCTCTGTTTCCCCGCCTCTGATTCCCCTCCTCTGATTCCCCAACTCTAATTCCCCGCCTCTTTCCCCAGCTCTGATTCCCCGTGTTTGATTCCCTGCCTCTGATTCCCTGCCCTGATTCCCCATCTCTGTTTCACCGCCTTTGATTCGCCACCTCTGATTCCCCATATCTGATTCCCCGCCTCTGTTTCCCCGCCTCTGATTCCCTGCCTCTGATTCCCAACCTCTGATTCCACACCTCTGATTCCCCATATCTGATTCCCCGCCTCTGTTTCCCCGCCTCTGATTCCCTGCCCCTGTTTCCCCATATCTGATTCCCTGCCTCTGATTCCCCAACTCTGATTCCCCGCCTCTGATTCCCCAGCTCTGATTCCCCGCCTCTGATTTCCCGTGTTTGATTCCCTGCCTCTGATTCCCCGCCTCTGATTCCCCATCTCTGATTCACCGCCTTTGATTCGCCACCTCTGATTCCACATATCTGATTCCCCACCTCTGTTTCCCCGCCTCTGATTCCCCGCCTCTGATTCTCCATATCTCATTCCCCGCCTCTGAATCCCCATCTCTGATTCCCGGACTCTGATTCCCCACCTCTGATTCCCGGCCTCTTATTCCCAGCATCTGATTCCAGGCCTCTGATTCCCGGCCTCTGATTCCCCGCTTCTGATTCTGATTCCCTGCCTCTGATTCCCCATCTCTGATTCCGCACATCTGATTCCCTGCCTCTGATTCCCCACCTCTGATTCCCCATATCGGATTTCCCGCCTCTGTTTCCCCATATCTAATTCCCAACCTCTGATGCCCCAACTCTGATTCCCTGCCTCTGATTCCCCGCGTTCTATTCCCTGCCTCTGATTCCCCGCCTGTGATTCCCCATGTCTGATTCACCACCTCTGATTCCCCACCTCTGATTCCCCATATCTAATTCCCCGCCTCTGTTTGCCCGCCTCTGATTCCCCGCCTCTGTTTCCCCATATCTGATTCCCCGCCTCTGAATCCCCAACTCTGATTCCCTGCCTCTGATTCCCCAGCTCTGATTCCCCGCCTTTGATTCCCCCCGTCTGATTCCCAGCCTCTGAATCCTTGTGTCTGATTTCCTGCCTCTGATTCCCCGCCTCTGATTCCCCATCTCTGATTCACAGCCTCTGATTCCCCACCTCTGATTCCCCATCTCTGATTCCGCACATCTGATTCCCTGCCTCTGATTCCCCGACTCTGATCCCCACCTCTGATTCCCCAGCTCTGATTCCCCGCCTCTGATTCCCCAACTCTGATTCCCCGCCTCTGATTCCCCAGCTCTGATTCCCCGCCTCTGATTCCCCGTGTTTGATTCCCTGCCTCTGATTCCCCGCCTCTGATTCCCCATCTCTGATTCAACGCCTTTGATTCGCCACCTCTGATTCCCCATATCTGATTCCTCGCCTCTGTTTCCCCGCCTCTGATTCCCCGCCTCTGATTCCCCATATCTCATTCCCCGCCTCTGATTCCCCATCTCTGATTCCCGGACTCTGATTCCCCACCTCTGATTCCCGGCCTCTTATTCCCGGCATCTGATTCCGGCCTCTGATTCCCGGCCTCTGATTCCATGCTTCTGATTCCCCATCTCTGATTCCGCAAATCTAATTCCCTGTCTCTGATTCCCCATCTCTGATTCCCCATATCTGATTCCCCGCCTCTGTTTCCCCACCTCTGATTCCCCGCCTCTGTTTCCCCATATCTAAGTCCCCGCCTCTGATTCCCCAACTTTGATTCCCCACCTCTGATTCCCCAGCTCTGATTCCCCGCCTCTGATTCCCCGCATCTGATTCCATGCATCTGATTCCCAGCCTCTGATTCCCAGCCTCTGATTCCCAACCTCTGATTCCCCACCTCTGATCCCCATATCTGATTCCCCGCCTCTGTTTCCCCGCCTCTGATTCCCCGCCTCTGTTTCCCCATATCTGATCCCCGCTTCTATTTGCCCGACTCTGATTCCCCGCCTCTGTTTCCCCATATCTGATTCCCCGCCTCTGAATCCCCAACTCTGATTCCCTGCCTCTAATTTCCCAGCTCTGATTCCCCGCCTCTGATTCCCCGCGTCTGATTACCGGCCTCTGATTCCCCGCCTCTGATTCCCCATCTCTGATTCACAACCTCTGATTCCCCACCTCTGATACCCCATATCTGATTCCACGCCTCTGTTTCACCGCCTCTGATTCCCCACCTCTGATTCCCAATATCTGATTCCCCGCCTCTGATTCCCCACCTCTGATTCCCCGCCTCTGATTCGCCAGCTATGATTCCCCGCCTCTTATTCCCCGCGTCTGATTCCCTGCCTCTGATTCCCCGCCTCTGATTCCACATCTCTGATTCACCACCTCTGATTCCCCGCGTCTGATTCCCTGCCTCTGATTCCCCATCTCTGATTCCCCATCTCTGATTCCCCAATTCTGATTCCCCTCCTCTGATTCCCCGTGTTTGATTCCCTGCCTCTGATTCCCGGCCTCTGATTCCCCATCTCTGATTCACAGCCTTTGATTCGCCACCTCTGATTCGCCATATCTGATTCCCCGCCTCTGTTTCCCCGCCTCTGATTCCCCGCCTCTTATTCCCCATATCTCATTCCCCGCCTCTGTTTCCCCGCCTCTGATTCCCTGCCCCTGCTTCCCCATATCTGATTCCCTGCCTCTGATTCCCCAACTCTGATTCCCCGCCTCTGATTCCCCAGCTCTGATTCCCCGCCTCTGATTTCCCGTGTTTGATTCCCTGCCTCTGATTCCCCGCCTCTGATTCCCCATCTCTGATTCACCGCCTTTGATTCGCCACCTCTGATTCCACATATCTGATTCCCCACCTCTGTTTCCCCGCCTCTGATTCCCCGCCTCTGATTCTCCATATCTCATTCCCCGCCTCTGAATCCCCATCTCTGATTCCCGGACTCTGATTCCCCACCTCTGATTCCCGGCCTCTTATTCCCAGCATCTGATTCCAGGCCTCTGATTCCCGGCCTCTGATTCCCCGCTTCTGATTCTGATTCCCTGCCTCTGGTTCCCCATCTCTGATTCCGCACATCTGATTCCCTGCCTCTGATTCCCCACCTCTGATTCCCCATATCGGATTTCCCGCCTCTGTTTCCCCATATCTAATTCCCAACCTCTGATGCCCCAACTCTGATTCCCTGCCTCTGATTCCCCGCGTTCTATTCCCTGCCTCTGATTCCCCGCCTGTGATTCCCCATCTCTGATTCACCACCTCTGATTCCCCACCTCTGATTCCCCATATCTAATTCCCCGCCTCTGTTTGCCCGCCTCTGATTCCCCGCCTCTGTTTCCCCATATCTGATTCCCCGCCTCTGAATCCCCAACTCTGATTCCCTGCCTCTGATTCCCCAGCTCTGATTCCCCGCCTTTGATTCCCCCCGTCTGATTCCCAGCCTCTGAATCCTTGTGTCTGATTTCCTGCCTCTGATTCCCCGCCTCTGATTCCCCATCTCTGATTCACAGCCTCTGATTCCCCACCTCTGATTCCCCATCTCTGATTCCGCACATCTGATTCCCTGCCTCTGATTCCCCGACTCTGATCCCCACCTCTGATTCCCCAGCTCTGATTCCCCGCCTCTGATTCCCCAACTCTGATTCCCCGCCTCTGATTCCCCAGCTCTGATTCCCCGCCTCTGATTCCCCGTGTTTGATTCCCTGCCTCTGATTCCCCGCCTCTGATTCCCCATCTCTGATTCAACGCCTTTGATTCGCCACCTCTGATTCCCCATATCTGATTCCTCGCCTCTGTTTCCCCGCCTCTGATTCCCCGCCTCTGATTCCCCATATCTCATTCCCCGCCTCTGATTCCCCATCTCTGATTCCCGGACTCTGATTCCCCACCTCTGATTCCCGGCCTCTTATTCCCGGCATCTGATTCCGGCCTCTGATTCCCGGCCTCTGATTCCATGCTTCTGATTCCCCATCTCTGATTCCGCAAATCTAATTCCCTGTCTCTGATTCCCCATCTCTGATTCCCCATATCTGATTCCCCGCCTCTGTTTCCCCACCTCTGATTCCCCGCCTCTGTTTCCCCATATCTAAGTCCCCGCCTCTGATTCCCCAACTTTGATTCCCCACCTCTGATTCCCCAGCTCTGATTCCCCGCCTCTGATTCCCCGCATCTGATTCCATGCATCTGATTCCCAGCCTCTGATTCCCAGCCTCTGATTCCCAACCTCTGATTCCCCACCTCTGATCCCCATATCTGATTCCCCGCCTCTGTTTCCCCGCCTCTGATTCCCCGCCTCTGTTTCCCCATATCTGATCCCCGCCTCTATTTGCCTGCCTCTGATTCCCCGCCTCTGTTTCCCCATATCTGATTCCCCGCCTCTGAATCCCCAACTCTGATTCCCTGCCTCTAATTTCCCAGCTCTGATTCCCCGCCTCTGATTCCCCGCGTCTGATTACCGGCCTCTGATTCCCCGCCTCTGATTCCCCATCTCTGATTCACAACCTCTGATTCCCCACCTCTGATACCCCATATCTGATTCCACGCCTCTGTTTCACCGCCTCTGATTCCCCACCTCTGATTCCCAATATCTGATTCCCCGCCTCTGATTCCCCACCTCTGATTCCCCGCCTCTGATTCGCCAGCTATGATTCCCCGCCTCTTATTCCCCGCGTCTGATTCCCTGCCTCTGATTCCCCGCCTCTGATTCCACATCTCTGATTCACCACCTCTGATTCCCCGCGTCTGATTCCCTGCCTCTGATTCCCCATCTCTGATTCCCCATCTCTGATTCCCCAATTCTGATTCCCCTCCTCTGATTCCCCGTGTTTGATTCCCTGCCTCTGATTCCCGGCCTCTGATTCCCCATCTCTGATTCACAGCCTTTGATTCGCCACCTCTGATTCGCCATATCTGATTCCCCGCCTCTGTTTCCCCGCCTCTGATTCCCCGCCTCTTATTCCCCATATCTCATTCCCCGCCTCTGAATCCCCATCTCTGATTCCCGGACTCTGATTCCCCACCTCTGATTTCCGGCCTCTTATTCCCGGCATCTGATTCCGGCCTCTGATTCCCGGCATCTGATTCCCTGCTTCTGATTCTGATTCCCTGCCTTTGATTCCCCATCTCTGATTCCGCACATCTGATTCCCTGCCTCTGATTCCCCATCTCTGATTCCCCATATCTGATTCCCCACCTCTGTTTCCCCGCCTCTGATTCCCCGCCTCTGTTTCCCAATATCTAAGTCCCCGCCTCTGATTCCCCAGCTCTGATTCCCCGCCTCTGATTCCCCGCATCTGATTCCCTGCATCTGATTCCAAGCCTCTGATTCCCTGCCTCTGATTCCCAACCTCTGATTCCCCACCTCTGATTCCCCATATCTGATTCCCAGCCTCTGTTTCCCCGCCTCTGATTCACCGCCTCTGTTTCCCCATATCTGATTCCCGGCCTCTGATTCCCCGCCTCTGATTCCCCGCCTCTGATTCCCTGCCTCTGATTCCCCATCTCCGATTCCGCACATCTGATTCCCTGCCTCTGATTCCCCGCCTCTGATTCCCCGCCTCTGATTCCCTGCCTCTGATTCCCAACCTCTGATTCCCCACCTCTGATTCCCCGTGTTTGATTCCCCGCCTCTGTTTCCCCGCCTCTGATTCCCCGCCTCTGATTCCCCAACTCTAATTCCCCGCCTCTGATTCCCCATATATGATTCCCCGCCTCTGTTTCCCCGCCTCTGATTCCCCGCCCCTGTTTCCCCATATCTGATTCCCTGCCTCTGATTCCCCAACTTTGATTCCCAGCCTCTGATTCCCCAGCTCTGATTCCCCGCCTCTGATTCCCCGTGTTTGATTCCCTGCCTCTGATTCCCCGCCTCTGATTCCCCATCTCTGATTCACCGCCTTTGATTCGCCACCTCTGATTCCCCATATCTGATTCCCCACCTCTGTTTCCCCGCCTCTGATTCCCCGCCTCTGATTCTCCATATCTCATTTCCCGCCTCTGATTCCCACCTCTGATTCCCGGCCTCTTATTCCCAGCATCTGATTCCAGGCCTCTGATTCCCGGCCTCTGACTCCCCGCTTCTGATTCTGATTCCCTGCCTCTGATTCCCCATCTCTGATTCAGCACATCTAATTACCTGCCTCTGATTCCCCACCTCTGATTCCCCATATCTGATTCCCCGCCTCTGTTTCCACGCCTCTGATTCCCCACCTCTGATTCCCCATATCTGATTCCCCAGCTCTGATTTCCCGCCTCTGATTCCCCGCATCCGATTCCCCATATCTGATTCCCCGCCTCTGTTTCCCCGCCCCTGCTTCCCCGCCTCTGTTTCCCCATATCTGATTCCCCGCCTCTGTTTCCCCGCCCCTGATTCCCCGCCTCTGTTTCCCCATATCTGATTCCCCGCCTCTGATTCCCAACTATGATTCCCCGCCTCTGATTCCCCAGCTCTGAATCCCTGCCTCTGATTCCCCGCGTCTGATTCCCTGCCTCTGATTCCCCATCTCTGATTCCCCATCTCTGATTCCCCAATTCTGATTCCCCTCCTCTGATTCCCCGTGTTTGATTCCCTGCCTCTGATTCCCGGCCTCTGATTCCCCATCTCTGATTCACCGCCTTAGATTCGCCACCTCTGATTCGCCATATCTGATTCCCCGCCTCTGTTTCCCCGCCTCTGATTCCCCGCCTCTTATTCCCCATATCTCATTCCCCGCCTCTGAATCCCCATCTCTGATTCCCGGACTCTGATTCCCCACCTCTGATTCCCTGCTTCTGATTCTGATTCCCTGCCTCTGATTCCCCATCTCTGATTCCGCACATCTAATTCCCTGCCTCTGATTCCCCACCTCTGATTCCCCATATCTGATTCCCCGCCTCTGTTTCCCCGCCTCTGATTCACCGCCTCTGTTTCCCCATATCTAAGTCCCCGCCTCTGATTCCCCAACTTTGATTCCCCACCTCTGATTCCCCAGCTCTGATTCCCCGCCTCTGATTCCCCGCATATGATTCCATGCATCTGATTCCCAGCCTCTGATTCCCAGCCTCTGATTCCCAACCTCTGATTCCCCACCTCTGATTCCCTATATCTGATTCCCCGCCTCTGTTTCCCCGCCTCTGATTCCCCGCCTCTGTTTCCCCATATCTGATTCCCCGCCTCTGAATCCCCAACTCTGATTCCCTGCCTCTAATTTCCCATGTCTGATTCCCCGCCTCTGATTCCCCGCGTCTGATTACCGGCCTCTGATTCCCCGCCTCTGATTCCCCATCTCTGATTCACAACCTCTGATTCCCCACCTCTGATTCCCCATATCTGATTCCCCGCCTCTGTTTCCCCGCCTCTGATTCCCCACCTCTGATTCCCAATATCTGATTCCCCGCCTCTGATTCCCCACCTCTGATTCCCCGCCTCTGATTCGCCAGCTATGATTCCCCGCCTCTGATTCCCCACGTCTGATTCCCTGCCTCTGATTCCCCGCCTCTGATTCCACATCTCTGATTCACCACCTCTGATTCCCCGCGTCTGATTCCCCGCCTCTGATTCCCCATCTCTGATTCCCCATCTCTGATTCCCCAATTCTGATTCCCCGCCTCTGATTCCCCAGCTCTGATTCCTCGCCTCTGATTCCCTTCCTCTGATTCCCAACCTCTGATTCCCCACCTCTGATTTCCCATATTGATTCCCTGCATCTGATTCCCCGCCTCTGATTCCCCAACTCTGATTCCCCGCCTCTGATTCCCCAGCTCTGATTCCCCGCCTCTGATTCCCCGTGTTTGATTCCCTGCCTCTGATTCCCGGCCTCTGATTCCCCATCTCTGATTCACCGCCTATGATTCGCCACCTCTGATTCCCCAAATCTGATTCGCCACCTCTGATTCCCCATCTCTGATTCACAACCTCTGATTCCCCACCTCTGATTCCCCATATCTGATTCCCCACCTCTGATTCCCGGCCTCTTATTCCCGGCATCTGATTCCGGCCTCTGATTCCCGGCCTCTGATTCCCTGCTTCTGATTCTGATTCCCTGCCTCTGATTCCCCATCTCTGATTCCGCACATCTGATTCCCTGCCTCTGATTACCCCCCTCTGATTCCCCGCCTCTTATTCCCCGCCTCTGTTTCCCAATATCTAAGTCCCGGCCTCTGATTCCCCAACTCTGATTCCCCACCTCTGATTCCCCAGCTCTGATTCCCCGCCTCTGATTCCCCGCATCTGATTCCCTGCATCTGATTCCAAGCCTCTGATTCCCTGCCTCTGATTCCCAACCTCTGATTCCCCACCTCTGATTCCCCATATCTGATTCCCCGCCTCTGTTTCCCCGCCTCTGATTCCCCACCTCTGTTTCCCCATATCTGATTCCCGGCCTCTGATTCCCCACCTCTGATTCCCCGCCTCTGATTCCCTGCCTCTGATTCCCCATCTCCGATTCCGCACATCTGATTCCCTGCCTCTGATTCCCCGCCTCTGATTCCCCACCTCTGATTCCCTGCCTCTGATTCCCAACCTCTGATTCCCCACCTCTGATTCCCCATATCTGATTCCCCGCCTCTGTTTCCCCGACTCTGATTCCCCTCCTCTGATTCCCCAACTCTAATTCCCCGCCTCTGATTCCCCAGCTCTGATTCCCCGTGTTTGATTCCCTGCCTCTGATTCCCTGCCCTGATTCCCCATCTGTTTCACCGCCTTTGATTCGCCACCTCTGATTCCCCATATCTGATTCCCCACCTCTGTTTCCCCGCCTCTGATTCCCTGCCTCTGATTCCCAACCTCTGATTCCACACCTCTGATTCCCCATATCTGATTCCCCGCCTCTGTTTCCCCGCCTCTGATTCCCTGCCCCTGTTTCCCCATATCTGATTCCCTGCCTCTGATTCCCCAACTCTGATTCCCCGCCTCTGATTCCCCAGCTCTGATTCCCCGCCTCTGATTTCCCGTGTTTGATTCCCTGCCTCTGATTCCCCGCCTCTGATTCCCCATCTCTGATTCACCGCCTTTGATTCGCCACCTCTGATTCCAAATATCTGATTCCCCACCTCTGTTTCCCCGCCTCTGATTCCCCGCCTCTGATTCTCCATATCTCATTCCCCGCCTCTGAATCCCCATCTCTGATTCCCGGACTCTGATTCCCCACCTCTGATTCCCGGCCTCTTATTCCCAGCATCTGATTCCCCGCCTCTGATTCCCCAGCTCTGATTCCCCGCCTCTGATTCCCCGTGTTTGATTCCCTGCCTCTGATTCCCGGCCTCTGATTCCCCATCTCTGATTCACCGCCTTTGATTCGCCACCTCTGATTCCCCAAATCTGATTCCCCGCCTCTGTTTCCCCGCCTCTGATTCCCCGCCTCTGTTTCCCCGCGTCTGATTACCGGCCTCTGATTCCCCGCCTCTGATTCCCCATCTCTGATTCACAACCTCTGATTCCCCACCTCTGATTCCCCATATCTGATTCCCCACCTCTGATTCCCGGCCTCTTATTCCCGGCATCTGATTCCGGCCTCTGATTCCCGGCCTCTGATTCCCTGCTTCTGATTCTGATTCCCTGCCTCTGATTCCCCATCTCTGATTCCGCACATCTGATTCCCTGCCTCTGATTACCCCCCTCTGATTCCCCGCCTCTTATTCCCCGCCTCTGTTTCCCAATATCTAAGTCCCCGCCTCTGATTCCCCAACTCTGATTCCCCACCTCTGATTCCCCAGCTCTGATTCCCCGCCTCTGATTCCCCGCATCTGATTCCCTGCATCTGATTCCAAGCCTCTGATTCCCTGCCTCTGATTCCCAACCTCTGATTCCCCACCTCTGATTCCCCATATCTGATTCCCCGCCTCTGTTTCCCCGCCTCTGATTCCCCACCTCTGTTTCCCCATATCTGATTCCCGGCCTCTGATTCCCCACCTCTGATTCCCCGCCTCTGATTCCCTGCCTCTGATTCCCCATCTCCGATTCCGCACATCTGATTCCCTGCCTCTGATTCCCCGCCTCTGATTCCCCACCTCTGATTCCCTGCCTCTGATTCCCAACCTCTGATTCCCCACCTCTGATTCCCCATATCTGATTCCCCGCCTCTGTTTCCCCGACTCTGATTCCCCTCCTCTGATTCCCCAACTCTAATTCCCCGCCTCTGATTCCCCAGCTCTGATTCCCCGTGTTTGATTCCCTGCCTCTGATTCCCTGCCCTGATTCCCCATCTGTTTCACCGCCTTTGATTCGCCATCTCTGATTCCCCATATCTGATTCCCCGCCTCTGTTTCCCCGCCTCTGATTCCCTGCCTCTGATTCCCAACCTCTGATTCCACACCTCTGATTCCCCATATCTGATTCCCCGCCTCTGTTTCCCCGCCTCTGATTCCCTGCCCCTGTTTCCCCATATCTGATTCCCTGCCTCTGATTCCCCAACTCTGATTTCCCGCCTCTGATTCCCCAGCTCTGATTCCCCGCCTCTGATTTCCCGTGTTTGATTCCCTGCCTCTGATTCCCCGCCTCTGATTCCCCATCTCTGATTCACCGCCTTTGATTCGCCACCTCTGATTCCACATATCTGATTCCCCACCTCTGTTTCCCCGCCTCTGATTCCCCGCCTCTGATTCTCCATATCTCATTCCCCGCCTCTGAATCCCCATCTCTGATTCCCGGACTCTGATTCCCCACCTCTGATTCCCGGCCTCTTATTCCCAGCATCTGATTCCCGGCCTCTGATTCCCGGCCTCTGATTCCCCGCTTCTGATTCTGATTCCCTGCCTCTGATTCCCCATCTCTGATTCCGCACATCTGATTCCCTGCCTCTGATTCCCCACCTCTGATTCCCCATATCGGATTTCCCGCCTCTGTTTCCCCATATCTAATTCCCAACCTCTGATGCCCCAACTCTGATTCCCTGCCTCTGATTCCCCGCGTTCTATTCCCTGCCTCTGATTCCCCGCCTGTGATTCCCCATCTCTGATTCACCACCTCTGATTCCCCACCTCTGATTCCCCATATCTAATTCCCCGCCTCTGTTTGCCCGCCTCTGATTCCCCGCCTCTGTTTCCCCATATCTGATTCCCCGCCTCTGAATCCCCAACTCTGATTCCCTGCCTGTGATTCCCCAGCTCTGATTCCCCGCCTTTGATTTCCCCCGTCTGATTCCCAGCCTCTGAATCCCCGTGTCTGATTTCCTGCCTCTGATTCCCCGCCTCTGATTCCCCATCTCTGATTCACAGCCTCTGATTCCCCACCTCTGATTCCCCATCTCTGATTCCGCACATCTGATTCCCTGCCTCTGATTCCCCGACTCTGATCCCCACCTCTGATTCCCCAGCTCTGATTCCCCGCCTCTGATTCCCCAACTCTGATTCCCCGCCTCTGATTCCCCAGCTCTGATTCCCCGCCTCTGATTCCCCGTGTTTGATTCCCTGCCTCTGATTCCCCGCCTCTGATTCCCCAACTCTGATTCCCCGCCTCTGATTCCCCAGCTCTGATTCCCCGCCTCTGATTCCCCGCGTCTGATTACCGGCCTCTGATTCCCCGCCTCTGATTCCCCATCTCTGATTCACAACCTCTGATTCCCCATCTCTGATTCCCGGACTCTGATTCCCCACCTCTGATTCCCGGCCTCTTATTCCCGGCATCTGATTCCGGCCTCTGATTCCCGGCCTCTGATTCCATGCTTCTGATTCCCCATCTCTGATTCCGCAAATCTAATTCCCTGCCTCTGATTCCCCACCTATGATTCCCCATATCTGATTCCCCGCCTCTGTTTCCCCACCTCTGATTCCCCGCCTCTGTTTCCCCACCTCTGATTTCCCGCCTCTGTTTCCCCATATCAAAGTCCCCGCCTCTGATTCCCCAACTTTGATTCCCCACCTCTGATTCCCCAGCTCTGATTCCCCGCCTCTGATTCCCCACATCTGATTCCATGCATCTGATTCCCAGCCTCTGATTCCCAGCCTCTGATTCCCAACCTCTGATTCCCCACCTCTGGTCCCCATATCTGATTCCCCGCCTCTGTTTCCCCGCCTCTGATTCCCCGCCTCTGTTTCCCCATATCTGATCCCCGCCTATATTTGCCCGCCTCTGATTCCCCGCCTCTGTTTCCCCATATCTGATTCCCCGCCTCTGAATCCCCAACTCTGATTCCCTGCCTCTAATTTCCCAGCTCTGATTCCCCGCCTCTGATTCCCCGCGTCTGATTACCGGCCTCTGATTCCCCGCCTCTGATTCCCCATCTCTGATTCACAACCTCTGATTCCCCACCTCTGATACCCCATATCTGATTCCCCGCCTCTGTTTCACCGCCTCTGATTCCCCACCTCTGATTCCCAATATCTGATTCCCCGCCTCTGATTCCCCACCTCTGATTCCCCGCCTCTGATTCGCCAGCTATGATTCCCAGCCTCTTATTCCCCGCGTCTGATTCCCTGCCTCTGATTCCCCGCCTCTGATTCCACATCTCTGATTCACCACCTCTGATTCCCCGCGTCTGATTCCCTGCCTCTGATTCCCCATCTCTGATTCCCCATCTCTGATTCCCCAATTCTGATTCCCCTCCTCTGATTCCCCGTGTTTGATTCCCTGCCTCTGATTCCCGTCCTCTGATTCCCCATCTCTGATTCACCGCCTTTTATTCGCCACCTCTGATTCGCCATATCTGATTCCCCGCCTCTGTTTCCCCGCCTCTGATTCCCCGCCTCTTATTCCCCATATCTCATTCCCCGCCTCTGAATCCCCATCTCTGATTCCCGGACTCTGATTCCCCACCTCTGATTTCCGGCCTCTTATTCCCGGCATCTGATTCCGGCCTCTGATTCCCGGCATCTGATTCCCTGCTTCTGATTCTGATTCCCTGCCTTTGATTCCCCATCTCTGATTCCGCACATCTGATTCCCTGCCTCTGATTCCCCATCTCTGATTCCCCATATCTGATTCCCCGCCTCTGTTTCCCCGCCTCTGATTTCCCATATTGATTCCCTGCATCTGATTCCCCGCCTCTGATTCCCCAACTCTGATTCCCCGCCTCTGATTCCCCAGCTCTGATTCCCCGCCTCTGATTCCCCATCTCTGATTCACAACCTCTGATTCCCCACCTCTGATTCCCCATATCTGATTCCCCACCTCTGATTCCCGGCCTCTTATTCCCGGCATCTGATTCCGGCCTCTGATTCCCGGCCTCTGATTCCCTGCTTCTGATTCTGATTCCCTGCCTCTGATTCCCCATCTCTGATTCCGCACATCTGATTCCCTGCCTCTGATTACCCCCCTCTGTTTCCCCGCCTCTGATTCCCCGCCTCTGTTTCCCAATATCTAAGTCCCCGCCTCTGATTCCCCAACTCTGATTCCCCACCTCTGATTCCCCAGCTCTGATTCCCCGCCTCTGATTCCCCGCATCTGATTCCCTGCATCTGATTCCAAGCCTCTGATTCCCTGCCTCTGATTCCCAACCTCTGATACCCCACCTCTGATTCCCCATATCTGATTCCCCGCCTCTGTTTCCCCGCCTCTGATTCCCCACCTCTGTTTCCCCATATCTGATTCCCGGCCTCTGATTCCCCGCCTCTGATTCCCCGCCTCTGATTCCCTGCCTCTGATTCCCCATCTCCGATTCCGCACATCTGATTCCCTGCCTCTGATTCCCCGCCTCTGATTCCCCACCTCTGATTCCCTGCCTCTGATTCCCAACCTCTGATTCCCCATCTCTGATTCCCCATATCTGATTCCCCGCCTCTGTTTCCCCGCCTCTGATTCCCCTCCTCTGATTCCCCAACTCTAATTCCCCGCCTCTGATTCCCCAGCTCTGATTCCCCGTGTTTGATTCCCTGGCTCTGATTCCCTGCTCTGATTCACCATCTCTGTTTCACAGCCTTTGATCCGCCACCCCTGATTCCCCATATCTAATTCCCCGCCTCTGTTTCCCCGCCTCTGATTCCCTGCCTCTGATTCCCAACCTCTGATTCCACACCTCTGATTCCCCATATCTGATTCCCCGCCTCTGTTTCCCCGCCTCTGATTCCCTGCCCCTGTTTCCCCATATCTGATTCCCTGCCTCTGATTCCCCAACTCTGATTCCCCGCCTCTGATTCCCCAGCTCTGATTCCCCGCCTCTGATTTCCCGTGTTTGATTCCCTGCCTCTGATTCCCCGCCTCTGATTCCCCATCTCTGATTCACCGCCTTTGATTCGCCACCTCTGATTCCACATATCTGATTCCCCACCTCTGTTTCCCCGCCTCTGATTCCCCGCCTCTGATTCTCCATATCTCATTCCCAGCCTCTGAATCCCCATCTCTGATTCCCGGACTCTGATTCCCCACCTCTGATTCCCGGCCTCTTATTCCCAGCATCTGATTCCCGGCCTCTGATTCCCGGCCTCTGATTCCCCGCTTCTGATTCTGATTCCCTGCCTCTGATTCCCCATCTCTGATTCCGCACATCTGATTCCCTGCCTCTGATTCCCAACCTCTGATTCCCCATATCGGATTTCCCGCCTCTGTTTCCCCATATCTAATTCCCAACCTCTGATGCCCCAACTCTGATTCCCTGCCTCTGATTCCCCGCGTTCTATTCCCTGCCTCTGATTCCCCGCCTGTGATTCCCCATCTCTGATTCACCACCTCTGATTCCCCACCTCTGATTCCCCATATCTAATTCCCCGCCTCTGTTTGCCCGCCTCTGATTCCCCGCCTCTGTTTCCCCATATCTGATTCCCCGCCTCTGAATCCCCAACTCTGATTCCCTGCCTCTGATTCCCCAGCTCTGATTCCCCGCCTTTGATTCCCCCCGTCTGATTCCCAGCCTCTGAATCCCCGTGTCTGATTTCCTGCCTCTGATTCCCCGCCTCTGATTCCCCATCTCTGATTCACAGCCTCTGATTCCCCACCTCTGATTCCCCATCTCTGATTCCGCACATCTGATTCCCTGCCTCTGATTCCCCGACTCTGATCCCCACCTCTGATTCCCCAGCTCTGATTCCCCGCCTCTGATTCCCCAACTCTGATTCCCCGCCTCTGATTCCCCAGCTCTGATTCCCCGCCTCTGATTCCCCGTGTTTGATTCCCTGCCTCTGATTCCCCGCCTCTGATTCCCCAACTCTGATTCCCCGCCTCTGATTCCCCAGCTCTGATTCCCCGCCTCTGATTCCCCACCTCTGATTCCCGGCCTCTTATTCCCCGCGTCTGATTCCCTGCCTCTGATTCCCCGCCTCTGATTCCACATCTCTGATTCACCACCTCTGATTACCTGCCTCTGATTCCCCACCTCTGATTCCCCATATCTGATTCCCCGCCTCTGTTTCCACGCCACTGACTCCCCACCTCTGATTCCCCATATCTGATTCCCCAGCTCTGATTTCCCGCCTCTGATTCCCCGCATCCGATTCCCCATATCTGATTCCCCGCCTCTGTTTCCCCGCCCCTGATTCCCCGCCTCTGTTTCCCCATATCTGATTCCCCGCCTCTGTTTCCCCGCCCCTGATTCCCCACCTCTGTTTCCCCATATCTGATTCCCCGCCTCTGATTCCCAACTATGATTCCCCGCCTCTGATTCCCCAGCTCTGATTCCCTGCCTCTGATTCCCCGCGTCTGATTCCCTGCCTCTGATTCCCCATCTCTGATTCCCCATCTCTGATTCCCCAATTCTGATTCCCCTCCTCTGATTCCCCGTGTTTGATTCCCTGCCTCTGATTCCCGGCCTCTGATTCCCCATCTCTGATTCACCGCCTTAGATTCGCCACCTCTGATTCGCCATATCTGATTCCCCGCCTCTGTTTCCCCGCCTCTGAAACCCGCCTCTTATTCCCCATATCTCATTCCCCGCCTCTGAATCCCCATCTCTGATTCCCGGTCTCTGATTCCCCACCTCTGATTTCCGGCCTCTTATTCCCGGCATCTGATTCCGGCCTCTGATTCCCGGCATCTGATTCCCTGCTTCTGATTCTGATTCCCTGCCTTTGATTCCCCATCTCTGATTCCGCACATCTGATTCCCTGCCTCTGATTCCCCATCTCTGATTCCCCATATCTGATTCCCCGCCTCTGTTTCCCCGCCTCTGATTCCCCGCCTCTGTTTCCCAATATCTAAGTCCCGGCCTCTGATTCCCCAGCTCTGATTCCCCGCCTCTGATTCCCCGCATCTGATTCCCTGCATCTGACTCCAAGCCTCTGATTCCCTGCCTCTGATTCCCAACCTCTGATTCCCCACCTCTGATTCCCCATATCTGATTCCCAGCCTCTGTTTCCCCGCCTCTGATTCCCCGCCTCTGTTTCCCCATATCTGACTCCCGGCCTCTGATTCCCGGCCTCTGATTCCCCGCCTCTGATTCCCTGCCTCTGATTCCCCATCTCCGATTCCGCACATCTGATTCCCTGCCTCTGATTCCCCGCCTCTGATTCCCCGCCTCTGATTCCCTGCCTCTGATTCCCAACCTCTGATTCCCCACCTCTGATTCCCCGTGTTTGATTCCCCGCCTCTGTTTCCCCGCCTCTGATTCCCCGCCTCTGATTCCCCAACTCTAATTCCCCGCCTCTGATTCCCCATATATGATTCCCCGCCTCTGTTTCCCCGCCTCTGATTCCCCGCCCCTGTTTCCCCATATCTGATTCCCTGCCTCTGATTCCCCAACTTTGATTCCCAGCCTCTGATTCCCCAGCTCTGATTCCCCGCCTCTGATTCCCCGTGTTTGATTCCCTGCCTCTGATTCCCCGCCTCTGATTCCCCGCCTCTGATTCCCCGCCTCTTATTCCCCATATCTCATTCCCCGCCTCTGAATCCCCATCTCTGATTCCCGGACTCTGATTCCCCACCTCTGATTCCCTGCTTCTGATTCTGATTCCCTGCCTCTGATTCCTCATCTCTGATTCCGCACATCTAATTCCCTGCCTCTGATTCCCCACCTCTGATTCCCCATATCTGATTCCCCGCCTCTGTTTCCCCGCCTCTGATTCACCACCTCTGTTTCCCCATATCTAAGTCCCCGCCTCTGATTCCCCAACTTTGATTCCCCACCTCTGATTCCCCAGCTCTGATTCCCCGCCTCTGATTCCCCGCATATGATTCCATGCATCTGATTCCCAGCCTCTGATTCCCAGCCTCTGATTCCCAACCTCTGATTCCCCACCTCTGATTCCCTATATCTGATTCCCCGCCTCTGTTTCCCCGCCTCTGATTCCCCGCCTCTGTTTCCCCATATCTGATTCCCCGCCTCTGAATCCCCAACTCTGATTCCCTGCCTCTAATTTCCCATGTCTGATTCCCCGCCTCTGATTCCCCGCGTCTGATTACCGGCCTCTGATTCCCCGCCTCTGATTCCCCATCTCTGATTCACAACCTCTGATTCCCCACCTCTGATTCCCCATATCTGATTCCCCGCCTCTGTTTCCCCGCCTCTGATTCCCCACCTCTGATTCCCCGCGTCTGATTCCCCGCCTCTGATTCCCCATCTCTGATTCCCCATCTCTGATTCCCCAATTCTGATTCCCCGCCTCTGATTCCCCAGCTCTGATTCCTCGCCTCTGATTCCCTTCCTCTGATTCCCAACCTCTGATTCCCCACCTCTGATTTCCCATATTGATTCCCTGCATCTGATTCCCCGCCTCTGATTCCCCAACTCTGATTCCCCGCCTCTGATTCCCCAGCTCTGATTCCCCGCCTCTGATTCCCCGTGTTTGATTCCCTGCCTCTGATTCCTGGCCTCTGATTCCCCATCTCTGATTCACCGCCTATGATTCGCCACCTCTGATTCCCCAAATCTGATTCGCCACCTCTGATTCCCCATCTCTGATTCACAACCTCTGATTCACCACCTCTGATTCCCCATATCTGATTCCCCACCTCTGATTCCCGGCCTCTTATTCCCGGCATCTGATTCCGGCCTCTGATTCCCGGCCTCTGATTCCCTGCTTCTGATTCTGATTCCCTGCCTCTGATTCCCCATCTCTGATTCCGCACATCTGATTCCCTGCCTCTGATTACCCCCCTCTGATTCCCCGCCTCTTATTCCCCGCCTCTGTTTCCCAATATCTAAGTCCCCGCCTCTGATTCCCCAACTCTGATTCCCCACCTCTGATTCCCCAGCTCTGATTCCCCGCCTCTGATTCCCCGCATCTGATTCCCTGCATCTGATTCCAAGCCTCTGATTCCCTGCCTCTGATTCCCAACCTCTGATTCCCCACCTCTGATTCCCCATATCTGATTCCCCGCCTCTGTTTCCCCGCCTCTGATTCCCCACCTCTGTTTCCCCATATCTGATTCCCGGCCTCTGATTCCCCACCTCTGATTCCCCGCCTCTGATTCCCTGCCTCTGATTCCCCATCTCCGATTCCGCACATCTGATTCCCTGCCTCTGATTCCCCGCCTCTGATTCCCCACCTCTGATTCCCTGCCTCTGATTCCCAACCTCTGATTCCCCACCTCTGATTCCCCATATCTGATTCCCCGCCTCTGTTTCCCCGACTCTGATTCCCCTCCTCTGATTCCCCAACTCTAATTCCCCGCCTCTGATTCCCCAGCTCTGATTCCCCGTGTTTGATTCCCTGCCTCTGATTCCCTGCCCTGATTCCCCATCTGTTTCACCGCCTTTGATTCGCCACCTCTGATTCCCCATATCTGATTCCCCACCTCTGTTTCCCCGCCTCTGATTCCCTGCCTCTGATTCCCAACCTCTGATTCCACACCTCTGATTCCCCATATCTGATTCCCCGCCTCTGTTTCCCCGCCTCTGATTCCCTGCCCCTGTTTCCCCATATCTGATTCCCTGCCTCTGATTCCCCAACTCTGATTCCCCGCCTCTGATTCCCCAGCTCTGATTCCCCGCCTCTGATTTCCCGTGTTTGATTCCCTGCCTCTGATTCCCCGCCTCTGATTCCCCATCTCTGATTCACCGCCTTTGATTCGCCACCTCTGATTCCAAATATCTGATTCCCCACCTCTGTTTCCCCGCCTCTGATTCCCCGCCTCTGATTCTCCATATCTCATTCCCCGCCTCTGAATCCCCATCTCTGATTCCCGGACTCTGATTCCCCACCTCTGATTCCCGGCCTCTTATTCCCAGCATCTGATTCCCCGCCTCTGATTCCCCAGCTCTGATTCCCCGCCTCTGATTCCCCGTGTTTGATTCCCTGCCTCTGATTCCCGGCCTCTGATTCCCCATCTCTGATTCACCGCCTTTGATTCGCCACCTCTGATTCCCCAAATCTGATTCCCCGCCTCTGTTTCCCCGCCTCTGATTCCCCGCCTCTGTTTCCCCGCGTCTGATTACCGGCCTCTGATTCCCCGCCTCTGATTCCCCATCTCTGATTCACAACCTCTGATTCCCCACCTCTGATTCCCCATATCTGATTCCCCACCTCTGATTCCCGGCCTCTTATTCCCGGCATCTGATTCCGGCCTCTGATTCCCGGCCTCTGATTCCCTGCTTCTGATTCTGATTCCCTGCCTCTGATTCCCCATCTCTGATTCCGCACATCTGATTCCCTGCCTCTGATTACCCCCCTCTGATTCCCCGCCTCTTACTCCCCGCCTCTGTTTCCCAATATCTAAGTCCCCGCCTCTGATTCCCCAACTCTGATTCCCCACCTCTGATTCCCCAGCTCTGATTCCCCGCCTCTGATTCCCCGCATCTGATTCCCTGCATCTGATTCCAAGCCTCTGATTCCCTGCCTCTGATTCCCAACCTCTGATTCCCCACCTCTGATTCCCCATATCTGATTCCCCGCCTCTGTTTCCCCGCCTCTGATTCCCCACCTCTGTTTCCCCATATCTGATTCCCGGCCTCTGATTCCCCACCTCTGATTCCCCGCCTCTGATTCCCTGCCTCTGATTCCCCATCTCCGATTCCGCACATCTGATTCCCTGCCTCTGATTCCCCGCCTCTGATTCCCCACCTCTGATTCCCTGCCTCTGATTCCCAACCTCTGATTCCCCACCTCTGATTCCCCATATCTGATTCCCCGCCTCTGTTTCCCCGACTCTGATTCCCCTCCTCTGATTCCCCAACTCTAATTCCCCGCCTCTGATTCCCCAGCTCTGATTCCCCGTGTTTGATTCCCTGCCTCTGATTCCCTGCCCTGATTCCCCATCTGTTTCACCGCCTTTGATTCGCCATCTCTGATTCCCCATATCTGATTCCCCGCCTCTGTTTCCCCGCCTCTGATTCCCTGCCTCTGATTCCCAACCTCTGATTCCACACCTCTGATTCCCCATATCTGATTCCCCGCCTCTGTTTCCCCGCCCCTGATTCCCCGCCTCTGTTTCCCCATATCTGATTCCCCGCCTCTGTTTCCCCGCCCCTGATTCCCCACCTCTGTTTCCCCATATCTGATTCCCCGCCTCTGATTCCCAACTATGATTCCCCGCCTCTGATTCCCCAGCTCTGATTCCCTGCCTCTGATTCCCCGCGTCTGATTCCCTGCCTCTGATTCCCCATCTCTGATTCCCCATCTCTGATTCCCCAATTCTGATTCCCCTCCTCTGATTCCCCGTGTTTGATTCCCTGCCTCTGATTCCCGGCCTCTGATTCCCCATCTCTGATTCACCGCCTTAGATTCGCCACCTCTGATTCGCCATATCTGATTCCCCGCCTCTGTTTCCCCGCCTCTGAAACCCGCCTCTTATTCCCCATATCTCATTCCCCGCCTCTGAATCCCCATCTCTGATTCCCGGTCTCTGATTCCCCACCTCTGATTTCCGGCCTCTTATTCCCGGCATCTGATTCCGGCCTCTGATTCCCGGCATCTGATTCCCTCCTTCTGATTCTGATTCCCTGCCTTTGATTCCCCATCTCTGATTCCGCACATCTGATTCCCTGCCTCTGATTCCCCATCTCTGATTCCCCATATCTGATTCCCCGCCTCTGTTTCCCCGCCTCTGATTCCCCGCCTCTGTTTCCCAATATCTAAGTCCCGGCCTCTGATTCCCCAGCTCTGATTCCCCGCCTCTGATTCCCCGCATCTGATTCCCTGCATCTGACTCCAAGCCTCTGATTCCCTGCCTCTGATTCCCAACCTCTGATTCCCCACCTCTGATTCCCCATATCTGATTCCCAGCCTCTGTTTCCCCGCCTCTGATTCCCCGCCTCTGTTTCCCCATATCTGACTCCCGGCCTCTGATTCCCGGCCTCTGATTCCCCGCCTCTGATTCCCTGCCTCTGATTCCCCATCTCCGATTCCGCACATCTGATTCCCTGCCTCTGATTCCCCGCCTCTGATTCCCCGCCTCTGATTCCCTGCCTCTGATTCCCAACCTCTGATTCCCCACCTCTGATTCCCCGTGTTTGATTCCCCGCCTCTGTTTCCCCGCCTCTGATTCCCCGCCTCTGATTCCCCAACTCTAATTCCCCGCCTCTGATTCCC
This sequence comes from Narcine bancroftii, assembly GCF_036971445.1. Taxonomy (NCBI): domain Eukaryota; kingdom Metazoa; phylum Chordata; class Chondrichthyes; order Torpediniformes; family Narcinidae; genus Narcine; species Narcine bancroftii. The sequence goes on from NC_091475.1 coordinate 112,251,726, forward strand.
CATATATGATTCCCCGCCTCTGTTTCCCCGCCTCTGATTCCCCGCCCCTGTTTCCCCATATCTGATTCCCTGCCTCTGATTCCCCAACTTTGATTCCCAGCCTCTGATTCCCCAGCTCTGATTCCCCGCCTCTGATTCCCCGTGTTTGATTCCCTGCCTCTGATTCCCCGCCTCTGATTCCCCGCCTCTGATTCCCCGCCTCTTATTCCCCATATCTCATTCCCCGCCTCTGAATCCCCATCTCTGATTCCCGGACTCTGATTCCCCACCTCTGATTCCCTGCTTCTGATTCTGATTCCCTGCCTCTGATTCCTCATCTCTGATTCCGCACATCTAATTCCCTGCCTCTGATTCCCCACCTCTGATTCCCCATATCTGATTCCCCGCCTCTGTTTCCCCGCCTCTGATTCACCACCTCTGTTTCCCCATATCTAAGTCCCCGCCTCTGATTCCCCAACTTTGATTCCCCACCTCTGATTCCCCAGCTCTGATTCCCCGCCTCTGATTCCCCGCATATGATTCCATGCATCTGATTCCCAGCCTCTGATTCCCAGCCTCTGATTCCCAACCTCTGATTCCCCACCTCTGATTCCCTATATCTGATTCCCCGCCTCTGTTTCCCCGCCTCTGATTCCCCGCCTCTGTTTCCCCATATCTGATTCCCCGCCTCTGAATCCCCAACTCTGATTCCCTGCCTCTAATTTCCCATGTCTGATTCCCCGCCTCTGATTCCCCGCGTCTGATTACCGGCCTCTGATTCCCCGCCTCTGATTCCCCATCTCTGATTCACAACCTCTGATTCCCCACCTCTGATTCCCCATATCTGATTCCCCGCCTCTGTTTCCCCGCCTCTGATTCCCCACCTCTGATTCCCCGCGTCTGATTCCCCGCCTCTGATTCCCCATCTCTGATTCCCCATCTCTGATTCCCCAATTCTGATTCCCCGCCTCTGATTCCCCAGCTCTGATTCCTCGCCTCTGATTCCCTTCCTCTGATTCCCAACCTCTGATTCCCCACCTCTGATTTCCCATATTGATTCCCTGCATCTGATTCCCCGCCTCTGATTCCCCAACTCTGATTCCCCGCCTCTGATTCCCCAGCTCTGATTCCCCGCCTCTGATTCCCCGTGTTTGATTCCCTGCCTCTGATTCCTGGCCTCTGATTCCCCATCTCTGATTCACCGCCTATGATTCGCCACCTCTGATTCCCCAAATCTGATTCGCCACCTCTGATTCCCCATCTCTGATTCACAACCTCTGATTCACCACCTCTGATTCCCCATATCTGATTCCCCACCTCTGATTCCTGGCCTCTTATTCCCGGCATCTGATTCCGGCCTCTGATTCCCGGCCTCTGATTCCCTGCTTCTGATTCTGATTCCCTGCCTCTGATTCCCCATCTCTGATTCCGCACATCTGATTCCCTGCCTCTGATTACCCCCCTCTGATTCCCCGCCTCTTATTCCCCGCCTCTGTTTCCCAATATCTAAGTCCCCGCCTCTGATTCCCCAACTCTGATTCCCCACCTCTGATTCCCCAGCTCTGATTCCCCGCCTCTGATTCCCCGCATCTGATTCCCTGCATCTGATTCCAAGCCTCTGATTCCCTGCCTCTGCTTCCCAACCTCTGATTCCCCACCTCTGATTCCCCATATCTGATTCCCCGCCTCTGTTTCCCCGCCTCTGATTCCCCACCTCTGTTTCCCCATATCTGATTCCCGGCCTCTGATTCCCCACCTCTGATTCCCCGCCTCTGATTCCCTGCCTCTGATTCCCCATCTCCGATTCCGCACATCTGATTCCCTGCCTCTGATTCCCCGCCTCTGATTCCCCACCTCTGATTCCCTGCCTCTGATTCCCAACCTCTGATTCCCCACCTCTGATTCCCCATATCTGATTCCCCGCCTCTGTTTCCCCGACTCTGATTCCCCTCCTCTGATTCCCCAACTCTAATTCCCCGCCTCTGATTCCCCAGCTCTGATTCCCCGTGTTTGATTCCCTGCCTCTGATTCCCTGCCCTGATTCCCCATCTGTTTCACCGCCTTTGATTCGCCACCTCTGATTCCCCATATCTGATTCCCCACCTCTGTTTCCCCGCCTCTGATTCCCTGCCTCTGATTCCCAACCTCTGATTCCACACCTCTGATTCCCCATATCTGATTCCCCGCCTCTGTTTCCCCGCCTCTGATTCCCTGCCCCTGTTTCCCCATATCTGATTCCCTGCCTCTGATTCCCCAACTCTGATTCCCCGCCTCTGATTCCCCAGCTCTGATTCCCCGCCTCTGATTTCCCGTGTTTGATTCCCTGCCTCTGATTCCCCGCCTCTGATTCCCCATCTCTGATTCACCGCCTTTGATTCGCCACCTCTGATTCCAAATATCTGATTCCCCACCTCTGTTTCCCCGCCTCTGATTCCCCGCCTCTGATTCTCCATATCTCATTCCCCGCCTCTGAATCCCCATCTCTGATTCCCGGACTCTGATTCCCCACCTCTGATTCCCGGCCTCTTATTCCCAGCATCTGATTCCCCGCCTCTGATTCCCCAGCTCTGATTCCCCGCCTCTGATTCCCCGTGTTTGATTCCCTGCCTCTGATTCCCGGCCTCTGATTCCCCATCTCTGATTCACCGCCTTTGATTCGCCACCTCTGATTCCCCAAATCTGATTCCCCGCCTCTGTTTCCCCGCCTCTGATTCCCCGCCTCTGTTTCCCCGCGTCTGATTACCGGCCTCTGATTCCCCGCCTCTGATTCCCCATCTCTGATTCACAACCTCTGATTCCCCACCTCTGATTCCCCATGTCTGATTCCCCACCTCTGATTCCCGGCCTCTTATTCCCGGCATCTGATTCCGGCCTCTGATTCCCGGCCTCTGATTCCCTGCTTCTGATTCTGATTCCCTGCCTCTGATTCCCCATCTCTGATTCCGCACATCTGATTCCCTGCCTCTGATTACCCCCCTCTGATTCCCCGCCTCTTATTCCCCGCCTCTGTTTCCCAATATCTAAGTCCCCGCCTCTGATTCCCCAACTCTGATTCCCCACCTCTGATTCCCCAGCTCTGATTCCCCGCCTCTGATTCCCCGCATCTGATTCCCTGCATCTGATTCCAAGCCTCTGATTCCCTGCCTCTGATTCCCAACCTCTGATTCCCCACCTCTGATTCCCCATATCTGATTCCCCGCCTCTGTTTCCCCGCCTCTGATTCCCCACCTCTGTTTCCCCATATCTGATTCCCGGCCTCTGATTCCCCACCTCTGATTCCCCGCCTCTGATTCCCTGCCTCTGATTCCCCATCTCCGATTCCGCACATCTGATTCCCTGCCTCTGATTCCCCGCCTCTGATTCCCCACCTCTGATTCCCTGCCTCTGATTCCCAACCTCTGATTCCCCACCTCTGATTCCCCATATCTGATTCCCCGCCTCTGTTTCCCCGACTCTGATTCCCCTCCTCTGATTCCCCAACTCTAATTCCCCGCCTCTGATTCCCCAGCTCTGATTCCCCGTGTTTGATTCCCTGCCTCTGATTCCCTGCCCTGATTCCCCATCTGTTTCACCGCCTTTGATTCGCCATCTCTGATTCCCCATATCTGATTCCCCGCCTCTGTTTCCCCGCCTCTGATTCCCTGCCTCTGATTCCCAACCTCTGATTCCACACCTCTGATTCCCCATATCTGATTCCCCGCCTCTGTTTCCCCGCCTCTGATTCCCTGCCCATGTTTCCCCATATCTGATTCCCTGCCTCTGATTCCCCAACTCTGATTTCCCGCCTCTGATTCCCCAGCTCTGATTCCCCGCCTCTGATTTCCCGTGTTTGATTCCCTGCCTCTGATTCCCCGCCTCTGATTCCCCATCTCTGATTCACCGCCTTTGATTCGCCACCTCTGATTCCACATATCTGATTCCCCACCTCTGTTTCCCCACCTCTGATTCCCCGCCTCTGATTCTCCATATCTCATTCCCCGCCTCTGAATCCCCATCTCTGATTCCCGGACTCTGATTCCCCACCTCTGATTCCCGGCCTCTTATTCCCAGCATCTGATTCCCGGCCTCTGATTCCCGGCCTCTGATTCCCCGCTTCTGATTCTGATTCCCTGCCTCTGATTCCCCATCTCTGATTCCGCACATCTGATTCCCTGCCTCTGATTCCCCACCTCTGATTCCCCATATCGGATTTCCCGCCTCTGTTTCCCCATATCTAATTCCCAACCTCTGATGCCCCAACTCTGATTCCCTGCCTCTGATTCCCCGCGTTCTATTCCCTGCCTCTGATTCCCCGCCTGTGATTCCCCATCTATGATTCACCACCTCTGATTCCCCACCTCTGATTCCCCATATCTAATTCCCCGCCTCTGTTTGCCCGCCTCTGATTCCCCGCCTCTGTTTCCCCATATCTGATTCCCCGCCTCTGAATCCCCAACTCTGATTCCCTGCCTGTGATTCCCCAGCTCTGATTCCCCGCCTTTGATTTCCCCCGTCTGATTCCCAGCCTCTGAATCCCCGTGTCTGATTTCCTGCCTCTGATTCCCCGCCTCTGATTCCCCATCTCTGATTCACAGCCTCTGATTCCCCACCTCTGATTCCCCATCTCTGATTCCGCACATCTGATTCCCTGCCTCTGATTCCCCGACTCTGATCCCCACCTCTGATTCCCCAGCTCTGATTCCCCGCCTCTGATTCCCCAACTCTGATTCCCCGCCTCTGATTCCCCAGCTCTGATTCCCCGCCTCTGATTCCCCGTGTTTGATTCCCTGCCTCTGATTCCCCGCCTCTGATTCCCCAACTCTGATTCCCCGCCTCTGATTCCCCAGCTCTGATTCCCCGCCTCTGATTCCCCGCGTCTGATTACCGGCCTCTGATTCCCCGCCTCTGATTCCCCATCTCTGATTCACAACCTCTGATTCCCCATCTCTGATTCCCGGACTCTGATTCCCCACCTCTGATTCCCGGCCTCTTATTCCCGGCATCTGATTCCGGCCTCTGATTCCCGGCCTCTGATTCCATGCTTCTGATTCCCCATCTCTGATTCCGCAAATCTAATTCCCTGCCTCTGATTCCCCACCTATGATTCCCCATATCTGATTCCCCGCCTCTGTTTCCCCACCTCTGATTCCCCGCCTCTGTTTCCCCACCTCTGATTTCCCGCCTCTGTTTCCCCATATCAAAGTCCCCGCCTCTGATTCCCCAACTTTGATTCCCCACCTCTGATTCCCCAGCTCTGATTCCCCGCCTCTGATTCCCCACATCTGATTCCATGCATCTGATTCCCAGCCTCTGATTCCCAGCCTCTGATTCCCAACCTCTGATTCCCCACCTCTGGTCCCCATATCTGATTCCCCGCCTCTGTTTCCCCGCCTCTGATTCCCCGCCTCTGTTTCCCCATATCTGATCCCCGCCTATATTTGCCCGCCTCTGATTCCCCGCCTCTGTTTCCCCATATCTGATTCCCCGCCTCTGAATCCCCAACTCTGATTCCCTGCCTCTAATTTCCCAGCTCTGATTCCCCGCCTCTGATTCCCCGCGTCTGATTACCGGCCTCTGATTCCCCGCCTCTGATTCCCCATCTCTGATTCACAACCTCTGATTCCCCACCTCTGATACCCCATATCTGATTCCCCGCCTCTGTTTCACCGCCTCTGATTCCCCACCTCTGATTCCCAATATCTGATTCCCCGCCTCTGATTCCCCACCTCTGATTCCCCGCCTCTGATTCGCCAGCTATGATTCCCCGCCTCTTATTCCCCGCGTCTGATTCCCTGCCTCTGATTCCCCGCCTCTGATTCCACATCTCTGATTCACCACCTCTGATTCCCCGCGTCTGATTCCCTGCCTCTGATTCCCCATCTCTGATTCCCCATCTCTGATTCCCCAATTCTGATTCCCCTCCTCTGATTCCCCGTGTTTGATTCCCTGCCTCTGATTCCCGTCCTCTGATTCCCCATCTCTGATTCACCGCCTTTTATTCGCCACCTCTGATTCGCCATATCTGATTCCCCGCCTCTGTTTCCCCGCCTCTGATTCCCCGCCTCTTATTCCCCATATCTCATTCCCCGCCTCTGAATCCCCATCTCTGATTCCCGGACTCTGATTCCCCACCTCTGATTTCCGGCCTCTTATTCCCGGCATCTGATTCCGGCCTCTGATTCCCGGCATCTGATTCCCTGCTTCTGATTCTGATTCCCTGCCTTTGATTCCCCATCTCTGATTCCGCACATCTGATTCCCTGCCTCTGATTCCCCATCTCTGATTCCCCATATCTGATTCCCCGCCTCTGTTTCCCCGCCTCTGATTTCCCATATTGATTCCCTGCATCTGATTCCCCGCCTCTGATTCCCCAACTCTGATTCCCCGCCTCTGATTCCCCAGCTCTGATTCCCCGCCTCTGATTCCCCATCTCTGATTCACAACCTCTGATTCCCCACCTCTGATTCCCCATATCTGATTCCCCACCTCTGATTCCCGGCCTCTTATTCCCGGCATCTGATTCCGGCCTCTGATTCCCGGCCTCTGATTCCCTGCTTCTGATTCTGATTCCCTGCCTCTGATTCCCCATCTCTGATTCCGCACATCTGATTCCCTGCCTCTGATTACCCCCCTCTGTTTCCCCGCCTCTGATTCCCCGCCTCTGTTTCCCAATATCTAAGTCCCCGCCTCTGATTCCCCAACTCTGATTCCCCACCTCTGATTCGCCAGCTCTGATTCCCCGCCTCTGATTCCCCGCATCTGATTCCCTGCATCTGATTCCAAGCCTCTGATTCCCTGCCTCTGATTCCCAACCTCTGATACCCCACCTCTGATTCCCCATATCTGATTCCCCGCCTCTGTTTCCCCGCCTCTGATTCCCCACCTCTGTTTCCCCATATCTGATTCCCGGCCTCTGATTCCCCGCCTCTGATTCCCCGCCTCTGATTCCCTGCCTCTGATTCCCCATCTCCGATTCCGCACATCTGATTCCCTGCCTCTGATTCCCCGCCTCTGATTCCCCACCTCTGATTCCCTGCCTCTGATTCCCAACCTCTGATTCCCCATCTCTGATTCCCCATATCTGATTCCCCGCCTCTGTTTCCCCGCCTCTGATTCCCCTCCTCTGATTCCCCAACTCTAATTCCCCGCCTCTGATTCCCCAGCTCTGATTCCCCGTGTTTGATTCCCTGGCTCTGATTCCCTGCTCTGATTCACCATCTCTGTTTCACAGCCTTTGATCCGCCACCCCTGATTCCCCATATCTAATTCCCCGCCTCTGTTTCCCCGCCTCTGATTCCCTGCCTCTGATTCCCAACCTCTGATTCCACACCTCTGATTCCCCATATCTGATTCCCCGCCTCTGTTTCCCCGCCTCTGATTCCCTGCCCCTGTTTCCCCATATCTGATTCCCTGCCTCTGATTCCCCAACTCTGATTCCCCGCCTCTGATTCCCCAGCTCTGATTCCCCGCCTCTGATTTCCCGTGTTTGATTCCCTGCCTCTGATTCCCCGCCTCTGATTCCCCATCTCTGATTCACCGCCTTTGATTCGCCACCTCTGATTCCACATATCTGATTCCCCACCTCTGTTTCCCCGCCTCTGATTCCCCGCCTCTGATTCTCCATATCTCATTCCCAGCCTCTGAATCCCCATCTCTGATTCCCGGACTCTGATTCCCCACCTCTGATTCCCGGCCTCTTATTCCCAGCATCTGATTCCCGGCCTCTGATTCCCGGCCTCTGATTCCCCGCTTCTGATTCTGATTCCCTGCCTCTGATTCCCCATCTCTGATTCCGCACATCTGATTCCCTGCCTCTGATTCCCAACCTCTGATTCCCCATATCGGATTTCCCGCCTCTGTTTCCCCATATCTAATTCCCAACCTCTGATGCCCCAACTCTGATTCCCTGCCTCTGATTCCCCGCGTTCTATTCCCTGCCTCTGATTCCCCGCCTGTGATTCCCCATCTCTGATTCACCACCTCTGATTCCCCACCTCTGATTCCCCATATCTAATTCCCCGCCTCTGTTTGCCCGCCTCTGATTCCCCGCCTCTGTTTCCCCATATCTGATTCCCCGCCTCTGAATCCCCAACTCTGATTCCCTGCCTCTGATTCCCCAGCTCTGATTCCCCGCCTTTGATTCCCCCCGTCTGATTCCCAGCCTCTGAATCCCCGTGTCTGATTTCCTGCCTCTGATTCCCCGCCTCTGATTCCCCATCTCTGATTCACAGCCTCTGATTCCCCACCTCTGATTCCCCATCTCTGATTCCGCACATCTGATTCCCTGCCTCTGATTCCCCGACTCTGATCCCCACCTCTGATTCCCCAGCTCTGATTCCCCGCCTCTGATTCCCCAACTCTGATTCCCCGCCTCTGATTCCCCAGCTCTGATTCCCCGCCTCTGATTCCCCGTGTTTGATTCCCTGCCTCTGATTCCCCGCCTCTGATTCCCCAACTCTGATTCCCCGCCTCTGATTCCCCAGCTCTGATTCCCCGCCTCTGATTCCCCACCTCTGATTCCCGGCCTCTTATTCCCCGCGTCTGATTCCCTGCCTCTGATTCCCCGCCTCTGATTCCACATCTCTGATTCACCACCTCTGATTACCTGCCTCTGATTCCCCACCTCTGATTCCCCATATCTGATTCCCCGCCTCTGTTTCCACGCCACTGACTCCCCACCTCTGATTCCCCATATCTGATTCCCCAGCTCTGATTTCCCGCCTCTGATTCCCCGCATCCGATTCCCCATATCTGATTCCCCGCCTCTGTTTCCCCGCCCCTGATTCCCCGCCTCTGTTTCCCCATATCTGATTCCCCGCCTCTGTTTCCCCGCCCCTGATTCCCCACCTCTGTTTCCCCATATCTGATTCCCCGCCTCTGATTCCCAACTATGATTCCCCGCCTCTGATTCCCCAGCTCTGATTCCCTGCCTCTGATTCCCCGCGTCTGATTCCCTGCCTCTGATTCCCCATCTCTGATTCCCCATCTCTGATTCCCCAATTCTGATTCCCCTCCTCTGATTCCCCGTGTTTGATTCCCTGCCTCTGATTCCCGGCCTCTGATTCCCCATCTCTGATTCACCGCCTTAGATTCGCCACCTCTGATTCGCCATATCTGATTCCCCGCCTCTGTTTCCCCGCCTCTGAAACCCGCCTCTTATTCCCCATATCTCATTCCCCGCCTCTGAATCCCCATCTCTGATTCCCGGTCTCTGATTCCCCACCTCTGATTTCCGGCCTCTTATTCCCGGCATCTGATTCCGGCCTCTGATTCCCGGCATCTGATTCCCTGCTTCTGATTCTGATTCCCTGCCTTTGATTCCCCATCTCTGATTCCGCACATCTGATTCCCTGCCTCTGATTCCCCATCTCTGATTCCCCATATCTGATTCCCCGCCTCTGTTTCCCCGCCTCTGATTCCCCGCCTCTGTTTCCCAATATCTAAGTCCCGGCCTCTGATTCCCCAGCTCTGATTCCCCGCCTCTGATTCCCCGCATCTGATTCCCTGCATCTGACTCCAAGCCTCTGATTCCCTGCCTCTGATTCCCAACCTCTGATTCCCCACCTCTGATTCCCCATATCTGATTCCCAGCCTCTGTTTCCCCGCCTCTGATTCCCCGCCTCTGTTTCCCCATATCTGACTCCCGGCCTCTGATTCCCGGCCTCTGATTCCCCGCCTCTGATTCCCTGCCTCTGATTCCCCATCTCCGATTCCGCACATCTGATTCCCTGCCTCTGATTCCCCGCCTCTGATTCCCCGCCTCTGATTCCCTGCCTCTGATTCCCAACCTCTGATTCCCCACCTCTGATTCCCCGTGTTTGATTCCCCGCCTCTGTTTCCCCGCCTCTGATTCCCCGCCTCTGATTCCCCAACTCTAATTCCCCGCCTCTGATTCCCCATATATGATTCCCCGCCTCTGTTTCCCCGCCTCTGATTCCCCGCCCCTGTTTCCCCATATCTGATTCCCTGCCTCTGATTCCCCAACTTTGATTCCCAGCCTCTGATTCCCCAGCTCTGATTCCCCGCCTCTGATTCCCCGTGTTTGATTCCCTGCCTCTTATTCCCCGCCTCTGATTCCCCGCCTCTGATTCCCCGCCTCTTATTCCCCATATCTCATTCCCCGCCTCTGAATCCCCATCTCTGATTCCCGGACTCTGATTCCCCACCTCTGATTCCCTGCTTCTGATTCTGATTCCCTGCCTCTGATTCCTCATCTCTGATTCCGCACATCTAATTCCCTGCCTCTGATTCCCCACCTCTGATTCCCCATATCTGATTCCCCGCCTCTGTTTCCCCGCCTCTGATTCACCACCTCTGTTTCCCCATATCTAAGTCCCCGCCTCTGATTCCCCAACTTTGATTCCCCACCTCTGATTCCCCAGCTCTGATTCCCCGCCTCTGATTCCCCGCATATGATTCCATGCATCTGATTCCCAGCCTCTGATTCCCAGCCTCTGATTCCCAACCTCTGATTCCCCACCTCTGATTCCCTATATCTGATTCCCCGCCTCTGTTTCCCCGCCTCTGATTCCCCGCCTCTGTTTCCCCATATCTGATTCCCCGCCTCTGAATCCCCAACTCTGATTCCCTGCCTCTAATTTCCCATGTCTGATTCCCCGCCTCTGATTCCCCGCGTCTGATTACCGGCCTCTGATTCCCCGCCTCTGATTCCCCATCTCTGATTCACAACCTCTGATTCCCCACCTCTGATTCCCCATATCTGATTCCCCGCCTCTGTTTCCCCGCCTCTGATTCCCCACCTCTGATTCCCAATATCTGATTCCCCGCCTCTGATTCCCCACCTCTGATTCCCCGCCTCTGATTCGCCAGCTATGATTCCCCGCCTCTGATTCCCCGCGTCTGATTCCCTGCCTCTGATTCCCCGCCTCTGATTCCACATCTCTGATTCACCACCTCTGATTACCCGCGTCTGATTCCCCGCCTCTGATTCCCCATCTCTGATTCCCCATTTCTGATTCCCCAATTCTGATTCCCCGCCTCTGATTCCCCAGCTCTGATTCCTCGCCTCTGATTCCCTTCCTCTGATTCCCAACCTCTGATTCCCCACCTCTGATTTCCCATATTGATTCCCTGCATCTGATTCCCCGCCTCTGATTCCCCAACTCTGATTCCCCGCCTCTGATTCCCCAGCTCTGATACCCCGCCTCTGATTCCCCGTGTTTGATTCCCTGCCTCTGATTCCCGGCCTCTGATTCCCCATCTCTGATTCACCGCCTTTGATTCGCCACCTCTGATTCCCCAAATCTGATTCCCCGCCTCTGTTTCCCCGCCTCTGATTCCCCGCCTCTGATTCCCCGCGTCTGATTACCGGCCTCTGATTCCCCGCCTCTGATTCCCCATCTCTGATTCACAACCTCTGATTCCCCACCTCTGATTCCCCATATCTGATTCCCCACCTCTGATTCCCGGCCTCTTATTCCCGGCATCTGATTCCGGCCTCTGATTCCCGGCCTCTGATTCCCTGCTTCTGATTCTGATTCCCTGCCTCTGATTCCCCATCTCTGATTCCGCACATCTGATTCCCTGCCTCTGATTACCCCCCTCTGTTTCCCCGCCTCTTATTCCCCGCCTCTGTTTCCCAATATCTAAGTCCCCGCCTCTGATTCCCCAACTCTGATTCCCCACCTCTGATTCCCCAGCTCTGATTCCCCGCCTCTGATTCCCCGCATCTGATTCCCTGCATCTGATTCCAAGCCTCTGATTCCCTGCCTCTGATTCCCAACCTCTGATTCCCCACCTCTGATTCCCCATATCTGATTCCCCGCCTCTGTTTCCCCGCCTCTGATTCCCCACCTCTGTTTCCCCATATCTGATTCCCGGCCTCTGATTCCCCACCTCTGATTCCCCGCCTCTGATTCCCTGCCTCTGATTCCCCATCTCCGATTCCGCACATCTGATTCCCTGCCTCTGATTCCCCGCCTCTGATTCCCCACCTCTGATTCCCTGCCTCTGATTCCCAACCTCTGATTCCCCACCTCTGATTCCCCATATCTGATTCCCCGCCTCTGTTTCCCCGACTCTGATTCCCCTCCTCTGATTCCCCAACTCTAATTCCCCGCCTCTGATTCCCCAGCTCTGATTCCCCGTGTTTGATTCCCTGCCTCTGATTCCCTGCCCTGATTCCCCATCTGTTTCACCGCCTTTGATTCGCCACCTCTGATTCCCCATATCTGATTCCCCGCCTCTGTTTCCCCGCCTCTGATTCCCTGCCTCTGATTCCCAACCTCTGATTCCACACCTCTGATTCCCCATATCTGATTCCCCGCCTCTGTTTCCCCGCCTCTGATTCCCTGCCCCTGTTTCCCCATATCTGATTCCCTGCCTCTGATTCCCCAACTCTGATTCCCCGCCTCTGATTCCCCAGCTCTGATTCCCCGCCTCTGATTTCCCGTGTTTGATTCCCTGCCTCTGATTCCCCGCCTCTGATTCCCCATCTCTGATTCACCGCCTTTGATTCGCCACCTCTGATTCCACATATCTGATTCCCCACCTCTGTTTCCCCGCCTCTTAATCCCCGCCTCTGATTCTCCATATCTCATTCCCCGCCTCTGAATCCCCATCTCTGATTCCCGGACTCTGATTCCCCACCTCTGATTCCCGGCCTCTTATTCCCAGCATCTGATTCCCGGCCTCTGATTCCCGGCCTCTGATTCCCCGCTTCTGATTCTGATTCCCTGCCTCTGATTCCCCATCTCTGATTCCGCACATCTGATTCCCTGCCTCTGATTCCCCACCTCTGATTCCCCATATCGGATTTCCCGCCTCTGTTTCCCCATATCTAATTCCCAACCTCTGATGCCCCAACTCTGATTCCCTGCCTCTGATTCCCCGCGTTCTATTCCCTGCCTCTGATTCCCCGCCTGTGATTCCCCATCTCTGATTCACCACCTCTGATTCCCCACCTCTGATTCCCCATATCTAATTCCCCGCCTCTGTTTGCCCGCCTCTGATTCCCCACCTCTGTTTCCCCATATCTGATTCCCCGCCTCTGAATCCCCAACTCTGATTCCCTGCCTCTGATTCCCCAGCTCTGATTCCCCGCCTTTGATTCCCCCCGTCTGATTCCCAGCCTCTGAATCCCCGTGTCTGATTTCCTGCCTCTGATTCCCCGCCTCTGATTCCCCATCTCTGATTCACAGCCTCTGATTCCCCACCTCTGATTCCCCATCTCTGATTCCGCACATCTGATTCCCTGCCTCTGGTTCCCCGACTCTGATCCCCACCTCTGATTCCCCGGCATCTGATTCCGGCCTCTGATTCCCGGCCTCTGATTCCATGCTTCTGTTTCCCCGCCTCTGATTCCCCGCCTCTGATTCCCCAACTCTAATTCCCCGCCTCCGATTCCCCATATATGATTCCCCGCCTCTGTTTCCCCGCCTCTGATTCCCCGCCCCTGTTTCCCCATAGCTGATTCCCTGCCTCTGATTCCCCAACTTTGATTCCCAGCCTCTGATTCCCCAGCTCTGATTCCCCGCCTCTGATTCCCAGTGTTTGATTCCCTGCCTCTGATTCCCCGCCTCTGATTCCCCGCCTCTGATTCCCCGCCTCTTATTCCCCATATCTCATTCCCCGCCTCTGAATCCCCATCTCTGATTCCCGGACTCTGATTCCCCACCTCTGATTCCCTGCTTCTGATTCTGATTCCCTGCCTCTGATTCCCCATCTCTGATTCCGCACATCTAATTCCCTGCCTCTGATTCCCCACCTCTGATTCCCCATATCTGATTCCCCGCCTCTGTTTCCCCGCCTCTGATTCACCGCCTCTGTTTCCCCATATCTAAGTCCCCGCCTCTGATTCCCCAACTTTGATTCCCCACCTCTGATTCCCCAGCTCTGATTCCCCGCCTCTGATTCCCCGCATATGATTCCATGCATCTGATTCCCAGCCTCTGATTCCCAGCCTCTGATTCCCAACCTCTGATTCCCCACCTCTGATTCCCTATATCTGATTCCCCGCCTCTGTTTCCCCGCCTCTGATTCCCCGCCTCTGTTTCCCCATATCTGATTCCCCGCCTCTGAATCCCCAACTCTGATTCCCTGCCTCTAATTTCCCATGTCTGATTCCCCGCCTCTGATTCCCCGCGTCTGATTACCGGCCTCTGATTCCCCGCCTCTGATTCCCCATCTCTGATTCACAACCTCTGATTCCCCACCTCTGATTCCCCATATCTGATTCCCCGCCTCTGTTTCCCCGCCTCTGATTCCCCACCTCTGATTCCCAATATCTGATTCCCCACCTCTGATTCCCCACCTCTGATTCCCCGCCTCTGATTCGCCAGCTATGATTCCCCGCCTCTGATTCCCCGCGTCTGATTCCCTGCCTCTGATTCCCCGCCTCTGATTCCACATCTCTGATTCACCACCTCTGATTCCCCGCGTCTGATTCCCCGCCTCTGATTCCCCATCTCTGATTCCCCATCTCTGATTCCCCAATTCTGATTCCCCGCCTCTGATTCCCCAGCTCTGATTCCTCGCCTCTGATTCCCTTCCTCTGATTCCCAACCTCTGATTCCCCACCTCTGATTTCCCATATTGATTCCCTGCATCTGATTCCCCGCCTCTGATTCCCCAACTCTGATTCCCCGCCTCTGATTCCCCAGCTCTGATTCCCCGCCTCTGATTCCCCGTGTTTGATTCCCTGCCTCTGATTCCCGGCCTCTGATTCCCCATCTCTGATTCACCGCCTTTGATTCGCCACCTCTGATTCCCCAAATCTGATTCCCCGCCTCTGTTTCCCCGCCTCTGATTCCCCGCCTCTGATTCCCCGCGTCTGATTACCGGCCTCTGATTCCCCGCCTCTGATTCCCCATCTCTGATTCACAACCTCTGATTCCCCACCTCTGATTCCCCATATCTGATTCCCCACCTCTGATTCCCGGCCTCTTATTCCCGGCATCTGATTCCGGCCTCTGATTCCCGGCCTCTGATTCCCTGCTTCTGATTCTGATTCCCTGCCTCTGATTCCCCATCTCTGATTCCGCACATCTGATTCCCTGCCTCTGATTACCCCCCTCTGTTTCCCCGCCTCTTATTCCCCGCCTCTGTTTCCCAATATCTAAGTCCCCGCCTCTGATTCCCCAACTCTGATTCCCCACCTCTGATTCCCCAGCTCTGATTCCCCGCCTCTGATTCCCCGCATCTGATTCCCTGCATCTGATTCCAAGCCTCTGATTCCCTGCCTGTGATTCCCAACCTCTGATTCCCCACCTCTGATTCCCCATATCTGATTCCCCGCCTCTGTTTCCCCGCCTCTGATTCCCCACCTCTGTTTCCCCATATCTGATTCCCGGCCTCTGATTCCCCACCTCTGATTCCCCGCCTCTGATTCCCTGCCTCTGATTCCACATCTCCGATTCCGCACATCTGATTCCCTGCCTCTGATTCCCCGCCTCTGATTCCCCACCTCTGATTCCCTGCCTCTGATTCCCAACCTCTGATTCCCCACCTCTGATTCCCCATATCTGATTCCCCGCCTCTGATTCCCCGACTCTGATTCCCCTCCTCTGATTCCCCAACTCTAATTCCCCGCCTCTGATTCCCCAGCTCTGATTCCCCGTGTTTGATTCCCTGCCTCTGATTCCCTGCCCTGATTCCCCATCTGTTTCACCGCCTTTGATTCGCCACCTCTGATTCCCCATATCTGATTCCCCGCCTCTGTTTCCCCGCCTCTGATTCCCTGCCTCTGATTCCCAACCTCTGATTCCACACCTCTGATTCCCCATATCTGATTCCCCGCCTCTGTTTCCCCGCCTCTGATTCCCTGCCCCTGTTTCCCCATATCTGATTCCCTGCCTCTGATTCCCCAACTCTGATTCCCCGCCTCTGATTCCCCAGCTCTGATTCCCCGCCTCTGATTTCCCGTGTTTGATTCCCTGCCTCTGATTCCCCGCCTCTGATTCCCCATCTCTGATTCACCGCCTTTGATTCGCCACCTCTGATTCCACATATCTGATTCCCCACCTCTGTTTCCCCGCCTCTGATTCCCCGCCTCTGATTCTCCATATCTCATTCCCCGCCTCTGAATCCCCATCTCTGATTCCCGGACTCTGATTCCCCACCTCTGATTCCCGGCCTCTTATTCCCAGCATCTGATTCCCGGCCTCTGATTCCCGGCCTCTGATTCCCCGCTTCTGATACTGATTCCCTGCCTCTGATTCCCCATCTCTGATTCCGCACATCTGAGTCCCTGCCTCTGATTCCCCACCTCTGATTCCCCATATCGGATTTCCCGCCTCTGTTTCCCCATATCTAATTCCCAACCTCTGATGCCCCAACTCTGATTCCCTGCCTCTGATTCCCCGCGTTCTATTCCCTGCCTCTGATTCCCCGCCTGTGATTCCCCATCTCTGATTCACCACCTCTGATTCCCCACCTCTGATTCCCCATATCTAATTCCCCGCCTCTGTTTGCCCGCCTCTGATTCCCCGCCTCTGTTTCCCCATATCTGATTCCCCGCCTCTGAATCCCCAACTCTGATTCCCTGCCTCTGATTCCCCAGCTCTGATTCCCCGCCTTTGATTCCCCCCGTCTGATTCCCAGCCTCTGAATCCCCGTGTCTGATTTCCTGCCTCTGATTCCCCGCCTCTGATTCCCCATCTCTGATTCACAGCCTCTGATTCCCCACCTCTGATTCCCCATCTCTGATTCCGCACATCTGATTCCCTGCCTCTGGTTCCCCGACTCTGATCCCCACCTCTGATTCCCCAGCTCTGATTCCCCGCCTCTGATTCCCCAACTCTGATTCCCCGCCTCTGATTCCCCAGCTCTGATTCCCCGCCTCTGATTCCCCGTGTTT
This sequence comes from Narcine bancroftii, assembly GCF_036971445.1. Taxonomy (NCBI): domain Eukaryota; kingdom Metazoa; phylum Chordata; class Chondrichthyes; order Torpediniformes; family Narcinidae; genus Narcine; species Narcine bancroftii. Next base: position 112,268,500 of record NC_091475.1, read on the forward strand.
GATTCCCTGCCTCTGATTCCCCGCCTCTGATTCCCCATCTCTGATTCAACGCCTTTGATTCGCCACCTCTGATTCCCATATCTGATTCCTCGCCTCTGTTTCCCCGCCTCTGATTCCCCGCCTCTGATTCCCCATATCTCATTCCCCGCCTCTGATTCCCCATCTCTGATTCCCGGACTCTGATTCCCCACCTCTGATTCCCGGCCTCTTATTCCCGGCATCTGATTCCGGCCTCTGATTCCCGGCCTCTGATTCCATGCTTCTGATTCCCCATCTCTGATTCCGCAAATCTAATTCCCTGCCTCTGATTCCCCACCTATGATTCCCCATATCTGATTCCCCGCCTCTGTTTCCCCACCTCTGATTCCCCGCCTCTGTTTCCCCACCTCTGATTTCCCGCCTCTGTTTCCCCATATCAAAGTCCCCGCCTCTGATTCCCCAACTTTGATTCCCCACCTCTGATTCCCCAGCTCTGATTCCCCGCCTCTGATTCCCCACATCTGATTCCATGCATCTGATTCTCAGCCTCTGATTCCCAGCCTCTGATTCCCAACCTCTGATTCCCCACCTCTGATCCCCATATCTGATTCCCCGCCTCTGTTTCCCCGCCTCTGATTCCCCGCCTTTGTTTCCCCATATCTGATCCCCGCCTATATTTGCCCGCCTCTGATTCCCCGCCTCTGTTTCCCCATATCTGATTCCCCGCCTCTGAATCCCCAACTCTGATTCCCTGCCTCTAATTTCCCAGCTCTGATTCCCCGCCTCTGATTCCCCGCGTCTGATTACCGGCCTCTGATTCCCCGCCTCTGATTCCCCATCTCTGATTCACAACCTCTGATTCCCCACCTCTGATACCCCATATCTGATTCCCCGCCTCTGTTTCACCGCCTCTGATTCCCCACCTCTGATTCCCAATATCTGATTCCCCGCCTCTGATTCCCCACCTCTGATTCCCCGCCTCTGATTCGCCAGCTATGATTCCCCGCCTCTTATTCCCCGCGTCTGATTCCCTGCCTCTGATTCCCCGCCTCTGATTCCACATCTCTGATTCACCACCTCTGATTCCCCGCGTCTGATTCCCTGCCTCTGATTCCCCATCTCTGATTCCCCATCTCTGATTCCCCAATTCTGATTCCCCTCCTCTGATTCCCCGTGTTTGATTCCCTGCCTCTGATTCCCGTCCTCTGATTCCCCATCTCTGATTCACCGCCTTTTATTCGCCACCTCTGATTCGCCATATCTGATTCCCCGCCTCTGTTTCCCCGCCTCTGATTCCCCGCCTCTTATTCCCCATATCTCATTCCCCGCCTCTGAATCCCCATCTCTGATTCCCGGACTCTGATTCCCCACCTCTGATTTCCGGCCTCTTATTCCCGGCATCTGATTCCGGCCTCTGATTCCCGGCATCTGATTCCCTGCTTCTGATTCTGATTCCCTGCCTTTGATTCCCCATCTCTGATTCCGCACATCTGATTCCCTGCCTCTGATTCCCCATCTCTGATTCCCCATATCTGATTCCCCGCCTCTGTTTCCCCGCCTCTGATTTCCCATATTGATTCCCTGCATCTGATTCCCCGCCTCTGATTCCCCAACTCTGATTCCCCGCCTCTGATTCCCCAGCTCTGATTCCCCGCCTCTGATTCCCCGTGTTTGATTCCCTGCCTCTGATTCCCGGCCTCTGATTCCCCATCTCTGATTCACCGCCTTTGATTCGCCACCTCTGATTCCCCAAATCTGATTCCCCGCCTCTGTTTCCCCGCCTCTGATTCCCCGCCTCTGATTCCCCGCGTGTGATTACCGGCCTCTGATTCCCCGCCTCTGATTCCCCATCTCTGATTCACAACCTCTGATTCCCCACCTCTGATTCCCCATATCTGATTCCCCAACTCTGATTCCCGGCCTCTTATTCCCGGCATCTGATTCCGGCCTCTGATTCCCGGCCTCTGATTCCCTGCTTCTGATTCTGATTCCCTGCCTCTGATTCCCCATCTCTGATTCCGCACATCTGATTCCCTGCCTCTGATTACCCCCCTCTGTTTCCCCGCCTCTGATTCCCCGCCTCTGTTTCCCAATATCTAAGTCCCTGCCTCTGATTCCCCAACTCTGATTCCCCACCTCTGATTCCCCAGCTCTGATTCCCCGCCTCTGATTCCCCGCATCTGATTCCCTGCATCTGATTCCAAGCCTCTGATTCCCTGCCTCTGATTCCCAACCTCTGATACCCCACCTCTGATTCCCCATATCTGATTCCCCGCCTCTGTTTCCCCGCCTCTGATTCCCCACCTCTGTTTCCCCATATCTGATTACCGGCCTCTGATTCCCCGCCTCTGATTCCCCGCCTCTGATTCCCTGCCTCTGATTCCCCATCTCCGATTCCGCACATCTGATTCCCTGCCTCTGATTCCCCGCCTCTGATTCCCCTCCTCTGATTCCCCAACTCTAATTCCCCGCCTCTGATTCCCCAGCTCTGATTCCCCGTGTTTGATTCCCTGGCTCTGATTCCCTGCTCTGATTCACCATCTCTGTTTCACAGCCTTTGATCCGCCACCCCTGATTCCCCATATCTAATTCCCCGCCTCTGTTTCCCCGCCTCTGATTCCCTGCCTCTGATTCCCAACCTCTGATTCCACACCTCTGATTCCCCATATCTGATTCCCCGCCTCTGTTTCCCCGCCTCTGATTCCCTGCCCCTGTTTCCCCATATCTGATTCCCTGCCTCTGATTCCCCAACTCTGATTCCCCGCCTCTGATTCCCCAGCTCTGATTCCCCGCCTCTGATTTCCCGTGTTTGATTCCCTGCCTCTGATTCCCCGCCTCTGATTCCCCATCTCTGATTCACCGCCTTTGATTCGCCACCTCTGATTCCACATATCTGATTCCCCACCTCTGTTTCCCCGCCTCTGATTCCCCGCCTCTGATTCTCCATATCTCATTCCCAGCCTCTGAATCCCCATCTCTGATTCCCGGACTCTGATTCCCCACCTCTGATTCCCGGCCTCTTATTCCCAGCATCTGATTCCCGGCCTCTGATTCCCGGCCTCTGATTCCCCGCTTCTGATTCTGATTCCCTGCCTCTGATTCCCCATCTCTGATTCCGCACATCTGATTCCCTGCCTCTGATTCCCAACCTCTGATTCCCCATATCGGATTTCCCGCCTCTGTTTCCCCATATCTAATTCCCAACCTCTGATGCCCCAACTCTGATTCCCTGCCTCTGATTCCCCGCGTTCTATTCCCTGCCTCTGATTCCCCGCCTGTGATTCCCCATCTCTGATTCACCACCTCTGATTCCCCACCTCTGATTCCCCATATCTAATTCCCCGCCTCTGTTTGCCCGCCTCTGATTCCCCGCCTCTGTTTCCCCATATCTGATTCCCCGCCTCTGAATCCCCAACTCTGATTCCCTGCCTCTGATTCCCCAGCTCTGATTCCCCGCCTTTGATTCCCCCCGTCTGATTCCCAGCCTCTGAATCCCCGTGTCTGATTTCCTGCCTCTGATTCCCCGCCTCTGATTCCCCATCTCTGATTCACAGCCTCTGATTCCCCACCTCTGATTCCCCATCTCTGATTCCGCACATCTGATTCCCTGCCTCTGATTCCCCGACTCTGATCCCCACCTCTGATTCCCCAGCTCTGATTCCCCGCCTCTGATTCCCCAACTCTGATTCCCCGCCTCTGATTCCCCAGCTCTGATTCCCCGCCTCTGATTCCCCGTGTTTGATTCCCTGCCTCTGATTTCCCGCCTCTGATTCCCCAACTCTGATTCCCCGCCTCTGATTCCCCAGCTCTGATTCCCCGCCTCTGATTCCCCACCTCTGATTCCCGGCCTCTTATTCCCCGCGTCTGATTCCCTGCCTCTGATTCCCCGCCTCTGATTCCACATCTCTGATTCACCACCTCTGATTACCTGCCTCTGATTCCCCACCTCTGATTCCCCATATCTGATTCCCCGCCTCTGTTTCCACGCCACTGACTCCCCACCTCTGATTCCCCATATCTGATTCCCCAGCTCTGATTTCCCGCCTCTGATTCCCCGCATCCGATTCCCCATATCTGATTCCCCGCCTCTGTTTCCCCGCCCCTGATTCCCCGCCTCTGTTTCCCCATATCTGATTCCCCGCCTCTGTTTCCCCGCCCCTGATTCCCCACCTCTGTTTCCCCATATCTGATTCCCCGCCTCTGATTCCCAACTATGATTCCCCGCCTCTGATTCCCCAGCTCTGATTCCCTGCCTCTGATTCCCCGCGTCTGATTCCCTGCCTCTGATTCCCCATCTCTGATTCCCCATCTCTGATTCCCCAATTCTGATTCCCCTCCTCTGATTCCCCGTGTTTGATTCCCTGCCTCTGATTCCCGGCCTCTGATTCCCCATCTCTGATTCACCGCCTTAGATTCGCCACCTCTGATTCGCCATATCTGATTCCCCGCCTCTGTTTCCCCGCCTCTGAAACCCGCCTCTTATTCCCCATATCTCATTCCCCGCCTCTGAATCCCCATCTCTGATTCCCGGTCTCTGATTCCCCACCTCTGATTTCCGGCCTCTTATTCCCGGCATCTGATTCCGGCCTCTGATTCCCGGCATCTGATTCCCTGCTTCTGATTCTGATTCCCTGCCTTTGATTCCCCATCTCTGATTCCGCACATCTGATTCCCTGCCTCTGATTCCCCATCTCTGATTCCCCATATCTGATTCCCCGCCTCTGTTTCCCCGCCTCTGATTCCCCGCCTCTGTTTCCCAATATCTAAGTCCCGGCCTCTGATTCCCCAGCTCTGATTCCCCGCCTCTGATTCCCCGCATCTGATTCCCTGCATCTGACTCCAAGCCTCTGATTCCCTGCCTCTGATTCCCAACCTCTGATTCCCCACCTCTGATTCCCCATATCTGATTCCCAGCCTCTGTTTCCCCGCCTCTGATTCCCCGCCTCTGTTTCCCCATATCTGACTCCCGGCCTCTGATTCCCGGCCTCTGATTCCCCGCCTCTGATTCCCTGCCTCTGATTCCCCATCTCCGATTCCGCACATCTGATTCCCTGCCTCTGATTCCCCGCCTCTGATTCCCCGCCTCTGATTCCCTGCCTCTGATTCCCAACCTCTGATTCCCCACCTCTGATTCCCCGTGTTTGATTCCCCGCCTCTGTTTCCCCGCCTCTGATTCCCCGCCTCTGATTCCCCAACTCTAATTCCCCGCCTCTGATTCCCCATATATGATTCCCCGCCTCTGTTTCCCCGCCTCTGATTCCCCGCCCCTGTTTCCCCATATCTGATTCCCTGCCTCTGATTCCCCAACTTTGATTCCCAGCCTCTGATTCCCCAGCTCTGATTCCCCGCCTCTGATTCCCCGTGTTTGATTCCCTGCCTCTTATTCCCCGCCTCTGATTCCCCGCCTCTGATTCCCCGCCTCTTATTCCCCATATCTCATTCCCCGCCTCTGAATCCCCATCTCTGATTCCCGGACTCTGATTCCCCACCTCTGATTCCCTGCTTCTGATTCTGATTCCCTGCCTCTGATTCCTCATCTCTGATTCCGCACATCTAATTCCCTGCCTCTGATTCCCCACCTCTGATTCCCCATATCTGATTCCCCGCCTCTGTTTCCCCGCCTCTGATTCACCACCTCTGTTTCCCCATATCTAAGTCCCCGCCTCTGATTCCCCAACTTTGATTCCCCACCTCTGATTCCCCAGCTCTGATTCCCCGCCTCTGATTCCCCGCATATGATTCCATGCATCTGATTCCCAGCCTCTGATTCCCAGCCTCTGATTCCCAACCTCTGATTCCCCACCTCTGATTCCCTATATCTGATTCCCCGCCTCTGTTTCCCCGCCTCTGATTCCCCGCCTCTGTTTCCCCATATCTGATTCCCCGCCTCTGAATCCCCAACTCTGATTCCCTGCCTCTAATTTCCCATGTCTGATTCCCCGTCTCTGATTCCCCGCGTCTGATTACCGGCCTCTGATTCCCCGCCTCTGATTCCCCATCTCTGATTCACAACCTCTGATTCCCCACCTCTGATTCCCCATATCTGATTCCCCGCCTCTGTTTCCCTGCCTCTGATTCCCCACCTCTGATTCCCAATATCTGATTCCCCGCCTCTGATTCCCCACCTCTGATTCCCCGCCTCTGATTCGCCAGCTATGATTCCCCGCCTCTGATTCCCCGCGTCTGATTCCCTGCCTCTGATTCCCCGCCTCTGATTCCACATCTCTGATTCACCACCTCTGATTACCCGCGTCTGATTCCCCGCCTCTGATTCCCCATCTCTGATTCCCCATCTCTGATTCCCCAATTCTGATTCCCCGCCTCTGATTCCCCAGCTCTGATTCCTCGCCTCTGATTCCCTTCCTCTGATTCCCAACCTCTGATTCCCCACCTCTGATTTCCCATATTGATTCCCTGCATCTGATTCCCCGCCTCTGATTCCCCAACTCTGATTCCCCGCCTCTGATTCCCCAGCTCTGATACCCCGCCTCTGATTCCCCGTGTTTGATTCCCTGCCTCTGATTCCCGGCCTCTGATTCCCCATCTCTGATTCACCGCCTTTGATTCGCCACCTCTGATTCCCCAAATCTGATTCCCCGCCTCTGTTTCCCCGCCTCTGATTCCCCGCCTCTGATTCCCCGCGTCTGATTACCGGCCTCTGATTCCCCGCCTCTGATTCCCCATCTCTGATTCACAACCTCTGATTCCCCACCTCTGATTCCCCATATCTGATTCCCCACCTCTGATTCCCGGCCTCTTATTCCCGGCATCTGATTCCGGCCTCTGATTCCCGGCCTCTGATTCCCTGCTTCTGATTCTGATTCCCTGCCTCTGATTCCCCATCTCTGATTCCGCACATCTGATTCCCTGCCTCTGATTACCCCCCTCTGTTTCCCCGCCTCTTATTCCCCGCCTCTGTTTCCCAATATCTAAGTCCCCGCCTCTGATTCCCCAACTCTGATTCCCCACCTCTGATTCCCCAGCTCTGATTCCCCGCCTCTGATTCCCCGCATCTGATTCCCTGCATCTGATTCCAAGCCTCTGATTCCCTGCCTCTGATTCCCAACCTCTGATTCCCCACCTCTGATTCCCCATATCTGATTCCCCGCCTCTGTTTCCCCGCCTCTGATTCCCCACCTCTGTTTCCCCATATCTGATTCCCGGCCTCTGATTCCCCACCTCTGATTCCCCGCCTCTGATTCCCTGCCTCTGATTCCCCATCTCCGATTCCGCACATCTGATTCCCTGCCTCTGATTCCCCGCCTCTGATTCCCCACCTCTGATTCCCTGCCTCTGATTCCCAACCTCTGATTCCCCACCTCTGATTCCCCATATCTGATTCCCCGCCTCTGTTTCCCCGACTCTGATTCCCCTCCTCTGATTCCCCAACTCTAATTCCCCGCCTCTGATTCCCCAGCTCTGATTCCCCGTGTTTGATTCCCTGCCTCTGATTCCCTGCCCTGATTCCCCATCTGTTTCACCGCCTTTGATTCGCCACCTCTGATTCCCCATATCTGATTCCCCGCCTCTGTTTCCCCGCCTCTGATTCCCTGCCTCTGATTCCCAACCTCTGATTCCACACCTCTGATTCCCCATATCTGATTCCCCGCCTCTGTTTCCCCGCCTCTGATTCCCTGCCCCTGTTTCCCCATATCTGATTCCCTGCCTCTGATTCCCCAACTCTGATTCCCCGCCTCTGATTCCCCAGCTCTGATTCCCCGCCTCTGATTTCCCGTGTTTGATTCCCTGCCTCTGATTCCCCGCCTCTGATTCCCCATCTCTGATTCACCGCCTTTGATTCGCCACCTCTGATTCCACATATCTGATTCCCCACCTCTGTTTCCCCGCCTCTTAATCCCCGCCTCTGATTCTCCATATCTCATTCCCCGCCTCTGAATCCCCATCTCTGATTCCCGGACTCTGATTCCCCACCTCTGATTCCCGGCCTCTTATTCCCAGCATCTGATTCCCGGCCTCTGATTCCCGGCCTCTGATTCCCCGCTTCTGATTCTGATTCCCTGCCTCTGATTCCCCATCTCTAATTCCGCACATCTGATTCCCTGCCTCTGATTCCCCACCTCTGATTCCCCATATCGGATTTCCCGCCTCTGTTTCCCCATATCTAATTCCCAACCTCTGATGCCCCAACTCTGATTCCCTGCCTCTGATTCCCCGCGTTCTATTCCCTGCCTCTGATTCCCCGCCTGTGATTCCCCATCTCTGATTCACCACCTCTGATTCCCCACCTCTGATTCCCCATATCTAATTCCCCGCCTCTGTTTGCCCGCCTCTGATTCCCCACCTCTGTTTCCCCATATCTGATTCCCCGCCTCTGAATCCCCAACTCTGATTCCCTGCCTCTGATTCCCCAGCTCTGATTCCCCGCCTTTGATTCCCCCCGTCTGATTCCCAGCCTCTGAATCCCCGTGTCTGATTTCCTGCCTCTGATTCCCCGCCTCTGATTCCCCATCTCTGATTCACAGCCTCTGATTCCCCACCTCTGATTCCCCATCTCTGATTCCGCACATCTGATTCCCTGCCTCTGGTTCCCCGACTCTGATCCCCACCTCTGATTCCCCGGCATCTGATTCCGGCCTCTGATTCCCGGCCTCTGATTCCATGCTTCTGTTTCCCCGCCTCTGATTCCCCGCCTCTGATTCCCCAACTCTAATTCCCCGCCTCCGATTCCCCATATATGATTCCCCGCCTCTGTTTCCCCGCCTCTGATTCCCCGCCCCTGTTTCCCCATAGCTGATTCCCTGCCTCTGATTCCCCAACTTTGATTCCCAGCCTCTGATTCCCCAGCTCTGATTCCCCGCCTCTGATTCCCAGTGTTTGATTCCCTGCCTCTGATTCCCCGCCTCTGATTCCCCGCCTCTGATTCCCCGCCTCTTATTCCCCATATCTCATTCCCCGCCTCTGAATCCCCATCTCTGATTCCCGGACTCTGATTCCCCACCTCTGATTCCCTGCTTCTGATTCTGATTCCCTGCCTCTGATTCCCCATCTCTGATTCCGCACATCTAATTCCCTGCCTCTGATTCCCCACCTCTGATTCCCCATATCTGATTCCCCGCCTCTGTTTCCCCGCCTCTGATTCACCGCCTCTGTTTCCCCATATCTAAGTCCCCGCCTCTGATTCCCCAACTTTGATTCCCCACCTCTGATTCCCCAGCTCTGATTCCCCGCCTCTGATTCCCCGCATATGATTCCATGCATCTGATTCCCAGCCTCTGATTCCCAGCCTCTGATTCCCAACCTCTGATTCCCCACCTCTGATTCCCTATATCTGATTCCCCGCCTCTGTTTCCCCGCCTCTGATTCCCCGCCTCTGTTTCCCCATATCTGATTCCCCGCCTCTGAATCCCCAACTCTGATTCCCTGCCTCTAATTTCCCATGTCTGATTCCCCGCCTCTGATTCCCCGCGTCTGATTACCGGCCTCTGATTCCCCGCCTCTGATTCCCCATCTCTGATTCACAACCTCTGATTCCCCACCTCTGATTCCCCATATCTGATTCCCCGCCTCTGTTTCCCCGCCTCTGATTCCCCACCTCTGATTCCCAATATCTGATTCCCCACCTCTGATTCCCCACCTCTGATTCCCCGCCTCTGATTCGCCAGCTATGATTCCCCGCCTCTGATTCCCCGCGTCTGATTCCCTGCCTCTGATTCCCCGCCTCTGATTCCACATCTCTGATTCACCACCTCTGATTCCCCGCGTCTGATTCCCCGCCTCTGATTCCCCATCTCTGATTCCCCATCTCTGATTCCCCAATTCTGATTCCCCGCCTCTGATTCCCCAGCTCTGATTCCTCGCCTCTGATTCCCTTCCTCTGATTCCCAACCTCTGATTCCCCACCTCTGATTTCCCATATTGATTCCCTGCATCTGATTCCCCGCCTCTGATTCCCCAACTCTGATTCCCCGCCTCTGATTCCCCAGCTCTGATTCCCCGCCTCTGATTCCCCGTGTTTGATTCCCTGCCTCTGATTCCCGGCCTCTGATTCCCCATCTCTGATTCACCGCCTTTGATTCGCCACCTCTGATTCCCCAAATCTGATTCCCCGCCTCTGTTTCCCCGCCTCTGATTCCCCGCCTCTGATTCCCCGCGTCTGATTACCGGCCTCTGATTCCCCGCCTCTGATTCCCCATCTCTGATTCACAACCTCTGATTCCCCACCTCTGATTCCCCATATCTGATTCCCCACCTCTGATTCCCGGCCTCTTATTCCCGGCATCTGATTCCGGCCTCTGATTCCCGGCCTCTGATTCCCTGCTTCTGATTCTGATTCCCTGCCTCTGATTCCCCATCTCTGATTCCGCACATCTGATTCCCTGCCTCTGATTACCCCCCTCTGTTTCCCCGCCTCTTATTCCCCGCCTCTGTTTCCCAATATCTAAGTCCCCGCCTCTGATTCCCCAACTCTGATTCCCCACCTCTGATTCCCCAGCTCTGATTCCCCGCCTCTGATTCCCCGCATCTGATTCCCTGCATCTGATTCCAAGCCTCTGATTCCCTGCCTGTGATTCCCAACCTCTGATTCCCCACCTCTGATTCCCCATATCTGATTCCCCGCCTCTGTTTCCCCGCCTCTGATTCCCCACCTCTGTTTCCCCATATCTGATTCCCGGCCTCTGATTCCCCACCTCTGATTCCCTGCCCTGATTCCCCATCTGTTTCACCGCCTTTGATTCGCCACCTCTGATTCCCCATATCTGATTCCCCGCCTCTGTTTCTCCGCCTCTGATTCCCTGCCTCTGATTCCCAACCTCTGATTCCACACCTCTGATTCCCCATATCTGATTCCCCGCCTCTGTTTCCCCGCCTCTGATTCCCTGCCCCTGTTTCCCCATATCTGATTCCCTGCCTCTGATTCCCCAACTCTGATTCCCCGCCTCTGATTCCCCAGCTCTGATTCCCCGCCTCTGATTTCCCGTGTTTGATTCCCTGCCTCTGATTCCCCGCCTCTGATTCCCCATCTCTGATTCACCGCCTTTGATTCGCCACCTCTGATTCCACATATCTGATTCCCCACCTCTGTTTCCCCGCCTCTGATTCCCCGCCTCTGATTCTCCATATCTCATTCCCCGCCTCTGAATCCCCATCTCTGATTCCCGGACTCTGATTCCCCACCTCTGATTCCCGGCCTCTTATTCCCAGCATCTGATTCCCGGCCTCTGATTCCCGGCCTCTGATTCCCCGCTTCTGATACTGATTCCCTGCCTCTGATTCCCCATCTCTGATTCCGCACATCTGAGTCCCTGCCTCTGATTCCCCACCTCTGATTCCCCATATCGGATTTCCCGCCTCTGTTTCCCCATATCTAATTCCCAACCTCTGATGCCCCAACTCTGATTCCCTGCCTCTGATTCCCCGCGTTCTATTCCCTGCCTCTGATTCCCCGCCTGTGATTCCCCATCTCTGATTCACCACCTCTGATTCCCCACCTCTGATTCCCCATATCTAATTCCCCGCCTCTGTTTGCCCGCCTCTGATTCCCCGCCTCTGTTTCCCCATATCTGATTCCCCGCCTCTGAATCCCCAACTCTGATTCCCTGCCTCTGATTCCCCAGCTCTGATTCCCCGCCTTTGATTCCCCCCGTCTGATTCCCAGCCTCTGAATCCCCGTGTCTGATTTCCTGCCTCTGATTCCCCGCCTCTGATTCCCCATCTCTGATTCACAGCCTCTGATTCCCCACCTCTGATTCCCCATCTCTGATTCCGCACATCTGATTCCCTGCCTCTGGTTCCCCGACTCTGATCCCCACCTCTGATTCCCCAGCTCTGATTCCCCGCCTCTGATTCCCCAACTCTGATTCCCCGCCTCTGATTCCCCAGCTCTGATTCCCCGCCTCTGATTCCCCGTGTTTGATTCCCTGCCTCTGATTCCCCGCCTCTGATTCCCCATCTCTGATTCAACGCCTTTGATTCGCCACCTCTGATTCCCATATCTGATTCCTCGCCTCTGTTTCCCCGCCTCTGATTCCCCGCCTCTGATTCCCCATATCTCATTCCCCGCCTCTGATTCCCCATCTCTGATTCCCGGACTCTGATTCCCCACCTCTGATTCCCGGCCTCTTATTCCCGGCATCTGATTCCGGCCTCTGATTCCCGGCCTCTGATTCCATGCTTCTGATTCCCCATCTCTGATTCCGCAAATCTAATTCCCTGCCTCTGATTCCCCACCTATGATTCCCCATATCTGATTCCCCGCCTCTGTTTCCCCACCTCTGATTCCCCGCCTCTGTTTCCCCACCTCTGATTTCCCGCCTCTGTTTCCCCATATCAAAGTCCCCGCCTCTGATTCCCCAACTTTGATTCCCCACCTCTGATTCCCCAGCTCTGATTCCCCGCCTCTGATTCCCCACATCTGATTCCATGCATCTGATTCTCAGCCTCTGATTCCCAGCCTCTGATTCCCAACCTCTGATTCCCCACCTCTGATCCCCATATCTGATTCCCCGGCTCTGTTTCCCCGCCTCTGATTCCCCGCCTCTGTTTCCCCATATCTGATCCCCGCCTATATTTGCCCGCCTCTGATTCCCCGCGTCTGTTTCCCCATATCTGATTCCCCGCCTCTGAATCCCCAACTCTGATTCCCTGCCTCTAATTTCCCAGCTCTGATTCCCCGCCTCTGATTCCCCGCGTCTGATTACCGGCCTCTGATTCCCCGCCTCTGATTCCCCATCTCTGATTCACAACCTCTGATTCCCCACCTCTGATACCCCATATCTGATTCCCCGCCTCTGTTTCACCGCCTCTGATTCCCCACCTCTGATTCCCAATATCTGATTCCCCGCCTCTGATTCCCCACCTCTGATTCCCCGCCTCTGATTCGCCAGCTATGATTCCCCGCCTCTTATTCCCCGCGTCTGATTCCCTGCCTCTGATTCCCCGCCTCTGATTCCACATCTCTGATTCACCACCTCTGATTCCCCGCGTCTGATTCCCTGCCTCTGATTCCCCATCTCTGATTCCCCATCTCTGATTCCCCAATTCTGATTCCCCTCCTCTGATTCCCCGTGTTTGATTCCCTGCCTCTGATTCCCGTCCTCTGATTCCCCATCTCTGATTCACCGCCTTTTATTCGCCACCTCTGATTCGCCATATCTGATTCCCCGCCTCTGTTTCCCCGCCTCTGATTCCCCGCCTCTTATTCCCCATATCTCATTCCCCGCCTCTGAATCCCCATCTCTGATTCCCGGACTCTGATTCCCCACCTCTGATTTCCGGCCTCTTATTCCCGGCATCTGATTCCGGCCTCTGATTCCCGGCATCTGATTCCCTGCTTCTGATTCTGATTCCCTGCCTTTGATTCCCCATCTCTGATTCCGCACATCTGATTCCCTGCCTCTGATTCCCCATCTCTGATTCCCCATATCTGATTCCCCGCCTCTGTTTCCCCGCCTCTGATTTCCCATATTGATTCCCTGCATCTGATTCCCCGCCTCTGATTCCCCAACTCTGATTCCCCGCCTCTGATTCCCCAGCTCTGATTCCCCGCCTCTGATTCCCCGTGTTTGATTCCCTGCCTCTGATTCCCGGCCTCTGATTCCCCATCTCTGATTCACCGCCTTTGATTCGCCACCTCTGATTCCCCAAATCTGATTCCCCGCCTCTGTTTCCCCGCCTCTGATTCCCCGCCTCTGATTCCCCGCGTGTGATTACCGGCCTCTGATTCCCCGCCTCTGATTCCCCATCTCTGATTCACAACCTCTGATTCCCCACCTCTGATTCCCCATATCTGATTCCCCAACTCTGATTCCCGGCCTCTTATTCCCGGCATCTGATTCCGGCCTCTGATTCCCGGCCTCTGATTCCCTGCTTCTGATTCTGATTCCCTGCCTCTGATTCCCCATCTCTGATTCCGCACATCTGATTCCCTGCCTCTGATTACCCCCCTCTGTTTCCCCGCCTCTGATTCCCCGCCTCTGTTTCCCAATATCTAAGTCCCTGCCTCTGATTCCCCAACTCTGATTCCCCACCTCTGATTCCCCAGCTCTGATTCCCCGCCTCTGATTCCCCGCATCTGATTCCCTGCATCTGATTCCAAGCCTCTGATTCCCTGCCTCTGATTCCCAACCTCTGATACCCCACCTCTGATTCCCCATATCTGATTCCCCGCCTCTGTTTCCCCGCCTCTGATTCCCCACCTCTGTTTCCCCATATCTGATTACCGGCCTCTGATTCCCCGCCTCTGATTCCCCGCCTCTGATTCCCTGCCTCTGATTCCCCATCTCCGATTCCGCACATCTGATTCCCTGCCTCTGATTCCCCGCCTCTGATTCCCCACCTCTGATTCCCTGCCTCTGATTCCCAACCTCTGATTCCCCATCTCTGATTCCCCATATCTGATTCCCCGCCTCTGTTTCCCCGCCTCTGATTCCCCTCCTCTGATTCCCCAACTCTAATTCCCCGCCTCTCATTCCCCAGCTCTGATTCCCCGTGTTTGATTCCCTGGCTCTGATTCCCTGCTCTGATTCACCATCTCTGTTTCACCGCCTTTGATCCGCCACCTCTGATTCCCCATATCTAATTCCCCGCCTCTGTTTCCCCGCCTCTGATTCCCTGCCTCTGATTCCCAACCTCTGATTCCACACCTCTGATTCCCCATATCTGATTCCCCGCCTCTGTTTCCCCGCCTCTGATTCCCTGCCCCTGTTTCCCCATATCTGATTCCCTGCCTCTGATTCCCCAACTCTGATTCCCCGCCTCTGATTCCCCAGCTCTGATTCCCCGCCTCTGATTTCCCGTGTTTGATTCCCTGCCTCTGATTCCCCGCCTCTGATTCCCCATCTCTGATTCACCGCCTTTGATTCGCCACCTCTGATTCCACATATCTGATTCCCCACCTCTGTTTCCCCGCCTCTGATTCCCCGCCTCTGATTCTCCATATCTCATTCCCCGCCTCTGAATCCCCATCTCTGATTCCCGGACTCTGATTCCCCACCTCTGATTCCCGGCCTCTTATTCCCAGCATCTGATTCCCGGCCTCTGATTCCCGGCCTCTGATTCCCCGCTTCTGATTCTGATTCCCTGCCTCTGATTCCCCATCTCTGATTCCGCACATCTGATTCCCTGCCTCTGATTCCCAACCTCTGATTCCCCATATCGGATTTCCCGCCTCTGTTTCCCCATATCTAATTCCCAACCTCTGATGCCCCAACTCTGATTCCCTGCCTCTGATTCCCCGCGTTCTATTCCCTGCCTCTGATTCCCCGCCTGTGATTCCCCATCTCTGATTCACCACCTCTGATTCCCCACCTCTGATTCCCCATATCTAATTCCCCGCCTCTGTTTGCCCGCCTCTGATTCCCCGCCTCTGTTTCCCCATATCTGATTCCCCGCCTCTGAATCCCCAACTCTGATTCCCTGCCTCTGATTCCCCAGCTCTGATTCCCCGCCTTTGATTCCCCCCGTCTGATTCCCAGCCTCTGAATCCCCGTGTCTGATTTCCTGCCTCTGATTCCCCGCCTCTGATTCCCCATCTCTGATTCACAGCCTCTGATTCCCCACCTCTGATTCCCCATCTCTGATTCCGCACATCTGATTCCCTGCCTCTGATTCCCCGACTCTGATCCCCACCTCTGATTCCCCAGCTCTGATTCCCCGCCTCTGATTCCCCAACTCTGATTCCCCGCCTCTGATTCCCCAGCTCTGATTCCCCGCCTCTGATTCCCCGTGTTTGATTCCCTGCCTCTGATTCCCCGCCTCTGATTCCCCAACTCTGATTCCCCGCCTCTGATTCCCCAGCTCTGATTCCCCGCCTCTGATTCCCCGCGTCTGATTACCTGCCTCTGATTCCCCGCCTCTGATTCCCCATCTCTGATTCACAACCTCTGATTCCCCACCTCTGATACCCCATATCTGAATCCCTGCCTCTGTTTCACCGCCTCTGATTCCCCACCTCTGATTCCCAATATCTGATTCCCCGCCTCTGATTCCCCACCTCTGATTCCCCGCCTCTGATTCACCAGGTATGATTCCCCGCCTCTTATTCCCCGCGTCTGATTCCCTGCCTCTGATTCCCCGCCTCTGATTCCACATCTCTGATTCACCACCTCTGATTCCCCGCGTCTGATTCCCTGCCTCTGATTCCCCATCTCTGATTCCCCATCTCTGATTCCCCAATTCTGATTCCCCTCCTCTGATTCCCCGTGTTTGATTCCCTGCCTCTGATTCCCGGCCTCTGATTCCCCATCTCTGATTCACCGCCTTTGATTCGCCACCTCTGATTCGCCATATCTGATTCCCCGCCTCTGTTTCCCCGCCTCTGATTCCCCGCCTCTGATTCCCCGCCCCTGTTTCCCCATATCTGATTCCCTGCCTCTGATTCCCCAACTTTGATTCCCAGCCTCTGATTCCCCAGCTCTGATTCCCCGCCTCTGATTCCCCGTGTTTGATTCCCTGCCTCTGATTCCCCGCCTCTGATTCCCCATCTCTGATTCACCGCCTTTGATTCGCCACCTCTGATTCCCCATATCTGATTCCCCACCTCTGTTTCCCCGCCTCTGATTCCCCGCCTCTGATTCTCCATATCTCATTTCCCGCCTCTGATTCCCCACCTCTGATTCCCGGCCTCTTATTCCCAGCATCTGATTCCAGGCCTCTGATTCCCGGCCTCTGACTCCCAGCTTCTGATTCTGATTCCCTGCCTCTGATTCCCCATCTCTGATTCCGCACATCTGATTACCTGCCTCTGATTCCCCACCTCTGATTCCCCATATCTGATTCCCCGCCTCTGTTTCCACGCCTCTGACTCCCCACCTCTGATTCCCCATATCTGATTCCCCAGCTCTGATTTCCCGCCTCTGATTCCCCGCATCCGATTCCCCATATCTGATTCCCCGCCTCTGTTTCCCCGCCCCTGATTCCCCGCCTCTGTTTCCCCATATCTGATTCCCCGCCTCTGTTTCCCCGCCCCTGATTCCCCGCATCTGTTTCCCCATATCTGATTCCCCGCCTCTGATTCCCAACTATGATTCCCCGCCTCTGATTCCCCAGCTCTGATTCCCTGCCTCTGATTCCCCGCGTCTGATTCCCTGCCTCTGATTCCCCATCTCTGATTCCCCATCTCTGATTCCCCAATTCTGATTCCCCTCCTCTGATTCCCCGTGTTTGATTCCCTGCCTCTGATTCCCGGCCTCTGATTCCCCATCTCTGATTCACCGCCTTAGATTCGCCACCTCTGATTCGCCATATCTGATTCCCCGCCTCTGTTTCCCCGCCTCTGATTCCCCGCCTCTTATTCCCCATATCTCATTCCCCGCCTCTGAATCCCCATCTCTGATTCCCGGACTCTGATTCCCCACCTCTGATTTCCGGCCTCTTATTCCCGGCATCTGATTCCGGCCTCTGATTCCCGGCATCTGATTCCCTGCTTCTGATTCTGATTCCCTGCCTTTGATTCCCCATCTCTGATTCCGCACATCTGATTCCCTGCCTCTGATTCCCCATCTCTGATTCCCCATATCTGATTCCCCGCCTCTGTTTCCCCGCCTCTGATTCCCCGCCTCTGTTTCCCAATATCTAAGTCCCGGCCTCTGATTCCCCAGCTCTGATTCCCCGCCTCTGATTCCCCGCATCTGATTCCCTGCATCTGACTCCAAGCCTCTGATTCCCTGCCTCTGATTCCCAACCTCTGATTCCCCACCTCTGATTCCCCATATCTGATTCCCAGCCTCTGTTTCCCCGCCTCTGATTCCCCGCCTCTGTTTCCCCATATCTGATTCCCGGCCTCTGATTCCCGGCCTCTGATTCCCCGCCTCTGATTCCCTGCCTCTGATTCCCCATCTCCGATTCCGCACATCTGATTCCCTGCCTCTGATTCCCCGCCTCTGATTCCCCGCCTCTGATTCCCTGCCTCTGATTCCCAACCTCTGATTCCCCACCTCTGATTCCCCGTGTTTGATTCCCCGCCTCTGTTTCCCCGCCTCTGATTCCCCGCCTCTGATTCCCCAACTCTAATTCCCCGCCCTTGATTCCCCATATATGATTCCCCGCCTCTGTTTCCCCGCCTCTGATTCCCCGCCCCTGTTTCCCCATATCTGATTCCCTGCCTCTGATTCCCCAACTTTGATTCCCAGCCTCTGATTCCCCAGCTCTGATTCCCCTCCTCTGATTCCCCGTGTTTGATTCCCTGCCTCTGATTCCCCGCCTCTGATTCCCCGCCTCTGATTCCCTGCCTCTGATTCCCAACCTCTGATTCCCCACCTCTGATTCCCCGTGTTTGATTCCCCGCCTCTGTTTCCCCACCTCTGATTCCCCGCCTCTGATTCCCCAACTCTAATTCCCCGCCTCAGATTCCCCATATATGATTCCCCGCCTCTGTTTCCCCGCCTCTGATTCCCCGCCCCTGTTTCCCCATATCTGATTCCCTGCCTCTGATTCCCCAACTTTGATTCCCAGCCTCTGATTCCCCAGCTCTGATTCCCCGCCTCTGATTCCCCGTGTTTGATTCCCTGCCTCTGATTCCCCGCCTCTGATTCCCCATCTCTGATTCACCGCCTTTGATTCGCCACCTCTGATTCCCCATATCTGATTCCCCACCTCTGTTTCCCCGCCTCTGATTCCCCGCCTCTGATTCTCCATATCTCATTTCCCGCCTCTGATTCCCCACCTCTGATTCCCGGCTTCTTATTCCCAGCATCTGATTCCAGGCCTCTGATTCTCCATATCTCATTCCCCGCCTCTGAATCCCCATCTCTGATTCCCGGACTCTGATTCCCCACCTCTGATTCCCGGCCTCTTATTCCCAGCATCTGATTCCCGGCCTCTGATTCCCGGCCTCTGATTCCCCGCTTCTGATTCTGATTCCCTGCCTCTGATTCCCCATCTCTGATTCCGCACATCTGATTCCCTGCCTCTGATTCCCAACCTCTGATTCCCCATATCGGATTTCCCGCCTCTGTTTCCCCATATCTAATTCCCAACCTCTGATGCCCCAACTCTGATTCCCTGCCTCTGATTCCCCGCGTTCTATTCCCTGCCTCTGATTCCCCGCCTGTGATTCCCCATCTCTGATTCACCACCTCTGATTCCCCACCTCTGATTCCCCATATCTAATTCCCCGCCTCTGTTTGCCCGCCTCTGATTCCCCGCCTCTGTTTCCCCATATCTGATTCCCCGCCTCTGAATCCCCAACTCTGATTCCCTGCCTCTGATTCCCCAGCTCTGATTCCCCGCCTTTGATTCCCCCCATCTGATTCCCAGCCTCTGAATCCCCGTGTCTGATTTCCTGCCTCTGATTCCCCGCCTCTGATTCCCCATCTCTGATTCACAGCCTCTGATTCCCCACCTCTGATTCCCCATCTCTGATTCCGCACATCTGATTCCCTGCCTCTGATTCCCCGACTCTGATCCCCACCTCTGATTCCCCAGCTCTGATTCCCCGCCTCTGATTCCCCAACTCTGATTACCGGCCTCTGATTCCCCGCCTCTGATTCCCCATCTCTGATTCACAACCTCTGATTCCCCACCTCTGATACCCCATATCTGATTCCCCGCCTCTGTTTCACCGCCTCTGATTCCCCACCTCTGATTCCCAATATCTGATTCCCCGCCTCTGATTCCCCACCTCTGATTCCCCGCCTCTGATTCGCCAGCTATGATTCCCCGCCTCTTATTCCCCGCGTCTGATTCCCTGCCTCTGATTCCCCGCCTCTGATTCCACATCTCTGATTCACCACCTCTGATTCCCCGCGTCTGATTCCCTGCCTCTGATTCCCCATCTCTGATTCCCCATCTCTGATTCCCCAATTCTGATTCCCCTCCTCTGATTCCCCGTGTTTGATTCCCTGCCTCTGATTCCCGTCCTCTGATTCCCCATCTCTGATTCACCGCCTTTTATTCGCCACCTCTGATTCGCCATATCTGATTCCCCGCCTCTGTTTCCCCGCCTCTGATTCCCCGCCTCTTATTCCCCATATCTCATTCCCCGCCTCTGAATCCCCATCTCTGATTCCCGGACTCTGATTCCCCACCTCTGATTTCCGGCCTCTTATTCCCGGCATCTGATTCCGGCCTCTGATTCCCGGCATCTGATTCCCTGCTTCTGATTCTGATTCCCTGCCTTTGATTCCCCATCTCTGATTCCGCACATCTGATTCCCTGCCTCTGATTCCCCATCTCTGATTCCCCATATCTGATTCCCCGCCTCTGTTTCCCCGCCTCTGATTTCCCATATTGATTCCCTGCATCTGATTCCCCGCCTCTGATTCCCCAACTCTGATTCCCCGCCTCTGATTCCCCAGCTCTGATTCCCCGCCTCTGATTCCCCGTGTTTGATTCCCTGCCTCTGATTCCCGGCCTCTGATTCCCCATCTCTGATTCACCGCCTTTGATTCGCCACCTCTGATTCCCCAAATCTGATTCCCCGCCTCTGTTTCCCCGCCTCTGATTCCCCGCCTCTGATTCCCCGCGTGTGATTACCGGCCTCTGATTCCCCGCCTCTGATTCCCCATCTCTGATTCACAACCTCTGATTCCCCACCTCTGATTCCCCATATCTGATTCCCCAACTCTGATTCCCGGCCTCTTATTCCCGGCATCTGATTCCGGCCTCTGATTCCCGGCCTCTGATTCCCTGCTTCTGATTCTGATTCCCTGCCTCTGATTCCCCATCTCTGATTCCGCACATCTGATTCCCTGCCTCTGATTACCCCCCTCTGTTTCCCCGCCTCTGATTCCCCGCCTCTGTTTCCCAATATCTAAGTCCCTGCCTCTGATTCCCCAACTCTGATTCCCCACCTCTGATTCCCCAGCTCTGATTCCCCGCCTCTGATTCCCCGCATCTGATTCCCTGCATCTGATTCCAAGCCTCTGATTCCCTGCCTCTGATTCCCAACCTCTGATACCCCACCTCTGATTCCCCATATCTGATTCCCCGCCTCTGTTTCCCCGCCTCTGATTCCCCACCTCTGTTTCCCCATATCTGATTACCGGCCTCTGATTCCCCGCCTCTGATTCCCCGCCTCTGATTCCCTGCCTCTGATTCCCCATCTCCGATTCCGCACATCTGATTCCCTGCCTCTGATTCCCCGCCTCTGATTCCCCACCTCTGATTCCCTGCCTCTGATTCCCAACCTCTGATTCCCCATCTCTGATTCCCCATATCTGATTCCCCGCCTCTGTTTCCCCGCCTCTGATTCCCCTCCTCTGATTCCCCAACTCTAATTCCCCGCCTCTCATTCCCCAGCTCTGATTCCCCGTGTTTGATTCCCTGGCTCTGATTCCCTGCTCTGATTCACCATCTCTGTTTCACCGCCTTTGATCCGCCACCTCTGATTCCCCATATCTAATTCCCCGCCTCTGTTTCCCCGCCTCTGATTCCCTGCCTCTGATTCCCAACCTCTGATTCCACACCTCTGATTCCCCATATCTGATTCCCCGCCTCTGTTTCCCCGCCTCTGATTCCCTGCCCCTGTTTCCCCATATCTGATTCCCTGCCTCTGATTCCCCAACTCTGATTCCCCGCCTCTGATTCCCCAGCTCTGATTCCCCGCCTCTGATTTCCCGTGTTTGATTCCCTGCCTCTGATTCCCCGCCTCTGATTCCCCATCTCTGATTCACCGCCTTTGATTCGCCACCTCTGATTCCACATATCTGATTCCCCACCTCTGTTTCCCCGCCTCTGATTCCCCGCCTCTGATTCTCCATATCTCATTCCCCGCCTCTGAATCCCCATCTCTGATTCCCGGACTCTGATTCCCCACCTCTGATTCCCGGCCTCTTATTCCCAGCATCTGATTCCCGGCCTCTGATTCCCGGCCTCTGATTCCCCGCTTCTGATTCTGATTCCCTGCCTCTGATTCCCCATCTCTGATTCCGCACATCTGATTCCCTGCCTCTGATTCCCAACCTCTGATTCCCCATATCGGATTTCCCGCCTCTGTTTCCCCATATCTAATTCCCAACCTCTGATGCCCCAACTCTGATTCCCTGCCTCTGATTCCCCGCGTTCTATTCCCTGCCTCTGATTCCCCGCCTGTGATTCCCCATCTCTGATTCACCACCTCTGATTCCCCACCTCTGATTCCCCATATCTAATTCCCCGCCTCTGTTTGCCCGCCTCTGATTCCCCGCCTCTGTTTCCCCATATCTGATTCCCCGCCTCTGAATCCCCAACTCTGATTCCCTGCCTCTGATTCCCCAGCTCTGATTCCCCGCCTTTGATTCCCCCCGTCTGATTCCCAGCCTCTGAATCCCCGTGTCTGATTTCCTGCCTCTGATTCCCCGCCTCTGATTCCCCATCTCTGATTCACAGCCTCTGATTCCCCACCTCTGATTCCCCATCTCTGATTCCGCACATCTGATTCCCTGCCTCTGATTCCCCGACTCTGATCCCCACCTCTGATTCCCCAGCTCTGATTCCCCGCCTCTGATTCCCCAACTCTGATTCCCCGCCTCTGATTCCCCAGCTCTGATTCCCCGCCTCTGATTCCCCGTGTTTGATTCCCTGCCTCTGATTCCCCGCCTCTGATTCCCCAACTCTGATTCCCCGCCTCTGATTCCCCAGCTCTGATTCCCCGCCTCTGATTCCCCGCGTCTGATTACCTGCCTCTGATTCCCCGCCTCTGATTCCCCATCTCTGATTCACAACCTCTGATTCCCCACCTCTGATACCCCATATCTGAATCCCTGCCTCTGTTTCACCGCCTCTGATTCCCCACCTCTGATTCCCAATATCTGATTCCCCGCCTCTGATTCCCCACCTCTGATTCCCCGCCTCTGATTCACCAGGTATGATTCCCCGCCTCTTATTCCCCGCGTCTGATTCCCTGCCTCTGATTCCCCGCCTCTGATTCCACATCTCTGATTCACCACCTCTGATTCCCCGCGTCTGATTCCCTGCCTCTGATTCCCCATCTCTGATTCCCCATCTCTGATTCCCCAATTCTGATTCCCCTCCTCTGATTCCCCGTGTTTGATTCCCTGCCTCTGATTCCCGGCCTCTGATTCCCCATCTCTGATTCACCGCCTTTGATTCGCCACCTCTGATTCGCCATATCTGATTCCCCGCCTCTGTTTCCCCGCCTCTGATTCCCCGCCTCTGATTCCCCGCCCCTGTTTCCCCATATCTGATTCCCTGCCTCTGATTCCCCAACTTTGATTCCCAGCCTCTGATTCCCCAGCTCTGATTCCCCGCCTCTGATTCCCCGTGTTTGATTCCCTGCCTCTGATTCCCCGCCTCTGATTCCCCATCTCTGATTCACCGCCTTTGATTCGCCACCTCTGATTCCCCATATCTGATTCCCCACCTCTGTTTCCCCGCCTCTGATTCCCCGCCTCTGATTCTCCATATCTCATTTCCCGCCTCTGATTCCCCACCTCTGATTCCCGGCCTCTTATTCCCAGCATCTGATTCCAGGCCTCTGATTCCCGGCCTCTGACTCCCAGCTTCTGATTCTGATTCCCTGCCTCTGATTCCCCATCTCTGATTCCGCACATCTGATTACCTGCCTCTGATTCCCCACCTCTGATTCCCCATATCTGATTCCCCGCCTCTGTTTCCACGCCTCTGACTCCCCACCTCTGATTCCCCATATCTGATTCCCCAGCTCTGATTTCCCGCCTCTGATTCCCCGCATCCGATTCCCCATATCTGATTCCCCGCCTCTGTTTCCCCGCCCCTGATTCCCCGCCTCTGTTTCCCCATATCTGATTCCCCGCCTCTGTTTCCCCGCCCCTGATTCCCCGCATCTGTTTCCCCATATCTGATTCCCCGCCTCTGATTCCCAACTATGATTCCCCGCCTCTGATTCCCCAGCTCTGATTCCCTGCCTCTGATTCCCCGCGTCTGATTCCCTGCCTCTGATTCCCCATCTCTGATTCCCCATCTCTGATTCCCCAATTCTGATTCCCCTCCTCTGATTCCCCGTGTTTGATTCCCTGCCTCTGATTCCCGGCCTCTGATTCCCCATCTCTGATTCACCGCCTTAGATTCGCCACCTCTGATTCGCCATATCTGATTCCCCGCCTCTGTTTCCCCGCCTCTGATTCCCCGCCTCTTATTCCCCATATCTCATTCCCCGCCTCTGAATCCCCATCTCTGATTCCCGGACTCTGATTCCCCACCTCTGATTTCCGGCCTCTTATTCCCGGCATCTGATTCCGGCCTCTGATTCCCGGCATCTGATTCCCTGCTTCTGATTCTGATTCCCTGCCTTTGATTCCCCATCTCTGATTCCGCACATCTGATTCCCTGCCTCTGATTCCCCATCTCTGATTCCCCATATCTGATTCCCCGCCTCTGTTTCCCCGCCTCTGATTCCCCGCCTCTGTTTCCCAATATCTAAGTCCCGGCCTCTGATTCCCCAGCTCTGATTCCCCGCCTCTGATTCCCCGCATCTGATTCCCTGCATCTGACTCCAAGCCTCTGATTCCCTGCCTCTGATTCCCAACCTCTGATTCCCCACCTCTGATTCCCCATATCTGATTCCCAGCCTCTGTTTCCCCGCCTCTGATTCCCCGCCTCTGTTTCCCCATATCTGATTCCCGGCCTCTGATTCCCGGCCTCTGATTCCCCGCCTCTGATTCCCTGCCTCTGATTCCCCATCTCCGATTCCGCACATCTGATTCCCTGCCTCTGATTCCCCGCCTCTGATTCCCCGCCTCTGATTCCCTGCCTCTGATTCCCAACCTCTGATTCCCCACCTCTGATTCCCCGTGTTTGATTCCCCGCCTCTGTTTCCCCGCCTCTGATTCCCCGCCTCTGATTCCCCAACTCTAATTCCCCGCCCTTGATTCCCCATATATGATTCCCCGCCTCTGTTTCCCCGCCTCTGATTCCCCGCCCCTGTTTCCCCATATCTGATTCCCTGCCTCTGATTCCCCAACTTTGATTCCCAGCCTCTGATTCCCCAGCTCTGATTCCCCTCCTCTGATTCCCCGTGTTTGATTCCCTGCCTCTGATTCCCCGCCTCTGATTCCCCGCCTCTGATTCCCTGCCTCTGATTCCCAACCTCTGATTCCCCACCTCTGATTCCCCGTGTTTGATTCCCCGCCTCTGTTTCCCCACCTCTGATTCCCCGCCTCTGATTCCCCAACTCTAATTCCCCGCCTCAGATTCCCCATATATGATTCCCCGCCTCTGTTTCCCCGCCTCTGATTCCCCGCCCCTGTTTCCCCATATCTGATTCCCTGCCTCTGATTCCCCAACTTTGATTCCCAGCCTCTGATTCCCCAGCTCTGATTCCCCGCCTCTGATTCCCCGTGTTTGATTCCCTGCCTCTGATTCCCCGCCTCTGATTCCCCATCTCTGATTCACCGCCTTTGATTCGCCACCTCTGATTCCCCATATCTGATTCCCCACCTCTGTTTCCCCGCCTCTGATTCCCCGCCTCTGATTCTCCATATCTCATTTCCCGCCTCTGATTCCCCACCTCTGATTCCCGGCTTCTTATTCCCAGCATCTGATTCCAGGCCTCTGATTCTCCATATCTCATTCCCCGCCTCTGAATCCCCATCTCTGATTCCCGGACTCTGATTCCCCACCTCTGATTCCCGGCCTCTTATTCCCAGCATCTGATTCCCGGCCTCTGATTCCCGGCCTCTGATTCCCCGCTTCTGATTCTGATTCCCTGCCTCTGATTCCCCATCTCTGATTCCGCACATCTGATTCCCTGCCTCTGATTCCCAACCTCTGATTCCCCATATCGGATTTCCCGCCTCTGTTTCCCCATATCTAATTCCCAACCTCTGATGCCCCAACTCTGATTCCCTGCCTCTGATTCCCCGCGTTCTATTCCCTGCCTCTGATTCCCCGCCTGTGATTCCCCATCTCTGATTCACCACCTCTGATTCCCCACCTCTGATTCCCCATATCTAATTCCCCGCCTCTGTTTGCCCGCCTCTGATTCCCCGCCTCTGTTTCCCCATATCTGATTCCCCGCCTCTGAATCCCCAACTCTGATTCCCTGCCTCTGATTCCCCAGCTCTGATTCCCCGCCTTTGATTCCCCCCATCTGATTCCCAGCCTCTGAATCCCCGTGTCTGATTTCCTGCCTCTGATTCCCCGCCTCTGATTCCCCATCTCTGATTCACAGCCTCTGATTCCCCACCTCTGATTCCCCATCTCTGATTCCGCACATCTGATTCCCTGCCTCTGATTCCCCGACTCTGATCCCCACCTCTGATTCCCCAGCTCTGATTCCCCGCCTCTGATTCCCCAACTCTGATTCCCCGCCTCTGATTCCCCAGCTCTGATTCCCCGCCTCTGATTCCCCGTGTTTGATTCCCTGCCTCTGATTCCCCGCCTCTGATTCCCCAACTCTGATTCCCCGCCTCTGATTCCCCAGCTCTGATTCCCCGCCTCTGATTCCCCGCGTCTGATTCCCTGCCTCTGATTCCCCATCTCTGATTCCCCATCTCTGATTCCCCAATTCTGATTCCCCTCCTCTGATTCTCCGTGTTTGATTCCCTGCCTCTGATTCCCGGCCTCTGATTCCCCATCTCTGATTCACCGCCTTTGATTCGCCACCTCTGATTCGCCATATCTGATTCCCCGCCTCTGTTTCCCCGCCTCTGATTCCCCGCCTCTGATTCCCCGCCCCTGTTTCCCCATATCTGATTCCCTGCCTCTGATTCCCCAACTTTGATTCCCAGCCTCTGATTCCCCAGCTCTGATTCCCCGCATCTGATTCCCCGTGTTTGATTCCCTGCCTCTGATTCCCCGCCTCTGATTCCCCATCTCTGATTCACCGCCTTTGATTCGCCAGCTCTGATTCCCCATATCTGATTCCCCACCTCTGTTTCCCCGCCTCTGATTCCCCGCCTCTGATTCTCCATATCTCATTTCCCGCCTCTGATTCCCCACCTCTGATTCCCGGCCTCTTATTCCCAGCATCTGATTCCAGGCCTCTGATTCCCGGCCTCTGACTCCCAGCTTCTGATTCTGATTCCCTGCCTCTGATTCCCCATCTCTGATTCCGCACATCTGATTACCTGCCTCTGATTCCCCACCTCTGATTCCCCATATCTGATTCCCCGCCTCTGTTTCCACGCCTCTGACTCCCCACCTCTGATTCCCCATATCTGATTCCCCAGCTCTGATTTCCCGCCTCTGATTCCCCGCATCCGATTCCCCATATCTGATTCCCCGCCTCTGTTTCCCCGCCCCTGATTCCCCGCCTCTGTTTCCCCATATCTGATTCCCCGCCTCTGTTTCCCCGCCCCTGATTCCCCGCCTCTGTTTCCCCATATCTGATTCCCCGCCTCTGATTCCCAACTATGATTCCCCGCCTCTGATTCCCCAGCTCTGATTCCCTGCCTCTGATTCCCCGCGTCTGATTCCCTGCCTCTGATTCCCCATCTCTGATTCCCCATCTCTGATTCCCCAATTCTGATTCCCCTCCTCTGATTCCCCGTGTTTGATTCCCTGCCTCTGATTCCCGGCCTCTGATTCCCCATCTCTGATTCACCGCCTTAGATTCGCCACCTCTGATTCGCCATATCTGATTCCCCGCCTCTGTTTCCCCGCCTCTGATTCCCCGCCTCTTATTCCCCATATCTCATTCCCCGCCTCTGAATCCCCATCTCTGATTCCCGGACTCTGATTCCCCACCTCTGATTTCCGGCCTCTTATTCCCGGCATCTGATTCCGGCCTCTGATTCCCGGCATCTGATTCCCTGCTTCTGATTCTGATTCCCTGCCTTTGATTCCCCATCTCTGATTCCGCACATCTGATTCCCTGCCTCTGATTCCCCATCTCTGATTCCCCATATCCGATTCCCCGCCTCTGTTTCCCCGCCTCTGATTCCCCGCCTCTGTTTCCCAATATCTAAGTCCCGGCCTCTGATTCCCCAGCTCTGATTCCCCGCCTCTGATTCCCCGCATCTGATTCCCTGCATCTGACTCCAAGCCTCTGATTCCCTGCCTCTGATTCCCAACCTCTGATTCCCCACCTCTGATTCCCCATATCTGATTCCCAGCCTCTGTTTCCCCGCCTCTGATTCCCCGCCTCTGTTTCCCCATATCTGATTCCCGGCCTCTGATTCCCGGCCTCTGATTCCCCGCCTCTGATTCCCTGCCTCTGATTCCCCATCTCCGATTCCGCACATCTGATTCCCTGCCTCTGATTCCCCGCCTCTGATTCCCCGCCTCTGATTCCCTGCCTCTGATTCCCAACCTCTGATTCCCCACCTCTGATTCCCCGTGTTTGATTCCCCGCCTCTGTTTCCCCGCCTCTGATTCCCCGCCTCTGATTCCCCAACTCTAATTCCCCGCCTCTGATTCCCCATATATGATTCCCCGCCTCTGTTTCCCCGCCTCTGATTCCCCGCCCCTGTTTCCCCATATCTGATTCCCTGCCTCTGATTCCCCAACTTTGATTCCCAGCCTCTGATTCCCCAGCTCTGATTCCCCGCCTCTGATTCCCCGTGTTTGATTCCCTGCCTCTGATTCGCCGCCTCTGATTCCCCGCCTCTGATTCCCTGCCTCTGATTCCCAACCTCTGATTCCCCACCTCTGATTCCCCGTGTTTGATTCCCCGCCTCTGTTTCCCCACCTCTGATTCCCCGCCTCTGATTCCCCAACTCTAATTCCCCGCCTCTGATTCCCCATATATGATTCCCCGCCTCTGTTTCCCCGCCTCTGATTCCCCGCCCCTGTTTCCCCATATCTGATTCCCTGCCTCTGATTCCCCAACTTTGATTCCCAGCCTCTGATTCCCCAGCTCTGATTCCCCGCCTCTGATTCCCCGTGTTTGATTCCCTGCCTCTGATTCCCCGCCTCTGATTCCCCATCTCTGATTCACCGCCTTTGATTCGCCACCTCTGATTCCCCATATCTGATTCCCCACCTCTGTTTCCCCGCCTCTGATTCCCCGCCTCTGATTCTCCATATCTCATTTCCCGCCTCTGATTCCCCACCTCTGATTCCCGGCTTCTTATTCCCAGCATCTGATTCCAGGCCTCTGATTCCCGGCCTCTGACTCCCCGCTTCTGATTCTGATTCCCTGCCTCTGATTCCCCATCTCTGATTCCGCACATCTGATTACCTGCCTCTGATTCCCCACCTGTGATTCCCCATATCTGATTCCCCGCCTCTGTTTCCACGCCTCTGATTCCCCATCTCTGATTCCCCATATCTGATTCCCCAGCTCTGATTTCCCGCCTCTGATTCCCCGCATCCGATTCCACATATCTGATTCCCCGCCTCTGTTTCCCCGCCCCTGATTCCCCGCCTCTGTTTCCCCATATCTGATTCCACGCCTCTGTTTCCCCGCCCCTGATTCCCCGCCTCTGTTTCCCCATATCTGATTCCCCGCCTCTGATTCCCAACTATGATTCCCCGCCTCTGATTCCCCAGCTCTGATTCCCTGCCTCTGATTCCCCGCGTCTGATTCCCTGCCTCTGATTCCCCATCTCTGATTCCCCATCTCTGATTCCCCAATTCTGATTCCCCTCCTCTGATTCCCCGTGTTTGATTCCCTGCATCTGATTCCCGGCCTCTGATTCCCCATCTCTGATTCACCGCCTTAGATTCGCCACCTCTGATTCGCCATATCTGATTCCCCGCCTCTGTTTCCCCGCCTCTGATTCCCCGCCTCTTATTCCCCATATCTCATTCCCCGCCTCTGAATCCCCATCTCTGATTCCCGGACTCTGATTCCCCACCTCTGATTTCCGGCCTCTTATTCCCGGCATCTGATTCCGGCGTCTGATTCCCGGCATCTGATTCCCTGCTTCTGATTCTGATTCCCTGCCTTTGATTCCCCAACTCTGATTCCGCACATCTGATTCCCTGCCTCTGATTCCCCATCTCTGATACCCCATATCTGATTCCCCGCCTCTGTTTCCCCGCCTCTGATTCCCCGCCTCTGTTTCCCAATATCTAAGACCCCGCCTCTGATTCCCCGCCTCTGATTCCCCGCCTCCGATTCCCTGCCTCTGATTCCCCATCTCCGATTCCGCACATCTGATTCCCTGCCTCTAATTCCCCGCCTCTGATTCCCCGCCTCTGATTCCCCGTGTTTGATTCCCCGCCTCTGTTTCCCCGCCTCTGATTCCCCGCCTCTGATTCCCCAACTCTAATTCCCCGCCTCTGATTCCCCATATATGATTCCCCGCCTCTGTTTCCCCGCCTCTGATTCCCCGCCCCTGTTTCCCCATATCTGATTCCCTGCCTCTGATTCCCCAACTTTGATTCCCAGCCTCTGATTCCCCAGCTCTGATTCCCCGCCTCTGATTCCCCGTGTTTGATTCCCTGCCTCTGATTCCCCGCCTCTGATTCCCCATCTCTGATTCACCGCCTTTGATTCGCCACCTCTGATTCCCCATATCTGATTCCCCACCTCTGTTTCCCCGCCTCTGATTCCCCGCCTCTGATTCTCCATATCTCATTTCCCGCCTCTGATTCCCCACCTCTGATTCCCGGCCTCTTATTCCCAGCATCTGATTCCAGGCCTCTGATTCCCGGCCTCTGACTCCCCGCTTCTGATTCTGATTCCCTGCCTCTGATTCCCCATCTCTGATTCCGCACATCTGATTACCTGCCTCTGATTCCCCACCTCTGATTCCCCATATCTGATTCCCCGCCTCTGTTTCCACGCCTCTGATTCCCCACCTCTGATTCCCCATATCTGATTCCCCAGCTCTGATTTCCCGCCTCTGATTCCCCGCATCCGATTCCCCATATCTGATTCCCCGCCTCTGTTTCCCCGCCCCTGATTCCCCGCCTCTGTTTCCCCATATCTGATTCCCCGCCTCTGATTCCCAACTATGATTCCCCGCCTCTGATTCCCCAGCTCTGATTCCCTGCCTCTGATTCCCCGCGTTCTATTCCCTGCCTCTGATTCCCCGCCTGTGATTCCCCATCTATGATTCACCACCTCTGATTCCCCACCACTGATTCCCCATATCTAATTCCCCGCCTCTGTTTGCCCGCCTCTGATTCCCCGCCTCTGTTTCCCCATATCTGATTCCCCGCCTCTGAATCCCCAACTCTGATTCCCTGCCTCTGATTCCCCAGCTTCATTCCCCGCCTTTGATTCCCCCCGTCTGATTCCCAACCTCTGAATCCTGGTGTCTGATAACCTGCCAATGATTCCTCGCCACTGATTCCCCATCTCAGATTCACCGCCTCTGATTCCCCACCTCTGATTCCCCATCTCTGATTCCGCACATCCGATTCGCTGGCTCTGATTCACCGACTCTGATTCCTCACCTCTGATTCCCCAGCTCTGATTCCCCGCCTCTGATTCCCCAACTCTGATTCCCCGCCTCTGATTCCACAGCTCTGATTCCCCGCCTCTGATTCCCCGTGTTTGATTCCCTGCCTCTGATTCCCCGCCTCTGATTCCCCATCTCTGATTCACCGCCTTTGATTCGCCACCTCTGATTCCCCATATCTGATTCCTCGCCACTGTTTCCCCGCCTCTGATTCCCCGCCTCTGATTCCCCATATCTCATTCCCCGCCTCTGATTCGCCAGCTATGATTCCCCGCCTCTGATTCCCCGCGTCTGATTCCCTGCCTCTGATTCCCCGCCTCTGTTTCCACATCTCTGATTCACCACCTCTGATTCCCCGCGTCTGATTCCCCGCATCTGATTCCCCATCTCTGATTCCCCATCTCTGATTCCCCAATTCTGATTCCCCGCCTCTGATTCCCCAGCTCTGATTCCTCGCCTCTGATTCCCTTCCTCTGATTCCCAACATCTGATTCCCCACCTCTGATTTCCCATATTGATTCCCTGCGTCTGATTCCCCGCCTCTGATTCCCCAACTCTGATTCCCCGCCTCTGATTCCCCAGCTCAGATTCCCCACCTCTGATTCCCCGTGTTTGATTCCCTGCCTCTGATTCCCGGCCTCTGATTCCACATCTCTGATTCACCGCCTTTGATTCGCCACCTCTGATTCCCCATATCTGATTCCCCGCCTCTGTTTCCCCGCCTCTGATTCCCCGCCTCTGATTCCCCATATCTCATTCCCCGCCTCTGAATCCCCATCTCTGATTCCCGGACTCTGATTCCCCACCTCTGATTCCAGGCCTCCTATTCCCGGCATCTGATTCCGGCCTCTGATTCCCGGCCTCTGATTCCCTGCTTCTGATTCTGATTCCCTGCCTCTGATTCCCCATCTCTGATTCCGCACATCTGATTCCCTGCCTCTGATTCCCCACCTCTGATTCCCCATATCTGACTCCCCGCCTCTGTTTCCCCGCCTCTGATTCCCCGCCTCTGTTTCCCAATATCTAAGTCCCCGCCTTTGATTCCCCAACTCTGATTCCCCACCTCTGATTCCCCAGCTCTGATTCCCCGCCTCTGATTCCCCGCATCTGATTCCCTGCATCTGATTCCAAGCCTCTGATTCCCTGCCTCTGATTCCCAACCTCTGATTCCCCACCTCTGATTCCCCATATCTGATTCCCCGCCTCTGTTTCCCCGCCTCTGATTCCCCACCTCTGTTTCCCCATATCTGATTCCCGGCCTCTGATTCCCCGCCTCTGATTCCCCGCCCCTGAATCCCTGCCTCTGATTCCCCATCTCCGATTCCGCACATCTGATTCCCTGCCTCTGATTCCCCGCCTCTGATTCCCCGTCTCTGATTCCCTGCCTCTGATTCCCAACCTCTGATTCCCCACCTCTGATTCCCCATATCTGATTCCCCGCCTCTGTTTCCCCGCCTCTGATTCCCCTCCTCTGATTCCCCAACTCTAATTCCCCACCTCTGATTCCCCAACTTTGATTCCCAGCCTCTGATTCCCCAGCTCTGATTCCCCGCCTCTGATTCCCCGTGTTTGATTCCCTGCCTCTGATTCCCCGCCTCTGATTCCCCATCTCTGATTCACCGCCTTTGATTCGCCACCTCTGATTCCCCATATCTGATTCCCCACCTCTGTTTCCCCGCCTCTGATTCCCCGCCTCTGATTCTCCATATCTCATTTCCCGCCTCTGATTCCCCACCTCTGATTCCCGGCTTCTTATTCCCAGCATCTGATTCCAGGCCTCTGATTCCCGGCCTCTGACTCCCCGCTTCTGATTCTGATTCCCTGCCTCTGATTCCCCATCTCTGATTCCGCACATCTGATTACCTGCCTCTGATTCCCCACCTGTGATTCCCCATATCTGATTCCCCGCCTCTGTTTCCACGCCTCTGATTCCCCATCTCTGATTCCCCATATCTGATTCCCCAGCTCTGATTTCCCGCCTCTGATTCCCCGCATCCGATTCCACATATCTGATTCCCCGCCTCTGTTTCCCCGCCCCTGATTCCCCGCCTCTGTTTCCCCATATCTGATTCCACGCCTCTGTTTCCCCGCCCCTGATTCCCCGCCTCTGTTTCCCCATATCTGATTCCCCGCCTCTGATTCCCAACTATGATTCCCCGCCTCTGATTCCCCAGCTCTGATTCCCTGCCTCTGATTCCCCGCGTCTGATTCCCTGCCTCTGATTCCCCATCTCTGATTCCCCATCTCTGATTCCCCAATTCTGATTCCCCTCCTCTGATTCCCCGTGTTTGATTCCCTGCATCTGATTCCCGGCCTCTGATTCCCCATCTCTGATTCACCGCCTTAGATTCGCCACCTCTGATTCGCCATATCTGATTCCCCGCCTCTGTTTCCCCGCCTCTGATTCCCCGCCTCTTATTCCCCATATCTCATTCCCCGCCTCTGAATCCCCATCTCTGATTCCCGGACTCTGATTCCCCACCTCTAATTTCCGGCCTCTTATTCCCGGCATCTGATTCCGGCGTCTGATTCCCGGCATCTGATTCCCTGCTTCTGATTCTGATTCCCTGCCTTTGATTCCCCAACTCTGATTCCGCACATCTGATTCCCTGCCTCTGATTCCCCATCTCTGATACCCCATATCTGATTCCCCGCCTCTGTTTCCCCGCCTCTGATTCCCCGCCTCTGTTTCCCAATATCTAAGACCCCGCCTCTGATTCCCCGCCTCTGATTCCCCGCCTCCGATTCCCTGCCTCTGATTCCCCATCTCCGATTCCGCACATCTGATTCCCTGCCTCTAATTCCCCGCCTCTGATTCCCCGCCTCTGATTCCCCGTGTTTGATTCCCCGCCTCTGTTTCCCCGCCTCTGATTCCCCGCCTCTGATTCCCCAACTCTAATTCCCCGCCTCTGATTCCCCATATATGATTCCCCGCCTCTGTTTCCCCGCCTCTGATTCCCCGCCCCTGTTTCCCCATATCTGATTCCCTGCCTCTGATTCCCCAACTTTGATTCCCAGCCTCTGATTCCCCAGCTCTGATTCCCCGCCTCTGATTCCCCGTGTTTGATTCCCTGCCTCTGATTCCCCGCCTCTGATTCCCCATCTCTGATTCACCGCCTTTGATTCGCCACCTCTGATTCCCCATATCTGATTCCCCACCTCTGTTTCCCCGCCTCTGATTCCCCGCCTCTGATTCTCCATATCTCATTTCCCGCCTCTGATTCCCCACCTCTGATTCCCGGCCTCTTATTCCCAGCATCTGATTCCAGGCCTCTGATTCCCGGCCTCTGACTCCCCGCTTCTGATTCTGATTCCCTGCCTCTGATTCCCCATCTCTGATTCCGCACTTCTGATTACCTGCCTCTGATTCCCCACCTCTGATTCCCCATATCTGATTCCCCGCCTCTGTTTCCACGCCTCTGATTCCCCACCTCTGATTCCCCATATCTG
Source organism: Narcine bancroftii (assembly GCF_036971445.1). NCBI lineage: Eukaryota > Metazoa > Chordata > Chondrichthyes > Torpediniformes > Narcinidae > Narcine > Narcine bancroftii. Next base: position 112,303,101 of record NC_091475.1, read on the forward strand.
ATTCCCCAGCTCTGATTTCCCGCCTCTGATTCCCCGCATCCGATTCCCCATATCTGATTCCCCGCCTCTGTTTCCCCGCCCCTGATTCCCCGCCTCTGTTTCCCCATATCTGATTCCCCGCCTCTGATTCCCAACTATGATTCCCCGCCTCTGATTCCCCAGCTCTGATTCCCTGCCTCTGATTCCCCGCGTTCTATTCCCTGCCTCTGATTCCCCGCCTGTGATTCCCCATCTATGATTCACCACCTCTGATTCCCCACCACTGATTCCCCATATCTAATTCCCCGCCTCTGTTTGCCCGCCTCTGATTCCCCGCCTCTGTTTCCCCATATCTGATTCCCCGCCTCTGAATCCCCAACTCTGATTCCCTGCCTCTGATTCCCCAGCTTCATTCCCCGCCTTTGATTCCCCCCGTCTGATTCCCAACCTCTGAATCCTGGTGTCTGATAACCTGCCAATGATTCCTCGCCACTGATTCCCCATCTCAGATTCACCGCCTCTGATTCCCCACCTCTGATTCCCCATCTCTGATTCCGCACATCCGATTCGCTGACTCTGATTCACCGACTCTGATTCCTCACCTCTGATTCCCCAGCTCTGATTCCCCGCCTCTGATTCCCCAACTCTGATTCCCCGCCTCTGATTCCACAGCTCTGATTCCCCGCCTCTGATTCCCCGTGTTTGATTCCCTGCCTCTGATTCCCCGCCTCTGATTCCCCATCTCTGATTCACCGCCTTTGATTCGCCACCTCTGATTCCCCATATCTGATTCCTCGCCACTGTTTCCCCGCCTCTGATTCCCCGCCTCTGATTCCCCAGATCTCATTCCCCGCCTCTGATTCGCCAGCTATGATTCCCCGCCTCTGATTCCCCGCGTCTGATTCCCTGCCTCTGATTCCCCGCCTCTGTTTCCACATCTCTGATTCACCACCTCTGATTCCCCGCGTCTGATTCCCCGCATCTGATTCCCCATCTCTGATTCCCCATCTCTGATTCCCCAATTCTGATTCCCCGCCTCTGATTCCCCAGCTCTGATTCCTCGCCTCTGATTCCCTTCCTCTGATTCCCAACATCTGATTCCCCACCTCTGATTTCCCATATTGATTCCCTGCGTCTGATTCCCCGCCTCTGATTCCCCAACTCTGATTCCCCGCCTCTGATTCCCCAGCTCAGATTCCCCACCTCTGATTCCCCGTGTTTGATTCCCTGCCTCTGATTCCCGGCCTCTGATTCCACATCTCTGATTCACCGCCTTTGATTCGCCACCTCTGATTCCCCATATCTGATTCCCCGCCTCTGTTTCCCCGCCTCTGATTCCCCGCCTCTGATTCCCCATATCTCATTCCCCGCCTCTGAATCCCCATCTCTGATTCCCGGACTCTGATTCCCCACCTCTGATTCCAGGCCTCCTATTCCCGGCATCTGATTCCGGCCTCTGATTCCCGGCCTCTGATTCCCTGCTTCTGATTCTGATTCCCTGCCTCTGATTCCCCATCTCTGATTCCGCACATCTGATTCCCTGCCTCTGATTCCCCACCTCTGATTCCCCATATCTGACTCCCCGCCTCTGTTTCCCCGCCTCTGATTCCCCGCCTCTGTTTCCCAATATCTAAGTCCCCGCCTTTGATTCCCCAACTCTGATTCCCCACCTCTGATTCCCCAGCTCTGATTCCCCGCCTCTGATTCCCCGCATCTGATTCCCTGCATCTGATTCCAAGCCTCTGATTCCCTGCCTCTGATTCCCAACCTCTGATTCCCCACCTCTGATTCCCCATATCTGATTCCCCGCCTCTGTTTCCCCGCCTCTGATTCCCCACCTCTGTTTCCCCATATCTGATTCCCGGCCTCTGATTCCCCGCCTCTGATTCCCCGCCCCTGAATCCCTGCCTCTGATTCCCCATCTCCGATTCCGCACATCTGATTCCCTGCCTCTGATTCCCCGCCTCTGATTCCCCGTCTCTGATTCCCTGCCTCTGATTCCCAACCTCTGATTCCCCACCTCTGATTCCCCATATCTGATTCCCCGCCTCTGTTTCCCCGCCTCTGATTCCCCTCCTCTGATTCCCCAACTCTAATTCCCCACCTCTGATTCCCCAGCTCTGATTCCCCGTGTTTGATTCCCTGCCTCTGATTCCCTGCCCTGATTCCCCATCTCTGTTTCACCGCCTTTGATTCGCCACCTCTGATTCCCCATATCTGATTCCCCGCCTCTGTTTCCCCGCCCCTGATTCCCTGCCTCTGATTCCCAACCTCTGATTCCACACCTCAGATTCCCCATATCTGATTCCCCGCCTCTGTTTCCCCGCCTCTGATTCCCTGCCCCTGTTTCCCCATATCTGATTCCCTGCCTCTGATTCCCCAACTATGATTCCCCGCCTCTGATTCCCCAGCTCTGATTCCCCGCCTCTGATTTCCCGTGTTTGATTCCCTGCCTCTGATTCCCCGCCTCTGATTCCCCATCTCTGATTCACCGCCTTTGATTCGCCACCTCTGATTCCACATATCTGATTCCCTGCCTCTGATTCCCCATCTCCGATTCCGCACATTTGATTCCCTGCCTCTGATTCCCCGCCTCTGTTTCCCCGCCTCTGATTCCCTGCCTCTGATTCCCAACCTCTGATTCCCCACCTCTGATTCCCCGTGTTTGATTCCCCGCCTGTTTCCCCGCCTCTGATTCCCCGCCTCTGATTCCCCAACTCTAATTCCCCGCCTCTGATTCCCCATATCTGATTCACCGCCTCTGTTTCCCCGCCTCTGATTCCCCGCCCCTGTTTCCCCATATCTGATTCCCTGCCTCTGATTCCCCAAATTTGATTCCCAGCCTCTGATTCCCCAGCTCTGATTCCCTGCCTCTGATTCCCCGTGTTTGATTCCCTGCCTCTGATTCCCCGCCTCTGATTCCCCATCTCTGATTCACCGCCTTTGATTCGCCACCTCTGATTCCCCATATCTGATTCCCCACCTCTCTTTCCCCGCCTCTTATTCCCCGCCTCTGATTCTCCATATCTCATTCCCCGCCTCTGAATGCCCATCTCTGATTCCCGGACTCTGATTCCCCACCTCTGATTCCCGGCCTCTTATTCCCAGCATCTGATTCCAGGCCTCTGATTACCGGCCTCTGACTCCCCGCTTCTGATTCTGATTCCCTGCCTCTGATTCCCCATCTCTGATTCCGCACATCTGATTACCTGCCTCTGATTCCCCACCTCTGATTCCCCATATCTGATTCCCCGTCTCTGTTTCCACGCCTCTGATTCCCCACCTCTGATTCCCCATATCTGATTCCCCAGCTCTGATTTCCCGCCTCTGATTCCCCGCATCCGATTCCCCATATCTGATTCCACGCCTCTGTTTCCCCGCCCCTGATTCCCCGCCTCTGTTTCCCCATATCTGATTCCCCGCCTCTGATTCCCAACTATGATTCCCCGCCTCTGATTCCCCAGCTCTGATTCCCTGCCTCTGATTCCCCGCGTTCTATTCCCTGCCTCTGATTCCCCGCCTGTGATTCCCCATCTATGATTCACCACCTCTGATTCCCCACCACTGATTCCCCATATCTAATTCCGCGCCTCTGTTTGCCCGCCTCTGATTCCCCGCCTCTGTTTCCCCATATCTGATTCCCCGCCTCCGAATCCCCAACTCTGATTCCCCGCCTCTGATTCCTTGCCTCTGATTCCCAACCTCTGATTCCCCACCTCTGATTCCCCGTGTTTGATTCCCCGCCTCTGTTTCCCCACCTCTGATTCCCCGCCTCTGATTCCCCAACTCTAATTCCCCGCCTCTGATTCCCCATATATGATTCCCCGCCTCTGTTTCCCCGCCTCTGATTCCCCGCCCCTGTTTCCCCATATCTGATTCCCTGCCTCTGATTCCCCAACTTTGATTCCCAGCCTCTGATTCCCCAGCTCTGATTCCCCGCCTCTGATTCCCCGTGTTTGATTCCCTGCCTCTGATTCCCCGCCTCTGATTCCCCATCTCTGATTCACCGCCTTTGATTCGCCACCTCTGATTCCCCATATCTGATTCCCCACCTCTGTTTCCCCGCCTCTGATTCCCCGCCTCTGATTCTCCATATCTCATTTCCCGCCTCTGATTCCCCACCTCTGATTCCCGGCTTCTTATTCCCAGCATCTGATTCCAGGCCTCTGATTCCCGGCCTCTGACTCCCCGCTTCTGATTCTGATTCCCTGCCTCTGATTCCCCATCTCTGATTCCGCACATCTGATTACCTGCCTCTGATTCCCCACCTGTGATTCCCCATATCTGATTCCCCGCCTCTGTTTCCACGCCTCTGATTCCCCATCTCTGATTCCCCATATCTGATTCCCCAGCTCTGATTTCCCGCCTCTGATTCCCCGCATCCGATTCCACATATCTGATTCCCCGCCTCTGTTTCCCCGCCCCTGATTCCCCGCCTCTGTTTCCCCATATCTGATTCCACGCCTCTGTTTCCCCGCCCCTGATTCCCCGCCTCTGTTTCCCCATATCTGATTCCCCGCCTCTGATTCCCAACTATGATTCCCCGCCTCTGATTCCCCAGCTCTGATTCCCTGCCTCTGATTCCCCGCGTCTGATTCCCTGCCTCTGATTCCCCATCTCTGATTCCCCATCTCTGATTCCCCAATTCTGATTCCCCTCCTCTGATTCCCCGTGTTTGATTCCCTGCATCTGATTCCCGGCCTCTGATTCCCCATCTCTGATTCACCGCCTTAGATTCGACACCTCTGATTCGCCATATCTGATTCCCCGCCTCTGTTTCCCCGCCTCTGATTCCCCGCCTCTTATTCCCCATATCTCATTCCCCGCCTCTGAATCCCCATCTCTGATTCCCGGACTCTGATTCCCCACCTCTGATTTCCGGCCTCTTATTCCCGGCATCTGATTTCCGGCCTCTTATTCCCGGCATCTGATTCCGGCCTCTGATTCCCGGCATCTGATTCCCTGCTTCTGATTCTGATTCCCTGCCTTTGATTCCCCATCTCTGATTCCGCACATCTGATTCCCTGCCTCTGATTCCCCATCTCTGATTCCCCATATCCGATTCCCCGCCTCTGTTTCCCCGCCTCTGATTCCCCGCCTCTGTTTCCCAATATCTAAGTCCCGGCCTCTGATTCCCCAGCTCTGATTCCCCGCCTCTGATTCCCCGCATCTGATTCCCTGCATCTGACTCCAAGCCTCTGATTCCCTGCCTCTGATTCCCAACCTCTGATTCCCCACCTCTGATTCCCCATATCTGATTCCCAGCCTCTGTTTCCCCGCCTCTGATTCCCCGCCTCTGTTTCCCCATATCTGATTCCCGGCCTCTGATTCCCGGCCTCTGATTCCCCGCCTCTGATTCCCTGCCTCTGATTCCCCATCTCCGATTCCGCACATCTGATTCCCTGCCTCTGATTCCCCGCCTCTGATTCCCCGCCTCTGATTCCCTGCCTCTGATTCCCAACCTCTGATTCCCCACCTCTGATTCCCCGTGTTTGATTCCCCGCCTCTGTTTCCCCGCCTCTGATTCCCCGCCTCTGATTCCCCAACTCTAATTCCCCGCCTCTGATTCCCCATATATGATTCCCCGCCTCTGTTTCCCCGCCTCTGATTCCCCGCCCCTGTTTCCCCATATCTGATTCCCTGCCTCTGATTCCCCAACTTTGATTCCGAGCCTCTGATTCCCCAGCTCTGATTCCCCGCCTCTGATTCCCCGTGTTTGATTCCCTGCCTCTGATTCCCCGCCTCTGATTCCCCGCCTCTGATTCCCTGCCTCTGATTCCCAACCTCTGATTCCCCACCTCTGATTCCCCGTGTTTGATTCCCCGCCTCTGTTTCCCCACCTCTGATTCCCCGCCTCTGATTCCCCAACTCTAATTCCCCGCCTCTGATTCCCCATATATGATTCCCCGCCTCTGTTTCCCCGCCTCTGATTCCCCGCCCCTGTTTCCCCATATCTGATTCCCTGCCTCTGATTCCCCAACTTTGATTCCCAGCCTCTGATTCCCCAGCTCTGATTCCCCGCCTCTGATTCCCCGTGTTTGATTCCCTGCCTCTGATTCCCCGCCTCTGATTCCCCATCTCTGATTCACCGCCTTTGATTCGCCACCTCTGATTCCCCATATCTGATTCCCCACCTCTGTTTCCCCGCCTCTGATTCCCCGCCTCTGATTCTCCATATCTCATTTCCCGCCTCTGATTCCCCACCTCTGATTCCCGGCTTCTTATTCCCAGCATCTGATTCCAGGCCTCTGATTCCCGGCCTGTGACTCCCCGCTTCTGATTCTGATTCCCTGCCTCTGATTCCCCATCTCTGATTCCGCACATCTGATTACCTGCCTCTGATTCCCCACCTGTGATTCCCCATATCTGATTCCCCGCCTCTGTTTCCACGCCTCTGATTCCCCATCTCTGATTCCCCATATCTGATTCCCCAGCTCTGATTTCCCGCCTCTGATTCCCCGCATCCGATTCCACATATCTGATTCCCCGCCTCTGTTTCCCCGCCCCTGATTCCCCGCCTCTGTTTCCCCATATCTGATTCCACGCCTCTGTTTCCCCGCCCCTGATTCCCCGCCTCTGTTTCCCCATATCTGATTCCCCGCCTCTGATTCCCACCTATGATTCCCCGCCTCTGATTCCCCAGCTCTGATTCCCTGCCTCTGATTCCCCGCGTCTGATTCCCTGCCTCTGATTCCCCATCTCTGATTCCCCATCTCTGATTCCCCAATTCTGATTCCCCTCCTCTGATTCCCCGTGTTTGATTCCCTGCATCTGATTCCCGGCCTCTGATTCCCCATCTCTGATTCACCGCCTTAGATTCGCCACCTCTGATTCGCCATATCTGATTCCCCGCCTCTGTTTCCCCGCCTCTGATTCCCCGCCTCTTATTCCCCATATCTCATTCCCCGCCTCTGAATCCCCATCTCTGATTCCCGGACTCTGATTCCCCACCTCTGATTTCCGGCCTCTTATTCCCGGCATCTGATTCCGGCGTCTGATTCCCGGCATCTGATTCCCTGCTTCTGATTCTGATTCCCTGCCTTTGATTCCCCAACTCTGATTCCGCACATCTGATTCCCTGCCTCTGATTCCCCATCTCTGATACCCCATATCTGATTCCCCGCCTCTGTTTCCCCGCCTCTGATTCCCCGCCTCTGTTTCCCAATATCTAAGACCCCGCCTCTGATTCCCCGCCTCTGATTCCCCGCCTCCGATTCCCTGCCTCTGATTCCCCATCTCCGATTCCGCACATCTGATTCCCTGCCTCTAATTCCCCGCCTCTGATTCCCCGCCTCTGATTCCCCGTGTTTGATTCCCCGCCTCTGTTTCCCCGCCTCTGATTCCCCGCCTCTGATTCCCCAACTCTAATTCCCCGCCTCTGATTCCCCATATATGATTCCCCGCCTCTGTTTCCCCGCCTCTGATTCCCCGCCCCTGTTTCCCCATATCTGATTCCCTGCCTCTGATTCCCCAACTTTGATTCCCAGCCTCTGATTCCCCAGCTCTGATTCCCCGCCTCTGATTCCCCGTGTTTGATTCCCTGCCTCTGATTCCCCGCCTCTGATTCCCCATCTCTGATTCACCGCCTTTGATTCGCCACCTCTGATTCCCCATATCTGATTCCCCACCTCTGTTTCCCCGCCTCTGATTCCCCGCCTCTGATTCTCCATATCTCATTTCCCGCCTCTGATTCCCCACCTCTGATTCCCGGCCTCTTATTCCCAGCATCTGATTCCAGGCCTCTGATTCCCGGCCTCTGACTCCCCGCTTCTGATTCTGATTCCCTGCCTCTGATTCCCCATCTCTGATTCCGCACATCTGATTACCTGCCTCTGATTCCCCACCTCTGATTCCCCATATCTGATTCCCCGCCTCTGTTTCCACGCCTCTGATTCCCCACCTCTGATTCCCCATATCTGATTCCCCAGCTCTGATTTCCCGCCTCTGATTCCCCGCATCCGATTCCCCATATCTGATTCCCCGCCTCTGTTTCCCCGCCCCTGATTCCCCGCCTCTGTTTCCCCATATCTGATTCCCCGCCTCTGATTCCCAACTATGATTCCCCGCCTCTGATTCCCCAGCTCTGATTCCCTGCCTCTGATTCCCCGCGTTCTATTCCCTGCCTCTGATTCCCCGCCTGTGATTCCCCATCTATGATTCACCACCTCTGATTCCCCACCACTGATTCCCCATATCTAATTCCCCGCCTCTGTTTGCCCGCCTCTGATTCCCCGCCTCTGTTTCCCCATATCTGATTCCCCGCCTCTGAATCCCCAACTCTGATTCCCTGCCTCTGATTCCCCAGCTTCATTCCCCGCCTTTGATTCCCCCCGTCTGATTCCCAACCTCTGAATCCTGGTGTCTGATAACCTGCCAATGATTCCTCGCCACTGATTCCCCATCTCAGATTCACCGCCTCTGATTCCCCACCTCTGATTCCCCATCTCTGATTCCGCACATCCGATTCGCTGGCTCTGATTCACCGACTCTGATTCCTCACCTCTGATTCCCCAGCTCTGATTCCCCGCCTCTGATTCCCCAACTCTGATTCCCCGCCTCTGATTCCACAGCTCTGATTCCCCGCCTCTGATTCCCCGTGTTTGATCCCCTGCCTCTGATTCCCCGCCTCTGATTCCCCATCTCTGATTCACCGCCTTTGATTCGCCACCTCTGATTCCCCATATCTGATTCCTCGCCACTGTTTCCCCGCCTCTGATTCCCCGCCTCTGATTCCCCATATCTCATTCCCCGCCTCTGATTCGCCAGCTATGATTCCCCGCCTCTGATTCCCCGCGTCTGATTCCCTGCCTCTGATTCCCCGCCTCTGTTTCCACATCTCTGATTCACCACCTCTGATTCCCCGCGTCTGATTCCCCGCATCTGATTCCCCATCTCTGATTCCCCATCTCTGATTCCCCAATTCTGATTCCCCGCCTCTGATTCCCCAGCTCTGATTCCTCGCCTCTGATTCCCTTCCTCTGATTCCCAACATCTGATTCCCCACCTCTGATTTCCCATATTGATTCCCTGCGTCTGATTCCCCGCCTCTGATTCCCCAACTCTGATTCCCCGCCTCTGATTCCCCAGCTCAGATTCCCCACCTCTGATTCCCCGTGTTTGATTCCCTGCCTCTGATTCCCGGCCTCTGATTCCACATCTCTGATTCACCGCCTTTGATTCGCCACCTCTGATTCCCCATATCTGATTCCCCGCCTCTGTTTCCCCGCCTCTGATTCCCCGCCTCTGATTCCCCATATCTCATTCCCCGCCTCTGAATCCCCATCTCTGATTCCCGGACTCTGATTCCCCACCTCTGATTCCAGGCCTCTTATTCCCGGCATCTGATTCCGGCCTCTGATTCCCGGCCTCTGATTCCCTGCTTCTGATTCTGATTCCCTGCCTCTGATTCCCCATCTCTGATTCCGCACATCTGATTCCCTGCCTCTGATTCCCCACCTCTGATTCCCCATATCTGACTCCCCGCCTCTGTTTCCCCGCCTCTGATTCCCCGCCTCTGTTTCCCAATATCTAAGTCCCCGCCTTTGATTCCCCAACTCTGATTCCCCACCTCTGATTCCCCAGCTCTGATTCCCCGCCTCTGATTCCCCGCATCTGATTCCCTGCATCTGATTCCAAGCCTCTGATTCCCTGCCTCTGATTCCCAACCTCTGATTCCCCACCTCTGATTCCCCATATCTGATTCCCCGCCTCTGTTTCCCCGCCTCTGATTCCCCACCTCTGTTTCCCCATATCTGATTCCCGGCCTCTGATTCCCCGCCTCTGATTCCCCGCCCCTGAATCCCTGCCTCTGATTCCCCATCTCCGATTCCGCACATCTGATTCCCTGCCTCTGATTCCCCGCCTCTGATTCCCCGTCTCTGATTCCCTGCCTCTGATTCCCAACCTCTGATTCCCCACCTCTGATTCCCCATATCTGATTCCCCGCCTCTGTTTCCCCGCCTCTGATTCCCCTCCTCTGATTCCCCAACTCTAATTCCCCACCTCTGATTCCCCAGCTCTGATTCCCCGTGTTTGATTCCCTGCCTCTGATTCCCTGCCCTGATTCCCCATCTCTGTTTCACCGCCTTTGATTCGCCACCTCTGATTCCCCATATCTGATTCCCCGCCTCTGTTTCCCCGCCCCTGATTCCCTGCCTCTGATTCCCAACCTCTGATTCCACACCTCAGATTCCCCATATCTGATTCCCCGCCTCTGTTTCCCCGCCTCTGATTCCCTGCCCCTGTTTCCCCATATCTGATTCCCTGCCTCTGATTCCCCAACTATGATTCCCCGCCTCTGATTCCCCAGCTCTGATTCCCCGCCTCTGATTTCCCGTGTTTGATTCCCTGCCTCTGATTCCCCGCCTCTGATTCCCCATCTCTGATTCACCGCCTTTGATTCGCCACCTCTGATTCCACATATCTGATTCCCTGCCTCTGATTCCCCATCTCCGATTCCGCACATCTGATTCCCTGCCTCTGATTCCCCGCCTCTGATTCCCCGCCTCTGATTCCCTGCCTCTGATTCCCAACCTCTGATTCCCCACCTCTGATTCCCCGTGTTTGATTCCCCGCCTGTTTCCCCGCCTCTGATTCCCCGCCTCTGATTCCCCAACTCTAATTCCCCGCCTCTGATTCCCCATATCTGATTCACCGCCTCTGTTTCCCCGCCTCTGATTCCCCGCCCCTGTTTCCCCATATCTGATTCCCTGCCTCTGATTCCCCAAATTTGATTCCCAGCCTCTGATTCCCCAGCTCTGATTCCCCGCCTCTGATTCCCCGTGTTTGATTCCCTGCCTCTGATTCCCCGCCTCTGATTCCCCATCTCTGATTCACCGCCTTTGATTCGCCACCTCTGATTCCCCATATCTGATTCCCCACCTCTCTTTCCCCGCCTCTTATTCCCCGCCTCTGATTCTCCATATCTCATTCCCCGCCTCTGAATGCCCATCTCTGATTCCCGGACTCTGATTCCCCACCTCTGATTCCCGGCCTCTTATTCCCAGCATCTGATTCCAGGCCTCTGATTACCGGCCTCTGACTCCCCGCTTCTGATTCTGATTCCCTGCCTCTGATTCCCCATCTCTGATTCCGCACATCTGATTACCTGCCTCTGATTCCCCACCTCTGATTCCCCATATCTGATTCCCCGTCTCTGTTTCCACGCCTCTGATTCCCCACCTCTGATTCCCCATATCTGATTCCCCAGCTCTGATTTCCCGCCTCTGATTCCCCGCATCCGATTCCCCATATCTGATTCCCCGCCTCTGTTTCCCCGCCCCTGATTCCCCGCCTCTGTTTCCCCATATCTGATTCCCCGCCTCTGATTCCCAACTATGATTCCCCGCCTCTGATTCCCCAGCTCTGATTCCCTGCCTCTGATTCCCCGCGTTCTATTCCCTGCCTCTGATTCCCCGCCTGTGATTCCCCATCTATGATTCACCACCTCTGATTCCCCACCACTGATTCCCCATATCTAATTCCCCGCCTCTGTTTGCCCGCCTCTGATTCCCCGCCTCTGTTTCCCCATATCTGATTCCCCGCCTCCGAATCCCCAACTCTGATTCCCCGCCTCTGATTCCTTGCCTCTGATTCCCAACCTCTGATTCCCCACCTCTGATTCCCCGTGTTTGATTCCCCGCCTCTGTTTCCCCACCTCTGATTCCCCGCCTCTGATTCCCCAACTCTAATTCCCCGCCTCTGATTCCCCATATATGATTCCCCGCCTCTGTTTCCCCGCCTCTGATTCCCCGCCCCTGTTTCCCCATATCTGATTCCCTGCTTCTGATTCCCAACCTCTGATTCCCCACCTCTGATTCCCCATATCTGATTCCCCGCCTCTGTTTCCCCGCCTCTGATTCCCCTCCTCTGATTCCCCAACTCTAATTCCCCACCTCTGATTCCCCAGCTCTGATTCCCCGTGTTTGATTCCCTGCCTCTGATTCCCTGCCCTGATTCCCCATCTCTGTTTCACCGCCTTTGATTCGCCACCTCTGATTCCCCATATCTGATTCCCCGCCTCTGTTTCCCCGCCCCTGATTCCCTGCCTATGATTCCCAACCTCTGATTCCACACCTCAGATTCCCCATATCTGATTCCCCGCCTCTGTTTCCCCGCCTCTGATTCCCTGCCCCTGTTTCCCCATATCTGATTCCCTGCCTCTGATTCCCCAACTATGATTCCCCGCCTCTGATTCCCCAGCTCTGATTCCCCGCCTCTGATTTCCCGTGTTTGATTCCCTGCCTCTGATTCCCCGCCTCTGATTCCCCATCTCTGATTCACCGCCTTTGATTCGCCACCTCTGATTCCACATATCTGATTCCCTGCCTCTGATTCCCCATCTCCGATTCCGCACATCTGATTCCCTGCCTCTGATTCCCCGCCTCTGATTCCCCGCCTCTGATTCCCTGCCTCTGATTCCCAACCTCTGATTCCCCACCTCTGATTCCCCGTGTTTGATTCCCCGCCTGTTTCCCCGCCTCTGATTCCCCGCCTCTGATTCCCCAACTCTAATTCCCCGCCTCTGATTCCCCATATCTGATTCACCGCCTCTGTTTCCCCGCCTCTGATTCCCCGCCCCTGTTTCCCCATATCTGATTCCCTGCCTCTGATTCCCCAAATTTGATTCCCAGCCTCTGATTCCCCAGCTCTGATTCCCCGCCTCTGATTCCCCGTGTTTGATTCCCTGCCTCTGATTCCCCGCCTCTGATTCCCCATCTCTGATTCACCGCCTTTGATTCGCCACCTCTGATTCCCCATATCTGATTCCCCACCTCTCTTTCCCCGCCTCTTATTCCCCGCCTCTGATTCTCCATATCTCATTCCCCGCCTCTGAATGTCCATCTCTGATTCCCGGACTCTGATTCCCCACCTCTGATTCCCGGTCTCTTATTCCCAGCATCTGATTCCAGGCCTCTGATTACCGGCCTCTGACTCCCCGCTTCTGATTCTGATTCCCTGCCTCTGATTCCCCATCTCTGATTCCGCACATCTGATTACCTGCCTCTGATTCCCCACCTCTGATTCCCCATATCTGATTCCCCGTCTCTGTTTCCACGCCTCTGATTCCCCACCTCTGATTCCCCATATCTGATTCCCCAGCTCTGATTTCCCGCCTCTGATTCCCCGCATCCGATTCCCCATATCTGATTCCCCGCCTCTGTTTCCCCGCCCCTGATTCCCCGCCTCTGTTTCCCCATATCTGATTCCCCGCCTCTGATTCCCAACTATGATTCCCCGCCTCTGATTCCCCAGCTCTGATTCCCTGCCTCTGATTCCCCGCGTTCTATTCCCTGCCTCTGATTCCCCGCCTGTGATTCCCCATCTATGATTCACCACCTCTGATTCCCCACCACTGATTCCCCATATCTAATTCCCCGCCTCTGTTTGCCCGCCTCTGATTCCCCGCCTCTGTTTCCCCATATCTGATTCCCCGCCTCCGAATCCCCAACTCTGATTCCCCGCCTCTGATTCCTTGCCTCTGATTCCCAACCTCTGATTCCCCACCTCTGATTCCCCGTGTTTGATTCCCCGCCTCTGTTTCCCCACCTCTGATTCCCCGCCTCTGATTCCCCAACTCTAATTCCCCGCCTCTGATTCCCCATATATGATTCCCCGCCTCTGTTTCCCCGCCTCTGATTCCCCGCCCCTGTTTCCCCATATCTGATTCCCTGCCTCTGATTCCCCAACTTTGATTCCCAGCCTCTGATTCCCCAGCTCTGATTCCCCGCCTCTGATTCCCCGTGTTTGATTCCCTGCCTCTGATTCCCCGCCTCTGATTCCCCATCTCTGATTCACCGCCTTTGATTCGCCACCTCTGATTCCCCATATCTGATTCCCCACCTCTGTTTCCCCGCCTCTGATTCCCCGCCTCTGATTCTCCATATCTCATTTCCCGCCTCTGATTCCCCACCTCTGATTCCCGGCTTCTTATTCCCAGCATCTGATTCCAGGCCTCTGATTCCCGGCCTCTGACTCCCCGCTTCTGATTCTGATTCCCTGCCTCTGATTCCCCATCTCTGATTCCGCACATCTGATTACCTGCCTCTGATTCCCCACCTGTGATTCCCCATATCTGATTCCCCGCCTCTGTTTCCACGCCTCTGATTCCCCATCTCTGATTCCCCATATCTGATTCCCCAGCTCTGATTTCCCGCCTCTGATTCCCCGCATCCGATTCCACATATCTGATTCCCCGCCTCTGTTTCCCCGCCCCTGATTCCCCGCCTCTGTTTCCCCATATCTGATTCCACGCCTCTGTTTCCCCGCCCCTGATTCCCCGCCTCTGTTTCCCCATATCTGATTCCCCGCCTCTGATTCCCAACTATGATTCCCCGCCTCTGATTCCCCAGCTCTGATTCCCTGCCTCTGATTCCCCGCGTCTGATTCCCTGCCTCTGATTCCCCATCTCTGATTCCCCATCTCTGATTCCCCAATTCTGATTCCCCTCCTCTGATTCCCCGTGTTTGATTCCCTGCATCTGATTCCCGGCCTCTGATTCCCCATCTCTGATTCACCGCCTTAGATTCGCCACCTCTGATTCCCCATCTCTGATTCCGCACATCTGATTCCCTGCCTCTGATTCCCCGACTCTGATCCCCACCTCTGATTCCCCAGCTCTGATTCCCCGCCTCTGATTCCCCAACTCTGATTCCCCGCCTCTGATTCCCCAGCTCTGATTCCCCGCCTCTGATTCCCCGTGTTTGATTCCCTGCCTCTGATTCCCCGCCTCTGATTCCCCAACTCTGATTCCCCGCCTCTGATTCCCCAGCTCTGATTCCCCGCCTCTGATTCCCCGCGTCTGATTACCTGCCTCTGATTCCCCGCCTCTGATTCCCCATCTCTGATTCACAACCTCTGATTCCCCACCTCTGATACCCCATATCTGAATCCCTGCCTCTGTTTCACCGCCTCTGATTCCCCACCTCTGATTCCCAATATCTGATTCCCCGCCTCTGATTCCCCACCTCTGATTCCCCGCCTCTGATTCGCCAGGTATGATTCCCCGCCTCTTATTCCCCGCGTCTGATTCCCTGCCTCTGATTCCCCGCCTCTGATTCCACATCTCTGATTCACCACCTCTGATTCCCCGCGTCTGATTCCCTGCCTCTGATTCCCCATCTCTGATTCCCCATCTCTGATTCCCCAATTCTGATTCCCCTCCTCTGATTCCCCGTGCTTGATTCCCTGCCTCTGATTCCCGGCCTCTGATTCCCCATCTCTGATTCACCGCCTTTGATTCGCCACCTCTGATTCGCCATATCTGATTCCCCGCCTCTGTTTCCCCGCCTCTGATTCCCCACCTCTGATTCCCCGCCCCTGTTTCCCCATATCTGATTCCCTGCCTCTGATTCCCCAACTTTGATTCCCAGCCTCTGATTCCCCAGCTCTGATTCCCCGCCTCTGATTCCCCGTGTTTGATTCCCTGCCTCTGATTCCCCGCCTCTGATTCCCCATCTCTGATTCACCGCCTTTGATTCGCCACCTCTGATTCCCCATATCTGATTCCCCACCTCTGTTTCCCCGCCTCTGATTCCCCGCCTCTGATTCTCCATATCTCATTTCCCGCCTCTGATTCCCCACCTCTGATTCCCGGCCTCTTATTCCCAGCATCTGATTCCAGGCCTCTGATTCCCGGCCTCTGACTCCCAGCTTCTGATTCTGATTCCCTGCCTCTGATTCCCCATCTCTGATTCCGCACATCTGATTACCTGCCTCTGATTCCCCACCTCTGATTCCCCATATCTGATTCCCCGCCTCTGTTTCCACGCCTCTGACTCCCCACCTCTGATTCCCCATATCTGATTCCCCAGCTCTGATTTCCCGCCTCTGATTCCCCGCATCCGATTCCCCATATCTGATTCCCCGCCTCTGTTTCCCCGCCACTGATTCCCCGCCTCTGTTTCCCCATATCTGATTCCCCGCCTCTGTTTCCCCGCCCCTGATTCCCCGCCTCTGTTTCCCCATATCTGATTCCCCGCCTCTGATTCCCAACTATGATTCCCCGCCTCTGATTCCCCAGCTCTGATTCCCTGCCTCTGATTCCCCGCGTCTGATTCCCTGCCTCTGATTCCCCATCTCTGATTCCCCATCTCTGATTCCCCAATTCTGATTCCCCTCCTCTGATTCCCCGTGTTTGATTCCCTGCCTCTGATTCCCGGCCTCTGATTCCCCATCTCTGATTCACCGCCTTAGATTCGCCACCTCTGATTCGCCATATCTGATTCCCCGCCTCTGTTTCCCCGCCTCTGATTCCCCGCCTCTTATTCCCCATATCTCATTCCCCGCCTCTGAATCCCCATCTCTGATTCCCGGACTCTGATTCCCCACCTCTGATTTCCGGCCTCTTATTCCCGGCATCTGATTCCGGCCTCTGATTCCCGGCATCTGATTCCCTGCTTCTGATTCTGATTCCCTGCCTTTGATTCCCCATCTCTGATTCCGCACATCTGATTCCCTGCCTCTGATTCCCCATCTCTGATTCCCCATATCTGATTCCCCGCCTCTGTTTCCCCGCCTCTGATTCCCCGCCTCTGTTTCCCAATATCTAAGTCCCGGCCTCTGATTCCCCAGCTCTGATTCCCCGCCTCTGATTCCCCGCATCTGATTCCCTGCATCTGACTCCAAGCCTCTGATTCCCTGCCTCTGATTCCCAACCTCTGATTCCCCACCTCTGATTCCCCATATCTGATTCCCAGCCTCTGTTTCCCCGCCTCTGATTCCCCGCCTCTGTTTCCCCATATCTGATTCCCGGCCTCTGATTCCCGGCCTCTGATTCCCCGCCTCTGATTCCCTGCCTCTGATTCCCCATCTCCGATTCCGCACATCTGATTCCCTGCCTCTGATTCCCCGCCTCTGATTCCCCGCCTCTGATTCCCTGCCTCTGATTCCCAACCTCTGATTCCCCACCTCTGATTCCCCGTGTTTGATTCCCCGCCTCTGTTTCCCCGCCTCTGATTCCCCGCCTCTGATTCCCCAACTCTAATTCCCCGCCCTTGATTCCCCATATATGATTCCCCGCCTCTGTTTCCCCGCCTCTGATTCCCCGCCCCTGTTTCCCCATATCTGATTCCCTGCCTCTGATTCCCCAACTTTGATTCCCAGCCTCTGATTCCCCAGCTCTGATTCCCCTCCTCTGATTCCCCGTGTTTGATTCCCTGCCTCTGATTCCCCGCCTCTGATTCCCCGCCTCTGATTCCCTGCCTCTGATTCCCAACCTCTGATTCCCCACCTCTGATTCCCCGTGTTTGATTCCCCGCCTCTGTTTCCCCACCTCTGATTCCCCGCCTCTGATTCCCCAACTCTAATTCCCCGCCTCTGATTCCCCATATATGATTCCCCGCCTCTGTTTCCCCGCCTCTGATTCCCCGCCCCTGTTTCCCCATATCTGATTCCCTGCCTCTGATTCCCCAACTTTGATTCCCAGCCTCTGATTCCCCAGCTCTGATTCCCCGCCTCTGATTCCCCGTGTTTGATTCCCTGCCTCTGATTCCCCGCCTCTGATTCCCCATCTCTGATTCACCGCCTTTGATTCGCCACCTCTGATTCCCCATATCTGATTCCCCACCTCTGTTTCCCCGCCTCTGATTCCCCGCCTCTGATTCTCCATATCTCATTTCCCGCCTCTGATTCCCCACCTCTGATTCCCGGCTTCTTATTCCCAGCATCTGATTCCAGGCCTCTGATTCTCCATATCTCATTCCCCGCCTCTGAATCCCCATCTCTGATTCCCGGACTCTGATTCCCCACCTCTGATTCCCGGCCTCTTATTCCCAGCATCTGATTCCCGGCCTCTGATTCCCGGCCTCTGATTCCCCGCTTCTGATTCTGATTCCCTGCCTCTGATTCCCCATCTCTGATTCCGCACATCTGATTCCCTGCCTCTGATTCCCAACCTCTGATTCCCCATATCGGATTTCCCGCCTCTGTTTCCCCATATCTAATTCCCAACCTCTGATGCCCCAACTCTGATTCCCTGCCTCTGATTCCCCGCGTTCTATTCCCTGCCTCTGATTCCCCGCCTGTGATTCCCCATCTCTGATTCACCACCTCTGATTCCCCACCTCTGATTCCCCGCATCCGATTCCACATATCTGATTCCCCGCCTCTGTTTCCCCGCCCCTGATTCCCCGCCTCTGTTTCCCCATATCTGATTCCACGCCTCTGTTTCCCCGCCCCTGATTCCCCGCCTCTGTTTCCCCATATCTGATTCCCCGCCTCTGATTCCCAACTATGATTCCCCGCCTCTGATTCCCCAGCTCTGATTCCCTGCCTCTGATTCCCCGCGTCTGATTCCCTGCCTCTGATTCCCCATCTCTGATTCCCCATCTCTGATTCCCCAATTCTGATTCCCCTCCTCTGATTCCCCGTGTTTGATTCCCTGCATCTGATTCCCGGCCTCTGATTCCCCATCTCTGATTCACCGCCTTAGATTCGCCACCTCTGATTCCCCATCTCTGATTCCGCACATCTGATTCCCTGCCTCTGATTCCCCGACTCTGATCCCCACCTCTGATTCCCCAGCTCTGATTCCCCGCCTCTGATTCCCCAACTCTGATTCCCCGCCTCTGATTCCCCAGCTCTGATTCCCCGCCTCTGATTCCCCGTGTTTGATTCCCTGCCTCTGATTCCCCGCCTCTGATTCCCCAACTCTGATTCCCCGCCTCTGATTCCCCAGCTCTGATTCCCCGCCTCTGATTCCCCGCGTCTGATTACCTGCCTCTGATTCCCCGCCTCTGATTCCCCATCTCTGATTCACAACCTCTGATTCCCCACCTCTGATACCCCATATCTGAATCCCTGCCTCTGTTTCACCGCCTCTGATTCCCCACCTCTGATTCCCAATATCTGATTCCCCGCCTCTGATTCCCCACCTCTGATTCCCCGCCTCTGATTCGCCAGGTATGATTCCCCGCCTCTTATTCCCCGCGTCTGATTCCCTGCCTCTGATTCCCCGCCTCTGATTCCACATCTCTGATTCACCACCTCTGATTCCCCGCGTCTGATTCCCTGCCTCTGATTCCCCATCTCTGATTCCCCATCTCTGATTCCCCAATTCTGATTCCCCTCCTCTGATTCCCCGTGTTTGATTCCCTGCCTCTGATTCCCGGCCTCTGATTCCCCATCTCTGATTCACCGCCTTTGATTCGCCACCTCTGATTCGCCATATCTGATTCCCCGCCTCTGTTTCCCCGCCTCTGATTCCCCGCCTCTGATTCCCCGCCCCTGTTTCCCCATATCTGATTCCCTGCCTCTGATTCCCCAACTTTGATTCCCAGCCTCTGATTCCCCAGCTCTGATTCCCCGCCTCTGATTCCCCGTGTTTGATTCCCTGCCTCTGATTCCCCGCCTCTGATTCCCCATCTCTGATTCACCGCCTTTGATTCGCCACCTCTGATTCCCCATATCTGATTCCCCACCTCTGTTTCCCCGCCTCTGATTCCCCGCCTCTGATTCTCCATATCTCATTTCCCGCCTCTGATTCCCCACCTCTGATTCCCGGCCTCTTATTCCCAGCATCTGATTCCAGGCCTCTGATTCCCGGCCTCTGACTCCCAGCTTCTGATTCTGATTCCCTGCCTCTGATTCCCCATCTCTGATTCCGCACATCTGATTACCTGCCTCTGATTCCCCACCTCTGATTCCCCATATCTGATTCCCCGCCTCTGTTTCCACGCCTCTGACTCCCCACCTCTGATTCCCCATATCTGATTCCCCAGCTCTGATTTCCCGCCTCTGATTCCCCGCATCCGATTCCCCATATCTGATTCCCCGCCTCTGTTTCCCCGCCCCTGATTCCCCGCCTCTGTTTCCCCATATCTGATTCCCCGCCTCTGTTTCCCCGCCCCTGATTCCCCGCCTCTGTTTCCCCATATCTGATTCCCCGCCTCTGATTCCCAACTATGATTCCCCGCCTCTGATTCCCCAGCTCTGATTCCCTGCCTCTGATTCCCCGCGTCTGATTCCCTGCCTCTGATTCCCCATCTCTGATTCCCCATCTCTGATTCCCCAATTCTGATTCCCCTCCTCTGATTCCCCGTGTTTGATTCCCTGCCTCTGATTCCCGGCCTCTGAATCCCCATCTCTGATTCACCGCCTTAGATTCGCCACCTCTGATTCGCCATATCTGATTCCCCGCCTCTGTTTCCCCGCCTCTGATTCCCCGCCTCTTATTCCCCATATCTCATTCCCCGCCTCTGAATCCCCATCTCTGATTCCCGGACTCTGATTCCCCACCTCTGATTTCCGGCCTCTTATTCCCGGCATCTGATTCCGGCCTCTGATTCCCGGCATCTGATTCCCTGCTTCTGATTCTGATTCCCTGCCTTTGATTCCCCATCTCTGATTCCGCACATCTGATTCCCTGCCTCTGATTCCCCATCTCTGATTCCCCATATCTGATTCCCCGCCTCTGTTTCCCCGCCTCTGATTCCCCGCCTCTGTTTCCCAATATCTAAGTCCCGGCCTCTGATTCCCCAGCTCTGATTCCCCGCCTCTGATTCCCCGCATCTGATTCCCTGCATCTGACTCCAAGCCTCTGATTCCCTGCCTCTGATTCCCAACCTCTGATTCCCCACCTCTGATTCCCCATATCTGATTCCCAGCCTCTGTTTCCCCGCCTCTGATTCCCCGCCTCTGTTTCCCCATATCTGATTCCCGGCCTCTGATTCCCGGCCTCTGATTCCCCGCCTCTGATTCCCTGCCTCTGATTCCCCATCTCCGATTCCGCACATCTGATTCCCTGCCTCTGATTCCCCGCCTCTGATTCCCCGCCTCTGATTCCCTGCCTCTGATTCCCAACCTCTGATTCCCCACCTCTGATTCCCCGTGTTTGATTCCCCGCCTCTGTTTCCCCGCCTCTGATTCCCCGCCTCTGATTCCCCAACTCTAATTCCCCGCCCTTGATTCCCCATATATGATTCCCCGCCTCTGTTTCCCCGCCTCTGATTCCCCGCCCCTGTTTCCCCATATCTGATTCCCTGCCTCTGATTCCCCAACTTTGATTCCCAGCCTCTGATTCCCCAGCTCTGATTCCCCTCCTCTGATTCCCCGTGTTTGATTCCCTGCCTCTGATTCCCCGCCTCTGATTCCCCGCCTCTGATTCCCTGCCTCTGATTCCCAACCTCTGATTCCCCACCTCTGATTCCCCGTGTTTGATTCCCCGCCTCTGTTTCCCCACCTCTGATTCCCCGCCTCTGATTCCCCAACTCTAATTCCCCGCCTCTGATTCCCCATATATGATTCCCCGCCTCTGTTTCCCCGCCTCTGATTCCCCGCCCCTGTTTCCCCATATCTGATTCCCTGCCTCTGATTCCCCAACTTTGATTCCCAGCCTCTGATTCCCCAGCTCTGATTCCCCGCCTCTGATTCCCCGTGTTTGATTCCCTGCCTCTGATTCCCCGCCTCTGATTCCCCATCTCTGATTCACCGCCTTTGATTCGCCACCTCTGATTCCCCATATCTGATTCCCCACCTCTGTTTCCCCGCCTCTGATTCCCCGCCTCTGATTCTCCATATCTCATTTCCCGCCTCTGATTCCCCACCTCTGATTCCCGGCTTCTTATTCCCAGCATCTGATTCCAGGCCTCTGATTCTCCATATCTCATTCCCCGCCTCTGAATCCCCATCTCTGATTCCCGGACTCTGATTCCCCACCTCTGATTCCCGGCCTCTTATTCCCAGCATCTGATTCCCGGCCTCTGATTCCCGGCCTCTGATTCCCCGCTTCTGATTCTGATTCCCTGCCTCTGATTCCCCATCTCTGATTCCGCACATCTGATTCCCTGCCTCTGATTCCCAACCTCTGATTCCCCATATCGGATTTCCCGCCTCTGTTTCCCCATATCTAATTCCCAACCTCTGATGCCCCAACTCTGATTCCCTGCCTCTGATTCCCCGCGTTCTATTCCCTGCCTCTGATTCCCCGCCTGTGATTCCCCATCTCTGATTCACCACCTCTGATTCCCCACCTCTGATTCCCCATATCTAATTCCCCGCCTCTGTTTGCCCGCCTCTGATTCCCCGCCTCTGTTTCCCCATATCTGATTCCCGGCCTCTGATTCCCCGCCTCTGATTCCCCGCCCCTGAATCCCTGCCTCTGATTCCCCATCTCCGATTCCGCACATCTGATTCCCTGCCTCTGATTCCCCGCCTCTGATTCCCCGTCTCTGATTCCCTGCCTCTGATTCCCAACCTCTGATTCCCCACCTCTGATTCCCCATATCTGATTCCCCGCCTCTGTTTCCCCGCCTCTGATTCCCCTCCTCTGATTCCCCAACTCTAATTCCCCACCTCTGATTCCCCAGCTCTGATTCCCCGTGTTTGATTCCCTGCCTCTGATTCCCTGCCCTGATTCCCCATCTCTGTTTCACCGCCTTTGATTCGCCACCTCTGATTCCCCATATCTGATTCCCCGCCTCTGTTTCCCCGCCCCTGATTCCCTGCCTCTGATTCCCAACCTCTGATTCCACACCTCAGATTCCCCATATCTGATTCCCCGCCTCTGTTTCCCCGCCTCTGATTCCCTGCCCCTGTTTCCCCATATCTGATTCCCTGCCTCTGATTCCCCAACTATGATTCCCCGCCTCTGATTCCCCAGCTCTGATTCCCCGCCTCTGATTTCCCGTGTTTGATTCCCTGCCTCTGATTCCCCGCCTCTGATTCCCCATCTCTGATTCACCGCCTTTGATTCGCCACCTCTGATTCCACATATCTGATTCCCTGCCTCTGATTCCCCATCTCCGATTCCGCACATCTGATTCCCTGCCTCTGATTCCCCGCCTCTGATTCCCCGCCTCTGATTCCCTGCCTCTGATTCCCAACCTCTGATTCCCCACCTCTGATTCCCCGTGTTTGATTCCCCGCCTGTTTCCCCGCCTCTGATTCCCCGCCTCTGATTCCCCAACTCTAATTCCCCGCCTCTGATTCCCCATATCTGATTCACCGCCTCTGTTTCCCCGCCTCTGATTCCCCGCCCCTGTTTCCCCATATCTGATTCCCTGCCTCTGATTCCCCAAATTTGATTCCCAGCCTCTGATTCCCCAGCTCTGATTCCCCGCCTCTGATTCCCCGTGTTTGATTCCCTGCCTCTGATTCCCCGCCTCTGATTCCCCATCTCTGATTCACCGCCTTTGATTCGCCACCTCTGATTCCCCATATCTGATTCCCCACCTCTCTTTCCCCGCCTCTTATTCCCCGCCTCTGATTCTCCATATCTCATTCCCCGCCTCTGAATGCCCATCTCTGATTCCCGGACTCTGATTCCCCACCTCTGATTCCCGGCCTCTTATTCCCAGCATCTGATTCCAGGCCTCTGATTACCGGCCTCTGACTCCCCGCTTCTGATTCTGATTCCCTGCCTCTGATTCCCCATCTCTGATTCCGCACATCTGATTACCTGCCTCTGATTCCCCACCTCTGATTCCCCATATCTGATTCCCCGTCTCTGTTTCCACGCCTCTGATTCCCCACCTCTGATTCCCCATATCTGATTCCCCAGCTCTGATTTCCCGCCTCTGATTCCCCGCATCCGATTCCCCATATCTGATTCCCCGCCTCTGTTTCCCCGCCCCTGATTCCCCGCCTCTGTTTCCCCATATCTGATTCCCCGCCTCTGATTCCCAACTATGATTCCCCGCCTCTGATTCCCCAGCTCTGATTCCCTGCCTCTGATTCCCCGCGTTCTATTCCCTGCCTCTGATTCCCCGCCTGTGATTCCCCATCTATGATTCACCACCTCTGATTCCCCACCACTGATTCCCCATATCTAATTCCCCGCCTCTGTTTGCCCGCCTCTGATTCCCCGCCTCTGTTTCCCCATATCTGATTCCCCGCCTCCGAATCCCCAACTCTGATTCCCCGCCTCTGATTCCTTGCCTCTGATTCCCAACCTCTGATTCCCCACCTCTGATTCCCCGTGTTTGATTCCCCGCCTCTGTTTCCCCACCTCTGATTCCCCGCCTCTGATTCCCCAACTCTAATTCCCCGCCTCTGATTCCCCATATATGATTCCCCGCCTCTGTTTCCCCGCCTCTGATTCCCCGCCCCTGTTTCCCCATATCTGATTCCCTGCCTCTGATTCCCCAACTTTGATTCCCAGCCTCTGATTCCCCAACTCTGATTCCCCGCCTCTGATTCCCCGTGTTTGATTCCCTGCCTCTGATTCCCCGCCTCTGATTCCCCATCTCTGATTCACCGCCTTTGATTCGCCACCTCTGATTCCCCATATCTGATTCCCCACCTCTGTTTCCCCGCCTCTGATTCCCCGCCTCTGATTCTCCATATCTCATTTCCCGCCTCTGATTCCCCACCTCTGATTCCCGGCTTCTTATTCCCAGCATCTGATTCCAGGCCTCTGATTCCCGGCCTCTGACTCCCCGCTTCTGATTCTGATTCCCTGCCTCTGATTCCCCATCTCTGATTCCGCACATCTGATTACCTGCCTCTGATTCCCCACCTGTGATTCCCCATATCTGATTCCCCGCCTCTGTTTCCACGCCTCTGATTCCCCATCTCTGATTCCCCATATCTGATTCCCCAGCTCTGATTTCCCGCCTCTGATTCCCCGCATCCGATTCCACATATCTGATTCCCCGCCTCTGTTTCCCCGCCCATGATTCCCCGCCTCTGTTTCCCCATATCTGATTCCACGCCTCTGTTTCCCCGCCCCTGATTCCCCGCCTCTGTTTCCCCATATCTGATTCCCCGCCTCTGATTCCCAACTATGATTCCCCGCCTCTGATTCCCCAGCTCTGATTCCCTGCCTCTGATTCCCCGCGTCTGATTCCCTGCCTCTGATTCCCCATCTCTGATTCCCCATCTCTGATTCCCCAATTCTGATTCCCCTCCTCTGATTCCCCGTGTTTGATTCCCTGCATCTGATTCCCGGCCTCTGATTCCCCAACTCTGATTCACCGCCTTAGATTCGCCACCTCTGATTCGCCATATCTGATTCCCCGCCTCTGTTTC
Organism: Narcine bancroftii; assembly: GCF_036971445.1. NCBI lineage: Eukaryota > Metazoa > Chordata > Chondrichthyes > Torpediniformes > Narcinidae > Narcine > Narcine bancroftii. The sequence goes on from NC_091475.1 coordinate 112,328,046, forward strand.
CCCGCCTCTGATTCCCCGCCTCTTATTCCCCATATCTCATTCCCCGCCTCTGAATCCCCATCTCTGATTCCCGGACTCTGATTCCCCACCTCTGATTTCCGGCCTCTTATTCCCGGCATCTGATTTCCGGCCTCTTATTCCCGGCATCTGATTCCGGCCTCTGATTCTCGGCATCTGATTCCCTGCTTCTGATTCTGATTCCCTGCCTTTGATTCCCCATCTCTGATTCCGCACATCTGATTCCCTGCCTCTGATTCCCCATCTCTGATTCCCCATATCCGATTCCCCGCCTCTGTTTCCCCGCCTCTGATTCCCCGCCTCTGTTTCCCAATATCTAAGTCCCGGCCTCTGATTCCCCAGCTCTGATTCCCCGCCTCTGATTCCCCGCATCTGATTCCCTGCATCTGACTCCAAGCCTCTGATTCCCTGCCTCTGATTCCCAACCTCTGATTCCCCACCTCTGATTCCCCATATCTGATTCCCAGCCTCTGTTTCCCCGCCTCTGATTCCCCGCCTCTGTTTCCCCATATCTGAATCCCGGCCTCTGATTCCCGGCCTCTGATTCCCCGCCTCTGATTCCCTGCCTCTGATTCCCCATCTCCGATTCCGCACATCTGATTCCCTGCCTCTGATTCCCCGCCTCTGATTCCCCGCCTCTGATTCCCTGCCTCTGATTCCCAACCTCTGATTCCCCACCTCTGATTCCCCGTGTTTGATTCCCCGCCTCTGTTTCCCCGCCTCTGATTCCCCGCCTCTGATTCCCCAACTCTAATTCCCCGCCTCTGATTCCCCATATATGATTCCCTGCCTCTGTTTCCCCGCCTCTGATTCCCCGCCCCTGTTTCCCCATATCTGATTCCCTGCCTCTGATTCCCCAACTTTGATTCCCAGCCTCTGATTCCCCAGCTCTGATTCCCCGCCTCTGATTCCCCGTGTTTGATTCCCTGCCTCTGATTCCCCGCCTCTGATTCCCCGCCTCTGATTCCCTGCCTCTGATTCCCAACCTCTGATTCCCCACCTCTGATTCCCCGTGTTTGATTCCCCGCCTCTGTTTCCCCACCTCTGATTCCCCGCCTCTGATTCCCCAACTCTAATTCCCCGCCTCTGATTCCCCATATATGATTCCCCGCCTCTGTTTCCCCGCCTCTGATTCCCCGCCCCTGTTTCCCCATATCTGATTCCCTGCCTCTGATTCCCCAACTTTGATTCCCAGCCTCTGATTCCCCAGCTCTGATTCCCCGCCTCTGATTCCCCGTGTTTGATTCCCTGCCTCTGATTCCCCGCCTCTGATTCCCCATCTCTGATTCACCGCCTTTGATTCGCCACCTCTGATTCCCCATATCTGATTCCCCACCTCTGTTTCCCCGCCTCTGATTCCCCGCCTCTGATTCTCCATATCTCATTTCCCGCCTCTGATTCCCCACCTCTGATTCCCGGCTTCTTATTCCCAGCATCTGATTCCAGGCCTCTGATTCCCGGCCTCTGACTCCCCGCTTCTGATTCTGATTCCCTGCCTCTGATTCCCCATCTCTGATTCCGCACATCTGATTACCTGCCTCTGATTCCCCACCTGTGATTCCCCATATCTGATTCCCCGCCTCTGTTTCCACGCCTCTGATTCCCCATCTCTGATTCCCCATATCTGATTCCCCAGCTCTGATTTCCCGCCTCTGATTCCCCGCATCCGATTCCACATATCTGATTCCCCGCCTCTGTTTCCCCGCCCCTGATTCCCCGCCTCTGTTTCCCCATATCTGATTCCACGCCTCTGTTTCCCCGCCCCTGATTCCCCGCCTCTGTTTCCCCATATCTGATTCCCCGCCTCTGATTCCCAACTATGATTCCCCGCCTCTGATTCCCCAGCTCTGATTCCCTGCCTCTGATTCCCCGCGTCTGATTCCCTGCCTCTGATTCCCCATCTCTGATTCCCCATCTCTGATTCCCCAATTCTGATTCCCCTCCTCTGATTCCCCGTGTTTGATTCCCTGCATCTGATTCCCGGCCTCTGATTCCCCATCTCTGATTCACCGCCTTAGATTCGCCACCTCTGATTCGCCATATCTGATTCCCCGCCTCTGTTTCCCCGCCTCTGATTCCCCGCCTCTTATTCCCCATATCTCATTCCCCGCCTCTGAATCCCCATCTCTGATTCCCGGACTCTGATTCCCCACCTCTGATTTCCGGCCTCTTATTCCCGGCATCTGATTCCGGCGTCTGATTCCCGGCATCTGATTCCCTGCTTCTGATTCTGATTCCCTGCCTTTGATTCCCCAACTCTGATTCCGCACATCTGATTCCCTGCCTCTGATTCCCCATCTCTGATACCCCATATCTGATTCCCCGCCTCTGTTTCCCCGCCTCTGATTCCCCGCCTCTGTTTCCCAATATCTAAGACCCCGCCTCTGATTCCCCGCCTCTGATTCCCCGCCTCCGATTCCCTGCCTCTGATTCCCCATCTCCGATTCCGCACATCTGATTCCCTGCCTCTAATTCCCCGCCTCTGATTCCCCGCCTCTGATTCCCCGTGTTTGATTCCCCGCCTCTGTTTCCCCGCCTCTGATTCCCCGCCTCTGATTCCCCAACTCTAATTCCCCGCCTCTGATTCCCCATATATGATTCCCCGCCTCTGTTTCCCCGCCTCTGATTCCCCGCCCCTGTTTCCCCATATCTGATTCCCTGCCTCTGATTCCCCAACTTTGATTCCCAGCCTCTGATTCCCCAGCTCTGATTCCCCGCCTCTGATTCCCCGTGTTTGATTCCCTGCCTCTGATTCCCCGCCTCTGATTCCCCATCTCTGATTCACCGCCTTTGATTCGCCACCTCTGATTCCCCATATCTGATTCCCCACCTCTGTTTCCCCGCCTCTGATTCCCCGCCTCTGATTCTCCATATCTCATTTCCCGCCTCTGATTCCCCACCTCTGATTCCCGGCCTCTTATTCCCAGCATCTGATTCCAGGCCTCTGATTCCCGGCCTCTGACTCCCCGCTTCTGATTCTGATTCCCTGCCTCTGATTCCCCATCTCTGATTCCGCACATCTGATTACCTGCCTCTGATTCCCCACCTCTGATTCCCCATATCTGATTCCCCGCCTCTGTTTCCACGCCTCTGATTCCCCACCTCTGATTCCCCATATCTGATTCCCCAGCTCTGATTTCCCGCCTCTGATTCCCCGCATCCGATTCCCCATATCTGATTCCCCGCCTCTGTTTCCCCGCCCCTGATTCCCCGCCTCTGTTTCCCCATATCTGATTCTCCGCCTCTGATTCCCAACTATGATTCCCCGCCTCTGATTCCCCAGCTCTGATTCCCTGCCTCTGATTCCCCGCGTTCTATTCCCTGCCTCTGATTCCCCGCCTGTGATTCCCCATCTATGATTCACCACCTCTGATTCCCCACCACTGATTCCCCATATCTAATTCCCCGCCTCTGTTTGCCCGCCTCTGATTCCCCGCCTCTGTTTCCCCATATCTGATTCCCCGCCTCTGAATCCCCAACTCTGATTCCCTGCCTCTGATTCCCCAGCTTCATTCCCCGCCTTTGATTCCCCCCGTCTGATTCCCAACCTCTGAATCCTGGTGTCTGATAACCTGCCAATGATTCCTCGCCACTGATTCCCCATCTCAGATTCACCGCCTCTGATTCCCCACCTCTGATTCCCCATCTCTGATTCCGCACATCCGATTCGCTGGCTCTGATTCACCGACTCTGATTCCTCACCTCTGATTCCCCAGCTCTGATTCCCCGCCTCTGATTCCCCAACTCTGATTCCCCGCCTCTGATTCCACAGCTCTGATTCCCCGCCTCTGATTCCCCGTGTTTGATCCCCTGCCTCTGATTCCCCGCCTCTGATTCCCCATCTCTGATTCACCGCCTTTGATTCGCCACCTCTGATTCCCCATATCTGATTCCTCGCCACTGTTTCCCCGCCTCTGATTCCCCGCCTCTGATTCCCCATATCTCATTCCCCGCCTCTGATTCGCCAGCTATGATTCCCCGCCTCTGATTCCCCGCGTCTGATTCCCTGCCTCTGATTCCCCGCCTCTGTTTCCACATCTCTGATTCACCACCTCTGATTCCCCGCGTCTGATTCCCCGCATCTGATTCCCCATCTCTGATTCCCCATCTCTGATTCCCCAATTCTGATTCCCCGCCTCTGATTCCCCAGCTCTGATTCCTCGCCTCTGATTCCCTTCCTCTGATTCCCAACATCTGATTCCCCACCTCTGATTTCCCATATTGATTCCCTGCGTCTGATTCCCCGCCTCTGATTCCCCAACTCTGATTCCCCGCCTCTGATTCCCCAGCTCAGATTCCCCACCTCTGATTCCCCGTGTTTGATTCCCTGCCTCTGATTCCCGGCCTCTGATTCCACATCTCTGATTCACCGCCTTTGATTCGCCACCTCTGATTCCCCATATCTGATTCCCCGCCTCTGTTTCCCCGCCTCTGATTCCCCGCCTCTGATTCCCCATATCTCATTCCCCGCCTCTGAATCCCCATCTCTGATTCCCGGACTCTGATTCCCCACCTCTGATTCCAGGCCTCTTATTCCCGGCATCTGATTCCGGCCTCTGATTCCCGGCCTCTGATTCCCTGCTTCTGATTCTGATTCCCTGCCTCTGATTCCCCATCTCTGATTCCGCACATCTGATTCCCTGCCTCTGATTCCCCACCTCTGATTCCCCATATCTGACTCCCCGCATCTGTTTCCCCGCCTCTGATTCCCCGCCTCTGTTTCCCAATATCTAAGTCCCCGCCTTTGATTCCCCAACTCTGATTCCCCACCTCTGATTCCCCAGCTCTGATTCCCCGCCTCTGATTCCCCGCATCTGATTCCCTGCATCTGATTCCAAGCCTCTGATTCCCTGCCTCTGATTCCCAACCTCTGATTCCCCACCTCTGATTCCCCATATCTGATTCCCCGCCTCTGTTTCCCCGCCTCTGATTCCCCACCTCTGTTTCCCCATATCTGATTCCCGGCCTCTGATTCCCCGCCTCTGATTCCCCGCCCCTGAATCCCTGCCTCTGATTCCCCATCTCCGATTCCGCACATCTGATTCCCTGCCTCTGATTCCCCGCCTCTGATTCCCCGTCTCTGATTCCCTGCCTCTGATTCCCAACCTCTGATTCCCCACCTCTGATTCCCCATATCTGATTCCCCGCCTCTGTTTCCCCGCCTCTGATTCCCCTCCTCTGATTCCCCAACTCTAATTCCCCACCTCTGATTCCCCAGCTCTGATTCCCCGTGTTTGATTCCCTGCCTCTGATTCCCTGCCCTGATTCCCCATCTCTGTTTCACCGCCTTTGATTCGCCACCTCTGATTCCCCATATCTGATTCCCCGCCTCTGTTTCCCCGCCCCTGATTCCCTGCCTCTGATTCCCAACCTCTGATTCCACACCTCAGATTCCCCATATCTGATTCCCCGCCTCTGTTTCCCCGCCTCTGATTCCCTGCCCCTGTTTCCCCATATCTGATTCCCTGCCTCTGATTCCCCAACTATGATTCCCCGCCTCTGATTCCCCAGCTCTGATTCCCCGCCTCTGATTTCCCGTGTTTGATTCCCTGCCTCTGATTCCCCGCCTCTGATTCCCCATCTCTGATTCACCGCCTTTGATTCGCCACCTCTGATTCCACATATCTGATTCCCTGCCTCTGATTCCCCATCTCCGATTCCGCACATCTGATTCCCTGCCTCTGATTCCCCGCCTCTGATTCCCCGCCTCTGATTCCCTGCCTCTGATTCCCAACCTCTGATTCCCCACCTCTGATTCCCCGTGTTTGATTCCCCGCCTGTTTCCCCGCCTCTGATTCCCCGCCTCTGATTCCCCAACTCTAATTCCCCGCCTCTGATTCCCCATATCTGATTCACCGCCTCTGTTTCCCCGCCTCTGATTCCCCGCCCCTGTTTCCCCATATCTGATTCCCTGCCTCTGATTCCCCAAATTTGATTCCCAGCCTCTGATTCCCCAGCTCTGATTCCCCGCCTCTGATTCCCCGTGTTTGATTCCCTGCCTCTGATTCCCCGCCTCTGATTCCCCATCTCTGATTCAACGCCTTTGATTCGCAACCTCTGATTCCCCATATCTGATTCCCCACCTCTCTTTCCCCGCCTCTTATTCCCCGCCTCTGATTCTCCATATCTCATTCCCCGCCTCTGAATGCCCATCTCTGATTCCCGGACTCTGATTCCCCACCTCTGATTCCCGGCCTCTTATTCCCAGCATCTGATTCCAGGCCTCTGATTACCGGCCTCTGACTCCCCGCTTCTGATTCTGATTCCCTGCCTCTGATTCCCCATCTCTGATTCCGCACATCTGATTACCTGCCTCTGATTCCCCACCTCTGATTCCCCATATCTGATTCCCCGTCTCTGTTTCCACGCCTCTGATTCCCCACCTCTGATTCCCCATATCTGATTCCCCAGCTCTGATTTCCCGCCTCTGATTCCCCGCATCCGATTCCCCATATCTGATTCCCCGCCTCTGTTTCCCCGCCCCTGATTCCCCGCCTCTGTTTCCCCATATCTGATTCCCCGCCTCTGATTCCCAACTATGATTCCCCGCCTCTGATTCCCCAGCTCTGATTCCCTGCCTCTGATTCCCCGCGTTCTATTCCCTGCCTCTGATTCCCCGCCTGTGATTCCCCATCTATGATTCACCACCTCTGATTCCCCACCACTGATTCCCCATATCTAATTCCCCGCCTCTGTTTGCCCGCCTCTGATTCCCCGCCTCTGTTTCCCCATATCTGATTCCCCGCCTCCGAATCCCCAACTCTGATTCCCCGCCTCTGATTCCTTGCCTCTGATTCCCAACCTCTGATTCCCCACCTCTGATTCCCCGTGTTTGATTCCCCGCCTCTGTTTCCCCACCTCTGATTCCCCGCCTCTGATTCCCCAACTCTAATTCCCCGCCTCTGATTCCCCATATATGATTCCCCGCCTCTGTTTCCCCGCCTCTGATTCCCCGCCCCTGTTTCCCCATATCTGATTCCCTGCCTCTGATTCCCCAACTTTGATTCCCAGCCTCTGATTCCCCAGCTCTGATTCCCCGCCTCTGATTCCCCGTGTTTGATTCCCTGCCTCTGATTCCCCGCCTCTGATTCCCCATCTCTGATTCACTGCCTTTGATTCGCCACCTCTGATTCCCCATATCTGATTCCCCACCTCTGTTTCCCCGCCTCTGATTCCCCGCCTCTGATTCTCCATATCTCATTTCCCGCCTCTGATTCCCCACCTCTGATTCCCGGCTTCTTATTCCCAGCATCTGATTCCAGGCCTCTGATTCCCGGCCTCTGACTCCCCGCTTCTGATTCTGATTCCCTGCCTCTGATTCCCCATCTCTGATTCCGCACATCTGATTACCTGCCTCTGATTCCCCACCTGTGATTCCCCATATCTGATTCCCCGCCTCTGTTTCCACGCCTCTGATTCCCCATCTCTGATTCCCCATATCTGATTCCCCAGCTCTGATTTCCCGCCTCTGATTCCCCGCATCCGATTCCACATATCTGATTCCCCGCCTCTGTTTCCCCGCCCCTGATTCCCCGCCTCTGTTTCCCCATATCTGATTCCACGCCTCTGTTTCCCCGCCCCTGATTCCCCGCCTCTGTTTCCCCATATCTGATTCCCCGCCTCTGATTCCCAACTATGATTCCCCGCCTCTGATTCCCCAGCTCTGATTCCCTGCCTCTGATTCCCCGCGTCTGATTCCCTGCCTCTGATTCCCCATCTCTGATTCCCCATCTCTGATTCCCCAATTCTGATTCCCCTCCTCTGATTCCCCGTGTTTGATTCCCTGCATCTGATTCCCGGCCTCTGATTCCCCATCTCTGATTCACCGCCTTAGATTCGCCACCTCTGATTCGCCATATCTGATTCCCCGCCTCTGTTTACCCGCCTCTGATTCCCCGCCTCTTATTCCCCATATCTCATTCCCCGCCTCTGAATCCCCATCTCTGATTCCCGGACTCTGATTCCCCACCTCTGATTTCCGGCCTCTTATTCCCGGCATCTGATTCCGGCGTCTGATTCCCGGCATCTGATTCCCTGCTTCTGATTCTGATTCCCTGCCTTTGATTCCCCAACTCTGATTCCGCACATCTGATTCCCTGCCTCTGATTCCCCATCTCTGATACCCCATATCTGATTCCCCGCCTCTGTTTCCCCGCCTCTGATTCCCCGCCTCTGTTTCCCAATATCTAAGACCCCGCCTCTGATTCCCCGCCTCTGATTCCCCGCCTCCGATTCCCTGCCTCTGATTCCCCATCTCCGATTCCGCACATCTGATTCCCTGCCTCTAATTCCCCGCCTCTGATTCCCCGCCTCTGATTCCCCGTGTTTGATTCCCCGCCTCTGTTTCCCCGCCTCTGATTCCCCGCCTCTGATTCCCCAACTCTAATTCCCCGCCTCTGATTCCCCATATATGATTCCCCGCCTCTGTTTCCCCGCCTCTGATTCCCCGCCCCTGTTTCCCCATATCTGATTCCCTGCCTCTGATTCCCCAACTTTGATTCCCAGCCTCTGATTCCCCAGCTCTGATTCCCCGCCTCTGATTCCCCGTGTTTGATTCCCTGCCTCTGATTCCCCGCCTCTGATTCCCCATCTCTGATTCACCGCCTTTGATTCGCCACCTCTGATTCCCCATATCTGATTCCCCACCTCTGTTTCCCCGCCTCTGATTCCCCGCCTCTGATTCTCCATATCTCATTTCCCGCCTCTGATTCCCCACCTCTGATTCCCGGCCTCTTATTCCCAGCATCTGATTCCAGGCCTCTGATTCCCGGCCTCTGACTCCCCGCTTCTGATTCTGATTCCCTGCCTCTGATTCCCCATCTCTGATTCCGCACATCTGATTACCTGCCTCTGATTCCCCACCTCTGATTCCCCATATCTGATTCCCCGCCTCTGTTTCCACGCCTCTGATTCCCCACCTCTGATTCCCCATATCTGATTCCCCAGCTCTGATTTCCCGCCTCTGATTCCCCGCATCCGATTCCCCATATCTGATTCCCCGCCTCTGTTTCCCCGCCCCTGATTCCCCGCCTCTGTTTCCCCATATCTGATTCCCCGCCTCTGATTCCCAACTATGATTCCCCGCCTCTGATTCCCCAGCTCTGATTCCCTGCCTCTGATTCCCCGCGTTCTATTCCCTGCCTCTGATTCCCCGCCTGTGATTCCCCATCTATGATTCACCACCTCTGATTCCCCACCACTGATTCCCCATATCTAATTCCCCGCCTCTGTTTGCCCGCCTCTGATTCCCCGCCTCTGTTTCCCCATATCTGATTCCCCGCCTCTGAATCCCCAACTCTGATTCCCTGCCTCTGATTCCCCAGCTTCATTCCCCGCCTTTGATTCCCCCCGTCTGATTCCCAACCTCTGAATCCTGGTGTCTGATAACCTGCCAATGATTCCTCGCCACTGATTCCCCATCTCAGATTCACCGCCTCTGATTCCCCACCTCTGATTCCCCATCTCTGATTCCGCACATCCGATTCGCTGGCTCTGATTCACCGACTCTGATTCCTCACCTCTGATTCCCCAGCTCTGATTCCCCGCCTCTGATTCCCCAACTCTGATTCCCCGCCTCTGATTCCACAGCTCTGATTCCCCGCCTCTGATTCCCCGTGTTTGATCCCCTGCCTCTGATTCCCCGCCTCTGATTCCCCATCTCTGATTCACCGCCTTTGATTCGCCACCTCTGATTCCCCATATCTGATTCCTCGCCACTGTTTCCCCGCCTCTGATTCCCCGCCTCTGATTCCCCATATCTCATTCCCCGCCTCTGATTCGCCAGCTATGATTCCCCGCCTCTGATTCCCCGCGTCTGATTCCCTGCCTCTGATTCCCCGCCTCTGTTTCCACATCTCTGATTCACCACCTCTGATTCCCCGCGTCTGATTCCCCGCATCTGATTCCCCATCTCTGATTCCCCATCTCTGATTCCCCAATTCTGATTCCCCGCCTCTGATTCCCCAGCTCTGATTCCTCGCCTCTGATTCCCTTCCTCTGATTCCCAACATCTGATTCCCCACCTCTGATTTCCCATATTGATTCCCTGCGTCTGATTCCCCGCCTCTGATTCCCCAACTCTGATTCCCCGCCTCTGATTCCCCAGCTCAGATTCCCCACCTCTGATTCCCCGTGTTTGATTCCCTGCCTCTGATTCCCGGCCTCTGATTCCACATCTCTGATTCACCGCCTTTGATTCGCCACCTCTGATTCCCCATATCTGATTCCCCGCCTCTGTTTCCCCGCCTCTGATTCCCCGCCTCTGATTCCCCATATCTCATTCCCCGCCTCTGAATCCCCATCTCTGATTCCCGGACTCTGATTCCCCACCTCTGATTCCAGGCCTCTTATTCCCGGCATCTGATTCCGGCCTCTGATTCCCGGCCTCTGATTCCCTGCTTCTGATTCTGATTCCCTGCCTCTGATTCCCCATCTCTGATTCCGCACATCTGATTCCCTGCCTCTGATTCCCCACCTCTGATTCCCCATATCTGACTCCCCGCCTCTGTTTCCCCGCCTCTGATTCCCCGCCTCTGTTTCCCAATATCTAAGTCCCCGCCTTTGATTCCCCAACTCTGATTCCCCACCTCTGATTCCCCAGCTCTGATTCCCCGCCTCTGATTCCCCGCATCTGATTCCCTGCATCTGATTCCAAGCCTCTGATTCCCTGCCTCTGATTCCCAACCTCTGATTCCCCACCTCTGATTCCCCATATCTGATTCCCCGCCTCTGTTTCCCCGCCTCTGATTCCCCACCTCTGTTTCCCCATATCTGATTCCCGGCCTCTGATTCCCCGCCTCTGATTCCCCGCCCCTGAATCCCTGCCTCTGATTCCCCATCTCCGATTCCGCACATCTGATTCCCTGCCTCTGATTCCCCGCCTCTGATTCCCCGTCTCTGATTCCCTGCCTCTGATTCCCAACCTCTGATTCCCCACCTCTGATTCCCCATATCTGATTCCCCGCCTCTGTTTCCCCGCCTCTGATTCCCCTCCTCTGATTCCCCAACTCTAATTCCCCACCTCTGATTCCCCAGCTCTGATTCCCCGTGTTTGATTCCCTGCCTCTGATTCCCTGCCCTGATTCCCCATCTCTGTTTCACCGCCTTTGATTCGCCACCTCTGATTCCCCATATCTGATTCCCCGCCTCTGTTTCCCCGCCCCTGATTCCCTGCCTCTGATTCCCAACCTCTGATTCCACACCTCAGATTCCCCATATCTGATTCCCCGCCTCTGTTTCCCCGCCTCTGATTCCCTGCCCCTGTTTCCCCATATCTGATTCCCTGCCTCTGATTCCCCAACTATGATTCCCCGCCTCTGATTCCCCAGCTCTGATTCCCCGCCTCTGATTTCCCGTGTTTGATTCCCTGCCTCTGATTCCCCGCCTCTGATTCCCCATCTCTGATTCACCGCCTCTGATTACCCATCTCTGATTCCCCATATCTGATTCCCCAGCTCTGATTTCCCGCCTCTGATTCCCCGCATCCGATTCCACATATCTGATTCCCCGCCTCTGTTTCCCCGCCCCTGATTCCCCGCCTCTGTTTCCCCATATCTGATTCCACGCCTCTGTTTCCCCGCCCCTGATTCCCCGCCTCTGTTTCCCCATATCTGATTCCCCGCCTCTGATTCCCAACTATGATTCCCCGCCTCTGATTCCCCAGCTCTGATTCCCTGCCTCTGATTCCCCGCGTCTGATTCCCTGCCTCTGATTCCCCATCTCTGATTCCCCATCTCTGATTCCCCAATTCTGATTCCCCTCCTCTGATTCCCCGTGTTTGATTCCCTGCATCTGATTCCCGGCCTCTGATTCCCCATCTCTGATTCACCGCCTTAGATTCGCCACCTCTGATTCGCCATATCTGATTCCCCGCCTCTGTTTCCCCGCCTCTGATTCCCCGCCTCTTATTCCCCATATCTCATTCCCCGCCTCTGAATCCCCATCTCTGATTCCCGGACTCTGATTCCCCACCTCTGATTTCCGGCCTCTTATTCCCGGCATCTGATTCCGGCGTCTGATTCCCGGCATCTGATTCCCTGCTTCTGATTCTGATTCCCTGCCTTTGATTCCCCAACTCTGATTCCGCACATCTAATTCCCTGCCTCTGATTCCCCATCTCTGATACCCCATATCTGATTCCCCGCCTCTGTTTCCCCGCCTCTGATTCCCCGCCTCTGTTTCCCAATATCTAAGACCCCGCCTCTGATTCCCCGCCTCTGATTCCCCGCCTCCGATTCCCTGCCTCTGATTCCCCATCTCCGATTCCGCACATCTGATTCCCTGCCTCTAATTCCCCGCCTCTGATTCCCCGCCTCTGATTCCCCGTGTTTGATTCCCCGCCTCTGTTTCCCCGCCTCTGATTCCCCGCCTCTGATTCCCCAACTCTAATTCCCCGCCTCTGATTCCCCATATATGATTCCCAGCCTCTGTTTCCCCGCCTCTGATTCCCCGCCCCTGTTTCCCCATATCTGATTCCCTGCCTCTGATTCCCCAACTTTGATTCCCAGCCTCTGATTCCCCAGCTCTGATTCCCCGCCTCTGATTCCCCGTGTTTGATTCCCTGCCTCTGATTCCCCGCCTCTGATTCCCCATCTCTGATTCACCGCCTTTGATTCGCCACCTCTGATTCCCCATATCTGATTCCCCACCTCTGTTTCCCCGCCTCTGATTCCCCGCCTCTGATTCTCCATATCTCATTTCCCGCCTCTGATTCCCCACCTCTGATTCCCGGCCTCTTATTCCCAGCATCTGATTCCAGGCCTCTGATTCCCGGCCTCTGACTCCCCGCTTCTGATTCTGATTCCCTGCCTCTGATTCCCCATCTCTGATTCCGCACATCTGATTACCTGCCTCTGATTCCCCACCTCTGATTCCCCATATCTGATTCCCCGCCTCTGTTTCCACGCCTCTGATTCCCCACCTCTGATTCCCCATATCTGATTCCCCAGCTCTGATTTCCCGCCTCTGATTCCCCGCATCCGATTCCCCATATCTGATTCCCCGCCTCTGTTTCCCCGCCCCTGATTCCCCGCCTCTGTTTCCCCATATCTGATTCCCCACCTCTGATTCCCCATATCTGATTCCCCGTCTCTGTTTCCACGCCTCTGATTCCCCACCTCTGATTCCCCATATCTGATTCCCCAGCTCTGATTTCCCGCCTCTGATTCCCCGCATCCGATTCCCCATATCTGATTCCCCGCCTCTGTTTCCCCGCCCCTGATTCCCCGCCTCTGTTTCCCCATATCTGATTCCCCGCCTCTGATTCCCAACTATGATTCCCCGCCTCTGATTCCCCAGCTCTGATTCCCTGCCTCTGATTCCCCGCGTTCTATTCCCTGCCTCTGATTCCCCGCCTGTGATTCTCCATCTATGATTCACCACCTCTGATTCCCCACCACTGATTCCCCATATCTAATTCCCCGCCTCTGTTTGCCCGCCTCTGATTCCCCGCCTCTGTTTCCCCATATCTGATTCCCCGCCTCCGAATCCCCAACTCTGATTCCCCGCCTCTGATTCCTTGCCTCTGATTCCCAACCTCTGATTCCCCACCTCTGATTCCCCGTGTTTGATTCCCCGCCTCTGTTTCCCCACCTCTGATTCCCCGCCTCTGATTCCCCAACTCTAATTCCCCGCCTCTGATTCCCCATATATGATTCCCCGCCTCTGTTTCCCCGCCTCTGATTCCCCGCCCCTGTTTCCCCAAATCTGATTCCCTGCCTCTGATTCCCCAACTTTGATTCCCAGCCTCTGATTCCCCAGCTCTGATTCCCCGCCTCTGATTCCCCGTGTTTGATTCCCTGCCTCTGATTCCCCGCCTCTGATTCCCCATCTCTGATTCACCGCCTTTGATTCGCCACCTCTGATTCCCCATATCTGATTCCCCACCTCTGTTTCCCCGCCTCTGATTCCCCGCCTCTGATTCTCCATATCTCATTTCCCGCCTCTGATTCCCCACCTCTGATTCCCGGCTTCTTATTCCCAGCATCTGATTCCAGGCCTCTGATTCCCGGCCTCTGACTCCCCGCTTCTGATTCTGATTCCCTGCCTCTGATTCCCCATCTCTGATTCCGCACATCTGATTACCTGCCTCTGATTCCCCACCTGTGATTCCCCATATCTGATTCCCCGCCTCTGTTTCCACGCCTCTGATTCCCCATCTCTGATTCCCCATATCTGATTCCCCAGCTCTGATTTCCCGCCTCTGATTCCCCGCATCCGATTCCACATATCTGATTCCCCGCCTCTGTTTCCCCGCCCCTGATTCCCCGCCTCTGTTTCCCCATATCTGATTCCACGCCTCTGTTTCCCCGCCCCTGATTCCCCGCCTCTGTTTCCCCATATCTGATTCCCCGCCTCTGATTCCCAACTATGATTCCCCGCCTCTGATTCCCCAGCTCTGATTCCCTGCCTCTGATTCCCCGCGTCTGATTCCCTGCCTCTGATTCCCCATCTCTGATTCCCCATCTCTGATTCCCCAATTCTGATTCCCCTCCTCTGATTCCCCGTGTTTGATTCCCTGCATCTGATTCCCGGCCTCTGATTCCCCATCTCTGATTCACCGCCTTAGATTCGCCACCTCTGATTCGCCATATCTGATTCCCCGCCTCTGTTTCCCCGCCTCTGATTCCCCGCCTCTTATTCCCCATATCTCATTCCCCGCCTCTGAATCCCCATCTCTGATTCCCGGACTCTGATTCCCCACCTCTGATTTCCGGCCTCTTATTCCCGGCATCTGATTCCGGCGTCTGATTCCCGGCATCTGATTCCCTGCTTCTGATTCTGATTCCCTGCCTTTGATTCCCCAACTCTGATTCCGCACATCTGATTCCCTGCCTCTGATTCCCCATCTCTGATACCCCATATCTGATTCCCCGCCTCTGTTTCCCCGCCTCTGATTCCCCGCCTCTGTTTCCCAATATCTAAGACCCCGCCTCTGATTCCCCGCCTCTGATTCCCCGCCTCCGATTCCCTGCCTCTGATTCCCCATCTCCGATTCCGCACATCTGATTCCCTGCCTCTAATTCCCCGCCTCTGATTCCCCGCCTCTGATTCCCCGTGTTTGATTCCCCGCCTCTGTTTCCCCGCCTCTGATTCCCCGCCTCTGATTCCCCAACTCTAATTCCCCGCCTCTGATTCCCCATATATGATTCCCCGCCTCTGTTTCCCCGCCTCTGATTCCCCGCCCCTGTTTCCCCATATCTGATTCCCTGCCTCTGATTCCCCAACTTTGATTCCCAGCCTCTGATTCCCCAGCTCTGATTCCCCGCCTCTGATTCCCCGTGTTTGATTCCCTGCCTCTGATTCCCCGCCTCTGATTCCCCATCTCTGATTCACCGCCTTTGATTCGCCACCTCTGATTCCCCATATCTGATTCCCCACCTCTGTTTCCCCGCCTCTGATTCCCCGCCTCTGATTCTCCATATCTCATTTCCCGCCTCTGATTCCCCACCTCTGATTCCCGGCCTCTTATTCCCAGCATCTGATTCCAGGCCTCTGATTCCCGGCCTCTGACTCCCCGCTTCTGATTCTGATTCCCTGCCTCTGATTCCCCATCTCTGATTCCGCACATCTGATTACCTGCCTCTGATTCCCCACCTCTGATTCCCCATATCTGATTCCCCGCCTCTGTTTCCACGCCTCTGATTCCCCACCTCTGATTCCCCATATCTGATTCCCCAGCTCTGATTTCCCGCCTCTGATTCCCCGCATCCGATTCCCCATATCTGATTCCCCGCCTCTGTTTCCCCGCCCCTGATTCCCCGCCTCTGTTTCCCCATATCTGATTCCCTGCCTCTGATTCCCCGCGTTCTATTCCCTGCCTCTGATTCCCCGCCTGTGATTCCCCATCTATGATTCACCACCTCTGATTCCCCACCACTGATTCCCCATATCTAATTCCCCGCCTCTGTTTGCCCGCCTCTGATTCCCCGCCTCTGTTTCCCCATATCTGATTCCCCGCCTCTGAATCCCCAACTCTGATTCCCTGCCTCTGATTCCCCAGCTTCATTCCCCGCCTTTGATTCCCCCCGTCTGATTCCCAACCTCTGAATCCTGGTGTCTGATAACCTGCCAATGATTCCTCGCCACTGATTCCCCATCTCAGATTCACCGCCTCTGATTCCCCACCTCTGATTCCCCATCTCTGATTCCGCACATCCGATTCGCTGGCTCTGATTCACCGACTCTGATTCCTCACCTCTGATTCCCCAGCTCTGATTCCCCGCCTCTGATTCCCCAACTCTGATTCCCCGCCTCTGATTCCACAGCTCTGATTCCCCGCCTCTGATTCCCCGTGTTTGATCCCCTGCCTCTGATTCCCCGCCTCTGATTCCCCATCTCTGATTCACCGCCTTTGATTCGCCACCTCTGATTCCCCATATCTGATTCCTCGCCACTGTTTCCCCGCCTCTGATTCCCCGCCTCTGATTCCCCATATCTCATTCCCCGCCTCTGATTCGCCAGCTATGATTCCCCGCCTCTGATTCCCCGCGTCTGATTCCCTGCCTCTGATTCCCCGCCTCTGTTTCCACATCTCTGATTCACCACCTCTGATTCCCCGCGTCTGATTCCCCGCATCTGATTCCCCATCTCTGATTCCCCATCTCTGATTCCCCAATTCTGATTCCCCGCCTCTGATTCCCCAGCTCTGATTCCTCGCCTCTGATTCCCTTCCTCTGATTCCCAACATCTGATTCCCCACCTCTGATTTCCCATATTGATTCCCTGCGTCTGATTCCCCGCCTCTGATTCCCCAACTCTGATTCCCCGCCTCTGATTCCCCATCTCAGATTCCCCACCTCTGATTCCCCGTGTTTGATTCCCTGCCTCTGATTCCCGGCCTCTGATTCCACATCTCTGATTCACCGCCTTTGATTCGCCACCTCTGATTCCCCATATCTGATTCCCCGCCTCTGTTTCCCCGCCTCTGATTCCCCGCCTCTGATTCCCCATATCTCATTCCCCGCCTCTGAATCCCCATCTCTGATTCCCGGACTCTGATTCCCCACCTCTGATTCCAGGCCTCTTATTCCCGGCATCTGATTCCGGCCTCTGATTCCCGGCCTCTGATTCCCTGCTTCTGATTCTGATTCCCTGCCTCTGATTCCCCATCTCTGATTCCGCACATCTGATTCCCTGCCTCTGATTCCCCACCTCTGATTCCCCATATCTGACTCCCCGCCTCTGTTTCCCCGCCTCTGATTCCCCGCCTCTGTTTCCCAATATCTAAGTCCCCGCCTTTGATTCCCCAACTCTGATTCCCCACCTCTGATTCCCCAGCTCTGATTCCCCGCCTCTGATTCCCCGCATCTGATTCCCTGCATCTGATTCCAAGCCTCTGATTCCCTGCCTCTGATTCCCAACCTCTGATTCCCCACCTCTGATTCCCCATATCTGATTCCCCGCCTCTGTTTCCCCGCCTCTGATTCCCCACCTCTGTTTCCCCATATCTGATTCCCGGCCTCTGATTCCCCGCCTCTGATTCCCCGCCCCTGAATCCCTGCCTCTGATTCCCCATCTCCGATTCCGCACATCTGATTCCCTGCCTCTGATTCCCCGCCTCTGATTCCCCGTCTCTGATTCCCTGCCTCTGATTCCCAACCTCTGATTCCCCACCTCTGATTCCCCATATCTGATTCCCCGCCTCTGTTTCCCCGCCTCTGATTCCCCTCCTCTGATTCCCCAACTCTAATTCCCCACCTCTGATTCCCCAGCTCTGATTCCCCGTGTTTGATTCCCTGCCTCTGATTCCCTGCCCTGATTCCCCATCTCTGTTTCACCGCCTTTGATTCGCCACCTCTGATTCCCCATATCTGATTCCCCGCCTCTGTTTCCCCGCCCCTGATTCCCTGCCTCTGATTCCCAACCTCTGATTCCACACCTCAGATTCCCCATATCTGATTCCCCGCCTCTGTTTCCCCGCCTCTGATTCCCTGCCCCTGTTTCCCCATATCTGATTCCCTGCCTCTGATTCCCCAACTATGATTCCCCGCCTCTGATTCCCCAGCTCTGATTCCCCGCCTCTGATTTCCCGTGTTTGATTCCCTGCCTCTGATTCCCCGCCTCTGATTCCCCATCTCTGATTCACCGCCTCTGATTACCCATCTCTGATTCCCCATATCTGATTCCCCAGCTCTGATTTCCCGCCTCTGATTCCCCGCATCCGATTCCACATATCTGATTCCCCGCCTCTGTTTCCCCGCCCCTGATTCTCCGCCTCTGTTTCCCCATATCTGATTCCACGCCTCTGTTTCCCCGCCCCTGATTCCCCGCCTCTGTTTCCCCATATCTGATTCCCCGCCTCTGATTCCCAACTATGATTCCCCGCCTCTGATTCCCCAGCTCTGATTCCCTGCCTCTGATTCCCCGCGTCTGATTCCCTGCCTCTGATTCCCCATCTCTGATTCCCCATCTCTGATTCCCCAATTCTGATTCCCCTCCTCTGATTCCCCGTGTTTGATTCCCTGCATCTGATTCCCGGCCTCTGATTCCCCATCTCTGATTCACCGCCTTAGATTCGCCACCTCTGATTCGCCATATCTGATTCCCCGCCTCTGTTTCCCCGCCTCTGATTCCCCGCCTCTTATTCCCCATATCTCATTCCCCGCCTCTGAATCCCCATCTCTGATTCCCGGACTCTGATTCCCCACCTCTGATTTCCGGCCTCTTATTCCCGGCATCTGATTCCGGCGTCTGATTCCCGGCATCTGATTCCCTGCTTCTGATTCTGATTCCCTGCCTTTGATTCCCCAACTCTGATTCCGCACATCTAATTCCCTGCCTCTGATTCCCCATCTCTGATACCCCATATCTGATTCCCCGCCTCTGTTTCCCCGCCTCTGATTCCCCGCCTCTGTTTCCCAATATCTAAGACCCCGCCTCTGATTCCCCGCCTCTGATTCCCCGCCTCCGATTCCCTGCCTCTGATTCCCCATCTCCGATTCCGCACATCTGATTCCCTGCCTCTAATTCCCCGCCTCTGATTCCCCGCCTCTGATTCCCCGTGTTTGATTCCCCGCCTCTGTTTCCCCGCCTCTGATTCCCCGCCTCTGATTCCCCAACTCTAATTCCCCGCCTCTGATTCCCCATATATGATTCCCCGCCTCTGTTTCCCCGCCTCTGATTCCCCGCCCCTGTTTCCCCATATCTGATTCCCTGCCTCTGATTCCCCAACTTTGATTCCCAGCCTCTGATTCCCCAGCTCTGATTCCCCGCCTCTGATTCCCCGTGTTTGATTCCCTGCCTCTGATTCCCCGCCTCTGATTCCCCATCTCTGATTCACCGCCTTTGATTCGCCACCTCTGATTCCCCATATCTGATTCCCCACCTCTGTTTCCCCGCCTCTGATTCCCCGCCTCTGATTCTCCATATCTCATTTCCCGCCTCTGATTCCCCACCTCTGATTCCCGGCCTCTTATTCCCAGCATCTGATTCCAGGCCTCTGATTCCCGGCCTCTGACTCCCCGCTTCTGATTCTGATTCCCTGCCTCTGATTCCCCATCTCTGATTCCGCACATCTGATTACCTGCCTCTGATTCCCCACCTCTGATTCCCCATATCTGATTCCCCGCCTCTGTTTCCACGCCTCTGATTCCCCACCTCTGATTCCCCATATCTGATTCCCCAGCTCTGATTTCCCGCCTCTGATTCCCCGCATCCGATTCCCCATATCTGATTCCCCGCCTCTGTTTCCCCGCCCCTGATTCCCCGCCTCTGTTTCCCCATATCTGATTCCCCGCCTCTGATTCCCAACTATGATTCCCCGCCTCTGATTCCCCAGCTCTGATTCCCTGCCTCTGATTCCCAGCGTTCTATTCCCTGCCTCTGATTCCCCGCCTGTGATTCCCCATCTATGATTCACCACCTCTGATTCCCCACCACTGATTCCCCATATCTAATTCCCCGCCTCTGTTTGCCCGCCTCTGATTCCCCGCCTCTGTTTCCCCATATCTGATTCCCCGCCTCTGAATCCCCAACTCTGATTCCCTGCCTCTGATTCCCCAGCTTCATTCCCCGCCTTTGATTCCCCCCGTCTGATTCCCAACCTCTGAATCCTGGTGTCTGATAACCTGCCAATGATTCCTCGCCACTGATTCCCCATCTCAGATTCACCGCCTCTGATTCCCCACCTATGATTCCCCATCTCTGATTCCGCACATCCGATTCGCTGGCTCTGATTCACCGACTGATTCCTCACCTCTGATTCCCCAGCTCTGATTCCCCGCCTCTGATTCCCCAACTCTGATTCCCCGCCTCTGATTCCACAGCTCTGATTCCCCGCCTCTGATTCCCCGTGTTTGATCCCCTGCCTCTGATTCCCCGCCTCTGATTCCCCATCTCTGATTCACCGCCTTTGATTCGCCACCTCTGATTCCCCATATCTGATTCCTCGCCACTGTTTCCCCGCCTCTGATTCCCCGCCTCTGATTCCCCATATCTCATTCCCCGCCTCTGATTCGCCAGCTATGATTCCCCGCCTCTGATTCCCCGCGTCTGATTCCCTGCCTCTGATTCCCCGCCTCTGTTTCCACATCTCTGATTCACCACCTCTGATTCCCCGCGTCTGATTCCCCGCATCTGATTCCCCATCTCTGATTCCCCATCTCTGATTCCCCAATTCTGATTCCCCGCCTCTGATTCCCCAGCTCTGATTCCTCGCCTCTGATTCCCTTCCTCTGATTCCCAACATCTGATTCCCCACCTCTGATTTCCCATATTGATTCCCTGCGTCTGATTCCCCGCCTCTGATTCCCCAACTCTGATTCCCCGCCTCTGATTCCCCAGCTCAGATTCCCCACCTCTGATTCCCCGTGTTTGATTCCCTGCCTCTGATTCCCGGCCTCTGATTCCACATCTCTGATTCACCGCCTTTGATTCGCCACCTCTGATTCCCCATATCTGATTCCCCGCCTCTGTTTCCCCGCCTCTGATTCCCCGCCTCTGATTCCCCATATCTCATTCCCCGCCTCTGAATCCCCATCTCTGATTCCCGGACTCTGATTCCCCACCTCTGATTCCAGGCCTCTTATTCCCGGCATCTGATTCCGGCCTCTGATTCCCGGCCTCTGATTCCCTGCTTCTGATTCTGATTCCCTGCCTCTGATTCCCCATCTCTGATTCCGCACATCTGATTCCCTGCCTCTGATTCCCCACCTCTGATTCCCCATATCTGACTCCCCGCCTCTGTTTCCCCGCCTCTGATTCCCCGCCTCTGTTTCCCAATATCTAAGTCCCCGCCTTTGATTCCCCAACTCTGATTCCCCACCTCTGATTCCCCAGCTCTGATTCCCCGCCTCTGATTCCCCGCATCTGATTCCCTGCATCTGATTCCAAGCCTCTGATTCCCTGCCTCTGATTCCCAACCTCTGATTCCCCACCTCTGATTCCCCATATCTGATTCCCCGCCTCTGTTTCCCCGCCTCTGATTCCCCACCTCTGTTTCCCCATATCTGATTCCCGGCCTCTGATTCCCCGCCTCTGATTCCCCGCCCCTGAATCCCTGCCTCTGATTCCCCATCTCCGATTCCGCACATCTGATTCCCTGCCTCTGATTCCCCGCCTCTGATTCCCCGTCTCTGATTCCCTGCCTCTGATTCCCAACCTCTGATTCCCCACCTCTGATTCCCCATATCTGATTCCCCGCCTCTGTTTCCCCGCCTCTGATTCCCCTCCTCTGATTCCCCAACTCTAATTCCCCACCTCTGATTCCCCAGCTCTGATTCCCCGTGTTTGATTCCCTGCCTTTGATTCCCTGCCCTGATTCCCCATCTCTGTTTCACCGCCTTTGATTCGCCACCTCTGATTCCCCATATCTGATTCCCCGCCTCTGTTTCCCCGCCCCTGATTCCCTGCCTCTGATTCCCAACCTCTGATTCCACACCTCAGATTCCCCATATCTGATTCCCCGCCTCTGTTTCCCCGCCTCTGATTCCCTGCCCCTGTTTCCCCATATCTGATTCCCTGCCTCTGATTCCCCAACTATGATTCCCCGCCTCTGATTCCCCAGCTCTGATTCCCCGCCTCTGATTTCCCGTGTTTGATTCCCTGCCTCTGATTCCCCGCCTCTGATTCCCCATCTCTGATTCACCGCCTTTGATTCGCCACCTCTGATTCCACATATCTGATTCCCTGCCTCTGATTCCCCATCTCCGATTCCGCACATCTGATTCCCTGCCTCTGATTCCCCGCCTCTGATTCCCCGCCTCTGATTCCCTGCCTCTGATTCCCAACCTCTGATTCCCCACCTCTGATTCCCCGTGTTTGATTCCCCGCCTGTTTCCCCGCCTCTGATTCCCCGCCTCTGATTCCCCAACTCTAATTCCCCGCCTCTGATTCCACATATCTGATTCACCGCCTCTGTTTCCCCGCCTCTGATTCCCCGCCCCTGTTTCCCCATATCTGATTCCCTGCCTCTGATTCCCCAAATTTGATTCCCAGCCTCTGATTCCCCAGCTCTGATTCCCCGCCTCTGATTCCCCGTGTTTGATTCCCTGCCTCTGATTCCCCGCCTCTGATTCCCCATCTCTGATTCACCGCCTTTGATTCGCCACCTCTGATTCCCCATATCTGATTCCCCACCTCTCTTTCCCCGCCTCTTATTCCCCGCCTCTGATTCTCCATATCTCATTCCCCGCCTCTGAATGCCCATCTCTGATTCCCGGACTCTGATTCCCCACCTCTGATTCCCGGCCTCTTATTCCCAGCATCTGATTCCAGGCCTCTGATTACCGGCCTCTGACTCCCCGCTTCTGATTCTGATTCCCTGCCTCTGATTCCCCATCTCTGATTCCGCACATCTGATTACCTGCCTCTGATTCCCCACCTCTGATTCCCCATATCTGATTCCCCGTCTCTGTTTCCACGCCTCTGATTCCCCACCTCTGATTCCCCATATCTGATTCCCCAGCTCTGATTTCCCGCCTCTGATTCCCCGCATCCGATTCCCCATATCTGATTCCACGCCTCTGTTTCCCCGCCCCTGATTCCCCGCCTCTGTTTCCCCATATCTGATTCCCCGCCTCTGATTCCCAACTATGATTCCCCGCCTCTGATTCCCCAGCTCTGATTCCCTGCCTCTGATTCCCCGCGTTCTATTCCCTGCCTCTGATTCCCCGCCTGTGATTCCCCATCTATGATTCACCACCTCTGATTCCCCACCACTGATTCCCCATATCTAATTCCCCGCCTCTGTTTGCCCGCCTCTGATTCCCCGCCTCTGTTTCCCCATATCTGATTCCCCGCCTCCGAATCCCCAACTCTGATTCCCTGCCTCTGATTCCCCAGCTTCATTCCCCGCCTTTGATTCCCCCCGTCTGATTCCCAGCCTCTGAATCCTCGTGTCTGATAACCTGCCTCTGATTCCTCGCCACTGATTCCCCATCTCAGATTCACCGCCTCTGATTCCCCACCTCTGATTCCCCATCTCTGATTCCGCACATCCGATTCGCTGGCTCTGATTCCCCGACTCTGATTCCCCACCTCTGATTCCCCAGCTCTGATTCCCCGCCTCTGATTCCCCAACTCTGATTCCCCGCCTCTGATTCCACAGCTCTGATTCCCCGCCTCTGATTCCCCGTGTTTGATCCCCTGCCTCTGATTCCCCGCCTCTGTTTCCCCATCTCTGATTCACCGCCTTTGATTCACCACCTCTGATTCCCCATATCTGATTCCTCGCCACTGTTTCCCCGCCTCTGATTCCCCGCCTCTGATTCCCCATATCTCATTCCCCGCCTCTGATTCACCAGCTATGATTCCCCGCCTCTGATTCCCCGCGTCTGATTCCCTGCCTCTGATTCCCCGCCTCTGATTCCACATCTCTGATTCACCACCTCTGATTCCCCGCGTCTGATTCCCCGCCTCTGATTCCCCATCTCTGATTCCCCATCTCTGATTCCCCAATTCTGATTCCCCGCCTCTGATTCCCCAGCTCTGATTCCTCGCCTCTGATTCCCTTCCTCTGATTCCCAACCTCTGATTCCCCACCTCTGATTTCCCATATTGATTCCCTGCGTCTGATTCCCCGCCTCTGATTCCCCA
This sequence comes from Narcine bancroftii, assembly GCF_036971445.1. NCBI lineage: Eukaryota > Metazoa > Chordata > Chondrichthyes > Torpediniformes > Narcinidae > Narcine > Narcine bancroftii. Next base: position 112,352,097 of record NC_091475.1, read on the forward strand.
ACTCTGATTCCCCGCCTCTGATTCCCCAGCTCTGATTCCCCACCTCTGATTCCCCGTGTTTGATTCCCTGCCTCTGATTGCCGGCCTCTGATTCCCCATCTCTGATTCACCGCCTTTGATTCGCCACCTCTGATTCCCCATATCTCATTCCCCGCCTCTGAATCCCCATCTCTGATTCCCGGACTCTGATTCCCCACCTCTGATTCCCGGCCTCTTATTCCTGGCATCTGATTCCGGCCTCTGATTCCCGGCCTCTGATTCCCTGCTTCTGATTCTGATTCCCTGCCTCTGATTCCCCATCTCTGATTCCGCACATCTGATTCCCTGCCTCTGATTCCCCACCTCTGATTCCCCATATCTGACTCCCCGCCTCTGTTTCCCCGCCTCTGATTCCCCGCCTCTGTTTCCCAATATCTAAGTCCCCGCCTCTGATTCCCCAACTCTGATTCCCCACCTCTGATTCCCCAGCTCTGATTCCCCGCCTCTGATTCCCCGCATCTGCTTCCCTGCATCTGATTCCAAGCCTCTGATTCCCTGCCTCTGATTCCCAACCTCTGATTCCCCACCTCTGATTCCCCATATCTGATTCCCCGCCTCTGTTTCCCCGCCTCTGATTCCCCACCTCTGTTTCCCCATATCTGATCCCCTGCCTCTGATTCCCCGCCTCTGATTCCCCATCTCTGATTCACCGCCTTTGATTCGCCACCTCTGATTCCCCATATCTGATTCCTCGCCACTGTTTCCCCGCCTCTGATTCCCCGCCTCTGATTCCCCATATCTCATTCCCCGCCTCTGATTCGCCAGCTATGATTCCCCGCCTCTGATTCCCCACGTCTGATTCCCTGCCTCTGATTCCCCGCCTCTGATTCCACATCTCTGATTCACCACCTCTGATTCCCCGCGTCTGATTCCCCGCCTCTGATTCCCCATCTCTGATTCCCCATCTCTGATTCCCCAATTCTGATTCCCCGCCTCTGATTCCCCAGCTCTGATTCCTCGCCTCTGATTCCCTTCCTCTGATTCCCAACCTCTGATTCCCCACCTCTGATTTCCCATATTGATTCCCTGCGTCTGATTCCCCGCCTCTGATTCCCCAACTCTGATTCCCCGCCTCTGATTCCCCAGCTCTGATTCCCCGCCTCTGATTCCCCGTGTTTGATTCCCTGCCTCTGATTCCCGGCCTCTGATTCCCCATCTCTGATTCACCGCCTTTGATTCGCCACCTCTGATTCCCCATATCTGATTCCCCGCCTCTGTTTCCCCGCCTCTGATTCCCCGCCTCTGATTCCCCATATCTCATTCCACGCCTCTGAATCCCCATCTCTGATTCCCGGACTCTGATTCCCCACCTCTGATTCCCTGCCTCTGATTCCCCACCTCTGATTCCCCATATCTGACTCCCCGCCTCTGTTTCCCCGCCTCTGATTCCCCGCCTCTGTTTCCCAATATCTAAGTCCCCGCCTCTGATTCCCCAACTCTGATTCCCCACCTCTGATTCCCCAGCTCTGATTCCCCGCCTCTGATTCCCCGCATCTGATTCCCTGCATCTGATTCCAAGCCTCTGATTCCCTGCCTCTGATTCCCAACCTCTGATTCCCCACCTCTGATTCCCCATATCTGATTCCCCGCCTCTGTTTCCCCGCCTCTGATTCCCCACCTCTGTTTCCCCATATCTGATTCCCGGCCTCTGATTCCCCTCCTCTGAATCCCCGCCCCTGAATCCCTGCCTCTGATTCCCCATCTCCGATTCCGCACATCTGATTCCCTGCCTCTGATTCCCCGCCTCTGATTCCCCGTCTCTGATTCCCTGCCTCTGATTCCCAACCTCTGATTCCACACCTCTGATTCCCCATATCTGATTCCCCGCCTCTGTTTCCCCGCCTCTGATTCCCCTCCTCTGATTCCCCAACTCTAATTCCCCACCTCTGATTCCCCAGCTCTGATTCCCCGTGTTTGATTCCCTGCCTCTGATTCCCTGCCCTGATTCCCCATCTCTGTTTCACCGCCTTTGATTCGCCACCTCTGATTCCCCATATCTGATTCCCCGCCTCTGTTTCCCCGCCTCTGATACCCTGCCTCTGATTCCCAACCTCTGATTCCACACCTCTGATTCCCCATATCTGATTCCCCGCCTCTGTTTCCCCGCCTCTGATTCCCTGCCCCTGTTTCCCCATATCTGATTCCCTGCCTCTGATTCCCCAACTCTAATTCCCCGCCTCTGATTACCCAGCTCTGATTCCCCGCCTCTTATTTCCCGTGCTCCACTGATGCTCCTCTGATGCTCCACTGATGCTCCTCTGATGCTCCTCTGATGCTCCTCTGATGCTCCTCTGATGCTCCTCTGATGATCCTCTGATGCTCCTCTGATGCTCCTCTGTTGCTCCTCTGATGCTCCTCTGATGCTCCTCTGATGCTCCTCTGATGCTCCTCTGATGCTCCTCTGATGCTCCTCTGATGCTCCTATGATGCCCCTGCTCCTGCACCTGCTCCTGCTCCTGCTCCTGCTCCTGCTCCTGCTCCTGCTCCTGCTCCTGCTCCTCTGATGCTCCTCTGATGCTCCTCTGATGCTCCTCTGATGCTCCTCTGATGCTCCTCTGATGCACCTCTGACGCTCCTCTGATGCTCCTCTGATGCTCTTCTGATGCTCCTCAGATGCTCCTCTAATGCTCCTCTGATGCTCCTCTGATGCTCCTCTGATGCTCCTGTGATGCTCCTCTGATGCTCCTCTGATTCTCCTCTGATGCTCCTCTGATGCTCCTCTGATGCTCCTCTGACGCTCCACTGATGCTCCTCTGATGCTCTTCTGATGCTCCACTGATGCTCCTCTGTTGCTCCTCTGATGCTCCTCTGATGCTACACTGATGCTCCTCTGATGCTCCTCTGATGCTCCTCTGATGCTCCTCTGATGCTCCTCTGATGCTCCTCTGAGGCTCCTCTGAGGCTCCTCTGGTGCTCCTCTGAGGCTCCTCTGATGCTCCTCTGATGCTCCTCTGATGCTCCTGCTCCTGCTCCTGCTCCTGCTCCTGCTCCTCTGATGCTCCTCTGATGCTCCTGCTCCTGCTCCTGCTCCTGCTCCTGCTCCTGCTCCTGCTCCTGCTCCTGCTCCTGCTCCGCTGATGCTCCTCTGATGCTCCTGCTCCTGCACCTGCTCCTGCTCCTGCTCCTGCTCCTGCTCCTGCTCCTGCTCCTGCTCCTGCTCCTCTGATGCTCCTCTGATACTCCTCTGATGCTCCTCTGATGCTCCTCCGATGCTCCTCTGATGCTCCTCTGATGCTCCACTGATGCTCCTCTGATGCTCCTCTGATGCTCCTCTGATGCTCCTCTGATGCTCCTCTGATGCTCCACTGATGCTCCACTGATGCTGCTCTGGTGCTCCTCTGATGCTCCTCTGATGCTCCTGTGATGCTCCTGTGATGCTCCTCTGATGCTCCTCTGATGCTCCTCTGATGCCCCTCTGATGCTCCTCTGATCCTCCTCTGATGCTCCTCTGAGGCTCCTCTGATGCTCCTCTGATGCTCCTCTGATGCTCCTCTGATGCTCCTCTGATGCTCCTCTGATGCTCCTCTGATGCTCCTCTGAAGCTCCTCTGAGGCTCCTCTGATGCTCCTCTGATGCTCCTCTGATGCTCCTCTGAGGCTCCTCTGATGCTCCTCTGATGCTCCTCTGATGCTCCTACTCCTGCTCCTGCTCCTGCTCCTGCTCCCCTGATGCTCCTCTGATGCTCCTGCTCCTGCTCCTGCTCCTGCTCCTGATCCTGCTCCTGCTCCTCTGATGCTCCTCTGATGCTCCTGCTCCTGCACCTGCTCCTGCTCCTGCTCCTGCTCCTGCTCCTGCTCCTGCTCCTGCTCCTGCTCCTCTGATGCTCCTCTGATGCTCCTCTGATGCTCCTCTGATGCTCCTCTGAGGCTCCTCTGAGGCTCCTCTGAGGCTCCTCTGATGCTCCTCTGATGCTCCTCTGATGCTCCTCTGAGGCTCCTCTGAGGCTCCTCTGGGGCTCCTCTGAGGCTCCTCTGATGCTCCTCTGATGCTCCTCTGATGCTCCTTCGATGCTCCTCTGATGCTCCTGCACCTGCTCCTGCTCCTTTGATGCTCCACTGATGCTCCTCTGATGCTCCTGCTCCTGCTCCTGCTCCTGCTCCTGCTCCCCTGATGCTCCTCTGATGCTCCTGCTCCTGCTCCTGCTCCTGCTCCTGATCCTGCTCCTGCTCCTCTGATGCTCCTCTGATGCTCCTGCTCCTGCACCTGCTCCTGCTCCTGCTCCTGCTCCTGCTCCTGCTCCTGCTCCTGCTCCTGCTCCTCTGATGCTCCTCTGATGCTCCTCTGATGCTCCTCTGATGCTCCTCTGAGGCTCCTCTGAGGCTCCTCTGAGGCTCCTCTGATGCTCCTCTGATGCTCCTCTGATGCTCCTCTGATGCTCCTCTGAGGCTCCTCTGAGGCTCCTCTGGGGCTCCTCTGAGACTCCTCTGATGCTCCTCTGATGCTCCTCTGATGCTCCTCTGATGCTCCTCTGATGCTCCTGCACCTGCTCCTGCTCCTCTGATGCTCCTCTGATGCTCCTCTGATGCTCCTGCTCCTGCTCCTGCTCCTGCTCCTGCTCCCCTGATGCTCCTCTGATGCTCCTGCTCCTGCTCCTGCTCCTGCTCCTGATCCTGCTCCTGCTCCTCTGATGCTCCTCTGATGCTCCTGCTCCTGCACCTGCTCCTGCAGCTCCTGCTCCTGCTCCTGCCCCTGCTCCTGCTCCTGCTCCTGCTCCTGCTCCTCTGATGCTCCTCTGATGCTCCTCTGATGCTCCTCTGATGCTCCTCTGATGCTCCTCTGATGCTCCTCTGATGCTCCTCTGATACTCCTCTGATGCTCCTCTGATGCTCCTCTGATGCTCCTCTGATGCTCCTCTGATGCTCCACTGATGCTCCTCTGATGCTCCTCTGATGCTCCACTGATGCTCCTCTGATGCTCCTCTGATGCTCCTCTGATGCTCCTCTGATGCTCCTCTGATGCTCCTCTGATGCTCCTCTGATGCTCCTCTGATGCTCCTCTGATGCTCCTCTGATGCTGCTCTGATGCTCCACTGATGCTCCTCTGATGCTCCTCTGATGCTCCTCTGATGCTCCTCTGATGCTCCTCTGATGCTCCTCTGATGCTCCACTGATGCTCCACTGATGCTCCTCTGATGCTCCTCTGATGCTCCTCTGATGCTCCTCTGATGCTCCTCTGATGCTCCTCTGATGCTCCTCTGATGCTGCTCTGATGCTCCTCTGATGCTGCTCTGATGCTCCACTGATGCTCCTCTGATGCTCCTCTGATGCTCCTCTGATGCTCCTCTGATGCTCCTCTGATGCTCCTCTGATGCTCCTCTGATGCTCCTCTGATGCTCCTCCGATGCTCCTCCGAGGCTCCTCTGATGCTTCTCTGATGCACCTCTGATGCTCCTCTGTTGCTCCTCTGATGCTTCTCTGTTGCTCCTCTGATGCTCCTCTGATGCTCCACTGATGCTCCTCTGATGCTACACTGATGCTCCTCTGATGCTCCTCTGATGCTCCTCTGATGCTCCTCTGATGCTCCTCTGATGCTCCTCTGATGCTCCTCTGTTGCTCCTCTGATGCTCCTCTGATGCTCCTCTGATGCTCCTCTGATGCTCCACTGATGCTCCACTGATGCTCCTCTGATACTCCTCTGATGCTCCTCTGATGCTCCTCTGATGCTCCTCTGATGCTCCTCTGATGCTCCTCTGATGCTCCTCTGATGCTCCTCTGATGCTCCTCTGATGCTCCTCTGATGCTCAACTGATGCTCCTCTGATGCTCCACTGATGCTACTCTGATGCTCCTCTGATGCTCCACTGATGCTCCTCTGATGCTCCTCTGATGCTCCTCTGTTGCTCCTCTGATGCTCCTCAGATGCTCCTCTGATGCTCCTCTGATGCTCCACTGATGCTCCACTGATGCTCCTCTGATGCTCCTCTGATGCTCCTCTGATGCTCCTCTGATGCTCCTCTGATGCTCCTCTGATGCTCCTCTGAGGCTCCTCTGATGCTCCTCTGATGCTCCTCTGATGCTCCTCTGATGCTCCTCTGTTGCTCCTCTGATGCTCCTATAATGCTCCTCTGATGCTCCTCTGACGCTCCTCTGACGCTCCTCTGACGCTCCTCTGATGCTCCTCTGATGCTCCTCTGATGCTCCTCTGATGCTCCTCTGATGCTCCTCTGTTGCTCCTCTGATGCTCCTGTGATGCTCCTCTGATGCTCCTCTGATGCTCCTCTGATGCTCCTCTGATGCTCCTCTGAGGCTCCTCTGATGCTCCTCTGATGCTCCTCTGATGCTCCTCTGTTGCTCCTCTGATGCTCCTCTGATGCTCCTCTGATGATCCTCTGATGCTCCTCTGTTGCTCCTCTGATGCTCCTCTCATGCTCCTCTGATGCTCCTCTGATGCTCCTCTGATGCTCCTCTGATGCTCCTGACCCTGCTCCTGCTCCTCTGATGCTCCTCTGATGCTCCTCTGATGCTCCTGCTCCTGCTCCTGCTCCAGCTTCTCTGGTGCTCCTCTGATGCTCCTCTGATGCTCCTCTGATGCTCCTCTGATGCTCCTGTGATGCTCCTCTGATCCTCCTCTGATCCTCCTCTGATGCTCCTCTGATGCTCCTCTGATGCTCCTCTGATGCTCCACTGATGCTCCTCTGATGCTCCTCTGATGCTCCTCTGATGCTCCTCTGATGCTCCTCTGATGCTCCTCTGATGCTCCTCTGATGCTCCTCTGATGCTACACTGATGCTCCTCTGATGCTCTTCTGATGCTCCTCTGATGCTCCTCTGATGCTCCTCTGATGCTCCTCTGATGCTCCTCTGTTGCTCCTCTGATGCTCCTCTGATGCTCCTCTGATGCTCCTCTGATGCTCCTCTGATGCTCCTCTGATGCTCCTCTGATGCTCCACTGATGCTCCTCTGATGCTCCTCTGATGCTCCTCTGATGCTCCTCTGATGCTCCACTGATGCTCCACTGATGCTCCTCTGATGCTCCTCTGATGCTCCTCTGTTGCTCCTCTGATGCTCCTCTGATGCTCCTCTGATGCTCCTCTGATGCTCCTGCTCCTTCTCCTGCTCCTCTGATGCTCCTCTGATGCTCCTCTGATGCTCCTGCTCCTGCTCCTGCTCCTGCTCCTGCTCCTCTGGTGCTCCTCTGATGCTCCTGCTCCTGTCCCTGCTCCTGCTCCTGCTCCTGCTCCTGCTCCTCTGATGCTCCTCTGATGCTCCTGCTCCTGCACCTGCTCCTGCTCCTGCTCCTGCTCCTGCACCTGCTCCTGCTCCTGCTCCTGCTCCTCTGATGCTCCTCTGATGCTCCTCTGATGCTCCTCAGATGCTCCTCTGATGCTCCTCTGATGCTCCTCTGATGCTCCACTGATGCTCCTGTGATGCTCCTCTGATGCTCCTCTGATGCTCCTCTGATGCTCCTCTGATGCTCCTCTGATGCTCCACTGATGCTCCTGTGATGCTCCTCTGATGCTCCTCTGATGCTCCTCCGATGCTCCTCTGATGCTCCACTGATGCTCCTCTGATGCTCCTCTGATGCTCCTCTGATGCTCCTCTGATGCTCCTCTGATGCTCCACTGATGCTCCTCTGATGCTCCTCTGATGCTCCTGCACCTGCTCCTGCTCCTGCTCCTGCTCCTGCTCCTGCTCCTGCTCCTGCTCCTGCTCCTCTGATGCTCCTCTGATGCTCCTCTGATGCTCCTCTGATGCTCCTCTGAGGCTCCTCTGAGGCTCCTCTGAGGCTCCTCTGATGCTCCTCTGATGCTCCTCTGATGCTCCTCTGAGGCTCCTCTGAGGCTCCTCTGGGGCTCCTCTGAGGCTCCTCTGATGCTCCTCTGATGCTCCTCTGATGCTCCTCTGATGCTCCTCCGATGCTCCTGCACCTGCTCCTGCTCCTCTGATGCTCCACTGATGCTCCTCTGATGCTCCTGCTCCTGCTCCTGCTCCTGCTCCTGCTCCCCTGATGCTCCTCTGATGCTCCTGCTCCTGCTCCTGCTCCTGCTCCTGATCCTGCTCCTGCTCCTCTGATGCTCCTCTGATGCTCCTGCTCCTGCACCTGCTCCTGCTCCTGCTCCTGCTCCTGCTCCTGCTCCTGCTCCTGCTCCTGCTCCTCTGATGCTCCTCTGATGCTCCTCTGATGCTCCTCTGATGCTCCTCTGAGGCTCCTCTGAGGCTCCTCTGAGGCTCCTCTGATGCTCCTCTGATGCTCGTCTGATGCTCCTCTGATGCTCCTCTGAGGCTCCTCTGAGGCTCCTCTGGGGCTCCTCTGAGGCTCCTCTGATGCTCCTCTGATGCTCCTCTGATGCTCCTCTGATGCTCCTCTGATGCTCCTGCACCTGCTCCTGCTCCTCTGATGCTCCTCTGATGCTCCTCTGATGCTCCTGCTCCTGCTCCTGCTCCTGCTCCTGCTCCCCTGATGCTCCTCTGATGCTCCTGCTCCTGCTCCTGCTCCTGCTCCTGATCCTGCTCCTGCTCCTCTGATGCTCCTCTGATGCTCCTGCTCCTGCACCTGCTCCTGCTCCTGCTACTGCTCCTGCTCCTGCTCCTGCTCCTGCTCCTGCTCCTGCTCCTCTGATGCTCCTCTGATGCTCCTCTGATGCTCCTCTGATGCTCCTCTGATGCTCCTCTGATGCTCCTCTGATGCTCCTCTGATGCTCCTCTGATGCTCCTCTGATGCTCCTCTGATGCTCCTCTGATGCTCCTCTGATGCTCCTCTGATGCTCCACTGATGCTCCTCTGATGCTCCTCTGATGCTCCACTGATGCTCCTCTGATGCTCCTCTGATGCTCCTCTGATGCTCCTCTGATGCTCCTCTGATGCTCCTCTGATGCTCCTCTGATGCTCCTCTGATGCTCCTCTGATGCTCCTCTGATGCTCCTCTGATGCTGCTCTGATGCTCCACTGATGCTCCTCTGATGCTCCTCTGATGCTCCTCTGATGCACCTCTGATGCTCCTCTGATGCTCCACTGATGCTCCACTGATGCTCCTCTGATGCTCCTCTGATGCTCCTCTGATGCTACTCTGATGCTCCTCTGATGCTCCTCTGATGCTCCTCTGATGCTCCTCTGATGCTCCTCTGATGCTCCTCTGATGCTGCTCTGATGCTCCACTGATGCTCCTCTGATGCTCCTCTGATGCTCCTCTGATGCTCCTCTGATGCTCCTCTGATGCTCCTGCTCCTGCTCCTGCTCCTGCTCCTGCTCCCCTGATGCTCCTCTGATGCTCCTGCTCCTGCTCCTGCTCCTGCTCCTGATCCTGCTCCTGCTCCTCTGATGCTCCTCTGATGCTCCTGCTCCTGCACCTGCTCCTGCTCCTGCTACTGCTCCTGCTCCTGCTCCTGCTCCTGCTCCTGCTCCTGCTCCTGCTCCTCTGATGCTCCTCTGATGCTCCTCTGATGCTCCTCTGATGCTCCTCTGATGCTCCTCTGATGCTCCTCTGATGCTCCTCTGATGCTCCTCTGATGCTCCTCTGATGCTCCTCTGATGCTCCTCTGATGCTCCTCTGATGCTCCTCTGATGCTCCTCTGATGCTCCACTGATGATCCTCTGATGCTCCTCTGATGCTCCACTGATGCTCCTCTGATGCTCCTCTGATGCTCCTCTGATGCTCCTCTGATGCTCCTCTGATGCTCCTCTGATGCTCCTCTGATGCTCCTCTGATGCTCCTCTGATGCTCCTCTGATGCTCCTCTGATGCTGCTCTGATGTTCCACTGATGCTCCTCTGATGCTCCTCTGATGCTCCTCTGATGCTCCTCTGATGCTCCTCTGATGCTCCACTGATGCTCCACTGATGCTCCTCTGATGCTCCTCTGATGCTCCTCTGATGCTCCTCTGATGCTCCTCTGATGCTCCTCTGATGCTCCTCTGATGCTCCTCTGATGCTGCTCTGATGCTCCTCTGATGCTGCTCTGATGCTCCACTGATGCTCCTCTGATGCTCCTCTGATGCTCCTCTGATGCTCCTCTGATGCTCCTCTGATGCTCCTCTGATGCTCCTCTGATGCTCCTCCGATGCTCCTCTGAGGCTCCTCTGATGCTTCTCTGATGCACCTCTGATGCTCCTCTGTTGCTCCTCTGATGCTTCTCTGTTGCTCCTCTGATGCTCCTCTGATGCTCCTCTGATGCTCCTCTGATGCTACACTGATGCTCCTCTGATGCTCCTCTGATGCTCCTCTGATGCTCCTCTGATGCTCCTCTGATGCTCCTCTGATTCTCCTCTGTTGCTCCTCTGATGCTCCTCTGATGCTCCTCTGATGCTCCTCTGATGCTCCACTGATGCTCCACTGATGCTCCTCTGATACTCCTCTGATGCTCCTCTGATGCTCCTCTGATGCTCCTCTGATGCTCCTCTGATGCTCCTCTGATGCTCCTCTGATGCTCCTCTGATGCTCAACTGATGCTCCTCTGATGCTCCACTGATGCTACTCTGATGCTCCTCTGATGCTCCACTGATGCTCCTCTGATGCTCCTCTGATGCTCCTCTGTTGCTCCTCTGATGCTCCTCAGATGCTCCTCTGATGCTCCTCTGATGCTCCTCTGATGCTCCTCTGAGGCTCCTCTGATGCTCCTCTGATGCTCCTCTGATGCTCCTCTGATGCTCCTCTGTTGCTCCTCTGATGCTCCTCTGATGCTCCTCTGATGCTCCTCTGACGCTCCTCTGACGCTCCTCTGACGCTCCTCTGATGCTCCTCTGATGCTCCTCTGATGCTCCTCTGATGCTCCTCTGATGCTCCTCTGATGCTCCTCTGTTGCTCCTCTGATGCTCCTGTGATGCTCCTCTGATGCTCCTCTGATGCTCCTCTGATGCTCCTCTGATGCTCCTCTGAGGCTCCTCTGATGCTCCTCTGATGCTCCTCTGATGCTCCTCTGTTGCTCCTCTGATGCTCCTCTGATGCTCCTCTGATGCTCCTCTGATGCTCCTCTGTTGCTCCTCTGATGCTCCTCTCATGCTCCTCTGATGCTCCTCTGATGCTCCTCTGATGCTCCTCTGATGCTCCTGACCCTGCTCCTGCTCCTCTGATGCTCCTCTGATGCTCCTCTGATGCTCCTGCTCCTGCTCCTGCTCCTGCTTCTCTGGTGCTCCTCTGATGCTCCTCTGATGCTCCTCTGATGCTCCTCTGATGCTCCTGTGATGCTCCTCTGATCCTCCTCTGATCCTCCTCTGATGCTCCTCTGATGCTCCTCTGATGCTCCTCTGATGCTCCACTGATGCTCCTCTGATGCTCCTCTGATGCTCCTCTGATGCTCCTCTGATGCTCCTCTGATGCTCCTCTGATGCTCCTCTGATGCTACACTGATGCTCCTCTGATGCTCCTCTGATGCTCCTCTGATGCTCCTCTGATGCTCCTCTGATAATCCTCTGATGCTCCTCTGATGCTCCTCTGTTGCTCCTCTGATGCTCCTCTGATGCTCCTCTGATGCTCCTCTGATGCTCCTCTGATGCTCCTCTGATGCTCCTCTGATGCTCCTCTGATGCTCCACTGATGCTCCTCTGATGCTCCTCTGATGCTCCTCTGATGCTCCTCTGATGCTCCACTGATGCTCCTCTGATGCTCCTGCTCCTGCTCCTGCTCCTGCTCCTGCTCCTCTGGTGCTCCTCTGATGCTCCTCTGATGCTCCACTGATGCTCCTCTGATGCTCCTCTGATGCTCCACTGATGCTCCTCTGATGCTCCTCTGATGCTCCTCTGATGCTCCTCTGATGCTCCTCTGATGCTCCTCTGATGCTCCTCTGATGCTCCTCTGATGTTCCTCTGATGCTCCTCTGATGCTCCTCTGATGCTGCTCTGATGCTCCACTGATGCTCCTCTGATGCTCCTCTGATGCTCCTCTGATGCTCCTCTGATGCTCCTCTGATGCTCCTCTGATGCTCCACTGATGCTCCACTGATGCTCCTCTGATGCTCCTCTGATGCTCCTCTGATGCTCCTCTGATGCTCCTCTGATGCTCCTCTGATGCTCCTCTGATGCTGCTCTGATGCTCCTCTGATGCTGCTCTGATGCTCCACTGATGCTCCTCTGATGCTCCTCTGATGCTCCTCTGATGCTCCTCTGATGCTCCTCTGATGCTCCTCTGATGCTCCTCTGATGCTCCTCCGATGCTCCTCCGAGGCTCCTCTGATGCTTCTCTGATGCACCTCTGATGCTCCTCTGTTGCTCCTCTGATGCTTCTCTGTTGCTCCTCTGATGCTCCTCTGATGCTCCACTGATGCTCCTCTGATGCTACACTGATGCTCCTCTGATGCTCCTCTGATGCTCCTCTGATGCTCCTCTGATGCTCCTCTGATGCTCCTCTGATGCTCCTCTGTTGCTCCTCTGATGCTCCTCTGATGCTCCTCTGATGCTCCTCTGATGCTCCACTGATGCTCCACTGATGCTCCTCTGATACTCCTCTGATGCTCCTCTGATGCTCCTCTGATGCTCCTCTGATGCTCCTCTGATGCTCCTCTGATGCTCCTCTGATGCTCCTCTGATGCTCCTCTGATGCTCCTCTGATGCTCAACTGATGCTCCTCTGATGCTCCACTGATGCTACTCTGATGCTCCTCTGATGCTCCACTGATGCTCCTCTGATGCTCCTCTGATGCTCCTCTGTTGCTCCTCTGATGCTCCTCAGATGCTCCTCTGATGCTCCTCTGATGCTCCACTGATGCTCCACTGATGCTCCTCTGATGCTCCTCTGATGCTCCTCTGATGCTCCTCTGATGCTCCTCTGATGCTCCTCTGATGCTCCTCTGAGGCTCCTCTGATGCTCCTCTGATGCTCCTCTGATGCTCCTCTGATGCTCCTCTGTTGCTCCTCTGATGCTCCTATAATGCTCCTCTGATGCTCCTCTGACGCTCCTCTGACGCTCCTCTGACGCTCCTCTGATGCTCCTCTGATGCTCCTCTGATGCTCCTCTGATGCTCCTCTGATGCTCCTCTGTTGCTCCTCTGATGCTCCTGTGATGCTCCTCTGATGCTCCTCTGATGCTCCTCTGATGCTCCTCTGATGCTCCTCTGAGGCTCCTCTGATGCTCCTCTGATGCTCCTCTGATGCTCCTCTGTTGCTCCTCTGATGCTCCTCTGATGCTCCTCTGATGATCCTCTGATGCTCCTCTGTTGCTCCTCTGATGCTCCTCTCATGCTCCTCTGATGCTCCTCTGATGCTCCTCTGATGCTCCTCTGATGCTCCTGACCCTGCTCCTGCTCCTCTGATGCTCCTCTGATGCTCCTCTGATGCTCCTGCTCCTGCTCCTGCTCCTGCTTCTCTGGTGCTCCTCTGATGCTCCTCTGATGCTCCTCTGATGCTCCTCTGATGCTCCTGTGATGCTCCTCTGATCCTCCTCTGATCCTCCTCTGATGCTCCTCTGATGCTCCTCTGATGCTCCTCTGATGCTCCACTGATGCTCCTCTGATGCTCCTCTGATGCTCCTCTGATGCTCCTCTGATGCTCCTCTGATGCTCCTCTGATGCTCCTCTGATGCTCCTCTGATGCTACACTGATGCTCCTCTGATGCTCTTCTGATGCTCCTCTGATGCTCCTCTGATGCTCCTCTGATGCTCCTCTGATGCTCCTCTGTTGCTCCTCTGATGCTCCTCTGATGCTCCTCTGATGCTCCTCTGATGCTCCTCTGATGCTCCTCTGATGCTCCTCTGATGCTCCACTGATGCTCCTCTGATGCTCCTCTGATGCTCCTCTGATGCTCCTCTGATGCTCCACTGATGCTCCACTGATGCTCCTCTGATGCTCCTCTGATGCTCCTCTGTTGCTCCTCTGATGCTCCTCTGATGCTCCTCTGATGCTCCTCTGATGCTCCTGCTCCTTCTCCTGCTCCTCTGATGCTCCTCTGATGCTCCTCTGATGCTCCTGCTCCTGCTCCTGCTCCTGCTCCTGCTCCTCTGGTGCTCCTCTGATGCTCCTGCTCCTGTCCCTGCTCCTGCTCCTGCTCCTGCTCCTGCTCCTCTGATGCTCCTCTGATGCTCCTGCTCCTGCACCTGCTCCTGCTCCTGCTCCTGCTCCTGCACCTGCTCCTGCTCCTGCTCCTGCTCCTCTGATGCTCCTCTGATGCTCCTCTGATGCTCCTCAGATGCTCCTCTGATGCTCCTCTGATGCTCCTCTGATGCTCCACTGATGCTCCTGTGATGCTCCTCTGATGCTCCTCTGATGCTCCTCTGATGCTCCTCTGATGCTCCTCTGATGCTCCACTGATGCTCCTGTGATGCTCCTCTGATGCTCCTCTGATGCTCCTCCGATGCTCCTCTGATGCTCCACTGATGCTCCTCTGATGCTCCTCTGATGCTCCTCTGATGCTCCTCTGATGCTCCTCTGATGCTCCACTGATGCTCCTCTGATGCTCCTCTGATGCTCCTGCACCTGCTCCTGCTCCTGCTCCTGCTCCTGCTCCTGCTCCTGCTCCTGCTCCTGCTCCTCTGATGCTCCTCTGATGCTCCTCTGATGCTCCTCTGATGCTCCTCTGAGGCTCCTCTGAGGCTCCTCTGAGGCTCCTCTGATGCTCCTCTGATGCTCCTCTGATGCTCCTCTGAGGCTCCTCTGAGGCTCCTCTGGGGCTCCTCTGAGGCTCCTCCGATGCTCCTGCACCTGCTCCTGCTCCTCTGATGCTCCACTGATGCTCCTCTGATGCTCCTGCTCCTGCTCCTGCTCCTGCTCCTGCTCCCCTGATGCTCCTCTGATGCTCCTGCTCCTGCTCCTGCTCCTGCTCCTGATCCTGCTCCTGCTCCTCTGATGCTCCTCTGATGCTCCTGCTCCTGCACCTGCTCCTGCTCCTGCTCCTGCTCCTGCTCCTGCTCCTGCTCCTGCTCCTGCTCCTCTGATGCTCCTCTGATGCTCCTCTGATGCTCCTCTGATGCTCCTCTGAGGCTCCTCTGAGGCTCCTCTGAGGCTCCTCTGATGCTCCTCTGATGCTCGTCTGATGCTCCTCTGATGCTCCTCTGAGGCTCCTCTGAGGCTCCTCTGGGGCTCCTCTGAGGCTCCTCTGATGCTCCTCTGATGCTCCTCTGATGCTCCTCTGATGCTCCTGCACCTGCTCCTGCTCCTCTGATGCTCCTCTGATGCTCCTCTGATGCTCCTGCTCCTGCTCCTGCTCCTGCTCCTGCTCCCCTGATGCTCCTCTGATGCTCCTGCTCCTGCTCCTGCTCCTGCTCCTGATCCTGCTCCTGCTCCTCTGATGCTCCTCTGATGCTCCTGCTCCTGCACCTGCTCCTGCTCCTGCTACTGCTCCTGCTCCTGCTCCTGCTCCTGCTCCTGCTCCTGCTCCTCTGATGCTCCTCTGATGCTCCTCTGATGCTCCTCTGATGCTCCTCTGATGCTCCTCTGATGCTCCTCTGATGCTCCTCTGATGCTCCTCTGATGCTCCTCTGATGCTCCTCTGATGCTCCTCTGATGCTCCTCTGATGCTCCACTGATGCTCCTCTGATGCTCCTCTGATGCTCCACTGATGCTCCTCTGATGCTCCTCTGATGCTCCTCTGATGCTCCTCTGATGCTCCTCTGATGCTCCTCTGATGCTCCTCTGATGCTCCTCTGATGCTCCTCTGATGCTCCTCTGATGCTGCTCTGATGCTCCACTGATGCTCCTCTGATGCTCCTCTGATGCTCCTCTGATGCTCCTCTGATGCTCCTCTGATGCTCCACTGATGCTCCACTGATGCTCCTCTGATGCTCCTCTGATGCTCCTCTGATGCTCCTCTGATGCTCCTCTGATGCTCCTCTGATGCTCCTCTGATGCTCCTCTGATGCTCCTCTGATGCTCCTCTGATGCTCCACTGATGCTCCTCTGATGCTCCTCTGATGCTCCTCTGATGCTCCTCTGATGCTCCTCTGATGCTCCTGCTCCTGCTCCTGCTCCTGCTCCTGCTCCCCTGATGCTCCTCTGATGCTCCTGCTCCTGCTCCTGCTCCTGCTCCTGATCCTGCTCCTGCTCCTCTGATGCTCCTCTGATGCTCCTGCTCCTGCACCTGCTCCTGCTCCTGCTACTGCTCCTGCTCCTGCTCCTGCTCCTGCTCCTGCTCCTGCTCCTCTGATGCTCCTCTGATGCTCCTCTGATGCTCCTCTGATGCTCCTCTGATGCTCCTCTGATGCTCCTCTGATGCTCCTCTGATGCTCCTCTGATGCTCCTCTGATGCTCCTCTGATGCTCCTCTGATGCTCCTCTGATGCTCCTCTGATGCTCCTCTGATGCTCCACTGATGATCCTCTGATGCTCCTCTGATGCTCCACTGATGCTCCTCTGATGCTCCTCTGATGCTCCTCTGATGCTCCTCTGATGCTCCTCTGATGCTCCTCTGATGCTCCTCTGATGCTCCTCTGATGCTCCTCTGATGCTCCTCTGATGCTGCTCTGATGTTCCACTGATGCTCCTCTGATGCTCCTCTGATGCTCCTCTGATGCTCCTCTGATGCTCCTCTGATGCTCCACTGATGCTCCACTGATGCTCCTCTGATGCTCCTCTGATGCTCCTCTGATGCTCCTCTGATGCTCCTCTGATGCTCCTCTGATGCTCCTCTGATGCTCCTCTGATGCTGCTCTGATGCTCCTCTGATGCTGCTCTGATGCTCCACTGATGCTCCTCTGATGCTCCTCTGATGCTCCTCTGATGCTCCTCTGATGCTCCTCTGATGCTCCTCTGATGCTCCTCTGATGCTCCTCCGATGCTCCTCTGAGGCTCCTCTGATGCTTCTCTGATGCACCTCTGATGCTCCTCTGTTGCTCCTCTGATGCTTCTCTGTTGCTCCTCTGATGCTCCTCTGATGCTCCTCTGATGCTCCTCTGATGCTACACTGATGCTCCTCTGATGCTCCTCTGATGCTCCTCTGATGCTCCTCTGATGCTCCTCTGATGCTCCTCTGATTCTCCTCTGTTGCTCCTCTGATGCTCCTCTGATGCTCCTCTGATGCTCCTCTGATGCTCCACTGATGCTCCACTGATGCTCCTCTGATACTCCTCTGATGCTCCTCTGATGCTCCTCTGATGCTCCTCTGATGCTCCTCTGATGCTCCTCTGATGCTCCTCTGATGCTCCTCTGATGCTCAACTGATGCTCCTCTGATGCTCCACTGATGCTACTCTGATGCTCCTCTGATGCTCCACTGATGCTCCTCTGATGCTCCTCTGATGCTCCTCTGTTGCTCCTCTGATGCTCCTCAGATGCTCCTCTGATGCTCCTCTGATGCTCCACTGATGCTCCACTGATGCTCCTCTGATGCTCCTCTGATGCTCCTCTGATGCTCCTCTGATGCTCCTCTGATGCTCCTCTGATGCTCCTCTGAGGCTCCTCTGATGCTCCTCTGATGCTCCTCTGATGCTCCTCTGATGCTCCTCTGATGCTCCACTGATGCTCCTCTGATGCTCCTCTGATGCTCCTCTGATGCTCCTCTGATGCTCCACTGATGCTCCTCTGATGCTCCTGCTCCTGCTCCTGCTCCTGCTCCTGCTCCTCTGGTGCTCCTCTGATGCTCCTCTGATGCTCCTCTGAGGCTCCTCTGATGCTCCTCTGATGCTCCTCTGATGCTCCTCTGTTGCTCCTCTGATGCTCCTCTGATGCTCCTCTGATGCTCCTCTGATGCTCCTCTGTTGCTCCTCTGATGCTCCTCTCATGCTCCTCTGATGCTCCTCTGATGCTCCTCTGATGCTCCTCTGATGCTCCTGACCCTGCTCCTGCTCCTCTGATGCTCCTCTGATGCTCCTCTGATGCTCCTGCTCCTGCTCCTGCTCCTGCTTCTCTGGTGCTCCTCTGATGCTCCTCTGATGCTCCTCTGATGCTCCTCTGATGCTCCTGTGATGCTCCTCTGATCCTCCTCTGATCCTCCTCTGATGCTCCTCTGATGCTCCTCTGATGCTCCTCTGATGCTCCACTGATGCTCCTCTGATGCTCCTCTGATGCTCCTCTGATGCTCCTCTGATGCTCCTCTGATGCTCCTCTGATGCTCCTCTGATGCTACACTGATGCTCCTCTGATGCTCCTCTGATGCTCCTCTGATGCTCCTCTGATGCTCCTCTGATAATCCTCTGATGCTCCTCTGATGCTCCTCTGTTGCTCCTCTGATGCTCCTCTGATGCTCCTCTGATGCTCCTCTGATGCTCCTCTGATGCTCCTCTGATGCTCCTCTGATGCTCCTCTGATGCTCCACTGATGCTCCTCTGATGCTCCTCTGATGCTCCTCTGATGCTCCTCTGATGCTCCACTGATGCTCCTCTGATGCTCCTGCTCCTGCTCCTGCTCCTGCTCCTGCTCCTCTGGTGCTCCTCTGATGCTCCTGCTCCTGTCCCTGCTCCTGCTCCTGCTCCTGCTCCTGCTCCTCTGATGCTCCTCTGATGCTCCTGCTCCTGCACCTGCTCCTGCTCCTGCTCCTGCTCCTGCACCTGCTCCTTTTCCTGCTCCTGCTCCTCTGATGCTCCTCTGATGCTCCTCTGATGCTCCTCAGATGCTCCTCTGATGCTCCTCTGATGCTCCTCTGATGCTCCACTGATGCTCCTGTGATGCTCCTCTGATGCTCCTCTGATGCTCCTCTGATGCTCCTCTGATGCTCCTCTGATGCTCCACTGATGCTCCTGTGATGCTCCTCTGATGCTCCTCTGATGCTCCTCCGATGCTCCTCTGATGCTCCACTGATGCTCCTCTGATACTCCTCTGATGCTCCTCTGATGCTCCTCTGATGCTCCTCTGATGCTCCACTGATGCTCCTCTGATGCTCCTCTGATGCTCCTCTGATGCTCCTCTGATGCTCCTCTGATGCTCCTCTGATGCTCCTCTGATGCTCCTCTGTTGCTCCTCTGATGCTCCTCTGATGCTCCTCTGATGCTGCTCTGATGCTCCACTGATGCTCCTCTGATGCTCCTCTGATGCTCCTCTGATGCTCCTCTGATGCTCCTCTGATGCTCCTCTGATGCTCCTCTGATGCTCCTCCGATGCTCCTCTGAGGCTCCTCTGATGCTTCTCTGATGCTCCTCTGATGCTCCTCTGTTGCTCCTCTGATGCTCCTCTGTTGCTCCTCTGATGCTCCTCTGATGCTCCTCTGATGCTCCTCTGATGCTCCTCTGATGCTCCTCTGATGCTACACTGATGCTCCTCTGATGCTCCTCTGATGCTCCTCTGATGCTCCTATGATGCTCCTCTGATGCTCCTCTGATCCTCCTCTGATGCTGCTCTGATGCTCCACCGATGCTCCTCTGATGCTCCTCTGATGCTCCTCTGATGCTCCTCTGATGCTCCTCTGATGCTCCTCTGATGCTCCTCTGATGCTCCTCCGATGCTCCTCTGAGGCTCCTCTGATGCTTCTCCGATGCTCCTCTGATGCTCCTCTGTTGCTCCTCTGATGCTCCTCTGTTGCTCCTCTGATGCTCCTCTGATGCTCCTCTGATGCTCCTCTGATGCTACACTGATGCTCCTCTGATGCTCCTCTGATGCTCCTCTGATGCTCCTCTGATGCTCCTCTGATGCTCCTCTGATGCTCCTCTGATGCTCCTCTGTTGCTCCTCCGATGCTCCTCTGATGCTCCTCTGATGCTCCTCTGATGCTCCACTGATACTCCACTGATGCTCCTCTGATGCTCCTCTGATGCTCCTCTGATGCTCCTCTGATGCTCCTCTGATGCTCCTCTGATGCTCCTCTGATGCTCCTCTGATGCTCCTCTGATGCTCCTCTGATGCTCCTCTAATGCTCCTGCTCCTGCTCCTGCTCCTGCTCCTGCTCCTCTGATGCTCCTCTGATGCTCCTGCTCCTGTTCCTGCTCCTGCTCCTGCTCCTGCTCCTGCTCCTCTGATGCTCCTCTGATGCTCTTGCTCCTGCACCTGCTCCTGCTCCTGCTTCTGCTCCTGCACCTGCTCCTGCTCCTCTGTTGCTCCTCTGATGCTACTCTGTTGCTCCTCTGATGCTCCTCTGATGCTCCTCTGATGCTCCTCTGATGCTCCTCTGATGCTACACTGATGCTCCTCTGATGCTCCTCTGATGCTCCTCTGATGCTCCTCTGATGCTCCTCTGATGCTCCTCTGATGCTCCTCTGATGCTCCTCTGATGCTCCTCTGATGCTCCTCTGATGCTCCTCTGATGCTCCTCTGATGCTCCTCTGTTGCTCCTCTGATGCTCCTCTGATGCTCCTCTGATGCTCCTCTGATGCTCCACTGATGCTCCACTGATGCAACTCTGATGCTCCTCTGATGCTCCTCTGATGCTCCTCTGATGCTCCTCTGATGCTCCTCTGATGCTCCTCTGATGCTCCTCTGATGCTCCTCTGATGCTCCTCTGATACTCCTCTGATGCTCCTCTGATGCTCCTCTGATGCTCCTCTGATGCTCCTCTGATGCTCCACTGATGCTCCTCTGATGCTCCTCTGATGCTCCACTGATGCTCCTCTGATGCTCCTCTGATGCTCCTCTGATGCTCCTCTGATGCTCCTCTGATGCTCCTCTGATGCTCCTCTGATGCTCCTCTGATGCTCCTCTGATGCTCCTCTGATGCTCCTCTGATGCTGCTCTGATGCTCCACTGATGCTCCTCTGATGCTCCTCTGATGCTCCTCTGATGCTCCTCTGATGCTCCTCTGATGCTCCACTGATGCTCCACTGATGCTCCTCTGATGCTCCTCTGATGCTCCTCTGATGCTCCTCTGATGCTCCTCTGATGCTCCTCTGATGCTCCTCTGATGCTGCTCTGATGCTCCTCTGATGCTGCTCTGATGCTCCACTGATGCTCCTCTGATGCTCCTCTGATGCTCCTCTGATGCTCCTCTGATGCTCCTCTGATGCTCCTCTGATGCTCCTCTGATGCTCCTCCGATGCTCCTCTGAGGCTCCTCTGATGCTTCTCTGATGCTCCTCTGATGCTCCTCTGTTGCTCCTCTGATGCTTCTCTGTTGCTCCTCTGATGCTCCTCTGATGCTCCTCTGATGCTCCTCTGATGCTACACTGATGCTCCTCTGATGCTCCTCTGATGCTCCTCTGATGCTCCTCTGATGCTCCTCTGATGCTCCTCTGTTGCTCCTCTGATGCTCCTCTGATGCTCCTCTGATGCTCCTCTGATGCTCCACTGATGCTCCACTGATGCTCCTCTGATACTCCTCTGATGCTCCTCTGATGCTCCTCTGATGCTCATCTGATGCTCCTCTGATGCTCCTCTGATGCTCCTCTGATGCTCCTCTGATGCTCCTCTGATGCTCCTCTGATGCTCAACTGATGCTCCTCTGATGCTCCACTGATGCTACTCTGATGCTCCTCTGATGCTCCACTGATGCTCCTCTGATGCTCCTCTGATGCTCCTCTGTTGCTCCTCTGATGCTCCTCAGATGCTCCTCTGATGCTCCTCTGATGCTCCACTGATGCTCCACTGATGCTCCTCTGATGCTCCTCTGATGCTCCTCTGATGCTCCTCTGATGCTCCTCTGATGCTCCTCTGATGCTCCTCTGAGGCTCCTCTGAGGCTCCTCTGATGCTCCTCTGTTGCTCCTCTGATGCTCCTCTGATGCTCCTCTGATTCTCCTCTGATGCTCCTCTGATGGTCCTCTGATGCTCCTCTGATCCTCCTCTGATGCTCCTCTGATGCTCCTCTGAGGCTCCTCTGATGCTCCTCTGATGCTCCTCTGTTGCTCCTCTGATGCTCCTCTGAGGCTCCTCTGATGCTCCTCTGATGCTCCTCTGTTGCTCCTCTGATGCTCCTCTGATGCTCCTCTGATGCTCCTCTGAGGCTCCTCTGAGGCTCCTCTGATGCTCCTCTGATGCTCCTCTGTTGCTCCTCTGATGCTCCTCTGATGCTCCTCTGATGCTCCTCTGATGCTCCTCTGATGCTCCTCTGATGCTCCTCTAATGCTCCTCTGATGCTCCTCTGATGCTCCTCTGAGGCTCCTCTGAGGCTCCTCTGATGCTCCTCTGATGCTCCTCTGATGCTCCTCTGATGCTCCTCTGATGCTCCTCTGATGCTCCTCTGATGCTCCTCTGATGCTCCTCTGATGCTCCTCAGATGCTCCTCTGATGCTCCTCTGATGCTCCTCTGATGCTCCACTGATGCTGCTGTGATGCTCCTCTGATGCTCCTCTGATGCTCCTCTGATGCTCCTCTGATGCTCCTCTGATGCTACACTGATGCTCCTCTGATGCTCCTCTGATGCTCCTCTGATGCTCCTCCGATGCTCCTCTGATGCTCCTCTGATGCTCCTCTGATGCTCCTCTGATGCTCCTCCGATGCTCCTCTGAGGCTCCTCTGATGCTTCTCTGATGCTCCTCTGATGCTCCACTGATGCTCCTCTGATGCTCCTCTGATGCTCCTCTGATGCTCCTCTGATGCTCCTCTGATGCTCCTCTGATGCTCCTCTGATGCTCCTCTGATGCTCCTCTGATGCTCCTCTGATGCTCCTCTGATGCTCCTGCTCCTGCTCCTGCTCCTGCTCCTGCTCCTCTGATGCTCCTCTGATGCTCCTGCTCCTGCTCCTGCTCCTGCTCCTGCTCCTCTGGTGCTCCTCTGATGCTCCTGCTCCTGTCCCTGCTCCTGCTCCTGCTCCTGCTCCTGCTCCTCTGATGCTCCTCTGATGCTCCTGCTCCTGCACCTGCTCCTGCTCCTGCTCCTGCTCCTGCACCTGCTCCTGCTCCTGCTCCTGCTCCTCTGATGCTCCTCTGATGCTCCTCTGATGCTCCTCTGATGCTCCTCAGATGCTCCTCTGATGCTCCTCTGATGCTCCTCTGATGCTCCACTGATGCTCCTGTGATGCTCCTCTGATGCTCCTCTGATGCTCCTCTGATGCTACTCTGATGCTCCTCTGATGCTCCACTGATGCTCCTGTGATGCTCCTCTGATGCTCCTCTGATGCTCCTCCGATGCTCCTCTGATGCTCCACTGATGCTCCTCTGATACTCCTCTGATGCTCCTCTGATGCTCCTCTGATGCTCCTCTGATGCTCCACTGATGCTCCTCTGATGCTCCTCTGATGCTCCTCTGATGCTCCTCTGATGCTCCTCTGATGCTCCTCTGATGCTCCTCTGATGCTCCTCAGATGCTCCTCTGATGCTCCTCTGATGCTCCTCTGATGCTCCACTGATGCTCCACTGATGCTCCTCTGATGCTCCTCTGATGCTCCTCTGATGCTCCTCTGATGCTCCTCTGATGCTCCACTGATGCTCCTGTGATGCTCCTCTGATGCTCCTCTGATGCTCCTCCGATGCTCCTCTGATGCTCCACTGATGCTCCTCTGATACTCCTCTGATGCTCCTCTGATGCTCCTCTGATGCTCCTCTGATGCTCCACTGATGCTCCTCTGATGCTCCTCTGATGCTCCTCTGATGCTTCTCTGTTGCTCCTCTGATGCTCCTCTGATGCTCCTCTGATGCTCCTCTGATGCTACACTGATGCTCCTCTGATGCTCCTCTGATGCTCCTCTGATGCTCCTCTGATGCTCCTCTGATGCTCCTCTGTTGCTCCTCTGATGCTCCTCTGATGCTCCTCTGATGCTCCTCTGATGCTCCACTGATGCTCCACTGATGCTCCTCTGATACTCCTCTGATGCTCCTCTGATGCTCCTCTGATGCTCATCTGATGCTCCTCTGATGCTCCTCTGATGCTCCTCTGATGCTCCTCTGATGCTCCTCTGATGCTCCTCTGATGCTCAACTGATGCTCCTCTGATGCTCCACTGATGCTACTCTGATGCTCCTCTGATGCTCCACTGATGCTCCTCTGATGCTCCTCTGATGCTCCTCTGTTGCTCCTCTGATGCTCCTCAGATGCTCCTCTGATGCTCCTCTGATGCTCCACTGATGCTCCACTGATGCTCCTCTGATGCTCCTCTGATGCTCCTCTGATGCTCCTCTGATGCTCCTCTGATGCTCCTCTGATGCTCCTCTGAGGCTCCTCTGAGGCTCCTCTGATGCTCCTCTGTTGCTCCTCTGATGCTCCTCTGATGCTCCTCTGATGCTCCTCCGATGCTCCTCTGATGCTCCACTGATGCTCCTCTGATACTCCTCTGATGCTCCTCTGATGCTCCTCTGATGCTCCTCTGATGCTCCTCTGTTGCTCCTCTGATGCTCCTCTGAGGCTCCTCTGATGCTCCTCTGATGCTCCTCTGATGCTCCTCTGTTGCTCCTCTGATGCTCCTCTGTTGCTCCTCTGATGCTCCTCTGATGCTCCTCTGATGCTCCTCTGACGCTCCTCTGACGCTCCTCTGACGCTCCTCTGATGCTCCTCTGATGCTCCTCTGATGCTCCTCTGATGCTCCTCTGATGCTCCTCTGATGCTCCTCTGTTGCTCCTGTGATGCTCCTCTGATGCTCATCTGATGCTCCTCTGATGCTCCTCTGATGCTCCTCTGAGGCTCCTCTGATGCTCCTCTGATGCTCCTCTGATGCTCCTCTGTTGCTCCTCTGATGCTCCTCTGATGCTCCTCTGATGCTCCTCTGATGCTCCTCTGTTGCTCCTCTGATGCTCCTCTCATGCTCCTCTGATGCTCCTCTGATGCTCCTCTGATGCTCCTCTGATGCTCCTGACCCTGCTCCTGCTCCTCTGATGCTCCTCTGATGCTCCTCTGATGCTCCTGCTCCTGCTCCTGCTCCTGCTTCTCTGGTGCTCCTCTGATGCTCCTCTGATGCTCCTCTGATGCTCCTCTGATGCTCCTGTGATGCTCCTCTGATCCTCCTCTGATCCTCCTCTGATGCTCCTCTGATGCTCCTCTGATGCTCCTCTGATGCTCCACTGATGCTCCTCTGATGCTCCTCTGATGCTCCTCTGATGCTCCTCTGATGCTCCTCTGATGCTCCTCTGATGCTCCTCTGATGCTACACTGATGCTCCTCTGATGCTCCTCTGATGCTCCTCTGATGCTCCTCTGATGCTCCTCTGATAATCCTCTGATGCTCCTCTGATGCTCCTCTGTTGCTCCTCTGATGCTCCTCTGATGCTCCTCTGATGCTCCTCTGATGCTCCTCTGATGCTCCTCTGATGCTCCTCTGATGCTCCTCTGATGCTCCACTGATGCTCCTCTGATGCTCCTCTGATGCTCCTCTGATGCTCCTCTGATGCTCCACTGATGCTCCACTGATGCTCCTCTGATGCTCCTCTGATGCTCCTCTGTTGCTCCTCTGATGCTCCTCTGATGCTCCTCTGATGCTCCTCTGATGCTCCTGCTCCTTCTCCTGCTCCTCTGATGCTCCTCTGATGCTCCTCTGATGCTCCTGCTCCTGCTCCTGCTCCTGCTCCTGCTCCTCTGGTGCTCCTCTGATGCTCCTGCTCCTGTCCCTGCTCCTGCTCCTGCTCCTGCTCCTGCTCCTCTGATGCTCCTCTGATGCTCCTGCTCCTGCACCTGCTCCTGCTCCTGCTCCTGCTCCTGCACCTGCTCCTTCTCCTGCTCCTGCTCCTCTGATGCTCCTCTGATGCTCCTCTGATGCTCCTCAGATGCTCCTCTGATGCTCCTCTGATGCTCCTCTGATGCTCCACTGATGCTCCTGTGATGCTCCTCTGATGCTCCTCTGATGCTCCTCTGATGCTCCTCTGATGCTCCTCTGATGCTCCTGTGATGCTCCTGTGATGCTCCTCTGATGCTCCTCTGATGCTCCTCCGATGCTCCTCTGATGCTCCACTGATGCTCCTCTGATACTCCTCTGATGCTCCTCTGATGCTCCTCTGATGCTCCTCTGATGCTCCACTGATGCTCCTCTGATGCTCCTCTGATGCTTCTCTGATGCTCCTCTGATGCTCCTCTGTTGCTCCTCTGATGCTCCTCTGATGCTCCTCTGATGCTCCTCTGATGCTCCTCTGATGCTCCTCTGATGCTCCTCTAATGCTCCTCTGATGCTCCTCTGATGCTCCTCTGAGGCTCCTCTGAGGCTCCTCTGATGCTCCTCTGATGCTCCTCTGATGCTCCTCTGATGCTCCTCTGATGCTCCTCTGATGCTCCTCTGATGCTCCTCCGATGCTCCTCTGAGGCTCCTCTGATGCTTCTCTGATGCTCCTCTGATGCTCCTCTGTTGCTCCTCTGATGCTCCTCTGTTGCTCCTCTGATGCTCCTCTGATGCTCTTCTGATGCTCCTCTGATGCTCCTCTGATGCTCCTCTGATGCTCCTCTGATGCTCCTCTGTTGCTCCTCCGATGCTCCTCTGATGCTCCTCTGATGCTCCTCTGATGCTCCACTGATACTCCACTGATGCTCCTCTGATGCTCCTCTGATGCTCCTCTGATGCTCCTCTGATGCTCCTCTGATGCTCCTCTGATGCTCCTCTGATGCTCCTCTGATGCTCCTCTGATGCTCCTCTGATGCTCCTCTGATGCTCCTGCTCCTGCTCCTGCTCCTGCTCCTGCTCCTCTGATGCTCCTCTGATGCTCCTGCTCCTGTTCCTGCTCCTGCTCCTGCTCCTGCTCCTGCTCCTCTGATGCTCCTCTGATGCTCTTGCTCCTGCACCTGCTCCTGCTCCTGCTTCTGCTCCTGCACCTGCTCCTGCTCCTCTGTTGCTCCTCTGATGCTACTCTGTTGCTCCTCTGATGCTCCTCTGATGCTCCACTGATGCTCCTCTGATTCTCCACTGATGCTCCTCTGATACTCCTCTGATGCTCCTCTGATGCTCCTCTGATGCTCATCTGATGCTCCTCTGATGTTCCTCTGATGCTCCTCTGATGCTCCTCTGATGCTCCTCTGTTGCTCCTCTGATGCTCAACTGATGCTCCTCTGATGCTCCACTGATGCTACTCTGATGCTCCTCTGATGCTCCACTGATGCTCCTCTGATGATCCTCTGATGCTCCTCTGTTGCTCCTCTGATGCTCCTCAGATGCTCCTCTGTTGCTCCTCTGATGCTCCTCTGATGCTCCTCTGATGCTCCTCTGATGCTCCTCTGATGCTCCACTGATGCTCCTCTGATGCTCCTCTGATGCTGCTCTGATGCTCCACTGATGCTCCTCTGATGCTCCTCTGATGCTCCACTGATGCTACTCTGATGCTCCTCTGATGCTCCACTGATGCTCCTCTGATGCTCCTCTGATGCTCCACTGATGCTCCTCTGATGCTCCTCTGATGCTCCTCTGTTGCTCCTCTGATGCTCCTCTGATGCTCCTCTGATGCTCCTCTGATGCTCCTCTGATGCTCCACTGATGCTCCTCTGATGCTCCTCTGATGCTGCTCTGATGCTCCACTGATGCTCCTCTGATGCTCCTCTGATGCTCCTCTGATGCTCCTCTGATGCTCCACTGATGCTCCACTGATGCTCCTCTGATGCTCCTCTGATGCTCCTCTGATGCTCCTCTGATGCTCCTCTGATGCTCCTCTGATGCTCCTCTGATGCTGCTCTGATGCTCCTCTGATGCTGCTCTGATGCTCCACTGATGCTCCTCTGATGCTCCTCTGATGCTCCTCTGATGCTCCTCTGATGCTCCTCTGATGCTCCTCTGATGCTCCTCCGATGCTCCTCTGAGGCTCCTCTGATGCTTCTCTGATGCTCCTCTGATGCTCCTCTGTTGCTCCTCTGATGCTTCTCTGTTGCTCCTCTGATGCTCCTCTGATGCTCCTCTGATGCTCCTCTGATGCTACACTGATGCTCCTCTGATGCTCCTCTGATGCTCCTCTGATGCTCCTCTGATGCTCCTCTGATGCTCCTCTGTTGCTCCTCTGATGCTCCTCTGATGCTCCTCTGATGCTCCTCTGATGCTCCACTGATGCTCCACTGCTGCTCCTCTGATACTCCTCTGATGCTCCTCTGATGCTCCTCTGATGCTCATCTGATGCTCCTCTGATGCTCCTCTGATGCTCCTCTGATGCTCCTCTGATGCTCCTCTGATGCTCCTCTGATGCTCAACTGATGCTCCTCTGATGCTCCACTGATGCTACTCTGATGCTCCTCTGATGCTCCACTGATGCTCCTCTGATGCTCCTCTGATGCTCCTCTGTTGCTCCTCTGATGCTCATCAGATGCACCTCTGATGCTCCTCTGATGCTCCACTGATGCTCCACTGATGCTCCTCTGATGCTCCTCTGATGCTCCTCTGATGCTCCTCTGATGCTCCTCTGATGCTCCTCTGATGCTCCTCTGAGGCTCCTCTGAGGCTCCTCTGATGCTCCTCTGTTGCTCCTCTGATGCTCCTCTGATGCTCCTCTGATTCTCCTCTGATGCTCCTCTGATGGTCCTCTGATGCTCCTCTGATCCTCCTCTGATGCTCCTCTGATGCTCCTCTGAGGCTCCTCTGATGCTCCTCTGATGCTCCTCTGTTGCTCCTCTGATGCTCCTCTGAGGCTCCTCTGATGCTCCTCTGATGCTCCTCTGTTCCTCCTCTGATGCTCCTCTGATGCTCCTCTGATGCTCCTCTGAGGCTCCTCTGAGGCTCCTCTGATGCTCCTCTGATGCTCCTCTGTTGCTCCTCTGATGCTCCTCTGATGCTCCTCTGATGCTCCTCTGATGCTCCTCTGATGCTCCTCTGATGCTCCTCTAATGCTCCTCTGATGCTCCTCTGATGCTCCTCTGAGGCTCCTCTGAGGCTCCTCTGATGCTCCTCTGATGCTCCTCTGATGCTCCTCTGATGCTCCTCTGATGCTCCTCTGATGCTCCTCTGATGCTCCTCCGATGCTCCTCTGAGGCTCCTCTGATGCTTCTCTGATGCTCCTCTGATGCTCCTCTGTTGCTCCTCTGATGCTCCTCTGATGCTCCTCTGATGCTCCTCTGATGCTCCTGCTCCTGCTCCTGCTCCTGCTTCTCTGGTGCTCCTCTGATGCTCCTCTGATGCTCCTCTGATGCTCCTCTGATGCTCCTGTGATGCTCCTCTGATCCTCCTCTGATCCTCCTCTGATGCTCCTCTGATGCTCCTCTGATGCTCCTCTGATGCTCCACTTATGCTCCTCTGATGCTCCTCTGATGCTCCTCTGATGCTCCTCTGATGCTCCTCTGATGCTCCTCTGATGCTCCTCTGATGCTACACTGATGCTCCTCTGATGCTCTTCTGATGCTCCTCTGATGCTCCTCTGATGCTCCTCTGATGCTCCTCTGATGCTCCTCTGTTGCTCCTCTGATGCTCCTCTGATGCTCCTCTGATGCTCCTCTGATGCTCCTCTGATGCTCCTCTGATGCTCCTCTGATGCTCCACTGATGCTCCTCTGATGCTCCTCTGATGCTCCTCTGATGCTCCTCTGATGCTCCACTGATGCTCCACTGATGCTCCTCTGATGCTCCTCTGATGCTCCTCTGTTGCTCCTCTGATGCTCCTCTGATGCTCCTCTGATGCTCCTCTGATGCTCCTGCTCCTTCTCCTGCTCCTCTGATGCTCCTCTGATGCTCCTCTGATGCTCCTGCTCCTGCTCCTGCTCCTGCTCCTGCTCCTCTGGTGCTCCTCTGATGCTCCTGCTCCTGTCCCTGCTCCTGCTCCTGCTCCTGCTCCTGCTCCTCTGATGCTCCTCTGATGCTCCTGCTCCTGCACCTGCTCCTGCTCCTGCTCCTGCTCCTGCACCTGCTCCTGCTCCTGCTCCTGCTCCTCTGATGCTCCTCTGATGCTCCTCTGATGCTCCTCAGATGCTCCTCTGATGCTCCTCTGATGCTCCTCTGATGCTCCACTGATGCTCCTGTGATGCTCCTCTGATGCTCCTCTGATGCTCCTCTGATGCTCCTCTGATGCTCCTCTGATGCTCCACTGATGCTCCTGTGATGCTCCTCTGATGCTCCTCTGATGCTCCTCCGATGCTCCTCTGATGCTCCACTGATGCTCCTCTGATGCTCCTCTGATGCTCCTCTGATGCTCCTCTGATGCTCCTCTGATGCTCCACTGATGCTCCTCTGATGCTCCTCTGATGCTCCTGCACCTGCTCCTGCTCCTGCTCCTGCTCCTGCTCCTGCTCCTGCTCCTGCTCCTGCTCCTCTGATGCTCCTCTGATGCTCCTCTGATGCTCCTCTGATGCTCCTCTGAGGCTCCTCTGAGGCTCCTCTGAGGCTCCTCTGATGCTCCTCTGATGCTCCTCTGATGCTCCTCTGAGGCTCCTCTGAGGCTCCTCTGGGGCTCCTCTGAGGCTCCTCTGATGCTCCTCTGATGCTCCTCTGATGCTCCTCTGATGCTCCTCCGATGCTCCTGCACCTGCTCCTGCTCCTCTGATGCTCCACTGATGCTCCTCTGATGCTCCTGCTCCTGCTCCTGCTCCTGCTCCTGCTCCCCTGATGCTCCTCTGATGCTCCTGCTCCTGCTCCTGCTCCTGCTCCTGATCCTGCTCCTGCTCCTCTGATGCTCCTCTGATGCTCCTGCTCCTGCACCTGCTCCTGCTCCTGCTCCTGCTCCTGCTCCTGCTCCTGCTCCTGCTCCTGCTCCTCTGATGCTCCTCTGATGCTCCTCTGATGCTCCTCTGATGCTCCTCTGAGGCTCCTCTGAGGCTCCTCTGAGGCTCCTCTGATGCTCCTCTGATGCTCGTCTGATGCTCCTCTGATGCTCCTCTGAGGCTCCTCTGAGGCTCCTCTGGGGCTCCTCTGAGGCTCCTCTGATGCTCCTCTGATGCTCCTCTGATGCTCCTCTGATGCTCCTCTGATGCTCCTGCACCTGCTCCTGCTCCTCTGATGCTCCTCTGATGCTCCTCTGATGCTCCTGCTCCTGCTCCTGCTCCTGCTCCTGCTCCCCTGATGCTCCTCTGATGCTCCTGCTCCTGCTCCTGCTCCTGCTCCTGATCCTGCTCCTGCTCCTCTGATGCTCCTCTGATGCTCCTGCTCCTGCACCTGCTCCTGCTCCTGCTACTGCTCCTGCTCCTGCTCCTGCTCCTGCTCCTGCTCCTGCTCCTCTGATGCTCCTCTGATGCTCCTCTGATGCTCCTCTGATGCTCCTCTGATGCTCCTCTGATGCTCCTCTGATGCTCCTCTGATGCTCCTCTGATGCTCCTCTGATGCTCCTCTGATGCTCCTCTGATGCTCCTCTGATGCTCCACTGATGCTCCTCTGATGCTCCTCTGATGCTCCACTGATGCTCCTCTGATGCTGCTCTGATGCTCCTCTGATGCTCCTCTGATGCTCCTCTGATGCTCCTCTGATGCTCCTCTGATGCTCCTCTGATGCTCCTCTGATGCTCCTCTGATGCTCCTCTGATGCTGCTCTGATGCTCCACTGATGCTCCTCTGATGCTCCTCTGATGCTCCTCTGATGCTCCTCTGATGCTCCTCTGATGCTCCACTGATGCTCCACTGATGCTCCTCTGATGCTCCTCTGATGCTCCTCTGATGCTCCTCTGATGCTCCTCTGATGCTCCTCTGATGCTCCTCTGATGCTCCTCTGATGCTCCTCTGATGCTCCTCTGATGCTGCTCTGATGCTCCACTGATGCTCCTCTGATGCTCCTCTGATGCTCCTCTGATGCTCCTCTGATGCTCCTCTGATGCTCCTGCTCCTGCTCCTGCTCCTGCTCCTGCTCCCCTGATGCTCCTCTGATGCTCCTGCTCCTGCTCCTGCTCCTGCTCCTGATCCTGCTCCTGCTCCTCTGATGCTCCTCTGATGCTCCTGCTCCTGCACCTGCTCCTGCTCCTGCTACTGCTCCTGCTCCTGCTCCTGCTCCTGCTCCTGCTCCTGCTCCTCTGATGCTCCTCTGATACTCCTCTGTTGCTCCTCTGATGCTCCTCTGTTGCTCCTCTGATGCTCCTCTGATGCTCCTCTGATGCTCCTCTGATGCTCCTCTGATGCTCCTCTGATGCTACACTGATGCTCCTCTGATGCTCCTCTGATGCTCCTCTGATGCTCCTATGATGCTCCTCTGATGCTCCTCTGATGCTCCTCTGATGCTGCTCTGATGCTCCACCGATGCTCCTCTGATGCTCCTCTGATGCTCCTCTGATGCTCCTCTGATGCTCCTCTGATGCTCCTCTGATGCTCCTCTGATGCTCCTCCGATGCTCCTCTGAGGCTCCTCTGATGCTTCTCTGATGCTCCTCTGATGCTCCTCTGTTGCTCCTCTGATGCTCCTCTGTTGCTCCTCTGATGCTCCTCTGATGCTCCTCTGATGCTCCTCTGATGCTACACTGATGCTCCTCTGATGCTCCTCTGATGCTCCTCTGATGCTCCTCTGATGCTCCTCTGATGCTCCTCTGATGCTCCTCTGATGCTCCTCTGTTGCTCCTCCGATGCTCCTCTGATGCTCCTCTGATGCTCCTCTGATGCTCCACTGATACTCCACTGATGCTCCTCTGATGCTCCTCTGATGCTCCTCTGATGCTCCTCTGATGCTCCTCTGATGCTCCTCTGATGCTCCTCTGATGCTCCTCTGATGCTCCTCTGATGCTCCTCTGATGCTCCTCTAATGCTCCTGCTCCTGCTCCTGCTCCTGCTCCTGCTCCTCTGATGCTCCTCTGATGCTCCTGCTCCTGTTCCTGCTCCTGCTCCTGCTCCTGCTCCTGCTCCTCTGATGCTCCTCTGATGCTCTTGCTCCTGCACCTGCTCCTGCTCCTGCTTCTGCTCCTGCACCTGCTCCTGCTCCTCTGTTGCTCCTCTGATGCTACTCTGTTGCTCCTCTGATGCTCCTCTGATGCTCCTCTGATGCTCCTCTGATGCTCCTCTGATGCTACACTGATGCTCCTCTGATGCTCCTCTGATGCTCCTCTGATGCTCCTCTGATGCTCCTCTGATGCTCCTCTGATGCTCCTCTGATGCTCCTCTGATGCTCCTCTGATGCTCCTCTGATGCTCCTCTGATGCTCCTCTGTTGCTCCTCTGATGCTCCTCTGATGCTCCTCTGATGCTCCTCTGATGCTCCACTGATGCTCCACTGATGCAACTCTGATGCTCCTCTGATGCTCCTCTGATGCTCCTCTGATGCTCCTCTGATGCTCCTCTGATGCTCCTCTGATGCTCCTCTGATGCTCCTCTGATATTCCTCCGATGCTCCTCTGATGCTCCTCTGATGCTCCTCTGATGCTCCTCTGATGCTCCACTGATGCTCCTCTGATGCTCCTCTGATGCTCCACTGATGCTCCTCTGATGCTCCTCTGATGCTCCTCTGATGCTCCTCTGATGCTCCTCTGATGCTCCTCTGATGCTCCTCTGATGCTCCTCTGATGCTCCTCTGATGCTCCTCTGATGCTCCTCTGATGCTGCTCTGATGCTCCACTGATGCTCCTCTGATGCTCCTCTGATGCTCCTCTGATGCTCCTCTGATGCTCCTCTGATGCTCCACTGATGCTCCACTGATGCTCCTCTGATGCTCCTCTGATGCTCCTCTGATGCTCCTCTGATGCTCCTCTGATGCTCCTCTGATGCTCCTCTGATGCTGCTCTGATGCTCCTCTGATGCTGCTCTGATGCTCCACTGATGCTCCTCTGATGCTCCTCTGATGCTCCTCTGATGCTCCTCTGATGCTCCTCTGATGCTCCTCTGATGCTCCTCTGATGCTCCTCCGATGCTCCTCTGAGGCTCCTCTGATGCTTCTCTGATGCTCCTCTGATGCTCCTCTGTTGCTCCTCTGATGCTTCTCTGTTGCTCCTCTGATGCTCCTCTGATGCTCCTCTGATGCTCTTCTGATGCTACACTGATGCTCCTCTGATGCTCCTCTGATGCTCCTCTGATGCTCCTCTGATGCTCCTCTGATGCTCCTCTGTTGCTCCTCTGATGCTCCTCTGATGCTCCTCTGATGCTCCTCTGATGCTCCACTGATGCTCCACTGATGCTCCTCTGATACTCCTCTGATGCTCCTCTGATGCTCCTCTGATGCTCATCTGATGCTCCTCTGATGCTCCTCTGATGCTCCTCTGATGCTCCTCTGATGCTCCTCTGATGCTCCTCTGATGCTCAACTGATGCTCCTCTGATGCTCCACTGATGCTACTCTGATGCTCCTCTGATGCTCCACTGATGCTCCTCTGATGCTCCTCTGATGCTCCTCTGTTGCTCCTCTGATGCTCCTCAGATGCTCCTCTGATGCTCCTCTGATGCTCCACTGATGCTCCACTGATGCTCCTCTGATGCTCCTCTGATGCTCCTCTGATGCTCCTCTGATGCTCCTCTGATGCTCCTCTGATGCTCCTCTGAGGCTCCTCTGAGGCTCCTCTGATGCTCCTCTGTTGCTCCTCTGATGCTCCTCTGATGCTCCTCTGATTCTCCTCTGATGCTCCTCTGATGGTCCTCTGATGCTCCTCTGATCCTCCTCTGATGCTCCTCTGATGCTCCTCTGAGGCTCCTCTGATGCTCCTCTGATGCTCCTCTGTTGCTCCTCTGATGCTCCTCTGAGGCTCCTCTGATGCTCCTCTGATGCTCCTCTGTTGCTCCTCTGATGCTCCTCTGATGCTCCTCTGATGCTCCTCTGAGGCTCCTCTGAGGCTCCTCTGATGCTCCTCTGATGCTCCTCTGTTGCTCCTCTGATGCTCCTCTGATGCTCCTCTGATGCTCCTCTGATGCTCCTCTGATGCTCCTCTGATGCTCCTCTAATGCTCCTCTGATGCTCCTCTGATGCTCCTCTGAGGCTCCTCTGAGGCTCCTCTGATGCTCCTCTGATGCTCCTCTGATGCTCCTCTGATGCTCCTCTGATGCTCCTCTGATGCTCCTCTGATGCTCCTCTGATGCTCCTCTGATGCTCCTCAGATGCTCCTCTGATGCTCCTCTGATGCTCCTCTGATGCTCCACTGATGCTGCTGTGATGCTCCTCTGATGCTCCTCTGATGCTCCTCTGATGCTCCTCTGATGCTCCTCTGATGCTACACTGATGCTCCTCTGATGCTCCTCTGATGCTCCTCTGATGCTCCTCCGATGCTCCTCTGATGCTCCTCTGATGCTCCTCTGATGCTCCTCTGATGCTCCTCCGATGCTCCTCTGAGGCTCCTCTGATGCTTCTCTGATGCTCCTCTGATGCTCCACTGATGCTCCTCTGATGCTCCTCTGATGCTCCTCTGATGCTCCTCTGATGCTCCTCTGATGCTCCTCTGATGCTCCTCTGATGCTCCTCTGATGCTCCTCTGATGCTCCTCTGATGCTCCTCTGATGCTCCTGCTCCTGCTCCTGCTCCTGCTCCTGCTCCTCTGATGCTCCTCTGATGCTCCTGCTCCTGCTCCTGCTCCTGCTCCTGCTCCTCTGGTGCTCCTCTGATGCTCCTGCTCCTGTCCCTGCTCCTGCTCCTGCTCCTGCTCCTGCTCCTCTGATGCTCCTCTGATGCTCCTGCTCCTGCACCTGCTCCTGCTCCTGCTCCTGCTCCTGCACCTGCTCCTGCTCCTGCTCCTGCTCCTCTGATGCTCCTCTGATGCTCCTCTGATGCTCCTCTGATGCTCCTCAGATGCTCCTCTGATGCTCCTCTGATGCTCCTCTGATGCTCCACTGATGCTCCTGTGATGCTCCTCTGATGCTCCTCTGATGCTCCTCTGATGCTCCTCTGATGCTCCTCTGATGCTCCACTGATGCTCCTGTGATGCTCCTCTGATGCTCCTCTGATGCTCCTCCGATGCTCCTCTGATGCTCCACTGATGCTCCTCTGATACTCCTCTGATGCTCCTCTGATGCTCCTCTGATGCTCCTCTGATGCTCCACTGATGCTCCTCTGATGCTCCTCTGATGCTCCTCTGATGCTCCTCTGATGCTCCTCTGATGCTCCTCTGATGCTCCTCTGATGCTCCTCAGATGCTCCTCTGATGCTCCTCTGATGCTCCTCTGATGCTCCACTGATGCTCCACTGATGCTCCTCTGATGCTCCTCTGATGCTCCTCTGATGCTCCTCTGATGCTCCTCTGATGCTCCACTGATGCTCCTGTGATGCTCCTCTGATGCTCCTCTGATGCTCCTCCGATGCTCCTCTGATGCTCCACTGATGCTCCTCTGATACTCCTCTGATGCTCCTCTGATGCTCCTCTGATGCTCCTCTGATGCTCCACTGATGCTCCTCTGATGCTCCTCTGATGCTCCTCTGATGCTTCTCTGTTGCTCCTCTGATGCTCCTCTGATGCTCCTCTGATGCTCCTCTGATGCTACACTGATGCTCCTCTGATGCTCCTCTGATGCTCCTCTGATGCTCCTCTGATGCTCCTCTGATGCTCCTCTGTTGCTCCTCTGATGCTCCTCTGATGCTCCTCTGATGCTCCTCTGATGCTCCACTGATGCTCCACTGATGCTCCTCTGATACTCCTCTGATGCTCCTCTGATGCTCCTCTGATGCTCATCTGATGCTCCTCTGATGCTCCTCTGATGCTCCTCTGATGCTACTCTGATGCTCCTCTGATGCTCCTCTGATGCTCAACTGATGCTCCTCTGATGCTCCACTGATGCTACTCTGATGCTCCTCTGATGCTCCACTGATGCTCCTCTGATGCTCCTCTGATGCTCCTCTGTTGCTCCTCTGATGCTCCTCAGATGCTCCTCTGATGCTCCTCTGATGCTCCACTGATGCTCCACTGATGCTCCTCTGATGCTCCTCTGATGCTCCTCTGATGCTCCTCTGATGCTCCTCTGATGCTCCTCTGATGCTCCTCTGAGGCTCCTCTGAGGCTCCTCTGATGCTCCTCTGTTGCTCCTCTGATGCTCCTCTGATGCTCCTCTGATGCTCCTCCGATGCTCCTCTGATGCTCCACTGATGCTCCTCTGATACTCCTCTGATGCTCCTCTGATGCTCCTCTGATGCTCCTCTGATGCTCCTCTGTTGCTCCTCTGATGCTCCTCTGAGGCTCCTCTGATGCTCCTCTGATGCTCCTCTGATGCTCCTCTGTTGCTCCTCTGATGCTCCTCTGTTGCTCCTCTGATGCTCCTCTGATGCTCCTCTGATGCTCCTCTGACGCTCCTCTGACGCTCCTCTGACGCTCCTCTGATGCTCCTCTGATGCTCCTCTGATGCTCCTCTGATGCTCCTCTGATGCTCCTCTGATGCTCCTCTGTTGCTCCTGTGATGCTCCTCTGATGCTCCTCTGATGCTCCTCTGATGCTCCTCTGATGCTCCTCTGAGGCTCCTCTGATGCTCCTCTGATGCTCCTCTGATGCTCCTCTGTTGCTCCTCTGATGCTCCTCTGATGCTCCTCTGATGCTCCTCTGATGCTCCTCTGTTGCTCCTCTGATGCTCCTCTCATGCTCCTCTGATGCTCCTCTGATGCTCCTCTGATGCTCCTCTGATGCTCCTGACCCTGCTCCTGCTCCTCTGATGCTCCTCTGATGCTCCTCTGATGCTCCTGCTCCTGCTCCTGCTCCTGCTTCTCTGGTGCTCCTCTGATGCTCCTCTGATGCTCCTCTGATGCTCCTCTGATGCTCCTGTGATGCTCCTCTGATCCTCCTCTGATCCTCCTCTGATGCTCCTCTGATGCTCCTCTGATGCTCCTCTGATGCTCCACTGATGCTCCTCTGATGCTCCTCTGATGCTCCTCTGATGCTCCTCTGATGCTCCTCTGATGCTCCTCTGATGCTCCTCTGATGCTACACTGATGCTCCTCTGATGCTCCTCTGATGCTCCTCTGATGCTCCTCTGATGCTCCTCTGATAATCCTCTGATGCTCCTCTGATGCTCCTCTGTTGCTCCTCTGATGCTCCTCTGATGCTCCTCTGATGCTCCTCTGATGCTCCTCTGATGCTCCTCTGATGCTCCTCTGATGCTCCTCTGATGCTCCACTGATGCTCCTCTGATGCTCCTCTGATGCTCCTCTGATGCTCCTCTGATGCTCCACTGATGCTCCACTGATGCTCCTCTGATGCTCCTCTGATGCTCCTCTGTTGCTCCTCTGATGCTCCTCTGATGCTCCTCTGATGCTCCTCTGATGCTCCTGCTCCTTCTCCTGCTCCTCTGATGCTCCTCTGATGCTCCTCTGATGCTCCTGCTCCTGCTCCTGCTCCTGCTCCTGCTGCTCTGGTGCTCCTCTGATGCTCCTGCTCCTGTCCCTGCTCCTGCTCCTGCTCCTGCTCCTGCTCCTCTGATGCTCCTCTGATGCTCCTGCTCCTGCACCTGCTCCTGCTCCTGCTCCTGCTCCTGCACCTGCTCCTTCTCCTGCTCCTGCTCCTCTGATGCTCCTCTGATGCTCCTCTGATGCTCCTCAGATGCTCCTCTGATGCTCCTCTGATGCTCCTCTGATGCTCCACTGATGCTCCTGTGATGCTCCTCTGATGCTCCTCTGATGCTCCTCTGATGCTCCTCTGATGCTCCTCTGATGCTCCTGTGATGCTCCTGTGATGCTCCTCTGATGCTCCTCTGATGCTCCTCCGATGCTCCTCTGATGCTCCACTGATGCTCCTCTGATACTCCTCTGATGCTCCTCTGATGCTCCTCTGATGCTCCTCTGATGCTCCACTGATGCTCCTCTGATGCTCCTCTGATGCTTCTCTGATGCTCCTCTGATGCTCCTCTGTTGCTCCTCTGATGCTCCTCTGATGCTCCTCTGATGCTCCTCTGATGCTCCTCTGATGCTCCTCTGATGCTCCTCTAATGCTCCTCTGATGCTCCTCTGATGCTCCTCTGAGGCTCCTCTGAGGCTCCTCTGATGCTCCTCTGATGCTCCTCTGATGCTCCTCTGATGCTCCTCTGATGCTCCTCTGATGCTCCTCTGATGCTCCTCCGATGCTCCTCTGAGGCTCCTCTGATGCTTCTCTGATGCTCCTCTGATGCTCCTCTGTTGCTCCTCTGATGCTCCTCTGTTGCTCCTCTGATGCTCCTCTGATGCTCCTCTGATGCTCCTCTGATGCTCCTCTGATGCTCCTCTGATGCTCCTCTGATGCTCCTCTGTTGCTCCTCCGATGCTCCTCTGATGCTCCTCTGATGCTCCTCTGATGCTCCACTGATACTCCACTGATGCTCCTCTGATGCTCCTCTGATGCTCCTCTGATGCTCCTCTGATGCTCCTCTGATGCTCCTCTGATGCTCCTCTGATGCTCCTCTGATGCTCCTCTGATGCTCCTCTGATGCTCCTGCTCCTGCTCCTGCTCCTGCTCCTGCTCCTCTGATGCTCCTCTGATGCTCCTGCTCCTGTTCCTGCTCCTGCTCCTGCTCCTGCTCCTGCTCCTCTGATGCTCCTCTGATGCTCTTGCTCCTGCACCTGCTCCTGCTCCTGCTTCTGCTCCTGCACCTGCTCCTGCTCCTCTGTTGCTCCTCTGATGCTACTCTGTTGCTCCTCTGATGCTCCTCTGATGCTCCACTGATGCTCCTCTGATTCTCCACTGATGCTCCTCTGATACTCCTCTGATGCTCCTCTGATGCTCCTCTGATGCTCATCTGATGCTCCTCTGATGTTCCTCTGATGCTCCTCTGATGCTCCTCTGATGCTCCTCTGTTGCTCCTCTGATGCTCAACTGATGCTCCTCTGATGCTCCACTGATGCTACTCTGATGCTCCTCTGATGCTCCACTGATGCTCCTCTGATGATCCTCTGATGCTCCTCTGTTGCTCCTCTGATGCTCCTCAGATGCTCCTCTGTTGCTCCTCTGATGCTCCTCTGATGCTCCTCTGATGCTCCTCTGATGCTCCTCTGATGCTCCACTGATGCTCCTCTGATGCTCCTCTGATGCTGCTCTGATGCTCCACTGATGCTCCTCTGATGCTCCTCTGATGCTCCACTGATGCTACTCTGATGCTCCTCTGATGCTCCACTGATGCTCCTCTGATGCTCCTCTGATGCTCCACTGATGCTCCTCTGATGCTCCTCTGATGCTCCTCTGTTGCTCCTCTGATGCTCCTCTGATGCTCCTCTGATGCTCCTCTGATGCTCCTCTGATGCTCCACTGATGCTCCTCTGATGCTCCTCTGATGCTGCTCTGATGCTCCACTGATGCTCCTCTGATGCTCCTCTGATGCTCCTCTGATGCTCCTCTGATGCTCCACTGATGCTCCACTGATGCTCCTCTGATGCTCCTCTGATGCTCCTCTGATGCTCCTCTGATGCTCCTCTGATGCTCCTCTGATGCTCCTCTGATGCTGCTCTGATGCTCCTCTGATGCTGCTCTGATGCTCCACTGATGCTCCTCTGATGCTCCTCTGATGCTCCTCTGATGCTCCTCTGATGCTCCTCTGATGCTCCTCTGATGCTCCTCCGATGCTCCTCTGAGGCTCCTCTGATGCTTCTCTGATGCTCCTCTGATGCTCCTCTGTTGCTCCTCTGATGCTTCTCTGTTGCTCCTCTGATGCTCCTCTGATGCTCCTCTGATGCTCCTCTGATGCTACACTGATGCTCCTCTGATGCTCCTCTGATGCTCCTCTGATGCTCCTCTGATGCTCCTCTGATGCTCCTCTGTTGCTCCTCTGATGCTCCTCTGATGCTCCTCTGATGCTCCTCTGATGCTCCACTGATGCTCCACTGCTGCTCCTCTGATACTCCTCTGATGCTCCTCTGATGCTCCTCTGATGCTCATCTGATGCTCCTCTGATGCTCCTCTGA
Organism: Narcine bancroftii; assembly: GCF_036971445.1. Taxonomy (NCBI): domain Eukaryota; kingdom Metazoa; phylum Chordata; class Chondrichthyes; order Torpediniformes; family Narcinidae; genus Narcine; species Narcine bancroftii. The sequence goes on from NC_091475.1 coordinate 112,392,317, forward strand.
TGCTCCTCTGATGCTCCTCTGATGCTCCTCTGATGCTCCTCTGATGCTCAACTGATGCTCCTCTGATGCTCCACTGATGCTACTCTGATGCTCCTCTGATGCTCCACTGATGCTCCTCTGATGCTCCTCTGATGCTCCTCTGTTGCTCCTCTGATGCTCATCAGATGCTCCTCTGATGCTCCTCTGATGCTCCACTGATGCTCCTCTGATGCTCCTCTGATGCTCCTCTGATGCTCCTCTGATGCTCCTCTGATGCTCCTCTGATGCTCCTCTGAGGCTCCTCTGAGGCTCCTCTGATGCTCCTCTGTTGCTCCTCTGATGCTCCTCTGATGCTCCTCTGATTCTCCTCTGATGCTCCTCTGATGGTCCTCTGATGCTCCTCTGATCCTCCTCTGATGCTCCTCTGATGCTCCTCTGAGGCTCCTCTGATGCTCCTCTGATGCTCCTCTGTTGCTCCTCTGATGCTCCTCTGAGGCTCCTCTGATGCTCCTCTGATGCTCCTCTGTTCCTCCTCTGATGCTCCTCTGATGCTCCTCTGATGCTCCTCTGAGGCTCCTCTGAGGCTCCTCTGATGCTCCTCTGATGCTCCTCTGTTGCTCCTCTGATGCTCCTCTGATGCTCCTCTGATGCTCCTCTGATGCTCCTCTGATGCTCCTCTGATGCTCCTCTAATGCTCCTCTGATGCTCCTCTGATGCTCCTCTGAGGCTCCTCTGAGGCTCCTCTGATGCTCCTCTGATGCTCCTCTGATGCTCCTCTGATGCTCCTCTGATGCTCCTCTGATGCTCCTCTGATGCTCCTCCGATGCTCCTCTGAGGCTCCTCTGATGCTTCTCTGATGCTCCTCTGATGCTCCTCTGTTGCTCCTCTGATGCTCCTCTGATGCTCCTCTGATGCTCCTCTGATGCTCCTGCTCCTGCTCCTGCTCCTGCTTCTCTGGTGCTCCTCTGATGCTCCTCTGATGCTCCTCTGATGCTCCTCTGATGCTCCTGTGATGCTCCTCTGATCCTCCTCTGATCCTCCTCTGATGCTCCTCTGATGCTCCTCTGATGCTCCTCTGATGCTCCACTTATGCTCCTCTGATGCTCCTCTGATGCTCCTCTGATGCTCCTCTGATGCTCCTCTGATGCTCCTCTGATGCTCCTCTGATGCTACACTGATGCTCCTCTGATGCTCTTCTGATGCTCCTCTGATGCTCCTCTGATGCTCCTCTGATGCTCCTCTGATGCTCCTCTGTTGCTCCTCTGATGCTCCTCTGATGCTCCTCTGATGCTCCTCTGATGCTCCTCTGATGCTCCTCTGATGCTCCTCTGATGCTCCACTGATGCTCCTCTGATGCTCCTCTGATGCTCCTCTGATGCTCCTCTGATGCTCCACTGATGCTCCACTGATGCTCCTCTGATGCTCCTCTGATGCTCCTCTGTTGCTCCTCTGATGCTCCTCTGATGCTCCTCTGATGCTCCTCTGATGCTCCTGCTCCTTCTCCTGCTCCTCTGATGCTCCTCTGATGCTCCTCTGATGCTCCTGCTCCTGCTCCTGCTCCTGCTCCTGCTCCTCTGGTGCTCCTCTGATGCTCCTGCTCCTGTCCCTGCTCCTGCTCCTGCTCCTGCTCCTGCTCCTCTGATGCTCCTCTGATGCTCCTGCTCCTGCACCTGCTCCTGCTCCTGCTCCTGCTCCTGCACCTGCTCCTGCTCCTGCTCCTGCTCCTCTGATGCTCCTCTGATGCTCCTCTGATGCTCCTCAGATGCTCCTCTGATGCTCCTCTGATGCTCCTCTGATGCTCCACTGATGCTCCTGTGATGCTCCTCTGATGCTCCTCTGATGCTCCTCTGATGCTCCTCTGATGCTCCTCTGATGCTCCACTGATGCTCCTGTGATGCTCCTCTGATGCTCCTCTGATGCTCCTCCGATGCTCCTCTGATGCTCCACTGATGCTCCTCTGATGCTCCTCTGATGCTCCTCTGATGCTCCTCTGATGCTCCTCTGATGCTCCACTGATGCTCCTCTGATGCTCCTCTGATGCTCCTGCACCTGCTCCTGCTCCTGCTCCTGCTCCTGCTCCTGCTCCTGCTCCTGCTCCTGCTCCTCTGATGCTCCTCTGATGCTCCTCTGATGCTCCTCTGATGCTCCTCTGAGGCTCCTCTGAGGCTCCTCTGAGGCTCCTCTGATGCTCCTCTGATGCTCCTCTGATGCTCCTCTGAGGCTCCTCTGAGGCTCCTCTGGGGCTCCTCTGAGGCTCCTCTGATGCTCCTCTGATGCTCCTCTGATGCTCCTCTGATGCTCCTCCGATGCTCCTGCACCTGCTCCTGCTCCTCTGATGCTCCACTGATGCTCCTCTGATGCTCCTGCTCCTGCTCCTGCTCCTGCTCCTGCTCCCCTGATGCTCCTCTGATGCTCCTGCTCCTGCTCCTGCTCCTGCTCCTGATCCTGCTCCTGCTCCTCTGATGCTCCTCTGATGCTCCTGCTCCTGCACCTGCTCCTGCTCCTGCTCCTGCTCCTGCTCCTGCTCCTGCTCCTGCTCCTGCTCCTCTGATGCTCCTCTGATGCTCCTCTGATGTTCCTCTGATGCTCCTCTGAGGCTCCTCTGAGGCTCCTCTGAGGCTCCTCTGATGCTCCTCTGATGCTCGTCTGATGCTCCTCTGATGCTCCTCTGAGGCTCCTCTGAGGCTCCTCTGGGGCTCCTCTGAGGCTCCTCTGATGCTCCTCTGATGCTCCTCTGATGCTCCTCTGATGCTCCTCTGATGCTCCTGCACCTGCTCCTGCTCCTCTGATGCTCCTCTGATGCTCCTCTGATGCTCCTGCTCCTGCTCCTGCTCCTGCTCCTGCTCCCCTGATGCTCCTCTGATGCTCCTGCTCCTGCTCCTGCTCCTGCTCCTGATCCTGCTCCTGCTCCTCTGATGCTCCTCTGATGCTCCTGCTCCTGCACCTGCTCCTGCTCCTGCTACTGCTCCTGCTCCTGCTCCTGCTCCTGCTCCTGCTCCTGCTCCTCTGATGCTCCTCTGATGCTCCTCTGATGCTCCTCTGATGCTCCTCTGATGCTCCTCTGATGCTCCTCTGATGCTCCTCTGATGCTCCTCTGATGCTCCTCTGATGCTCCTCTGATGCTCCACTGATGCTCCTCTGATGCTCCTCTGATGCTCCACTGATGCTCCTCTGATGCTGCTCTGATGCTCCTCTGATGCTCCTCTGATGCTCCTCTGATGCTCCTCTGATGCTCCTCTGATGCTCCTCTGATGCTCCTCTGATGCTCCTCTGATGCTGCTCTGATGCTCCACTGATGCTCCTCTGATGCTCCTCTGATGCTCCTCTGATGCTCCTCTGATGATCCTCTGATGCTCCACTGATGCTCCACTGATGCTCCTCTGATGCTCCTCTGATGCTCCTCTGATGCTCCTCTGATGCTCCTCTGATGCTCCTCTGATGCTCCTCTGATGCTCCTCTGATGCTCCTCTGATGCTCCTCTGATGCTGCTCTGATGCTCCACTGATGCTCCTCTGATGCTCCTCTGATGCTCCTCTGATGCTCCTCTGATGCTCCTCTGATGCTCCTGCTCCTGCTCCTGCTCCTGCTCCTGCTCCCCTGATGCTCCTCTGATGCTCCTGCTCCTGCTCCTGCTCCTGCTCCTGATCCTGCTCCTGCTCCTCTGATGCTCCTCTGATGCTCCTGCTCCTGCACCTGCTCCTGCTCCTGCTACTGCTCCTGCTCCTGCTCCTGCTCCTGCTCCTGCTCCTGCTCCTCTGATGCTCCTCTGATACTCCTCTGATGCTCCTCTGATGCTCCTCTGATGCTCCTCTGATGCTCCTCTGATGCTCCACCGATGCTCCTCTGATGCTCCTCTGATGCTCCTCTGATGCTCCTCTGATGCTCCTCTGATGCTCCTCTGATGCTCCTCTGATGCTCCTCCGATGCTCCTCTGAGGCTCCTCTGATGCTTCTCTGATGCTCCTCTGATGCTCCTCTGTTGCTCCTCTGATGCTCCTCTGTTGCTCCTCTGATGCTCCTCTGATGCTCCTCTGATGCTCCTCTGATGCTACACTGATGCTCCTCTGATGCTCCTCTGATGCTCCTCTGATGCTCCTCTGATGCTCCTCTGATGCTCCTCTGATGCTCCTCTGATGCTCCTCTGTTGCTCCTCCGATGCTCCTCTGATGCTCCTCTGATGCTCCTCTGATGCTCCACTGATACTCCACTGATGCTCCTCTGATGCTCCTCTGATGCTCCTCTGATGCTCCTCTGATGCTCCTCTGATGCTCCTCTGATGCTCCTCTGATGCTCCTCTGATGCTCCTCTGATGCTCCTCTGATGCTCCTCTGATGCTCCTGCTCCTGCTCCTGCTCCTGCTCCTGCTCCTCTGATGCTCCTCTGATGCTCCTGCTCCTGTTCCTGCTCCTGCTCCTGCTCCTGCTCCTGCTCCTCTGATGCTCCTCTGATGCTCTTGCTCCTGCACCTGCTCCTGCTCCTGCTTCTGCTCCTGCACCTGCTCCTGCTCCTCTGTTGCTCCTCTGATGCTACTCTGTTGCTCCTCTGATGCTCCTCTGATGCTCCACTGATGCTCCTCTGATGCTCCTCTGATGCTACACTGATGCTCCTCTGATGCTCCTCTGATGCTCCTCTGATGCTCCTCTGATGCTCCTCTGATGCTCCTCTGATGCTCCTCTGATGCTCCTCTGATGCTCCTCTGATGCTCCTCTGATGCTCCTCTGATGCTCCTCTGATGCTCCTCTGTTGCTCCTCTGATGCTCCTCTGATGCTCCTCTGATGCTCCTCTGATGCTCCACTGATGCTCCACTGATGCAACTCTGATGCTCCTCTGATGCTCCTCTGATGCTCCTCTGATGCTCCTCTGATGCTCCTCTGATGCTCCTCTGATGCTCCTCTGATGCTCCTCTGATGCTCCTCTGATACTCCTCTGATGCTCCTCTGATGCTCCTCTGATGCTCCTCTGATGCTCCTCTGATGCTCCACTGATGCTCCTCTGATGCTCCACTGATGCTCCTCTGATGCTCCTCTGATGCTCCTCTGATGCTCCTCTGATGCTCCTCTGATGCTCCTCTGATGCTCCTCTGATGCTCCTCTGATGCTCCACTGATGCTCCTCTGATGCTCCTCTGATGCTGCTCTGATGCTCCACTGATGCTCCTCTGATGCTCCTCTGATGCTCCTCTGATGCTCCTCTGATGCTCCTCTGATGCTCCACTGATGCTCCACTGATGCTCCTCTGATGCTCCTCTGATGCTCCTCTGATGCTCCTCTGATGCTCCTCTGATGCTCCTCTGATGCTGCTCTGATGCTCCTCTGATGCTGCTCTGATGCTCCACTGATGCTCCTCTGATGCTCCTCTGATGCTCCTCTGATGCTCCTCTGATGCTCCTCTGATGCTCCTCTGATTCTCCTCCGATGCTCCTCTGAGGCTCCTCTGATGCTTCTCTGATGCTCCTCTGATGCTCCTCTGTTGCTCCTCTGATGCTTCTCTGTTGCTCCTCTGATGCTCCTCTGATGCTCCTCTGATGCTCCTCTGATGCTACACTGATGCTCCTCTGATGCTCCTCTGATGCTCCTCTGATGCTCCTCTGATGCTCCTCTGATGCTCCTCTGTTGCTCCTCTGATGCTCCTCTGATGCTCCTCTGATGCTCCTCTGATGCTCCACTGATGCTCCACTGCTGCTCCTCTGATACTCCTCTGATGCTCCTCTGATGCTCCTCTGATGCTCATCTGATGCTCCTCTGATGCTCCTCTGATGCTCCTCTGATGCTCCTCTGATGCTCCTCTGATGCTCCTCTGATGCTCAACTGATGCTCCTCTGATGCTCCACTGATGCTACTCTGATGCTCCTCTGATGCTCCACTGATGCTCCTCTGATGCTCCTCTGATGCTCCTCTGTTGCTCCTCTGATGCTCCTCAGATGCTCCTCTGATGCTCCTCTGATGCTCCACTGATGCTCCACTGATGCTCCTCTGATGCTCCTCTGATGCTCCTCTGATGCTCCTCTGATGCTCCTCTGATGCTCCTCTGATGCTCCTCTGAGGCTCCTCTGAGGCTCCTCTGATGCTCCTCTGTTGCTCCTCTGATGCTCCTCTGATGCTCCTCTGATTCTCCTCTGATGCTCCTCTGATGGTCCTCTGATGCTCCTCTGATCCTCCTCTGATGCTCCTCTGATGCTCCTCTGAGGCTCCTCTGATTCTCCTCTGATGCTCCTCTGTTGCTCCTCTGATGCTCCTCTGAGGCTCCTCTGATGCTCCTCTGATGCTCCTCTGTTCCTCCTCTGATGCTCCTCTGATGCTCCTCTGATGCTCCTCTGAGGCTCCTCTGAGGCTCCTCTGATGCTCCTCTGATGCTCCTCTGTTGCTCCTCTGATGCTCCTCTGATGCTCCTCTGATGCTCCTCTGATGCTCCTCTGATGCTCCTCTGATGCTCCTCTAATGCTCCTCTGATGCTCCTCTGATGCTCCTCTGAGGCTCCTCTGAGGCTCCTCTGATGCTCCTCTGATGCTCCTCTGATGCTCCTCTGATGCTCCTCTGATGCTCCTCTGATGCTCCTCTGATGCTCCTCCGATGCTCCTCTGAGGCTCCTCTGATGCTTCTCTGATGCTCCTCTGATGCTCCTCTGTTGCTCCTCTGATGCTCCTCTGTTGCTCCTCTGATGCTCCTCTGATGCTCCTCTGATGCTCCTCTGATGCTCCTCTGATGCTACACTGATGCTCCTCTGATGCTCCTCTGATGCTCCTCTGATGCTCCTCTGATGCTCCTCTGATGCTCCTCTGATGCTCCTCTGATGCTCCTCTGTTGCTCCTCTGATGCTCCTCTGATGCTCCTCTGATGCTCCTCTGATGCTCCACTGATGCTCCACTGATGCTCCTCTGATGCTACTCTGATGCTCCTCTGATGCTCCTCTGATGCTCCTCTGATGCTCCTCTGATGCTCCTCTGATGCTCCTCTGATGCTCCTCTGATGCTCCTCTGATGCTCCTCTGATGCTCCTGCTCCTGCTCCTGCTCCTGCTCCTGCTCCTCTGATGCTCCTCTGATGCTCCTCTGATGCTCCTCTGATGCTCCTCTGTTGCTCCTCTGATGCTCCTCTGATGCTCCTCTGTTGCTCCTCTGATGCTCCTCTGATGCTCCTCTGATGCTACACTGATGCTCCTCTGATGCTCCTCTGATGCTCCTCTGATACTCCTCTGATGCTCCTCTGATGCTCCTCTGATGCTCCTCTGATGCTCCTCTGTTGCTCCTCTGATGCTCCTCTGATGCTCCTCTGTTGCTCCTCTGATGCTCCTCTGATGCTCCTCTGATGCTCCTCTGATGCTCCACTGATGCTACACTGATGCTCCTCTGATGCTCCTCTGATGCTCCTCTGATGCTCCTCTGATGCTCCTCTGATGCTCGTCTGATGCTCCTCTGATGCTCCTCTGATGCTCCTCTGATGCTCCTCTGATGCTCCTCTGATGCTCCTCTGATGCTGCTCTGATGCTCCACTGATGCTCCTCTGATGCTCCTCTGATGCTCCTCTGATGCTCCTCTGATGCTCCTCTGATGCTCCTCTGATGCTCCTCTGATGCTCCTCCGATGCTCCTCTGAGGCTCCTCTGATGCTTCTCTGATGCTCCTCTGATGCTCCTCTGTTGCTCCTCTGATGCTCCTCTGTTGCTCCTCTGATGCTCCTCTGATGCTCCTCTGATGCTCCTCTGATGCTCCTCTGATGCTACACTGATGCTCCTCTGATGCTCCTCTGATGCTCCTCTGATGCTCCTCTGATGCTCCTCTGATGCTCCTCTGTTTCTCCTCTGATGCTACTCTGATGCTCCTCTGATGCTCCTCTGATGCTCCACTGATGCTCCACTGATGCACATCTGATGCTCCTCTGATGCTCCTCTGATGCTCCTCTGATGCTCCTCTGATGCTCCTCTGATGCTCCTCTGATGCTCCTCTGATGCTCCTCTGATGCTCCTCTGATGCTCCTCTGATGCTCCTCTGATGCTCCTCTGATGCTCCTCTGATGCTCCTCTGATGCTCCACTGATGCTCCACTGATGCTCCTCTGATGCTCCTCTGATGCTCCACTGATGCTCCTCTGATGCTCCTCTGATGCTCCTCTGATGCTCCTCTGATGCTCCTCTGATGCTCCTCTGATGCTCCTCTGATGCTCCTCTGATGCTCCTCTGATGCTCCTCTGATGCTCCTCTGATGCTCCTCTGATGCTCCTCTGATGCTCCTCTGATGCTCCACTGATGCTCCTTTGATGCTCCTCTGATGCTCCTCTGATGCTCCTCTGATGCTCCACTGATGCTCCTCTGATGCTCCACTGATGCTCAACTGATGCTCCTCTGATGCTCCACTGATGCTACTCTGATGCTCCTCTGATGCTCCTCTGATGCTCCTCAGATGCTCCTCTGATGCTCCTCTGTTGCTCCTCTGATGCTCCTCAGATGCTCCTCTGATGCTCCTCTGATGCTCCACTGATGCTCCACTGATGCTCCTCTGATGCTCCTCTGATGCTCCTCTGATGCTCCTCTGATGCTCCTCTGATGCTCCTCTAATGCTCCTCTGAGGCTCCTCTGAGGCTCCTCTGATGCTCCTCTGATGCTCCTCTGTTGCTCCTCTGATGCTACTCTGATGCACCTCTGATTCTCCTCTGATGCTCCTCTGATGGTCCTCTGATGCTCCTCTGATCCTCCTCTGATGCTCCTCTGATGCTCCTCTGATGCTCCTCTGATGCTCCTCTGATGCTCCTCTGATGCTCCTCTGACGCTCCTCTGAGGCTCCTCTGATGCTCCTCTGATGCTCCTCTGATGCTCCTCTGATGCTCCTCTGATGCTCCTCTGAGGCTCCTCTGATGCTCCTCTGATGCTCCTCTGATGCTCCTCTGATGCTCCTCTGATGCTCCTGCTCCTGCTCCTGCTCCTGCTCCTGCTCCCCTGATGCTCCTCTGATGCTCCTGCTCCTGCTCCTGCTCCTGCTCCTGATCCTGCTCCTGCTCCTCTGATGCTCCTCTGATGCTCCTGCTCCTGCACCTGCTCCTGCTCCTGCTACTGCTCCTGCTCCTGCTCCTGCTCCTGCTCCTGCTCCTGCTCCTCTGATGCTCCTCTGATGCTCCTCTGATGCTCCTCTGATGCTCCTCTGATGCTCCTCTGATGCTCCTGCTCCTGCACCTGCTCCTGCTCCTGCTACTGCTCCTGCTCCTGCTCCTGCTCCTGCTCCTGCTCCTGCTCCTCTGATGCTGCTCTGATGCTCCTCTGATGCTGCTCTGATGCTCCACTGATGCTCCTCTGATGCTCCTCTGATGCTCCTCTGATGCTCCTCTGATGCTCCTCTGATGCTCCTCTGATGCTCCTCTGATGCTCCTCCGATGCTCCTCTGAGGCTCCTCTGATGCTTCTCTGATGCACCTCTGATGCTCCTCTGTTGCTCCTCTGATGCTTCTCTGTTGCTCCTCTGATGCTCCTCTGATGCTCCTCTGATGCTCCTCTGATGCTACACTGATGCTCCTCTGATGCTCCTCTGATACTCCTCTGATGCTCCTCTGATGCTCCTCTGATGCTCCTCTGATGCTCCTCTGTTGCTCCTCTGATGCTCCTCTGATGCTCCTCTGATGCTCTTCTGATGCTCCACTGATGCTCCACTGATGCTCCTCTGATACTCCTCTGATGCTCCTCTGATGCTCCTCTGATGCTCCTCTGATGCTCCTCTGATGCTCCTCTGATGCTCCTCTGATGCTCCTCTGATGCTCCTCTGATGCTCAACTGATGCTCCTCTGATGCTCCACTGATGCTACTCTGATGCTCCTCTGATGCTCCACTGATGCTCCTCTGATGCTCCTCTGATGCTCCTCTGTTGCTCCTCTGATGCTCCTCAGATGCTCCTCTGATGCTCCACTGATGCTCCACTGATGCTCCTCTGATGCTCCTCAGATGCTCCTCCGATGCTCCTCTGTTGCTCCTCTGATGCTCCTCAGATGCTCCTCTGATGCTCCTCTGATGCTCCACTGATGCTCCACTGATGCTCCTCTGATGCTCCTCTGATGCTCCTCTGATGCTCCTCTGATGCTCCTCTGATGCTCCTCTAATGCTCCTCTGAGGCTCCTCTGAGGCTCCTCTGATGCTCCTCTGATGCTTCTCTGTTGCTCCTCTGATGCTCCTCTGATGCTCCTCTGAGGCTCCTCTGATGCTCCTCTGATGCTCCTCTGATGCTCCTCTGATGCTCCTCTGATGCTCCTGCTCCTGCTCCTGCTCCTGCTCCTGCTCCCCTGATGCTCCTCTGATGCTCCTGCTCCTGCTCCTGCTCCTGCTCCTGATCCTGCTCCTGCTCCTCTGATGCTCCTCTGATGCTCCTGCTCCTGCACCTGCTCCTGCTCCTGCTACTGCTCCTGCTCCTGCTCCTGCTCCTGCTCCTGCTCCTGCTCCTCTGATGCTCCTCTGATGCTCCTCTGATGCTCCTCTGATGCTCCTCTGATGCTCCTCTGATGCTCATCTGATGCTCCTCTGATGCTCCTCTGATGCTCCTCTGATGCTCCTCTGATGCTCCTCTGATGCTCCTCTGATGCTCCTCTGATGCTCCTCTGATGCTCCTCTGATGCTCCTCTGATGCTCCACTGATGCTCCTCTGATGCTCCTCTGATGCTCCACTGATGCTCCTCTGCTGCTCCTCTGATGCTCCTCTGATGCTCCTCTGATGCTCCTCTGATGCTCCTCTGATGCTCCTCTGATGCTCCTCTGATGCTCCTCCGATGCTCCTCTGAGGCTCCTCTGATGCTTCTCTGATGCTCCTCTGATGCTCCTCTGTTGCTCCTCTGATGCTCCTCTGATGCTCCTCTGATGCTCCTCTGATGCTCCTGCTCCTGCTCCTGCTCCTGCTTCTCTGGTGCTCCTCTGATGCTCCTCTGATGCTCCTCTGATGCTCCTCTGATGCTCCTGTGATGCTCCTCTGATCCTCCTCTGATCCTCCTCTGATGCTCCTCTGATGCTCCTCTGATGCTCCTCTGATGCTCCACTTATGCTCCTCTGATGCTCCTCTGATGCTCCTCTGATGCTCCTCTGATGCTCCTCTGATGCTCCTCTGATGCTCCTCTGATGCTACACTGATGCTCCTCTGATGCTCTTCTGATGCTCCTCTGATGCTCCTCTGATGCTCCTCTGATGCTCCTCTGATGCTCCTCTGTTGCTCCTCTGATGCTCCTCTGATGCTCCTCTGATGCTCCTCTGATGCTCCTCTGATGCTCCTCTGATGCTCCTCTGATGCTCCACTGATGCTCCTCTGATGCTCCTCTGATGCTCCTCTGATGCTCCTCTGATGCTCCACTGATGCTCCACTGATGCTCCTCTGATGCTCCTCTGATGCTCCTCTGTTGCTCCTCTGATGCTCCTCTGATGCTCCTCTGATGCTCCTCTGATGCTCCTGCTCCTTCTCCTGCTCCTCTGATGCTCCTCTGATGCTCCTCTGATGCTCCTGCTCCTGCTCCTGCTCCTGCTCCTGCTCCTCTGGTGCTCCTCTGATGCTCCTGCTCCTGTCCCTGCTCCTGCTCCTGCTCCTGCTCCTGCTCCTCTGATGCTCCTCTGATGCTCCTGCTCCTGCACCTGCTCCTGCTCCTGCTCCTGCTCCTGCACCTGCTCCTGCTCCTGCTCCTGCTCCTCTGATGCTCCTCTGATGCTCCTCTGATGCTCCTCAGATGCTCCTCTGATGCTCCTCTGATGCTCCTCTGATGCTCCACTGATGCTCCTGTGATGCTCCTCTGATGCTCCTCTGATGCTCCTCTGATGCTCCTCTGATGCTCCTCTGATGCTCCACTGATGCTCCTGTGATGCTCCTCTGATGCTCCTCTGATGCTCCTCCGATGCTCCTCTGATGCTCCACTGATGCTCCTCTGATGCTCCTCTGATGCTCCTCTGATGCTCCTCTGATGCTCCTCTGATGCTCCACTGATGCTCCTCTGATGCTCCTCTGATGCTCCTGCACCTGCTCCTGCTCCTGCTCCTGCTCCTGCTCCTGCTCCTGCTCCTGCTCCTGCTCCTCTGATGCTCCTCTGATGCTCCTCTGATGCTCCTCTGATGCTCCTCTGAGGCTCCTCTGAGGCTCCTCTGAGGCTCCTCTGATGCTCCTCTGATGCTCCTCTGATGCTCCTCTGAGGCTCCTCTGAGGCTCCTCTGGGGCTCCTCTGAGGCTCCTCTGATGCTCCTCTGATGCTCCTCTGATGCTCCTCTGATGCTCCTCCGATGCTCCTGCACCTGCTCCTGCTCCTCTGATGCTCCACTGATGCTCCTCTGATGCTCCTGCTCCTGCTCCTGCTCCTGCTCCTGCTCCCCTGATGCTCCTCTGATGCTCCTGCTCCTGCTCCTGCTCCTGCTCCTGATCCTGCTCCTGCTCCTCTGATGCTCCTCTGATGCTCCTGCTCCTGCACCTGCTCCTGCTCCTGCTCCTGCTCCTGCTCCTGCTCCTGCTCCTGCTCCTGCTCCTCTGATGCTCCTCTGATGCTCCTCTGATGCTCCTCTGATGCTCCTCTGAGGCTCCTCTGAGGCTCCTCTGAGGCTCCTCTGATGCTCCTCTGATGCTCGTCTGATGCTCCTCTGATGCTCCTCTGAGGCTCCTCTGAGGCTCCTCTGGGGCTCCTCTGAGGCTCCTCTGATGCTCCTCTGATGCTCCTCTGATGCTCCTCTGATGCTCCTCTGATGCTCCTGCACCTGCTCCTGCTCCTCTGATGCTCCTCTGATGCTCCTCTGATGCTCCTGCTCCTGCTCCTGCTCCTGCTCCTGCTCCCCTGATGCTCCTCTGATGCTCCTGCTCCTGCTCCTGCTCCTGCTCCTGATCCTGCTCCTGCTCCTCTGATGCTCCTCTGATGCTCCTGCTCCTGCACCTGCTCCTGCTCCTGCTACTGCTCCTGCTCCTGCTCCTGCTCCTGCTCCTGCTCCTGCTCCTCTGATGCTCCTCTGATGCTCCTCTGATGCTCCTCTGATGCTCCTCTGATGCTCCTCTGATGCTCCTCTGATGCTCCTCTGATGCTCCTCTGATGCTCCTCTGATGCTCCTCTGATGCTCCTCTGATGCTCCTCTGATGCTCCACTGATGCTCCTCTGATGCTCCTCTGATGCTCCACTGATGCTCCTCTGATGCTGCTCTGATGCTCCTCTGATGCTCCTCTGATGCTCCTCTGATGCTCCTCTGATGCTCCTCTGATGCTCCTCTGATGCTCCTCTGATGCTCCTCTGATGCTCCTCTGATGCTGCTCTGATGCTCCACTGATGCTCCTCTGATGCTCCTCTGATGCTCCTCTGATGCTCCTCTGATGCTCCTCTGATGCTCCACTGATGCTCCACTGATGCTCCTCTGATGCTCCTCTGATGCTCCTCTGATGCTCCTCTGATGCTCCTCTGATGCTCCTCTGATGCTCCTCTGATGCTCCTCTGATGCTCCTCTGATGCTCCTCTGATGCTGCTCTGATGCTCCACTGATGCTCCTCTGATGCTCCTCTGATGCTCCTCTGATGCTCCTCTGATGCTCCTCTGATGCTCCTGCTCCTGCTCCTGCTCCTGCTCCTGCTCCCCTGATGCTCCTCTGATGCTCCTGCTCCTGCTCCTGCTCCTGCTCCTGATCCTGCTCCTGCTCCTCTGATGCTCCTCTGATGCTCCTGCTCCTGCACCTGCTCCTGCTCCTGCTACTGCTCCTGCTCCTGCTCCTGCTCCTGCTCCTGCTCCTGCTCCTCTGATGCTCCTCTGATACTCCTCTGATGCTCCTCTGATGCTCCTCTGATGCTCCTCTGATGCTCCTCTGATGCTCCTCTGATGCTCCACCGATGCTCCTCTGATGCTCCTCTGATGCTCCTCTGATGCTCCTCTGATGCTCCTCTGATGCTCCTCTGATGCTCCTCTGATGCTCCTCCGATGCTCCTCTGAGGCTCCTCTGATGCTTCTCTGATGCTCCTCTGATGCTCCTCTGTTGCTCCTCTGATGCTCCTCTGTTGCTCCTCTGATGCTCCTCTGATGCTCCTCTGATGCTCCTCTGATGCTACACTGATGCTCCTCTGATGCTCCTCTGATGCTCCTCTGATGCTCCTCTGATGCTCCTCTGATGCTCCTCTGATGCTCCTCTGATGCTCCTCTGTTGCTCCTCCGATGCTCCTCTGATGCTCCTCTGATGCTCCTCTGATGCTCCACTGATACTCCACTGATGCTCCTCTGATGCTCCTCTGATGCTCCTCTGATGCTCCTCTGATGCTCCTCTGATGCTCCTCTGATGCTCCTCTGATGCTCCTCTGATGCTCCTCTGATGCTCCTCTGATGCTCCTCTGATGCTCCTGCTCCTGCTCCTGCTCCTGCTCCTGCTCCTCTGATGCTCCTCTGATGCTCCTGCTCCTGTTCCTGCTCCTGCTCCTGCTCCTGCTCCTGCTCCTCTGATGCTCCTCTGATGCTCTTGCTCCTGCACCTGCTCCTGCTCCTGCTTCTGCTCCTGCACCTGCTCCTGCTCCTCTGTTGCTCCTCTGATGCTACTCTGTTGCTCCTCTGATGCTCCTCTGATGCTCCACTGATGCTCCTCTGATGCTCCTCTGATGCTACACTGATGCTCCTCTGATGCTCCTCTGATGCTCCTCTGATGCTCCTCTGATGCTCCTCTGATGCTCCTCTGATGCTCCTCTGATGCTCCTCTGATGCTCCTCTGATGCTCCTCTGATGCTCCTCTGATGCTCCTCTGATGCTCCTCTGTTGCTCCTCTGATGCTCCTCTGATGCTCCTCTGATGCTCCTCTGATGCTCCACTGATGCTCCACTGATGCAACTCTGATGCTCCTCTGATGCTCCTCTGATGCTCCTCTGATGCTCCTCTGATGCTCCTCTGATGCTCCTCTGATGCTCCTCTGATGCTCCTCTGATGCTCCTCTGATACTCCTCTGATGCTCCTCTGATGCTCCTCTGATGCTCCTCTGATGCTCCTCTGATGCTCCACTGATGCTCCTCTGATGCTCCTCTGATGCTCCACTGATGCTCCTCTGATGCTCCTCTGATGCTCCTCTGATGCTCCTCTGATGCTCCTCTGATGCTCCTCTGATGCTCCTCTGATGCTCCTCTGATGCTCCACTGATGCTCCTCTGATGCTCCTCTGATGCTGCTCTGATGCTCCACTGATGCTCCTCTGATGCTCCTCTGATGCTCCTCTGATGCTCCTCTGATGCTCCTCTGATGCTCCACTGATGCTCCACTGATGCTCCTCTGATGCTCCTCTGATGCTCCTCTGATGCTCCTCTGATGCTCCTCTGATGCTCCTCTGATGCTGCTCTGATGCTCCTCTGATGCTGCTCTGATGCTCCACTGATGCTCCTCTGATGCTCCTCTGATGCTCCTCTGATGCTCCTCTGATGCTCCTCTGATGCTCCTCTGATGCTCCTCCGATGCTCCTCTGAGGCTCCTCTGATGCTTCTCTGATGCTCCTCTGATGCTCCTCTGTTGCTCCTCTGATGCTTCTCTGTTGCTCCTCTGATGCTCCTCTGATGCTCCTCTGATGCTCCTCTGATGCTACACTGATGCTCCTCTGATGCTCCTCTGATGCTCCTCTGATGCTCCTCTGATGCTCCTCTGATGCTCCTCTGTTGCTCCTCTGATGCTCCTATGATGCTCCTCTGATGCTCCTCTGATGCTCCACTGATGCTCCACTGCTGCTCCTCTGATACTCCTCTGATGCTCCTCTGATGCTCCTCTGATGCTCATCTGATGCTCCTCTGATGCTCCTCTGATGCTCCTCTGATGCTCCTCTGATGCTCCTCTGATGCTCCTCTGATGCTCAACTGATGCTCCTCTGATGCTCCACTGATGCTACTCTGATGCTCCTCTGATGCTCCACTGATGCTCCTCTGATGCTCCTCTGATGCTCCTCTGTTGCTCCTCTGATGCTCCTCAGATGCTCCTCTGATGCTCCTCTGATGCTCCACTGATGCTCCACTGATGCTCCTCTGATGCTCCTCTGATGCTCCTCTGATGCTCCTCTGATGCTCCTCTGATGCTCCTCTGATGCTCCTCTGAGGCTCCTCTGAGGCTCCTCTGATGCTCCTCTGTTGCTCCTCTGATGCTCCTCTGATGCTCCTCTGATTCTCCTCTGATGCTCCTCTGATGGTCCTCTGATGCTCCTCTGATCCTCCTCTGATGCTCCTCTGATGCTCCTCTGAGGCTCCTCTGATGCTCCTCTGATGCTCCTCTGTTGCTCCTCTGATGCTCCTCTGAGGCTCCTCTGATGCTCCTCTGATGCTCCTCTGTTCCTCCTCTGATGCTCCTCTGATGCTCCTCTGATGCTCCTCTGAGGCTCCTCTGAGGCTCCTCTGATGCTCCTCTGATGCTCCTCTGTTGCTCCTCTGATGCTCCTCTGATGCTCCTCTGATGCTCCTCTGATGCTCCTCTGATGCTCCTCTGATGCTCCTCTAATGCTCCTCTGATGCTCCTCTGATGCTCCTCTGAGGCTCCTCTGAGGCTCCTCTGATGCTCCTCTGATGCTCCTCTGATGCTCCTCTGATGCTCCTCTGATGCTCCTCTGATGCTCCTCTGATGCTCCTCCGATGCTCCTCTGAGGCTCCTCTGATGCTTCTCTGATGCTCCTCTGATGCTCCTCTGTTGCTCCTCTGATGCTCCTCTGTTGCTCCTCTGATGCTCCTCTGATGCTCCTCTGATGCTCCTCTGATGCTCCTCTGATGCTACACTGATGCTCCTCTGATGCTCCTCTGATGCTCCTCTGATGCTCCTCTGATGCTCCTCTGATGCTCCTCTGATGCTCCTCTGATGCTCCTCTGTTGCTCCTCTGATGCTCCTCTGATGCTCCTCTGATGCTCCTCTGATGCTCCACTGATGCTCCACTGATGCTCCTCTAATGCTCCTCTGATGCTCCTCTGATGCTCCTCTGATGCTCCTCTGATGCTCCTCTGATGCTCCTCTGATGCTCCTCTGATGCTCCTCTGATGCTCCTCTGATGCTCCTCTGATGCTCCTCTGATGCTCCTCTGATGCTCCTCTGATGCTCCTCTGATGCTCCTCTGATGCTCCACTGATGCTCCACTGATGCTCCTCTGATGCTCCTCTGATGCTCCTCTGATGCTCCTCTGATGCTCCTCTGATGCTCCACTGATGCTCCTTTGATGCTCCTCTGATGCTCCTCTGATGCTCCTCTGATGCTCCACTGATGCTCCTCTGATGCTCCACTGATGCTCAACTGATGCTCCTCTGATGCTCCACTGATGCTACTCTGATGCTCCTCTGATGCTCCTCTGATGCTCCTCAGATGCTCCTCTGATGCTCCTCTGTTGCTCCTCTGATGCTCCTCAGATGCTCCTCTGATGCTCCTCTGATGCTCCACTGATGCTCCACTGATGCTCCTCTGATGCTCCTCTGATGCTCCTCTGATGCTCCTCTGATGCTCCTCTGATGCTCCTCTAATGCTCCTCTGAGGCTCCTCTGAGGCTCCTCTGATGCTCCTCTGATGCTCCTCTGTTGCTCCTCTGATGCTACTCTGATGCACCTCTGATTCTCCTCTGATGCTCCTCTGATGGTCCTCTGATGCTCCTCTGATCCTCCTCTGATGCTCCTCTGATGCTCCTCTGATGCTCCTCTGATGCTCCTCTGATGCTCCTCTGATGCTCCTCTGACGCTCCTCTGAGGCTCCTCTGATGCTCCTCTGATGCTCCTCTGATGCTCCTCTGATGCTCCTCTGATGCTCCTCTGAGGCTCCTCTGATGCTCCTCTGATGCTCCTCTGATGCTCCTCTGGTGCTCCTCTGATGCTCCTGCTCCTGCTCCTGCTCCTGCTCCTGCTCCCCTGATGCTCCTCTGATGCTCCTGCTCCTGCTCCTGCTCCTGCTCCTGATCCTGCTCCTGCTCCTCTGATGCTCCTCTGATGCTCCTGCTCCTGCACCTGCTCCTGCTCCTGCTACTGCTCCTGCTCCTGCTCCTGCTCCTGCTCCTGCTCCTGCTCCTCTGATGCTCCTCTGATGCTCCTCTGATGCTCCTCTGATGCTCCTCTGATGCTCCTCTGATGCTCCTCTGATGCTCCTCTGATGCTCCTCTGATGCTCCTCTGATGCTCCTCTGATGCTCCTCTGATGCTCCTCTGATGCTCCTCTGATGCTCCTCTGATGCTCCTCTGATGCTCCACTGATGCTCCTCTGATGCTCCTCTGATGCTCCACTGATGCTCCTCTGATGCTCCTCTGATGCTCCTCTGATGCTCCTCTGATGCTCCTCTGATGCTCCTCTGATGCTCCTCTGATGCTCCTCTGATGCTCCTCTGATGCTCCTCTGATGCTCCTCTGATGCTGCTCTGATGCTCCACTGATGCTCCTCTGATGCTCCTCTGATGCTCCTCTGATGCTCCTTTGATGCTCCTCTGATGCTCCACTGATGCTCCACTGATGCTCCTCTGATGCTCCTCTGATGCTCCTCTGATGCTCCTCTGATGCTCCTCTGATGCTCCTCTGATGCTCCTCTGATGCTCCTCTGATGCTGCTCTGATGCTCCTCTGATGCTGCTCTGATGCTCCACTGATGCTCCTCTGATGCTCCTCTGATGCTCCTCTGATGCTCCTCTGATGCTCCTCTGATGCTCCTCTGATGCTCCTCTGATGCTCCTCCGATGCTCCTCTGAGGCTCCTCTGATGCTTCTCTGATGCACCTCTGATGCTCCTCTGTTGCTCCTCTGATGCTTCTCTGTTGCTCCTCTGATGCTCCTCTGATGCTCCTCTGATGCTCCTCTGATGCTACACTGATGCTCCTCTGATGCTCCTCTGATACTCCTCTGATGCTCCTCTGATGCTCCTCTGATGCTCCTCTGATGCTCCTCTGTTGCTCCTTTGATGCTCCTCTGATGCTCCTCTGATGCTCCTCTGATGCTCCACTGATGCTCCACTGATGCTCCTCTGATACTCCTCTGATGCTCCTCTGATGCTCCTCTGATGCTCCTCTGATGCTCCTCTGATGCTCCTCTGATGCTCCTCTGATGCTCCTCTGATGCTCCTCTGATGCTCAACTGATGCTCCTCTGATGCTCCACTGATGCTACTCTGATGCTCCTCTGATGCTCCACTGATGCTCCTCTGATGCTCCTCTGATGCTCCTCTGTTGCTCCTCTGATGCTCCTCAGATGCTCCTCTGATGCTCCACTGATGCTCCACTGATGCTCCTCTGATGCTCCTCAGATGCTCCTCCGATGCTCCTCTGTTGCTCCTCTGATGCTCCTCAGATGCTCCTCTGATGCTCCTCTGATGCTCCACTGATGCTCCACTGATGCTCCTCTGATGCTCCTCTGATGCTCCTCTGATGCTCCTCTGATGCTCCTCTGATGCTCCTCTAATGCTCCTCTGAGGCTCCTCTGAGGCTCCTCTGATGCTCCTCTGATGCTTCTCTGTTGCTCCTCTGATGCTCCTCTGATGCTCCTCTGAGGCTCCTCTGATGCTCCTCTGATGCTCCTCTGATGCTCCTCTGATGCTCCTCTGATGCTCCTGCTCCTGCTCCTGCTCCTGCTCCTGCTCCCCTGATGCTCCTCTGATGCTCCTGCTCCTGCTCCTGCTCCTGCTCCTGATCCTGCTCCTGCTCCTCTGATGCTCCTCTGATGCTCCTGCTCCTGCACCTGCTCCTGCTCCTGCTACTGCTCCTGCTCCTGCTCCTGCTCCTGCTCCTGCTCCTGCTCCTCTGATGCTCCTCTGATGCTCCTCTGATGCTCCTCTGATGCTCCTCTGATGCTCCTCTGATGCTCCTCTGATGCTCCTCTGATGCTCCTCTGATGCTCCTCTGATGCTCCTCTGATGCTCCTCTGATGCTGCTCTGATGCTCCTCTGATGCTCCACTGATGCTCCTCTGATGCTCCTCTGATGCTCCACTGATGCTCCTCTGATGCTCCTCTGATGCTCCTCTGATGCTCCTCTGATGCTCCTCTGATGCTCCTCTGATGCTCCTCTGATGCTCCTCTGATGCTCCTCTGATGCTCCTCTGATGCTCCTCTGATGCTGCTCTGATGCTCCACTGATGCTCCTCTGATGCTCCTCTGATGCTCCTCTGATGCTCCTCTGATGCTCCTCTGATGCTCCACTGATGCTCCACTGATGCTCCTCTGATGCTCCTCTGATGCTCCTCTGATGCTCCTCTGATGCTCCTCTGATGCTCCTCTGATGCTCCTCTGATGCTCCTCTGATGCTGCTCTGATGCTCCTCTGATGCTGCTCTGATGCTCCACTGATGCTCCTCTGATGCTCCTCTGATGCTCCTCTGATGCTCCTCTGATGCTCCTCTGATGCTCCTCTGATGCTCCTCTGATGCTCCTCCGATGCTCCTCTGAGGCTCCTCTGATGCTTCTCTGATGCACCTCTGATGCTCCTCTGTTGCTCCTCTGATGCTTCTCTGTTGCTCCTCTGATGCTCCACTGATGCTCCTCTGATGCTCCTCTGATGCTACACTGATGCTCCTCTGATGCTCCTCTGATGCTCCTCTGATGCTCCTCTGATGCTCCTCTGATGCTCGTCTGATGCTCCTCTGTTGCTCCTCTGATGCTCCTCTGATGCTCCTCTGATGCTCCTCTGATGCTCCACTGATGCTCCACTGATGCTCCTCTGATACTCCTCTGATGCTCCTCTGATGCTCCTCTGATGCTCCTCTGATGCTCCTCTGATGCTCCTCTGATGCTCCTCTGATGCTCCTCTGATGCTCCTCTGATGCTCAACTGATGCTCCTCTGATGCTCCACTGATGCTACTCTGATGCTCCTCTGATGCTCCACTGATGCTCCTCTGATGCTCCTCTGATGCTCCTCTGTTGCTCCTCTGATGCTCCTCAGATGCTCCTCTGATGCTCCTCTGATGCTCCACTGATGCTCCACTGATGCTCCTCTGATGCTCCTCTGATGCTCCTCTGATGCTCCTCTGATGCTCCTCTGATGCTCCTCTGATGCTCCTCTGAGGCTCCTCTGATGCTCCTCTGATGCTCCTCTGATGCTCCTCTGATGCTCCTCTGTTGCTCCTCTGATGCTCCTCTGATGCTCCTCTGATGCTCCTCTGACGCTCCTCTGACGCTCCTCTGACGCTCCTCTGATGCTCCCCTGATGCTCCTCTGATGCTCCTCTGATGCTCCTCTGATGCTCCTCTGATGCTCCTCTGTTGCTCCTCTGATGCTCCTGTGATGCTCGTCTGATGCTCCTCTGATGCCCCTCTGATGCTCCTCTGATGCTCCTCTGAGGCTCCTCTGATGCTCCTCTGATGCTCCTCTGATGCTCCTCTGTTGCTCCTCTGATGCTCCTCTGATGCTCCTCTGATGCTCCTCTGATGCTCCTCTGTTGCTCCTCTGATGCTCCTCTCATGCTCCTCTGATGCTCCTCTGATGCTACTCTGATGCTCCTCTGATGCTCCTGACCCTGCTCCTGCTCCTCTGATGCTCCTCTGATGCTCCTCTGATGCTCCTGCTCCTGCTCCTGCTCCTGCTTCTCTGGTGCTCCTCTGATGCTCCTCTGATGCTCCTCTGATGCTCCTCTGATGCTCCTGTGATGCTCCTCTGATCCTCCTCTGATCCTCCTCTGATGCTCCTCTGATGCTCCTCTGATGCTCCTCTGATGCTCCTCTGATGCTCCTCTGATGCTCCTCTGATGCTCCTCTGATGCTCCTCCGATGCTCCTCTGAGGCTCCTCTGATGCTTCTCTGATGCTCCTCTGATGCTCCTCTGTTGCTCCTCTGATGCTTCTCTGTTGCTCCTCTGATGCTCCTCTGATGCTCCTCTGATGCTCCTCTGATGCTACACTGATGCTCCTCTGATGCTCCTCTGATGCTCCTCTGATGCTCCTCTGATGCTCCTCTGATGCTCCTCTGTTGCTCCTCTGATGCTCCTCTGATGCTCCTCTGATGCTCCTCTGATGCTCCACTGATGCTCCACTGATGCTCCTCTGATACTCCTCTGATGCTCCTCTGATGCTCCTCTGATGCTCATCTGATGCTCCTCTGATGCTCCTCTGATGCTCCTCTGATGCTCCTCTGATGCTCCTCTGATGCTCCTCTGATGCTCAACTGATGCTCCTCTGATGCTCCTCTGATGCTCCTCTGATGCTCCTCTGATGCTCCTCTGATGCTCCTCTGATGCTCCTCTGATGCTCCTCTGATGCTCCTCTGATGCTCCTCTGATGCTGCTCTGATGCTCCACTGATGCTCCTCTGATGCTCCTCTGATGCTCCTCTGATGCTCCTCTGATGCTCCTCTGATGCTCCACTGATGCTCCACTGATGCTCCTCTGATGCTCCTCTGATGCTCCTCTGATGCTCCTCTGATGCTCCTCTGATGCTCCTCTGATGCTCCTCTGATGCTCCTCTGATGCTCCTCTGATGCTCCTCTGATGCTGCTCTGATGCTCCACTGATGCTCCTCTGATGCTCCTCTGATGCTCCTCTGATGCTCCTCTGATGCTCCTCTGATGCTCCTGCTCCTGCTCCTGCTCCTGCTCCTGCTCCCCTGATGCTCCTCTGATGCTCCTGCTCCTGCTCCTGCTCCTGCTCCTGATCCTGCTCCTGCTCCTCTGATGCTCCTCTGATGCTCCTGCTCCTGCACCTGCTCCTGCTCCTGCTACTGCTCCTGCTCCTGCTCCTGCTCCTGCTCCTGCTCCTGCTCCTCTGATGCTCCTCTGATACTCCTCTGATGCTCCTCTGATGCTCCTCTGATGCTCCTCTGATGCTCCTCTGATGCTCCTCTGATGCTCCACCGATGCTCCTCTGATGCTCCTCTGATGCTCCTCTGATGCTCCTCTGATGCTCCTCTGATGCTCCTCTGATGCTCCTCTGATGCTCCTCCGATGCTCCTCTGAGGCTCCTCTGATGCTTCTCTGATGCTCCTCTGATGCTCCTCTGTTGCTCCTCTGATGCTCCTCTGTTGCTCCTCTGATGCTCCTCTGATGCTCCTCTGATGCTCCTCTGATGCTACACTGATGCTCCTCTGATGCTCCTCTGATGCTCCTCTGATGCTCCTCTGATGCTCCTCTGATGCTCCTCTGATGCTCCTCTGATGCTCCTCTGTTGCTCCTCCGATGCTCCTCTGATGCTCCTCTGATGCTCCTCTGATGCTCCACTGATACTCCACTGATGCTCCTCTGATGCTCCTCTGATGCTCCTCTGATGCTCCTCTGATGCTCCTCTGATGCTCCTCTGATGCTCCTCTGATGCTCCTCTGATGCTCCTCTGATGCTCCTCTGATGCTCCTCTGATGCTCCTGCTCCTGCTCCTGCTCCTGCTCCTGCTCCTCTGATGCTCCTCTGATGCTCCTGCTCCTGTTCCTGCTCCTGCTCCTGCTCCTGCTCCTGCTCCTCTGATGCTCCTCTGATGCTCTTGCTCCTGCACCTGCTCCTGCTCCTGCTTCTGCTCCTGCACCTGCTCCTGCTCCTCTGTTGCTCCTCTGATGCTACTCTGTTGCTCCTCTGATGCTCCTCTGATGCTCCACTGATGCTCCTCTGATGCTCCTCTGATGCTACACTGATGCTCCTCTGATGCTCCTCTGATGCTCCTCTGATGCTCCTCTGATGCTCCTCTGATGCTCCTCTGATGCTCCTCTGATGCTCCTCTGATGCTCCTCTGATGCTCCTCTGATGCTCCTCTGATGCTCCTCTGATGCTCCTCTGTTGCTCCTCTGATGCTCCTCTGATGCTCCTCTGATGCTCCTCTGATGCTCCACTGATGCTCCACTGATGCAACTCTGATGCTCCTCTGATGCTCCTCTGATGCTCCTCTGATGCTCCTCTGATGCTCCTCTGATGCTCCTCTGATGCTCCTCTGATGCTCCTCTGATGCTCCTCTGATACTCCTCTGATGCTCCTCTGATGCTCCTCTGATGCTCCTCTGATGCTCCTCTGATGCTCCACTGATGCTCCTCTGATGCTCCTCTGATGCTCCACTGATGCTCCTCTGATGCTCCTCTGATGCTCCTCTGATGCTCCTCTGATGCTCCTCTGATGCTCCTCTGATGCTCCTCTGATGCTCCTCTGATGCTCCACTGATGCTCCTCTGATGCTCCTCTGATGCTGCTCTGATGCTCCACTGATGCTCCTCTGATGCTCCTCTGATGCTCCTCTGATGCTCCTCTGATGCTCCTCTGATGCTCCACTGATGCTCCACTGATGCTCCTCTGATGCTCCTCTGATGCTCCTCTGATGCTCCTCTGATGCTCCTCTGATGCTCCTCTGATGCTCCTCTGATGCTGCTCTGATGCTCCTCTGATGCTGCTCTGATGCTCCACTGATGCTCCTCTGATGCTCCTCTGATGCTCCTCTGATGCTCCTCTGATGCTCCTCTGATGCTCCTCTGATGCTCCTCCGATGCTCCTCTGAGGCTCCTCTGATGCTTCTCTGATGCTCCTCTGATGCTCCTCTGTTGCTCCTCTGATGCTTCTCTGTTGCTCCTCTGATGCTCCTCTGATGCTCCTCTGATGCTCCTCTGATGCTACACTGATGCTCCTCTGATGCTCCTCTGATGCTCCTCTGATGCTCCTCTGATGCTCCTCTGATGCTCCTCTGTTGCTCCTCTGATGCTCCTCTGATGCTCCTCTGATGCTCCTCTGATGCTCCACTGATGCTCCACTGCTGCTCCTCTGATACTCCTCTGATGCTCCTCTGATGCTCCTCTGATGCTCATCTGATGCTCCTCTGATGCTCCTCTGATGCTCCTCTGATGCTCCTCTGATGCTCCTCTGATGCTCCTCTGATGCTCAACTGATGCTCCTCTGATGCTCCACTGATGCTACTCTGATGCTCCTCTGATGCTCCACTGATGCTCCTCTGATGCTCCTCTGATGCTCCTCTGTTGCTCCTCTGATGCTCCTCAGATGCTCCTCTGATGCTCCTCTGATGCTCCACTGATGCTCCACTGATGCTCCTCTGATGCTCCTCTGATGCTCCTCTGATGCTCCTCTGATGCTCCTCTGATGCTCCTCTGATGCTCCTCTGAGGCTCCTCTGAGGCTCCTCTGATGCTCCTCTGTTGCTCCTCTGATGCTCCTCTGATGCTCCTCTGATTCTCCTCTGATGCTCCTCTGATGGTCCTCTGATGCTCCTCTGATCCTCCTCTGATGCTCCTCTGATGCTCCTCTGAGGCTCCTCTGATGCTCCTCTGATGCTCCTCTGTTGCTCCTCTGATGCTCCTCTGAGGCTCCTCTGATGCTCCTCTGATGCTCCTCTGTTCCTCCTCTGATGCTCCTCTGATGCTCCTCTGATGCTCCTCTGAGGCTCCTCTGAGGCTCCTCTGATGCTCCTCTGATGCTCCTCTGTTGCTCCTCTGATGCTCCTCTGATGCTCCTCTGATGCTCCTCTGATGCTCCTCTGATGCTCCTCTGATGCTCCTCTAATGCTCCTCTGATGCTCCTCTGATGCTCCTCTGAGGCTCCTCTGAGGCTCCTCTGATGCTCCTCTGATGCTCCTCTGATGCTCCTCTGATGCTCCTCTGATGCTCCTCTGATGCTCCTCTGATGCTCCTCCGATGCTCCTCTGAGGCTCCTCTGATGCTTCTCTGATGCTCCTCTGATGCTCCTCTGTTGCTCCTCTGATGCTCCTCTGTTGCTCCTCTGATGCTCCTCTGATGCTCCTCTGATGCTCCTCTGATGCTCCTCTGATGCTACACTGATGCTCCTCTGATGCTCCTCTGATGCTCCTCTGATGCTCCTCTGATGCTCCTCTGATGCTCCTCTGATGCTCCTCTGATGCTCCTCTGTTGCTCCTCTGATGCTCCTCTGATGCTCCTCTGATGCTCCTCTGATGCTCCACTGATGCTCCACTGATGCTCCTCTGATGCTCCTCTGATGCTCCTCTGATGCTCCTCTGATGCTCCTCTGATGCTCCTCTGATGCTCCTCTGATGCTCCTCTGATGCTCCTCTGATGCTCCTCTGATGCTCCTCTGATGCTCCTGCTCCTGCTCCTGCTCCTGCTCCTGCTCCTCTGATGCTCCTCTGATGCTCCTCTGATGCTCCTCTGATGCTCCTCTGTTGCTCCTCTGATGCTCCTCTGATGCTCCTCTGTTGCTCCTCTGATGCTCCTCTGATGCTCCTCTGATGCTACACTGATGCTCCTCTGATGCTCCTCTGATGCTCCTCTGATACTCCTCTGATGCTCCTCTGATGCTCCTCTGATGCTCCTCTGATGCTCCTCTGTTGCTCCTCTGATGCTCCTCTGATGCTCCTCTGTTGCTCCTCTGATGCTCCTCTGATGCTCCTCTGATGCTCCTCTGATGCTCCACTGATGCTACACTGATGCTCCTCTGATGCTCCTCTGATGCTCCTCTGATGCTCCTCTGATGCTCCTCTGATGCTCGTCTGATGCTCCTCTGATGCTCCTCTGATGCTCCTCTGATGCTCCTCTGATGCTCCTCTGATGCTCCTCTGATGCTGCTCTGATGCTCCACTGATGCTCCTCTGATGCTCCTCTGATGCTCCTCTGATGCTCCTCTGATGCTCCTCTGATGCTCCTCTGATGCTCCTCTGATGCTCCTCCGATGCTCCTCTGAGGCTCCTCTGATGCTTCTCTGATGCTCCTCTGATGCTCCTCTGTTGCTCCTCTGATGCTCCTCTGTTGCTCCTCTGATGCTCCTCTGATGCTCCTCTGATGCTCCTCTGATGCTCCTCTGATGCTACACTGATGCTCCTCTGATGCTCCTCTGATGCTCCTCTGATGCTCCTCTGATGCTCCTCTGATGCTCCTCTGTTTCTCCTCTGATGCTACTCTGATGCTCCTCTGATGCTCCTCTGATGCTCCACTGATGCTCCACTGATGCACATCTGATGCTCCTCTGATGCTCCTCTGATGCTCCTCTGATGCTCCTCTGATGCTCCTCTGATGCTCCTCTGATGCTCCTCTGATGCTCCTCTGATGCTCCTCTGATGCTCCTCTGATGCTCCTCTGATGCTCCTCTGATGCTCCTCTGATGCTCCTCTGATGCTCCACTGATGCTCCACTGATGCTCCTCTGATGCTCCTCTGATGCTCCACTGATGCTCCTCTGATGCTCCTCTGATGCTCCTCTGATGCTCCTCTGATGCTCCTCTGATGCTCCTCTGATGCTCCTCTGATGCTCCTCTGATGCTCCTCTGATGCTCCTCTGATGCTCCTCTGATGCTCCTCTGATGCTCCTCTGATGCTCCACTGATGCTCCTTTGATGCTCCTCTGATGCTCCTCTGATGCTCCTCTGATGCTCCACTGATGCTCCTCTGATGCTCCACTGATGCTCAACTGATGCTCCTCTGATGCTCCACTGATGCTACTCTGATGCTCCTCTGATGCTCCTCTGATGCTCCTCAGATGCTCCTCTGATGCTCCTCTGTTGCTCCTCTGATGCTCCTCAGATGCTCCTCTGATGCTCCTCTGATGCTCCACTGATGCTCCACTGATGCTCCTCTGATGCTCCTCTGATGCTCCTCTGATGCTCCTCTGATGCTCCTCTGATGCTCCTCTAATGCTCCTCTGAGGCTCCTCTGAGGCTCCTCTGATGCTCCTCTGATGCTCCTCTGTTGCTCCTCTGATGCTACTCTGATGCACCTCTGATTCTCCTCTGATGCTCCTCTGATGGTCCTCTGATGCTCCTCTGATCCTCCTCTGATGCTCCTCTGATGCTCCTCTGATGCTCCTCTGATGCTCCTCTGATGCTCCTCTGATGCTCCTCTGACGCTCCTCTGAGGCTCCTCTGATGCTCCTCTGATGCTCCTCTGATGCTCCTCTGATGCTCCTCTGATGCTCCTCTGAGGCTCCTCTGATGCTCCTCTGATGCTCCTCTGATGCTCCTCTGATGCTCCTCTGATGCTCCTGCTCCTGCTCCTGCTCCTGCTCCTGCTCCCCTGATGCTCCTCTGATGCTCCTGCTCCTGCTCCTGCTCCTGCTCCTGATCCTGCTCCTGCTCCTCTGATGCTCCTCTGATGCTCCTGCTCCTGCACCTGCTCCTGCTCCTGCTACTGCTCCTGCTCCTGCTCCTGCTCCTGCTCCTGCTCCTGCTCCTCTGATGCTCCTCTGATGCTCCTCTGATGCTCCTCTGATGCTCCTCTGATGCTCCTCTGATGCTCCACTGATGCTCCTCTGATGCTCCTCTGATGCTCCTCTGATGCTCCTCTGATGCTCCTCTGATGCTCCTCTGATGCTCCTCTGATGCTCCTCTGATGCTCCTCTGATGCTCCACTGATGCTCCTCTGATGCTCCTCTGATGCTCCACTGATGCTCCTCTGATGCTCCTCTGATGCTCCTCTGATGCTCCTCTGATGCTCCTCTGATGCTCCTCTGATGCTCCTCTGATGCTCCTCTGATGCTCCTCTGATGCTCCTCTGATGCTCCTCTGATGCTGCTCTGATGCTCCACTGATGCTCCTCTGATGCTCCTCTGATGCTCCTCTGATGCTCCTTTGATGCTCCTCTGATGCTCCACTGATGCTCCACTGATGCTCCTCTGATGCTCCTCTGATGCTCCTCTGATGCTCCTCTGATGCTCCTCTGATGCTCCTCTGATGCTCCTCTGATGCTCCTCTGATGCTGCTCTGATGCTCCTCTGATGCTGCTCTGATGCTCCACTGATGCTCCTCTGATGCTCCTCTGATGCTCCTCTGATGCTCCTCTGATGCTCCTCTGATGCTCCTCTGATGCTCCTCTGATGCTCCTCCGATGCTCCTCTGAGGCTCCTCTGATGCTTCTCTGATGCACCTCTGATGCTCCTCTGTTGCTCCTCTGATGCTTCTCTGTTGCTCCTCTGATGCTCCTCTGATGCTCCTCTGATGCTCCTCTGATGCTACACTGATGCTCCTCTGATGCTCCTCTGATACTCCTCTGATGCTCCTCTGATGCTCCTCTGATGCTCCTCTGATGCTCCTCTGTTGCTCCTCTGATGCTCCTCTGATGCTCCTCTGATGCTCCTCTGATGCTCCACTGATGCTCCACTGATGCTCCTCTGATACTCCTCTGATGCTCCTCTGATGCTCCTCTGATGCTCCTCTGATGCTCCTCTGATGCTCCTCTGATGCTCCTCTGATGCTCCTCTGATGCTCCTCTGATGCTCAACTGATGCTCCTCTGATGCTCCACTGATGCTACTCTGATGCTCCTCTGATGCTCCACTGATGCTCCTCTGATGCTCCTCTGATGCTCCTCTGTTGCTCCTCTGATGCTCCTCAGATGCTCCTCTGATGCTCCACTGATGCTCCACTGATGCTCCTCTGATGCTCCTCAGATGCTCCTCCGATGCTCCTCTGTTGCTCCTCTGATGCTCCTCAGATGCTCCTCTGATGCTCCTCTGATGCTCCACTGATGCTCCAATGATGCTCCTCTGATGCTCCTCTGATGCTCCTCTGATGCTCCTCTGATGCTCCTCTGATGCTCCTCTAATGCTCCTCTGAGGCTCCTCTGAGGCTCCTCTGATGCTCCTCTGATGCTTCTCTGTTGCTCCTCTGATGCTCCTCTGATGCTCCTCTGAGGCTCCTCTGATGCTCCTCTGATGCTCCTCTGATGCTCCTCTGATGCTCCTCTGATGCTCCTGCTCCTGCTCCTGCTCCTGCTCCTGCTCCCCTGATGCTCCTCTGATGCTCCTGCTCCTGCTCCTGCTCCTGCTCCTGATCCTGCTCCTGCTCCTCTGATGCTCCTCTGATGCTCCTGCTCCTGCACCTGCTCCTGCTCCTGCTACTGCTCCTGCTCCTGCTCCTGCTCCTGCTCCTGCTCCTCTGATGCTCCTCTGATGCTCCTCTGATGCTCCTCTGATGCTCCTCTGATGCTCCTCTGATGCTCCTCTGATGCTCCTCTGATGCTCCTCTGATGCTCCTCTGATGCTCCTCTGATGCTCCTCTGATGCTCCTCTGATGCTCCTCTGATGCTCCTCTGATGCTCCACTGATGCTCCTCTGATGCTCCTCTGATGCTCCACTGATGCTCCTCTGATGCTCCTCTGATGCTCCTCTGATGCTCCTCTGATGCTCCTCTGATGCTCCTCTGATGCTCCTCTGATGCTCCTCTGATGCTCCTCTGATGCTCCTCTGATGCTCCTCTGATGCTGCTCTGATGCTCCACTGATGCTCCTCTGATGCTCCTCTGATGCTCCTCTGATGCTCCTCTGATGCTCCTCTGATGCTCCACTGATGCTCCACTGATGCTCCTCTGATGCTCCTCTGATGCTCCTCTGATGCTCCTCTGATGCTCCTCTGATGCTCCTCTGATGCTCCTCTGATGCTCCTCTGATGCTCCTCTGATGCTGCTCTGATGCTCCTCTGATGCTGCTCTGATGCTCCACTGATGCTCCTCTGATGCTCCTCTGATGCTCCTCTGATGCTCCTCTGATGCTCCTCTGATGCTCCTCTGATGCTCCTCTGATGCTCCTCCGATGCTCCTCTGAGGCTCCTCTGATGCTTCTCTGATGCACCTCTGATGCTCCTATGTTGCTCCTCTGATGCTTCTCTGTTGCTCCTCTGATGCTCCTCTGATGCTCCTCTGATGCTCCTCTGATGCTACACTGATGCTCCTCTGATGCTCCTCTGATGCTCCTCTGATGCTCCTCTGATGCTCCTCTGATGCTCGTCTGATGCTCCTCTGTTGCTCCTCTGATGCTCCTCTGATGCTCCTCTGATGCTGCTCTGATGCTCCACTGATGCTCCACTGATGCTCCTCTGATACTCCTCTGATGCTCCTCTGATGCTCCTCTGATGCTCCTCTGATGCTCCTCTGATGCTCCTCTGATGCTCCTCTGATGCTCCTCTGATGCTCCTCTGATGCTCAACTGATGCTCCTCTGATGCTCCACTGATGCTACTCTGATGCTCCTCTGATGCTCCACTGATGCTCCTCTGATGCTCCTCTGATGCTCCTCTGTTGCTCCTCTGATGCTCCTCAGATGCTCCTCTGATGCTCCTCTGATGCTCCACTGATGCTCCACTGATGCTCCTCTGATGCTCCTCTGATGCTCCTCTGATGCTCCTCTGATGCTCCTCTGATGCTCCTCTGATGCTCCTCTGAGGCTCCTCTGATGCTCCTCTGATGCTCCTCTGATGCTCCTCTGATGCTCCTCTGTTGCTCCTCTGATGCTCCTCTGATGCTCCTCTGATGCTCCTCTGACGCTCCTCTGACGCTCCTCTGACGCTCCTCTGATGCTCCCCTGATGCTCCTCTGATGCTCCTCTGATGCTCCTCTGATGCTCCTCTGATGCTCCTCTGTTGCTCCTCTGATGCTCCTGTGATGCTCGTCTGATGCTCCTCTGATGCTCCTCTGATGCTCCTCTGATGCTCCTCTGAGGCTCCTCTGATGCTCCTCTGATGCTCCTCTGATGCTCCTCTGTTGCTCCTCTGATGCTCCTCTGATGCTCCTCTGATGCTCCTCTGATGCTCCTCTGTTGCTCCTCTGATGCTCCTCTCATGCTCCTCTGATGCTCCTCTGATGCTACTCTGATGCTCCTCTGATGCTCCTGACCCTGCTCCTGCTCCTCTGATGCTCCTCTGATGCTCCTCTGATGCTCCTGCTCCTGCTCCTGCTCCTGCTTCTCTGGTGCTCCTCTGATGCTCCTCTGATGCTCCTCTGATGCTCCTCTGATGCTCCTGTGATGCTCCTCTGATCCTCCTCTGATCCTCCTCTGATGCTCCTCTGATGCTCCTCTGATGCTCCTCTGATGCTCCACTGATGCTCCTCTGATGCTCCTCTGATGCTCCTCTGATGCTCCTCTGATGCTCCTCTGATGCTCCTCTGATGCTACACTGATGCTCCTCTGATGCTCCTCTGATGCTCCTCTGATGCTCCTCTGATGCTCCTCTGATGCTCCTCTGATGCTGCTCTGATGCTCCACTGATGCTCCTCTGATGCTCCTCTGATGCTCCTCTGATGCTCCTCTGATGCTCCTCTGATGCTCCACTGATGCTCCACTGATGCTCCTCTGATGCTCCTCTGATGCTCCTCTGATGCTCCTCTGATGCTCCTCTGATGCTCCTCTGATGCTCCTCTGATGCTGCTCTGATGCTCCTCTGATGCTGCTCTGATGCTCCACTGATGCTCCTCTGATGCTCCTCTGATGCTCCTCTGATGCTCCTCTGATGCTCCTCTGATGCTCCTCTGATGCTCCTCTGATGCTCCTCCGATGCTCCTCTGAGGCTCCTCTGATGCTTCTCTGATGCTCCTCTGATGCTCCTCTGTTGCTCCTCTGATGCTTCTCTGTTGCTCCTCTGATGCTCCTCTGATGCTCCTCTGATGCTCCTCTGATGCTACACTGATGCTCCTCTGATGCTCCTCTGATGCTCCTCTGATGCTCCTCTGATGCTCCTCTGATGCTCCTCTGTTGCTCCTCTGATGCTCCTCTGATGCTCCTCTGATGCTCCTCTGATGCTCCACTGATGCTCCACTGATGCTCCTCTGATACTCCTCTGATGCTCCTCTGATGCTCCTCTGATGCTCATCTGATGCTCCTCTGATGCTCCTCTGATGCTCCTCTGATGCTCCTCTGATGCTCCTCTGATGCTCCTCTGATGCTCAACTGATGCTCCTCTGATGCTCCTCTGATGCTCCTCTGATGCTCCACTGATGCTCCACTGATGCTCCTCTGATACTCCTCTGATGCTCCTCTGATGCTCCTCTGATGCTCATCTGATGCTCCTCTGATGCTCCTCTGATGCTCCTCTGATGCTCCTCTGATGCTCCTCTGATGCTCCTCTGATGCTCAACTGATGCTCCTCTGATGCTCCACTGATGCTACTCTGATGCTCCTCTGATGCTCCACTGATGCTCCTCTGATGCTCCTCTGTTGCTCCTCTGATGCTCCTCAGATGCTCCTCTGATGCTCCTCTGATGCTCCACTGATGCTCCACTGATGCTCCTCTGATGCTCCTCTGATGCTCGTCTGATGCTCCTCTGATGCTCCTCTGATGCTCCTCTGATGCTCCTCTGAGGCTCCTCTGAGGCTCCTCTGATGCTCCTCTGTTGCTCCTCTGATGCTCCTCTGATGCTCCTCTGATTCTCCTCTGATGCTCCTCTGATGGTCCTCTGATGCTCCTCTGATCCTCCTCTGATGCTCCTCTGATGCTCCTCTGAGGCTCCTCTGATGCTCCTCTGATGCTCCTCTGTTGCTCCTCTGATGCTCCTCTGAGGCTCCTCTGATGCTCCTCTGATGCTCCTCTGTTGCTCCTCTGATGCTCCTCTGATGCTCCTCTGATGCTCCTCTGAGGCTCCTCTGATGCTCCTCTGATGCTCCTCTGATGCTCCTCTGTTGCTCCTCTGATGCTCCTCTGATGCTCCTCTGATGCTCCTCTGATGCTCCTCTGATGCTCCTCTGATGCTCCTCTAATGCTCCTCTGATGCTCCTCTGATGCTCCTCTGAGGCTCCTCTGAGGCTCCTCTGATGCTCCTCTGATGCTCCTCTGATGCTCCTCTGATGCTCCTCTGATGCTCCTCTGATGCTCCTCTGATGCTCCTCCGATGCTCCTCTGAGGCTCCTCTGATGCTTCTCTGATGCTCCTCTGATGCTCCTCTGTTGCTCCTCTGATGCTCCTCTGTTGCTCCTCTGATGCTCCTCTGATGCTCCTCTGATGCTCCTCTGATGCTACACTGATGCTCCTCTGATGCTCCTCTGATGCTCCTCTGATGCTCCTCTGATGCTCCTCTGATGCTCCTCTGATGCTCCTCTGATGCTCCTCTGTTGCTCCTCTGATGCTTCTCTGATGCTCCTCTGATGCTCCTCTGATGCTCCACTGATGCTCCACTGATGCTCCTCTGATGCTCCTCTGATGCTCCTCTGATGCTCCTCTGATGCTCCTCTGATGCTCCTCTGATGCTCCTCTGATGCTCCTCTGTTGCTCCTCTGATGCTCCTCTGATGCTCCTCTGATGCTCCTCTGATGCTCCACTGATGCTCCACTGATGCTCCTCTGATACTCCTCTGATGCTCCTCTGATGCTCCTCTGATGCTCCTCTGATGCTCCTCTGATGCTCCTCTGATGCTCCTCTGATGCTCCTCTGATGCTCCTGCTCCTGCTCCTGCTCCTGCTCCTGCTCCTCTGATGCTCCTCTGATGCTCCTGCTCCTTTTCCTGCTCCTGCTCCTGCTCCTGCACCTGCTCCTCTGATGCTCCTCTGATGCTCTTGCTCCTGCACCTGCTCCTGCTCCTGCTTCTGCTCCTGCACCTGCTCCTGCTCCTGCTCCTGCTCCTCTGTTGCTCCTCTGATGCTCCTCTGTTTCTCCTCTGATCCTCCTCTGATGCTCCTCTGATGCTCCTCTGATGCTCCTCTGATGCTACACTGATGCTCCTCTGATGCTCCTCTGATGCTCCTCTGATGCTCCTCTGATGCTCCTCTGATGCTCCTCTGATGCTCCTCTGATGCTCCTCTGATGCTCCTCTGATGCTCCTCTGATGCTCCTCTGATGCTCCTCTGATGCTCCTCTGTTGCTCCTCTGATGCTCCTCTGATGCTCCTCTGATGCTCCTCTGATGCTCAACTGATGCTCCTCTGATGCTCCACTGATGCTACTCTGATGCTCCTCTGATGCTCCTCTGATGCTCCTCTGATGCTCCTCTGATGCTCCTCTGATGCTCCTCTGATGCTCCTCTGATGCTCCTCTGATGCTGCTCTGATTCTCCACTGATGCTCCTCTGATGCTCCTCTGATGCTCCTCTGATGCTCCTCTGATGCTCCTCTGATGCTCCTCTGATGCTCCTCTGATGCTCCTCTGATGCTCCTCTGATGCTCCTCTGATGCTCCTCTGATGCTCCTCTGATGCTCCTCTGTTGCTCCTCTGATGCTCCTCTGATGCTCCTCTGATGCTCCTCTGATGCTCAACTGATGCTCCTCTGATGCTCCTCTGATGCTCCTCTGATGCTCCTCTGATGCTCCTCTGATGCTCCTCTGATGTTCCTCTGATGCTCCTCTGATGCTCCTCTGATGCTCCTCTGATGCTCCTCTGATGCTGCTCTGATGCTCCACTGATGCTCCTCTGATGCTCCTCTGATGCTCCTCTGATGCTCCTCTGATGCTCCTCTGATGCTCCACTGATGCTCCACTGATGCTCCTCTGATGCTCCTCTGATGCTCCTCTGATGCTCCTCTGATGCTCCTCTGATGCTCCTCTGATGCTCCTCTGATGCTGCTCTGATGCTCCTCTGATGCTGCTCTGATGCTCCACTGATGCTCCTCTGATGCTCCTCTGATGCTCCTCTGATGCTCCTCTGATGCTCCTCTGATGCTCCTCTGATGCTCCTCTGATGCTCCTCCGATGCTCCTCTGAGGCTCCTCTGATGCTTCTCTGATGCTCCTCTGATGCTCCTCTGTTGCTCCTCTGATGCTTCTCTGTTGCTCCTCTGATGCTCCTCTGATGCTCCTCTGATGCTCCTCTGATGCTACACTGATGCTCCTCTGATGCTCCTCTGATGCTCCTCTGATGCTCCTCTGATGCTCCTCTGATGCTCCTCTGTTGCTCCTCTGATGCTCCTCTGATGCTCCTCTGATGCTCCTCTGATGCTCCACTGATGCTCCACTGATGCTCCTCTGATACTCCTCTGATGCTCCTCTGATGCTCCTCTGATGCTCATCTGATGCTCCTCTGATGCTCCTCTGATGCTCCTCTGATGCTCCTCTGATGCTCCTCTGATGCTCCTCTGATGCTCAACTGATGCTCCTCTGATGCTCCACTGATGCTACTCTGATGCTCCTCTGATGCTCCACTGATGCTCCTCTGATGCTCCTCTGATGCTCCTCTGAGGCTCCTCTGAGGCTCCTCTGATGCTCCTCTGATGCTCCTCTGATGCTCCTCTGATGCTCCTCCGATGCTCCTCCGATGCTCCTCCGATGCTCCTCTGAT
The DNA here is from genome assembly GCF_036971445.1 of Narcine bancroftii. Lineage (NCBI taxonomy): Eukaryota > Metazoa > Chordata > Chondrichthyes > Torpediniformes > Narcinidae > Narcine > Narcine bancroftii. The sequence goes on from NC_091475.1 coordinate 112,428,027, forward strand.
GCTCCTGCTCCTGCTCCTGCTCCTGCTCCTGCTCCTGCTCCTGCTCCTGCTCCTGCTCCTGCTCCTGCTCCTGCTCCTGTTTCTGCTCCTGCTCCTGCTCCTGCACCTCTGATGCTCCCCTGATGCACCTCTGATGCTCCTCTGATGCTCCTCTGATGCTCCTCTGATGCTCCTCAGATGCTCCTCTGATGCTCCTCTGATGCTCCTCTGATGCTCCTGTGATGCTCATCTGATGCTCCTCTGATTCTCCTCTGATGCTCCTCCGATGCTCCTCTGATGCTCCTCTGATGCTCAACTGATGCTCCTCTGATGCTCCGCCTCTGAATCCCCAACTCTGATTCCCGGCCACTGATTCCCGGCCTCTGATTCCCGGCTTCTCATTCCCGGCTTCTGATTCCCGGCCTCTGATTCCCCGCCTCTGGTACCCCGCCTCTGATTTGCTGCCCTTGATTCCCCATCTCTGATTCCGCACATCTGATTCCCTGCCTCTGATTCCCAACTTCTGATTCCCCACCTCTGATTCCCCATATGTGATTCCCCGCCTCTGTTTCCCCGCCTCTGATTCCCCGCCTCTGTTTCCCCAACTCTGATTCCCCGCCTCTGATTCCCCAGCTCTGATTCCCCGCCTCTGATTCCCCGCATCTGATTCCCTGCCTCTGATGCCCCGCCTCTGATTCCCCATCACTGATTCCCCGCCTCTGATTCGCCGTGTCTGATTCCCTGCCACTGATTCCCCGCCTCTGATTCCCCGCCTCGGATTCCCCAACTCTGATTCACCGCATCTGATTCCCCAGCTCTGATTCCCCGCCTCTGAATCCCCGCATCTGATTCCGTGCCTCTGATTCCCAGCCTCTGATTCCCCATCTCTGATTCCCCACCTCTGATTCACCACCTCTGATTCCCCATATTTGATTCCCCGCCTCAGTTTCCCCGCCTCTGATTCCCCCCTCTGATTCCCATATCTGATTCCCCGCCTCTGATTCCCCAACTCTGATTCCCCGCCTCTGATTCCCCAGCTCTGATTCCCCGCCTCTGAATCCCCAACTCTGATTCCCTGCCTCTGATTCACCAGCTCTGATTCCCCGCCTCTGATTCCCCAGTTCTGATTCCCTGCCTCTGTTTCGCAACCTCTGATTCCCCACCTCTGATTCCCCACCTCTGATTCCCCATATATGATTCCCCACCTCTGTTTCCCTGCCTCTGATTCCCAGCCTCTGTTTCCCCATATCTGATTCCCCGCCTCTGATTCCCCAACTCTGATTCCCCGCCTCTGATTCCCCAGCTCTGATTCCCCACCTATGATTCCCCGTGTTTGATTCACTGCCTCTGATTCCCCGCCTCTGATTCCCCATCTCTGATTCACCACCTTTCATTCGCCACCTCTGATTCCCCATATCAGATTCCCCGCCTCTGTTTCCCCGCCTCTGATTCCCCTCCTCTGTTTCCCCATATCTGATTCCCCGCCTCTGATTCCCCAACTCTGATTCCCCGCCTCTGATTACACAGCTCTGATTCCCCGTCTCTGATTCCCCGTGTCTGATTCCCTGCCTCTGATTCCCAGCCTCTGATTCCCCATCTCTGATTCCCCGCCTCTGAAACCCCGTGTCTGATACCCAGCCTCTGATACCCCGCCCCTGATTCCCCACCTCTGATTCCCCATATCTGATTACCCGCCTCACTTTCCGCGCCTCTGATTCCCCTCCTCTGATTCCCCATATCTGATTCCTCGACTCTGATTCCCCAACTCAGATTCCCCGCCTCTGATTCCCCAGCTTTGTTTCCCCGCCTCTGATTCCCCGCCTCTGTTTCCCCATATCTAATTCCCCGCCTCTGATTCCCAAACTCTGATTCCCCGCCTCTGATTCCCCAGCTCTCATTCCCCGCCTCTGATTTCCCACATCTGATTTCCTGCCTCTGATTCGCTTCTGATTCCCTGCCTCTGATTCCCAACCTCTGATTCCCCACCTCTGAATCCCCATATCTGATTCCCTGCCTCTGATTCCCTGCCTCTGATTCCCCGCCTCTGATTCCCCGCCTCTGATTCCCAAACTCTGATTCCCCACCTCTGATTCCCCATATCTGATTCCCCGCCTCTGTTTCCCCGCCTCTGATTCCCCGCCTCTGTTTCCCCATATCTGATTCCCCGCCTCTGATTCCCCAACTCTGATTCCCCGCCTCTGATTCCCCAGCTCTGATTCCCCGCCTCTGATTCCCCGCATCTGATTCCCTGCCTCTGATGCCCCGCCTCTGATTCCCCATCACTGATTCCCCGCCTCTGATTCCCCGTGTCTGATTCCCTGCCACTGATTCCCCGCCTCTGATTCCCCGCCTCTGATTCCCCAACTCTGATTCACCGCATCTGATTCCCCAGCTCTGATTCCCCGCCTCTGAATCCCCGCGTCTGATTCCGTGCCTCTGATTCCCCGCCTCTGATTCCCCATCTCTGATTCCCCACCTCTGATTCACCACCTCTGATTCCCCATATTTGATTCCCCGCCTCAGCTTCCCCGCCTCTGATTCCCCCCTCTGATTCCCATATCTGATTCCCCGCCTCTGATTCCCCAACTCTGATTCCCCGCCTCTGATTCCCCAGCTCTGATTCCCCGCCTCTGAATCCCCAACTCTGATTCCCTGCCTCTGATTCCCCAGCTCTGATTCCCCGCCTCTGATTCCCTGCCTCTGTTTCGCAACCTCTGATTCCCCACCTCTGATTCCCCATATATGATTCCCCACCTCTGTTTCCCTGCCTCTGATTCCCAGCCTCTGTTTCCCTATATGAGATTCCCCGCCTCTGATTCCCCAACTCTGATTCCCCGCCTCTGATTCCCCAGCTCTGATTCCCCACCTATGATTCCCCGTGTTTGATTCACTGCCTCTGATTCCCCGCCTCTGATTCCCCATCTCTGATTCACCGCCTTTCATTCGCCACCTCTGATTCCCCATATCAGATTCCCCGCCTCTGTTTCCCCGCCTCTGATTCCCCTCCTCTGTTTCCCCATATCTGATTCCCCGCCTCTGATTCCCCAACTCTGATTCCCCGCCTCTGATTACCCAGCTCTGATTCCCCGCCTCTGATTCCCCGCGTCTGATTCCCTGCCTCTGATTCCCAGCCTCTGATTCCCCATCTCTGATTCCCCGCCTCTGAATCCCCGTGTCTGATTCCCCGCCTCTGACTCCCCGCGTCTGATTCCCTGCCTCTGATTCCCCGCCTCTGATTCCCCGCCTCTGATTCCCCGTGTCTGATTCCCTTCCTCTGATTCCCCGCCTCTGATTCCCCATCTCTGATTCACCACCTCTGATTCCCCACCTCTGATTCCCCATATCTGATTCCCCGCCTCAGTTTCCCCGCCTCTGATTCACCCCTCTGATTCCCCACAGCTGAATCCCCGCCTCTGATTCCCCAACTCTGATTCCCCGCCTCTGATTCCCCAGCTCTGATTCCCCGCCTCTGAATCCCCAACTCTGATTCCCTGCCTCTGATTCCCCAGCTCTGATTCCCCGCCTCTGATTCCCTAGCTCTTATTCCCTGCATCTGATTTCCCGCCTGTGATTCCCCATCTCTGATTCACAACCTCTTATTCCCCACCTCTGATTCCCCATATCTGATTCCCCGCCTCTGTTTGCCCGCCTCTAATTCCCCGCCTCAGTTTCCGCATATCTGATTCCCCGCCTCTGAATCCCCAACTCTGATTCCATGCCTCAGATTCCCCAGCTCTGATTCCCCGCCTCAGATTCCCCGCCTCTGATTCACAGCCTCTGACTCCCCGTGTTTGATTTCCTGCCTTTGATTCCCCGCCTCCGATTCCCCACCTCTGATTCCCCATATCTGATTCCCCACCTATGTTTCCCCGCCTCTGATTCCCCGCCTCTGATTCCCCATCTCTGATTCCTGGACTCTGATTCCCCACCTCTGATTCCGCATCTCTGATTCCGCACATCCGATTCCCTGCCTCTGATATCCCGCCTCTGATTCCCCGCCTCTGATTCCCACCTCTGATTCCCAACCTCTGATTCCCCACCTCTGAGTCCCCATATCTGATTCCCCGCCTCTGTTTCCCCGCCTCTGATTCCCCGCCTCTGTTTCCCCATATCTGATTCCCCACTCTGATTCCCCAAGTCTGATTCCCCGCCTCTGATTCCCCAGCTCTGATTCCCCGCCTCTGATTCCCCGCGTCTTATTCCCTGCCTCTGATTCCCCGCCTCTGATTCCCCATCTCTGATTCCCAGCCTCTGAATCCCCGTGTCTGATACCCAGCCTCTGATACCCCGCCCCTGATTCCCCACCTCTGATTCCCCATATCTGATACCCCGCCTCTGTTTCTGCGCCTCTGATTCCCAGCCTCTGATTCCCCATATCTGATTCCCCGCCTCTGACTCCCCAACTCTGATTCCACGCTTCTGATTCCCCAGCTCTGATTCCCCGCCTCTGATTCCCCGCCTCTGTTTCCCCATATCTGATTCCCCGCCTCTGATTCCCCAACTCTGATTCCCCGCCTCTGATTCCCCAGCTCTGATTCCCCGTGTTTGATTCCCCGCCTCTGATTCCCCATCTCTGATTCCCGGCCTCTGATTGCCGGCCTCTGATTCCCGGCGTCTCATCCCCGGCCTCTGATTCCCGGCCTCTGATTCCCCGCCTCTGATTCCCCATCTCTGATTCCGCACATCTGAATCTCTGCCTCTGATTCCCCACCTCTGACTCCCCGCCTCTGATTCCCTGCCTCTGTTTCCCAACCTCTGATTCCCCATATCTCATTCCCAACCTCTGATTCCCCATCTCTGATTCCAGGACTCTGATTCCTGGCCTCTTATTCCCGGCATCTGATTCCCGGCCTCTGATCCCGGCCTCTGATTCCCCACTTCTGATTCTGATCCCAGCCTCTGATTCCCCATCTCTGATTCCGCACATCTGATTCCCTGCCTCTGATTCCACACCTCTGATTCCCCATATCTGATTCCCCGCCTCTGTTTCCCCGCCTCTGATTCCCCGCCTCTGTTTCCCCATATCTAATTCCCCGCCTCTGATTCCCCGCCTCTGATTCCCCAAATCTGATTCCCCGCCTCTGATTACCCAGCTCTGATTCCCCGCGTCTGATTCCCTGCCTCTGATTCCCCGCCTCTGAATCCCCGTGTCTGATACCCAGCCTCTGATACCCCACCCCTGATTCCCCACCTCTGATTCCCCATATCTGATTCCCCGCCTCTCTTTCCGTGCCTCTAATTCCCCGCCTCTGATTCCCCATATCTGATTCCCCTCCTCCGATTCCCCAACTCTGATTTCCCCGCCTCTGATTCCCCAGCTCTGTTTCCCCGCCTCTGATTCCCCGCCTCTGTTTCCCCATATCTAATTCCACGCCTCTGATTCCCAAACTCTGATTCCCCGCCTCTGATTCCCCAGCTCTGATTCCCCGCCTCTGATTCCCCACATCTGATTCCCTTCCTCTGATTCCCCGCCTCTGATTCCCTGCCTCTGATTCCCCAGCTCTGATTCCCCGTGTTTGATTCCCCGCCTCTGAATCCCCATCTCTGATTCCCGGCCTCTGATTGCCGGCCTCCGATTCCCGGCCTCTGATTCCCGGCCTCTGATTCCCGGCCTCTGATTCCCCGCCTCTGATTCCCCGCCTCTGATTCGCTGCCTCTGATTCCCCATCTCTGATTCTGCACATCTGATTCCCTGCCTCTGATTCCCCGCCTCTGACTCCCCGCCTCTGATTCCCTGCCTCTGTTTCCCATCCTCTGATTCCCCACCTCTGATTCCCCATATCTGATTCCCCGCCTCTGTTTCCCCATATCTGATTCCCCGCCTCTGATTCCCCAACTCTGATTCCCCGCCTCTGATTCCCCAGCTCTGATTCCCCGCCTCTGATTCCCCGTGTTTGATTCCCTGCCTCTGATTCCCCGCCTCTGATTCACCATCTCTGATTCACCGCCTTTCATTCGCCACCCTGATTCCCCATATCAGATTCCCCGCCTCTGTTTCCCCGCCTCTGATACCCCGCCTCTGATTCCCCATATTTCATTCCCCGCCTCTGAATCCCCATCTCTGATTCCCGGACTCTGATTCCTGGCCTCTTATTCCCGGCATCTGAATCCCGGCCTCTGATCCCGGCCTCTGATTCCCCGCTTCTGATTCTGATCCCTGCCTCTGATTCCCCATCTCTGATTCCGCACATCTGATTCCCTGCCTCTGATTCCCCACCTCTGATTCCCCATATCTGATTCCCCGCCTCTGTTTCCCCACCTCTAATTCCCCGCCTCTGTTTCCCCATATCTATTTCCCCGCCTCTGATTCCCCGCCTCTGATTCCCCAGCTCTGATTCCCCGCCTCTGAATCCCCAACTCTGATTCCCTACCTCTGATTCCCCAGCTCTGATTCCCCGCCTCTGATTCCCCAGCTCTGATTCCCTGCCTCTGTTTCGCAACCTCTGATACCCCACCTCTGATTCCCCATATATGATTCCCCACCTCTGTTTCCCTGCCTCTGATTCCCAGCCTCTGTTTCCCCATATCTGATTCCCCGCCTCTGATTCCCCAACTCTGATTCCCCGCCTCTGATTCCCCAGCTCTGATTCCCCACCTATGATTCCCCGTGTTTGATTCACTGCCTCTGATTCCCCGCCTCTGATTCCCCATCTCTGATTCACCGCCTTTCATTCGCCACCTCTGATTCCCCATATCAGATTCCCCGCCTCTGATTCCCTGCCTCTGATACCCCATCTCCGATTCCGCACATCTGATTCCCCGCCTCAGATTCCCTGCCTCTGATTCCCAACCTCTGATAACCCACCTCTGATTCCCCATATCTGATTCCCCGCCTCTGTTTCCCCGCCTCTGATTCCCCTCCTCTGATTCCCCAACTCTAATTCCCCGCCTCTGATTCCCCAGCTCTGATTCCCCGTGTTTGATTCCCTGCCTCTGATTCCCTGCCCTGATTCCCCATCTCTGTTTCACCGCCTTTGATTCGCCACCTCTGATTCCCCATATCTGATTCCCCGCCTCTGTTTCCCCGCCTCTGATTCCCTGCCTCTGATTCCCAACCTCTGATTCCACACCTCTGATTCCCCATATCTGATTCCTCGCCTCTGTTTCCCCGCCTCTGATTCCCTGCCCCTGTTTCCCCATATCTGATTCCCTGCCTCTGATTCCCCAACTCTGATTCCCCGCCTCTGATTCCCCAGCTCTGATTCCCCACCTCTGATTTCCCGTGTTTGATTCCCTGCCTCTGATTCCCCGCCTCTGATTCCCCATCTCTGATTCACCGCCTTTGATTCGCCACCTCTGATTCCACATATCTGATTCCCCACCTCTGTTTCCCCGCCTCTGATTCCCCGCCTCTGATTCTCCATATCTCATTCCCCGCCTCTGAATCCCCATCTCTGATTCCCGGACTCTGATTCCCCACCTCTGATTCCCGGCCTCTTATTCCCAGCATCTGATTCCCGGCCTCTGATTCCCGGCCTCTGATTCCCCGCTTCTGATTCTGATTCCCTGCCTCTGATTCCCCATCTCTGATTCCGCACATCTGATTCCCTGCCTCTGATTCCCCACCTCTGATTCCCCATATCTGATTTCCCGCCTCTATTTCCCCGCCTCTGATTCCCCGCCTCTGTTTCCCCATATCTAATTCTCAACCTCTGATGCCCCAACTCTGATTCCCTGCCTCTGATTCCCCGCGTTCTATTCCCTGCCTCTGATTCCCCGCCTGCGATTCCCCATCTCTGATTCACCACCTCTGATTCCCCACCTCTGATTCCCCATATCTAATTCCCCGCCTCTGAATCCCCATCTCTGATTCCCGGACTCTGATTCCCCACCTCTGATTCCCGGCCTCTTATTCCCAGCATCTGATTCCCGGCCTCTGATTCCCGGCCTCTGATTCCCCGCTTCTGATTCTGATTCGCTGCCTCTGATTCCCCATCTCTGATTCCGCACATCTGATTCCCTGCCTCTGATTCCCCACCTCTGATTCCCCATATCTGATTTCCCGCCTCTGTTTCCCCACCTCTGATTCCCCGCCTCTGTTTCCCCATATCTAATTCCCCGCCTCTGATTCCCCGCCTCTGATTCCCCAAATCTGATTCCCCGCCTCTGATTACCCATCTCTGATTCCCCGCGTCTGATTCCCTGCCTCTGATTCCCCGCCTCTGAATCCCCATGTCTGATACCCAGCCTCTGATACCCCACCCCTGATTCCCCACCTCTGATTCCCCATATCTGATTCCCCGCCTCTCTTTCCGTGCCTCTAATTCCCCCCCTCTGATTCCCCATGTCTGATACCCAGCCTCTGATACCCCACCCCTGATTCCCCACCTCTGATTCCCCAACTCTGATTTCCCCGCCTCTGATTCCCCAGCTCTGTTTCCCCGCCTCTGATTCCCCGCCTCTGTTTCCCCATATCTAATTCCACGCCTCTGATTCCCAAACTCTGATTCCCCGCCTCTGATTCCCCAGCTCTGATTCCCCGCCTCTGATTCCCCACATCTGATTCCCTTCCTCTGATTCCCCGCCTCTGATTCCCTGCCTCTGATTCCCCAGCTCTGATTCCCCGTGTTAGATTCCCCGCCTCTGAATCCCCATCTCTGATTCCCGGCCTCTGATTGCCGGCCTCCGATTCCCGGCCTCTGATTCCCGGCCTCTGATTCCCGGCCTCTGATTCCCCGCCTCTGATTCCCCGCCTCTGATTCGCTGCCTCTGATTCCCCATCTCTGATTCTGCACATCTGATTCCCTGCCTCTGATTCCCCGCCTCTGACTCCCCGCCTCTGATTCCCTGCCTCTGTTTCCCATCCTCTGATTCCCCACCTCTGATTCCCCATATCTGATTCCCCGCCTCTGTTTCCCCATATCTGATTCCCCGCCTCTGATTCCCCAACTCTGATTCCCCGCCTCTGATTCCCCAGCTCTGATTCCCCGCCTCTGATTCCCCGTGTTTGATTCCCTGCCTCTGATTCCCTGCCTCTGATTCACCATCTCTGATTCACCGCCTTTCATTCGCCACCCTGATTCCCCATATCAGATTCCCCGCCTCTGTTTCCCCGCCTCTGATTCCCCGCCTCTGATTCCCACCTCTGATTCCCAACCTCTGATTCCCCACCTCTGAGTCCCCATATCTGATTCCCCGCCTCTGTTTCCCCGCCTCTGATTCCCCGCCTCTGTTTCCCCATATCTGATTCCCCACTCTGATTCCCCAAGTCTGATTCCCCGCCTCTGATTCCCCAGCTCTGATTCCCCGCCTCTGATTCCCCGCGTCTTATTCCCTGCCTCTGATTCCCCGCCTCTGATTCCCCATCTCTGATTCCCAGCCTCTGAATCCCCGTGTCTGATACCCAGCCTCTGATACCCCGCCCCTGATTCCCCACCTCTGATTCCCCATATCTGATACCCCGCCTCTGTTTCTGCGCCTCTGATTCCCAGCCTCTGATTCCCCATATCTGATTCCCCGCCTCTGACTCCCCAACTCTGATTCCACGCTTCTGATTCCCCAGCTCTGATTCCCCGCCTCTGATTCCCCGCCTCTGTTTCCCCATATCTGATTCCCCGCCTCTGATTCCCCAACTCTGATTCCCCGCCTCTGATTCCCCAGCTCTGATTCCCCGTGTTTGATTCCCCGCCTCTGATTCCCCATCTCTGATTCCCGGCCTCTGATTGCCGGCCTCTGATTCCCGGCGTCTCATCCCCGGCCTCTGATTCCCGGCCTCTGATTCCCCGCCTCTGATTCCCCATCTCTGATTCCGCACATCTGAATCTCTGCCTCTGATTCCCCACCTCTGACTCCCCGCCTCTGATTCCCTGCCTCTGTTTCCCAACCTCTGATTCCCCATATCTCATTCCCAACCTCTGATTCCCCATCTCTGATTCCAGGACTCTGATTCCTGGCCTCTTATTCCCGGCATCTGATTCCCGGCCTCTGATCCCGGCCTCTGATTCCCCACTTCTGATTCTGATCCCAGCCTCTGATTCCCCATCTCTGATTCCGCACATCTGATTCCCTGCCTCTGATTCCACACCTCTGATTCCCCATATCTGATTCCCCGCCTCTGTTTCCCCGCCTCTGATTCCCCGCCTCTGTTTCCCCATATCTAATTCCCCGCCTCTGATTCCCCGCCTCTGATTCCCCAAATCTGATTCCCCGCCTCTGATTACCCAGCTCTGATTCCCCGCGTCTGATTCCCTGCCTCTGATTCCCCGCCTCTGAATCCCCGTGTCTGATACCCAGCCTCTGATACCCCACCCCTGATTCCCCACCTCTGATTCCCCATATCTGATTCCCCGCCTCTCTTTCCGTGCCTCTAATTCCCCGCCTCTGATTCCCCATATCTGATTCCCCTCCTCCGATTCCCCAACTCTGATTTCCCCGCCTCTGATTCCCCAGCTCTGTTTCCCCGCCTCTGATTCCCCGCCTCTGTTTCCCCATATCTAATTCCACGCCTCTGATTCCCAAACTCTGATTCCCCGCCTCTGATTCCCCAGCTCTGATTCCCCGCCTCTGATTCCCCACATCTGATTCCCTTCCTCTGATTCCCCGCCTCTGATTCCCTGCCTCTGATTCCCCAGCTCTGATTCCCCGTGTTTGATTCCCCGCCTCTGAATCCCCATCTCTGATTCCCGGCCTCTGATTGCCGGCCTCCGATTCCCGGCCTCTGATTCCCGGCCTCTGATTCCCGGCCTCTGATTCCCCGCCTCTGATTCCCCGCCTCTGATTCGCTGCCTCTGATTCCCCATCTCTGATTCTGCACATCTGATTCCCTGCCTCTGATTCCCCGCCTCTGACTCCCCGCCTCTGATTCCCTGCCTCTGTTTCCCATCCTCTGATTCCCCACCTCTGATTCCCCATATCTGATTCCCCGCCTCTGTTTCCCCATATCTGATTCCCCGCCTCTGATTCCCCAACTCTGATTCCCCGCCTCTGATTCCCCAGCTCTGATTCCCCGCCTCTGATTCCCCGTGTTTGATTCCCTGCCTCTGATTCCCCGCCTCTGATTCACCATCTCTGATTCACCGCCTTTCATTCGCCACCCTGATTCCCCATATCAGATTCCCCGCCTCTGTTTCCCCGCCTCTGATACCCCGCCTCTGATTCCCCATATTTCATTCCCCGCCTCTGAATCCCCATCTCTGATTCCCGGACTCTGATTCCTGGCCTCTTATTCCCGGCATCTGAATCCCGGCCTCTGATCCCGGCCTCTGATTCCCCGCTTCTGATTCTGATCCCTGCCTCTGATTCCCCATCTCTGATTCCGCACATCTGATTCCCTGCCTCTGATTCCCCACCTCTGATTCCCCATATCTGATTCCCCGCCTCTGTTTCCCCACCTCTAATTCCCCGCCTCTGTTTCCCCATATCTATTTCCCCGCCTCTGATTCCCCGCCTCTGATTCCCCAGCTCTGATTCCCCGCCTCTGAATCCCCAACTCTGATTCCCTACCTCTGATTCCCCAGCTCTGATTCCCCGCCTCTGATTCCCCAGCTCTGATTCCCTGCCTCTGTTTCGCAACCTCTGATACCCCACCTCTGATTCCCCATATATGATTCCCCACCTCTGTTTCCCTGCCTCTGATTCCCAGCCTCTGTTTCCCCATATCTGATTCCCCGCCTCTGATTCCCCAACTCTGATTCCCCGCCTCTGATTCCCCAGCTCTGATTCCCCACCTATGATTCCCCGTGTTTGATTCACTGCCTCTGATTCCCCGCCTCTGATTCCCCATCTCTGATTCACCGCCTTTCATTCGCCACCTCTGATTCCCCATATCAGATTCCCCGCCTCTGATTCCCTGCCTCTGATACCCCATCTCCGATTCCGCACATCTGATTCCCCGCCTCAGATTCCCTGCCTCTGATTCCCAACCTCTGATAACCCACCTCTGATTCCCCATATCTGATTCCCCGCCTCTGTTTCCCCGCCTCTGATTCCCCTCCTCTGATTCCCCAACTCTAATTCCCCGCCTCTGATTCCCCAGCTCTGATTCCCCGTGTTTGATTCCCTGCCTCTGATTCCCTGCCCTGATTCCCCATCTCTGTTTCACCGCCTTTGATTCGCCACCTCTGATTCCCCATATCTGATTCCCCGCCTCTGTTTCCCCGCCTCTGATTCCCTGCCTCTGATTCCCAACCTCTGATTCCACACCTCTGATTCCCCATATCTGATTCCTCGCCTCTGTTTCCCCGCCTCTGATTCCCTGCCCCTGTTTCCCCATATCTGATTCCCTGCCTCTGATTCCCCAACTCTGATTCCCCGCCTCTGATTCCCCAGCTCTGAATCCCCACCTCTGATTTCCCGTGTTTGATTCCCTGCCTCTGATTCCCCGCCTCTGATTCCCCATCTCTGATTCACCGCCTTTGATTCGCCACCTCTGATTCCACATATCTGATTCCCCACCTCTGTTTCCCCGCCTCTGATTCCCCGCCTCTGATTCTCCATATCTCATTCCCCGCCTCTGAATCCCCATCTCTGATTCCCGGACTCTGATTCCCCACCTCTGATTCCCGGCCTCTTATTCCCAGCATCTGATTCCCGGCCTCTGATTCCCGGCCTCTGATTCCCCGCTTCTGATTCTGATTCCCTGCCTCTGATTCCCCATCTCTGATTCCGCACATCTGATTCCCTGCCTCTGATTCCCCACCTCTGATTCCCCATATCTGATTTCCCGCCTCTATTTCCCCGCCTCTGATTCCCCGCCTCTGTTTCCCCATATCTAATTCTCAACCTCTGATGCCCCAACTCTGATTCCCTGCCTCTGATTCCCCGCGTTCTATTCCCTGCCTCTGATTCCCCGCCTGCGATTCCCCATCTCTGATTCACCACCTCTGATTCCCCACCTCTGATTCCCCATATCTAATTCCCCGCCTCTGAATCCCCATCTCTGATTCCCGGACTCTGATTCCCCACCTCTGATTCCCGGCCTCTTATTCCCAGCATCTGATTCCCGGCCTCTGATTCCCGGCCTCTGATTCCCCGCTTCTGATTCTGATTCGCTGCCTCTGATTCCCCATCTCTGATTCCGCACATCTGATTCCCTGCCTCTGATTCCCCACCTCTGATTCCCCATATCTGATTTCCCGCCTCTGTTTCCCCACCTCTGATTCCCCGCCTCTGTTTCCCCATATCTAATTCCCCGCCTCTGATTCCCCGCCTCTGATTCCCCAAATCTGATTCCCCGCCTCTGATTACCCATCTCTGATTCCCCGCGTCTGATTCCCTGCCTCTGATTCCCCGCCTCTGAATCCCCATGTCTGATACCCAGCCTCTGATACCCCACCCCTGATTCCCCACCTCTGATTCCCCATATCTGATTCCCCGCCTCTCTTTCCGTGCCTCTAATTCCCCCCCTCTGATTCCCCATGTCTGATACCCAGCCTCTGATACCCCACCCCTGATTCCCCACCTCTGATTCCCCAACTCTGATTTCCCCGCCTCTGATTCCCCAGCTCTGTTTCCCCGCCTCTGATTCCCCGCCTCTGTTTCCCCATATCTAATTCCACGCCTCTGATTCCCAAACTCTGATTCCCCGCCTCTGATTCCCCAGCTCTGATTCCCCGCCTCTGATTCCCCACATCTGATTCCCTTCCTCTGATTCCCCGCCTCTGATTCCCTGCCTCTGATTCCCCAGCTCTGATTCCCCGTGTTAGATTCCCCGCCTCTGAATCCCCATCTCTGATTCCCGGCCTCTGATTGCCGGCCTCCGATTCCCGGCCTCTGATTCCCGGCCTCTGATTCCCGGCCTCTGATTCCCCGCCTCTGATTCCCCGCCTCTGATTCGCTGCCTCTGATTCCCCATCTCTGATTCTGCACATCTGATTCCCTGCCTCTGATTCCCCGCCTCTGACTCCCCGCCTCTGATTCCCTGCCTCTGTTTCCCATCCTCTGATTCCCCACCTCTGATTCCCCATATCTGATTCCCCGCCTCTGTTTCCCCATATCTGATTCCCCGCCTCTGATTCCCCAACTCTGATTCCCCGCCTCTGATTCCCCAGCTCTGATTCCCCGCCTCTGATTCCCCGTGTTTGATTCCCTGCCTCTGATTCCCTGCCTCTGATTCACCATCTCTGATTCACCGCCTTTCATTCGCCACCCTGATTCCCCATATCAGATTCCCCGCCTCTGTTTCCCCGCCTCTGATACCCCGCCTCTGATTCCCCATATTTCATTCCCCACCTCTGATTCCCCATCTCTTATTCCCAGACTCTGATTCCTGGCCTCTTATTCCCGGCATCTGATTCCCGGCCTCTGATCCCGGCCTCTGATTCCCCGCTTCTGATTCTGATCCCTGCCTCTGATTCCCCATCTCTGATTCCGCACATCTGATTCCCTGCCTCTGATTCCCCACCTCTGATTCCCCATATCTGATTCCCCGCCTCTGTTTCCCCGCCTCTAATTCCCCGCCTCTGTTTCCCCATATCTATTTCCCCGCCTCTGATTCCCCGCCTCTGATTCCCCAGCTCTGATTCCCCGCCTCTGAATCCCCAACTCTGATTCCCTGCCTCTGATTCCCCAGCTCTGATTCCCCGCCTCTGATTCCCCAGCTCTGATTCCCTGCCTCTGTTTCGCAACCTCTGATTCCCCACCTCTGATTCCCCATATATGATTCCCCACCTCTGTTTCCCTGCCTCTGATTCCCAGCCTCTGTTTCCCCATATCTGATTCCCCGCCTCTGATTCCCCAACTCTGATTCCCCGCCTCTGATTCCCCAGCTCTGATTCCCCACCTATGATTCCCCGTGTTTGATTCACTGCCTCTGATTCCCCGCCTCTGGTTCCCCATCTCTGATTCACCGCCTTTCATTCGCCAGCTCTGATTCCCCATATCAGATTCCCCGCCTCTGATTCCCTGCCTCTGATTCCCCATCTCCGATTCTGCACATCTGATTCCCCGCCTCAGATTCCCTGCCTCTAATTGCCAACCTCCGATAACCCACCTCTGATTCCCCATATCTGATTCCCCGCCTCTGTTACCCCGCCTCTGATTCCCCTCCTCTGATTCCCCAACTCTAATTCCCCGCCTCTGATTCCCCAGCTCTGATTCCCCGTGTTTGATTCCCTGCCTCTGATTCCCTGCCCTGATTCCCCATCTCTGTTTCACCGCCTTTGATTCGCCACCTCTGATTCCCCATATCTGATTCCCCGCCTCTGTTTCCCCGCCTCTGATTCCCTGCCTCTGATTCCCAACCTCTGATTCCACACCTCTGATTCCCCATATCTGATTCCCCGCCTCTGTTTCCCCGCCTCTGATTCCCTGCCCCTGTTTCCCCATATCTGATTCCCTGCCTCTGATTCCCCAACTCTGATTCCCCGCCTCTGATTCCCCAGCTCTGATTCCCCGCCTCTGATTCACCATCTCTGATTCACCGCCTTTCATTCGCCACCCTGATTCCCCATATCAGATTCCCCGCCTCTGTTTCCCCGCCTCTGATACCCCGCCTCTGATTCCCCATATTTCATTCCCCGCCTCTGAATCCCCATCTCTGATTCCCGGACTCTGATTCCTGGCCTCTTATTCCCGGCATCTGAATCCCGGCCTCTGATCCCGGCCTCTGATTCCCCGCTTCTGATTCTGATCCCTGCCTCTGATTCCCCATCTCTGATTCCGCACATCTGATTCCCTGCCTCTGATTCCCCACCTCTGATTCCCCATATCTGATTCCCCGCCTCTGTTTCCCCACCTCTAATTCCCCGCCTCTGTTTCCCCATATCTATTTCCCCGCCTCTGATTCCCCGCCTCTGATTCCCCAGCTCTGATTCCCCGCCTCTGAATCCCCAACTCTGATTCCCTACCTCTGATTCCCCAGCTCTGATTCCCCGCCTCTGATTCCCCAGCTCTGATTCCCTGCCTCTGTTTCGCAACCTCTTATACCCCACCTCTGATTCCCCATATATGATTCCCCACCTCTGTTTCCCTGCCTCTGATTCCCAGCCTCTGTTTCCCCATATCTGATTCCCCGCCTCTGATTCCCCAACTCTGATTCCCCGCCTCTGATTCCCCAGCTCTGATTCCCCACCTATGATTCCCCGTGTTTGATTCACTGCCTCTGATTCCCCGCCTCTGATTCCCCATCTCTGATTCACCGCCTTTCATTCGCCACCTCTGATTCCCCATATCAGATTCCCCGCCTCTGATTCCCTGCCTCTGATACCCCATCTCCGATTCCGCACATCTGATTCCCCGCCTCAGATTCCCTGCCTCTGATTCCCAACCTCTGATAACCCACCTCTGATTCCCCATATCTGATTCCCCGCCTCTGTTTCCCCGCCTCTGATTCCCCTCCTCTGATTCCCCAACTCTAATTCCCCGCCTCTGATTCCCCAGCTCTGATTCCCCGTGTTTGATTCCCTGCCTCTGATTCCCTGCCCTGATTCCCCATCTCTGTTTCACCGCCTTTGATTCGCCACCTCTGATTCCCCATATCTGATTCCCCGCCTCTCTTTCCCCGCCTCTGATTCCCTGCCTCTGATTCCCAACCTCTGATTCCACACCTCTGATTCCCCATATCTGATTCCTCGCCTCTGTTTCCCCGCCTCTGATTCCCTGCCCCTGTTTCCCCATATCTGATTCCCTGCCTCTGATTCCCCAACTCTGATTCCCCGCCTCTGATTCCCCAGCTCTGATTCCCCACCTCTGATTTCCCGTGTTTGATTCCCTGCCTCTGATTCCCCGCCTCTGATTCCCCATCTCTGATTCACCGCCTTTGATTCGCCACCTCTGATTCCACATATCTGATTCCCCACCTCTGTTTCCCCGCCTCTGATTCCCCGCCTCTGATTCTCCATATCTCATTCCCCGCCTCTGAATCCCCATCTCTGATTCCCGGACTCTGATTCCCCACCTCTGATTCCCGGCCTCTTATTCCCAGCATCTGATTCCCGGCCTCTGATTCCCGGCCTCTGATTCCCCGCTTCTGATTCTGATTCCCTGCCTCTGATTCCCCATCTCTGATTCCGCACATCTGATTCCCTGCCTCTGATTCCCCACCTCTGATTCCCCATATCTGATTTCCCGCCTCTATTTCCCCGCCTCTGATTCCCCGCCTCTGTTTCCCCATATCTAATTCTCAACCTCTGATGCCCCAACTCTGATTCCCTGCCTCTGATTCCCCGCGTTCTATTCCCTGCCTCTGATTCCCCGCCTGCGATTCCCCATCTCTGATTCACCACCTAAGATTCCCCACCTCTGATTCCCCATATCTAATTCCCCGCCTCTGAATCCCCATCTCTGATTCCCGGACTCTGATTCCCCACCTCTGATTCCCGGCCTCTTATTCCCAGCATCTGATTCCCGGCCTCTGATTCCCGGCCTCTGATTCCCCGCTTCTGATTCTGATTCGCTGCCTCTGATTCCCCATCTCTGATTCCGCACATCTGATTCCCTGCCTCTGATTCCCCACCTCTGATTCCCCATATCTGATTTCCCGCCTCTGTTTCCCCGCCTCTGATTCCCCGCCTCTGTTTCCCCATATCTAATTCCCCGCCTCTGATTCCCCGCCTCTGATTCCCCAAATCTGATTCCCCGCCTCTGATTACCCATCTCTGATTCCCCGCGTCTGATTCCCTGCCTCTGATTCCCCGCCTCTGAATCCCCATGTCTGATACCCAGCCTCTGATACCCCACCCCTGATTCCCCACCTCTGATTCCCCATATCTGATTCCCCGCCTCTCTTTCCGTGCCTCTAATTCCCCCCCTCTGATTCCCCATGTCTGATACCCAGCCTCTGATACCCCACCCCTGATTCCCCACCTCTGATTCCCCAACTCTGATTTCCCCGCCTCTGATTCCCCAGCTCTGTTTCCCCGCCTCTGATTCCCCGCCTCTGTTTCCCCATATCTAATTCCACGCCTCTGATTCCCAAACTCTGATTCCCCGCCTCTGATTCCCCAGCTCTGATTCCCCGCCTCTGATTCCCCACATCTGATTCCCTTCCTCTGATTCCCCGCCTCTGATTCCCTGCCTCTGATTCCCCAGCTCTGATTCCCCGTGTTAGATTCCCCGCCTCTGAATCCCCATCTCTGATTCCCGGCCTCTGATTGCCGGCCTCCGATTCCCGGCCTCTGATTCCCGGCCTCTGATTCCCGGCCTCTGATTCCCCGCCTCTGATTCCCCGCCTCTGATTCGCTGCCTCTGATTCCCCATCTCTGATTCTGCACATCTGATTCCCTGCCTCTGATTCCCCGCCTCTGACTCCCCGCCTCTGATTCCCTGCCTCTGTTTCCCATCCTCTGATTCCCCACCTCTGATTCCCCATATCTGATTCCCCACCTCTGTTTCCCCATATCTGATTCCCCGCCTCTGATTCCCCAACTCTGATTCCCCGCCTCTGATTCCCCAGCTCTGATTCCCCGCCTCTGATTCCCCGTGTTTGATTCCCTGCCTCTGATTCCCTGCCTCTGATTCACCATCTCTGATTCACCGCCTTTCATTCGCCACCCTGATTCCCCATATCAGATTCCCCGCCTCTGTTTCCCCGCCTCTGATACCCCGCCTCTGATTCCCCATATTTCATTCCCCACCTCTGATTCCCCATCTCTGATTCCCAGACTCTGATTCCTGGCCTCTTATTCCCGGCATCTGATTCCCGGCCTCTGATCCCGGCCTCTGATTCCCCGCTTCTGATTCTGATCCCTGCCTCTGTTTCCCCATCTCTGATTCCGCACATCTGATTCCCTGCCTCTGATTCCCCACCTCTGATTCCCCATATCTGATTCCCCGCCTCTGTTTCCCCGCCTCTAATTCCCCGCCTCTGTTTCCCCATATCTATTTCCCCGCCTCTGATTCCCCGCCTCTGATTTCCCAGCTCTGATTCCCCGCCTCTGAATCCCCAACTCTGATTCCCTGCCTCTGATTCCCCAGCTCTGATTCCCCGCCTCTGATTCCCCAGCTCTGATTCCCTGCCTCTGTTTCGCAACCTCTGATTCCCCACCTCTGATTCCCCATATATGATTCCCCACCTCTGTTTCCCTGCCTCTGATTCCCAGCCTCTGTTTCCCCATATCTGATTCCCCGCCTCTGATTCCCCAACTCTGATTCCCCGCCTCTGATTCCCCAGCTCTGATTCCCCACCTATGATTCCCCGTGTTTGATTCACTGCCTCTGATTCCCCGCCTCTGGTTCCCCATCTCTGATTCACCGCCTTTCATTCGCCAGCTCTGATTCCCCATATCAGATTCCCCGCCTCTGATTCCCTGCCTCTGATTCCCCATCTCCGATTCTGCACATCTGATTCCCCGCCTCAGATTCCCTGCCTCTGATTCCCAACCTCCGATAACCCACCTCTGATTCCCCATATCTGATTCCCCGCCTCTGTTACCCCGCCTCTGATTCCCCTCCTCTGATTCCCCAACTCTAATTCCCCGCCTCTGATTCCCCAGCTCTGATTCCCCGTGTTTGATTCCCTGCCTCTGATTCCCTGCCCTGATTCCCCATCTCTGTTTCACCGCCTTTGATTCGCCACCTCTGATTCCCCATATCTGATTCCCCGCCTCTGTTTCCCCGCCTCTGATTCCCTGCCTCTGATTCCCAACCTCTGATTCCACACCTCTGATTCCCCATATCTGATTCCCCGCCTCTGTTTCCCCGCCTCTGATTCCCTGCCCCTGTTTCCCCATATCTGATTCCCTGCCTCTGATTCCCCAACTCTGATTCCCCGCCTCTGATTCCCCAGCTCTGATTCCCCACCTCTGATTTCCCGTGTTTGATTCCCTGCCTCTGATTCCCCGCCTCTGATTCCCCATCTCTGATTCACCGCCTTTGATTCGCCACCTCTGATTCCACATATCTGATTCCCCACCTCTGTTTCCCCGCCTCTGATTCCCTGCCTCTGATTCTCCATATCTCATTCCCCGCCTCTGAATCCCCATCTCTGATTCCCGGACTCTGATTCCCCACCTCTGATTCCCGGCCTCTTATTCCCAGCATCTGATTCCCGGCCTCTGATTCCCGGCCTCTGATTCCCCGCTTCTGATTCTGATTCCCTGCCTCTGATTCCCCATCTCTGATTCCGCACATCTGATTCCCTGCCTCTGATTCCCCACCTCTGATTCCCCATATCTGATATCCCACCTCTGTTTCCCCGCCTCTGTTTCCCCATATCTAATTCTCAACCGCTGATGCCCCAACTCTGATTCCCTGCCTCTGATTCCCCGCGTTCTATTCCCTGCCTCTGATTCCCCGCCTGTGATTCCCCATCTCTGATTCACCACCTCTGATTCCCCACCTCTGATTCCCCATATCTAATTTCCCGCCTCTGTTTGCCCGCCTCTGATTCCCCGCCTCTGTTTCCCCATATCTGATTCCCCGCCTCTGAATCCCCAACTCTGATTCCCTGCCTCTGATTCCCCAGCTCTGATTCCCCGCCTTTGATTCCCCCCGTCTGATTCCCAGCCTCTGAATCCCCGTGTCTGATTTCCTGCCTCTGATTCCCCGCCTCTGATTCCCCATCTCTGATTCACAGCCTCTGATTCCCCACCTCTGATTCCCCGTCTCTGATTCCGCACATCTGATTCCCTGCCTCTGATTCCCCAGCTCTGATTCCCCGCCACTGATTCCCCGTGTTTGATTCCCTGCCTCTGATTCCCCGCCTCTGATTCACCATCTCTGATTCAACGCCTTTGATTCGCCACCTCTGATTCCCCATATCTGATTCCTCGCCTCTGTTTCCCCGCCTCTGATTCCCCTCCTCTGATTCCCCATATCTCATTCCCCGCCTCTGATTCCCCATCTCTGATTCCCGGACTCTGATTCCCCACCTCTGATTCCCAGCCTCTTATTCCCAGCATCTGATTCCGGCCTCTGATTCCCGGCCTCTGATTCCCTGCTTCTGATTCCCCACCTCTGATTCCCCATATCTGATTCCCCGCCTCTGTTTCCCCGCCTCTGATTCCCCACCTCTGTTTCCCCATATCTAAGTCACAGCCTCTGATTCGCCAACTTTGATTCCCCACCTCTGATTCCCCAGCTCTGATTACCCGCCTCTGATTCCCCGCATCTGATTCCATGCATCTGATTCCCAGCCTCTGATTCCCAGCCTCTGATTCCCAACCTCTGATTCCCCACCTCTGATCCCCATATCTGATTCCCCGCCTCTGTTTCCCCGCCTCTGATTCCCCGCCTCTGTTTCCCCATATCTGATCCCCACCTCTATTTGCCCGCCTCTGATTCCCCGCCTCTGTTTCCCCATATCTGATTCCCCGCCTCTGAATCCCCAACTCTGATTCCCTGCCTCTAATTTCCCAGCTATGATTCCCCGCCTCTGATTCCCCGCGTCTGATTACCGGCCTCTGATTCCCCGCCTCTGATTCCCCATCTCTGATTCACAACCTCTGATTCCCCACCTCTGATACCCCATATCTGATTCCCCGCCTCTGTTTCCCCGCCTCTAATTCCCCACCTCTGATTCCCAATATCTGATTCCCCGCCTCTGATTCCCCACCTCTGATTCCCTGCCTCTGATTCCCTGCCCTGATTCCCCATCTCTGTTTCACCGCCTTTCATTCGCCACCTCTGATTCCCCATATCTGATTCCCCGCCTCTGTTTCCCCGCCTCTGATTCCCTGCCTCTGATTCCCAACCTCTGATTCCACACCTCTGATTCCCCATATCTGATACCCCGCCTCTGTTTCCCCGCCTCTGATTCCCTGCCCCTGTTTCCCCATATCTGATTCCCTGCCTCTGATTCCCCAACTCTGATTCCCCGCCTCTGATTCCCCGCCTCTGATTCCCTGCCTCTGTTTCCCATCCTCTGATTCCCCACCTCTGATTCCCCATCTCTGATTCACAGCCTCTGATTCACCGCCTTTGATTCGCCACCTCTGATTCCACATATCTGATTCCCCACCTCTGTTTCCCCGCCTCTGATTCCCCGCCTCTGATTCTCCATATCTCATTTCCCGCCTCTGAATCCCC
Source organism: Narcine bancroftii (assembly GCF_036971445.1). Lineage (NCBI taxonomy): Eukaryota > Metazoa > Chordata > Chondrichthyes > Torpediniformes > Narcinidae > Narcine > Narcine bancroftii. The sequence goes on from NC_091475.1 coordinate 112,449,909, forward strand.
ATCTCTGATTCCCGGACTCTGATTCCCCACCTCTGATTCCCGGCCTCTTATTCCCAGCATCTGATTCCCGGCCTCTGATTCCCGGCCTCTGATTCCCCGCTTCTGATTCTGATTCCCTGCCTCTGATTCCCCATCTCTGATTCCGCACATCTGATTCCCTGCCTCTGATTCCCCACCTCTGATTCCCCATATCTGATTTCCCGCCTCTGTTTCCCCGCCTCTGATTCCCCGCCTCTGTTTCCCAATATCTAATTCCCAACCTCTGATGCCACATCTCTGATTCCCTGCCTCTGATTTCCCGCGTTCTATTCCCTGCCTCTGATTCCCCGCCTGTGATTCCCCATCTCTGATTCACCACCTCTGATTCCCCAACTCTGATTCCCCATATCTAATTCCCCGCCTCTGTTTCCCCGCCTCTGATTCCCCGCCTCTGTTTCCCCATATCTAATTCTCAACCTCTGATGCCCCAACTCTGATTCCCTGCCTCTGATTCCCCGCGTTCTATTCCCTGCCTCTGATTCCCCGCCTGTGATTCCCCATCTCTGATTCACCACCTCTGATTCCCCACCTCTGATTCCCCATATCTGATTCCCCGCCTCTGAATCCCCAACTCTGATTCCCTGCCTCTGATTCCCCAGCTCTGATTCCCCGCCTTTGATTCCCCCCGTCTGATTCCCAGCCTCTGAATCCCCGTGTCTGATTTCCTGCCTCTGATTCCCCGCCTCTGATTCCCCATCTCTGATTCACAGCCTCTGATTCCCCACCTCTGATTCCCCATCTCTGATTCCGCACATCTGATTCCCTGCCTCTGATTCCCCAGCTCTGATTCCCCGCCTCTGATTCCCCGTGTTTGATTCCCTGCCTCTGATTCCCCGCCTCTGATTCACCATCTCTGATTCAACGCCTTTGATTCGCCACCTCTGATTCCCCATATCTGATTCCTCGCCTCTGTTTCCCCGCCTCTGATTCCCCTCCTCTGATTCCCCATATCTCATTCCCCGCCTCTGATTCCCCATCTCTGATTCCCGGACTCTGATTCCCCACCTCTGATTCCCAGCCTCTTATTCCCAGCATCTGATTCCGGCCTCTGATTCCCGGCCTCTGATTCCCTGCTTCTGATTCCCCATCTCTGATTCCGCAAATCTAATTCCCTGCCTCTGATTCCCCACCTCTGATTCCCCATATCTGATTCCCCGCCTCTGTTTCCCCGCCTCTGATTCCCCACATCTGTTTCCCCATATCTAAGTCACCGCCTCTGATTCGCCAACTTTGATTCCCCACCTCTGATTCCCCAGCTCTGATTACCCGCCTCTGATTCCCCGCATCTGATTCCATGCATCTGATTCCCAGCCTCTGATTCCCAGCCTCTGATTCCCAACCTCTGATTCCCCACCTCTGATCCCCATATCTGATTCCCTGCCTCTGTTTCCCCGCCTCTGATTCCCCGCCTCTGTTTCCCCATATCTGATCCCCACCTCTATTTGCCCGCCTCTGATTCCCCGCCTCTGTTTCCCCATATCTGATTCCCCGCCTCTGAATCCCCAACTCTGATTCCCTGCCTCTAATTTCCCAGCTATGATTCCCCGCCTCTGATTCCCCGCGTCTGATTACCGGCCTCTGATTCCCCGCCTCTGATTCCCCATCTCTGATTCACAACCTCTGATTCCCCACCTCTGATACCCCATATCTGATTCCCCGCCTCTGTTTCCCCGCCTCTGATTCCCCACCTCTGATTCCCAATATCTGATTCCCCGCCTCTGATTCCCCACCTCTGATTCCCTGCCTCTGATTCCCTGCCCTGATTCCCCATCTCTGTTTCACCGCCTTTGATTCGCCACCTCTGATTCCCCATATCTGATTCCCCGCCTCTGTTTCCCCGCCTCTGATTCCCTGCCTCTGATTCCCAACCTCTGATTCCACACCTCTGATTCCCCATATCTGATACCCCGCCTCTGTTTCCCCGCCTCTGATTCCCTGCCCCTGTTTCCCCATATCTGATTCCCTGCCTCTGATTCCCCAACTCTGATTCCCCGCCTCTGATTCCCCAGCTCTGATTCCCCGCCTCTGATTTCCCGTGTTTGATTCCCTGCCTCTGATTCCCCGCCTCTGATTCCCCATCTCTGATTCACCGCCTTTGATTCGCCACCTCTGATTCCACATATCTGATTCCCCACCTCTGTTTCCCCGCCTCTGATTCCCCGCCTCTGATTCTCCATATCTCATTTCCCGCCTCTGAATCCCCATCTCTGATTCCCGGACTCTGATTCCCCACCTCTGATTCCCGGCCTCTTATTCCCAGCATCTGATTCCCGGCCTCTGATTCCCGGCCTCTGATTCCCCGCTTCTGATTCTGATTCCCTGCCTCTGATTCCCCATCTCTGATTCCGCACATCTGATTCCCTGCCTCTGATTCCCCACCTCTGATTCCCCATATCTGATTTCCCGCCTCTGTTTCCCCGCCTCTGATTCCCCGCCTCTGTTTCCCAATATCTAATTCCCAACCTCTGATGCCACATCTCTGATTCCCTGCCTCTGATTTCCCGCGTTCTATTCCCTGCCTCTGATTCCCCGCCTGTGATTCCCCATCTCTGATTCACCACCTCTGATTCCCCAACTCTGATTCCCCATATCAAATTCCCCGCCTCTGTTTGCCCGCCTCTGATTCCCCGCCTCTGTTTCCCCATATCTGATTCCCCGCCTCTGAATCCCCAACTCTGATTCCCTGCCTCTGATTCCCCAGCTCTGATTCCCCGCCTTTGATTCCCCCCGTCTGATTCCCAGCCTCTGAATCCCCGTGTCTGATTTCCTGCCTCTGATTCCCCGCCTCTGATTCCCCATCTCTGATTCACAGCCTCTGATTCCCCACCTCTGATTCCCCATCTCTGATTCCGCGCATCTGATTCCCTGCCTCTGATTCCCCGACTCTGATCCCCACCTCTGATTCCCCATCTCTGATTCCCCGCCACTGATTCCCCAACTCTGATTCCCTGCCTCTGATTCCCCAGCTCTGATTCCCCGCCTCTGATTCCCCGTGTTTGATTCCCTGCCTCTGATTCCCCGCCTCTGATTCCCCATCTCTGATTCAACGCCTTTGATTCGCCACCTCTGATTCCCCATATCTGATTCCTCGCCTCTGTTTCCCAGCCTCTGATTCCCCTCCTCTGATTCCCCATATCTCATTCCCCGCCTCTGATTCCCTATCTCTGATTCCCGGACTCTGATTCCCCACCTCTGATTCCCGGCCTCTTATTCCTGGCATCTGATTCCGGCCTCTGATTCCCGGCCTCTGATTCCCTGCTTCTGATTCCCCATCTCTGATTCCGCAAATCTAATTCCCTGCCTCTGATTCCCCACCTCTGATTCCCCATATCTGATTCCCCGCCTCTGTTACCCCGCCTCTGATTCCCCGCCTCTGTTTCCCCATATCTAAGTCCCCGCCTCTGATTCCCCAACTTTGATTCCCCACCTCTGATTCCCCAGCTCTGATTCCCCACCTCTGATCCCCATATCTGATTCCCCGCCTCTGTTTCCCCGCCTCTGATTCCCCGCCTCTGTTTCCCCATATCTGATCCCCGCCTCTATTTGCCCACCTCTGATTCCCCGCCTCTGTTTCCCCATATCTGATTTCCCGCCTCTGAATCCCCAACTCTGATTCCCTGCCTCTAATTTCCCAGCTCTGATTCCCCGCGTCTGATTCCCCGCGTCTGATTACCGGCCTCTGATTCCCCGCCTCTGATTCCCCATCTCTGATTCACAACCTCTGATTCCCCACCTCTGATACCCCATATCTGATTCCCCGCCTCTGTTTCCCCGCCTCTGATTCCCCACCTCTGATTCCCAATATCTGATTCCCCGCCTCTGATTCCCCACCTCTGATTCCCCGCCTCTGATTCGCCAGCTATGATACCCCACCTCTTATTCCCCGCGTCTGATTCCCTGCCTCTGATTCCCCGCCTCTGATTCCACATCTCTGATTCACCACCTCTGATTCCCCGCGTCTGATTCCCTGCCTCTGATTCCCCATCTCTGATTCCCCATCTCTGATTGCCTAATTCTGATTCCCCTCCTCTGATTCCCCGTGTTTGATTCCCTGCCTCTGATTCCCGGCCTCTGATTCCCCATCTCTGATTCACCGCCTTTGATTCGCCACCTCTGATTCGCCATATCTGATTCCCCGCCTCTGTTTCCCCGCCTCTGATTCCCCGCCTCTGATTCCCCATATCTCATTCCCCGCCTCTGAATCCCCATCTCTGATTCCCGGACTCTGATTCCCCACCTCTGATTCCCGGCCTCTTATTCCCGGCATCTGATTCCGGCCTCTGATTCCCGGCCTCTGATTCCCTGCTTCTGATTCTGATTCCCTGCCTTTGATTCCCCATCTCTGATTCCGCACATCTGATTCCCTGCCTCTGATTCCCCATCTCTGATTCCGCACATCTGATTCCCTGCCTCTGATTCCCCGCCTCTGAATCCCCGTGTCTGATACCCAGCCTCTGATACCCCACCCCTGATTCCCCACCTCTGATTCCCCATATCTGATTCCCCGCATCTCTTTCCGTGCCTCTAATTCCCCGCCTCTGATTCCCCATATCTGATTCCCCGCCTCCGATTCCCCAACTCTGATTTCCCCGCCTCTGATTCCCCAGCTCTGTTTCCCCGCCTCTGATTGCCCGCCTCTGTTTCCCCATATCTAATTCCACGCCTCTGATTCCCAAACTCTGATTCCCCGCCTCTGATTCCCCAGCTCTGATTCCCCGCCTCCGATTCCCCACATCTGATTCCCTTCCTCTGATTCCCCGCCTCTGATTCCCTGCCTCTGATTCCCCAGCTCTGATTCCCCGTGTTTGATTCCCCGCCTCTGAATCCCCATCTCTGATTCCTGGCCTCTGATTGCCGGCCTCTGATTCCCTGCCCTGATTCCCCATCTCTGTTTCACCGCCTTTGATTCGCCACCTCTGATTCCCCATATCTGATTCCCCGCCTCTGTTTCCCCGCCTCTGATTCCCTGCCTCTGATTCCCAACCTCTGATTCCACACCTCTGATTCCCCATATCTGATACCCCGCCTCTGTTTCCCCGCCTCTGATTCCCTGCCCCTGTTTCCCCATATCTGATTCCCTGCCTCTGATTCCCCAACTCTGATTCCCCGCCTCTGATTCCCCAGCTCTGATTCCCCGCCTCTGATTTCCCGTGTTTGATTCCCTGCCTCTGATTCCCCGCCTCTGATTCCCCATCTCTGATTCACCGCCTTTGATTCGCCACCTCTGATTCCACATATCTGATTCCCCACCTCTGTTTCCCCGCCTCTGATTCCCCGCCTCTGATTCTCCATATCTCATTTCCCGCCTCTGAATCCCCATCTCTGATTCCCGGACTCTGATTCCCCACATCTGATTCCCGGCCTCTTATTCCCAGCATCTGATTCCCGGCCTCTGATTCCCGGCCTCTGATTCCCCGCTTCTGATTCTGATTCCCTGCCTCTGATTCCCCATCTCTGATTCCGCACATCTGATTCCCTGCCTCTGATTCCCCACCTCTGATTCCCCATATCTGATTTCCCGCCTCTGTTTCCCCGCCTCTGATTCCCCGCCTCTGTTTCCCAATATCTAATTCCCAACCTCTGATGCCACATCTCTGATTCCCTGCCTCTGATTTCCCGCGTTCTATTCCCTGCCTCTGATTCCCCGCCTGTGATTCCCCATCTCTGATTCACCACCTCTGATTCCCCAACTCTGATTCCCCATATCTAATTCCCCGACCTTGTTTGCCCGCCTCTGATTCCCCGCCTCTGTTTCCCCATATCTGATTCCCCGCCTCTGAATCCCCAACTCTGATTCCCTGCCTCTGATTCCCCAGCTCTGATTCCCCGCCTTTGATTCCCCCCGTCTGATTCCCAGCCTCTGAATCCCCGTGTCTGATTTCCTGCCTCTGATTCCCCGCCTCTGATTCCCCATCTCTGATTCACAGCCTCTGATTCCCCACCTCTGATTCCCCATCTCTGATTCCGCACATCTGATTCCCTGCCTCTGATTCCCCGACTCTGATCCCCACCTCTGATTCCCCATCTCTGATTCCCCGCCTCTTATTCCCCAACTCTGATTCCCCGCCTCTGATTCCCCAGCTCTGATTCCCCGCCTCTGATTCCCCGTGTTTGATTCCCTGCCTCTGATTCCCCGCCTCTGATTCCCCATCTCTGATTCAACGCCTTTGATTCGCCACCACTGATTCCCCATATCTGATTCCTCGCCTCTGTTTCCCAGCCTCTGATTCCCCTCCTCTGATTCCCCATATCTCATTCCCCGCCTCTGATTCCCTATCTCTGATTCCCGGACTCTGATTTCCCACCTCTGATTCCCGGCCTCTTATTCCCGGCATCTGATTCCGGCCTCTGATTCCCGGCCTCTGATTCCCTGCTTCTGATTCCCCATCTCTGATTCCGCAAATCTAATTCCCTGCCTCTGATTCCCCACCTCTGATTCCCCATATCTTATTCCCCGCCTCTGTTACCCCGCCTCTGATTCCCCGCCTCTGTTTCCCCATATCTAAGTCCCCGCCTCTGATTCCCCAACTTTGATTCCCCACCTCTGATTCCCCAGCTCTGATTCCCCACCTCTGATCCCCATATCTGATTCCCCGCCTCTGTTTCCCCGCCTCTGATTCCCCGCCTCTGTTTCCCCATATCTGATCCCCGCCTCTATTTGCCCACCTCTGATTCCCCGCCTCTGTTTCCCCATATCTGATTTCCCGCCTCTGAATCCCCAACTCTGATTCCCTGCCTCTAATTTCCCAGCTCTGATTCCCCGCGTCTGATTCCCCGCGTCTGATTACCGGCCTCTGATTCCCCGCCTCTGATTCCCCATCTCTGATTCACAACCTCTGATTCCCCACCTCTGATACCCCATATCTGATTCCCCACCTCTGTTTCCCCGCCTCTGATTCCCCACCTCTGATTCCCAATATCTGATTCCCCGCCTCTGATTCCCCACCTCTGATTCCCCGCCTCTGATTCGCCAGCTATGATTCCCCGCCTCTTATTCCCCGCGTCTGATTCCCTGCCTCTGATTCCCCGCCTCTGATTCCACATCTCTGATTCACCACCTCTGATTCCCCGCGTCTGATTCCCTGCCTCTGATTCCCCATCTCTGATTCCCCATCTCTGATTGCCTAATTCTGATTCCCCTCCTCTGATTCCCCGTGTTTGATTCCCTGCCTCTGATTCCCGGCCTCTGATTCCCCATCTCTGATTCACCGCCTTTGATTCGCCACCTCTGATTCGCCATATCTGATTCCCCGCCTCTGTTTCCCCGCCTCTGATTCCCCGCCTCTGATTCCCCATATCTCATTCCCCGCCTCTGAATCCCCATCTCTGATTCCCGGACTCTGATTCCCCACCTCTGATTCCCGGCCTCTTATTCCCGGCATCTGATTCCGGCCTCTGATTCCCGGCCTCTGATTCCCTGCTTCTGATTCTGATTCCCTGCCTTTGATTCCCCATCTCTGATTCCGCACATCTGATTCCCTGCCTCTGATTCCCCATCTCTGATTCCACACATCTGATTCCCTGCCTCTGATTCCCCGCCTCTGAATCCCCGTGTCTGATACCCAGCCTCTGATACCCCACCCCTGATTCCCCACCTCTGATTCCCCATATCTGATTCCCCGCATCTCTTTCCGTGCCTCTAATTCCCCGCCTCTGATTCCCCATATCTGATTCCCCGCCTCCGATTCCCCAACTCTGATTTCCCCGCCTCTGATTCCCCAGCTGTTTCCCCGCCTCTGATTCCCCGCCTCTGTTTCCCCATATCTAATTCCACGCCTCTGATTCCCAAACTCTGATTCCCCGCCTCTGATTCCCCAGCTCTGATTCCCCGCCTCCGATTCCCCACATCTGATTCCCTTCCTCTGATTCCCCGCCTCTGATTCCCTGCCTCTGATTCCCCAGCTCTGATTCCCCGTGTTTGATTCCCCGCCTCTGAATCCCCATCTCTGATTCCCGGCCTCTGATTGCCGGCCTCTGATTCCCGGCCTCTGATTCCCGGCCTCTGATTCCCGGCCTCTGATTCCCCGCCTCTGATTCCCCGCCTCTGATTCGCTGCCTCTGATTCCCCATCTCTGATTCTGCACATCTGATTCCCTGCCTCTGATTCCCGGCCTCTGACTCCCCGCCTCTGATTCCCCGCTTCTGATTCTGATCCCTGCCTCTGATTCCCCATCTCTGATTCCGCACATCTGATTCCCTGCCTCTGATTCCCCACCTCTGACTCCCCATATCTGATTCCCCGCCTCTGTTTCCCCGCCTCTAATTCCCCGCCTCTGTTTCCCCATATCTATTTCCCCGCCTCTGATTCCCCGCCTCTGATTCCCCAGCTCTGATTCCCCGCCTCTGAATCCCCAACTCTGATTCCCTGCCTCTGATTCCCCAGCTCTGATTCCCCGCCTCTGATTCCCCAGCTCTGATTCCCTGCCTCTGTTTCGCAACCTCTGATTCCCCACCTCTGATTCCCCATATATGATTCCCCACCTCTGTTTCCCTGCCTCTGATTCCCAGCCTCTGTTTCCCCATATCTGATTCCCCACCTCTGATTCCCCAACTCTGATTCCCCGCCTCTGATTCCCCACCTCTGATTCCCCACCTATGATTCCCCGTGTTTGATTCACTGCCTCTGATTCCCCGCCTCTGATTCCCCATCTCTGATTCACCGCCTTTCATTCGCCACCTCTGATTCCCCATATCAGATTCCCCGCCTCTGTTTCCCCGCCTCTGATTCCCCTCCTCTGTTTCCCCATATCTGATTCCCCGCTTCTGATTCCCCAACTCTGATTCCCCGCCTCTGATTCCCCAGCTCTGATTCCCCGCCTTTGATTCCCCCCGTCTGATTCCCAGCCTCTGAGTCCCCGTGTCTGATTTCCTGCCTCTGATTCCCCGCCTCTGATTCCCCATCTCTGATTCACAGCCGCTGATTCCCCACCTCTGATTCCCCATCTCTGATTCCGCACATCTGATTCCCTGCCTCTGATTCCCCGACTCTGATCCCCACCTCTGATTCCCCAGCTCTGATTCCCCGCCTCTGATTCCCCAACTCTGATTCCCCGCCTCTGATTCCCCAGCTCTGATTCCCCGCCTCTGATTCCCCGTGTTTGATTCCCTGCCTCTGATTCCCCGCCTCTGGTTCCCCATCTCTGATTCAACGCCTTTGATTCGCCACCTCTGATTCCCCATATCTGATTCCTCGCCTCTGTTTCCCCGCCTCTGATTCCCCTCCTCTGATTCCCCATATCTCATTCCCCGCCTCTGATTCCCCATCTCTGATTCCCGGACTCTGATTCCCCACCTCTGATTCCCGGCCTCTTATTCCCGGCATCTGATTCCGGCCTCTGATTCCCGGCCTCTGATTCCCTGCTTCTGATTCCCCATCTCTGATTCCGCAAATCTAATTCCCTGCCTCTGATTCCCCACATCTGATTCCCCATATCTGATTCCCCGCCTCTGTTTCCCCGCCTCTGATTCCCCGCCTCTGTTTCCCCATATCTAAGTCCCCGCCTCTGATTCCCCAACTTTGATTCCCCACCTCTGATTCCCCAGCTCTGATTCCCCGCCTCTGATTCCCCGCATCTGATTCCATGCATCTGATTCCCAGCCTCTGATTCCCAGCCTCTGATTCCCAACCTCTGATTCCCCACCTCTGATCCCCATATCTGATTCCCCGCCTCTGTTTCCCCGCCTCTGATTCCCCGCCTCTGTTTCCCCATATCTGAACCCCACCTCTGTTTGCCCGCCTCTGATTCCCCGCCTCTGTTTCCCAATATCTAATTCCCAACCTCTGATGCCCCAACTCTGATTCCCTGCCTCTGATTTCCCGCGTTCTATTCCCTGCCTCTGATTCCCCGCCTGTGATTCCCCATCTCTGATTCACCACCTCTGATTCCCCAACTCTGATTCCCCATATCTAATTCCCCGCCTCTGTTTGCCCGCCTCTGATTCCCCGCCTCTGTTTCCCCATATCTGATTCCCCGCCTCTGAATCCCCAACTCTGATTCCCTGCCTCTGATTCCCCAGCTCTGATTCCCCGCCTTTGATTCCCCCCGTCTGATTCCCAGCCTCTGAATCCCCGTGTCTGATTTCCTGCCTCTGATTCCCCGCCTCTGATTCCCCATCTCTGATTCACAGGCTCTGATTCCACACCTCTGATTCCCCATCTCTGATTCCGCACATCTGATTCCCTGCCTCTGATTCCCCGACTCTGATCCCCACCTCTGATTCCCCTGCTCTGATTCCCCGCCTCTGATTCCCCAACTCTGATTCCCCGCCTCTGATTCCCCAGCTCTGATTCCCCGCCTCTGATTCCCCGTGTTTGATTCCCTGCCTCTGATTCCCCGCCTCTGATTCCCCATCTCTGATTCAACGCCTTTGATTCGCCACCTCTGATTCCCCATATCTCATTCCCCGCCTCTGATTCCCTATCTCTGATTCCCGGACTCTGATTCCCCACCTCTGATTCCCGGCCTCTTATTCCCGGCATCTGATTCCGGCCTCTGATTCCCGGCCTCTGATTCCCTGCTTCTGATTCCCCATCTCTGATTCCGCAAATCTAATTCCCTGCCTCTGATTCCCCACCTCTGATTCCCCATATCTGATTCCCCGCCTCTGTTACCCCGCCTCTGATTCCCCGCCTCTGTTTCCCCATATCTAAGTCCCCGCCTCTGATTCCCCAACTTTGATTCCCCACCTCTGATTCCCCAGCTCAGATTCCCCACCTCTGATCCCCATATCTGATTCCCCGCCTCTGTTTCCCCGCCTCTGATTCCCCGCCTCTGTTTCCCCATATCTGATCCCCGCCTCTATTTGCCCACCTCTGATTCCCCGCCTCTGTTTCCCCATATCTGATTTCCCGCCTCTGAATCCCCAACTCTGATTCCCTGCCTCTAATTTCCCAGCTCTGATTCCCCGCGTCTGATTCCCCGCGTCTGATTACCGGCCTCTGATTCCCCGCCTCTGATTCCCCATCTCTGATTCACAACCTCTGATTCCCCACCTCTGATACCCCATATCTGATTCCCCGCCTCTGTTTCCCCGCCTCTGATTCCCCACCTCTGATTCCCAATATCTGATTCCCCGCCTCTGATTCCCCACCTCTGATTCCCCGCCTCTGATTCGCCAGCTATGATTCCCCGCCTCTTATTCCCCGCGTCTGATTCCCTGCCTCTGATTCCCCGCCTCTGATTCCACATCTCTGATTCACCACCTCTGATTCCCCGCGTCTGATTCCCTGCCTCTGATTCCCCATCTCTGATTCCCCATCTCTGATTGCCTAATTCTGATTCCCCTCCTCTGATTCCCCGTGTTTGATTCCCTGCCTCTGATTCCCGGCCTCTGGTTCCCCATCTCTGATTCACCGCCTTTGATTCGCCACCTCTGATTCGCCATATCTGATTCCCCGCCTCTGTTTCCCCGCCTCTGATTCCCCGCCTCTGATTCCCCATATCTCATTCCCCGCCTCTGAATCCCCATCTCTGATTCCCGGACTCTGATTCCCCACCTCTGATTCCCGACCTCTTATTCCCGGCATCTGATTCCGGCCTCTGATTCCCGGCCTCTGATTCCCTGCTTCTGATTCTGATTCCCTGCCTTTGATTCCCCATCTCTGATTCCGCACATCTGATTCCCTGCCTCTGATTCCCCATCTCTGATTCCGCACATCTGATTCCCTGCCTCTGATTCCCCGCCTCTGAATCCCCGTGTCTGATATCCAGCCTCTGATACCCCACCCCTGATTCCCCACCTCTGATTCCCCATATCTGATTCCCCGCATCTCTTTCCGTGCCTCTAATTCCCCGCCTCTGATTCCCCATATCTGATTCCCCGCCTCCGATTCCCCAACTCTGATTTCCCCGCCTCTGATTCCCCAGCTCTGTTTCCCCGCCTCTGATTCCCCGCCTCTGTTTCCCCATATCTAATTCCACGCCTCTGATTCCCAAACTCTGATTCCCCACCTCTGATTCCCCATATCTGATTCCCCGCCTCTGTTTCCCCGCCTCTGATTCCCCGCCTCTGTTTCCCCATATCTAAGTCCCCGCCTCTGATTCCCCAACTTTGATTCCCCACCTCTGATTCCCCAGCTCTGATTCCCCGCCTCTGATTCCCCGCATCTGATTCCATGCATCTGATTCCCAGCCTCTGATTCCCAGCCTCTGATTCCCAACCTCTGATTCCCCACCTCTGATCCCCATATCTGATTCCCCGCCTCTGTTTCCCCGTCTCTGATTCCCCGCCTCTGTTTCCCCATATCTGAACCCCACCTCTGTTTGCCCACCTCTGATTCCCCGCCTCTGTTTCCCAATATCTAATTCCCAACCTCTGATTCCCCAACTCTGATTCCCTGCCTCTGATTTCCCGCGTTCTATTCCCTGCCTCTGATTCCCCGCCTGTGATTCCCCATCTCTGATTCACCACCTCTGATTCCCCAACTCTGATTCCCCATATCTAATTCCCCGCCTCTGTTTGCCCGCCTCTGATTCCCCGCCTCTGTTTCCCCATATCTGATTCCCCGCCTCTGAATCCCCAACTCTGATTCCCTGCCTCTGATTCCCCAGCTCTGATTCCCCGCCTTTGATTCCCCCCGTCTGATTCCCAGCCTCTGAATGCCCGTGTCTGATTTCCTGCCTCTGATTCCCCGCCTCTGATTCCCCATCTCTGATTCACAGCCTCTTATTCCCCACCTCTGATTCCCCATCTCTGATTCCGCACATCTGATTCCCTGCCTCTGATTCCCCGACTCTGATCCCCACCTCTGATTCCCCAGCTCTGATTCCCCGCCTCTGATTCCCTGCCTCTGATTCCCCGCCTCTGATTCCCCATCTCTGATTCAACGCCTTTGATTCGCCACCTCTGATTCCCCATATCTGATTCCTCGCCTCTGTTTCCCAGCATCTGATTCCCCTCCTCTGATTCCCCATATCTCATTCCCCGCCTCTGATTCCATATCTCTGATTCCCGGACTCTGATTCCCCACCTCTGATTCCCGGCCTCTTATTCCCGGCATCTGATTCCGGCCTCTGATTCCCGGCCTCTGATTCCCTGCTTCTGATTCCCCATCTCTGATTCCGCAAATCTAATTCCCTGCCTCTGATTCCCCACCTCTGATTCCCCATATCTGATTCCCCGCCTCTGTTACCCCGCCTCTGATTCCCCGCCTCTGTTTCCCCATATCTAAGTCCCCGCCTCTGATTCCCCAACTTTGATTCCCCACCTCTGATTCCCCAGCTCTGATTCCCCACCTCTGATCCCCATATCTGATTCCCCGCCTCTGTTTCCCCGCCTCTGATTCCCCGCCTCTGTTTCCCCATATCTGATCCCCGCCTCTATTTGCCCACCTCTGATTCCCCGCCTCTGTTTCCCCATATCTGATTTCCCGCCTCTGAATCCCCAACTCTGATTCCCTGCCTCTAATTTCCCAGCTCTGATTCCCCGCGTCTGATTCCCCGCGTCTGATTACCGGCCTCTGATTCCCCGCCTCTGATTCCCCATCTCTGATTCACAACCTCTGATTCCCCACCTCTGATACCCCATATCTGATTCCCCGCCTCTGTTTCCCCGCCTCTGATTCCCCACCTCTGATTCCCAATATCTGATTCCCCGCCTCTGATTCCCCACCTCTGATTCCCCGCCTCTGATTCGCCAGCTATGATTCCCCGCCTCTTATTCCCCGCGTCTGATTCCCTGCCTCTGATTCCCCGCCTCTGATTCCACATCTCTGATTCACCACCTCTGATTCCCCGCGTCTGATTCCCTGCCTCTGATTCCCCATCTCTGATTCCCCATCTCTGATTGCCTAATTCTGATTCCCCTCCTCTGATTCCCCATGTTTGATTCCCTGCCTCTGATTCCCGGCCTCTGATTCCCCATCTCTGATTCACCGCCTTTGATTCGCCACCTCTGATTCGCCATATCTGATTCCCCGCCTCTGTTTCCCCGCCTCTGATTCCCCGCCTCTGATTCCCCATATCTCATTCCCCGCCTCTGAATCCCCATCTCTGATTCCCGGACTCTGATTCCCCACCTCTGATTCCCGGCCTCTTATTCCCGGCATCTGATTCCGGCCTCTGATTCCCGGCCTCTGATTCCCTGCTTCTGATTCTGATTCCCTGCCTTTGATTCCCCATCTCTGATTCCGCACATCTGATTCCCTGCCTCTGATTCCCCATCTCTGATTCCGCACATCTGATTCCCTGCCTCTGATTCCCCGCCTCTGAATCCCCGTGTCTGATACCCAGCCTCTGATACCCCACCCCTGATTCCCCACCTCTGATTCCCCATATCTGATTCCCCGCATCTCTTTCCGTGCCTCTAATTCCCCGCCTCTGATTCCCCATATCTGATTCCCCGCCTCCGATTCCCCAACTCTGATTTCCCCGCCTCTGATTCCCCAGCTCTGTTTCCCCGCCTCTGATTCCCCGCCTCTGTTTCCCCATATCTAATTCCACGCCTCTGATTCCCAAACTCTGATTCCCCGCCTCTGATTCCCCAGCTCTGATTCCCCGCCTCCGATTCCCCACATCTGATTCCCTTCCTCTGATTCCCCGCCTCTGATTCCCTGCCTCTGATTCCCCAGCTCTGATTCCCCGTGTTTGATTCCCCGCCTATGAATCCCCATCTCTGATTCCCGGCCTCTGATTGCCGGCCTCTGATTCCCGGCCTCTGATTCCCGGCCTCTGATTCCCGGCCTCTGATTCCCCGCCTCTGACTCCCCGCCTCTGATTCCCTGCCTCTGTTTCCCATCCTCTGATTCCCCACCTCTGATTCCCCATATCTGATTCCCCGCATCTGTTTCCCCATATCTGATTCCCCGCCTCTGATTCCCCAACTCTGATTCCCCACCTCTGATTCCCCAGCTCTGATTCCCCGCCTCTGATTCCCCGTGTTTGATTCCCTGCCTCTGATTCCGAGCCTCTGATTCACCATCTCTGATTCACCGCCTTTCATTCGCCACCCTGATTCCCCATATCAGATTCCCCGCCTCTGTTTCCCCGCCTCTGATACCCCGCCTCTGATTCCCCATATTTCATTCCCCGCCTCTGATTCCCCATCTCTGATTCCCGGACTCTGATTCCTGGCCTCTTATTCCCGGCATCTGATTCCCGGCCTCTGATCCCGGCCTCTGATTCCCCGCTTCTGATTCTGATCCCTGCCTCTGATTCCCCATCTCTGATTCCGCACATCTGATTCCCTGCCTCTGATTCCCCACCTCTGACTCCCCATATCTGATTCCCCGCCTCTGTTTCCCCGCCTCTAATTCCCCGCCTCTGTTTCCCCATATCTATTTCCCCGCCTCTGATTCCCCGCCTCTGATTCCCCAGCTCTGATTCCCCGCCTCTGAATCCCCAACTCTGATTCCCTGCCTCTGATTCCCCAGCTCTGATTCCCCGCCTCTGATTCCCCAGCTCTGATTCCCTGCCTCTGTTTCGCAACCTCTGATTCCGAACCTCTGATTCCCCATATATGATTCCCCACCTCTGTTTCCCTGCCTCTGATTCCCAGCCTCTGTTTCCCCATATCTGATTCCCCGCCTCTGATTCCCCAACTCTGATTCCCCGCCTCTGATTCCCCAGCTCTGATTCCCTGCCTCTAATTTCCCAGCTCTGATTCCCCGCGTCTGATTCCCCGCGTCTGATTACCGGCCTCTGATTCCCCGCCTCTGATTCCCCATCTCTGATTCACAACCTCTGATTCCCCACCTCTGATACCCCATATCTGATTCCCCGCCTCTGTTTCCCCGCCTCTGATTCCCCACCTCTGATTCCCAATATCTGATTCCCCGCCTCTGATTCCCCACCTCTGATTCCCCGCCTCTGATTCGCCAGCTATGATTCCCCGCCTCTTATTCCCCGCGTCTGATTCCCTGCCTCTGATTCCCCGCCTCTGATTCCACATCTCTGATTCACCACCTCTGATTCCCCGCGTCTGATTCCCTGCCTCTGATTCCCCATCTCTGATTCCCCATCTCTGATTGCCTAATTCTGATTCCCCTCCTCTGATTCCCCGTGTTTGATTCCCTGCCTCTGACTCCCGGCCTCTGATTCCCCATCTCTGATTCACCGCCTTTGATTCGCCACCTCTGATTCGCCATATCTGATTCCCCGCCTCTGTTTCCCCGCCTCTGATTCCCCGCCTCTGATTCCCCATATCTCATTCCCCGCCTCTGAATCCCCATCTCTGATTCCCGGACTCTGATTCCCCACCTCTGATTCCCGGCCTCTTATTCCCGGCATCTGATTCCGGCCTCTGATTCCCGGCCTCTGATTCCCTGCTTCTGATTCTGATTCCCTGCCTTTGATTCCCCATCTCTGATTCCGCACATCTGATTCCCTGCCTCTGATTCCCCATCTCTGATTCCGCACATCTGATTCCCTGCCTCTGATTCCCCGCCTCTGAATCCCCGTGTCTGATACCCAGCCTCTGATACCCCACCCCTGATTCCCCACCTCTGATTCCCCATATCTGATTCCCCGCATCTCTTTCCGTGCCTCTAATTCCCCGCCTCTGATTCCCCATATCTGATTCCCCGCCTCCGATTCCCCAACTCTGATTTCCCCGCCTCTGATTCCCCAGCTCTGTTTCCCCGCCTCTGATTCCCCGCCTCTGTTTCCCCATATCTAATTCCACGCCTCTGATTCCCAAACTCTGATTCCCCGCCTCTGATTCCCCAGCTCTGATTCCCCGCCTCCGATTCCCCACATCTGATTCCCTTCCTCTGATTCCCCGCCTCTGATTCCCAAACTCTGATTCCCCACCTCTGATTCCCCATATCTGATTCCCCGCCTCTGTTTCCCCGCCTCTGATTCCCCGCCTCCGTTTCCCCATATCTAAGTCCCCGCCTCTGATTCCCCAACTTTGATTCCCCACCTCTGATTCCCCAGCTCTGATTCCCCGCCTCTGATTCCCCGCATCTGATTCCATGCATCTGATTCCCAGCCTCTGATTCCCAGCCTCTGATTCCCAACCTCTGATTCCCCACCTCTGATCCCCATATCTGATTCCCCGCCTCTGTTTCCCCATCTCTGATTCCCCGCCTCTGTTTCCCCATATCTGAACCCCACCTCTGTTTGCCCGCCTCTGATTCCCCGCCTCTGTTTCCCAATATCTAATTCCCAACCTCTGATGCCCCAACTCTGATTCCCTGCCTCTGATTTCCCGCGTTCTATTCCCTGCCTCTGATTCCCCGCCTGTGATTCCCCATCTCTGATTCACCACCTCTGATTCCCCAACTCTGATTCCCCATATCTAATTCCCCGCCTCTGTTTGCCCGCCTCTGATTCCCCGCCTCTGTTTCCCCATATCTGATTCCCCGCCTCTGAATCCCCAACTCTGATTCCCTGCCTCTGATTCCCCAGCTCTGATTCCCCGCCTTTGATTCCCCCCGTCTGATTCCCAGCCTCTGAATGCCCGTGTCTGATTTCCTGCCTCTGATTCCCCGCCTCTGATTCCCCATCTCTGATTCACAGCCTCTTATTCCCCACCTCTGATTCCCCATCTCTGATTCCGCACATCTGATTCCCTGCCTCTGATTCAACGCCTTTGATTCGCCACTTCTGATTCCCCATATCTGATTCCTCGCCTCTGTTTCCCAGCATCTGATTCCCCTCCTCTGATTCCCCATATCTCATTCCCCGCCTCTGATTCCATATCTCTGATTCCCGGACTCTGATTCCCCACCTCTGATTCCCGGCCTCTTATTCCCGGCATCTGATTCCGGCCTCTGATTCCCGGCCTCTGATTCCCTGCTTCTGATTCCCCATCTCTGATTCCGCAAATCTAATTCCCTGCCTCTGATTCCCCACCTCTGATTCCCCATATCTGATTCCCCGCCTCTGTTACCCCGCCTCTGATTCCCCGCCTCTGTTTCCCCATATCTAAGTCCCCGCCTCTGATTCCCCAACTTTGATTCCCCACCTCTGATTCCCCAGCTCTGATTCCCCACCTCTGATCCCCATATCTGATTCCCCGCCTCTGTTTCCCCGCCTCTGATTCCCCGCCTCTGTTTCCCCATATCTGATCCCCGCCTCTATTTGCCCACCTCTGATTCCCCGCCTCTGTTTCCCCATATCTGATTTCCCGCCTCTGAATCCCCAACTCTGATTCCCTGCCTCTAATTTCCCAGCTCTGATTCCCCGCGTCTGATTCCCCGCGTCTGATTACCGGCCTCTGATTCCCCGCCTCTGATTCCCCATCTCTGATTCACAACCTCTGATTCCCCACCTCTGATACCCCATATCTGATTCCCCGCCTCTGTTTCCCCGCCTCTGATTCCCCACCTCTGATTCCCAATATCTGATTCCCCGCCTCTGATTCCCCACCTCTGATTCCCCGCCTCTGATTCGCCAGCTATGATTCCCCGCCTCTTATTCCCCGCGTCTGATTCCCTGCCTCTGATTCCCCGCCTCTGATTCCACATCTCTGATTCACCACCTCTGATTCCCCGCCTCTGATTCCCTGCCTCTGATTCCCCATCTCTGATTCCCCATCTCTGATTGCCTAATTCTGATTCCCCTCCTCTGATTCCCCATGTTTGATTCCCTGCCTCTGATTCCCGGCCTCTGATTCCCCATCTCTGATTCACCGCCTTTGATTCGCCACCTCTGATTCGCCATATCTGATTCCCCGCCTCTGTTTCCCCGCCTCTGATTCCCCGCCTCTGATTCCCCATATCTCATTCCCCGCCTCTGAATCCCCATCTCTGATTCCCGGACTCTGATTCCCCACCTCTGATTCCCGGCCTCTTATTCCCGGCATCTGATTCCAGCCTCTGATTCCCGGCCTCTGATTCCCTGCTTCTGATTCTGATTCCCTGCCTTTGATTCCCCATCTCTGATTCCGCACATCTGATTCCCTGCCTCTGATTCCCCATCTCTGATTCCGCACATCTGATTCCCTGCCTCTGATTCCCCGCCTCTGAATCCCCGTGTCTGATACCCAGCCTCTGATACCCCACCCCTGATTCCCCACCTCTGATTCCCCATATCTGATTCCCCGCATCTCTTTCCGTGCCTCTAATTCCCCGCCTCTGATTCCCCATATCTGATTCCCCGCCTCCGATTCCCCAACTCTGATTTCCCCGCCTCTGATTCCCCAGCTCTGTTTCCCCGCCTCTGATTCCCCGCCTCTGTTTCCCCATATCTAATTCCACGCCTCTGATTCCCAAACTCTGATTCCCCGCCTCTGATTCCCCAGCTCTGATTCCCCGCCTCCGATTCCCCACATCTGATTCCCTTCCTCTGATTCCCCGCCTCTGATTCCCTGCCTCTGATTCCCCAGCTCTGATTCCCCGTGTTTGATTCCCCGCCTATGAATCCCCATCTCTGATTCCCGGCCTCTGATTGCCGGCCTCTGATTCCCGGCCTCTGATTCCCGGCCTCTGATTCCCGGCCTCTGATTCCCCGCCTCTGACTCCCCGCCTCTGATTCCCTGCCTCTGTTTCCCATCCTCTGATTCCCCACCTCTGATTCCCCATATCTGATTCCCCGCATCTGTTTCCCCATATCTGATTCCCCGCCTCTGATTCCCCAACTCTGATTCCCCACCTCTGATTCCCCAGCTCTGATTCCCCGCCTCTGATTCCCCGTGTTTGATTCCCTGCCTCTGATTCCCCGCCTCTGATTCACCATCTCTGATTCACCGCCTTTCATTCGCCACCCTGATTCCCCATATCAGATTCCCCGCCTCTGTTTCCCCGCCTCTGATACCCCGCCTCTGATTCCCCATATTTCATTCCCCGCCTCTGATTCCCCATCTCTGATTCCCGAACTCTGATTCCTGGCCTCTTATTCCCGGCATCTGATTCCCGGCCTCTGATCCCGGCCTCTGATTCCCCGCTTCTGATTCTGATCCCTGCCTCTGATTCCCCATCTCTGATTCCGCACATCTGATTCCCTGCCTCTGATTCCCCACCTCTGACTCCCCATATCTGATTCCCCGCCTCTGTTTCCCCGCCTCTAATTCCCCGCCTCTGTTTCCCCATATCTATTTCCCCGCCTCTGATTCCCCGCCTCTGATTCCCCAGCTCTGATTCCCCGCCTCTGAATCCCCAACTCTGATTCCCTGCCTCTGATTCCCCAGCTCTGATTCCCCGCCTCTGATTCCCCAGCTCTGATTCCCTGCCTCTGTTTCGCAACCTCTGATTCCGAACCTCTGATTCCCCATATATGATTCCCCACCTCTGTTTCCCTGCCTCTGATTCCCAGCCTCTGTTTCCCCATATCTGATTCCCCGCCTCTGATTCCCCAACTCTGATTCCCCGCCTCTGATTCCCCAGCTCTGATTCCCTGCCTCTAATTTCCCAGCTCTGATTCCCCGCGTCTGATTCCCCGCGTCTGATTACCGGCCTCTGATTCCCCGCCTCTGATTCCCCATCTCTGATTCACAACCTCTGATTCCCCACCTCTGATACCCCATATCTGATTCCCCGCCTCTGTTTCCCCGCCTCTGATTCCCCGCCTCTGATTCGCCAGCTATGATTCCCCGCCTCTTATTCCCCGCGTCTGATTCCCTGCCTCTGATTCCCCGCCTCTGATTCCACATCTCTGATTCACCACCTCTGATTCCCCGCGTCTGATTCCCTGCCTCTGATTCCCCATCTCTGATTCCCCATCTCTGATTGCCTAATTCTGATTCCCCTCCTCTGATTCCCCGTGTTTGATTCCCTGCCTCTGATTCCCGGTCTCTGATTCCCCATCTCTGATTCACCGCCTTTGATTCGCCACCTCTGATTCGCCATATCTGATTCCCCGCCTCTGTTTCCCCGCCTCTGATTCCCCGCCTCTGATTCCCCATATCTCATTCCCCGCCTCTGAATCCCCATCTCTGATTCCCGGACTCTGATTCCCCACCTCTGATTCCCGGCCTCTTATTCCCGGCATCTGATTCCGGCCTCTGATTCCCGGCCTCTGATTCCCTGCTTCTGATTCTGATTCCCTGCCTTTGATTCCCCATCTCTGATTCCGCACATCTGATTCCCTGCCTCTGATTCCCCATCTCTGATTCCGCACATCTGATTCCCTGCCTCTGATTCCCCGCCTCTGAATCCCCGTGTCTGATACCCAGCCTCTGATACCCCACCCCTGATTCCCCACCTCTGATTCCCCATATCTGATTCCCCGCATCTCTTTCCGTGCCTCTAATTCCCCGCCTCTGATTCCCCATATCTGATTCCCCGCCTCCGATTCCCCAACTCTGATTTCCCCGCCTCTGATTCCCCAGCTCTGTTTCCCCGCCTCTGATTCCCCGCCTCTGTTTCCCCATATCTAATTCCACGCCTCTGATTCCCAAACTCTGATTCCCCGCCTCTGATTCCCCAGCTCTGATTCCCCGCCTCCGATTCCCCACATCTGATTCCCTTCCTCTGATTCCCCGCCTCTGATTCCCTGCCTCTGATTCCCCAGCTCTGATTCCCCGTGTTTGATTCCCCGCCTCTGAATCCCCATCTCTGATTCCCGGCCTCTGATTGCCGGCCTCTGATTCCCGGCCTCTGATTCCCGGCCTCTGATTCCCGGCCTCTGATTCCCCGCCTCTGATTCCCCGCCTCTGATTCGCTGCCTCTGATTCCCCATCTCTGATTCTGCACATCTGATTCCCTGCCTCTGATTCCCCGCCTCTGACTCCCCGCCTCTGATTCCCTGCCTCTGTTTCCCATCCTCTGATTCCCCACCTCTGATTCCCCATATCTGATTTCCCGCATCTGTTTCCCCATATCTGATTCCCCACCTCTGATTCCCCAACTCTGATTCCCCACCTCTGATTCCCCAGCTCTGATTCCCCGCCTCTGATTCCCCGTGTTTGATTCCCTGCCTCTGATTCCCCGCCTCTGATTCACCATCTCTGATTCACCGCCTTTCATTCGCCACCCTGATTCCCCATATCAGATTCTTCGCCTCTGTTTCCCCGCCTCTGATACCCCGCCTCTGATTCCCCATATTTCATTCCCCGCCTCTGATTCCCCATCTCTGATTCCCGGACTCTGATTCCTGGCCTCTTATTCCCGGCATCTGATTCCCGGCCTCTGATCCCGGCCTCTGATTCCCCGCTTCTGATTCTGATCCCTGCCTCTGATTCCCCATCTCTGATTCCGCACATCTGATTCCCTGCCTCTGATTCCCCACCTCTGACTCCCCATATCTGATTCCCCGCCTCTGTTTCCCCGCCTCTAATTCCCCGCCTCTGTTTCCCCATATCTATTTCCCCGCCTCTGATTCCCCGCCTCTTATTCCCCAGCTCTGATTCCCCGCCTCTGAATCCCCAACTCTGATTCCCTGCCTCTGATTCCCCAGCTCTGATTCCCCGCCTCTGATTCCCCAGCTCTGATTCCCTGCCTCTGTTTCGCAACCTCTGATTCCCCACCTCTGATTCCCCATATATGATTCCCCACCTCTGTTTCCCTGCCTCTGATTCCCAGCCTCTGTTTCCCCATATCTGATTCCCCGCCTCTGATTCCCCAACTCTGATTCCCCGCCTCTGATTCCCCAGCTCTGATTCCCCACCTATGATTCCCCGTGTTTGATTCACTGCCTCTGATTCCCCGCCTCTGATTCCCCATCTCTGATTCACCGCCTTTCATTCGCCACCTCTGATTCCCCATATCAGATTCCCCGCCTCTGTTTCCCCGCCTCTGATTCCCCTCCTCTGTTTCCCCATATCTGATTCCCCGCTTCTGATTCCCCAACTCTGATTCCCCGCCTCTGATTCCCCAGCTCTGATTCCCCGCCTTTGATTCCCCCCGTCTGATTCCCAGCCTCTGAGTCCCCGTGTCTGATTTCCTGCCTCTGATTCCCCGCCTCTGATTCCCCATCTCTGATTCACAGCCGCTGATTCCCCACCTCTGATTCCCCATCTCTGATTCCGCACATCTGATTCCCTGCCTCTGATTCCCCGACTCTGATCCCCACCTCTGATTCCCCAGCTCTGATTCCCCGCCTCTGATTCCCCAACTCTGATTCCCCGCCTCTGATTCCCCAGCTCTGATTCCCCGCCTCTGATTCCCCGTGTTTGATTCCCTGCCTCTGATTCCCCGCCTCTGATTCCCCATCTCTGATTCAACGCCTTTGATTCGCCACCTCTGATTCCCCATATCTGATTCCTCGCCTCTGTTTCCCCGCCTCTGATTCCCCTCCTCTGATTCCCCATATCTCATTCCCCGCCTCTGATTCCCCATCTCTGATTCCCGGACTCTGATTCCCCACCTCTGATTCCCGGCCTCTTATTCCCGGCATCTGATTCCGGCCTCTGATTCCCGGCCTCTGATTCCCTGCTTCTGATTCCCCATCTCTGATTCCGCAAATCTAATTCCCTGCCTCTGATTCCCCACCTCTGATTCCCCATATCTGATTCCCCGCCTCTGTTTCCCCGCCTCTGATTCCCCGCCTCTGTTTCCCCATATCTAAGTCCCCGCCTCTGATTCCCCAACTTTGATTCCCCACCTCTGATTCCCCAGCTCTGATTCCCCGCCTCTGATTCCCCGCATCTGATTCCATGCATCTGATTCCCAGCCTCTGATTCCCAGCCTCTGATTCCCAACCTCTGATTCCCCACCTCTGATCCCCATATCTGATTCCCCGCCTCTGTTTCCCCGCCTCTGATTCCCCGCCTCTGTTTCCCCATATCTGAACCCCACCTCTGTTTGCCCGCCTCTGATTCCCCGCCTCTGTTTCCCAATATCTAATTCCCAACCTCTGATGCCCCAACTCTGATTCCCTGCCTCTGATTTCCCGCGTTCTATTCCCTGCCTCTGATTCCCCGCCTGTGATTCCCCATCTCTGATTCACCACCTCTGATTCCCCAACTCTGATTCCCCATATCTAATTCCCCGCCTCTGTTTGCCCGCCTCTGATTCCCCGCCTCTGTTTCCCCATATCTGATTCCCCGCCTCTGAATCCCCAACTCTGATTCCCTGCCTCTGTTTCCCCAGCTCTGATTCCCCGCCTTTGATTCCCCCCGTCTGATTCCCAGCCTCTGAATCCCCGTGTCTGATTTCCTGCCTCTGATTCCCCGCCTCTGATTCCCCATCTCTGATTCACAGCCTCTGATTCCCCACCTCTGATTCCCCATCTCTGATTCCGCACATCTGATTCCCTGCCTCTGATTCCCCGACTCTGATCCCCACCTCTGATTCCCCAGCTCTGATTCCCCGCCTCTGATTCCCCAACTCTGATTCCCCGCCTCTGATTCCCCAGCTCTGATTCCCCGCCTCTGATTCCCCGTGTTTGATTCCCTGCCTCTGATTCCCCGCCTCTGATTCCCCATCTCTGATTCAACGCCTTTGATTCGCCACCTCTGATTCCCCATATCTGATTCCTCGCCTCTGTTTCCCCGCCTCTGATTCCCCTCCTCTGATTCCCCATATCTCATTCCCCGCCTCTGATTCCCTATCTCTGATTCCCGGACTCTGATTCCCCACCTCTGATTCCCGGCCTCTTATTCCCGGCATCTGATTCCGGCCTCTGATTCCCGGCCTCTGATTCCCTGCTTCTGATTCCCCATCTCTGATTCCGCAAATCTAATTCCCTGCCTCTGATTCCCCACCTCTGATTCCCCATATCTGATTCCCCGCCTCTGTTACCCCGCCTCTGATTCCCCGCCTCTGTTTCCCCATATCTAAGTCCCCGCCTCTGATTCCCCAACTTTGATTCCCCACCTCTGATTCCCCAGCTCTGATTCCCCACCTCTGATCCCCATATCTGATTCCCCGCCTCTGTTTCCCCGCCTCTGATTCCCCGCCTCTATTTCCCCATATCTGATCCCCGCCTCTATTTGCCCACCTCTGATTCCCCGCCTCTGTTTTCCCATATCTGATTTCCCGCCTCTGAATCCCCAACTCTGATTCCCTGCCTCTAATTTCCCAGCTCTGATTCCCCGCGTCTGATTCCCCGCGTCTATTTACCGGCCTCTGATTCCCCGCCTCTGATTCCCCATCTCTGATTCACAACCTCTGATTCCCCACCTCTGATACCCCATATCTGATTCCCCGCCTCTGTTTCCCCGCCTCTGATTCCCCACCTCTGATTCCCAATATCTGATTCCCCGCCTCTGATTCCCCACCTCTGATTCCCCGCCTCTGATTCGCCAGCTATGATTCCCCGCCTCTTATTCCCCGCGTCTGATTCCCAGCCTCTGATTCCCCGCCTCTGATTCCACATCTCTGATTCACCACCTCTGATTCCCCACGTCTGATTCCCTGCCTCTGATTCCCCATCTCTGATTGCCTAATTCTGATTCCCCTCCTCTGATTCCCCGTGTTTGATTCCCTGCCTCTGATTCCCGGCCTCTGATTCCCCATCTCTGATTCACCGCCTTTGATTCGCCACCTCTGATTCGCCATATCTGATTCCCCGCCTCTGTTTCCCCGCCTCTGATTCCCCGCCTCTGATTCCCCATATCTCATTCCCCGCCTCTGAATCCCCATCTCTGATTCCCGGACTCTGATTCCCCACCTCTGATTCCCGGCCTCTTATTCCCGGCATCTGATTCCGGCCTCTGATTCCCGGCCTCTGATTCCCTGCTTCTGATTCTGATTCCCTGCCTTTGATTCCCCATCTCTGATTCCGCACATCTGATTCCCTGCCTCTGATTCCCCATCTCTGATTCCGCACATCTGATTCCCTGCCTCTGATTCCCCGCCTCTGAATCCCCGTGTCTGATACCCAGCCTCTGATACCCCACCCCTGATTCCCCACCTCTGATTCCCAATATCTGATTCCCCGCATCTCTTTCCGTGCCTCTAATTCCCCGCCTCTGATTCCCCATATCTGATTCCCCAACTCTGATTTCCCCGCCTCTGATTCCCCAGCTCTGTTTCCCCGCCTCTGATTCCCCGCCTCTGTTTCCCCATATCTAATTCCACGCCTCTGATTCCCAAACTCTGATTCCCCACCTCTGATTCCCCATATCTGATTCCCCGCCTCTGTTTCCCCGCCTCTGATTCCCCGCATCTGTTTCCCCATATCTAAGTCCCCGCCTCTGATTCCCCAACTTTGATTCCCCACCTCTGATTCCCCAGCTCTGATTCCCCGCCTCTGATTCCCCGCATCTGATTCCATGCATCTGATTCCCAGCCTCTGATTCCCAGCCTCTGATTCCCAACCTCTGATTCCCCACCTCTGATCCCCATATCTGATTCCCCGCCTCTGTTTCCCCGCCTCTGATTCCCCGCCTCTGTTTCCCCATATCTGAACCCCACCTCTGTTTGCCCGCCTCTGATTCCCCGCCTCTGTTTCCCAATATCTAATTCCCAACCTCTGATGCCCCAACTCTGATTCCCTGCCTCTGATTTCCCGCGTTCTATTCCCTGCCTCTGATTCCCCGCCTGTGATTCCCCATCTCTGATTCACCACCTCTGATTCCCCAACTCTGATTCCCCATATCTAATTCCCCGCCTCTGTTTGCCCGCCTCTGATTCCCCGCCTCTGTTTCCCCATATCTGATTCCCCGCCTCTGAATCCCCAACTCTGATTCCCTGCCTCTGATTCCCCAGCTCTGATTCCCCGCCTTTGATTCCCCCCGTCTGATTCCCAGCCTCTGAATCCCCGTGTCTGATTTCCTGCCTCTGATTCCCCGCCTCTGATTCCCCATCTCTGATTCACAGCCTCTGATTCCCCACCTCTGATTCCCCATCTCTGATTCCGCACATCTGATTCCCCATCTCTGATTGCCTAATTCTGATTCCCCTCCTCTGATTCCCCGTGTTTGATTCCCTGCCTCTGATTCCCGGTCTCTGATTCCCCATCTCTGATTCACCGCCTTTGATTCGCCACCTCTGATTCGCCATATCTGATTCCCCGCCTCTGTTTCCCCGCCTCTGATTCCCCGCCTCTGATTCCCCATATCTCATTCCCCGCCTCTGAATCCCCATCTCTGATTCCCGGACTCTGATTCCCCACCTCTGATTCCCGGCCTCTTATTCCCGGCATCTGATTCCGGCCTCTGATTCCCGGCCTCTGATTCCCTGCTTCTGATTCTGATTCCCTGCCTTTGATTCCCCATCTCTGATTCCGCACATCTGATTCCCTGCCTCTGATTCCCCATCTCTGATTCCGCACATCTGATTCCCTGCCTCTGATTCCCCGCCTCTGAATCCCCGTGTCTGATACCCAGCCTCTGATACCCCACCCCTGATTCCCCACCTCTGATTCCCCATATCTGATTCCCCGCATCTCTTTCCGTGCCTCTAATTCCCCGCCTCTGATTCCCCATATCTGATTCCCCGCCTCCGATTCCCCAACTCTGATTTCCCCGCCTCTGATTCCCCAGCTCTGTTTCCCCGCCTCTGATTCCCCGCCTCTGTTTCCCCATATCTAATTCCACGCCTCTGATTCCCAAACTCTGATTCCCCGCCTCTGATTCCCCAGCTCTGATTCCCCGCCTCCGATTCCCCACATCTGATTCCCTTCCTCTGATTCCCCGCCTCTGATTCCCTGCCTCTGATTCCCCAGCTCTGATTCCCCGTGTTTGATTCCCCGCCTCTGAATCCCCATCTCTGATTCCCGGCCTCTGATTGCCGGCCTCTGATTCCCGGCCTCTGATTCCCGGCCTCTGATTCCCGGCCTCTGATTCCCCGCCTCTGATTCCCCGCCTCTGATTCGCTGCCTCTGATTCCCCATCTCTGATTCTGCACATCTGATTCCCTGCCTCTGATTCCCCGCCTCTGACTCCCCGCCTCTGATTCCCTGCCTCTGTTTCCCATCCTCTGATTCCCCACCTCTGATTCCCCATATCTGATTTCCCGCATCTGTTTCCCCATATCTGATTCCCCACCTCTGATTCCCCAACTCTGATTCCCCACCTCTGATTCCCCAGCTCTGATTCCCCGCCTCTGATTCCCCGTGTTTGATTCCCTGCCTCTGATTCCCCGCCTCTGATTCACCATCTCTGATTCACCGCCTTTCATTCGCCACCCTGATTCCCCATATCAGATTCTTCGCCTCTGTTTCCCCGCCTCTGATACCCCGCCTCTGATTCCCCATATTTCATTCCCCGCCTCTGATTCCCCATCTCTGATTCCCGGACTCTGATTCCTGGCCTCTTATTCCCGGCATCTGATTCCCGGCCTCTGATCCCGGCCTCTGATTCCCCGCTTCTGATTCTGATCCCTGCCTCTGATTCCCCATCTCTGATTCCGCACATCTGATTCCCTGCCTCTGATTCCCCACCTCTGACTCCCCATATCTGATTCCCCGCCTCTGTTTCCCCGCCTCTAATTCCCCGCCTCTGTTTCCCCATATCTATTTCCCCGCCTCTGATTCCCCGCCTCTTATTCCCCAGCTCTGATTCCCCGCCTCTGAATCCCCAACTCTGATTCCCTGCCTCTGATTCCCCAGCTCTGAATCCCCGCCTCTGATTCCCCAGCTCTGATTCCCTGCCTCTGTTTCGCAACCTCTGATTCCCCACCTCTGATTCCCCATATATGATTCCCCACCTCTGTTTCCCTGCCTCTGATTCCCAGCCTCTGTTTCCCCATATCTGATTCCCCGCCTCTGATTCCCCAACTCTGATTCCCCGCCTCTGATTCCCCAGCTCTGATTCCCCACCTATGATTCCCCGTGTTTGATTCACTGCCTCTGATTCCCCGCCTCTGATTCCCCATCTCTGATTCACCGCCTTTCATTCGCCACCTCTGATTCCCCATATCAGATTCCCCGCCTCTGTTTCCCCGCCTCTGATTCCCCTCCTCTGTTTCCCCATATCTGATTCCCCGCTTCTGATTCCCCAACTCTGATTCCCCGCCTCTGATTCCCCAGCTCTGATTCCCCGCCTTTGATTCCCCCCGTCTGATTCCCAGCCTCTGAGTCCCCGTGTCTGATTTCCTGCCTCTGATTCCCCGCCTCTGATTCCCCATCTCTGATTCACAGCCGCTGATTCCCCACCTCTGATTCCCCATCTCTGATTCCGCACATCTGATTCCCTGCCTCTGATTCCCCGACTCTGATCCCCACCTCTGATTCCCCAGCTCTGATTCCCCGCCTCTGATTCCCCAACTCTGATTCCCCGCCTCTGATTCCCCAGCTCTGATTCCCCGCCTCTGATTCCCCGTGTTTGATTCCCTGCCTCTGATTCCCCGCCTCTGATTCCCCATCTCTGATTCAACGCCTTTGATTCGCCACCTCTGATTCCCCATATCTGATTCCTCGCCTCTGTTTCCCCGCCTCTGATTCCCCTCCTCTGATTCCCCATATCTCATTCCCCGCCTCTGATTCCCCATCTCTGATTCCCGGACTCTGATTCCCCACCTCTGATTCCCGGCCTCTTATTCCCGGCATCTGATTCCGGCCTCTGATTCCCGGCCTCTGATTCCCTGCTTCTGATTCCCCATCTCTGATTCCGCAAATCTAATTCCCTGCCTCTGATTCCCCACCTCTGATTCCCCATATCTGATTCCCCGCCTCTGTTTCCCCGCCTCTGATTCCCCGCCTCTGTTTCCCCATATCTAAGTCCCCGCCTCTGATTCCCCAACTTTGATTCCCCACCTCTGATTCCCCAGCTCTGATTCCCCGCCTCTGATTCCCCGCATCTGATTCCATGCATCTGATTCCCAGCCTCTGATTCCCAGCCTCTGATTCCCAACCTCTGATTCCCCACCTCTGATCCCCATATCTGATTCCCCGCCTCTGTTTCCCCGCCTCTGATTCCCCGCCTCTGTTTCCCCATATCTGAACCCCACCTCTGTTTGCCCGCCTCTGATTCCCCGCCTCTGTTTCCCAATATCTAATTCCCAACCTCTGATGCCCCAACTCTGATTCCCTGCCTCTGATTTCCCGCGTTCTATTCCCTGCCTCTGATTCCCCGCCTGTGATTCCCCATCTCTGATTCACCACCTCTGATTCCCCAACTCTGATTCCCCATATCTAATTCCCCGCCTCTGTTTGCCCGCCTCTGATTCCCCGCCTCTGTTTCCCCATATCTGATTCCCCGCCTCTGAATCCCCAACTCTGATTCCCTGCCTCTGATTCCCCAGCTCTGATTCCCCGCCTTTGATTCCCCCCGTCTGATTCCCAGCCTCTGAATCCCCGTGTCTGATTTCCTGCCTCTGATTCCCCGCCTCTGATTCCCCATCTCTGATTCACAGCCTCTGATTCCCCACCTCTGATTCCCCATCTCTGATTCCGCACATCTGATTCCCTGCCTCTGATTCCCCGACTCTGATCCCCACCTCTGATTCCCCAGCTCTGATTCCCCGCCTCTGATTCCCCAACTCTGATTCCCCGCCTCTGATTCCCCAGCTCTGATTCCCCGCCTCTGATTCCCCGTGTTTGATTCCCTGCCTCTGATTCCCCGCCTCTGATTCCCCATCTCTGATTCAACGCCTTTGATTCGCCACCTCTGATTCCCCATATCTGATTCCTCGCCTCTGTTTCCCCGCCTCTGATTCCCCTCCTCTGATTCCCCATATCTCATTCCCCGCCTCTGATTCCCTATCTCTGATTCCCGGACTCTGATTCCCCACCTCTGATTCCCGGCCTCTTATTCCCGGCATCTGATTCCGGCCTCTGATTCCCGGCCTCTGATTCCCTGCTTCTGATTCCCCATCTCTGATTCCGCAAATCTAATTCCCTGCCTCTGATTCCCCACCTCTGATTCCCCATATCTGATTCCCCGCCTCTGTTACCCCGCCTCTGATTCCCCGCCTCTGTTTCCCCATATCTAAGTCCCCGCCTCTGATTCCCCAACTTTGATTCCCCACCTCTGATTCCCCAGCTCTGATTCCCCACCTCTGATCCCCATATCTGATTCCCCGCCTCTGTTTCCCCGCCTCTGATTCCCCGCCTCTATTTCCCCATATCTGATCCCCGCCTCTATTTGCCCACCTCTGATTCCCCGCCTCTGTTTTCCCATATCTGATTTCCCGCCTCTGAATCCCCAAGTCTGATTCCCTGCCTCTAATTTCCCAGCTCTGATTCCCCGCGTCTGATTCCCCGCGTCTATTTACCGGCCTCTGATTCCCCGCCTCTGATTCCCCATCTCTGATTCACAACCTCTGATTCCCCACCTCTGATACCCCATATCTGATTCCCCGCCTCTGTTTCCCCGCCTCTGATTCCCCACCTCTGATTCCCAATATCTGATTCCCCGCCTCTGATTCCCCACCTCTGATTCCCCGCCTCTGATTCGCCAGCTATGATTCCCCGCCTCTTATTCCCCGCGTCTGATTCCCAGCCTCTGATTCCCCGCCTCTGATTCCACATCTCTGATTCACCACCTCTGATTCCCCGCGTCTGATTCCCTGCCTCTGATTCCCCATCTCTGATTGCCTAATTCTGATTCCCCTCCTCTGATTCCCCGTGTTTGATTCCCTGCCTCTGATTCCCGGCCTCTGATTCCCCATCTCTGATTCACCGCCTTTGATTCGCCACCTCTGATTCGCCATATCTGATTCCCCGCCTCTGTTTCCCCGCCTCTGATTCCCCGCCTCTGATTCCCCATATCTCATTCCCCGCCTCTGAATCCCCATCTCTGATTCCCGGACTCTGATTCCCCACCTCTGATTCCCGGCCTCTTATTCCCGGCATCTGATTCCGGCCTCTGATTCCCGGCCTCTGATTCCCTGCTTCTGATTCTGATTCCCTGCCTTTGATTCCCCATCTCTGATTCCGCACATCTGATTCCCTGCCTCTGATTCCCCATCTCTGATTCCGCACATCTGATTCCCTGCCTCTGATTCCCCGCCTCTGAATCCCCGTGTCTGATACCCAGCCTCTGATACCCCACCCCTGATTCCCCACCTCTGATTCCCAATATCTGATTCCCCGCATCTCTTTCCGTGCCTCTAATTCCCCGCCTCTGATTCCCCATATCTGATTCCCCAACTCTGATTTCCCCGCCTCTGATTCCCCAGCTCTGTTTCCCCGCCTCTGATTCCCCGCCTCTGTTTCCCCATATCTAATTCCACGCCTCTGATTCCCAAACTCTGATTCCCCACCTCTGATTCCCCATATCTGATTCCCCGCCTCTGTTTCCCCGCCTCTGATTCCCCGCATCTGTTTCCCCATATCTAAGTCCCCGCCTCTGATTCCCCAACTTTGATTCCCCACCTCTGATTCCCCAGCTCTGATTCCCCGCCTCTGATTCCCCGCATCTGATTCCATGCATCTGATTCCCAGCCTCTGATTCCCAGCCTCTGATTCCCAACCTCTGATTCCCCACCTCTGATCCCCATATCTGATTCCCCGCCTCTGTTTCCCCGCCTCTGATTCCCCGCCTCTGTTTCCCCATATCTGAACCCCACCTCTGTTTGCCCGCCTCTGATTCCCCGCCTCTGTTTCCCAATATCTAATTCCCAACCTCTGATGCCCCAACTCTGATTCCCTGCCTCTGATTTCCCGCGTTCTATTCCCTGCCTCTGATTCCCCGCCTGTGATTCCCCATCTCTGATTCACCACCTCTGATTCCCCAACTCTGATTCCCCATATCTAATTCCCCGCCTCTGTTTGCCCGCCTCTGATTCCCCGCCTCTGTTTCCCCATATCTGATTCCCCGCCTCTGAATCCCCAACTCTGATTCCCTGCCTCTGATTCCCCAGCTCTGATTCCCCGCCTTTGATTCCCCCCGTCTGATTCCCAGCCTCTGAATCCCCGTGTCTGATTTCCTGCCTCTGATTCCCCGCCTCTGATTCCCCATCTCTGATTCACAGCCTCTGATTCCCCACCTCTGATTCCCCATCTCTGATTCCGCACATCTGATTCCCTGCCTCTGATTCCCCGACTCTGATCCCCACCTCTGATTCCCCAGCTCTGATTCCCCGCCTCTGATTCCCCAACTCTGATTCCCCGCCTCTGATTCCCCAACTCTGATTCCCCGCCTCTGATTCCCCGTGTTTGATTCCCTGCCTCTGATTCCCCGCCTCTGATTCCCCATCTCTGATTCAACGCCTTTGATTCGCCACCTCTGATTCCCCATATCTGATTCCTCGCCTCTGTTTCCCAGCCTCTGATTCCCCTCCTCTGATTCCCCATATCTCATTCCCCGCCTCTGATTCCCTATCTCTGATTCCCGGACTCTGATTCCCCACCTCTGATTCCCGACATCTTATTCCCGGCATCTGATTCCGGCCTCTGATTCCCTGCCTCTGATTCCCTGCTTCTGATTCCCCATCTCTGATTCCGCAAATCTAATTCCCTGCCTCTGATTCCCCACCTCTGATTCCCCATATCTGATTCCCCGCCTCTGTTACCCCGCCTCTGATTCCCCGCCTCTGTTTCCCCATATCTAAGTCCCCGCCTCTGATTCCCCAACTTTGATTCCCCACCTCTGATTCCCCAGCTCTGATTCCCCACCTCTGATCCCCATATCTGATTCCCCGCCTCTGTTTCCCCGCCTCTGATTCCCCGCCTCTGTTTCCCCATATCTGATCCCCGCCTCTATTTGCCCACCTCTGATTCCCCGCCTCTGTTTCCCCATATCTGATTTCCCGCCTCTGAATCCCCAACTCTGATTCCCTGCCTCTAATTTCCCAGCTCTGATTCCCCGCGTCTGATTCCCCGCGTCTGATTACCGGCCTCTGATTCCCCGCCTCTGATTCCCCATCTCTGATTCACAACCTCTGATTCCCCACCTCTGATACCCCATATCTGATTCCCCGCCTCTGTTTCCCCGCCTCTGATTCCCCACCTCTGATTCCCAATATCTGATTCCCCGCCTCTGATTCCCCACCTCTGATTCCCCGCCTCTGATTCGCCAGCTATGATTCCCCGCCTCTTATTCCCCGCGTCTGATTCCCTGCCTCTGATTTCCCGCCTCTGATTCCACATCTCTGATTCACCACCTCTGATTCCCCGCGTCTGATTCCCTGCCTCTGATTCCCCATCTCTGATTCCCCATCTCTGATTGCCTAATTCTGATTCCCCTCCTCTGATTCCCCGTGTTTGATTCCCTGCCTCTGATTCCCGGCCTCTGATTCCCCATCTCTGATTCACCGCCTTTGATTCGCCACATCTGATTCGCCATATCTGATTCCCCGCCTCTGTTTCCCCGCCTCTGATTCCCCGCCTCTGATTCCCCATATCTCATTCCCCGCCTCTGAATCCCCATCTCTGATTCCCGGACTCTGATTCCCCACCTCTGATTCCCGGCCTCTTATTCCCGGCATCTGATTCCGGCCTCTGATTCCCGGCCTCTGATTCCCTGCTTCTGATTCTGATTCCCTGCCTTTGATTCCCCATCTCTGATTCCGCACATCTGATTCCCTGCCTCTGATTCCCCATCTCTGATTCCGCACATCTGATTCCCTGCCTCTGATTCCCCGCCTCTGAATCCCCGTGTCTGATACCCAGCCTCTGATACCCCACCCCTGATTCCCCACCTCTGATTCCCCATATCTGATTCCCCGCATCTCTTTCCGTGCCTCTAATTCCCCGCCTCTGATT
The DNA here is from genome assembly GCF_036971445.1 of Narcine bancroftii. Lineage (NCBI taxonomy): Eukaryota > Metazoa > Chordata > Chondrichthyes > Torpediniformes > Narcinidae > Narcine > Narcine bancroftii. The sequence goes on from NC_091475.1 coordinate 112,484,303, forward strand.
CCCCATATCTGATTCCCCGCCTCCGTTTCCCCAACTCTGATTTCCCCGCCTCTGATTCCCCAGCTCTGTTTCCCCGCCTCTGATTCCCCGCCTCTGTTTCCCCATATCTAATTCCACGCCTCTGATTCCCAAACTCTGATTCCCCGCCTCTGATTCCCCAGCTCTGATTCCCCGCCTCCGATTCCCCACATCTGATTCCCTTCCTCTGATTCCCCGCCTCTGATTCCCTGCCTCTGATTCCCCAGCTCTGATTCCCCGTGTTTGATTCCCCGCCTATGAATCCCCATCTCTGATTCCCGGCCTCTGATTGCCGGCCTCTGATTCCCGGCCTCTGATTCCCGGCCTCTGATTCCCGGCCTCTGATTCCCCGCCTCTGACTCCCCGCCTCTGATTCCCTGCCTCTGTTTCCCATCCTCTGATTCCCCACCTCTGATTCCCCATATCTGATTCCCCGCATCTGTTTCCCCATATCTGATTCCCCGCCTCTGATTCCCCAACTCTGATTCCCCACCTCTGATTCCCCAGCTCTGATTCCCCGCCTCTGATTCCCCGTGTTTGATTCCCTGCCTCTGATTCCCCGCCTCTGATTCACCATCTCTGATTCACCGCCTTTCATTCGCCACCCTGATTCCCCATATCAGATTCCCCGCCTCTGTTTCCCCGCCTCTGATACCCCGCCTCTGATTCCCCATATTTCATTCCCCGCCTCTGATTCCCCATCTCTGATTCCCGGACTCTGATTCCTGGCCTCTTATTCCCGGCATCTGATTCCCGGCCTCTGATCCCGGCCTCTGATTCCCCGCTTCTGATTCTGATCCCTGCCTCTGATTCCCCATCTCTGATTCCGCACATCTGATTCCCTGCCTCTGATTCCCCACCTCTGACTCCCCATATCTGATTCCCCGCCTCTGTTTCCCCGCCTCTAATTCCCCGCCTCTGTTTCCCCATATCTATTTCCCCGCCTCTGATTCCCCGCCTCTGATTCCCCAGCTCTGATTCCCCGCCTCTGAATCCCCAACTCTGATTCCCTGCCTCTGATTCCCCAGCTCTGATTCCCCGCCTCTGATTCCCCAGCTCTGATTCCCTGCCTCTGTTTCGCAACCTCTGATTCCCCACCTCTGATTCCCCATATATGATTCCCCACCTCTGTTTCCCTGCCTCTGATTCCCAGCCTCTGTTTCCCCATATCTGATTCCCCGCCTCTGATTCCCCAACTCTGATTCCCCGCCTCTGATTCCCCAGCTCTGATTCCCCACCTATGATTCCCCGTGTTTGATTCACTGCCTCTGATTCCCCGCCTCTGATTCCCCATCTCTGATTCACCGCCTTTCATTCGCCACCTCTGATTCCCCATATCAGATTCCCCGCCTCTGTTTCCCCGCCTCTGATCCCCCTCCTCTGTTTCCCCATATCTGATTCCCCGCTTCTGATTCCCCAACTCTGATTCCCCGCCTCTGATTCCCCAGCTCTGATTCCCCGCCTTTGATTCCCCCCGTCTGATTCCCAGACTCTGAGTCCCCGTGTCTGATTTCCTGCCTCTGATTCCCCGCCTCTGATTCCCCATTTCTGATTCACAGCCGCTGATTCCCCACCTCTGATTCCCCATCTCTGATTCCGCACATCTGATTCCCTGCCTCTGATTCCCCGACTCTGATCCCCACCTCTGATTCCCCAGCTCTGATTCCCCGCCTCTGATTCCCCAACTCTGATTCCCCGCCTCTGATTCCCCAGCTCTGATTCCCCGCCTCTGATTCCCCGTGTTTGATTCCCTGCCTCTGATTCCCCGCCTCTGATTCCCCATCTCTGATTCAACGCCTTTGATTCGCCACCTCTGATTCCCCATATCTGATTCCTCGCCTCTGTTTCCCCGCCTCTGATTCCCCTCCTCTGATTCCCCATATCTCATTCCCCGCCTCTGATTCCCCATCTCTGATTCCCGGACTCTGATTCCCCACCTCTGATTCCCGGCCTCTTATTCCCGGCATCTGATTCAGGCCTCTGATTCCCGGCCTCTGATTCCCTGCTTCTGATTCCCCATCTCTGATTCCGCAAATCTAATTCCCTGCCTCTGATTCCCCACCTCTGATTCCCCATATCTGATTCCCCGCCTCTGTTTCCCCGCCTCTGATTCCCCGCCTCTGTTTCCCCATATCTAAGTCCCCGCCTCTGATTCCCCAACTTTGTTTCCCCACCTCTGATTCCCCAGCTCTGATTCCCCGCCTCTGATTCCCCGCATCTGATTCCATGCATCTGATTCCCAGCCTCTGATTCCCAGCCTCTGATTCCCAAACTCTGATTCCCCACCTCTGATCCCCATATCTGATTCCCCGCCTCTGTTTCCCCGCCTCTGATTCCCCGCCTCTGTTTCCCCATATCTGAACCCCACCTCTATTTGCCCGCCTCTGATTCCCCGCCTCTGTTTCCCCATATCTGATTCCCCGCCTCTGAATCCCCAACTCTGATTCCCTGCCTCTAATTTCCCAGCTCTGATTCCCCGCCTCTGATTCCCCGCGTCTGATTACCGGCCTCTGATTCCCCGCCTCTGATTCCCCATCTCTGATTCACAACCTCTGATTCCCCACCTCTGATACCCCATATCTGATTCCCCGCCTCTGTTTCCCCGCCTCTGATTCCCCACCTCTGATTCCCAATATCTGATTCCCTGCCTCTGATTCCCCACCTCTGATTCCCCGCCTCTGATTCGCCAGCTATGATCCCCGCCTCTTATTCCCCGCGTCTGATTCCCTGCCTCTGATTCCCCGCCTCTGATTCCACATCTCTGATTCACCACCTCTGATTCCCCGCATCTGATTCCCTGCCTCTGATTCCCCATCTCTGATTCCCCATCTCTGATTCCCCAATTCTGATTCCCCTCCTCTGATTCCCAGTGTTTGATTCCCTGCCTCTGATTCCCGGCCTCTGATTCCCCATCTCTGATTCACCGCCTTTGATTCGCCACCTCTGATTGGCCATATCTGATTCCCCGCCTCTGTTTCCCCGCCTCTGATTCCCCGCCTCTGATTCCCCATATCTCATTCCCCGCCTCTGAATCCCCATCTCTGATTCCCGGACTCTGATTCCCCACCTCTGATTTCCGGCCTCTTATTCCCGGCATCTGATTCCGGCCTCTGATTCCCGGCCTCTGATTCCCTGCTTCTGATTCTGATTCCCTGCCTTTGATTCCCCATCTCTGATTCCGCACATCTGATTCCCTGCCTCTGATTCCCCATCTCTGATTCCGCACATCTGATTCCCTGCCTCTGATTCCCCGCCTCTGAATCCCCGTGTCTGATACCCAGCCTCTGATACCCCACCCCTGATTCCCCACCTCTGATTCCCCATATCTGATTCCCCGCCTCTCTTTCCGTGCCTCTAATTCCCCGCCTCTGATTCCCCATATCTGATTCCCCGCCTCCGATTCCCCAACTCTGATTTCCCCGCCTCTGATTCCCCAGCTCTGTTTCCCCGCCTCTGATTCCCCGCCTCTGTTTCCCCATATCTAATTCCACGCCTCTGATTCCCAAACTCTGATTCCCCGCCTCTGATTCCCCAGCTCTGATTCCCCGCCTCTGATTCCCCACATCTGATTCCCTTCCTCTGATTCCCCGCCTCTGATTCCCTGCCTCTGATACCCCAGCTCTGATTCCCCGTGTTTGATTCCCCGCCTCTGAATCCCCATCTCTGATTCCCGGCCTCTGATTGCCGGCCTCTGATTCCCGGCCTCTGATTCCCGGCCTCTGATTCCCGGCCTCTGATTCCCCGCCTCTGATTCCCCGCCTCTGATTCGCTGCCTCTGATTCCCCATCTCTGATTCTGCACATCTGATTCCCTGCCTCTGATTCCCCGCCTCTGACTCCCCGCCTCTGATTCCCTGCCTCTGTTTCCCATCCTCTGATTCCCCACCTCTGATTCCCCATATCTGATTCCCCGCCTCTGTTTCCCCATATCTGATTCCCCGCCTCTGATTCCCCAACTCTGATTCCCCGCCTCTGATTCCCCAGCTCTGATTCCCCGCCTCTGATTCCCCGTGTTTGATTCCCTGCCTCTGATTCCCCGCCTCTGATTCACCATCTCTGATTCACCGCCTTTCATTCGCCACCCTGATTCCCCATATCAGATTCCCCACCTCTGTTTCCCTGCCTCTGATTCCCCATCTCTGATTCCGCACATCTGATTCCCTGCCTCTGATTCCCCGCCTCTGAATCCCCGTGTCTGATACCCAGCCTCTGATACCCCACCCCTGATTCCCCACCTCTGATTCCCCATATCTGATTCCCCGCCTCTCTTTCCGTGCCTCTAATTCCCCGCCTCTGATTCCCCATATCTGATTCCCCGCCTCCGATTCGCCAACTCTGATTTCCCCGCCTCTGATTCCCCAGCTCTGTTTCCCCGCCTCTGATTCCCCGCCTCTGTTTCCCCATATCTAATTCCACGCCTCTGATTCCCAAACTCTGATTCCCCGCCTCTGATTCCCCAGCTCTGATTCCCCGCCTCTGATTCCCCACATCTGATTCCCTTCCTCTGATTCCCCGCCTCTGATTCACTGCCTCTGATTCCCCAGCTCTGATTCCCCGTGTTTGATTCCCCGCCTCTGAATCCCCATCTCTGATTCCCGGCCTCTGATTGCCGGCCTCTGATTCCCGGCCTCTGATTCCCGGCCTCTGATTCCCGGCCTCTGATTCCCCGCCTCTGATTCCCCGCCTCTGATTCGCTGCCTCTGATTCCCCATCTCTGATTCTGCACATCTGATTCCCTGCCTCTGATTCCCCGCCTCTGACTCCCCGCCTCTGATTCCCTGCCTCTGTTTCCCATCCTCTGATTCCCCACCTCTGATTCCCCATATCTGATTCCCCAACTCTGATTCCCCATATCTGATTCCCCGCCTCTGTTTGCCCGCCTCTGATTCCCCGCCTCTGTTTCCCCATATCTGATTCCCCGCCTCTGAATCCCCAACTCTGATTCCCTGCCTCTGATTCCCCAGCTCTGATTCCCCGCCTTTGATTCCCCCCGTCTGATTCCCAGCCTCTGAATCCCCGTGTCTGATTTCCTGCCTCTGATTCCCCGCCTCTGATTCCCCATCTCTGATTCACAGCCTCTGATTCCCCACCTCTGATTCCCCATCTCTGATTCCGCACATCTGATTCCCTGCCTCTGATTCCCCGACTCTGATCCCCACCTCTGATTCCCCAGCTCTGATTCCCCGCCTCTGATTCCCCAACTCTGATTCCCCGCCTCTGATTCCCCAGCTCTGATTCCCCGCCTCTGATTCCCCGTGTTTGATTCCCTGCCTCTGATTCCCCGCCTCTGATTCCCCATCTCTGATTCAACGCCTTTGATTCGCCACCTCTGATTCCCCATATCTGATTCCTCGCCTCTGTTTCCCCGCCTCTGATTCCCCTCCTCTGATTCCCCATATCTCATTCCCCGCCTCTGATTCCCTATCTCTGATTCCCGGACTCTGATTCCCCACCTCTGATTCCCGGCCTCTTATTCCCGGCATCTGATTCCGGCCTCTGATTCCCGGCCTCTGATTCCCTGCTTCTGATTCCCCATCTCTGATTCCGCAAATCTAATTCCCTGCCTCTGATTCCCCACCTCTGATTCCCCATATCTGATTCCCCGCCTCTGTTACCCCGCCTCTGATTCCCCGCCTCTGTTTCCCCATATCTAAGTCCCCGCCTCTGATTCCCCAACTTTGATTCCCCACCTCTGATTCCCCAGCTCTGATTCCCCACCTCTGATCCCCATATCTGATTCCCCGCCTCTGTTTCCCCGCCTCTGATTCCCCGCCTCTATTTCCCCATATCTGATCCCCGCCTCTATTTGCCCACCTCTGATTCCCCGCCTCTGTTTTCCCATATCTGATTTCCCGCCTCTGAATCCCCAAGTCTGATTCCCTGCCTCTAATTTCCCAGCTCTGATTCCCCGCGTCTGATTCCCCGCGTCTATTTACCGGCCTCTGATTCCCCGCCTCTGATTCCCCATCTCTGATTCACAACCTCTGATTCCCCACCTCTGATACCCCATATCTGATTCCCCGCCTCTGTTTCCCCGCCTCTGATTCCCCACCTCTGATTCCCAATATCTGATTCCCCGCCTCTGATTCCCCACCTCTGATTCCCCGCCTCTGATTCGCCAGCTATGATTCCCCGCCTCTTATTCCCCGCGTCTGATTCCCAGCCTCTGATTCCCCGCCTCTGATTCCACATCTCTGATTCACCACCTCTGATTCCCCGCGTCTGATTCCCTGCCTCTGATTCCCCATCTCTGATTGCCTAATTCTGATTCCCCTCCTCTGATTCCCCGTGTTTGATTCCCTGCCTCTGATTCCCGGCCTCTGATTCCCCATCTCTGATTCACCGCCTTTGATTCGCCACCTCTGATTCGCCATATCTGATTCCCCGCCTCTGTTTCCCCGCCTCTGATTCCCCGCCTCTGATTCCCCATATCTCATTCCCCGCCTCTGAATCCCCATCTCTGATTCCCGGACTCTGATTCCCCACCTCTGATTCCCGGCCTCTTATTCCCGGCATCTGATTCCGGCCTCTGATTCCCGGCCTCTGATTCCCTGCTTCTGATTCTGATTCCCTGCCTTTGATTCCCCATCTCTGATTCCGCACATCTGATTCCCTGCCTCTGATTCCCCATCTCTGATTCCGCACATCTGATTCCCTGCCTCTGATTCCCCGCCTCTGAATCCCCGTGTCTGATACCCAGCCTCTGATACCCCACCCCTGATTCCCCACCTCTGATTCCCAATATCTGATTCCCCGCATCTCTTTCCGTGCCTCTAATTCCCCGCCTCTGATTCCCCATATCTGATTCCCCAACTCTGATTTCCCCGCCTCTGATTCCCCAGCTCTGTTTCCCCGCCTCTGATTCCCCGCCTCTGTTTCCCCATATCTAATTCCACGCCTCTGATTCCCAAACTCTGATTCCCCACCTCTGATTCCCCATATCTGATTCCCCGCCTCTGTTTCCCCGCCTCTGATTCCCCGCATCTGTTTCCCCATATCTAAGTCCCCGCCTCTGATTCCCCAACTTTGATTCCCCACCTCTGATTCCCCAGCTCTGATTCCCCGCCTCTGATTCCCCGCATCTGATTCCATGCATCTGATTCCCAGCCTCTGATTCCCAGCCTCTGATTCCCAACCTCTGATTCCCCACCTCTGATCCCCATATCTGATTCCCCGCCTCTGTTTCCCCGCCTCTGATTCCCCGCCTCTGTTTCCCCATATCTGAACCCCACCTCTGTTTGCCCGCCTCTGATTCCCCGCCTCTGTTTCCCAATATCTAATTCCCAACCTCTGATGCCCCAACTCTGATTCCCTGCCTCTGATTTCCCGCGTTCTATTCCCTGCCTCTGATTCCCCGCCTGTGATTCCCCATCTCTGATTCACCACCTCTGATTCCCCAACTCTGATTCCCCATATCTAATTCCCCGCCTCTGTTTGCCCGCCTCTGATTCCCCGCCTCTGTTTCCCCATATCTGATTCCCCGCCTCTGAATCCCCAACTCTGATTCCCTGCCTCTGATTCCCCAGCTCTGATTCCCCGCCTTTGATTCCCCCCGTCTGATTCCCAGCCTCTGAATCCCCGTGTCTGATTTCCTGCCTCTGATTCCCCGCCTCTGATTCCCCATCTCTGATTCACAGCCTCTGATTCCCCACCTCTGATTCCCCATCTCTGATTCCGCACATCTGATTCCCTGCCTCTGATTCCCCGACTCTGATCCCCACCTCTGATTCCCCAGCTCTGATTCCCCGCCTCTGATTCCCCAACTCTGATTCCCCGCCTCTGATTCCCCAACTCTGATTCCCCGCCTCTGATTCCCCGTGTTTGATTCCCTGCCTCTGATTCCCCGCCTCTGATTCCCCATCTCTGATTCAACGCCTTTGATTCGCCACCTCTGATTCCCCATATCTGATTCCTCGCCTCTGTTTCCCAGCCTCTGATTCCCCTCCTCTGATTCCCCATATCTCATTCCCCGCCTCTGATTCCCTATCTCTGATTCCCGGACTCTGATTCCCCACCTCTGATTCCCGACATCTTATTCCCGGCATCTGATTCCGGCCTCTGATTCCCTGCCTCTGATTCCCTGCTTCTGATTCCCCATCTCTGATTCCGCAAATCTAATTCCCTGCCTCTGATTCCCCACCTCTGATTCCCCATATCTGATTCCCCGCCTCTGTTACCCCGCCTCTGATTCCCCGCCTCTGTTTCCCCATATCTAAGTCCCCGCCTCTGATTCCCCAACTTTGATTCCCCACCTCTGATTCCCCAGCTCTGATTCCCCACCTCTGATCCCCATATCTGATTCCCCGCCTCTGTTTCCCCGCCTCTGATTCCCCGCCTCTGTTTCCCCATATCTGATCCCCGCCTCTATTTGCCCACCTCTGATTCCCCGCCTCTGTTTCCCCATATCTGATTTCCCGCCTCTGAATCCCCAACTCTGATTCCCTGCCTCTAATTTCCCAGCTCTGATTCCCCGCGTCTGATTCCCCGCGTCTGATTACCGGCCTCTGATTCCCCGCCTCTGATTCCCCATCTCTGATTCACAACCTCTGATTCCCCACCTCTGATACCCCATATCTGATTCCCCGCCTCTGTTTCCCCGCCTCTGATTCCCCACCTCTGATTCCCAATATCTGATTCCCCGCCTCTGATTCCCCACCTCTGATTCCCCGCCTCTGATTCGCCAGCTATGATTCCCCGCCTCTTATTCCCCGCGTCTGATTCCCTGCCTCTGATTTCCCGCCTCTGATTCCACATCTCTGATTCACCACCTCTGATTCCCCGCGTCTGATTCCCTGCCTCTGATTCCCCATCTCTGATTCCCCATCTCTGATTGCCTAATTCTGATTCCCCTCCTCTGATTCCCCGTGTTTGATTCCCTGCCTCTGATTCCCGGCCTCTGATTCCCCATCTCTGATTCACCGCCTTTGATTCGCCACATCTGATTCGCCATATCTGATTCCCCGCCTCTGTTTCCCCGCCTCTGATTCCCCGCCTCTGATTCCCCATATCTCATTCCCCGCCTCTGAATCCCCATCTCTGATTCCCGGACTCTGATTCCCCACCTCTGATTCCCGGCCTCTTATTCCCGGCATCTGATTCCGGCCTCTGATTCCCGGCCTCTGATTCCCTGCTTCTGATTCTGATTCCCTGCCTTTGATTCCCCATCTCTGATTCCGCACATCTGATTCCCTGCCTCTGATTCCCCATCTCTGATTCCGCACATCTGATTCCCTGCCTCTGATTCCCCGCCTCTGAATCCCCGTGTCTGATACCCAGCCTCTGATACCCCACCCCTGATTCCCCACCTCTGATTCCCCATATCTGATTCCCCGCATCTCTTTCCGTGCCTCTAATTCCCCGCCTCTGATTCCCCATATCTGATTCCCCGCCTCCGTTTCCCCAACTCTGATTTCCCCGCCTCTGATTCCCCAGCTCTGTTTCCCCGCCTCTGATTCCCCGCCTCTGTTTCCCCATATCTAATTCCACGCCTCTGATTCCCAAACTCTGATTCCCCGCCTCTGATTCCCCAGCTCTGATTCCCCGCCTCCGATTCCCCACATCTGATTCCCTTCCTCTGATTCCCCGCCTCTGATTCCCTGCCTCTGATTCCCCAGCTCTGATTCCCCGTGTTTGATTCCCCGCCTATGAATCCCCATCTCTGATTCCCGGCCTCTGATTGCCGGCCTCTGATTCCCGGCCTCTGATTCCCGGCCTCTGATTCCCGGCCTCTGATTCCCCGCCTCTGACTCCCCGCCTCTGATTCCCTGCCTCTGTTTCCCATCCTCTGATTCCCCACCTCTGATTCCCCATATCTGATTCCCCGCATCTGTTTCCCCATATCTGATTCCCCGCCTCTGATTCCCCAACTCTGATTCCCCACCTCTGATTCCCCAGCTCTGATTCCCCGCCTCTGATTCCCCGTGTTTGATTCCCTGCCTCTGATTCCCCGCCTCTGATTCACCATCTCTGATTCACCGCCTTTCATTCGCCACCCTGATTCCCCATATCAGATTCCCCGCCTCTGTTTCCCCGCCTCTGATACCCCGCCTCTGATTCCCCATATTTCATTCCCCGCCTCTGATTCCCCATCTCTGATTCCCGGACTCTGATTCCTGGCCTCTTATTCCCGGCATCTGATTCCCGGCCTCTGATCCCGGCCTCTGATTCCCCGCTTCTGATTCTGATCCCTGCCTCTGATTCCCCATCTCTGATTCCGCACATCTGATTCCCTGCCTCTGATTCCCCACCTCTGACTCCCCATATCTGATTCCCCGCCTCTGTTTCCCCGCCTCTAATTCCCCGCCTCTGTTTCCCCATATCTATTTCCCCGCCTCTGATTCCCCGCCTCTGATTCCCCAGCTCTGATTCCCCGCCTCTGAATCCCCAACTCTGATTCCCTGCCTCTGATTCCCCAGCTCTGATTCCCCGCCTCTGATTCCCCAGCTCTGATTCCCTGCCTCTGTTTCGCAACCTCTGATTCCCCACCTCTGATTCCCCATATATGATTCCCCACCTCTGTTTCCCTGCCTCTGATTCCCAGCCTCTGTTTCCCCATATCTGATTCCCCGCCTCTGATTCCCCAACTCTGATTCCCCGCCTCTGATTCCCCAGCTCTGATTCCCCACCTATGATTCCCCGTGTTTGATTCACTGCCTCTGATTCCCCGCCTCTGATTCCCCATCTCTGATTCACCGCCTTTCATTCGCCACCTCTGATTCCCCATATCAGATTCCCCGCCTCTGTTTCCCCGCCTCTGATCCCCCTCCTCTGTTTCCCCATATCTGATTCCCCGCTTCTGATTCCCCAACTCTGATTCCCCGCCTCTGATTCCCCAGCTCTGATTCCCCGCCTTTGATTCCCCCCGTCTGATTCCCAGACTCTGAGTCCCCGTGTCTGATTTCCTGCCTCTGATTCCCCGCCTCTGATTCCCCATTTCTGATTCACAGCCGCTGATTCCCCACCTCTGATTCCCCATCTCTGATTCCGCACATCTGATTCCCTGCCTCTGATTCCCCGACTCTGATCCCCACCTCTGATTCCCCAGCTCTGATTCCCCGCCTCTGATTCCCCAACTCTGATTCCCCGCCTCTGATTCCCCAGCTCTGATTCCCCGCCTCTGATTCCCCGTGTTTGATTCCCTGCCTCTGATTCCCCGCCTCTGATTCCCCATCTCTGATTCAACGCCTTTGATTCGCCACCTCTGATTCCCCATATCTGATTCCTCGCCTCTGTTTCCCCGCCTCTGATTCCCCTCCTCTGATTCCCCATATCTCATTCCCCGCCTCTGATTCCCCATCTCTGATTCCCGGACTCTGATTCCCCACCTCTGATTCCCGGCCTCTTATTCCCGGCATCTGATTCAGGCCTCTGATTCCCGGCCTCTGATTCCCTGCTTCTGATTCCCCATCTCTGATTCCGCAAATCTAATTCCCTGCCTCTGATTCCCCACCTCTGATTCCCCATATCTGATTCCCCGCCTCTGTTTCCCCGCCTCTGATTCCCCGCCTCTGTTTCCCCATATCTAAGTCCCCGCCTCTGATTCCCCAACTTTGTTTCCCCACCTCTGATTCCCCAGCTCTGATTCCCCGCCTCTGATTCCCCGCATCTGATTCCATGCATCTGATTCCCAGCCTCTGATTCCCAGCCTCTGATTCCCAAACTCTGATTCCCCACCTCTGATCCCCATATCTGATTCCCCGCCTCTGTTTCCCCGCCTCTGATTCCCCGCCTCTGTTTCCCCATATCTGAACCCCACCTCTATTTGCCCGCCTCTGATTCCCCGCCTCTGTTTCCCCATATCTGATTCCCCGCCTCTGAATCCCCAACTCTGATTCCCTGCCTCTAATTTCCCAGCTCTGATTCCCCGCCTCTGATTCCCCGCGTCTGATTACCGGCCTCTGATTCCCCGCCTCTGATTCCCCATCTCTGATTCACAACCTCTGATTCCCCACCTCTGATACCCCATATCTGATTCCCCGCCTCTGTTTCCCCGCCTCTGATTCCCCACCTCTGATTCCCAATATCTGATTCCCTGCCTCTGATTCCCCACCTCTGATTCCCCGCCTCTGATTCGCCAGCTATGATCCCCGCCTCTTATTCCCCGCGTCTGATTCCCTGCCTCTGATTCCCCGCCTCTGATTCCACATCTCTGATTCACCACCTCTGATTCCCCGCATCTGATTCCCTGCCTCTGATTCCCCATCTCTGATTCCCCATCTCTGATTCCCCAATTCTGATTCCCCTCCTCTGATTCCCAGTGTTTGATTCCCTGCCTCTGATTCCCGGCCTCTGATTCCCCATCTCTGATTCACCGCCTTTGATTCGCCACCTCTGATTGGCCATATCTGATTCCCCGCCTCTGTTTCCCCGCCTCTGATTCCCCGCCTCTGATTCCCCATATCTCATTCCCCGCCTCTGAATCCCCATCTCTGATTCCCGGACTCTGATTCCCCACCTCTGATTTCCGGCCTCTTATTCCCGGCATCTGATTCCGGCCTCTGATTCCCGGCCTCTGATTCCCTGCTTCTGATTCTGATTCCCTGCCTTTGATTCCCCATCTCTGATTCCGCACATCTGATTCCCTGCCTCTGATTCCCCATCTCTGATTCCGCACATCTGATTCCCTGCCTCTGATTCCCCGCCTCTGAATCCCCGTGTCTGATACCCAGCCTCTGATACCCCACCCCTGATTCCCCACCTCTGATTCCCCATATCTGATTCCCCGCCTCTCTTTCCGTGCCTCTAATTCCCCGCCTCTGATTCCCCATATCTGATTCCCCGCCTCCGATTCCCCAACTCTGATTTCCCCGCCTCTGATTCCCCAGCTCTGTTTCCCCGCCTCTGATTCCCCGCCTCTGTTTCCCCATATCTAATTCCACGCCTCTGATTCCCAAACTCTGATTCCCCGCCTCTGATTCCCCAGCTCTGATTCCCCGCCTCTGATTCCCCACATCTGATTCCCTTCCTCTGATTCCCCGCCTCTGATTCCCTGCCTCTGATACCCCAGCTCTGATTCCCCGTGTTTGATTCCCCGCCTCTGAATCCCCATCTCTGATTCCCGGCCTCTGATTGCCGGCCTCTGATTCCCGGCCTCTGATTCCCGGCCTCTGATTCCCGGCCTCTGATTCCCCGCCTCTGATTCCCCGCCTCTGATTCGCTGCCTCTGATTCCCCATCTCTGATTCTGCACATCTGATTCCCTGCCTCTGATTCCCCGCCTCTGACTCCCCGCCTCTGATTCCCTGCCTCTGTTTCCCATCCTCTGATTCCCCACCTCTGATTCCCCATATCTGATTCCCCGCCTCTGTTTCCCCATATCTGATTCCCCGCCTCTGATTCCCCAACTCTGATTCCCCGCCTCTGATTCCCCAGCTCTGATTCCCCGCCTCTGATTCCCCGTGTTTGATTCCCTGCCTCTGATTCCCCGCCTCTGATTCACCATCTCTGATTCACCGCCTTTCATTCGCCACCCTGATTCCCCATATCAGATTCCCCACCTCTGTTTCCCCGCCTCTGATACCCCGCCTCTGATTCCCCATATTTCATTCCCCGCCTCTGATTCACCATCTCTGATTCCCGGACTCTGATTCCTGGCCTCTTATTCCCGGCATCTGATTCCCGGCCTCTGATCCCGGCCTCTGATTCCCCGCTTCTGATTCTGATCCCTGCCTCTGATTCCCCATCTCTGATTCCGCACATCTGATTCCCTGCCTCTGATTCCCCACCTCTGATTCCCCATATCTGATTCCCCGCCTCTGTTTCCCCGCCTCTAATTCCCCGCCTCTGTTTCCCCATATCTATTTCCCCGCCTCTGATTCCCCGCCTCTGATTCCACAGCTCTGATTCCCCGCCTCTGAATCCCCAACTCTGATTCCCTGCCTCTGATTCCCCAGCTCTGATTCCCCGCCTCTGATTCCCCACCTCTGATTCCCGGCCTCTTATTCCCGGCATCTGATTCCGGCCTCTGATTCCCGGCCTCTGATTCCCTGCTTCTGATTCTGATTCCCTGCCTTTGATTCCCCATCTCTGATTCCGCACATCTGATTCCCTGCCTCTGATTCCCCATCTCTGATTCCGCACATCTGATTCCCTGCCTCTGATTCCCCGCCTCTGAATCCCCGTGTCTGATACCCAGCCTCTGATACCCCACCCCTGATTCCCCACCTCTGATTCCCCATATCTGATTCCCCGCCTCTCTTTCCGTGCCTCTAATTCCCCGCCTCTGATTCCCCATATCTGATTCCCCGCCTCCGATTCGCCAACTCTGATTTCCCCGCCTCTGATTCCCCAGCTCTGTTTCCCCGCCTCTGATTCCCCGCCTCTGTTTCCCCATATCTAATTCCACGCCTCTGATTCCCAAACTCTGATTCCCCGCCTCTGATTCCCCAGCTCTGATTCCCCGCCTCTGATTCCCCACATCTGATTCCCTTCCTCTGATTCCCCGCCTCTGATTCACTGCCTCTGATTCCCCAGCTCTGATTCCCCGTGTTTGATTCCCCGCCTCTGAATCCCCATCTCTGATTCCCGGCCTCTGATTGCCGGCCTCTGATTCCCGGCCTCTGATTCCCGGCCTCTGATTCCCGGCCTCTGATTCCCCGCCTCTGATTCCCCGCCTCTGATTCGCTGCCTCTGATTCCCCATCTCTGATTCTGCACATCTGATTCCCTGCCTCTGATTCCCCGCCTCTGACTCCCCGCCTCTGATTCCCTGCCTCTGTTTCCCATCCTCTGATTCCCCACCTCTGATTCCCCATATCTGATTCCCCGCATCTGTTTCCCCATATCTGATTCCCCGCCTCTGATTCCCCAACTCTGATTCCCCACCTCTGATTCCCCAGCTCTGATTCCCCGCCTCTGATTCCCCGTGTTTGATTCCCTGCCTCTGATTCCCCGCCTCTGATTCACCATCTCTGATTCACCGCCTTTCATTCGCCACCCTGATTCCCCATATCAGATTCCCCGCCTCTGTTTCCCCTCCTCTGATACCCCGCCTCTGATTCCCCATATTTCATTCCCCGCCTCTGATTCCCCATCTCTGATTCCCGGACTCTGATTCCTGGCCTCTTATTCCCGGCATCTGATTCCCGGCCTCTGATCCCGGCCTCTGATTCCCCGCTTCTGATTCTGATCCCTGCCTCTGATTCCCCATCTCTGATTCCGCACATCTGATTCCCTGCCTCTGATTCCCCACCTCTGATTCCCCATATCTGTTTCCCCGCCTCTGTTTCCCCGCCTCTAATTCCCCGCCTCTGTTTCCCCATATCTATTTCCCCGCCTCTGATTCCCCGCCTCTGATTCCCCAGCTCTGATTCCCCGCCTCTGAATCCCCAACTCTGATACCCTGCCTCTGATTCCCCAGCTCTGATTCCCCGCCTCTGATTCCCCAGCTCTGATTCCCCACCTATGATTCCCCGTGTTTGATTCACTGCCTCTGATTCCACACCTCTGATTCCCCACCTCTGATTCACCGCCTTTCATTCGCCACCTCTGATTCCCCATATCAGATTCCCCGCCTCTGTTTCCCCGCCTCTGATTCCCCTCCTCTGTTTCCCCATATCTGATTCCCCGCTTCTGATTCCCCAACTCTGATTCCCCGCCTCTGATTCCCCAGCTCTGATTCCCCGCCTTTGATTCCCCCCGTCTGATTCCCAGCCTCTGAGTCCCCGTGTCTGATTTCCTGCCTCTGATTCCCCGCCTCTGATTCCCCATCTCTGATTCACAGCCGCTGATTCCCCACCTCTGATTCCCCATCTCTGATTCCGCACATCTGATTCCCTGCCTCTGATTCCCCGACTCTGATCCCCACCTCTGATTCCCCAGCTCTGATTCCCCACCTCTGATTCCCCAAATCTGATTCCCCGCCTCTGATTCCCCAGCTCTGAATCCCCGCCTCTGATTCCCCGTGTTTGATTCCCTGCCTCTGATTCCCCGCCTCTGATTCCCCATCTCTGATTCAACGCCTTTGATTCGCCACCTCTGATTCCCCATATCTGATTCCTCGCCTCTGTTTCCCCGCCTCTGATTCCCCTCCTCTGATTCCCCATATCTCATTCCCCGCCTCTGATTCCCCATCTCTGATTCCCGGACTCTGAATCCCCACCTCTGATTCCCGGCCTCTTATTCCCGGCATCTGATTCCGGCCTCTGATTCCCGGCCTCTGATTCCCTGCTTCTGATTCCCCATCTCTGATTCCGCAAATCTAATTCCCTGCCTCTGATTCCCCACCTCTGATTCCCCATATCTGATTCCCCGCCTCTGTTTCCCCGCCTCTGATTCCCCGCCTCTGTTTCCCCATATCTAAGTCCCCGCCTCTGATTCCCCAACTTTGATTCCCCACCTCTGATTCCCCAGCTCTGATTCCCCGCCTCTGATTCCCCGCATCTGATTCCATGCATCTGATTCCCAGCCTCTGATTCCCAGCCTCTGATTCCCAACCTCTGATTCCCCACCTCTGATCCCCATATCTGATTCCCCGCCTCTGTTTCCCCGCCTCTGATTCCCCGCCTCTGTTTCCCCATATCTCAACCCCACCTCTATTTGCCCGCCTCTGATTCCCCGCCTCTGTTTCCCCATATCTGATTCCCCGCCTCTGAATCCCCAACTCTGATTCCCTGCCTCTAATTTCCCAGCTCTGATTCCCCGCCTCTGATTCCCCGCGTCTGATTACCGGCCTCTGATTCCCCGCCTCTGATTCCCCATCTCTGATTCACAACCTCTGATTCCCCACCTCTGATACCCCATATCTGATTCCCCGCCTCTGTTTCCCCGCCTCTGATTCCCCACCTCTGATTCCCAATATCTGATTCCCCGCCTCTGATTCCCCACCTCTGATTCCCCGCCTCTGATTCTCCAGCTATGATTCCCCGCCTCTTATTCCCCGTGTCTGATTCCCTGCCTCTGATTCCCCGCCTCTGATTCCACATCTCTGATTCACCACCTCTGATTCCCCGCGTCTGATTCCCTGCCTCTGATTCCCCATCTCTGATTCCCCATCTCTGATTCCCCAATTCTGATTCCCCTCCTCTGATTCCCCGTGTTTGATTCCCTGCCTCTGATTCCCGGCCTCTGATTCCCCATCTCTGATTCACCGCCTTTGATTCGCCACCTCTGATTCGCCATATCTGATTCCCCGCCTCTGTTTCATCGCCTCTGATTCCCCGCCTCTGATTCCCCATATCTCATTCCCCGCCTCTGAATCCCCATCTCTGATTACCGGACTCTGATTCCCCACCTCTGATTTCCGGCCTCTTATTCCCGGCATCTGATTCCGGCCTCTGATTCCCGGCCTCTGATTCCCTGCTTCTGATTCTGATTCCCTGCCTTTGATTCCCCATCTCTGATTCCGCACATCTGATTCCCTGCCTCTGATTCCCCATCTCTGATTCCGCACATGTGATTCCCTGCCTCTGATTCCCCGCCTCTGAATCCCCGTGTCTGATACCCAGCCTCTGATACCCCACCCCTGATTCCCCACCTCTGATTCCCCATATCTGATTCCCCGCCTCTCTTTCCGTGCCTCTAATTCCCCGCCTCTGATTCCCAATATCTGATTCCCCGCCTCCGATTCCCCAACTCTGATTTCCCCGCCTCTGATTCCCCAGCTCTGTTTCCCCGACTCTGATTCCCCGCCTCTGTTTCCCCATATCTAATTCCACGCCTCTGATTCCCAAACTCTGATTCCGCGCCTCTGATTCCCCAGCTCTGATTCCCCGCCTCTGATTCCCCACATCTGATTCCCTTCCTCTGATTCCCCGCCTCTGATTCCCTGCCTCTGATTCCCCAGCTCTGATTCCCCGTGTTTGATTCCCCGCCTCTGAATCCCCATCTCTGATTGCCGGCCTCTGATTGCCGGCCTCTGATTCCCGGCCTCTGATTCCCGGCCTCTGATTCCCGGCCTCTGATTCCCCGCCTCTGATTCCCCGCCTCTGATTCGCTGCCTCTGATTCCCCATCTCTGATTCTGCACATCTGATTCCCTGCCTCTGATTCCCCGCCTCTGACTCCCCGCCTCTGATTCCCTGCCTCTGTTTCCCATCCTCTGATTCCCCACCTCTGATTCCCCATATCTGATTCCCCGCCTCTGTTTCCCCATATCTGATTCCCCGCCTCTGATTCCCCAAATCTGATTCCCCGCCTCTGATTCCCCAGCTCTGATTCCCCGCCTCTGATTCCCCGTGTTTGATTCCCTGCCTCTGATTCCCCGCCTCTGATTCACCATCTCTGATTCACCGCCTTTCATTCGCCACCCTGATTCCCCATATCAGATTCCCCGCCTCTGATTCCCCAGCTCTGATTCCCCACCTATGATTCCCCGTGTTTGATTCACTGCCTCTGATTCCCCGCCTCTGATTCCCCATCTCTGATTCACCGCCTTTCATTCGCCACCTCTGATTCCCCATATCAGATTCCCCGCCTCTGTTTCCCCGCCTCTGATTCCCCTCCTCTGTTTCCCCATATCTGATTCCCCGCCTCTGATTCCCCAACTCTGATTCCCCGCCTCTGATTCCCCAGCTCTGATTCCCCGCCTTTGATTCCCCCCTTCTGATTCCCAGCCTCTGAGTCCCCGTGTCTGATTTCCTGCCTCTGATTCCCCGCCTCTGATTCCCCATCTCTGATTCACAGCCGCTGATTCCCCACCTCTGATTCCCCATCTCTGATTCCGCACATCTGATTCCCTGCCTCTGATTCCCCGACTCTGATCCCCACCTCTGATTCCCCAGCTCTGATTCCCCGCCTCTGATTCCCCAGCTCTGATTACCCGCCTCTGATTCCCCACATCTGATTCCATGCATCTGATTCCCAGCCTCTGATTCCCAGCCTCTGATTCCCAACCTCTGATTCCCCACCTCTGATCCCCATATCTGATTCCCCGCCTCTGTTTCCCCGCCTCTGATTCCCCGCCTCTGTTTCCCCATATCTGATCCCCACCTCTATTTGCCCGCCTCTGATTCCCCGCCTCTGTTTCCCCATATCTGATTCCCCGCCTCTGAATCCCCAACTCTGATTCCCTGCCTCTAATTTCCCAGCTCTGATTCCCCGCCTCTGATTCCCCGCATCTGATTACCGGCCTCTGATTCCCCGCCTCTGATTCCCCATCTCTGATTCACAACCTCTGATTCCCCACCTCTGATACCCCATATCTGATTCCCCGCCTCTGTTTCCCCGACTCTGATTCCCCACCTCTGATTCCCAATATCTGATTCCCCGCCTCTGATTCCCCACCTCTGATTCCCTGCCTCTGATTCCCTGCCCTGATTCCCCATCTCTGTTTCACCGCCTTTGATTCGCCACCTCTGATTCCCCATATCTGATTCCCCGCCTCTGTTTCCCCACCTCTGATTCCCTGCCTCTGATTCCCAACCTCTGATTCCACACCTCTGATTCCCCATATCTGATACCCCGCCTCTGTTTCCCCGCCTCTGATTCCCTGCCCCTGTTTCCCCATATCTGATTCCCTGCCTCTGATTCCCCAACTCTGATTCCCCGCCTCTGATTCCCCAGCTCTGATTCCCCGCCTCTGACTTCCCGTGTTTGATTCCCTGCCTCTGATTCCCCACCTCTGATTCCCCATCTCTGATTCACCGCCTTTGATTCGCCACCTCTGATTCCACATATCTGATTCCCCACCTCTGTTTCCCCGCCTCTGATTCCCCGCCTCTGATTCTCCATATCTCATTCCCCGCCTCTGAATCCCCATCTCTGATTCCCGGACTCTGATTCCCCACCTCTGATTCCCGGCCTCTTATTCCCAGCATCTGATTCCCGGCCTCTGATTCCCGGCCTCTGATTCCCCGCTTCTGATTCTGATTCCCTGCCTCTGATTCCCCATCTCTGATTCCACACATCTGATTCCCTGCCTCTGATTCCCCACCTCAGATTCCCCATATCTGATTTCCCGCCTCTGTTTCCCCGCCTCTGATTCCCCGCCTCTGTTTCCCAATATCTAATTCCCAACCTCTGATGCCCCAACTCTGATTCCCTGCCTCTGATTTCCCGCGTTCTATTCCCTGCCTCTGATTCCCCGCCTGTGATTCCCCATCTCTGATTCACCACCTCTGATTCCCCACCTCTGATTCCCCATATCTAATTCCCCGCCTCTGTTTGCCCGCCTCTGATTCCCCGCCTCTGTTTCCCCATATCTGATTCCCCGCCTCTGAATCCCCAACTCTGATTCCCTGCCTCTGATTCCCCAGCTCTGATTCCCCGCCTTTGATTCCCCCCATCTGATTCCCAGCCTCTGAATCCCCGTGTCTGATTTCCTGCCTCTGATTCCCCGCCTCTGATTCCCCATCTCTGATTCACAGCCTCTGATTCGCCACCTCTGATTCCCCATCTCTGATTCCGCACATCTGATTCCCTGCCTCTGATTCCCCGACTCTGATCCCCACCTCTGATTCCCCAGCTCTGATTCCCCGCCTCTGATTCCCCAACTCTGATTCCCCGCCTCTGATTCCCCAGCTCTGATTCCCCGCCTCTGATTCCCCGTGTTTGATTCCCTGCCTCTGATTCCCCGCCTCTGATTCCCCATCTCTGATTCAACGCCTTTGATTCGCCACCTCTGATTCCCCATATCTGATTCCTCGCCTCTGTTTCCCAGACTCTGATTCCCCTCCTCTGATTCCCCATATCTCATTCCCCGCCTCTGATTCCCTATCTCTGATTCCCGGACTCTGATTCCCCACCTCTGATTCCCGGCCTCTTATTCCCGGCATCTGATTCCGGCCTCTGATTCCCGGCCTCTGATTCCCTGCTTCTGATTCCCCATCTCTGATTCCGCAAATCTAATTCCCTGCCTCTGATTCCCCACCTCTGATTCCCCATATCTGATTCCCCGCCTCTGTTACCCCGCCTCTGATTCCCCGCCTCTGTTTCCCCATATCTAAGTCCCCGCCTCTGATTCCCCAACTTTGATTCCCCACCTCTGATTCCCCAGCTCTGATTCCCCGCCTCTGATTCCCCGCATCTGATTCCATGCATCTGATTCCCAGCCTCTGATTCCCAGCCTCTGATTCCCAACCTCTGATTCCCCACCTCTGATCCCCATATCTGATTCCCCGCCTCTGTTTCCCCGCCTCTGATTCCCCGCCTCTGTTTCCCCATATCTGATCCCCGCCTCTATTTGCCCACCTCTGATTCCCCGCCTCTGTTTCCCCATATCTGATTCCCCGCCTCTGAATCCCCAACTCTGATTCCCTGCCTCTAATTTCCCAGATCTGATTCCCCGCCTCTGATTCCCCGCGTCTGATTACCCGCCTCTGATTCCCCGCCTCTGATTCCCCATCTCTGATTCACAACCTCTGATTCCCCACCTCTGATACCCCATATCTGATTCCCCGCCTCTGTTTCCCCGCCTCTGATTCCCCACCTCTGATTCCCAATATCTGATTCCCCGCGTCTGATTCCCTGCCTCTGATTCCCCGCCTCTGATTCCACATCTCTGATTCACCACCTCTGATTCCCCGCATCTGATTCCCTGCCTCTGATACCCCATCTCTGATTCCCCATCTCTGATTGCCTAATTCTGATTCCCCTCCTCTGATTCCCCGTGTTTGATTCCCTGCCTCTGATTCCCGGCCTCTGATTCCCCATCTCTGATTCACCGCCTTTGATTCGCCACCTCTGATTCGCCATATCTGATTCCCCGCCTCTGTTTCCCCGCCTCTGATTCCCCGCCTCTGATTCCCCATATCTCATTCCCCGCCTCTGAATCCCCATCTCTGATTCCCGGACTCTGATTCCCCACCTCTGATTCCCGGCCTCTTATTCCCGGCATCTGATTCCGGCCTCTGATTCCCGGCCTCTGATTCCCTGCTTCTGATTCTGATTCCCTGCCTTTGATTCCCCATCTCTGATTCCGCACATCTGATTCCCTGCCTCTGATTCCCCATCTCTGATTCCGCACATCTGATTCCCTGCCTCTGATTCCCCGCCTCTGAATCCCCGTGTCTGATACCCAGCCTCTGATACCCCACCCCTGATTCCCCACCTCTGATTCCCCATATCTGATTCCCCGCCTCTCTTTCCGTGCCCCTAATTCCCCGCCTCTGATTCCCCATATCTGATTCCCCGCCTCCGATTCCCCAACTCTGATTTCCCCGCCTCTGATTCCCCAGCTCTGTTTCCCCGCCTCTGATTCCCCGCCTCTGTTTCCCCATATCTAATTCCACGCCTCTGATTCCCAAACTCTGATTCCCCGCCTCTGATTCCCCAGCTCTGATTCCCCGCCTCTGATTCCCCACATCTGATTCCCTTCCTCTGATTCCCCGCCTCTGATTCCCTGCCTCTGATTCCCCAGCTCTGATTCCCCGTGTTTGATTCCCCGCCTCTGAATCCCCATCTCTGATTCCCGGCCTCTGATTGCCGGCCTCTGATTCCCGGCCTCTGATTCCCGGCCTATGATTCCCGGCCTCTGATTCCCCGCCTCTGATTCCCCGCCTCTGATTCGCTGCCTCTGATTCCCCATCTCTGATTCTGCACATCTGATTCCCTGCCTCTGATTCCCCGCCTCTGACTCCCCGCCTCTGATTCCCTGCCTCTGTTTCCCATCCTCTGATTCCCCACCTCTGATTCCCCATATCTGATTCCCCGCATCTGTTTCCCCATATCTGATTCCCCGCCTCTGATTCCCCAACTCTGATTCCCCGCCTCTGATTCCCCAGCTCTGATTCCCCGCCTCTGATTCCCCGTGTTTGATTCCCTGCCTCTGATTCCCCGCCTCTGATTCACCATCTCTGATTCACCGCCTTTCATTCGCCACCCTGATTCCCCATATCAGATTCCCCGCTTCTGTTTCCCCGCCTCTGATACCCCGCCTCTGATTCCCCATATTTCATTCCCCGCCTCTGATTCCCCATCTCTGATTCCCGGACTCTGATTCCTGGCCTCTTATTCCCGGCATCTGATTCCCGGCCTCTGATCCCGGCCTCTGATTCCCCGCTTCTGATTCTGATCCCTGCCTCTGATTCCCCATCTCTGATTCCGCACATCTGATTCCCTGCCTCTGATTCCCCACCTCTGATTCCCCATATCTGATTCCCCGCCTCTGTTTCCCCGCCTCTAATTCCCCGCCTCTGTTTCCCCATATCTATTTCCCCGCCTCTGATTCCCCGCCTCTGATTCCCCAGCTCTGATTCCCCGCCTCTGAATCCCCAACTCTGATTCCCTGCCTCTGATTCCCCAGCTCTGATTCCCCGCCTCTGATTCCCCAGCTCTGATTCCCTGCCTCTGTTTCGCAACCTCTGATTCCCCACCTCTGATTCCCCATATATGATTCCCCACCTCTGTTTCCCTGCCTCTGATTCCCAGCCTCTGTTTCCCCATATCTGATTCCCCGCCTCTGATTCCCCAACTCTGATTCCCCGCCTCTGATTCCCCAGCTCTGATTCCCCACCTATGATTCCCCGTGTTTGATTCACTGCCTCTGATTCCCCGCCTCTGATTCCCCATCTCTGATTCACCGCCTTTCATTCGCCACCTCTGATTCCCCATATCAGATTCCCAGCCTCTGTTTCCCCGCCTCTGATTCCCCTCCTCTGTTTCCCCATATCTGATTCCCCGCTTCTGATTCCCCAACTCTGATTCCCCGCCTCTGATTCCCCAGCTCTGATTCCCCGCCTTTGATTCCCCCCGTCTGATTCCCAGCCTATGAGTCCCCGTGTCTGATTTCCTGCCTCTGATTCCCCGCCTCTGATTCCCCATCTCTGATTCACAGCCGCTGATTCCCCACCTCTGATTCCCCATCTCTGATTCCGCACATCTGATTCCCTGCCTCTGATTCCCCGACTCTGATCCCCACCTCTGATTCCCCAGCTCTGATTCCCCGCCTCTGATTCCCCAACTCTGATTCCCCGCCTCTGATTCCCCAGCTCTGATTCCCCGCCTCTGATTCCCCGTGTTTGATTCCCTGCCTCTGATTCCCCGCCTCTGATTCCCCATATCTGATTCCTCGCCTCTGTTTCCCCGCCTCTGATTCCCCTCCTCTGATTCCCCATATCTCATTCCCCGCCTCTGATTCCCCATCTCTGATTCCCGGACTCTGATTCCCCACCTCTGATTCCCGGCCTCTTATTCCCGGCATCTGATTCCGGCCTCTGATTCCCGGCCCCTGATTCCCTGCTTCTGATTCCCCATCTCTGATTCCGCAAATCTAAATCCCTGCCTCTGATTCCCCACCTCTGATTCCCCATATCTGATTCCCCGCCTCTGTTTCCCCGCCTCTGATTCCCCGCCTCTGTTTCCCCATATCTAAGTCCCCGCCTCTGATTCCCCAACTTTGATTCCCCACCTCTGATTCTCCAGCTCTGATTCCCCGCCTCTGATTCCCCGCATCTGATTCCATGCATCTGATTCCCAGCCTCTGATTCCCAGCCTCTGATTCCCAACCTCTGATTCCCCACCTCTGATCCCCATATCTGATTCCCCGCCTCTGTTTCCCCGCCTCTGATTCCCCGCCTCTGTTTCCCCATATCTGAACCCCACCTCTATTTGCCCGCCTCTGATTCCCCGCCTCTGTTTCCCCATATCTGATTCCCCGCCTCTGAATCCCCAACTCTGATTCCCTGCCTCTAATTTCCCAGCTCTGATTCCCCGCCTCTGATTCCCCGCGTCTGATTACCGGCCTCTGATTCCCCGCCTCTGATTCCCCATCTCTGATTCACAACCTCTGATTCCCCACCTCTGATACCCCATATCTGATTCCCCGCCTCTGTTTCCCCGCCTCTGATTCCCCACCTCTGATTCCCAATATCTGATTCCCCGCCTCTGATTCCCCACCTCTGATTCCCCGCCTCTGATTCGCCAGCTATGATTCCCCGCCTCTTATTCCCCGCGTCTGATTCCCTGCCTCTGATTCCCCGCCTCTGATTCCACATCTCTGATTCACCACCTCTGATTCCCCGCGTCTGATTCCCTGCCTCTGATTCCCCATCTCTGATTCCCCATCTCTGATTCCCCAATTCTGATTCCCCTCCTCTGATTCCCCGTGTTTGATTCCCTGCCTCTGATTCCCGGCCTCTGATTCCCCATCTCTGATTCACCGCCTTTGATTCGCCACCTCTGATTCGCCATATCTGATTCCCCGCCTCTGTTTCCCCGCCTCTGATTCCCCGCCTCTGATTCCCCATATCTCATTCCCCGCCTCTGAATCCCCATCTCTGAT
This sequence comes from Narcine bancroftii, assembly GCF_036971445.1. Classification (NCBI taxonomy): domain Eukaryota; kingdom Metazoa; phylum Chordata; class Chondrichthyes; order Torpediniformes; family Narcinidae; genus Narcine; species Narcine bancroftii. The sequence goes on from NC_091475.1 coordinate 112,509,473, forward strand.
TCCCGGACTCTGATTCCCCACCTCTGATTTCCGGCCTCTTATTCCCGGCATCTGATTCCGGCCTCTGATTCCCGGCCTCTGATTCCCTGCTTCTGATTCTGATTCCCTGCCTTTGATTCCCCATCTCTGATTCCGCACATCTGATTCCCTGCCTCTGATTCCCCATCTCTGATTCCGCACATCTGATTCCCTGCCTCTGATTCCCCGCCTCTGAATCCCCGTGTCTGATACCCAGCCTCTGATACCCCACCCCTGATTCCCCACCTCTGATTCCCCATATCTGATTCCCCGCCTCTCTTTCCGTGCCTCTAATTCCCCGCCTCTGATTCCCCATATCTGATTCCCCGCCTCCGATTCCCCAACTCTGATTTCCCCGCCTCTGATTCCCCAGCTCTGTTTCCCCGCCTCTGATTCCCCGCCTCTGTTTCCCCATATCTAATTCCACGCCTCTGATTCCCAAACTCTGATTCCCCGCCTCTGATTCCCCAGCTCTGATTCCCCGCCTCTGATTCCCCACATCTGATTCCCTTCCTCTGATTCCCCGCCTCTGATTCCCTGCCTCTGATTCCCCAGCTCTGATTCCCCGTGTTTGATTCCCCGCCTCTGAATCCCCATCTCTGATTCCCGGCCTCTGATTGCCGGCCTCTGATTCCCGGCCTCTGATTCCCGGCCTCTGATTCCCGGCCTCTGATTCCCCGCCTCTGATTCCCCGCCTCTGATTCGCTGCCTCTGATTCCCCATCTCTGATTCTGCACATCTGATTCCCTGCCTCTGATTCCCCGCCTCTGACTCCCCGCCTCTGATTCCCTGCCTCTGTTTCCCATCCTCTGATTCCCCACCTCTGATTCCCCATATCTGATTCCCCGCCTCTGTTTCCCCATATCTGATTCCCCGCCTCTGATTCCCCAACTCTGATTCCCCGCCTCTGATTCCCCAGCTCTGATTCCCCGCCTCTGATTCCCCGTGTTTGATTCCCTGCCTCTGATTCCCCGCCTCTGATTCACCATCTCTGATTCACCGCCTTTCATTCGCCACCCTGATTCCCCATATCAGATTCCCCGCCTCTGTTTACCCGCCTCTGATACCCCGCCTCTGATTCCCCATATTTCATTCCCCGCCTCTGATTCCCCATCTCTGATTCCCGGACTCTGATTCCTGGCCTCTTATTCCCGGCATCTGATTCCCGGCCTCTGATCCCGGCCTCTGATTCCCCGCTTCTGATTCTGATCCCTGCCTCTGATTCCCCATCTCTGATTCCGCACATCTGATTCCCTGCCTCTGATTCCCCACCACTGATTCCCAATATCTGTTTCCCCGCCTCTAATTCCCCGCCTCTGTTTCCCCATATCTATTTCCCCGCCTCTGATTCCCCGCCTCTGATTCCCCGCCTCTGATTCCCCAGCTCTGATTCCCCGCCTCTGAATCCCCAACTCTGATTCCCTGCCTCTGATTCCCCAGCTCTGATTCCCCGCCTCTGATTCCCCAGCTCTGATTCCCTGCCTCTGTTTCGCAACCTCTGATTCCCCACCTCTGATTCCCCATATATGATTCCCCACCTCTGTTTCCCTGCCTCTGATTCCCAGCCTCTGTTTCCCCATATCTGATTCCCCGCCTCTGATTCCCCAACTCTGATTCCCCGCCTCTGATTCCCCAGCTCTGATTCCCCACCTATGATTCCCCGTGTTTGATTCACTGCCTCTGATTCCCCGCCTCTGATTCCCCATCTCTGATTCACCGCCTTTCATTCGCCACCTCTGATTCCCCATATCAGATTCCCCGCCTCTGTTTCCCCGCCTCTGATTCCCCTCCTCTGTTTCCCCATATCTGATTCCCCGCCTCTGATTCCCCAACTCTGATTCCCCGCCTCTGATTCCCCAGCTCTGATTCCCCGCATTGGATTCCCCCCTTCTGATTCCCAGCCTCTGAGTCCCCGTGTCTGATTTCCTGCCTCTGATTCCCCGCCTCTGATTCCCCATCTCTGATTCACAGCCGCTGATTCCCCACCTCTGATTCCCCATCTCTGATTCCGCACATCTGATTCCCTGCCTCTGATTCCCCGACTCTGATCCCCACCTCTGATTCCCCAGCTCTGATTCCCCGCCTCTGATTCCCCAGCTCTGATTACCCGCCTCTGATTCCCCACATCTGATTCCATGCATCTGATTCCCAGCCTCTGATTCCCAGCCTCTGATTCCCAACCTCTGATTCCCCACCTCTGATCCCCATATCTGATTCCCCGCCTCTGTTTCCCCGCCTCTAATTCCCCGCCTCTGTTTCCCCATATCTGATCCCCACCTCTATTTGCCCGCCTCTGATTCCCCGCCTCTGTTTCCCCATATCTGATTCCCCGCCTCTGAATCCCCAACTCTGATTCCCTGCCTCTAATTTCCCAGCTCTGATTCCCCGCCTCTGATTCCCCGCGTCTGATTACCGGCCTCTGATTCCCCGCCTCTGATTCCCCATCTCTGATTCACAACCTCTGATTCCCCACCTCTGATACCCCATATCTGATTCCCCGCCTCTGTTTCCCCGACTCTGATTCCCCACCTCTGATTCCCAATATCTGATTCCCCGCCTCTGATTCCCCACCTCTGATTCCCTGCCTCTGATTCCCTGCCCTGATTCCCCATCTCTGTTTCACCGCCTTTGATTCGCCACCTCTGATTCCCCATATCTGATTCCCCGCCTCTGTTTCCCCACCTCTGATTCCCTGCCTCTGATTCCCAACCTCTGATTCCACACCTCTGATTCCCCATATCTGATACCCCGCCTCTGTTTCCCCGCCTCTGATTCCCTGCCCCTGTTTCCCCATATCTGATTCCCTGCCTCTGATTCCCCAACTCTGATTCCCCGCCTCTGATTCCCCAGCTCTGATTCCCCGCCTCTGACTTCCCGTGTTTGATTCCCTGCCTCTGATTCCCCGCCTCTGATTCCCCATCTCTGATTCACCGCCTTTGATTCGCCACCTCTGATTCCACATATCTGATTCCCCACCTCTGTTTCCCCGCCTCTGATTCCCCGCCTCTGATTCTCCATATCTCATTCCCCGCCTCTGAATCCCCATCTCTGATTCCCGGACTCTGATTCCCCACCTCTGATTCCCGGCCTCTTATTCCCAGCATCTGATTCCCGGCCTCTGATTCCCGGCCTCTGATTCCCCGCTTCTGATTCTGATTCCCTGCCTCTGATTCCCCATCTCTGATTCCGCACATCTGATTCCCTGCCTCTGATTCCCCACCTCTGATTCCCCATATCTGATTTCCCGCCTCTGTTTCCCCGCCTCTGATTCCCCGCCTCTGTTTCCCAATATCTAATTCCCAACCTCTGATGCCCCAACTCTGATTCCCTGCCTCTGATTTCCCGCGTTCTATTCCCTGCCTCTGATTCCCCGCCTGTGATTCCCCATCTCTGATTCACCACCTCTGATTCCCCACCTCTGATTCCCCATATCTAATTCCCCGCCTCTGTTTGCCCGCCTCTGATTCCCCGCCTCTGTTTCCCCATATCTGATTCCCCGCCTCTGAATCCCCAACTCTGATTCCCTGCCTCTGATTCCCCAGCTCTGATTCCCCGCCTTTGATTCCCCCCATCTGATTCCCAGCCTCTGAATCCCCGTGTCTGATTTCCTGCCTCTGATTCCCCGCCTCTGATTCCCCATCTCTGATTCACAGCCTCTGATTCGCCACCTCTGATTCCCCATCTCTGATTCCGCACATCTGATTCCCTGCCTCTGATTCCCCGACTCTGATCCCCACCTCTGATTCCCCAGCTCTGATTCCCCGCCTCTGATTCCCCAACTCTGATTCCCCACCTCTGATTCCCCAGCTCTGATTCCCCGCCTCTGATTCCCCGTGTTTGATTCCCTGCCTCTGATTCCCCGCCTCTGATTCCCCATCTCTGATTCAACGCCTTTGATTCGCCACCTCTGATTCCCCATATCTGATTCCTCGCCTCTGTTTCCCAGCCTCTGATTCCCCTCCTCTGATTCCCCATATCTCATTCCCCGCCTCTGATTCCCTATCTCTGATTCCCGGACTCTGATTCCCCACCTCTGATTCCGCAAATCTAATTCCCTGCCTCTGATTCCCCACCTCTGATTCCCCATATCTGATTCCCCGCCTCTGTTACCCCGCCTCTGATTCCCCGCCTCTGTTTCCCCATATCTAAGTCCCCGCCTCTGATTCCCCAACTTTGATTCCCCACCTCTGATTCCCCAGCTCTGATTCCCCGCCTCTGATTCCCCGCATCTGATTCCATGCATCTGATTCCCAGCCTCTGATTCCCAGCCTCTGATTCCCAACCTCTGATTCCCCACCTCTGATCCCCATATCTGATTCCCCGCCTCTGTTTCCCCGCCTCTGATTCCCCGCCTCTGTTTCCCCATATCTGATCCCCGCCTCTATTTGCCCACCTCTGATTCCCCGCCTCTGTTTCCCCATATCTGATTCCCCGCCTCTGAATCCCCAACTCTGATTCCCTGCCTCTAATTTCCCAGCTCTGATTCCCCGCCTCTGATTCCCCGCGTCTGATTACCGGCCTCTGATTCCCCGCCTCTGATTCCCCATCTCTGATTCACAACCTCTGATTCCCCACCTCTGATACCCCATATCTGATTCCCCGCCTCTGTTTCCCCGCCTCTGATTCCCCACCTCTGATTCCCAATATCTGATTCCCCGCGTCTGATTCCCTGCCTCTGATTCCCCGCCTCTGATTCCACATCTCTGATTCACCACCTCTGATTCCCCGCATCTGATTCCCTGCCTCTGATTCCCCATCTCTGATTCCCCATCTCTGATTGCCTAATTCTGATTCCCCTCCTCTGATTCCCCGTGTTTGATTCCCTGCCTCTGATTCCCGGCCTCTGATTCCCCATCTCTGATTCACCGCCTTTGTTTCGCCACCTCTGATTCGCCATATCTGATTCCCCGCCTCTGTTTCCCCGCCTCTGATTCCCCGCCTCTGATTCCCCATATCTCATTCCCCGCCTCTGAATCCCCATCTCTGATTCCTGGACTCTGATTCCCCACCTCTGATTCCCGGCCTCTTATTCCCGGCATCTGATTCCGGCCTCTGATTCCCGGCCTCTGATTCCCTGCTTCTGATTCTGATTCCCTGCCTTTGATTCCCCATCTCTGATTCCGCACATCTGATTCCCTGCCTCTGATTCCCCATCTCTGATTCCGCACATCTGATTCCCTGCCTCTGATTCCCCGCCTCTGAATCCCCGTGTCTGATACCCAGCCTCTGATACCCCACCCCTGATTCCCCACCTCTGATTCCCCATATCTGATTCCCCGCCTCTCTTTCCGTGCCCCTAATTCCCCGCCTCTGATTCCCCATATCTGATTCCCCGCCTCCGATTCCCCAACTCTGATTTCCCCGCCTCTGATTCCCCAGCTCTGTTTCCCCGCCTCTGATTCCCCGCCTCTGTTTCCCCATATCTAATTCCACGCCTCTGATTCCCAAACTCTGATTCCCCGCCTCTGATTCCCCAGCTCTGATTCCCCGCCTCTGATTCCCCACATCTGATTCCCTTCCTCTGATTCCCCGCCTCTGATTCCCTGCCTCTGATTCCCCAGCTCTGATTCCCCGTGTTTGATTCCCCGCCTCTGAATCCCCATCTCTGATTCCCGGCCTCTGATTGCCGGCCTCTGATTCCCGGCCTCTGATTCCCGGCCTATGATTCCCGGCCTCTGATTCCCCGCCTCTGATTCCCCGCCTCTGATTCGCTGCCTCTGATTCCCCATCTCTGATTCTGCACATCTGATTCCCTGCCTCTGATTCCCCGCCTCTGACTCCCCGCCTCTGATTCCCTGCCTCTGTTTCCCATCCTCTGATTCCCCACCTCTGATTCCCCATATCTGATTCCCCGCATCTGTTTCCCCATATCTGATTCCCCGCCTCTGATTCCCCAACTCTGATTCCCCGCCTCTGATTCCCCAGCTCTGATTCCCCGCCTCTAATTCCCCGTGTTTGATTCCCTGCCTCTGATTCCCCGCCTCTGATTCACCATCTCTGATTCACCGCCTTTCATTCGCCACCCTGATTCCCCATATCAGATTCCCCGCCTCTGTTTCCCCGCCTCTGATACCCCGCCTCTGATTCCCCATATTTCATTCCCCGCCTCTGATTCCCCATCTCTGATTCCCGGACTCTGATTCCTGGCCTCTTATTCCCGGCATCTGATTCCCGGCCTCTGATCCCGGCCTCTGATTCCCCGCTTCTGATTCTGATCCCTGCCTCTGATTCCCCATCTCTGATTCCGCACATCTGATTCCCTGCCTCTGATTCCCCACCTCTGATTCCCCATATCTGATTCCCCGCCTCTGTTTCCCCGCCTCTAATTCCCCGCCTCTGTTTCCCCATATCTATTTCCCCGCCTCTGATTCCCCGCCTCTGATTCCCCAGCTCTGATTCCCCGCCTCTGAATCCCCAACTCTGATTCCCTGCCTCTGATTCCCCAGCTCTGATTCCCCGCCTCTGATTCCCCAGCTCTGATTCCCTGCCTCTGTTTCGCAACCTCTGATTCCCCACCTCTGATTCCCCATATATGATTCCCCACCTCTGTTTCCCTGCCTCTGATTCCCAGCCTCTGTTTCCCCATATCTGATTCCCCGCCTCTGATTCCCCAACTCTGATTCCCCGCCTCTGATTCCCCAGCTCTGATTCCCCACCTATGATTCCCCGTGTTTGATTCACTGCCTCTGATTCCCCGCCTCTGATTCCCCATCTCTGATTCACCGCCTTTCATTCGCCACCTCTGATTCCCCATATCAGATTCCCCGCCTCTGTTTCCCCGCCTCTGATTCCCCTCCTCTGTTTCCCCATATCTGATTCCCCGCTTCTGATTCCCCAACTCTGATTCCCCGCCTCTGATTCCCCAGCTCTGATTCCCCGCCTTTGATTCCCCCCGTCTGATTCCCAGCCTCTGAGTCCCCGTGTCTGATTTCCTGCCTCTGATTCCCCGCCTCTGATTCCCTATCTCTGATTCACAGCCGCTGATTCCCCACCTCTGATTCCCCATCTCTGATTCCGCACATCTGATTCCCTGCCTCTGATTCCCCGACTCTGATCCCCACCTCTGATTCCCCAGCTCTGATTCCCCGCCTCTGATTCCCCAACTCTGATTCCCCGCCTCTGATTCCCCAGCTCTGATTCCCCGCCTCTGATTCCCCGTGTTTGATTCCCTGCCTCTGATTCCCCGCCTCTGATTCCCCATATCTGATTCCTCGCCTCTGTTTCCCCGCCTCTGATTCCCCTCCTCTGATTCCCCATATCTCATTCCCCGCCTCTGATTCCCCATCTCCGATTCCCGGACTCTGATTCCCCACCTCTGATTCCCGGCCTCTTATTCCCGGCATCTGATTCCGGCCTCTGATTCCCGGCCCCTGATTCCCTGCTTCTGATTCCCCATCTCTGATTCCGCAAATCTAAATCCCTGCCTCTGATTCCCCACCTCTGATTCCCCATATCTGATTCCCCGCCTCTGTTTCCCCGCCTCTGATTCCCCGCCTCTGTTTCCCCATATCTAAGTCCCCGCCTCTGATTCCCCAACTTTGATTCCCCACCTCTGATTCTCCAGCTCTGATTCCCCGCCTCTGATTCCCCGCATCTGATTCCATGCATCTGATTCCCAGCCTCTGATTCCCAGCCTCTGATTCCCAACCTCTGATTCCCCACCTCTGATCCCCATATCTGATTCCCCGCCTCTGTTTCCCCGCCTCTGATTCCCCGCCTCTGTTTCCCCATATCTGAACCCCACCTCTATTTGCCCGCCTCTGATTCCCCGCCTCTGTTTCCCCATATCTGATTCCCCGCCTCTGAATCCCCAACTCTGATTCCCTGCCTCTAATTTCCCAGCTCTGATTCCCCGCCTCTGATTCCCCGCGTCTGATTACCGGCCTCTGATTCCCCGCCTCTGATTCCCCATCTCTGATTCACAACCTCTGATTCCCCACCTCTGATACCCCATATCTGATTCCCCACCTCTGATTCCCCGCCTCTGATTCGCCAGCTATGATTCCCCGCCTCTTATTCCCCGCGTCTGATTCCCTGCCTCTGATTCCCCGCCTCTGATTCCACATCTCTGATTCACCACCTCTGATTCCCCGCGTCTGATTCCCTGCCTCTGATTCCCCATCTCTGATTCCCCATCTCTGATTCCCCAATTCTGATTCCCCTCCTCTGATTCCCCGTGTTTGATTCCCTGCCTCTGATTCCCGGCCTCTGATTCCCCATCTCTGATTCACCGCCTTTGATTCGCCACCTCTGATTCGCCATATCTGATTCCCCGCCTCTGTTTCCCCGCCTCTGATTCCCCGCCTCTGATTCCCCATATCTCATTCCCCGCCTCTGAATCCCCATCTCTGATTCCCGGACTCTGATTCCCCACCTCTGATTTCCGGCCTCTTATTCCCGGCATCTGATTCCGGCCTCTGATTCCCGGCCTCTGATTCCCTGCTTCTGATTCTGATTCCCTGCCTTTGATTCCCCATCTCTGATTCCGCACATCTGATTCCCTGCCTCTGATTCCCCATCTCTGATTCCGCACATCTGATTCCCTGCCTCTGATTCCCCGCCTCTGAATCCCCGTGTCTGATACCCAGCCTCTGATACCCCACCCCTGATTCCCCACCTCTGATTCCCCATATCTGATTCCCCGCCTCTCTTTCCGTGCCTCTAATTCCCCGCCTCTGATTCCCCATATCTGATTCCCCGCCTCCGATTCCCCAACTCTGATTTCCCCGCCTCTGATTCCCCAGCTCTGTTTCCCCGCCTCTGATTCCCCGCCTCTGTTTCCCCATATCTAATTCCACGCCTCTGATTCCCAAACTCTGATTCCCCGCCTCTGATTCCCCAGCTCTGATTCCCCGCCTCTGATTCCCCACATCTGATTCCCTTCCTCTGATTCCCCGCCTCTGATTCCCTGCCTCTGATTCCCCAGCTCTGATTCCCCGTGTTTGATTCCCCGCCTCTGAATCCCCATCTCTGATTCCCGGCCTCTGATTGCCGGCCTCTGATTCCCGGCCTCTGATTCCCGGCCTCTGATTCCCGGCCTCTGATTCCCCGCCTCTGATTCCCCGCCTCTGATTCGCTGCCTCTGATTCCCCATCTCTGATTCTGCACATCTGATTCCCTGCCTCTGATTCCCCGCCTCTGACTCCCCGCCTCTGATTCCCTGCCTCTGTTTCCCATCCTCTGATTCCCCACCTCTGATTCCCCATATCTGATTCCCCGCCTCTGTTTCCCCATATCTGATTCCCCGCCTCTGATTCCCCAACTCTGATTCCCCGCCTCTGATTCCCCAGCTCTGATTCCCCGCCTCTGATTCCCCGTGTTTGATTCCCTGCCTCTGATTCCCCGCCTCTGATTCACCATCTCTGATTCACCGCCTTTCATTCGCCACCCTGATTCCCCATATCAGATTCCCCGCCTCTGTTTCCCCGCCTCTGATACCCCGCCTCTGATTCCCCATATTTCATTCCCCGCCTCTGATTCCCCATCTCTGATTCCCGGACTCTGATTCCTGGCCTCTTATTCCCGGCATCTGATTCCCGGCCTCTGATCCCGGCCTCTGATTCCCCGCTTCTGATTCTGATCCCTGCCTCTGATTCCCCGCCTCTGATTCCCCGCCTCTGATTTGCTGCCTCTGATTCCCCATCTCTAATTCCCCGCCTCTGATTCCCCATATCTGATTCCCCGCCTCTGTTTCCCCGCCTCTGATTCCCCGCCCCTGTTTCCCCATATCTGATTCCCTGCCTCTGATTCCACAACTTTGATTCCCAGCCTCTGATTCCCCAGCTCTGATTCCCCGCCTCTGATTCCCCGTGTTTGATTCCCTGCCTCTGATTCCCCGCCTCTGATTCCCCATCTCTGATTCACCACCTTTGATTCGCCACCTCTGATTCCCCATATCTGATTCCCCACCTCTGTTTCCCCGCCTCTGATTCCCCGCCTCTGATTCTCCATATCTCATTCCCTGCCTCTGAATCCCCATCTCTGATTCCCGGACTCTGATTCCCCACCTCTGATTCCTGGCCTCTTATTCCCAGCATCTGATTCCAGGCCTCTGATTCCCGGCCTCTGACTCCCCGCTTCTGATTCTGATTCCCTGCCTCTGATTCCCCATCTCTGATTCCGCACATCTGATTACCTGCCTCTGATTCCCCACCTCTGATTCGCCATATCTGATTCCCCGCCTCTGTTTACACGCCTCTGATTCCCCGCCTCTGTTTCTCCATATCTAATTCCCCACCTCTGATGCCCCAACTCTGATTCCCCGCCTCTGATTCCCCAGCTCTGATTCCCCGCCTCTGATTCCCCGCATCCGATTCCCCATATCTGATTCCCCGCCTCTGTTTCCCCGCCCCTGATTCCCCGCCTCTGTTTCCCAATATCTGATTCCCCGCCTCTGATTCCCAACTATGATTCCCCGCCTCTGATTCCCCAGCTCTGATTCCCTGCCTCTGATTCCCCGCGTTCTATTCCCTGCCTCTGATTCCCCGCCTGTGATTCCCCATCTCTGATTCACCACCTCTGATTCCCCACCACTGATTCCCCATATCTAATTCCCCGCCTCTGTTTGCCCGCCTCTGATTCCCCGCCTCTGTTTCCCCATATCTGATTCCCCGCCTCTGATTCCCCAGCTCTGATTCCCCGTGTTTGATTCCCTGCCTCTGATTCCCTGCCCTGATTCCCCATCTCTGTTTCACCGCCTTTGATTCGCCACCTCTGATTCCCCATATCTGATTCCCCGCCTCTGTTTCGCCGCCTCTGATTCCCTGCCTCTGATTCCCAACCTCTGATTCCACACCTCTGATTCCGCATATCTGATTCCCCGCCTCTGTTTCCCCGCCTCTGATTCCCTGCCCTTGTTTCCCCATATCTGATTCCCTGCCTCTGATTCCCCAACTCTGATTCCCCGCCTCTGATTCCCCAGCTCTGATTCCCCGCCTCTGATTTCCCGTGTTTGATTCCCTGCCTCTGATTCCCCGCCTCTGATTCCCCATCTCTGATTCACCGCCTTTGATTCGCCACCTCTGATTCCACATATCTGATTCCCCACCTCTGTTTCCCCGCCTCTGATTCCCCGCCTCTGATTCTCCATATCTCATTCCCCGCCTCTGAATCCCCATCTCTGATTCCCGGCCTCTTATTCCCAGCATCTGATCCCCGGCCTCTGATTCCCGGCCTCTGATTCCCCGCTTCTGATTCTGATTCGCTGCCTCTGATTCCCCATCTCTGATTCCGCACATCTGATTCCCTGCCTCTGATTCCCCACCTCTGATTCCCCATATCTGATTTCCCGCCTCTGTTTCCCCGCCTCTGATTCCCCGCCTCTGTTTCCCCCTATCTAATTCCCAACCTCTGATGCCCCAACTCTGATTCCCTGCCTCTGATTCCCCGCGTTCTATTCCCTGCCTCTGATTCCCCGCCTGTGATTCCCCATCTCTGATTCACCACCTCTGATTCCCCACCTCTGATTCCCCATATCTAATTCCCCGCCTCTGTTTGCCCGCCTCTGATTCCCCGCCTCTGTTTCCCCATATCTGATTCCCCGCCTCTGAATCCCCAACTCCGATTCCCTGCCTCTGATTCCCCAGCTCTGATTCCCCGCCTTTGATTCCCCCCGTCTGATTCCCAGCCTCTGAATCCCCGTGTCTGATTTCCTGCCTCTGATTCCCCGCCTCTGATTCCCCATCTCTGATTCACAGCCTCTGATTCCCCACCTCTGATTCCCCATCTCGGATTCCGCACATCTGATTCCCTGCCTCTGATTCCCCGACTCTGATCCCCACCTCTGATTCCCAAGCTCTGATTCCCCGCCTCTGATTCCCCAACTCTGATTCCCCGCCTCTGATTTCCGGCCTCTTATTCCCGGCATCTGATTCCGGCCTCTGATTCCCGGCCTCTGATTCCCTGCTTCTGATTCTGATTCCCTGCCTTTGATTCCCCATCTCTGATTCCGCACATCTGATTCCCTGCCTCTGATTCCCCATCTCTGATTCCGCACATCTGATTCCCTGCCTCTGATTCCCCGCCTCTGAATCCCCGTGTCTGATACCCAGCCTCTGATACCCCACCCCTGATTCCCCACCTCTGATTCCCCATATCTGATTCCCCGCCTCTCTTTCCGTGCCTCTAATTCCCCGCCTCTGATTCCCCATATCTGATTCCCCGCCTCCGATTCCCCAACTCTGATTTCCCCGCCTCTGATTCCCCAGCTCTGTTTCCCCGCCTCTGATTCCCCGCCTCTGTTTCCCCATATCTAATTCCACGCCTCTGATTCCCAAACTCTGATTCCCCGCCTCTGATTCCCCAGCTCTGATTCCCCGCCTCTGATTCCCCGCCTCTGATTCCCTGCCTCTGATTCCCCAGCTCTGATTCCCCGTGTTTGATTCCCCGCCTCTGAATCCCCATCTCTGATTCCCGGCCTCTGATTGCCGGCCTCTGATTCCCGGCCTCTGATTCCCGGCCTCTGATTCCCGGCCTCTGATTCCCCGCCTCTGATTCCCCGCCTCTGATTCGCTGCCTCTGATTCCCCATCTCTGATTCTGCACATCTGATTCCCTGCCTCTGATTCCCCGCCTCTGACTCCCCGCCTCTGATTCCCTGCCTCTGTTTCCCATCCTCTGATTCCCCACCTCTGATTCCCCATATCTGATTCCCCGCCTCTGTTTCCCCATATCTGATTCCCCGCCTCTGATTCCCCAACTCTGATTCCCCGCCTCTGATTCCCCAGCTCTGATTCCCCGCCTCTGATTCCCCGTGTTTGATTCCCTGCCTCTGATTCCCCGCCTCTGATTCACCATCTCTGATTCACCGCCTTTCATTCGCCACCCTGATTCCCCATATCAGATTCCCCGCCTCTGTTTCCCCGCCTCTGATACCCCGCCTCTGATTCCCCATATTTCATTCCCCGCCTCTGATTCCCCATCTCTGATTCCCGGACTCTGATTCCTGGCCTCTTATTCCCGGCATCTGATTCCCGGCCTCTGATCCCGGCCTCTGATTCCCCGCTTCTGATTCTGATCCCTGCCTCTGATTCCCCGCCTCTGATTCCCCGCCTCTGATTTGCTGCCTCTGATTCCCCATCTCTAATTCCCCGCCTCTGATTCCCCATATCTGATTCCCCGCCTCTGTTTCCCCGCCTCTGATTCCCCGCCCCTGTTTCCCCATATCTGATTCCCTGCCTCTGATTCCACAACTTTGATTCCCAGCCTCTGATTCCCCAGCTCTGATTCCCCGCCTCTGATTCCCCGTGTTTGATTCCCTGCCTCTGATTCCCCGCCTCTGATTCCCCATCTCTGATTCACCGCCTTTGATTCGCCACCTCTGATTCCCCATATCTGATTCCCCACCTCTGTTTCCCCGCCTCTGATTCCCCGCCTCTGATTCTCCATATCTCATTCCCCGCCTCTGAATCCCCATCTCTGATTCCCGGACTCTGATTCCCCACCTCTGATTCCTGGCCTCTTATTCCCAGCATCTGATTCCAGGCCTCTGATTCCCGGCCTCTGACTCCCCGCTTCTGATTCTGATTCCCTGCCTCTGATTCCCCATCTCTGATTCCGCACATCTGATTACCTGCCTCTGATTCCCCACCTCTGATTCGCCATATCTGATTCCCCGCCTCTGTTTCCACGCCTCTGATTCCCCGCCTCTGTTTCCCCATATCTAATTCCCCACCTCTGATGCCCCAACTCTGATTCCCCGCCTCTGATTCCCCAGCTCTGATTCCCCGCCTCTGATTCCCCGCATCCGATTCCCCATATCTGATTCCCCGCCTCTGTTTCCCCGCCCCTGATTCCCCGCCTCTGTTTCCCCATATCTGATTCCCCGCCTCTGATTCCCAACTATGATTCCCCGCCTCTGATTCCCCAGCTCTGATTCCCTGCCTCTGATTCCCCGCGTTCTATTCCCTGCCTCTGATTCCCCGCCTGTGATTCCCCATCTCTGATTCACCACCTCTGATTCCCCACCACTGATTCCCCATATCTAATTCCCCACCTCTGTTTGCCCGCCTCTGATTCCCCGCCTCTGTTTCCCCATATCTGATTCCCCGCCTCTGATTCCCCAGCTCTGATTCCCCGTGTTTGATTCCCTGCCTCTGATTCCCTGCCCTGATTCCCCATCTCTGTTTCACCGCCTTTGATTCGCCACCTCTGATTCCCCATATCTGATTCCCCGCCTCTGTTTCGCCGCCTCTGATTCCCTGCCTCTGATTCCCAACCTCTGATTCCACACCTCTGATTCCCCATATCTGATTCCCCGCCTCTGTTTCCCCGCCTCTGATTCCCTGCCCTTGTTTCCCCATATCTGATTCCCTGCCTCTGATTCCCCAACTCTGATTCCCCGCCTCTGATTCCCCAGCTCTGATTCCCCGCCTCTGATTTCCCGTGTTTGATTCCCTGCCTCTGATTCCCCGCCTCTGATTCCCCATCTCTGATTCACCGCCTTTGATTCGCCACCTCTGATTCCACATATCTGATTCCCCACCTCTGTTTCCCCGCCTCTGATTCCCCGCCTCTGATTCTCCATATCTCATTCCCCGCCTCTGAATCCCCATCTCTGATTCCCGGCCTCTTATTCCCAGCATCTGATTCCCGGCCTCTGATTCCAGGCCTCTGATTCCCCGCTTCTGATTCTGATTCGCTGCCTCTGATTCCCCATCTCTGATTCCGCACATCTGATTCCCTGCCTCTGATTCCCCACCTCTGATTCCCCATATCTGATTTCCCGCCTCTGTTTCCCCGCCTCTGATTCCCTGCCTCTGTTTCCCCATATCTAATTCCCAACCTCTGATGCCCCAACTCTGATTCCCTGCCTCTGATTCCCCGCGTTCTATTCCCTGCCTCTGATTCCCCGCCTGTGATTCCCCATCTCTGATTCACCACCTCTGATTCCCCACCTCTGATTCCCCATATCTAATTCCCCGCCTCTGTTTGCCCGCCTCTGATTCCCCGCCTCTGTTTCCCCATATCTGATTCCCCGCCTCTGAATCCCCAACTCCGATTCCCTGCCTCTGATTCCCCAACTCTGATTCCCCGCCTTTGATTCCCCCCGTCTGATTCCCAGCCTCTGAATCCCCGTGTCTGATTTCCTGCCTCTGATTCCCCGCCTCTGATTCCCCATCTCTGATTCACAGCCTCTGATTCCCCACCTCTGATTCCCCATCTCGGATTCCGCACATCTGATTCCCTGCCTCTGATTCCCCGACTCTGATCCCCACCTCTGATTCCCAAGCTCTGATTCCCCGCCTCTGATTCCCCAACTCTGATTCCCCGCCTCTGATTCCCCAGCTCTGATTCCCCAACTCTGATTCCCCGTGTTTGATTCCCTGCCTCTGATTCCCCGCCTCTGATTCCCCATCTCTGATTCACCGCCTTTGATTCGCCACCTCTGATTCCCCATATCTGATTCCTCGCCTCTGTTTCTCGCCTCTGATTCCCCGCCTCTGATTCCCCAGCTCTGATTCCCCGCCTCTGATTTTCCGTATTTGTTTCCCAGCCTCTGATTCCCGGCCTCTGATTCCCCATCTCTGATTCACTGCCTTTGATTCGCCACCTCTGATTCCCCGCCTCTGATTCCCCATATCTCATTCCCCGCCTCTGAATCCCCATCTCTGATTCCCGGACTCTGATTCCCCACCTCTGATTCCCGGCCTCTTATTCCCGGCATCTGATTCCGGCCTCTGATTCCCGGCCTCTGATTCCCTGCTTCTGATTCTGATTCCCTGCCTCTGATTCCCCATCTCTGATTCCGCACATCTGATTCCCTGCCTCTGATTCCCCGCCTCTGATTCCCCGCCTCTGTTTCCCAATATCTAAGTCCCCGCCTCTGATTCCCCAACTCTGATTCCCCACCTCTGATTACCCAGCTCTGATTCCCCGCCTCTGATTCCCCGCATCTGATTCCCTGCATCTGATTCCAAGCCTCTGATTCCCTGCCTCTGATTCCCAACCTCTGATTCCCCACCTCTGATTCCCCATATCTGATTCCCAGCCTCTGTTTCCCCGCCTCTGATTCCCTGCCTCTGTTTCCCCATATCTGATTCCCGGCCTCTGATTCCCCGCCTCTGATTCCCCGCCTCTGATTCCCTGCCTCTGATTCCCCATCTCCGATTCCGCACATCTGATTCCCTGCCTCTGATTCCCCGCCTCTGATTCCCCGCCTCTGATTCCCTGCCTCTGATTCCCAACCTCTGATTCCCCACCTCTGATTCCCCGTGTTTGATTCCCCGCCTCTGTTTCCCCGCCTCTGATTCCCCGCCTGTGATTCCCCAACTCTAATTCCCCGCCTCTGATTCCCCATATCTGATTCCCCGCCTCTGTTTCCCCGCCTCTGATTCCCCGCCCCTGTTTCCCCATATCTGATTCCCTGCCTCTGATTCCCCAACTTTGATTCCCAGCCTCTGATTCCCCAGCTCTGATACCACGCCTCTGAGTCCCCGTGTTTGATTCCCTGCCTCTGATTCCCCGCCTCTGATTCCCCATCTCTGATTCACCGCCTTTGATTCGCCACCTCTGATTCCCCATATCTGATTCCCCACCTCTGTATCCCCGCCTCTGATTCCCCGCCTCTGATTCTCCATATCTCATTCCCCGCCTCTGAATCCCCATCACTGATTCCCGGACTCTGATTCCCCACCTCTGATTCCCGGCCTCTTATTCCCAGCATCTGATTCCAGGCCTCTGATTCCCGGCCTCTGACTCCCCGCTTCTGATTCTGATTCCCTGCCTCTGATTCCCCATCTCTGATTCCGCACATCTGATTACCTGCCTCTGATTCCCCACCTCTGATTCCCCATATCTGATTCCCCGCCTCTGTTTCCACGCCTCTGATTCCCCGCCTCTGTTTCCCCATATCTAATTCCCCACCTCTGATGCCCCAACTCTGATTCCCCGCCTCTGATTCCCCAGCTCTGATTCCCCGCCTCTGATTCCCCGCATCCGAATCCCCATATCTGATTCCCCGCCTCTGTTTCCCCGCCCCTGATTCCCCGCCTCTGTTTCCCCATATCTCATTCCCCGCCTCTGATTCCCAACTATGATTCCCCGCCTCTGATTCCCCAGCTCTGATTCCCTGCCTCTGATTCCCCGCGTTCTATTCCCTGCCTCTGATTCCCCGCCTGTGATTCCCCATCTCTGATTCACCACCTCTGATTCCCCACCACTGATTCCCCATATCTAATTCCCCGCCTCTGTTTGCCCGCCTCTGATTCCCCGCCTCTGTTTCCCCATATCTGATTCCCCGCCTCTGAATCCCCAACTCTGATTCGCTGCCTCTGATTCCCCAGCTTCATTCCCCGCCTTTGATTCCCCCCGTCTGATTCCCAGCCTCTGAATCCCCGTGTCTGATAACCTGCCTCTGATTCCCCGCCTCTGATTCCCCATCTCAGATTCACAGCCTCTGATTCCCCACCTCTGATTCCCCATCTCTGATTCCGCACATCCGATTCCCTGCCTCTGATTCCCCGACTCTGATTCCCCACCTCTGATTCCCCAGCTCTGATTCCTCGCCTCTGATTCCCCAACTCTGATTCCCCGCCTCTGATTCCCCAGCTCTGATTCCCCACCTCTGATTCCCCGTGTTTGATCCCCTGCCTCTGATTCCCCGCCTCTGATTCCACATCTCTGATTCACCGTCTTTGATTCGCCACCTCTGATTCCCCATATCTGTTTCCTCACCACTGTTTCCCCGCCTCTGATTCCCCGCCTCTGATTCCCCATATCTCATTCCCCGCCTCTGATTTGCCAGATATGATTCCCCGCCTCTGATTCCCCGCGTCTGATTCCCTGCCTCTGATTCCCCGCCTCTGATTCCACATGTCTGATTCACCACCTCTGATTCCCCGCGTCTGATTCCCCGCCTCTGATTCCCCATCTCTGATTCCCCATCTCTGATTCCCCAATTCTGATTCCCCGCCTCTGATTCCCCAGCTCTGATTCCTCGCCTCTGATTCCCTTCCTCTGATTCCCAACCTCTGATTCCCCACCTCTGATTTCCCATATTGATTCCCTGCGTCTGATTCCCCGCCTCTGATTCCCCAACTCTGATTCCCCGCCTCTGATTCCCCAGCTCTGATTCCTCGCCTCTGTTTCCCCGCGTCTGATTCCCCGCCTCTGATTCCCCAGCTCTGATTCCCCGCCTCTGATTTTCCGTGTTTGTTTCCCTGCCTCTGATTCCCGGCCTCTGATTCCCCATCTCTGATTCACCGCCTTTGATTCGCCACCTCTGATTCCCCATATGTGATTCCCCGCCTCTGTTTCCCTGCCTCTGATTCCCCGCCTCTGATTCCCCATATCTCATTCCCCGCCTCTGAATCCCCATCTCTGATTCCCGGACTCTGATTCCCCACCTCTGATTCCCGGCCTCTTATTCCCGGCATCTGATTCCGGCCTCTGATTCCCGGCCTCTGATTCCCTGCTTCTGATTCTGATTCCCTGCCTCTGATTCCCCATCTCTGATTCCGCACATCTGATTCCCTGCCTCTGATTCCCCGCCTCTGATTCCCCGCCTCTGTTTCCCAATATCTAAGTCCCCGCCTCTGATTCCCCAACTCTGATTCCCCACCTCTGATTCCCCAGCTCTGATTCCCCGCCTCTGATTCCCCGCATCTGATTCCCTGCATCTGATTCCAAGCCTCTGATTCCCTGCCTCTGATTCCCAACCTCTGATTCCCCACCTCTGATTCCCCATATCTGAATCCCCGCCTCTGTTACCCCGCCTCTGATTCCCCACCTCTGTTTCCCCATATCTGATTCCCGGCCTCTGATTCCCCGCCTCTGATTCCCCGCCTCTGATTCCCTGCCTCTGATTCCACATCCCCGATTCCGCACATCTGATTCCCTGCCTCTGATTCCCCGCCTCTGATTCCCCGCCTCTGATTCCCTGCCTCTGATTCCCAACCTCTGATTCCCCACCTCTGATTCCCCATATCTGATTCCCCGCCTCTGTTTCCCCGCCTCTGATTCCCCTCCTCTGATTCCCCAACTCTAATTCCCCGCCTCTGATTCCCCAGCTCTGATTCCCCGTGTTTGATTCCCCGCCTCTGATTCCCTGCCTCTGATTCCCAACCTCTGATTCCACACCTCTGATTCCCCATATCTGATTCCCCGCCTCTGTTTCCCCGCCTCTGATTCCCTTCCCCTGTTTCCCCATATCTGATTCCCTGCCTCTGATTCCCCAACTCTGATTCCCCGCCTCTGATTCCCCAGCTCTGATTCCCCACCTCTGATTTCCCGTGTTTGATTCCCTGCCTCTGATTCCCCGCCTCTGATTCCCCATCTCTGATTCACCGCCTTTGATTCGCCACCTCTGATTCCACATATCTGATTCCCCACCTCTGTTTCCCCGCCTCTGATTCCCCGCCTCTGATTCTCCATATCTCATTCCCCGCCTCTGATTCCCCACCTCTGATTCCCGGCCTCTTATTCCCAGCATCTGATTCCCGGCCTCTGATTCCCCGCTTCTGATTCTGATTCCCTGCCTCTGATTCCCCATCTCTGATTCCGCACATCTGATTCCCTGCCTCTGATTCCCCGCCTCTGATTCCCCATATCTGATTTCCCGCCTCTGTTTCCCCGCCTCTGATTCCCCGCCTCTGTTTCCCCATATCTAATTCCCAACCTCTGATGCCCCAACTCTGATTCCCTGCCTCTGATTCCCCGCGTTCTATTCCCTGCCTCTGATTCCCCGCCTGTGATTCCCCATCTCTGATTCACCACCTCTGATTCCCTACCTCTGATTCCCCATATCTAATTCCCCGCCTCTGTTTGCCCACCTCTGATTCCCCGCCTCTGTTTCCCCAACTCTGATTCCCTGCCTCTGATTCCCCAGCTCTGATTCCCCGCCTTTGATTCCCCCGTCTGATTCCCAGCCTCTGAAACCCCATGTCTGATTTCTTGCCTCTGATTCCCCGCCTCTGATTCCCCATCTCTGATTCACAGCCTCTGATTCCCCACCTCTGATTCCCCATCTCTGATTCCGCACATCTGATTCCCTGCCTCTGATTCCCCGACTCTGATCCCCACCTCTGATTCCCCAGCTCTGATTCCCCGCCTCTGATTCCCCAACTCTGATTCCCCGCCTCTGATTCCCCAGCTCTGATTCCCCGCCTCTGATTCCCCGTGTTTGATTCCCTGCCTCTGATTCCACGCCTCTGATTCCCCATCTCTGATTCATCGCCTTTGATTCGCCACCTCTGATTCCCCATATCTGATTCCTCGCCTCTGTTTCCCCGCCTCTGATTCCCCGCCTCTGATTCCCCATATCTCATTCCCCGCCTCTGATTCCCCATCTCTGATTCCCGGACTCTGATTCCCCACCTCTGATTCCCGGCCTCTTATTCCCGGCATCTGATTCCGGCCTCTGATTCCCGGCCTCTGATTCCCTGCTTCTGATTCCCCATCTCTGATTCCGCAAATCTAATTCCCTGCCTCTGATTCCCCACCTCTGATTCCCCATATCTGATTCCCCACCTCTGTTTCCCGGCCTCTGATTCCCCGCTTCTGATTCTGATTCCCTGCCTCTGATTCCCCATCTCTGATTCCGCACATCTGATTCCCTGCCTCTGATTCCCCACCTCTGATTCCCCATATCTGATTTCACGCCTCTGTTTCCCCGCCTCTGATTCCCCGCCTCTGTTTCCCCATATCTAATTCCCAACCTCTGATGCCCCAACTCTGATTCCCTGCCTCTGATTCCCCGCGTTCTATTCCCTGCCTCTGATTCCCCGCCTGTGATTCCCCATCTCTGATTCACCACCTCTGATTCCCCACCTCTGATTCCCCATATCTAATTCCCCGCCTCTGTTTGCCCGACTCTGATTCCCCGCCTCTGTTTCCCCATATCTGATTCCCCGCCTCTGAATCCCCAACTCTGATTCCCTGCCTCTGATTCCCCAGCTCTGATTCCCCGCCTTTGATTCCCCCGTCTGATTCCCAGCCTCTGAAACCCCGTGTCTGATTTCTTGCCTCTGATTCCACGCCTCTGATTCCCCATCTCTGATTCACAGCCTCTGATTCCCCACTTCTGATTCCCCATCTCTGATTCCGCACATCTGATTCCCTGCCTCTGATTCCCCGACTCTGATCCCCACCTCTGATTCCGCAGCTCTGATTCCCCGCCTCTGATTCCCCATCTCTGATTCCCCGCCTCTGATTCCCCATATCTGATTCCCCGCCTCTGTTTCCCCGCCCCTGATTCCCCGCCTCTGTTTCCCCATATCTGATTCCCCGCCTCTGATTCCCAACTATGATTCCCCGCCTCTGATTCCCCAGCTCTGATTCCCTGCCTCTGATTCCCCGCGTTCTATTCCCTGCCTCTGATTCCCCGCCTGTGATTCCCCATCTCTGATTCACCACCTCTGATTCCCCACCACTGATTCCCCATATCTAATTCCCCGCCTCTGTTTGCCCGCCTCTGATTCCCCGCCTCTGTTTCCCCATATCTGATTCCCCGCCTCTGATTCCCCAGCTCTGATTCCCCGTGTTTGATTCCCTGCCTCTGATTCCCTGCCCTGATTCCCCATCTCTGTTTCACCGCCTTTGATTCGCCACCTCTGATTCCCCATATCTGATTCCCCGCCTCTGTTTCGCCGCCTCTGATTCCCTGCCTCTGATTCCCAACCTCTGATTCCACACCTCTGATTCCCCATATCTGATTCCCCGCCTCTGTTTCCCCGCCTCTGATTCCCTGCCCTTGTTTCCCCATATCTGATTCCCT
The DNA here is from genome assembly GCF_036971445.1 of Narcine bancroftii. Taxonomy (NCBI): domain Eukaryota; kingdom Metazoa; phylum Chordata; class Chondrichthyes; order Torpediniformes; family Narcinidae; genus Narcine; species Narcine bancroftii. The sequence goes on from NC_091475.1 coordinate 112,531,202, forward strand.
GCCTCTGATTCCCCAACTCTGATTCCCCGCCTCTGATTCCCCAGCTCTGATTCCCCGCCTCTGATTTCCCGTGTTTGATTCCCTGCCTCTGATTCCCCGCCTCTGATTCCCCATCTCTGATTCACCGCCTTTGATTCGCCACCTCTGATTCCACATATCTGATTCCCCACCTCTGTTTCCCCGCCTCTGATTCCCCGCCTCTGATTCTCCATATCTCATTCCCCGCCTCTGAATCCCCATCTCTGATTCCCGGCCTCTTATTCCCAGCATCTGATTCCCGGCCTCTGATTCCAGGCCTCTGATTCCCCGCTTCTGATTCTGATTCGCTGCCTCTGATTCCCCATATCTGATTTCCCGCCTCTGTTTCCCCGCCTCTCATTCCCTGCCTCTGTTTCCCCATATCTAATTCCCAACCTCTGATGCCCCAACTCTGATTCCCTGCCTCTGATTCCCCGCGTTCTATTCCCTGCCTCTGATTCCCCGCCTGTGATTCCCCATCTCTGATTCACCACCTCTGATTCCCCACCTCTGATTCCCCATATCTAATTCCCCGCCTCTGTTTGCCCGCCTCTGATTCCCCGCCTCTGTTTCCCCATATCTGATTCCCCGCCTCTGAATCCCCAACTCCGATTCCCTGCCTCTGATTCCCCAGCTCAGATTCCCCGCCTTTGATTCCCCCCGTCTGATTCCCAGCCTCTGAATCCCCGTGTCTGATTTCCTGCCTCTGATTCCCCGCCTCTGATTCCCCATCTCTGATTCACAGCCTCTGATTCCCCACCTCTGATTCCCCATCTCGGATTCCGCACATCTGATTCCCTGCCTCTGATTCCCCGACTCTGATCCCCACCTCTGATTCCCAAGCTCTGATTCCCCGCCTCTGATTCCCCAACTCTGATTCCCCGCCTCTGATTCCCCAGCTCTGATTCCCCAACTCTGATTCCCCGTGTTTGATTCCCTGCCTCTGATTCCCCGCCTCTGATTCCCCATCTCTGATTCACCGCCTTTGATTCGCCACCTCTGATTCCCCATATCTGATTCCTCGCCTCTGTTTCCCCGCCTCTGATTCCCCGCCTCTGATTCCCCAGCTCTGATTCCCCGCCTCTGATTTTCCGTATTTGTTTCCCTGCCTCTGATTCCCGGCCTCTGATTCCCCATCTCTGATTCACCGCCTTTGATTCGCCACCTCTGATACCCCATATCTGATTCCCCGCCTCTGTTTCCCCGCCTCTGATTCCCCGCCTCTGATTCCCCATATCTCATTCCCCGCCTCTGAATCCCCATCTCTGATTCCCGGACTCTGATTCCCCACCTCTGATTCCCGGCCTCTTATTCCCGGCATCTGATTCCGGCCTCTGATTCCCGGCCTCTGATTCCCTGCTTCTGATTCTGATTCCCTGCCTCTGATTCCCCATCTCTGATTCCGCACATCTGATTCCCTGCCTCTGATTCCCCGCCTCTGATTCCCCGCCTCTGTTTCCCAATATCTAAGTCCCCGCCTCTGATTCCCCAACTCTGATTCCCCACCTCTGATTACCCAGCTCTGATTCCCCGCCTCTGATTCCCCGCATCTGATTCCCTGCATCTGATTCCAAGCCTCTGATTCCCTGCCTCTGATTCCCAACCTCTGATTCCCCACCTCTGATTCCCCATATCTGATTCCCAGCCTCTGTTTCCCCGCCTCTGATTCCCTGCCTCTGTTTCCCCATATCTGATTCCCGGCCTCTGATTCCCCGCCTCTGATTCCCCGCCTCTGATTCCCTGCCTCTGATTCCCCAACTCCGATTCCGCACATCTGATTCCCTGCCTCTGATTCCCCGCCTCTGATTCCCCGCCTCTGATTCCCTGCCTCTGATTCCCAACCTCTGAATCCCCACCTCTGATTCCCCGTGTTTGATTCCCCGCCTCTGTTTCCCCGCCTCTGATTCCCCGCCTGTGATTCCCCAACTCTAATTCCCCGCCTCTGATTCCCCATATCTGATTCCCCGCCTCTGTTTCCCTGCCTCTGATTCCCCGCCCCTGTTTCCCCATATCTGATTCCCTGCCTCTGATTCCCCAACTTTGATTCCCAGCCTCTGATTCCCCAGCTCTGATACCACGCCTCTGAGTCCCCGTGTTTGATTCCCTGCCTCTGATTCCCCGCCTCTGATTCCCCATCTCTGATTCACCGCCTTTGATTCGCCACCTCTGATTCCCCATATCTGATTCCCCACCTCTGTATCCCCGCCTCTGATTCCCCGCCTCTGATTCTCCATATCTCATTCCCCGCCTCTGAATCCCCATCACTGATTCCCGGACTCTGATTCCCCACCTCTGATTCCCGGCCTCTTATTCCCAGCATCTGATTCCAGGCCTCTGATTCCCGGCCTCTGACACCCCGCTTCTGATTCTGATTCCCTGCCTCTGATTCCCCATCTCTGATTCCGCACATCTGATTACCTGCCTCTGATTCCCCACCTCTGATTCCCCATATCTGATTCACCGCCTCTGTTTCCACGCCTCTGATTCCCCGCCTCTGTTTCCCCATATCTAATTCCCCACCTCTGATGCCCCAACTCTGATTCCCCGCCTCTGATTCCCCAGCTCTGATTCCCCGCCTCTGATTCCCCGCATCCGAATCCCCATATCTGATTCCCCGCCTCTGTTTCCCCGCCCCTGATTCCCCGCCTCTGTTTCCCCATATCTCATTCCCCGCCTCTGATTCCCAACTATGATTCCCCGCCTCTGATTCCCCAGCTCTGATTCCCTGCCTCTGATTCCCCGCGTTCTATTCCCTGCCTCTGATTCCCCGCCTGTGATTCCCCATCTCTGATTCACCACCTCTGATTCCCCACCACTGATTCCCCATATCTAATTCCCCGCCTCTGTTTGCCCGCCTCTGATTCCCCGCCTCTGTTTCCCCATATCTGATTCCCCGCCTCTGAATCCCCAACTCTGATTCGCTGCCTCTGATTCCCCAGCTTCATTCCCCGCCTTTGATTCCCCCCGTCTGATTCCCAGCCTCTGAATCCCCGTGTCTGATAACCTGCCTCTGATTCCCCGCCTCTGATTCCCCATCTCAGATTCACAGCCTCTGATTCCCCACCTCTGATTCCCCATCTCTGATTCCGCACATCCGATTCCCTGCCTCTGATTCCCCGACTCTGATTCCCCACCTCTGATTCCCCAGCTCTGATTCCTCGCCTCTGATTCCCCAACTCTGATTCCCCGCCTCTGATTCCCCAGCTCTGATTCCCCACCTCTGATTCCCCGTGTTTGATCCCCTGCCTCTGATTCCCCGCCTCTGATTCCACATCTCTGATTCACCGTCTTTGATTCGCCACCTCTGATTCCCCATATCTGTTTCCTCACCACTGTTTCCCCGCCTCTGATTCCCCGCCTCTGATTCCCCATATCTCATTCCCCGCCTCTGATTCGCCAGATATGATACCCCGCCTCTGATTCCCCGCGTCTGATTCCCTGCCTCTGATTCCCCGCCTCTGATTCCACATGTCTGATTCACCACCTCTGATTCCCCGCGTCTGATTCCCCGCCTCTGATTCCCCATCTCTGATTCCCCATCTCTGATTCCCCAATTCTGATTCCCCGCCTCTGATTCCCCAGCTCTGATTCCTCGCCTCTGATTCCCTTCCTCTGATTCCCAACCTCTGATTCCCCACCTCTGATTTCCCATATTGATTCCCTGCGTCTGATTCCCCGCCTCTGATTCCCCAACTCTGATTCCCCGCCTCTGATTCCCCAGCTCTGATTCCTCGCCTCTGTTTCCCCGCGTCTGATTCCCCGCCTCTGATTCCCCAGCTCTGATTCCCCGCCTCTGATTTTCCGTGTTTGTTTCCCTGCCTCTGATTCCCGGCCTCTGATTCCCCATCTCTGATTCACCGCCTTTGATTCGCCACCTCTGATTCCCCATATGTGATTCCCCGCCTCTGTTTCCCTGCCTCTGATTCCCCGCCTCTGATTCCCCATATCTCATTCCCCGCCTCTGAATCCCCATCTCTGATTCCCGGACTCTGATTCCCCACCTCTGATTCCCGGCCTCTTATTCCCGGCATCTGATTCCGGCCTCTGATTCCCGGCCTCTGATTCCCTGCTTCTGATTCTGATTCCCTGCCTCTGATTCCCCATCTCTGATTCCGCACATCTGATTCCCTGCCTCTGATTCCCCGCCTCTGATTCCCCGCCTCTGTTTCCCAATATCTAAGTCCCCGCCTCTGATTCCCCAACTCTGATTCCCCACCTCTGATTCCCCAGCTCTGATTCCCCGCCTCTGATTCCCCGCATCTGATTCCCTGCATCTGATTCCAAGCCTCTGATTCCCTGCCTCTGATTCCCAACCTCTGATTCCCCACCTCTGATTCCCCATATCTGAATCCCCGCCTCTGTTACCCCGCCTCTGATTCCCCACCTCTGTTTCCCCATATCTGATTCCCGGCCTCTGATTCCCCGCCTCTGATTCCCCGCCTCTGATTCCCTGCCTCTGATTCCACATCCCCGATTCCGCACATCTGATTCCCTGCCTCTGATTCCCCGCCTCTGATTCCCCGCCTCTGATTCCCTGCCTCTGATTCCCAACCTCTGATTCCCCACCTCTGATTCCCCATATCTGATTCCCCGCCTCTGTTTCCCCGCCTCTGATTCCCCTCCTCTGATTCCCCAACTCTAATTCCCCGCCTCTGATTCCCCAGCTCTGATTCCCCGTGTTTGATTCCCCGCCTCTGATTCCCTGCCTCTGATTCCCAACCTCTGATTCCACACCTCTGATTCCCCATATCTGATTCCCCGCCTCTGTTTCCCCGCCTCTGATTCCCTTCCCCTGTTTCCCCATATCTGATTCCCTGCCTCTGATTCCCCAACTCTGATTCCCCGCCTCTGATTCCCCAGCTCTGATTCCCCGCCTCTGATTTCCCGTGTTTGATTCCCTGCCTCTGATTCCCCGCCTCTGATTCCCCATCTCTGATTCACCGCCTTTGATTCGCCACCTCTGATTCCACATATCTGATTCCCCACCTCTGTTTCCCCGCCTCTGATTCCCCGCCTCTGATTCTCCATATCTCATTCCCCGCCTCTGATTCCCCACCTCTGATTCCCGGCCTCTTATTCCCAGCATCTGATTCCCGGCCTCTGATTCCCCGCTTCTGATTCTGATTCCCTGCCTCTGATTCCCCATCTCTGATTCCGCACATCTGATTCCCTGCCTTTGATTCCCCGCCTCTGATTCCCCATATCTGATTTCCCGCCTCTGTTTCCCCGCCTCTGATTCCCCGCCTCTGTTTCCCCATATCTAATTCCCAACCTCTGATGCCCCAACTCTGATTCCCTGCCTCTGATTCCCCGCGTTCTATTCCCTGCCTCTGATTCCCCGCCTGTGATTCCCCATCTCTGATTCACCACCTCTGATTCCCCACCTCTGATTCCCCATATCTAATTCCCCGCCTCTGTTTGCCCACCTCTGATTCCCCGCCTCTGTTTCCCCAACTCTGATTCCCTGCCTCTGATTCCCCAGCTCTGATTCCCCGCCTTTGATTCCCCCGTCTGATTCCCAGCCTCTGAAACCCCATGTCTGATTTCTTGCCTCTGATTCCCCGCCTCTGATTCCCCATCTCTGATTCACAGCCTCTGATTCCCCACCTCTGATTCCCCATCTCTGATTCCGCACATCTGATTCCCTGCCTCTGATTCCCCGACTCTGATCCCCACCTCTGATTCCCCAGCTCTGATTCCCCGCCTCTGATTCCCCAACTCTGATTCCCCGCCTCTGATTCCCCAGCTCTGATTCCCCGCCTCTGATTCCCCGTGTTTGATTCCCTGCCTCTGATTCCACGCCTCTGATTCCCCATCTCTGATTCATCGCCTTTGATTCGCCACCTCTGATTCCCCATATCTGATTCCTCGCCTCTGTTTCCCCGCCTCTGATTCCCCGCCTCTGATTCCCCATATCTCATTCCCCGCCTCTGATTCCCCATCTCTGATTCCCGGACTCTGATTCCCCACCTCTGATTCCCGGCCTCTTATTCCCGGCATCTGATTCCGGCCTCTGATTCCCGGCCTCTGATTCCCTGCTTCTGATTCCCCATCTCTGATTCCGCAAATCTAATTCCCTGCCTCTGATTCCCCACCTCTGATTCCCCATATCTGATTCCCCACCTCTGTTTCCCGGCCTCTGATTCCCCGCTTCTGATTCTGATTCCCTGCCTCTGATTCCCCATCTCTGATTCCGCACATCTGATTCCCTGCCTCTGATTCCCCACCTCTGATTCCCCATATCTGATTTCACGCCTCTGTTTCCCCGCCTCTGATTCCCCGCCTCTGTTTCCCCATATCTAATTCCCAACCTCTGATGCCCCAACTCTGATTCCCTGCCTCTGATTCCCCGCGTTCTATTCCCTGCCTCTGATTCCCCGCCTGTGATTCCCCATCTCTGATTCACCACCTCTGATTCCCCACCTCTGATTCCCCATATCTAATTCCCCGCCTCTGTTTGCCCGACTCTGATTCCCCGCCTCTGTTTCCCCATATCTGATTCCCCGCCTCTGAATCCCCAACTCTGATTCCCTGCCTCTGATTCCCCAGCTCTGATTCCCCGCCTTTGATTCCCCCGTCTGATTCCCAGCCTCTGAAACCCCGTGTCTGATTTCTTGCCTCTGATTCCCCGCCTCTGATTCCCCATCTCTGATTCACAGCCTCTGATTCCCCACCTCTGATTCCCCATCTCTGATTCCGCACATCTGATTCCCTGCCTCTGATTCCCCGACTCTGATCCCCACCTCTGATTCCGCAGCTCTGATTCCCCGCCTCTGATTCCCCAACTCTGATTCCCCGCCTCTGATTCCCCATCTCTGATTCCCCGCCTCTGATTCCCCGTGTTTGATTCCCTGCCTCTGATTCCCCGCCTCTGATGCCCCATCTCTGATTCACCGCCTTTGATTCGCCACCTCTGATTCCCCATATCTGATTCCTCGCCTCTGTTTCCCCGCCTCTGATTCCCCGCCTCTGATTCCCCATATCTCATTCCCCGCCTCTGATTCCCCATCTCTGATTCCCGGACTCTGATTCCCCACCTCTGATTCCCGGCCTCTTATTCCCGGGATCTGATTCCGGCCTCTGATTCCCGGCCTCTGATTCCCTGCTTCTGATTCCCCATCTCTGATTCCGCAAATCTAATTCCCCGCCTCTGATTCCCCGCCTCTGTTTCCCCATATCTGATCCCCGCCTCTATTTGCCCGCATCTGATTCCCCGCCTCTGTTTCCCCATATCTGATTCCCCGCCTCTGAATCCCCAACTCTGATTCCCTGCCTCTAATTTCCCAGCTCTGATTCCCCGCCTCTGATTCCCCGCATCTGATTACCGGCCTCTGATTCCCCGCCTCTGATTCCCCATCTCTGATTCACAACCTCTGATTCCCCACCTCTGATACCCCATATCTGATTCCCCGCCTCTGTTTCCCCGCCTCTGATTCCCCACCTCTGATTCCCAATATCTGATTCCCCGCCTCTGATTCCCCACCTCTGATTCCCCGCCTCTGATTCGCCAGCTATGATTCCCCGCCTCTGATTCCCCGTGTTTGATTCCCTGCCTCTGATTCCCGGCCTCTGATTCCCCATCTCTGATTCACCGCCTTTGATTCGCCACCTCTGATTCCCCATATCTGATTCCCCGCCTCTGTTTCCCCGCCTCTGATTCCCCGCCTCTGAATCCCCATATCTCATTCCCCGCCTCTGAATCCCCATCTCTGATTCCCGGACTCTGATTCCCCACCTCTGATTCCCTGCTACTGATTCTGATTCCCTGCCTTTGATTCCCCATCTCTGATTCCGCACATCTGATTCCCTGCCTCTGATTCCCCATCTCTGATTCCCCATATCTGATTCCCCGCTTCTGTTTCCCCGCCTCTGATTCCCCGCCTCTGTTTCCCAATATCTAAGTCCCCGCCTCTGATTCCCCAACTCTAATTCCCCACCTCTGATTCCCCAGCTCTGATTCCACGCCTCTGATTCCCCGCATCTGATTCCCTGCATTTGATTCCAAGCCTCTTATTCCCTGCCACTGATTCCCCGCCCCTGATTCCCCACCTCTCATTCCCCATATCTGATTCCCTGCCTCTGTTTCCGCAACTCTGATTCCCTGCCTCTGATTCCCCATCTCTGATTCCCCATATCTGATTCCCCGCTTCTGTTTCCCCGCCTCTGATTCCCCGCCTCTGTTTCCCTGCATTTGATTCCAAGCCTCTTATTCCCTGCCTCTGATTCCCAACCTCTGATTCCCCACCTATGATTCCCGGCCTCTGATCCCCGGCCTATCATTCCAGGCCTCTGATTCCCGGCCTCTGATTCCCCGCCTCTGATTCCCCGCCTCTGATTCCCTGCCTCTGATTCCCCGCCTCTGATTCCCCAGCTCTGATTCCCCGCCTCTGATTCCCCGCGTCTGATTCCCTGCCTCTGATTCCCGCCTCTGATTCCCGGCCTCTTATTCCCGGCATCTGATTCCCTGCCTCTGAATCCCCACCTCTGATTCCCTGCCTCTGATTCCCAACCTCTGATTCCCCGCCTCTGTTTCCCCATATCTGATTCCCCGCCTCTGATTACCCAACTCTGATTCCCCGCCTCTGATTCCACAGCTCTGATTCCCCGCCTCTGATTCCCTGTGTTTGATTCCCTGCCTCTGATTCCCGGCCTCTGATTCCCCATCTCTGAATCACCGCCTTTGATTCGCCACCTCTGATTCCCCATATCTGATTCCCCGCCTCTGTTTCCCCGCCTCAGATTCCCCGCCTCTGATTCCCCATATCTCATTCCCCGCCTCTGATTCCCCGCCTCTGATTCCCCAACTCTGATTCCCGGCCTCTGATTCCCCACCTCTGATTCCCGGCCTCTGATTCCCGGCCTCTCATTCCCGGCCTCAGATTCCCGGCCTCTGATTCCCCACCTCTGATTCCCCGCCTCTGATTCCCTGCCTCTGATTCCCCATCTCTGATTCCGCACATCTGATTCCCTGCATCTGATTCCCCACCTCTGATTCCCCACCTCTGATTCTCCATATCTGATTTCCCGCCTCTGATTCCCCGCCTCTGATTCCCGGCCTCTTATTCCCGGCATCTGATTACCTGCCTCTGAATCCCCACCTCTGATTCCCTGCCTCTGATTCCCAACCTCTGATTCACCGCCTCTGATTCCGCAACTTTGATTCCCCGCCTCTGATTCCACAGCTCTGATTCCCCGCCTCTGATTCCCCGTGTTTGATTCCCTGCCTCTGATTCCCGGCCTCTGATTCCCCATCTCTGAATCACAGCCTTTGATTCGCCACCTCTGATTCCCCATATCTGATTCCCCGCCTCTGTTTCCCCGCCTCCGATTCCCCGCCTCTGATTCACCAACTCTGATTCCCTGCCTCTGATTCGCCGCCTCTGATTCGCCATCTCTGATTCACAACCTCTGATTCCCCACCTCTGATTCCCCATATCTGATTCCCCGCCTCTGTTTCCCCGCCTCCGATTCCCCGCCTCGTATTCCCCACCTCTGATTCCCCACCTGTGATTCGCCAGCTATGATTCCCCGCCTCTGATTCCCCGCGTCTGATTCCCTGCCTCTGATTCTCCGCCTCAGATTCCCCATCTCTGATTCACCACCTCTGATTCCCCGCGTCAGATTCCCCGCCTCTGATTCCCCATTTCTGATTCCCCTTCTCTGATTCCCCAATTCTGATTCCCCGCCTCTGTTTCCCCATATCTGATTCCCCGCCTCTGATTCCCCAACTCTGATTCCCCGCCTCTGATTCCCCAGCTCTGATTCCCCGTGTTTGATTCCCTGCCTCTGATTCCCCACCTCTGATTCCCGGCCTCTGATTCCCGGCCTTTGATTCCCAGCCCCTCATTCCCCGCCTCTGATTCCCTGCCTCTGATTCCCCATCTCTGATTCACCGCCTTTGATTCGCCACCTCTGATTCCCCATATCAGATTCCCCGCCTCTGTTTCCCCGCCTTTGATTCGCCACCTCTGATTCCCCATATCTGATTCCCTGCATCTGATTCCCCACCTCTGATTCCCCATATCTGATTCCCTGCATCTGATTCCCCACCTCTGATTCCCCACCTCTGATTCTCCATATCTGATTCCCCGCCTCTGATTCCCCTCCTCTGATTCCCGGCCTCTTATTCCCGGCATCTGATTACCTGCCTCTGAATCCCCACCTCTGATTCCCTGCCTCTGATTCCCAACCTCTGATTCCACGCCTCTGATTCCGCAACTCTGATTCCCCGCCTCTGATTCCACAGCTCTGATTCCCCGCCTCTGATTCCCCGTGTTTGATTCCCTGCCTCTGATTCCCGGCCTCTGATTCCCCATCTCTGAATCACCGCCTTTGATTCGCCACCTCTGATTCCCCATATCTGATTCCCCGCCTCTGTTTCCCCGCCTCCGATTCCCCGCCTCTGATTCACCAACTCTGATTCCCTGCCTCTGATTCGGCGCCTCTGATTCGCCATCTCTGATTCACAACCTCTGATTCCCCACCTCTGATTCCCCATATCTGATTCCCCGCCTCTGTTTCCCCGCCTCTGATTCCCCGCCTCTGATTCCCCACCTCTGATTCCCCGCCTGTGATTCGCCAGCTATGATTCCCCGCCTCTGATTCCCCGCATCTGATTCCCTGCCTCTGATTCTCCGCCTCAGATTCCCCATCTCTGATTCACCACCTCAGATTCCCCGCGTCAGATTCCCCGCCTCTGATTCCCCATCTCTGATTCCCCATCTCTCATTCCCCAATTCTGATTCCCCGCCTCTGTTTCCCCATATCTGATTCCCCGCCTCTGATTCCCCAACTCTGATTCCCCGCCACTGATTCCCCAGCTCTGATTCCCCGTGTTTGATTCCCTGCCTCTGATTCCCCACCTCTGATTCCCGGACTCTGATTCCCGGCCTTTGATTGCCGGCCCCTCATTCCCCACCTCTGATTCCCTGCCTCTGATTCCCCATCTCTGATTCACCGCCTTTGATTCGCCACCTCTGATTCCCCATATCAGATTCCCCGCCTATGTTTCCCCGCCTCTGATACCCCACCTCTGATTCCCCATATCTCATTCCCCGCCTCTGATTCCCCTTCTCTGATTCCTGGACTCGGATTCCCGGCCTCTTATTCCCGGCATCTGATCCCGGCCACTGATTCCCCACTTCTGATTCTGATTCCCTGCCTCTGATTCCCCATCTCTGATTCCGCACATCTGATTCCCTGCCTCTTATTCCACACCTCTGATTCCCCATATCTGATTCCCCGCCTCTGTTCCCCACCTCTGATTCCCCGCCTCTGTTTCCCCATATCTAATTCCCAGCCTCTGATTCCCCAACTCCTATTCCCCGCCTCTGTTTCCCCAGCTCTGATTCCCCGCCTCTGATTCCCCTCATCTGATTCCCTGCCTCTGATTCCCCGCCTCTGATACCCTGCCTCTGATTCCCAACCTCTGATTCCCCACCTCTGATTCCCCATATCTGATTCCCCGCCTCTGTTTCCCTAGCTCTGATTCCCCGCCTCTGTGTCCCCATATGTGATTCCCCGCCTCTGATTCCCCAATTCTGATTCCCCGCCTCTGATTCCCCAGCTCTGATTCCCCGCCTCTGATTCCCCGCGTCTGATTCCCTGCCTCTGATTCCCCGCCTATGATTCACCATCTCTGATTCACAACCTCTGATTCCCCACCTCTGATTCCCCATATCTGATTCCCCGCATCTGTTTGCCCGCCTCTGATTCCCCGCCTCTGTTACCCCATATTTGATTCCCGGCCTCTGATTCCCCACCTCTGATTCCCGGACTCTGATTCCCGGCCTCTCATTCCCGGCCTCTGATTCCCGGCCTCTGATTCCCCGCCTCTGATTCCCCGCCTCTGATTCCCTGCCTCTGATTCCCCATCTCTGATTCCGCACATCTGATTCCCTGCCTCTGATTCGCGCCTCTGATTCCCCGCCTCTGATTCCCTGCCTCTGATTCCCAACCTCTGATACCCCATCTCTGATTCCCCAGCTCTGATTCCCCGCCTCTGATTCCCCATCTCTGATTCCCCGCCTCTGATTCCCCGTGTCTGATACCCTGCCTCTGATACCCCACCTCTGATTCCCCGCCTCTGATTCCCTGCCACTGATTCCCTGCCCCTGATTCCCCACCTCTCATTCCCCATATCTGATTCCCCGCCTCTGTTTCCGCACCTCTGATTCCCGCCTCTGATTCACCATATCTGATTCCCCGCCTCTGATTCCACAAATCTGATACCCCGCCTTTGATTCCCCAGCTCTGATTCCCCGCCTCTGATTCCCCGCGTCTGATTCCCTGCCTCTGATTCACAGCCTCTGATTCGCCATCTCTGATTCACAACTTCTGATTCCCCACCTGTGATTCCCCATATCTGATTCCCCGCCTCTGTTTCCCCGCCTCTGATTCCCCGCCTCTGATTCCCCATCTCTGATTCCCCGCCTCTGATTCCCCGTGTCTGACACCCTGCCTCTGATACCCCGCCTCTGATTCCCAGCCTCTGATTCCCTGCCACTGATTCCCCGCCCCTGATTCCCCACCTCTCATTCCCCATATCTGAATCCCCGCCTCTGTTTCCGCAACTCTGATTCCCTGCCTCTGATTCCCCATCTCTGATTCCCCATATCTGATTCCCCGCTTCTGTTTCCCCGCCTCTGATTCCCCGCCTCTGTTTCCCAATATCTAAGTCCCCGCCTCTGATTCCCCAACTCTAATTCCCCACCTCTGATTCCCCAGCCCTGATTCCCCGCCTCTGATTCCCCGCATCTGATTCCCTGCATTTGATTCCAAGCCTCTTATTCCCTGCCTCTGATTCCCAACCTCTGATTCCCCACCTCTGATTCCCCATATCTGATTCCCAGCCTCTGTTTCCCCGCCTCTGATTCCCCGCCTCTGTTTCCCCATATCTGATTCCCGGCCTCTGGTTCCCCGCCTCTGATTCCCCGCCTCTGATTCCCTGCCTCTGATTCCCCATCTCCGATTCCGCACATCTGATTCCCTGCCTCTGATTCCCCGCCTCTGATTCCCGGCCTCTGGTTCCCCGCCTCTGATTCCCCGCCTCTGATTCCCTGACTCTGATTCCCCATCTCCGATTCCGCACATCTGATTCCCCGCCTCTGATTCCCCGCCTCTGATTCCCTGCCTCTGATTCCCCGTGTTTGATTCCCCGCCTCTGTTTCCCCGCCTCTGATTCCCCGCCTCTGATTCCCCAACTCTAATTCCCCGCCTCTGATTCCCCATATCTGATTCCCCGCCTGTTTCCCCGCCTCTGATTCCCCACCCCTGTTTCCCCATATCTGATTCCCTGCCTCTGATTCCCCAACTTTGATTCCCAGCATCTGATTCCCCAGCTCTGATTCCCCGCCTCTGATTCCCCGCATCTGATTCCCTGCATCTGATTCCAAGCCTCTGATTCCCTGCCTCTGATTCCCAACCTCTGATTCCCCACCTCTGATTCCCCATATCTGATCCCCAGCCTCTGTTTCCCCGCCTCTGTTTCCCCATATCTGATTCCCGGCCTCTGATTCCCCGCCTCTGATTCCCCGCCTCTGATTCCCTGCCTCTGATTCCCCATCTCCGATTCCGCACATCTGATTCCCTGCCTCTGATTCCCCGCCTCTGATTCCCCGCCTCTGATTCCCTGCATCTGATTCCCAACCTCTGATTCCCCACCTCTGATTCCCCGTGTTTGATTCCCCGCCTCTGTTTCCGCGCCTCTGATTCCCCGCCTCTGATTCCCCAACTCTAATTCCCCGCCTCTGATTCCCCATATCTGATTCCCTGCCTCTGTTTCCCCGCCTCTGATTCCCCGCCCCTGTTTCCCCATATCTGATTCCCTGCCTCTGATTCCCCAACTTTGATTCCCAGCCTCTGATTCCCCAGCTCTGATTCCCCGCCTCTGATTCCCCGTGTTTGATTCCCTGCCTCTGATTCCCCGCCTCTGATTCCCCATCTCTGATTCACCGCCTTTGATTCGCCACCTCTGATTCCCCATATCTGATTCCCCACCTCTGTTTCCCCGCCTCTGATTCCCCGCCTCTGATTCTCCATATCTCATTCCCCGCCTCTGACTCCCCATCTCTGATTCCCGGACTCTGATTTCCCACCTCTGATTCCCTGCCTCTTATTCCCAGCATCTGATTCCAGGCATCTGATTCCCGTCCTCTGACTCCCCGCTTCTGATTCTGATTCCCTGCCTCTGATTCCCCATCTCTGATTCCGCACATCTGATTACCTGCCTCTGATTCCCCACCTCTGATTCCCCATATCTGATTCCCCGCCTCTGTTTCCACGCCTCTGATTCCCCGCCTCTGTTTCCCCATATCTAATTCCCCACTTCTGATGCCCCAACTCTGATTCCCCGCCTCTGATTCCACAGCTCTGATTCCCAGCCTCTGATTCCCCACATCCGATTCCCCATATCTGATTCCCCGCCTCTGTTTCCCCGCCCCTGATTCCCCGCCTCTGTTTCCCCATATCTGATTCCCCGCCTCTGATTCCCAACTATGATTCCCCGCCTCTTATTCCCCAGCTCTGATTCCCTGCCTCTGATTCCCCGCGTTCTATTCCCTGCCTCTGATTCCCCGCCTGTGATTCCCCATCTCTGATTCACCACCTCTGATTCCCCACCACTGATTCCCCATATCTAATTCCCCGCCTCTGTTTGCCAGCCTCTGATTCCCCGCCTCTGTTTCCCCATATCTGATTCCCCGCCTCTGAATCCCCAACTCTGATTCCCTGCCTCTGATTCCCCAGCTTCATTCCCCGCCTTTGATTCCCCCCGTCTGATTCCCAGCCTCTGAATCCCCGAGTCTGAAAACCTGCCTCTGATTCCCCGCCTCTGATTCCCCATCTCAGATTCACCGCCTCTGATTCCCCACCTCTGATTCCCCATCTCTGATTCCGCACATCCGATTCCCTACCTCTGATTCCCCGACTCTGATTCCCCACCTCTGATTCCCCAGCTCTGATTCCCCGCCTCTGATTCCCCAACTCTGATTCCCCACCTCTGATTCCCCAGCTGTGATTCCCCGCCTCTGATTCCCCGTGTTTGATCCCCTGCCTCTGATTCCCCAGCTCTGATTCCCCATCTCTGATTCACTGCCTTTGATTCGCCACCTCTGATTCGCCATATCTGATTCCTCGCCACTGTTTCCCCGCCTCTGATTCCCCGCCTCTGATTCCCCATATCTCATTCCCCGCCTCTGATTCCACATCTCTGATTCCCGGACTCTGATTCCCCACCTCTGATTCCCGACCTCTTATTCCCGGCATCTGATTCCGGCCTCTGATTCCCGGCCTCTGATTCCCTGCTTCTGATTCTGATTCCCTGCCTCTGATTCCCCATTTCTGATTCCGCACATCTAATTCCCTGCCTCTGATTCCCCACCTCTGATTCCCCATATCTGAATCCCCGCCCCTGTTTCCCCGTCTCTGATTCCCCGCCTCTGTTTCCCCATATCTAAGTCCCCGCCTCTGATTCCCCAAATTTGATTCCCCACCTCTGATTCCCCAGCTCTGATTCCCCGCCTCTGATTCCCCACCTCTGATTCCCCATATCTGATTCCCAGCCTCTGTTTCCCCGCCTCTGATTCCCCGCCCCTGTTTCCCCATATCTGATTCCCTGCCTCTGATTCCCCAACTTTGATTCCCAGCCTCTGATTCCCCAGCTCTGATTCCCCGCCTCTGATTCCCCGTGTTTGATTCCCTGCCTCTGATTCCCTGCTTCTGATTCCCCATCTCTGATTCCGCAAATCTAATTCCCTGCCTCTGATTCCCCAACTCTGATTCCCCGCCTCTGATTCCCCAGCTCTGATTCCCGGCCTCTGATTCCCCACCTCTGATTCCCGGCCTCTGATTCCCGGCCTCTCATTCCCGGCCTCAGATTCCCGGCCTCTGATTCCCCACCTCTGATTCCCCGCCTCTGATTCCCTGCCTCTGATTCCCCATCTCTGATTCCGCACATCTGATTCCCTGCATCTGATTCCCCACCTCTGATTCCCCACCTCTGATTCTCCATATCTGATTCCCCGCCTCTGATTCCCCGCCTCTGATTCCCGGCCTCTTATTCCCGGCATCTGATTACCTGCCTCTGATTCCCCGCGTCTGATTCCCTGCCTCTGATTCCCCGCCTATGATTCACCATCTCTGATTCACAACCTCTGATTCCCCACCTCTGATTCCCCATATCTGATTCCCCGCATCTGTTTGCCCGCCTCTGATTCCCCGCCTCTGTTACCCCATATTTGATTCCCGGCCTCTGATTCCCCACCTCTGATTCCCGGACTCTGATTCCCGGCCTCTCATTCCCGGCCTCTGATTCCCGGCCTCTGATTCCCCGCCTCTGATTCCCCGCCTCTGATTCCCTGCCTCTGATTCCCCATCTCTGATTCCGCACATCTGATTCCCTGCCTCTGATTCGCGCCTCTGATTCCCCGCCTCTGATTCCCTGCCTCTGATTCCCAACCTCTGATACCCCATCTCTGATTCCCCAGCTCTGATTCCCCGCCTCTGATTCCCCATCTCTGATTCCCCGCCTCTGATTCCCCGTGTCTGATACCCTGCCTCTGATACCCCACCTCTGATTCCCCGCCTCTGATTCCCTGCCACTGATTCCCTGCCCCTGATTCCCCACCTCTCATTCCCCATATCTGATTCCCCGCCTCTGTTTCCGCACCTCTGATTCCCGCCTCTGATTCACCATATCTGATTCCCCGCCTCTGATTCCACAAATCTGATACCCCGCCTTTGATTCCCCAGCTCTGATTCCCCGCCTCTGATTCCCCGCGTCTGATTCCCTGCCTCTGATTCACAGCCTCTGATTCGCCATCTCTGATTCACAACTTCTGATTCCCCACCTGTGATTCCCCATATCTGATTCCCCGCCTCTGTTTCCCCGCCTCTGATTCCCCGCCTCTGATTCCCCATCTCTGATTCCCCGCCTCTGATTCCCCGTGTCTGACACCCTGCCTCTGATACCCCGCCTCTGATTCCCAGCCTCTGATTCCCTGCCACTGATTCCCCGCCCCTGATTCCCCACCTCTCATTCCCCATATCTGAATCCCCGCCTCTGTTTCCGCAACTCTGATTCCCTGCCTCTGATTCCCCATCTCTGATTCCCCATATCTGATTCCCCGCTTCTGTTTCCCCGCCTCTGATTCCCCGCCTCTGTTTCCCAATATCTAAGTCCCCGCCTCTGATTCCCCAACTCTAATTCCCCACCTCTGATTCCCCAGCCCTGATTCCCCGCCTCTGATTCCCCGCATCTGATTCCCTGCATTTGATTCCAAGCCTCTTATTCCCTGCCTCTGATTCCCAACCTCTGATTCCCCACCTCTGATTCCCCATATCTGATTCCCAGCCTCTGTTTCCCCGCCTCTGATTCCCCGCCTCTGTTTCCCCATATCTGATTCCCGGCCTCTGGTTCCCCGCCTCTGATTCCCCGCCTCTGATTCCCTGCCTCTGATTCCCCATCTCCGATTCCGCACATCTGATTCCCTGCCTCTGATTCCCCGCCTCTGATTCCCGGCCTCTGGTTCCCCGCCTCTGATTCCCCGCCTCTGATTCCCTGACTCTGATTCCCCATCTCCGATTCCGCACATCTGATTCCCCGCCTCTGATTCCCCGCCTCTGATTCCCTGCCTCTGATTCCCCGTGTTTGATTCCCCGCCTCTGTTTCCCCGCCTCTGA
This sequence comes from Narcine bancroftii, assembly GCF_036971445.1. NCBI lineage: Eukaryota > Metazoa > Chordata > Chondrichthyes > Torpediniformes > Narcinidae > Narcine > Narcine bancroftii. The sequence goes on from NC_091475.1 coordinate 112,548,899, forward strand.
TTCCCCGCCTCTGATTCCCCAACTCTAATTCCCCGCCTCTGATTCCCCATATCTGATTCCCCGCCTGTTTCCCCGCCTCTGATTCCCCACCCCTGTTTCCCCATATCTGATTCCCTGCCTCTGATTCCCCAACTTTGATTCCCAGCATCTGATTCCCCAGCTCTGATTCCCCGCCTCTGATTCCCCGCATCTGATTCCCTGCATCTGATTCCAAGCCTCTGATTCCCTGCCTCTGATTCCCAACCTCTGATTCCCCACCTCTGATTCCCCATATCTGATCCCCAGCCTCTGTTTCCCCGCCTCTGTTTCCCCATATCTGATTCCCGGCCTCTGATTCCCCGCCTCTGATTCCCCGCCTCTGATTCCCTGCCTCTGATTCCCCATCTCCGATTCCGCACATCTGATTCCCTGCCTCTGATTCCCCGCCTCTGATTCCCCGCCTCTGATTCCCTGCATCTGATTCCCAACCTCTGATTCCCCACCTCTGATTCCCCGTGTTTGATTCCCCGCCTCTGTTTCCGCGCCTCTGATTCCCCGCCTCTGATTCCCCAACTCTAATTCCCCGCCTCTGATTCCCCATATCTGATTCCCTGCCTCTGTTTCCCCGCCTCTGATTCCCCGCCCCTGTTTCCCCATATCTGATTCCCTGCCTCTGATTCCCCAACTTTGATTCCCAGCCTCTGATTCCCCAGCTCTGATTCCCCGCCTCTGATTCCCCGTGTTTGATTCCCTGCCTCTGATTCCCCGCCTCTGATTCCCCATCTCTGATTCACCGCCTTTGATTCGCCACCTCTGATTCCCCATATCTGATTCCCCACCTCTGTTTCCCCGCCTCTGATTCCCCGCCTCTGATTCTCCATATCTCATTCCCCGCCTCTGACTCCCCATCTCTGATTCCCGGACTCTGATTTCCCACCTCTGATTCCCTGCCTCTTATTCCCAGCATCTGATTCCAGGCATCTGATTCCCGTCCTCTGACTCCCCGCTTCTGATTCTGATTCCCTGCCTCTGATTCCCCATCTCTGATTCCGCACATCTGATTACCTGCCTCTGATTCCCCACCTCTGATTCCCCATATCTGATTCCCCGCCTCTGTTTCCACGCCTCTGATTCCCCGCCTCTGTTTCCCCATATCTAATTCCCCACTTCTGATGCCCCAACTCTGATTCCCCGCCTCTGATTCCACAGCTCTGATTCCCAGCCTCTGATTCCCCACATCCGATTCCCCATATCTGATTCCCCGCCTCTGTTTCCCCGCCCCTGATTCCCCGCCTCTGTTTCCCCATATCTGATTCCCCGCCTCTGATTCCCAACTATGATTCCCCGCCTCTTATTCCCCAGCTCTGATTCCCTGCCTCTGATTCCCCGCGTTCTATTCCCTGCCTCTGATTCCCCGCCTGTGATTCCCCATCTCTGATTCACCACCTCTGATTCCCCACCACTGATTCCCCATATCTAATTCCCCGCCTCTGTTTGCCAGCCTCTGATTCCCCGCCTCTGTTTCCCCATATCTGATTCCCCGCCTCTGAATCCCCAACTCTGATTCCCTGCCTCTGATTCCCCAGCTTCATTCCCCGCCTTTGATTCCCCCCGTCTGATTCCCAGCCTCTGAATCCCCGAGTCTGAAAACCTGCCTCTGATTCCCCGCCTCTGATTCCCCATCTCAGATTCACCGCCTCTGATTCCCCACCTCTGATTCCCCATCTCTGATTCCGCACATCCGATTCCCTACCTCTGATTCCCCGACTCTGATTCCCCACCTCTGATTCCCCAGCTCTGATTCCCCGCCTCTGATTCCCCAACTCTGATTCCCCACCTCTGATTCCCCAGCTGTGATTCCCCGCCTCTGATTCCCCGTGTTTGATCCCCTGCCTCTGATTCCCCAGCTCTGATTCCCCATCTCTGATTCACTGCCTTTGATTCGCCACCTCTGATTCGCCATATCTGATTCCTCGCCACTGTTTCCCCGCCTCTGATTCCCCGCCTCTGATTCCCCATATCTCATTCCCCGCCTCTGATTCCACATCTCTGATTCCCGGACTCTGATTCCCCACCTCTGATTCCCGACCTCTTATTCCCGGCATCTGATTCCGGCCTCTGATTCCCGGCCTCTGATTCCCTGCTTCTGATTCTGATTCCCTGCCTCTGATTCCCCATTTCTGATTCCGCACATCTAATTCCCTGCCTCTGATTCCCCACCTCTGATTCCCCATATCTGAATCCCCGCCCCTGTTTCCCCGTCTCTGATTCCCCGCCTCTGTTTCCCCATATCTAAGTCCCCGCCTCTGATTCCCCAAATTTGATTCCCCATCTCTGATTCCCCAGCTCTGATTCCCCGCCTCTGATTCCCCACCTCTGATTCCCCATATCTGATTCCCAGCCTCTGTTTCCCCGCCTCTGATTCCCCGCCCCTGTTTCCCCATATCTGATTCCCTGCCTCTGATTCCCCAACTTTGATTCCCAGCCTCTGATTCCCCAGCTCTGATTCCCCGCCTCTGATTCCCCGTGTTTGATTCCCTGCCTCTGATTCCCTGCTTCTGATTCCCCATCTCTGATTCCGCAAATCTAATTCCCTGCCTCTGATTCCCCAACTCTGATTCCCCGCCTCTGATTCCCCAGCTCTGATTCCCGGCCTCTGATTCCCCACCTCTGATTCCCGGCCTCTGATTCCCGGCCTCTCATTCCCGGCCTCAGATTCCCGGCCTCTGATTCCCCACCTCTGATTCCCCGCCTCTGATTCCCTGCCTCTGATTCCCCATCTCTGATTCCGCACATCTGATTCCCTGCATCTGATTCCCCACCTCTGATTCCCCACCTCTGATTCTCCATATCTGATTCCCCGCCTCTGATTCCCCGCCTCTGATTCCCGGCCTCTTATTCCCGGCATCTGATTACCTGCCTCTGAATCCCCACCTCTGATTCCCTGCCTCTGATTCCCAACCTCTGATTCCCCGCCTCTGATTCCGCAACTTTGATTCCCCGCCTCTGATTCCACAGCTCTGATTCCCCGCCTCTGATTCCCCGTGTTTGATTCCCTGCCTCTGATTCCCGGCCTCTGATTCCCCATCTCTGAATCACCGCCTTTGATTCGCCAATCTGATTCCCCATATCTGATTCCCCGCCTCTGTTTCCCCGCCTCCGATTCCCCGCCTCTGATTCACCAACTCTGATTCCCTGCCTCTGATTCGCCGCCTCTGATTCGCCATCTCTGATTCACAACCTCTGATTCCCCACCTCTGATTCCCCATATCTGATTCCCCGCCTCTGTTTCCCCGCCTCTGATTCCCCGCCTCGTATTCCCCACCTCTGATTCCCCACCTGTGATTCGCCAGCTATGATTCCCCGCCTCTGATTCCCCGCGTCTGATTCCCTGCCTCTGATTCTCCGCCTCAGATTCCCCATCTCTGATTCACCACCTCTGATTCCCCGCGTCAGATTCCCCGCCTCTGATTCCCCATTTCTGATTCCCCATCTCTGATTCCCCAATTCTGATTCCCCGCCTCTGTTTCCCCATATCTGATTCCCCGCCTCTGATTCCCCAACTCTGATTCCCCGCCTCTGATTCCCAAGCTCTGATTCCCCGTGTTTGATTCCCTGCCTCTGATTCCCCACCTCTGATTCCCGGCCTCTGATTCCCGGCCTTTGATTCCCGGCCCCTCATTCCCCGCCTCTGATTCCCTGCCTCTGATTCCCCATCTCTGATTCACCGCCTTTGATTCGCCACCTCTGATTCCCCATATCAGATTCCCCGCCTCTGTTTCCCCGCCTTTGATTCGCCACCTCTGATTCCCCATATCTGATTCCCTGCATCTGATTCCCCACCTCTGATTCCCCACCTCTGATTCTCCATATCTGATTCCCCGCCTCTGATTCCCCGCCTCTGATTCCCGGCCTCTTATTCCCGGCATCTGATTACCTGCCTCTGAATCCCCACCTCTGATTCCCTGCCTCTGATTCCCAACCTCTGATTCCACGCCTCTGATTCCGCAACTCTGATTCCCCGCCTCTCATTCCACAGCTCTGATTCCCCGCCGCTGATTCCCCGTGTTTGATTCCCTGCCTCTGATTCCCGGCCTCTGATTCCCCATCTCTGAATCACCGCCTTTGATTCGCCACCTCTGATTCCCCATATCTGATTCCCCGCCTCTGTTTCCCCGCCTCCGATTCCCCGCCTCTGATTCACCAACTCTGATTCCCTGCCTCTGATTCGGCGCCTCTGATTCGCCATCTCTGATTCACAACCTCTGATTCCCCACCTCTGATTCCCCATATCTGATTCCCCGCCTCTGTTTCCCCGCCTCTGATTCCCCGCCTCTGATTCCCCACCTCTGATTCCCCGCCTGTGATTCGCCAGCTATGATTCCCCGCCTCTGATTCCCCGCATCTGATTCCCTGCCTCTGATTCTCCGCCTCAGATTCCCCATCTCTGATTCACCACCTCAGATTCCCCGCGTCAGATTCCCCGCCTTGATTCCCCATCTCTGATTCCCCATCTCTGATTCCCCAATTCTGATTCCCCGCCTCTGTTTCCCCATATCTGATTCCCCGCCTCTGATTCCCCAACTCTGATTCCCCGCCTCTGATTCCCCAGCTCTGATTCCCCGTGTTTGATTCCCTGCCTCTGATTCCCCACCTCTGATTCCCGGCCTCTGATTCCCGGCCTTTGATTCCCGGCCCCTCATTCCCCACCTCTGATTCCCTGCCTCTGATTCCCCATCTCTGATTCACCGCCTTTGATTCGCCACCTCTGATTCCCCATATCAGATTCCCCGCCTATGTTTCCCCGCCTCTGATACCCCACCTCTGATACCCCATATCTCATTCCCCGCCTCTGATTCCCCTTCTCTGATTCCTGGACTCGGATTCCCGGCCTCTTATTCCGGGCATCTGATCCCGGCCACTGATTCCCCACTTCTGATTCTGATTCCCTGCCTCTGATTCCCCATCTCTGATTCCGCACATCTGATTCCCTGCCTCTTATTCCACACCTCTGATTCCCCATATCTGATTCCCCGCCTCTGTTCCCCACCTCTGATTCCCCGCCTCTGTTTCCCCATATCTAATTCCCCGCCTCTGATTCCCCAACTCCTATTCCCCGCCTCTGTTTCCCCAGATCTAATTCCCCGCCTCTGATTCCCCTCATCTGATTCCCTGCCTCTGATTCCCCGCCTCTGATACCCTGCCTCTGATTCCCAACCTCTGATTCCCCACCTCTGATTCCCCATATCTGATTCCCCGCCTCTGTTTCCCTAGCTCTGATTCCCCGCCTCTGTGTCCCCATATGTGATTCCCCGCCTCTGATTCCCCAATTCTGATTCACCGGCTCTGATTCCCCAGCTCTGATTCCCCATATCAGATTCCCCGCCTCTGTTTCCCCGCCTTTGATTCGCCACCTCTGATTCCCCATATCTGATTCCCTGCATCTGATTCCCCACCTCTGATTCCCCACCTCTGATTCTCCATATCTGATTCCCCGCCTCTGATTCCCCGCCTCTGATTCCCGGCCTCTTATTCCCGGCATCTGATTACCTGCCTCTGAATCCCCACCTCTGATTCCCTGCCTCTGATTCCCAACCTCTGATTCCACGCCTCTGATTCCGCAACTCTGATTCCCCGCCTCTGATTCCACAGCTCTGATTCCCCGCCGCTGATTCCCCGTGTTTGATTCCCTGCCTCTGATTCCCGGCCTCTGATTCCCCATCTCTGAATCACCGCCTTTGATTCGCCACCTCTGATTCCCCATATCTGATTCCCCGCCTCTGTTTCCCCGCCTCCGATTCCCCGCCTCTGATTCACCAACTCTGATTCCCTGCCTCTGATTCGGCGCCTCTGATTCGCCATCTCTGATTCACAACCTCTGATTCCCCACCTCTGATTCCCCATATCTGATTCCCCGCCTCTGTTTCCCCGCCTCTGATTCCCCGCCTCTGATTCCCCACCTCTGATTCCCCGCCTGTGATTCGCCAGCTATGATTCCCCGCCTCTGATTCCCCGCATCTGATTCCCTGCCTCTGATTCTCCGCCTCAGATTCCCCATCTCTGATTCACCACCTCAGATTCCCCGCGTCAGATTCCCCGCCTCTGATTCCCCATCTCTGATTCCCCATCTCTGATTCCCCAATTCTGATTCCCCGCCTCTGTTTCCCCATATCTGATTCCCCGCCTCTGATTCCCCAACTCTGATTCCCCGCCTCTGATTCCCCAGCTCAGATTCCCCGTGTTTGATTCCCTGCCTCTGATTCCCCACCTCTGATTCCCGGCCTCTGATTCCCGGCCTTTGATTCCCGGCCCCTCATTCCCCACCTCTGATTCCCTGCCTCTGATTCCCCATCTCTGATTCACCGCCTTTGATTCGCCACCTCTGATTCCCCATATCAGATTCCCCGCCTATGTTTCCCCGCCTCTGATACCCCACCTCTGATACCCCATATCTCATTCCCCGCCTCTGATTCCCCTTCTCTGATTCCTGGACTCGGATTCCCGGCCTCTTATTCCCGGCATCTGATCCCGGCCACTGATTCCCCACTTCTGATTCTGATTCCCTGCCTCTGATTCCCCATCTCTGATTCCGCACATCTGATTCCCTGCCTCTTATTCCACACCTCTGATTCCCCATATCTGATTCCCCGCCTCTGTTCCCCACCTCTGATTCCCCGCCTCTGTTTCCCCATATCTAATTCCCCGCCTCTGATTCCCCAACTCCTATTCCCCGCCTCTGTTTCCCCAGCTCTGATTCCCCGCCTCTGATTCCCCTCATCTGATTCCCTGCCTCTGATTCCCCGCCTCTGATACCCTGCCTCTGATTCCCAACCTCTGATTCCCCACCTCTGATTCCCCATATCTGATTCCCCGCCTCTGTTTCCCTAGCTCTGATTCCCCGCCTCTGTGTCCCCATATGTGATTCCCCGCCTCTGATTCCCCAATTCTGATTCACCGCCTCTGATTCCCCAGCTCTGATTCCCCGCCTCTGATTCCCCGCGTCTGATTCCCTGCCTCTGATTCCCCGCCTATGATTCACCATCTCTGATTCACAACCTCTGATTCCCCACCTCTGATTCCCCATATCTGATTCCCCGCATCTGTTTGCCCGCCTCTGATTCCCCGCCTCTGTTACCCCATATTTGATTCCCGGCCTCTGATTCCCCACCTCTGATTCCCGGACTCTGATTCCCGGCCTCTCATTCCCGGCCTCTGATTCCCGGCCTCTGATTCCCCGCCTCTGATTCCCCGCCTCTGATTCCCTGCCTCTGATTCCCCATCTCTGATTCCGCACATCTGATTCCCTGCCACTGATTCGCGCCTCTGATTCCCCGCCTCTGATTCCCTGCCTCTGATTCCCAACCTCTGATACCCCATCTCTGACTCCCCAGCTCTGATTCCCCGCCTCTGATTCCCCATCTCTGATTCCCCGCCTCTGATTCCCCGTGTCTGATACGCTGCCTCTGATACCCCACTTCTGATTCCCCGCCTCTGATTCCCTGCCACTGATTCCCTGCCCCTGATTCCCCACCTCTCATTCCCCATATCTGATTCCCCGCCTCTGTTTCCGCACCTCTGATTCCCGCCTCTGATTCACCATATCTGATTCCCCGCCTCTGATTCCACAAATCTGATACCCCGCCTTTGATTCCCCACCTCTGATTCCCCATCTCTGATTCCGCACATCCGATTCCCTGCCTCTGATTCCCCGACTCTGATACCCCACCTCTGATTCCCCAGCTCTGATTCCCCGCCTCTGATTCCCCAACTCTGATTCCCCACCTCTGATTCCCCAGCTGTGATTCCCCGCCTCTGATTCCCCGTGTTTGATCCCCTGCCTCTGATTCCCCAGCTCTGATTCCCCATCTCTGATTCACCGCCTTTGATTCGCCACCTCTGATTCCCCATATCTGATTCCTCGCCACTGTTTCCCCACCTCTGATTCCCCGCCTCTGATTCCCCATATCTTATTCCCCGCCTCTGATTCCCCATCTCTGATTCCCGGACTCTGATTCCCCACCTCTGATTCCCGACCTCTTATTCCCGGCATCTGATTCCGGCCTCTGATTCCCGGCCTCTGATTCCCTGCTTCTGATTCTGATTCCCTGCCTCTGATTCCCCATTTCTGATTCCGCACATCTAATTCCCTGCCTCTGATTCCCCACCTCTGATTCCCCATATCTGAATCCCCGCCTCTGTTTCTCCGTCTCTGATTCCCCGCCTCTGTTTCCCCATATCTAAGTCCCCGCCTCTGATTCCCCAAATTTGATTCCCCACCTCTGATTCCCCAGCTCTGATTCCCCGCCTCTGATTCCCCACCTCTGATTCCCCATATCTGATTCGCAGCCTCTGTTTCCCCGCCTCTGATTCCCCGCCCCTGTTTCCCCATATCTGATTCCCTGCCTCTGATTCCCCAACTTTGATTCCCAGCCTCTTATTCCCCAGCTCTGATTCCCCGCCTCTGATTCCCCGTGTTTGATTCCCTGCCTCTGATTCCCTGCTTCTGATTCCCCATCTCTGATTCCGCAAATCTAATTCCCTGCCTCTGATTCCCCAACTCTGATTCCCCATATCTGATTCCCCACCTCTGTTTCCCGGCCTCTGATTCCCCGCTTCTGATTCTGATTCCCTGCCTCTGATTCCCCATCTCTGATTCCGCACATCTGATTCCCTGCCTCTGATTCCCCACCTCTGATTCCCCATATCTGATTTCCCGCCTCTGTTTCCCCGCCTCTGATTCCCCGCCTCTGTTTCCCCATATCTAATTCCCAACCTCTGATGCCCCAACTCTGATTCCCTGCCTCTGATTCCCCGCGTTCTATTCCCTGCCTCTGATTCCCCGCCTGTGATTCCCCATCTCTGATTCACCACCTCTGATTCCCCACCTCTGATTCCCCATATCTAATTCCCCGCCTCTGTTTGCCCGACTCTGATACCCCGCCTCTGTTTCCCCATATCTGATTCCCCGCCTCTGAATCCCCAACTCTGATTCCCTGCCTCTGATTCCCCAGCTCTGATTCCCCGCCTTTGATTCCCCCGTCTGATTCCCAGCCTCTGAAACCCCGTGTCTGATTTCTTGCCTCTGATTCCCCGCCTCTGATTCCCCATCTCTGATTCACAGCCTCTGATTCCCCACCTCTGATTCCCCATCTCTGATTCCGCACATCTGATTCCCTGCCTCTGATTCCCCGACTCTGATCCCCACCTCTGATTCTGCAGCTCTGATTCCCCGCCTCTGATTCCCCAACTCTGATTCCCCGCCTCTGATTCCCCAGCTCTGATTCCCCGCCTCTGATTCCCCGTGTTTGATTCCCTGCCTCTGATTCCCCGCCTCTGATTCCCCATCTCTGATTCACCGCCTTTGATTCGCCACCTCTGATTCCCCATATCTGATTCCTCGCCTCTGTTTCCCCGCCTCTGATTCCCCGCCTCTGATTCCCCATATCTCATTCCCCGCCTCTGATTCCCCATCTCTGATTCCCGGACTCTGATTCCCCACCTCTGATTCCCGGCCTCTTATTCCCGGCATCTGATTCCGGCCTCTGATTCCCGGCCTCTGATTCCCTGCTTCTGATTCCCCATCTCTGATTCCGCAAATCTAATTCCCTGCCTCTGATTCCCCACCTCTGATTCCCCATATCTGATTCCCAGCCTCTGTTTCCCCGCCTCTGATTCCCTGCCTCTGTTTCCCCATATCTGATTCCCGGCCTCTGATTCCCCGCCTCTGATTCCCCGCCTCTGATTCCCTGCCTCTGATTCCCCATCTCCGATTCCGCACATCTGATTCCCTGCCTCTGATTCCCCGCCTCTGATTCCCCGCCTCTGATTCCCTGCCTCTGATTCCCAACCTCTGATTCCCCACCTCTGATTCCCTGTGTTTGATTCCCCGCATCTGTTTCCCCGCCTCTGATTCCCCGCCTCTGATTCCCCAACTCTAATTCCCCGCCTCCGATTCCCCATATCTGATTCCCCGCCTCTGTTTCCCCGCCTCTGATTCCCCGCCCCTGTTTCCCCATATCTGATTCCCCGTGTTTGATTCCCCAACTTTGATTCCCAGCCTCTGATTCCCCAGCTCTGATACCACGCCTCTGAGTCCCCGTGTTTGATTCCCTGCCTCTGATTCCCCGCCTCTGATTCCCCATCTCTCATTCACCGCCTTTGATTCGCAACCTCTGATTCCCCATATCTGATTCCCCACCTCTGTTTCCCCGCCTCTGATTCCCCGCCTCTGATTCTCCATATCTCATTCCCCGCCTCTGAATCCCCATCACTGATTCCCGGACTCTGATTCCCCACCTCTGATTCCCGGCCTCTTATTCCCAGCATCTGATTCCAGGCCTCTGATCCCGGCCTATGACTCCCCGCTTCTGATTCTGATTCCCTGCCTCTGATTCCCCATCTCTGATTCCGCACATCTGATTACCTGCCTCTGATTCCCCACCTCTGATTCCCCATATCTGATTCCCCGCCTCTGTTTCCACGCCTCTGATTCCCCGCCTCTGTTTCCCCATATCTAATTCCCCACCTCTGATGCCCCAACTCTGATTCCCCGCCTCTGATTCCCCAGCTCTGATTCCCCGCCTCTGATTCCCCGCATCCGATTCCCCATATCTGATTCCCCGCCTCTGTTTCCCCGCCCCTGATTCCCCGCCTCTGTTTCCCCATATCTGATTCCCCGCCTCTGATTCCCAACTATGATTCCCCGCCTCTGATTCCCCAGCTCTGATTCCCTGCCTCTGATTCCCCGCGTTCTATTCCCTGCCTCTGATTCCCCGCCTGTGATTCCCCATCTCTGATTCACCACCTCTGATTCCCCACCACTGATTCCCCATATCTAATTCCCCGCCTCTGTTTCCCCGCCTCTGATTCCCCGCCCCTGATTCCCCATATCTGATTCCCTGCCTCTGATTCCCCAACTTTGATTCCCAGCCTCTGATTCCCCAGCTCTCATTCCCCGCCTCTGATTCCCCGCATCTGATTCCCTGCATCTGATTCCAAGCCTCTGATTCCCTGCCTCTGATTCCCAACCTCTGATTCCCCGCCTCTGTTTCCCCATATCTGATTCCCGGCCTCTGATTCCCCGCATCTGATTCCCCGCCTCTGATTCCCTGCCTCTGATTCCTCATCTCCGATTCCGCACATCTGATTCCCTGCCTCTGATTCCCCGCCTCTGATTCCCCGCCTCAGATTCCCTGCCTCTGATTCCCAAGCTCTGATTCCCCACCTCTGATTCCCCGTGTTTGATTCCCCGCCTCTGTTTCCCCGCCTCTGATTCCCCGCCTCTGATTCCCCAACTCTAATTCCCCACCTCTGATTCCCCATATCTGATTCCCTGCCTATGTTTCCCCGCCTCTGATTCCCCGCCCCTGTTTCCCCATATCTGATTCCCTGCCTCTGATTCCCCAACTTTGATTCCCAGCCTCTGATTCCCCAGCTCTGATTCCCCGCCTCTGATTCCCCGTGTTTGATTCCCTGCCTCTGATTCCCCGCCTCTGATTCCCCATCTCTGATTCACCGCCTTTGATTCGCCACCTCTGATTCCCCATATCTGATTCCCCACCTCTGTTTCCCCGCCTCTGATTCCCCGCCTCTGACTCTCCATATCTCATTCCCCGCCTCTGACTCCCCATCTCTGATTCCCGTACTCTGATTCCCCACCTCTGATTCCCGGCCTCTTATTCCCAGCATCTGATTCCAGGCCTCTGATTCACGGCCTCTGACTCCCCGCTTCTGATTCTGATTCCCTGCCTCTGATTCCCCGCCTCTTATTCCGCACATCTGATTCCCCGCCTCTGTTTCCCCATATCTAATTCCCCACCTCTGATGCCCCAACTCTGATTCCCCGCCTCTGATTCCCCAGCTCTGATTCCCCGCCTCTGATTCTCCACATCCGATTCCCAATATCTGATTCCCCGCCTTTGTTTCCCCGCCCCTGATTCCCCGCCTCTGTTTCCCCATATCTGATTCCCCGCCTCTGATTCCCCGCGTTCTATTCCCTGCCTCTGATTCCCCGCCTGTGATTCCCCATCTCTGATTCACCACCTCTGATTCCCCACCACTGATTCCCCATATCTAATTCCCCGCCTCTGTTTGCCCGCCTCTGATTCCCCGCCTCTGTTTCCCCATATCTGATTCCCCGCCTCTGAATCCCCAACTCTGATTCCCTGCCTCTGATTCCCCAGCTTCATTCCTCGCCTTTGATTCCCCCCTTCTGATTCCCAGCCTCTGAATCCCCGTGTCTGATAACCTGCCTCTGATTCCCCGCCTCTGATTCCCCATCTCTGATTCACCACCTCTGATTCCCCACCTCTGATTCCCCATCTCTGATTCCGCACATCCGATTCCCTGCCTCTGATTCCCCGACTCTGATTCCCCACCTCTGATTCCCCAGCTCTGATTCCCCGCCTCTGATTCCCCAACTCTGATTCCCCGCCTCTGATTTCCCAGCTCTGATTCCCCGCCTCTGATTCCCCGTGTTTGATCCCCTGCCTCTGATTCCCCAGCTCTGATTCCCCATCTCTGATTCACCGCCTTTGATTCGCCACCTCTGATTCCCCATATCTGATTCCTCGCCACTGTTTCCCCGCCTCTGATTCCGCGCCTCTGATTCCCCATATCTCATTCCCCGCCTCTGATTCCCCATCTCTGATTCCCGGACTCTGATTCCCCACCTCTGATTCCCGACCTCTTATTCCCGGCATCTGATTCCGGCCTCTGATTCCCGGCCTCTGATTCCCTGCTTCTGATTCTGATTCCCTGCCTCTGATTCCCCATTTCTGATTCCGCACATCTAATTCCCTGCCTCTCATTCCCCACCTCTGATTCCCCATATCTGAATTCCCGCCTCTGTTTCCCCGTCTCTGATTCCCCGCCTCTGTTTCCCCATATCTAAGTCCCCGCCTCTGATTCCCCAACTTTGATTCCCCACCTCTGATTCCCCAGCTCTGATTCCCCGCCTCTGATTCCCCACCTCTGATTCCCCATACCTGATTCCCAGCCTCTGTTTCCCCGCCTCTGATTCCCCACTTCTGTTTCCCCATATCTGATTCCCGGCCTCTGATTCCCTGCCTCTGATTCCCCGCCTCTGATTCCCTGCCTCTGATTCCCCATCTCCGATTCCGCACATCTGATTCCCTGCCTCTCATTCCCCGCCTCTGATTCCCCGCCTCTGATTCCCTGCCTCTGATTCCCAACCTCTTATTCCCCACCTCTGATTCCCCGTGTTTGATTCCCCGCCTCAGTTTCCCCGCCTCTCATTCCCCGCCTCTGATTCCCCAACCCTAATTCCCCGCCTCTGATTCCCCATATCTGATTCCCCGCCTCTGTTTCCCCGCCTCTGATTCCCCGCCCCTGTTTCCCCATATCTGATTCCCTGCCTCTGATTCCCCAACTTTGATTCCCAGACTCTGATTCCCCAGCTCTGATTCCCCGCCTCTGATTCCCCGCATCTGATTCCCTGCATCTGATTCCAAGCCTCTGATTCCCTGCCTCTGATTCCCAACCTCTGATTCCCCACCTCTGATTCCCCATATCTGATTCCCAGCCTCTGTTTCCCCGCCTCTGATTCCCCGCCTCTGTTTCCCCATATCTGATTCCCGGCCTCTGATTCCCCGCCTCTGATTCCCCGCCTCTGATTCCCTGCCTCTGATTCCCCATCTCCGATTCCGCACATCTGATTCCCTGCCTCTGATTACCCGCCTCTGATTCCCCGCCGCTGATTCCCTGCCTCTGATTTCCAACCTCTGATTCCCCACCTCTGATTCCCCGTGTTTGATTCCCCGCCTCTGTTTCCCCGCCACTGATTCCCCGCCTCTGATTCCCCAACTCTAATTCCCCGCCTCTGATTCCCCATATCTGATTCCCCACCTCTGTTTCCCCGCCTCTGATTCCCCGCCCCTGTTTCCCCATATCTGATTCCCTGACTCTGATTCCCCAACTTTGATTCCCAGCCTCTGATTCCCCAGCTCTGATTCCCCGCCTCTGATTCCCCGTGTTTGATTCCCTGCCTCTGATTCCCCGCCTCTGATTCCCCATCTCTGATTCACCGCCTTTGATTCGCCACCTCTGATTCCCCATATCTGATTCCCCACCTCTGTTTCCCCGCCTCTGATTCCCCGCCTCTGATTCTCCATATCTCATTCCCCGCCTCTGACTCCCCATCTCTGATTCCCGGACTCTGATTCCCCACCTCTGATTCCCGGCCTCTTATTCCCAGCATCTTATTCCAGGCCTCTGATTCCCGGCCTCTGACTCCCCGCTTCTGATTCTGATTCCCTGCCTCTGATTCCCCATCTCTGATTCTGCACATCTGATTACCTGCCTCTGATTCCCCACCTCCGATTCCCCATATCTGATTCCCCGCCTCTGTTTCCACGCCTCTGATTCCCCGCCTCTGTTTCCCCATATCTAATTCCCCACCTCTGATGCCCCAACTCTGATTCCCCGCCTCTGATTCCCCAGCTCTGATTCCCCGCCTCTGATTCCCTGCATCCGATTCCCCATATCTGATTCCCCGCCTCTGTTTCCCCGCCCCTGATTCCCCGCCTCTGTTTCCCCATATCTGATTATCCACCTCTGATTCCCAACTATGATTCCCCGCCTCTGAATCCCCGCGTCTGATTCCCTGCCTCTGCTTCCCCGCCTCTGATTCCCCAACTCTGATTCCCCGCCTCTGATTCCCCGTGTTTGATTCCCTGCCTCTGATTCCCGGCCTCTGATTCCCCATCTCTAATTCACCGCCTTTGATTCGCCACCTCTGATTCCCCATATCTGATTCCCCGCATCTGTTTCCCCGCCTCTGATTCCCCACCTCTGATTCCCCATATCTCATTCCCCGCCTCTGAATCCCCATCTCTGATTCCCGGCCTCTTATTCCCGGCATCTGATTCCGGCCTCTGATTCCCGGCCTCTGATTCCCTGCTTCTGATTCTGATTCCCTGCCTCTGATTCCCCATCTCTGATTCCGCACATCTGATTCCCTGCCTCTGATTCCCCACCTCTGATTCCCCATATCTGACTCCCCGCCTCTGTTTCCCCACACCTGATTCCCCGCCTTTGTTTCCCAATATCTAAGTCCCCGCCTCTGATTCCCCAACTCTGATTCCCCACCTCTGATTCCCCAGCTCTGATTCCCCGCCTCTGATTCCCCGCATCTGATTCCCTGCATCTGATTCCAAGCCTCTGATTCCCTGCCTCTGATTCCCAACCTCTGATTCCCCACCTCTGATTCCCCATATCTGATTCCCCGCCTCTGTTTCCCCGCCTCTGATTCCCCACCTCTGTTTCCCCATATCTGATTCCCGGCCTCTTATTCCCCGCCTCTGATTCCCCACCTCTGATTCCCTACCTCTGATTACCCATCTCCGATTCCGCACATCTGATTCCCTGCCTCTGATTCCCCGCCTCTGATTCCCTGCCTCTGATTCCCAACCTCTGATTCCCCACCTCTGATTCCCCATATCTGATTCCCCGCCTCTGTTTCCCCGCCTCTGATTCCCCTCCTCTGATTCCCCAACTCTAATTCCCCGCCTCTGATTCCCCAGCTCTGATTCCCCGTGTTTGATTCCCTGCCTCTGATTCCCTGCCTCTGATTCCCCAGCTTCATTCCCCGCCTTTGATTCCCCCCGTCTGATTCCCAGCCTCTGAATCCCCGTGTCTGATAACCTGCCTCTGATTCCCCGCCTCTGATTCCCCATCTCAGATTCACCGCCTCTGATTCCCCACCTCTGATTCCCCATCTCTGATTCCGCACATCCGATTCCCTGCCTCTGATTCCCCGACTCTGATTCCCCACCTCTGATTCCCCAGCTCTGATTCCCCACCTCTGATTCCCCAACTCTGATTCCCCGCCTCTGATTCCCCAGCTCTGATTCCCCGCCTCTGATTCCCCGTGTTTGATCCCCTGCCTCTGATTCCCCAGCTCTGATTCCCCATCTCTGATTCACGGCCTTTGATTCGCCACCTCTGATTCCCCATATCTGATTCCTCGCCACTGTTTCCCCACCTCTGATTCCCCGCCTCTGATTCCCCATATCTCATTCCCCGCCTCTGATTCCCCATCTCTGATTCCCGGACTCTGATTCCCCACCTCTGATTCCCGACCTCTTATTCCCGGCATCTGATTCCGGCCTCTGATTCCTGGCCTCTGATTCCCTGCTTCTGATTCCCCATATCTGAATCCCCGCCTCTGTTTCCCCGTCTCTGATTCCCCGCCTCTGTTTCCCCATATCTAAGTCCCCGCCTCTGATTCCCCAACTTTGATTCCCCACCTCTGATTCCCCAGCTCTGATTCCCCGCCTCTGATTCCCCACCTCTGATTCCCCATACCTGATTCCCAGCCACTGTTTCCCGCCTCTGATTCCCCGCTTCTGTTTCCCATTATCTGATTCCCGGCCTCTGATTCCCTGCCTCTGATTCCCCGCCTCTGATTCCCTGCCACTGATTCACCATCTCCGATTCCGCACATCTGATTCCCTGCCTCTCATTCCCTGCCTCTGATTCCCCGCCTCTGATTCCCAGCCTCTGATTCCCAACCTCTGATTCCCCACCTCTGATTCCCCGTGTTTGATTCCCCGCCTCTGTTTCCCCGCCTCTGATTCCCCGCCTCTGATTCCCCAACTCTAATTCCCCGCCTCTGATTCCCCATATCTGATTCCCCGCCTCTGTTTCCCCGCCTCTGATTCCCCGCCCCTGTTTCCCCATATCTGATTCCCTGACTCTGATTCCCCAACTTTGATTCCCAGACTCTGATTCCCCAGCTCTGATTCCCCGCCTCTGATTCCCCGCATCTGATTCCCTGCATCTGATTCCAAGCCTCTGATTCCCTGCCTCTGATTCCCAACCTCTGATTCCCCACCTCTGATTCCCCATATCTGATTCCCAGCCTCTGTTTCCCCGCCTCTGATTCCCCGCCTCTGTTTCCCCATATCTGATTCCCGGCCTCTGATTCCCGCCTCTGATTCCCCGCCTCTGATTCCCTGCCTCTGATTCCCCACATCTGATTCCCTGCCTCTGATTCCCTGCCTCTGATTCCCCGCCTCTGATTCCCTGCCTCTGATTTCCAACCTCTGATTCCCCACCTCTGATTCCCCGTGTTTGATTCCCCGCCTCTGTTTCCCCGCCACTGATTCCCCGCCTCTGATTCCCCAACTCTAATTTCCCGCCTCTGATTCCCCATATCTGATTCCCCGCCTCTGTTTCCCCGCCTCTGATTCCCCGCCCCTGTTTCCCCATATCTGATTCCCTGACTCTGATTCCCCAACTTTGATTCCCAGCCTCTGATTCCCCAGCTCTGATTCCCCGCCTCTGATTCCCCATGTTTGATTCCCTGCCTCTGATTCCCCGCCTCTGATTCCCCATCTCTGATTCACCGCCTTTGATTCGCCACCTCTGATTCCCCATATCTGATTCACCACCTCTGTTTCCCCGCCTCTGATTCCCCGCCTCTGATTCTCCATATCTCATTCCCCGCCTCTGACTCCCCATCTCTGATTCCCGGACTCTGATTCCCCACCTCTGATTCCCGGCCTCTTATTCCCAGCATCTGATTCCAGGCCTCTGATTCCCGGCCTCTGACTCCCCGCTTCTGATTCTGATTCCCTGCCTCTGATTCCCCATCTCTGATTCCGCACATCTGATTACCTGCCTCTGATTCCCCACCTCTGATTCCCCATATCTGATTCCCCGCCTCTGTTTCCACGCCTCTGATTCCCCGCCTCTGTTTCCCCATATCTAATTCCCCACGTCTGATGCCCCAACTCTGATTCCCCGCCTCTGATTCCCCAGCTCTGATTCCCCGCCTCTGATTCCCTGCATCCGATTCCCATATCTGATTCCCCGCCTCTGTTTCCCCGCCCCTGATTCCCCGCCTCTGTTTCCCCATATCTGATTATCCGCCTCTGATTCCCAACTATGATTCCCCGCCTCTGAATCCCCGCGTCTGATTCCCTGCCTCTGCTTCCCCGCGTCTGATTCCCCAACTCTGATTCCCCGCCTCTGATTCCCCAGCTCTGATTCCCCGCCTCTGATTCCCCGTGTTTGATTCCCTGCCTCTGATTCCCGGCCTCTGATTCCCCATCTCTGATTCACCGCCTTTGATTCGCCACCTCTGATTCCCATTATCTGATTCCCCGCATCTGTTTCCCCGCCTCTGATTCCCCGCCTCTGATTCCCCATATCTCATTCCCCGCCTCTGTATCCCCATCTCTGATTCCCGGACTCTGATTCCCAACCTCTGATTCCCGGCCTCTTATTCCCGGCATCTGATTCCGGCCTCTGATTCCCGGCCTCTGATTCCATGTTTCTGATTCTGATTCCCTGCCTCTGATTCCCCATCTCTGATTCCGCACATCTGATTCCCTGCCTCTGATTCCCCACCTCTGATTCCCCATATCTGACTCCCCGCCTCTGTTTCCAAGCCCCTGATTCCCCGCCTTTGTTTCCCAATATCTAAGTCCCCGCCTCTGATTCCCCAACTCTGATTCCCCACCTCTGATTCCCCAGCTCTGATTCCCCGCCTCTGATTCCCCGCATCTGATTCCCTGCATCTGATTCCAAGCCTCTGATTCCCTGCCTCTGATTCCCAACCTCTGATTCCCCACCTCTGATTCCCCATATCTGATTCCCCGCCTCTGTTGACCCGCCTCTGATTCCCCACCTATGTTTCCCCATATCTGATTCCCGGCCTCTTATTCCCCGCCTCTGATTCCCCACCTCTGATTCCCTACCTCTGACTACCCATCTCCGATTCCGCACATTTGATTCCCTGCCTCTGATTCCACGCCTCTGATTCCCTGCCTCTGATTCCCAACCTCTGATTCCCCACCTCTGATTCCCCATATCTGATTCCCCGCCTCTGTTTCCCCGCCTCTGATTCCCCTCCTCTGATTCCCCAACTCTAATTCCCCGCCTCTGATTCCCCAGCTCTGATTCCCCGTGTTTGATTCCCTGCCTCTGATTCCCTGCCCTGATTCCCCATCTCTGTTTCACCGCCTTTGATTCGCCACCTCTGATTCCCCATATCTGATTCCCCGCCTCTGTTTCGCCGCCTCTGATTCCCTGCCTCTGATTCCCAACCTCTGATTCCACACCTCTGATTCCCCATATCTGATTCCCCGCCTCTGTTTCCCCGCCTCTGATTCCCTGCCCTTGTTTCCCATATCTGATTCCCTGCCTCTGATTCCCCAACTCTGATTCCCCGCCTCTGATTCCCCAGCTCTGATTCCCCGCCTCTGATTTCCCGTGTTTGATTCCCTGCCTCTGATTCCCCGCCTCTGATTCCCCATCTCTGATTCACCGCCTTTGATTCGCCACCTCTGATTCCACATATCTGATTCCCCACCTCTGTTTCCCCGCCTCTGATTCCCTGCCTCTGATTCTCCATATCTCATTCCCCGCCTCTGAATCCCCATCTCTGATTCCCGGACTCTGATTCCCCACCTCTCATTCCCGGCCTCTTATTCCCAGCATCTGATTCCCGGCCTCTGATTCCCGGCCTCTGATTCCCCGCTTCTGATTCTGATTAGCTGCCTCTGATTCCCCATCTCTGATTCCGCACATCTGATTCCCTGCCTCTGATTCCCCACCTCTGATTCCCCATATTTGATTTCCCGCCTCTGTTTCCCCGCCTCTGATTCCCCGCCTCTGTTTCCCCATATCTAATTCCCAACCTCTGATGCCCCAACTCTAATTCCCTGCCTCTGATTCCCCGCGTTCTATTCCCTGCCACTGATTCCCCGCCTGTGATTCCCCATCTCTGATTCACCACCTCTGATTCCCCACCTCTGATTCCCCATATCTAATTCCCCGCCTCTGTTTGCCCGCCTCTGATTCCCCGCCTCTGTTTCCCCATATCTGATTCCCCGCCTCTGAATCCCCAACTCTGATTCCCTGCCTCTGATTCCCCAGCTCTGATTCCCCGCCTTTGATTCCCCCCGTCTGATTCCCAGCCTCTGAATCCCCGTGTCTGATTTCCTGCCTCTGATTCCCCGCCTCTGATTCCCCATCTCTGATTCACAGCCTCTGATTCCCCACCTCTGATTCCCCATCTCGGATTCCGCACATCTGATTCCCTGCCTCTGATTCCCCGACTCTGATCCCCACCTCTGATTCCCAAGCTCTGATTCCCCGCCTCTGATTCCCCAACTCTGATTCCCCGCCTCTAATTCCCCAGCTCTGATTCCCCGCCTCTGATTCCCCGTGTTTGATTCCCTGCCTCTGATTCCCCGCCTCTGATTCCCCATCTCTGATTCACCGCCTTTGATTCGCCACCTCTGATTCCCCATATCTGATTCCTCGCCTCTGTTTCCCCGCCTCTGATTCCCCGCCTCTGATTCCCCATATCTCATACCCCGCCTCTGATTCCCCATCTCTAATTCCCGGACTCTGATTCCCCACCTCTGATTCCCGGCCTCTGATTCTCTGCTTCTGATTCTGATTCCCTGCCTTTGATTCCCCATCTCTGATTCCGCACATCTGATTCCCTGCCTCTGATTCCCCATCTCTGATTCCCCATATCTGATTCCCCGCCTCTGTTTCCCCGCCTCTGTTTCCCAATATCTAAGTCCCCGCCTCTGATTCCCCAACTCTGATTCCCCACCTCTGATTCCCCAGCTCTGATTCCCCGCCTCTGATTCCCTGCATCTGATTCCCTGCATCTGATTCCAAGCCTCTGATTCCCTGCCTCTGATTCCCAACCTCTGATTCCCCACCTCTGATTCCCCATATCTGATTCCCAGCCTCTGTTTCCCCGCCTCTGATTCCCCGCCTCTGTTTCCCCATATCTGATTCCCGGACTCTGATTCCCCGCCTCTGATTCCCTGCCTCTGATTCCCCATCTCCGATTCCGCACATCTGATTCCCTGCCTCTGATTCCCCGCCTCTGATTCCCCGCCTCTGATTCCCTGCCTCTGATTCCCAACCTCTGATTCCCCACCTCTGATTCCCCATGTTTGATTCCCCGCCTCTGTTTCCCCGCCTCTGATTTCCCGCCTCTGATTCCCCAACTCTAATTCCCCGCCTCTGATTCCCCATATCTGATTCCCCGCCTCTGTTTCCCCGCCTCTCATTCCCCGCCCCTGTTTCCCCATATCTGATTCCCTGCCTCTGATTCCCCAACTTTGATTCCCAGCCTCTGATTCCCCAGCTCTGATTCCCCGCCTCTGATTCCCCGTGTTTGATTCCCTGCCTCTGATTCCCGGCCTCTGATTCCCCATCTCTGATTCACCGCCTTTGATTCGCCACCTCTGATTCCCCATATCTGATTCCCCGCCTCTGTTTCCCCGCCTCTGATTCCCCGCCTCTGATTCCCCATATCTCATTCCCCGCCTCTGAATCCCCATCTCTGATTCCCGGACTCTGATTCCCCACCTCTGATTCCCGGCCTCTTATTCCCGGCATCTGATTCCGGCCTCTGATTCCCGGCCTCTGATTCCCTGCTTCTGATTCTGATTCCCTGCCTTTGATTCCCCATCTCTGATTCCGCACATCTGATTCCCTGCCTCTGATTCCCCATCTCTGATTCCCCATATCTGATTCCCCGCCTCTGTTTCCCCGCCTCTGATTCCCCGCCTCTGTTTCCCAATATCTAAGTCCCCGCCTCTGATTCCCCAACTCTGATTCCCCACCTCTGATTCCCCAGCTCTGATTCCCCGACTCTGAATCCCCGCAGCTGATTCCCTGCATCTGATTCCAAGCCTCTGATTCCCTGCCTCTGATTCCCAACCTCTGATTCCCCACCTCTGATTCCCCATATCTGATTCCCAGCCTCTGTTTCCCCGCCTCTGATTCCCCGCCTCTGTTTCCCCATATCTGATACCCGGCCTCTGATTCCCCGCCTCTGATTCCCCGCCTCTGATTCCCTGCCTCTGATTCCCAATCTCCGATTCCGCACATCTGATTCCCTGCCTCTGATTCCCCGCCTCTGATTCCCCGCCTCTGATTCCCTGCCTCTGATTCCCAACCTCTGATTCCGCACCTCTGATTCCCCGTGTTTGATTCCCCGACTCTGTTTCCCCACCTCTGATTCCCCGCCTCTGATTCCCCAACTCTAATTCCCCGCCTCTGATTCCCCATATCTGATTCCCCGCCTTTGTTTCCCCGCCTCTGATTCCCCGCACCTGTTTCCCCATATCTGATTCCCTGCCTCTGATTCCACAACTTTGATTCCCAGCCTCTGATTCCCCAGCTCTGATTCCCCGCCTCTGATTCCCCGTGTTTGATTCCCTGCCTCTGATTCCCCGCCTCTGATTCCCCATCTCTGATTCACCGCCTTTGATTCGCCACCTCTGATTCCCCATATCTGATTCCCCACCTCTGTTTCCCCGCCTCTGATTCCCCGCCTCTGATTCTCCATATCTCATTCCCCGCCTCTGAATCCCCATCTCTGATTCCCGGACTCTGATTCCCCACCTCTGATTCCTGGCCTCTTATTCCCAGCATCTGATTCCAGGCCTCTGATTCCCGGCCTCACACTCCCCGCTTCAGATTCTGATTCCCTGCCTCTGATTCCCCATCTCTGATTCCGCACATCTGATTACCTGCCTCTGATTCCCCACCTCTGATTCCCCATATCTGATTCCCCGCCTCCGTTTCCACGCCTCTGATTCCCCGCCTCTGTTTCCCCATATCTAATTCCCCACCTCTGATGCCCCAACTCTGATTCCCCGCATCTGATTCCCCAGCTCTGATTCCCCGCCTCTGATTCCCCGCATTCTATTCCCCATATCTGATTCCCCGCCTCTGTTTCCCCGCCCCTGATTCCCCGCCTCTGTTTCCCCATATCTGATTCCCCGCCTCTGATTCCCAACTATGATTCCCCGCCTCTGATTCCCCAGCTCTGATTCCCTGCCTCTGATTCCCCGCGTTCTATTCCCTGCCTCTGATTCCCCGCCTGTGATTCCCCATCTCTGATTCACCACCTCTGATTCCCCACCACTGATTCCCCATATCTAATTCCCCGCCTCTGTTTGCCCGCCTCTGATTCCCCGCCTCTGTTTCCCCATATCTGATTCCCCGCCTCTGATTCCCCAGCTCTGATTCCCCGTGTTTGATTCCCTGCCTCTGATTCCCTGCCCTGATTCCACATCTCTGTTTCACCGCCTTTGATTCGCCACCTCTGATTCCCCATATCTGATTCCCCGCCTCTGTTTCGCCGCCTCTGATTCCCTGCCTCTGATTCCCAACCTCTGATTCCACACCTCTGATTCCCCATATCTGATTCCCCGCCTCTGTTTCCCCGCCTCTGATTCCCTGCCTTTGTTTCCCCATATCTGATTCCCTGCCTCTGATTCCCCAACTCTGATTCCCCGCCTCTGATTCCCCAGCTCTGATTCCCCGCCTCTGATTTCCCGTGTTTGATTCCCTGCCTCTGATTCCCCGCCTCTGATTCCCCATCTCTGATTCACCGCCTTTGATTCGCCACCTCTGATTCCACATATCTGATTCCCCACCTCTGTTTCCCCGCCTCTGATTCCCCGCCTCTGATTCTCCATATCTCATTCCCCGCCTCTGAATCCCCATCTCTGATTCCCGGACTCTGATTCCCCACCTCTGATTCCCGGCCTCTTATTCCCAGCATCTGATTCCCGGCCTCTGATTCCCGGCCTCTGATTCCCCGCTTCTGATTCTGATTCGCTGCCTCTGATTCCCCATCTCTGATTCCGCACATCTGATTCCCTGCCTCTGATTCCCCACCTCTGATTCCCCATATCTGATTTCCCGCCTCTGTTTCCCCGCCTCTGATTCCCCGCCTCTGTTTCCCCATATCTAATTCCCAACCTCTGATGCCCCAACTCTGATTCCCTTCCTCTGATTCCCCGCGTTCTATTCCCTGCCTCTGATTCCCCGCCTGTGATTCCCCATCCCTGATTCACCACCTCTGATTCCCCACCTCTGATTCCCCATATCTAATTCCCCGCCTCTGTTTGCCCGCCTCTGATTCCCCGCCTCTGTTTCCCCATATCTGATTCCACGCCTCTGAATCCCCAACTCTCATTCCCTGCCTCTGATTCCCCAGCTCTGATTCCCCGCCTTTGATTCCCCCCGTCTGATTCCCAGCCTCTGAATCCCCGTGTCTGATTTCCTGCCTCTGATTCCCCGCCTCTGATTCCCCATCTCTGATTCACAGCCTCTGATTCCCTGCCTCTGATTCCCCATCTCTGATTCCCCATATCTGATTCCCCGCTTCTGTTTCCCCGCCTCTGATTCCCCGCCACTGTTTCCCAATATCTAAGTCCCCGCCTCTGATTCCCCAACTCTAATTCCCCACCTCTGATTCCCCAGCTCTGATTCCCCGCCTCTGATTCCCCGCATCTGATTCCCTGCATCTGATTCCAAGCCTCTTATTCCCTGCCTCTGATTCCCAACCTCTGATTCCCCACCTCTGATTCCCCATATCTGATTCCCAGCCTCTGTTTCCCCGCCTCTGATTGCCCGCCTCTGTTTCCCCATATCTGATTCCCGGCCTCTGGTTCCCCGCCTCTGATTCCCCGCCTCTGATTCCCTGCCTCTGATTCCCCATCTCCGATTCCGCACATCTGATTCCCTGCCTCTGATTCCCCGCCTCTGATTCCCCGCCTCTGATTCCCTGCCTCTGATTCCCAACCTCTGATTCCCCACCTCTGATTCCCCGTGTTTGATTCCCCGCCTCTGTTTCCCCGCCTCTGATTCCCCGCCTCTGATTCCCCAACTCTAATTCCCCGCCTCTGATGCCCCATATCTGATTCCCCGCCTCTGTTTCCCCGCCTCTGATTCCCCACCCCTGTTTCCCCATATCTGATTCCCTGCCTCTGATTCCCCAACTTTGATTCCCAGCATCTGATTCCCCAGCTCTGATTCCCCGCCTCTGATTCCCCGCATCTGATTCCCTGCATCTGATTCCAAGCCTCTGATTCCCTGCCTCTGATTCCCAACCTCTGATTCCCCACCTCTGATTCCCCATATCTGATTCCCAGCCTCTGTTTCCCCGCCTCTGATTCCCCGCCTCTGTTTCCCCATATCTGATTCCCGGCCTCTGGTTCCCCGCCTCTGATTCCCCACCTCTGATTCCCTGCCTCTGATTCCCCATCTCCGATTCCGCACATCTGATTCCCTGCCTCTGATTCCCCGCCTCTGATTCCCCGCCTCTGATTCCCTGCCTCTGATTCCCAACCTCTGATTCCCCACCTCTGATTCCCCGTGTTTGATTCCCCGCCTCTGTTTCCCCGCCTCTGATTCCCCGCCTCTGATTCCCCAACTCTAATTCCCCGCCTCTGATTCCCCATATCTGATTCCCCGCCTCTGTTTCCCCGCCTCTGATTCCCCACCCCTGTTTCCCCATATCTGATTCCCTGCCTCTGATTCCCCAACTTTGATTCCCAGCATCTGATTCCCCAGCTCTGATTCCCCGCCTCTGATTCCCCGCATCTGATTCCCTGCATCTGATTCCAAGCCTCTGATTCCCTGCCTCTGATTCCCAACCTCTGATTCCCCACCTCTGATTCCCCATATCTGATCCCCAGCCTCTGTTTCCCCGCCTCTGTTTCCCCATATCTGATTCCCGGCCTCTGATTCCCCGCCTCTGATTCCCCGCCTCTGATTCCCCATATCTGATTCCCAGCCTCTGATTCCCCGCATCTGATTCCCTGCATCTGATTCCAAGCCTCTGATTCCCTGCCTCTGATTCCCAACCTCTGATTCCCCACCTCTGATTCCCCATATCTGAATCCCAGCCTCTGTTTCCCCGCCTCTGATTCCCCGCCTCTGTTTCCCCATATCTGATTCCCGGCCTCTGATTCCCCGCCTCTGATTCCCCGCCTCTGATTCCCTGCCTCTGATTCCCCATCTTCGATTCCGCACATCTGATTCCCTGCCTCTGATTCCCCGCCTCTGATTCCCCGCCTCTGATTCCCTGCCTCTGATTTCCAACCTCTGATTCCCCACCTCTGATTCCCCGTGTTTGATTCCCCGCCTATGTTTCCCCGCCTCTGATTCCCCGCCTCTGTTTCCCAATATCTAAGTCCCCGCCTCTGATTCCCGAACTCTAATTCCCCACCTCTGATTACCCAGCTCTGATTCCCCGCCTCTGATTCCCTGCATCTGATTCCCTGCATCTGATTCCAAGCCTCTGATTCCCCAACTCTAATTCCCCGCCTCTGATTCCCCATATCTGATTCCCCGCCTCTGTTTCCCCGCCTCTGATTCCCCGCCCCTGTTTCCCCATATCTGATTCCCTGCCTCTGATTCCCCAACTTTGATTCCCAGCCTCTGATTCCCCAGCTCTGATTCCCCGCCTCTGATTCCCCGTGTTTGATTCCCTGCCTCTGATTCCCGGCCTCTGATTCCCCATCTCTGATTCACCGCCTTTGATTCGCCACCTCTGATTCCCCATATCTGATTCCCCGCCTCTGTTTCCCCGCCTCTGATTCCCCGCCTCTGATTCCCCATATCTCATTCCCCGCCTCTGAATCCCCATCTCTGATTCCCGGACTCTGATTCCCCACCTCTGATTCCCGGCCTCTTATTCCCGGCATCTGATTCCGGCCTCTGATTCCCGGCCTCTGATTCCCTGCTTCTGATTCTGATTCCCTGCCTTTGATTCCCCATCTCTGATTCCGCACATCTGATTCCCTGCCTCTGATTCCCCATCTCTGATTCCCCATATCTGATTCCCCGCCTCTGTTTCCCCGCCTCTGATTCCCCGCCTCTGTTTCCCAATATCTAAGTCCCCGCCTCTGATTCCCCAACTCTGATTCCCCACCTCTGATTCCCCAGCTCTGATTCCCCGACTCTGAATCCCCGCAGCTGATTCCCTGCATCTGATTCCAAGCCTCTGATTCCCTGCCTCTGATTCCCAACCTCTGATTCCCCACCTCTGATTCCCCATATCTGATTCCCAGCCTCTGTTTCCCCGCCTCTGATTCCCCGCCTCTGTTTCCCCATATCTGATACCCGGCCTCTGATTCCCCGCCTCTGATTCCCCGCCTCTGATTCCCTGCCTCTGATTCCCAATCTCCGATTCCGCACATCTGATTCCCTGCCTCTGATTCCCCGCCTCTGATTCCCCGCCTCTGATTCCCTGCCTCTGATTCCCAACCTCTGATTCCGCACCTCTGATTCCCCGTGTTTGATTCCCCGACTCTGTTTCCCCACCTCTGATTCCCCGCCTCTGATTCCCCAACTCTAATTCCCCGCCTCTGATTCCCCATATCTGATTCCCCGCCTTTGTTTCCCCGCCTCTGATTCCCCGCACCTGTTTCCCCATATCTGATTCCCTGCCTCTGATTCCACAACTTTGATTCCCAGCCTCTGATTCCCCAGCTCTGATTCCCCGCCTCTGATTCCCCGTGTTTGATTCCCTGCCTCTGATTCCCCGCCTCTGATTCCCCATCTCTGATTCACCGCCTTTGATTCGCCACCTCTGATTCCCCATATCTGATTCCCCACCTCTGTTTCCCCGCCTCTGATTCCCCGCCTCTGATTCTCCATATCTCATTCCCCGCCTCTGAATCCCCATCTCTGATTCCCGGACTCTGATTCCCCACCTCTGATTCCTGGCCTCTTATTCCCAGCATCTGATTCCAGGCCTCTGATTCCCGGCCTCACACTCCCCGCTTCAGATTCTGATTCCCTGCCTCTGATTCCCCATCTCTGATTCCGCACATCTGATTACCTGCCTCTGATTCCCCACTTCTGATTCCCCATATCTGATTCCCCGCCTCCGTTTCCACGCCTCTGATTCCCCGCCTCTGTTTCCCCATATCTAATTCCCCACCTCTGATGCCCCAACTCTGATTCCCCGCCTCTGATTCCCCAGCTCTGATTCCCCGCCTCTGATTCCCCGCATTCTATTCCCCATATCTGATTCCCCGCCTCTGTTTCCCCGCCCCTGATTCCCCGCCTCTGTTTCCCCATATCTGATTCCCCGCCTCTGATTCCCAACTATGATTCCCCGCCTCTGATTCCCCAGCTCTGATTCCCTGCCTCTGATTCCCCGCGTTCTATTCCCTGCCTCTGATTCCCCGCCTGTGATTCCCCATCTCTGATTCACCACCTCTGATTCCCCACCACTGATTCCCCATATCTAATTCCCCGCCTCTGTTTGCCCGCCTCTGATTCCCCGCCTCTGTTTCCCCATATCTGATTCCCCGCCTCTGATTCCCCAGCTCTGATTCCCCGTGTTTGATTCCCTGCCTCTGATTCCCTGCCCTGATTCCACATCTCTGTTTCACCGCCTTTGATTCGCCACCTCTGATTCCCCATATCTGATTCCCCGCCTCTGTTTCGCCGCCTCTGATTCCCTGCCTCTGATTCCCAACCTCTGATTCCACACCTCTGATTCCCCATATCTGATTCCCCGCCTCTGTTTCCCCGCCTCTGATTCCCTGCCTTTGTTTCCCCATATCTGATTCCCTGCCTCTGATTCCCCAACTCTGATTCCCCGCCTCTGATTCCCCAGCTCTGATTCCCCGCCTCTGATTTCCCGTGTTTGATTCCCTGCCTCTGATTCCCCGCCTCTGATTCCCCATCTCTGATTCACCGCCTTTGATTCGCCACCTCTGATTCCCCATCTCTGATTCCCGGACTCTGATTCCCCACCTCTGATTCCCGGCCTCTTATTCCCAGCATCTGATTCCCGGCCTCTGATTCCCGGCCTCTGATTCCCCGCTTCTGATTCTGATTCGCTGCCTCTGATTCCCCATCTCTGATTCCGCACATCTGATTCCCTGCCTCTGATTCCCCACCTCTGATTCCCCATATCTGATTTCCCGCCTCTGTTTCCCCGCCTCTGATTCCCCGCCTCTGTTTCCCCATATCTAATTCCCAACCTCTGATGCCCCAACTCTGATTCCCTTCCTCTGATTCCCCGCGTTCTATTCCCTGCCTCTGATTCCCCGCCTGTGATTCCCCATCCCTGATTCACCACCTCTGATTCCCCACCTCTGATTCCCCATATCTAATTCCCCGCCTCTGTTTGCCCGCCTCTGATTCCCCGCCTCTGTTTCCCCATATCTGATTCCACGCCTCTGAATCCCCAACTCTCATTCCCTGCCTCTGATTCCCCAGCTCTGATTCCCCGCCTTTGATTCCCCCCGTCTGATTCCCAGCCTCTGAATCCCCGTGTCTGATTTCCTGCCTCTGATTCCCCGCCTCTGATTCCCCATCTCTGATTCACAGCCTCTGATTCCCCACCTCTGATTCCCCATCTCGGATTCCGCACATCTGATTCCCTGCCTCTGATTCCCCGTCTCTGATCCCCACCTCTGATTCCCAAGCTCTGATTCCCCGCCTCTGATTCCCCAACTCTGATTCCCCGCCTCTGATTCCCCAGCTCTGATTCCCCGCCTCTGATTCCCCGTGTTTGATTCCCTGCCTCTGATTCCCCGCCTCTGATTCCCCATCTCTGATTCACCGCCTTTGATTCGCCACCTCTGATTCCCCATATCTGATTCCCCGCCTCTGTTTCCCCGCCTCTGATTCCCCGCCTCTGATTCCCCATATCTCATTCCCCGCCTCTGAATCCCCATCTCTGATTCCCGGACTCTGATTCCCCACCTCTGATTCCCGGCCTCTTATTCCCGGCATCTGATTCCGGCCTCTGATTCCCGGCCTCTGATTCCCTGCTTCTGATTCTGATTCCCTGCCTCTGATTCCCCATCTCTGATTCCGCACATCTGATTCCCTGCCTCTGATTCCCCGCCTCTGATTCCCCGCCTCTGTTTCCCAATATCTAAGTCCCCGCCTCTGTTTCCCCAACTCTGATTCCCCACCTCTGATTCCCCAGCTCTGATTCCCCGCCTCTGATTCCCCGCATCTGATTCCCTGCATCTGATTCCAAGCCTCTGATTCCCTGCCTCTGATTCCCAACCTCTGATTCCCCACCTCTGATTCCCCATATCTGATTCCCAGCCTCTGTTTCCCCGCCTCTGATTCCCTGCCTCTGTTTCCCCATATCTGATTTTCTGTCTCTGATTCCCCGCCTCTGATTCCCCGCCTCTGATTCGCTGCCTCTGATTCCCCATCTCCGATTCCGCACATCTGATTCCCTGCCTCTGATTCCCCGCCTCTGATTCCCCGCCTCTGATTCCCTGCCTCTGATTCCCAACCTCTGATTCCCCACCTCTGATTCCCCGTGTTTGATTCCCCGCCTCTGTTTCCCCGCCTCTGATTCCCCGCCTCTGATTCCCCAACTCTAATTCCCCGCCTCTGATTCCCCATATCTGATTCCCCGCCTCTGTTTCCCCGCCTCTGATTCCCCGCCCCTGTTTCCCCATATCTGATTCCCTGCCTCTGATTCCCCAACTTTGATTCCCAGCCTCTGATTCCCCAGCTCTGATACCACGCCTCTGAGTCCCCGTGTTTGATTCCCTGCCTCTGATTCCCCGCCTCTGATTCCCCATCTCTGATTCACCG
Organism: Narcine bancroftii; assembly: GCF_036971445.1. NCBI lineage: Eukaryota > Metazoa > Chordata > Chondrichthyes > Torpediniformes > Narcinidae > Narcine > Narcine bancroftii. The sequence continues at coordinate 112,579,265 of NC_091475.1, forward strand.
CCTTTGATTCGCCACCTCTGATTCCCCATATCTGATTCCCCACCTCTGTTTCCCCGCCTCTGATTCCCCGCCTCTGATTCTCTATATCTCATTCCCCGCCTCTGAATCCCCATCACTGATTCCCGGACTCTGATTCCCCACCTCTGATTCCCGGCCTCTTATTCCCAGCATCTGATTCCAGGCCTCTGATTCCCGGCCTCTGACTCCCCGCTTCTGATTCTGATTCCCTGCCTCTGATTCCCCATCTCTGATTCCGCACATCTGATTACCTGCCTCTGATTCCCCACCTCTGATTCCCCATATCTGATTCCCCGCCTCTGTTTCCACGCCTGTGATTCCCCGCCTCTGTTTCCCCATATCTAATTCCCCACCTCTGATGCCCCAACTCTGATTCCCCGCCTCTGATTCCCCAGCTCTGATTCCCCGCCTCTGATTCCCCGCATCCGAATCCCCATATCTGATTCCCCGCCTCTGTTTCCCCGCCCCTGATTCCCCGCCTCTGTTTCCCCATATCTCATTCCCCGCCTCTGATTCCCAACTATGATTCCCCGCCTCTGATTCCCCAGCTCTGATTCCCTGCCTCTGATTCCCCGCGTTCTATTCCCTGCCTCTGATTCCCCGCCTGTGATTCCCCATCTCTGATTCACCACCTCTGATTCCCCACCACTGATTCCCCATATCTAATTCCCCGCCTCTGTTTGCCCGCCTCTGATTCCCCGCCTCTGTTTCCCCATATCTGATTCCCCGCCTCTGAATCCCCAACTCTGATTCGCTGCCTCTGATTCCCCAGCTTCATTCCCCGCCTTTGATTCCCCCCGTCTGATTCCCAGCCTCTGAATCCCCGTGTCTGATAACCTGCCTCTGATTCCCCGCCTCTGATTCCACATCTCAGATTCACCGCCTCTGATTCCCCACCTCTGATTCCACATCTCTGATTCCGCACATCCGATTCCCTGCCTCTGATTCCCCGACTCTGATTCCCCACCTCTGATTCCCCAGCTCTGATTCCTCGCCTCTGAATCCCCAACTCTGATTCCCCGCCTCTGATTCCCCAGCTCTGATTCCCCACCTCTGATTCCCCGTGATTGATCCCCTGCCTCTGATTCCCCGCCTCTGATTCCCCATCTCTGATTCACCGTCTTTGATTCGCCACCTCTGATTCCCCATATCTGATTCCTCACCACTGTTTCCCCGCCTCTGATTCCCCGCCTCTGATTCCACATATCTCATTCCCCGCCTCTGATTCGCCAGCTATGATTCCCCGCCTCTGATTCCCCGCGTCTGATTCCCTGCCTCTGATTCCCCGCCTCTGATTCCACATCTCTGATTCACCACCTCTGATTCCCCGCGTCTGATTCCCCGCCTCTGATTCCCCATCTCTGATTCCCCATCTCTGATTCCCTGCTTCTGATTCCCCATCTCTGATTCCGCAAATCTAATTCCCTGCCTCTGATTCCCCACCTCTGATTCCCCAGCTCTGATTCCCCGCCTCTGATTCCCCGCATCTGATTCCCTGCATCTGATTCCAAGCCTCTGATTCCCTGCCTCTGATTCCCAACCTCTGATTCCCCACCTCTGATTCCCCATATCTGAATCCCCGCCTCTGTTTCCCCGCCTCTGATTCCCCACCTCTGTTTCGCCATATCTGATTCCCGGCCTCTGATTCCCCGCCTCTGATTCCCCGCCTCTGATTCGCTGCCTCTGATTCCCCATCTCCGATTCCGCACATCTGATTCCCTGCCTCTGATTCCCCGCCTCTGATTCCCCGCCTCTGATTCCCTGCCTCTGATTCCCAACCTCTGATTCCCCACCTCTGATTCCCCGTGTTTGATTCCCCGCCTCTGTTTCCCCGCCTCTGATTCCCCGCCTCTGATTCCCCAACTCTAATTCCCCGCCTCTGATTCCCCATATCTGATTCCCCGCCTCTGTTTCCCCGCCTCTGATTCCCCGCCCCTGTTTCCCCATATCTGATTCCCTGCCTCTGATTCCCCAACTTTGATTCCCAGCCTCTGATTCCCCAGCTCTGATACCACGCCTCTGAGTCCCCGTGTTTGATTCCCTGCCTCTGATTCCCCGCCTCTGATTCCCCATCTCTGATTCACCGCCTTTGATTCGCCACCTCTGATTCCCCATATCTGATTCCCCACCTCTGTTTCCCCGCCTCTGATTCCCCGCCTCTGATTCTCTATATCTCATTCCCCGCCTCTGAATCCCCATCACTGATTCCCGGACTCTGATTCCCCACCTCTGATTCCCGGCCTCTTATTCCCAGCATCTGATTCCAGGCCTCTGATTCCCGGCCTCTGACTCCCCGCTTCTGATTCTGATTCCCTGCCTCTGATTCCCCATCTCTGATTCCGCACATCTGATTACCTGCCTCTGATTCCCCACCTCTGATTCCCCATATCTGATTCCCCGCCTCTGTTTCCACGCCTGTGATTCCCCGCCTCTGTTTCCCCATATCTAATTCCCCACCTCTGATGCCCCAACTCTGATTCCCCGCCTCTGATTCCCCAGCTCTGATTCCCCGCCTCTGATTCCCCGCATCCGAATCCCCATATCTGATTCCCCGCCTCTGTTTCCCCGCCCCTGATTCCCCGCCTCTGTTTCCCCATATCTCATTCCCCGCCTCTGATTCCCAACTATGATTCCCCGCCTCTGATTCCCCAGCTCTGATTCCCTGCCTCTGATTCCCCGCGTTCTATTCCCTGCCTCTGATTCCCCGCCTGTGATTCCCCATCTCTGATTCACCACCTCTGATTCCCCACCACTGATTCCCCATATCTAATTCCCCGCCTCTGTTTGCCCGCCTCTGATTCCCCGCCTCTGTTTCCCCATATCTGATTCCCCGCCTCTGAATCCCCAACTCTGATTCGCTGCCTCTGATTCCCCAGCTTCATTCCCCGCCTTTGATTCCCCCCGTCTGATTCCCAGCCTCTGAATCCCCGTGTCTGATAACCTGCCTCTGATTCCCCGCCTCTGATTCCACATCTCAGATTCACCGCCTCTGATTCCCCACCTCTGATTCCACATCTCTGATTCCGCACATCCGATTCCCTGCCTCTGATTCCCCGACTCTGATTCCCCACCTCTGATTCCCCAGCTCTGATTCCTCGCCTCTGAATCCCCAACTCTGATTCCCCGCCTCTGATTCCCCAGCTCTGATTCCCCACCTCTGATTCCCCGTGATTGATCCCCTGCCTCTGATTCCCCGCCTCTGATTCCCCATCTCTGATTCACCGTCTTTGATTCGCCACCTCTGATTCCCCATATCTGATTCCTCACCACTGTTTCCCCGCCTCTGATTCCCCGCCTCTGATTCCACATATCTCATTCCCCGTCTCTGATTCGCCAGCTATGATTCCCCGCCTCTGATTCCCCGCGTCTGATTCCCTGCCTCTGATTCCCCGCCTCTGATTCCACATCTCTGATTCACCACCTCTGATTCCCCGCGTCTGATTCCCCGCCTCTGATTCCCCATCTCTGATTCCCCATCTCTGATTCCCCAATTCTGATTCCCCGCCTCTGATTCCCCAGCTCTGATTCCTCGCCTCTGATTCCCTTCCTCTGATTCCCAACCTCTGATTCCCCACCTCTGATTTCCCATATTGATTCCCTGCGTCTGATTCCCTGCCTCTGATTCCTCAACTCTGATTCCCCGCCTCTGATTCCCCAGCTCTGATTCCCCGCCTCTGATTCCCCGTGTTTGATTCCCTGCCTCTGATTCCCGGCCTCTGATTCCCCATCTCTGATTCACCGCCTTTGATTCGCCACCTCTGATTCCCCATATCTGATTCCCCGCCTCTGTTTCCCCGCCTCTGATTCCCCGCCTCTGATTCCCCATATCTCATTCCCCACCTCTGAATCCCCATCTCTGATTCCCGGACTCTGATTCCCCACCTCTGATTCCTGGCCTCTTATTCCCGGCATCTGATTCCGGCCTCTGATTCCCGGCCTCTGATTCCCTGCTTCTGATTCTGATTCCCTGCCTCTGATTCCCTACCTCTGATTCCGCACATCTGATTCCCTGCCTCTGATTCCCCGCCTCTGATTCCCCGCCTCTGTTTCCCAATATCTAAGTCCCCGCCTCTGATTCCCCAACTCTGATTCCCCACCTCTGATTCCCCAGCTCTGATTCCCCGCCTCTGATTCCCCGCATCTGATTCCCTGCATCTGATTCCAAGCCTCTGATTCCCTGCCTCTGATTCCCAACCTCTGATTCCCCACCTCTGATTCCCCATATCTGAATCCCCGCCTCTGTTTCCCCGCCTCTGATTCCCCACCTCTGTTTCGCCATATCTGATTCCCGGCCTCTGATTCCCCGCCTCTGATTCCCCGCCTCTGATTCCCTGCCTCTGATTCCACATCCCCGATTCCGCACATCTGATTCCCTGCCTCTGATTCCCCGCCTCTGATTCCCCGCCTCTGATTCCCTGCCTCTGATTCCCAACCTCTGATTCCCCACCTCTGATTCCCCATATCTGATTCCCCGCCTCTGTTTCCCCGCCTCTGATTCCCCTCCTCTGATTCCCCAACTCTAATTCCCCGCCTCTGATTCCCCAGCTCTGATTCCCCGTGTTTGATTCCCCGCCTCTGATTCCCTGCCTCTGATTCCCAACCTCTGATTCCACACCTCTGATTCCCCATATCTGATTCCCCGCCTCTGTTTCCCCGCCTCTGATTCCCTGCCCCTGTTTCCCCATATCTGATTCCCTGCCTCTGATTCCCCAACTCTGATTCCCCGCCTCTGATTCCCCAGCTCTGATTCCCCGCCTCTGATTTCCCGTGTTTGATTCCCTGCCTCTGATTCCCCGCCTCTGATTCCCCATCTCTGATTCACCGCCTTTGATTCCCCGCCTCTGATTCTCCATATCTCATTCCCCGCCTCTGATTCCCCACCTCTGATTCCCGGCCTCTTATTCCCGTCATCTGATTCCCGGCCTCTGATTCCCCGCTTCTGATTCTGATTCCCTGCCTCTGATTCCCCATCTTTGATTCCGCACATCTGATTCCCTGCCTCTGATTCCCCGCCTCTGATTCCCCATATCTGATTTCCCGCCTCTGTTTCCCCGCCTCTGATTCCCCGCCTCTGTTTCCCCATATCTAATTCCCAACCTCTGATGCCCCAACTCTGATTCCCTGCCTCTGATTCCCCGCGTTCTATTCCCTGCCTCTGATTCCCCGCCTGTGATTCCCCATCTCTGATTCACCACCTCTGATTCCCCACCTCTGATTCCCCATATCTAATTCCCCGCCTCTGTTTGCCCGCCTCTGATTCCCCGCCTCTGTTTCCCCAAATCTGATTCCCTGCCTCTGATTCCCCAGCTCTGATTCCCCGCCTTTGATTTCCCCGTCTGATTCCCAGCCTCTGAAACCCCGTGTCTGATTTCTTGTCTCTGATTCCCCGCCTCTGATTCCCCATCTCTGATTCACAGCCTCTGATTCCCCACCTCTGATTCCCCATCTCTGATTCCGCACATCTGATTCCCTGCCTCTGATTCCCCGACTCTGATCCCCACCTCTGATTCCCCAGCTCTGATTCCCCTCCTCTGATTCCCCAACTCTGATTCCCCGCCTCTGATTCCCCAGCTCTGATTCCCCGCCTCTGATTCCCCGTGTTTGATTCCCTGCCTCTGATTCCACGCCTCTGATTCCCCATCTCTGATTCATCGCCTTTGATTCGCCACCTCTGATTCCCCATATCTGATTCCCCGCCTCTGATTCCCCATATCTCATTCCCCGCCTCTGATTCCCCATCTCTGATTCCCGGACTCTGATTCCCCACCTCTGATTCCCGGCCTCTTATTCCCGGCATCTGATTCCGGCCTCTGATTCCCGGCCTCTGATTCCCTGCTTCTGATTCCCCATCTCTGATTCCGCAAATCTAATTCCCTGCCTCTGATTCCCCACCTCTGATTCCCCATATCTGATTCCCCACCTCTGTTTCCCGGCCTCTGATTTCCCGCTTCTGATTCTGATTCCCTGCCTCTGATTCCCCATCTCTGATTCCGCACATCTCATTCCCTGCCTCTGATTCCCCACCTCTGATTCCCCATATCTGATTTCCCGCCTCTGTTTCCCCGCCTCTGATTCCCCGCCTCTGTTTCCCCATATCTAATTCCCAACCTCTGATGCCCCAACTCTGATTCCCTGCCTCTGATTCCCCGCGTTCTATTCCCTGCCTCTGATTCCCCGCCTGTGATTCCCCATCTCTGATTCACCACCTCTGATTCCCCACCTCTGATTCCCCATATCTAATTCCCCGCCTCTGTTTGCCCGACTCTGATTCCCCGCCTCTGTTTCCCCATATCTGATTCCCCGCCTCTGAATCCCCAACTCTGATTCCCTGCCTCTGATTCCCCAGCTCTGATTCCCCGCCTTTGATTCCCCCGTCTGATTCCCAGCCTCTGAAACCCCGTGTCTGATTTCTTGCCTCTGATTCCCCGCCTCTGATTCCCCATCTCTGATTCACAGCCTCTGATTCACCACCTCTGATTCCCCATCTCCGATTCCGCACATCTGATTCCCTGCCTCTGATTCCCCGACTCTGATCCCCACCTCTGATTCCGCAGCTCTGATTCCCCGCCTCTGATTCCCCAACTCTGATTCCCCGCGTCTGATTCCCCAGCTCTGATTCCCCGCCTCTGATTCCCCGTGTTTGATTCCCTGCCTCTGATTCCCCGCCTCTGATTCCCCATCTCTGATTCACCGCCTTTGATTCGCCACCTCTGATTCCCCATATCTGATTCCTCGCCTCTGTTTCCCCGCCTCTGATTCCCCGCCTCTGATTCCCCATATCTCATTCCCCGCCTCTGATTCCCCATCTCTGATTCCCGGACTCTGATTCCCCACCTCTGATTCCCGGCCTCTTATTCCCGGCATCTGAATCCGGCCTCTGATTCCCGGCCTCTGATTCCCTGCTTCTGATTCTGATTCCCTGCCTCTGATTCCCCATCTCTGATTCCGCACATCTGATTCCCTGCCTCTGATTACCCGCCTCTGATTCCCCGCCTCTGTTTCCCAATATCTAAGTCCCCGCCTCTGATTCCCCAACTCTGATTCCCCACCTCTGATCCCCAGCTCTGATTCCCCGCCTCTGATTCCCCGCATCTGATTCCCTGCATCTGATTCCAAGCCTCTGATTCCCTGCCTCTGATTCCCAACCTCTGATTCCCCACCTCTGATTCCCCATATCTGAATCCCCGCCTCTGTTTCCCCGCCTCTGATTCCCCACCTCTGTTTCCCCATATCTGATTCCCGGCCTCTGATTCCCCGCCTCTGATTCCCCGCCTCTGATTCCCTGCCTCTGATTCCACATCCCCGATTCCGCACATCTGATTCCCTGCCTCTGATTCCCCGCCTCTGATTCCCCGCCTCTGATTCCCTGCCTCTGATTCCCAACCTCTGATTCCCCACCTCTGATTCCCCATATCTGATTCCCCGCCTCTGTTTCCCCGACTCTGATTCCCCTCCTCTGATTCCCCAACTCTAATTCCCCGCCTCTGATTCCCCAGCTCTGATTCCCCGTGTTTGATTCCCCGCCTCTGATTCCCTGCCTCTGATTCCCAACCTCTGATTCCACACCTCTGATTCCCCATATCTGATTCCCCGCCTCTGTTTCCCCGCCTCTGATTCCCTGCCCCTGTTTCCCCATATCTGATTCCCTGCCTCTGATTCCCCAACTCTGATTCCCCGCCTTTGATTCCCCAGCTCTGATTCCCCGCCTCTGATTTCCCGTGTTTGATTCCCTGCCTCTGATTCCCCGCCTCTGATTCCCCATCTCTGATTCACCGCCTTTGATTCGCCACCTCTGATTCCACATATCTGATTCCCCACCTCTGTTTCCCCGCCTCTGATTCCCCGCCTTTGATTCTCCATATCTCATTCCCCGCCTCTGATTCCCCACCTCTGATTCCCGGCCTCTTATTCCCAGCATCTGATTCCCGGCCTCTGATTCCCCGCTTCTGATTCTGATTCCCTGCCTCTGATTCCCCATCTCTGATTCCGCACATCTGATTCCCTGCCTCTGATTCCCCGCCTCTGATTCCCCATATCTGATTTCCCGCCTCTGTTTCCCCGCCTCTGATTCCCCGCCTCTGTTTCCCCTTATCTAATTCCCAACCTCTGATGCCCCAACTCTGATTCCCTGCCTCTGATTCCCCGCGTTCTATTCCCTGCCTCTGATTCCCCGCCTGTGATTCCCCATCTCTGATTCACCACCTCTGATTCCCCACCTCTGATTCCCCATATCTAATTCCCCGCCTCTGTTTGCCCGCCTCTGATTCCCCGCCTCTGTTTCCCCAACTCTGATTCCCTGCCTCTGATTCCCCAGCTCTGATTCCCCGCCTTTGATTTCCCCGTCTGATTCCCAGCCTCTGAAACCCCGTGTCTGATTTCTTGCCTCTGATTCCCCGCCTCTGTTTCCCCATCTCTGATTCACAGCCTCTGATTCCCCATCTCTGATTCCGCACATCTGATTCCCTGCCTCTGATTCCCCGACTCTGATCCCCACCTCTGATTCCCCAGCTCTGATTCCCCGCCTCTGATTCCCCAACTCTGATTCCCCGCCTCTGATTCCCCAGCTCTGATTCCCCGCCTCTGATTCCCCGTGTTTGATTCCCTGCCTCTGTTTCCCCGCCTCTGATTCCCCGCCTCTGATTCCACATATCTCTTTCCCCGCCTCTGATTCGCCAGCTATGATTCCCCGCCTCTGATTCCCCGCGTCTGATTCCCTGCCTCTGATTCCCCGCCTCTGATTCCACATCTCTGATTCACCACCTCTGATTCCCCGCGTCTGATTCCCCGCCTCTGATTCCCCATCTCTGATTCCCCATCTCTGATTCCCCAATTCTGATTCCCCGCCTCTGATTCCCCAGCTCTGATTCCTCGCCTCTGATTCCCTTCCTCTGATTCCCAACCTCTGATTCCCCACCTCTGATTTCCCATATTGATTCCCTGCGTCTGATTCCCTGCCTCTGATTCCTCAACTCTGATTCCCCGCCTCTGATTCCCCAGCTCTGATTCCCCGCCTCTGATTCCCCGTGTTTGATTCCCTGCCTCTGATTCCCGGCCTCTGATTCCCCATCTCTGATTCACCGCCTTTGATTCGCCACCTCTGATTCCCCATATCTGATTCCCCGCCTCTGTTTCCCCGCCTCTGATTCCCCGCCTCTGATTCCCCATATCTCATTCCCCACCTCTGAATCCCCATCTCTGATTCCCGGACTCTGATTCCCCACCTCTGATTCCTGGCCTCTTATTCCCGGCATCTGATTCCGGCCTCTGATTCCCGGCCTCTGATTCCCTGCTTCTGATTCTGATTCCCTGCCTCTGATTCCCTACCTCTGATTCCGCACATCTGATTCCCTGCCTCTGATTCCCCGCCTCTGATTCCCCGCCTCTGTTTCCCAATATCTAAGTCCCCGCCTCTGATTCCCCAACTCTGATTCCCCACCTCTGATTCCCCAGCTCTGATTCCCCGCCTCTGATTCCCCGCATCTGATTCCCTGCATCTGATTCCAAGCCTCTGATTCCCTGCCTCTGATTCCCAACCTCTGATTCCCCACCTCTGATTCCCCATATCTGAATCCCCGCCTCTGTTTCCCCGCCTCTGATTCCCCACCTCTGTTTCGCCATATCTGATTCCCGGCCTCTGATTCCCCACCTCTGATTCCCGGCCTCTTATTCCCGGCATCTGAATCCGGCCTCTGATTCCCGGCCTCTGATTCCCTGCTTCTGATTCTGATTCCCTGCCTCTGATTCCCCATCTCTGATTCCGCACATCTGATTCCCTGCCTCTGATTACCCGCCTCTGATTCCCCGCCTCTGTTTCCCAATATCTAAGTCCCCGCCTCTGATTCCCCAACTCTGATTCCCCACCTCTGATCCCCAGCTCTGATTCCCCGCCTCTGATTCCCCGCATCTGATTCCCTGCATCTGATTCCAAGCCTCTGATTCCCTGCCTCTGATTCCCAACCTCTGATTCCCCACCTCTGATTCCCCATATCTGAATCCCCGCCTCTGTTTCCCCGCCTCTGATTCCCCACCTCTGTTTCCCCATATCTGATTCCCGGCCTCTGATTCCCCGCCTCTGATTCCCCGCCTCTGATTCCCTGCCTCTGATTCCACATCCCCGATTCCGCACATCTGATTCCCTGCCTCTGATTCCCCGCCTCTGATTCCCCGCCTCTGATTCCCTGCCTCTGATTCCCAACCTCTGATTCCCCACCTCTGATTCCCCATATCTGATTCCCCGCCTCTGTTTCCCCGACTCTGATTCCCCTCCTCTGATTCCCCAACTCTAATTCCCCGCCTCTGATTCCCCAGCTCTGATTCCCCGTGTTTGATTCCCCGCCTCTGATTCCCTGCCTCTGATTCCCAACCTCTGATTCCACACCTCTGATTCCCCATATCTGATTCCCCGCCTCTGTTTCCCCGCCTCTGATTCCCTGCCCCTGTTTCCCCATATCTGATTCCCTGCCTCTGATTCCCCAACTCTGATTCCCCGCCTCTGATTCCCCAGCTCTGATTCCCCGCCTCTGATTTCCCGTGTTTGATTCCCTGCCTCTGATTCCCCGCCTCTGATTCCCCATCTCTGATTCACCGCCTTTGATTCGCCACCTCTGATTCCACATATCTGATTCCCCACCTCTGTTTCCCCGCCTCTGATTCCCCGCCTCTGATTCTCCATATCTCATTCCCCGCCTCTGATTCCCCACCTCTGATTCCCGGCCTCTTATTCCCAGCATCTGATTCCCGGCCTCTGATTCCCCGCTTCTGATTCTGATTCCCTGCCTCTGATTCCCCATCTCTGATTCCGCACATCTGATTCCCTGCCTCTGATTCCCCGCCTCTGATTCCCCATATCTGATTTCCCGCCTCTGTTTCCCCGCCTCTGATTCCCCGCCTCTGTTTCCCCTTATCTAATTCCCAACCTCTGATGCCCCAACTCTGATTCCCTGCCTCTGATTCCCCGCGTTCTATTCCCTGCCTCTGATTCCCCGCCTGTGATTCCCCATCTCTGATTCACCACCTCTGATTCCCCACCTCTGATTCCCCATATCTAATTCCCCGCCTCTGTTTGCCCGCCTCTGATTCCCCGCCTCTGTTTCCCCAACTCTGATTCCCTGCCTCTGATTCCCCAGCTCTGATTCCCCGCCTTTGATTTCCCCGTCTGATTCCCAGCCTCTGAAACCCCGTGTCTGATTTCTTGCCTCTGATTCCCCGCCTCTGTTTCCCCATCTCTGATTCACAGCCTCTGATTCCCCATCTCTGATTCCGCACATCTGATTCCCTGCCTCTGATTCCCCGACTCTGATCCCCACCTCTGATTCCCCAGCTCTGATTCCCCGCCTCTGATTCCCCAACTCTGATTCCCCGCCTCTGATTCCCCAGCTCTGATTCCCCGCCTCTGATTCCCCGTGTTTGATTCCCTGCCTCTGTTTCCCCGCCTCTGATTCCCCGCCTCTGATTCCACATATCTCATTCCCCGCCTCTGATTCGCCAGCTATGATTCCCCGCCTCTGATTCCCCGCGTCTGATTCCCTGCCTCTGATTCCCCGCCTCTGATTCCACATCTCTGATTCACCACCTCTGATTCCCCGCGTCTGATTCCCCGCCTCTGATTCCCCATCTCTGATTCCCCATCTCTGATTCCCCAATTCTGATTCCCCGCCTCTGATTCCCCAGCTCTGATTCCTCGCCTCTGATTCCCTTCCTCTGATTCCCAACCTCTGATTCCCCACCTCTGATTTCCCATATTGATTCCCTGCGTCTGATTCCCTGCCTCTGATTCCTCAACTCTGATTCCCCGCCTCTGATTCCCCAGCTCTGATTCCCCGCCTCTGATTCCCCGTGTTTGATTCCCTGCCTCTGATTCCCGGCCTCTGATTCCCCATCTCTGATTCACCGCCTTTGATTCGCCACCTCTGATTCCCCATATCTGATTCCCCGCCTCTGTTTCCCCGCCTCTGATTCCCCGCCTCTGATTCCCCATATCTCATTCCCCACCTCTGAATCCCCATCTCTGATTCCCGGACTCTGATTCCCCACCTCTGATTCCTGGCCTCTTATTCCCGGCATCTGATTCCGGCCTCTGATTCCCGGCCTCTGATTCCCTGCTTCTGATTCTGATTCCCTGCCTCTGATTCCCTACCTCTGATTCCGCACATCTGATTCCCTGCCTCTGATTCCCCGCCTCTGATTCCCCGCCTCTGTTTCCCAATATCTAAGTCCCCGCCTCTGATTCCCCAACTCTGATTCCCCACCTCTGATTCCCCAGCTCTGATTCCCCGCCTCTGATTCCCCGCATCTGATTCCCTGCATCTGATTCCAAGCCTCTGATTCCCTGCCTCTGATTCCCAACCTCTGATTCCCCACCTCTGATTCCCCATATCTGAATCCCCGCCTCTGTTTCCCCGCCTCTGATTCCCCACCTCTGTTTCGCCATATCTGATTCCCGGCCTCTGATTCCCCGCCTCTGATTCCCCGCCTCTGATTCCCTGCCTCTGATTCCACATCCCCGATTCCGCACATCTGATTCCCTGCCTCTGATTCCCCGCCTCTGATTCCCCGCCTCTGATTCCCTGCCTCTGATTCCCAACCTCTGATTCCCCACCTCTGATTCCCCATATCTGATTCCCCGCCTCTGTTTCCCCGCCTCTGATTCCCCTCCTCTGATTCCCCAACTCTAATTCCCCGCCTCTGATTCCCCAGCTCTGATTCCCCGTGTTTGATTCCCCGCCTCTGATTCCCTGCCTCTGATTCCCAACCTCTGATTCCACACCTCTGATTCCCCATATCTGATTCCCCGCCTCTGTTTCCCCGCCTCTGATTCCCTGCCCCTGTTTCCCCATATCTGATTCCCTGCCTCTGATTCCCCAACTCTGATTCCCCGCCTCTGATTCCCCAGCTCTGATTCCCCGCCTCTGATTTCCCGTGTTTGATTCCCTGCCTCTGATTCCCCGCCTCTGATTCCCCATCTCTGATTCACCGCCTTTGATTCCCCGCCTCTGATTCTCCATATCTCATTCCCCACCTCTGATTCCCCACCTCTGATTCCCGGCCTCTTATTCCCGTCATCTGATTCCCGGCCTCTGATTCCCCGCTTCTGATTCTGATTCCCTGCCTCTGATTCCCCATCTTTGATTCCGCACATCTGATTCCCTGCCTCTGATTCCCCGCCTCTGATTCCCCATATCTGATTTCCCGCCTCTGTTTCCCCGCCTCTGATTCCCCGCCTCTGTTTCCCCATATCTAATTCCCAACCTCTGATGCCCCAACTCTGATTCCCTGCCTCTGATTCCCCGCGTTCTATTCCCTGCCTCTGATTCCCCGCCTGTGATTCCCCATCTCTGATTCACCACCTCTGATTCCCCACCTCTGATTCCCCATATCTAATTCCCCGCCTCTGTTTGCCCGCCTCTGATTCCCCGCCTCTGTTTCCCCAAATCTGATTCCCTGCCTCTGATTCCCCAGCTCTGATTCCCCGCCTTTGATTTCCCCGTCTGATTCCCAGCCTCTGAAACCCCGTGTCTGATTTCTTGTCTCTGATTCCCCGCCTCTGATTCCCCATCTCTGATTCACAGCCTCTGATTCCCCACCTCTGATTCCCCATCTCTGATTCCGCACATCTGATTCCCTGCCTCTGATTCCCCGACTCTGATCCCCACCTCTGATTCCCCAGCTCTGATTCCCCTCCTCTGATTCCCCAACTCTGATTCCCCGCCTCTGATTCCCCAGCTCTGATTCCCCGCCTCTGATTCCCCGTGTTTGATTCCCTGCCTCTGATTCCACGCCTCTGATTCCCCATCTCTGATTCATCGCCTTTGATTCGCCACCTCTGATTCCCCATATCTGATTCCCCGCCTCTGATTCCCCATATCTCATTCCCCGCCTCTGATTCCCCATCTCTGATTCCCGGACTCTGATTCCCCACCTCTGATTCCCGGCCTCTTATTCCCGGCATCTGATTCCGGCCTCTGATTCCCGGCCTCTGATTCCCTGCTTCTGATTCCCCATCTCTGATTCCGCAAATCTAATTCCCTGCCTCTGATTCCCCACCTCTGATTCCCCATATCTGATTCCCCACCTCTGTTTCCCGGCCTCTGATTCCCCGCTTCTGATTCTGATTCCCTGCCTCTGATTCCCCATCTCTGATTCCGCACATCTCATTCCCTGCCTCTGATTCCCCACCTCTGATTCCCCATATCTGATTTCCCGCCTCTGTTTCCCCGCCTCTGATTCCCCGCCTCTGTTTCCCCATATCTAATTCCCAACCTCTGATGCCCCAACTCTGATTCCCTGCCTCTGATTCCCCGCGTTCTATTCCCTGCCTCTGATTCCCCGCCTGTGATTCCCCATCTCTGATTCACCACTTCTGATTCCCCACCTCTGATTCCCCATATCTAATTCCCCGCCTCTGTTTGCCCGACTCTGATTCCCCGCCTCTGTTTCCCCATATCTGATTCCCCGCCTCTGAATCCCCAACTCTGATTCCCTGCCTCTGATTCCCCAGCTCTGATTCCCCGCCTTTGATTCCCCCGTCTGATTCCCAGCCTCTGAAACCCCGTGTCTGATTTCTTGCCTCTGATTCCCCGCCTCTGATTCCCCATCTCTGATTCACAGCCTCTGATTCCCCACCTCTGATTCCCCATCTCCGATTCCGCACATCTGATTCCCTGCCTCTGATTCCCCGACTCTGATCCCCACCTCTGATTCCGCAGCTCTGATTCCCCGCCTCTGATTCCCCAACTCTGATTCCCCGCGTCTGATTCCCCAGCTCTGATTCCCCGCCTCTGATTCCCCGTGTTTGATTCCCTGCCTCTGATTCCCCGCCTCTGATTCCCCATCTCTGATTCACCGCCTTTGATTCGCCACCTCTGATTCCCCATATCTGATTCCTCGCCTCTGTTTCCCCGCCTCTGATTCCCCGCCTCTGATTCCCCATATCTCATTCCCCGCCTCTGATTCCCGGACTCTGATTCCCCACCTCTGATTCCCGGCCTCTTATTCCCGGCATCTGAATCCGGCCTCTGATTCCCGGCCTCTGATTCCCTGCTTCTGATTCTGATTCCCTGCCTCTGATTCCCCATCTCTGATTCCGCACATCTGATTCCCTGCCTCTGATTACCCGCCTCTGATTCCCCGCCTCTGTTTCCCAATATCTAAGTCCCCGCCTCTGATTCCCCAACTCTGATTCCCCACCTCTGATCCCCAGCTCTGATTCCCCGCCTCTGATTCCCCGCATCTGATTCCCTGCATCTGATTCCAAGCCTCTGATTCCCTGCCTCTGATTCCCAACCTCTGATTCCCCACCTCTGATTCCCCATATCTGAATCCCCGCCTCTGTTTCCCCGCCTCTGATTCCCCACCTCTGTTTCCCCATATCTGATTCCCGGCCTCTGATTCCCCGCCTCTGATTCCCCGCCTCTGATTCCCTGCCTCTGATTCCACATCCCCGATTCCGCACATCTGATTCCCTGCCTCTGATTCCCCGCCTCTGATTCCCCGCCTCTGATTCCCTGCCTCTGATTCCCAACCTCTGATTCCCCACCTCTGATTCCCCATATCTGATTCCCCGCCTCTGTTTCCCCGACTCTGATTCCCCTCCTCTGATTCCCCAACTCTAATTCCCCGCCTCTGATTCCCCAGCTCTGATTCCCCGTGTTTGATTCCCCGCCTCTGATTCCCTGCCTCTGATTCCCAACCTCTGATTCCACACCTCTGATTCCCCATATCTGATTCCCCGCCTCTGTTTCCCCGCCTCTGATTCCCTGCCCCTGTTTCCCCATATCTGATTCCCTGCCTCTGATTCCCCAACTCTGATTCCCCGCCTCTGATTCCCCAGCTCTGATTCCCCGCCTCTGATTTCCCGTGTTTGATTCCCTGCCTCTGATTCCCCGCCTCTGATTCCCCATCTCTGATTCACCGCCTTTGATTCGCCACCTCTGATTCCACATATCTGATTCCCCACCTCTGTTTCCCCGCCTCTGATTCCCCGCCTCTGATTCTCCATATCTCATTCCCCGCCTCTGATTCCCCACCTCTGATTCCCGGCCTCTTATTCCCAGCATCTGATTCCCGGCCTCTGATTCCCCGCTTCTGATTCTGATTCCCTGCCTCTGATTCCCCATCTCTGATTCCGCACATCTGATTCCCTGCCTCTGATTCCCCGCCTCTGATTCCCCATATCTGATTTCCCGCCTCTGTTTCCCCGCCTCTGATTCCCCGCCTCTGTTTCCCCTTATCTAATTCCCAACCTCTGATGCCCCAACTCTGATTCCCTGCCTCTGATTCCCCGCGTTCTATTCCCTGCCTCTGATTCCCCGCCTGTGATTCCCCATCTCTGATTCACCACTTCTGATTCCCCACCTCTGATTCCCCATATCTAATTCCCCGCCTCTGTTTGCCCGCCTCTGATTCCCCGCCTCTGTTTCCCCAACTCTGATTCCCTGCCTCTGATTCCCCAGCTCTGATTCCCCGCCTTTGATTTCCCCGTCTGATTCCCAGCCTCTGAAACCCCGTGTCTGATTTCTTGCCTCTGATTCCCCGCCTCTGTTTCCCCATCTCTGATTAACAGCCTCTGATTCCCCATCTCTGATTCCGCACATCTGATTCCCTGCCTCTGATTCCCCGACTCTGATCCCCACCTCTGATTCCCCAGCTCTGATTCCCCGCCTCTGATTCCCCAACTCTGATTCCCCGCCTCTGATTCCCCAGCTCTGATTCCCCGCCTCTGATTCCCCGTGTTTGATTCCCTGCCTCTGATTCCACGCCTCTGATTCCCCATCTCTGATTCATCGCCTTTGATTCGCCACCTCTGATTCCCCATATCTGATTCCTCGCCTCTGTTTCCCCGCCTCTGATTCCCCGCCTCTGATTCCCCATATCTCATTCCCCGCCTCTGATTCCCCATCTCTGATTCCCGGACTCTGATTCCCCACCTCTGATTCCCGGCCTCTTATTCCCGGCATCTGATTCCGGCCTCTGATTCCCGGCCTCTGATTCCCTGCTTCTGATTCCCCATCTCTGATTCCGCAAATCTAATTCCCTGCCTCTGATTCCCCACCTCTGATTCCCCATATCTGATTCCCCACCTCTGTTTCCCGGCCTCTGATTCCCCGCTTCTGATTCTGATTCCCTGCCTCTGATTCCCCATCTCTGATTCCGCACATCTCATTCCCTGCCTCTGATTCCCCACCTCTGATTCCCCATATCTGATTTCCCGCCTCTGTTTCCCCGCCTCTGATTCCCCGCCTCTGTTTCCCCATATCTAATTCCCAACCTCTGATGCCCCAACTCTGATTCCCTGCCTCTGATTCCCCGCGTTCTATTCCCTGCCTCTGATTCCCCGCCTGTGATTCCCCATCTCTGATTCACCACCTCTGATTCCCCACCTCTGATTCCCCATATCTAATTCCCCGCCTCTGTTTGCCCGACTCTGATTCCCCGCCTCTGTTTCCCCATATCTGATTCCCCGCCTCTGAATCCCCAACTCTGATTCCCTGCCTCTGATTCCCCAGCTCTGATTCCCCGCCTTTGATTCCCCCGTCTGATTCCCAGCCTCTGAAACCCCGTGTCTGATTTCTTGCCTCTGATTCCCCGCCTCTGATTCCCCATCTCTGATTCACAGCCTCTGATTCCCCACCTCTGATTCCCCATCTCCGATTCCGCACATCTGATTCCCTGCCTCTGATTCCCCGACTCTGATCCCCACCTCTGATTCCGCAGCTCTGCTTCCCCGCCTCTGATTCCCCAACTCTGATTCCCCGCCTCTGATTCCCCAGCTCTGATTCCCCGCCTCTGATTCCCCGTGTTTGATTCCCTGCCTCTGATTCCCCGCCTCTGATTCCCCATCTCTGATTCACCGCCTTTGATTCGCCACCTCTGATTCCCCATATCTGATTCCTCGCCTCTGTTTCCCCGCCTCTGATTCCCCGCCTCTGATTCCCCATATCTCATTCCCCGCCTCTGATTCCCCATCTCTGATTCCCGGACTCTGATTCCCCACCTCTGATTCCCGGCCTCTTATTCCCGGCATCTGATTCCGGCCTCTGATTCCCGGCCTCTGATTCCCCGCCTCTGATTCCCCATCTCTGATTCACCGCCTTTGATTCGCCACCTCTGATTCCCCATATCTGATTCCCCACCTCTGTTTCCCCGCCTCTGATTCCCCGCCTCTGATTCTCCATATCTCATTCCCCGCCTCTGAATCCCCATATCTCATTCCCCGCCTCTGAATCCCCATCACTGATTCCCAGACTCTGATTCCCCACCTCTGATTCCCGGCCTCTTATTCCCAGCATCTGATTCCAGGCCTCTGATTCCCGGCCTCTGACTCCCCGCTTCTGATTCTGATTCCCTGCCTCTGATTCCCCATCTCTGATTCCGCACATCTGATTACCTGCCTCTGATTCCCCACCTCTGATTCCCCATATCTGATTCCTCGCCTCTGTTTCCCCGCCTCTGATTCCCCGCCTCTGATTCCCCAGCTCTGATTCCCCGCCTCTGATTTTCCGTGTTTGATTCCCTGCCTCTGATTCCCGGCCTCTGATTCCCCATCTCTGATTCACCGCCTTTGATTCGCCACCTCTGATTCCCCATATCTGATTCCCCGCCTCTGTTTCCCCGCCTCTGATTCCCCGCCTCTGATTCTCCATATCTCATTCCCCGCCTCTGATTCCCCACCTCTGATTCCCGGCCTCTTATTCCCAGCATCTGATTCCCGGCCTCTGATTCCCCGCTTCTGATTCTGATTCCCTGCCTCTGATTCCCCATCTCTGATTCCGCACATCTGATTCCCTGCCTCTGATTCCCCGCCTCTGATTCCCCATATCTGATTTCCCGCCTCTGTTTCCCCGCCTCTGATTCCCCGCCTCTGTTTCCCCATATCTAATTCCCAACCTCTGATGCCCCAACTCTGATTCCCTGCCTCTGATTCCCCGCGTTCTATTCCCTGCCTCTGATTCCCCGCCTGTGATTCCCCATCTCTGATTCACCGCCTCTGATTCCCCGCCTCTGTTTCCCCAACTCTGATTCCCTGCCTCTGATTCCCCAGCTCTGATTCCCCGCCTTTGATTTCCCCGTCTGATTCCCAGCCTCTGAAACCCCGTGTCTGATTTCTTGCCTCTGATTCCCCGCCTCTGTTTCCCCATCTCTGATTCACAGCCTCTGATTCCCCATCTCTGATTCCGCACATCTGATTCCCTGCCTCTGATTCCCCGACTCTGATCCCCACCTCTGATTCCCCAGCTCTGATTCCCCGCCTCTGATTCCCCAACTCTGATTCCCCGCCTCTGATTCCCCAGCTCTGATTCCCCGCCTCTGATTCCCCGTGTTTGATTCCCTGCCTCTGATTCCACGCCTCTGATTCCCCATCTCTGATTCATCGCCTTTGATTCGCCACCTCTGATTCCCCATATCTGATTCCTCGCCTCTGTTTCCCCGCCTCTGATTCCCCGCCTCTGATTCCCCATATCTCATTCCCCGCCTCTGATTCCCCATCTCTGATTCCCGGACTCTGATTCCCCACCTCTGATTCCCGGCCTCTTATTCCCGGCATCTGATTCCGGCCTCTGATTCCCGGCCTCTGATTCCCTGCTTCTGATTCCCCATCTCTGATTCCGCAAATCTAATTCCCTGCCTCTGATTCCCCACCTCTGATTCCCCATATCTGATTCCCCACCTCTGTTTCCCGGCCCCTGATTCCCCGCTTCTGATTCTGATTCCCTGCCTCTGATTCCCCATCTCTGATTCCGCACATCTCATTCCCTGCCTCTGATTCCCCACCTCTGATTCCCCATATCTGATTTCCCGCCTCTGTTTCCCCGCCTCTGATTCCCCGCCTCTGTTTCCCCATATCTAATTCCCAACCTCTGATGCCCCAACTCTGATTCCCTGCCTCTGATTCCCCGCGTTCTATTCCCTGCCTCTGATTCCCCGCCTGTGATTCCCCATCTCTGATTCACCACCTCTGATTCCCCACCTCTGATTCCCCATATCTAATTCCCCGCCTCTGTTTGCCCGACTCTGATTCCCCGCCTCTGTTTCCCCATATCTGATTCCCCGCCTCTGAATCCCCAACTCTGATTCCCTGCCTCTGATTCCCCAGCTCTGATTCCCCGCCTTTGATTCCCCCGTCTGATTCCCAGCCTCTGAAACCCCGTGTCTGATTTCTTGCCTCTGATTCCCCGCCTCTGATTCCCCATCTCTGATTCACAGCCTCTGATTCCCCACCTCTGATTCCCCATCTCCGATTCCGCACATCTGATTCCCTGCCTCTGATTCCCCGACTCTGATCCCCACCTCTGATTCCGCAGCTCTGATTCCCCGCCTCTGATTCCCCAACTCTGATTCCCCGCCTCTGATTCCCCAGCTCTGATTCCCCGCCTCTGATTCCCCGTGTTTGATTCCCTGCCTCTGATTCCCCGCCTCTGATTCCCCATCTCTGATTCACCGCCTTTGATTCGCCACCTCTGATTCCCCATATCTGATTCCTCGCCTCTGTTTCCCCGCCTCTGATTCCCCGCCTCTGATTCCCCATATCTCATTCCCCGCCTCTGATTCCCCATCTCTGATTCCCGGACTCTGATTCCCCACCTCTGATTCCCGGCCTCTTATTCCCGGCATCTGATTCCGGCCTCTGATTCCCGGCCTCTGATTCCCCGCCTCTGATTCCCCATCTCTGATTCACCGCCTTTGATTCGCCACCTCTGATTCCCCATATCTGATTCCCCACCTCTGTTTCCCCGCCTCTGATTCCCCGCCTCTGATTCTCCATATCTCATTCCCCGCCTCTGAATCCCCATCACTGATTCCCAGACTCTGATTCCCCACCTCTGATTCCCGGCCTCTTATTCCCAGCATCTGATTCCAGGCCTCTGATTCCCGGCCTCTGACTCCCCGCTTCTGATTCTGATTCCCTGCCTCTGATTCCCCATCTCTGATTCCGCACATCTGATTACCTGCCTCTGATTCCCCACCTCTGATTCCCCATATCTGATTCCTCGCCTCTGTTTCCCCGCCTCTGATTCCCCGCCTCTGATTCCCCAGCTCTGATTCCCCGCCTCTGATTTTCCGTGTTTGATTCCCTGCCTCTGATTCCCGGCCTCTGATTCCCCATCTCTGATTCACCGCCTTTGATTCGCCACCTCTGATTCCCCATATCTGATTCCCCGCCTCTGTTTCCCCGCCTCTGATTCCCCGCCTCTGATTCCCCATATCTCATTCCCCGCCTCTGAATCCCCATCTCTGATTCCCGGACTCTGATTCCCCACCTCTGATTCCCGGCCTCTTATTCCCGGCATCTGATTCCGGCCTCTGATTCCCGGCCTCTGATTCCCTGCTTCTGATTCCCCATCTCTGATTCCGCAAATCTAATTCCCTGCCTCTGATTCCCCACCTCTGATTCCCCATATATGATTCCCCGCCTCTGTTTCCCGGCCTCTGATTCCCCGCTTCTGATTCTGATTCCCTGCCTCTGATTCCCCATCTCTGATTCCGCACATCTGATTCCCTGCCTCTGATTCCCAACCTCTGATTCCCCATCTCTGATTCATCGCCTTTGATTCGCCACCTCTGATTCCCCATATCTGATTCCTCGCCTCTGTTTCCCCGCCTCTGATTCCCCGCCTCTGATTCCCCATATCTCATTCCCCGCCTCTGATTCCCCATCTCTGATTCCCGGACTCTGATTCCCCACCTCTGATTCCCGGCCTCTTATTCCCGGCATCTGATTCCGGCCTCTGATTCCCGGCCTCTGATTCCCTGCTTCTGATTCCCCATCTCTGATTCCGCAAATCTAATTCCCTGCCTCTGATTCCCCACCTCTGATTCCCCATATCTGATTCCCCGCCTCTGTTTCCCGGCCTCTGAATCCCCGCTTCTGATTCTGATTCCCTGCCTCTGATTCCCCATCTCTGATTCCGCACATCTGATTCCCTGCCTCTGATTCCCCACCTCTGATTCCCCATATCTGATTTCCCGCCTCTGTTTCCCCGCCTCTGATTCCCCGCCTCTGTTTCCCCATATCTAATTCCCAACCTCTGATGCCCCAACTCTGATTCCCTGCCTCTGATTCCCCGCGTTCTATTCCCTGCCTCTGATTCTCCGCCTGTGATTCCCCATCTCTGATTCACCACCTCTGATGCCCCACCTCTGATTCCCCACCTCTGATTCCCCGCCTCTGAATCCCCAACTCTGATTCCCTGCCTCTGATTCCCCAGCTCTGATTCCCCGCCTTTGATTGCCCCGTCTGATTCCCAGCCTCTGAAACCCCGTGTCTGATTTCTTGCCTCTGATTCCCCGCCTCTGATTCCCCACCTCTGATTCCCCATCTCTGATTCCACACATCTGATTCCCTGCCTCTGATTCCCCGACTCTGATCCCCACCTCTGATTCCGCAGCTCTGATTCCCCGCCTCTGATTCCCCAACTCTGATTCCCCGCCTCTGATTCCCCAGCTCTGATTCCCCGCCTCTGATTCCTCGTGTTTGATTCCCTGCCTCTGATTCCCAACCTCTGATTCCCCACCTCTGATTCCCCGTGTTTGATTCCCCGCCTCTGTTTCCCCGCCTCTGATTCCCCGCCTCTGATTCCCCAACTCTAATTCCCCGCCTCTGATTCCCCATATCTGATTCCCCGCCTCTGAATCCCCAACTCTGATTCCCTGCCTCTGATTCCCCAGCTCTGATTCCCCGCCTTTGATTCCCCCGTCTGATTCCAAGCCTCTGAAACCCCGTGTCTGATTTCTTGCCTCTGATTCCCCGCCTCTGATTCCCCATCTCTGATTCACAGCCTCTGATTCCCCACCTCTGATTCCCCATCTCTGATTCCGCACATCTGATTCCCTGCCTCTGATTCCCCATCTCTGATTCACCGCCTTTGATTCGCCACCTCTGATTCCCCATATCTGATTCCCCGCCTCTGTTTCCCCGCCTCTGATTCCCCGCCTCTGATTCCCCATATCTCATTCCCCGCCTCTGAATCCCCATCTCTGATTCCCGGACTCTGATTCCCCACCTCTGATTCCCGGCCTCTTATTCCCGGCATCTGACTCCGGCCTCTGATTCCCGGCCTCTGATTCCCTGCTTCTGATTCTGATTCCCTGCCTTTGATTCCCCATCTCTGATTCCGCACATCTGATTCCCTGCCTCTGATTCCCCATCTCTGATTCCCCATATCTGATTCCCCGCCTCTGTTTCCCCGCCTTTGATTCCCCGCCTCTGTTTCCCAATATCTAAGTCCCCGCCTCTGATTCCCCAACTCTGATTCCTCACCTCTGATTCCACAGCTCTGATTCCCTGCCTATGATTCCCCGCATCTGATTCCCTGCATCTGATTCCAAGCCTCTGATTCCCTGCCTCTGATTCCCAACCTCTGATTCCCCACCTCTGATTCCCCATATCTGATTCCCAGCCTCTGTTTCCCCGCCTCTGATTCCCTGCCTCTGTTTCCCCACATCTGATTCCCGGCCTCTGATTCCCCGCCTCTGATTCCCCGCCTCTGATTCCCTGCCTCTGATTCCCCATCTCCGATTCCGCACATCTGATTCCCTGCCTCTGATTCCCCGCCTCTGATTCCCCGCCTCTGATTCCCTGCCTCTGATTCCCAACCTCTGATTCCCCACCTCTGATTCCCCGTGTTTGATTCCCCGCCTCTGTTTCCCCGCCTCTGATTCCCCGCCTCTGATTCCCCAACTCTAATTCCCCGCCTCTGATTCCCCATATCTGTTTCCCCGCCTCTGTTTCCCCGCCTCTGATTCCCCGCCCCTGTTTCCCCATATCTGATTCCCTGCCTCTGATTCCCCAACTTTGATTCCCAGCCTCTGATTCCCCAGCTCTGATACCACGCCTCTGATTCCCCGTGTTTGATTCCCTGCCTCTGATTCCCCGCCTCTGATTCCCCATCTCTGATTCACCGCCTTTGATTCGCCACCTCTGATTCCCCATATCTGATTCCCCACCTCTGTTTCCCCGCCTCTGATTCCCCGCCTCTGATTCTCCATATCTCATTCCCCGCCTCTGAATCCCCATCACTGATTCCCAGACTCTGATTCCCCACCTCTGATTCCCGGCCTCTTATTCCCAGCATCTGATTCCAGGCCTCTGATTCCCGGCCTCTGACTCCCCGCTTCTGATTCTGATTCCCTGCTTCTGATTCCCCATCTCTGATTCCGCACATCTGATTACCTGCCTCTGATTCCCCACCTCTGATTCCCCATATCTGATTCCTCGCCTCTGTTTCCCCGCCTCTGATTCCCCGCCTCTGATTCCCCAGCTCTGATTCCCCGCCTCTGATTTTCCGTGTTTGATTCCCTGCCTCTGATTCCCGGCCTCTGAATCCCCAACTCTGATTCCCTGCCTCTGATTCCCCAGCTCTGATTCCCCGCCTTTGATTCCCCCGTCTGATTCCCAGCCTCTGAAACCCCGTGTCTGATTTCTTGCCTCTGATTCCCCGCCTCTGATTCCCCATCTCTGATTCCCGGCCTCTGATTCCCTGCTTCTGATTCTGATTCCCTGCCTTTGATTCCCCATCTCTGATTCCGCACATCTGATTCCCTGCCTCTGATTCCCCATCTCTGATTCCCCATATCTGATTCCCCGCCTCTGTTTCCCCGCCTCTGATTCCCCGCCTCTGTTTCCCAATATCTAAGTCCCCGCCTCTGATTCCCCAACTCTGATTCCTCACCTCTGATTCCACAGCTCTGATTCCCTGCCTATGATTCCCCGCATCTGATTCCCTGCATCTGATTCCAAGCCTCTGATTCCCTGCCTCTGATTCCCAACCTCTGATTCCCCACCTCTGATTCCCCATATCTGATTCCCAGCCTCTGTTTCCCCGCCTCTGATTCCCTGCCTCTGTTTCCCCATATCTGATTCCCGGCCTCTGATTCCCCGCCTCTGATTCCCCGCCTCTGATTCCCTGCCTCTGATTCCCCATCTCCGATTCCGCACATCTGATTCCCTGCCTCTGATTCCCCGCCTCTGATTCCCCGCCTCTGATTCCCTGCCTCTGATTCCCAACCTCTGATTCCCCACCTCTGATTCCCCGTGTTTGATTCCCCGCCTCTGTTTCCCCGCCTCTGATTCCCCGCCTCTGATTCCCCAACTCTAATTCCCCGCCTCTGATTCCCCATATCTGTTTCCCCGCCTCTGTTTCCCCGCCTCTGATTCCCCGCCCCTGTTTCCCCATATCTGATTCCCTGCCTCTGATTCCCCAACTTTGATTCCCAGCCTCTGATTCCCCAGCTCTGATACCACGCCTCTGATTCCCCGTGTTTGATTCCCTGCCTCTGATTCCCCGCCTCTGATTCCCCATCTCTGATTCACCGCCTTTGATTCGCCACCTCTGATTCCCCATATCTGATTCCCCACCTCTGTTTCCCCGCCTCTGATTCCCCGCCTCTGATTCTCCATATCTCATTCCCCGCCTCTGAATCCCCATCACTGATTCCCAGACTCTGATTCCCCACCTCTGATTCCCGGCCTCTTATTCCCAGCATCTGATTCCAGGCCTCTGATTCCCGGCCTCTGACTCCCCGCTTCTGATTCTGATTCCCTGCTTCTGATTCCCCATCTCTGATTCCGCACATCTGATTACCTGCCTCTGATTCCCCACCTCTGATTCCCCATATCTGATTCCTCGCCTCTGTTTCCCCGCCTCTGATTCCCCGCCTCTGATTCCCCAGCTCTGATTCCCCGCCTCTGATTTTCCGTGTTTGATTCCCTGCCTCTGATTCCCGGCCTCTGAATCCCCAACTCTGATTCCCTGCCTCTGATTCCCCAGCTCTGATTCCCCGCCTTTGATTCCCCCGTCTGATTCCCAGCCTCTGAAACCCCGTGTCTGATTTCTTGCCTCTGATTCCCCGCCTCTGATTCCCCATCTCTGATTCACAGCCTCTGATTCCCCACCTCTGATTCCCCATCTCCGATTCCGCACATCTGATTCCCTGCCTCTGATTCCCCGACTCTGATCCCCACCTCTGATTCCGCAGCTCTGATTCCCCGCCTCTGATTCCCCAACTCTGATTCCCCGCCTCT
Source organism: Narcine bancroftii (assembly GCF_036971445.1). NCBI lineage: Eukaryota > Metazoa > Chordata > Chondrichthyes > Torpediniformes > Narcinidae > Narcine > Narcine bancroftii. The sequence goes on from NC_091475.1 coordinate 112,605,303, forward strand.
GATTCCCCAGCTCTGATTCCCCGCCTCTGATTCCCCGTGTTTGATTCCCTGCCTCTGATTCCCCGCCTCTGATTCCCCATCTCTGATTCACCGCCTTTGATTCGCCACCTCTGATTCCCCATATCTGATTCCTCGCCTCTGTTTCCCCGCCTCTGATTCCCCGCCTCTGATTCCCCATATCTCATTCCCCGCCTCTGATTCCCCATCTCTGATTCCCGGCCTCTTATTCCCGGCATCTGATTCCGGCATCTGATTCCCGGCCTCTGATTCCCCGCCTCTGATTCCCCATCTCTGATTCACCGCCTTTGATTCGCCACCTCTGATTCCCCATATCTGATTCCCCACCTCTGTTTCCCCGCCTCTGATTCCCCGCCTCTGATTCTCCATATCTCATTCCCCGCCTCTGAATCCCCATCACTGATTCCCAGACTCTGATTCCCCACCTCTGATTCCCGGCCTCTTATTCCCAGCATCTGATTCCAGGCCTCTGATTCCCGGCCTCTGACTCCCCGCTTCTGATTCTGATTCCCTGCCTCTGATTCCCCATCTCTGATTCCGCACATCTGATTACCTGCCTCTGATTCCCCACCTCTGATTCCCCATATCTGATTCCTCGCCTCTGTTTCCCCGCCTCTGATTCCCCGCCTCTGATTCCCCAGCTCTGATTCCCCGCCTCTGATTTTCCGTGTTTGATTCCCTGCCTCTGATTCCCGGCCTCTGATTCCCCATCTCTGATTCACCGCCTTTGATTCGCCACCTCTGATTCCCCATATCTGATTCCCCGCCTCTGTTTCCCCGCCTCTGATTCCCCGCCTCTGATTCCCCATATCTCATTCCCCGCCTCTGAATCCCCATCTCTGATTCCCGGACTCTGATTCCCCACCTCTGATTCCCGGCCTCTTATTCCCGGCATCTGATTCCGGCCTCTGATTCCCGGCCTCTGATTCCCTGCTTCTGATTCCCCATCTCTGATTCCGCAAATCTAATTCCCTGCCTCTGATTCCCCACCTCTGATTCCCCATATATGATTCCACGCCTCTGTTTCCCGGCCTCTGATTCCCCGCTTCTGATTCTGATTCCCTGCCTCTGATTCCCCATCTCTGATTCCGCACATCTGATTCCCTGCCTCTGATTCCCAACCTCTGATTCCCCATCTCTGATTCATCGCCTTTGATTCGCCACCTCTGATTCCCCATATCTGATTCCTCGCCTCTGTTTCCCCGCCTCTGATTCCCCGCCTCTGATTCCCCATATCTCATTCCCCGCCTCTGATTCCCCATCTCTGATTCCCGGACTCTGATTCCCCACCTCTGATTCCCGGCCTCTTATTCCCGGCATCTGATTCCGGCCTCTGATTCCCGGCCTCTGATTCCCTGCTTCTGATTCCCCATCTCTGATTCCGCAAATCTAATTCTCTGCCTCTGATTCCCCACCTCTGATTCCCCATATCTGATTCCCCGCCTCTGTTTCCCGGCCTCTGATTCCCCGCTTCTGATTCTGATTCCCTGCCTCTGATTCCCCATCTCTGATTCCGCACATCTGATTCCCTGCCTCTGATTCCCCACCTCTGATTCCCCATATCTGATTTCCCGCCTCTGTTTCCCCGCCTCTGATTCCCCGCCTCTGTTTGCCCATATCTAATTCCCAACCTCTGATGCCCCAACTCTGATTCCCTGCCTCTGATTCCACGCGTTCTATTCCCTGCCTCTGATTCCCCGCCTGTGATTCCCCATCTCTGATTCACCACCTCTGATTCCCCACCTCTGATTCCCCATATCTGATTCCCCGCCTCTGAATCCCCAACTCTGATTCCCTGCCTCTCATTCCCCAGCTCTGATTCCCCCGTCTGATTCCCAGCCTCTGAAACCCCGTGTCTGATTTCTTGCCTCTGATTCCCCGCCTCTGATTCCCCACCTCTGATTCCCCATCTCTGATTCCGCACATCTGATTCCCTGCCTCTGATTCCCCGACTCTGATCCCCACCTCTGATTCCGCAGCTCTGATTCCCCGCCTCTGATTCCCCAACTCTGATTCCCCGCCTCTGATTCCCCAGCTCTGATTCCCCGCCTCTGATTCCTCGTGTTTGATTCCCTGCCTCTGATTCCCAACCTCTGAATCCCCACCTCTGATTCCCCGTGTTTGATTCCCCGCCTCTGTTTCCCCGCCTCTGATTCCCCGCCTCTGATTCCCCAACTCTAATTCCCCGCCTCTGATTCCCCATATCTGATTCCCCGCCTCTGAATCCCCAACTCTGATTCCCTGCCTCTGATTCCCCAGCTCTGATTCCCCGCCTTTGATTCCCCCGTCTGATTCCCAGCCTCTGAAACCCCGTGTCTGATTTCTTGCCTCTGATTCCCCGCCTCTGATTCCCCATCTCTGATTCACAGCCTCTGATTCCCCACCTCTGATTCCCCATCTCTGATTCCGCACATCTGATTCCCTGCCTCTGATTCCCCATCTCTGATTCACCGCCTTTGATTCGCCACCTCTGATTCCCCATATCTGATTCCCCGCCTCTGTTTCCCCGCCTCTGATTCCCCGCCTCTGATTCCCCATATCTCATTCCCCGCCTCTGAATCCCCATCTCTGATTCCCGGACTCTGATTCCCCACCTCTGATTCCCGGCCTCTTATTCCCGGCATCTGATTCCGGCCTCTGATTCCCGGCCTCTAATTCCCTGCTTCTGATTCTGATTCCCTGCCTTTGATTCCCCATCTCTGATTCCGCACATCTGATTCCCTGCCTCTGATTCCCCATCTCTGATTCCCCATATCTGATTCCCCGCCTCTGTTTCCCCGCCTCTGATTCCCCGCCTCTGTTTCCCAATATCTAAGTCCCCGCCTCTGATTCCCCAACTCTGATTCCCCACCTCTGATTCCCCAGCTCTGATTCCCCGCCTCTGATTCCCCGCATCTGATTCCCTGCATCTGATTCCAAGCCTCTGATTCCCTGCCTCTGATTCCCAACCTCTGATTCCCCACCTCTGATTCCCCATATCTGATTCCCAGCCTATGTTTCCCCGCCTCTGATTCCCTGCCTCTGTTTCCCCATATCTGATTCCCGGCCTCTGATTCCCCGCCTCTGATTCCCCGCCTCTGATTCCCTGCCTCTGATTCCCCATCTCCGATTCCGCACATCTGATTCCCTGCCTCTGATTCCCCGCCTCTGATTCCCCGCCTCTGATTCCCTGCCTCTGATTCCCAACCTCTGATTCCCCACCTCTGATTCCCCGTGTTTGATTCCCCGCCTCTGTTTCCCCGCCTCTGATTCCCCGCCTCTGATTCCCCAACTCTAATTCCCCGCCTCTGATTCCCCATATCTGATTCCCCGCCTCTGTTTCCCCGCCTCTGATTCCCCGCCCCTGTTTCCCCATATCTGATTCCCTGCCTCTGATTCCCCAACTTTGATTCCCAGCCTCTGATTCCCCAGCTCTGATACCACGCCTCTGATTCCCCGTGTTTGATTCCCTGCCTCTGATTCCCCGCCTCTGATTCCCCATCTCTGATTCACTGCCTTTGATTCGCCACCTCTGATTCCCCATATCTGATTCCCCACCTCTGTTTCCCCGCCTCTGATTCCCCGCCTCTGATTCTCCATATCTCATTCCCCGCCTCTGAATCCCCATCACTGATTCCCAGACTCTGATTCCCCACCTCTGATTCCCGGCCTCTTATTCCCAGCATCTGATTCCAGGCCTCTGATTCCCGGCCTCTGACTCCCCGCTTCTGATTCTGATTCCCTGCCTCTGATTCCCCATCTCTGATTCCGCACATCTGATTACCTGCCTCTGATTCCCCACCTCTGATTCCCCATATCTGATTCCTCGCCTCTGTTTCCCCGCCTCTGATTCCCCGCCTCTGATTCCCCAGCTCTGATTCCCCGCCTCTGATTTTCCGTGTTTGATTCCCTGCCTCTGATTCCCGGCCTCTGATTCCCCATATCTGATTCACCGCCTTTGATTCGCCACCTCTGATTCCCCATATCTGATTCCCCGCCTCTGTTTCCCCGCCTCTGATTCCCCGCCTCTGATTCCCCATATCTCATTCCCCGCCTCTGAATCCCCATCTCTGATTCCCGGACTCAGATTCCCCACCTCTGATTCCCGGCCTCTTATTCCCGGCATCTGATTCCGGCCTCTGATTCCCGGCCTCTGATTCCCTGCTTCTGATTCCCCATCTCTGATTCCGCAAATCTAATTCCCTGCCTCTGATTCCCCACCTCTGATTCCCCATATATGATTCCCCGCCTCTGTTTCCCGGCCTCTGATTCCCCGCATCTGATTCTGATTCCCTGCCTCTGATTCCCCATCTCTGATTCCGCACATCTGATTCCCTGCCTCTGATTCCCAACCTCTGATTCCCCATCTCTGATTCATCGCCTTTGATTCGCCACCTCTGATTCCCCATATCTGATTCCTCGCCTCTGTTTCCCCGCCTCTGATTCCCCGCCTCTGATTCCCCATATCTCATTCCCCGCCTCTGATTCCCCATCTCTGATTCCCGGACTCTGATTCCCCACCTCTGATTCCCGGCCTCTTATTCCCGGCATCTGATTCCGGCCTCTGATTCCCGGCCTCTGATTCCCTGCTTCTGATTCCCCATCTCTGATTCCGCAAATCTAATTCCCTGCCTCTGATTCCCCACCTCTGATTCCCCATATCTGATTCCCCGCCTCTGTTTCCCGGCCTCTGATTCCCCGCTTCTGATTCTGATTCCCTGCCTCTGATTCCCCATCTCTGATTCCGCACATCTGATTCCCTGCCTCTGATTCCCCACCTCTGATTCCCCATATCTGATTTCCCGCCTGTTTCCCCGCCTCTGATTCCCCGCCTCTGTTTCCCCATATCTAATTCCCAACCTCTGATGCCCCAACTCTGATTCCCTGCCTCTGATTCCCCGCGTTCTATTCCCTGCCTCTGATTCCCCGCCTGTGATTCCCCATCTCTGATTCACCACCTCTGATTCCCCACCTCTGATTCCCCATATCTGATTCCCCGCCTCTGAATCCCCAACTCTGATTCCCTGCCTCTGATTCCCCAGCTCTGATTCCCCGCCTTTGATTCCCCCGTCTGATTCCCAGCCTCTGAAACCCCGTGTCTGATTTCTTGCCTCTGATTCCCCGCCTCTGATTCCCCACCTCTGATTCCCCATCTCTGATTCCGCACAAATGATTCCCTGCCTCTGATTCCCCGACTCTGATCCCCACCTCTGATTCCGCAGCTCTGATTCCCCACCTCTGATTCCCCAACTCCGATTCCCCGCCTCTGATTCCCCAGCTCTGATTCCCCGCCTCTGATTCCCCGTGTTTGATTCCCTGCCTCTGATTCCCAACCTCTGATTCCCCACCTCTGATTCCCCGTGTTTGATTCCCCGCCTCTGTTTCCCCGCCTCTGATTCCCCGCCTCTGATTCCCCAACTCTAATTCCCCGCCTCTGATTCCCCATATCTGATTCCCCGCCTCTGAATCCCCAACTCTGATTCCCTGCCTCTGATTCCCCAGCTCTGATTCCCCGCCTTTGATTCCCCCGTCTGATTCCCAGCCTCTGAAACCCCGTGTCTGATTTCTTGCCTCTGATTCCCCGCCTCTGATTCCGCATCTCTGATTCACAGCCTCTGATTCCCCACCTCTGATTCCCCATCTCTGATTCCGCACATCTGATTCCCTGCCTCTGATTCCCCATCTCTGATTCACCGCCTTTGATTCGCCACCTCTGATTCCCCATATCTGATTCCCCGCCTCTGTTTCCCCGCCTCTGATTCCCCGCCTCTGATTCCCCATATCTCATTCCCCGCCTCTGAATCCCCATCTCTGATTCCCGGACTCTGATTCCCCACCTCTGATTCCCGGCCTCTTATTCCCGGCATCTGATTCCGGCCTCTGATTCCCGGCCTCTGATTCCCTGCTTCTGATTCTGATTCCCTGCCTTTGATTCCCCATCTCTGATTCCGCACATCTGATTCCCTGCCTCTGATTCCCCATCTCTGATTCCCCATATCTCATTCCCCGCCTCTGTTTCCCCGCCTCTGATTCCCCGCCTCTGTTTCCCAATATCTAAGACCCCGCCTCTGATTCCCCAACTCTGATTCCCCACCTCTGATTCCCCAGCTCTGATTCCCCGCCTCTGATTCCCCGCATCTGATTCCCTGCATCTGATTCCAAGCCTCTGATTCCCTGCCTCTGATTCCCAACCTCTGATTCCCCACCTCTGATTCCCCATATCTGATTCCCAGCCTCTGTTTCCCCGCCTCTGATTCCCTGCCTCTGTTTCCCCATATCTGATTCCCGGCCTCTGAATCCCCGCCTCTGATTCCCCGCCTCTGATTCCCTGCCTCTGATTCCCCATCTCCGATTCCGCACATCTGATTCCCTGCCTCTGATTCCCCGCCTCTGATTCCCCGCCTCTGATTCCCTTCCTCTGATTCCCAACCTCTGATTCCCCACCTCTGATTCCCCGTGTTTGATTCCCCGCCTCTGTTCCCCGCCTCTGATTCCCCGCCTCTGATTCCCCAACTCTAATTCCCCGCCTCTGATTCCCCATATCTGATTCCCCGCCTCTGTTTCCCCGCCTCTGATTCCCCGCCCCTGTTTCCCCATATCTGATTCCCTGCCTCTGATTCCCCAACTTTGATTCCCAGCCTCTGATTCCCCAGCTCTGATACCACGCCTCTGATTCCCCGTGTTTGATTCCCTGCCTCTGATTCCCCGCCTCTGATTCCCCATCTCAGATTCACCGCCTTTGATTCGCCACCTCTGATTCCCCATATCTGATTCCCCACCTCTGTTTCCCCGCCTCTGATTCCCCGCCTCTGATTCTCCATATCTCATTCCCCGCCTCTGAATCCCCATCACTGATTCCCAGACTCTGATTCCCCACCTCTGATTCCCGGCCTCTTATTCCCAGCATCTGATTCCAGGCCTCTGATTCCCGGCCTCTGACTCCCCGCTTCTGATTCTGATTCCCTGCCTCTGATTCCCCATCTCTGATTCCACACATCTGATTACCTGCCTCTGATTCCCCACCTCTGATTCCCCATATCTGATTCCTCGCCTCTGTTTCCCCGCCTCTGATTCCCCGCCTCTGATTCCCCAGCTCTGATTCCCCGCCTCTGATTTTCCGTGTTTGATTCCCTGCCTCTGATTCCCGGCCTCTGATTCCCCATCTCTGATTCACCGCCTTTGATTCGCCACCTCTGATTCCCCATATCTGATTCCCCGCCTCTGTTTCCCCGCCTCTGATTCCCCGCCTCTGATTCCCCATATATCATTATCCGCCTCTGAATCCCCATCTCTGATTCCCGGACTCTGATTCCCCACCTCTGATTCCCGGCCTCTTATTCCCGGCATCTGATTCCGGCCTCTGATTCCCGGCCTCTGATTCCCTGCTTCTGATTCCCCATCTCTGATTCCGCAAATCTAATTCCCTGCCTCTGATTCCCCACCTCTGATTCCCCATATATGATTCCCCGCCTCTGTTTCCCGGCCTCTGATTCCCCGCTTCTGATTCTGATTCCCTGCCTCTGATTCCCCATCTCTGATTCCGCACATCTGATTCCCTGCCTCTGATTCCCAACCTCTGATTCCCCATCTCTGATTCATCGCCTTTGATTCGCCACCTCTGATACCCCATATCTGATTCCTCGCCTCTGTTTCCCCGCCTCTGATTCCCCGCCTCTGATTCCCCATATCTCATTCCCCGCCTCTGATTCCCCATCTCTGATTCCCGGACTCTGATTCCCCACCTCTGATTCCCGGCCTCTTATTCCCGGCATCTGATTCCGGCCTCTGATTCCCGGCCTCTGATTCCCTGCTTCTGATTCCCCATCTCTGATTCCGCAAATCTAATTCCCTGCCTCTGATTCCCCACCTCTGATTCCCCATATCTGATTCCCCGCCTCTGTTTCCCGGCCTCTGATTCCCCGCTTCTGATTCTGATTCCCTGCCTCTGATTCCCCATCTCTGATTCCGCACATCTGATTCCCTGCCTCTGATTCCCCACCTCTGATTCCCCATATCTGATTTCCTGCCTCTGTTTCCCCGCCTCTGATTCCCCGCCTCTGTTTCCCCATATCTAATTCCCAACCTCTGATGCCCCAACTCTGATTCCCTGCCTCTGATTCCCCGCGTTCTATTCCCTGCCTCTGATTCCCCGCCTGTGATTCCCCATCTCTGATTCACCACCTCTGATTCCCCACCTCTGATTCCCCATATCTGATTCCCCGCCTCTGAATCCCCAACTCTGATTCCCTGCCTCTGATTCCCCAGCTCTGATTCCCCACCTTTGATTCCCCCGTCTGATTCCCAGCCTCTGAAACCCCGTGTCTGATTTCTTGCCTCTGATTCCCCGCCTCTGATTCCCCACCTCTGATTCCCCATCTCTGATTCCGCACATCTGATTCCCTGCCTCTGATTCCCCGACTCTGATCCCCACCTCTGATTCCGCAGCTCTGATTCCCCGCCTCTGATTCCCCAACTCTGATTCCCCGCCTCTGATTCCCCAGCTCTGATTCCCCGCCTCTGATTCCCCGTGTTTGATTCCCCGCCTCTGATTCCCCGCCTCTGATTCCCCATATCTCATTCCCCGCCTCTGAATCCCCATCTCTGATTCCCGGACTCTGATTCCCCACCTCTGATTCCCGGCCTCTTATTCCCGGCATCTGACTCCGGCCTCTGATTCCCGGCCTCTGATTCCCTGCTTCTGATTCTGATTCCCTGCCTTTGATTCCCCATCTCTGATTCCGCACATCTGATTCCCTGCCTCTGATTCCCCATCTCTGATTCCCCATATCTGATTCCCCGCCTCTGTTTCCCCGCCTTTGATTCCCCGCCTCTGTTTCCCAATATCTAAGTCCCCGCCTCTGATTCCCCAACTCTGATTCCTCACCTCTGATTCCACAGCTCTGATTCCCTGCCTATGATTCCCCGCATCTGATTCCCTGCATCTGATTCCAAGCCTCTGATTCCCTGCCTCTGATTCCCAACCTCTGATTCCCCACCTCTGATTCCCCATATCTGATTCCCAGCCTCTGTTTCCCCGCCTCTGATTCCCTGCCTCTGTTTCCCCACATCTGATTCCCGGCCTCTGATTCCCCGCCTCTGATTCCCCGCCTCTGATTCCCTGCCTCTGATTCCCCATCTCCGATTCCGCACATCTGATTCCCTGCCTCTGATTCCCCGCCTCTGATTCCCCGCCTCTGATTCCCTGCCTCTGATTCCCAACCTCTGATTCCCCACCTCTGATTCCCCGTGTTTGATTCCCCGCCTCTGTTTCCCCGCCTCTGATTCCCCGCCTCTGATTCCCCAACTCTAATTCCCCGCCTCTGATTCCCCATATCTGTTTCCCCGCCTCTGTTTCCCCGCCTCTGATTCCCCGCCCCTGTTTCCCCATATCTGATTCCCTGCCTCTGATTCCCCAACTTTGATTCCCAGCCTCTGATTCCCCAGCTCTGATACCACGCCTCTGATTCCCCGTGTTTGATTCCCTGCCTCTGATTCCCCGCCTCTGATTCCCCATCTCTGATTCACCGCCTTTGATTCGCCACCTCTGATTCCCCATATCTGATTCCCCACCTCTGTTTCCCCGCCTCTGATTCCCCGCCTCTGATTCTCCATATCTCATTCCCCGCCTCTGAATCCCCATCACTGATTCCCAGACTCTGATTCCCCACCTCTGATTCCCGGCCTCTTATTCCCAGCATCTGATTCCAGGCCTCTGATTCCCGGCCTCTGACTCCCCGCTTCTGATTCTGATTCCCTGCTTCTGATTCCCCATCTCTGATTCCGCACATCTGATTACCTGCCTCTGATTCCCCACCTCTGATTCCCCATATCTGATTCCTCGCCTCTGTTTCCCCGCCTCTGATTCCCCGCCTCTGATTCCCCAGCTCTGATTCCCCGCCTCTGATTTTCCGTGTTTGATTCCCTGCCTCTGATTCCCGGCCTCTGAATCCCCAACTCTGATTCCCTGCCTCTGATTCCCCAGCTCTGATTCCCCGCCTTTGATTCCCCCGTCTGATTCCCAGCCTCTGAAACCCCGTGTCTGATTTCTTGCCTCTGATTCCCCGCCTCTGATTCCCCATCTCTGATTCCCGGCCTCTGATTCCCTGCTTCTGATTCTGATTCCCTGCCTTTGATTCCCCATCTCTGATTCCGCACATCTGATTCCCTGCCTCTGATTCCCCATCTCTGATTCCCCATATCTGATTCCCCGCCTCTGTTTCCCCGCCTCTGATTCCCCGCCTCTGTTTCCCAATATCTAAGTCCCCGCCTCTGATTCCCCAACTCTGATTCCTCACCTCTGATTCCACAGCTCTGATTCCCTGCCTATGATTCCCCGCATCTGATTCCCTGCATCTGATTCCAAGCCTCTGATTCCCTGCCTCTGATTCCCAACCTCTGATTCCCCACCTCTGATTCCCCATATCTGATTCCCAGCCTCTGTTTCCCCGCCTCTGATTCCCTGCCTCTGTTTCCCCATATCTGATTCCCGGCCTCTGATTCCCCGCCTCTGATTCCCCGCCTCTGATTCCCTGCCTCTGATTCCCCATCTCCGATTCCGCACATCTGATTCCCTGCCTCTGATTCCCCGCCTCTGATTCCCCGCCTCTGATTCCCTGCCTCTGATTCCCAACCTCTGATTCCCCACCTCTGATTCCCCGTGTTTGATTCCCCGCCTCTGTTTCCCCGCCTCTGATTCCCCGCCTCTGATTCCCCAACTCTAATTCCCCGCCTCTGATTCCCCATATCTGTTTCCCCGCCTCTGTTTCCCCGCCTCTGATTCCCCGCCCCTGTTTCCCCATATCTGATTCCCTGCCTCTGATTCCCCAACTTTGATTCCCAGCCTCTGATTCCCCAGCTCTGATACCACGCCTCTGATTCCCCGTGTTTGATTCCCTGCCTCTGATTCCCCGCCTCTGATTCCCCATCTCTGATTCACCGCCTTTGATTCGCCACCTCTGATTCCCCATATCTGATTCCCCACCTCTGTTTCCCCGCCTCTGATTCCCCGCCTCTGATTCTCCATATCTCATTCCCCGCCTCTGAATCCCCATCACTGATTCCCAGACTCTGATTCCCCACCTCTGATTCCCGGCCTCTTATTCCCAGCATCTGATTCCAGGCCTCTGATTCCCGGCCTCTGACTCCCCGCTTCTGATTCTGATTCCCTGCTTCTGATTCCCCATCTCTGATTCCGCACATCTGATTACCTGCCTCTGATTCCCCACCTCTGATTCCCCATATCTGATTCCTCGCCTCTGTTTCCCCGCCTCTGATTCCCCGCCTCTGATTCCCCAGCTCTGATTCCCCGCCTCTGATTTTCCGTGTTTGATTCCCTGCCTCTGATTCCCGGCCTCTGAATCCCCAACTCTGATTCCCTGCCTCTGATTCCCCAGCTCTGATTCCCCGCCTTTGATTCCCCCGTCTGATTCCCAGCCTCTGAAACCCCGTGTCTGATTTCTTGCCTCTGATTCCCCGCCTCTGATTCCCCATCTCTGATTCACAGCCTCTGATTCCCCACCTCTGATTCCCCATCTCCGATTCCGCACATCTGATTCCCTGCCTCTGATTCCCCGACTCTGATCCCCACCTCTGATTCCGCAGCTCTGATTCCCCGCCTCTGATTCCCCAACTCTGATTCCCCGCCTCTGATTCCCCAGCTCTGATTCCCCGCCTCTGATTCCCCGTGTTTGATTCCCTGCCTCTGATTCCCCGCCTCTGATTCCCCATCTCTGATTCACCGCCTTTGATTCGCCACCTCTGATTCCCCATATCTGATTCCTCGCCTCTGTTTCCCCGCCTCTGATTCCCCGCCTCTGATTCCCCATATCTCATTCCCCGCCTCTGATTCCCCATCTCTGATTCCCGGCCTCTTATTCCCGGCATCTGATTCCGGCATCTGATTCCCGGCCTCTGATTCCCCGCCTCTGATTCCCCATCTCTGATTCACCGCCTTTGATTCGCCACCTCTGATTCCCCATATCTGATTCCCCACCTCTGTTTCCCCGCCTCTGATTCCCCGCCTCTGATTCTCCATATCTCATTCCCCGCCTCTGAATCCCCATCACTGATTCCCAGACTCTGATTCCCCACCTCTGATTCCCGGCCTCTTATTCCCAGCATCTGATTCCAGGCCTCTGATTCCCGGCCTCTGACTCCCCGCTTCTGATTCTGATTCCCTGCCTCTGATTCCCCATCTCTGATTCCGCACATCTGATTACCTGCCTCTGATTCCCCACCTCTGATTCCCCATATCTGATTCCTCGCCTCTGTTTCCCCGCCTCTGATTCCCCGCCTCTGATTCCCCAGCTCTGATTCCCCGCCTCTGATTTTCCGTGTTTGATTCCCTGCCTCTGATTCCCGGCCTCTGATTCCCCATCTCTGATTCACCGCCTTTGATTCGCCACCTCTGATTCCCCATATCTGATTCCCCGCCTCTGTTTCCCCGCCTCTGATTCCCCGCCTCTGATTCCCCATATCTCATTCCCCGCCTCTGAATCCCCATCTCTGATTCCCGGACTCTGATTCCCCACCTCTGATTCCCGGCCTCTTATTCCCGGCATCTGATTCCGGCCTCTGATTCCCGGCCTCTGATTCCCTGCTTCTGATTCCCCATCTCTGATTCCGCAAATCTAATTCCCTGCCTCTGATTCCCCACCTCTGATTCCCCATATATGATTCCACGCCTCTGTTTCCCGGCCTCTGATTCCCCGCTTCTGATTCTGATTCCCTGCCTCTGATTCCCCATCTCTGATTCCGCACATCTGATTCCCTGCCTCTGATTCCCAACCTCTGATTCCCCATCTCTGATTCATCGCCTTTGATTCGCCACCTCTGATTCCCCATATCTGATTCCTCGCCTCTGTTTCCCCGCCTCTGATTCCCCGCCTCTGATTCCCCATATCTCATTCCCCGCCTCTGATTCCCCATCTCTGATTCCCGGACTCTGATTCCCCACCTCTGATTCCCGGCCTCTTATTCCCGGCATCTGATTCCGGCCTCTGATTCCCGGCCTCTGATTCCCTGCTTCTGATTCCCCATCTCTGATTCCGCAAATCTAATTCTCTGCCTCTGATTCCCCACCTCTGATTCCCCATATCTGATTCCCCGCCTCTGTTTCCCGGCCTCTGATTCCCCGCTTCTGATTCTGATTCCCTGCCTCTGATTCCCCATCTCTGATTCCGCACATCTGATTCCCTGCCTCTGATTCCCCACCTCTGATTCCCCATATCTGATTTCCCGCCTCTGTTTCCCCGCCTCTGATTCCCCGCCTCTGTTTGCCCATATCTAATTCCCAACCTCTGATGCCCCAACTCTGATTCCCTGCCTCTGATTCCACGCGTTCTATTCCCTGCCTCTGATTCCCCGCCTGTGATTCCCCATCTCTGATTCACCACCTCTGATTCCCCACCTCTGATTCCCCATATCTGATTCCCCGCCTCTGAATCCCCAACTCTGATTCCCTGCCTCTCATTCCCCAGCTCTGATTCCCCCGTCTGATTCCCAGCCTCTGAAACCCCGTGTCTGATTTCTTGCCTCTGATTCCCCGCCTCTGATTCCCCACCTCTGATTCCCCATCTCTGATTCCGCACATCTGATTCCCTGCCTCTGATTCCCCGACTCTGATCCCCACCTCTGATTCCGCAGCTCTGATTCCCCGCCTCTGATTCCCCAACTCTGATTCCCCGCCTCTGATTCCCCAGCTCTGATTCCCCGCCTCTGATTCCTCGTGTTTGATTCCCTGCCTCTGATTCCCAACCTCTGAATCCCCACCTCTGATTCCCCGTGTTTGATTCCCCGCCTCTGTTTCCCCGCCTCTGATTCCCCGCCTCTGATTCCCCAACTCTAATTCCCCGCCTCTGATTCCCCATATCTGATTCCCCGCCTCTGAATCCCCAACTCTGATTCCCTGCCTCTGATTCCCCAGCTCTGATTCCCCGCCTTTGATTCCCCCGTCTGATTCCCAGCCTCTGAAACCCCGTGTCTGATTTCTTGCCTCTGATTCCCCGCCTCTGATTCCCCATCTCTGATTCACAGCCTCTGATTCCCCACCTCTGATTCCCCATCTCTGATTCCGCACATCTGATTCCCTGCCTCTGATTCCCCATCTCTGATTCACCGCCTTTGATTCGCCACCTCTGATTCCCCATATCTGATTCCCCGCCTCTGTTTCCCCGCCTCTGATTCCCCGCCTCTGATTCCCCATATCTCATTCCCCGCCTCTGAATCCCCATCTCTGATTCCCGGACTCTGATTCCCCACCTCTGATTCCCGGCCTCTTATTCCCGGCATCTGATTCCGGCCTCTGATTCCCGGCCTCTAATTCCCTGCTTCTGATTCTGATTCCCTGCCTTTGATTCCCCATCTCTGATTCCGCACATCTGATTCCCTGCCTCTGATTCCCCATCTCTGATTCCCCATATCTGATTCCCCGCCTCTGTTTCCCCGCCTCTGATTCCCCGCCTCTGTTTCCCAATATCTAAGTCCCCGCCTCTGATTCCCCAACTCTGATTCCCCACCTCTGATTCCCCAGCTCTGATTCCCCGCCTCTGATTCCCCGCATCTGATTCCCTGCATCTGATTCCAAGCCTCTGATTCCCTGCCTCTGATTCCCAACCTCTGATTCCCCACCTCTGATTCCCCATATCTGATTCCCAGCCTATGTTTCCCCGCCTCTGATTCCCTGCCTCTGTTTCCCCATATCTGATTCCCGGCCTCTGATTCCCCGCCTCTGATTCCCCGCCTCTGATTCCCTGCCTCTGATTCCCCATCTCCGATTCCGCACATCTGATTCCCTGCCTCTGATTCCCCGCCTCTGATTCCCCGCCTCTGATTCCCTGCCTCTGATTCCCAACCTCTGATTCCCCACCTCTGATTCCCCGTGTTTGATTCCCCGCCTCTGTTTCCCCGCCTCTGATTCCCCGCCTCTGATTCCCCAACTCTAATTCCCCGCCTCTGATTCCCCATATCTGATTCCCCGCCTCTGTTTCCCCGCCTCTGATTCCCCGCCCCTGTTTCCCCATATCTGATTCCCTGCCTCTGATTCCCCAACTTTGATTCCCAGCCTCTGATTCCCCAGCTCTGATACCACGCCTCTGATTCCCCGTGTTTGATTCCCTGCCTCTGATTCCCCGCCTCTGATTCCCCATCTCTGATTCACTGCCTTTGATTCGCCACCTCTGATTCCCCATATCTGATTCCCCACCTCTGTTTCCCCGCCTCTGATTCCCCGCCTCTGATTCTCCATATCTCATTCCCCGCCTCTGAATCCCCATCACTGATTCCCAGACTCTGATTCCCCACCTCTGATTCCCGGCCTCTTATTCCCAGCATCTGATTCCAGGCCTCTGATTCCCGGCCTCTGACTCCCCGCTTCTGATTCTGATTCCCTGCCTCTGATTCCCCATCTCTGATTCCGCACATCTGATTACCTGCCTCTGATTCCCCACCTCTGATTCCCCATATCTGATTCCTCGCCTCTGTTTCCCCGCCTCTGATTCCCCGCCTCTGATTCCCCAGCTCTGATTCCCCGCCTCTGATTTTCCGTGTTTGATTCCCTGCCTCTGATTCCCGGCCTCTGATTCCCCATATCTGATTCACCGCCTTTGATTCGCCACCTCTGATTCCCCATATCTGATTCCCCGCCTCTGTTTCCCCGCCTCTGATTCCCCGCCTCTGATTCCCCATATCTCATTCCCCGCCTCTGAATCCCCATCTCTGATTCCCGGACTCAGATTCCCCACCTCTGATTCCCGGCCTCTTATTCCCGGCATCTGATTCCGGCCTCTGATTCCCGGCCTCTGATTCCCTGCTTCTGATTCCCCATCTCTGATTCCGCAAATCTAATTCCCTGCCTCTGATTCCCCACCTCTGATTCCCCATATATGATTCCCCGCCTCTGTTTCCCGGCCTCTGATTCCCCGCATCTGATTCTGATTCCCTGCCTCTGATTCCCCATCTCTGATTCCGCACATCTGATTCCCTGCCTCTGATTCCCAACCTCTGATTCCCCATCTCTGATTCATCGCCTTTGATTCGCCACCTCTGATTCCCCATATCTGATTCCTCGCCTCTGTTTCCCCGCCTCTGATTCCCCGCCTCTGATTCCCCATATCTCATTCCCCGCCTCTGATTCCCCATCTCTGATTCCCGGACTCTGATTCCCCACCTCTGATTCCCGGCCTCTTATTCCCGGCATCTGATTCCGGCCTCTGATTCCCGGCCTCTGATTCCCTGCTTCTGATTCCCCATCTCTGATTCCGCAAATCTAATTCCCTGCCTCTGATTCCCCACCTCTGATTCCCCATATCTGATTCCCCGCCTCTGTTTCCCGGCCTCTGATTCCCCGCTTCTGATTCTGATTCCCTGCCTCTGATTCCCCATCTCTGATTCCGCACATCTGATTCCCTGCCTCTGATTCCCCACCTCTGATTCCCCATATCTGATTTCCCGCCTGTTTCCCCGCCTCTGATTCCCCGCCTCTGTTTCCCCATATCTAATTCCCAACCTCTGATGCCCCAACTCTGATTCCCTGCCTCTGATTCCCCGCGTTCTATTCCCTGCCTCTGATTCCCCGCCTGTGATTCCCCATCTCTGATTCACCACCTCTGATTCCCCACCTCTGATTCCCCATATCTGATTCCCCGCCTCTGAATCCCCAACTCTGATTCCCTGCCTCTGATTCCCCAGCTCTGATTCCCCGCCTTTGATTCCCCCGTCTGATTCCCAGCCTCTGAAACCCCGTGTCTGATTTCTTGCCTCTGATTCCCCGCCTCTGATTCCCCACCTCTGATTCCCCATCTCTGATTCCGCACAAATGATTCCCTGCCTCTGATTCCCCGACTCTGATCCCCACCTCTGATTCCGCAGCTCTGATTCCCCACCTCTGATTCCCCAACTCCGATTCCCCGCCTCTGATTCCCCAGCTCTGATTCCCCGCCTCTGATTCCCCGTGTTTGATTCCCTGCCTCTGATTCCCAACCTCTGATTCCCCACCTCTGATTCCCCGTGTTTGATTCCCCGCCTCTGTTTCCCCGCCTCTGATTCCCCGCCTCTGATTCCCCAACTCTAATTCCCCGCCTCTGATTCCCCATATCTGATTCCCCGCCTCTGAATCCCCAACTCTGATTCCCTGCCTCTGATTCCCCAGCTCTGATTCCCCGCCTTTGATTCCCCCGTCTGATTCCCAGCCTCTGAAACCCCGTGTCTGATTTCTTGCCTCTGATTCCCCGCCTCTGATTCCGCATCTCTGATTCACAGCCTCTGATTCCCCACCTCTGATTCCCCATCTCTGATTCCGCACATCTGATTCCCTGCCTCTGATTCCCCATCTCTGATTCACCGCCTTTGATTCGCCACCTCTGATTCCCCATATCTGATTCCCCGCCTCTGTTTCCCCGCCTCTGATTCCCCGCCTCTGATTCCCCATATCTCATTCCCCGCCTCTGAATCCCCATCTCTGATTCCCGGACTCTGATTCCCCACCTCTGATTCCCGGCCTCTTATTCCCGGCATCTGATTCCGGCCTCTGATTCCCGGCCTCTGATTCCCTGCTTCTGATTCTGATTCCCTGCCTTTGATTCCCCATCTCTGATTCCGCACATCTGATTCCCTGCCTCTGATTCCCCATCTCTGATTCCCCATATCTCATTCCCCGCCTCTGTTTCCCCGCCTCTGATTCCCCGCCTCTGTTTCCCAATATCTAAGACCCCGCCTCTGATTCCCCAACTCTGATTCCCCACCTCTGATTCCCCAGCTCTGATTCCCCGCCTCTGATTCCCCGCATCTGATTCCCTGCATCTGATTCCAAGCCTCTGATTCCCTGCCTCTGATTCCCAACCTCTGATTCCCCACCTCTGATTCCCCATATCTGATTCCCAGCCTCTGTTTCCCCGCCTCTGATTCCCTGCCTCTGTTTCCCCATATCTGATTCCCGGCCTCTGAATCCCCGCCTCTGATTCCCCGCCTCTGATTCCCTGCCTCTGATTCCCCATCTCCGATTCCGCACATCTGATTCCCTGCCTCTGATTCCCCGCCTCTGATTCCCCGCCTCTGATTCCCTTCCTCTGATTCCCAACCTCTGATTCCCCACCTCTGATTCCCCGTGTTTGATTCCCCGCCTCTGTTCCCCGCCTCTGATTCCCCGCCTCTGATTCCCCAACTCTAATTCCCCGCCTCTGATTCCCCATATCTGATTCCCCGCCTCTGTTTCCCCGCCTCTGATTCCCCGCCCCTGTTTCCCCATATCTGATTCCCTGCCTCTGATTCCCCAACTTTGATTCCCAGCCTCTGATTCCCCAGCTCTGATACCACGCCTCTGATTCCCCGTGTTTGATTCCCTGCCTCTGATTCCCCGCCTCTGATTCCCCATCTCAGATTCACCGCCTTTGATTCGCCACCTCTGATTCCCCATATCTGATTCCCCACCTCTGTTTCCCCGCCTCTGATTCCCCGCCTCTGATTCTCCATATCTCATTCCCCGCCTCTGAATCCCCATCACTGATTCCCAGACTCTGATTCCCCACCTCTGATTCCCGGCCTCTTATTCCCAGCATCTGATTCCAGGCCTCTGATTCCCGGCCTCTGACTCCCCGCTTCTGATTCTGATTCCCTGCCTCTGATTCCCCATCTCTGATTCCACACATCTGATTAC
This sequence comes from Narcine bancroftii, assembly GCF_036971445.1. Lineage (NCBI taxonomy): Eukaryota > Metazoa > Chordata > Chondrichthyes > Torpediniformes > Narcinidae > Narcine > Narcine bancroftii. The sequence goes on from NC_091475.1 coordinate 112,623,949, forward strand.
CTGCCTCTGATTCCCCACCTCTGATTCCCCATATCTGATTCCTCGCCTCTGTTTCCCCGCCTCTGATTCCCCGCCTCTGATTCCCCAGCTCTGATTCCCCGCCTCTGATTTTCCGTGTTTGATTCCCTGCCTCTGATTCCCGGCCTCTGATTCCCCATCTCTGATTCACCGCCTTTGATTCGCCACCTCTGATTCCCCATATCTGATTCCCCGCCTCTGTTTCCCCGCCTCTGATTCCCCGCCTCTGATTCCCCATATATCATTATCCGCCTCTGAATCCCCATCTCTGATTCCCGGACTCTGATTCCCCACCTCTGATTCCCGGCCTCTTATTCCCGGCATCTGATTCCGGCCTCTGATTCCCGGCCTCTGATTCCCTGCTTCTGATTCCCCATCTCTGATTCCGCAAATCTAATTCCCTGCCTCTGATTCCCCACCTCTGATTCCCCATATATGATTCCCCGCCTCTGTTTCCCGGCCTCTGATTCCCCGCTTCTGATTCTGATTCCCTGCCTCTGATTCCCCATCTCTGATTCCGCACATCTGATTCCCTGCCTCTGATTCCCAACCTCTGATTCCCCATCTCTGATTCATCGCCTTTGATTCGCCACCTCTGATACCCCATATCTGATTCCTCGCCTCTGTTTCCCCGCCTCTGATTCCCCGCCTCTGATTCCCCATATCTCATTCCCCGCCTCTGATTCCCCATCTCTGATTCCCGGACTCTGATTCCCCACCTCTGATTCCCGGCCTCTTATTCCCGGCATCTGATTCCGGCCTCTGATTCCCGGCCTCTGATTCCCTGCTTCTGATTCCCCATCTCTGATTCCGCAAATCTAATTCCCTGCCTCTGATTCCCCACCTCTGATTCCCCATATCTGATTCCCCGCCTCTGTTTCCCGGCCTCTGATTCCCCGCTTCTGATTCTGATTCCCTGCCTCTGATTCCCCATCTCTGATTCCGCACATCTGATTCCCTGCCTCTGATTCCCCACCTCTGATTCCCCATATCTGATTTCCTGCCTCTGTTTCCCCGCCTCTGATTCCCCGCCTCTGTTTCCCCATATCTAATTCCCAACCTCTGATGCCCCAACTCTGATTCCCTGCCTCTGATTCCCCGCGTTCTATTCCCTGCCTCTGATTCCCCGCCTGTGATTCCCCATCTCTGATTCACCACCTCTGATTCCCCACCTCTGATTCCCCATATCTGATTCCCCGCCTCTGAATCCCCAACTCTGATTCCCTGCCTCTGATTCCCCAGCTCTGATTCCCCACCTTTGATTCCCCCGTCTGATTCCCAGCCTCTGAAACCCCGTGTCTGATTTCTTGCCTCTGATTCCCCGCCTCTGATTCCCCACCTCTGATTCCCCATCTCTGATTCCGCACATCTGATTCCCTGCCTCTGATTCCCCGACTCTGATCCCCACCTCTGATTCCGCAGCTCTGATTCCCCGCCTCTGATTCCCCAACTCTGATTCCCCGCCTCTGATTCCCCAGCTCTGATTCCCCGCCTCTGATTCCCCGTGTTTGATTCCCTGCCTCTGATTCCCAACCTCTGATTCCCCACCTCTGATTCCCCGTGTTTGATTCCCCGCCTCTGTTTCCCCGCCTCTGATTCCCCGCCTCTGATTCCCCAACTCTAATTCCCCGCCTCTGATTCCCCATATCTGATTCCCCGCCTCTGAATCCCCAACTCCCTGCCTCTGATTCCCCAGCTCTGATTCCCCGCCTTTGATTCCCCCGTCTGATTCCCAGCCTCTGAAACCCCGTGTCTGATTTCTTGCCTCTGATTCCCCGCCTCTGATTCCCCATCTCTGATTCACAGCCTCTGATTCCCCACCTCTGATTCCCCATCTCTGATTCCGCACATCTGATTCCCTGCCTCTGATTCCCCGACTCTGATCCCCACCTCTGATTCCCCAGCTCTGATTCCCCGCCTCTGATTCCCCAACTCTGATTCCCCGCCTTTGATTCCCCAGCTCTGATTCCCCGCCTCTGATTCCCCGTGTTTGATTCCCTGCCTCTGATTCCCCGCCTCTGATTCCCCATCTCTAATTCACCACCTTTGATTCGCCACCTCTGATTCCCCATATCTGATTCCTCGCCTCTGTTTCCCCGCCTCTGATTCCCCGCCTCTGATTCCCCAGCTCTGATTCCCCGCCTCTGATTTTCCGTGTTTGATTCCCTGCCTCTGATTCCCGGCCTCTGATTCCCCATCTCTGATTCACCGCCTTTGATTCGCCACCTCTGATTCCCCATATCTGATTCCCCGCCTCTGTTTCCCCGCCTCTGATTCCCCGCCTCTGATTCCCAATATCTCATTCCCCGCCTCTGAATCCCCATCTCTGATTCCCGGACTCTGATTCCCCACCTCTGATTCCCTGCTACTGATTCTGATTCCCTGCCTTTGATTCCCCATCTCTGATTCCGCACATCTGATTCCCTGCCTCTGATTCCCCATCTCTGATTCCCCATATCTGATTCCCCGCTTCTGTTTCCCCGCCTCTGATTCCCCGCCTCTGTTTCCCAATATCTAAGTCCCCGCCTCTGATTCCCCAACTCTAATTCCCCACCTCTGATTCCCCAGCTCTGATTCCCCGCCTCTGATTCCCCGCATCTGATTCCCTGCATTTGATTCCAAGCCTCTTATTCCCTGCCTCTGATTCCCAACCTCTGATTCCCCACCTCTGATTCCCCATATCTGATTCCCAGCCTCTGTTTCCCCGCCTCTGATTCCCCGCCTCTGTTTCCCCATATCTGATTCCCAGCCTCTGGTTCCCCGCCTCTGATTCCCCGCCTCTGATTCCCTGCCTCTGATTCCCCATCTCCGATTCCGCACATCTGATTCCCTGCCTCTGATTCCCCGCCTCTGATTCCCCGCCTCTGATTCCCTGCCTCTGATTCCCAACCTCTGATTCCCCACCTCTGATTCCCCGTGTTTGATACCCCGCCTCTGTTTCCCCGCCTCTGATTCCCCGCCTCTGATTCCCCAACTCTAATTCCCCGCCTCTGATTCCCCATATCTGATTCCCCGCCTGTTTCCCCGCCTCTGATTCCCCACCCCTGTTTCCCCATATCTGATTCCCTGCCTCTGATTCCCCAACTTTGATTCCCAGCATCTGATTCCCCAGCTCTGATTCCCCGCCTCTGATTCCCCGCATCTGATTCCCTGCATCTGATTCCAAGCCTCTGATTCCCTGCCTCTGATTCCCAACCTCTGATTCCCCACCTCTGATTCCCCATATCTGATCCCCAGACTCTGTTTCCCCGCCTCTGTCTCCCATATCTGATTCCCGGCCTCCGATTCCCCGCCTCTGATTCCCCGCCTCTGATTCCCTGCCTCTGATTCCCCATCTCCGATTCCGCACATCTGATTCCCTGCCTCTGATTCCCCGCCTCTGATTCCCCGCCTCTGATTCCCTGCATCTGATTCCCAACCTCTGATTCCCCACCTCTGATTCCCCGTGTTTGATTCCCCGCCTCTGTTTCCCCGCCTCTGATTCCCCGCCTCTGATTCCCCAACTCTAATTCCCCGCCTCTGATTCCCCATATCTGATTCCCTGCCTCTGTTTCCCCGCCTCTGATTCCCCGCCCCTGTTTCCCCATATCTGATTCCCTGCCTCTGATTCCCCAACTTTGATTCCCAGCCTCTGATTCCCCAGCTCTGATTCCCCGCCTCTGATTCCCCGTGTTTGATTCCCTGCCTCTGATTCCCCGCCTCTGATTCCCCATCTCTGATTCACCGCCTTTGATTCGCCACCTCTGATTCCCCATATCTGATTCCCCACCTCTGTTTCCCCGCCTCTGATTCCCCGCCTCTGATTCTCCATATCTCATTCCCCGCCTCTGACTCCCCATCTCTGATTCCCGGACTCTGATTCCCCACCTCTGATTCCCGGCCTCTTATTCCCAGCATCTGATTCCAGGCCTCTGATTCCCGTCCTCTGACTCCCCGCTTCTGATTCTGATTCCCTGCCTCTGATTCACCATCTCTGATTCCGCACATCTGATTACCTGCCTCTGATTCCCCACCTCTGATTCCCCATATCTGATTCCCCGCCTCTGTTTCCACGCCTCTGATTCCCCGCCTCTGTTTCCCCATATCTAATTCCCCACCTCTGATGCCCCAACTCTGATTCCCCGCCTCTGATTCCACAGCTCTGATTCCCCGCCTCTGATTCCCCACATCCGATTCCCCATATCTGATTCCCCGCCTCTGTTTCCCCGCCCCTGATTCCCCGCCTCTGTTTCCCCATATCTGATTCCCTGCCTCTGATTCCCAACTATGATTCCCCGCCTCTTATTCCCCAGCTCTGATTCCCTGCCTCTGATTCCCCGCGTTCTATTCCCTGCCTCTGATTCCCCGCCTGTGATTCCCCATCTCTGATTCACCACCTCTGATTCCCCACCACTGATTCCCCATATCTAATTCCCCGCCTCTGTTTGCCCGCCTCTGATTCCCCGCCTCTGTTTCCCCATATCTGATTCCCCGCCTCTGAATCCCCAACTCTGATTCCCTGCCTCTGATTCCCCAGCTTCATTCCCCGCCTTTGATTCCCCCCGTCTGATTCCCAGCCTCTGAATCCCCGTGTCTGAAAACCTGCCTCTGATTCCCCGCCTCTGATTCCCCATCTCAGATTCACCGCCTCTGATTCCCCACCTCTGATTCCCCATCTCTGATTCTGCACATCCGATTCCCTGCCTCTGATTCCCCGACTCTGATTCCCCACCTCTGATTCCCCATATCTGATTCCCCGCCTCTGAATCCCCAACTCTGATTCCCTGCCTCTGATTCCCCAGCTCTGATTCCCCGCCTTTGATTCCCCCGTCTGATTCCCAGCCTCTGAAACCCCGTGTCTGATTTCTTGCCTCTGATTCCCCGCCTCTGATTCCCCACCTCTGATTCCCCATCTCTGATTCCGCACATCTGATTCCCTGCCTCTGATTCCCCGACTCTGATCCCCACCTCTGATTCCGCAGCTCTGATTCCCCGCCTCTGATTCCCCAACTCTGATTCCCAACCTCTGATTCCCCACCTCTGATTCCCCGTGTTTGATTCCCCGCCTCTGTTTCCCCGCCTCTGATTCCCCGCCTCTGATTCCCCAACTCTAATTCCCCACCTCTGATTCCCCATATCTGATTCCCTGCCTCTGTTTCCCCGCCTCTGATTCCCCGCCCCTGTTTCCCCATATCTGATTCCCTGCCTCTGATTCCCCAACTTTGATTCCCAGCCTCTGATTCCCCGTCTCTGATTCCCCGTGTTTGATTCCCTGCCTCTGATTCCCAACCTCTGATTCCCCACCTCTGATTCCCCGTGTTTGATTCCCCGCCTCTGTTTCCCCGCCTCTGATTCCCCGCCTCTGATTCCCCAACTCTAATTCCCCGCCTCTGATTCCCCATATCTGATTCCCCGCCTCTGAATCCCCAACTCCCTGCCTCTGATTCCCCAGCTCTGATTCCCCGCCTTTGATTCCCCCGTCTGATTCCCAGCCTCTGAAACCCCGTGTCTGATTTCTTGCCTCTGATTCCCCGCCTCTGATTCCCCATCTCTGATTCACAGCCTCTGATTCCCCACCTCTGATTCCCCATCTCTGATTCCGCACATCTGATTCCCTGCCTCTGATTCCCCGACTCTGATCCCCACCTCTGATTCCCCAGCTCTGATTCCCCGCCTCTGATTCCCCAACTCTGATTCCCCGCCTTTGATTCCCCAGCTCTGATTCCCCGCCTCTGATTCCCCGTGTTTGATTCCCTGCCTCTGATACCCCGCCTCTGATTCCCCATCTCTAATTCACCACCTTTGATTCGCCACCTCTGATTCCCCATATCTGATTCCTCGCCTCTGTTTCCCCGCCTCTGATTCCCCGCCTCTGATTCCCCAGCTCTGATTCCCCGCCTCTGATTTTCCGTGTTTGATTCCCTGCCTCTGATTCCCGGCCTCTGATTCCCCATCTCTGATTCACCGCCTTTGATTCGCCACCTCTGATTCCCCATATCTGATTCCCCGCCTCTGTTTCCCCGCCTCTGATTCCCCGCCTCTGATTCCCAATATCTCATTCCTCGCCTCTGAATCCCCATCTCTGATTCCCGGACTCTGATTCCCCACCTCTGATTCCCTGCTACTGATTCTGATTCCCTGCCTTTGATTCCCCATCTCTGATTCCGCACATCTGATTCCCTGCCTCTGATTCCCCATCTCTGATTCCCCATATCTGATTACCCGCTTCTGTTTCCCCGCCTCTGATTCCCCGCCTCTGTTTCCCAATATCTAAGTCCCCGCCTCTGATTCCCCAACTCTAATTCCCCACCTCTGATACCCCAGCTCTGATTCCCCGCCTCTGATTCCCCGCATCTGATTCCCTGCATTTGATTCCAAGCCTCTTATTCCCTGCCTCTGATTCCCAACCTCTGATTCCCCACCTCTGATTCCCCATATCTGATTCCCAGCCTCTGTTTCCCCGCCTCTGATTCCCCGCCTCTGTTTCCCCATATCTGATTCCCAGCCTCTGGTTCCCCGCCTCTGATTCCCCGCCTCTGATTCCCTGCCTCTGATTCCCCATCTCCGATTCCGCACATCTGATTCCCTGCCTCTGATTCCCCGCCTCTGATTCCCCGCCTCTGATTCCCTGCCTCTGATTCCCAACCTCTGATTCCCCACCTCTGATTCCCCGTGTTTGATTCCCCGCCTCTGTTTCCCCGCCTCTGATTCCCCGCCTCTGATTCCCCAACTCTAATTCCCCGCCTCTGATTCCCCATATCTGATTCCCCGCCTGTTTCCCCGCCTCTGATTCCCCACCCCTGTTTCCCCATATCTGATTCCCTGCCTCTGATTCCCCAACTTTGATTCCCAGCATCTGATTCCCCAGCTCTGATTCCCCGCCTCTGATTCCCCGCATCTGATTCCCTGCATCTGATTCCAAGCCTCTGATTCCCTGCCTCTATTTCCCAACCTCTGATTCCCCACCTCTGATTCCCCATATCTGATCCCCAGCCTCTGTTTCCCCGCCTCTGTTTCCCCATATCTGATTCCCGGCCTCTGATTCCCCGCCTCTGATTCCCCGCCTCTGATTCCCTGCCTCTGATTCCCCATCTCCGATTCCGCACATCTGATTCCCTGCCTCTGATTCCCCGCCTCTGATTCCCCGCCGCTGATTCCCTGCATCTGATTCCCAACCTCTGATTCCCCACCTCTGATTCCCCGTGTTTGATTCCCCGCCTCTGTTTCCCCGCCTCTGATTCCCCGCCTCTGATTCCCCAACTCTAATTCCCCGCCTCTGATTCCCCATATCTGATTCCCTGCCTCTGTTTCCCCGCCTCTGATTCCCCGCCCCTGTTTCCCCATATCTGATTCCCTGCCTCTGATTCCCCAACTTTGATTCCCAGCCTCTGATTCCCCAGCTCTGATTCCCCGCCTCTGATTCCCCGTGTTTGATTCCCTGCCTCTGATTCCCCGCCTCTGATTCCCCATCTCTGATTCACCGCCTTTGATTCGCCACCTCTGATTCCCCATATCTGATTCCCCACCTCTGTTGCCCCGCCTCTGATTCCCCGCCTCTGATTCTCCATATCTCATTCCCCGCCTCTGACTCCCCATCTCTGATTCCCGGACTCTGATTCCACACCTCTGATTCCCGGCCTCTTATTCCCAGCATCTGATTCCAGGCCTCTGATTCCCGGCCTCTGACTCCCCGCTTCTGATTCTGATTCCCTGCCTCTGATTCCCCATCTCTGATTCCACACATCTGATTACCTGCCTCTGATTCCCCACCTCTGATTCCCCATATCTGATTCCTCGCCTCTGTTTCCCCGCCTCTGATTCCCCGCCTCTGATTCCCCAGCTCTGATTCCCCGCCTCTGATTTTCCGTGTTTGATTCCCTGCCTCTGATTCCCAGCCTCTGATTCCCCATCTCTGATTCACCGCCTTTGATTCGCCACCTCTGATTCCCCATATCTGATTCCCCGCCTCTGTTTCCCCGCCTCTGATTCCCCGCCTCTGATTCCCCATATATCATTATCCGCCTCTGAATCCCCATCTCTGATTCCCGGACTCTGATTCCCCACCTCTGATTCCCGGCCTCTTATTCCCGGCATCTGATTCCGGCCTCTGATTCCCGGCCTCTGATTCCCTGCTTCTGATTCCCCATCTCTGATTCCGCAAATCTAATTCCCTGCCTCTGATTCCCCACCTCTGATTCCCCATATATGATTCCCCGCCTCTGTTTCCCGGCCTCTGATTCCCCGCTTCTGATTCTGATTCCCTGCCTCTGATTCCCCATCTCTGATTCCGCACATCTGATTCCCTCCCTCTGATTCCCAACCTCTGATTCCCCATCTCTGATTCATCGCCTTTGATTCGCCACCTCTGATACCCCATATCTGATTCCTCGCCTCTGTTTCCCCGCCTCTGATTCCCCGCCTCTGATTCCCCATATCTCATTCCCCGCCTCTGATTCCCCATCTCTGATTCCCGGACTCTGATTCCCCACCTCTGATTCCCGGCCTCTTATTCCCGGCATCTGATTCCGGCCTCTGATTCCCGGCCTCTGATTCCCTGCTTCTGATTCCCCATCTCTGATTCCGCAAATCTAATTCCCTGCCTCTGATTCCCCACCTCTGATTCCCCATATCTGATTCCCCGCCTCTGTTTCCCGGCCTCTGATTCCCCGCTTCTGATTCTGATTCCCTGCCTCTGATTCCCCATCTCTGATTCCGCACATCTGATTCCCTGCCTCTGATTCCCCACCTCTGATTCCCCATATCTGATTTCCTGCCTCTGTTTCCCCGCCTCTGATTCCCCGCCTCTGTTTCCCCATATCTAATTCCCAACCTCTGATGCCCCAACTCTGATTCCCTGCCTCTGATTCCCCGCGTTCTATTCCCTGCCTCTGATTCCCCGCCTGTGATTCCCCATCTCTGATTCACCACCTCTGATTCCCCACCTCTGATTCCCCATATCTGATTCCCCGCCTCTGAATCCCCAACTCTGATTCCCTGCCTCTGATTCCCCAGCTCTGATTCCCCACCTTTGATTCCCCCGTCTGATTCCCAGCCTCTGAAACCCCGTGTCTGATTTCTTGCCTCTGATTCCCCGCCTCTGATTCCCCACCTCTGATTCCCCATCTCTGATTCCGCACATCTGATTCCCTGCCTCTGATTCCCCGACTCTGATCCCCACCTCTGATTCCGCAGCTCTGATTCCCCGCCTCTGATTCCCCAACTCTGATTCCCCGCCTCTGATTCCCCAGCTCTGATTCCCCGCCTCTGATTCCCCGTGTTTGATTCCCTGCCTCTGATTCCCAACCTCTGATTCCCCACCTCTGATTCCCCGTGTTTGATTCCCCGCCTCTGTTTCCCCGCCTCTGATTCCCCGCCTCTGATTCCCCAACTCTAATTCCCCGCCTCTGATTCCCCATATCTGATTCCCCGCCTCTGAATCCCCAACTCCCTGCCTCTGATTCCCCAGCTCTGATTCCCCGCCTTTGATTCCCCCGTCTGATTCCCAGCCTCTGAAACCCCGTGTCTGATTTCTTGCCTCTGATTCCCCGCCTCTGATTCCCCATCTCTGATTCACAGCCTCTGATTCCCCACCTCTGATTCCCCATCTCTGATTCCGCACATCTGATTCCCTGCCTCTGATTCCCCGACTCTGATCCCCACCTCTGATTCCCCAGCTCTGATTCCCCGCCTCTGATTCCCCAACTCTGATTCCCCGCCTTTGATTCCCCAGCTCTGATTCCCCGCCTCTGATTCCCCGTGTTTGATTCCCTGCCTCTGATTCCCCGCCTCTGATTCCCCATCTCTAATTCACCACCTTTGATTCGCCACCTCTGATTCCCCATATCTGATTCCTCGCCTCTGTTTCCCCGCCTCTGATTCCCCGCCTCTGATTCCCCAGCTCTGATTCCCCGCCTCTGATTTTCCGTGTTTGATTCCCTGCCTCTGATTCCCGGCCTCTGATTCCCCATCTCTGATTCACCGCCTTTGATTCGCCACCTCTGATTCCCCATATCTGATTCCCCGCCTCTGTTTCCCCGCCTCTGATTCCCCGCCTCTGATTCCCAATATCTCATTCCCCGCCTCTGAATCCCCATCTCTGATTCCCGGACTCTGATTCCCCACCTCTGATTCCCTGCTACTGATTCTGATTCCCTGCCTTTGATTCCCCATCTCTGATTCCGCACATCTGATTCCCTGCCTCTGATTCCCCATCTCTGATTCCCCATATCTGATTCCCCGCTTCTGTTTCCCCGCCTCTGATTCCCCGCCTCTGTTTCCCAATATCTAAGTCCCCGCCTCTGATTCCCCAACTCTAATTCCCCACCTCTGATTCCCCAGCTCTGATTCCCCGCCTCTGATTCCCCGCATCTGATTCCCTGCATTTGATTCCAAGCCTCTTATTCCCTGCCTCTGATTCCCAACCTCTGATTCCCCACCTCTGATTCCCCATATCTGATTCCCAGCCTCTGTTTCCCCGCCTCTGATTCCCCGCCTCTGTTTCCCCATATCTGATTCCCAGCCTCTGGTTCCCCGCCTCTGATTCCCCGCCTCTGATTCCCTGCCTCTGATTCCCCATCTCCGATTCCGCACATCTGATTCCCTGCCTCTGATTCCCCGCCTCTGATTCCCCGCCTCTGATTCCCTGCCTCTGATTCCCAACCTCTGATTCCCCACCTCTGATTCCCCGTGTTTGATACCCCGCCTCTGTTTCCCCGCCTCTGATTCCCCGCCTCTGATTCCCCAACTCTAATTCCCCGCCTCTGATTCCCCATATCTGATTCCCCGCCTGTTTCCCCGCCTCTGATTCCCCACCCCTGTTTCCCCATATCTGATTCCCTGCCTCTGATTCCCCAACTTTGATTCCCAGCATCTGATTCCCCAGCTCTGATTCCCCGCCTCTGATTCCCCGCATCTGATTCCCTGCATCTGATTCCAAGCCTCTGATTCCCTGCCTCTGATTCCCAACCTCTGATTCCCCACCTCTGATTCCCCATATCTGATCCCCAGACTCTGTTTCCCCGCCTCTGTCTCCCATATCTGATTCCCGGCCTCCGATTCCCCGCCTCTGATTCCCCGCCTCTGATTCCCTGCCTCTGATTCCCCATCTCCGATTCCGCACATCTGATTCCCTGCCTCTGATTCCCCGCCTCTGATTCCCCGCCTCTGATTCCCTGCATCTGATTCCCAACCTCTGATTCCCCACCACTGATTCCCCGTGTTTGATTCCCCGCCTCTGTTTCCCCGCCTCTGATTCCCCGCCTCTGATTCCCCAACTCTAATTCCCCGCCTCTGATTCCCCATATCTGATTCCCTGCCTCTGTTTCCCCGCCTCTGATTCCCCGCCCCTGTTTCCCCATATCTGATTCCCTGCCTCTGATTCCCCAACTTTGATTCCCAGCCTCTGATTCCCCAGCTCTGATTCCCCGCCTCTGATTCCCCGTGTTTGATTCCCTGCCTCTGATTCCCCGCCTCTGATTCCCCATCTCTGATTCACCGCCTTTGATTCGCCACCTCTGATTCCCCATATCTGATTCCCCACCTCTGTTTCCCCGCCTCTGATTCCCCGCCTCTGATTCTCCATATCTCATTCCCCGCCTCTGACTCCCCATCTCTGATTCCCGGACTCTGATTCCCCACCTCTGATTCCCGGCCTCTTATTCCCAGCATCTGATTCCAGGCCTCTGATTCCCGTCCTCTGACTCCCCGCTTCTGATTCTGATTCCCTGCCTCTGATTCACCATCTCTGATTCCGCACATCTGATTACCTGCCTCTGATTCCCCACCTCTGATTCCCCATATCTGATTCCCCGCCTCTGTTTCCACGCCTCTGATTCCCCGCCTCTGTTTCCCCATATCTAATTCCCCACCTCTGATGCCCCAACTCTGATTCCCCGCCTCTGATTCCACAGCTCTGATTCCCCGCCTCTGATTCCCCACATCCGATTCCCCATATCTGATTCCCCGCCTCTGTTTCCCCGCCCCTGATTCCCCGCCTCTGTTTCCCCATATCTGATTCCCCGCCTCTGATTCCCAACTATGATTCCCCGCCTCTTATTCCCCAGCTCTGATTCCCTGCCTCTGATTCCCCGCGTTCTATTCCCTGCCTCTGATTCCCCGCCTGTGATTCCCCATCTCTGATTCACCACCTCTGATTCCCCACCACTGATTCCCCATATCTAATTCCCCGCCTCTGTTTGCCCGCCTCTGATTCCCCGCCTCTGTTTCCCCATATCTGATTCCCCGCCTCTGAATCCCCAACTCTGATTCCCTGCCTCTGATTCCCCAGCTTCATTCCCCGCCTTTGATTCCCCCCGTCTGATTCCCAGCCTCTGAATCCCCGTGTCTGAAAACCTGCCTCTTATTCCCCGCCTCTGATTCCCCATCTCAGATTCACCGCCTCTGATTCCCCACCTCTGATTCCCCATCTCTGATTCTGCACATCCGATTCCCTGCCTCTGATTCCCCGACTCTGATTCCCCACCTCTGATTCCCCATATCTGATTCCCCGCCTCTGAATCCCCAACTCTGATTCCCTGCCTCTGATTCCCCAGCTCTGATTCCCCGCCTTTGATTCCCCCGTCTGATTCCCAGCCTCTGAAACCCCGTGTCTGATTTCTTGCCTCTGATTCCCCGCCTCTGATTCCCCACCTCTGATTCCCCATCTCTGATTCCGCACATCTGATTCCCTGCCTCTGATTCCCCGACTCTGATCCCCACCTCTGATTCCGCAGCTCTGATTCCCCGCCTCTGATTCCCCAACTCTGATTCCCAACCTCTGATTCCCCACCTCTGATTCCCCGTGTTTGATTCCCCGCCTCTGTTTCCCCGCCTCTGATTCCCCGCCTCTGATTCCCCAACTCTAATTCTCCACCTCTGATTCCCCATATCTGATTCCCTGCCTCTGTTTCCCCGCCTCTGATTCCCCGCCCCTGTTTCCCCATATCTGATTCCCTGCCTCTGATTCCCCAACTTTGATTCCCAGCCTCTGATTCCCCGCCTCTGATTCCCCGTGTTTGATTCCCTGCCTCTGATTCCCAACCTCTGATTCCCCACCTCTGATTCCCCGTGTTTGATTCCCCGCCTCTGTTTCCCCGCCTCTGATTCCCCGCCTCTGATTCCCCAACTCTAATTCCCCGCCTCTGATTCCCCATATCTGATTCCCCGCCTCTGAATCCCCAACTCCCTGCCTCTGATTCCCCAGCTCTGATTCCCCGCCTTTGATTCCCCCGTCTGATTCCCAGCCTCTGAAACCCCGTGTCTGATTTCTTGCCTCTGATTCCCCGCCTCTGATTCCCCATCTCTGATTCACAGCCTCTGATTCCCCACCTCTGATTCCCCATCTCTGATTCCGCACATCTGATTCCCTGCCTCTGATTCCCCGACTCTGATCCCCACCTCTGATTCCCCAGCTCTGATTCCCCGCCTCTGATTCCCCAACTCTGATTCCCCGCCTTTGATTCCCCAGCTCTGATTCCCCGCCTCTGATTCCCCGTGTTTGATTCCCTGCCTCTGATACCCCGCCTCTGATTCCCCATCTCTAATTCACCACCTTTGATTCGCCACCTCTGATTCCCCATATCTGATTCCTCGCCTCTGTTTCCCCGCCTCTGATTCCCCGCCTCTGATTCCCCAGCTCTGATTCCCCGCCTCTGATTTTCCGTGTTTGATTCCCTGCCTCTGATTCCCGGCCTCTGATTCCCCATCTCTGATTCACCGCCTTTGATTCGCCACCTCTGATTCCCCATATCTGATTCCCCGCCTCTGTTTCCCCGCCTCTGATTCCCCGCCTCTGATTCCCAATATCTCATTCCTCGCCTCTGAATCCCCATCTCTGATTCCCGGACTCTGATTCCCCACCTCTGATTCCCTGCTACTGATTCTGATTCCCTGCCTTTGATTCCCCATCTCTGATTCCGCACATCTGATTCCCTGCCTCTGATTCCCCATCTCTGATTCCCCATATCTGATTACCCGCTTCTGTTTCCCCGCCTCTGATTCCCCGCCTCTGTTTCCCAATATCTAAGTCCCCGCCTCTGATTCCCCAACTCTAATTCCCCACCTCTGATACCCCAGCTCTGATTCCCCGCCTCTGATTCCCCGCATCTGATTCCCTGCATTTGATTCCAAGCCTCTTATTCCCTGCCTCTGATTCCCAACCTCTGATTCCCCACCTCTGATTCCCCATATCTGATTCCCAGCCTCTGTTTCCCCGCCTCTGATTCCCCGCCTCTGTTTCCCCATATCTGATTCCCAGCCTCTGGTTCCCCGCCTCTGATTCCCCGCCTCTGATTCCCTGCCTCTGATTCCCCATCTCCGATTCCGCACATCTGATTCCCTGCCTCTGATTCCCCGCCTCTGATTCCCCGCCTCTGATTCCCTGCCTCTGATTCCCAACCTCTGATTCCCCACCTCTGATTCCCCGTGTTTGATTCCCCGCCTCTGTTTCCCCGCCTCTGATTCCCCGCCTCTGATTCCCCAACTCTAATTCCCCGCCTCTGATTCCCCATATCTGATTCCCCGCCTGTTTCCCCGCCTCTGATTCCCCACCCCTGTTTCCCCATATCTGATTCCCTGCCTCTGATTCCCCAACTTTGATTCCCAGCATCTGATTCCCCAGCTCTGATTCCCCGCCTCTGATTCCCCGCATCTGATTCCCTGCATCTGATTCCAAGCCTCTGATTCCCTGCCTCTATTTCCCAACCTCTGATTCCCCACCTCTGATTCCCCATATCTGATCCCCAGCCTCTGTTTCCCCGCCTCTGTTTCCCCATATCTGATTCCCGGCCTCTGATTCCCCGCCTCTGATTCCCCGCCTCTGATTCCCTGCCTCTGATTCCCCATCTCCGATTCCGCACATCTGATTCCCTGCCTCTGATTCCCCGCCTCTGATTCCCCGCCTCTGATTCCCTGCATCTGATTCCCAACCTCTGATCCCCACCTCTGATTCCCCGTGTTTGATTCCCCGCCTCTGTTTCCCCGCCTCTGATTCCCCGCCTCTGATTCCCCAACTCTAATTCCCCGCCTCTGATTCCCCATATCTGATTCCCTGCCTCTGTTTCCCCGCCTCTGATTCCCCGCCCCTGTTTCCCCATATCTGATTCCCTGCCTCTGATTCCCCAACTTTGATTCCCAGCCTCTGATTCCCCAGCTCTGATTCCCCGCCTCTGATTCCCCGTGTTTGATTCCCTGCCTCTGATTCCCCGCCTCTGATTCTCAATCTCTGATTCACCGCCTTTGATTCGCCACCTCTGATTCCCCATATCTGATTCCCCACCTCTGTTGCCCCGCCTCTGATTCCCCGCCTCTGATTCTCCATATCTCATTCCCCGCCTCTGACTCCCCATCTCTGATTCCCGGACTCTGATTCCACACCTCTGATTCCCGGCCTCTTATTCCCAGCATCTGATTCCAGGCCTCTGATTCCCGTCCTCTGACTCCCCGCTTCTGATTCTGAATCCCTGCCTCTGATTCACCATCTCTGATTCCGCACATCTGATTACCTGCCTCTGATTCCCCACCTCTGATTCCCCATATCTGATTCCCCGCCTCTGTTTCCACGCCTCTGATTCCCCGCCTCTGTTTCCCCATATCTAATTCCCCACCTCTGATTCCCGGCCTCTTATTCCCGGCATCTGATTCCGGCCTCTGATTCCCGGCCTCTGATTCCCTGCTTCTGATTCCCCATCTCTGATTCCGCAAATCTAATTCCCTGCCTCTGATTCCCCACCTCTGATTCCCCATATATGATTCCCCGCCTCTGTTTCCCGGCCTCTGATTCCCCGCTTCTGATTCTGATTCCCTGCCTCTGATTCCCCATCTCTGATTCCGCACATCTGATTCCCTGCCTCTGATTCCCAACCTCTGATTCCCCATCTCTGATTCATCGCCTTTGATTCGCCACCTCTGATTCCCCATATCTGATTCCTCGCCTCTGTTTCCCCGCCTCTGATTCCCCGCCTCTGATTCCCCATATCTCATTCCCCGCCTCTGATTCCCCATCTCTGATTCCCGGACTCTGATTCCCCACCTCTGATTCCCGGCCTCTTATTCCCGGCATCTGATTCCGGCCTCTGATTCCCGGCCTCTGATTCCCTGCTTCTGATTCCCCATCTCTGATTCCGCAAATCTAATTCCCTGCCTCTGATTCCCCACCTCTGATTCCCCATATCTGATTCCCCGCCTCTGTTTCCCGGCCTCTGATTCCCCGCTTCTGATTCTGATTCCCTGCCTCTGATTCCCCATCTCTGATTCCGCACATCTGATTCCCTGCCTCTGATTCCCCACCTCTGATTCCCCATATCTGATTTCCTGCCTCTGTTTCCCCGCCTCTGATTCCCCGCCTCTGTTTCCCCATATCTAATTCCCAACCTCTGATGCCCCAACTCTGATTCCCTGCCTCTGATTCCCCGCGTTCTATTCCCTGCCTCTGATTCCCCGCCTGTGATTCCCCATCTCTGATTCAACACCTCTGATTCCCCACCTCTGATTCCCCATATCTGATTCCCCGCCTCTGAATCCCCAACTCTGATTCCCTGCCTCTGATTCCCCAGCTCTGATTCCCCGCCTTTGATTCCCCCGTCTGATTCCCAGCCTCTGAAACCCCGTGTCTGATTTCTTGCCTCTGATTCCCCGCCTCTGATTCCCCACCTCTGATTCCCCATCTCTGATTCCGCACATCTGATTCCCTGCCTCTGATTCCCCGACTCTGATCCCCACCTCTGATTCCGCAGCTCTGATTCCCCGCCTCTGATTCCCCAACTCTGATTCCCCGCCTCTGATTCCCCAGCTCTGATTCCCCGCCTCTGATTCCCCGTGTTTGATTCCCTGCCTCTGATTCCCAACCTCTGATTCCCCACCTCTGATTCCCCGTGTTTAATTCCCCGCCTCTGTTTCCCCGCCTCTGATTCCCCGCCTCTGATTCCCCAACTCTAATTCCCCGCCTCTGATTCCCCATATCTGATTCCCCGCCTCTGAATCCCCAACTCCCTGCCTCTGATTCCCCAGCTCTGATTCCCCGCCTTTGATTCCCCCGTCTGATTCCCAGCCTCTGAAACCCCGTGTCTGATTTCTTGCCTCTGATTCCCCGCCTCTGATTCCCCATCTCTGATTCACAGCCTCTGATTCCCCACCTCTGATTCCCCATCTCTGATTCCGCACATCTGATTCCCTGCCTCTGATTCCCCGACTCTGATCCCCACCTCTGATTCCCCAGCTCTGATTCCCCGCCTCTGATTCCCCAACTCTGATTCCCCGCCTTTGATTCCCCAGCTCTGATTCCCCGCCTCTGATTCCCCGTGTTTGATTCCCTGCCTCTGATTCCCCGCCTCTGATTCCCCATCTCTAATTCACCACCTTTGATTCGCCACCTCTGATTCCCCATATCTGATTCCTCGCCTCTGTTTCCCCGCCTCTGAATCCCCGCCTCTGATTCCCCAGCTCTGATTCCCCGCCTCTGATTTTCCGTGTTTGATTTCCTGCCTCTGATTCCCGGCCTCTGATTCCCCATCTCTGATTCACCGCCTTTGATTCGCCACCTCTGATTCCCCATATCTGATTCCCCGCCTCTGTTTCCCCGCCTCTGATTCCCCGCCTCTGATTCCCAATATCTCATTCCCCGCCTCTGAATCCCCATCTCTGATTCCCGGACTCTGATTCCCCACCTCTGATTCCCTGCTACTGATTCTGATTCCCTGCCTTTGATTCCCCATCTCCGATTCAGCACATCTGATTCCCTGCCTCTGATTCCCCATCTCTGATTCCCCATATCTGATTCCCCGCTTCTGTTTCCCCGCCTCTGATTCCCCGCCTCTGTTTCCCAATATCTAAGTCCCCGCCTCTGATTCCCCAACTCTAATTCCCCACCTCTGATTCCCCAGCTCTGATTCCCCGCCTCTGATTCCCCGCATCTGATTCCCTGCATTTGATTCCAAGCCTCTTATTCCCTGCCTCTGATTCCCAACCTCTGATTCCCCACCTCTGATTCCCCATATCTGATTCCCAGCCTCTGTTTCCCCGCCTCTGATTCCCCGCCTCTGTTTCCCCATATCTGATTCCCAGCCTCTGGTTCCCCGCCTCTGATTCCCCGCCTCTGATTCCCTGCCTCTGATTCCCCATCTCCGATTCAGCACATCTGATTCCCTGCCTCTGATTCCCCGCCTCTGATTCCCCGCCTCTGATTCCCTGCCTCTGATTCCCAACCTCTGATTCCCCACCTCTGATTCCCCGTGTTTGATACCCCGCCTCTGTTTCCCCGCCTCTGATTCCCCGCCTCTGATTCCCCAACTCTAATTCCCCGCCTCTGATTCCCCATATCTGATTCCCCGCCTGTTTCCCCGCCTCTGATTCCCCACCCCTGTTTCCCCATATCTGATTCCCTGCCTCTGATTCCCCAACTTTGATTCCCAGCATCTGATTCCCCAGCTCTGATTCCCCGCCTCTGATTCCCCGCATCTGATTCCCTGCATCTGATTCCAAGCCTCTGATTCCCTGCCTCTGATTCCCAACCTCTGATTCCCCACCTCTGATTCCCCATATCTGATCCCCAGACTCTGTTTCCCCGCCTCTGTCTCCCACATCTGATTCCCGGCCTCCGATTCCCCGCCTCTGATTCCCCGCCTCTGATTCCCTGCCTCTGATTCCCCATCTCCGATTCCGCACATCTGATTCCCTGCCTCTGATTCCCCGCCTCTGATTCCCCGCCTCTGATTCCCTGCATCTGATTCCCAACCTCTGATTCCCCACCTCTGATTCCCCGTGTTTGATTCCCCGCCTCTGTTTCCCCGCCTCTGATTCCCCGCCTCTGATTCCCCAACTCTAATTCCCCGCCTCTGATTCCCCATATCTGATTCCCTGCCTCTGTTTCCCCGCCTCTGATTCCCCGCCCCTGTTTCCCCATATCTGATTCCCTGCCTCTGATTCCCCAACTTTGATTCCCAGCCTCTGATTCCCCAGCTCTGATTCCCCGCCTCTGATTCCCCGTGTTTGATTCCCTGCCTCTGATTCCCCGCCTCTGATTCCCCATCTCTGATTCACCGCCTTTGATTCGCCACCTCTGATTCCCCATATCTGATTCCCCACCTCTGTTTCCCCGCCTCTGATTCCCCGCCTCTGATTCTCCATATCTCATTCCCCGCCTCTGACTCCCCATCTCTGATTCCCGGACTCTGATTCCCCACCTCTGATTCCCGGCCTCTTATTCCCAGCATCTGATTCCAGGCCTCTGATTCCCGTCCTCTGACTCCCCGCTTCTGATTCTGATTCCCTGCCTCTGATTCACCATCTCTGATTCCGCACATCTGATTACCTGCCTCTGATTCCCCACCTCTGATTCCCCATATCTGATTCCCCGCCTCTGTTTCCACGCCTCTGATTCCCCGCCTCTGTTTCCCCATATCTAATTCCCCACCTCTGATGCCCCAACTCTGATTCCCCGCCTCTGATTCCACAGCTCTGATTCCCCACCTCTGATTCCCCACATCCGATTCCCCATATCTGATTCCCCGCCTCTGTTTCCCCGCCCCTGATTCCCCGCCTCTGTTTCCCCATATCTGATTCCCCGCCTCTGATTCCCAACTATGATTCCCCGCCTCTTATTCCCCAGCTCTGATTCCCTGCCTCTGATTCCCCGCGTTCTATTCCCTGCCTCTGATTCCCCGCCTGTGATTCCCCATCTCTGATTCACCACCTCTGATTCCCCACCACTGATTCCCCATATCTAATTCCCCGCCTCTGTTTGCCCGCCTCTGATTCCCCGCCTCTGTTTCCCCATATCTGATTCCCCGCCTCTGAATCCCCAACTCTGATTCCCTGCCTCTGATTCCCCAGCTTCATTCCCCGCCTTTGATTCCCCCCGTCTGATTCCCAGCCTCTGAATCCCCGTGTCTGAAAACCTGCCTCTGATTCCCCGCCTCTGATTCCCCATCTCAGATTCACCGCCTCTGATTCCCCACCACTGATTCCCCATCTCTGATTCTGCACATCCGATTCCCTGCCTCTGATTCCCCGACTCTGATTCCCCACCTCTGATTCCCCATATCTGATTCCCCGCCTCTGAATCCCCAACTCTGATTCCCTGCCTCTGATTCCCCAGCTCTGATTCCCCGCCTTTGATTCCCCCGTCTGATTCCCAGCCTCTGAAACCCCGTGTCTGATTTCTTGCCTCTGATTCCCCGCCTCTGATTCCCCACCTCTGATTCCCCATCTCTGATTCCGCACATCTGATTCCCTGCCTCTGATTCCCCGACTCTGATCCCCACCTCTGATTCCGCAGCTCTGATTCCCCGCCTCTGATTCCCCAACTCTGATTCCCAACCTCTGATTCCCCACCTCTGATTCCCCGTGTTTGATTCCCCGCCTCTGTTTCCCCGCCTCTGATTCCCCGCCTCTGATTCCCCAACTCTAATTCCCCACCTCTGATTCCCCATATCTGATTCCCTGCCTCTGTTTCCCCGCCTCTGATTCCCCGCCCCTGTTTCCCCATATCTGATTCCCTGCCTCTGATTCCCCAACTTTGATTCCCAGCCTCTGATTCCCCGCCTCTGATTCCCCGTGTTTGATTCCCTGCCTCTGATTCCCAACCTCTGATTCCCCACCTCTGATTCCCCGTGTTTGATTCCCTGCCTCTGTTTCCCCGCCTCTGATTCCCCGCCTCTGATTCCCCAACTCTAATTCCCCGCCTCTGATTCCCCATATCTGATTCCCCGCCTCTGAATCCCCAACTCCCTGCCTCTGATTCCCCAGCTCTGATTCCCCGCCTTTGATTCCCCCGTCTGATTCCCAGCCTCTGAAACCCCGTGTCTGATTTCTTGCCTCTGATTCCCCGCCTCTGATTCCCCATCTCTGATTCACAGCCTCTGATTCCCCACCTCTGATTCCCCATCTCTGATTCCGCACATCTGATTCCCTGCCTCTGATTCCCCGACTCTGATCCCCACCTCTGATTCCCCAGCTCTGATTCCCCGCCTCTGATTCCCCAACTCTGATTCCCCGCCTTTGATTCCCCAGCTCTGATTCCCCGCCTCTGATTCCCCGTGTTTGATTCCCTGCCTCTGATTCCCCGCCTCTGATTCCCCATCTCTAATTCACCACCTTTGATTCGCCACCTCTGATTCCCCATATCTGATTCCTCGCCTCTGTTTCCCCACCTCTGATTCCCCGCCTCTGATTCCCCAGCTCTGATTCCCCGCCTCTGATTTTCCGTGTTTGATTCCCTGCCTCTGATTCCCGGCCTCTGATTCCCCATCTCTGATTCACCGCCTTTGATTCGCCACCTCTGATTCCCCATATCTGATTCCCCGCCTCTGTTTCCCCGCCTCTGATTCCCCGCCTCTGATTCCCAATATCTCATTCCCCGCCTCTGAATCCCCATCTCTGATTCCCGGACTCTGATTCCCCACCTCTGATTCCCTGCTACTGATTCTGATTCCCTGCCTTTGATTCCCCATCTCTGATTCCGCACATCTGATTCCCTGCCTCTGATTCCCCATCTCTGATTCCCCATATCTGATTCCCCGCTTCTGTTTCCCCGCCTCTGATTCCCCGCCTCTGTTTCCCAATATCTAAGTCCCCGCCTCTGATTCCCCAACTCTAATTCCCCACCTCTGATACCCCAGCTCTGATTCCCCGCCTCTGATTCCCCGCATCTGATTCCCTGCATTTGATTCCAAGCCTCTTATTCCCTGCCTCTGATTCCCAACCTCTGATTCCCCACCTCTGATACCCCATATCTGATTCCCAGCCTCTGTTTCCCCGCCTCTGATTCCCCGCCTCTGTTTCCCCATATCTGATTCCCAGCCTCTGGTTCCCCGCCTCTGATTCCCCGCCTCTGATTCCCTGCCTCTGATTCCCCATCTCCGATTCCGCACATCTGATTCCCTGCCTCTGATTCCCCGCCTCTGATTCCCCGCCTCTGATTCCCTGCCTCTGATTCCCAACCTCTGATTCCCCACCTCTGATTCCCCGTGTTTGATTCCCCGCCTCTGTTTCCCCGCCTCTGATTCCCCGCCTCTGATTCCCCAACTCTAATTCCCCGCCTCTGATTCCCCATATCTGATACCCCGCCTGTTTCCCCGCCTCTGATTCCCCACCCCTGTTTCCCCATATCTGATTCCCTGCCTCTGATTCCCCAACTTTGATTCCCAGCATCTGATTCCCCAGCTCTGATTCCCCGCCTCTGATTCCCCGCATCTGATTCCCTGCATCTGATTCCAAGCCTCTGATTCCCTGCCTCTATTTCCCAACCTCTGATTCCCCACCTCTGATTCCCCATATCTGATCCCCAGCCTCTGTTTCCCCGCCTCTTTTTCCCCATATCTGATTCCCGGCCTCTGATTCCCCGCCTCTGATTCCCCGCCTCTGATTCCCTGCCTCTGATTCCCCATCTCCGATTCCGCACATCTGATTCCCTGCCTCTGATTCCCCGCCTCTGATTCCCCGCCTCTGATTCCCTGCATCTGATTCCCAACCTCTGATTCCCCACCTCTGATTCCCCGTGTTTGATTCCCCGCCTCTGTTTCCCCGCCTCTGTTTCCCCGCCTCTGATTCCCCGCCTCTGATTCCCCAACTCTAATTCCCCGCCTCTGATTCCCCATATCTGATTCCCTGCCTCTGTTTCCCCGCCTCTGATTCCCCGCCCCTGTTTCCCCATATCTGATTCCCTGCCTCTGATTCCCCAACTTTGATTCCCAGCCTCTGATTCCCCAGCTCTGATTCCCCGCCTCTGATTCCCCGTGTTTGATTCCCTGCCTCTGATTCCCCGCCTCTGATTCCCCATCTCTGATTCACCGCCTTTGATTCGCCACCTCTGATTCCCCATATCTGATTCCCCACCTCTGTTTCCCCGCCTCTGATTCCCCGCCTCTGATTCTCCATATCTCATTCCCCGCCTCTGACTCCCCATCTCTGATTCCCGGACTCTGATTCCCCACCTCTGATTCCCGGCCTCTTATTCCTAGCATCTGATTCCAGGCCTCTGATTCCCGTCCTCTGACTCCCCGCTTCTGATTCTGATTCCCTGCCTCTGATTCACCATCTCTGATTCCGCACATCTGATTACCTGCCTCTGATTCCCCACCTCTGATTCCCCATATCTGATCCCCCGCCTCTGTTTCCACGCCTCTGATTCCCCGCCTCTGTTTCCCCATATCTAATTCCCCACCTCTGATGCCCCAACTCTGATTCCCCGCCTCTGATTCCACAGCTCTGATTCCCCGCCTCTGATTCCCCACATCCGATTCCCCATATCTGATTCCCCGCCTCTGTTTCCCCGCCCCTGATTCCCCGCCTCTGTTTCCCCATATCTGATTCCCCGCCTCTGATTCCCAACTATGATTCCCCGCCTCTTATTCCCCAGCTCTGATTCCCTGCCTCTGATTCCCCGCGTTCTATTCCCTGCCTCTGATTCCCCGCCTGTGATTCCCCATCTCTGATTCACCACCTCTGATTCCCCACCACTGATTCCCCATATCTAATTCCCCGCCTCTGTTTGCCCGCCTCTGATTCCCCGCCTCTGTTTCCCCATATCTGATTCCCCGCCTCTGAATCCCCAACTCTGATTCCCTGCCTCTTATTCCCCAGCTTCATTCCCCGCCTTTGATTCCCCCCGTCTGATTCCCAGCCTCTGAATCCCCGTGTCTGAAAACCTGCCTCTGATTCCCCGCCTCTGATTCCCCATCTCAGATTCACCGCTTCTGATTCCCCACCTCTGATTCCCCATCTCTGATTCTGCACATCCGATTCCCTGCCTCTGATTCCCCGACTCTGATTCCCCACCTCTGATTCCCCAGCTCTGATTCCCCGCCTCTGATTCCCCAACTCTGATTCCCCACCTCTGATTCCCCAGCTGTGATTCCCCGCCTCTGATTCCCCGTGTTTGATCCCCTGCCTCTGATTCCCGAGCTCTGATTCCCCATCTCTGATTCACCGCCTTTGATTCGCCACCTCTCATTCCCCATATCTGATTCCTCGCCACTGTTTCCCCGCCTCTGATTCCCCGCCTCTGATTCCCCATATCTCATTCCCCGCCTCTGATTCCCCATCTCTGATTCCCGGACTCTGATTCCCCACCTCTGATTCCCGACCTCTTATTCCCGGCATCTGATTCCGGCCTCTGATTCCCGGCCTCTGATTCCCTGCTTCTGATTCTGATTCCCTGCCTCTGATTCCCCATTTCTGATTCCGCACATCTAATTCCCTGCCTCTGATTCCCCACCTCTGATTCCCCATATCTGAATCCCCGCCTCTGTTTCCCCGTCTCTGATTCCCCGCCTCTGTTTCCCCATATCTAAGTCCCCGCCTCTGATTCCCCAACTTTGATTCCCCACCTCTGATTCCCCAGCTCTGATTTCCCGCCTCTGATTCCCCACCTCTGATTCCCCATATCTGATTCCCAGCCTCTGTTTCCCCGCCTCTGATTCCCCGCCCCTGTTTCCCCATATCTGATTCCCTGCCTCTGATTCCCCAACTTTGATTCCCAGCCTCTGATTCCCCAGCTCTGATTCCCCGCCTCTGATTCCCCGTGTTTGATTCCCTTCCTCTGATTCCCTGCTTCTGATTCCCCATCTCTGATTCCGCAAATCTAATTCCCTGCCTCTGATTCCCCACCTCTGATTCCCCATATCTGATTCCCCGCCTCTGTTTCCCGGCCTCTGATTCCCCGCTTCTGATTCTGATTCCCTGCCTCTGATTCCCCATCTCTGATTCCGCACATCTGATTCCCTGCCTCTGATTCCCCACCTCTGATTCCCCATATCTGATTTCCCGCCTCTGTTTCCCCGCCTCTGATTCCCCGCCTCTGTTTCCCCATATCTAATTCCCAACCTCTGATGCCCCAACTCTGATTCCCTGCCTCTGATTCCCCGCGTTCTATTCCCTGCCTCTGATTCCCCGCCTGTGATTCCCCATCTCTGATTCACCACCTCTGATTCCCCACCTCTGATTACCAATATCTAATTCCCCGCCTCTGTTTGCCCGACTCTGATTCCCCGTCTCTGTTTCCCCATATCTGATTCCCCGCCTCTGAATCCCCAACTCTGATTCCCTGCCTCTGATTCCCCAGCTCTGATTCCCCACCTTTGATTCCCCCGTCTGATTCCCAGCCTCTGAAACCCCGTGTATGATTTCTTGCCTCTGATTCCCCGCCTCTGATTCCCCATCTCTGATTCACAGCCTCTGATTCCCCACCTCTGATTCCCCATCTCTGATTCCGCACATCTGATTCCCTGCCTCTGATTCCCCGACTCTGATCCCCACCTCTGATTCCGCAGCTCTGATTCCCCGCCTCTGATTCCCCAACTCTGATTCCCCGCCTCTGATTCCCCAGCTCTGATTCCCCGCCTCTGATTCCCCGTGTTTGATTCCCTGCCTCTGATTCCCCGCCTCTGATTCCCCATCTCTGATTCACCGCCTTTGATTCGCCACCTCTGATTCCCCATATCTGATTCCTCGCCTCTGTTTCCCCGCCTCTGATTCCCCGCCTCTGATTCCCCATATCTCATTCCCCGCCTCTGATTCCCCATCTCTGATTCCCGGACTCTGATTCCCCACCTCTGATTCCCGGCCTCTTATTCCCGGCATCTGATTCCGGCCTCTGATTCCCCGCCTCTGATTCCCTGCCTCTGATTCCCCATCTCCGATTCCGCACATCTGATTCCCTGCCTCTGATTCCCCGCCTCTGATTCCCCGCCTCTGATTCCCTGCATCTGATTCCCAACCTCTGATTCCCCACCTCTGATTCCCCGTGTTTGATTCCCCGCCTCTGTTTCCCCGCCTCTGATTCCCCGCCTCTGATTCCCCAACTCTAATTCCCCGCCTCTGATTCCCCATATCTGATTCCCTGCCTCTGTTTCCCCGCCTCTGATTCCCCGCCCCTGTTTCCCCATATCTGATTCCCTGCC
This sequence comes from Narcine bancroftii, assembly GCF_036971445.1. Taxonomy (NCBI): domain Eukaryota; kingdom Metazoa; phylum Chordata; class Chondrichthyes; order Torpediniformes; family Narcinidae; genus Narcine; species Narcine bancroftii. The sequence goes on from NC_091475.1 coordinate 112,649,838, forward strand.
TCTGATTCCCCAACTTTGATTCCCAGCCTCTGATTCCCCAGCTCTGATTCCCCGCCTCTGATTCCCCGTGTTTGATTCCCTGCCTCTGATTCCCCGCCTCTGATTCCCCATCTCTGATTCACCGCCTTTGATTCGCCACCTCTGATTCCCCACCTCTGTTTCCCCGCCTCTGTTTCCCCGCCTCTGATTCCCCGCCTCTGATTCTCCATATCTCATTCCCCGCCTCTGACTCCCCATCTCTGATTCCCGGACTCTGATTCCCCACCTCTGATTCCCGGCCTCTTATTCCCAGCATCTGATTCCAGGCCTCTGATTCCCGTCCTCTGACTCCCCGCTTCTGATTCTGATTCCCTGCCTCTGATTCACCATCTCTGATTCCGCACATCTGATTACCTGCCTCTGATTCCCCACCTCTGATTCCCCATATCTGATCCCCCGCCTCTGTTTCCACGCCTCTGATTCCCCGCCTCTGTTTCCCCATATCTAATTCCCCACCTCTGATGCCCCAACTCTGATTCCCCGCCTCTGATTCCACAGCTCTGATTCCCCGCCTCTGATTCCCCACATCCGATTCCCCATATCTGATTCCCCGCCTCTGTTTCCCCGCCCCTGATTCCCCGCCTCTGTTTCCCCATATCTGATTCCCCGCCTCTGATTCCCAACTATGATTCCCCGCCTCTTATTCCCCAGCTCTGATTCCCTGCCTCTGATTCCCCGCGTTCTATTCCCTGCCTCTGATTCCCCGCCTGTGATTCCCCATCTCTGATTCACCACCTCAGATTCCCCACCACTGATTCCCCATATCTAATTCCCCGCCTCTGTTTGCCCGCCTCTGATTCCCCGCCTCTGTTTCCCCATATCTGATTCCCCGCCTCTGAATCCCCAACTCTGATTCCCTGCCTCTTATTCCCCAGCTTCATTCCCCGCCTTTGATTCCCCCCGTCTGATTCCCAGCCTCTGAATCCCCGTGTCTGAAAACCTGCCTCTGATTCCCCGCCTCTGATTCCCCATCTCAGATTCACCGCTTCTGATTCCCCACCTCTGATTCCCCATCTCTGATTCTGCACATCCGATTCCCTGCCTCTGATTCCCCGACTCTGATTCCCCACCTCTGATTCCCCAGCTCTGATTCCCCGCCTCTGATTCCCCAACTCTGATTCCCCACCTCTGATTCCCCAGCTGTGATTCCCCGCCTCTGATTCCCCGTGTTTGATCCCCTGCCTCTGATTCCCTAGCTCTGATTCCCCATCTCTGATTCACCGCCTTTGATTCGCCACCTCTCATTCCCCATATCTGATTCCTCGCCACTGTTTCCCCGCCTCTGATTCCCCGCCTCTGATTCCCCATATCTCATTCCCCGCCTCTGATTCCCCATCTCTGATTCCCGGACTCTGATTCCCCACCTCTGATTCCCGACCTCTTATTCCCGGCATCTGATTCCGGCCTCTGATTCCCGGCCTCTGATTCCCTGCTTCTGATTCTGATTCCCTGCCTCTGATTCCCCATTTCTGATTCCGCACATCTAATTCCCTGCCTCTGATTCCCCACCTCTGATTCCCCATATCTGAATCCCCGCCTCTGTTTCCCCGTCTCTGATTCCCCGCCTCTGTTTCCCCATATCTAAGTCCCCTCCTCTGATTCCCCAACTTTGATTCCCCACCTCTGATTCCCCAGCTCTGATTCCCCGCCTCTGATTCCCCACCTCTGATTCCCCATATCTGATTCCCAGCCTCTGTTTCCCCGCCTCTGATTCCCCGCCCCTGTTTCCCCATATCTGATTCCCTGCCTCTGATTCCCCAACTTTGATTCCCAGCCTCTGATTCCCCAGCTCTGATTCCCCGCCTCTGATTCCCCGTGTTTGATTCCCTTCCTCTGATTCCCTGCTTCTGATTCCCCATCTCTGATTCCGCAAATCTAATTCCCTGCCTCTGATTCCCCACCTCTGATTCCCCATATCTGATTCCCCACCTCTGTTTCCCGGCCTCTGATTCCCCGCTTCTGATTCTGATTCCCTGCCTCTGATTCCCCATCTCTGATTCCGCACATCTGATTCCCTGCCTCTGATTCCCCACCTCTGATTCCCCATATCTGATTTCCCGCCTCTGTTTCCCCGCCTCTGATTCCCCGCCTCTGTTTCCCCATATCTAATTCCCAACCTCTGATGCCCCAACTCTGATTCCCTGCCTCTGATTCCCCGCGTTCTATTCCCTGCCTCTGATTCCCCGCCTGTGATTCCCCATCTCTGATTCACCACCTCTGATTCCCCACCTCTGATTACCAATATCTAATTCCCCGCCTCTGTTTGCCCGACTCTGATTCCCCGCCTCTGTTTCCCCATATCTGATTCCCCGCCTCTGAATCCCCAACTCTGATTCCCTGCCTCTGATTCCCCAGCTCTGATTCTCCACCTTTGATTCCCCCGTCTGATTCCCAGCCTCTGAAACCCCGTGTCTGATTTCTTGCCTCTGATTCCCCGCCTCTGATTCCCCATCTCTGATTCACAGCCTCTGATTCCCCACCTCTGATTCCCCATCTCTGATTCCGCACATCTGATTCCCTGCCTCTGATTCCCCGACTCTGATCCCCACCTCTGATTCCGCAGCTCTGATTCCCCGCCTCTGATTCCCCAACTCTGATTCCCCGCCTCTGATTCCCCAGCTCTGATTCCCCGCCTCTGATTCCCCGTGTTTGATTCCCTGCCTCTGATTCCCCGCCTCTGATTCCCCATCTCTGATTCACCGCCTTTGATTCGCCACCTCTGATTCCCCATATCTGATTCCTCGCCTCTGTTTCCCCGCCTCTGATTCCCCGCCTCTGATTCCCCATATCTCATTCCCCGCCTCTGATTCCCCATCTCTGATTCCCGGACTCTGATTCCCCACCTCTGATTCCCGGCCTCTTATTCCCGGCATCTGATTCCGGCCTCTGATTCCCGGCCTCTGATTCCCTGCTTCTGATTCCCCATCTCTGATTCCGCAAATCTAATTCCCTGCCTCTGATTCCCCACCTCTGATTCCCCGTGTTTGATTCCCCGCCTCTGTTTCCCCGCCTCTGATTCCCCGCCTCTGATTCCCCAACTTTGATTCCCCACCTCGGATTCCCCAGCTCTGATTCCCCGCCTCTGATTCCCCACCTCTGATTCCCCATATCTGATTCCCAGCCTCTGTTTCCCCGCCTCTGATTCCCCGCCCCTGTTTCCCCATATCTGATTCCCTGCCTCTGATTCCCCAACTTTGATTCCCAGCCTCTGATTCCCCAGCTCTGATTCCCCGCCTCTGATTCCCCGTGTTTGATTCCCTGCCTCTGATTCCCTGCTTCTGATTCCCCATCTCTGATTCCGCAAATCTAATTCCCTGCCTCTGATTCCCCACCTCTGATTCCCCATATCTGATTCCCCACCTCTGTTTCCCGGCCTCTGATTCCCCGCTTCTGATTCTGATTCCCTGCCTCTGATTCCCCATCTCTGATTCCGCACATCTGATTCCCTGCCTCTGATTCCCCACCTCTGATTCCCCATATCTGATTTCCCGCCTCTGTTTCCCCGCCTCTGATTCCCCGCCTCTGTTTCCCCATATCTAATTCCCAACCTCTGATGCCCCAACTCTGATTCCCTGCCTCTGATTCCCCGCGTTCTATTCCCTGCCTCTGATTCCCCGCCTGTGATTCCCCATCTCTGATTCACCACCTCTGATTCCCCACCTCTGATTCCCCATATCTAATTCCCCGCCTCTGTTTGCCCGACTCTGATTCCCCGCCTCTGTTTCCCCATATCTGATTCCCCGCCTCTGAATCCCCAACTCTGATTCCCTGCCTCTGATTCCCCAGCTCTGATTCCCCGCCTTTGATTCTCCCGTCTGATTCCCAGCCTCTGAAACCCCGTGTCTGATTTCTTGCCTCTGATTCCCCGCCTCTGATTCCCCATCTCTGATTCACAGCCTCTGATTCCCCACCTCTGATTCCCCATCTCTGATTCCGCACATCTGATTCCCTGCCTCTGATTCCCCGACTCTGATCCCCACCTCTGATTCCGCAGCTCTGATTCCCCGCCTCTGATTCCCCAACTCTGATTCCCCGCCTCTGATTCCCCAGCTCTGATTCCCCGCCTCTGATTCCCCGTGTTTGATTCCCTGCCTCTGATTCCCCGCCTCTGATTCCCCATCTCTGATTCCCAGCCTCTGTTTCCCCGCCTCTGATTCCCCGCCCCTGTTTCCCCATATCTGATTCCCTGCCTCTGATTCCCCAACTTTGATTCCCAGCCTCTGATTCCCCAGCTCTGATTCCCCGCCTCTGATTCCCCGTGTTTGATTCCCTTCCTCTGATTCCCTGCTTCTGATTCCCCATCTCTGATTCCGCAAATCTAATTCCCTGCCTCTGATTCCCCACCTCTGATTCCCCATATCTGATTCCCCGCCTCTGTTTCCCGGCCTCTGATTCCCCGCTTCTGATTCTGATTCCCTGCCTCTGATTCCCCATCTCTGATTCCGCACATCTGATTCCCTGCCTCTGATTCCCCACCTCTGATTCCCCATATCTGATTTCCCGCCTCTGTTTCCCCGCCTCTGATTCCCCGCCTCTGTTTCCCCATATCTAATTCCCAACCTCTGATGCCCCAACTCTGATTCCCTGCCTCTGATTCCCCGCGTTCTATTCCCTGCCTCTGATTCCCCGCCTGTGATTCCCCATCTCTGATTCACCACCTCTGATTCCCCACCTCTGATTACCAATATCTAATTCCCCGCCTCTGTTTGCCCGACTCTGATTCCCCGTCTCTGTTTCCCCATATCTGATTCCCCGCCTCTGAATCCCCAACTCTGATTCCCTGCCTCTGATTCCCCAGCTCTGATTCCCCACCTTTGATTCCCCCGTCTGATTCCCAGCCTCTGAAACCCCGTGTATGATTTCTTGCCTCTGATTCCCCGCCTCTGATTCCCCATCTCTGATTCACAGCCTCTGATTCCCCACCTCTGATTCCCCATCTCTGATTCCGCACATCTGATTCCCTGCCTCTGATTCCCCGACTCTGATCCCCACCTCTGATTCCGCAGCTCTGATTCCCCGCCTCTGATTCCCCAACTCTGATTCCCCGCCTCTGATTCCCCAGCTCTGATTCCCCGCCTCTGATTCCCCGTGTTTGATTCCCTGCCTCTGATTCCCCGCCTCTGATTCCCCATCTCTGATTCACCGCCTTTGATTCGCCACCTCTGATTCCCCATATCTGATTCCTCGCCTCTGTTTCCCCGCCTCTGATTCCCCGCCTCTGATTCCCCATATCTCATTCCCCGCCTCTGATTCCCCATCTCTGATTCCCGGACTCTGATTCCCCACCTCTGATTCCCGGCCTCTTATTCCCGGCATCTGATTCCGGCCTCTGATTCCCCGCCTCTGATTCCCTGCCTCTGATTCCCCATCTCCGATTCCGCACATCTGATTCCCTGCCTCTGATTCCCCGCCTCTGATTCCCCGCCTCTGATTCCCTGCATCTGATTCCCAACCTCTGATTCCCCACCTCTGATTCCCCGTGTTTGATTCCCCGCCTCTGTTTCCCCGCCTCTGATTCCCCGCCTCTGATTCCCCAACTCTAATTCCCCGCCTCTGATTCCCCATATCTGATTCCCTGCCTCTGTTTCCCCGCCTCTGATTCCCCGCCCCTGTTTCCCCATATCTGATTCCCTGCCTCTGATTCCCCAACTTTGATTCCCAGCCTCTGATTCCCCAGCTCTGATTCCCCGCCTCTGATTCCCCGTGTTTGATTCCCTGCCTCTGATTCCCCGCCTCTGATTCCCCATCTCTGATTCACCGCCTTTGATTCGCCACCTCTGATTCCCCACCTCTGTTTCCCCGCCTCTGTTTCCCCGCCTCTGATTCCCCGCCTCTGATTCTCCATATCTCATTCCCCGCCTCTGACTCCCCATCTCTGATTCCCGGACTCTGATTCCCCACCTCTGATTCCCGGCCTCTTATTCCCAGCATCTGATTCCAGGCCTCTGATTCCCGTCCTCTGACTCCCCGCTTCTGATTCTGATTCCCTGCCTCTGATTCACCATCTCTGATTCCGCACATCTGATTACCTGCCTCTGATTCCCCACCTCTGATTCCCCATATCTGATCCCCCGCCTCTGTTTCCACGCCTCTGATTCCCCGCCTCTGTTTCCCCATATCTAATTCCCCACCTCTGATGCCCCAACTCTGATTCCCCGCCTCTGATTCCACAGCTCTGATTCCCCGCCTCTGATTCCCCACATCCGATTCCCCATATCTGATTCCCCGCCTCTGTTTCCCCGCCCCTGATTCCCCGCCTCTGTTTCCCCATATCTGATTCCCCGCCTCTGATTCCCAACTATGATTCCCCGCCTCTTATTCCCCAGCTCTGATTCCCTGCCTCTGATTCCCCGCGTTCTATTCCCTGCCTCTGATTCCCCGCCTGTGATTCCCCATCTCTGATTCACCACCTCAGATTCCCCACCACTGATTCCCCATATCTAATTCCCCGCCTCTGTTTGCCCGCCTCTGATTCCCCGCCTCTGTTTCCCCATATCTGATTCCCCGCCTCTGAATCCCCAACTCTGATTCCCTGCCTCTTATTCCCCAGCTTCATTCCCCGCCTTTGATTCCCCCCGTCTGATTCCCAGCCTCTGAATCCCCGTGTCTGAAAACCTGCCTCTGATTCCCCGCCTCTGATTCCCCATCTCAGATTCACCGCTTCTGATTCCCCACCTCTGATTCCCCATCTCTGATTCTGCACATCCGATTCCCTGCCTCTGATTCCCCGACTCTGATTCCCCACCTCTGATTCTCCAGCTCTGATTCCCCGCCTCTGATTCCCCAACTCTGATTCCCCACCTCTGATTCCCCAGCTGTGATTCCCCGCCTCTGATTCCCCGTGTTTGATCCCCTGCCTCTGATTCCCTAGCTCTGATTCCCCATCTCTGATTCACCGCCTTTGATTCGCCACCTCTCATTCCCCATATCTGATTCCTCGCCACTGTTTCCCCGCCTCTGATTCCCCGCCTCTGATTCCCCATATCTCATTCCCCGCCTCTGATTCCCCATCTCTGATTCCCGGACTCTGATTCCCCACCTCTGATTCCCGACCTCTTATTCCCGGCATCTGATTCCGGCCTCTGATTCCCGGCCTCTGATTCCCTGCTTCTGATTCTGATTCCCTGCCTCTGATTCCCCATTTCTGATTCCGCACATCTAATTCCCTGCCTCTGATTCCCCACCTCTGATTCCCCATATCTGAATCCCCGCCTCTGTTTCCCCGTCTCTGATTCCCCGCCTCTGTTTCCCCATATCTAAGTCCCCTCCTCTGATTCCCCAACTTTGATTCCCCACCTCTGATTCCCCAGCTCTGATTCCCCGCCTCTGATTCCCCACCTCTGATTCCCCATATCTGATTCCCAGCCTCTGTTTCCCCGCCTCTGATTCCCCGCCCCTGTTTCCCCATATCTGATTCCCTGCCTCTGATTCCCCAACTTTGATTCCCAGCCTCTGATTCCCCAGCTCTGATTCCCCGCCTCTGATTCCCCGTGTTTGATTCCCTTCCTCTGATTCCCTGCTTCTGATTCCCCATCTCTGATTCCGCAAATCTAATTCCCTGCCTCTGATTCCCCACCTCTGATTCCCCATATCTGATTCCCCACCTCTGTTTCCCGGCCTCTGATTCCCCGCTTCTGATTCTGATTCCCTGCCTCTGATTCCCCATCTCTGATTCCGCACATCTGATTCCCTGCCTCTGATTCCCCACCTCTGATTCCCCATATCTGATTTCCCGCCTCTGTTTCCCCGCCTCTGATTCCCCGCCTCTGTTTCCCCATATCTAATTCCCAACCTCTGATGCCCCAACTCTGATTCCCTGCCTCTGATTCCCCGCGTTCTATTCCCTGCCTCTGATTCCCCGCCTGTGATTCCCCATCTCTGATTCACCACCTCTGATTCCCCACCTCTGATTACCAATATCTAATTCCCCGCCTCTGTTTGCCCGACTCTGATTCCCCGCCTCTGTTTCCCCATATCTGATTCCCCGCCTCTGAATCCCCAACTCTGATTCCCTGCCTCTGATTCCCCAGCTCTGATTCTCCACCTTTGATTCCCCCGTCTGATTCCCAGCCTCTGAAACCCCGTGTCTGATTTCTTGCCTCTGATTCCCCGCCTCTGATTCCCCATCTCTGATTCACAGCCTCTGATTCCCCACCTCTGATTCCCCATCTCTGATTCCGCACATCTGATTCCCTGCCTCTGATTCCCCGACTCTGATCCCCACCTCTGATTCCGCAGCTCTGATTCCCCGCCTCTGATTCCCCAACTCTGATTCCCCGCCTCTGATTCCCCAGCTCTGATTCCCCGCCTCTGATTCCCCGTGTTTGATTCCCTGCCTCTGATTCCCCGCCTCTGATTCCCCATCTCTGATTCACCGCCTTTGATTCGCCACCTCTGATTCCCCATATCTGATTCCTCGCCTCTGTTTCCCCGCCTCTGATTCCCCGCCTCTGATTCCCCATATCTCATTCCCCGCCTCTGATTCCCCATCTCTGATTCCCGGACTCTGATTCCCCACCTCTGATTCCCGGCCTCTTATTCCCGGCATCTGATTCCGGCCTCTGATTCCCGGCCTCTGATTCCCTGCTTCTGATTCCCCATCTCTGATTCCGCAAATCTAATTCCCTGCCTCTGATTCCCCACCTCTGATTCCCCGTGTTTGATTCCCCGCCTCTGTTTCCCCGCCTCTGATTCCCCGCCTCTGATTCCCCAACTTTGATTCCCCACCTCGGATTCCCCAGCTCTGATTCCCCGCCTCTGATTCCCCACCTCTGATTCCCCATATCTGATTCCCAGCCTCTGTTTCCCCGCCTCTGATTCCCCGCCCCTGTTTCCCCATATCTGATTCCCTGCCTCTGATTCCCCAACTTTGATTCCCAGCCTCTGATTCCCCAGCTCTGATTCCCCGCCTCTGATTCCCCGTGTTTGATTCCCTGCCTCTGATTCCCTGCTTCTGATTCCCCATCTCTGATTCCGCAAATCTAATTCCCTGCCTCTGATTCCCCACCTCTGATTCCCCATATCTGATTCCCCACCTCTGTTTCCCGGCCTCTGATTCCCCGCTTCTGATTCTGATTCCCTGCCTCTGATTCCCCATCTCTGATTCCGCACATCTGATTCCCTGCCTCTGATTCCCCACCTCTGATTCCCCATATCTGATTTCCCGCCTCTGTTTCCCCGCCTCTGATTCCCCGCCTCTGTTTCCCCATATCTAATTCCCAACCTCTGATGCCCCAACTCTGATTCCCTGCCTCTGATTCCCCGCGTTCTATTCCCTGCCTCTGATTCCCCGCCTGTGATTCCCCATCTCTGATTCACCACCTCTGATTCCCCACCTCTGATTCCCCATATCTAATTCCCCGCCTCTGTTTGCCCGACTCTGATTCCCCGCCTCTGTTTCCCCATATCTGATTCCCCGCCTCTGAATCCCCAACTCTGATTCCCTGCCTCTGATTCCCCAGCTCTGATTCCCCGCCTTTGATTCTCCCGTCTGATTCCCAGCCTCTGAAACCCCGTGTCTGATTTCTTGCCTCTGATTCCCCGCCTCTGATTCCCCATCTCTGATTCACAGCCTCTGATTCCCCACCTCTGATTCCCCATCTCTGATTCCGCACATCTGATTCCCTGCCTCTGATTCCCCGACTCTGATCCCCACCTCTGATTCCGCAGCTCTGATTCCCCGCCTCTGATTCCCCAACTCTGATTCCCCGCCTCTGATTCCCCAGCTCTGATTCCCCGCCTCTGATTCCCCGTGTTTGATTCCCTGCCTCTGATTCCCCGCCTCTGATTCCCCATCTCTGATTCACCGCCTTTGATTCGCCACCTCTGATTCCCCATATCTGATTCCTCGCCTCTGTTTCCCCGCCTCTGATTCCCCGCCTCTGATTCCCCATATCTCATTCCCCGCCTCTGATTACCCATTTCTGATTCCCGGACTCTGATTCCCCACCTCTGATTCCCGGCCTCTTATTCCCGGCATCTGATTCCGGCCTCTGATTCCCGGCCTCTGATTCCCTGCTTCTGATTCCCCATCTCTGATTCCGCAAATCTAATTCCCTGCCTCTGATTCCCCACCTCTGATTCCCCATATCTGATTCCCAGCCTCTGTTTCCCCACCTCTGATTCCCTGCCTCTGTTTCCCCATATCTGATTCCCGGCCTCTGATTCCCGGCCTCTGATTCCCCGCCTCTGATTCCCTGCCTCTGATTCCCCATCTCCGATTCCGCACATCTGATTCCCTGCCTCTGATTCCCCGCCTCTGATTCCCCGCCTCTGATTCCCTGCCTCTGATTCCCAACCTCTGATTCCCCACCTCTGATTCCCCGTGTTTGATTCCCCGCCTCTGTTTCCCCGCCTCTGATTCCCCGCCTCTGATTCCCCAACTCTAATTCCCCGCCTCTGGTTCCCCATATCTGATTCCCCGCCTCTGTTTCCCCGCCTCTGATTCCCCGCCCCTGTTTCCCCATATCTGATTCCCTGCCTCTGATTCCCCAACTTTGATTCCCAGCCTCTGATTCCCCAGCTCTGATACCACGCCTCTGAGTCCCCGTGTTTGATTCCCTGCCTCTGATTCCCCGCCTCTGATTCCCCATCTCTGATTCACCGCCTTTGATTCGCCACCTCTGATTCCCCATATCTGATTCCCCACCTCTGTTTCCCCGCCTCTGATTCCCCGCCTCTGATTCTCCATATCTCATTCCCCGCCTCTGAATCCTCATCACTGATTCCCGGACTCTGATTCCCCACCTCTGATTCCCGGCCTCTTATTCCCAGCATCTGATTCCAGGCCTCTGATTCCCGGCCTCTGACTCCCCGCTTCTGATTCTGATTCCCTGCCTCTGATTCCCCATCTCTGAATCCGCACATCTGATTACCTGCCTCTGATTCCCCACTTCTGATTCCCCATATCTGATTCCCCGCCTCTGTTTCCTCGCCTCTGATTCCCCGCCTCTGTTTCCCCATATCTAATTCCCCACCTCTGATGCCCCAACTCTGATTCCCCGCCTCTGATTCCCCAGCTCTGATTCCCCGCCTCTGATTCCCCGCATCCGATTCCCCATATCTGATTCCCCGCCTCTGTTTCCCCGCCCCTGATTCCCCGCCTCTGTTTCCCCATATCTGATTCCCCGCCTCTGATTCCCAACTATGATTCCCCGCCTCTGATTCCCCAGCTCTGATTCCCTGCCTCTGATTCCCCGCGTTCTATTCCCTGCCTCTGATTACCCGCCTGTGATTCCCCATCTCTGATTCACCACCTCTGATTCCCCACCACTGATTCCCCATATCTAATTCCCCGCCTCTGAATCCCCAACTCTGATTCGCTGCCTCTGATTCCCCAGCTTCATTCCCCGCCTTTGATTCCCCCCGTCTGATTCCCAGCCTCTGAATCCCCGTGTCTGATAACCTGCCTCTGATTCCCCGCCTCTGATTCCCCATCTCAGATTCACCGCCTCTGATTCCCCACCTCTGATTCCCCATCTCTGATTCCGCACATGCGATTCCCTGCCTCTGATTCCCCGACTCTGATTCCCCACCTCTGATTCCCCAGCTCTGATTCCTCGCCTCTGATTCCCCAACTCTGATTCCCCGCCTCTGATTCCCCAGCTCTGATTCCCCACCTCTGATTCCCCGTGTTTGATCCCCTGCCTCTGATTCCCCGCCTCTGATTCCCCATCTCTGATTCACCGTCTTTGATTCGCCACCTCTGATTCCCCATATCTGATTCCTCACCACTGTTTCCCCGCCTCTGATTCGCCGCCTCTGATTCCCCATATCTCATTCCCCGCCTCTGATTCGCCAGCTATGATTCCCCGCCTCTGATTCCCCGCCTCTGATTCCACATCTCTGATTCACCACCTCTGATTCCCCGCGTCTGATTCCCCGCCTCTGATTCCCCATCTCTGATTCCCCATCTCTGATTCCCGAATTCTGATTCCCCGCCTCTGATTCCCCAGCTCTGATTCCTCGCCTCTGATTCCCTTCCTCTGATTCCCAACCTCTGATTCCCCACCTCTGATTTCCCATATTGATTCCCTGCGTCTGATTCCCCGCCTCTGATTCCCCAACTCTGATTCCCCGCCTCTGATTCCCCAGCTCTGATTCCCCGCCTCTGATTCCCCGTGTTTGATTCCCTGCCTCTGATTCCCGGCCTCTGATTCCCCATCACTGATTCACCGCCTTTGATTCGCCACCTCTGATTCCCCATATCTGATTCCCCGCCTCTGTTTCCCCGCCTCTGATTCCCCGCCTCTGATTCCCCATATCTCATTCCCCGCCTCTGAATCCCCATCTCTGATTCCCGGACTCTGATTCCCCACCTCTGATTCCCGGTCTCTTATTCCCGGCATCTGATTCCGGCCTCTGATTCCCGGCCTCTGATTCCCTGCTTCTGATTCTGATTCCCTGCCTCTGATTCCCCATCTCTGATTCCGCACATCTGATTCCCTGCCTCTGATTCCCCGCCTCTGATTCCCTGCCTCTGTTTCCCAATATCTAAGTCCCCGCCTCTGATTCCCCAACTCTGATTCCCCACCTCTGATTCCCCAGCTCTGATTCCCCGCCTCTGATTCCCCGCATCTGATTCCCTGCATCTGATTCCAAGCCTCTGATTCCCTGCCTCTGATTCCCAACCTCTGATTCCCCACCTCTGATTCCCCATATCTGAATCCCCGCCTCTGTTTCCCCGCCTCTGATTCCCCACCTCCGTTTCCCCATATCTGATTCCCGGCCTCTGATTCCCCGCCTCTGATTCCCCGCCTCTGATTCCCTGCCTCTGATTCCACATACCCCGATTCCGCACATCTGATTCCCTGCCTCTGATTCCCCGCCTCTGATTCCCCGCCTCTGATTCCCTGCCTCTGATTCCCAACCTCTGATTCCCCACCTCTGATTCCCCATATCTGATTCCCCGCCTCTGTTTCCCCGCCTCTGATTCCCCTCCTCTGATTCCCCAACTCTAATTCCCCGCCTCTGATTCCCCAGCTCTGATTCCCCGTGTTCGATTCCCCGCCTCTGATTCCCTGCCTCTGATTCCCAACCTCTGATTCCACACCTCTGATTCCCCATATCTGATTCCCCGCCTCTGTTTCCCCGCCTCTGATTCCCTGCCCCTGTTTCCCCATATCTGATTCCCTGCCTCTGATTCCCCAACTCTGATTCCCCGCCTCTGATTCCCAGCTCTGATTCCCCGCCTCTGATTTCCCGTGTTTGATTCCCTGCCTCTGATTCCCCGCCTCTGATTCCCCATCTCTGATTCACCGCCTTTGATTCGCCACCTCTGATTCCACATATCTGATTCCCCACCTCTGTTTCCCCGCCTCTGATTCCCCGCCTCTGATTCTCCATATCTCATTCCCCGCATCTGATTCCCCACCTCTGATTCCCGGCCTCTTATTCCCAGCATCTGATTCCCGGCCTCTGATTCCCCGCTTCTGATTCTGATTCCCTGCCTCTGATTCTCCATCTCTGATTCCGCACATCTGATTCCCTGCCTCTGAATCCCCGCCTCTGATTCCCCATATCTGATTTCCCGCCTCTGTTTCCCCGCCTCTGATTCCCCGCCTCTGTTTCCCCATATCTAATTCCCAACCTCTGATGCCCCAACTCTGATTCCCTGCCTCTGATTCCCCGCGTTCTATTCCCTGCCTCTGATTCCTCGCCTGTGATTCCCCATCTCTGATTCACCACCTCTGATTCCCCACCTTTGATTCCCCATATCTAATTCCCCGCCTCTGTTTGCCCGCCTCTGATTCCCCGCCTCTGTTTCCCCATATCTGATTCCCCGCCTCTGAATCCCCAACTCTGATTCCCTGCCTCTGATTCCCCAGCTCTGATTCCCCGCCTTTGATTCCCCCGTCTGATTCCCAGCCTCTGAAACCCCATGTCTGATTTCTTGCCTCTGATTCCCCGCCTCTGATTCCCCATCTCTGATTCACAGCCTCTGATTCCCCACCTCTGATTCCCCATCTCTGATTCCGCACATCTGATTCCCTGCCTCTGATTCCCCGACTCTGATCCCCACCTCTGATTCCCCAGCTCTGATTCCCCGCCTCTGATTCCCCAACTCTGATTCCCCGCCTCTGATTCCCCAGCTCTGATTCCCCGCCTCTGATTCCCCGTGTTTGATTCCCTGCCTCTGATTCCACGCCTCTGATTCCCCATCTCTGATTCATCGCCTTTGATTCGCCACCTCTGATTCCCCATATCTGATTCCTCGCCTCTGTTTCCCCGCCTCTGATTCCCCGCCTCTGATTCCCCATATCTCATTCCCCGCCTCTGATTCCCCATCTCTGATTCCCGGACTCTGATTCCCCACCTCTGATTCCCGGCCTCTTATTCCCGGCATCTGATTCCGGCCTCTGATTCCCGGCCTCTGATTCCCTGCTTCTGATTCCCCATCTCTGATTCCGCAAATCTAATTCCCTGCCTCTGATTCCCCACCTCTGATTCCCCATATCTGATTCCCCACCTCTGTTTCCCGGCCTCTGATTCCCCGCTTCTGATTCTGATTCCCTGCCTCTGATTCCCCATCTCTGATTCCGCACATCTGATTCCCTGCCTCTGATTCCCCACCTCTGATTCCCCATATCTGATTTCCCGCCTCTGTTTCCCCGCCTCTGATTCCCCGCCTCTGTTTCCCCATATCTAATTCCCAACCTCTGATGCCCCAACTCTGATTCCCTGCCTCTGATTCCCCGCGTTCTATTCCCTGCCTCTGATTCCCCGCGTTCTATTCCCTGCCTCTGATTCCCCGCCTGTGATTCCCCATCTCTGATTCACCACCTCTGATTCCCCACCTCTGATTCCCCATATCTAATTCCCCGCCTCTGTTTGCCCGACTCTGATTCCCCGCCTCTGTTTCCCCATATCTGATTCCCCGCCTCTGAATCCCCAACTCTGATTCCCTGCCTCTGATTCCCCAGCTCTGATTCCCCGCCTTTGATTCCCCCGTCTGATTCCCAGCCTCTGAAACCCCGTGTCTGATTTCTTGCCTCTGATTCCCCGCCTCTGATTCCCCATCTCTGATTCACAGCCTCTGATTCCCCACCTCTGATTCCCCATCTCTGATTCCGCACATCTGATTCCCTGCCTCTGATTCCCCGACTCTGATCCCCACCTCTGATTCCGCAGCTCTGATTCCCCGCCTCTGATTCCCGAACTCTGATTCCCCGCCTCTGATTCCCCAGCTCTGATTCCCCGCCTCTGATTCCCCGTGTTTGATTCCCTGCCTCTGATTCCCCGCCTCTGATTCCCCATCTCTGATTCACCGCCTTTGATTCGCCACCTCTGATTCCCCATATCTGATTCCTCGCCTCTGTTTCCCCGCCTCTGATTCCCCGCCTCTGATTCCCCATATCTCATTCGCCGCCTCTGATTCCCCATCTCTGATTCCCGGACTCTGATTCCCCACCTCTGATTCCCGGCCTCTTATTCCCGGCATCTGATTCCGGCCTCTGATTCCCGGCCTCTGATTCCCTGCTTCTGATTCCCCATCTCTGATTCCGCAAATTTAATTCCCCGCCTCTGATTCCCCGCCTCTGTTTCCCCATATCTGATCCCCGCCTCTATTTGCCCGCATCTGATTCCCCGCCTCTGTTTCCCCATATCTGATTCCCCGCCTCTGAATCCCCAACTCTGATTCCCTGCCTCTAATTTCCCAGCTCTGATTCCCCGCCTCTGATTCCCCGCGTCTGATTACCGGCCTCTGATTCCCCGCCTCTGATAACCCATCTCTGATTCACAACCTCTGATTCCCCACCTCTGATACCCCATATCTGATTCCCCGCCTCTGTTTCCCCGCCTCTGATTCCCCACCTCTGATTCCCAATATCTGATTCCCCGCCTCTGATTCCCCACCTCTGATTCCCCGCCTCTGATTCGCCAGCTATGATTCCCCGCCTCTGATTCCCCGTGTTTGATTCCCTGCCTCTGATTCCACGCCTCTGATTCCCCATCTCTGATTCATCGCCTTTGATTCGCCACCTCTGATTCCCCATATCTGATTCCTTGCCTCTGTTTCCCCGCCTCTGATTCCCCACCTCTGATTCCCCATATCTCATTCCCCGCCTCTGATTCCCCATCTCTGATTCCCGGACTCTGATTCCCCACCTCTGATTCCTGGCCTCTGATTCCCTGCTTCTGATTCCCCATCTCTGATTCCGCAAATCTAATTCCCTGCCTCTGATTCCCCACCTCTGATTCCCCATATCTGATTCCCCACCTCTGTTTCCCGGCCTCTGATTCCCCGCTTCTGATTCTGATTCCCCACCTCTGATTCCCCATCTCTGATTCCGCACATCCGATTCCCTGCCTCTGATTCCCCGACTCTGATTCCCCACCTCTGATTCCCCAGCTCTGATTCCTCGCCTCTGATTCCCCAACTCTGATTCCCCGCCTCTGATTCCCCAGCTCTGATTCCCCACCTCTGATTCCCCGTGTTTGATCCCCTGCCTCTGATTCCCCGCCTCTGATTCCCCATCTCTGATTCACCGTCTTTGATTCGCCACCTCTGATTCCCCATATCTGATTCCTCACCACTGTTTCCCCGCCTCTGATTCGCCGCCTCTGATTCCCCATATCTCATTCCCCGCCTCTGATTCGCCAGCTATGATTCCCCGCCTCTGATTCCCCGCCTCTGATTCCACATCTCTGATTCACCACCTCTGATTCCCCGCGTCTGATTCCCCGCCTCTGATTCCCCATCTCTGATTCCCCATCTCTGATTCCCGAATTCTGATTCCCCGCCTCTGATTCCCCAGCTCTGATTCCTCGCCTCTGATTCCCTTCCTCTGATTCCCAACCTCTGATTCCCCACCTCTGATTTCCCATATTGATTCCCTGCGTCTGATTCCCCGCCTCTGATTCCCCAACTCTGATTCCCCGCCTCTGATTCCCCAGCTCTGATTCCCCGCCTCTGATTCCCCGTGTTTGATTCCCTGCCTCTGATTCCCGGCCTCTGATTCCCCATCTCTGATTCACCGCCTTTGATTCGCCACCTCTGATTCCCCATATCTGATTCCCCGCCTCTGTTTCCCCGCCTCTGATTCCCCGCCTCTGATTCCCCATATCTCATTCCCCGCCTCTGAATCCCCATCTCTGATTCCCGGACTCTGATTCCCCACCTCTGATTCCCGGTCTCTTATTCCCGGCATCTGATTCCGGCCTCTGATTCCCGGCCTCTGATTCCCTGCTTCTGATTCTGATTCCCTGCCTCTGATTCCCCATCTCTGATTCCGCACATCTGATTCCCTGCCTCTGATTCCCCGCCTCTGATTCCCTGCCTCTGTTTCCCAATATCTAAGTCCCCGCCTCTAATTCCCCAACTCTGATTCCCCACCTCTGATTCCCCAGCTCTGATTCCCCGCCTCTGATTCCCCGCATCTGATTCCCTGCATCTGATTCCAAGCCTCTGATTCCCTGCCTCTGATTCCCAACCTCTGATTCCCCACCTCTGATTCCCCATATCTGAATCCCCGCCTCTGTTTCCCCGCCTCTGATTCCCCACCTCCGTTTCCCCATATCTGATTCCCGGCCTCTGATTCCCCGCCTCTGATTCCCCGCCTCTGATTCCCTGCCTCTGATTCCACATCCCCGATTCCGCACATCTGATTCCCTGCCTCTGATTCCCCGCCTCTGATTCCCCGCCTCTGATTCCCTGCCTCTGATTCCCAACCTCTGATTCCCCACCTCTGATTCCCCATATCTGATTCCCCGCCTCTGTTTCCCCGCCTCTGATTCCCCTCCTCTGATTCCCCAACTCTAATTCCCCGCCTCTGATTCCCCAGCTCTGATTCCCCGTGTTCGATTCCCCGCCTCTGATTCCCTGCCTCTGATTCCCAACCTCTGATTCCACACCTCTGATTCCCCATATCTGATTCCCCGCCTCTGTTTCCCCGCCTCTGATTCCCTGCCCCTGTTTCCCCATATCTGATTCCCTGCCTCTGATTCCCCAACTCTGATTCCCCGCCTCTGATTCCCCAGCTCTGATTCCCCGCCTCTGATTTCCCGTGTTTGATTCCCTGCCTCTGATTCCCCGCCTCTGATTCCCCATCTATGATTCACCGCCTTTGATTCGCCACCTCTGATTCCACATATCTGATTCCCCACCTCTGTTTCCCCGCCTCTGATTCCCCGCCTCTGATTCTCCATATCTCATTCCCCGCATCTGATTCCCCACCTCTGATTCCCGGCCTCTTATTCCCAGCATCTGATTCCCGGCCTCTGATTCCCCGCTTCTGATTCTGATTCCCTGCCTCTGATTCCCCATCTCTGATTCCGCACATCTGATTCCCTGCCTCTGAATCCCCGCCTCTGATTCCCCATATCTGATTTCCCGCCTCTGTTTCCCCGCCTCTGATTCCCCGCCTCTGTTTCCCCATATCTAATTCCCAACCTCTGATGCCCCAACTCTGATTCCCTGCCTCTGATTCCCCGCGTTCTATTCCCTGCCTCTGATTCCTCGCCTGTGATTCCCCATCTCTGATTCACCACCTCTGATTCCCCACCTCTGATTCCCCATATCTAATTCCCCGCCTCTGTTTGCCCGCCTCTGATTCCCCGCCTCTGTTTCCCCATATCTGATTCCCCGCCTCTGAATCCCCAACTCTGATTCCCTGCCTCTGATTCCCCAGCTCTGATTCCCCGCCTTTGATTCCCCCGTCTGATTCCCAGCCTCTGAAACCCCATGTCTGATTTCTTGCCTCTGATTCCCCGCCTCTGATTCCCCATCTCTGATTCACAGCCTCTGATTCCCCACCTCTGATTCCCCATCTCTGATTCCGCACATCTGATTCCCTGCCTCTGATTCCCCGACTCTGATCCCCACCTCTGATTCCCCAGCTCTGATTCCCCGCCTCTGATTCCCCAACTCTGATTCCCCGCCTCTGATTCCCCAGCTCTGATTCCCCGCCTCTGATTCCCCGTGTTTGATTCCCTGCCTCTGATTCCACGCCTCTGATTCCCCATCTCTGATTCATCGCCTTTGATTCGCCACCTCTGATTCCCCATATCTGATTCCTCGCCTCTGTTTCCCCGCCTCTGATTCCCCGCCTCTGATTCCCCATATCTCATTCCCCGCCTCTGATTCCCCATCTCTGATTCCCGGACTCTGATTCCCCACCTCTGATTCCCGGCCTCTTATTCCCGGCATCTGATTCCGGCCTCTGATTCCCGGCCTCTGATTCCCTGCTTCTGATTCCCCATCTCTGATTCCGCAAATCTAATTCCCTGCCTCTGATTCCCCACCTCTGATTCCCCATATCTGATTCCCCACCTCTGTTTCCCGGCCTCTGATTCCCCGCTTCTGATTCTGATTCCCTGCCTCTGATTCCCCATCTCTGATTCCGCACATCTGATTCCCTGCCTCTGATTCCCCACCTCTGATTCCCCATATCTGATTTCCCGCCTCTGTTTCCCCGCCTCTGATTCCCCGCCTCTGTTTCCCCATATCTAATTCCCAACCTCTGATGCCCCAACTCTGATTCCCTGCCTCTGATTCCCCGCGTTCTATTCCCTGCCTCTGATTCCCCGCGTTCTATTCCCTGCCTCTGATTCCCCGCCTGTGATTCCCCATCTCTGATTCACCACCTCTGATTCCCCACCTCTGATTCCCCATATCTAATTCCCCGCCTCTGTTTGCCCGACTCTGATTCCCCGCCTCTGTTTCCCCATATCTGATTCCCCGCCTCTGAATCCCCAACTCTGATTCCCTGCCTCTGATTCCCCAGCTCTGATTCCCCGCCTTTGATTCCCCCGTCTGATTCCCAGCCTCTGAAACCCCGTGTCTGATTTCTTGCCTCTGATTCCCCGCCTCTGATTCCCCATCTCTGATTCACAGCCTCTGATTCCCCACCTCTGATTCCCCATCTCTGATTCCGCACATCTGATTCCCTGCCTCTGATTCCCCGACTCTGATCCCCACCTCTGATTCCGCAGCTCTGATTCCCCGCCTCTGATTCCCGAACTCTGATTCCCCGCCTCTGATTCCCCAGCTCTGATTCCCCGCCTCTGATTCCCCGTGTTTGATTCCCTGCCTCTGATTCCCCGCCTCTGATTCCCCATCTCTGATTCACCGCCTTTGATTCGCCACCTCTGATTCCCCATATCTGATTCCTCGCCTCTGTTTCCCCGCCTCTGATTCCCCGCCTCTGATTCCCCATATCTCATTCGCCGCCTCTGATTCCCCATCTCTGATTCCCGGACTCTGATTCCCCACCTCTGATTCCCGGCCTCTTATTCCCGGCATCTGATTCCGGCCTCTGATTCCCGGCCTCTGATTCCCTGCTTCTGATTCCCCATCTCTGATTCCGCAAATTTAATTCCCCGCCTCTGATTCCCCGCCTCTGTTTCCCCATATCTGATCCCCGCCTCTATTTGCCCGCATCTGATTCCCCGCCTCTGTTTCCCCATATCTGATTCCCCGCCTCTGAATCCCCAACTCTGATTCCCTGCCTCTAATTTCCCAGCTCTGATTCCCCGCCTCTGATTCCCCGCGTCTGATTACCGGCCTCTGATTCCCCGCCTCTGATTCCCCATCTCTGATTCACAACCTCTGATTCCCCACCTCTGATACCCCATATCTGATTCCCCGCCTCTGTTTCCCCGCCTCTGATTCCCCACCTCTGATTCCCAATATCTGATTCCCCGCCTCTGATTCCCCACCTCTGATTCCCCGCCTCTGATTCGCCAGCTATGATTCCCCGCCTCTGATTCCCCGTGTTTGATTCCCTGCCTCTGATTCCACGCCTCTGATTCCCCATCTCTGATTCATCGCCTTTGATTCGCCACCTCTGATTCCCCATATCTGATTCCTCGCCTCTGTTTCCCCGCCTCTGATTCCCCACCTCTGATTCCCCATATCTCATTCCCCGCCTCTGATTCCCCATCTCTGATTCCCGGACTCTGATTCCCCACCTCTGATTCCTGGCTTCTGATTCCCTGCTTCTGATTCCCCATCTCTGATTCCGCAAATCTAATTCCCTGCCTCTGATTCCCCACCTCTGATTCCCCATATCTGATTCCCCACCTCTGATTCCCTGCCTCTGATTCCCCATCTCTGATTCCGCACATCTGATTCCCTGCCTCTGATTCCCCACCTCTGATTCCCCATATCTGATTTCCCGCCTCTGTTTCCCCGCCTCTGATTCCCCGCCTCTGTTTCCCCATATCTAATTCCCAACCTCTGATGCCCCAACTCTGATTCCCTGCCTCTGATTCCCCGCGTTCTATTCCCTGCCTCTGATTCCCCGCGTTCTATTCCCTGCCTCTGATTCCCCGCCTGTGATTCCCCATCTCTGATTCACCACCTCTGATTCCCCACCTCTGATTCCCCATATCTAATTCCCCGCCTCTGTTTGCCCGACTCTGATTCCCCGCCTCTGTTTCCCCATATCTGATTCCCCGCCTCTGAATCCCCAACTCTGATTCCCTGCCTCTGATTCCCCAGCTCTGATTCCCCGCCTTTGATTCCCCCGTCTGATTCCCAGCCTCTGAAACCCCGTGTCTGATTTCTTGCCTCTGATTCCCCGCCTCTGATTCCCCATCTCTGATTCACAGCCTCTGATTCCCCACCTCTGATTCCCCATCTCTGATTCCGCACATCTGATTCCCTGCCTCTGATTCCCCGACTCTGATCCCCACCTCTGATTCCGCAGCTCTGATTCCCCGCCTCTGATTCCCGAACTCTGATTCCCCGCCTCTGATTCCCCAGCTCTGATTCCCCGCCTCTGATTCCCCGTGTTTGATTCCCTGCCTCTGATTCCCCGCCTCTGATTCCCCATCTCTGATTCACCGCCTTTGATTCGCCACCTCTGATTCCCCATATCTGATTCCTCGCCTCTGTTTCCCCGCCTCTGATTCCCCGCCTCTGATTCCCCATATCTCATTCGCCGCCTCTGATTCCCCATCTCTGATTCCCGGACTCTGATTCCCCACCTCTGATTCCCGGCCTCTTATTCCCGGCATCTGATTCCGGCCTCTGATTCCCGGCCTCTGATTCCCTGCTTCTGATTCCCCATCTCTGATTCCGCAAATTTAATTCCCCGCCTCTGATTCCCCGCCTCTGTTTCCCCATATCTGATCCCCGCCTCTATTTGCCCGCATCTGATTCCCCGCCTCTGTTTCCCCATATCTGATTCCCCGCCTCTGAATCCCCAACTCTGATTCCCTGCCTCTAATTTCCCAGCTCTGATTCCCCGCCTCTGATTCCCCGCGTCTGATTACCGGCCTCTGATTCCCCGCCTCTGATAACCCATCTCTGATTCACAACCTCTGATTCCCCACCTCTGATACCCCATATCTGATTCCCCGCCTCTGTTTCCCCGCCTCTGATTCCCCACCTCTGATTCCCAATATCTGATTCCCCGCCTCTGATTCCCCACCTCTGATTCCCCGCCTCTGATTCGCCAGCTATGATTCCCCGCCTCTGATTCCCCGTGTTTGATTCCCTGCCTCTGATTCCACGCCTCTGATTCCCCATCTCTGATTCATCGCCTTTGATTCGCCACCTCTGATTCCCCATATCTGATTCCTTGCCTCTGTTTCCCCGCCTCTGATTCCCCACCTCTGATTCCCCATATCTCATTCCCCGCCTCTGATTCCCCATCTCTGATTCCCGGACTCTGATTCCCCACCTCTGATTCCTGGCCTCTGATTCCCTGCTTCTGATTCCCCATCTCTGATTCCGCAAATCTAATTCCCTGCCTCTGATTCCCCACCTCTGATTCCCCATATCTGATTCCCCACCTCTGTTTCCCGGCCTCTGATTCCCCGCTTCTGATTCTGATTCCCCACCTCTGATTCCCCATCTCTGATTCCGCACATCCGATTCCCTGCCTCTGATTCCCCGACTCTGATTCCCCACCTCTGATTCCCCAGCTCTGATTCCTCGCCTCTGATTCCCCAACTCTGATTCCCCGCCTCTGATTCCCCAGCTCTGATTCCCCACCTCTGATTCCCCGTGTTTGATCCCCTGCCTCTGATTCCCCGCCTCTGATTCCCCATCTCTGATTCACCGTCTTTGATTCGCCACCTCTGATTCCCCATATCTGATTCCTCACCACTGTTTCCCCGCCTCTGATTCGCCGCCTCTGATTCCCCATATCTCATTCCCCGCCTCTGATTCGCCAGCTATGATTCCCCGCCTCTGATTCCCCGCCTCTGATTCCACATCTCTGATTCACCACCTCTGATTCCCCGCGTCTGATTCCCCGCCTCTGATTCCCCATCTCTGATTCCCCATCTCTGATTCCCGAATTCTGATTCCCCGCCTCTGATTCCCCAGCTCTGATTCCTCGCCTCTGATTCCCTTCCTCTGATTCCCAACCTCTGATTCCCCACCTCTGATTTCCCATATTGATTCCCTGCGTCTGATTCCCCGCCTCTGATTCCCCAACTCTGATTCCCCGCCTCTGATTCCCCAGCTCTGATTCCCCGCCTCTGATTCCCCGTGTTTGATTCCCTGCCTCTGATTCCCGGCCTCTGATTCCCCATCTCTGATTCACCGCCTTTGATTCGCCACCTCTGATTCCCCATATCTGATTCCCCGCCTCTGTTTCCCCGCCTCTGATTCCCCGCCTCTGATTCCCCATATCTCATTCCCCGCCTCTGAATCCCCATCTCTGATTCCCGGACTCTGATTCCCCACCTCTGATTCCCGGTCTCTTATTCCCGGCATCTGATTCCGGCCTCTGATTCCCGGCCTCTGATTCCCTGCTTCTGATTCTGATTCCCTGCCTCTGATTCCCCATCTCTGATTCCGCACATCTGATTCCCTGCCTCTGATTCCCCGCCTCTGATTCCCTGCCTCTGTTTCCCAATATCTAAGTCCCCGCCTCTAATTCCCCAACTCTGATTCCCCACCTCTGATTCCCCAGCTCTGATTCCCCGCCTCTGATTCCCCGCATCTGATTCCCTGCATCTGATTCCAAGCCTCTGATTCCCTGCCTCTGATTCCCAACCTCTGATTCCCCACCTCTGATTCCCCATATCTGAATCCCCGCCTCTGTTTCCCCGCCTCTGATTCCCCACCTCCGTTTCCCCATATCTGATTCCCGGCCTCTGATTCCCCGCCTCTGATTCCCCGCCTCTGATTCCCTGCCTCTGATTCCACATCCCCGATTCCGCACATCTGATTCCCTGCCTCTGATTCCCCGCCTCTGATTCCCCGCCTCTGATTCCCTGCCTCTGATTCCCAACCTCTGATTCCCCACCTCTGATTCCCCATATCTGATTCCCCGCCTCTGTTTCCCCGCCTCTGATTCCCCTCCTCTGATTCCCCAACTCTAATTCCCCGCCTCTGATTCCCCAGCTCTGATTCCCCGTGTTCGATTCCCCGCCTCTGATTCCCTGCCTCTGATTCCCAACCTCTGATTCCACACCTCTGATTCCCCATATCTGATTCCCCGCCTCTGTTTCCCCGCCTCTGATTCCCTGCCCCTGTTTCCCCATATCTGATTCCCTGCCTCTGATTCCCCAACTCTGATTCCCCGCCTCTGATTCCCCAGCTCTGATTCCCCGCCTCTGATTTCCCGTGTTTGATTCCCTGCCTCTGATTCCCCGCCTCTGATTCCCCATCTATGATTCACCGCCTTTGATTCGCCACCTCTGATTCCACATATCTGATTCCCCACCTCTGTTTCCCCGCCTCTGATTCCCCGCCTCTGATTCTCCATATCTCATTCCCCGCATCTGATTCCCCACCTCTGATTCCCGGCCTCTTATTCCCAGCATCTGATTCCCGGCCTCTGATTCCCCGCTTCTGATTCTGATTCCCTGCCTCTGATTCCCCATCTCTGATTCCGCACATCTGATTCCCTGCCTCTGAATCCCCGCCTCTGATTCCCCATATCTGATTTCCCGCCTCTGTTTCCCCGCCTCTGATTCCCCGCCTCTGTTTCCCCATATCTAATTCCCAACCTCTGATGCCCCAACTCTGATTCCCTGCCTCTGATTCCCCGCGTTCTATTCCCTGCCTCTGATTCCTCGCCTGTGATTCCCCATCTCTGATTCACCACCTCTGATTCCCCACCTCTGATTCCCCATATCTAATTCCCCGCCTCTGTTTGCCCGCCTCTGATTCCCCGCCTCTGTTTCCCCATATCTGATTCCCCGCCTCTGAATCCCCAACTCTGATTCCCTGCCTCTGATTCCCCAGCTCTGATTCCCCGCCTTTGATTCCCCCGTCTGATTCCCAGCCTCTGAAACCCCATGTCTGATTTCTTGCCTCTGATTCCCCGCCTCTGATTCCCCATCTCTGATTCACAGCCTCTGATTCCCCACCTCTGATTCCCCATCTCTGATTCCGCACATCTGATTCCCTGCCTCTGATTCCCCGACTCTGATCCCCACCTCTGATTCCCCAGCTCTGATTCCCCGCCTCTGATTCCCCAACTCTGATTCCCCGCCTCTGATTCCCCAGCTCTGATTCCCCGCCTCTGATTCCCCGTGTTTGATTCCCTGCCTCTGATTCCACGCCTCTGATTCCCCATCTCTGATTCATCGCCTTTGATTCGCCACCTCTGATTCCCCATATCTGATTCCTCGCCTCTGTTTCCCCGCCTCTGATTCCCCGCCTCTGATTCCCCATATCTCATTCCCCGCCTCTGATTCCCCATCTCTGATTCCCGGACTCTGATTCCCCACCTCTGATTCCCGGCCTCTTATTCCCGGCATCTGATTCCGGCCTCTGATTCCCGGCCTCTGATTCCCTGCTTCTGATTCCCCATCTCTGATTCCGCAAATCTAATTCCCTGCCTCTGATTCCCCACCTCTGATTCCCCATATCTGATTCCCCACCTCTGTTTCCCGGCCTCTGATTCCCCGCTTCTGATTCTGATTCCCTGCCTCTGATTCCCCATCTCTGATTCCGCACATCTGATTCCCTGCCTCTGATTCCCCACCTCTGATTCCCCATATCTGATTTCCCGCCTCTGTTTCCCCGCCTCTGATTCCCCGCCTCTGTTTCCCCATATCTAATTCCCAACCTCTGATGCCCCAACTCTGATTCCCTGCCTCTGATTCCCCGCGTTCTATTCCCTGCCTCTGATTCCCCGCGTTCTATTCCCTGCCTCTGATTCCCCGCCTGTGATTCCCCATCTCTGATTCACCACCTCTGATTCCCCACCTCTGATTCCCCATATCTAATTCCCCGCCTCTGTTTGCCCGACTCTGATTCCCCGCCTCTGTTTCCCCATATCTGATTCCCCGCCTCTGAATCCCCAACTCTGATTCCCTGCCTCTGATTCCCCAGCTCTGATTCCCCGCCTTTGATTCCCCCGTCTGATTCCCAGCCTCTGAAACCCCGTGTCTGATTTCTTGCCTCTGATTCCCCGCCTCTGATTCCCCATCTCTGATTCACAGCCTCTGATTCCCCACCTCTGATTCCCCATCTCTGATTCCGCACATCTGATTCCCTGCCTCTGATTCCCCGACTCTGATCCCCACCTCTGATTCCGCAGCTCTGATTCCCCGCCTCTGATTCCCGAACTCTGATTCCCCGCCTCTGATTCCCCAGCTCTGATTCCCCGCCTCTGATTCCCCGTGTTTGATTCCCTGCCTCTGATTCCCCGCCTCTGATTCCCCATCTCTGATTCACCGCCTTTGATTCGCCACCTCTGATTCCCCATATCTGATTCCTCGCCTCTGTTTCCCCGCCTCTGATTCCCCGCCTCTGATTCCCCATATCTCATTCGCCGCCTCTGATTCCCCATCTCTGATTCCCGGACTCTGATTCCCCACCTCTGATTCCCGGCCTCTTATTCCCGGCATCTGATTCCGGCCTCTGATTCCCGGCCTCTGATTCCCTGCTTCTGATTCCCCATCTCTGATTCCGCAAATTTAATTCCCCGCCTCTGATTCCCCGCCTCTGTTTCCCCATATCTGATCCCCGCCTCTATTTGCCCGCATCTGATTCCCCGCCTCTGTTTCCCCATATCTGATTCCCCGCCTCTGAATCCCCAACTCTGATTCCCTGCCTCTAATTTCCCAGCTCTGATTCCCCGCCTCTGATTCCCCGCGTCTGATTACCGGCCTCTGATTCCCCGCCTCTGATTCCCCATCTCTGATTCACAACCTCTGATTCCCCACCTCTGATACCCCATATCTGATTCCCCGCCTCTGTTTCCCCGCCTCTGATTCCCCACCTCTGATTCCCAATATCTGATTCCCCGCCTCTGATTCCCCACCTCTGATTCCCCGCCTCTGATTCGCCAGCTATGATTCCCCGCCTCTGATTCCCCGTGTTTGATTCCCTGCCTCTGATTCCACGCCTCTGATTCCCCATCTCTGATTCATCGCCTTTGATTCGCCACCTCTGATTCCCCATATCTGATTCCTCGCCTCTGTTTCCCCGCCTCTGATTCCCCACCTCTGATTCCCCATATCTCATTCCCCGCCTCTGATTCCCCATCTCTGATTCCCGGACTCTGATTCCCCACCTCTGATTCCTGGCTTCTGATTCCCTGCTTCTGATTCCCCATCTCTGATTCCGCAAATCTAATTCCCTGCCTCTGATTCCCCACCTCTGATTCCCCATATCTGATTCCCCACCTCTGATTCCCTGCCTCTGATTCCCCATCTCTGATTCCGCACATCTGATTCCCTGCCTCTGATTCCCCACCTCTGATTCCCCATATCTGATTTCCCGCCTCTGTTTCCCCGCCTCTGATTCCCCGCCTCTGTTTCCCCATATCTAATTCCCAACCTCTGATGCCCCAACTCTGATTCCCTGCCTCTGATTCCCCGCGTTCTATTCCCTGCCTCTGATTCCCCGCCTGTGATTCCCCATCTCTGATTCACCACCTCTGATTCCCCACCTCTGATTCCCCATATCTAATTCCCCGCCTCTGTTTGCCCGACTCTGATTCCCCATCTCTGATTCACAGCCTCTGATTCCCCACCTCTGATTCCCCATCTCTGATTCCGCACATCTGATTCCCTGCCTCTGATTCCCCGACTCTGATCCCCACCTCTGATTCCCCAGCTCTGATTCCCCGCCTCTGATTCCCCAACTCTGATTCCCCGCCTCTGATTCCCCAGCTCTGATTCCCCGCCTCTGATTCCCCGTGTTTGATTCCCTGCCTCTGATTCCACGCCTCTGATTCCCCATCTCTGATTCACCGCCTTTGATTCGCCACCTCTGATTCCCCATATCTGATTCCTCGCCTCTGTTTCCCCGCCTCTGATTCCCCGCCTCTGATTCCCCATATCTCATTCCCCGCCTCTGATTCCCCATCTCTGATTCCCGGACTCTGATTCCCCACCTCTGATTCCCGGCCTCTTATTCCCGGCATCTGATTCCGGCCTCTGATTCCCGGCCTCTGATTCCCTGCTTCTGATTCCCCATCTCTGATTCCGCAAATCTAATTCCCTGCCTCTGATTCCCCACCTCTGATTCCCCATATCTGATTCCCCACCTCTGTTTCCCGGCCTCTGATTCCCCGCTTCTGATTCTGATTCCCTGCCTCTGATTCCCCATCTCTGATTCCGCACATCTGATTCCCTGCCTCTGATTCCCCACCTCTGATTCCCCATATCTGATTTCCCGCCTCTGTTTCCCCGCCTCTGATTCCCCGCCTCTGTTTCCCCATATCTAATTCCCAACCTCTGATGCCCCAACTCTGATTCCCTGCCTCTGATTCCCCGCGTTCTATTCCCTGCCTCTGATTCCCCGCCTGTGATTCCCCATCTCTGATTCACCACCTCTGATTCCCCGCCTCTGATTCCCCAACTCTAATTCCCCGCCTCTGGTTCCCCATATCTGATTCCCCGCCTCTGTTTCCCCGCCTCTGATTCCCCGCCCCTGTTTCCCCATATCTGATTCCCTGCCTCTGATTCCCCAAATTTGATTCCCAGCCTCTGATTCCCCAGCTCTGATACCACGCCTCTGAGTCCCCGTGTTTGATTCCCTGCCTCTGATTCCCCGCCTCTGATTCCCCATCTCTGATTCACCGCCTTTGATTCGCCACCTCTGATTCCCCATATCTGAATCCCCACCTCTGTTTCCCCGCCTCTGATTCCCCGCCTCTGATTCTCCATATCTCATTCCCCGCCTCTGAATCCCCATCACTGATTCCCGGACTCTGATTCCCCACCTCTGATTCCCGGCCTCTTATTCCCAGCATCTGATTCCAGGCCTCTGATTCCCGGCCTCTGACTCCCCGCTTCTGATTCTGATTCCCTGCCTCTGATTCCCCATCTCTGATTCCGCACATCTGATTACCTGCCTCTGATTCCCCACCTCTGATTCCCCATATCTGATTCCCCGCCTCTGTTTCCACGCCTCTGATTCCCCGCCTCTGTTTCCCCATATCTAATTCCCCACCTCTGATGCCCCAACTCTGATTCCCCGCCTCTGATTCCCCAGCTCTGATTCCCCGCCTCTGATTCCCCGCATCCGATTCCCCATATCTGATTCCCCGCCTCTGTTTCCCCGCCCCTGATTATCCGCCTCTGTTTCCCCATATCTGATTCCCCGCCTCTGATTCCCAACTATGATTCCCCGCCTCTGATTCCCCAGCTCTGATTCCCTGCCTCTGATTCCCCGCGTTCTATTCCCTGCCTCTGATTCCCCGCCTGTGATTCCCCATCTCTGATTCACCACCTCTGATTCCCCACCACTGATTCCCCATATCTAATTCCCCGCCTCTGTTTGCCCGCCTCTGATTCCCCGCCTCTGTTTCCCCATATCTGATTCCCCGCCTCTGAATCCCCAACTCTGATTCGCTGCCTCTGATTCCCCAGCTTCATTCCCCGCCTTTGATTCCCCCCGTCTGATTCCCAGCCTCTGAATCCCCGTGTCTGATAACCTGCCTCTGATTCCCCGCCTCTGATTCCCCATCTCAGATTCACCGCCTCTGATTCCCCACCTCTGATTCCCCATCTCTGATTCCGCACATCCGATTCCCTGCCTCTGATTCCCCGACTCTGATTCCCCACCTCTGATTCCCCAGCTCTGATTCCTCGCCTCTGATTCCCCAACTCTGATTCCCCGCCTCTGATTCCCCAGCTCTGATTCCCCACCTCCGATTCCCCGTGTTTGATCCCCTGCCTCTGATTCCCCGCCTCTGATTCCCCATCTCTGATTCACCGTCTTTGATTCGCCACCTCTGATTCCCCATATCTGATTCCTCACCACTGTTTCCCCGCCTCTGATTCGCCGCCTCTGATTCCCCATATCTCATTCCACGCCTCTGATTCGCCAGCTATGATTCCCCGCCTCTGATTCCCCGCCTCTGATTCCACATCTCTGATTCACCACCTCTGATTCCCCGCGTCTGATTCCCCGCCTCTGATTCCCCATCTCTGATTCCCCATCTCTGATTCCCGAATTCTGATTCCCCGCCTCTGATTCCCCAGCTCTGATTCCTCGCCTCTGATTCCCTTCCTCTGATTCCCAACCTCTGATTCCCCACCTCTGATTTCCCATATTGATTCCCTGCGTCTGATTCCCCGCCTCTGATTCCCCAACTCTGATTCCCCGCCTCTGATTCCCCAGCTCTGATTCCCCGCCTCTGATTCCCCGTGTTTGATTCCCTGCCTCTGATTCCCGGCCTCTGATTCCCCATCTCTGATTCACCGCCTTTGATTCGCCACCTCTGATTCCCCATATCTGATTCCCCGCCTCTGTTTCCCCGCCTCTGATTCCCCGCCTCTGATTCCCCATATCTCATTCCCCGCCTCTGAATCCCCATCTCTGATTCCCGGACTCTGATTCCCCACCTCTGATTCCCGGTCTCTTATTCCCGGCATCTGATTCCGGCCTCTGATTCCCGGCCTCTGATTCCCTGCTTCTGATTCTGATTCCCTGCCTCTGATTCCCCATCTCTGATTC
Source organism: Narcine bancroftii (assembly GCF_036971445.1). NCBI lineage: Eukaryota > Metazoa > Chordata > Chondrichthyes > Torpediniformes > Narcinidae > Narcine > Narcine bancroftii. The sequence goes on from NC_091475.1 coordinate 112,680,703, forward strand.
CGCACATCTGATTCCCTGCCTCTGATTCCCCGCCTCTGATTCCCCGCCTCTGTTTCCCAATATCTAAGTCCCCGCCTCTGATTCCCCAACTCTGATTCCCCACCTCTGATTCCCCAGCTCTGATTCCCCGCCTCTGATTCCCCGCATCTGATTCCCTGCATCTGATTCCAAGCCTCTGATTCCCTGCCTCTGATTCCCAACCTCTGATTCCCCACCTCTGATTCCCCATATCCGAATCCCCGCCTCTGTTTCCCCGCCTCTGATTCCCCACCTCTGTTTCCCCATATCTGATTCCCGGCCTCTGATTCCCCGCCTCTGATTCCCCGCCTCTGATTCCCTGCCTCTGATTCCACATCCCCGATTCCGCACATCTGATTCCCTGCCTCTGATTCCCCGCCTCTGATTCCCCGCCTCTGATTCCCTGCCTCTGATTCCCAACCTCTGATTCCCCACCTCTGATTCCCCATATCTGATTCCCCGCCTCTGTTTCCCCGCCTCTGATTCCCCTCCTCTGATTCCCCAACTCTAATTCCCCGCCTCTGATTCCCCAGCTCTGATTCCCCGTGTTCGATTCCCCGCCTCTGATTCCCTGCCTCTGATTCCCAACCTCTGATTCCACACCTCTGATTCCCCATATCTGATTCCCCGCCTCTGTTTCCCCGCCTCTGATTCCCTGCCCCTGTTTCCCCATATCTGATTCCCTGCCTCTGATTCCACATCTCTGATTCACCACCTCTGATTCCCCGCGTCTGATTCCCCGCCTCTGATTCCCCATCTCTGATTCCCCATCTCTGATTCCCGAATTCTGATTCCCCGCCTCTGATTCCCCAGCTCTGATTCCTCGCCTCTGATTCCCTTCCTCTGATTCCCAACCTCTGATTCCCCACCTCTGATTTCCCATATTGATTCCCTGCGTCTGATTCCCCGCCTCTGATTCCCCAACTCTGATTCCCCGCCTCTGATTCCCCAGCTCTGATTCCCCGCCTCTGATTCCCCGTGTTTGATTCCCTGCCTCTGATTCCCGGCCTCTGATTCCCCATCTCTGATTCACCGCCTTTGATTCGCCACCTCTGATTCCCCATATCTGATTCCCCGCCTCTGTTTCCCCGCCTCTGATTCCCCGCCTCTGATTCCCCATATCTCATTCCCCGCCTCTGAATCCCCATCTCTGATTCCCGGACTCTGATTCCCCACCTCTGATTCCCGGTCTCTTATTCCCGGCATCTGATTCCGGCCTCTGATTCCCGGCCTCTGATTCCCTGCTTCTGATTCTGATTCCCTGCCTCTGATTCCCCATCTCTGATTCCGCACATCTGATTCCCTGCCTCTGATTCCCCGCCTCTGATTCCCTGCCTCTGTTTCCCAATATCTAAGTCCCCGCCTCTAATTCCCCAACTCTGATTCCCCACCTCTGATTCCCCAGCTCTGATTCCCCGCCTCTGATTCCCCGCATCTGATTCCCTGCATCTGATTCCAAGCCTCTGATTCCCTGCCTCTGATTCCCAACCTCTGATTCCCCACCTCTGATTCCCCATATCTGAATCCCCGCCTCTGTTTCCCCGCCTCTGATTCCCCACCTCCGTTTCCCCATATCTGATTCCCGGCCTCTGATTCCCCGCCTCTGATTCCCCGCCTCTGATTCCCTGCCTCTGATTCCACATCCCCGATTCCGCACATCTGATTCCCTGCCTCTGATTCCCCGCCTCTGATTCCCCGCCTCTGATTCCCTGCCTCTGATTCCCAACCTCTGATTCCCCACCTCTGATTCCCCATATCTGATTCCCCGCCTCTGTTTCCCCGCCTCTGATTCCCCTCCTCTGATTCCCCAACTCTAATTCCCCGCCTCTGATTCCCCAGCTCTGATTCCCCGTGTTCGATTCCCCGCCTCTGATTCCCTGCCTCTGATTCCCAACCTCTGATTCCACACCTCTGATTCCCCATATCTGATTCCCCGCCTCTGTTTCCCCGCCTCTGATTCCCTGCCCCTGTTTCCCCATATCTGATTCCCTGCCTCTGATTCCCCAACTCTGATTCCCCGCCTCTGATTCCCCAGCTCTGATTCCCCGCCTCTGATTTCCCGTGTTTGATTCCCTGCCTCTGATTCCCCGCCTCTGATTCCCCATCTATGATTCACCGCCTTTGATTCGCCACCTCTGATTCCACATATCTGATTCCCCACCTCTGTTTCCCCGCCTCTGATTCCCCGCCTCTGATTCTCCATATCTCATTCCCCGCATCTGATTCCCCACCTCTGATTCCCGGCCTCTTATTCCCAGCATCTGATTCCCGGCCTCTGATTCCCCGCTTCTGATTCTGATTCCCTGCCTCTGATTCCCCATCTCTGATTCCGCACATCTGATTCCCTGCCTCTGAATCCCCGCCTCTGATTCCCCATATCTGATTTCCCGCCTCTGTTTCCCCGCCTCTGATTCCCCGCCTCTGTTTCCCCATATCTAATTCCCAACCTCTGATGCCCCAACTCTGATTCCCTGCCTCTGATTCCCCGCGTTCTATTCCCTGCCTCTGATTCCTCGCCTGTGATTCCCCATCTCTGATTCACCACCTCTGATTCCCCACCTCTGATTCCCCATATCTAATTCCCCGCCTCTGTTTGCCCGCCTCTGATTCCCCGCCTCTGTTTCCCCATATCTGATTCCCCGCCTCTGAATCCCCAACTCTGATTCCCTGCCTCTGATTCCCCAGCTCTGATTCCCCGCCTTTGATTCCCCCGTCTGATTCCCAGCCTCTGAAACCCCATGTCTGATTTCTTGCCTCTGATTCCCCGCCTCTGATTCCCCATCTCTGATTCACAGCCTCTGATTCCCCACCTCTGATTCCCCATCTCTGATTCCGCACATCTGATTCCCTGCCTCTGATTCCCCGACTCTGATCCCCACCTCTGATTCCCCAGCTCTGATTCCCCGCCTCTGATTCCCCAACTCTGATTCCCCGCCTCTGATTCCCCAGCTCTGATTCCCCGCCTCTGATTCCCCGTGTTTGATTCCCTGCCTCTGATTCCACGCCTCTGATTCCCCATCTCTGATTCATCGCCTTTGATTCGCCACCTCTGATTCCCCATATCTGATTCCTCGCCTCTGTTTCCCCGCCTCTGATTCCCCGCCTCTGATTCCCCATATCTCATTCCCCGCCTCTGATTCCCCATCTCTGATTCCCGGACTCTGATTCCCCACCTCTGATTCCCGGCCTCTTATTCCCGGCATCTGATTCCGGCCTCTGATTCCCGGCCTCTGATTCCCTGCTTCTGATTCCCCATCTCTGATTCCGCAAATCTAATTCCCTGCCTCTGATTCCCCACCTCTGATTCCCCATATCTGATTCCCCACCTCTGTTTCCCGGCCTCTGATTCCCCGCTTCTGATTCTGATTCCCTGCCTCTGATTCCCCATCTCTGATTCCGCACATCTGATTCCCTGCCTCTGATTCCCCACCTCTGATTCCCCATATCTGATTTCCCGCCTCTGTTTCCCCGCCTCTGATTCCCCGCCTCTGTTTCCCCATATCTAATTCCCAACCTCTGATGCCCCAACTCTGATTCCCTGCCTCTGATTCCCCGCGTTCTATTCCCTGCCTCTGATTCCCCGCGTTCTATTCCCTGCCTCTGATTCCCCGCCTGTGATTCCCCATCTCTGATTCACCACCTCTGATTCCCCACCTCTGATTCCCCATATCTAATTCCCCGCCTCTGTTTGCCCGACTCTGATTCCCCGCCTCTGTTTCCCCATATCTGATTCCCCGCCTCTGAATCCCCAACTCTGATTCCCTGCCTCTGATTCCCCAGCTCTGATTCCCCGCCTTTGATTCCCCCGTCTGATTCCCAGCCTCTGAAACCCCGTGTCTGATTTCTTGCCTCTGATTCCCCGCCTCTGATTCCCCATCTCTGATTCACAGCCTCTGATTCCCCACCTCTGATTCCCCATCTCTGATTCCGCACATCTGATTCCCTGCCTCTGATTCCCCGACTCTGATCCCCACCTCTGATTCCGCAGCTCTGATTCCCCGCCTCTGATTCCCGAACTCTGATTCCCCGCCTCTGATTCCCCAGCTCTGATTCCCCGCCTCTGATTCCCCGTGTTTGATTCCCTGCCTCTGATTCCCCGCCTCTGATTCCCCATCTCTGATTCACCGCCTTTGATTCGCCACCTCTGATTCCCCATATCTGATTCCTCGCCTCTGTTTCCCCGCCTCTGATTCCCCGCCTCTGATTCCCCATATCTCATTCGCCGCCTCTGATTCCCCATCTCTGATTCCCGGACTCTGATTCCCCACCTCTGATTCCCGGCCTCTTATTCCCGGCATCTGATTCCGGCCTCTGATTCCCGGCCTCTGATTCCCTGCTTCTGATTCCCCATCTCTGATTCCGCAAATTTAATTCCCCGCCTCTGATTCCCCGCCTCTGTTTCCCCATATCTGATCCCCGCCTCTATTTGCCCGCATCTGATTCCCCGCCTCTGTTTCCCCATATCTGATTCCCCGCCTCTGAATCCCCAACTCTGATTCCCTGCCTCTAATTTCCCAGCTCTGATTCCCCGCCTCTGATTCCCCGCGTCTGATTACCGGCCTCTGATTCCCCGCCTCTGATTCCCCATCTCTGATTCACAACCTCTGATTCCCCACCTCTGATACCCCATATCTGATTCCCCGCCTCTGTTTCCCCGCCTCTGATTCCCCACCTCTGATTCCCAATATCTGATTCCCCGCCTCTGATTCCCCACCTCTGATTCCCCGCCTCTGATTCGCCAGCTATGATTCCCCGCCTCTGATTCCCCGTGTTTGATTCCCTGCCTCTGATTCCACGCCTCTGATTCCCCATCTCTGATTCATCGCCTTTGATTCGCCACCTCTGATTCCCCATATCTGATTCCTCGCCTCTGTTTCCCCGCCTCTGATTCCCCACCTCTGATTCCCCATATCTCATTCCCCGCCTCTGATTCCCCATCTCTGATTCCCGGACTCTGATTCCCCACCTCTGATTCCTGGCTTCTGATTCCCTGCTTCTGATTCCCCATCTCTGATTCCGCAAATCTAATTCCCTGCCTCTGATTCCCCACCTCTGATTCCCCATATCTGATTCCCCACCTCTGATTCCCTGCCTCTGATTCCCCATCTCTGATTCCGCACATCTGATTCCCTGCCTCTGATTCCCCACCTCTGATTCCCCATATCTGATTTCCCGCCTCTGTTTCCCCGCCTCTGATTCCCCGCCTCTGTTTCCCCATATCTAATTCCCAACCTCTGATGCCCCAACTCTGATTCCCTGCCTCTGATTCCCCGCGTTCTATTCCCTGCCTCTGATTCCCCGCGTTCTATTCCCTGCCTCTGATTCCCCGCCTGTGATTCCCCATCTCTGATTCACCACCTCTGATTCCCCACCTCTGATTCCCCATATCTAATTCCCCGCCTCTGTTTGCCCGACTCTGATTCCCCGCCTCTGTTTCCCCATATCTGATTCCCCGCCTCTGAATCCCCAACTCTGATTCCCTGCCTCTGATTCCCCAGCTCTGATTCCCCGCCTTTGATTCCCCCGTCTGATTCCCAGCCTCTGAAACCCCGTGTCTGATTTCTTGCCTCTGATTCCCCGCCTCTGATTCCCCATCTCTGATTCACAGCCTCTGATTCCCCACCTCTGATTCCCCATCTCTGATTCCGCACATCTGATTCCCTGCCTCTGATTCCCCGACTCTGATCCCCACCTCTGATTCCGCAGCTCTGATTCCCCGCCTCTGATTCCCGAACTCTGATTCCCCGCCTCTGATTCCCCAGCTCTGATTCCCCGCCTCTGATTCCCCGTGTTTGATTCCCTGCCTCTGATTCCCCGCCTCTGATTCCCCATCTCTGATTCACCGCCTTTGATTCGCCACCTCTGATTCCCCATATCTGATTCCTCGCCTCTGTTTCCCCGCCTCTGATTCCCCGCCTCTGATTCCCCATATCTCATTCGCCGCCTCTGATTCCCCATCTCTGATTCCCGGACTCTGATTCCCCACCTCTGATTCCCGGCCTCTTATTCCCGGCATCTGATTCCGGCCTCTGATTCCCGGCCTCTGATTCCCTGCTTCTGATTCCCCATCTCTGATTCCGCAAATTTAATTCCCCGCCTCTGATTCCCCGCCTCTGTTTCCCCATATCTGATCCCCGCCTCTATTTGCCCGCATCTGATTCCCCGCCTCTGTTTCCCCATATCTGATTCCCCGCCTCTGAATCCCCAACTCTGATTCCCTGCCTCTAATTTCCCAGCTCTGATTCCCCGCCTCTGATTCCCCGCGTCTGATTACCGGCCTCTGATTCCCCGCCTCTGATAACCCATCTCTGATTCACAACCTCTGATTCCCCACCTCTGATACCCCATATCTGATTCCCCGCCTCTGTTTCCCCGCCTCTGATTCCCCACCTCTGATTCCCAATATCTGATTCCCCGCCTCTGATTCCCCACCTCTGATTCCCCGCCTCTGATTCGCCAGCTATGATTCCCCGCCTCTGATTCCCCGTGTTTGATTCCCTGCCTCTGATTCCACGCCTCTGATTCCCCATCTCTGATTCATCGCCTTTGATTCGCCACCTCTGATTCCCCATATCTGATTCCTTGCCTCTGTTTCCCCGCCTCTGATTCCCCACCTCTGATTCCCCATATCTCATTCCCCGCCTCTGATTCCCCATCTCTGATTCCCGGACTCTGATTCCCCACCTCTGATTCCTGGCCTCTGATTCCCTGCTTCTGATTCCCCATCTCTGATTCCGCAAATCTAATTCCCTGCCTCTGATTCCCCACCTCTGATTCCCCATATCTGATTCCCCACCTCTGTTTCCCGGCCTCTGATTCCCCGCTTCTGATTCTGATTCCCCACCTCTGATTCCCCATCTCTGATTCCGCACATCCGATTCCCTGCCTCTGATTCCCCGACTCTGATTCCCCACCTCTGATTCCCCAGCTCTGATTCCTCGCCTCTGATTCCCCAACTCTGATTCCCCGCCTCTGATTCCCCAGCTCTGATTCCCCACCTCTGATTCCCCGTGTTTGATCCCCTGCCTCTGATTCCCCGCCTCTGATTCCCCATCTCTGATTCACCGTCTTTGATTCGCCACCTCTGATTCCCCATATCTGATTCCTCACCACTGTTTCCCCGCCTCTGATTCGCCGCCTCTGATTCCCCATATCTCATTCCCCGCCTCTGATTCGCCAGCTATGATTCCCCGCCTCTGATTCCCCGCCTCTGATTCCACATCTCTGATTCACCACCTCTGATTCCCCGCGTCTGATTCCCCGCCTCTGATTCCCCATCTCTGATTCCCCATCTCTGATTCCCGAATTCTGATTCCCCGCCTCTGATTCCCCAGCTCTGATTCCTCGCCTCTGATTCCCTTCCTCTGATTCCCAACCTCTGATTCCCCACCTCTGATTTCCCATATTGATTCCCTGCGTCTGATTCCCCGCCTCTGATTCCCCAACTCTGATTCCCCGCCTCTGATTCCCCAGCTCTGATTCCCCGCCTCTGATTCCCCGTGTTTGATTCCCTGCCTCTGATTCCCGGCCTCTGATTCCCCATCTCTGATTCACCGCCTTTGATTCGCCACCTCTGATTCCCCATATCTGATTCCCCGCCTCTGTTTCCCCGCCTCTGATTCCCCGCCTCTGATTCCCCATATCTCATTCCCCGCCTCTGAATCCCCATCTCTGATTCCCGGACTCTGATTCCCCACCTCTGATTCCCGGTCTCTTATTCCCGGCATCTGATTCCGGCCTCTGATTCCCGGCCTCTGATTCCCTGCTTCTGATTCTGATTCCCTGCCTCTGATTCCCCATCTCTGATTCCGCACATCTGATTCCCTGCCTCTGATTCCCCGCCTCTGATTCCCTGCCTCTGTTTCCCAATATCTAAGTCCCCGCCTCTAATTCCCCAACTCTGATTCCCCACCTCTGATTCCCCAGCTCTGATTCCCCGCCTCTGATTCCCCGCATCTGATTCCCTGCATCTGATTCCAAGCCTCTGATTCCCTGCCTCTGATTCCCAACCTCTGATTCCCCACCTCTGATTCCCCATATCTGAATCCCCGCCTCTGTTTCCCCGCCTCTGATTCCCCACCTCCGTTTCCCCATATCTGATTCCCGGCCTCTGATTCCCCGCCTCTGATTCCCCGCCTCTGATTCCCTGCCTCTGATTCCACATCCCCGATTCCGCACATCTGATTCCCTGCCTCTGATTCCCCGCCTCTGATTCCCCGCCTCTGATTCCCTGCCTCTGATTCCCAACCTCTGATTCCCCACCTCTGATTCCCCATATCTGATTCCCCGCCTCTGTTTCCCCGCCTCTGATTCCCCTCCTCTGATTCCCCAACTCTAATTCCCCGCCTCTGATTCCCCAGCTCTGATTCCCCGTGTTCGATTCCCCGCCTCTGATTCCCTGCCTCTGATTCCCAACCTCTGATTCCACACCTCTGATTCCCCATATCTGATTCCCCGCCTCTGTTTCCCCGCCTCTGATTCCCTGCCCCTGTTTCCCCATATCTGATTCCCTGCCTCTGATTCCCCAACTCTGATTCCCCGCCTCTGATTCCCCAGCTCTGATTCCCCGCCTCTGATTTCCCGTGTTTGATTCCCTGCCTCTGATTCCCCGCCTCTGATTCCCCATCTATGATTCACCGCCTTTGATTCGCCACCTCTGATTCCACATATCTGATTCCCCACCTCTGTTTCCCCGCCTCTGATTCCCCGCCTCTGATTCTCCATATCTCATTCCCCGCATCTGATTCCCCACCTCTGATTCCCGGCCTCTTATTCCCAGCATCTGATTCCCGGCCTCTGATTCCCCGCTTCTGATTCTGATTCCCTGCCTCTGATTCCCCATCTCTGATTCCGCACATCTGATTCCCTGCCTCTGAATCCCCGCCTCTGATTCCCCATATCTGATTTCCCGCCTCTGTTTCCCCGCCTCTGATTCCCCGCCTCTGTTTCCCCATATCTAATTCCCAACCTCTGATGCCCCAACTCTGATTCCCTGCCTCTGATTCCCCGCGTTCTATTCCCTGCCTCTGATTCCTCGCCTGTGATTCCCCATCTCTGATTCACCACCTCTGATTCCCCACCTCTGATTCCCCATATCTAATTCCCCGCCTCTGTTTGCCCGCCTCTGATTCCCCGCCTCTGTTTCCCCATATCTGATTCCCCGCCTCTGAATCCCCAACTCTGATTCCCTGCCTCTGATTCCCCAGCTCTGATTCCCCGCCTTTGATTCCCCCGTCTGATTCCCAGCCTCTGAAACCCCATGTCTGATTTCTTGCCTCTGATTCCCCGCCTCTGATTCCCCATCTCTGATTCACAGCCTCTGATTCCCCACCTCTGATTCCCCATCTCTGATTCCGCACATCTGATTCCCTGCCTCTGATTCCCCGACTCTGATCCCCACCTCTGATTCCCCAGCTCTGATTCCCCGCCTCTGATTCCCCAACTCTGATTCCCCGCCTCTGATTCCCCAGCTCTGATTCCCCGCCTCTGATTCCCCGTGTTTGATTCCCTGCCTCTGATTCCACGCCTCTGATTCCCCATCTCTGATTCATCGCCTTTGATTCGCCACCTCTGATTCCCCATATCTGATTCCTCGCCTCTGTTTCCCCGCCTCTGATTCCCCGCCTCTGATTCCCCATATCTCATTCCCCGCCTCTGATTCCCCATCTCTGATTCCCGGACTCTGATTCCCCACCTCTGATTCCCGGCCTCTTATTCCCGGCATCTGATTCCGGCCTCTGATTCCCGGCCTCTGATTCCCTGCTTCTGATTCCCCATCTCTGATTCCGCAAATCTAATTCCCTGCCTCTGATTCCCCACCTCTGATTCCCCATATCTGATTCCCCACCTCTGTTTCCCGGCCTCTGATTCCCCGCTTCTGATTCTGATTCCCTGCCTCTGATTCCCCATCTCTGATTCCGCACATCTGATTCCCTGCCTCTGATTCCCCACCTCTGATTCCCCATATCTGATTTCCCGCCTCTGTTTCCCCGCCTCTGATTCCCCGCCTCTGTTTCCCCATATCTAATTCCCAACCTCTGATGCCCCAACTCTGATTCCCTGCCTCTGATTCCCCGCGTTCTATTCCCTGCCTCTGATTCCCCGCGTTCTATTCCCTGCCTCTGATTCCCCGCCTGTGATTCCCCATCTCTGATTCACCACCTCTGATTCCCCACCTCTGATTCCCCATATCTAATTCCCCGCCTCTGTTTGCCCGACTCTGATTCCCCGCCTCTGTTTCCCCATATCTGATTCCCCGCCTCTGAATCCCCAACTCTGATTCCCTGCCTCTGATTCCCCAGCTCTGATTCCCCGCCTTTGATTCCCCCGTCTGATTCCCAGCCTCTGAAACCCCGTGTCTGATTTCTTGCCTCTGATTCCCCGCCTCTGATTCCCCATCTCTGATTCACAGCCTCTGATTCCCCACCTCTGATTCCCCATCTCTGATTCCGCACATCTGATTCCCTGCCTCTGATTCCCCGACTCTGATCCCCACCTCTGATTCCGCAGCTCTGATTCCCCGCCTCTGATTCCCGAACTCTGATTCCCCGCCTCTGATTCCCCAGCTCTGATTCCCCGCCTCTGATTCCCCGTGTTTGATTCCCTGCCTCTGATTCCCCGCCTCTGATTCCCCATCTCTGATTCACCGCCTTTGATTCGCCACCTCTGATTCCCCATATCTGATTCCTCGCCTCTGTTTCCCCGCCTCTGATTCCCCGCCTCTGATTCCCCATATCTCATTCGCCGCCTCTGATTCCCCATCTCTGATTCCCGGACTCTGATTCCCCACCTCTGATTCCCGGCCTCTTATTCCCGGCATCTGATTCCGGCCTCTGATTCCCGGCCTCTGATTCCCTGCTTCTGATTCCCCATCTCTGATTCCGCAAATTTAATTCCCCGCCTCTGATTCCCCGCCTCTGTTTCCCCATATCTGATCCCCGCCTCTATTTGCCCGCATCTGATTCCCCGCCTCTGTTTCCCCATATCTGATTCCCCGCCTCTGAATCCCCAACTCTGATTCCCTGCCTCTAATTTCCCAGCTCTGATTCCCCGCCTCTGATTCCCCGCGTCTGATTACCGGCCTCTGATTCCCCGCCTCTGATTCCCCATCTCTGATTCACAACCTCTGATTCCCCACCTCTGATACCCCATATCTGATTCCCCGCCTCTGTTTCCCCGCCTCTGATTCCCCACCTCTGATTCCCAATATCTGATTCCCCGCCTCTGATTCCCCACCTCTGATTCCCCGCCTCTGATTCGCCAGCTATGATTCCCCGCCTCTGATTCCCCGTGTTTGATTCCCTGCCTCTGATTCCACGCCTCTGATTCCCCATCTCTGATTCATCGCCTTTGATTCGCCACCTCTGATTCCCCATATCTGATTCCTCGCCTCTGTTTCCCCGCCTCTGATTCCCCACCTCTGATTCCCCATATCTCATTCCCCGCCTCTGATTCCCCATCTCTGATTCCCGGACTCTGATTCCCCACCTCTGATTCCTGGCTTCTGATTCCCTGCTTCTGATTCCCCATCTCTGATTCCGCAAATCTAATTCCCTGCCTCTGATTCCCCACCTCTGATTCCCCATATCTGATTCCCCACCTCTGATTCCCTGCCTCTGATTCCCCATCTCTGATTCCGCACATCTGATTCCCTGCCTCTGATTCCCCACCTCTGATTCCCCATATCTGATTTCCCGCCTCTGTTTCCCCGCCTCTGATTCCCCGCCTCTGTTTCCCCATATCTAATTCCCAACCTCTGATGCCCCAACTCTGATTCCCTGCCTCTGATTCCCCGCGTTCTATTCCCTGCCTCTGATTCCCCGCCTGTGATTCCCCATCTCTGATTCACCACCTCTGATTCCCCACCTCTGATTCCCCATATCTAATTCCCCGCCTCTGTTTGCCCGACTCTGATTCCCCATCTCTGATTCACAGCCTCTGATTCCCCACCTCTGATTCCCCATCTCTGATTCCGCACATCTGATTCCCTGCCTCTGATTCCCCGACTCTGATCCCCACCTCTGATTCCCCAGCTCTGATTCCCCGCCTCTGATTCCCCAACTCTGATTCCCCGCCTCTGATTCCCCAGCTCTGATTCCCCGCCTCTGATTCCCCGTGTTTGATTCCCTGCCTCTGATTCCACGCCTCTGATTCCCCATCTCTGATTCACCGCCTTTGATTCGCCACCTCTGATTCCCCATATCTGATTCCTCGCCTCTGTTTCCCCGCCTCTGATTCCCCGCCTCTGATTCCCCATATCTCATTCCCCGCCTCTGATTCCCCATCTCTGATTCCCGGACTCTGATTCCCCACCTCTGATTCCCGGCCTCTTATTCCCGGCATCTGATTCCGGCCTCTGATTCCCGGCCTCTGATTCCCTGCTTCTGATTCCCCATCTCTGATTCCGCAAATCTAATTCCCTGCCTCTGATTCCCCACCTCTGATTCCCCATATCTGATTCCCCACCTCTGTTTCCCGGCCTCTGATTCCCCGCTTCTGATTCTGATTCCCTGCCTCTGATTCCCCATCTCTGATTCCGCACATCTGATTCCCTGCCTCTGATTCCCCACCTCTGATTCCCCATATCTGATTTCCCGCCTCTGTTTCCCCGCCTCTGATTCCCCGCCTCTGTTTCCCCATATCTAATTCCCAACCTCTGATGCCCCAACTCTGATTCCCTGCCTCTGATTCCCCGCGTTCTATTCCCTGCCTCTGATTCCCCGCCTGTGATTCCCCATCTCTGATTCACCACCTCTGATTCCCCGCCTCTGATTCCCCAACTCTAATTCCCCGCCTCTGGTTCCCCATATCTGATTCCCCGCCTCTGTTTCCCCGCCTCTGATTCCCCGCCCCTGTTTCCCCATATCTGATTCCCTGCCTCTGATTCCCCAAATTTGATTCCCAGCCTCTGATTCCCCAGCTCTGATACCACGCCTCTGAGTCCCCGTGTTTGATTCCCTGCCTCTGATTCCCCGCCTCTGATTCCCCATCTCTGATTCACCGCCTTTGATTCGCCACCTCTGATTCCCCATATCTGAATCCCCACCTCTGTTTCCCCGCCTCTGATTCCCCGCCTCTGATTCTCCATATCTCATTCCCCGCCTCTGAATCCCCATCACTGATTCCCGGACTCTGATTCCCCACCTCTGATTCCCGGCCTCTTATTCCCAGCATCTGATTCCAGGCCTCTGATTCCCGGCCTCTGACTCCCCGCTTCTGATTCTGATTCCCTGCCTCTGATTCCCCATCTCTGATTCCGCACATCTGATTACCTGCCTCTGATTCCCCACCTCTGATTCCCCATATCTGATTCCCCGCCTCTGTTTCCACGCCTCTGATTCCCCGCCTCTGTTTCCCCATATCTAATTCCCCACCTCTGATGCCCCAACTCTGATTCCCCGCCTCTGATTCCCCAGCTCTGATTCCCCGCCTCTGATTCCCCGCATCCGATTCCCCATATCTGATTCCCCGCCTCTGTTTCCCCGCCCCTGATTATCCGCCTCTGTTTCCCCATATCTGATTCCCCGCCTCTGATTCCCAACTATGATTCCCCGCCTCTGATTCCCCAGCTCTGATTCCCTGCCTCTGATTCCCCGCGTTCTATTCCCTGCCTCTGATTCCCCGCCTGTGATTCCCCATCTCTGATTCACCACCTCTGATTCCCCACCACTGATTCCCCATATCTAATTCCCCGCCTCTGTTTGCCCGCCTCTGATTCCCCGCCTCTGTTTCCCCATATCTGATTCCCCGCCTCTGAATCCCCAACTCTGATTCGCTGCCTCTGATTCCCCAGCTTCATTCCCCGCCTTTGATTCCCCCCGTCTGATTCCCAGCCTCTGAATCCCCGTGTCTGATAACCTGCCTCTGATTCCCCGCCTCTGATTCCCCATCTCAGATTCACCGCCTCTGATTCCCCACCTCTGATTCCCCATCTCTGATTCCGCACATCCGATTCCCTGCCTCTGATTCCCCGACTCTGATTCCCCACCTCTGATTCCCCAGCTCTGATTCCTCGCCTCTGATTCCCCAACTCTGATTCCCCGCCTCTGATTCCCCAGCTCTGATTCCCCACCTCCGATTCCCCGTGTTTGATCCCCTGCCTCTGATTCCCCGCCTCTGATTCCCCATCTCTGATTCACCGTCTTTGATTCGCCACCTCTGATTCCCCATATCTGATTCCTCACCACTGTTTCCCCGCCTCTGATTCGCCGCCTCTGATTCCCCATATCTCATTCCACGCCTCTGATTCGCCAGCTATGATTCCCCGCCTCTGATTCCCCGCCTCTGATTCCACATCTCTGATTCACCACCTCTGATTCCCCGCGTCTGATTCCCCGCCTCTGATTCCCCATCTCTGATTCCCCATCTCTGATTCCCGAATTCTGATTCCCCGCCTCTGATTCCCCAGCTCTGATTCCTCGCCTCTGATTCCCTTCCTCTGATTCCCAACCTCTGATTCCCCACCTCTGATTTCCCATATTGATTCCCTGCGTCTGATTCCCCGCCTCTGATTCCCCAACTCTGATTCCCCGCCTCTGATTCCCCAGCTCTGATTCCCCGCCTCTGATTCCCCGTGTTTGATTCCCTGCCTCTGATTCCCGGCCTCTGATTCCCCATCTCTGATTCACCGCCTTTGATTCGCCACCTCTGATTCCCCATATCTGATTCCCCGCCTCTGTTTCCCCGCCTCTGATTCCCCGCCTCTGATTCCCCATATCTCATTCCCCGCCTCTGAATCCCCATCTCTGATTCCCGGACTCTGATTCCCCACCTCTGATTCCCGGTCTCTTATTCCCGGCATCTGATTCCGGCCTCTGATTCCCGGCCTCTGATTCCCTGCTTCTGATTCTGATTCCCTGCCTCTGATTCCCCATCTCTGATTCCGCACATCTGATTCCCTGCCTCTGATTCCCCGCCTCTGATTCCCCGCCTCTGTTTCCCAATATCTAAGTCCCCGCCTCTGATTCCCCAACTCTGATTCCCCACCTCTGATTCCCCAGCTCTGATTCCCCGCCTCTGATTCCCCGCATCTGATTCCCTGCATCTGATTCCAAGCCTCTGATTCCCTGCCTCTGATTCCCAACCTCTGATTCCCCACCTCTGATTCCCCATATCCGAATCCCCGCCTCTGTTTCCCCGCCTCTGATTCCCCACCTCTGTTTCCCCATATCTGATTCCCGGCCTCTGATTCCCCGCCTCTGATTCCCCGCCTCTGATTCCCTGCCTCTGATTCCACATCCCCGATTCCGCACATCTGATTCCCTGCCTCTGATTCCCCGCCTCTGATTCCCCGCCTCTGATTCCCTGCCTCTGATTCCCAACCTCTGATTCCCCACCTCTGATTCCCCATATCTGATTCCCCGCCTCTGTTTCCCCGCCTCTGATTCCCCTCCTCTGATTCCCCAACTCTAATTCCCCGCCTCTGATTCCCCAGCTCTGATTCCCCGTGTTCGATTCCCCGCCTCTGATTCCCTGCCTCTGATTCCCAACCTCTGATTCCACACCTCTGATTCCCCATATCTGATTCCCCGCCTCTGTTTCCCCGCCTCTGATTCCCTGCCCCTGTTTCCCCATATCTGATTCCCTGCCTCTGATTCCCCAACTCTGATTCCCCGCCTCTGATTCCCCAGCTCTGATTCCCCGCCTCTGATTTCCCGTGTTTGATTCCCTGCCTCTGATTCCCCGCCTCTGATTCCCGATCTCTGAATCACCGCCTTTGATTCGCCACCTCTGATTCCACATATCTGATTCCCCACCTCTGTTTCCCCGCCTCTGATTCCCCGCCTCTGATTCTCCATATCTCATTCCCCGCATCTGATTCCCCACCTCTGATTCCCGGCCTCTTATTCCCAGCATCTGATTCCCGGCCTCTGATTCCCCGCTTCTGATTCTGATTCCCTGCCTCTGATTCCCCATCTCTGATTCCGCACATCTGATTCCCTGCCTCTGAATCCCCGCCTCTGATTCCCAATATCTGATTTCCCGCCTCTGTTTCCCTGCCTCTGATTCCCCGCCTCTGTATCCCCATATCTAATTCCCAACCTCTGATGCCCCAACTCTGATTCCCTGCCTCTGATTCCCCGCGTTCTATTCCCTGCCTCTGATTCCTCGCCTGTGATTCCCCATCTCTGATTCACCACCTCTGATTCCCCACCTCTGATTCCCCATATCTAATTCCCCGCCTCTGTTTGCCCGCCTCTGATTCCCCACCTCTGTTTCCCCATATCTGATTCCCCGCCTCTGAATCCCCAACTCTGATTCCCTGCCTCTGATTCCCCAGCTCTGATTCCCCGCCTTTGATTCCCCCGTCTGATTCCCAGCCTCTGAAACCCCGTGTCTGATTTCTTGCCTCTGATTCCCCGCCTCTGATTCCCCATCTCTGATTCACAGCCTCTGATTCCCCACCTCTGATTCCCCATCTCTGATTCCGCACATCTGATTCCCTGCCTCTGATTCCCCGACTCTGATCCCCACCTCTGATTCCCCAGCTCTGATTCCCCGCCTCTGATTCCCCAACTCTGATTCCCCGCCTCTGATTCCCCAGCTCTGATTCCCCGCCTCTGATTCCCCGTGTTTGATTCCCTGCCTCTGATTCCACGCCTCTGATTCCCCATCTCTGATTCATCGCCTTTGACTCGCCACCTCTGATTCCCCATATCTGATTCCTCGCCTCTGTTTCCCCGCCTCTGATACCCCGCCTCTGATTCCCCATATCTCATTCCCCGCCTCTGATTCCCCACCTCTGATTCCCGGCCTCTTATTCCCGGCATCTGATTCCGGCCTCTGATTCCCGGCCTCTGATTCCCTGCTTCTGATTCCCCATCTCTGATTCCGCAAATCTAATTCCCTGCCTCTGATTCCCCACCTCTGATTCCCCATATCTGATTCCCCACCTCTGTTTCCCGGCCTCTGATTCCCCGCTTCTGATTCTGATTCCCTGCCTCTGATTCCCCATCTCTGATTCCGCACATCTGATTCCCTGCCTCTGATTCCCCACCTCTGATTCCCCATATCTGATTTCCCGCCTCTGTTTCCCCGCCTCTGATTCCCCGCCTCTGTTTCCCCATATCTAATTCCCAACCTCTGATGCCCCAACTCTGATTCCCTGCCTCTGATTCCCCGCGTTCTATTCCCTGCCTCTGATTCCCCGCCTGTGATTCCCCATCTCTGATTCACCACCTCTGATTCCCCACCTCTGATTCCCCATATCTAATTCCCCGCCTCTGTTTGCCCGACTCTGATTCCCCGCCTCTGTTTCCCCATATCTGATTCCCCGCCTCTGAATCCCCAACTCTGATTCCCTGCCTCTGATTCCCCAGCTCTGATTCCCCGCCTTTGATTCCCCCGTCTGATTCCCAGCCTCTGAAACCCCGTGTCTGATTTCTTGCCTCTGATTCCCCGCCTCTGATTCCCCATCTCTGATTCACAGCCTCTGATTCCCCACCTCTGATTCCCCATCTCTGATTCCGCACATCTGATTCCCTGCCTCTGATTCCCCGACTCTGATCCCCACCTCTGATTCCGCAGCTCTGATTCCCCGCCTCTGATTCCCCGTGTTTGATTCCCTGCCTCTGATTCCCCGCCTCTGATTCCCCATCTCTGATTCACCGCCTTTGATTCGCCACCTCTGATTCCCCATATCTGATTCCTCGCCTCTGTTTCCCCGCCTCTGATTCCCCGCCTCTGATTCCCCATATCTCATTCCCCGCCTCTGATTCCCCATCTCTGATTCCCGGACTCTGATTCCCCACCTCTGATTCCCGGCCTCTTATTCCCGGCATCTGATTCCGGCCTCTGATTCCCGGCCTCTGATTCCCTGCTTCTGATTCCCCATCTCTGATTCCGCAAATTTAATTCCCCGCCTCTGATTCCCCGCCTCTGTTTCCCCATATCTGATCCCCGCCTATATTTGCCCGCATCTGATTCCCCGCCTCTGTTTCCCCATATCTGATTCCCCGCCTCTGAATCCCCAACTCTGATTCCCTGCCTCTAATTTCCCAGCTCTGATTCCCCGCCTCTGATTCCCCGCGTCTGATTACTGGCCTCTGATTCCCCGCCTCTGATTCCCCATCTCTGATTCACAACCTCTGATTCCCCACCTCTGATACCCCATATCTGATTCCCCGCCTCTGTTTCCCCGCCTCTGATTCCCCACCTCTGATTCCCAATATCTGATTCCCCGCCTCTGATTCCCCACCTCTGATTCCCCGCCTCTGATTCGCCAGCTATGATTCCCCGCCTCTGATTCCCCGTGTTTGATTCCCTGCCTCTGATTCCACGCCTCTGATTCCCCATCTCTGATTCATCGCCTTTGATTCGCAACCTCTGATTCCCCATATCTGATTCCTCGCCTCTGTTTCCCCGCCTCTGATTCCCCGCCTCTGATTCCCCATATCTCATTCCCCGCCTCTGATTCCCCATCTCTGATTCCCGGACTCTGATTCCCCACCTCTGATTCCTGGCCTCTGATTCCCTGCTTCTGATTCCCCATCTCTGATTCCGCAAATCTAATTCCCTGCCTCTGATTCCCCACCTCTGATTCCCCATATCTGATTCCCCACCTCTGTTTCCCGGCCTCTGATTCCCCGCTTCTGATTCTGATTCCCTGCCTCTGATTCCCCATCTCTGATTCCGCACATCTGATTCCCTGCCTCTGATTCCCCACCTCTGATTCCCCATATCTGATTTCCCGCCTCTGTTTCCCCGCCTCTGATTCCCCGCCTCTGTTTCCCCATATCTAATTCCCAACCTCTGATGCCCCAACTCTGATTCCCTGCCTCTGATTCCCCGCGTTCTATTCCCTGCCTCTGATTCCCCGCCTGTGATTCCCCATCTCTGATTCACCACCTCTGATTCCCCACCTCTGATTCCCCATATCTAATTCCCCGCCTCTGTTTGCCCGACTCTGATTCCCCATCTCTGATTTCTTGCCTCTGATTCCCCACCTCTGATTCCCCATCTCTGATTCCGCACATCTGATTCCCTGCCTCTGATTCCCCGACTCTGATCCCCACCTCTGATTCCCCAGCTCTGATTCCCCGCCTCTGATTCCCCAACTCTGATTCCCCGCCTCTGATTCCCCAGCTCTGATTCCCCGCCTCTGATTCCCCGTGTTTGATTCCCTGCCTCTGATTCCACGCCTCTGATTCCCCATCTCTGATTCATCGCCTTTGATTCGCCACCTCTGATTCCCCATATCTGATTCCTCGCCTCTGTTTCCCCGCCTCTGATTCCCCGCCTCTGATTCCCCATATCTCATTCCCCGCCTCTGATTCCCCATCTCTGATTCCCGGACTCTGATTCCCCACCTCTGATTCCCGGCCTCTTATTCCCGGCATCTGATTCCGGCCTCTGATTCCCGGCCTCTGATTCCCTGCTTCTGATTCCCCATCTCTGATTCCGCAAATCTAATTCCCTGCCTCTGATTCCCCACCTCTGATTCCCCATATCTGATTCCCCACCTCTGTTTCCCGGCCTCTGATTCCCCGCTTCTGATTCTGATTCCCTGCCTCTGATTCCCCATCTCTGATTCCGCACATCTGATTCCCTGCCTCTGATTCCCCACCTCTGATTCCCCATATCTGATTTCCCGCCTCTGTTTCCCCGCCTCTGATTCCCCGCCTCTGTTTCCCCATATCTAATTCCCAACCTCTGATGCCCCAACTCTGATTCCCAGCCTCTGAAACCCCGTGTCTGATTTCTTGCCTCTGATTCCCCGCCTCTGATTCCCCATCTCTGATTCACAGCCTCTGATTCCCCGCCTGTGATTCCCCATCTCTGATTCACCACCTCTGATTCCCCACCTCTGATTCCCCATATCTAATTCCCCGCCTCTGTTTGCCCGACTCTGATTCCCCGCCTCTGTTTCCCCATATCTGATTCCCCGCCTCTGAATCCCCAACTCTGATTCCCTGCCTCTGATTCCCCAGCTCTGATTCCCCGCCTTTGATTCCCCCGTCTGATTCCCAGCCTCTGAAACCCCGTGTCTGATTTCTTGCCTCTGATTCCCCGCCTCTGATTCCCCATCTCTGATTCACAGCCTCTGATTCCCCACCTCTGATTCCGCACATCTGATTCCCTGCCTCTGATTCCCCGACTCTGATCCCCACCTCTGATTCCGCAGCTCTGATTCCCCGCCTCTGATTCCCGAACTCTGATTCCCCGCCTCTGATTCCCCAGCTCTGATTCCCCGCCTCTGATTCCCCGTGTTTGATTCCCTGCCTCTGATTCCCCGCCTCTGATTCCCCATCTCTGATTCACCGCCTTTGATTCGCCACCTCTGATTCCCCATATCTGATTCCTCGCCTCTGTTTCCCCGCCTCTGATTCCCCGCCTCTGATTCCCCATATCTCATTCCCCGCCTCTGATTCCCCATCTCTGATTCCCCGCCTCTGATTCCCCAGCTCTGATTCCCCGCCTCTGATTCCCCGTGTTTGATTCCCTGCCTCTGATTCCCCGCCTCTGATTCCCCATCTCTGATTCACCGCCTTTGATTCGCCACCTCTGATTCCCCATATCTGATTCCTCGCCTCTGTTTCCCCGCCTCTGATTCCCCGCCTCTGATTCCCCATATCTCATTCCCCGCCTCTGATTCCCCATCTCTGATTCCCGGACTCTGATTCCCCACATCTGATTCCCGGCCTCTTATTCCCGGCATCTGATTCCGGCCTCTGATTCCCGGCCTCTGATTCCCTGCTTCTGATTCCCCATCTCTGATTCCGCAAATTTAATTCCCCGCCTCTGATTCCCCGCCTCTGTTTCCCCATATCTGATCCCCGCCTCTATTTGCCCGCATCTGATTCCCCGCCTCTGTTTCCCCATATCTGATTCCCCGCCTCTGAATCCCAACTCTGATTCCCTGCCTCTAATTTCCCAGCTCTGATTCCCCGCCTCTGATTCCCCGCGTCTGATTACCGGCCTCTGATTCCCCGCCTCTGATTCCCCATCTCTGATTCACAACCTCTGATTCCCCACCTCTGATACCCCATATCTGATTCCCCGCCTCTGTTTCCCCGCCTCTGATTCCCCACCTCTGATTCCCAATATCTGATTCCCCGCCTCTGATTCCCCACCTCTGATTCCCCGCCTCTGATTCGCCAGCTATGATTCCCCGACTCTGATTCCCCGTGTTTGATTACCTGCCTCTGATTCCACGCCTCTGATTCCCCATCTCTGATTCATCGCCTTTGATTCGCCACCTCTGATTCCCCATATCTGATTCCTCGCCTCTGTTTCCCCGCCTCTGATTCCCCGCCTCTGATTCCCCATATCTCATTCCCCGCCTCTGATTCCCCATCTCTGATTCCCGGACTCTGATTCCCCACCTCTGATTCCTGGCCTCTGATTCCCTGCTTCTGATTCCCCATCTCTGATTCCGCAAATCTAATTCCCTGCCTCTGATTCCCCACCTCTGATTCCCCATATCTGATTCACCACCTCTGTTTCCCGGCCTCTGATTCCCCGCTTCTGATTCTGATTCCCTGCCTCTGATTCCCCATCTCTGATTCCGCACATCTGATTCCCTGCCTCTGATTCCCCACCTCTGATTCCCCATATCTGATTTCCCGCCTCTGTTTCCCCGCCTCTGATTCCCCGCCTCTGTTTCCCCATATCTAATTCCCAACCTCTGATGCCCCAACTCTGATTCCCTGCCTCTGATTCCCCGCGTTCTATTCCCCGCCTCTGATTCCCCGCCTGTGATTCCCCATCTCTGATTCACCACCTCTGATTCCCCACCTCTGATTCCCCATATCTAATTCCCCGCCTCTGTTTGCCCGACTCTGATTCCCCGCCTCTGTTTCCCCATATCTGATTCCCCGCCTCTGAATCCCCAACTCTGATTCCCTTCCTCTGATTCCCCAGCTCTGATTCCCCGCCTTTGAATCCCCCGTCTGATTCCCAGCCTCTGAAACCCCGTGTCTGATTTCTTGCCTCTGATTCCCCGCCTCTGATTCCCCATCTCTGATTCACAGCCTCTGATTCCCCACCTCTGATTCCCCATCTCTGATTCCGCACATCTGATTCCCTGCCTCTGATTCCCCGACTCTGATCCCCACCTCTGATTCCGCAGCTCTGATTCCCCGCCTCTGATTCCCGAACTCTGATTCCCCGCCTCTGATTCCCCAGCTCTGATTCCCCGCCTCTGATTCCCCGTGTTTGATTCCCTGCCTCTGATTCCCCGCCTCTGATTCCCCATCTCTGATTCACCGCCTTTGATTCGCCACCTCTGATTCCCCATATCTGATTCCTCGCCTCTGTTTCCCCGCCTCTGATTCCCCGCCTCTGATTCCCCATATCTCATTCCCCGCCTCTGATTCCCCATCTCTGATTCCAGGACTCTGATTCCCCACCTCTGATTCCCGGCCTCTTATTCCCGGCATCTGATTCCGGCCTCTGATTCCCGGCCTCTGATTCCCTGCTTCTGATTCCCCATCTCTGATTCCGCAAATTTAATTTCCCGCCTCTGATTCCCCGCCTCTGTTTCCCCATATCTGATCCCCGCCTCTATTTGCCCGCATCTGATTCCCCGCCTCTGTTTCCCCATATCTGATTCCCCGCCTCTGAATCCCCAACTCTGATTCCCTGCCTCTAATTTCCCAGCTCTGATTCCCCGCCTCTGATTCCCCGCGTCTGATTACCGGCCTCTGATTCCCCGCCTCTGATTCCCCATCTCTGATTCACAACCTCTGATTCCCCACCTCTGATACCCCATATCTGATTCCCCGCCTCTGTTTCCCCGCCTCTGATTCCCCACCTCTGATTCCCAATATCTGATTCCCCACCTCTGATTCCCCACCTCTGATTCCCCGCCTCTGATTCGCCAGCTATGATTCCCCGCCTCTGATTCCCCGTGTTTGATTCCCTGCCTCTGATTCCCGGCCTCTGATTCCCCATCTCTGATTCACCGCCTTTGATTCGCCACCTCTGATTCCCCATATCTGATTCCCCGCCTCTGTTTCCCCGCCTCTGATTCCCCGCCTCTGATTCCCCATATCTCATTCCCCGCCTCTGAATCCCCATCTCTGATTCCCGGACTCTGATTCCCCACCTCTGATTCCCTGCTACTGATTCTGATTCCCTGCCTTTGATTCCCCATCTCTGATTCCGCACATCTGATTCCCTGCCTCTGATTCCCCATCTCTGATTCCCCATATCTGATTCCCCGCTTCTGTTTCCCCGCCTCTGATTCCCCGCCTCTGTTTCCCAATATCTAAGTCCCCGCCTCTGATTCCCCAACTCTAATTCCCCACCTCTGATTCCCCAGCTCTGATTCCCCGCCTCTGATTCCCCGCATCTGATTCCCTGCATCTGATTCCAAGCCTCTTATTCCCTGCCTCTGATTCCCAACCTCTGATTCCCCACCTCTGATTCCCCATATCTGATTCTCAGCCTCTGTTTCCCCGCCTCTGATTCCCCGCCTCTGTTTCCCCATATCTGATTCCCGGCCTCTGGTTCCCCGCCTCTGATTCCCCGCCTTTGATTCCCTGCCTCTGATTCCCCATCTCCGATTCCGCACATCTGATTCCCTGCCTCTGATTCCCCGCCTCTGATTCCCCGCCTCTGATTCCCCGCCTCTGTTTCCCCGCCTCTGATTCCCCGCCTCTGATTCCCCAACTCTAATTCGCCGCCTCTGATTCCCCATATCTGATTCCCCGCCTCTGTTTCCCCGCCTCTGATTCCCCACCCCTGTTTCCCCATATCTGATTCCCTGCCTCTGATTCCCCAACTTTGATTCCCAGCATCTGATTCCCCAGCTCTGATTCCCCGCCTCTGATTCCCCGCATCTGATTCCCTGCATCTGATTCCAAGCCTCTGATTCCCTGCCTCTGATTCCCAACCTCTGATTCCCCACCACTGATTCCCCATATCTGATCCCCAGCCTCTGTTTCCCCGCCTCTGTTTCCCCATATCTGATTCCCGGCCTCTGATTCCCCGCCTCTGATTCCCCGCCTCTGATTCCCTGCCTCTGATTCCCCATCTCCGATTCCGCACATCTGATTCCCTGCCTCTTATTCCCCGCCTCTGATTCCCCGCCTCTGATTCCCTGCATCTGATTCCCAACCTCTGATTCCCCACCTCTGATTCCCCGTGTTTGATTCCCCGCCTCTGTTTCCCCGCCTCTGATTCCCCGCCTCTGATTCCCCAACTCTAATTCCCCGCCTCTGATTCCCCATATCTGATTCCCTGCCTCTGTTTCCCCGCCTCTGATTCCCCACCCCTGTTTCCCCATATCTGATTCCCTGCCTCTGATTCCCCAACTTTGATTCCCAGCCTCTGATTCCCCAGCTCTGATTCCCCGCCTCTGATTCCCCGTGTTTCATTCCCTGCCTCTGATTCCCCGCCTCTGATTCCCCATCTCTGATTCACCGCCTTTGATTCGCCACCTCTGATTCCCCATATCTGATTCCCCACCTCTGTTTCCCCGCCTCTGATTCCCCGCCTCTGATTCTCCATATCTCATTCCCCGCCTCTGACTCCCCATCTCTGATTCCCGGACTCTGATTCCCCACCTCTGATTCCCGGCCTCTTATTCTCAGCATCTGATTCCAGGCCTCTGATTCCCGTCCTCTGACTCCCCGCTTCTGATTCTGATTCCCTGCCTCTGATTCCCCATCTCTGATTCCGCACATCTGATTACCTGCCTCTGATTCCCCACCTCTGATTCCCCATATCTGATTCCCCGCCTCTGTTTCCACGCCTCTGATTCCCCGCCTCTGTTTCCCCATATCTAATTCCCCACCTCTGATGCCCCAACTCTGATTCCCCGCCTCTGATTCCACAGCTCTGATTCCCCGCCTCTGATTCCCCACATCCGATTCCCCATATCTGATTCCCCGCCTCTGTTTCCCCGCCCCTGATTCCCCGCCTCTGTTTCCCCATATCTGATTCCCCGCCTCTGATTCCCAACTATGATTCCCCGCCTCTTATTCCCCAGCTCTGATTCCCTGCCTCTGATTCCCCGCGTTCTATTCCCTGCCTCTGATTCCCCGCCTGTGATTCCCCATCTCTGATTCACCACCTCTGATTCCCCACCACTGATTCCCCATATCTAATTCCCCGCCTCTGTTTGCCCGCCTCTGATTCCCTGCCTCTGTTTCCCCATATCTGATTCCCCGCCTCTGAATCCCCAACTCTGATTCCCTGCCTCTGATTCCCCAGCTTCATTCCCCGCCTTTGATTCCCCCCGTCTGATTCCCAGCCTCTGAATCCCCGTGTCTGAAAACCTGCCTCTGATTCCCCGCCTCTGATTCCCCATCTCAGATTCACCGCCTCTGATTCCCCACCTCTGATTCCCCATCTCTGATTCCGCACATCCGATTCCCTGCCTCTGATTCCCCGACTCTGATTCCCCACCTCTGATTCCCCAGCTCTGATTCCCTGCCTCTGATTCCCCAACTCGGATTCCCCACCTCTGATTCCCCAGCTGTGATTCCCCGCCTCTGATTCCCCGTGTTTGATCCCCTGCCTCTGATTCCCCAGCTCTGATTCCCCATCTCTGATTCACCGCCTTTGATTCTCCACCTCTGATTCCCCATATCTGATTCCTCGCCACTGTTTCCCCGCCTCTGATTCCCCGCCTCTGATTCCCCATATCTCATTCCCCGCCTCTGATTCCCCATCTCTGATTCCCGGACTCTGATTCCCCACCTCTGATTCCCGACCTCTTATTCCCGGCATCTGATTCCGGCCTCTGATTCCCGGCCTCTGATTCCCTGCTTCTGATTCTGATTCCCTGCCTCTGATTCCCCATTTCTGATTCCGCACATCTAATTCCCTGCCTCTGATTCCCCACCTCTGATTCCCCATATCTGAATCCCCGCCTCTGTTTCCCCGTCTCTGATTCCCCGCCTCTGTTTCCCCATATCTAAGTCCCCGCCTCTGATTCCCCAACTTTGATTCCCCGCCTGTGATTCCCCAGCTCTGATTCCCCGCCTCTGATTCCCCACCTCTGATTCCCCATATCTGATTCCCAGCCTCTGATTCCCCAACTTTGATTCCCAGCCTCTGATTCCCCAGCTCTGATTCCCCGCCTCTGATTCCCCGTGTTTGATTCCCTGCCTCTGATTCCCTGCTTCTGATTCCCCATCTCTGATTCCGCAAATCTAATTCCCTGCCTCTGATTCCCCACCTCTGATTCCCCATATCTGATTCCCCACCTCTGTTTCCCGGCATCTGATTCCCCGCTTCTGATTCTGATTCCCTGCCTCTGATTCCCCATCTCTGATTCCGCACATCTGATTCCCTGCCTCTGATTCCCCACCTCTGATTCCCCATATCTGATTTCCCGCCTCTGTTTCCCCGCCTCTGATTCCCCGCCTCTGTTTCCCCATATCTAATTCCCAACCTCTGATGCCCCAACTCTGATTCCCTGCCTCTGATTCCCCGCGTTCTATTCCCTGCCTCTGATTCCCCGCCTGTGATTCCCCATCTCTGATTCACCACCTCTGATTCCCCACCTCTGATTCCCCATATCTAATTCCCCGCCTCTGTTTGCCCGACTCTGATTCCCCGCCTCTGTTTCCCCATATCTGATTCCACGCCTCTGAATCCCCAACTCTGATTCCCTGCCTCTGATTCACCAGCTCTGATTCCCCGCCTTTGATTCCCCCGTCTGATTCCCAGCCTCTGAAACCCCGTGTCTGATTTCTTGCCTCTGATTCCCCGCCTCTGATTCCCCACCTCTGATTCCCCATCTCTGATTCCGCACATCTGATTCCCTGCCTCTGATTCCCCGACTCTGATCCCCACCTCTGATTCCGCAGCTCTGATTCCCCGCCTCTGATTCCCCAACTCTGATTCCCCGCCTCTGATTCCCCAGCTCTGATTCCCCGCCTCTGATTCCCCGTGTTTGATTCCCTGCCTCTGATTCCCCGCCTCTGATTACCCATCTCTGATTCACCGCCTTTGATTCGCCACCTCTGATTCCCCATATCTGATTACTCGCCTCTGTTTCCCCGCCTCTGATTCCCCGCCTCTGATTCCCCATATCTCATTCCCTGCCTCTGATTCCCCATCTCTGATTCCCGGACTCTGATTCCCCACCTCTGATTCCCGGCCTCTTATTCCCGGCATCTGATTCAGGCCTCTGATTCCCGGCCTCTGATTCCCTGCTTCTGATTCCCCATCTCTGATTCCGCAAATCTAATTCCCTGCCTCTGATTCCCCACCTCTGATTCCCCATATCTGATTCCCCGCCTCTGTTTCCCCGCCTCTGATTCCCCGCCTCTGTTTCCCCATATCTAAGTCCCCGCCTCTGATTCCCCAACTTTGATTCCCCACCTCTGATTCCCCAGCTCTGATTCCCCGCCTCTGATTCCCCGCATCTGATTCCCTGCATCTGATTCCAAGCCTCTTATTCCCTGCCTCTGATTCCCAACCTCTGATTCCCCACCTCTGATTCCCCATATCTGATTCCCCGCCTCTGTTTCCCCGCCTCTGATTCCCCGCCTCTGATTCCCCATATCTCATTCCCCGCCTCTGAATCCCCATCTCTGATTCCCGGACTCTGATTCCCCACCTCTGATTCCCTGCTACTGATTCTGATTCCCTGCCTTTGATTCCCCATCTCTGATTCCGCACATCTGATTCCCTGCCTCTGATTCCCCATCTCTGATTCCCCATATCTGATTCCCCGCTTCTGTTTCCCCGCCTCTGATTCCCCGCCTCTGTTTCCCAATATCTAAGTCCCCGCCTCTGATTCCCCAACTCTAATTCCCCACCTCTGATTCCCCAGCTCTGATTCCCCGCCTCTGATTCCCCGCATCTGATTCCCTGCATCTGATTCCAAGCCTCTTATTCCCTGCCTCTGATTCCCAACCTCTGATTCCCCACCTCTGATTCCCCATATCTGATTCCCAGCCTCTGTATCCCCGCCTCTGATTCCCCGCCTCTGTTTCCCCATATCTGATTCCCGGCCTCTGGTTCCCCGCCTCTGATTCCCCGCCTTTGATTCCCTGCCTCTGATTCCCCATCTCCGATTCCGCACATCTGATTCCCTGCCTCTGATTCCCCGCCTCTGATTCCCCGCCTCTGATTCCCCGCCTCTGTTTCCCCGCCTCTGATTCCCCGCCTCTGATTCCCCAACTCTAATTCGCCGCCTCTGATTCCCCATATCTGATTCCCCGCCTCTGTTTCCCCGCCTCTGATTCCCCACCCCTGTTTCCCCATATCTGATTCCCTGCCTCTGATTCCCCAACTTTGATTCCCAGCATCTGATTCCCCAGCTCTGATTCCCCGCCTCTGATTCCCCGCATCTGATTCCCTGCATCTGATTCCAAGCCTCTGATTCCCTGCCTCTGATTCCCAACCTATGATTCCACACCACTGATTCCCCATATCTGATCCCCAGCCTCTGTTTCCCCGCCTCTGTTTCCCCATATCTGATTCCCGGCCTCTGATTCCCCGCCTCTGATTCCCCGCCTCTGATTCCCTGCCTCTGATTCCCCATCTCCGATTCCGCACATCTCATTCCCTGCCTCTTATTCCCCGCCTCTGATTCCCCGCCTCTGATTCCCTGCATCTGATTCCCAACCTCTGATTCCCCACCTCTGATTCCCCGTGTTTGATTCCCCGCCTCTGTTTCCCCGCCTCTGATTCCCCGCCTCTGATTCCCCAACTCTAATTCCCCGCCTCTGATTCCCCATATCTGATTCCCTGCCTCTGTTTCCCCGCCTCTGATTCCCCACCCCTGTTTCCCCATATCTGATTCCCTGCCTCTGATTCCCCAACTTTGATTCCCAGTCTCTGATTCCCCAGCTCTGATTCCCCGCCTCTGATTCCCCGTGTTTCATTCCCTGCCTCTGATTCCCCGCCTCTGATTCCCTATCTCTGATTCACCGCCTTTGATTCGCCACCTCTGATTCCCCATATCTGATTCCCCACCTCTGTTTCCCCGCCTCTGATTCCCCGCCTCTGATTCTCCATATCTCATTCCCCGCCTCTGACTCCCCATCTCTGATTCCCGGACTCTGATTCCCCACCTCTGATTCCCGGCCTCTTATTCCCAGCATCTGATTCCAGGCCTCTGATTCCCGTCCTCTGACTCCCCGCTTCTGATTCTGATTCCCTGCCTCTGATTCCCCATCTCTGATTCCGCACATCTGATTACCTGCCTCTGATTCCCCACCTCTGATTCCCCATATCTGATTCCCCGCCTCTGTTTCCACGCCTCTGATTCCCCGCCTCTGTTTCCCCATATCTAATTCCCCACCTCTGATGCCCCAACTCTGATTCCCCGCCTCTGATTCCACAGCTCTGATTCCCCGCCTCTGATTCCCCACATCCGATTCCCCATATCTGATTCCCCGCCTCTGTTTCCCCGCCCCTGATTCCCCGCCTCTGTTTCCCCATATCTGATTCCCCGCCTCTGATTCCCAACTATGATTCCCCGCCTCTTAAATCCCCAGCTCTGATTCCCTGCCTCTGATTCCCCGCGTTCTATTCGCTGCCTCTGATTCCCCGCCTGTGATTCCCCATCTCTGATTCACCACCTCTGATTCCCCACCACTGATTCCCCATATCTAATTCCCCGCCTCTGTTTGCCCGCCTCTGATTCCCCGCCTCTGTTTCCCCATATCTGATTCCCCGCCTCTGAATCCCCAACTCTGATTCCCTGCCTCTGATTCCCCAGCTTCATTCCCCGCCTTTGATTCCCCCCGTCTGATTCCCAGCCTCTGAATCCCCGTGTCTGAAAACCTGCCTCTGATTCCCCGCCTCTGATTCCCCATCTCAGATTCACCGCCTCTGATTCCGCACATCTGATTCCCTGCCTCTGATTCCCCGACTCTGATCCCCACCTCTGATTCCGCAGCTCTGATTCCCCGCCTCTGATTCCCCAACTCTGATTCCCCGCCTCTGATTCCCCAGCTCTGATTCCCCGCCTCTGATTCCCCGTGTTTGATTCCCTGCCTCTGATTCCCCGCCTCTGATTCCCCATCTCTGATTCACCGCCTTTGATTCGCCACCTCTGATTCCCCATATCTGATTCCTCGCCTCTGTTTCCCCGCCTCTGATTCCCCGCCTCTGATTCCCCATATCTCATTCCCCGCCTCTGATTCCCCATCTCTGATTCCCGGACTCTGATTCCCCACCTCTGATTCCCGGCCTCTTATTCCCGGCATCTGATTCAGGCCTCTGATTCCCGGCCTCTGATTCCCTGCTTCTGATTCCCCATCTCTGATTCCGCAAATCTAATTCCCTGCCTCTGATTCCCCACCTCTGATTCCCCATATCTGATTCCCCGCCTCTGTTTCCCCGCCTCTGATTCCCCGCCTCTGTTTCCCCATATCTAAGTCCCCGCCTCTGATTCCCCAACTTTGATTCCCCACCTCTGATTCCCCAGCTCTGATTCCCCGCCTCTGATTCCCCGCATCTGATTCCCTGCATCTGATTCCAAGCCTCTTATTCCCTGCCTCTGATTCCCAACCTCTGATTCCCCACCTCTGATTCCCCATATCTGATTCCCCGCCTCTGTTTCCCCGCCTCTGATTCCCCGCCTCTGATTCCCCATATCTCATTCCCCGCCTCTGAATCCCCATCTCTGATTCCCGGACTCTGATTCCCCACCTCTGATTCCCTGCTACTGATTCTGTTTCCCTGCCTTTGATTCCCCATCTCTGATTCCGCACATCTGATTCCCTGCCTCTGATTCCCCATCTCTGATTCCCCATATCTGATTCCCCGCTTCTGTTTCCCCGCCTCTGATTCCCCGCCTCTGTTTCCCAATATCTAAGTCCCCGCCTCTGATTCCCCAACTCTAATTCACCACCTCTGATTCCCCAGCTCTGATTCCCCGCCTCTGATTCCCCGCATCTGATTCCCTGCATCTGATTCCAAGCCTCTTATTCCCTGCCTCTGATTCCCAACCTCTGATTCCCCACCTCTGATTCCCCATATCTGATTCCCAGCCTCTGTTTCCCCGCCTCTGATTCCCCGCCTCTGTTTCCCCATATCTGATTCCCGGCCTCTGGTTCCCCGCCTCTGATTCCCCGCCTTTGATTCCCTGCCTCTGATTCCCCATCTCCGATTCCGCACATCTGATTCCCTGCCTCTGATTCCCCGCCTCTGATTCCCCACCTCTGATTCCCCGCCTCTGTTTCCCCGCCTCTGATTCCCCGCCTCTGATTCCCCAACTCTAATTCGCCGCCTCTGATTCCCCATATCTGATTCCCCGCCTCTGTTTCCCCGCCTCTGATTCCCCACCCCTGTTTCCCCATATCTGATTCCCTGCCTCTGATTCCCCAACTTTGATTCCCAGCATCTGATTCCCCAGCTCTGATTCCCCGCCTCTGATTCCCCGCATCTGATTCCCTGCATCTGATTCCAAGCCTCTGATTCCCTGCCTCTGATTCCCAACCTCTGATTCCCCACCACTGATTCCCCATATCTGATCCCCAGCCTCTGTTTCCCCGCCTCTGTTTCCCCATATCTGATTCCCGGCCTCTGATTCCCCGCCTCTGATTCCCCGCCTCTGATTCCCTGCCTCTGATTCCCCATCTCCGATTCCGCACATCTGATTCCCTGCCTCTTATTCCCCGCCTCTGATTCCCCGCCTCTGATTCCCTGCATCTGATTCCCAACCTCTGATTCCCCACCTCTGATTCCCCGTGTTTGATTCCCCGCCTCTGTTTCCCCGCCTCTGATTCCCCGCCTCTGATTCCCCAACTCTAATTCCCCGCCTCTGATTCCCCATATCTGATTCCCTGCCTCTGTTTCCCCGCCTCTGATTCCCCACCCCTGTTTCCCCATATCTGATTCCCTGCCTCTGATTCCCCAACTTTGATTCCCAGCCTCTGATTCCCCAGCTCTGATTCCCCGCCTCTGATTCCCCGTGTTTCATTCCCTGCCTCTGATTCCCCGCCTCTGATTCCCCATCTCTGATTCACCGCCTTTGATTCGCCACCTCTGATTCCCCATATCTGATTCCCCACCTCTGTTTCCCCGCCTCTGATTCCCCGCCTCTGATTCTCCATATCTCATTCCCCGCCTCTGACTCCCCATCTCTGATTCCCGGACTCTGATTCCCCACCTCTGATTCCCGGCCTCTTATTCCCAGCATCTGATTCCAGGCCTCTGATTCCCGTCCTCTGACTCCCCGCTTCTGATTCTGATTCCCTGCCTCTGATTCCCCATCTCTGATTCCGCACATCTGATTACCTGCCTCTGATTCCCCACCTCTGATTCCCCATATCTGATTCCCCGCCTCTGTTTCCACGCCTCTGATTCCCCGCCTCTGTTTCCCCATATCTAATTCCCCACCTCTGATGCCCCAACTCTGATTCCCCGCCTCTGATTCCACAGCTCTGATTCCCCGCCTCTGATTCCCCACATCCGATTCCCCATATCTGATTCCCCGCCTCTGTTTCCCCGCCCCTGATTCCCCGCCTCTGTTTCCCCATATCTGATTCCCCGCCTCTGATTCCCAACTATGATTCCCCGCCTCTTATTCCCCAGCTCTGATTCCCTGCCTCTGATTCCCCGCGTTCTATTCCCTGCCTCTGATTCCCCGCCTGTGATTCCCCATCTCTGATTCACCACCTCTGATTCCCCACCACTGATTCCCCATATCTAATTCCCCGCCTCTGTTTGCCCGCCTCTGATTCCCCGCCTCTGTTTCCCCATATCTGATTCCCCGCCTCTGAATCCCCAACTCTGATTCCCTGCCTCTGATTCCCCAGCTTCATTCCCCGCCTTTGATTCCCCCCGTCTGATTCCCAGCCTCTGAATCCCCGTGTCTGAAAACCTGCCTCTGATTCCCCGCCTCTGATTCCCCATCTCAGATTCACCGCCTCTGATTCCCCACCTCTGATTCCCCATCTTTGATTCCGCACATCCGATTCCCTGCCTCTGATTCCCCGACTCTGATTCCCCACCTCTGATTCCCCAGCTCTGATTCCCTGCCTCTGATTCCCCAACTCTGATTCCCCACCTCTGATTCCCCAGCTGTGATTCCCCGCCTCTGATTCCCCGTGTTTGATCCCCTGCCTCTGATTCCCCAGCTCTGATTCCCCATCTCTGATTCACCGCCTTTGATTCTCCACCTCTGATTCCCCATATCTGATTCCTCGCCACTGTTTCCCCGCCTCTGATTCCCCGCCTCTGATTCCCCATATCTCATTCCCCGCCTCTGATTCCCCATCTCTGATTCCCGGACTCTGATTCCCCACCTCTGATTCCCGACCTCTTATTCCCGGCATCTGATTCCGGCCTCTGATTCCCGGCCTCTGATTCCCTGCTTCTGATTCTGATTCCCTGCCTCTGATTCCCCATTTCTGATTCCGCACATCTAATTCCCTGCCTCTGATTCCCCACCTCTGATTCCCCATATCTGAATCCCCGCCTCTGTTTCCCCGTCTCTGATTCCCCGCCTCTGTTTCCCCATATCTAAGTCCCCGCCTCTGATTCCCCAACTTTGATTCCCCGCCTGTGATTCCCCAGCTCTGATTCCCCACCTCTGATTCCCCACCTCTGATTCCCCATATCTGATTCCCAGCCTCTGATTCCCCAGCTCTGATTCCCCGCCTCTGATTCCCCGTGTTTGATTCCCTGCCTCTGATTCCCTGCTTCTGATTCCCCATCTCTGATTCCGCAAATCTAATTCCCTGCCTCTGATTCCCCACCTCTGATTCCCCATATCTGATTCCCCACCTCTGTTTCCCGGCATCTGATTCCCCGCTTCTGATTCTGATTCCCTGCCTCTGATTCCCCATCTCTGATTCCGCACATCTGATTCCCTGCCTCTGATTCCCCACCTCTGATTCCCCATATCTGATTTCCCGCCTCTGTTTCCCCGCCTCTGATTCCCCGCCTCTGTTTCACTATATCTAATTCCCAACCTCTGATGCCCCAACTCTGATTCCCTGCCTCTGATTCCCCGCGTTCTATTCCCTGCCTCTGATTCCCCGCCTGTGATTCCCCATCTCTGATTCACCACCTCTGATTCCCCACCTCTGATTCCCCATATCTAATTCCCCGCCTCTGTTTGCCCGACTCTGATTCCCCGCCTCTGTTTCCCCATATCTGATTCCCCGCCTCTGAATCCCCAACTCTGATTCCCTGCCTCTGATTCACCAGCTCTGATTCCCCGCCTTTGATTCCCCCGTCTGATTCCCAGCCTCTGAAACCCCGTGTCTGATTTCTTGCCTCTGATTCCCCGCCTCTGATTCCCCACCTCTGATTCCCCATCTCTGATTCCGCACATCTGATTCCCTGCCTCTGATTCCCCGACTCTGATCCCCACCTCTGATTCCGCAGCACTGATTCCCCGCCTCTGATTCCCCAACTCTGATTCCCCGCCTCTGATTCCCCAGCTCTGGTTCCCCGCCTCTGATTCCCCGTGTTTGATTCCCTGCCTCTGATTCCCCGCCTCTGATTCCCCATCTCTGATTCACCGCCTTTGATTCGCCACCTCTGATTCCCCATATCTGATTCCTCGCCTCTGTTTCCCCGCCTCTGATTCCCCGCCTCTGATTCCCCATATCTCATTCCCCGCCTCTGATTCCCCATCTCTGATTCCCGGACTCTGATTCCCCACCTCTGATTCCCGGCCTCTTATTCCCGGCATCTGATTCAGGCCTCTGATTCCCGGCCTCTGATTCCCTGCTTCTGATTCCCCATCTCTGATTCCGCAAATCTAATTCCCTGCCTCTGATTCCCCACCTCTGATTCCCCATATCTGATTCCCCGCCTCTGTTTCCCCGCCTCTGATTCCCCGCCTCTGTTTCCCCATATCTAAGTCCCCGCCTCTGATTCCCCAACTTTGATTCCCCACCTCTGATTCCCCAGCTCTGATTCCCCGCCTCTGATTCCCCGCATCTGATTCCATGCATCTGATTCCCAGCCTCTGATTCCCAGCCTCTGATTCCCAACCTCTGATTCCCCACCTCTGATTCCCCATATCTGATTCCCCGCCTCTGTTTCCCCGCCTCTGATTCCCCGCCTCTGTTTCCCCATATCTGATCCCCGCCTCTATTTGCCCGCATCTGATTCCCCGCATCTGTTTCCCCATATCTGATTCCCCGCCTCTGAATCCCCAACTCTGATTCCCTGCCTCTAATTTCCCAGCTCTGATTCCCCGCCTCTGATTCCCCGCGTCTGATTACCGGCCTCTGATTCCCCGCCTCTGATTCCCCATTTCTGATTCACAACCTCTGATTCCCCACCTCTGATACCCCATATCAGATTCCCCGCCTCTGTTTCCCCGCCTCTGATTCCCCACCTCTGATTCCCCGCCTCTGATTCGCCAGCTATGATTCCCCGCCTCTGATTCCCCGTGTTTGATTCCCTGCCTCTGATTCTCGGCCTCTGATTCCCCATCTCTGATTCACCGCCTTTGATTCGCCACCTCTGATTCCCCATATCTGATTCCCCGCCGCTGTTTCCCCGCCTCTGATTCCCCGCCTCTGATTCCCCATATCCCATTCCCCGCCTCTGAATCCCCATCTCTGATTCCCGGACTCTGATTCCCCACCTCTGATTCCCTGCTACTGATTCTGATTCCCTGCCTTTGATTCCCCATCTCTGATTCCGCACATCTGATTCCCTGCCTCTGATTCCCCATCTCTGATTCCCCATATCTGATTCCCCGCTTCTGTTTCCCCGCCTCTGATTCCCCGCCTCTGTTTCCCAATATCTAAGTCCCCGCCTCTGATTCCCCAACTCTAATTCCCCACCTCTGATTCCCCAGCTCTGATTCCCCGCCTCTGATTCCCCGCATCTGATTCCCTGCATCTGATTCCAAGCCTCTTATTCCCTGCCTCTGATTCCCAACCTCTGATTCCCCACCTCTGATTCCCCATATCTGATTCCCAGCCTCTGTTTCCCCGCCTCTGATTCCCCGCCTCTGTTTCCCCATATCTGATTCCCGGCCTCTGATTCCCTGCCTCTGATTCCCCGCCTCTGATTCCCCGCCTCTGATTCCCTGCCTCTGATTCCCAACCTCTGATTCCCCACCTCTGATTCCCCGTGTTTGATTCCCCGCCTCTGTTTCCCCGCCTCTGATTCCCCGCCTCTGATTCCCCAACTCTAATTCCCCGCCTCTGATTCCCCATATCTGATTCCCCGCCTCTGTTTCCCCGCCTCTGATTCCCCACCCCTGTTTCCCCATATCTGATTCCCTGCCTCTGATTCCCCAACTTTGATTCCCAGCATCTGATTCCCCAGCTCTGATTCCCCGCCTCTGATTCCCCGCATCTGATTCCCTGCATCTGATTCCAAGCCTCTGATTCCCTGCCTCTGATTCCCAACCTCTGATTCCCCACCTCTGATTCCCCATATCTGATCCCCAGCCTCTGTTTCCCCGCCTCTGTTTCCCCATATCTGATTCCCGGCCTCTGATTCCCCGCCTCTGATTCCCCGCCTCTGATTCCCTGCCTCTGATTCCCCATCTCCGATTCCGCACATCTGATTCCCTGCCTCTGATTCCCCGCCTCTGATTCCCCGCCTCTGATTCCCTGCATCTGATTCCCAACCTCTGATTCCCCACCTCTGATTCCCCGTGTTTGATTCCCCGCCTCTGTTTCCCCGCATCTGATTCCCCGCCTCTGATTCCCCGCCTCTGATTCCCCAACTCTAATTCCCCGCCTCTGATTCCCCATATCTGATTCCCTGCCTCTGTTTCCCCGCCTCTGATTCCCCGCCCCTGTTTCCCCATATCTGATTCCCTGCCTCTGATTCCCCAACTTTGATTCCCAGCCTCTGATTCCCCAGCTCTGATTCCCCGCCTCTGATTCCCCGTGTTTCATTCCCTGCCTCTGATTCCCCGCCTCTGATTCCCCATCTCTGATTCACCGCCTTTGATTCGCCACCTCTGATTCCCCATATCTGATTCCCCACCTCTGTTTCCCCGCCTCTGATTCCCCGCCTCTGATTCTCCATATCTCATTCCCCGCCTCTGACTCCCCATCTCTGATTCCCGGACTCTGATTCCCCACCTCTGATTCCCGGCCTCTTATTCCCAGCATCTGATTCCAGGCCTCTGATTCCCGTCCTCTGACTCCCCGCTTCTGATTCTGATTCCCAGCCTCTGATTCCCCATCTCTGATTCCGCACATCTGATTACCTGCCTCTGATTCCCCACCTCTGATTCCCCATATCTGATTCCCCGCCTCTGTTTCCACGCCTCTGATTCCCCGCCTCTGTTTCCCCATATCTAATTCCCCACCTCTGATGCCCCAACTCTGATTCCCCGCCTCTGATTCCACAGCTCTGATTCCCCGCCTCTGATTCCCCACATTCGATTCCCCATATCTGATTCCCCGCCTCTGTTTCACCTCCCCTGATTCCCCGCCTCTGTTTCCCCATATCTGATTCCCCGCCTCTGATTTCCAACTATGATTCCCCGCCTCTTATTCCCCAGCTCTGATTCCCTGCCTCTGATTCCCCGCGTTCTATTCCCTGCCTCTGATTCCCCGCCTGTGATTCCCCATCTCTGATTCACCACCTCTGATTCCCCACCACTGATTCCCCATATCTAATTCCCCGCCTCTGTTTGCCCGCCTCTGATTCCCCGCTCTGTTTCCCCATATCTGATTCCCCGCCTCTGAATCCCCAACTCTGATTCCCTGCCTCTGATTCCCCAGCTTCATTCCCCGCCTTTGATTCCCCCCGTCTGATTCCCAGCCTCTGAATCCCCGTGTCTGAAAACCTGCCTCTGATTCCCCGCCTCTGATTCCCCATCTCAGATTCACCGCCTCTGATTCCCCACCTCTGATTCCCCATCTCTGATTCCGCACATCCGATTCCCTGCCTCTGATTCCCCGACTCTGATTCCCCACCTCTGATTCCCCAGCTCTGATTCCCCGCCTCTGATTCCCCAACTCTGATTCCCCACCTCTGATTCCCCAGCTGTGATTCCCCGCCTCTGATTCCCCGTGTTTGATCCCCTGCCTCTGATTCCCCAGCTCTGATTCCCCATCTCTGATTCACCGCCTTTGATTCGCCACCTCTGATTCCCCATATCTGATTCCTCGCCACTGTTTCCCCGCCTCTGATTCCCCGCCTCTGATTCCCCATATCTCATTCCCCGCCTCTGATTCCCCATCTCTGATTCCCGGACTCTGATTCCCCACCTCTGATTCCCGATCTCTTATTCCCGGCATCTGATTCCGGCCTCTGATTCCCGGCCTCTGATTCCCTGCTTCTGATTCTGATACCCTGCCTCTGATTCCCCATTTCTGATTCCGCACATCTAATTCCCTGCCTCTGATTCCCCACCTCTGATTCCCCATATCTGAATCCCCGCCTCTGTTTCCCCGTCTCTGATTCCCCGCCTCTGTTTCCCCATATCTATGTCCCCGCCTCTGATTCCCCAAATTTCATTCCCCACCTCTGATTCCCCAGCTCTGATTCCCCGCCTCTGATTCCCCACCTCTGATTCCCCATATCTGATTCCCAGCCTCTGTTTCCCCGCCTCTGATTCCCCGACCCTGTTTCCCCATATCTGATTCCCTGCCTCTGATTCCCCAACTTTGATTCCCAGCCTCTGATTCCCCAGCTCTGATTCCCCGCCTCTGATTCCCCGTGTTTGATTTCCTGCCTCTGATTCCCTGCTTCTGATTCCCCATCTCTGATTCCGCAAATCTAATTCCCTGCCTCTGATTCCCCACCTCTGATTCCCCATATCTGATTCCCCACCTCTGTTTCCCGGCCTCTGATTCCCCGCTTCTGATTCTGATTCCCTGCCTCTGATTCCCCATCTCTGATTCCGCACATCTGATTCCCTGCCTCTGATTCCCCGCCTCTGTTTCCCCATATCTAATTCCCAACCTCTGATGCCCCATCTCTGATTCCCTGCCTCTGATTCCCCGCGTTCTATTCCCTGCCTCTGATTCCCCGCCTGTGATTCCCCATCTCTGATTCACCACCTCTGATTCCCCACCTCTGATTCCCCATATCTAATTCCCCGCCTCTGTTTGCCCGACTCTGATTCCCCGCCTCTGTTTCCCCATATCTGATTCCCCGCCTCTGAATCCCCAACTCTGATTCCCTGCCTCTGATTCCCCAGCTCTGATTCCCCGCCTTTGATTCCCCCGTCTGATTCCCAGCCTCTGAAACCCCGTGTCTGATTTCTTGCCTCTGATTCCCCGCCTCTGATTCCCCACCTCTGATTCCCCATCTCTGATTCCGCACATCTGATTCCCTGCCTCTGATTCCCCGACTCTGATCCCCACCTCTGTTTCCGCAGCTCTGATTCCCCGCCTCTGATTCCCCAACTCTGATTCCCCGCCTCTGATTCCCCAGCTCTGATACCCCGCCTCTGATTCCCCGTGTTTGATTCCCTGCCTCTGATTCCCCGCCTCTGATTCCCCATCTCTGATTCTCCGCCTTTGATTCGCCACCTCTTATTCCCCATATCTGATTCCTCGCCTCTGTTTCCCCGCCTCTGATTCCCCGCCTCTGATTCCCCATATCTCATTCCCCGCCTCTGATTCCCCATCTCTGATTCCCGGACTCTGATTCCCCACCTCTGATTCCCGGCCTCTTATTCCCGGCATCTGATTCCGGCCTCTGATTCCCGGCCTCTGATTCCCTGCTTCTGATTCCCCATCTCTGATTCCGCAAATCTAATTCCCTGCCTCTGATTCCCCACCTCTGATTCCCCATATCTGATTCCCCGCCTCTGTTTCCCCGCCTCTGATTCCCCGCCTCTGTTTCCCCATATCTAAGTCCCCGCCTCTGATTCCCCAACTTTGATTCCCCACCTCTGATTCCCCAGCTCTGATTCCCCGCCTCTGATTCCCCGCATCTGATTCCATGCATCTGATTCCCAGCCTCTGATTCCCAGCCTCTGATTCCCAACCTCTGATTCCCCACCTCTGATTCCCCATATCTGATTCCCCGCCTCTGTTTCCCCGCCTCTGATTCCCCGCCTCTGTTTCCCCATATCTGATCCCCGCCTCTATTTGCCCGCATCTGATTCCCCGCCTCTGTTTCCCCATATCTGATTCCCCGCCTCTGAATCCCCAACTCTGATTCCCTGCCTCTAATTTCCCAGCTCTGATTCCCCGCCTCTGATTCCCCGCGTCTGATTACCGGCCTCTGATTCCCCGCCTCTGATTCCCCATCTCTGATTCACAACCTCTGATTCCCCACCTCTGATACCCCATATCTGATTCCCCGCCTCTGTTTCCCCGCCTCTGATTCCCCACCTCTGATTCCCAATATCTGATTCCCCGCCTCTGATTCCCCACCTCTGATTCCCCGCCTCTGATTCGCCAGCTATGATTCCCCATCTCTGATTCACCGCCTTTGATTCGCCACCTTTGATTCCCCATATCTGATTCCTCGCCTCTGTTTCCCCGCCTCTGATTCCCCGCCTCTGATTCCCCATATCTCATTCCCCGCCTCTGATTCCCCATCTCTGATTCCCGGACTCTGATTCCCCACCTCTGATTCCCGGCCTCTTATTCCCGGCATCTGATTCCGGCCTCTGATTCCCGGCCTCTGATTCCCTGCTTCTGATTCCCCATCTCTGATTCCGCAAATCTAATTCCCTGCCTCTGATTCCCCACCTCTGATTCCCCATATCTGATTCCACGCCTCTGTTACCCCGCCTCTGATTCCCCGCCTCTGTTTCCCCATATCTAAGTCCCCGCCTCTGATTCCCCAACTTTGACTCCCCACCTCTGATTCCCCAGCTCTGATTCCCCGCCTCTGATTCCCCGCATCTGATTCCATGCATCTGATTCCCAGCCTCTGATTCCCAGCCTCTGATTCCCAACCTCTGATTCCCCACCTCTGATTCCCCATATCTGATTCCCCGCCTCTGTTTCCCCGCCTCTGATTCCCCGCCTCTGTTTCCCCATATCTGATCCCCGCCTCTATTTGCCCGCATCTGATTCCCCACCTCTGTTTCCCCATATCTGATTCCCCGCCTCTGAATCCCCAACTCTGATTCCCTGCCTCTAATTTCCCAGCTCTGATTCCCCGCCTCTGATTCCCCGCGTCTGATTACCGGCCTCTGATTCCCCGCCTCTGATTCCCCATCTCTGATTCACAACCTCTGATTCCCCACCTCTGATACCCCATATCTGATTCCCCGCCTCTGTTTCCCCGCCTCTGATTCCCCACCTCTGATTCCCAATATCTGATTCCCCGCCTCTGATTCCCCACCTCTGATTCCCCGCCTCTGATTCGCCAGCTATGATTCCCCGCCTCTGATTCCCCATGTTTGATTCCCTGCCTCTGATTCCCGGCCTCTGATTCCCCATCTCTGATTCACCGCCTTTGATTCGCCACCTCTGATTCCCCATATCTGATTCCCCGCCTCTGTTT
This sequence comes from Narcine bancroftii, assembly GCF_036971445.1. Taxonomy (NCBI): domain Eukaryota; kingdom Metazoa; phylum Chordata; class Chondrichthyes; order Torpediniformes; family Narcinidae; genus Narcine; species Narcine bancroftii. The sequence continues at coordinate 112,721,992 of NC_091475.1, forward strand.
CCCCGCCTCTGATTCCCCGCCTCTGATTCCCCATATCTCATTCCCCGCCTCTGAATCCCCATCTCTGATTCCCGGACTCTGATTCCCCACCTCTGATTCCCTGCTACTGATTCTGAGTCCCTGCCTTTGATTCCCCATCTCTGATTCCGCACATCTGATTCCCTGCCTCTGATTCCCCATCTCTGATTCCCCATATCTGATTCCCCGCTTCTGTTTCCCCGCCTCTGATTCCCCGCCTCTGTTTCCCAATATCTAAGTCCCCGCCTCTGATTCCCCAACTCTAATTCCCCACCTCTGATTCCCCAGCTCTGATTCCCCGCCTCTGATTCCCCGCATCTGATTCCCTGCATCTGATTCCAAGCCTCTTATTCCTTGCCTCTGATTCCCAACCTCTGATTCCCCACCTCTGATTCCCCATATCTGATTCCCAGACTCTGTTTCCCCGCCTCTGATTCCCCGCCTCTGTTTCCCCATATCTGATTCCCGGCCTATGGTTCCCCGCCTCTGATTCCCCGCCTCTGATTCCCTGCCTCTGATTTCCCATCTCCGATTCCGCACATCTGATTCCCTGCCTCTGATTCCCCGCCTCTGATTCCCCGCCTCTGATTCCCTGCCTCTGATTCCCAACCTCTGATTCCCCACCTCTGATTCCCCGTGTTTGATTCCCCGCCTCTGTTTCCCCGCCTCTGATTCCCCGCCTCTGATTCCCCAACTCTAATTCCCCGCCTCTGATTCCCCATATCTGATTCCCCGCCTCTGTTTCCCCGCCTCTGATTCCCCACCCCTGTTTCCCCATATCTGATTCCCTGCCTCTGATTCCCCAACTTTGATTCCCAGCATCTGATTCCCCAGCTCTGATTCCCCGCCTCTGATTCCCCGCATCTGATTCCCTGCATCTGATTCCAAGCCTCTGAATCCCTGCCTCTGATTCCCAACCTCTGATTCCCCACCTCTGATTCCCCATATCTGATCCCCAGCCTCTGTTTCCCCGCCTCTGTTTCCCCATATCTGATTCCCGGCCTCTGATTCCCCGCCTCTGATTCCCCGCCTCTGATTCCCTGCCTCTGATTCCCCATCTCCGATTCCGCACATCTGATTCCCTGCCTCTGATTCCCCGCCTCTGATTCCCCGCCTCTGATTCCCTGCATCTGATTCCCAACCTCTGATTCCCCACCTCTGATTCCCCGTGTTTGATTCCCCGCCCCTGTTTCCCCATATCTGATTCCCTGACTCTGATTCCCCAACTTTGATTCCCAACCTCTGATTCCCCGCCTCTGATTCCCCGTGTTTGATTCCCTGCCTCTGATTCCCCGCCTCTGATTCCCCATCTCTGATTCACCGCCTTTGATTCGCCACCTCTGATTCCCCATATCTGATTCCCCACCTCTGTTTCCCCGCCTCTGATTCCCCGCCTCTGATTCTCCATATCTCATTCCCCGTTCTGACTCCCCATCTCTGATTCCCGGACTCTGATTCCCCACCTCTGATTCCCGGCCTCTTATTCCCAGCATCTGATTCCAGGCCTCTGATTCCCGTCCTCTGACTCCCCGCTTCTGATTCTGATTCCCTGCCTCTGATTCCCCATCTCTGATTCCGCACATCTGATTACCTGCCTCTGATTCCCCACCTCTGATTCCCCATATCTGATTCCCCGCCTCTGTTTCCACGCCTCTGATTCCCCGCCTCTGTTTCCCCATATCTAATTCCCCACCTCTGATGCCCCAACTCTGATTCCCAGCCTCTGATTCCACAGCTCTGATTCCCCGCCTCTGATTCCCCACATCCGATTCCCCATATCTGATTCCCCGCCTCTGTTTCCCCGCCCCTGATTCCCCGCCTCTGTTTCCCCATATCTGATTCCCCGCCTCTGATTCCCAACTATGATTCCCCGCCTCTTATTCCCTGCTCTGATTCCCTGCCTCTGATTCCCCGCGTTCTATTCCCTGCCTCTGATTCCCCGCCTGTGATTCCCCATCTCTGATTCACCACCTCTGATTCCCCACCACTGATTCCCCATATCTAATTCCCCGCCTCTGTTTGCCCGCCTCTGATTCCCCGCCTCTGTTTCCCCATATCTGATTCCCCGCCTCTGAATCCCCAACTCTGATTCCCTGCCTCTGATTCTCCAGCTTCATTCCCCGCCTTTGAATCCCCCCGTCTGATTCCCAGCCTCTGAATCCCCGTGTCTGAAAACCTGCCTCTGATTCCCCGCCGCTGATTCCCCATCTCAGATTCACCGCCTCTGATTCCCCACCTCTGATTCCCCATCTCTGATTCCGCACATCCGATTCCCTGCCTCTGATTCCCCGACTCTGATTCCCCACCTCTGATTCCCCAGCTCTGATTCCCCGCCTCTGATTCCCCAACTCTGATTCCCCACCTGTGATTCCCCAGCTGTGATTCCCCGCCTCTGATTCCCCGTGTTTGATCCCCTGCTTCTGATTCCCCAGCTCTGATTCCCCATCTCTGATTCACCGCCTTTGATTCGCCACCTCTGATTCCCCATATCTGATTCCTCGCCACTGTTTCCCCGCCTCTGATTCCCCGCCTCTGATTCCCCATATCTCATTCCCCGCCTCTGATTCCCCATCTCTGATTCCCGGACTCTGATTCCCCACCTCTGATTCCCGACCTCTTATTCCCGGCATCTGATTCCGGCCTCTGATTCCCGGCCTCTGATTCCCTGCTTCTGATTCTGATTCCCTGCCTCTGATTCCCCATTTCTGATTCCGCACATCTAATTCCCTGCCTCTGATTCCCCACCTCTGATTCCCCATATCTGAATCCCCGCCTCTGTTTCCCCGTCTCTGATTCCCCGCCTCTGTTTCCCCATATCTAATTCCCCGCCTCTGATTCCCCAACTTTGATTCCCCACCTCTGATTCCCCAGCTCTGATTCCCCGCCTCTGATTCCCCACCTCTGATTCCCCATATCTGATTCCCAGCCTCTGTTTCCCCGCCTCTGATTCCCCGCCCCTGTTTCCCCATATCTGATTCCCTGCCTCTGATTCCCCAACTTTGATTCCCAGCCTCTGATTCCCCAGCTCTGATTCCCCGCCTCTGATTCCCCGTGTTTGATTCCCTGCCTCTGATTCCCCGCCTCTGATTCCCCATCTCTGATTCACCGCCTTTGATTCGCCACCTCTGATTCCCCATATCTGATTCCCCACCTCTGTTTCCCCGCCTCTGATTCCCCGCCTCTGATTCTCCATATCTCATTCCCCGCCTCTGACTCCCCATCTCTGATTCCCGGACTCTGATACCCCACCTCTGATTCCCGGCCTCTTATTCCCAGCATCTGATTCCAGGCCTCTGATTCCCGGCCTCTGACTCCCCGCTTCTGATTCTGATTCCCTGACTCTGATTCCCCATCTCTGATTCCGCACATCTGATTACCTGCCTCTGATTCCCCACCTCTGATTCCCCATATCTGATTCCCCGCCTCTGTTTCCACGCCTCTGATTCCCCATATCTAATTCCCCACCTCTGATGCCCCAACTCTGATTCCCCGCCTCTGATTCCACAGCTCTGATTCCCCGCCTCTGATTTCCCACATCCGATTCCCCATATCTGATTCCCCGCCTCTGTTTCCCCGCCCCTGATTCCCCGCCTCTGTTTCCCCATATCTGATTCCCCGCGTCTGATTCCCAACTATGATTCCCCGCCTCTTATTCCCCAGCTCTGATTCCCTGCCTCTGATTCCCCGCGTTCTATTCCCTGCCTCTGATTCCCCGCCTGTGATTCCCCATCTCTGATTCACCACCTCTGATTCCCCACCACTGATTCCCCATATCTAATTCCCCACCTCTGTTTGCCCGCCTCTGATTCCCCGCCTCTGTTTCCCCATATCTGATTCCCCGCCTCTGAATTCCCAACTCTGATTCCCTGCCTCTGATTCCCCAGCTTCATTCCCCGCCTTTGATTCCCCCCGTCTGATTCCCAGCCTCTGAATCCCCGTGTCTGATAACCTGCCTCTGATTCCCCGCCTCTGATTCCCCATCTCAGATTCACCGCCTCTGATTCCCCACCTCTGATTCCCCATCTCTGATTCCGCACATCCGATTCCCTGCCTCTGATTCCCCGACTCTGATTCCCCACCTCTGATTCCCCAGCTCTGATTCCCCGCCTCTGATTCCCCAACTCTGATTCCCCGCCTCTGATTCCCCAGCTCTGATTCCCCGCCTCTGATTCCCCGTGTTTGATCCCCTGCCTCTGATTCCCCAGCTCTGATTCCCCATCTCTGATTCACCGCCTTTGATTCGCCACCTCTGATTCCCCATATCTGATTCCTCGCCACTGTTTCCCCGCCTCTGATTCCCCGCCTCTGATTCCCCATATCTCATTCCCCGCCTCTGATTCCCCATCTCTGATTCCCGGACTCTGATTCCCCACCTCTGATTCCCGACCTCTTATTCCCGGCATCTGATTCCGGCCTGTGATTCCCGGCCTCTGATTCCCTGCTTCTGTTTCTGATTCCCTGCCTCTGATTCCCCATTTCTGATTCCGCACATCTAATTCCCTGCCTCTGATTCCCCACCTCTGATTCCCCATATCTGAATCCCCGCCTCTGTTTCCCCGTCTCTGATTCCCCGCCTCTGTTTCCCCATATCTAAGTCCCCGCCTCTGATTCCCCAACTTTGATTTCCCACCTCTGATTCCCCAGCCTCTGTTTCCCCGCCTCTGATTCCCCGCCTCTGTTTCCCCATATCTGATTCCCTGCCTCTGATTCCCCAACTTTGATTCCCAGCCTCTGATTCCCCAGCTCTGATTCCCCGCCTCTGATTCCCCGTGTTTGATTCCCTGCCTCTGATTCCCCGCCTCTGATTCCCCATCTCTGATTCACCGCCTTTGATTCGCCACCTCTGATTCCCCATATCTGATTCCCCACCTCTGTTTCCCCGCCTCTGATTCCCCGCCTCTGATTCTCCATATCTCATTCCCCGCCTCTGACTCCCCATCTCTGATTCCCGGACTCTGATACCCCACCTCTGATTCCCGGCCTCTTATTCCCAGCATCTGATTCCAGGCCTCTGATTCCCGGCCTCTGACTCCCCGCTTCTGATTCTGATTCCCTGACTCTGATTCCCCATCTCTGATTCCGCACATCTGATTACCTGCCTCTGATTCCCCACCTCTGATTCCCCATATCTGATTCCCCGCCTCTGTTTCCACGCCTCTGATACCCCGCCTCTGTTTCCCCATATCTAATTCCCCACCTCTGATGCCCCAACTCTGATTCCCCGCCTCTGATTCCACAGCTCTGATTCCCCGCCTCTGATTCCCCACATCCGATTCCCCATATCTGATTCCCCGCCTCTGTTTCCCCGCCCCTGATTCCCCGCCTCTGTTTCCCCATATCTGATTCCCCGCCTCTGATTCCCAACTATGATTCCCCGCCTCTTATTCCCCAGCTCTGATTCCCTGCCTCTGATTCCCCGCGTTCTATTCCCTGCCTCTGATTCCCCGCCTGTTATTCCCCATCTCTGATTCACCACCTCTGATTCCCCACCACTGATTCCCCATATCTAATTCCCCACCTCTGTTTGCCCGCCTCTGATTCCCCGCCTCTGTTTCCCCATATCTGATTCCCCGCCTCTGAATTCCCAACTCTGATTCCCTGCCTCTGATTCCCCAGCTTCATTCCCCGCCTTTGATTCCCCCCGTCTGATTCCCAGCCTCTGAATCCCCGTGTCTGATAACCTGCCTCTGATTCCCCGCCTCTGATTCCCCATCTCAGATTCACCGCCTCTGATTCCCCACCTCTGATTCCCCATCTCTGATTCCGCACATCCGATTCCCTGCCTCTGATTCCCCGACTCTGATTCCCCACCTCTGATTCCCCAGCTCTGATTCCCCGCCTCTGATTCCCCAACTCTGATTCCCCGCCTCTGATTCCCCAGCTCTGATTCCCCGCCTCTGATTCCCCGTGTTTGATCCCCTGCCTCTGATTCCCCAGCTCTGATTCCCCATCTCTGATTCACCGCCTTTGATTCGCCACCTCTGATTCCCCATATCTGATTCCTCGCCACTGTTTCCCCGCCTCTGATTCCCCGCCTCTGATTCCCCATATCTCATTCCCCGCCTCTGATTCCCCATCTCTGATTCCCGGACTCTGATTCCCCACCTCTGATTCCCGACCTCTTATTCCCGGCATCTGATTCCGGCCTGTGATTCCCGGCCTCTGATTCCCTGCTTCTGTTTCTGATTCCCTGCCTCTGATTCCCCATTTCTGATTCCGCACATCTAATTCCCTGCCTCTGATTCCCCACCTCTGATTCCCCATATCTGAATCCCCGCCTCTGTTTCCCCGTCTCTGATTCCCCGCCTCTGTTTCCCCATATCTAAGTCCCCGCCTCTGATTCCCCAACTTTGATTCCCCACCTCTGATTCCCCAGCTCTGATTCCCCGCCTCTGATTCCCCACCTCTGATTCCACATATCTGATTCCCAGCCTCTGTTTCCCCACCTCTGATTCCCCGCCTCTGTTTCCCCATATCTGATTCCCGGCCTCTGATTCCCCGCCTCTGATTCCCCGCCTCTGATTCCCTGCCTCTGATTCCCCATCTCTGATTCCGCACATCTGATTCCCTGCCTCTCATTCCCCGCCTCTGATTCCCCGCCTCTGATTCCCTGCCTCTGATTCCCAACCTCTGATTCCCCACCTCTGATTCCCAGTGTTTGATTCCCCGCCTCTGTTTCCCCGCCTCTGATTCCCCGCCTCTGATTCCCCAACTCTAATTCCCCACCTCCGATTCCCCATATCTGATTCCCCGCCTCTGTTTCCCCGCCTCTGATTCCCCGCCCCTGTTTCCCCATATCTGATTCCCTGCCTCTGATTCCCCAACTTTGATTCCCTGCCTCTGATTCCCAACCTCTGATTCCCCACCTCTGATTCCCCATATCTGAATCCCAGCCTCTGTTTCCCCGCCTCTGATTCCCCGCCTCTGTTTCCCCATATCTGATTCCCGGCCTCTGATTCCCCGCCTCTGATTCCCCGCCTCTGATTCCCTGCCTCTGATTCCCCATCTTCGATTCCGCACATCTGATTCCCTGCCTCTGATTCCCCGCCTCTGATTCCCCGCCTCTGATTCCCTGCCTCTGATTTCCAACCTCTGATTCCCCACCTCTGATTCCCCGTGTTTGATTCCCCGCCTATGTTTCCCCGCCTCTGATTCCCCGCCTCTGTTTCCCAATATCTAAGTCCCCGCCTCTGATTCCCGAACTCTAATTCCCCACCTCTGATTACCCAGCTCTGATTCCCCGCCTCTGATTCCCTGCATCTGATTCCCTGCATCTGATTCCAAGCCTCTGATTCCCTGCCTCTGATTCCCAACCTCTGAGTCCCCACCTCTGATTCCCCATATCTGATTCCCAGCATCTGTTTCCCCGCCTCTGATTCCCCGCCTCTGTTTCCCCATATCTGATTCCCGGCCTCTGGTTCCCCGCCTCTGATTCCCCGCCTCTGATTCCCTGCCTCTGATTCCCCATCTCCGATTCCGCACATCTGATTCGCTGCCTCTGATTCCCCGCCTCTGATTCCCCGCCTCTGATTCCCTGCCTCTGATTCCCAACCTCTGATTCCCCACCTCTGATTCCCCGTGTTTGATTCCCCGCCTCTGTATCCCCGCCTCTGATTCCCCGCCTCTGATTCCCCGCCTCTGATTCCCTGCCTCTGATTCCCCATCTCCGATTCCGCACATCTGATTCCCTGCCTCTCATTCCCCGCCTCTGATTCCCCGCCTCTGTTTCCCCGCCTCTGATTCCCCGCCCCTGTTTCCCCATATCTGATTCCCTGCCTCTGATTCCCCAACTTTGATTCCCAGCCTCTGATTCCCCAGCTCTCATTCCCCGCCTCTGATTCCCCGCATCTGATTCCCTGCATCTGATTCCCCGCCTCTGTTTCCCCGCCTCTGATTCCCCGCCTCTGATTCCCCATATCTCATTCCCCGCCTCTGAATCCCCATCTCTGATTCCCGGACTCTGATTCCCCACCTCTGATTCCCTGCTACTGATTCTGATTCCCTGCCTTTGATTCCCCATCTCTGATTCCGCACATCTGATTCCCTGCCTCTGATTCCCCATCTCTGATTCCCCATATCTGATTCCCCGCTTCTGTTTCCCCGCCTCTGATTCCCCGCCTCTGTTTCCCAATATCTAAGTCCCCGCCTCTGATTCCCCAACTCTAATTCTCCACCTCTGATTCCCCAGCTCTGATTCCCCGCCTCTGATTCCCCGCATCTGATTCCCTGCATCTGATTCCAAGCCTCTTATTCCCTGCCTCTGATTCCCAACCTCTGATTCCCCACCTCTGATTCCCCATATCTGATTCCCAGCCTCTGTTTCCCCGCCTCTGATTCCCCGCCTCTGTTTCCCCATATCTGATTCCCGGCCTCTGGTTCCCCGCCTCTGATTCCCCGCCTCTGATTCGCTGCCTCTGATTCCCCATCTCCGATTCCGCACATCTGATTCCCTGCCTCTGATTCCCCGCCTCTGATTCCCCGCCTCTGATTCCCTGCCTCTGATTCCCAACCTCTGATTCCCCACCTCTGATTCCCCGTGTTTGATTCCCCGCCTCTGTTTCCCCGCCTCTGATTCCCCGTCTCTGATTCCCCAACTCTAATTCCCCGCCTCTGATTCCCCATATCTGATTCCCCGCCTCTGTTTCCCCGCCTCTGATTCCCCACCCCTGTTTCCCCATATCTGATTCCCTGCCTCTGATTCCCCAACTTTGATTCCCAGCATCTGATTCCCCAGCTCTGATTCCCCGCCTCTGATTCCCCGCATCTGATTCCCTGCATCTGATTCCAAGCCTCTGATTCCCTGCCTCTGATTCCCAACCTCTGATTCCCCACCTCTGATTCCCCATATCTGATCCCCAGCCTCTGTTTCCCCGCCTCTGTTTCCCCATATCTGATTCCCGGCCTCTGATTCCCCGCCTCTGATTCCCCGCCTCTGATTCCCTGCCTCTGATTCCCCATCTCCGATTCCGCACATCTGATTCCCTGCCTCTGATTCCCCGCCTCTGATTCCCCGCCTCTGATTCCCTGCATCTGATTCCCAACCTCTGATTCCCCACCTCTGATTCCCCGTGTTTGATTCCCCGCCTCTGTTTCCCCGCCTCTGATTCCCCGCCTCTGATTCCCCAACTCTAATTCCCCGCCTCTGATTCCCCATATCTGATTCCCTGCCTCTGTTTCCCCGCCTCTGATTCCCCGCCCCTGTTTCCCCATATCTGATTCCCTGCCTCTGATTCCCCAACTTTGATTCCCAGCCTCTGATTCCCCAGCTCTGATTCCCCGCCTCTGATTCCCCGTGTTTGATTCCCTGCCTCTGATTCCCCGCCTCTGATTCCCCATCTCTGATTCATTGCCTTTGATTCGCCACCTCTGATTCCCCATATCTGATTCCCCACCTCTGTTTCCCCGCCTCTGATTCCCCGCCTCCGATTCTCCATATCTCATTCCCCGCCTCTGACTCCCCATCTCTGATTCCCGGACTCTGATTCCCCACCTCTGATTCCCGGCCTCTTATTCCCAGCATCTGATTCCAGGCCTCTGATTCCCGTCCTCTGACTCCCCGCTTCTGATTCTGATTCCCTGCCTCTGATTCCCCATCTCTGATTCCGCACATCTGATTACCTGCCTCTGATTCCCCACCTCTGATTCCCCATATCTGATTCCCCGCCTCTGTTTCCCCATATCTAATTCCCCACCTCTGATGCCCCAACTCTGATTCCCCGCCTCTGATTCCACAGCTCTGATTCCCCGCCTCTGATTCCCCACATCCGATTCCCCATATCTGATTCCCCGCCTCTGTTTCCCCGCCCCTGATTCCCCGCCTCTGTTTCCCCATATCTGATTCCCCGCCTCTGATTCCCAACTATGATTCCCCGCCTCTTATTCCCCAGCTCTGATTCCCTGCCTCTGATTCCCCGCGTTCTATTCCCTGCCTCTGATTCCCCGCCTGTGATTCCCCATCTCTGATTCACCACCTCTGATTCCCCACCACTGATTCCCCATATCTAATTCCCCGCCTCTGTTTGCCCGCCTCTGATTCCCCGCCTCTGTTTCCCCATATCTGATTCCCCGCCTCTGAATCCCCAACTCTGATTCCCTGCCTCTGATTCCCCAGCTTCATTCCCCGCCTTTGATTCCCCCCGTCTGATTCCCAGCCTCTGAATCCCCGTGTCTGAAAACCTGCCTCTGATTCCCCGCCTCTGATTCCCCATCTCAGATTCACCGCCTCTGATTCCCCACCTCTGATTCCCCATCTCTGATTCCGCACATCCGATTCCCTGCCTCTGATTCCCCGACTCTGATTCCCCACCTCTGATTCCCCAGCTCTGATTCCCCGCCTCTGATTCCCCAACTCCGATTCCCCACCTCTGATTCCCCAGCTGTGATTCCCCGCCTCTGATTCCCCGTGTTTGATCCCCTGCCTCTGATTCCCCAGCTCTGATTCCCCATCTCTGATTCACCGCCTTTGATTCGCCACCTCTGATTCCCCATATCTGATTCCTCGCCACTGTTTCCCCGCCTCTGATTCCCCGCCTCTGATTCCCCATATCTCATTCCCCGTCTCTGATTCCCCATCTCTGATTCCCGGACTCTGATTCCCCACCTCTGATTCCCGACCTCTTATTCCCGGCATCTGATTCCGGCCTCTGATTCCCGGCCTCTGATTCCCTGCTTCTGATTCTGATTCCCTGCCTCTGATTCCCCATTTCTGATTCCGCACATCTAATTCCCTGCCTCTGATTCCCCACCTCTGATTCCCCATATCTGAATCCCCGCCTCTGTTTCCCCGTCTCTGATTCCCCGCCTCTGTTTCCCCATATCTAAGTCCCCGCCTCTGATTCCCCAACTTTGATTCCCCACCTCTGATTCCCCAGCTCTGATTCCCCGCCTCTGATTCCCCACCTCTGATTCCCCATATCTGATTCCCAGCCTCTGTTTCCCCGCCTCTGATTCCCCGCCCCTGTTTCCCCATATCTGATTCCCTGCCTCTGATTCCCCAACTTTGATTCCCAGCCTCTGATTCCCCAGCTCTGATTCCCCGCCTCTGATTCCCCGTGTTTGATTCCCTGCCTCTGATTCCCTGCTTCTGATTCCCCATCTCTGATTCCGCAAATCTAATTCCCTGCCTCTGATTCCCCACCTCTGATTCCCCATATCTGATTCCCCACCTCTGTTTCCCGGCCTCTGATTCCCCGCTTCTGATTCTGATTCCCTGCCTCTGATTCCCCATCTCTGATTCCGCACATCTGATTCCCTGCCTCTGATTCCCCACCTCTGATTCCCCATATCTGATTTCCCGCCTCTGTTTCCCCGCCTCTGATTCCCCGCCTCTGTTTCCCCATATCTAATTCCCAACCTCTGATGCCCCAACTCTGATTCCCTGCCTCTGATTCCCCGCGTTCTATTCCCTGCCTCTGATTCCCCGCCTGTGATTCCCCATCTCTGATTCACCACCTCAGATTCCCCACCTCTGATTCCCCATATCTAATTCCCTGCCTCTGTTTGCCCGACTCTGATTCCCCGCCTCTGTTTCCCCATATCTGATTCCCCGCCTCTGAATCCTCAACTCTGATTCCCTGCCTCTGATTCCCCAGCTCTGATTCCCCGCCTTTGATTCCCCAGTCTGATTCCCAGCCTCTGAAACCCCGTGTCTGATTTCTTGCCTTTGATTCCCCGCCTCTGATTCCCCACCTCTGATTCCCCATCTCTGATTCCGCACATCTGATTCCCTGCCTCTGATTCCCCGACTCTGATCCCCACCTCTGATTCCGCAGCTCTGATTCCCCGCCTCTGATTCCCCAACTCTGATTCCCCGCCTCTGATTCCCCAGCTCTGATTCCCCGCCTCTGATTCCCCGTGTTTGATTCCCTGCCTCTGATTCCCCGCCTCTGATTCCCCATCTCTGATTCACCGCCTTTGAATCGCCACCTCTGATTCCCCATATCTGATTCCTCGCCTCTGTTTCCCCGCCTCTGATTCCCCGCCTCTGATTCCCCAACTCTAATTCCCCGCCTCTGATTCCCCATATCTGATTCCCCGCCTCTGTTTCCCCGCCTCTGATTCCCCACCCCTGTTTCCCCATATCTGATTCCCTGCCTCTGATTCCCCAACTTTGATTCCCAGCATCTGATTCCCCAGCTCTGATTCCCCGCCTCTGATTCCCCGCATCTGATTCCCTGCATCTGATTCCAAGCCTCTGATTCCCTGCCTCTGATTCCCAACCTCTGATTCCCCACCTCTGATTCCCCATATCTGATCCCCAGCCTCTGTTTCCCCGCCTCTGTTTCCCCATATCTGATTCCCGGCCTCTGATTCCCCGCCTCTGATTCCCCGCCTCTGATTCCCTGCCTCTGATTCCCCATCTCCGATTCCGCACATCTGATTCCCTGCCTCTGATTCCCCGCCTCTGATTCCCCGCCTCTGATTCCCTGCATCTGATTCCCAACCTCTGATTCCCCACCTCTGATTCCCCGTGTTTGATTCCCCGCCTCTGTTTCCCCGCCTCTGATTCCCCGCCTCTGATTCCCCAACTCTAATTCCCCGCCTCTGATTCCCCATATCTGATTCCCTGCCTCTGTTTCCCCGCCTCTGATTCCCCGCCCCTGTTTCCCCATATCTGATTCCCTGCCTCTGATTCCCCAACTTTGATTCCCAGCCTCTGATTCCCCAGCTCTGATTCCCCGCCTCTGATTCCCCGTGTTTGATTCCCTGCCTCTGATTCCCCGCCTCTGATTCCCCATCTCTGATTCACCGCCTTTGATTCGCCACCTCTGATTCCCCATATCTGATTCCCCACCTCTGTTTCCCCGCCTCTGATTCCCCGCCTCCGATTCTCCATATCTCATTCCCCGCCTCTGACTCCCCATCTCTGATTCCCGGACTCTGATTCCCCACCTCTGATTCCCGGCCTCTTATTCCCAGCATCTGATTCCAGGCCTCTGATTCCCGTCCTCTGACTCCCCGCTTCTGATTCTGATTCCCTGCCTCTGATTCCCCATCTCTGATTCCGCACATCTGATTACCTGCCTCTGATTCCCCACCTCTGATTCCCCATATCTGATTCCCCGCCTCTGTTTCCCCATATCTAATTCCCCACCTCTGATGCCCCAACTCTGATTCCCCGCCTCTGATTCCACAGCTCTGATTCCCCGCCTCTGATTCCCCACATCCGATTCCCCATATCTGATTCCCCGCCTCTGTTTCCCCGCCCCTGATTCCCCGCCTCTGTTTCCCCATATCTGATTCCCCGCCTCTGATTCCCAACTATGATTCCCCGCCTCTTATTCCCCAGCTCTGATTCCCTGCCTCTGATTCCCCGCGTTCTATTCCCTGCCTCTGATTCCCCGCCTGTGATTCCCCATCTCTGATTCACCACCTCTGATTCCCCACCACTGATTCCCCATATCTAATTCCCCGCCTCTGTTTGCCCGCCTCTGATTCCCCGCCTCTGTTTCCCCATATCTGATTCCCCGCCTCTGAATCCCCAACTCTGATTCCCTGCCTCTGATTCCCCAGCTTCATTCCCCGCCTTTGATTCCCCCCGTCTGATTCCCAGCCTCTGAATCCCCGTGTCTGAAAACCTGCCTCTGATTCCCCGCCTCTGATTCCCCATCTCAGATTCACCGCCTCTGATTCCCCACCTCTGATTCCCCATCTCTGATTCCGCACATCCGATTCCCTGCCTCTGATTCCCCGACTCTGATTCCCCACCTCTGATTCCCCAGCTCTGATTCCCCGCCTCTGATTCCCCAACTCCGATTCCCCACCTCTGATTCCCCAGCTGTGATTCCCCGCCTCTGATTCCCCGTGTTTGATCCCCTGCCTCTGATTCCCCAGCTCTGATTCCCCATCTCTGATTCACCGCCTTTGATTCGCCACCTCTGATTCCCCATATCTGATTCCTCGCCACTGTTTCCCCGCCTCTGATTCCCCGCCTCTGATTCCCCATATCTCATTCCCCGTCTCTGATTCCCCATCTCTGATTCCCGGACTCTGATTCCCCACCTCTGATTCCCGACCTCTTATTCCCGGCATCTGATTCCGGCCTCTGATTCCCGGCCTCTGATTCCCTGCTTCTGATTCTGATTCCCTGCCTCTGATTCCCCATTTCTGATTCCGCACATCTAATTCCCTGCCTCTGATTCCCCACCTCTGATTCCCCATATCTGAATCCCCGCCTCTGTTTCCCCGTCTCTGATTCCCCGCCTCTGTTTCCCCATATCTAAGTCCCCGCCTCTGATTCCCCAACTTTGATTCCCCACCTCTGATTCCCCAGCTCTGATTCCCCGCCTCTGATTCCCCACCTCTGATTCCCCATATCTGATTCCCAGCCTCTGTTTCCCCGCCTCTGATTCCCCGCCCCTGTTTCCCCATATCTGATTCCCTGCCTCTGATTCCCCAACTTTGATTCCCAGCCTCTGATTCCCCAGCTCTGATTCCCCGCCTCTGATTCCCCGTGTTTGATTCCCTGCCTCTGATTCCCTGCTTCTGATTCCCCATCTCTGATTCCGCAAATCTAATTCCCTGCCTCTGATTCCCCACCTCTGATTCCCCATATCTGATTCCCCACCTCTGTTTCCCGGCCTCTGATTCCCCGCTTCTGATTCTGATTCCCTGCCTCTGATTCCCCATCTCTGATTCCGCACATCTGATTCCCTGCCTCTGATTCCCCACCTCTGATTCCCCATATCTGATTTCCCGCCTCTGTTTCCCCGCCTCTGATTCCCCGCCTCTGTTTCCCCATATCTAATTCCCAACCTCTGATGCCCCAACTCTGATTCCCTGCCTCTGATTCCCCGCGTTCTATTCCCTGCCTCTGATTCCCCGCCTGTGATTCCCCATCTCTGATTCACCACCTCTGATTCCCCACCTCTGATTCCCCATATCTAATTCCCTGCCTCTGTTTGCCCGACTCTGATTCCCCGCCTCTGTTTCCCCATATCTGATTCCCCGCCTCTGAATCCTCAACTCTGATTCCCTGCCTCTGATTCCCCAGCTCTGATTCCCCGCCTTTGATTCCCCAGTCTGATTCCCAGCCTCTGAAACCCCGTGTCTGATTTCTTGCCTTTGATTCCCCGCCTCTGATTCCCCACCTCTGATTCCCCATCTCTGATTCCGCACATCTGATTCCCTGCCTCTGATTCCCCGACTCTGATCCCCACCTCTGATTCCGCAGCTCTGATTCCCCGCCTCTGATTCCCCAACTCTGATTCCCCGCCTCTGATTCCCCAGCTCTGATTCCCCGCCTCTGATTCCCCGTGTTTGATTCCCTGCCTCTGATTCCCCGCCTCTGATTCCCCATCTCTGATTCACCGCCTTTGAATCGCCACCTCTGATTCCCCATATCTGATTCCTCGCCTCTGTTTCCCCGCCTCTGATTCCCCGCCTCTGATTCCCCATATCTCATTCCCCGCCTCTGATTCCCCATCTCTGATTCCCGGACTCTGATTCCCCACCTCTGATTCCCGGCCTCTTATTCCCGGCCTCTGATTCCCTGCTTCTGATTCCCATTCTCTGATTCCGCAAATCTAATTCCCTGCCTCTGATTCCCACCTCTGATTCCCCATATCTGATTCCCCGCCTCTGTTTCCCCGCCTCTGATTCCCCGCCTCTGTTTCCCCATATCTAAGTCCCCGCCTCTGATTCCCCAACTTTGATTCCCCACCTCTGATTCCCCAGCTCTGATTCCCCGCCTCTGATTCCCCGCATCTGATTCCATGCATCTGATTCCCAGCCTCTGATTCCCAGCCTCTGATTCCCAACCTCTGATTCCCCACCTCTGATTCCCCATATCTGATTCCCCACCTCTGTTTCCCCGCCTCTGATTCCCCGCCTCTGTTTCCCCATATCTGATCCCCGCCTCTATTTGCCCGCATCTGATTCCCCGCCTCTGTTTCCCCATATCTGATTCCTCGCCTCTGAATCCCCAACTCTGATTCCCTGCCTCTAATTTCCCAGCTCTGATTCCCCGCCTCTGATTCCCCGCGTCTGATTACCGGCCTCTGATTCCTCGCCTCTGATTCCCCATCTCTGATTCACAACCTCTGATTCCCCACCTCTGATACCCCATATCTGATTCCCCGCCTCTGTTTCCCCGCCTCTGATTCCCCACCTCTGATTCCCAATATCTGATTCCCCGCCTCTGATTCCCCACCTCTGATTCCCCGCCTCTGATTCGCCAGCTATGATTCCCCGCCTCTGATTCCCCGTGTTTGACTCCCTGCCTCTGATTCCCGGCCTCTGATTCCCCATCTCTGATTCACCGCCTTTGATTTGCCACCTCTGATTCCCCATATCTGATTCCCCGCCTCTGTTTCCCCGCCTCTGATTCCCTGCCTCTGATTCCCCATATCTCATTCCCCGCCTCTGAATCCCCATCTCTGATTCCCGGACTCTGATTCCCCACCTCTGATTCCCTGCTACTGATTCTGATTCCCTGCCTTTGATTCCCCATCTCTGATTCCGCACATCTGATTCCCTGCCTCTGATTCCCCATCTCTGATTCCCCATATCTGATTCCCCGCTTCTGTTTCCCCGCCTCTGATTCCCCGCCACTGTTTCCCAATATCTAAGTCCCCGCCTCTGATTCCCCAACTCTAATTCCCCACCTCTGATTCCCCAGCTCTGATTCCCCGCCTCTGATTCCCCGCATCTGATTCCCTGCATCTGATTCCAAGCCTCTTATTCCCTGCCTCTGATTCCCAACCTCTGATTCCCCACCTCTGATTCCCCATATCTGATTCCCAGCCTCTGTTTCCCCGCCTCTGATTGCCCGTCTCTGTTTCCCCATATCTGATTCCCGGCCTCTGGTTCCCCGCCTCTGATTCCCCGCCTCTGATTCCCTGCCTCTGATTCCCCATCTCCGATTCCGCACATCTGATTCCCTGCCTCTGATTCCCCGCCTCTGATTCCCCGCCTCTGATTCCCTGCCTCTGATTCCCAACCTCTGATTCCCCACCTCTGATTCCCCGTGTTTGATTCCCCGCCTCTGTTTCCCCGCCTCTGATTCCCCGCCTCTGATTCCCCAACTCTAATTCCCCGCCTCTGATGCCCCATATCTGATTCCCCGCCTCTGTTTCCCCGCCTCTGATTCCCCACCCCTGTTTCCCCATATCTGATTCCCTGCCTCTGATTCCCCAACTTTGATTCCCAGCATCTGATTCCCCAGCTCTGATTCCCCGCCTCTGATTCCCCGCATCTGATTCCCTGCATCTGATTCCAAGCCTCTGATTCCCTGCCTCTGATTCCCAACCTCTGATTCCCCACCTCTGATTCCCCATATCTGATTCCCAGCCTCTGTTTCCCCGCCTCTGATTCCCCGCCTCTGTTTCCCCATATCTGATTCCCGGCCTCTGGTTCCCCGCCTCTGATTCCCCGCCTCTGATTCCCTGCCTCTGATTCCCCATCTCCGATTCCGCACATCTGATTCCCTGCCTCTGATTCCCCGCCTCTGATTCCCCGCCTCTGATTCCCTGCCTCTGATTCCCAACCTCTGATTCCCCACCTCTGATTCCCCGTGTTTGATTCCCCGCCTCTGTTTCCCCGCCTCTGATTCCCCGCCTCTGATTCCCCAACTCTAATTCCCCGCCTCTGATTCCCCATATCTGATTCCCCGCCTCTGTTTCCCCGCCTCTGATTCCCCACCCCTGTTTCCCCATATCTGATTCCCTGCCTCTGATTCCCCAACTTTGATTCCCAGCATCTGATTCCCCAGCTCTGATTCCCCGCCTCTGATTCCCCGCATCTGATTCCCTGCATCTGATTCCAAGCCTCTGATTCCCTGCCTCTGATTCCCAACCTCTGATTCCCCACCTCTGATTCCCCATATCTGATCCCCAGCCTCTGTTTCCCCGCCTCTGTTTCCCCATATCTGATTCCCGGCCTCTGATTCCCCGCCTCTGATTCCCCGCCTCTGATTCCCCATATCTGATTCCCAGCCTCTGATTCCCCGCATCTGATTCCCTGCATCTGATTCCAAGCCTCTGATTCCCTGCCTCTGATTCCCAACCTCTGATTCCCCACCTCTGATTCCCCATATCTGAATCCCAGCCTCTGTTTCCCCGCCTCTGATTCCCCGCCTCTGTTTCCCCATATCTGATTCCCGGCCTCTGATTCCCCGCCTCTGATTCCCCGCCTCTGATTCCCTGCCTCTGATTCCCCATCTTCGATTCCGCACATCTGATTCCCTGCCTCTGATTCCCCGCCTCTGATTCCCCGCCTCTGATTCCCTGCCTCTGATTTCCAACCTCTGATTCCCCACCTCTGATTCCCCGTGTTTGATTCCCCGCCTATGTTTCCCCGCCTCTGATTCCCCGCCTCTGTTTCCCAATATCTAAGTCCCCGCCTCTGATTCCCGAACTCTAATTCCCCACCTCTGATTACCCAGCTCTGATTCCCCGCCTCTGATTCCCTGCATCTGATTCCCTGCATCTGATTCCAAGCCTCTGATTCCCTGCCTCTGATTCCCAACCTCTGAGTCCCCACCTCTGATTCCCCATATCTGATTCCCAGCATCTGTTTCCCCGCCTCTGATTCCCCGCCTCTGTTTCCCCATATCTGATTCCCGGCCTCTGGTTCCCCGCCTCTGATTCCCCGCCTCTGATTCCCTGCCTCTGATTCCCCATCTCCGATTCCGCACATCTGATTCGCTGCCTCTGATTCCCCGCCTCTGATTCCCCGCCTCTGATTCCCTGCCTCTGATTCCCAACCTCTGATTCCCCACCTCTGATTCCCCGTGTTTGATTCCCCGCCTCTGTATCCCCGCCTCTGATTCCCCGCCTCTGATTCCCCGCCTCTGATTCCCTGCCTCTGATTCCCCATCTCCGATTCCGCACATCTGATTCCCTGCCTCTCATTCCCCGCCTCTGATTCCCCGCCTCTGTTTCCCCGCCTCTGATTCCCCGCCCCTGTTTCCCCATATCTGATTCCCTGCCTCTGATTCCCCAACTTTGATTCCCAGCCTCTGATTCCCCAGCTCTCATTCCCCGCCTCTGATTCCCCGCATCTGATTCCCTGCATCTGATTCCCCGCCTCTGTTTCCCCGCCTCTGATTCCCCGCCTCTGATTCCCCATATCTCATTCCCCGCCTCTGAATCCCCATCTCTGATTCCCGGACTCTGATTCCCCACCTCTGATTCCCTGCTACTGATTCTGATTCCCTGCCTTTGATTCCCCATCTCTGATTCCGCACATCTGATTCCCTGCCTCTGATTCCCCATCTCTGATTCCCCATATCTGATTCCCCGCTTCTGTTTCCCCGCCTCTGATTCCCCGCCTCTGTTTCCCAATATCTAAGTCCCCGCCTCTGATTCCCCAACTCTAATTCCCCACCTCTGATTCCCCAGCTCTGATTCCCCGCCTCTGATTCCCCGCATCTGATTCCCTGCATCTGATTCCAAGCCTCTTATTCCCTGCCTCTGATTCCCAACCTCTGATTCCCCACCTCTGATTCCCCATATCTGATTCCCAGCCTCTGTTTCCCCGCCTCTGATTCCCCGCCTCTGTTTCCCCATATCTGATTCCCGGCCTCTGGTTCCCCGCCTCTGATTCCCCGCCTCTGATTCGCTGCCTCTGATTCCCCATCTCCGATTCCGCACATCTGATTCCCTGCCTCTGATTCCCCGCCTCTGATTCCCCGCCTCTGATTCCCTGCCTCTGATTCCCAACCTCTGATTCCCCACCTCTGATTCCCCGTGTTTGATTCCCCGCCTCTGTTTCCCCGCCTCTGATTCCCCGCCTCTGATTCCCCAACTCTAATTCCCCGCCTCTGATTCCCCATATCTGATTCCCCGCCTCTGTTTCCCCGCCTCTGATTCCCCACCCCTGTTTCCCCATATCTGATTCCCTGCCTCTGATTCCCCAACTTTGATTCCCAGCATCTGATTCCCCAGCTCTGATTCCCCGCCTCTGATTCCCCGCATCTGATTCCCTGCATCTGATTCCAAGCCTCTGATTCCCTGCCTCTGATTCCCAACCTCTGATTCCCCACCTCTGATTCCCCATATCTGATCCCCAGCCTCTGTTTCCCCGCCTCTGTTTCCCCATATCTGATTCCCGGCCTCTGATTCCCCGCCTCTGATTCCCCGCCTCTGATTCCCTGCCTCTGATTCCCCATCTCCGATTCCGCACATCTGATTCCCTGCCTCTGATTCCCCGCCTCTGATTCCCCGCCTCTGATTCCCTGCATCTGATTCCCAACCTCTGATTCCCCACCTCTGATTCCCCGTGTTTGATTCCCCGCCTCTGTTTCCCCGCCTCTGATTCCCCGCCTCTGATTCCCCAACTCTAATTCCCCGCCTCTGATTCCCCATATCTGATTCCCTGCCTCTGTTTCCCCGCCTCTGATTCCCCGCCCCTGTTTCCCCATATCTGATTCCCTGCCTCTGATTCCCCAACTTTGATTCCCAGCCTCTGATTCCCCAGCTCTGATTCCCCGCCTCTGATTCCCCGTGTTTGATTCCCTGCCTCTGATTCCCCGCCTCTGATTCCCCATCTCTGATTCACCGCCTTTGATTCGCCACCTCTGATTCCCCATATCTGATTCCCCACCTCTGTTTCCCCGCCTCTGATTCCCCGCCTCTGATTCTCCATATCTCATTCCCCGCCTCTGACTCCCCATCTCTGATTCCCGGACTCTGATTCCCCACCTCTGATTCCCGGCCTCTTATTCCCAGCATCTGATTCCAGGCCTCTGATTCCCGTCCTCTGACTCCCCGCTTCTGATTCTGATTCCCTGCCTCTGATTCCCCATCTCTGATTCCGCACATCTGATTACCTGCCTCTGATTCCCCACCTCTGATTCCCCATATCTGATTCCCCGCCTCTGTTTCCACGCCTCTGATTCCCCGCCTCTGTTTCCCCATATCTAATTCCCCACCTCTGATGCCCCAACTCTGATTCCCCGCCTCTGATTCCACAGCTCTGATTCCCCGCCTCTGATTCCCCACATCCGATTCCCCATATCTGATTCCCCGCCTCTGTTTCCCCGCCCCTGATTCCCCGCCTCTGTTTCCCCATATCTGATTCCCCGCCTCTGATTCCCAACTATGATTCCCCGCCTCTTATTCCCCAGCTCTGATTCCCTGCCTCTGATTCCCCGCGTTCTATTCCCTGCCTCTGATTCCCCGCCTGTGATTCCCCATCTCTGATTCACCACCTCTGATTCCCCACCACTGATTCCCCATATCTAATTCCCCGCCTCTGTTTGCCCGCCTCTGATTCCCCGCCTCTGTTTCCCCATATCTGATTCCCCGCCTCTGAATCCCCAACTCTGATTCCCTGCCTCTGATTCCCCAGCTTCATTCCCCGCCTTTGATTCCCCCCGTCTGATTCCCAGCCTCTGAATCCCCGTGTCTGAAAACCTGCCTCTGATTCCCCGCCTCTGATTCCCCATCTCAGATTCACCGCCTCTGATTCCCCACCTCTGATTCCCCATCTCTGATTCCGCACATCCGATTCCCTGCCTCTGATTCCCCGACTCTGATTCCCCACCTCTGATTCCCCAGCTCTGATTCCCCGCCTCTGATTCCCCAACTCCGATTCCCCACCTCTGATTCCCCAGATGTGATTCCCCGCCTCTGATTCCCCGTGTTTGATCCCCTGCCTCTGATTCCCCAGCTCTGATTCCCCATCTCTGATTCACCGCCTTTGATTCGCCACCTCTGATTCCCCATATCTGATTCCTCGCCACTGTTTCCCCGCCTCTGATTCCCCGCCTCTGATTCCCCATATCTCATTCCCCGTCTCTGATTCCCCATCTCTGATTCCCGGACTCTGATTCCCCACCTCTGATTCCCGACCTCTTATTCCCGGCATCTGATTCCGGCCTCTGATTCCCGGCCTCTGATTCCCTGCTTCTGATTCTGATTCCCTGCCTCTGATTCCCCATTTCTGATTCCGCACATCTAATTCCCTGCCTCTGATTCCCCACCTCTGATTCCCCATATCTGAATCCCCGCCTCTGTTTCCCCGTCTCTGATTCCCCGCCTCTGTTTCCCCATATCTAAGTCCCCGCCTCTGATTCCCCAACTTTGATTCCCCACCTCTGATTCCCCAGCTCTGATTCCCCGCCTCTGATTCCCCACCTCTGATTCCCCATATCTGATTCCCAGCCTCTGTTTCCCCGCCTCTGATTCCCCGCCCCTGTTTCCCCATATCTGATTCCCTGCCTCTGATTCCCCAACTTTGATTCCCAGCCTCTGATTCCCCAGCTCTGATTCCCCGCCTCTGATTCCCCGTGTTTGATTCCCTGCCTCTGATTCCCTGCTTCTGATTCCCCATCTCTGATTCCGCAAATCTAATTCCCTGCCTCTGATTCCCCACCTCTGATTCCCCATATCTGATTCCCCACCTCTGTTTCCCGGCCTCTGATTCCCCGCTTCTGATTCTGATTCCCTGCCTCTGATTCCCCATCTCTGATTCCGCACATCTGATTCCCTGCCTCTGATTCCCCACCTCTGATTCCCCATATCTGATTTCCCGCCTCTGTTTCCCCGCCTCTGATTCCCCGCCTCTGTTTCCCCATATCTAATTCCCAACCTCTGATGCCCCAACTCTGATTCCCTGCCTCTGATTCCCCGCGTTCTATTCCCTGCCTCTGATTCCCCGCCTGTGATTCCCCATCTCTGATTCACCACCTCTGATTCCCCACCTCTGATTCCCCATATCTAATTCCCTGCCTCTGTTTGCCCGACTCTGATTCCCCGCCTCTGTTTCCCCATATCTGATTCCCCGCCTCTGAATCCTCAACTCTGATTCCCTGCCTCTGATTCCCCAGCTCTGATTCCCCGCCTTTGATTCCCCAGTCTGATTCCCAGCCTCTGAAACCCCGTGTCTGATTTCTTGCCTCTGATTCCCCGCCTCTGATTCCCCACCTCTGATTCCCCATCTCTGATTCCGCACATCTGATTCCCTGCCTCTGATTCCCCGACTCTGATCCCCACCTCTGATTCCGCAGCTCTGATTCCCCGCCTCTGATTCCCCAACTCTGATTCCCCGCCTCTGATTCCCCAGCTCTGATTCCCCACCTCTGATTCCCCGTGTTTGATTCCCTGCCTCTGATTCCCCGCCTCTGATTCCCCATCTCTGATTCACCGCCTTTGAATCGCCACCTCTGATTCCCCATATCTGATTCCTCGCCTCTGTTTCCCCGCCTCTGATTCCCCGCCTCTGATTCCCCATATCTCATTCCCCGCCTCTGATTCCCCATCTCTGATTCCCGGACTCTGATTCCCCACCTCTGATTCCCGGCCTCTTATTCCCGGCCTCTGATTCCCTGCTTCTGATTCCCATTCTCTGATTCCGCAAATCTAATTCCCTGCCTCTGATTCCCACCTCTGATTCCCCATATCTGATTCCCCGCCTCTGTTTCCCCGCCTCTGATTCCCCGCCTCTGTTTCCCCATATCTAAGTCCCCGCCTCTGATTCCCCAACTTTGATTCCCCACCTCTGATTCCCCAGCTCTGATTCCCCGCCTCTGATTCCCCGCATCTGATTCCATGCATCTGATTCCCAGCCTCTGATTCCCAGCCTCTGATTCCCAACCTCTGATTCCCCACCTCTGATTCCCCATATCTGATTCCCCGCCTCTGTTTCCCCATATCTGATCCCCGCCTCTATTTGCCCGCATCTGATTCCCCGCCTCTGTTTCCCCATATCTGATTCCTCGCCTCTGAATCCCCAACTCTGATTCCCTGCCTCTAATTTCCCAGCTCTGATTCCCCGCCTCTGATTCCCCGCGTCTGATTACCGGCCTCTGATTCCCCGCCTCTGATTCCCCATCTCTGATTCACAACCTCTGATTCCCCACCTCTGATACCCCATATCTGATTCCCCGCCTCTGTTTCCCCGCCTCTGATTCCCCACCTCTGATTCCCAATATCTGATTCCCCGCCTCTGATTCCCCACCTCTGATTCCCCGCCTCTGATTCGCCAGCTATGATTCCCCGCCTCTGATTCCCCGTGTTTGACTCCCTGCCTCTGATTCCCGGCCTCTGATTCCCCATCTCTGATTCACCGCCTTTGATTCGCCACCTCTGATTCCCCATATCTGATTCCCCGCCTCTGTTTCCCCGCCTCTGATTCCCTGCCTCTGATTCCCCATATCTCATTCCCCGCCTCTGAATCCCCATCTCTGATTCCCGGACTCTGATTCCCCACCTCTGATTCCCTGCTACTGATTCTGATTCCCTGCCTTTGATTCCCCATCTCTGATTCCGCACATCTGATTCCCTGCCTCTGATTCCCCATCTCTGATTCCCCATATCTGATTCCCCGCTTCTGTTTCCCCGCCTCTGATTCCCCGCCACTGTTTCCCAATATCTAAGTCCCCGCCTCTGATTCCCCAACTCTAATTCCCCACCTCTGATTCCCCAGCTCTGATTCCCCGCCTCTGATTCCCCGCATCTGATTCCCTGCATCTGATTCCAAGCCTCTTATTCCCTGCCTCTGATTCCCAACCTCTGATTCCCCACCTCTGATTCCCCATATCTGATTCCCAGCCTCTGTTTCCCCGCCTCTGATTGCCCGCCTCTGTTTCCCCATATCTGATTCCCGGCCTCTGGTTCCCCGCCTCTGATTCCCCGCCTCTGATTCCCTGCCTCTGATTCCCCATCTCCGATTCCGCACATCTGATTCCCTGCCTCTGATTCCCCGCCTCTGATTCCCCGCCTCTGATTCCCTGCCTCTGATTCCCAACCTCTGATTCCCCACCTCTGATTCCCCGTGTTTGATTCCCCGCCTCTGTTTCCCCGCCTCTGATTCCCCGCCTCTGATTCCCCAACTCTAATTCCCCGCCTCTGATGCCCCATATCTGATTCCCCGCCTCTGTTTCCCCGCCTCTGATTCCCCACCCCTGTTTCCCCATATCTGATTCCCTGCCTCTGATTCCCCAACTTTGATTCCCAGCATCTGATTCCCCAGCTCTGATTCCCCGCCTCTGATTCCCCGCATCTGATTCCCTGCATCTGATTCCAAGCCTCTGATTCCCTGCCTCTGATTCCCAACCTCTGATTCCCCACCTCTGATTCCCCATATCTGATTCCCAGCCTCTGTTTCCCCGCCTCTGATTCCCCGCCTCTGTTTCCCCATATCTGATTCCCGGCCTCTGGTTCCCCGCCTCTGATTCCCCGCCTCTGATTCCCTGCCTCTGATTCCCCATCTCCGATTCCGCACATCTGATTCCCTGCCTCTGATTCCCCGCCTCTGATTCCCCGCCTCTGATTCCCTGCCTCTGATTCCCAACCTCTGATTCCCCACCTCTGATTCCCCGTGTTTGATTCCCCGCCTCTGTTTCCCCGCCTCTGATTCCCCGCCTCTGATTCCCCAACTCTAATTCCCCGCCTCTGATTCCCCATATCTGATTCCCCGCCTCTGTTTCCCCGCCTCTGATTCCCCACCCCTGTTTCCCCATATCTGATTCCCTGCCTCTGATTCCCCAACTTTGATTCCCAGCATCTGATTCCCCAGCTCTGATTCCCCGCCTCTGATTCCCCGCATCTGATTCCCTGCATCTGATTCCAAGCCTCTGATTCCCTGCCTCTGATTCCCAACCTCTGATTCCCCACCTCTGATTCCCCATATCTGATCCCCAGCCTCTGTTTCCCCGCCTCTGTTTCCCCATATCTGATTCCCGGCCTCTGATTCCCCGCCTCTGATTCCCCGCCTCTGATTCCCTGCCTCTGATTCCCCATCTCCGATTCCGCACATCTGATTCCCTGCCTCTGATTCCCCGCCTCTGATTCCCCGCCTCTGATTCCCTGCATCTGATTCCCAACCTCTGATTCCCCACCTCTGATTCCCCGTGTTTGATTCCCCGCCCCTGTTTCCCCATATCTGATTCCCTGACTCTGATTCCCCAACTTTGATTCCCAGCCTCTGATTCCCCAGCTCTGATTCCCCGCCTCTGATTCCCCGTGTTTGATTCCCTGCCTCTGATTCCCCGCCTCTGATTCCCCATCTCTGATTCACCGCCTTTGATTCGCCACCTCTGATTCCCCATATCTGATTCCCCACCTCTGTTTCCCCGCCTCTGATTCCCCGCCTCTGATTCTCCATATCTCATTCCCCGCCTCTGACTCCCCATCTCTGATTCCCGGACTCTGATTCCCCACCTCTGATACCCGGCCTCTTATTCCCAGCATCTGATTCCAGGCCTCTGATTCCCGTCCTCTGACTCCCCGCTTCTGATTCTGATTCCCTGCCTCTGATTCCCCATCTCTGATTCCGCACATCTGATTACCTGCCTCTGATTCCCCACCTCTGATTCCCCATATCTGATTCCCCGCCTCTGTTTCCACGCCTCTGATTCCCTCTGTTTCCCCATATCTAATTCCCCACCTCTGATGCCCCAACTCTGATTCCCCGCCTCTGATTCCACAGCTCTGATTCCCCGCCTCTGATTCCCCACATCCGATTCCCCATATCTGATTCCCCGCCTCTGTTTCCCCGCCCCTGATTCCCCGCCTCTGTTTCCACATATCTGATTCCCCGCCTCTGATTCCCAACTATGATTCCCCGCCTCTTATTCCCCAGCTCTGATTCCCTGCCTCTGATTCCCCGCGTTCTATTCCCTGCCTCTGATTCCCCGCCTGTGATTCCCCATCTCTGATTCACCACCTCTGATTCCCCACCACTGATTCCCCATATCTAATTCCCCGCCTCTGTTTGCCCGCCTCTGATTCCCCGCCTCTGTTTCCCCATATCTGATTCCCCGCCTCTGAATCCCCAACTCTGATTCCCTGCCTCTGATTCCCCAGCTTCATTCCCCGCCTTTGAATCCCCCCGTCTGATTCCCAGCCTCTGAATCCCCGTGTCTGAAAACCTGCCTCTGATTCCCCGCCTCTGATTCCCCATCTCAGATTCACCGCCTCTGATTCCCCACCTCTGATTCCCTATCTCTGATTCCGCACATCCGATTCCCTGCCTCTGATTCCCCGACTCTGATTCCCCACCTCTGATTCCCCAACTCTGATTCCCCACCTCTGATTCCCCAGCTGTGATTCCCCGCCTCTGATTCCCCGTGTTTGATCCCCTGCTTCTGATTCCCCAGCTCTGATTCCCCATCTCTGATTCACCGCCTTTGATTCGCCACCTCTGATTCCCCATATCTGATTCCTCGCCACTGTTTCCCCGCCTCTGATTCCCCGCCTCTGATTCCCCATATCTCATTCCCCGCCTCTGATTCCCCATCTCTGATTCCCGGACTCTGATTCCCCACCTCTGATTCCCGACCTCTTATTCCCGGCATCTGATTCCGGCCA
Source organism: Narcine bancroftii (assembly GCF_036971445.1). NCBI lineage: Eukaryota > Metazoa > Chordata > Chondrichthyes > Torpediniformes > Narcinidae > Narcine > Narcine bancroftii. Next base: position 112,749,264 of record NC_091475.1, read on the forward strand.
CTGATTCCCGGCCTCTGATTCCCTGCTTCTGATTCTGATTCCCTGCCTCTGATTCCCCATTTCTGATTCCGCACATCTAATTCCCTGCCTCTGATTCCCCACCTCTGATTCCCCATATCTGAATCCCCGCCTCTGTTTCCCCGTCTCTGATTCCCCGCCTCTGTTTCCCCATATCTAAGTCCCCGCCTCTGATTCCCTAACTTTGATTCCCCACCTCTGATTCCCCAGCTCTGATTCCCCGCCTCTGATTCCCCGCATCTGATTCCCTGCATCTGATTCCAAGCCTCTGATTCCCTGCCTCTGATTCCCAACCTCTGATTCCCCACCTCTGATTCCCCATATCTGATCCCCAGCCTCTGTTTCCCCGCCTCTGTTTCCCCATATCTGATTCCCGGCCTCTGATTCCCCGCCTCTGATTCCCCGCCTCTGATTCCCTGCCTCTGATTCCCCATCTCCGATTCCGCACATCTGATTCCCTGCCTCTGATTCCCCGCCTCTGATTCCCCGCCTCTGATTCCCTGCATCTGATTCCCAACCTCTGATTCCCCACCTCTGATTCCCCGTGTTTGATTCCCCGCCTCTGTTTCCCCGCCTCTGATTCCCCGCCTCTGATTCCCCAACTCTAATTCCCCGCCTCTGATTCCCCATATCTGATTCCCTGCCTCTGTTTCCCCGCCTCTGATTCCCCGCCCCTGTTTCCCCATATCTGATTCCCTGCCTCTGATTCCCCAACTTTGATTCCCAGCCTCTGAATCCCCAGCTCTGATTCCCCGCCTCTGATTCCCCGTGTTTGATTCCCTGCCTCTGATTCCCCGCCTCTGATTCCCCATCTCTGATTCACCGCCTTTGATTCGCCACCTCTGATTCCCCATATCTGATTCCCCACCTCTGTTTCCCCGCCTCTGATTCCCCGCCTCTGATTCTCCATATCTCATTCTCCGCCTCTGACTCCCCATCTCTGATTCCCGGACTCTGATTCCCCACCTCTGATTCCCGGCCTCTTATTCCCAGCATCTGATTCCAGGCCTCTGATTCCAGTCCTCTGACTCCCCGCTTCTGATTCTGATTCCCTGCCTCTGATTCCCCATCTCTGATTCCGCACATCTGATTACCTGCCTCTGATTCCCCACCTCTGATTCCCCATATCTGATTCCCCGCCTCTGTTTCCACGACTCTGATTCCCCGCCTCTGTTTCCCCATATCTAATTCCCCACCTCTGATGCCCCAACTCTGATTCCCCGCCTCTGATTCCACAGCTCTGATTCCCCGCCTCTGATTCCCCACATCCGATTCCCCATATCTGATTCCCCGCCTCTGTTTCCCCGCCCCTGATTCCCCGCCTCTGTTTCCCCATATCTGATTCCCCGCCTCTGATTCCCAACTATGATTCCCCGCCTCTTATTCCCCAGCTCTGATTCCCTGCCTCTAATTCCCCGCGTTCTATTCCCTGCCTCTGATTCCCCGCCTGTGATTCCCCATCTCTGATTCACCACCTCTGATTCCCCACCACTGATTCCCCATATCTAATTCCCCGCCTCTGTTTGCCCGCCTCTGATTCCCCGCCTCTGTTTCCCCATATCTGATTCCCCGCCTCTGAATCCCCAACTCTGATTCCCTGCCTCTGATTCCCCAGCTTCATTCCCCGCCTTTGATTCCCCCCGTCTGATTCCCAGCCTCTGAATCCCCGTGTCTGAAAACCTGCCTCTGATTCCCCGCCTCTGATTCCCCATCTCAGATTCACCGCCTCTGATTCCCCACCTCTGATTCCCCATCTCTGATTCCGCACATCCGATTCCCTGCCTCTGATTCCCCGACTCTGATACCCCACCTCTGATTCCCCAGCTCTGATTCCCCGCCTCTGATTCCCCAACTCTGATTCCCCACCTCTGATTCCCCAGCTGTGATTCCCCGCCTCTGATTCCCCGTGTTTGATCCCCTGCCTCTGATTCCCCAGCTCTGATTCCCCATCTCTGATTCACCGCCTTTGATTCGCCACCTCTGATTCCCCATATCTGATTCCTCGCCACTGTTTCCCCGCCTCTGATTCCCCGCCTCTGATTCCCCATATCTCATTCCCCGTCTCTGATTCCCCATCTCTGATTCCCGGACTCTGATTCCCCACCTCTGATTCCCGACCTCTTATTCCCGGCATCTGATTCCGGCCTCTGATTCCCGGCCTCTGATTCCCTGCTTCTGATTCTGATTCCCTGCCTCTGATTCCCCATTTCTGATTCCGCACATCTAATTCCCTGCCTCTGATTCCCCACCTCTGATTCCCCATATCTGAATCCCCGCCGCTGTTTCCCCGTCTCTGATTCCCCGCCTCTGTTTCCCCATATCTAAGTCCCCGCCTCTGATTCCCCAACTTTGATTCCCCACCTCTGATTCCCCGCCTCTGATTCCCCACCTCTGATTCCCCATATCTGATTCCCAGCCTCTGTTTCCCCGCCTCTGATTCCCCGCCCCTGTTTCCCCATATCTGATTCCCTGCCTCTGATTCCCCAACTTTGATTCCCAGCCTCTGATTCCCCAGCTCTGATTCCCCGCCTCTGATTCCCCGTGTTTGATTCCCTGCCTCTGATTCCCTGCTTCTGATTCCCCATCTCTGATTCCGCAAATCTAATTCCCTGCCTCTGATTCCCCACCTCTGATTCCCCATATCTGATTCCCCACCTCTGTTTCCCGGCCTCTGATTCCCCGCTTCTGATTCTGATTCCCTGCCTCTGATTCCCCATCTCTGATTCCGCACATCTGATTCCCTGCCTCTGATTCCCCACCTCTGATACCCCATATCTGATTTCCCGCCTCTGTTTCCCCGCCTCTGATTCCCCGCCTCTGTTTCCCCATATCTAATTCCCAACCTCTGATGCCCCAACTCTGATTCCCTGCCTCTGATTCCCCGCGTTCTATTCCCTGCCTCTGATTCCCCGCCTGTGATTCCCCATCTCTGATTCACCACCTCTGATTCCCCACCTCTGATTCCCCATATCTAATTCCCTGCCTCTGTTTGCCCGACTCTGATTCCCCGCCTCTGTTTCCCCAGCTCTGATTCCCCGCCTTTGATTCCCCAGTCTGATTCCCAGCCTCTGAAACCCCGTGTCTGATTTCTTGCCTCTGATTCCCCGCCTCTGATTCCCCACCTCTGATTCCCCATCTCTGATTCCGCACATCTGATTCCCTGCCTCTGATTCCCCGACTCTGATCCCCACCTCTGATTCCGCAGCTCTGATTCCCCGCCTCTGATTCCCCAACTCTGATTCCCCGCCTCTGATTCCCCAGCTCTGATTCCCCGCCTCTGATTCCCCAGCTCTGATTCCCCGCCTCTGATTCCCCGTGTTTGATTCCCTGCCTCTGATTCCCCGCCTCTGATTCCCCATCTCTGATTCACCGCCTTTGAATCGCCACCTCTGATTCCCCATATCTGATTCCTCGCCTCTGTTTCCCCGCCTCAGATTCCCCGCCTCTGATTCCCCATATCTCATTCCCCGCCTCTGATTCCCCATCTCTGATTCCCGGACTCTGATTCCCCACCTCTGATTCCCGGCCTCTTATTCCCGGCCTCTGATTCCCTGCTTCTGATTCCCCATCTCTGATTCCGCAAATCTAATTCCCTGCCTCTGATTCCCACCTCTGATTCCCCATATCTGATTCCCCGCCTCTGTTTCCCCGCCTCTGATTCCCCGCCTCTGTTTCCCCATATCTAAGTCCCCGCCTCTGATTCCCCAACTTTGATTCCCCACCTCTGATTCCCCAGCTCTGATTCCCCGCCTCTGATTCCCCGCATCTGATTCCATGCATCTGATTCCCAGCCTCTGATTCCCAGCCTCTGATTCCCAACCTCTGATTCCCCACCTCTGATTCCCCATATCTGATTCCCCACCTCTGTTTCCCCGCCTCTGATTCCCCGCCTCTGTTTCCCCATATCTGATCCCCGCCTCTATTTGCCCGCATCTGATTCCCCGCCTCTGTTTCCCCATATCTGATTCCTCGCCTCTGAATCCCCAACTCTGATTCCCTGCCTCTAATTTCCCAGCTCTGATTCCCCGCCTCTGATTCCCCGCGTCTGATTACCGGCCTCTGATTCCCCGCCTCTGATTCCCCATCTCTGATTCACAACCTCTGATTCCCCACCTCTGATACCCCATATCTGATTCCCCGCCTCTGTTTCCCCGCCTCTGATTCCCCACCTCTGATTCCCAATATCTGATTCCCCGCCTCTGATTCCCCACCTCTGATTCCCCGCCTCTGATTCGCCAGCTATGATTCCCCGCCTCTGATTCCCCGTGTTTGACTCCCTGCCTCTGATTCCCGGCCTCTGATTCCCCATCTCTGATTCACCGCCTTTGATTCGCCACCTCTGATTCCCCATATCTGATTCCCCGCCTCTGTTTCCCCGCCTCTGATTCCCTGCCTCTGATTCCCCATATCTCATTCCCCGCCTCTGAATCCCCATCTCTGATTCCCGGACTCTGATTCCCCACCTCTGATTCCCTGCTACTGATTCTGATTCCCTGCCTTTGATTCCCCATCTCTGATTCCGCACATCTGATTCCCTGCCTCTGATTCCCCATCTCTGATTCCCCATATCTGATTCCCCGCTTCTGTTTCCCCGCCTCTGATTCCCCGCCTCTGTTTCCCAATATCTAAGTCCCCGCCTCTGATTCCCCAACTCTAATTCCCCACCTCTGATTCCCCAGCTCTGATTCCCCGCCTCTGATTCCCCGCATCTGATTCCCTGCATCTGATTCCAAGCCTCTTATTCCCTGCGTCTGATTCCCAACCTCTGATTCCCCACCTCTGATTCCCCATATCTGATTCCCAGCCTCTGTTTCCCCGCCTCTGATTCCCCGCCTCTGTTTCCCCATATCTGATTCCCGGCCTCTGGTTCCCCGCCTCTGATTCCCCGCCTCTGATTCCCTGCCTCTGATTCCCCATCTCCGATTCCGCACATCTGATTCCCTGCCTCTGATTCCCCGCCTCTGATTCCCCGCCTCTGATTCCCTGCCTCTGATTCCCAACCTCTGATTCCCCACCTCTGATTCCCCGTGTTTGATTCCCCGCCTCTGTTTCCCCGCCTCTGATTCCCCGCCTCTGATTCCCCAACTCTAATTCCCCGCCTCTGATGCCCCATATCTGATTCCCCGCCTCTGTTTCCCCGCCTCTGATTCCCCACCCCTGTTTCCCCATATCTGATTCCCTGCCTCTGATTCCCCAACTTTGATTCCCAGCATCTGATTCCCCAGCTCTGATTCCCCGCCTCTGTTTCCCCGCCTCTGATTCCCTGCCTCTGATTCCCCATATCTCATTCCCCGCCTCTGAATCCCCATCTCTGATTCCCGGACTCTGATTCCCCACCTCTGATTCCCTGCTACTGATTCTGATTCCCTGCCTTTGATTCCCCATCTCTGATTCCGCACATCTGATTCCCTGCCTCTGATTCCCCATCTCTGATTCCCCATATCTGATTCCCCGCTTCTGTTTCCCCGCCTCTGATTCCCCGCCTCTGTTTCCCAATATCTAAGTCCCCGCCTCTGATTCCCCAACTCTAATTCCCCACCTCTGATTCCCCAGCTCTGATTCCCCGCCTCTGATTCCCCGCATCTGATTCCCTGCATCTGATTCCAAGCCTCTTATTCCCTGCGTCTGATTCCCAACCTCTGATTCCCCACCTCTGATTCCCCATATCTGATTCCCAGCCTCTGTTTCCCCGCCTCTGATTCCCCGCCTCTGTTTCCCCATATCTGATTCCCGGCCTCTGGTTCCCCGCCTCTGATTCCCCGCCTCTGATTCCCTGCCTCTGATTCCCCATCTCCGATTCCGCACATCTGATTCCCTGCCTCTGATTCCCCGCCTCTGATTCCCCGCCTCTGATTCCCTGCCTCTGATTCCCAACCTCTGATTCCCCACCTCTGATTCCCCGTGTTTGATTCCCCGCCTCTGTTTCCCCGCCTCTGATTCCCCGCCTCTGATTCCCCAACTCTAATTCCCCGCCTCTGATGCCCCATATCTGATTCCCCGCCTCTGTTTCCCCGCCTCTGATTCCCCACCCCTGTTTCCCCATATCTGATTCCCTGCCTCTGATTCCCCAACTTTGATTCCCAGCATCTGATTCCCCAGCTCTGATTCCCCGCCTCTGATTCCCCGCATCTGATTCCCTGCATCTGATTCCAAGCCTCTGATTCCCCGCCTCTGATTCCCCACCTCTGATTCCCCATCTCTGATTCCGCACATCTGATTCCCTGCCTCTGATTCCCCGACTCTGATCCCCACCTCTGATTCCGCAGCTCTGATTCCCCGCCTCTGATTCCCCAACTCTGATTCCCCGCCTCTGATTCCCCAGCTCTGATTCCCCGCCTCTGATTCCCCGTGTTTGATTCCCTGCCTCTGATTCCCCGCCTCTGATTCCCCATCTCTGATTCACCGCCTTTGAATCGCCACCTCTGATTCCCCATATCTGATTCCTCGCCTCTGTTTTCCCGCCTCTGATTCCCCGCCTCTGATTCCCCATATCTCATTCCCCGCCTCTGATTCCCCATCTCTGATTCCCGGACTCTGATTCCCCACCTCTGATTCCCGGCCTCTTATTCCCGGCCTCTGATTCCCTGCTTCTGATTCCCCATCTCTGATTCCGCAAATCTAATTCCCTGCCTCTGATTCCCACCTCTGATTCCCCATATCTGATTCCCCGCCTCTGTTTCCCCGCCTCTGATTCCCCGCCTCTGTTTCCCCATATCTAAGTCCCCGCCTCTGATTCCCCAACTTTGATTCCCCACCTCTGATTCCCCAGCTCTGATTCCCCGCCTCTGATTCCCCGCATCTGATTCCATGCATCTGATTCCCAGCCTCTGATTCCCAGCCTCTGATTCCCAACCTCTGATTCCCCACCTCTGATTCCCCATATCTGATTCCCCACCTCTGTTTCCCCGCCTCTGATTCCCCGCCTCTGTTTCCCCATATCTGATCCCCGCCTCTATTTGCCCGCATCTGATTCCCCGCCTCTGTTTCCCCATATCTGATTCCTCGCCTCTGAATCCCCAACTCTGATTCCCTGCCTCTAATTTCCCAGCTCTGATTCCCCGCCTCTGATTCCCCGCGTCTGATTACCGGCCTCTGATTCCCCGCCTCTGATTCCCCATCTCTGATTCACAACCTCTGATTCCCCACCTCTGATACCCCATATCTGATTCCCCGCCTCTGTTTCCCCGCCTCTGATTCCCCACCTCTGATTCCCAATATCTGATTCCCCGCCTCTGATTCCCCACCTCTGATTCCCCGCCTCTGATTCGCCAGCTATGATTCCCCGCCTCTGATTCCCCGTGTTTGACTCCCTGCCTCTGATTCCCGGCCTCTGATTCCCCATCTCTGATTCACCGCCCTTGATTCGCCACCTCTGATTCCCCATATCTGATTCCCCGCCTCTGTTTCCCCGCCTCTGATTCCCTGCCTCTGATTCCCCATATCTCATTCCACGCCTCTGAATCCCCATCTCTGATTCCCGGACTCTGATTCCCCACCTCTGATTCCCTGCTACTGATTCTGATTCCCTGCCTTTGATTCCCCATCTCTGATTCCGCACATCTGATTCCCTGCCTCTGATTCCCCATCTCTGATTCCCCATATCTGATTCCCCGCTTCTGTTTCCCCGCCTCTGATTCCCCGCCTCTGTTTCCCAATATCTAAGTCCCCGCCTCTGATTCCCCAACTCTAATTCCCCACCTCTGATTCCCCAGCTCTGATTCCCCGCCTCTGATTCCCCGCATCTGATTCCCTGCATCTGATTCCAAGCCTCTTATTCCCTGCCTCTGATTCCCAACCTCTGATTCCCCACCTCTGATTCCCCATATCTGATTCCCAGCCTCTGTTTCCCCGCCTCTGATTCCCCGCCTCTGTTTCCCCATATCTGATTCCCGGCCTCTGGTTCCCCGCCTCTGATTCCCCGCCTCTGATTCCCTGCCTCTGATTCCCCATCTCCGATTCCGCACATCTGATTCCCTGCCTCTGATTCCCCGCCTCTGATTCCCCGCCTCTGATTCCCTGCCTCTGATTCCCAACCTCTGATTCCCCACCTCTGATTCCCCGTGTTTGATTCCCCGCCTCTGTTTCCCCGCCTCTGATTCCCCACCTCTGATTCCCCAACTCTAATTCCCCGCCTCTGATGCCCCATATCTGATTCCCCGCCTCTGTTTCCCCGCCTCTGATTCCCCACCCCTGTTTCCCCATATCTGATTCCCTGCCTCTGATTCCCCAACTTTGATTCCCAGCATCTGATTCCCCAGCTCTGATTCCCCGCCTCTGATTCCCCGCATCTGATTCCCTGCATCTGATTCCAAGCCTCTGATTCCCTGCCTCTGATTCCCAACCTCTGATTCCCCACCTCTGATTCCCCATATCTGATTCCCAGCCTCTGTTTCCCCGCCTCTGATTCCCCGCCTCTGTTTCCCCATATCTGATTCCCGGCCTCTGGTTCCCCGCCTCTGATTCCCCGCCTCTGATTCCCTGCCTCTGATTCCCCATCTCCGATTCCGCACATCTGATTCCCTGCCTCTGATTCCCCGCCTCTGATTCCCCGCCTCTGATTCCCTGCCTCTGATTCCCAACCTCTGATTCCCCACCTCTGATTCCCCGTGTTTGATTCCCCGCCTCTGTTTCCCCGCCTCTGATTCCCCGCCTCTGATTCCCCAACTCTAATTCCCCGCCTCTGATTCCCCATATCTGATTCCCCGCCTCTGTTTCCCCGCCTCTGATTCCCCACCCCTGTTTCCCCATATCTGATTCCCTGCCTCTGATTCCCCAACTTTGATTCCCAGCATCTGATTCCCCAGCTCTGATTCCCCGCCTCTGATTCCCCGCATCTGATTCCCTGCATCTGATTCCAAGCCTCTGATTCCCTGCCTCTGATTCCCAACCTCTGATTCCCCACCTCTGATTCCCCATATCTGATCCCCAGCCTCTGTTTCCCCGCCTCTGTTTCCCCATATCTGATTCCCGGCCTCTGATTCCCCGCCTCTGATTCCCCGCCTCTGATTCCCTGCCTCTGATTCCCCATCTCCGATTCCGCACATCTGATTCCCTGCCTCTGATTCCCCGCCTCTGATTCCCCGCCTCTGATTCCCTGCATCTGATTCCCAACCTCTGATTCCCCACCTCTGATTCCCCGTGTTTGATTCCCCGCCCCTGTTTCCCCATATCTGATTCCCTGACTCTGATTCCCCAACTTTGATTCCCAGCCTCTGATTCCCCAGCTCTGATTCCCCGCCTCTGATTCCCCGTGTTTGATTCCCTGCCTCTGATTCCCCGCCTCTGATTCCCCATCTCTGATTCACCGCCTTTGATTCGCCACCTCTGATTCCCCATATCTGATTCCCCACCTCTGTTTCCCCGCCTCTGATTCCCCGCCTCTGATTCTCCATATCTCATTCCCCGCCTCTGACTCCCCATCTCTGATTCCCGGACTCTGATTCCCCACCTCTGATACCCGGCCTCTTATTCCCAGCATCTGATTCCAGGCCTCTGATTCCCGTCCTCTGACTCCCCGCTTCTGATTCTGATTCCCTGCCTCTGATTCCCCATCTCTGATTCCGCACATCTGATTACCTGCCTCTGATTCCCCACCTCTGATTCCCCATATCTGATTCCCCGCCTCTGTTTCCACGCCTCTGATTCCCTCTGTTTCCCCATACCTAATTCCCCACCTCTGATGCCCCAACTCTGATTCCCCGCCTCTGATTCCACAGCTCTGATTCCCCGCCTCTGATTCCCCACATCTGATTCCCCATATCTGATTCCCCGCCTCTGTTTCCCCGCCCCTGATTCCCCGCCTCTGTTTCCACATATCTGATTCCCCGCCTCTGATTCCCAACTATGATTCCCCGCCTCTTATTCCCCAGCTCTGATTCCCTGCCTCTGATTCCCCGCGTTCTATTCCCTGCCTCTGATTCCCCGCCTGTGATTCCCCATCTCTGATTCACCACCTCTGATTCCCCACCACTGATTCCCCATATCTAATTCCCCGCCTCTGTTTGCCCGCCTCTGATTCCCCGCCTCTGTTTCCCCATATCTGATTCCCCGCCTCTGAATCCCCAACTCTGATTCCCTGCCTCTGATTCCCCAGCTTCATTCCCCGCCTTTGAATCCCCCCGTCTGATTCCCAGCCTCTGAATCCCCGTGTCTGAAAACCTGCCTCTGATTCCCCGCCTCTGATTCCCCATCTCAGATTCACCGCCTCTGATTCCCCACCTCTGATTCCCTATCTCTGATTCCGCACATCCGATTCCCTGCCTCTGATTCCCCGACTCTGATTCCCCACCTCTGATTCCCCAGCTCTGATTCCCCGCCTCTGATTCCCCAACTCTGATTCCCCACCTCTGATTCCCCAGCTGTGATTCCCCGCCTCTGATTCCCCGTGTTTGATCCCCTGCTTCTGATTCCCCAGCTCTGATTCCCCATCTCTGATTCACCGCCTTTGATTCGCCACCTCTGATTCCCCATATCTGATTCCTCGCCACTGTTTCCCCGCCTCTGATTCCCCGCCTCTGATTCCCCATATCTCATTCCCCGCCTCTGATTCCCCATCTCTGATTCCCGGACTCTGATTCCCCACCTCTGATTCCCGACCTCTTATTCCCGGCATCTGATTCCGGCCACTGATTCCCGGCCTCTGATTCCCTGCTTCTGATTCTGATTCCCTGCCTCTGATTCCCCATTTCTGATTCCGCACATCTAATTCCCTGCCTCTGATTCCCCACCTCTGATTCCCCATATCTGAATCCCCGCCTCTGTTTCCCCGTCTCTGATTCCCCGCCTCTGTTTCCCCATATCTAAGTCCCCGCCTCTGATTCCCCAACTTTGATTCCCCACCTCTGATTCCCCAGCTCTGATTCCCCGCCTCCGATTCCCCACCTCTGATTCCCCATATCTGATTCCCAGCCTCTGTTTCCCCGCCTCTGATTCCCCGCCCCTGTTTCCCCATATCTGATTCCCTGCCTCTGATTCCCCAACTTTGATTCCCAGCCTCTTATTCCCCAGCTCTGATTCCCTGCCTCTGATTTCCCGCTTTCTATTCCCTGCCTCTGATTCCCCGCCTGTGATTCCCCATCTCTGATTCACCACCTCTGATTCCCCAACTTTGATTCCCCACCTCTGATTCCCCAGCTCTGATTCCCCGCCTCTGATTCCCCACCTCTGATTCCCCATATCTGATTCCCAGCCTCTGTTTCCCCGCCTCTGATTCCCCGCCCCTGTTTCCCCATATCTGATTCCCTGCCTCTGATTCCCCAACTTTGATTCCCAGCCTCTTATTCCCCAGCTCTGATTCCCTGCCTCTGATTCCCCGCTTTCTATTCCCTGCCTCTGATTCCCCGCCTGTGATTCCCCATCTCTGATTCACCACCTCTGATTCCCCACCACTGATTCCCCATATCTAATTCCCCACCTCTGTTTGCCCGCCTCTGATTCCACGCCTCTGTTTCCCCATATCTGATTCCCCGCCTCTGAATTCCCAACTCTGATTCCCTGCCTCTGATTCCCCAGCTTCATTCCCCGCCTTTGAATCCCCCCGTCTGATTCCCAGCCTCTGAATCCCCGTGTCTGATAACCTGCCTCTGATTCCCCGCCTCTGATTCCCCATCTCAGATTCACCGCCTCTGATTCCCCACCTCTGATTACCCATCTCTGATTCCGCACATCCGATTCCCTGCCTCTGATTCACCGACTCTGATTCCCCACCTCTGATTCCCCAGCTCTGATTCCCCGCCTCTGATTCCCCAACTCTGATTCCCCGCCTCTGATTCCCCAGCTCTGATTCCCCGCCTCTGATTCCCCGTGTTTGATCCCCTGCCTCTGATTCCCCAGCTCTGATTCCCCATCTCTGATTCACCGCCTTTGATTCGCAACCTCTGATTCCCCATATCTGATTCCTCGCCACTGTTTCCCCGCCTCTGATTCCCCGCCTCTGATTCCCCATATCTCATTCCCCGCCTCTGATTCCCAATCTCTGATTCCCGGACTCTGATTCCCCACCTCTGATTCCCGACCTCTTATTCCCGGCATCTGATTCCGGCCTGTGATTCCCGGCCTCTGATTCCCTGCTTCTGATTCTGATTCCCTGCCTCTGATTCCCCATTTCTGATTCCGCACATCTAATTCCCTGCCTCTGATTCCCCACCTCTGATTCCCCATATCTGAATCCCCGCCTCTGTTTCCCCGTCTCTGATTCCCCGCCTCTGTTTCCCCATATCTAAGTCCCCGCCTCTGATTCCCCAACTTTGATTCCCCACCTCTGATTCCCCAGCTCTGATTCCCCGCCTCTGATTCCCCACCTCTGATTCCCCATATCTGATTCCCAGCCTCTGTTTCCCCGCGTCTGATTCCCCGCCTCTGTTTCCCCATATCTGATTCCCCGCCTCTGATTCCCAACTATGATTCCCCGCCTCTGATTCCCCAGCTCTGATTCCCTGCCTCTGATTCCCCGCGTTCTATTCCCTGCCTCTGATTCCCCGCCTGTGATTTCCCATCTCTGATTCACCACCTCTGATACCCCACCACTGAATCCCCATATCTAATTCCCCGCCTCTGTTTGCCCGCCTCTGATTCCCCACCTCTGTTTCCCCATATCTGATTCCCCGCCTCTGAATCCCCAACTCTGATTCGCTGCCTCTGATTCCCCAGCTTCATTCCCCGCCTTTGATTCCCCCCGTCTGATTCCCAGCCTCTGAATCCCCGTGTCTGATAACCTGCCTCTGATTCCCCACCTCTGATTCCCAAGCTCTGATTCCCCGCCTCTGATTCCCCAACTCTGATTCCCCGCCTCTGATTCCCCAGCTCTGATTCCCCGCCTCTGATTCCCCGTGTTTGATTCCCTGCCTCTGATTCCCCGCCTCTGATTCCCCATCTCTGATTCACCGCCTTTGATTCGCCACCTCTGATTCCCCATATCTGATTCCTCGCCTCTGTTTCCCCGCCTCTGATTCCCCGCCTCTGATTCCCCAGCTCTGATTCCCCGCCTCTGATTTTCCGTGTTTGATTCCCGGCCTCTGATTCCCGGCCTCTGATTCCCCATCTCTGATTCACCGCCTTTGATTCGCCACCTCTGATTCCCCATATCTGATTCCCCGCCTCTGTTTCCCCGCCTCTGATTCCCCGCCTCTGATTCCCCATATCTCATTCCCAGCCTCTGAATCCCCATCTCTGATTCCCGGACTCTGATTCCCCACCTCTGATTCCCGGCCTCTTATTCCCGGCATCTGATTCCGGCCTCTGATTCCCGGCCTCTGATTCCCTGCTTCTGATTCTGATTCCCTGCCTCTGATTCCCCATCTCTGATTCCGCACATCTGATTCCCTGCCTCTGATTCCCCGCCTCTGATTCCCCGCCTCTGTTTCCGAACATCTAAGTCCCCGCCTCTGATTCCCCAACTCTGATTCCCCACCTCTGATTCCCCAGCTCTGATTCCCCGCCTCTGATTCCCCGCATCTGATTCCCTGCATCTGATTCCAAGCCTCTGATACCCCGCCTCTGATTCCCAACCTCTGATTCCCCACCTCTGATTCCGCACATCTGATTCCCTGCCTCTGATTCCCCGCTTTCTATTCCCTGCCTCTGATTCCCCGCCTGTGATTCCCCATCTCTGATTCACCACCTCTGATTCCCCACCACTGATTCCCCATATCTAATTCCCCACCTCTGTTTGCCCGCCTCTGATTCCACGCCTCTGTTTCCCCATATCTGATTCCCCGCCTCTGAATTCCCAACTCTGATTCCCTGCCTCTGATTCCCCAGCTTCATTCCCCGCCTTTGAATCCCCCCGTCTGATTCCCAGCCTCTGAATCCCCGTGTCTGATAACCTGCCTCTGATTCCCCGCCTCTGATTCCCCATCTCAGATTCACCGCCTCTGATTCCCCACCTCTGATTACCCATCTCTGATTCCGCACATCCGATTCCCTGCCTCTGATTCACCGACTCTGATTCCCCACCTCTGATTCCCCAGCTCTGATTCCCCGCCTCTGATTCCCCAACTCTGATTCCCCGCCTCTGATTCCCCAGCTCTGATTCCCCGCCTCTGATTCCCCGTGTTTGATCCCCTGCCTCTGATTCCCCAGCTCTGATTCCCCATCTCTGATTCACCGCCTTTGATTCGCAACCTCTGATTCCCCATATCTGATTCCTCGCCACTGTTTCCCCGCCTCTGATTCCCCGCCTCTGATTCCCCATATCTCATTCCCCGCCTCTGATTCCCAATCTCTGATTCCCGGACTCTGATTCCCCACCTCTGATTCCCGACCTCTTATTCCCGGCATCTGATTCCGGCCTGTGATTCCCGGCCTCTGATTCCCTGCTTCTGATTCTGATTCCCTGCCTCTGATTCCCCATTTCTGATTCCGCACATCTAATTCCCTGCCTCTGATTCCCCACCTCTGATTCCCCATATCTGAATCCCCGCCTCTGTTTCCCCGTCTCTGATTCCCCGCCTCTGTTTCCCCATATCTAAGTCCCCGCCTCTGATTCCCCAACTTTGATTCCCCACCTCTGATTCCCCAGCTCTGATTCCCCGCCTCTGATTCCCCACCTCTGATTCCCCATATCTGATTCCCAGCCTCTGTTTCCCCGCGTCTGATTCCCCGCCTCTGTTTCCCCATATCTGATTCCCCGCCTCTGATTCCCAACTATGATTCCCCGCCTCTGATTCCCCAGCTCTGATTCCCTGCCTCTGATTCCCCGCGTTCTATTCCCTGCCTCTGATTCCCCGCCTGTGATTTCCCATCTCTGATTCACCACCTCTGATACCCCACCACTGAATCCCCATATCTAATTCCCCGCCTCTGTTTGCCCGCCTCTGATTCCCCACCTCTGTTTCCCCATATCTGATTCCCCGCCTCTGAATCCCCAACTCTGATTCGCTGCCTCTGATTCCCCAGCTTCATTCCCCGCCTTTGATTCCCCCCGTCTGATTCCCAGCCTCTGAATCCCCGTGTCTGATAACCTGCCTCTGATTCCCCACCTCTGATTCCCAAGCTCTGATTCCCCGCCTCTGATTCCCCAACTCTGATTCCCCGCCTCTGATTCCCCAGCTCTGATTCCCCGCCTCTGATTCCCCGTGTTTGATTCCCTGCCTCTGATTCCCCGCCTCTGATTCCCCATCTCTGATTCACCGCCTTTGATTCGCCACCTCTGATTCCCCATATCTGATTCCTCGCCTCTGTTTCCCCGCCTCTGATTCCCCGCCTCTGATTCCCCAGCTCTGATTCCCCGCCTCTGATTTTCCGTGTTTGATTCCCGGCCTCTGATTCCCGGCCTCTGATTCCCCATCTCTGATTCACCGCCTTTGATTCGCCACCTCTGATTCCCCATATCTGATTCCCCGCCTCTGTTTCCCCGCCTCTGATTCCCCGCCTCTGATTCCCCATATCTCATTCCCAGCCTCTGAATCCCCATCTCTGATTCCCGGACTCTGATTCCCCACCTCTGATTCCCGGCCTCTTATTCCCGGCATCTGATTCCGGCCTCTGATTCCCGGCCTCTGATTCCCTGCTTCTGATTCTGATTCCCTGCCTCTGATTCCCCATCTCTGATTCCGCACATCTGATTCCCTGCCTCTGATTCCCCGCCTCTGATTCCCCGCCTCTGTTTCCCAACATCTAAGTCCCCGCCTCTGATTCCCCAACTCTGATTCCCCACCTCTGATTCCCCAGCTCTGATTCCCCGCCTCTGATTCCCCGCATCTGATTCCCTGCATCTGATTCCAAGCCTCTGATACCCCGCCTCTGATTCCCAACCTCTGATTCCCCACCTCTGATTCCGCACATCTGATTCCCTGCCTCTGATTCCCCGACTCTGATCCCCACCTCTGATTCCCCAGCTCTGATTCCCCGCCTCTGATTCCCCGTGTTTGATTCCCTGCCTCTGATTCCCCGCCTCTGATTCCCCATCTCAGATTCATCGCCTTTGATTCCCGGCCTCTTATTCCCGGCATCTGATTCCGGCCTCTGATTCCCGACCTCTGATTCCCTGCTTCTGATTCCCCATCTCTGATTCCGCAAATCTAATTCCCTGCCTCCGATTCCCCACCTCTGATTCCCCATATCTGATTCCCCACCTCTGTTTCCCGGCCTCTGATACCCCGCTTCTGATTCTGATTCCCTGCCTCTGATTCCCCATCTCTGATTCCGCACATCTGATTCCCTGCCTCTGATTCCCCACCTCTGATTCCCCATATCTGATTTCCCGCCTCTGTTTCCCCGCCTTTGATTCCCCGCCTCTGTTTCCCCATATCTAATTCCCAACCTCTGATGCCCCAACTCTGATTCCCTGCCTCTGATTCCCCGCGTTCTATTCCCTGCCTCTGATTCCCCGCCTGTGATTCCCCATCTCTGATTCACCACCTCTGATTCCCCACCTCTGATTCCCCATATCTAATTCCCCGCCTCTGTTTGCCCGCCTCTGATTCCCCGCCTCTGTTTCCCCATATCTGATTCCCCGCCTCTGAATCCCCAACTCTGATTCCCTGCCTCTGATACCCCGCCTCTGATTCCCCGCCTCTGATTCCCTGCCTCTGATTCCCAACCTCTGATTCCCCACCTCTGATTCCCCGTGTTTGATTCCCCGCCTCTGTTTCCCCGCCTCTGATTCCCCGCCTCTGATTCCCCAACTCTAATTCCCCGCCTCTGATTCACCATATCTGATTCCCCGCCTCTGTTTCCCCGCCTCTGATTCCCCACCCCTGTTTCCCCATATCTGATTCCCTGCCTCTGATTCCCCAACTTTGATCCCAGCATCTGATTCCCCAGCTCTGATTCCCCGCCTCTGATTCCCCGCATCTGATTCCCTGCATCTGATTCCAAGCCTCTGATTCCCTGCCTCTGATTCCCAACCTCTGATTCCCCACCTCTAATTCCCCATATCTGATTCCCAGCCTCTGTTTCCCCGCCTCTGATTCCCCGCCTCTGTTTCCCCATATCTGATTCCCGGCCTCTGATACCCCGCCTCTGATTCCCTGCCTCTGATTCCCTGCCTCTGATTCCCCATCTCCGATTCCGCACATCTGATTCCCTGCCTCTGATTCCCCGCCTCTGATTCCACGCCTCTGATTCCCTGCCTCTGATTTCCAACCTCTGATTCCCCACCTCTGATTCCCCGTGTTTGATTCCCCGCCTATGTTTCCCCGCCTCTGATTCCCCGCCTCTGTTTCCCAATATCTAAGTCCCCGCCTCTGATTCCCCAACTCTAATTCCCCACCTCTGATTCCCCACTCTGATTCCCCGCCTCTGATTCCCTGCATCTGATTCCCTGCATCTGATTCCAAGCCTCTGATTCCCTGCCTCTGATTCCCAACCTCTGAGTCCCCACCTCTGATTCCCCATATCTGATTCCCAGCATCTGTTTCCCCGCCTCTGATTCCCCGCCTCTGTTTCCCCATATCTGATTCCCGGCCTCTGGTTCCCCGCCTCTGATTCCCCGCCTCTGATTCCCTGCCTCTGATTCCCCATCTCCGATTCCGCACATCTGATTCGCTGCCTCTGATTCCCCGCCTCTGATTCCCTGCCTCTGATTCCCAACCTCTGATCCCCCACCTCTGATTACCCGTGTTTGATTCCCCGCCTCTGTATCCCCGCCTCTGATTCCCCGCCTCTGATTCCCCAACTCTAATTCCCCGCCTCTGATTCCCCATATCTGATTCCCCGCCTCTGTTTCCCCGCCTCTGATTCCCCGCCCCTGTTTCCCCATATCTGATTCCCTGCCTCTGATTCCCCAACTTTGATTCCCAGCCTCTGATTCCCCAGCTCTCATTCCCCGCCTCTGATTCCCCGCATCTGATTCACTGCATCTGATTCCAAGCCTCTGATTCCCTGCCTCTGATTCCCAACCTCTGATTCCCCACCTCTGATTCCCCATATCTGATTCCCAGCCTCTGTTTCCCCGCCTCTGATTCCCCGCCTCTGTTTCCCCATATCTGATTCCCGGCCTCTGATTCCCCGCATCTGATTCCCCGCCTCTGATTCACTGCCTCTGATTCCTCATCTCCGATTCCGCACATCTGATTCCCTGCCTCTGATTCCCCGCCTCTGATTCCCCGCCTCTGATTCCCTGCCTCTGATTCCCAACCTCTGATTCCCCACCTCTGATTCCCCGTGTTTGATTACCCGCCTCTGTTTCCCCGCCTCTGATTCCCCGCCTCTGATTCCCCAACTCTAATTCCCCGCCTCTGATTCCCCATATCTGATTCCCTGCCTATGTTTCCCCGCCTCTGATTCCCCGCCCCTGTTTCCCCATATCTGATTCCCTGCCTCTGATTCCCCAACTTTGATTCCCAGCCTCTGATTCCCCAGCTCTGATTCCCCGCCTCTGATTCCCCGTGTTTGATTCCCTGCCTCTGATTCCCCGCCTCTGATTCCCCATCTCTGATTCACCGCCTTTGATTCGCCACCTCTGATTCCCCATATCTGATTCCCCACCTCTGTTTCCCCGCCTCTGATTCCCCGCCTCTGATTCTCCATATCTCATTACCCGCCTCTGACTCCCCATCTCTGATTCCCGTACTCTGATTCCCCACCTCTGATTCCCGGCCTCTGTTTCCCCGCGTCTGATTCCCCGCCTCTGTTTCCCCATATCTGATTCCCCGCCTCTGATTCCCAACTATGATTCCCCGCCTCTGATTCCCCAGCTCTGATTCCCTGCCTCTGATTCCCCGCGTTCTATTCCCTGCCTCTGATTCCCCGCCTGTGATTTCCCATCTCTGATTCACCACCTCTGATACCCCACCACTGAATCCCCATATCTAATTCCCCGCCTCTGTTTGCCCGCCTCTGATTCCCCACCTCTGTTTCCCCATATCTGATTCCCCGCCTCTGAATCCCCAACTCTGATTCGCTGCCTCTGATTCCCCAGCTTCATTCCCCGCCTTTGATTCCCCCCGTCTGATTCCCAGCCTCTGAATCCCCGTGTCTGATAACCTGCCTCTGATTCCCCACCTCTGATTCCCAAGCTCTGATTCCCCGCCTCTGATTCCCCAACTCTGATTCCCCGCCTCTGATTCCCCAGCTCTGATTCCCCGCCTCTGATTCCCCGTGTTTGATTCCCTGCCTCTGATTCCCCGCCTCTGATTCCCCATCTCTGATTCACCGCCTTTGATTCGCCACCTCTGATTCCCCATATCTGATTCCTCGCCTCTGTTTCCCCGCCTCTGATTCCCCGCCTCTGATTCCCCAGCTCTGATTCCCCGCCTCTGATTTTCCGTGTTTGATTCCCGGCCTCTGATTCCCGGCCTCTGATTCCCCATCTCTGATTCACCGCCTTTGATTCGCCACCTCTGATTCCCCATATCTGATTCCCCGCCTCTGTTTCCCCGCCTCTGATTCCCCGCCTCTGATTCCCCATATCTCATTCCCAGCCTCTGAATCCCCATCTCTGATTCCCGGACTCTGATTCCCCACCTCTGATTCCCGGCCTCTTATTCCCGGCATCTGATTCCGGCCTCTGATTCCCGGCCTCTGATTCCCTGCTTCTGATTCTGATTCCCTGCCTCTGATTCCCCATCTCTGATTCCGCACATCTGATTCCCTGCCTCTGATTCCCCGCCTCTGATTCCCCGCCTCTGTTTCCCAACATCTAAGTCCCCGCCTCTGATTCCCCAACTCTGATTCCCCACCTCTGATTCCCCAGCTCTGATTCCCCGCCTCTGATTCCCCGCATCTGATTCCCTGCATCTGATTCCAAGCCTCTGATACCCCGCCTCTGATTCCCAACCTCTGATTCCCCACCTCTGATTCCGCACATCTGATTCCCTGCCTCTGATTCCCCGACTCTGATCCCCACCTCTGATTCCCCAGCTCTGATTCCCCGCCTCTGATTCCCCGTGTTTGATTCCCTGCCTCTGATTCCCCGCCTCTGATTCCCCATCTCAGATTCATCGCCTTTGATTCCCGGCCTCTTATTCCCGGCATCTGATTCCGGCCTCTGATTCCCGACCTCTGATTCCCTGCTTCTGATTCCCCATCTCTGATTCCGCAAATCTAATTCCCTGCCTCTGATTCCCCACCTCTGATTCCCCATATCTGATTCCCCACCTCTGTTTCCCGGCCTCTGATACCCCGCTTCTGATTCTGATTCCCTGCCTCTGATTCCCCATCTCTGATTCCGCACATCTGATTCCCTGCCTCTGATTCCCCACCTCTGATTCCCCATATCTGATTTCCCGCCTCTGTTTCCCCGCCTTTGATTCCCCGCCTCTGTTTCCCCATATCTAATTCCCAACCTCTGATGCCCCAACTCTGATTCCCTGCCTCTGATTCCCCGCGTTCTATTCCCTGCCTCTGATTCCCCGCCTGTGATTCCCCATCTCTGATTCACCACCTCTGATTCCCCACCTCTGATTCCCCATATCTAATTCCCCGCCTCTGTTTGCCCGCCTCTGATTCCCCGCCTCTGTTTCCCCATATCTGATTCCCCGCCTCTGAATCCCCAACTCTGATTCCCTGCCTCTGATTCCCCGCCTCTGATTCCCCGCCTCTGATTCCCTGCCTCTGATTCCCAACCTCTGATTCCCCACCTCTGATTCCCCGTGTTTGATTCCCCGCCTCTGTTTCCCCGCCTCTGATTCCCCGCCTCTGATTCCCCAACTCTAATTCCCCGCCTCTGATTCACCATATCTGATTCCCCGCCTCTGTTTCCCCGCCTCTGATTCCCCACCCCTGTTTCCCCATATCTGATTCCCTGCCTCTGATTCCCCAACTTTGATCCCAGCATCTGATTCCCCAGCTCTGATTCCCCGCCTCTGATTCCCCGCATCTGATTCCCTGCATCTGATTCCAAGCCTCTGATTCCCTGCCTCTGATTCCCAACCTCTGATTCCCCACCTCTAATTCCCCATATCTGATTCCCAGCCTCTGTTTCCCCGCCTCTGATTCCCCGCCTCTGTTTCCCCATATCTGATTCCCGGCCTCTGATACCCCGCCTCTGATTCCCTGCCTCTGATTCCCTGCCTCTGATTCCCCATCTCCGATTCCGCACATCTGATTCCCTGCCTCTGATTCCCCGCCTCTGATTCCACGCCTCTGATTCCCTGCCTCTGATTTCCAACCTCTGATTCCCCACCTCTGATTCCCCGTGTTTGATTCCCCGCCTATGTTTCCCCGCCTCTGATTCCCCGCCTCTGTTTCCCAATATCTAAGTCCCCGCCTCTGATTCCCCAACTCTAATTCCCCACCTCTGATTCCCCACTCTGATTCCCCGCCTCTGATTCCCTGCATCTGATTCCCTGCATCTGATTCCAAGCCTCTGATTCCCTGCCTCTGATTCCCAACCTCTGAGTCCCCACCTCTGATTCCCCATATCTGATTCCCAGCATCTGTTTCCCCGCCTCTGATTCCCCGCCTCTGTTTCCCCATATCTGATTCCCGGCCTCTGGTTCCCCGCCTCTGATTCCCCGCCTCTGATTCCCTGCCTCTGATTCCCCATCTCCGATTCCGCACATCTGATTCGCTGCCTCTGATTCCCCGCCTCTGATTCCCTGCCTCTGATTCCCAACCTCTGATCCCCCACCTCTGATTACCCGTGTTTGATTCCCCGCCTCTGTATCCCCGCCTCTGATTCCCCGCCTCTGATTCCCCAACTCTAATTCCCCGCCTCTGATTCCCCATATCTGATTCCCCGCCTCTGTTTCCCCGCCTCTGATTCCCCGCCCCTGTTTCCCCATATCTGATTCCCTGCCTCTGATTCCCCAACTTTGATTCCCAGCCTCTGATTCCCCAGCTCTCATTCCCCGCC
The DNA here is from genome assembly GCF_036971445.1 of Narcine bancroftii. Lineage (NCBI taxonomy): Eukaryota > Metazoa > Chordata > Chondrichthyes > Torpediniformes > Narcinidae > Narcine > Narcine bancroftii. The sequence continues at coordinate 112,771,021 of NC_091475.1, forward strand.
TCTGATTCCCCGCATCTGATTCACTGCATCTGATTCCAAGCCTCTGATTCCCTGCCTCTGATTCCCAACCTCTGATTCCCCACCTCTGATTCCCCATATCTGATTCCCAGCCTCTGTTTCCCCGCCTCTGATTCCCCGCCTCTGTTTCCCCATATCTGATTCCCGGCCTCTGATTCCCCGCATCTGATTCCCCGCCTCTGATTCACTGCCTCTGATTCCTCATCTCCGATTCCGCACATCTGATTCCCTGCCTCTGATTCCCCGCCTCTGATTCCCCGCCTCTGATTCCCTGCCTCTGATTCCCAACCTCTGATTCCCCACCTCTGATTCCCCGTGTTTGATTACCCGCCTCTGTTTCCCCGCCTCTGATTCCCCGCCTCTGATTCCCCAACTCTAATTCCCCGCCTCTGATTCCCCATATCTGATTCCCTGCCTATGTTTCCCCGCCTCTGATTCCCCGCCCCTGTTTCCCCATATCTGATTCCCTGCCTCTGATTCCCCAACTTTGATTCCCAGCCTCTGATTCCCCAGCTCTGATTCCCCGCCTCTGATTCCCCGTGTTTGATTCCCTGCCTCTGATTCCCCGCCTCTGATTCCCCATCTCTGATTCACCGCCTTTGATTCGCCACCTCTGATTCCCCATATCTGATTCCCCACCTCTGTTTCCCCGCCTCTGATTCCCCGCCTCTGATTCTCCATATCTCATTACCCGCCTCTGACTCCCCATCTCTGATTCCCGTACTCTGATTCCCCACCTCTGATTCCCGGCCTCTTATTCCCAGCATCTGATTCCAGGCCTCTGATTCCCGGCCTCTGACTCCCCGCTTCTGATTCTGATTCCCTGCCTCTGATTCCCCGCCTCTGATTCTGCACATCTGATTCCCCGTCTCTGTTTCCCCATATCTAATTCCCCACCTCTGATGCCCCAACTCTGATTCCCCGCCTCTGATTCCCCAGCTCTGATTCCCCGCCTCTGATTCTCCACATCCGATTCCCAATATCTGATTCCCCGCCTTTGTTTCCCCGCCCCTGATTCCTCGCCTCTGTTTCCCCATATCTGATTCCCCGCCTCTGATTCCCAACTATGATTCCCCGCCTGTTATTCCCCGCCTCTGTTTGCCTGCCTCTGATTCCCCGTCTCTGTTTCCCCATATCTAATTCCCCACCTCTGATGCCCCAACTCTGATTCCCCGCCTCTGATTCCCCAGCTCTGATTCCCCGCCTCTGATTCTCCACATCCGATTCCCAATATCTGATTCCCCGCCTTTGTTTCCCCGCCCCTGATTCCCAGCCTCTGTTTCCCCGCCTCTGATTCCCCACTTCTGTTTCCCCATATCTGATTCCCGGCCTCTGATTCCCTGCCTCTGATTCCCCGCCTCTGATTCCCTGCCTCTGATTCCCCATCTCCGATTCCGCACATCTGATTCCCTGCCTCTCATTCCCCGCCTCTGATTCCCCGCCTCTGATTCCCTGCCTCTGATTCCCAACCTCTGATTCCCCACCTCTGATTCCCCGTGTTTGATTCCCCGCCTAAGTTTCCCCGCCTCTCATTCCCCGCCTCTGATTCCCCAACCCTAATTCCCCGCCTCTGATTCCCCATATCTGATTCCCCGCCTCTGTTTCCCCGCCTCTGATTCCCCGACCCTGTTTCCCCATATCTGATTCCCTGCCTCTGATTCCCCAACTTTGATTCCCAGACTCTGATTCCCCAGCTCTGATTCCCCGCCTCTGATTCCCCGCATCTGATTCCCTGCATCTGATTCCAAGCCTCTGATTCCCTGCCTCTGATTCCCAACCTCTGATTCCCCACCTCTGATTCCCCATATCTGATTCCCAGCCTCTGTTTCCCCACCTCTGATTCCCCGCCTCTGTTTCCCCATATCTGATTCCCGGCCTCTGATTCCCCGCCTCTGATTCCCCGCCTCTGATTCCCTGCCTCTGATTCCCCATCTCCGATTCCGCACATCTGATTCCCTGCCTCTGATTCCCCGCCTCTGATTCCCCGCCGCTGATTCCCTGCCTCTGATTTCCAACCTCTGATTCCCCACCTATGATTCCCCGTGTTTGATTCCCCGCCTCTGTTTCCCCGCCACTGATTCCCCGCCTCTGATTCCCCAACTCTAATTCCCAGCCTCTGATTCCCCATATCTGATTCCCCGCCTCTGTTTCCCCGCCTCTGATTCCCCGCCCCTGTTTCCCCATATCTGATTCCCTGACTCTGATTCCCCAACTTTGATTCCCAGCCTCTGATTCCCCAGCTCTGATTCCCCGCCTCTGATTCCACGTGTTTGATTCCCTGCCTCTGATTCCCCGCCTCTGATTAACCATCTCTGATTCACCGCCTTTGATTCACCACCTCTGATTCCCCATATCTGATTCCCCACCTCTGTTTCCCCGCCTCTGATTCCCCGCCTCTGATACTCCATATCTCATTCCCCGCCTCTGACTCCCCATCTCTGATTCCCGGACTCTGATTCCCCACCTCTGATTCCCGGCCTCTTATTCCCAGCAACTGATTCCAGGCCTCTGATTCCCGGCCTCTGACTCCCCGCTTCTGATTCTGATTCCCTGCCTCTGATTCCCCATCTCTGATTCCGCACATCTGATTACCTGCCTCTGATTCCCCACCTCTGATTCCCCATATCTGATTCCCCGCCTCTGTTTCCACGCCTCTGATTCCCCGCCTCTGTTTCCCCATATCTAATTCCCCACCTCTGATGCCCCAACTCTGATTCCCCGCCTCTGATTCCCCAGCTCTGATTCCCCGCCTCTGATTCCCTGCATCCGATTCCCCATATCTGATTCCCCGCCTCTGTTTCCCTGCCCCTGATTCCCCGCCTCTGTTTCCCCATATCTGATTCCCGGCCTCTGGTTCCCCGCCTCTGATTCCCAGCCTCTGATTCCCTGCCTCTGATTCCCCATCTCCGATTCCGCACATCTGATTCCCTGCCTCTGATTCCCCGCCTCTGATTCCCCGCCTCTGATTCCCTGCCTCTGATTCCCAACCTCTGATTCCCCACCTCTGATTCCCCGTGTTTGATTCCCCGCCTCTGTTTCCCCGCCTCTGATTCCCCGCCTCTGATTCCCCAACTCTAATTCCCCGCCTCTGATTCCCCATATCTGATTCCCCGCCTCTGTTTCCCCGCCTCTGATTCCCCACCCCTGTTTCCCCATATCTGATTCCCTGCCTCTGATTCCCCAACTTTGATCCCAGCATCTGATTCCCCAGCTCTGATTCCCCGCCTCTGATTCCCCGCATCTGATTCCCTGCATCTGATTCCAAGCCTCTGATTCCCTGCCTCTGATTCCCAACCTCTGATTCCCCACCTCTGATTCCCCATATCTGATCCCCAGCCTCTGTTTCCCCGCCTCTGATTCCCCATATCTGATTCCCGGCCTCTGATTCCCCGCCTCTGATTCCCCGCCTCTGCTTCCCCGCCTCTGATTCCCCAACTCTGATTCCCCGCCTCTGATTCCCCGTGTTTGATTCCCTGCCTCTGATTCCCGGCCTCTGATTCCCCATATCTGATTCCCCGCCTCTGATTCCCAACTATGATTCCCCGCCTCTTATTCCCCAGCTCTGATTCCCTGCCTCTGATTCCCCGCGTTCTATTCCCTGCCTCTGATTCCCCGCCTGTGATTCCCCATCTCTGATTCACCACCTCTGATTCCCCACCACTGATTCCCCATATCTAATTCCCCGCCTCTGTTTGCCCGCCTCTGATTCCCCGCCTCTGTTTCCCCATATCTGATTCCCCGCCTCTGAATCCCCAACTCTGATTCCCTGCCTCTGATTCCCCAGCTTCATTCCCCGCCTTTGATTCCCCCCGTCTGATTCCCAGCCTCTGAATCCCCGTGTCTGAAAACCTGCCTCTGATTCCCCGCCTCTGATTCCCCATCTCAGATTCACCGCCTCTGATTCCCCACCTCTGATTCCCCATCTCTGATTCCGCACATCCGATTCCCTGCCTCTGATTCCCCGACTCTGATTCCCCACCTCTGATTCCCTAGCTCTGATTCCCCGCCTCTGATTCCCCAACTCTGATTCCCCACCTCTGATTCCCCAGCTGTGATTCCCCGCCTCTGATTCCCCGTGTTTGATCCCCTGCCTCTGATTCCCCAGCTCTGATTCCCCATCTCTGATTCACCGCCTTTGATTCGCCACCTCTGATTCCCCATATCTGATTCCTCGCCACTGTTTCCCCGCCTCTGATTCCCCGCCTCTGATTCCCCATATCTCATTCCCCGCCTCTGATTCCCCATCTCTGATTCCCGGACTCTGATTCCCCACCTCTGATTCCCGAACTCTTATTCCCGGCATCTGATTCCGGCCTCTTATTCCCGGCCTCTGATTCCCTGCTTCTGATTCTGATTCCCTGCCTCTGATTCCCCATTTCTGATTCCGCACATCTAATTCCCTGCCTCTGATTCCCCACCTCTGATTCCCCATATCTGAATCCCCGCCTCTGTTTCCCCGTCTCTGATTCCCCGCCTCTGTTTCCCCATATCTAAGTCCCCGCCTCTGATTCCCCAACTTTGATTCCCCACCTCTGATTCCCCAGCTCTGATTCCCCGCCTCTGATTCCCCACCTCTGATTCCCCATATCTGATTCCCAGCCTCTGTTTCCCCGCCTCTGATTCCCCGCCCCTGTTTCCCCATATCTGATTCCCTGCCTCTGTTTCCCCAACTTTGATTCCCAGCCTCTGATTCCCCAGCTCTGATTCCCCGCCTCTGATTCCCCGTGTTTGATTCCCTGCCTCTGATTCCCTGCTTCTGATTCCCCATCTCTGATTCCGCAAATCTAATTCCCTGCCTCTGATTCCCCACCTCTGATTCCCCATATCTGATTCCCCACCTCTGTTTCCCGGCCTCTGATTCCCCGCTTCTGATTCCCCATATCTCATTCCCCGCCTCTGATTCCCCATCTCTGATTCCCCGCCTCTGATTCCCCGCCCCTGTTTCCCCATATCTGATTCCCTGCCTCTGTTTCCCCAACTTTGATTCCCAGCCTCTGATTCCCCAGCTCTGATTCCCCACCTCTGATTCCCCATATCTGATTCCTCGCCACTGTTTCCCCGCCTCTGATTCCCCGCCTCTGATTCCCCATATCTCATTCCCCGCCTCTGATTCCCCATCTCTGATTCCCGGACTCTGATTCCCCACCTCTGATTCCCGGCCTCTTATTCCCGGCATCTGATTCCGGCCTCTTATTCCCGGCCTCTGATTCCCTGCTTCTGATTCCCCATCTCTGATTCCGCAAATCTAATTCCCTGCCTCTGATTCCCCACCTCTGATTCCCCATATCTGATTCCCCGCCTCTGTTTCCCCGCCTCTGATTCCCCGCCTCTGTTTCCCCATATCTAAGTCCCCGCCTCTGATTCTCCAACTTTGAATCCCCACCTCTGATTCCCCAGCTCTGATTCCCCGCCTCTGATTCCCCGCATCTGATTCCATGCATCTGATTCCCAGCCTCTGATTCCCAGCCTCTGATTCCCAACCTCTGATTCCCCACCTCTGATTCCCCATATCTGATTCCCCGCCTCTGTTTCCCCGCCTCTGATTCCCCGCCTCTGTTTCCCCATATCTGATCCCCGCCTCTATTTGCCCGCATCTGATTCCCCGCCTCTGTTTCCCCATATCTGATTCCCCGCCTCTGAATCCCCAACTCTGATTCCCTGCCTCTAATTTCCCAGCTCTGATTCCCCGCCTCTGATTCCCCGCGTCTGATTACCGGCCTCTGATTCCCCGCCTCTGATTCCCCATCTCTGATTCACAACCTCTGATTCCCCACCTCTGATACCCCATATCTGATTCCCCGCCTCTGTTTCCCCGCCTCTGATTCCCCACCTCTGATTCCCAATATCTGATTCCCCGCCTCTGATTCCCCACCTCTGATTCCCCGCCTCTGATTCGCAGGCTATGATTCCCCGCCTCTGATTCCCCGTGTTTGATTCCCTGCCTCTGATTCCCGGCCTCTGATTCCCCATCTCTGATTCACCGCCTTTGATTCGCCACCTCTGATTCACCATATCTGATTCCCCGCCTCTGTTTCCCCGCCTCTGATTCCCCGCCTCTGATTCCCCATATCTCATTCCCCGCCTCTGAATCCCCATCTCTGATTCCCGGACTCTGATTCCCCACCTCTGATTCCCTGCTACTGATTCTGATTCCCTGCCTTTGATTCCCCATCTCTGATTCCGCACATCTGATTCCCTGCCTCTGATTCCCCATCTCTGATTCCCCATATCTGATTCCCCGCTTCTGTTTCCCCGCCTCTGATTCCCCGCCTCTGTTTCCCAATATCTAAGTCCCCGCCTCTGATTCCCCAACTCTAATTCCCCACCTCTGATTCCCCAGCTCTGATTCCCCGCCTCTGATTCCCCGCATCTGATTCCCTGCATCTGATTCCAAGCCTCTTATTCCCTGCCTCTGATTCCCAACCTCTGATTCCCCACCTCTGATTCCCCATATCTGATTCCCAGCCTCTGTTTCCCCGCCTCTGATTCCCCGCCTCTGTTTCCCCATATCTGATTCCCGGCCTCTGGTTCCCCGCCTCTGATTCCCAGCCTCTGATTCCCTGCCTCTGATTCCCCATCTCCGATTCCGCACATCTGATTCCCTGCCTCTGATTCCCCGCCTCTGATTCCCCGCCTCTGATTCCCTGCCTCTGATTCCCAACCTCTGATTCCCCACCTCTGATTCCCCGTGTTTGATTCCCCGCCTCTGTTTCCCCGCCTCTGATTCCCCGCCTCTGATTCCCCAACTCTAATTCCCCGCCTCTGATTCCCCATATCTGATTCCCCGCCTCTGTTTCCCCGCCTCTGATTCCCCACCCCTGTTTCCCCATATCTGATTCCCTGCCTCTGATTCCCCAACTTTGATCCCAGCATCTGATTCCCCAGCTCTGATTCCCCGCCTCTGATTCCCCGCATCTGATTCCCTGCATCTGATTCCAAGCCTCTGATTCCCTGCCTCTGATTCCCAACCTCTGATTCCCCACCTCTGATTCCCCATATCTGATCCCCAGCCTCTGTTTCCCCGCCTCTGTTTCCCCATATCTGATTCCCGGCCTCTGATTCCCCGCCTCTGATTCCCCGCCTCTGATTCCCTGCCTCTGATTCCCTGCATCTGATTCCCAACCTCTGATTCCCCACCTCTGATTCCCCGTGTTTGATTCCCCGCCCCTGTTTCCCCATATCTGATTCCCTGCCTCTGATTCCCCAACTTTGATTCCCAGCCTCTGATTCCCCAGCTCTGATTCCCCGCCTCTGATTCCCCGTGTTTGATTCCCTGCCTCTGATTCCCCGCCTCTGATTCCCCATCTCTGATTCACCGCCTTTGATTCGCCACCTCTGATTCCCCATATCTGATTCCCCACCTCTGTTTCCCCGCCTCTGATTCCCCGCCTCTGATTCTCCATATCTCATTCCCCGCCTCTGACTCCCCATCTCTGATTCCCGGACTCTGATTCCCCACCTCTGATTCCCGGCCTCTTATTCCCAGCATCTGATTCCAGGCCTCTGATTCCCGTCCTCTGACTCCCCGCTTCTGATTCTGATTCCCTGCCTCTGATTCCCCATCTCTGATTCCGCACATCTGATTACCTGCCTCTGATTCCCCACCTCTGATTCCCCATATCTGATTCCCCGCCTCTGTTTCCACGCCTCTGATTCCCCGCCTCTGTTTCCCCATATCTAATTCCCCACCTCTGATGGCCCAACTCTGATTCCCCGCCTCTGATTCCACAGCTCTGATTCCCCGCCTCTGATTCCCCACATCCGATTCCCCATACCTGATTCCCCGCCTCAGTTTCCCCGCCCCTGATTCCCCGCCTCTGTTTCCCCATATCTGATTCCCCGCCTCTGATTCCCAACTATGATTCCCCGCCTCTTATTCCCCAGCTCTGATTCCCTGCCTCAGATTCCCCGCGTTCTATTCCCTGCCTCTGATTTCCCGCCTGTGATTCCCCATCTCTGATTCACCACCTCTGATTCCCCACCACTGATTCCCCATATCTAATTCCCCGCCTCTGTTTGCCCGCCTCTGATTCCCCGCCTCTGTTTCCCCATATCTGATTCCCCGCCTCTGAATCCCCAACACTGATTCCCTGCCTCTGATTCCCCAGCTTCATTCCCCGCCTTTGATTCCCCCCGTCTGATTCCCAGCCTCTGAATCCCCGTGTCTGAAAACCTGCCTCTGATTCCCCGCCTCTGATTCCCCATCTCAGATTCACCGCCTCTGATTCCCCACCTCTGATTCCCCATCTCTGATTCCGCACATCCGATTCCCTGCCTCTGATTCCCCGACTCTGATTCCCCACCTCTGATTCCCCAGCTCTGATTCCCCGCCTCTGATTCCCCAACTCTGATTCCCCACCTCTGATTCCCCAGCTGTGATTCCCTGCCTCTGATTCCCCGTGTTTGATCCCCTGCCTCTGATTCCCCAGCTCTGATTCCCCATCTCTGATTCACCGCCTTTGATTCGCCACCTCTGATTCCCCATATCTGATTCCTCGCCACTGTTTCCCCGCCTCTGATTCCCCGCCTCTGATTCCCCATATCTCATTCCCCACCTCTGATTCCCCATATCTGATTCCCGGACTCTGATTCCCCACCTCTGATTCCCCAGCTGTGATTCCCCGCCTCTGATTCCCCGTGTTTGATCCCCTGCCTCTGATTCCCCAGCTCTGATTCCCCATCTCTGATTCACCGCCTTTGATTCGCCACCTCTGATTCCCCATATCTGATTCCTCGCCACTGTTTCCCCGCCTCTGATTCCCCGCCTCTGATTCCCCATATCTCATTCCCCGCCTCTGATTCCCCATCTCTGATTCCCGGACTCTGATTCCCCACCTCTGATTCCTGACCTCTTATTCCCGGCATCTGATTCTTGCCTCTGATTCCCGGCCTCTGATTCCCTGCTTCTGATTCTGATTCCCTGCCTCTGATTCCCCATTTCTGATTCCGCACATCTGATTCCCTGCCTCTGATTCCCCGCCTCTGATTCCCCGCCTCTGATTCCCTGCCTCTGATTCCCAACCTCTGATTCCCCACCTCTGATTCCCCGTGTTTGATTCCCCGCCTCTGATTCCCCACCCCTGTTTCCCCATATCTGATTCCCTGCCTCTGATTCCCCAACTTTGATCCCAGCATCTGATTCCCCAGCTCTGATTCCCCGCCTCTGATTCCCCGCATCTGATTCCCTGCATCTGATTCCAAGCCTCTGATTCCCTGCCTCTGATTCCCAACCTCTGATTCCCCACCTCTGATTCCCCATATCTGATCCCCAGCCTCTGTTTCCCCGCCTCTGTTTCCCCATATCTGATTCCCGGCCTCTGATTCCCCGCCTCTGATTCCCCGCCTCTGATTCCCTGCCTCTGATTCCCTGCATCTGATTCCCAACCTCTGATTCCCCACCTCTGATTCCCCGTGTTTGATTCCCCGCCCCTGTTTCCCCATATCTGATTCCCTGCCTCTGATTCCCCAACTTTGATTCCCAGCCTCTGATTCCCCAGCTCTGATTCCCCGCCTCTGATTCCCCGTGTTTGATTCCCTGCCTCTGATTCCCCACCTCTGATTCCCCATCTCTGATTCACCGCCTTTGATTCGCCACCTCTGATTCCCCATATCTGATTCCCCACCTCTGTTTCCCCGCCTCTGATTCCCCGCCTCTGATTCTCCATATCTCATTCCCCGCCTCTGACTCCCCATCTCTGATTCCCGGCCTCTTATTCCCAGCATCTGATTCCAGGCCTCTGATTCCCGTCCTCTGACTCCCCGCTTCTGATTCTGATTCCCTGCCTCTGATTCCCCATCTCTGATTCCGCACATCTGATTACCTGCCTCTGATTCCCCACCTCTGATTCCCCATATCTGATTCCCCGCCTCTGTTTCCACGCCTCTGATTCCCCGCCTCTGTTTCCCCATATCTAATTCCCCACCTCTGATGCCCCAACTCTGATTCCCCGCCTCTGATTCCACAGCTCTGATTCCCCGCCTCTGATTCCCCACATCCGATTCCCCATATCTGATTCACCGCCTCTGTTTCCCCGCCCCTGATTCCCCGCCTCTGTTTCCCCATATCTGATTCCCCGCCTCTGATTCCCAACTATGATTCCCCGCCTCTTATTCCCCAGCTCTGATTCCCTGCCTCAGATTCCCCGCGTTCTATTCCCTGCCTCTGATTCCCCGCCTGTGATTCCCCATCTCTGATTCACCACCTCTGATTCCCCACCACTGATTCCCCATATCTAATTCCCCGCCTCTGTTTGCCCGCCTCTGATTCCCCGCCTCTGTTTCCCCATATCTGATTCCCCGCCTCTGAATCCCCAAAACTGATTCCCTGCCTCTGATTCCCCAGCTTCATTCCCCGCCTTTGATTCCCCCCGTCTGATTCCCAGCCTCTGAATCCCCGTGTCTGAAAACCTGCCTCTGATTCCCCGCCTCTGATTCCCCATCTCAGATTCACCGCCTCTGATTCCCCACCTCTGATTCCCCATCTCTGATTCCGCACATCCGATTCCCTGCCTCTGATTCCCCGACTCTGATTCCCCACCTCTGATTCCCCAGCTCTGATTCCCCGCCTCTGATTCCCCAACTCTGATTCCCCACCTCTGATTCCCCAGCTGTGATTCCCTGCCTCTGATTCCCCGTGTTTGATCCCCTGCCTCTGATTCCCCAGCTCTGATTCCCCATCTCTGATTCACCGCCTTTGATTCGCCACCTCTGATTCCCCATATCTGATTCCTCGCCACTGTTTCCCCGCCTCTGATTCCCCGCCTCTGATTCCCCATATCTCATTCCCCACCTCTGATTCCCCATCTCTGATTCCCGGACTCTGATTCCCCACCTCTGATTCCCCAGCTGTGATTCCCCGCCTCTGATTCCCCGTGTTTGATCCCCTGCCTCTGATTCCCCAGCTCTGATTCCCCATCTCTGATTCACCGCCTTTGATTCGCCACCTCTGATTCCCCATATCTGATTCCTCGCCACTGTTTCCCCGCCTCTGATTCCCCGCCTCTGATTCCCCATATCTCATTCCCCGCTTCTGATTCCCCATCTCTGATTCCCGGACTCTGATTCCCCACCTCTGATTCCTGACCTCTTATTCCCGGCATCTGATTCCGGCCTCTGATTCCCCATCTCCGATTCCGCACATCTGATTCCCTGCCACTCATTCCCCGCCTCTGATTCCCCGCCACTGATTCCCTGCCTCTGATTCCCAACCTCTGATTCACCACCTCTGATTCCCAGTGTTTGATTCCCCGCCTCTGTTTCCCCGCCTCTGATTCCCCGCCTCTGATTCCCCAACTCTAATTCCCCGCCTCTGATTCCCCATATCTGATTCCCCGCCTCTGTTTCCCCGCCTCTGATTCCCCGCCCCTGTTTCCCCATATCTGATTCCCTGCCTCTGATTCCCCAACTTTGATTCCCAGCCTCTGATTCCAAGCCTCTGATTCCATGCCTCTGATTCCCAACCTCTGATTCCCCACCTCTAATTCCCCATATCTGATTCCCAGCCTCTGTTTCCCCGACTCTGATTCCCCGCCTCTGTTTCCCCATATCTGATTCCCGGCCTCTGATACCCCGCCTCTGATTCCCTGCCTCTGATTCCCTGCCTCTGATTCCCCATCTCCGATTCCGCACATCTGATTCCCTGCCTCTGATTCCCCGCCTCTGATTCCCCGCCTCTGATTCCCTGCCTCTGATTTCCAACCTCTGATTCCCCACCTCTGATTCCCCGTGTTTGATTCCCCGCCTATGTTTCCCCGCCTCTGATTCCCCGCCTCTGTTTCCCAATATCTAATTCCCCGCCTCTGATTCCCCAACTCTAATTCCCCACCTCTGATTCCCCAGCTCTGATTCCCCGCCTCTGATTCCCTGCATCTGATTCCCTGCATCTGATTCCAAGCCTCTCATTCCCTGCCTCTGATTCCCAACCTCTGAGTCCCCACCTCTGATTCCCCATATCTGATTCCCAGCATCTGTTTCCCCGCCTCTGATTCCCCGCCTCTGTTTCCCCATATCTGATTCCCGGCCTCTGGTTCCCCGCCTCTGATTCCCCGCCTCTGATTCCCTGCCTCTGATTCCCCATCTCCGATTCCGCACATCTGATTCGCTGCCTCTGATTCCCCGCCTCTGATTCCCCTCCTCTGATTCCCTGCCTCTGATTCCCAACCTCTGATTCCCCACCTCTGATTCCCCGTGTTTGATTCCCCGCCTCTGTATCCCCGCCTCTGATTCCCCGCCTCTGATTCCCCAACTCTAATTCCCCGCCTCTGATTCCCCATATCTGATTCCCCGCCTCTGTTTCCCCGCCTCTGATTCCCCGCCCCTGTTTCCCCATATCTGATTCCCTGCCTCTGATTCCCCATCTCTGATTCCGCACATCTGATTACCTGCCTCTGATTCCCCACCTCTGATTCCCCATATCTGTTTCCCCGCCTCTGTTTCCCCATATCTGATTCCCGGCCTCTGATTCCCCGCCTCTGATTCCCCGCCTCTGATTCCCTGCCTCTGATTCCCTGCATCTGATTCCCAACCTCTGATTCCCCACCTCTGATTCCCCGTGTTTGATTCCCCGCCCCTGTTTCCCCATATCTGATTCCCTGCCTCTGATTCCCCAACTTTGATTCCCAGCCTCTGATTCCCCAGCTCTGATTCCCCGCCTCTGATTCCCCGTGTTTGATTCCCTGCCTCTGATTCCCCGCCTCTGATTCCCCATCTCTGATTCACCGCCTTTGATTCGCCACCTCTGATTCCCCATATCTGATTCCCCACCTCTGTTTCCCCGCCTCTGATTCCCCGCCTCTGATTCTCCATATCTCATTCACCGCCTCTGACTCCCCATCTCTGATTCCCGGCCTCTTATTCCCAGCATCTGATTCCAGGCCTCTGATTCCCGTCCTCTGACTCCCCGCTTCTGATTCTGATTCCCTGCCTCTGATTCCCCATCTCTGATTCCGCACATCTGATTACCTGCCTCTGATTCCCCACCTCTGATTCCCCATATCTGATTCCCCGCCTCTGTTTCCACGCCTCTGATTCCCCGCCTCTGTTTCCCTATATCTAATTCCCCACCTCTGATGCCCCAACTCTGATTCCCCGCCTCTGATTCCACAGCTCTGATTCCCCGCCTCTGATTCCCCACATCCGATTCCCCATATCTGATTCCCCGCCTCTGTTTCCCCGCCCATGATTCCCCGCCTCTGTTTCCCCATATCTGATTCCCCGCCTCTGATTCCCAACTATGATTCCCCGCCTCTTATTCCCCAGCTCTGATTCCCTGCCTCAGATTCCCTGCGTTCTATTCCCTGCCTCTGATTCCCCGCCTGTGATTCCCCATCTCTGATTCACCACCTCTGATTCCCCACCACTGATTCCCCATATCTAATTCCCCGCCTCTGTTTGCCCGCCTCTGATTCCCCGCCTCTGTTTCCCCATATCTGATTCCCCGCCTCTGAATCCCCAAAACTGATTCCCTGCCTCTGATTCCCCAGCTTCATTCCCCGCCTTTGATTCCCCCCGTCTGATTCCCAGCCTCTGAATCCCCGTGTCTGAAAACCTGCCTCTGATTCCCCGCCTCTGATTCCCCATCTCAGATTCACCGCCTCTGATTCCCCACCTCTGATTCCCCATCTCTGATTCCGCACATCCGATTCCCCGCCTCTGATTCCCCGACTCTGATTCCCCACCTCTGATTCCCCAGCTCTGATTCCCCGCCTCTGATTCCCCAACTCTGATTCCCCACCTCTGATTCCCCAGCTGTGATTCCCTGCCTCTGATTCCCCGTGTTTGATCCCCTGCCTCTGATTCCCCAGCTCTGATTCCCCATCTCTGATTCACCGCCTTTGATTCGCCACCTCTGATTCCCCATATCTGATTCCTCGCCACTGTTTCCCCGCCTCTGATTCCCCGCCTCTGATTCCCCATATCTCATTCCCCACCTCTGATTCCCCATCTCTGATTCCCGGACTCTGATTCCCCACCTCTGATTCCCCAGCTGTGATTCCCCGCCTCTGATTCCCCGTGTTTGATCCCCTGCCTCTGATTCCCCAGCTCTGATTCCCCATCTCTGATTCACCGCCTTTGATTCGCCACCTCTGATTCCCCATATCTGATTCCTCGCCACTGTTTCCCCGCCTCTGATTCCCCGCCTCTGATTCCCCATATCTCATTCCCCGCTTCTGATTCCCCATCTCTGATTCCCGGACTCTGATTCCCCACCTCTGATTCCTGACCTCTTATTCCCGGCATCTGATTCCGGCCTCTGATTCCCCATCTCCGATTCCGCACATCTGATTCCCTGCCTCTCATTCCCCGCCTCTGATTCCCCGCCACTGATTCCCTGCCTCTGATTCCCAACCTCTGATTCACCACCTCTGATTCCCCGTCTCTGTTTCCCCATATCTAATTCCCCACCTCTGATGCCCCAACTCTGATTCCCCGCCTCTGATTCCCCAGCTCTGATTCCCCGCCTCTGATTCTCCACATCCGATTCCCAATATCTGATTCCCCGCCTTTGTTTCCCCGCCCCTGATTCCCAGCCTCTGTTTCCCCGCCTCTGATTCCCCACTTCTGTTTCCCCATATCTGATTCCCGGCCTCTGATTCCCTGCCTCTGATTCCCCGCCTCTGATTCCCTGCCTCTGATTCCCCATCTCCGATTCCGCACATCTGATTCCCTGCCTCTCATTCCCCGCCTCTGATTCCCCGCCTCTGATTCCCTGCCTCTGATTCCCAACCTCTGATTCCCCACCTCTGATTCCCCGTGTTTGATTCCCCGCCTCTGTTTCCCCGCCTCTCATTCCCCGCCTCTGATTCCCCAACCCTAATTCCCCGCCTCTGATTCCCCATATCTGATTCCCCGCCTCTGTTTCCCCGCCTCTGATTCCCCGACCCTGTTTCCCCATATCTGATTCCCTGCCTCTGATTCCCCAACTTTGATTCCCAGACTCTGATTCCCCAGCTCTGATTCCCCGCCTCTGATTCCCCGCATCTGATTCCCTGCATCTGATTCCAAGCCTCTGATTCCCTGCCTCTGATTCCCAACCTCTGATTCCCCACCTCTGATTCCCCATATCTGATTCCCAGCCTCTGTTTCCCCGCCTCTGATTCCCCGCCTCTGTTTCCCCATATCTGATTCCCGGCCTCTGATTCCCCGCCTCTGATTCCCCGCCTCTGATTCCCTGCCTCTGATTCCCCATCTCCGATTCCGCACATCTGATTCCCTGCCTCTGATTCCCCGCCTCTGATTCCCCGCCGCTGATTCCCTGCCTCTGATTTCCAACCTCTGATTCCCCACCTATGATTCCCCGTGTTTGATTCCCCGCCTCTGTTTCCCCGCCACTGATTCCCCGCCTCTGATTCCCCAACTCTAATTCCCCGCCTCTGATTCCCCATATCTGATTCCCCGCCTCTGTTTCCCCGCCTCTGATTCCCCGCCCCTGTTTCCCCATATCTGATTCCCTGACTCTGATTCCCCAACTTTGATTCCCAGCCTCTGATTCCCCAGCTCTGATTCCCCGCCTCTGATTCCACGTGTTTGATTCCCTGCCTCTGATTCCCCGCCTCTGATTAACCATCTCTGATTCTCCGCCTTTGATTCACCACCTCTGATTCCCCATATCTGATTCCCCACCTCTGTTTCCCCGCCTCTGATTCCCCGCCTCTGATTCTCCATATCTCATTCCCCGCCTCTGACTCCCCATCTCTGATTCCCGGACTCTGATTCCCCACCTCTGATTCCCGGCCTCTTATTCCCAGCATCTGATTCCAGGCCTCTGATTCCCGGCCTCTGACTCCCCGCTTCTGATTCTGATTCCCTGCCTCTGATTCCCCATCTCTGATTCCGCACATCTGATTACCTGCCTCTGATTCCCCACCTCTGATTCCCCATATCTGATTCCCCGCCTCTGTCTCCACGACTCTGATTCCCCGCCTCTGTTTCCCCATATCTAATTCCCCACCTCTGATGCCCCAACTCTGATTCCCCGCCTCTGATTCCCCAGCTCTGATTCCCCGCCTCTGATTCCCTGCATCCGATTCCCCATATCTGATTCCCCGCCTCTGTTTCCCTGCCCCTGATTCCCCGCCTCTGTTTCCCCATATCTGATTCCCGGCCTCTGGTTCCCCGCCTCTGATTCCCAGCCTCTGATTCCCTGCCTCTGATTCCCCATCTCCGATTCCGCACATCTGATTCCCTGCCTCTGATTCCCCGCCTCTGATTCCCCGCCTCTGATTCCCTGCCTCTGATTCCCAACCTCTGATTCCCCACCTCTGATTCCCCGTGTTTGATTCCCCGCCTCTGTTTCCCCGCCTCTGATTCCCCGCCTCTGATTCCCCAACTCTAATTCCCCGCCTCTGATTCCCCATATCTGATTCCCCGCCTCTGTTTCCCCGCCTCTGATTCCCCACCCCTGTTTCCCCATATCTGATTCCCTGCCTCTGATTCCCCAACTTTGATCCCAGCATCTGATTCCCCAGCTCTGATTCCCCGCCTCTGATTCCCCGCATCTGATTCCCTGCATCTGATTCCAAGCCTCTGATTCCCTGCCTCTGATTCCCAACCTCTGATTCCCCACCTCTGATTCCCCATATCTGATCCCCAGCCTCTGTTTCCCCGCCTCTGATTCCCCATATCTGATTCCCGGCCTCTGATTCCCCGCCTCTGATTCCCCGCCTCTGCTTCCCCGCCTCTGATTCCCCAACTCTGATTCCCCGCCTCTGATTCCCCGTGTTTGATTCCCTGCCTCTGATTCCCGGCCTCTGATTCCCCATATCTGATTCCCCGCCTCTGATTCCCAACTATGATTCCCCGCCTCTTATTCCCCAGCTCTGATTCCCTGCCTCTGATTCCCCGCGTTCTATTCCCTGCCTCTGATTCCCCGCCTGTGATTCCCCATCTCTGATTCACCACCTCTGATTCCCCACCACTGATTCCCCATATCTAATTCCCCGCCTCTGTTTGCCCGCCTCTGATTCCCCGCCTCTGTTTCCCCATATCTGATTCCCCGCCTCTGAATCCCCAACTCTGATTCCCTGCCTCTGATTCCCCAGCTTCATTCCCCGCCTTTGATTCCCCCCGTCTGATTCCCAGCCTCTGAATCCCCGTGTCTGAAAACCTGCCTCTGATTCCCCGCCTCTGATTCCCCATCTCAGATTCACCGCCTCTGATTCCCCACCTCTGATTCCCCATCTCTGATTCCGCACATCCGATTCCCTGCCTCTGATTCCCCGACTCTGATTCCCCACCTCTGATTCCCTAGCTCTGATTCCCCGCCTCTGATTCCCCAACTCTGATTCCCCACCTCTGATTCCCCAGCTGTGATTCCCCGCCTCTGATTCCCCGTGTTTGATCCCCTGCCTCTGATTCCCCAGCTCTGATTCCCCATCTCTGATTCACCGCCTTTGATTCGCCACCTCTGATTCCCCATATCTGATTCCTCGCCACTGTTTCCCCGCCTCTGATTCCCCGCCTCTGATTCCCCATATCTCATTCCCCGCCTCTGATTCCCCATCTCTGATTCCCGGACTCTGATTCCCCACCTCTGATTCCCGACCTCTTATTCCCGGCATCTGATTCCGGCCTCTGATTCCCGGCCTCTGATTCCCTGCTTCTGATTCTGATTCCCTGCCTCTGATTCCCCATTTCTGATTCCGCACATCTAATTCCCTGCCTCTGATTCCCCACCTCTGATTCCCCATATCTGAATCCCCGCCTCTGTTTCCCCGTCTCTGATTCCCCGCCTCTGTTTCCCCATATCTAAGTCCCCGCCTCTGATTCCCCAACTTTGATTCCCCACCTCTGATTCCCCAGCTCTGATTCCCCGCCTCTGATTCCCCACCTCTGATTCCCCATATCTGATTCCCAGCCTCTGTTTCCCCGCCTCTGATTCCCCGCCCCTGTTTCCCCATATCTGATTCCCTGCCTCTGTTTCCCCAACTTTGATTCCCAGCCTCTGATTCCCCAGCTCTGATTCCCCGCCTCTGATTCCCCGTGTTTGATTCCCTGCCTCTGATTCCCTGCTTCTGATTCCCCATCTCTGATTCCGCAAATCTAATTCCCTGCCTCTGATTCCCCACCTCTGATTCCCCATATCTGATTCCCCACCTCTGTTTCCCGGCCTCTGATTCCCCGCTTCTGATTCCCCATATCTCATTCCCCGCCTCTGATTCCCCATCTCTGATTCCCCGCCTCTGATTCCCCGCCCCTGTTTCCCCATATCTGATTCCCTGCCTCTGTTTCCCCAACTTTGATTCCCAGCCTCTGATTCCCCAGCTCTGATTCCCCACCTCTGATTCCCCATATCTGATTCCTCGCCACTGTTTCCCCGCCTCTGATTCCCCGCCTCTGATTCCCCATATCTCATTCCCCGCCTCTGATTCCCCATCTCTGATTCCCGGACTCTGATTCCCCACCTCTGATTCCCGGCCTCTTATTCCCGGCATCTGATTCCGGCCTCTTATTCCCGGCCTCTGATTCCCTGCTTCTGATTCCCCATCTCTGATTCCGCAAATCTAATTCCCTGCCTCTGATTCCCCACCTCTGATTCCCCATATCTGATTCCCCGCCTCTGTTTCCCCGCCTCTGATTCCCCGCCTCTGTTTCCCCATATCTAAGTCCCTGCCTCTGATTCTCCAACTTTGAATCCCCACCTCTGATTCCCCAGCTCTGATTCCCCGCCTCTGATTCCCCGCATCTGATTCCATGCATCTGATTCCCAGCCTCTGATTCCCAGCCTCTGATTCCCAACCTCTGATTCCCCACCTCTGATTCCCCATATCTGATTCCCCGCCTCTGTTTCCCCGCCTCTGATTCCCCGCCTCTGTTTCCCCATATCTGATCCCCGCCTCTATTTGCCCGCATCTGATTCCCCGCCTCTGTTTCCCCATATCTGATTCCCCGCCTCTGAATCCCCAACTCTGATTCCCTGCCTCTAATTTCCCAGCTCTGATTCCCCGCCTCTGATTCCCCGCGTCTGATTACCGGCCTCTGATTCCCCGCCTCTGATTCCCCATCTCTGATTCACAACCTCTGATTCCCCACCTCTGATACCCCATATCTGATTCCCCGCCTCTGTTTCCCCGCCTCTGATTCCCCACCTCTGATTCCCAATATCTGATTCCCCGCCTCTGATTCCCCTCCTCTGATTCCCCGCCTCTGATTCGCAGGCTATGATTCCCCGCCTCTGATTCCCCGTGTTTGATTCCCTGCCTCTGATTCCCGGCCTCTGATTCCCCATCTCTGATTCACCGCCTTTGATTCGCCACCTCTGATTCACCATATCTGATTCCCCGCCTCTGTTTCCCCGCCTCTGATTCCCCGCCTCTGATTCCCCATATCTCATTCCCCGCCTCTGAATCCCCATCTCTGATTCCCGGACTCTGATTCCCCACCTCTGATTCCCTGCTACTGATTCTGATTCCCTGCCTTTGATTCCCCATCTCTGATTCCGCACATCTGATTCCCTGCCTCTGATTCCCCATCTCTGATTCCCCATATCTGATTCCCCGCTTCTGTTTCCCCGCTTCTGATTCCCCGCCTCTGTTTCCCAATATCTAAGTCCCCGCCTCTGATTCCCCAACTCTAATTCCCCACCTCTGATTCCCCACCTCTGATTCCCCGTGTTTGATTCCCCGCCCCTGTTTCCCTGCATCTGATTCCAAGCCTCTTATTCCCTGCCTCTGATTCCCAACCTCTGATTCCCCACCTCTGATTCCCCATATCTGATTCCCAGCCTCTGTTTCCCCGCCTCTGATTCCCCGCCTCTGTTTCCCCATATCTGATTCCCGGCCTCTGGTTCCCCGCCTCTGATTCCCAGCCTCTGATTCCCTGCCTCTGATTCCCCATCTCCGATTCCGCACATCTGATTCCCTGCCTCTGATTCCCAGCCTCTGATTCCCCGCCTCTGATTCCCTGCCTCTGATTCCCAACCTCTGATTCCCCACCTCTGATTCCCCGTGTTTGA
The DNA here is from genome assembly GCF_036971445.1 of Narcine bancroftii. Lineage (NCBI taxonomy): Eukaryota > Metazoa > Chordata > Chondrichthyes > Torpediniformes > Narcinidae > Narcine > Narcine bancroftii. The sequence continues at coordinate 112,790,990 of NC_091475.1, forward strand.
TTCCCCGCCTCTGTTTCCCCGCCTCTGATTCACCAACTCTAATTCCCCGCCTCTGATTCCCCATATCTGATTCCCCGCCTCTGTTTCCCCGCCTCTGATTCCCCACCCCTGTTTCCCCATATCTGATTCCCTGCCTCTGATTCCCCAACTTTGATCCCAGCATCTGATTCCCCAGCTCTGATTCCCCGCCTCTGATTCCCCGCATCTGATTCGCTGCATCTGATTCCAAGCCTCTGATTCCCTGCCTCTGATTCCCAACCTCTGATTCCCCACCTCTGATTCCCCATATCTGATCCCCAGCCTCTGTTTCCCCGCCTCTGTTTCCCCATATCTGATTCCCGGCCTCTGATTCCCCGCCTCTGATTCCCCGCCTCTGATTCCCTGCCTCTGATTCCCTGCATCTGATTCCCAACCTCTGATTCCCCACCTCTGATTCCCCGTGTTTGATTCCCCGCCCCTGTTTCCCCATATCTGATTCCCTGCCTCTGATTCCCCAACTTTGATTCCCAGCCTCTGATTCCCCAGCTCTGATTCCCCGCCTCTGATTCCCCGTGTTTGATTCCCTGCCTCTGATTCCCCGCCTCTGATTCCCCATCTCTGATTCACCGCCTTTGATTCGCCACCTCTGATTCCCCATATCTGATTCCCCACCTCTGTTTCCCCGCCTCTGATTCCCCGCCTCTGATTCTCCATATCTCATTCCCCGCCTCTGACTCCCCATCTCTGATTCCCGGACTCTGATTCCCCACCTCTGATTCCCGGCCTCTTATTCCCAGCATCTGATTCCAGGCCTCTGATTCCCGTCCTCTGACTCCCCGCTTCTGATTCTGATTCCCTGCCTCTGATTCCCCATCTCTGATTCCGCACATCTGATTACCTGCCTCTGATTCCCCACCTCTGATTCCCCATATCTGATTCCCCGCCTCTGTTTCCACGCCTCTGATTCCCCGCCTCTGTTTCCCCATATCTAATTCCCCACCTCTGATGGCCCAACTCTGATTCCCCGCCTCTGATTCCACAGCTCTGATTCCCCGCCTCTGATTCCCCACATCCGATTCCCCATACCTGATTCCCCGCCTCAGTTTCCCCGCCCCTGATTCCCCGCCTCTGTTTCCCCATATCTGATTCCCCGCCTCTGATTCCCAACTATGATTCCCCGCCTCTTATTCCCCAGCTCTGATTCCCTGCCTCAGATTCCCCGCGTTCTATTCCCTGCCTCTGATTCCCCGCCTGTGATTCCCCATCTCTGATTCACCACCTCTGATTCCCCACCACTGATTCCCCATACCTAATTCCCCGCCTCTGTTTGCCCGCCTCTGATTCCCCGCCTCTGTTTCCCCATATCTGATTCCCCGCCTCTGAATCCCCAACACTGATTCCCTGCCTCTGATTCCCCAGCTTCATTCCCCGCCTTTGATTCCCCCCGTCTGATTCCCAGCCTCTGAATCCCCGTGTCTGAAAACCTGCCTCTGATTCCCCGCCTCTGATTCCCCATCTCAGATTCACCGCCTCTGATTCCCCACCTCTGATTCCCCATCTCTGATTCCGCACATCCGATTCCCTGCCTCTGATTCCCCGACTCTGATTCCCCACCTCTGATTCCCCAGCTCTGATTCCCCGCCTCTGATTCCCCAACTCTGATTCCCCACCTCTGATTCCCCAGCTGTGATTCCCTGCCTCTGATTCCCCGTGTTTGATCCCCTGCCTCTGATTCCCCAGCTCTGATTCCCCATCTCTGATTCACCGCCTTTGATTCGCCACCTCTGATTCCCCATATCTGATTCCTCGCCACTGTTTCCCCGCCTCTGATTCCCCGCCTCTGATTCCCCATATCTCATTCCCCACCTCTGATTCCCCATATCTGATTCCCGGACTCTGATTCCCCACCTCTGATTCCCCAGCTGTGATTCCCCGCCTCTGATTCCCCGTGTTTGATCCCCTGCCTCTGATTCCCCAGCTCTGATTCCCCATCTCTGATTCACCGCCTTTGATTCGCCACCTCTGATTCCCCATATCTGATTCCTCGCCACTGTTTCCCCGCCTCTGATTCCCCGCCTCTGATTCCCCATATCTCATTCCCCGCCTCTGATTCCCCATCTCTGATTGCCGGACTCTGATTCCCCACCTCTGATTCCTGACCTCTTATTCCCGGCATCTGATTCTTGCCTCTGATTCCCGGCCTCTGATTCCCTGCTTCTGATTCTGATTCCCTGCCTCTGATTCCCCATTTCTGATTCCGCACATCTGATTCCCTGCCTCTGATTCCCCGCCTCTGATTCCCCGCCTCTGATTCCCTGCCTCTGATTCCCAACCTCTGATTCCCCACCTCTGATTCCCCGTGTTTGATTCCCCGCCTCTGATTCCCCACCCCTGTTTCCCCATATCTGATTCCCTGCCTCTGATTCCCCAACTTTGATCCCAGCATCTGATTCCCCAGCTCTGATTCCCCGCCTCTGATTCCCCGCATCTGATTCCCTGCATCTGATTCCAAGCCTCTGATTCCCTGCCTCTGATTCCCAACCTCTGTTTCCCCGCCTCTGTTTCCCCATATCGGATTCCCGGCCTCTGATTCCCCGCCTCTGATTCCCCGCCTCTGATTCCCTGCCTCTGATTCCCTGCATCTGATTCCCAACCTCTGATTCCCCACCTCTGATTCCCCGTGTTTGATTCCCCGCCCCTGTTTCCCCATATCTGATTCCCTGCCTCTGATTCCCCAACTTTGATTCCCAGCCTCTGATTCCCCAGCTCTGATTCCCCGCCTCTGATTCCCCGTGTTTGATTCCCTGCCTCTGATTCCCCGCCTCTGATTCCCCATCTCTGATTCACCGCCTTTGATTCGCCACCTCTGATTCCCCATATCTGATTCCCCACCTCTGTTTCCCCGCCTCTGATTCCCCGCCTCTGATTCTCCATATCTCATTCCCCGCCTCTGACTCCCCATCTCTGATTCCCGGCCTCTTATTCCCAGCATCTGATTCCAGGCCTCTGATTCCCGTCCTCTGACTCCCCGCTTCTGATTCTGATTCCCTGCCTCTGATTCCCCATCTCTGATTCCGCACATCTGATTACCTGCCTCTGATTCCCCACCTCTGATTCCCCATATCTGATTCCCCGCCTCTGTTTCCACGCCTCTGATTCCCCGCCTCTGTTTCCCCATATCTAATTCCCCACCTCTGATGCCCCAACTCTGATTCCCCGCCTCTGATTCCACAGCTCTGATTCCCCGCCTCTGATTCCCCACATCCGATTCCCCATATCTGATTCACCGCCTCTGTTTCCCCGCCCCTGATTCCCCGCCTCTGTTTCCCCATATCTGATTCCCCGCCTCTGATTCCCAACTATGATTCCCCGCCTCTTATTCCCCAGCTCTGATTCCCTGCCTCAGATTCCCCGCGTTCTATTCCCTGCCTCTGATTCCCCGCCTGTGATTCCCCATCTCTGATTCACCACCTCTGATTCCCCACCACTGATTCCCCATATCTAATTCCCCGCCTCTGTTTGCCCGCCTCTGATTCCCCGCCTCTGTTTCCCCATATCTGATTCCCCGCCTCTGAATCCCCAAAACTGATTCCCTGCCTCTGATTCCCCAGCTTCATTCCCCGCCTTTGATTCCCCCCGTCTGATTCCCAGCCTCTGAATCCCCGTGTCTGAAAACCTGCCTCTGATTCCCCGCCTCTGATTCCCCATCTCAGATTCACCGCCTCTGATTCCCCACCTCTGATTCCCCATCTCTGATTCCGCACATCCGATTCCCTGCCTCTGATTCCCCGACTCTGATTCCCCACCTCTGATTCCCCAGCTCTGATTCCCCGCCTCTGATTCCCCAACTCTGATTCCCCACCTCTGATTCCCCAGCTGTGATTCCCTGCCTCTGATTCCCCGTGTTTGATCCCCTGCCTCTGATTCCCCAGCTCTGATTCCCCATCTCTGATTCACCGCCTTTGATTCGCCACCTCTGATTCCCCATATCTGATTCCTCGCCACTGTTTCCCCGCCTCTGATTCCCCGCCTCTGATTCCCCATATCTCATTCCCCACCTCTGATTCCCCATCTCTGATTCCCGGACTCTGATTCCCCACCTCTGATTCCCCAGCTGTGATTCCCCGCCTCTGATTCCCCGTGTTTGATCCCCTGCCTCTGATTCCCCAGCTCTGATTCCCCATCTCTGATTCACCGCCTTTGATTCGCCACCTCTGATTCCCCATATCTGATTCCTCGCCACTGTTTCCCCGCCTCTGATTCCCCGCCTCTGATTCCCCATATCTCATTCCCCGCTTCTGATTCCCCATCTCTGATTCCCGGACTCTGATTCCCCACCTCTGATTCCTGACCTCTTATTCCCGGCATCTGATTCCGGCCTCTGATTCCCCATCTCCGATTCCGCACATCTGATTCCCTGCCTCTCATTCCCCGCCTCTGATTCCCCGCCACTGATTCCCTGCCTCTGATTCCCAACCTCTGATTCACCACCTCTGATTCCCAGTGTTTGATTCCCCGCCTCTGTTTCCCCGCCTCTGATTCCCCGCCTCTGATTCCCCAACTCTAATTCCCCGCCTCTGATTCCCCATATCTGATTCCCCGCCTCTGTTTCCCCGCCTCTGATTCCCCGCCCCTGTTTCCCCATATCTGATTCCCTGCCTCTGATTCCCCAACTTTGATTCCCAGCCTCTGATTCCAAGCCTCTGATTCCATGCCTCTGATTCCCAACCTCTGATTCCCCACCTCTAATTCCCCATATCTGATTCCCAGCCTCTGTTTCCCCGACTCTGATTCCCCGCCTCTGTTTCCCCATATCTGATTCCCGGCCTCTGATACCCCGCCTCTGATTCCCTGCCTCTGATTCCCTGCCTCTGATTCCCCATCTCCGATTCCGCACATCTGATTCCCTGCCTCTGATTCCCCGCCTCTGATTCCCCGCCTCTGATTCCCTGCCTCTGATTTCCAACCTCTGATTCCCCACCTCTGATTCCCCGTGTTTGATTCCCCGCCTATGTTTCCCCGCCTCTGATTCCCCGCCTCTGTTTCCCAATATCTAAGTCCCCGCCTCTGATTCCCCAACTCTAATTCCCCACCTCTGATTCCCCAGCTCTGATTCCCCGCCTCTGATTCCCTGCATCTGATTCCCTGCATCTGATTCCAAGCCTCTGATTCCCTGCCTCTGATTCCCAACCTCTGAGTCCCCACCTCTGATTCCCCATATCTGATTCCCAGCATCTGTTTCCCCGCCTCTGATTCCCCGCCTCTGTTTCCCCATATCTGATTCCCGGCCTCTGGTTCCCCGCCTCTGATTCCCCGCCTCTGATTCCCTGCCTCTGATTCCCCATCTCCGATTCCGCACATCTGATTCGCTGCCTCTGATTCCCCGCCTCTGATTCCCCTCCTCTGATTCCCTGCCTCTGATTCCCAACCTCTGATTCCCCACCTCTGATTCCCCGTGTTTGATTCCCCGCCTCTGTATCCCCGCCTCTGATTCCCCGCCTCTGATTCCCCGCCTCTGATTCCCCAACTCTAATTCCCCGCCTCTGATTCCCCATATCTGATTCCCCGCCTCTGTTTCCCCGCCTCTGATTCCCCGCCCCTGTTTCCCCATATCTGATTCCCTGCCTCTGATTCCCCATCTCTGATTCCGCACATCTGATTACCTGCCTCTGATTCCCCACCTCTGATTCCCCATATCTGTTTCCCCGCCTCTGTTTCCCCATATCTGATTCCCGGCCTCTGATTCCCCGCCTCTGATTCCCCGCCTCTGATTCCCTGCCTCTGATTCCCTGCATCTGATTCCCAACCTCTGATTCCCCACCTCTGATTCCCCGTGTTTGATTCCCCGCCCCTGTTTCCCCATATCTGATTCCCTGCCTCTGATTCCCCAACTTTGATTCCCAGCCTCTGATTCCCCAGCTCTGATTCCCCGCCTCTGATTCCCCGTGTTTGATTCCCTGCCTCTGATTCCCCGCCTCTGATTCCCCATCTCTGATTCACCGCCTTTGATTCGCCACCTCTGATTCCCCATATCTGATTCCCCACCTCTGTTTCCCCGCCTCTGATTCCCCGCCTCTGATTCTCCATATCTCATTCCCCGCCTCTGACTCCCCATCTCTGATTCCCGGCCTCTTATTCCCAGCATCTGATTCCAGGCCTCTGATTCCCGTCCTCTGACTCCCCGCTTCTGATTCTGATTCCCTGCCTCTGATTCCCCATCTCTGATTCCGCACATCTGATTACCTGCCTCTGATTCCCCACCTCTGATTCCCCATATCTGATTCCCCGCCTCTGTTTCCACGCCTCTGATTCCCCGCCTCTGTTTCCCTATATCTAATTCCCCACCTCTGTTGCCCCAACTCTGATTCCCCGCCTCTGATTCCACAGCTCTGATTCCCCGCCTCTGATTCCCCACATCCGATTCCCCATATCTGATTCCCCGCCTCTGTTTCCCCGCCCATGATTCCCCGCCTCTGTTTCCCCATATCTGATTCCCCGCCTCTGATTCCCATCTATGATTCCCCGCCTCTTATTCCCCAGCTCTGATTCCCTGCCTCAGATTCCCCGCGTTCTATTCCCTGCCTCTGATTCCCCGCCTGTGATTCCCCATCTCTGATTCACCACCTCTGATTCCCCACCACTGATTCCCCATATCTAATTCCCCGCCTCTGTTTGCCCGCCTCTGATTCCCCGCCTCTGTTTCCCCATATCTGATTCCCCGCCTCTGAATCCCCAAAACTGATTCCCTGCCTCTGATTCCCCAGCTTCATTCCCCGCCTTTGATTTCCCCCGTCTGATTCCCAGCCTCTGAATCCCCGTGTCTGAAAACCTGCCTCTGATTCCCCGCCTCTGATTCCCCATCTCAGATTCACCGCCTCTGATTCCCCACCTCTGATTCCCCATCTCTGATTCCGCACATCCGATTCCCCGCCTCTGATTCCCCGACTCTGATTCCCCACCTCTGATTCCCCAGCTCTGATTCCCCGCCTCTGATTCCCCAACTCTGATTCCCCACCTCTGATTCCCCAGCTGTGATTCCCTGCCTCTGATTCCCCGTGTTTGATCCCCTGCCTCTGATTCCCCAGCTCTGATTCCCCATCTCTGATTCACCGCCTTTGATTCGCCACCTCTGATTCCCCATATCTGATTCCTCGCCACTGTTTCCCCGCCTCTGATTCCCCGCCTCTGATTCCCCATATCTCATTCCCCACCTCTGATTCCCCATCTCTGATTCCCGGACTCTGATTCCCCACCTCTGATTCCCCAGCTGTGATTCCCCGCCTCTGATTCCCCGTGTTTGATCCCCTGCCTCTGATTCCCCAGCTCTGATTCCCCATCTCTGATTCACCGCCTTTGATTCGCCACCTCTGATTCCCCATATCTGATTCCTCGCCACTGTTTCCCCGCCTCTGATTCCCCGCCTCTGATTCCCCATATCTCATTCCCCGCTTCTGATTCCCCATCTCTGATTCCCGGACTCTGATTCCCCACCTCTGATTCCTGACCTCTTATTCCCGGCATCTGATTCCGGCCTCTGATTCCCCATCTCCGATTCCGCACATCTGATTCCCTGCCTCTCATTCCCCGCCTCTGATTCCCCGCCACTGATTCCCTGCCTCTGATTCCCAACCTCTGATTCACCACCTCTGATTCCCAGTGTTTGATTCCCCGCCTCTGTTTCCCCGCCTCTGATTCCCCGCCTCTGATTCCCCAACTCTAATTCCCCGCCTCTGATTCCCCATATCTGATTCCCCGCCTCTGTTTCCCCGCCTCTGATTCCCCGCCCCTGTTTCCCCATATCTGATTCCCTGCCTCTGATTCCCCAACTTTGATTCCCCACCTCTGATTCCCCGTGTTTGATTCCCCACCTCTGTATCCCCGCCTCTGATTCCTAGCCTCTGATTCCCCAACTCTAATTCCCCGCCTCTGATTCCCCATATCTGATTCCCCGCCTCTGTTTCCCCGCCTCTGATTCCCCGCCCCTGTTTCCCCATATCTGATTCCCTGCCTCTGATTCCCCAACTTTGATTCCCAGCCTCTGATTCCCCAGCTCTCATTCCCCGCCTCTGATTCCCCGCATCTGATTCACTGCATCTGATTCCAAGCCTCTGATTCCCTGCCTCTGATTCCCAACCTCTGATTCCCCACCTCTGATTCCCCATATCTGATTCCCAGCCTCTGTTTCCCCGCCTCTGATTCCCCGCCTCTGTTTCCTCATATCTGATTCCCGGCCTCTGATTCCCCGCATCTGATTCCCCGCCTCTGATTCCCTTCCTCTGATTCCTCATCTCCGATTCCGCACATCTGATTCCCTGCCTCTGATTCCCTGCCTCTGATTCCCCGCCTCTGATTCCCTGCCTCTGATTCCCAACCTCTGATTCCCCAACTCTAATTCCCCGCCTCTGATTCCCCATATCTGATTCCCTGCCTATGTTTCCCCGCCTCTGATTCCCCGCCTCTGATTCCCCAACTCTAATTCCCCGCCTCTGATTCCCCATATCTGATTCCCTGCCTATGTTTCCCCGCCTCTGATTCCCCGCCCCTGTTTCCCCATATCTGATTCCCTGCCTCTGATTCCCCAACTTTGATTCCCAGCCTCTGATTCCCCAGCTCTGATTCCCCGCCTCTGATTCCCCGTGTTTGATTCCCTGCCTCTGATTCCCCGCCTCTGATTCCCCATCTCTGATTCACCGCCTTTGATTCGCCACCTCTGATTCCCCATATCTGATTCCCCACCTCTGTTTCCCCGCCTCTGATTCCCCGCCTCTGATTCTCCATATCTCATTACCCGCCTCTGACTCCCCATCTCTGATTCCCGTACTCTGATTCCCCACCTCTGATTCCCGGCCTCTTATTCCCAGCATCTGATTCCAGGCCTCTGATTCCCGGCCTCTGACTCCCCGCTTCTGATTCTGATTCCCTGCCTCTGATTCCCCGCCTCTGATTCCGCACATCTGATTCCCCGTCTCTGTTTCCCCATATCTAATTCCCCACCTCTGATGCCCCAACTCTGATTCCCCGCCTCTGATTCCCCAGCTCTGATTCCCCGCCTCTGATTCTCCACATCCGATTCCCAATATCTGATTCCCCGCCTTTGTTTCCCCGCCCCTGATTCCCCGCCTCTGTTTCCCCATATCTGATTCCCCGCCTCTGATTCCCAACTATGATTCCCCGCCTCTTATTCCCCAGCTCTGATTCCCTGCCTCTGATTCCCCGCGTTCTATTCCCTGCCTCTGATTCCCCGCCTGTGATTCCCCATCTCTGATTCCTCGCCACTGTTTCCCCGCCTCTGATTCCCCGCCTCTGATTACCCATATCTCATTCCCCGCTTCTGATTCCCCATCTCTGATTCCCGGACTCTGATTCCCCACCTCTGATTCCTGACCTCTTATTCCCGGCATCTGATTCCGGCCTCTGATTCCCCATCTCCGATTCCGCACATCTGATTCCCTGCCTCTCATTCCCCGCCTCTGATTCCCCGCCACTGATTCCCTGCCTCTGATTCCCAACCTCTGATTCACCACTTCTGATTCCCAGTGTTTGATTCCCCGCCTCTGTTTCCCCGCCTCTGATTCCCCGCCTCTGATTCCCCAACTCTAATTCCCCGCCTCTGATTCCCCATATCTGATTCCCCGCCTCTGTTTCCCCGCCTCTGATTCCCCGCCCCTTTCCCCATATCTGATTCCCTGCCTCTGATTCCCCAACTTTGATTCCCAGCCTCTGATTCCAAGCCTCTGATTCCCTGCCTCTGATTCCCAACCTCTGATTCCCCACCTCTAATTCCCCATATCTGATTCCCAGCCTCTGTTTCCCCGCCTCTGATTCCCCGCCTCTGTTTCCCCATATCTGATTCCCGGCCTCTGATACCCCGCCTCTGATTCCCTGCCTCTGATTCCCTGCCTCTGATTCCCCATCTCCGATTCCGCACATCTGATTCCCTGCCTCTGATTCCCCGCCTCTGATTCCCCGCCTCTGATTCCCTGCCTCTGATTTCCAACCTCTGATTCCCCACCTCTGATTCCCCGTGTTTGATTCCCCGCCTATGTTTCCCCGCCTCTGATTCCCCGCCTCTGTTTCCCAATATCTAAGTCCCCGCCTCTGATTCCCCAACTCTAATTCCCCACCTCTGATTCCCCAGCTCTGATTCCCCGCCTCTGATTCCCTGCATCTGATTCCCTGCATCTGATTCCAAGCCTCTGATTCCCTGCCTCTGATTCCCAACCTCTGAGTCCCCACCTCTGATTCCCCATATCTGATTCCCAGCATCTGTTTCCCCGCCTCTGATTCCCCGCCTCTGTTTCCCCATATCTGATTCCCGGCCTCTGGTTCCCCGCCTCTGATTCCCCGCCTCTGATTCCCTGCCTCTGATTCCCCATCTCCGATTCCGCACATCTGATTCGCTGCCTCTGATTCCCCGCCTCTGATTCCCCGCCTATGATTCCCTGCCTCTGATTCCCAACCTCTGATTCCCCACCTCTGATTCCCCGTGTTTGATTCCCCGCCTCTGTATCCCCGCCTCTGATTCCCCGCCTCTGATTCCCCAACTCTAATTCCCCGCCTCTGATTCCCCATATCTGATTCCCCGCCTCTGTTTCCCCGCCTCTGATTCCCCGCCCCTGTTTCCCCATATCTGATTCCCTGCCTCTGATTCCCCATCTCTGATTCCGCACATCTGATTACCTGCCTCTGATTCCCCACCACTGATTCCCCGCCACTGATTCCCCATATCTGATTCCCGGCCTCTGATTCCCCGCCTCTGATTCCCCGCCTCTGATTCCCTGCCTCTGATTCCCTGCATCTGATTCCCAACCTCTGATTCCCCACCTCTGATTCCCCGTGTTTGATTCCCCGCCCCTGTTTCCCCATATCTGATTCCCTGCCTCTGATTCCCCAACTTTGATTCCCAGCCTCTGATTCCCCAGCTCTGATTCCCCGCCTCTGATTCCCCGTGTTTGATTCCCTGCCTCTGATTCCCCGCCTCTGATTCCCCATCTCTGATTCACTGCCTTTGATTCGCCACCTCTGATTCCCCATATCTGATTCCCCACCTCTGTTTCCCGGCCTCTGATTCCCCGCCTCTGATTCTCCATATCTCATTCCCCGCCTCTGACTCCCCATCTCTGATTCCCGGCCTCTTATTCCCAGCATCTGATTCCAGGCCTCTGATTCCCGTCCTCTGACTCCCCGCTTCTGATTCTGATTCCCTGCCTCTGATTCCCCATCTCTGATTCCGCACATCTGATTACCTGCCTCTGATTCCCCACCTCTGATTCCCCATATCTGATTCCCCGCCTCTGTTTCCACGCCTCTGATTCCCCGCCTCTGTTTCCCTATATCTAATTCCCCACCTCTGATGCCCCAACTCTGATTCCCCGCCTCTGATTCCACAGCTCTGATTCCCCGCCTCTGATTCCCCACATCCGATTCCCCATATCTGATTCCCCACCTCTGTTTCCCCGCCCATGATTCCCCGCCTCTGTTTCCCCATATCTGATTCCCCGCCTCTGATTCCCAACTATGATTCCCCGCCTCTTATTCCCCAGCTCTGATTCCCTGCCTCAGATTCCCCGCGTTCTATTCCCTGCCTCTGATTCCCCGCCTGTGATTCCCCATCTCTGATTCACCACCTCTGATTCCCCACCACTGATTCCCCATATCTAATTCCCCGCCTCTGTTTGCCCGCCTCTGATTCCCCGCCTCTGTTTCCCCATATCTGATTCCCCGCCTCTGAATCCCCAAAACTGATTCCCTGCCTCTGATTCCCCAGCTTCATTCCCCGCCTTTGATTCCCCCCGTCTGATTCCCAGCCTCTGAATCCCCGTGTCTGAAAACCTGCCTCTGATTCCCCGCCTCTGATTCCCCATCTCAGATTCACCGCCTCTGATTCCCCACCTCTGATTCCCCATCTCTGATTCCGCACATCCGATTCCCTGCCTCTGATTCCCCGACTCTGATTCCCCACCTCTGATTCCCCAGCTCTGATTCCCCGCCTCTGATTCCCCAACTCTGATTCCCCACCTCTGATTCCCCAGCTGTGATTCCCTGCCTCTGATTCCCCGTGTTTGATCCCCTGCCTCTGATTCCCCAGCTCTGATTCCCCATCTCTGATTCACCGCCTTTGATTCGCCACCTCTGATTCCCCATATCTGATTCCTCGCCACTGTTTCCCCGCCTCTGATTCCCCGCCTCTGATTCCCCATATCTCATTCCCCACCTCTGATTCCCCATCTCTGATTCCCGGACTCTGATTCCCCACCTCTGATTCCCCAGCTGTGATTCCCCGCGTCTGATTCCCCGTGTTTGATCCCCTGCCTCTGATTCCCCAGCTCTGATTCCCCATCTCTGATTCACCGCCTTTGATTCGCCACCTCTGATTCCCCATATCTGATTCCTCGCCACTGTTTCCCCGCCTCTGATTCCCCGCCTCTGATTCCCCATATCTCATTCCCCGCTTCTGATTCCCCATCTCTGATTCCCGGACTCTGATTCCCCACCTCTGATTCCTGACCTCTTATTCCCGGCATCTGATTCCGGCCTCTGATTCCCCATCTCCGATTCCGCACATCTGATTCCCTGCCTCTCATTCCCCGCCTCTGATTCCCCGCCACTGATTCCCTGCCTCTGATTCCCAACCTCTGATTCACCACCTCTGATTCCCAGTGTTTGATTCCCCGCCTCTGTTTCCCCGCCTCTGATTCCCCGCCTCTGATTCCCCAACTCTAATTCCCCGCCTCTGATTCCCCATATCTGATTCCCCGCCTCTGTTTCCCCGCCTCTGATTCCCCGCCCCTGTTTCCCCATATCTGATTCCCTGCCTCTGATTCCCCAACTTTGATTCCCAGCCTCTGATTCCAAGCCTCTGATTCCCTGCCTCTGATTCCCAACCTCTGATTCCCCACCTCTAATTCCCCATATCTGATTCCCAGCCTCTGTTTCCCCGCCTCTGATTCCCCGCCTCTGTTTCCCCATATCTGATTCCCGGCCTCTGATACCCCGCCTCTGATTCCCTGCCTCTGATTCCCTGCCTCTGATTCCCCATCTCCGATTCCGCACATCTGATTCCCTGCCTCTGATTCCCCGCCTCTGATTCCCCGCCTCTGATTCCCTGCCTCTGATTTCCAACCTCTGATTCCCCACCTCTGATTCCCCGTGTTTGATTCCCCGCCTATGTTTCCCCGCCTCTGATTCCCCGCCTCTGTTTCCCAATATCTAAGTCCCCGCCTCTGATTCCCCAACTCTAATTCCCCACCTCTGATTCCCCAGCTCTGATTCCCCGCCTCTGATTCCCTGCATCTGATTCCCTGCATCTGATTCCAAGCCTCTGATTCCCTGCCTCTGATTCCCAACCTCTGAGTCCCACCTCTGATTCCCCATATCTGATTCCCAGCATCTGTTTCCCCGCCTCTGATTCCCCGCCTCTGTTTCCCCATATCTGATTCCCGGCCTCTGGTTCCCCGCCTCTGATTCCACGCCTCTGATTCCCTGCCTCTGATTCCCCATCTCCGATTCCGCACATCTGATTCGCTGCCTCTGATTCCCCGCCTCTGATTCCCCGCCTCTGATTCCCTGCCTCTGATTCCCAACCTCTGATTCCCCACCTCTGATTCCCCGTGTTTGATTCCCCACCTCTGTATCCCCGCCTCTGATTCCTAGCCTCTGATTCCCCAACTCTAATTCCCCGCCTCTGATTCCCCATATCTGATTCCCCGCCTCTGTTTCCCCGCCTCTGATTCCCCGCCCCTGTTTCCCCATATCTGATTCCCTGCCTCTGATTCCCCAACTTTGATTCCCAGCCTCTGATTCCCCAGCTCTCATTCCCCGCCTCTGATTCCCCGCATCTGATTCACTGCATCTGATTCCAAGCCTCTGATTCCCTGCCTCTGATTCCCAACCTCTGATTCCCCACCTCTGATTCCCCATATCTGAATCCCAGCCTCTGTTTCCCCGCCTCTGATTCCCCGCCTCTGTTTCCCCATATCTGATTCCCGGCCTCTGATTCCCCGCATCTGATTCCCCGCCTCTGATTCCCTGCCTCTGATTCCTCATCTCCGATTCCGCACATCTGATTCCCTGCCTCTGATTCCCCGCCTCTGATTCCCCGCCTCTGATTCCCTGCCTCTGATTCCCAACCTCTGATTCCCCACCTCTGATTCCCCGTGTTTGATTACCCGCCTCTGTTTCCCCGCCTCTGATTCCCCGCCTCTGATTCCCCAACTCTAATTCCCCGCCTCTGATTCCCCATATCTGATTCCCTGCCTATGTTTCCCCGCCTCTGATTCCCCGCCCCTGTTTCCCCATATCTGATTCCCTGCCTCTGATTCCCCAACTTTGATTCCCAGCCTCTGATTCCCCAGCTCTGATTCCCCGCCTCTGATTCCCCGTGTTTGATTCCCTGCCTCTGATTCCCCGCCTCTGATTCCCCATCTCTGATTCACCGCCTTTGATTCGCCACCTCTGATTCCCCATATCTGATTCCCCACCTCTGTTTCCCCGCCTCTGATTCCCCGCCTCTGATTCTCCATATCTCATTACCCGCCTCTGACTCCCCATCTCTGATTCCCGTACTCTGATTCCCCACCTCTGATTCCCGGCCTCTTATTCCCAGCATCTGATTCCAGGCCTCTGATTCCCGGCCTCTGACTCCCCGCTTCTGATTCTGATTCCCTGCCTCTGATTCCCCGCCTCTGATTCCGCACATCTGATTCCCCGTCTCTGTTTCCCCATATCTAATTCCCCACCTCTGATGCCCCAACTCTGATTCCCCGCCTCTGATTCCCCAGCTCTGATTCCCCGCCTCTGATTCTCCACATCCGATTCCCAATATCTGATTCCCCGCCTTTGTTTCCCCGCCCCTGATTCCCCGCCTCTGTTTCCCCATATCTGATTCCCCGCCTCTGATTCCCAACTATGATTCCCCGCCTCTTATTCCCCAGCTCTGATTCCCTGCCTCTGATTCCCCGCGTTCTATTCCCTGCCTCTGATTCCCCGCCTGTGATTCCCCATCTCTGATTCACCACCTCTGATTCCCCACCACTGATTCCCCATATCTAATTCCCCGCCTCTGTTTGCCCGCCTCTGATTCCCCGCCTCTGTTTCCCCATATCTGATTCCCCACCTCTGAATCCCCAACTCTGATTCCCTGCCTCTGATTCCCCAGCTTCATTCCCCGCCTTTGATTCCCCCCGTCTGATTCCCAGCCTCTGAATCCCCGTGTCTGATAACCTGCCTCTGATTCCCCGCCTCTGATTCCCCATCTCAGATTCACCGCCTCTGATTCCCCACCTCTGATTCCCCATCTCTGATTCCGCACATCCGATTCACTGCCTCTGATTCCCCGACTCTGATTCCCCACCTCTGATTTCCCAGCTCTGATTCCCCGCCTCTGATTCCCCAACTCTGATTCCCCGCCTCTGATTCCCCAGCTCTGATTCCCCGCCTCTGATTCCCCGTGTTTGATCCCCTGCCTCTGATTCCCCAGGTCTGATTCCCCATCTCTGATTCACCGCCTTTGATTCGCCACCTCTGATTTCCCATATCTGATTCCTCGCCACTGTTTCCCCGCCTCTGATTCCGCGCCTCTGATTCCCCATATCTCATTCCCCGCCTCTGATTCCCCATCTCTGATTCCCGGACTCTGATTCCCCACCTCTGATTCCCGACCTCTTATTCCCGGCATCTGATTCCGGCCTCTGATTCCCGGCCTCTGATTCCCTGCTTCTGATTCTGATTCCCTGCCTCTGATTCCCCATTTCTGATTCCGCACATCTAATTCCCTGCCTCTGATTCCCCACCTCTGATTCCCCATATCTGAATCCCCGCCTCTGTTTCCCCGTCTCTGATTCCCCGCCTCTGTTTCCCCATATCTAAGTCCCCGCCTCTGATTCCCCAACTTTGATTCCCCACCTCTGATTCCCCAGCTCTGATTCCCCGCCTCTGATTCCCCACCTCTGATTCCCCATACCTGATTCCTAGCCTCTGTTTCCCCGCCTCTGATTCCCCACTTCTGTTTCCCCATATCTGATTCCCGGCCTCTGATTCCCTGCCTCTGATTCCCCGCCTCTGATTCCCTGCCTCTGATTCCCCATCTCCGATTCCGCACATCTGATTCCCTGCCTCTCATTCCCCGCCTCTGATTCCCCGCCTCTGATTCCCTGCCTCTGATTCCCAACCTCTGATTCCCCACCTCTGATTCCCCGTGTTTGATTCCCCGCCTCTGTTTCCCCGCCTCTCATTCCCCGCCTCTGATTCCCCAACCCTAATTCCCCGCCTCTGATTCCCCATATCTGATTCCCCGCCTCTGTTTCCCCGCCTCTGATTCCCCGACCCTGTTTCCCCATATCTGATTCCCTGCCTCTGATTCCCCAACTTTGATTCCCAGACTCTGATTCCCCAGCTCTGATTCCCCGCCTCTGATTCCCCGCATCTGATTCCCTGCATCTGATTCCAAGCCTCTGATTCCCTGCCTCTGATTCCCAACCTCTGATTCCCCACCTCTGATTCCCCATATCTGATTCCCAGCCTCTGTTTCCCCGCCTCTGATTCCCCGCCTCTGTTTCCCCATATCTGATTCCCGGCCTCTGATTCCCCGCCTCTGATTCCCCGCCTCTGATTCCCTGCCTATGATTCCCAATCTCCGATTCCGCACATCTGATTCCCTGCCTCTGATTCCCCGCCTCTGATTCCCCGCCGCTGATTCCCTGCCTCTGATTTCCAACCTCTGATTCCCCACCTATGATTCCCCGTGTTTGATTCCCCGCCTCTGTTTCCCCGCCACTGATTCCCCGCCTCTGATTCCCCAACTCTAATTCCCCGCCTCTGATTCCCCATATCTGATTCCCCGCCTCTGTTTCCCCGCCTCTGATTCCCCGACCCTGTTTCCCCATATCTGATTCCCTGACTCTGATTCCCCAACTTTGATTCCCAGCCTCTGATTCCCCAGCTCTGATTCCCCGCCTCTGATTCCACGTGTTTGATTCCCTGCCTCTGATTCCCCGCCTCTGATTCCCCGCATCTGATTCCCTGCATCTGATTCCAAGCCTCTGATTCCCTGCCTCTGATTCCCAACCTCTGATTCCCCACCTCTGATTCCCCATATCTGATTCCCAGCCTCTGTTTCCCCGCCTCTGATTCCCCGCCTCTGTTTCCCCATATCTGATTCCCGGCCTCTGATTCCCCGCCTCTGATTCCCCGCCTCTGATTCCCTGCCTCTGATTCCCAATCTCCGATTCCGCACATCTGATTCCCTGCCTCTGATTCCCCGCCTCTGATTCCCCGCCGCTGATTCCCTGCCTCTGATTTCCAACCTCTGATTCCCCACCTATGATTCCCCGTGTTT
The DNA here is from genome assembly GCF_036971445.1 of Narcine bancroftii. Classification (NCBI taxonomy): domain Eukaryota; kingdom Metazoa; phylum Chordata; class Chondrichthyes; order Torpediniformes; family Narcinidae; genus Narcine; species Narcine bancroftii. Next base: position 112,808,304 of record NC_091475.1, read on the forward strand.
GATTCCCCGCCTCTGTTTCCCCGCCACTGATTCCCCGCCTCTGATTCCCCAACTCTAATTCCCCGCCTCTGATTCCCCATATCTGATTCCCCGCCTCTGTTTCCCCGCTTCTGATTCCCCGCCCCTGTTTCCCCATATCTGATTCCCTGACTCTGATTCCCCAACTTTGATTCCCAGCCTCTGATTCCCCAGCTCTGATTCCCCGCCTCTGATTCCACGTGTTTGATTCCCTGCCTCTGATTCCCCGCCTCTGATTAACCATCTCTGATTCACCGCCTTTGATTCACCACCTCTGATTCCCCATATCTGATTCCCCACCTCTGTTTCCCCGCCTCTGATTCCCCGCCTCTGATTCTCCATATCTCATTCCCCGCCTCTGACTCCCCATCTCTGATTCCCGGACTCTGATTCCCCACCTCTGATTCCCGGCCTCTTATTCCCAGCATCTGATTCCAGGCCTCTGATTCCCGGCCTCTGACTCCCCGCTTCTGATTCTGATTCCCTGCCTCTGATTCCCCATCTCTGATTCCGCACATCTGATTACCTGCCTCTGATTCCCCACCTCTGATTCCCCATATCTGATTCCCCGCCTCTGTTTCCACGCCTCTGATTCCCCGCCTCTGTTTCCCCATATCTAATTCCCCACCTCTGATGCCCCAACTCTGATTCCCCGCCTCTGATTCCCCAGCTCTGATTCCCCGCCTCTGATTCCCTGCATCCGATTCCCCATATCTGATTCCCCGCCTCTGTTTCCCTGCCCCTGATTCCCCGCCTCTGTTTCCCCATATCTGATTCCCGGCCTCTGGTTCCCCGCCTCTGATTCCCAGCCTCTGATTCCCTGCCTCTGATTCCCCATCTCCGATTCCGCACATCTGATTCCCTGCCTCAGATTCCCCGCCTCTGATTCCCCGCCTCTGATTCCCTGCCTCTGATTCCCAACCTCTGATTCCCCACCTCTGATTCCCCGTGTTTGATTCCCCGCCTCTGTTTCCCCGCCTCTGATTCCCCGCCTCTGATTCCCCAACTCTAATTCCCCGCCTCTGATTCCCCATATCTGATTCCCCGCCTCTGTTTCCCCGCCTCTGATTCCCCACCCCTGTTTCCCCATATCTGATTCCCTGCCTCTGATTCCCCAACTTTGATCCCAGCATCTGATTCCCCAGCTCTGATTCCCCGCCTCTGATTCCCCGCATCTGATTCCCTGCATCTGATTCCAAGCCTCTGATTCCCTGCCTCTGATTCCCAACCTCTGATTCCCCACCTCTGATTCCCCATATCTGATCCCCAGCCTCTGTTTCCCCGCCTCTGTTTCCCCATATCTGATTCCCGGCCTCTGATTCCCCGCCTCTGATTCCCGGCCTCTGCTTCCCCGCCTCTGATTCCCCAACTCTGATTCCCCGCCTCTGATTCCCCGTGTTTGATTCCCTGCCTCTGATTCCCGGCCTCTGATTCCCCATATCTGATTCCCCGCCTCTGATTCCCAACTATGATTCCCCGCCTCTTATTCCCCAGCTCTGATTCCCTGCCTCTGATTCCCCGCGTTCTATTCCCTGCCTCTGATTCCCCGCCTGTGATTCCCCATCTCTGATTCACCACCTCTGATTCCCCACCACTGATTCCCCATATCTAATTCCCCGCCTCTGTTTGCCCGCCTCTGATTCCCCGCCTCTGTTTCCCCATATCTGATTCCCCGCCTCTGAATCCCCAACTCTGATTCCCTGCCTCTGATTCCCCAGCTTCATTCCCCGCCTTTGATTCCCCCCGTCTGATTCCCAGCCTCTGAATCCCCGTGTCTGAAAACCTGCCTCTGATTCCCCGCCTCTAATTCCCCATCTCAGATTCACCGCCTCTGATTCCCCACCTCTGATTCCCCATCTCTGATTCCGCACATCCGATTCCCTGCCTCTGATTCCCCGACTCTGATTCCCCACCTCTGATTCCCTAGCTCTGATTCCCCGCCTCTGATTCCCCAACTCTGATTCCCCACCTCTGATTCCCCAGCTGTGATTCCCCGCCTCTGATTCCCCATGTTTGATCCCCTGCCTCTGATTCCCCAGCTCTGATTCCCCATCTCTGATTCACCGCCTTTGATTCGCCACCTCTGATTCCCCATATCTGATTCCTCGCCACTGTTTCCCCGCCTCTGATTCCCCGCCTCTGATTCCCCATATCTCATTCCCCGCCTCTGATTCCCCATCTCTGATTCCCGGACTCTGATTCCCCACCTCTGATTCCCGACCTCTTATTCCCGGCATCTGATTCCGGCCTCTGATTCCCGGCCTCTGATTCCCTGCTTCTGATTCTGATTCCCTGCCTCTGATTCCCCATTTCTGATTCCGCACATCTAATTCCCTGCCTCTGATTCCCCACCTCTGATTCCCCATATCTGAATCCCCGCCTCTGTTTCCCCGTCTCTGATTCCCCGCCTCTGTTTCCCCATATCTAAGTCCCCGCCTCTGATTCCCCAACTTTGATTCCCCACCTCTGATTCCCCAGCTCTGATTCCCCGCCTCTGATTCCCCACCTCTGATTCCCCATATCTGATTCCCAGCCTCTGTTTCCCCGCCTCTGATTCCCCGCCCCTGTTTCCCCATATCTGATTCCCTGCCTCTGTTTCCCCAACTTTGATTCCCAGCCTCTGATTCCCCAGCTCTGATTCCCCGCCTCTGATTCCCCGTGTTTGATTCCCTGCCTCTGATTCCCTGCTTCTGATTCCCCATCTCTGATTCCGCAAATCTAATTCCCTGCCTCTGATTCCCCACCTCTGATTCCCCATATCTGATTCCCCACCTCTGTTTCCCGGCCTCTGATTCCCCGCTTCTGATTCCCCATATCTCATTCCCCGCCTCTGATTCCCCATCTCTGATTCCCCGCCTCTGATTCCCCGCCCCTGTTTCCCCATATCTGATTCCCTGCCTCTGTTTCCCCAACTTTGATTCCCAGCCTCTGATTCCCCAGCTCTGATTCCCCAGCTCTGATTCCCCATATCTGATTCCTCGCCACTGTTTCCCCGCCTCTGATTCCCCGCCTCTGATTCCCCATATCTCATTCCCCGCCTCTGATTCCCCATCTCTGATTCCCGGACTCTGATTCCCCACCTCTGATTCCCGGCCTCTTTTCCCGGCATCTGATTCCGGCCTCTGATTCCCGGCCTCTGATTCCCTGCTTCTGATTCCCCATCTCTGATTCCGCAAATCTAATTCCCTGCCTCTGATTCCCCACCTCTGATTCCCCATATCTGATTCCCCGCCTCTGTTTCCCCGCCTCTGATTCCCCGCCTCTGTTTCCCCATATCTAAGTCCCCGCCTCTGATTCTCCAACTTTGAATCCCCACCTCTGATTCCCCAGCTCTGATTCCCCGCCTCTGATTCCCCGCATCTGATTCCATGCATCTGATTCCCAGCCTCTGATTCCCAGCCTCTGATTCCCAACCTCTGATTCCCCACCTCTGATTCCCCATATCTGATTCCCCGCCTCTGTTTCCCCGCCTCTGATTCCCCGCCTCTGTTTCCCCATATCTGATCCCCGCCTCTATTTGCCCGCATCTGATTCCCCGCCTCTGTTTCCCCATATCTGATTCCCCGCCTCTGAATCCCCAACTCTGATTCCCTGCCTCTAATTTCCCAGCTCTGATTCCCCGCCTCTGATTCCCCGCGTCTGATTACCGGCCTCTGATTCCCCGCCTCTGATTCCCCATCTCTGATTCACAACCTCTGATTCCCCACCTCTGATACCCCATATCTGATTCCCCGCCTCTGTTTCCCCGCCTCTGATTCCCCACCTCTGATTCCCAATATCTGAATCCCCGCCTCTGATTCCCCACCTCTGATTCCCCGCCTCTGATTCGCAGGCTATGATTCCCCGCCTCTGATTCCCCGTGTTTGATTCCCTGCCTCTGATTCCCGGCCTCTGATTCACCATCTCTGATTCACCGCCTTTGATTCGCCACCTCTGATTCACCATATCTGATTCCCCGCCTCTGTTTCCCCGCCTCTGATTCCCCGCCTCTGATTCCCCATATCTCATTCCCCGCCTCTGAATCCCCATCTCTGATTCCCGGACTCTGATTCCCCACCTCTGATTCCCTGCTACTGATTCTGATTCCCTGCCTTTGATTCCCCATCTCTGATTCCGCACATCTGATTCCCTGCCTCTGATTCCCCATCTCTGATTCCCCATATCTGATTCCCCGCTTCTGTTTCCCCGCCTCTGATTCCCCGCCTCTGTTTCCCAATATCTAAGTCCCCGCCTCTGATTCCCCAACTCTAATTCCCCACCTCTGATTCCCCAGCTCTGATTCCCCGCCTCTGATTCCCCGCATCTGATTCCCTGCCTCTGATTCCAAGCCTCTTATTCCCTGCCTCTGATTCCCAACCTCTGATTCCCCACCTCTGATTCCCCATATCTGATTCCCAGCCTCTGTTTCCCCGCCTCTGATTCCCCGCCTCTGTTTCCCCATATCTGATTCCCGGCCTCTGGTTCCCCGCCTCTGATTCCCAGCCTCTGATTCCCTGCCTCTGATTCCCCATCTCCGATTCCGCACATCTGATTCCCTGCCTCTGATTCCCCGCCTCTGATTCCCCGCCTCTGATTCCCTGCCTCTGATTCCCAACCTCTGATTCCCCACCTCTGATTCCCCGTGTTTGATTCCCCGCCTCTGTTTCCCCGCATCTGATTCCCCGCCTCTGATTCCCCAACTCTAATTCCCCGCCTCTGATTCCCCATATCTGATTCCCCGCCTCTGTTTCCCCGCCTCTGATTCCCCACCCCTGTTTCCCCATATCTGATTCCCTGCCTCTGATTCCCCAACTTTGATCCCAGCATCTGATTCCCCAGCTCTGATTCCCCGCCTCTGATTCCCCGCATCTGATTCCCTGCATCTGATTCCAAGCCTCTGATTCCCTGCCTCTGATTCCCAACCTCTGATTCCCCACCTCTGATTCCCCATATCTGATCCCCAGCCTCTGTTTCCCCGCCTCTGTTTCCCCATATCTGATTCCCGGCCTCTGATTCCCCGCCTCTGATTCCCCGCCTCTGATTCCCTGCCTCTGATTCCCTGCATCTGATTCCCAACCTCTGATTCCCCACCTCTGATTCCCCGTGTTTGATTCCCCGCCCCTGTTTCCCCATATCTGATTCCCTGCCTCTGATTCCCCAACTTTGATTCCCAGCCTCTGATTCCCCAGCTCTGATTCCCCGCCTCTGATTCCCCGTGTTTGATTCCCTGCCTCTGATTCCCCGCCTCTGATTCCCCATCTCTGATTCACCGCCTTTGATTCGCCACCTCTGATTCCCCATATCTGATTCCCCACCTCTGTTTCCCCGCCTCTGATTCCCCGCCTCTGATTCTCCATATCTCATTCCCCGCCTCTGACTCCCCATCTCTGATTCCCGGACTCTGATTCCCCACCTTTGATTCCCGGCCTCTTATTCCCAGCATCTGATTCCAGGCCTCTGATTCCCGTCCTCTGACTCCCCGCTTCTGATTCTGATTCCCTGCCTCTGATTCCCCATCTCTGATTCCGCACATCTGATTACCTGCCTCTGATTCCCCACCTCTGATTCCCCATATCTGATTCCCCGCCTCTGTTTCCACGCCTCTGATTCCCCGCCTCTGTTTCCCCATATCTAATTCCCCACCTCTGATGCCCCAACTCTGATTCCCCGCCTCTGATTCCACAGCTCTGATTCCCCGCCTCTGATTCCCCACATCCGATTCCCCATACCTGATTCCCCGCCTCAGTTTCCCCGCCCCTGATTCCCCGCCTCTGTTTCCCCATATCTGATTCCCCGCCTCTGATTCCCAACTATGATTCCCCGCCTCTTATTCCCCAGCTCTGATTCCCTGCCTCAGATTCCCCGCGTTCTATTCCCTGCCTCTGATTCCCCGCCTGTGATTCCCCATCTCTGATTCACCACATCTGATTCCCCACCACTGATTCCCCATATCTAATTCCCCGCCTCTGTTTGCCCGCCTCTGATTCCCCGCCTCTGTTTCCCCATATCTGATTCCCCGCCTCTGAATCCCCAACACTGATTCCCTGCCTCTGATTCCCCAGCTTCATTCCCCGCCTTTGATTCCCCCCGTCTGATTCCCAGCCTCTGAATCCCCGTGTCTGAAAACCTGCCTCTGATTCCCCGCCTCTGATTCCCCATCTCAGATTCACCGCCTCTGATTCCCCACCTCTGATTCCCCATCTCTGATTCCGCACATCCGATTCCCTGCCTCTGATTCCCCGACTCTGATTCCCCACCTCTGATTCCCCAGCTCTGATTCCCCGCCTCTGATTCCCCAACTCTGATTCCCCACCTCTGATTCCCCAGCTGTGATTCCCTGCCTCTGATTCCCCGTGTTTGATCCCCTGCCTCTGATTCCACAGCTCTGATTCCCCATCTCTGATTCACCGCCTTTGATTCACCACCTCTGATTCCCCATATCTGATTCCTCGCCACTGTTTCCCCGCCTCTGATTCCCCGCCTCTGATTCCCCATATCTCATTCCCCACCTCTGATTCCCCATATCTGATTCCCGGACTCTGATTCCCCACCTCTGATTCCCCAGCTGTGATTCCCCGCCTCTGATTCCCCGTGTTTGATCCCCTGCCTCTGATTCCCCAGCTCTGATTCCCCATCTCTGATTCACCGCCTTTGATTCGCCACCTCTGATTCCCCATATCTGATTCCTCGCCACAGTTTCCCCGCCTCTGATTCCCCGCCTCTGATTCCCCATATCTCATTCCCCGCCTCTGATTCCCCATCTCTGATTCCCGGACTCTGATTCCCCACCTCTGATTCCTGACCTCTTATTCCCGGCATCTGATTCCGGCCTCTGATTCCCGGCCTCTGATTCCCTGCTTCTGATTCTGATTCCCTGCCTCTGATTCCCCATTTCTGATTCCGCACATCTGATTCCCTGCCTCTGATTCCCCGCCTCTGATTCCCCGCCTCTGATTCCCTGCCTCTGATTCCCAACCTCTGATTCCCCACCTCTGATTCCCCGTGTTTGATTCCCCGCCTCTGTTTCCCCGCCTCTGATTCCCCGCCTCTGATTCCCCAACTCTAATTCCCCGCCTCTGATTCCCCATATCTGATTCCCCGCCTCTGTTTCCCCGCCTCTGATTCCCCACCCCATTTTCCCCATATCTGATTCCCTGCCTCTGATTCCCCAACTTTGATCCCAGCATCTGATTCCCCAGCTCTGATTCCCCGCCTCTGATTCCCCGCATCTGATTCCCTGCATCTGATTCCAAGCCTCTGATTCCCTGCCTCTGATTCCCAACCTCTGATTCCCCACCTCTGATTCCCCATATCTGATCCCCAGCCTCTGTTTCCCCGCCTCTGTTTCCCCATATCTGATTCCCGGCCTCTGATTCCCCGCCTCTGATTCCCCGCCTCTGATTCCCTGCCTCTGATTCCCTGCATCTGATTCCCAACCTCTGATTCCCCACCTCTGATTCCCCGTGTTTGATTCCCCGCCCCTGTTTCCCCATATCTGATTCCCTGCCTCTGATTCCCCAACTTTGATTCCCAGCCTCTGATTCCCCAGCTCTGATTCCCCGCCTCTGATTCCCCGTGTTTGATTCCCTGCCTCTGATTCCCCGCCTCTGATTCCCCATCTCTGATTCACCGCCTTTGATTCGCCACCTCTGATTCCCCATATCTGATTCCCCACCTCTGTTTCCCCGCCTCTGATTCCCCGCCTCTGATTCTCCATATCTCATTCCCCGCCTCTGACTCCCCATCTCTGATTCCCGGACTCTGATTCCCCACCTCTGATTCCCGGCCTCTTATTCCCAGCATCTGATTCCAGGCCTCTGATTCCCGTCCTCTGACTCCCCGCTTCTGATTCTGATTCCCTGCCTCTGATTCCCCATCTCTGATTCCGCACATCTGATTACCTGCCTCTGATTCCCCACCTCTGATTCCCCATATCTGATTCCCCGCCTCTGTTTACACGCCTCTGATTCCCCGCCTCTGTTTCCCCATATCCGATTCCCCATATCTGATTCCCCGCCTCTGTTTCCCCGCCCCTGATTCCCCGCCTCTGTTTCCCCATATCTGATTCCCCGCCTCTGATTCCCAACTATGATTCCCCGCCTCTTATTCCCCAGCTCTGATTCCCTGCCTCAGATTCCCCGCGTTCTATACCCTGCCTCTGATTCCCCGCCTGTGATTCCCCATCTCAGATTCACCACCTCTGATTCCCCACCACTGATTCCCCATATCTAATTCCCCGCCTCTGTTTGCCCGCCTCTGATTCCCCGCCTCTGTTTCCCCATATCTGATTCCCCGCCTCTGAATCCCCAACACTGATTCCCTGCCTCTGATTCCCCAGCTTCATTCCCCGCCTTTGATTCCCCCCGTCTGATTCCCAGCCTCTGAATCCCCGTGTCTGAAAACCTGCCTCTGATTCCCCGCCTCTGATTCCCCATCTCAGATTCACCGCCTCTGATTCCCCACCTCTGATTCCCCATCTCTGATTCCGCACATCCGATTCCCTGCCTCTGATTCCCCGACTCTGATTCCCCACCTCTGATTCCCCAGCTCTGATTCCCCGCCTCTGATTCCCCAACTCTGATTCCCCACCTCTGATTCCCCAGCTGTGATTCCCTGCCTCTGATTCCCCATGTTTGATCCCCTGCCTCTGATTCCCCAGCTCTGATTCCCCATCTCTGATTTACCGCCTTTGATTCGCCACCTCTGATTCCCAATATCTGATTCCTCGCCACTGTTTCCCCGCCTCTGATTCCCCGCCTCTGATTCCCCATATCTGAGGCCCCGCCTCTGATTCCCCATCTCTGATTCCCGGACTCCGATTCCCCACCTCTGATTCCCCAGCTGTGATTCCCCGCCTCTGATTCCCCGTGTTTGATCCCCCTGCCTCTAATTCCCCAGCTCTGATTCCCCATCTCTGATTCACCGCCTTTGATTCGCCACCTCTGATTCCCCATATCTGATTCCTCGCCACTGTTTCCCCGCCTCTGATTCCCCGCCTCTGATTCCCCATATCTCATTCCCCGCCTCTGATTCCCCATCTCTGATTCCCGGACTCTGATTCCCCACCTCTGATTCCTGACCTCTTATTCCCGGCATCTGATTCCGGCCTCTGATTCCCGGCCTCTGATTCCCTGCTTCTGATTCTGATTCCCTGCCTCTGATTCCCCATTTCTGATTCCGCACATCTAATTCCCTGCCTCTGATTCCCCACCTCTGATTCCCCATATCTGAATCCCCGCCTCTGTTTCCCCGTCTCTGATTCCCCGCCTCTGTTTCCCCATATCTAAGTCCCCGCCTCTGATTCCCCAACTTTGATTCCCCACCTCTGATTCCCCAGCTCTGATTCCCCGCCTCTGATTCCCCACCTCTGATTCCCCATATCTGATTCCCAGCCTCTGTTTCCCCGCCTCTGATTCCCCAGCCCTGTTTCCCCATATCTGATTCCCTGCCTCTGATTCCCCAACATTGATTCCCAGCCTCTGATTCCCCAGTCTGATTCCCCGCCTCTGATTCCCCGTGTTTGATTCCCTGCCTCTGATTCCCCGCCTCTGATTCCCCATCTCTGATTCACCGCCTTTGATTCGCCACCTCTGATTCCCCATATCTGATTCCCCACCTCTGTTTCCCCGCCTCTGATTCCCCGCCTCTGATTCCCCGCCTCTGATTCTCCATATCTCATTCCCCGCCTCTGACTCCCCATCTCTGATTCCCGGACTCTGATACCCCACCTCTGATTCCCGGCCTCTTATTCCCAGCATCTGATTCCAGGCCTCTGATTCCCGGCCTCTGACTCCCCGCTTCTGATTCTGATTCCCTGCCTCTGATTCCCCATCTCTGATTCCGCACATCTGATTACCTGCCTCTGATTCCCCACCTCTGATTCCCCATATCTGATTCCCCGCCTCTCTTTCCACGCCTCTGATTCCCCGCCTCTGTTTCCCCATATCTAATTCCCCACCTCTGATGCCCCAACTCTGATTCCCCGCCTCTGATTCCACAGCTCTGATTCCCCGCCTCTGATTCCCCACATCCGATTCCCCATATCTGATTCCCCGCCTCTGTTTCCCAGCCCCTGATTCCCCGCCTCTGTTTCCGCATATCTGATTCCCCGCCTCTGATTCCCAACTATGATTCCCCGCCTCTTATTCCCCAGCTCTGATTCCCTGCCTCTGATTCCCCGCGTTCTATTCCCTGCCTCTGATTCCCCAACTGTGATTCCCCATCTCTGATTCACCACCTCTGATTCCCCACCACTGATTCCCCCTATCTAATTCCCCACCTCTGTTTGCCCGCCTCTGATTCCCCGCCTCTGTTTCCCCATATCTGATTCCCCGCCTCTGAATCCCCAACTCTGATTCCCTGCCTCTGATTCCCCAGCTTCATTCCCCGCCTTTGATTCCCCCCGTCTGATTCCCAGCCTCTGAATCCCCGTGTCTGATAACCTGCCTCTGATTCCCCGCCTCTGATTCCCCATCTCAGATTCACCGCCTCTGATTCCCCACCTCTGATTCCCCATCTCTGATTCCGCACATCCGATTCCCTGCCTCTGATTCCCCGACTCTGATTCCCCACCTCTGATTCCCCAGCTCAGATTCCCCGCCTCTGATTCCCCAACTCTGATTCCCCGCCTCTGATTCCCCAGCTCTGATTCCCCGCCTCTGATTCCCCGTGTTTGATCCCCTGCCTCTGATTCCCCATCTCTGATTCCCCATCTCTGATTCACCGCCTTTGATTCGCCACCTCTGATTCCCCATATCTGATTCCTCGCCACTGTTTCCCCGCCTCTGATTCCCCGCCTCTGATTCCCCATATCTCATTCCCCGCCTCTGATTCCCCATCTCTGATTCCCGGACTCTGATTCCCCACCTCTGATTCCCGACCTCTTATTCCCGGCATCTGATTCCGGCCTGTGATTCCCGGCCTCTGATTCCCTGCTTCTGATTCTGATTCCCTGCCTCTGATTCCCCATTTCTGATTCCGCACATCTAATTCCCTGCCTCTGATTCCCCACCTCTGATTCCCCATATCTGAATCCCCGCCTCTGTTTCCCCGTCTCTGATTCCCCGCCTCTGTTTCCCCATATCTAAGTCCCCGCCTCTGATTCCCCAACTTTGATTCCCCACCTCTGATTCCCCAGCTCTGATTCCCCGCCTCTGATTCCCCACCTCTGATTCCCCATATCTGATTCCCAGCCTCTGTTTCCCCGCCTCTGATTCCCCGCCTCTGTTTCCCCATATCTGATTCCCGGCCTCTGATTCCCCGCCTCTGATTCCCCGCCTCTGATTCCCTGCCTCTGATTCCCCATCTCCGATTCCGCACATCTGATTCCCTGCCTCTCATTCCCCGCCTCTGATTCCCCGCCTCTGATTCCCTGCCTCTGATTCCCAACCTCTGATTCCCCACCTCTGATTCCCAGTGTTTGATTCCCCGCCTCTGTTTCCCCGCCTCTGATTCCCCGCCTCTGATTCCCCAACTCTAATTCCCCGCCTCTGATTCCCCATATCTGATTCCCCGCCTCTGTTTCCCCGCCTCTGATTCCCCGCCCCTGTTTCCCCATATCTGATTCCCTGCCTCTGATTCCCCAACTTTGATTCCCAGCCTCTGATTCCCCAGCTCTGATTCCCCGCCTCTGATTCCCCGCATCTGATTCCCTGCATCTGATTCCAAGCCTCTGATTCCCTGCCTCTGATTCCCAACCTCTGATTCCCCACCTCTAATTCCCCATATCTGATTCCCAGCCTCTGTTTCCCCGCCTCTGATTCCCCGCCTCTGTTTCCCCATATCTGATTCCCGGCCTCTGATTCCCCGCCTCTGATTCCCCGCCTCTGATTCCCTGCCTCTGATTCCCAACCTCTGATTCCCCACCTCTGATTCATGACCTCTTATTCCCGGCATCTGATTCCGGCCTCTGATTCCCGGCCTCTGATTCCCTGCTTCTGATTCTGATTCCCCGCCTCTGATTCCCTGCCTCTGATTCCCAACCTCTGATTCCCCACCTCTGATTCCCCGTGTTTGATTACCCGCCTCTGTTTCCCCGCCTCTGATTCCCCGCCTCTGATTCCCCAACTCTAATTCCCCGCCTCTGATTCCCCATATCTGATTCCCTGCCTATGTTTCCCCGCCTCTGATTCCCCGCCCCTGTTTCCCCATATCTGATTCCCTGCCTCTGATTCCCCAACTTTGATTCCCAGCCTCTGATTCCCCAGCTCTGATTCCCCGCCTCTGATTCCCCGTGTTTGATTCCCTGCCTCTGATTCCCCGCCTCTGATTCCCCATCTCTGATTCACCGCCTTTGATTCGCCACCTCTGATTCCCCATATCTGATTCCCCACCTCTGTTTCCCCGCCTCTGATTCCCCGCCTCTGATTCTCCATATCTCATTACCCGCCTCTGACTCCCCATCTCTGATTCCCGTACTCTGATTCCCCACCTCTGATTCCCGGCCTCTTATTCCCAGCATCTGATTCCAGGCCTCTGATTCCCGGCCTCTGACTCCCCGCTTCTGATTCTGATTCCCTGCCTCTGATTCCCCGCCTCTGATTCCGCACATCTGATTCCCCGTCTCTGTTTCCCCATATCTAATTCCCCACCTCTGATGCCCCAACTCTGATTCCCCGCCTCTGATTCCCCAGCTCTGATTCCCCGCCTCTGATTCTCCACATCCGATTCCCAATATCTGATTCCCCGCCTTTGTTTCCCCGCCCCTGATTCCCCGCCTCTGTTTCCCCATATCTGATTCCCCGCCTCTGATTCCCAACTATGATTCCCCGCCTCTTATTCCCCAGCTCTGATTCCCTGCCGCTGATTCCCCGCGTTCTATTCCCTGCCTCTGATTCCCCGCCTGTGATTCCCCATCTCTGATTCACCACCTCTGATTCCCCACCACTGATTCCCCATATCTAATTCCCCGCCTCTGTTTGCCCGCCTCTGATTCCCCGCCTCTGTTTCCCCATATCTGATTCCCCGCCTCTGAATCCCCAACTCTGATTCCCTGCCTCTGATTCCCCAGCTTCATTCCCCGCCTTTGATTCCCCCCGTCTGATTCCCAGCCTCTGAATCCCCGTGTCTGATAACCTGCCTCTGATTCCCCGCCTCTGATTCCCCATCTCAGATTCACCGCCTCTGATTCCCCACCTCTGATTCCCCATCTCTGATTCCGCACATCCGATTCACTGCCTCTGATTCCCCGACTCTGATTCCCCACCTCTGATTCCCCAGCTCTGATTCCCCGCCTCTGATTCCCCAACTCTGATTCCCCGCCTCTGATTCCCCAGCTCTGATTCCCCGCCTCTGATTCCCCGTGTTTGATCCCCTGCCTCTGATTCCCCAGGTCTGATTCCCCATCTCTGATTCACCGCCTTTGATTCGCCACCTCTGATTTCCCATATCTGATTCCTCGCCACTGTTTCCCCGCCTTTGATTCCGCGCCTCTGATTCCCCATATCTCATTCCCCGCCTCTGATTCCCCATCTCTGATTCCCGGACTCTGATTCCCCACCTCTGATTCCCGACCTCTTATTCCCGGCATCTGATTCCGGCCTCTGATTCCCGGCCTCTGATTCCCTGCTTCTGATTCTGATTCCCTGCCTCTGATTCCCCATTTCTGATTCCGCACATCTAATTCCCTGCCTCTGATTCCCCACCTCTGATTCCCCATATCTGAATCCCCGCCTCTGTTTCCCCGTCTCTGATTCCCCGCCTCTGTTTCCCCATATCTAAGTCCCCGCCTCTGATTCCCCAACTTTGATTCCCCACCTCTGATTCCCCAGCTCTGATTCCCCGCCTCTGATTCCCCACCTCTGATTCCCCATACCTGATTCCTAGCCTCTGTTTCCCCGCCTCTGATTCCCCACTTCTGTTTCCCCATATCTGATTCCCGGCCTCTGATTCCCTGCCTCTGATTCCCCGCCTCTGATTCCCTGCCTCTGATTCCCCATCTCCGATTCCGCACATCTGATTCCCTGCCTCTCATTCCCCGCCTCTGATTCCCCGCCTCTGATTCCCTGCCTCTGATTCCCAACCTCTGATTCCCCACCTCTGATTCCCCGTGTTTGATTCCCCGCCTCTGTTTCCCCGCCTCTCATTCCCCGCCTCTGATTCCCCAACCCTAATTCCCCGCCTCTGATTCCCCATATCTGATTCCCCGCCTCTGTTTCCCCGCCTCTGATTCCCCGACCCTGTTTCCCCATATCTGATTCCCTGCCTCTGATTCCCCAACTTTGATTCCCAGACTCTGATTCCCCAGCTCTGATTCCCCGCCTCTGATTCCCCGCATCTGATTCCCTGCATCTGATTCCAAGCCTCTGATTCCCTGCCTCTGATTCCCAACCTCTGATTCCCCACCTCTGATTCCCCATATCTGATTCCCAGCCTCTGTTTCCCCGCCTCTGATTCCCCGCCTCTGTTTCCCCATATCTGATTCCCGGCCTCTGATTCCCCGCCTCTGATTCCCCGCCTCTGATTCCCTGCCTCTGATTCCCAATCTCCGATTCCGCACATCTGATTCCCTGCCTCTGATTCCCCGCCTCTGATTCCCCGCCGCTGATTCCCTGCCTCTGATTTCCAACCTCTGATTCCCCACCTATGATTCCCCGTGTTTGATTCCCCGCCTCTGTTTCCCCGCCACTGATTCCCCGCCTCTGATTCCCCAACTCTAATTCCCCGCCTCTGATTCCCCATATCTGATTCCCCGCCTCTGTTTCCCCGCCTCTGATTCCCCGCCTGTGATTCCCCATCTCTGATTCACCACCTCTGATTCCCCACCACTGATTCCCCATATCTAATTCCCCGCCTCTGTTTGCCCGCCTCTGATTCCCCGCCTCTGTCTCCCCATATCTGATTCCCCGCCTCTGAATCCCCAACACTGATTCCCTGCCTCTGATTCCCCAGCTTCATTCCCCGCCTTTGATTCCCCCCGTCTGATTCCCAGCCTCTGAATCCCCGTGTCTGAAAACCTGCCTCTGATTCCCCGCCTCTGATTCCCCATCTCAGATTCACCGCCTCTGATTCCCCACCTCTGATTCCCCATCTCTGATTCCGCACATCCGATTCCCTGCCTCTGATTCCCCGACTCTGATTCCCCACCTCTGATTCCCCAGCTCTGATTCCCCGCCTCTGATTCCCCAACTCTGATTCCCCACCTCTGATTCCCCAGCTGTGATTCCCTGCCTCTGATTCCCCGTGTTTGATCCCCTGCCTCTGATTCCCCAGCTCTGATTCCCCATCTCTGATTCACCGCCTTTGATTCGCCACCTCTGATTCCCCATATCTGATTCCTCGCCACTGTTTCCCCGCCTCTGATTCCCCGCCTCTGATTCCCCATATCTCATTCCCCGCCTCTGATTCCCCATCTCTGATTCCCGGACTCTGATTCCCCACCTCTGATTCCCCAGCTGTGATTCCCCGCCTCTGATTCCCCGTGTTTGATCCCCCTGCCTCTAATTCCCCAGCTCTGATTCCCCATCTCTGATTCACCGCCTTTGATTCGCCACCTCTGATTCCCCATATCTGATTCCTCGCCACTGTTTCCCCGCCTCTGATTCCCCGCCTCTGATTCCCCATATCTCATTCCCCGCCTCTGATTCCCCATCTCTGATTCCCGGACTCTGATTCCCCACCTCTGATTCCTGACCTCTTATTCCCGGAATCTGATTCCGGCCTCTGATTCCCGGCCTCTGATTCCCTGCTTCTGATTCTGATTCCCTGCCTCTGATTCCCCATTTCTGATTCCGCACATCTAATTCCCTGCCTCTGATTCCCCACCTCTGATTCCCCATATCTGAATCCCCGCCTCTGTTTCCCCGTCTCTGATTCCCCGCCTCTGTTTCCCCATATCTAAGTCCCCGCCTCTGATTCCCCAACTTTGATTCCCCACCTCTGATTCCCCAGCTCTGATTCCCCGCCTCTGATTCCCCACCTCTGATTCCCCATATCTGATTCCCAGCCTCTAATTCCCCGCCTCTGATTCCCCAGCCCTGTTTCCCCATATCTGATTCCCTTCCTCTGATTCCCCAACATTGATTCCCAGCCTCTGATTCCCCAGTCTGAGTCCCCGCCTCTGATTCCCCGTGTTTGATTCCCTACCTCTGATTCCCCGCCTCTGATTCCCCATCTCTGATTCACCGCCTTTGATTCGCCACCTCTGATTCCCCATATCTGATTCCCCACCTCTGTTTCCCCGCCTCTGATTCCCCGCCTCTGATTCCCCGCCTCTGATTCTCCATATCTCATTCCCCGCCTCTGACTCCCCATCTCTGATTCCCGGACTCTGATACCCCACCTCTGATTCCCGGCCTCTTATTCCCAGCATCTGATTCCAGGCCTCTGATTCCCGGCCTCTGACTCCCCGCTTCTGATTCTGATTCCCTGCCTCTGATTCCCCATCTCTGATTCCGCACATCTGATTACCTGCCTCTGATTCCCCACCTCTGATTCCCCATATCTGATTCCCCGCCTCTGTTTCCACGCCTCTGATTCCCCGCCTCTGTTTCCCCATATCTAATTCCCCACCTCTGATGCCCCAACTCTGATTCCCCGCCTCTGATTCCACAGCTCTGATTCCCCGCCTCTGATTCCCCACATCCGATTCCCCATATCTGATTCCCCGCCTCTGTTTCCCAGCCCCTGATTCCCCGCCTCTGTTTCCGCATATCTGATTCCCCGCCTCTGATTCCCAACTATGATTCCCCGCCTCTTATTCCCCAGCTCTGATTCCCTGCCTCTGATTCCCCGCGTTCTATTCCCTGCCTCTGATTCCCCGCCTGTGATTCCCCATCTCTGATTCACCACCTCTGATTCCCCACCACTGATTCCCCCTATCTAATTCCCCACCTCTGTTTGCCCGCCTCTGATTCCCCGCCTCTGTTTCCCCATATCTGATTCCCCGCCTCTGAATCCCCAACTCTGATTCCCTGCCTCTGATTCCCCAGCTTCATTCCCCGCCTTTGATTCCCCCCGTCTGATTCCCAGCCTCTGAATCCCCGTGTCTGATAACCTGCCTCTGATTCCCCGCCTCTGATTCCCCATCTCAGATTCACCGCCTCTGATTCCCCACCTCTGATTCCCCATCTCTGATTCCGCACATCCGATTCCCTGCCTCTGATTCCCCGACTCTGATTCCCCACCTCTGATTCCCCAGCTCAGATTCCCCGCCTCTGATTCCCCAACTCTGATTCCCCGCCTCTGATTCCCCAGCTCTGATTCCCCGCCTCTGATTCCCCGTGTTTGATCCCCTGCCTCTGATTCCCCATCTCTGATTCCCCATCTCTGATTCACCGCCTTTGATTCGCCACCTCTGATTCCCCATATCTGATTCCTCGCCACTGTTTCCCCGCCTCTGATTCCCCGCCTCTGATTCCCCATATCTCATTCCCCGCCTCTGATTCCCCATCTCTGATTCCCGGACTCTGATTCCCCACCTCTGATTCCCGACCTCTTATTCCCGGCATCTGATTCCGGCCTGTGATTCCCGGCCTCTTATTCCCTGCTTCTGATTCTGATTCCCTGCCTCTGATTCCCCATTTCTGATTCCGCACATCTAATTCCCTGCCTCTGATTCCCCACCTCTGATTCCCCATATCTGAATCCACGCCTCTGTTTCCCCGTCTCTGATTCCCCGCCTCTGTTTCCCCATATCTAAGTCCCCGCCTCTGATTCCCCAACTTTGATTCCCCACCTCTGATTCCCCAGCTCTGATTCCCCGCCTCTGATTCCCCACCTCTGATTCCCCATATCTGATTCCCAGCCTCTGTTTCCCCGCCTCTGATTCCCCGCCTCTGTTTCCCCATATCTGATTCCCGGCCTCTGATTCCCCGCCTCTGATTCCCCGCCTCTGATTCCCTGCCTCTGATTCCCCATCTCCGATTCCGCACATCTGATTCCCTGCCTCTCATTCCCCGCCTCTGATTCCCCGCCTCTGATTCCCTGCCTCTGATTCCCAACCTCTGATTCCCCACCTCTGATTCCCAGTGTTTGATTCCCCGCCTCTGTTTCCCCGCCTCTGATTCCCCGCCTCTGATTCCCCAACTCTAATTCCCCGCCTCTGATTCCCCATATCTGATTCCCCGCCTCTGTTTCCCCGCCTCTGATTCCCCGCCCCTGTTTCCCCATATCTGATTCCCTGCCTCTGATTCCCCAACTTTGATTCCCAGCCTCTGATTCCCCAGCTCTGATTCCCCGCCTCTGATTCCCCGCATCTGATTCCCTGCATCTGATTCCAAGCCTCTGATTCCCTGCCTCTGATTCCCAACCTCTGATTCCCCACCTCTAATTCCCCATATCTGATTCCCAGCCTCTGTTTCCCCGCCTCTGATTCCCCGCCTCTGTTTCCCCATATCTGATTCCCGGCCTCTGATTCCCCGCCTCTGATTCCCCGCCTCTGATTCCCTGCCTCTGATTCCCAACCTCTGATTCCCCACCTCTGATTCCTGACCTCTTATTCCCGGCATCTGATTCCGGCCTCTGATTCCCGGCCTCTGATTCCCTGCTTCTGATTCTGATTCCCCGCCTCTGATTCCCTGCCTCTGATTCCCAACCTCTGATTCCCCACCTCTGATTCCCCGTGTTTGATTACCCGCCTCTGTTTCCCCGCCTCTGATTCCCCGCCTCTGATTCCCCAACTCTAATTCCCCGCTTCTGATTCCCCATATCTGATTCCCTGCCTATGTTTCCCCGCCTCTGATTCCCCGCCCCTGTTTCCCCATATCTGATTCCCTGCCTCTGATTCCCCAACTTTGATTCCCAGCCTCTGATTCCCCAGCTCTGATTCCCCGCCTCTGATTCCCCAACTCTGATTCCCCACCTCTGATTCCCCAGCTGTGATTCCCTGCCTCTGATTCCCCGTGTTTGATCCCCTGCCTCTGATTCCCCAGCTCTGATTCCCCATCTCTGATTCACCGCCTTTGATTCGCCACCTCTGATTCCCCATATCTGATTCCTCGCCACTGTTTCCCCGCCTCTGATTCCCCGCCTCTGATTCCCCATATCTCATTCCCCGCCTCTGATTCCCCATCTCTGATTCCCGGACTCTGATTCCCCACCTCTGATTCCCCAGCTGTGATTCCCCGCCTCTGATTCCCCGTGTTTGATCCCCCTGCCTCTAATTCCCCAGCTCTGATTCCCCATCTCTGATTCACCGCCTTTGATTCGCCACCTCTGATTCCCCATATCTGATTCCTCGCCACTGTTTCCCCGCCTCTGATTCCCCGCCTCTGATTCCCCATATCTCATTCCCCGCCTCTGATTCCCCATCTCTGATTCCCGGACTCTGATTCCCCACCTCTGATTCCTGACCTCTTATTCCCGGAATCTGATTCCGGCCTCTGATTCCCGGCCTCTGATTCCCTGCTTCTGATTCTGATTCCCTGCCTCTGATTCCCCATTTCTGATTCCGCACATCTAATTCCCTGCCTCTGATTCCCCACCTCTGATTCCCCATATCTGAATCCCCGCCTCTGTTTCCCCGTCTCTGATTCCCCGCCTCTGTTTCCCCATATCTAAGTCCCCGCCTCTGATTCCCCAACTTTGATTCCCCACCTCTGATTCCCCAGCTCTGATTCCCCGCCTCTGATTCCCCACCTCTGATTCCCCATATCTGATTCCCAGCCTCTAATTCCCCGCCTCTGATTCCCCAGCCCTGTTTCCCCATATCTGATTCCCTTCCTCTGATTCCCCAACATTGATTCCCAGCCTCTGATTCCCCAGTCTGAGTCCCCGCCTCTGATTCCCCGTGTTTGATTCCCTACCTCTGATTCCCCGCCTCTGATTCCCCATCTCTGATTCACCGCCTTTGATTCGCCACCTCTGATTCCCCATATCTGATTCCCCACCTCTGTTTCCCCGCCTCTGATTCCCCGCCTCTGATTCCCCGCCTCTGATTCTCCATATCTCATTCCCCGCCTCTGACTCCCCATCTCTGATTCCCGGACTCTGATACCCCACCTCTGATTCCCGGCCTCTTATTCCCAGCATCTGATTCCAGGCCTCTGATTCCCGGCCTCTGACTCCCCGCTTCTGATTCTGATTCCCTGCCTCTGATTCCCCATCTCTGATTCCGCACATCTGATTACCTGCCTCTGATTCCCCACCTCTGATTCCCCATATCTGATTCCCCGCCTCTGTTTCCACGCCTCTGATTCCCCGCCTCTGTTTCCCCATATCTAATTCCCCACCTCTGATGCCCCAACTCTGATTCCCCGCCTCTGATTCCACAGCTCTGATTCCCCGCCTCTGATTCCCCACATCCGATTCCCCATATCTGATTCCCCGCCTCTGTTTCCCAGCCCCTGATTCCCCGCCTCTGTTTCCGCATATCTGATTCCCCGCCTCTGATTCCCAACTATGATTCCCCGCCTCTTATTCCCCAGCTCTGATTCCCTGCCTCTGATTCCCCGCGTTCTATTCCCTGCCTCTGATTCCCCGCCTGTGATTCCCCATCTCTGATTCACCACCTCTGATTCCCCACCACTGATTCCCCCTATCTAATTCCCCACCTCTGTTTGCCCGCCTCTGATTCCCCGCCTCTGTTTCCCCATATCTGATTCCCCGCCTCTGAATCCCCAACTCTGATTCCCTGCCTCTGATTCCCCAGCTTCATTCCCCGCCTTTGATTCCCCCCGTCTGATTCCCAGCCTCTGAATCCCCGTGTCTGATAACCTGCCTCTGATTCCCCGCCTCTGATTCCCCATCTCAGATTCACCGCCTCTGATTCCCCACCTCTGATTCCCCATCTCTGATTCCGCACATCCGATTCCCTGCCTCTGATTCCCCGACTCTGATTCCCCACCTCTGATTCCCCAGCTCAGATTCCCCGCCTCTGATTCCCCAACTCTGATTCCCCGCCTCTGATTCCCCAGCTCTGATTCCCCGCCTCTGATTCCCCGTGTTTGATCCCCTGCCTCTGATTCCCCATCTCTGATTCCCCATCTCTGATTCACCGCCTTTGATTCGCCACCTCTGATTCCCCATATCTGATTCCTCGCCACTGTTTCCCCGCCTCTGATTCCCCGCCTCTGATTCCCCATATCTCATTCCCCGCCTCTGATTCCCCATCTCTGATTCCCGGACTCTGATTCCCCACCTCTGATTCCCGACCTCTTATTCCCGGCATCTGATTCCGGCCTGTGATTCCCGGCCTCTTATTCCCTGCTTCTGATTCTGATTCCCTGCCTCTGATTCCCCATTTCTGATTCCGCACATCTAATTCCCTGCCTCTGATTCCCCACCTCTGATTCCCCATATCTGAATCCACGCCTCTGTTTCCCCGTCTCTGATTCCCCGCCTCTGTTTCCCCATATCTAAGTCCCCGCCTCTGATTCCCCAACTTTGATTCCCCACCTCTGATTCCCCAGCTCTGATTCCCCGCCTCTGATTCCCCACCTCTGATTCCCCATATCTGATTCCCAGCCTCTGTTTCCCCGCCTCTGATTCCCCGCCTCTGTTTCCCCATATCTGATTCCCGGCCTCTGATTCCCCGCCTCTGATTCCCCGCCTCTGATTCCCTGCCTCTGATTCCCCATCTCCGATTCCGCACATCTGATTCCCTGCCTCTCATTCCCCGCCTCTGATTCCCCGCCTCTGATTCCCTGCCTCTGATTCCCAACCTCTGATTCCCCACCTCTGATTCCCAGTGTTTGATTCCCCGCCTCTGTTTCCCCGCCTCTGATTCCCCGCCTCTGATTCCCCAACTCTAATTCCCCGCCTCTGATTCCCCATATCTGATTCCCCGCCTCTGTTTCCCCGCCTCTGATTCCCCGCCCCTGTTTCCCCATATCTGATTCCCTGCCTCTGATTCCCCAACTTTGATTCCCAGCCTCTGATTCCCCAGCTCTGATTCCCCGCCTCTGATTCCCCGCATCTGATTCCCTGCATCTGATTCCAAGCCTCTGATTCCCTGCCTCTGATTCCCAACCTCTGATTCCCCACCTCTAATTCCCCATATCTGATTCCCAGCCTCTGTTTCCCCGCCTCTGATTCCCCGCCTCTGTTTCCCCATATCTGATTCCCGGCCTCTGATTCCCCGCCTCTGATTCCCCGCCTCTGATTCCCTGCCTCTGATTCCCAACCTCTGATTCCCCACCTCTGATTCCTGACCTCTTATTCCCGGCATCTGATTCCGGCCTCTGATTCCCGGCCTCTGATTCCCTGCTTCTGATTCTGATTCCCCGCCTCTGATTCCCTGCCTCTGATTCCCAACCTCTGATTCCCCACCTCTGATTCCCCGTGTTTGATTACCCGCCTCTGTTTCCCCGCCTCTGATTCCCCGCCTCTGATTCCCCAACTCTAATTCCCCGCTTCTGATTCCCCATATCTGATTCCCTGCCTATGTTTCCCCGCCTCTGATTCCCCGCCCCTGTTTCCCCATATCTGATTCCCTGCCTCTGATTCCCCAACTTTGATTCCCAGCCTCTGATTCCCCAGCTCTGATTCCCCGCCTCTGATTCCCCGTGTTTGATTCCCTGCCTCTGATTCCCCGCCTCTGATTCCCCATCTCTGATTCACCGCCTTTGATTCGCCACCTCTGATTCCCCATATCTGATTCCCCACCTCTGTTTCCCCGCCTCTGATTCCCCGCCTCTGATTCTCCATATCTCATTACCCGCCTCTGACTCCCCATCTCTGATTCCCGTACTCTGATTCCCCACCTCTGATTCCCGGCCTCTTATTCCCAGCATCTGATTCCAGGCCTCTGATTCCCGGCCTCTGACTCCCCGCTTCTGATTCTGATTCCCTGCCTCTGATTCCCCGCCTCTGATTCCGCACATCTGATTCCCCGTCTCTGTTTCCCCATATCTAATTCCCCACCTCAGATGCCCCAACTCTGATTCCCCGCCTCTGATTCCCCAGCTCTGATTCCCCGCCTCTGATTCTCCACATCCGATTCCCAATATCTGATTCCCCGCCTTTGTTTCCCCGCCCCTGATTCCCCGCCTCTGTTTCCCCATATCTGATTCCCCGCCTCTGATTCCCAACTATGATTCCCCGCCTCTTATTCCCCAGCTCTGATTCCCTGCCTCTGATTCCCCGCGTTCTATTCCCTGCCTCTGATTCCCCGCCTGTGATTCCCCATCTCTGATTCACCACCTCTGATTCCCCACCACTGATTCCCCATATCTAATTCCCCGCCTCTGTTTGCCCGCCTCTGATTCCCCGCCTCTGTTTCCCCATATCTGATTCCCCGCCTCTGAATCCCCAACTCTGATTCCCTGCCTCTGATTCCCCAGCTTCATTCCCCGCCTTTGATTCCCCCCGTCTGATTCCCAGCCTCTGAATCCCCGTGTCTGATAACCTGCCTCTGATTCCCCGCCTCTGATTCCCCATCTCAGATTCACCGCCTCTGATTCCCCACCTCTGATTCCCCATCTCTGATTCCGCACATCCGATTCACTGCCTCTGATTCCCCGACTCTGATTCCCCACCTCTGATTCCCCAGCTCTGATTCCCCGCCTCTGATTCCCCAACTCTGATTCCCCGCCTCTGATTCCCCAGCTCTGATTCCCCGCCTCTGATTCCCCGTGTTTGATCCCCTGCCTCTGATTCCCCAGGTCTGATTCCCCATCTCTGATTCACCGCCTTTGATTCGCCACCTCTGATTTCCCATATCTGATTCCTCGCCACTGTTTCCCCGCCTCTGATTCCCCGCCTTTGATTCTCCATATCTCATTCCCCGCCTCTGACTCCCCATCTCTGATTCCCGGACTCTGATACCCCACCTCTGATTCCCGGCCTCTTATTCCCAGCATCTGATTCCAGGCCTCTGATTCCCGGCCTCTGACTCCCCGCTTCTGATTCTGATTCCCTGCCTCTGATTCCCCATCTCTGATTCCGCACATCTGATTACCTGCCTCTGATTCCCCACCTCTGATTCCCCATATCTGATTCCCCGCCTCTGTTTCCACGCCTCTGATTCCCCGCCTCTGTTTCCCCATATCTAATTCCCCACCTCTGATGCCCCAACTCTGATTCCCCGCCTCTGATTCCACAGCTCTGATTCCCCGCCTCTGATTCCCCACATCCGATTCCCCATATCTGATTCCCCGCCTCTGTTTCCCAGCCCCTGATTCCCCGCCTCTGTTTCCGCATATCTGATTCCCCGCCTCTGATTCCCAACTATGATTCCCCGCCTCTTATTCCCCAGCTCTGATTCCCTGCCTCTGATTCCCCGCGTTCTATTCCCTGCCTCTGATTCCCCGCCTGTGATTCCCCATCTCTGATTCACCACCTCTGATTCCCCACCACTGATTCCCCCTATCTAATTCCCCACCTCTGTTTGCCCGCCTCTGATTCCCCGCCTCTGTTTCCCCATATCTGATTCCCCGCCTCTGAATCCCCAACTCTGATTCCCTGCCTCTGATTCCCCAGCTTCATTCCCCGCCTTTGATTCCCCCCGTCTGATTCCCAGCCTCTGAATCCCCGTGTCTGATAACCTGCCTCTGATTCCCCGCCTCTGATTCCCCATCTCAGATTCACCGCCTCTGATTCCCCACCTCTGATTCCCCATCTCTGATTCCGCACATCCGATTCCCTGCCTCTGATTCCCCGACTCTGATTCCCCACCTCTGATTCCCCAGCTCAGATTCCCCGCCTCTGATTCCCCAACTCTGATTCCCCGCCTCTGATTCCCCAGCTCTGATTCCCCGCCTCTGATTCCCCGTGTTTGATCCCCTGCCTCTGATTCCCCATCTCTGACTCTGATTCCCCATATCTGATTCCTCGCCACTGTTTCCCCGCCTCTGATTCCCCGCCTCTGATTCCCCATATCTCATTCCCCGCCTCTGATTCCCCATCTCTGATTCCCGGACTCTGATTCCCCACCTCTGATTCCCGACCTCTTATTCCCGGCATCTGATTCCGGCCTGTGATTCCCGGCCTCTTATTCCCTGCTTCTGATTCTGATTCCCTGCCTCTGATTCCCCATTTCTGATTCCGCACATCTAATTCCCTGCCTCTGATTCCCCACCTCTGATTCCCCATATCTGAATCCACGCCTCTGTTTCCCCGTCTCTGATTCCCCGCCTCTGTTTCCCCATATCTAAGTCCCCGCCTCTGATTCCCCAACTTTGATTCCCCACCTCTGATTCCCCAGCTCTGATTCCCCGCCTCTGATTCCCCACCTCTGATTCCCCATATCTGATTCCCAGCCTCTGTTTCCCCGCCTCTGATTCCCCGCCTCTGTTTCCCCATATCTGATTCCCGGCCTCTGATTCCCCGCCTCTGATTCCCCGCCTCTGATTCCCTGCCTCTGATTCCCCATCTCCGATTCCGCACATCTGATTCCCTGCCTCTCATTCCCCGCCTCTGATTCCCCGCCTCTGATTCCCTGCCTCTGATTCCCAACCTCTGATTCCCCACCTCTGATTCCCAGTGTTTGATTCCCCGCCTCTGTTTCCCCGCCTCTGATTCCCCGCCTCTGATTCCCCAACTCTAATTCCCCGCCTCTGATTCCCCATATCTGATTCCCCGCCTCTGTTTCCCCGCCTCTGATTCCCCGCCCCTGTTTCCCCATATCTGATTCCCTGCCTCTGATTCCCCAACTTTGATTCCCAGCCTCTGATTCCCCAGCTCTGATTCCCCGCCTCTGATTCCCCGCATCTGATTCCCTGCATCTGATTCCAAGCCTCTGATTCCCTGCCTCTGATTCCCAACCTCTGATTCCCCACCTCTAATTCCCCATATCTGATTCCCAGCCTCTGTTTCCCCGCCTCTGATTCCCCGCCTCTGTTTCCCCATATCTGATTCCCGGCCTCTGATTCCCCGCCTCTGATTCCCCGCCTCTGATTCCCTGCCTCTGATTCCCAACCTCTGATTCCCCACCTCTGATTCCTGACCTCTTATTCCCGGCATCTGATTCCGGCCTCTGATTCCCGGCCTCTGATTCCCTGCTTCTGATTCTGATTCCCCGCCTCTGATTCCCTGCCTCTGATTCCCAACCTCTGATTCCCCACCTCTGATTCCCCGTGTTTGATTACCCGCCTCTGTTTCCCCGCCTCTGATTCCCCGCCTCTGATTCCCCAACTCTAATTCCCCGCTTCTGATTCCCCATA
This sequence comes from Narcine bancroftii, assembly GCF_036971445.1. Taxonomy (NCBI): domain Eukaryota; kingdom Metazoa; phylum Chordata; class Chondrichthyes; order Torpediniformes; family Narcinidae; genus Narcine; species Narcine bancroftii. The sequence continues at coordinate 112,834,340 of NC_091475.1, forward strand.
TCTGATTCCCTGCCTATGTTTCCCCGCCTCTGATTCCCCGCCCCTGTTTCCCCATATCTGATTCCCTGCCTCTGATTCCCCAACTTTGATTCCCAGCCTCTGATTCCCCAGCTCTGATTCCCCGCCTCTGATTCCCCGTGTTTGATTCCCTGCCTCTGATTCCCCGCCTCTGATTCCCCATCTCTGATTCACCGCCTTTGATTCGCCACCTCTGATTCCCCATATCTGATTCCCCACCTCTGTTTCCCCGCCTCTGATTCCCCGCCTCTGATTCTCCATATCTCATTACCCGCCTCTGACTCCCCATCTCTGATTCCCGTACTCTGATTCCCCACCTCTGATTCCCGGCCTCTTATTCCCAGCATCTGATTCCAGGCCTCTGATTCCCGGCCTCTGACTCCCCGCTTCTGATTCTGATTCCCTGCCTCTGATTCCCCGCCTCTGATTCCGCACATCTGATTCCCCGTCTCTGTTTCCCCATATCTAATTCCCCACCTCAGATGCCCCAACTCTGATTCCCCGCCTCTGATTCCCCAGCTCTGATTCCCCGCCTCTGATTCTCCACATCCGATTCCCAATATCTGATTCCCCGCCTTTGTTTCCCCGCCCCTGATTCCCCGCCTCTGTTTCCCCATATCTGATTCCCCGCCTCTGATTCCCAACTATGATTCCCCGCCTCTTATTCCCCAGCTCTGATTCCCTGCCTCTGATTCCCCGCGTTCTATTCCCTGCCTCTGATTCCCCGCCTGTGATTCCCCATCTCTGATTCACCACCTCTGATTCCCCACCACTGATTCCCCATATCTAATTCCCCGCCTCTGTTTGCCCGCCTCTGATTCCCCGCCTCTGTTTCCCCATATCTGATTCCCCGCCTCTGAATCCCCAACTCTGATTCCCTGCCTCTGATTCCCCAGCTTCATTCCCCGCCTTTGATTCCCCCCGTCTGATTCCCAGCCTCTGAATCCCCGTGTCTGATAACCTGCCTCTGATTCCCCGCCTCTGATTCCCCATCTCAGATTCACCGCCTCTGATTCCCCACCTCTGATTCCCCATCTCTGATTCCGCACATCCGATTCACTGCCTCTGATTCCCCGACTCTGATTCCCCACCTCTGATTCCCCAGCTCTGATTCCCCGCCTCTGATTCCCCAACTCTGATTCCCCGCCTCTGATTCCCCAGCTCTGATTCCCCGCCTCTGATTCCCCGTGTTTGATCCCCTGCCTCTGATTCCCCAGGTCTGATTCCCCATCTCTGATTCACCGCCTTTGATTCGCCACCTCTGATTTCCCATATCTGATTCCTCGCCACTGTTTCCCCGCCTCTGATTCCCCGCCTCTGATTCTCCATATCTCATTCCCCGCCTCTGACTCCCCATCTCTGATTCCCGGACTCTGATACCCCACCTCTGATTCCCGGCCTCTTATTCCCAGCATCTGATTCCAGGCCTCTGATTCCCGGCCTCTGACTCCCCGCTTCTGATTCTGATTCCCTGCCTCTGATTCCCCATCTCTGATTCCGCACATCTGATTACCTGCCTCTGATTCCCCACCTCTGATTCCCCATATCTGATTCCCCGCCTCTGTTTCCACGCCTCTGATTCCCCGCCTCTGTTTCCCCATATCTAATTCCCCACCTCTGATGCCCCAACTCTGATTCCCCGCCTCTGATTCCACAGCTCTGATTCCCCGCCTCTGATTCCCCACATCCGATTCCCCATATCTGATTCCCCGCCTCTGTTTCCCAGCCCCTGATTCCCCGCCTCTGTTTCCGCATATCTGATTCCCCGCCTCTGATTCCCAACTATGATTCCCCGCCTCTTATTCCCCAGCTCTGATTCCCTGCCTCTGATTCCCCGCGTTCTATTCCCTGCCTCTGATTCCCCGCCTGTGATTCCCCATCTCTGATTCACCACCTCTGATTCCCCACCACTGATTCCCCCTATCTAATTCCCCACCTCTGTTTGCCCGCCTCTGATTCCCCGCCTCTGTTTCCCCATATCTGATTCCCCGCCTCTGAATCCCCAACTCTGATTCCCTGCCTCTGATTCCCCAGCTTCATTCCCCGCCTTTGATTCCCCCCGTCTGATTCCCAGCCTCTGAATCCCCGTGTCTGATAACCTGCCTCTGATTCCCCGCCTCTGATTCCCCATCTCAGATTCACCGCCTCTGATTCCCCACCTCTGATTCCCCATCTCTGATTCCGCACATCCGATTCCCTGCCTCTGATTCCCCGACTCTGATTCCCCACCTCTGATTCCCCAGCTCAGATTCCCCGCCTCTGATTCCCCAACTCTGATTCCCCGCCTCTGATTCCCCAGCTCTGATTCCCCGCCTCTGATTCCCCGTGTTTGATCCCCTGCCTCTGATTCCCCATCTCTGATTCCCCATCTCTGATTCACCGCCTTTGATTCGCCACCTCTGATTCCCCATATCTGATTCCTCGCCACTGTTTCCCCGCCTCTGATTCCCCGCCTCTGATTCCCCATATCTCATTCCCCGCCTCTGATTCCCCATCTCTGATTCCCGGACTCTGATTCCCCACCTCTGATTCCCGACCTCTTATTCCCGGCATCTGATTCCGGCCTGTGATTCCCGGCCTCTTATTCCCTGCTTCTGATTCTGATTCCCTGCCTCTGATTCCCCATTTCTGATTCCGCACATCTAATTCCCTGCCTCTGATTCCCCACCTCTGATTCCCCATATCTGAATCCACGCCTCTGTTTCCCCGTCTCTGATTCCCCGCCTCTGTTTCCCCATATCTAAGTCCCCGCCTCTGATTCCCCAACTTTGATTCCCCACCTCTGATTCCCCAGCTCTGATTCCCCGCCTCTGATTCCCCACCTCTGATTCCCCATATCTGATTCCCAGCCTCTGTTTCCCCGCCTCTGATTCCCCGCCTCTGTTTCCCCATATCTGATTCCCGGCCTCTGATTCCCCGCCTCTGATTCCCCGCCTCTGCTTCCCCGCCTCTGATTCCCCAACTCTGATTCCCCGCCTCTGATTCCCCGTGTTTGATTCCCTGCCTCTGATTCCCGGCCTCTGATTCCCCATATCTGATTCCCCGCCTCTGATTCCCAACTATGATTCCCCGCCTCTTATTCCCCAGCTCTGATTCCCTGCCTCTGATTCCCCGCGTTCTATTCCCTGCCTCTGATTCCCCGCCTGTGATTCCCCATCTCTGATTCACCACCTCTGATTCCCCACCACTGATTCCCCATATCTAATTCCCCGCCTCTGTTTGCCCGCCTCTGATTCCCCGCCTCTGTTTCCCCATATCTGATTCCCCGCCTCTGAATCCCCAACTCTGATTCCCTGCCTCTGATTCCCCAGCTTCATTCCCCGCCTTTGATTCCCCCCGTCTGATTCCCAGCCTCTGAATCCCCGTGTCTGAAAACCTGCCTCTGATTCCCCGCCTCTAATTCCCCATCTCAGATTCACCGCCTCTGATTCCCCACCTCTGATTCCCCATCTCTGATTCCGCACATCCGATTCCCTGCCTCTGATTCCCCGACTCTGATTCCCCACCTCTGATTCCCTAGCTCTGATTCCCCGCCTCTGATTCCCCAACTCTGATTCCCCACCTCTGACTCCCCAGCTGTGATTCCCCGCCTCTGATTCCCCATGTTTGATCCCCTGCCTCTGATTCCCCAGCTCTGATTCCCCATCTCTGATTCACCGCCTTTGATTCGCCACCTCTGATTCCCCATATCTGATTCCTCGCCACTGTTTCGCCGCCTCTGATTCCCCGCCTCTGATTCCCCATATCTCATTCCCCGCCTCTGATTCCCCATCTCTGATTCCCGGACTCTGATTCCCCACCTCTGATTCCCGACCTCTTATTCCCGGCATCTGATTCCGGCCTCTGATTCCCGGCCTCTGATTCCCTGCTTCTGATTCTGATTCCCTGCCTCTGATTCCCCATTTCTGATTCCGCACATCTAATTCCCTGCCTCTGATTCCCCACCTCTGATTCCCCATATCTGAATCCCCGCCTCTGTTTCCCCGTCTCTGATTCCCCGCCTCTGTTTCCCCATATCTAAGTCCCCGCCTCTGATTCCCCAACTTTGATTCCCCACCTCTGATTCCCCAGCTCTGATTCCCCGCCTCTGATTCCCCACCTCTGATTCCCCATATCTGATTCCCAGCCTCTGTTTCCCCGCCTCTGATTCCCCGCCCCTGTTTCCCCATATCTGATTCCCTGCCTCTGTTTCCCCAACTTTGATTCCCAGCCTCTGATTCCCCAGCTCTGATTCCCCGCCTCTGATTCCCCGTGTTTGATTCCCTGCCTCTGATTCCCTGCTTCTGATTCCCCATCTCTGATTCCGCAAATCTAATTCCCTGCCTCTGATTCCCCACCTCTGATTCCCCATATCTGATTCCCCACCTCTGTTTCCCGGCCTCTGATTCCCCGCTTCTGATTCCCCATATCTCATTCCCCGCCTCTGATTCCCCATCTCTGATTCCCCGCCTCTGATTCCCCGCCCCTGTTTCCCCATATCTGATTCCCTGCCTCTGTTTCCCCAACTTTGATTCCCAGCCTCTGATTCCCCAGCTCTGATTCCCCAGCTCTGATTCCCCATATCTGATTCCTCGCCACTGTTTCCCCGCCTCTGATTCCCCGCCTCTGATTCCCCATATCTCATTCCCCGCCTCTGACTCCCCATCTCTGATTCCCGGACTCTGATTCCCCACCTCTGATTCCCGGCCTCTTTTCCCGGCATCTGATTCCGGCCTCTGATTCCCGGCCTCTGATTCCCTGCTTCTGATTCCCCATCTCTGATTCCGCAAATCTAATTCCCTGCCTCTGATTCCCCACCTCTGATTCCCCATATCTGATAACCCGCCTCTGTTTCCCCGCCTCTGATTCCCCGCCTCTGTTTCCCCATATCTAAGTCCCCGCCTCTGATTCTCCAACTTTGAATCCCCACCTCTGATTCCCCAGCTCTGATTCCCCGCCTCTGATTCCCCGCATCTGATTCCATGCATCTGATTCCCAGCCTCTGATTCCCAGCCTCTGATTCCCAACCTCTGATTCCCCACCTCTGATTCCCCATATCTGATTCCCCGCCTCTGTTTCCCCGCCTCTGATTCCCCGCCTCTGTTTCCCCATATCTGATCCCCGCCTCTATTTGCCCGCATCTGATTCCCCGCCTCTGTTTCCCCATATCTGATTCCCCGCCTCTGAATCCCCAACTCTGATTCCCTGCCTCTAATTTCCCAGCTCTGATTCCCCGCCTCTGATTCCCCGCGTCTGATTACCGGCCTCTGATTCCCCGCCTCTGATTCCCCATCTCTGATTCACAACCTCTGATTCCCCACCTCTGATACCCCATATCTGATTCCCCGCCTCTGTTTCCCCGCCTCTGATTCCCCACCTCTGATTCCCAATATCTGAATCCCCGCCTCTGATTCCCCACCTCTGATTCCCCGCCTCTGATTCGCAGGCTATGATTCCCCGCCTCTGATTCCCCGTGTTTGATTCCCTGCCTCTGATTCCCGGCCTCTGATTCACCATCTCTGATTCACCGCCTTTGATTCGCCACCTCTGATTCACCATATCTGATTCCCCGCATCTGTTTCCCCGCCTCTGATTCCCCGCCTCTTATTCCCCATATCTCATTCCCCGCCTCTGAATCCCCATCTCTGATTCCCGGACTCTGATTCCCCACCTCTGATTCCCTGCTACTGATTCTGATTCCCTGCCTTTGATTCCCCATCTCTGATTCCGCACATCTGATTCCCTGCCTCTGATTCCCCATCTCTGATTCCCCATATCTGATTCCCCGCTTCTGTTTCCCCGCCTCTGATTCCCCGCCTCTGTTTCCCAATATCTAAGTCCCCGCCTCTGATTCCCCAACTCTAATTCCCCACCTCTGATTCCCCAGCTCTGATTCCCCGCCTCTGATTCCCCGCATCTGATTCCCTGCCTCTGATTCCAAGCCTCTTATTCCCTGCCTCTGATTCCCAACCTCTGATTCCCCACCTCTGATTCCCCATATCTGATTCCCAGCCTCTGTTTCCCCGCCTCTGATTCCCCGCCTCTGTTTCCCCATATCTGATTCCCGGCCTCTGGTTCCCCGCCTCTGATTCCCAGCCTCTGATTCCCTGCCTCTGATTCCCCATCTCCGATTCCGCACATCTGATTCCCTGCCTCTGATTCCCCGCCTCTGATTCCCCGCCTCTGATTCCCTGCCTCTGATTCCCAACCTCTGATTCCCCACCTCTGATTCCCCGTGTTTGATTCCCCGCCTCTGTTTCCCCGCCTCTGATTCCCCGCCTCTGATTCCCCAACTCTAATTCCCCGCCTCTGATTCCCCATATCTGATTCCCCGCCTCTGTTTCCCCGCCTCTGATTCCCCACCCCTGTTTCCCCATATCTGATTCCCTGCCTCTGATTCCCCAACTTTGATCCCAGCATCTGATTCCCCAGCTCTGATTCCCCGCCTCTGATTCCCCGCATCTGATTCCCTGCATCTGATTCCAAGCCTCTGATTCCCTGCCTCTGATTCCCAACCTCTGATTCCCCACCTCTGATTCCCCATATCTGATCCCCAGCCTCTATTTCCCCGCCTCTGTTTCCCCATATCTGATTCCCGGCCTCTGATTCCCCGCCTCTGATTCCCCGCCTCTGATTCCCTGCCTCTGATTCCCTGCATCTGATTCCCAACCTCTGATTCCCCACCTCTGATTCCCCGTGTTTGATTCCCCGCCCCTGTTTCCCCATATCTGATTCCCTGCCTCTGATTCCCCAACTTTGATTCCCAGCCTCTGATTCCCCAGCTCTGATTCCCCGCCTCTGATTCCCCGTGTTTGATTCCCTGCCTCTGATTCCCCGCCTCTGATTCCCCATCTCTGATTCACCGCCTTTGATTCGCCACCTCTGATTCCCCATATCTGATTCCCCACCTCTGTTTCCCCGCCTCTGATTCCCCGCCTCTGATTCTCCATATCTCATTCCCCGCCTCTGACTCCCCATCTCTGATTCCCGGACTCTGATTCCCCACCTTTGATTCCCGGCCTCTTATTCCCAGCATCTGATTCCAGGCCTCTGATTCCCGTCCTCTGACTCCCCGCTTCTGATTCTGATTCCCTGCCTCTGATTCCCCATCTCTGATTCCGCACATCTGATTACCTGCCTCTGATTCCCCACCTCTGATTCCCCATATCTGATTCCCCGCCTCTGTTTCCACGCCTCTGATTCCCCGCCTCTGTTTCCCCATATCTAATTCCCCACCTCTGATGCCCCAACTCTGATTCCCCGCCTCTGATTCCACAGCTCTGATTCCCCGCCTCTGATTCCCCACATCCGATTCCCCATACCTGATTCCCCGCCTCAGTTTCCCCGCCCCTGATTCCCCGCCTCTGTTTCCCCATATCTGATTCCCCGCCTCTGATTCCCAACTATGATTCCCCGCCTCTTATTCCCCAGCTCTGATTCCCTGCCTCAGATTCCCCGCGTTCTATTCCCTGCCTCTGATTCCCCGCCTGTGATTCCCCATCTCTGATTCACCACCTCTGATTCCCCACCACTGATTCCCCATATCTAATTCCCCGCCTCTGTTTGCCCGCCTCTGATTCCCCGCCTCTGTTTCCCCATATCTGATTCCCCGCCTCTGAATCCCCAACACTGATTCCCTGCCTCTGATTCCCCAGCTTCATTCCCCGCCTTTGATTCCCCCCGTCTGATTCCCAGCCTCTGAATCCCCGTGTCTGAAAACCTGCCTCTGATTCCCCGCCTCTGATTCCCCATCTCAGATTCACCGCCTCTGATTCCCCACCTCTGATTCCCCATCTCTGATTCCGCACATCCGATTCCCTGCCTCTGATTCCCCGACTCTGATTCCCCACCTCTGATTCCCCAGCTCTGATTCCCCGCCTCTGATTCCCCAACTCTGATTCCCCACCTCTGATTCCCCAGCTGTGATTCCCTGCCTCTGATTCCCCGTGTTTGATCCCCTGCCTCTGATTCCCCAGCTCTGATTCCCCATCTCTGATTCACCGCCTTTGATTCACCACCTCTGATTCCCCATATCTGATTCCTCGCCACTGTTTCCCCGCCTCTGATTCCCCGCCTCTGATTCCCCATATCTCATTCCCCACCTCTGATTCCCCATATCTGATTCCCGGACTCTGATTCCCCACCTCTGATTCCCCAGCTGTGATTCCCCGCCTCTGATTCCCCGTGTTTGATCCCCTGCCTCTGATTCCCCAGCTCTGATTCCCCATCTCTGATTCACCGCCTTTGATTCGCCACCTCTGATTCCCCATATCTGATTCCTCGCCACTGTTTCCCCGCCTCTGATTCCCCGCCTCTGATTCCCCATATCTCATTCCCCGCCTCTGATTCCCCATCTCTGATTCCCGGACTCTGATTCCCCACCTCTGATTCCTGACCTCTTATTCCCGGCATCTGATTCCGGCCTCTGATTCCCGGCCTCTGATTCCCTGCTTCTGATTCTGATTCCCTGCCTCTGATTCCCCATTTCTGATTCCGCACATCTGATTCCCTGCCTCTGATTCCCCGCCTCTGATTCCCCGCCTCTGATTCCCTGCCTCTGATTCCCAACCTCTGATTCCCCACCTCTGATTCCCCGTGTTTGATTCCCCGCCTCTGTTTCCCCGCCTCTGATTCCCCGCCTCTGATTCCCCAACTCTAATTCCCCGCCTCTGATTCCCCATATCTGATTCCCCGCCTCTGTTTCCCCGCCTCTGATTCCCCACCCCTGTTTCCCCATATCTGATTCCCTGCCTCTGATTCCCCAACTTTGATCCCAGCATCTGATTCCCCAGCTCTGATTCCCCGCCTCTGATTCCCAGCATCTGATTCCCTGCATCTGATTCCAAGCCTCTGATTCCCTGCCTCTGATTCCCAACCTCTGATTCCCCACCTCTGATTCCCCATATCTGATCCCCAGCCTCTGTTTCCCCGCCTCTGTTTCCCCATATCTGATTCCCGGCCTCTGATTCCCCGCCTCTGATTCCCCGCCTCTGATTCCCTGCCTCTGATTCCCTGCATCTGATTCCCAACCTCTGATTCCCCACCTCTGATTCCCCGTGTTTGATTCCCCGCCCCTGTTTCCCCATATCTGATTCCCTGCCTCTGATTCCCCAACTTTGATTCCCAGCCTCTGATTCCCCAGCTCTGATTCCCCGCCTCTGATTCCCCGTGTTTGATTCCCTGCCTCTGATTCCCCGCCTCTGATTCCCCATCTCTGATTCACCGCCTTTGATTCGCCACCTCTGATTCCCCATATCTGATTCCCCACCTCTGTTTCCCCGCCTCTGATTCCCCGCCTCTGATTCTCCATATCTCATTCCCCGCCTCTGACTCCCCATCTCTGATTCCCGGACTCTGATTCCCCACCTCTGATTCCCGGCCTCTTATTCCCAGCATCTGATTCCAGGCCTCTGATTCCCGTCCTCTGACTCCCCGCTTCTGATTCTGATTCCCTGCCTCTGATTCCCCATCTCTGATTCCGCACATCTGATTACCTGCCTCTGATTCCCCACCTCTGATTCCCCATATCTGATTCCCCGCCTCTGTTTCCACGCCTCTGATTCCCCGCCTCTGTTTCCCCATATCCGATTCCCCATATCTGATTCCCCGCCTCTGTTTCCCCGCCCCTGATTCCCCGCCTCTGTTTCCCCATATCTGATTCCCCGCCTCTGATTCCCAACTATGATTCCCCGCCTCTTATTCCCCAGCTCTGATTCCCTGCCTCAGATTCCCCGCGTTCTATACCCTGCCTCTGATTCCCCGCCTGTGATTCCCCATCTCAGATTCACCACCTCTGATTCCCCACCACTGATTCCCCATATCTAATTCCCCGCCTCTGTTTGCCCGCCTCTGATTCCCCGCCTCTGTTTCCCCATATCTGATTCCCCGCCTCTGAATCCCCAACACTGATTCCCTGCCTCTGATTCCCCAGCTTCATTCCCCGCCTTTGATTCCCCCCGTCTGATTCCCAGCCTCTGAATCCCCGTGTCTGAAAACCTGCCTCTGATTCCCCGCCTCTGATTCCCCATCTCAGATTCACCGCCTCTGATTCCCCACCTCTGATTCCCCATCTCTGATTCCGCACATCCGATTCCCTGCCTCTGATTCCCCGACTCTGATTCCCCACCTCTGATTCCCCAGCTCTGATTCCCCGCCTCTGATTCCCCAACTCTGATTCCCCACCTCTGATTCCCCAGCTGTGATTCCCTGCCTCTGATTCCCCATGTTTGATCCCCTGCCTCTGATTCCCCAGCTCTGATTCCCCATCTCTGATTTACCGCCTTTGATTCGCCACCTCTGATTCCCAATATCTGATTCCTCGCCACTGTTTCCCCGCCTCTGATTCCCCGCCTCTGATTCCCCATATCTGAGGCCCCGCCTCTGATTCCCCATCTCTGATTCCCGGACTCCGATTCCCCACCTCTGATTCCCCAGCTGTGATTCCCCGCCTCAGATTCCCCGTGTTTGATCCCCCTGCCTCTAATTCCCCAGCTCTGATTCCCCATCTCTGATTCACCGCCTTTGATTCGCCACCTCTGATTCCCCATATCTGATTCCTCGCCACTGTTTCCCCGCCTCTGATTCCCCGCCTCTGATTCCCCATATCTCATTCCCCGCCTCTGATTCCCCATCTCTGATTCCCGGACTCTGATTCCCCACCTCTGATTCCTGACCTCTTATTCCCGGCATCTGATTCCGGCCTCTGATTCCCGGCCTCTGATTCCCTGCTTCTGATTCTGATTCCCTGCCTCTGATTCCCCATTTCTGATTCCGCACATCTAATTCCCTGCCTCTGATTCCCCACCTCTGATTCCCCATATCTGAATCCCCGCCTCTGTTTCCCCGTCTCTGATTCCCCGCCTCTGTTTCCCCATATCTAAGTCCCCGCCTCTGATTCCCCAACTTTGATTCCCCACCTCTGATTCCCCAGCTCTGATTCCCCGCCTCTGATTCCCCACCTCTGATTCCCCATATCTGATTCCCAGCCTCTGTTTCCCCGCCTCTGATTCCCCAGCCCTGTTTCCCCATATCTGATTCCCTGCCTCTGATTCCCCAACATTGATTCCCAGCCTCTGATTCCCCAGTCTGATTCCCCGCCTCTGATTCCCCGTGTTTGATTCCCTGCCTCTGATTCCCCGCCTCTGATTCCCCATCTCTGATTCACCGCCTTTGATTCGCCACCTCTGATTCCCCATATCTGATTCCCCACCTCTGTTTCCCCGCCTCTGATTCCCCGCCTCTGATTCCCCGCCTCTGATTCTCCATATCTCATTCCCCGCCTCTGACTCCCCATCTCTGATTCCCGGACTCTGATACCCCACCTCTGATTCCCGGCCTCTTATTCCCAGCATCTGATTCCAGGCCTCTGATTCCCGGCCTCTGACTCCCCGCTTCTGATTCTGATTCCCTGCCTCTGATTCCCCATCTCTGATTCCGCACATCTGATTACCTGCCTCTGATTCCCCACCTCTGATTCCCCATATCTGATTCCCCGCCTCTCTTTCCACGCCTCTGATTCCCCGCCTCTGTTTCCCCATATCTAATTCCCCACCTCTGATGCCCCAACTCTGATTCCCCGCCTCTGATTCCACAGCTCTGATTCCCCGCCTCTGATTCCCCACATCCGATTCCCCATATCTGATTCCCCGCCTCTGTTTCCCAGCCCCTGATTCCCCGCCTCTGTTTCCGCATATCTGATTCCCCGCCTCTGATTCCCAACTATGATTCCCCGCCTCTTATTCCCCAGCTCTGATTCCCTGCCTCTGATTCCCCGCGTTCTATTCCCTGCCTCTGATTCCCCAACTGTGATTCCCCATCTCTGATTCACCACCTCTGATTCCCCACCACTGATTCCCCCTATCTAATTCCCCACCTCTGTTTGCCCGCCTCTGATTCCCCGCCTCTGTTTCCCCATATCTGATTCCCCGCCTCTGAATCCCCAACTCTGATTCCCTGCCTCTGATTCCCCAGCTTCATTCCCCGCCTTTGATTCCCCCCGTCTGATTCCCAGCCTCTGAATCCCCGTGTCTGATAACCTGCCTCTGATTCCCCGCCTCTGATTCCCCATCTCAGATTCACCGCCTCTGATTCCCCACCTCTGATTCCCCATCTCTGATTCCGCACATCCGATTCCCTGCCTCTGATTCCCCGACTCTGATTCCCCACCTCTGATTCCCCAGCTCAGATTCCCCGCCTCTGATTCCCCAACTCTGATTCCCCGCCTCTGATTCCCCAGCTCTGATTCCCCGCCTCTGATTCCCCGTGTTTGATCCCCTGCCTCTGATTCCCCATCTCTGATTCCCCATCTCTGATTCACCGCCTTTGATTCGCCACCTCTGATTCCCCATATCTGATTCCTCGCCACTGTTTCCCCGCCTCTGATTCCCCGCCTCTGATTCCCCATATCTCATTCCCCGCCTCTGATTCCCCATCTCTGATTCCCGGACTCTGATTCCCCACCTCTGATTCCCGACCTCTTATTCCCGGCATCTGATTCCGGCCTGTGATTCCCGGCCTCTGATTCACTGCTTCTGATTCTGATTCCCTGCCTCTGATTCCCCATTTCTGATTCCGCACATCTAATTCCCTGCCTCTGATTCCCCACCTCTGATTCCCCATATCTGAATCCCCGCCTCTGTTTCCCCGTCTCTGATTCCCCGCCTCTGTTTCCCCATATCTAAGTCCCCGCCTCTGATTCCCCAACTTTGATTCCCCACCTCTGATTCCCCAGCTCTGATTCCCCGCCTCTGATTCCCCACCTCTGATTCCCCATATCTGATTCCCAGCCTCTGTTTCCCCGCCTCTGATTCCCCGCCTCTGTTTCCCCATATCTGATTCCCGGCCTCTGATTCCCCGCCTCTGATTCCCCGCCTCTGATTCCCTGCCTCTGATTCCCCATCTCCGATTCCGCACATCTGATTCCCTGCCTCTCATTCCCCGCCTCTGATTCCCCGCCTCTGATTCCCTGCCTCTGATTCCCAACCTCTGATTCCCCACCTCTGATTCCCAGTGTTTGATTCCCCGCCTCTGTTTCCCCGCCTCTGATTCCCCGCCTCTGATTCCCCAACTCTAATTCCCCGCCTCTGATTCCCCATATCTGATTCCCCGCCTCTGTTTCCCCGCCTCTGATTCCCCGCCCCTGTTTCCCCATATCTGATTCCCTGCCTCTGATTCCCCAACTTTGATTCCCAGCCTCTGATTCCCCAGCTCTGATTCCCCGCCTCTGATTCCCCGCATCTGATTCCCTGCATCTGATTCCAAGCCTCTGATTCCCTGCCTCTGATTCCCAACCTCTGATTCCCCACCTCTAATTCCCCATATCTGATTCCCAGCCTCTGTTTCCCCGCCTCTGATTCCCCGCCTCTGTTTCCCCATATCTGATTCCCGGCCTCTGATTCCCCGCCTCTGATTCCCCGCCTCTGATTCCCCGCCTCTGATTCCCTGCCTCTGATTCCCAACCTCTGATTCCCCACCTCTGATTCCTGACCTCTTATTCCCGGCATCTGATTCCGGCCTCTGATTCCCGGCCTCTGATTCCCTGCTTCTGATTCTGATTCCCCGCCTCTGATTCCCTGCCTCTGATTCCCAACCTCTGATTCCCCACCTCTGATTCCCCGTGTTTGATTACCCGCCTCTGTTTCCCCGCCTCTGATTCCCCGCCTCTGATTCCCCAACTCTAATTCCCCGCCTCTGATTCCCCATATCTGATTCCCTGCCTATGTTTCCCCGCCTCTGATTCCCCGCCCCTGTTTCCCCATATCTGATTCCCTGCCTCTGATTCCCCAACTTTGATTCCCAGCCTCTGATTCCCCAGCTCTGATTCCCCGCCTCTGATTCCCCGTGTTTGATTCCCTGCCTCTGATTCCCCGCCTCTGATTCCCCATCTCTGATTCACCGCCTTTGATTCGCCACCTCTGATTCCCCATATCTGATTCCCCACCTCTGTTTCCCCGCCTCTGATTCCCCGCCTCTGATTCTCCATATCTCATTACCCGCCTCTGACTCCCCATCTCTGATTCCCGTACTCTGATTCCCCACCTCTGATTCCCGGCCTCTTATTCCCAGCATCTGATTCCAGGCCTCTGATTCCCGGCCTCTGACTCCCCGCTTCTGATTCTGATTCCCTGCCTCTGATTCCCCGCCTCTGATTCCGCACATCTGATTCCCCGTCTCTGTTTCCCCATATCTAATTCCCCACCTCTGATGCCCCAACTCTGATTCCCCGCCTCTGATTCCCCAGCTCTGATTCCCCGCCTCTGATTCTCCACATCCGATTCCCAATATCTGATTCCCCGCCTTTGTTTCCCCGCCCCTGATTCCCCGCCTCTGTTTCCCCATATCTGATTCCCCGCCTCTGATTCCCAACTATGATTCCCCGCCTCTTATTCCCCAGCTCTGATTCCCTGCCGCTGATTCCCCGCGTTCTATTCCCTGCCTCTGATTCCCCGCCTGTGATTCCCCATCTCTGATTCACCACCTCTGATTCCCCACCACTGATTCCCCATATCTAATTCCCCGCCTCTGTTTGCCCGCCTCTGATTCCCCGCCTCTGTTTCCCCATATCTGATTCCCCGCCTCTGAATCCCCAACTCTGATTCCCTGCCTCTGATTCCCCAGCTTCATTCCCCGCCTTTGATTCCCCCCGTCTGATTCCCAGCCTCTGAATCCCCGTGTCTGATAACCTGCCTCTGATTCCCCGCCTCTGATTCCCCATCTCAGATTCACCGCCTCTGATTCCCCACCTCTGATTCCCCATCTCTGATTCCGCACATCCGATTCACTGCCTCTGATTCCCCGACTCTGATTCCCCACCTCTGATTCCCCAGCTCTGATTCCCCGCCTCTGATTCCCCAACTCTGATTCCCCGCCTCTGATTCCCCAGCTCTGATTCCCCGCCTCTGATTCCCCGTGTTTGATCCCCTGCCTCTGATTCCCCAGGTCTGATTCCCCATCTCTGATTCACCGCCTTTGATTCGCCACCTCTGATTTCCCATATCTGATTCCTCGCCACTGTTTCCCCGCCTCTGATTCCGCGCCTCTGATTCCCCATATCTCATTCCCCGCCTCTGATTCCCCATCTCTGATTCCCGGACTCTGATTCCCCACCTCTGATTCCCGACCTCTTATTCCCGGCATCTGATTCCGGCCTCTGATTCCCGGCCTCTGATTCCCTGCTTCTGATTCTGATTCCCTGCCTCTGATTCCCCATTTCTGATTCCGCACATCTAATTCCCTGCCTCTGATTCCCCACCTCTGATTCCCCATATCTGAATCCCCGCCTCTGTTTCCCCGTCTCTGATTCCCCGCCTCTGTTTCCCCATATCTAAGTCCCCGCCTCTGATTCCCCAACTTTGATTCCCCACCTCTGATTCCCCAGCTCTGATTCCCCGCCTCTGATTCCCCACCTCTGATTCCCCATACCTGATTCCTAGCCTCTGTTTCCCCGCCTCTGATTCCCCACTTCTGTTTCCCCATATCTGATTCCCGGCCTCTGATTCCCTGCCTCTGATTCCCCGCCTCTGATTCCCTGCCTCTGATTCCCCATCTCCGATTCCGCACATCTGATTCCCTGCCTCTCATTCCCCGCCTCTGATTCCCCGCCTCTGATTCCCTGCCTCTGATTCCCAACCTCTGATTCCCCACCTCTGATTCCCCGTGTTTGATTCCCCGCCTCTGTTTCCCCGCCTCTCATTCCCCGCCTCTGATTCCCCAACCCTAATTCCCCGCCTCTGATTCCCCATATCTGATTCCCCGCCTCTGTTTCCCCGCCTCTGATTCCCCGACCCTGTTTCCCCATATCTGATTCCCTGCCTCTGATTCCCCAACTTTGATTCCCAGACTCTGATTCCCCAGCTCTGATTCCCCGCCTCTGATTCCCCGCATCTGATTCCCTGCATCTGATTCCAAGCCTCTGATTCCCTGCCTCTGATTCCCAACCTCTGATTCCCCACCTCTGATTCCCCATATCTGATTCCCAGCCTCTGTTTCCCCGCCTCTGATTCCCCGCCTCTGTTTCCCCATATCTGATTCCCGGCCTCTGATTCCCCGCCTCTGATTCCCCGCCTCTGATTCCCTGCCTCTGATTCCCAATCTCCGATTCCGCACATCTGATTCCCTGCCTCTGATTCCCCGCCTCTGATTCCCCGCCGCTGATTCCCTGCCTCTGATTTCCAACCTCTGATTCCCCACCTATGATTCCCCGTGTTTGATTCCCCGCCTCTGTTTCCCCGCCACTGATTCCCCGCCTCTGATTCCCCAACTCTAATTCCCCGCCTCTGATTCCCCATATCTGATTCCCCGCCTCTGTTTCCCCGCCTCTGATTCCCCGCCTGTGATTCCCCATCTCTGATTCACCACCTCTGATTCCCCACCACTGATTCCCCATATCTAATTCCCCGCCTCTGTTTGCCCGCCTCTGATTCCCCGCCTCTGTCTCCCCATATCTGATTCCCCGCCTCTGAATCCCCAACACTGATTCCCTGCCTCTGATTCCCCAGCTTCATTCCCCGCCTTTGATTCCCCCCGTCTGATTCCCAGCCTCTGAATCCCCGTGTCTGAAAACCTGCCTCTGATTCCCCGCCTCTGATTCCCCATCTCAGATTCACCGCCTCTGATTCCCCACCTCTGATTCCCCATCTCTGATTCCGCACATCCGATTCCCTGCCTCTGATTCCCCGACTCTGATTCCCCACCTCTGATTCCCCAGCTCTGATTCCCCGCCTCTGATTCCCCAACTCTGATTCCCCACCTCTGATTCCCCAGCTGTGATTCCCTGCCTCTGATTCCCCGTGTTTGATCCCCTGCCTCTGATTCCCCAGCTCTGATTCCCCATCTCTGATTCACCGCCTTTGATTCGCCACCTCTGATTCCCCATATCTGATTCCTCGCCACTGTTTCCCCGCCTCTGATTCCCCGCCTCTGATTCCCCATATCTCATTCCCCGCCTCTGATTCCCCATCTCTGATTCCCGGACTCTGATTCCCCACCTCTGATTCCCCAGCTGTGATTCCCCGCCTCTGATTCCCCGTGTTTGATCCCCCTGCCTCTAATTCCCCAGCTCTGATTCCCCATCTCTGATTCACCGCCTTTGATTCGCCACCTCTGATTCCCCATATCTGATTCCTCGCCACTGTTTCCCCGCCTCTGATTCCCCGCCTCTGATTCCCCATATCTCATTCCCCGCCTCTGATTCCCCATCTCTGATTCCAGGACTCTGATTCCCCACCTCTGATTCCTGACCTCTTATTCCCGGAATCTGATTCCGGCCTCTGATTCCCGGCCTCTGATTCCCTGCTTCTGATTCTGATTCCCTGCCTCTGATTCCCCATTTCTGATTCCGCACATCTAATTCCCTGCCTCTGATTCCCCACCTCTGATTCCCCATATCTGAATCCCCGCCTCTGTTTCCCCGTCTCTGATTCCCCGCCTCTGTTTCCCCATATCTAAGTCCCCGCCTCTGATTCCCCAACTTTGATTCCCCACCTCTGATTCCCCAGCTCTGATTCCCCGCCTCTGATTCCCCACCTCTGATTCCCCATATCTGATTCCCAGCCTCTAATTCCCCGCCTCTGATTCCCCAGCCCTGTTTCCCCATATCTGATTCCCTGCCTCTGATTCCCCAACATTGATTCCCAGCCTCTGATTCCCCAGTCTGATTCCCCGCCTCTGATTCCCCGTGTTTGATTCCCTGCCTCTGATTCCCCGCCTCTGATTCCCCATCTCTGATTCACCGCCTTTGATTCGCCACCTCTGATTCCCCATATCTGATTCCCCACCTCTGTTTCCCCGCCTCTGATTCCCCGCCTCTGATTCCCCGCCTCTGATTCTCCATATCTCATTCCCCGCCTCTGACTCCCCATCTCTGATTCCCGGACTCTGATACCCCACCTCTGATTCCCGGCCTCTTATTCCCAGCATCTGATTCCAGGCCTCTGATTCCCGGCCTCTGACTCCCCGCTTCTGATTCTGATTCCCTGCCTCTGATTCCCCATCTCTGATTCCGCACATCTGATTACCTGCCTCTGATTCCCCACCTCTGATTCCCCATATCTGATTCCCCGCCTCTGTTTCCACGCCTCTGATTCCCCGCCTCTGTTTCCCCATATCTAATTCCCCACCTCTGATGCCCCAACTCTGATTCCCCGCCTCTGATTCCACAGCTCTGATTCCCCGCCTCTGATTCCCCACATCCGATTCCCCATATCTGATTCCCCGCCTCTGTTTCCCAGCCCCTGATTCCCCGCCTCTGTTTCCGCATATCTGATTCCCCGCCTCTGATTCCCAACTATGATTCCCCGCCTCTTATTCCCCAGCTCTGATTCCCTGCCTCTGATTCCCCGCGTTCTATTCCCTGCCTCTGATTCCCCGCCTGTGATTCCCCATCTCTGATTCACCACCTCTGATTCCCCACCACTGATTCCCCCTATCTAATTCCCCACCTCTGTTTGCCCGCCTCTGATTCCCCGCCTCTGTTTCCCCATATCTGATTCCCCGCCTCTGAATCCCCAACTCTGATTCCCTGCCTCTGATTCCCCAGCTTCATTCCCCGCCTTTGATTCCCCCCGTCTGATTCCCAGCCTCTGAATCCCCGTGTCTGATAACCTGCCTCTGATTCCCCGCCTCTGATTCCCCATCTCAGATTCACCGCCTCTGATTCCCCACCTCTGATTCCCCATCTCTGATTCCGCACATCCGATTCCCTGCCTCTGATTCCCCGACTCTGATTCCCCACCTCTGATTCCCCAGCTCAGATTCCCCGCCTCTGATTCCCCAACTCTGATTCCCCGCCTCTGATTCCCCAGCTCTGATTCCCCGCCTCTGATTCCCCGTGTTTGATCCCCTGCCTCTGATTCCCCATCTCTGATTCCCCATCTCTGATTCACCGCCTTTGATTCGCCACCTCTGATTCCCCATATCTGATTCCTCGCCACTGTTTCCCCGCCTCTGATTCCCCGCCTCTGATTCCCCATATCTCATTCCCCGCCTCTGATTCCCCATCTCTGATTCCCGGACTCTGATTCCCCACCTCTGATTCCCGACCTCTTATTCCCGGCATCTGATTCCGGCCTGTGATTCCCGGCCTCTTATTCCCTGCTTCTGATTCTGATTCCCTGCCTCTGATTCCCCATTTCTGATTCCGCACATCTAATTCCCTGCCTCTGATTCCCCACCTCTGATTCCCCATATCTGAATCCACGCCTCTGTTTCCCCGTCTCTGATTCCCCGCCTCTGTTTCCCCATATCTAAGTCCCCGCCTCTGATTCCCCAACTTTGATTCCCCACCTCTGATTCCCCAGCTCTGATTCCCCGCCTCTGATTCCCCACCTCTGATTCCCCATATCTGATTCCCAGCCTCTGTTTCCCCGCCTCTGATTCCCCGCCTCTGTTTCCCCATATCTGATTCCCGGCCTCTGATTCCCCGCCTCTGATTCCCCGCCTCTGATTCCCTGCCTCTGATTCCCCATCTCCGATTCCGCACATCTGATTCCCTGCCTCTCATTCCCCGCCTCTGATTCCCCGCCTCTGATTCCCTGCCTCTGATTCCCAACCTCTGATTCCCCACCTCTGATTCCCAGTGTTTGATTCCCCGCCTCTGTTTCCCCGCCTCTGATTCCCCGCCTCTGATTCCCCAACTCTAATTCCCCGCCTCTGATTCCCCATATCTGATTCCCCGCCTCTGTTTCCCCGCCTCTGATTCCCCGCCCCTGTTTCCCCATATCTGATTCCCTGCCTCTGATTCCCCAACTTTGATTCCCAGCCTCTGATTCCCCAGCTCTGATTCCCCGCCTCTGATTCCCCGCATCTGATTCCCTGCATCTGATTCCAAGCCTCTGATTCCCTGCCTCTGATTCCCAACCTCTGATTCCCCACCTCTAATTCCCCATATCTGATTCCCAGCCTCTGTTTCCCCGCCTCTGATTCCCCGCCTCTGTTTCCCCATATCTGATTCCCGGCCTCTGATTCCCCGCCTCTGATTCCCCGCCTCTGATTCCCTGCCTCTGATTCCCAACCTCTGATTCCCCACCTCTGATTCCTGACCTCTTATTCCCGGCATCTGATTCCGGCCTCTGATTCCCGGCCTCTGATTCCCTGCTTCTGATTCTGATTCCCCGCCTCTGATTCCCTGCCTCTGATTCCCAACCTCTGATTCCCCACCTCTGATTCCCCGTGTTTGATTACCCGCCTCTGTTTCCCCGCCTCTGATTCCCCGCCTCTGATTCCCCAACTCTAATTCCCCGCTTCTGATTCCCCATATCTGATTCCCTGCCTATGTTTCCCCGCCTCTGATTCCCCGCCCCTGTTTCCCCATATCTGATTCCCTGCCTCTGATTCCCCAACTTTGATTCCCAGCCTCTGATTCCCCAGCTCTGATTCCCCGCCTCTGATTCCCCGTGTTTGATTCCCTGCCTCTGATTCCCCGCCTCTGATTCCCCATCTCTGATTCACCGCCTTTGATTCGCCACCTCTGATTCCCCATATCTGATTCCCCACCTCTGTTTCCCCGCCTCTGATTCCCCGCCTCTGATTCTCCATATCTCATTACCCGCCTCTGACTCCCCATCTCTGATTCCCGTACTCTGATTCCCCACCTCTGATTCCCGGCCTCTTATTCCCAGCATCTGATTCCAGGCCTCTGATTCCCGGCCTCTGACTCCCCGCTTCTGATTCTGATTCCCTGCCTCTGATTCCCCGCCTCTGATTCCGCACATCTGATTCCCCGTCTCTGTTTCCCCATATCTAATTCCCCACCTCAGATGCCCCAACTCTGATTCCCCGCCTCTGATTCCCCAGCTCTGATTCCCCGCCTCTGATTCTCCACATCCGATTCCCAATATCTGATTCCCCGCCTTTGTTTCCCCGCCCCTGATTCCCCGCCTCTGTTTCCCCATATCTGATTCCCCGCCTCTGATTCCCAACTATGATTCCCCGCCTCTTATTCCCCAGCTCTGATTCCCTGCCTCTGATTCCCCGCGTTCTATTCCCTGCCTCTGATTCCCCGCCTGTGATTCCCCATCTCTGATTCACCACCTCTGATTCCCCACCACTGATTCCCCATATCTAATTCCCCGCCTCTGTTTGCCCGCCTCTGATTCCCCGCCTCTGTTTCCCCATATCTGATTCCCCGCCTCTGAATCCCCAACTCTGATTCCCTGCCTCTGATTCCCCAGCTTCATTCCCCGCCTTTGATTCCCCCCGTCTGATTCCCAGCCTCTGAATCCCCGTGTCTGATAACCTGCCTCTGATTCCCCGCCTCTGATTCCCCATCTCAGATTCACCGCCTCTGATTCCCCACCTCTGATTCCCCATCTCTGATTCCGCACATCCGATTCACTGCCTCTGATTCCCCGACTCTGATTCCCCACCTCTGATTCCCCAACTCTGATTCCCCGCCTCTGATTCCCCAACTCTGATTCCCCGCCTCTGATTCCCCAGCTCTGATTCCCCGCCTCTGATTCCCCGTGTTTGATCCCCTGCCTCTGATTCCCCAGGTCTGATTCCCCATCTCTGATTCACCGCCTTTGATTCGCCACCTCTGATTTCTCATATCTGATTCCTCGCCACTGTTTCCCCGCCTCTGATTCCCCGCCTCTGATTCTCCATATCTCATTCCCCGCCTCTGACTCCCCATCTCTGATTTCCGGACTCTGATACCCCACCTCTGATTCCCGGCCTCTTATTCCCAGCATCTGATTCCAGGCCTCTGATTCCCGGCCTCTGACTCCCCGCTTCTGATTCTGATTCCCTGCCTCTGATTCCCCATCTCTGATTCCGCACATCTGATTACCTGCCTCTGATTCCCCACCTCTGATTCCCCATATCTGATTCCCCGCCTCTGTTTCCACGCCTCTGATTCCCCGCCTCTGTTTCCCCATATCTAATTCCCCACCTCTGATGCCCCAACTCTGATTCCCCGCCTCTGATTCCACAGCTCTGATTCCCCGCCTCTGATTCCCCACATCCGATTCCCCATATCTGATTCCCCGCCTCTGTTTCCCAGCCCCTGATTCCCCGCCTCTGTTTCCGCATATCTGATTCCCCGCCTCTGATTCCCAACTATGATTCCCCGCCTCTTATTCCCCAGCTCTGATTCCCTGCCTCTGATTCCCCGCGTTCTATTCCCTGCCTCTGATTCCCCGCCTGTGATTCCCCATCTCTGATTCACCACCTCTGATTCCCCACCACTGATTCCCCCTATCTAATTCCCCACCTCTGTTTGCCCGCCTCTGATTCCCCGCCTCTGTTTCCCCATATCTGATTCCCCGCCTCTGAATCCCCAACTCTGATTCCCTGCCTCTGATTCCCCAGCTTCATTCCCCGCCTTTGATTCCCCCCGTCTGATTCCCAGCCTCTGAATCCCCGTGTCTGATAACCTGCCTCTGATTCCCCGCCTCTGATTCCCCATCTCAGATTCACCGCCTCTGATTCCCCACCTCTGATTCCCCATCTCTGATTCCGCACATCCGATTCCCTGCCTCTGATTCCCCGACTCTGATTCCCCACCTCTGATTCCCCAGCTCAGATTCCCCGCCTCTGATTCCCCAACTCTGATTCCCCGCCTCTGATTCCCCAGCTCTGATTCCCCGCCTCTGATTCCCCGTGTTTGATCCCCTGCCTCTGATTCCCCATCTCTGATTCCCCATCTCTGATTCACCGCCTTTGATTCGCCACCTCTGATTCCCCATATCTGATTCCTCGCCACTGTTTCCCCGCCTCTGATTCCCCGCCTCTGATTCCCCATATCTCATTCCCCGCCTCTGATTCCCCATCTCTGATTCCCGGACTCTGATTCCCCACCTCTGATTCCCGACCTCTTATTCCCGGCATCTGATTCCGGCCTGTGATTCCCGGCCTCTTATTCCCTGCTTCTGATTCTGATTCCCTGCCTCTGATTCCCCATTTCTGATTCCGCACATCTAATTCCCTGCCTCTGATTCCCCACCTCTGATTCCCCATATCTGAATCCACGCCTCTGTTTCCCCGTCTCTGATTCCCCGCCTCTGTTTCCCCATATCTAAGTCCCCGCCTCTGATTCCCCAACTTTGATTCCCCACCTCTGATTCCCCAGCTCTGATTCCCCGCCTCTGATTCCCCACCTCTGATTCCCCATATCTGATTCCCAGCCTCTGTTTCCCCGCCTCTGATTCCCCGCCTCTGTTTCCCCATATCTGATTCCCGGCCTCTGATTCCCCGCCTCTGATTCCCCGCCTCTGATTCCCTGCCTCTGATTCCCCATCTCCGATTCCGCACATCTGATTCCCTGCCTCTCATTCCCCGCCTCTGATTCCCCGCCTCTGATTCCCTGCCTCTGATTCCCAACCTCTGATTCCCCACCTCTGATTCCCAGTGTTTGATTCCCCGCCTCTGTTTCCCCGCCTCTGATTCCCCGCCTCTGATTCCCCAACTCTAATTCCCCGCCTCTGATTCCCCATATCTGATTCCCCGCCTCTGTTTCCCCGCCTCTGATTCCCCGCCCCTGTTTCCCCATATCTGATTCCCTGCCTCTGATTCCCCAACTTTGATTCCCAGCCTCTGATTCCCCAGCTCTGATTCCCCGCCTCTGATTCCCCGCATCTGATTCCCTGCATCTGATTCCAAGCCTCTGATTCCCTGCCTCTGATTCCCAACCTCTGATTCCCCACCTCTAATTCCCCATATCTGATTCCCAGCCTCTGTTTCCCCGCCTCTGATTCCCCGCCTCTGTTTCCCCATATCTGATTCCCGGCCTCTGATTCCCCGCCTCTGATTCCCCGCCTCTGATTCCCTGCCTCTGATTCCCAACCTCTGATTCCCCACCTCTGATTCCTGACCTCTTATTCCCGGCATCTGATTCCGGCCTCTGATTCCCGGCCTCTGATTCCCTGCTTCTGATTCTGATTCCCCGCCTCTGATTCCCTGCCTCTGATTCCCAACCTCTGATTCCCCACCTCTGATTCCCCGTGTTTGATTACCCGCCTCTGTTTCCCCGCCTCTGATTCCCCGCCTCTGATTCCCCAACTCTAATTCCCCGCTTCTGATTCCCCATATCTGATTCCCTGCCTATGTTTCCCCGCCTCTGATTCCCCGCCCCTGTTTCCCCATATCTGATTCCCTGCCTCTGATTCCCCAACTTTGATTCCCAGCCTCTGATTCCCCAGCTCTGATTCCCCGCCTCTGATTCCCCGTGTTTGATTCCCTGCCTCTGATTCCCCGCCTCTGATTCCCCATCTCTGATTCACCGCCTTTGATTCGCCACCTCTGATTCCCCATATCTGATTCCCCACCTCTGTTTCCCCGCCTCTGATTCCCCGCCTCTGATTCTCCATATCTCATTACCCGCCTCTGACTCCCCATCTCTGATTCCCGTACTCTGATTCCCCACCTCTGATTCCCGGCCTCTTATTCCCAGCATCTGATTCCAGGCCTCTGATTCCCGGCCTCTGACTCCCCGCTTCTGATTCTGATTCCCTGCCTCTGATTCCCCGCCTCTGATTCCGCACATCTGATTCCCCGTCTCTGTTTCCCCATATCTAATTCCCCACCTCAGATGCCCCAACTCTGATTCCCCGCCTCTGATTCCCCAGCTCTGATTCCCCGCCTCTGATTCTCCACATCCGATTCCCAATATCTGATTCCCCGCCTTTGTTTCCCCGCCCCTGATTCCCCGCCTCTGTTTCCCCATATCTGATTCCCCGCCTCTGATTCCCAACTATGATTCCCCGCCTCTTATTCCCCAGCTCTGATTCCCTGCCTCTGATTCCCCGCGTTCTATTCCCTGCCTCTGATTCCCCGCCTGTGATTCCCCATCTCTGATTCACCACCTCTGATTCCCCACCACTGATTCCCCATATCTAATTCCCCGCCTCTGTTTGCCCGCCTCTGATTCCCCGCCTCTGTTTCCCCATATCTGATTCCCCGCCTCTGAATCCCCAACTCTGATTCCCTGCCTCTGATTCCCCAGCTTCATTCCCCGCCTTTGATTCCCCCCGTCTGATTCCCAGCCTCTGAATCCCCGTGTCTGATAACCTGCCTCTGATTCCCCGCCTCTGATTCCCCATCTCAGATTCACCGCCTCTGATTCCCCACCTCTGATTCCCCATCTCTGATTCCGCACATCCGATTCACTGCCTCTGATTCCCCGACTCTGATTCCCCACCTCTGATTCCCCAGCTCTGATTCCCCGCCTCTGATTCCCCAACTCTGATTCCCCGCCTCTGATTCCCCAGCTCTGATTCCCCGCCTCTGATTCCCCGTGTTTGATCCCCTGCCTCTGATTCCCCAGGTCTGATTCCCCATCTCTGATTCACCGCCTTTGATTCGCCACCTCTGATTTCCCATATCTGATTCCTCGCCACTGTTTCCCCGCCTCTGATTCCGCGCCTCTGATTCCCCATATCTCATTCCCCGCCTCTGATTCCCCATCTCTGATTCCCGGACTCTGATTCCCCACCTCTGATTCCCGACCTCTTATTCCCGGCATCTGATTCCGGCCTCTGATTCCCGGCCTCTGATTCCCTGCTTCTGATTCTGATTCCCTGCCTCTGATTCCCCATTTCTGATTCCGCACATCTAATTCCCTGCCTCTGATTCCCCACCTCTGATTCCCCATATCTGAATCCCCGCCTCTGTTTCCCCGTCTCTGATTCCCCGCCTCTGTTTCCCCATATCTAAGTCCCCGCCTCTGATTCCCCAACTTTGATTCCCCACCTCTGATTCCCCAGCTCTGATTCCCCGCCTCTGATTCCCCACCTCTGATTCCCCATACCTGATTCCTAGCCTCTGTTTCCCCGCCTCTGATTCCCCACTTCTGTTTCCCCATATCTGATTCCCGGCCTCTGATTCCCTGCCTCTGATTCCCCGCCTCTGATTCCCTGCCTCTGATTCCCCATCTCCGATTCCGCACATCTGATTCCCTGCCTCTCATTCCCCGCCTCTGATTCCCCGCCTCTGATTCCCTGCCTCTGATTCCCAACCTCTGATTCCCCACCTCTGATTCCCCGTGTTTGATTCCCCGCCTCTGTTTCCCCGCCTCTCATTCCCCGCCTCTGATTCCCCAACCCTAATTCCCCGCCTCTGATTCCCCATATCTGATTACCCGCCTCTGTTTCCCCGCCTCTGATTCCCCGACCCTGTTTCCCCATATCTGATTCCCTGCCTCTGATTCCCCAACTTTGATTCCCAGACTCTGATTCCCCAGCTCTGATTCCCCGCCTCTGATTCCCCGCATCTGATTCCCTGCATCTGATTCCAAGCCTCTGATTCCCTGCCTCTGATTCCCAACCTCTGATTCCCCACCTCTGATTCCCCATATCTGATTCCCAGCCTCTGTTTCCCCGCCTCTGATTCCCCGCCTCTGTTTCCCCATATCTGATTCCCGGCCTCTGATTCCCCGCCTCTGATTCCCCGCCTCTGATTCCCTGCCTCTGATTCCCAATCTCCGATTCCGCACATCTGATTCCCTGCCTCTGATTCCCCGCCTCTGATTCCCCGCCGCTGATTCCCTGCCTCTGATTTCCAACCTCTGATTCCCCACCTATGATTCCCCGTGTTTGATTCCCCGCCTCTGTTTCCCCGCCACTGATTCCCCGCCTCTGATTCCCCAACTCTAATTCCCCGCCTCTGATTCCCCATATCTGATTCCCTGCCTATGTTTCCCCGCCTCTGATTCCCCGCCCCTGTTTCCCCATATCTGATTCCCTGCCTCTGATTCCCCAACTTTGATTCCCAGCCTCTGATTCCCCAGCTCTGATTCCCCGCCTCTGATTCCCCGTGTTTGATTCCCTGCCTCTGATTCCCCGCCTCTGATTCCCCATCTCTGATTCACCGCCTTTGATTCGCCACCTCTGATTCCCCATATCTGATTCCCCACCTCTGTTTCCCCGCCTCTGATTCCCCGCCTCTGATTCTCCATATCTCATTACCCGCCTCTGACTCCCCATCTCTGATTCCCGTACTCTGATTCCCCACCTCTGATTCCCGGCCTCTTATTCCCAGCATCTGATTCCAGGCCTCTGATTCCCGGCCTCTGACTCCCCGCTTCTGATTCTGATTCCCTGCCTCTGATTCCCCGCCTCTGATTCCGCACATCTGATTCCCCGTCTCTGTTTCCCCATATCTAATTCCCCACCTCAGATGCCCCAACTCTGATTCCCCGCCTCTGATTCCCCAGCTCTGATTCCCCGCCTCTGATTCTCCACATCCGATTCCCAATATCTGATTCCCCGCCTTTGTTTCCCCGCCCCTGATTCCCCGCCTCTGTTTCCCCATATCTGATTCCCCGCCTCTGATTCCCAACTATGATTCCCCGCCTCTTATTCCCC
Source organism: Narcine bancroftii (assembly GCF_036971445.1). Taxonomy (NCBI): domain Eukaryota; kingdom Metazoa; phylum Chordata; class Chondrichthyes; order Torpediniformes; family Narcinidae; genus Narcine; species Narcine bancroftii. The sequence continues at coordinate 112,861,633 of NC_091475.1, forward strand.
AGCTCTGATTCCCTGCCTCTGATTCCCCGCGTTCTATTCCCTGCCTCTGATTCCCCGCCTGTGATTCCCCATCTCTGATTCACCACCTCTGATTCCCCACCACTGATTCCCCATATCTAATTCCCCGCCTCTGTTTGCCCGCCTCTGATTCCCCGCCTCTGTTTCCCCATATCTGATTCCCCGCCTCTGAATCCCCAACTCTGATTCCCTGCCTCTGATTCCCCAGCTTCATTCCCCGCCTTTGATTCCCCCCGTCTGATTCCCAGCCTCTGAATCCCCGTGTCTGATAACCTGCCTCTGATTCCCCGCCTCTGATTCCCCATCTCAGATTCACCGCCTCTGATTCCCCACCTCTGATTCCCCATCTCTGATTCCGCACATCCGATTCACTGCCTCTGATTCCCCGACTCTGATTCCCCACCTCTGATTCCCCAGCTCTGATTCCCCGCCTCTGATTCCCCAACTCTGATTCCCCGCCTCTGATTCCCCAGCTCTGATTCCCCGCCTCTGATTCCCCGTGTTTGATCCCCTGCCTCTGATTCCCCAGGTCTGATTCCCCATCTCTGATTCACCGCCTTTGATTCGCCACCTCTGATTTCCCATATCTGATTCCTCGCCACTGTTTCCCCGCCTCTGATTCCGCGCCTCTGATTCCCCATATCTCATTCCCCGCCTCTGATTCCCCATCTCTGATTCCCGGACTCTGATTCCCCACCTCTGATTCCCGACCTCTTATTCCCGGCATCTGATTCCGGCCTCTGATTCCCGGCCTCTGATTCCCTGCTTCTGATTCTGATTCCCTGCCTCTGATTCCCCATTTCTGATTCCGCACATCTAATTCCCTGCCTCTGATTCCCCACCTCTGATTCCCCATATCTGAATCCCCGCCTCTGTTTCCCCGTCTCTGATTCCCCGCCTCTGTTTCCCCATATCTAAGTCCCCGCCTCTGATTCCCCAACTTTGATTCCCCACCTCTGATTCCCCAGCTCTGATTCCCCGCCTCTGATTCCCCACCTCTGATTCCCCATACCTGATTCCTAGCCTCTGTTTCCCCGCCTCTGATTCCCCACTTCTGTTTCCCCATATCTGATTCCCGGCCTCTGATTCCCTGCCTCTGATTCCCCGCCTCTGATTCCCTGCCTCTGATTCCCCATCTCCGATTCCGCACATCTGATTCCCTGCCTCTCATTCCCCGCCTCTGATTCCCCGCCTCTGATTCCCTGCCTCTGATTCCCAACCTCTGATTCCCCACCTCTGATTCCCCGTGTTTGATTCCCCGCCTCTGTTTCCCCGCCTCTCATTCCCCGCCTCTGATTCCCCAACCCTAATTCCCCGCCTCTGATTCCCCATATCTGATTACCCGCCTCTGTTTCCCCGCCTCTGATTCCCCGACCCTGTTTCCCCATATCTGATTCCCTGCCTCTGATTCCCCAACTTTGATTCCCAGACTCTGATTCCCCAGCTCTGATTCCCCGCCTCTGATTCCCCGCATCTGATTCCCTGCATCTGATTCCAAGCCTCTGATTCCCTGCCTCTGATTCCCAACCTCTGATTCCCCACCTCTGATTCCCCATATCTGATTCCCAGCCTCTGTTTCCCCGCCTCTGATTCCCCGCCTCTGTTTCCCCATATCTGATTCCCGGCCTCTGATTCCCCGCCTCTGATTCCCCGCCTCTGATTCCCTGCCTCTGATTCCCAATCTCCGATTCCGCACATCTGATTCCCTGCCTCTGATTCCCCGCCTCTGATTCCCCGCCGCTGATTCCCTGCCTCTGATTTCCAACCTCTGATTCCCCACCTATGATTCCCCGTGTTTGATTCCCCGCCTCTGTTTCCCCGCCACTGATTCCCCGCCTCTGATTCCCCAACTCTAATTCCCCGCCTCTGATTCCCCATATCTGATTCCCCGCCTCTGTTTCCCCGCCTCTGATTCCCCGCCCCTGTTTCCCCATATCTGATTCCCTGACTCTGATTCCCCAACTTTGATTCCCAGCCTCTGATTCCCCAGCTCTGATTCCCCGCCTCTGATTCCACGTGTTTGATTCCCTGCCTCTGATTCCCCGCCTCTGATTAACCATCTCTGATTCACCGCCTTTGATTCACCACCTCTGATTCCCCATATCTGATTCCCCACCTCTGTTTCCCCGCCTCTGATTCCCCGCCTCTGATTCTCCATATCTCATTCCCCGCCTCTGACTCCCCATCTCTGATTCCCGGACTCTGATTCCCCACCTCTGATTCCCGGCCTCTTATTCCCAGCATCTGATTCCAGGCCTCTGATTCCCGGCCTCTGACTCCCCGCTTCTGATTCTGATTCCCTGCCTCTGATTCCACATCTCTGATTCCGCACATCTGATTACCTGCCTCTGATTCCCCACCTCTGATTCCCCATATCTGATTCCCCGCCTCTGTTTCCACGCCTCTGATTCCCCGCCTCTGTTTCCCCATATCTAATTCCCCACCTCTGATGCCCCAACTCTGATTCCCCGCCTCTGATTCCCCAGCTCTGATTCCCCGCCTCTGATTCCCTGCATCCGATTCCCCATATCTGATTCCCCGCCTCTGTTTCCCTGCCCCTGATTCCCCGCCTCTGTTTCCCCATATCTGATTCCCGGCCTCTGGTTCCCCGCCTCTGATTCCCAGCCTCTGATTCCCTGCCTCTGATTCCCCGCCTCTGATTCCCCGCCTCTGCTTCCCCGCCTCTGATTCCCCAACTCTGATTCCCCGCCTCTGATTCCCCGTGTTTGATTCCCTGCCTCTGATTCCCCGCCTCTGATTCCCCGCCTCTGCTTCCCCGCCTCTGATTCCCCAACTCTGATTCCCCGCCTCTGATTCCCCGTGTTTGATTCCCTGCCTCTGATTCCCGGCCTCTGATTCCCCATATCTGATTCCCTGCCTCTGATTCCACATCTCTGATTCCGCACATCTGATTACCTGCCTCTGATTCCCCACCTCTGATTCCCCATATCTGATTCCCCGCCTCTGTTTCCACGCCTCTGATTCCCCGCCTCTGTTTCCCCATATCTAATTCCCCACCTCTGATGCCCCAACTCTGATTCCCCGCCTCTGATTCCCCAGCTCTGATTCCCCGCCTCTGATTCCCTGCATCCGATTCCCCATATCTGATTCCCCACCTCTGTTTCCCTGCCCCTGATTCCCCGCCTCTGTTTCCCCATATCTGATTCCCGGCCTCTGGTTCCCCGCCTCTGATTCCCAGCCTCTGATTCCCTGCCTCTGATTCCCCATCTCCTATTCCGCACATCTGATTCCCTGCCTCTGATTCCCCGCCTCTGATTCCCCGCCTCTGATTCCCTGCCTCTGATTCCCAACCTCTGATTCCCCACCTCTGATTCCCCGTGTTTGATTCCCCGCCTCTGTTTCCCCGCCTCTGATTCCCCATATCTGATTCCCCGCCTCTGTTTCCCCGCCTCTGATTCCCCACCCCTGTTTCCCCATATCTGATTCCCTGCCTCTGATTCCCCAACTTTGATCCCAGCATCTGATTCCCCAGCTCTGATTCCCCGCCTCTGATTCCCCGCATCTGATTCCCTGCATCTGATTCCAAGCCTCTGATTCCCTGCCTCTGATTCCCAACCTCTGATTCCCCACCTCTGATTCCCCATATCTGATCCCCAGCCTCTGTTTCCCCGCCTCTGTTTCCCCATATCTGATTCCCGGCCTCTGATTCCCCGCCTCTGATTCCCCGCCTCTGCTTCCCCGCCTCTGATTCCCCAACTCTGATTCCCCGCCTCTGATTCCCCGTGTTTGATTCCCTGCCTCTGATTCCCGGCCTCTGATTCCCCATATCTGATTCCCCGCCTCTGATTCCCAACTATGATTCCCCGCCTCTTATTCCCCAGCTCTGATTCCCTGCCTCTGATTCCCCGCGTTCTATTCCCTGCCTCTGATTCCCCGCCTGTGATTCCCCATCTCTGATTCACCACCTATGATTCCCCACCACTGATTCCCCATATCTAATTCCCCGCCTCTGTTTGCCCGCCTCTGATTCCCCGCCTCTGTTTCCCCATATCTGATTCCCCGCCTCTGAATCCCCAACTCTGATTCCCTGCCTCTGATTCCCCAGCTTCATTCCCCGCCTTTGATTCCCCCCGTCTGATTCCCAGCCTCTGAATCCCCGTGTCTGAAAACCTGCCTCTGATTCCCCGCCTCTGATTCCCCATCTCAGATTCACCGCCTCTGATTCCCCACCTCTGATTCCCCATCTCTGATTCCGCACATCCGATTCCCTGCCTCTGATTCCCCGACTCTGATTCCCCACCTCTGATTCCCTAGCTCTGATTCCCCGCCTCTGATTCCCCAACTCTGATTCCCCACCTCTGATTCCCCAGCTGTGATTCCCCGCCTCTGATTCCTCGTGTTTGATCCCCTGCCTCTGATTCCCCAGCTCTGATTCCCCATCTCTGATTCACCGCCTTTGATTCGCCACCTCTGATTCCCCATATCTGATTCCTCGCCACTGTTTCCCCGCCTCTGATTCCCCACCTCTGATTCTGATTCCCTGCCTCTGATTCCCCATTTCTGATTCCGCACATCTAATTCCCTGCCTCTGATTCCCCACCTCTGATTCCCCATATCTGAATCCCCGCCTCTGTTTCCCCGTCTCTGATTCCCCGCCTCTGTTTCCCCATATCTAAGTCCCCGCCTCTGATTCCCCAACTTTGATTCCCCACCTCTGATTCCCCAGCTCTGATTCCCCGCCTCTGATTCCCCACCTCTGATTCCCCATATCTGATTCCCAGCCTCTGTTTCCCCGCCTCTGATTCCCCGCCCCTGTTTCCCCATATCTGATTCCCTGCCTCTGTTTCCCCAACTTTGATTCCCAGCCTCTGATTCCCCAGCTCTGATTCCCCGCCTCTGATTCCCCGTGTTTGATTCCCTGCCTCTGATTCCCTGCTTCTGATTCCCCATCTCTGATTCCGCAAATCTAATTCCCTGCCTCTGATTCCCCACCTCTGATTCCCCATATCTGATTCCCCACCTCTGTTTCCCGGCCTCTGATTCCCCGCTTCTGATTCCCCATATCTCATTCCCCGCCTCTGATTCCCCATCTCTGATTCCCCGCCTCTGATTCCCCGCCCCTGTTTCCCCATATCTGATTCCCTGCCTCTGTTTCCCCAACTTTGATTCCCAGCCTCTGATTCCCCAGCTCTGATTCCCCACCTCTGATTCCCCATATCTGATTCCTCGCCACTGTTTCCCCGCCTCTGATTCCCCGCCTCTGATTCCCCATATCTCATTCCCCGCCTCTGATTCCCCATCTCTGATTCCCGGACTCTGATTCCCCACCTCTGATTCCCGGCCTCTTTTCCCGGCATCTGATTCCGGCCTCTGATTCCCGGCCTCTGATTCCCTGCTTCTGATTCCCCATCTCTGATTCCGCAAATCTAATTCCCTGCCTCTGATTCCCCACCTCTGATTCCCCATATCTGATTCCCTGCCTCTGTTTCCCCGCCTCTGATTCCCCGCCTCTGTTTCCCCATATCTAAGTCCCCGCCTCTGATTCTCCAACTTTGAATCCCCACCTCTGATTCCCCAGCTCTGATTCCCCGCCTCTGATTCCCCGCATCTGATTCCATGCATCTGATTCCCAGCCTCTGATTCCCAGCCTCTGATTCCCAACCTCTGATTCCCCACCTCTGATTCCCCATATCTGATTCCCCGCCTCTGTTTCCCCGCCTCTGATTCCCCGACTCTGTTTCCCCATATCTGATCCCCGCCTCTATTTGCCCGCATCTGATTCCCCGCCTCTGTTTAACCATATCTGATTCCCCGCCTCTGAATCCCCAACTCTGATTCCCTGCCTCTAATTTCCCAGCTCTGATTCTCCGCCTCTGATTCCCCGCGTCTGATTACCGGCCTCTGATTCCCCGCCTCTGATTCCCCATCTCTGATTCACAACCTCTGATTCCCCACCTCTGATACCCCATATCTGATTCCCCGCCTCTGTTTCTCCGCCTCTGATTCCCCACCTCTGATTCCCAATATCTGATTCCCCGCCTCTGATTCCCCACCTCTGATTCCCCGCCTCTGATTCACAGGCTATGATTCCCCGCCTCTGATTCCCCGTGTTTGATTCCCTGCCTCTGATTCCCGGCCTCTGATTCCCCATCTCTGATTCACCGCCTTTGATTCGCCACCTCTGATTCACCATATCTGATTCCCCGCCTCTGTTTCCCCGCCTCTGATTCCCCGCCTCTGATTCCCCATATCTCATTCCCCGCCTCTGAATCCCCATCTCTGATTCCCGGACTCTGATTCCCCACCTCTGATTCCCTGCTACTGATTCTGATTCCCTGCCTTTGATTCCCCATCTCTGATTCCGCACATCTGATTCCCTGCCTCTGATTCCCCATCTCTGATTCCCCATATCTGATTCCCCGCTTCTGTTTCCCCGCCTCTGATTCCCCGCCTCTGTTTCCCAATATCTAAGTCCCCGCCTCTGATTCCCCAACTCTAATTCCCCACCTCTGATTCCCCAGCTCTGATTCCCCGCCTCTGATTCCCCGCATCTGATTCCCTGCATCTGATTCCAAGCCTCTTATTCCCTGCCTCTGATTCCCAACCTCTGATTCCCCACCTCTGATTCCCCATATCTGATTCCCAGCCTCTGTTTCCCCGCCTCTGATTCCCCGCCTCTGTTTCCCCATATCTGATTCCCGGCCTCTGGTTCCCCGCCTCTGATTCCCAGCCTCTGATTCCCTGCCTCTGATTCCCCATCTCCGATTCCGCACATCTGATTCCCTGCCTCTGATTCCCCGCCTCTGATTCCCCGCCTCTGATTCCCTGCCTCTGATTCCCAACCTCTGATTCCCCACCTCTGATTCCCCATGTTTGATTCCCCGCCTCTGTTTCCCCGCCTCTGATTCCCCGCCTCTGATTCCCCAACTCTAATTCCCCGCCTCTGATTCCCCATATCTGATTCCCCGCCTCTGTTTCCCCGCCTCTGATTCCCCACCCCTGTTTCCCCATATCTGATTCACTGCCTCTGATTCCCCAACTTTGATCCCAGCATCTGATTCCCCAGCTCTGATTCCCCGCCTCTGATTCCCCGCATCTGATTCCCTGCATCTGATTCCAAGCCTCTGATTCCCTGCCTCTGATTCCCAACCTCTGATTCCCCACCTCTGATTACCCATATCTGATCCCCAGCCTCTGTTTCCCCGCCTCTGTTTCCCCATATCTGATTCCCGGCCTCTGATTCCCCGCCTCTGATTCCCCGCCTCTGATTCCCTGCCTCTGATTCCCTGCATCTGATTCCCAACCTCTGATTCCCCACCTCTGATTCCCCGTGTTTGATTCCCCGCCCCTGTTTCCCCATATCTGATTCCCTGCCTCTGATTCGCCAACTTTGATTCCCAGCCTCTGATTCCCCAGCTCTGATTCCCCGCCTCTGATTCCCCGTGTTTGATTCCCTGCCTCTGATTCCCCGCCTCTGATTCCCCATCTCTGATTCACCGCCTTTGATTCGCCACCTCTGATTCCCCATATCTGATTCCCCACCTCTGTTTCCCCGCCTCTGATTCCCCGCCTCTGATTCTCCATATCTCATTCCCCGCCTCTGACTCCCCATCTCTGATTCCCGGACTCTGATTCCCCACCTTTGATTCCCGGCCTCTTATTCCCAGCATCTGATTCCAGGCCTCTGATTCCCGTCCTCTGACTCCCCGCTTCTGATTCTGATTCCCTGCCTCTGATTCCCCATCTCTGATTCCGCACATCTGATTACCTGCCTCTGATTCCCCACCTCTGATTCCCCATATCTGATTCCCCGCCTCTGTTTCCACGCCTCTGATTCCCCGCCTCTGTTTCCCCATATCTAATTCCCCACCTCTGATGCCCCAACTCTGATTCCCCGCCTCTGATTCCACAGCTCTGATTCCCCGCCTCTGATTCCCCACATCCGATTCCCCATACCTGATTCCCCGCCTCAGTTTCCCCGCCCCTGATTCCCCGCCTCTGTTTCCCCATATCTGATTCCCCGCCTCTGATTCCCAACTATGATTCCCCGCCTCTTATTCCCCAGCTCTGATTCCCTGCCTCAGATTCCCCGCGTTCTATTCCCTGCCTCTGATTCCCCGCCTGTGATTCCCCATCTCTGATTCACCACCTCTGATTCCCCACCACTGATTCCCCATATCTAATTCCCCGCCTCTGTTTGCCCGCCTCTGATTCCCCGCCTCTGTTTCCCCATATCTGATTCCCCGCCTCTGAATCCCCAACACTGATTCCCTGCCTCTGATTCCCCAGCTTCATTCCCCGCCTTTGATTCCCCCCGTCTGATTCCCAGCCTCTGAATCCCCGTGTCTGAAAACCTGCCTCTGATTCCCCGCCTCTGATTCCCCATCTCAGATTCACCGCCTCTGATTCCCCACCTCTGATTCCCCATCTCTGATTCCGCACATCCGATTCCCTGCCTCTGATTCCCCGACTCTGATTCCCCACCTCTGATTCCCCAGCTCTGATTCCCCGCCTCTGATTCCCCAACTCTGATTCCCCACCTCTGATTCCCCAGCTGTGATTCCCTGCCTCTGATTCCCCGTGTTTGATCCCCTGCCTCTGATTCCCCAGCTCTGATTCCCCATCTCTGATTCACCGCCTTTGATTCACCACCTCTGATTCCCCATATCTGATTCCTCGCCACTGTTTCCCCGCCTCTGATTCCCCGCCTCTGATTCCCCATATCTCATTCCCCACCTCTGATTCCCCATATCTGATTCCCGGACTCTGATTCCCCACCTCTGATTCCCCAGCTGTGATTCCCCGCCTCTGATTCCCCGTGTTTGATCCCCTGCCTCTGATTCCCCAGCTCTGATTCCCCATCTCTGATTCACCGCCTTTGATTCGCCACCTCTGATTCCCCATATCTGATTCCTCGCCACTGTTTCCCCGCCTCTGATTCCCCGCCTCTGATTCCCCATATCTCATTCCCCGCCTCTGATTCCCCATCTCTGATTCCCGGACTCTGATTCCCCACCTCTGATTCCTGACCTCTTATTCCCGGCATCTGATTCCGGCCTCTGATTCCCGGCCTCTGATTCCCTGCTTCTGATTCTGATTCCCTGCCTCTGATTCCCCATTTCTGATTCCGCACATCTGATTCCCTGCCTCTGATTCCCCGCCTCTGATTCCCCGCCTCTGATTCCCTGCCTCTGATTCCCAACCTCTGATTCCCCACCTCTGATTCCCCGTGTTTGATTCCCCGCCTCTGTTTCCCCGCCTCTGATTCCCCGCCTCTGATTCCCCAACTCTAATTCCCCGCCTCTGATTCCCCATATCTGATTCCCCGCCTCTGTTTCCCCGCCTCTGATTCCCCACCCCTGTTTCCCCATATCTGATTCCCTGCCTCTGATTCCCCAACTTTGATCCCAGCATCTGATTCCCCAGCTCTGATTCCCCGCCTCTGATTCCCCGCATCTGATTCCCTGCATCTGATTCCAAGCCTCTGATTCCCTGCCTCTGATTCCCAACCTCTGATTCCCCACCTCTGATTCCCCATATCTGATCCCCAGCCTCTGTTTCCCCGCCTCTGTTTCCCCATATCTGATTCCCGGCCTCTGATTCCCCGCCTCTGATTCCCCGCCTCTGATTCCCTGCCTCTGATTCCCTGCATCTGATTCCCAACCTCTGATTCCCCACCTCTGATTCCCCGTGTTTGATTCCCCGCCCCTGTTTCCCCATATCTGATTCCCTGCCTCTGATTCCCCAACTTTGATTCCCAGCCTCTGATTCCCCAGCTCTGATTCCCCGCCTCTGATTCCCCGTGTTTGATTCCCTGCCTCTGATTCCCCGCCTCTGATTCCCCATCTCTGATTCACCGCCTTTGATTCGCCACCTCTGATTCCCCATATCTGATTCCCCACCTCTGTTTCCCCGCCTCTGATTCCCCGCCTCTGATTCTCCATATCTCATTCCCCGCCTCTGACTCCCCATCTCTGATTCCCGGACTCTGATTCCCCACCTCTGATTCCCGGCCTCTTATTCCCAGCATCTGATTCCAGGCCTCTGATTCCCGTCCTCTGACTCCCCGCTTCTGATTCTGATTCCCTGCCTCTGATTCCCCATCTCTGATTCCGCACATCTGATTACCTGCCTCTGATTCCCCACCTCTGATTCCCCATATCTGATTCCCCGCCTCTGATTCCACGCCTCTGATTCCCCGCCTCTGTTTCCCCATATCCGATTCCCCATATCTGATTCCCCGCCTCTGTTTCCCCGCCCCTGATTCCCCGCCTCGGTTTCCCCATATCTGATTCCCCGCCTCTGATTCCCAACTATGATTCCCCGCCTCTTATTCCCCAGCTCTGATTCCCTGCCTCAGATTCCCCGCGTTCTATACCCTGCCTCTGATTCCCCGCCTGTGATTCCCCATCTCTGATTCACCACCTCTGATTCCCCACCACTGATTCCCCATATCTAATTCCCCGCCTCTGTTTGCCCGCCTCTGATTCCCCGCCTCTGTTTCCCCATATCTGATTCCCCGCCTCTGAATCCCCAACACTGATTCCCTGGCTCTGATTCCCCAGCTTCATTCCCCGCCTTTGATTCCCCCCGTCTGATTCCCAGCCTCTGAATCCCCGTGTCTGAAAACCTGCCTCTGATTCCCCGCCTCTGATTCCCCATCTCAGATTCACCGCCTCTGATTCCCCACCTCTGATTCCCCATCTCTGATTCCGCACATCCGATTCCCTGCCTCTGATTCCCCGACTCTGATTCCCCACCTCTGATTCCCCAGCTCTGATTCCCCGCCTCTGATTCCCCAACTCTGATTCCCCACCTCTGATTCCCCAGCTGTGATTCCCTGCCTCTGATTCCCCGTGTTTGATCCCCTGCCTCTGATTCCCCAGCTCTGATTCCCCATCTCTGATTCACCGCCTTTGATTCGCCACCTCTGATTCCCCATATCTGATTCCTCGCCACTGTTTCCCCGCCTCTGATTCCCCGCCTCTGATTCCCCATATCTCATTCCCCGCCTCTGATTCCCCATCTCTGATTCCCGGACTCTGATTCCCCACCTCTGATTCCCCAGCTGTGATTCCCCGCCTCTGATTCCCCGTGTTTGATCCCCCTGCCTCTAATTCCCCAGCTCTGATTCCCCATCTCTGATTCACCGCCTTTGATTCGCCACCTCTGATTCCCCATATCTGATTCCTCGCCACTGTTTCCCCGCCTCTGATTCCCCGCCTCTGATTCCCCATATCTCATTCCCCGCCTCTGATTCCCCATCTCTGATTCCCGGACTCTGATTCCCCACCTCTGATTCCTGACCTCTTATTCCCGGCATCTGATTCCGGCCTCTGATTCCCGGCCTCTGATTCCCTGCTTCTGATTCTGATTCCCTGCCTCTGATTCCCCATTTCTGATTCCGCACATCTAATTCCCTGCCTCTGATTCCCCACCTCTGATTCCCCATATCTGAATCCCCGCCTCTGTTTCCCCGTCTCTGATTCCCCGCCTCTGTTTCCCCATATCTAAGTCCCCGCCTCTGATTCCCCAACTTTGATTCCCCACCTCTGATTCCCCAGCTCTGATTCCCCGCCTCTGATTCCCCACCTCTGATTCCCCATATCTGATTCCCAGCCTCTGTTTCCCCGCCTCTGATTCCCCAGCCCTGTTTCCCCATATCTGATTCCCTGCCTCTGATTCCCCAACATTGATTCCCAGCCTCTGATTCCCCAGTCTGATTCCCCGCCTCTGATTCCCCGTGTTTGATTCCCTGCCTCTGATTCCCCGCCTCTGATTCCCCATCTCTGATTCACCGCCTTTGATTCGCCACCTCTGATTCCCCATATCTGATTCCCCACCTCTGTTTCCCCGCCTCTGATTCCCCGCCTCTGATTCCCCGCCTCTGATTCTCCATATCTCATTCCCCGCCTCTGACACCCCATCTCTGATTCCCGGACTCTGATACCCCACCTCTGATTCCCGGCCTCTTATTCCCAGCATCTGATTCCAGGCCTCTGATTCCCGGCCTCTGACTCCCCGCTTCTGATTCTGATTCCCTGCCTCTGATTCCCCATCTCTGATTCCGCACATCTGATTACCTGCCTCTGATTCCCCACCTCTGATTCCCCATATCTGATTCCCCGCCTCTGTTTCCACGCCTCTGATTCCCCGCCTCTGTTTCCCCATATCTAATTCCCCACCTCTGATGCCCCAACTCTGATTCCCCGCCTCTGATTCCACAGCTCTGATTCCCCGCCTCTGATTCCCCACATCCGATTCCCCATATCTGATTCCCCGCCTCTGTTTCCCAGCCCCTGATTCCCCGCCTCTGTTTCCGCATATCTGATTCCCCGCCTCTGATTCCCAACTATGATTCCCCGCCTCTTATTCCCCAGCTCTGATTCCCTGCCTCTGATTCCCCGCGTTCTATTCCCTGCCTCTGATTCCCCGCCTGTGATTCCCCATCTCTGATTCACCACCTCTGATTCCCCACCACTGATTCCCCCTATCTAATTCCCCACCTCTGTTTGCCCGCCTCTGATTCCCCGCCTCTGTTTCCCCATATCTGATTCCCCGCCTCTGAATCCCCAACTCTGATTCCCTGCCTCTGATTCCCCAGCTTCATTCCCCGCCTTTGATTCCCCCCGTCTGATTCCCAGCCTCTGAATCCCCGTGTCTGATAACCTGCCTCTGATTCCCCGCCTCTGATTCCCCATCTCAGATTCACCGCCTCTGATTCCCCACCTCTGATTCCCCATCTCTGATTCCGCACATCCGATTCCCTGCCTCTGATTCCCCGACTCTGATTCCCCACCTCTGATTCCCCAGCTCAGATTCCCCGCCTCTGATTCCCCAACTCTGATTCCCCGCCTCTGATTCCCCAGCTCTGATTCCCCGCCTCTGATTCCCCGTGTTTGATCCCCTGCCTCTGATTCCCCATCTCTGATTCCCCATCTCTGATTCACCGCCTTTGATTCCCCGCCTCTGATTCCCCATATCTCATTCCCCGCCTCTGATTCCCCATCTCTGATTCCCGGACTCTGATTCCCCACCTCTGATTCCCGACCTCTTATTCCCGGCATCTGATTCCGGCCTGTGATTCCCGGCCTCTGATTCCCTGCCTTTGATTCCCCATTTCTGATTCCGCACATCTAATTCCCTGCCTCTGATTCCCCACCTCTGATTCCCCATATCTGAATCCCCGCCTCTGTTTCCCCGTCTCTGATTCCCCGCCTCTGTTTCCCCATATCTAAGTCCCCGCCTCTGATTCCCCAACTTTGATTCCCCACCTCTGATTCCCCAGCTCTGGTTCCCCGCCTCTGATTCCCCACCTCTGATTCCCCATATCTGATTCCCAGCCTCTGTTTCCCCGCCTCTGATTCCCCGCCTCTGTTTCCCCATATCTGATTCCCGGCCTCTGATTCCCCGCCTCTGATTCCCCGCCTCTGATTCCCTGCCTCTGATTCCCCATCTCCGATTCCGCACATCTGATTCCCTGCCTCTCATTCCCCGCCTCTGATTCCCCGCCTCTGATTCCCTGCCTCTGATTCCCAACCTCTGATTCCCCACCTCTGATTCCCAGTGTTTGATTCCCCGCCTCTGTTTCCCCGCCTCTGATTCCCCGCCTCTGATTCCCCAACTCTAATTCCCCGCCTCTGATTCCCCATATCTGATTCCCCGCCTCTGTTTCCCCGCCTCTGATTCCCCGCCCCTGTTTCCCCATATCTGATTCCCTGCCTCTGATTCCCCAACTTTGATTCCCAGCCTCTGATTCCCCAGCTCTGATTCCCCGCCTCTGATTCCCCGCATCTGATTCCCTGCATCTGATTCCAAGCCTCTGATTCCCTGCCTCTGATTCCCAACCTCTGATTCCCCACCTCTAATTCCCCATATCTGATTCCCAGCCTCTGTTTCCCCACCTCTGATTCCCCGCCTCTGTTTCCCCATATCTGATTCCCGGCCTCTGATTCCCCGCCTCTGATTCCCCGCCTCTGATTCCCTGCCTCTGATTCCCAACCTCTGATTCCCCACCTCTGATTCCTGACCTCTTATTCCCGGCATCTGATTCCGGCCTCTGATTCCCGGCCTCTGATTCCCTGCTTCTGATTCTGATTCCCCGCCTCTGATTCCCTGCCTCTGATTCCCAACCTCTGATTCCCCACCTCTGATTCCCCGTGTTTGATTACCCGCCTCTGTTTCCCCGCCTCTGATTCCCCGCCTCTGATTCCCCAACTCTAATTCCCCGCCTCTGATTCCCCATATCTGATTCCCTGCCTATGTTTCCCCGCCTCTGATTCCCCGCCCCTGTTTCCCCATATCTGATTCCCTGCCTCTGATTCCCCAACTTTGATTCCCAGCCTCTGATTCCCCAGCTCTGATTCCCCGCCTCTGATTCCCCGTGTTTGATTCCCTGCCTCTGATTCCCCGCCTCTGATTCCCCATCTCTGATTCACCGCCTTTGATTCGCCACCTCTGATTCCCCATATCTGATTCCCCACCTCTGTTTCCCCGCCTCTGATTCCCCGCCTCTGATTCTCCATATCTCATTACCCGCCTCTGACTCCCCATCTCTGATTCCCGTACTCTGATTCCCCACCTCTGATTCCCGGCTTCTTATTCCCAGCATCTGATTCCAGGCCTCTGATTCCCGGCCTCTGACTCCCCGCTTCTGATTCTGATTCCCTGCCTCTGATTCCCCGCCTCTGATTCCGCACATCTGATTCCCCGTCTCTGTTTCCCCATATCTAATTCCCCACCTCTGATGCCCCAACTCTGATTCCCCGCCTCTGATTCCCCAGCTCTGATTCCCCGCCTCTGATTCTCCACATCCGATTCCCAATATCTGATTCCCCGCCTTTGTTTCCCCGCCCCTGATTCCCCGCCTCTGTTTCCCCATATCTGATTCCCCGCCTCTGATTCCCAACTATGATTCCCCGCCTCTTATTCCCCAGCTCTGATTCCCTGCCTCTGATTCCCCGCGTTCTATTCCCTGCCTCTGATTCCCCGCCTGTGATTCCCCATCTCTGATTCACCACCTCTGATTCCCCACCACTGATTCCCCATATCTAATTCCCCGCCTCTGTTTGCCCGCCTCTGATTCCCCGCCTCTGTTTCCCCATATCTGATTCCCCGCCTCTGAATCCCCAACTCTGATTCCCTGCCTCTGATTCCCCAGCTTCATTCCCCGCCTTTGATTCCCCCCGTCTGATTCCCAGCCTCTGAATCCCCGTGTCTGATAACCTGCCTCTGATTCCCCGCCTCTGATTCCCCATCTCAGATTCACCGCCTCTGATTCCCCACCTCTGATTCCCCATCTCTGATTCCGCACATCCGATTCACTGCCTCTGATTCCCCGACTCTGATTCCCCACCTCTGATTCCCCAGCTCTGATTCCCCGCCTCTGATTCCCCAACTCTGATTCCCCGCCTCTGATTCCCCAGCTCTGATTCCCCGCCTCTGATTCCCCGTGTTTGATCCCCTGCCTCTGATTCCCCAGGTCTGATTCCCCATCTCTGATTCACCGCCTTTGATTCGCCACCTCTGATTTCCCATATCTGATTCCTCGCCACTGTTTCCCCGCCTCTGATTCCGCGCCTCTGATTCCCCATATCTCATTCCCCGCCTCTGATTCCCCATCTCTGATTCCCGGACTCTGATTCCCCACCTCTGATTCCCGACCTCTTATTCCCGGCATCTGATTCCGGCCTCTGATTCCCGGCCTCTGATTCCCTGCTTCTGATTCTGATTCCCTGCCTCTGATTCCCCATTTCTGATTCCGCACATCTAATTCCCTGCCTCTGATTCCCCACCTCTGATTCCCCATATCTGAATCCCCGCCTCTGTTTCCCCGTCTCTGATTCCCCGCCTCTGTTTTCCCATATCTAAGTCCCCGCCTCTGATTCCCCAACTTTGATTCCCCACCTCTGATTCCCCAGCTCTGATTCCCCGCCTCTGATTCCCCACCTCTGATTCCCCATACCTGATTCCTAGCCTCTGTTTCCCCGCCTCTGATTCCCCACTTCTGTTTCCCCATATCTGATTCCCGGCCTCTGATTCCCTGCCTCTGATTCCCCGCCTCTGATTCCCTGCCTCTGATTCCCCATCTCCGATTCCGCACATCTGATTCCCTGCCTCTCATTCCCCGCCTCTGATTCCCCGCCTCTGATTCCCTGCCTCTGATTCCCAACCTCTGATTCCCCACCTCTGATTCCCCGTGTTTGATTCCCCGCCTCTGTTTCCCCGCCTCTCATTCCCCGCCTCTGATTCCCCAACCCTAATTCCCCGCCTCTGATTCCCCATATCTGATTCCCCGCCTCTGTTTCCCCGCCTCTGATTCCCCGACCCTGTTTCCCCATATCTGATTCCCTGCCTCTGATTCCCCAACTTTGATTCCCAGACTCTGATTCCCCAGCTCTGATTCCCCGCCTCTGATTCCCCGCATCTGATTCCCTGCATCTGATTCCAAGCCTCTGATTCCCTGCCTCTGATTCCCAACCTCTGATTCCCCACCTCTGATTCCCCATATCTGATTCCCAGCCTCTGTTTCCCCGCCTCTGATTCCCCGCCTCTGTTTCCCCATATCTGATTCCCGGCCTCTGATTCCCCGCCTCTGATTCCCCGCCTCTGATTCCCTGCCTCTGATTCCCAATCTCCGATTCCGCACATCTGATTCCCTGCCTCTGATTCCCCGCCTCTGATTCCCCGCCGCTGATTCCCTGCCTCTGATTTCCAACCTCTGATTCCCCACCTATGATTCCCCGTGTTTGATTCCCCGCCTCTGTTTCCCCGCCACTGATTCCCCGCCTCTGATTCCCCAACTCTAATTCCCCGCCTCTGATTCCCCATATCTGATTCCCCGCCTCTGTTTCCCCGCCTCTGATTCCCCGCCCCTGTTTCCCCATATCTGATTCCCTGACTCTGATTCCCCAACTTTGATTCCCAGCCTCTGATTCCCCAGCTCTGATTCCCCGCCTCTGATTCCACGTGTTTGATTCCCTGCCTCTGATTCCCCGCCTCTGATTAACCATCTCTGATTCACCGCCTTTGATTCACCACCTCTGATTCCCCATATCTGATTCCCCACCTCTGTTTCCCCGCCTCTGATTCCCCGCCTCTGATTCTCCATATCTCATTCCCCGCCTCTGACTCCCCATCTCTGATTCCCGGACTCTGATTCCCCACCTCTGATTCACGGCCTCTTATTCCCAGCATCTGATTCCAGGCCTCTGATTCCCGGCCTCTGACTCCCCGCTTCTGATTCTGATTCCCTGCCTCTGATTCCACATCTCTGATTCCGCACATCTGATTACCTGCCTCTGATTCCCCACCTCTGATTCCCCATATCTGATTCCCCGCCTCTGTTTCCACGCCTCTGATTCCCCGCCTCTGTTTCCCCATATCTAATTCCCCACCTCTGATGCCCCAACTCTGATTCCCCGCCTCTGATTCCCCAGCTCTGATTCCCCGCCTCTGATTCCCTGCATCCGATTCCCCATATCTGATTCCCCGCCTCTGTTTCCCTGCCCCTGATTCCCCGCCTCTGTTTCCCCATATCTGATTCCCGGCCTCTGGTTCCCCGCCTCTGATTCCCAGCCTCTGATTCCCTGCCTCTGATTCCCCATCTCCGATTCCGCACATCTGATTCCCTGCCTCTGATTCCCCGCCTCTGATTCCCCGCCTCTGATTCCCTGCCTCTGATTCCCAACCTCTGATTCCCCACCTCTGATTCCCCGTGTTTGATTCCCCGCCTCTGTTTCCCCGCCTCTGATTCCCCGCCTCTGATTCCCCAACTCTAATTCCCCGCCTCTGATTCCCCATATCTGATTCCCCGCCTCTGTTTCCCCGCCTCTGATTCCCCACCCCTGTTTCCCCATATCTGATTCCCTGCCTCTGATTCCCCAACTTTGATCCCAGCATCTGATTCCCCAGCTCTGATTCCCCGCCTCTGATTCCCCGCATCTGATTCCCTGCATCTGATTCCAAGCCTCTGATTCCCTGCCTCTGATTCCCAACCTCTGATTCCCCACCTCTGATTCCCCATATCTGATCCCCAGCCTCTGTTTCCCCGCCTCTGTTTCCCCATATCTGATTCCCGGCCTCTGATTCCCCGCCTCTGATTCCCCGCCTCTGCTTCCCCGCCTCTGATTCCCCAACTCTGATTCCCCGCCTCTGATTCCCCGTGTTTGATTCCCTGCCTCTGATTCCCGGCCTCTGATTCCCTATATCTGATTCCCCGCCTCTGATTCCCAACTATGATTCCCCGCCTCTTATTCCCCAGCTCTGATTCCCTGCCTCTGATTCCCCGCGTTCTATTCCCTGCCACTGATTCCCCGCCTGTGATTCCCCATCTCTGATTCACCACCTCTGATTCCCCACCACTGATTCACCATATCTAATTCCCCGCCTCTGTTTGCCCGCCTCTGATTCCCCGCCTCTGTTTCCCCATATCTGATTCCCCGCCTCTGAATCCCCAACTCTGATTCCCTGCCTCTGATTCCCCAGCTTCATTCCCCGCCTTTGATTCCCCCCGTCTGATTCCCAGCCTCTGAATCCCCGTGTCTGAAAACCTGCCTCTGATTCCCCGCCTCTGATTCCCCATCTCAGATTCACCGCCTCTGATTCCCCACCTCTGATTCCCCATCTCTGATTCCGCACATCCGATTCCCTGCCTCTGATTCCCCGACTCTGATTCCCCACCTCTGATTCCCTAGCTCTGATTCCCCGCCTCTGATTCCCCAACTCTGATTCCCCACCTCTGATTCCCCAGCTGTGATTCCCCGCCTCTGATTCCCCGTGTTTGATCCCCTGCCTCTGATTCCCCAGCTCTGATTCCCCATCTCTGATTCACCGCCTTTGATTCGCCACCTCTGATTCCCCATATCTGATTCCTCGCCACTGTTTCCCCGCCTCTGATTCCCCGCCTCTGATTCCCCATATCTCATTCCCCGCCTCTGATTCCCCATCTCTGATTCCCGGTCTCTGATTCCCCACCTCTGATTCCCGACCTCTTATTCCCGGCATCTGATTCCGGCCTCTGATTCCCGGCCTCTGATTCCCTGCTTCTGATTCTGATTCCCTGCCTCTGATTCCCCATTTCTGATTCCGCACATCTAATTCCCTGCCTCTGATTCCCCACCTCTGATTCCCCATATCTGAATCCCCGCCTCTGTTTCCCCGTCTCTGATTCCCCGCCTCTGTTTCCCCATATCTAAGTCCCCGCCTCTGATTCCCCAACTTTGATTCCCCACCTCTGATTCCCCAGCTCTGATTCCCCGCCTCTGATTCCCCACCTCTGATTCCCCATATCTGATTCCCAGCCTCTGTTTCCCCGCCTCTGATTCCCCGCCCCTGTTTCCCCATATCTGATTCCCTGCCTCTGTTTCCCCAACTTTGATTCCCAGCCTCTGATTCCCCAGCTCTGATTCCCCGCCTCTGATTCCCCGTGTTTGATTCCCTGCCTCTGATTCCCTGCTTCTGATTCCCCATCTCTGATTCCGCAAATCTAATTCCCTGCCTCTGATTCCCCACCTCTGATTCCCCATATCTGATTCCCCACCTCTGTTTCCCGGCCTCTGATTCCCCGCTTCTGATTCCCCATATCTCATTCCCCGCCTCTGATTCCCCATCTCTGAATCCCCGCCTCTGATTCCCCGCCCCTGTTTCCCCATATCTGATTCCCTGCCTCTGTTTCCCCAACTTTGATTCCCAGCCTCTGATTCCCCAGCTCTGATTCCCCACCTCTGATTCCCCATATCTGATTCCTCGCCACTGTTTCCCCGCCTCTGATTCCCCGCCTCTGATTCCCCATATCTCATTCCCCGCCTCTGATTCCCCATCTCTGATTCCCGGACTCTGATTCCCCACCTCTGATTCCCGGCCTCTTTTCCCGGCATCTGATTCCGGCCTCTGATTCCCGGCCTCTGATTCCCCAGCTCTGATTCCCCGCCTCTGATTCCCCGCATCTGATTCCCTGCATCTGATTCCAAGCCTCTGATTCCCTGCCTCTGATTCCCAACCTCTGATTCCCCACCTCTAATTCCCCATATCTGATTCCCAGCCTCTGTTTCCCCACCTCTGATTCCCCGCCTCTGTTTCCCCATATCTGATTCCCGGCCTCTGATTCCCCGCCTCTGATTCCCCGCCTCTGATTCCCTGCCTCTGATTCCCAACCTCTGATTCCCCACCTCTGATTCCTGACCTCTTATTCCCGGCATCTGATTCCGGCCTCTGATTCCCGGCCTCTGATTCCCTGCTTCTGATTCTGATTCCCCGCCTCTGATTCCCTGCCTCTGATTCCCAACCTCTGATTCCCCACCTCTGATTCCCCGTGTTTGATTACCCGCCTCTGTTTCCCCGCCTCTGATTCCCCGCCTCTGATTCCCCAACTCTAATTCCCCGCCTCTGATTCCCCATATCTGATTCCCTGCCTATGTTTCCCCGCCTCTGATTCCCCGCCCCTGTTTCCCCATATCTGATTCCCTGCCTCTGATTCCCCAACTTTGATTCCCAGCCTCTGATTTCCCAGCTCTGATTCCCCGCCTCTGATTCCCCGTGTTTGATTCCCTGCCTCTGATTCCCCGCCTCTGATTCCCCATCTCTGATTCACCGCCTTTGATTCGCCACCTCTGATTCCCCATATCTGATTCCCCACCTCTGTTTCCCCGCCTCTGATTCCCCGCCTCTGATTCTCCATATCTCATTACCCGCCTCTGACTCCCCATCTCTGATTCCCGTACTCTGATTCCCCACCTCTGATTCCCGGCCTCTTATTCCCAGCATCTGATTCCAGGCCTCTGATTCCCGGCCTCTGACTCCCCGCTTCAGATTCTGATTCCCTGCCTCTGATTCCCCGCCTCTGATTCCGCACATCTCATTCCCCGTCTCTGTTTCCCCATATCTAATTCCCCACCTCTGATGCCCCAACTCTGATTCCCCGCCTCTGATTCCCCAGCTCTGATTCCCCGCCTCTGATTCTCCACATCCGATTCCCAATATCTGATTCCCCGCCTTTGTTTCCCCGCCCCTGATTCCACGCCTCTGTTTCCCCATATCTGATTCCCCGCCTCTGATTCCCAACTATGATTCCCCGCCTCTTATTCCCCAGCTCTGATTCCCTGCCTCTGATTCCCCGCGTTCTATTCCCTGCCTCTGATTCCCCGCCTGTGATTCCCCATCTCTGATTCACCACCTCTGATTCCCCACCACTGATTCCCCATATCTAATTCCCCGCCTCTGTTTGCCCGCCTCTGATTCCCCGCCTCTGTTTCCCCATATCTGATTCCCCGCCTCTGAATCCCCAACTCTGATTCCCTGCCTCTGATTCCCCAGCTTCATTCCCCGCCTTTGATTCCCCCCGTCTGATTCCCAGCCTCTGAATCCCCGTGTCTGATAACCTGCCTCTGATTCCCCGCCTCTGATTCCCCATCTCAGATTCACCGCCTCTGATTCCCCACCTCTGATTCCCCATCTCTGATTCCGCACATCCGATTCACTGCCTCTGATTCCCCGACTCTGATTCCCCACCTCTGATTCCCCAGCTCTGATTCCCTGCCTCTGATTCCCCAACTCTGATTCCCCGCCTCTGATTCCCCAGCTCTGATTCCCCGCCTCTGATTCCCCGTGTTTGATCCCCTGCCTCTGATTCCCCAGGTCTGATTCCCCATCTCTGATTCACCGCCTTTGATTCGCCACCTCTGATTTCCCATATCTGATTCCTCGCCACTGTTTCCCCGCCTCTGATTCCGCGCCTCTGATTCCCCATATCTCATTCCCCGCCTCTGATTCCCCATCTCTGATTCCCGGACTCTGATTCCCCACCTCTGATTCCCGACCTCTTATTCCCGGCATCTGATTCCGGCCTCTGATTCCCGGCCTCTGATTCCCTGCTTCTGATTCTGATTCCCTGCCTCTGATTCCCCATTTCTGATTCCGCACATCTAATTCCCTGCCTCTGATTCCCCACCTCTGATTCCCCATATCTGAAACCCCGCCTCTGTTTCCCCGTCTCTGATTCCCCGCCTCTGTTTCCCCATATCTAAGTCCCCGCCTCTGATTCCCCAACTTTGATTCCCCACCTCTGATTCCCCAGCTCTGATTCCCCGCCTCTGATTCCCCACCTCTGATTCCCCATACCTGATTCCTAGCCTCTGTTTCCCCGCCTCTGATTCCCCACTTCTGTTTCCCCATATCTGATTCCCGGCCTCTGATTCCCTGCCTCTGATTCCCCGCCTCTGATTCCCTGCCTCTGATTCCCCATCTCCGATTCCGCACATCTGATTCCCTGCCTCTCATTCCCCGCCTCTGATTCCCCGCCTCTGATTCCCTGCCTCTGATTCCCAACCTCTGATTCCCCACCTCTGATTCCCCGTGTTTGATTCCCCGCCTCTGTTTCCCCGCCTCTCATTCCCCGCCTCTGATTCCCCAACCCTAATTCCCCGCCTCTGATTCCCCATATCTGATTCCCTGCCTCTGTTTCCCCGCCTCTGATTCCCCGACCCTGTTTCCCCATATCTGATTCCCTGCCTCTGATTCCCCAACTTTGATTCCCAGACTCTGATTCCCCAGCTCTGATTCCCCGCCTCTGATTCCCCGCATCTGATTCCCTGCATCTGATTCCAAGCCTCTGATTCCCTGCCTCTGATTCCCAACCTCTGATTCCCCACCTCTGATTCCCCATATCTGATTCCCAGCCTCTGTTTCCCCGCCTCTGATTCCCCGCCTCTGTTTCCCCATATCTGATTCCCGGCCTCTGATTCCCCGCCTCTGATTCCCCGCCTCTGATTCCCTGCCTCTGATTCCCAATCTCCGATTCCGCACATCTGATTCCCTGCCTCTGATTCCCCGCCTCTGATTCCCCGCCGCTGATTCCCTGCCTCTGATTTCCAACCTCTGATTCCCCACCTATGATTCCCCGTGTTTGATTCCCCGCCTCTGTTTCCCCGCCACTGATTCCCCGCCTCTGATTCCCCAACTCTAATTCCCCGCCTCTGATTCCCCATATCTGATACCCCGCCTCTGTTTCCCCGCCTCTGATTCCCCGCCCCTGTTTCCCCATATCTGATTCCCTGACTCTGATTCCCCAACTTTGATTCCCAGCCTCTGATTCCCCAGCTCTGATTCCCCGCCTCTGATTCCACGTGTTTGATTCCCTGCCTCTGATTCCCCGCCTCTGATTAACCATCTCTGATTCACCGCCTTTGATTCACCACCTCTGATTCCCCATATCTGATTCCCCACCTCTGTTTCCCCGCCTCTGATTCCCCGCCTCTGATTCTCCATATCTCATTCCCCGCCTCTGACTCCCCATCTCTGATTCCCGGACTCTGATTCCCCACCTCTGATTCCCGGCCTCTTATTCCCAGCATCTGATTCCAGGCCTCTGATTCCCGGCCTCTGACTCCCCGCTTCTGATTCTGATTCCCTGCCTCTGATTCCACATCTCTGATTCCGCACATCTGATTACCTGCCTCTGATTCCCCACCTCTGATTCCCCATATCTGATTCCCCGCCTCTGTTTCCACGCCTCTGATTCCCCGCCTCTGTTTCCCCATATCTAATTCCCCACCTCTGATGCCCCAACTCTGATTCCCCGCCTCTGATTCCCCAGCTCTGATTCCCCGCCTCTGATTCCCTGCATCCGATTCCCCATATCTGATTCCCCGCCTCTGTTTCCCTGCCCCTGATTCCCCGCCTCTGTTTCCCCATATCTGATTCCCGGCCTCTGGTTCCCCGCCTCTGATTCCCAGCCTCTGATTCCCTGCCTCTGATTCCCCATCTCCGATTCCGCACATCTGATTCCCTGCCTCTGATTCCCCGCCTCTGATTCCCCGCCTCTGATTCCCTGCCTCTGATTCCCAACCTCTGATTCCCCACCTCTGATTCCCCGTGTTTGATTCCCCGCCTCTGTTTCCCCGCCTCTGATTCCCCGCCTCTGATTCCCCAACTCTAATTCCCCGCCTCTGATTCCCCATATCTGATTCCCCGCCTCTGTTTCCCCGCCTCTGATTCCCCACCCCTGTTTCCCCATATCTGATTCCCTGCCTCTGATTCCCCAACTTTGATCCCAGCATCTGATTCCCCAGCTCTGATTCCCCGCCTCTGATTCCCCGCATCTGATTCCCTGCATCTGATTCCAAGCCTCTGATTCCCTGCCTCTGATTCCCAACCTCTGATTCCCCACCTCTGATTCCCCATATCTGATCCCCAGCCTCTGTTTCCCCGCCTCTGTTTCCCCATATCTGATTCCCGGCCTCTGATTCCCCGCCTCTGATTCCCCGCCTCTGCTTCCCCGCCTCTGATTCCCCAACTCTGATTCCCCGCCTCTGATTCCCCGTGTTTGATTCCCTGCCTCTGATTCCCGGCCTCTGATTCCCCATATCTGATTCCCCGCCTCTGATTCCCAACTATGATTCCCCGCCTCTTATTCCCCAGCTCTGATTCCCTGCCTCTGATTCCCCGCGTTCTATTCCCTGCCTCTGATTCCCCGCCTGTGATTCCCCATCTCTGATTCACCACCTCTGATTCCCCACCACTGATTCCCCATATCTAATTCCCCGCCTCTGTTTGCCCGCCTCTGATTCCCCGCCTCTGTTTCCCCATATCTGATTCCCCGCCTCTGAATCCCCAACTCTGATTCCCTGCCTCTGATTCCCCAGCTTCATTCCCCGCCTTTGATTCCCCCCGTCTGATTCCCAGCCTCTGAATCCCCGTGTCTGAAAACCTGCCTCTGATTCCCCGCCTCTGATTCCCCATCTCAGATTCACCGCCTCTGATTCCCCACCTCTGATTCCCCATCTCTGATTCCGCACATCCGATTCCCTGCCTCTGATTCCCCGACTCTGATTCCCCACCTCTGATTCCCTAGCTCTGATTCCCCGCCTCTGATTCCCCAACTCTGATTCCCCACCTCTGATTCCCCAGCTGTGATTCCCCGCCTCTGATTCCCCGTGTTTGATCCCCTGCCTCTGATTCCCCAGCTCTGATTCCCCATCTCTGATTCACCGCCTTTGATTCGCCACCTCTGATTCCCCATATCTGATTCCTCGCCACTGTTTCCCCGCCTCTGATTCCCCGCCTCTGATTCCCCATATCTCATTCCCCGCCTCTGATTCCCCATCTCTGATTCCCGGACTCTGATTCCCCACCTCTGATTCCCGACCTCTTATTCCCGGCATCTGATTCCGGCCTCTGATTCCCGGCCTCTGATTCCCTGCTTCTGATTCTGATTCCCTGCCTCTGATTCCCCATTTCTGATTCCGCACATCTAATTCCCTGCCTCTGATTCCCCACCTCTGATTCCCCATATCTGAATCCCCGCCTCTGTTTCCCCGTCTCTGATTCCCCGCCTCTGTTTCCCCATATCTAAGTCCCCGCCTCTGATTCCCCAACTTTGATTCCCCACCTCTGATTCCCCAGCTCTGATTCCCCGCCTCTGATTCCCCACCTCTGATTCCCCATATCTGATTCCCAGCCTCTGTTTCCCCGCCTCTGATTCCCCGCCCCTGTTTCCCCATATCTGATTCCCTGCCTCTGTTTCCCCAACTTTGATTCCCAGCCTCTGATTCCCCAGCTCTGATTCCCCGCCTCTGATTCCCCGTGTTTGATTCCCTGCCTCTGATTCCCTGCTTCTGATTCCCCATCTCTGATTCCGCAAATCTAATTCCCTGCCTCTGATTCCCCACCTCTGATTCCCCATATCTGATTCCCCACCTCTGTTTCCCGGCCTCTGATTCCCCGCTTCTGATTCCCCATATCTCATTCCCCGCCTCTGATTCCCCATCTCTGATTCCCCGCCTCTGATTCCCCGCCCCTGTTTCCCCATATCTGATTCCCTGCCTCTGTTTCCCCAACTTTGATTCCCAGCCTCTGATTCCCCAGCTCTGATTCCCCACCTCTGATTCCCCATATCTGATTCCTCGCCACTGTTTCCCCGCCTCTGATTCCCCGCCTCTGATTCCCCATATCTCATTCCCCGCCTCTGATTCCCCATCTCTGATTCCCGGACTCTGATTCCCCACCTCTGATTCCCGGCCTCTTTTCCCGGCATCTGATTCCGGCCTCTGATTCCCGGCCTCTGATTCCCTGCTTCTGATTCCCCATCTCTGATTCCGCAAATCTAATTCCCTGCCTCTGATTCCCCACCTCTGATTCCCCATATCTGATTCCCCGCCTCTGTTTCCCCGCCTCTGATTCCCCGCCTCTGTTTCCCCATATCTAAGTCCACGCCTCTGATTCTCCAACTTTGAATCCCCACCTCTGATTCCCCAGCTCTGATTCCCCGCATCTGATTCCCCGCATCTGATTCCATGCATCTGATTCCCAGCCTCTGATTCCCAGCCTCTGATTCCCAACCTCTGATTCCCCACCTCTGATTCCCCATATCTGATTCCCCGCCTCTGTTTCCCCGCCTCTGATTCCCCGCCTCTGTTTCCCCATATCTGATCCCCGCCTCTATTTGCCCGCATCTGATTCCCCGCCTCTGTTTCCCCATATCTGATTCCCCGCCTCTGAATCCCCAACTCTGATTCCCTGCCTCTAATTTCCCAGCTCTGATTCCCCGCCTCTGATTCCCCGCGTCTGATTACCGGCCTCTGATTCCCCGCCTCTGATTCCCCATCTCTGATTCACAACCTCTGATTCCCCACCTCTGATACCCCATATCTGATTCCCCGCCTCTGTTTCCCCGCCTCTGATTCCCCACC
Organism: Narcine bancroftii; assembly: GCF_036971445.1. Classification (NCBI taxonomy): domain Eukaryota; kingdom Metazoa; phylum Chordata; class Chondrichthyes; order Torpediniformes; family Narcinidae; genus Narcine; species Narcine bancroftii. The sequence goes on from NC_091475.1 coordinate 112,888,296, forward strand.
TCTGATTCCCAATATCTGATTCCCCGCCTCTGATTCCCCACCTCTGATTCCCCGCCTCTGATTCGCAGGCTATGATTCCCCGCCTCTGATTCCCCGTGTTTGATTCCCTGCCTCTGATTCCCGGCCTCTGATTCCCCATCTCTGATTCACCGCCTTTGATTCGCCACCTCTGATTCACCATATCTGATTCCCCGCCTCTGTTTCCCCGCCTCTGATTCCCCGCCTCTGATTCCCCATATCTCATTCCCCGCCTCTGAATCCCCATCTCTGATTCCCGGACTCTGATTCCCCACCTCTGATTCCCTGCTACTGATTCTGATTCCCTGCCTTTGATTCCCCATCTCTGATTCCGCACATCTGATTCCCTGCCTCTGATTCCCCATCTCTGATTCCCCATATCTGATTCCCCGCTTCTGTTTCCCCGCCTCTGATTCCCCGCCTCTGTTTCCCAATATCTAAGTCCCCGCCTCTGATTCCCCAACTCTAATTCCCCACCTCTGATTCCCCAGCTCTGATTCCCCGCCTCTGATTCCCCGCATCTGATTCCCTGCATCTGATTCCAAGCCTCTTATTCCCTGCCTCTGATTCCCAACCTCTGATTCCCCACCTCTGATTCCCCATATCTGATTCCCAGCCTCTGTTTCCCCGCCTCTGATTCCCCGCCTCTGTTTCCCCATATCTGATTCCCGGCCTCTGGTTCCCCGCCTCTGATTCCCAGCCTCTGATTCCCTGCCTCTGATTCCCCATCTCCGATTCCGCACATCTGATTCCCTGCCTCTGATTCCCCGCCTCTGATTCCCCGCCTCTGATTCCCTGCCTCTGATTCCCAACCTCTGATTCCCCACCTCTGATTCCCCGTGTTTGATTCCCCGCCTCTGTTTCCCCGCCTCTGATTCCCCGCCTCTGATTCCCCAACTCTAATTCCCCGCCTCTGATTCCCCATATCTGATTCCCCGCCTCTGTTTCCCCGCCTCTGATTCCCCACCCCTGTTTCCCCATATCTGATTCCCTGCCTCTGATTCCCCAACTTTGATCCCAGCATCTGATTCCCCAGCTCTGATTCCCCGCCTCTGATTCCCCGCATCTGATTCCCTGCATCTGATTCCAAGCCTCTGATTCCCTGCCTCTGATTCCCAACCTCTGATTCCCCACCTCTGATTCCCCATATCTGATCCCCAGCCTCTGTTTCCCCGCCTCTGTTTCCCCATATCTGATTCCCGGCCTCTGATTCCCCGCCTCTGATTCCCCGCCTCTGAGTCCCTGCCTCTGATTCCCTGCATCTGATTCCCAACCTCTGATTCCCCACCTCTGATTCCCCGTGTTTGATTCCCCGCCCCTGTTTCCCCATATCTGATTCCCTGCCTCTGATTCCCCAACTTTGATTCCCAGCCTCTGATTCCCCAGCTCGGATTCCCCGCCTCTGATTCCCCGTGTTTGATTCCCTGCCTCTGATTCCCCGCCTCTGATTCCCCATCTCTGATTCACCGCCTTTGATTCGCCACCTCTGATTCCCCATATCTGATTCCCCACCTCTGTTTCCCCGCCTCTGATTCCCCGCCTCTGATTCTCCATATCTCATTCCCCGCCTCTGACTCCCCATCTCTGATTCCCGGACTCTGATTCCCCACCTTTGATTCCCGGCCTCTTATTCCCAGCATCTGATTCCAGGCCTCTGATTCCCGTCCTCTGACTCCCCGCTTCTGATTCTGATTCCCTGCCTCTGATTCCCCACCTCTGATTCCCCATATCTGATTCCCCGCCTCTGTTTCCACGCCTCTGATTCCCCGCCTCTGTTTCCCCATATCTAATTCCCCACCTCTGATGCCCCAACTCTGATTCCCCGCCTCTGATTCCACAGCTCTGACTCCCCGCCTCTGATTCCCCACATCCGATTCCCCATACCTGATTCCCCGCCTCAGTTTCCCCGCCCCTGATTCCCCGCCTCTGTTTCCCCATATCTGATACCCCGCCTCTGATTCCCAACTATGATTCCCCGCCTCTTATTCCCCAGCTCTGATTCCCTGCCTCAGATTCCCCGCGTTCTATTCCCTGCCTCTGATTCCCCGCCTGTGATTCCCCATCTCTGATTCACCACCTCTGATTCCCCACCACTGATTCCCCATATCTAATTCCCCGCCTCTGTTTGCCCGCCTCTGATTCCCCGCCTCTGTTTCCCCATATCTGATTCCCCGCCTCTGAATCCCCAACACTGATTCCCTGCCTCTGATTCCCCAGCTTCATTCCCCGCCTTTGATTCCCCCCGTCTGATTCCCAGCCTCTGAATCCCCGTGTCTGAAAACCTGCCTCTGATTCCCCGCCTCTGATTCCCCATCTCAGATTCACCGCCTCTGATTCCCCACCTCTGATTCCCCATCTCTGATTCCGCACATCCGATTCCCTGCCTCTGATTCCCCGACTCTGATTCCCCACCTCTGATTCCCCAGCTCTGATTCCCCGCCTCTGATTCCCCAACTCTGATTCCCCACCTCTGATTCCCCAGCTGTGATTCCCTGCCTCTGATTCCCCGTGTTTGATCCCCTGCCTCTGATTCCCCAGCTCTGATTCCCCATCTCTGATTCACCGCCTTTGATTCACCACCTCTGATTCCCCATATCTGATTCCTCGCCACTGTTTCCCCGCCTCTGATTCCCCGCCTCTGATTCCCCATATCTCATTCCCCACCTCTGATTCCCCATATCTGATTCCCGGACTCTGATTCCCCACCTCTGATTCCCCAGCTGTGATTCCCCGCCTCTGATTCCCCGTGTTTGATCCCCTGCCTCTGATTCCCCAGCTCTGATTCCCCATCTCTGATTCACCGCCTTTGATTCGCCACCTCTGATTCCCCATATCTGATTCCTCGCCACTGTTTCCCCGCCTCTGATTCCCCGCCTCTGATTCCCCATATCTCATTCCCCGCCTCTGATTCCCCATCTCTGATTCCCGGACTCTGATTCCCCACCTCTGATTCCTGACCTCTTATTCCCGGCATCTGATTCCGGCCTCTGATTCCCGGCCTCTGATTCCCTGCTTCTGATTCTGATTCCCTGCCTCTGATTCCCCATTTCTGATTCCGCACATCTGATTCCCTGCCTCTGATTCCCCGCCTCTGATTCCCCGCCTCTGATTCCCTGCCTCTGATTCCCAACCTCTGATTCCCCACCTCTGATTCCCCGTGTTTGATTCCCCGCCTCTGTTTCCCCGCCTCTGATTCCCCGCCTCTGATTCCCCAACTCTAATTCCCCGCCTCTGATTCCCCATATCTGATTCCCCGCCTCTGTTTCCCCGCCTCTGATTCCCCACCCCTGTTTCCCCATATCTGATTCCCTGCCTCTGATTCCCCAACTTTGATCCCAGCATCTGATTCCCCAGCTCTGATTCCCCGCCTCTGATTCCCCGCATCTGATTCCCTGCATCTGATTCCAAGCCTCTGATTCCCTGCCTCTGATTCCCAACCTCTGATTCCCCACCTCTGATTCCCCATATCTGATCACCAGCCTCTGTTTCCCCGCCTCTGTTTCCCCATATCTGATTCCCGGCCTCTGATTCCCCGCCTCTGATTCCCCGCCTCTGATTCCCTGCCTCTGATTCCCTGCATCTGATTCCCAACCTCTGATTCCCCACCTCTGATTCCCCGTGTTTGATTCCCCGCCCCTGTTTCCCCATATCTGATTCCCTGCCTCTGATTCCCCAACTTTGATTCCCAGGCTCTGATTCCCCAGCTCTGATTCCCCGCCTCTGATTCCCCGTGTTTGATTCCCTGCCTCTGATTCCCCGCCTCTGATTCCCCATCTCTGATTCACCGCCTTTGATTCGCCACCTCTGATTCCCCATATCTGATTCCCCACCTCTGTTTCCCCGCCTCTGATTCCCCGCCTCTGATTCTCCATATCTCATTCCCCGCCTCTGACTCCCCATCTCTGATTCCCGGACTCTGATTCCCCACCTCTGATTCCCGGCCTCTTATTCCCAGCATCTGATTCCAGGCCTCTGATTCCCGTCCTCTGACTCCCCGCTTCTGATTCTGATTCCCTGCCTCTGATTCCCCATCTCTGATTCCGCACATCTGATTTCCTGCCTCTGATTCCCCACCTCTGATTCCCCATATCTGATTCCCCGCCTCTGTTTCCACGCCTCTGATTCCCCGCCTCTGTTTCCCCATATCCGATTCCCCATATCTGATTCCCCACCTCTGTTTCCCCGCCTCTGATTCCCCGCCTCTGATTCTCCATATCTCATTCCCCGCCTCTGACTCCCCATCTCTGATTCCCGGACTCTGATTCCCCACCTTTGATTCCCGGCCTCTTATTCCCAGCATCTGATTCCAGGCCTCTGATTCCCGTCCTCTGACTCCCCGCTTCTGATTCTGATTCCCTGCCTCTGATTCCCCACCTCTGATTCCCCATATCTGATTCCCCGCCTCTGTTTCCACGCCTCTGATTCCCCGCCTCTGTTTCCCCATATCTAATTCCCCACCTCTGATGCCCCAACTCTGATTCCCCGCCTCTGATTCCACAGCTCTGACTCCCCGCCTCTGATTCCCCACATCCGATTCCCCATACCTGATTCCCCGCCTCAGTTTCCCCGCCCCTGATTCCCCGCCTCTGTTTCCCCATATCTGATTCCCCGCCTCTGATTCCCAACTATGATTCCCCGCCTCTTATTCCCCAGCTCTGATTCCCTGCCTCAGATTCCCCGCGTTCTATTCCCTGCCTCTGATTCCCCGCCTGTGATTCCCCATCTCTGATTCACCACCTCTGATTCCCCACCACTGATTCCCCATATCTAATTCCCCGCCTCTGTTTGCCCGCCTCTGATTCCCCGCCTCTGTTTCCCCATATCTGATTCCCCGCCTCTGAATCCCCAACACTGATTCCCTGCCTCTGATTCCCCAGCTTCATTCCCCGCCTTTGATTCCCCCCGTCTGATTCCCAGCCTCTGAATCCCCGTGTCTGAAAACCTGCCTCTGATTCCCCGCCTCTGATTCCCCATCTCAGATTCACCGCCTCTGATTCCCCACCTCTGATTCCCCATCTCTGATTCCGCACATCCGATTCCCTGCCTCTGATTCCCCGACTCTGATTCCCCACCTCTGATTCCCCAGCTCTGATTCCCCGCCTCTGATTCCCCAACTCTGATTCCCCACCTCTGATTCCCCAGCTGTGATTCCCTGCCTCTGATTCCCCGTGTTTGATCCCCTGCCTCTGATTCCCCAGCTCTGATTCCCCATCTCTGATTCACCGCCTTTGATTCACCACCTCTGATTCCCCATATCTGATTCCTCGCCACTGTTTCCCCGCCTCTGATTCCCCGCCTCTGATTCCCCATATCTCATTCCCCACCTCTGATTCCCCATATCTGATTCCCGGACTCTGATTCCCCACCTCTGATTCCCCAGCTGTGATTCCCCGCCTCTGATTCCCCGTGTTTGATCCCCTGCCTCTGATTCCCCAGCTCTGATTCCCCATCTCTGATTCACCGCCTTTGATTCGCCACCTCTGATTCCCCATATCTGATTCCTCGCCACTGTTTCCCCGCCTCTGATTCCCCGCCTCTGATTCCCCATATCTCATTCCCCGCCTCTGATTCCCCATCTCTGATTCCCGGACTCTGATTCCCCACCTCTGATTCCTGACCTCTTATTCCCGGCATCTGATTCCGGCCTCTGATTCCCGGCCTCTGATTCCCTGCTTCTGATTCTGATTCCCTGCCTCTGATTCCCCATTTCTGATTCCGCACATCTGATTCCCTGCCTCTGATTCCCCGCCTCTGATTCCCCGCCTCTGATTCCCTGCCTCTGATTCCCAACCTCTGATTCCCCACCTCTGATTCCCCGTGTTTGATTCCCCGCCTCTGTTTCCCCGCCTCTGATTCCCCGCCTCTGATTCCCCAACTCTAATTCCCCGCCTCTGATTCCCCATATCTGATTCCCCGCCTCTGTTTCCCCGCCTCTGATTCCCCACCCCTGTTTCCCCATATCTGATTCCCTGCCTCTGATTCCCCAACTTTGATCCCAGCATCTGATTCCCCAGCTCTGATTCCCCGCCTCTGATTCCCCGCATCTGATTCCCTGCATCTGATTCCAAGCCTCTGATTCCCTGCCTCTGATTCCCAACCTCTGATTCCCCACCTCTGATTCCCCATATCTGATCACCAGCCTCTGTTTCCCCGCCTCTGTTTCCCCATATCTGATTCCCGGCCTCTGATTCCCCGCCTCTGATTCCCCGCCTCTGATTCCCTGCCTCTGATTCCCTGCATCTGATTCCCAACCTCTGATTCCCCACCTCTGATTCCCCGTGTTTGATTCCCCGCCCCTGTTTCCCCATATCTGATTCCCTGCCTCTGATTCCCCAACTTTGATTCCCAGGCTCTGATTCCCCAGCTCTGATTCCCCGCCTCTGATTCCCCGTGTTTGATTCCCTGCCTCTGATTCCCCGCCTCTGATTCCCCATCTCTGATTCACCGCCTTTGATTCGCCACCTCTGATTCCCCATATCTGATTCCCCACCTCTGTTTCCCCGCCTCTGATTCCCCGCCTCTGATTCTCCATATCTCATTCCCCGCCTCTGACTCCCCATCTCTGATTCCCGGACTCTGATTCCCCACCTCTGATTCCCGGCCTCTTATTCCCAGCATCTGATTCCAGGCCTCTGATTCCCGTCCTCTGACTCCCCGCTTCTGATTCTGATTCCCTGCCTCTGATTCCCCATCTCTGATTCCGCACATCTGATTTCCTGCCTCTGATTCCCCACCTCTGATTCCCCATATCTGATTCCCCGCCTCTGTTTCCACGCCTCTGATTCCCCGCCTCTGTTTCCCCATATCCGATTCCCCATATCTGAATCCCCGCCTCTGTTTCCCCGCCCCTGATTCCCCGCCTCTGTTTCCCCATATCTGATTCCCCACCTCTGATTCCCAACTTTGATTCCCCGCCTCTTATTCCCCAGCTCTGATTCCCTGCCTCAGATTCCCCGCGTTCTATACCCTGCCTCTGATTCCCCGCCTGTGATTCCCCATCTCTGATTCACCACCTCTGATTCCCCACCACTGATTCCCCATATCTAATTCCCCGCCTCTGTTTGCCCGCCTCTGATTCCCCGCCTCTGTTTCCCCATATCTGATTCCCCGCCTCTGAATCCCCAACACTGATTCCCTGCCTCTGATTCCCCAGCTTCATTCCCCGCCTTTGATTCCCCCCGTCTGATTCCCAGCCTCTGAATCCCCGTGTCTGAAAACCTGCCTCTGATTCCCCGCCTCTGATTCCCCATCTCAGATTCACCGCCTCTGATTCCCCACCTCTGATTCCCCATCTCTGATTCCGCACATCCGATTCCCTGCCTCTGATTCCCCGACTCTGATTCCCCACCTCTGATTCCCCAGCTCTGATTCCCCGCCTCTGATTCCCCAACTCTGATTCCCCACCTCTGATTCCCCAGCTGTGATTCCCTGCCTCTGATTCCCCGTGTTTGATCCCCTGCCTCTGATTCCCCAGCTCTGATTCCCCATCTCTGATTCACCGCCTTTGATTCGCCACCTCTGATTCCCCATATCTGATTCCTCGCCACTGTTTCCCCGCCTCTGATTCCCCGCCTCTGATTCCCCATATCTCATTCCCCGCCTCTGATTCCCCATCTCTGATTCCCGGACTCTGATTCCCCACCTCTGATTCCCCAGCTGTGATTCCCCGCCTCTGATTCCCCGTGTTTGATCCCCCTGCCTCTAATTCCCCAGCTCTGATTCCCCATCTCTGAATCACCGCCTTTGATTCGCCACCTCTGATTCCCCATATCTGATTCCTCGCCACTGTTTCCCCGCCTCTGATTCCCCGCCTCTGATTCCCCATATCTCATTTCCCGCCTCTGATTCCCCATCTCTGATTCCCGGACTCTGATTCCCCACCTCTGATTCCTGACCTCTTATTCCCGGCATCTGATTCCGGCCTCTGATTCCCGGCCTCTGATTCCCTGCTTCTGATTCTGATTCCCTGCCTCTGATTCCCCATTTCTGATTCCGCACATCTAATTCCCTGCCTCTGATTCCCCACCTCTGATTCCCCATATCTGAATCCCCGCCTCTGTTTCCCCGTCTCTGATTCCCCGCCTCTGTTTCCCCATATCTAAGTCCCCGCCTCTGATTCCCCAACTTTGATTCCCCACCTCTGATTCCCCAGCTCTGATTCCCCGCCTCTGATTCCCCACCTCTGATTCCCCATATCTGATTCCCAGCCTCTGTTTCCCCGCCTCTGATTCCCCAGCCCTGTTTCCCCATATCTGATTCCCTGCCTCTGATTCCCCAACATTGATTCCCAGCCTCTGATTCCCCAGTCTGATTCCCCGCCTCTGATTCCCCGTGTTTGATTCCCTGCCTCTGATTCCCCGCCTCTGATTCCCCATCTCTGATTCACCGCCTTTGATTCGCCACCTCTGATTCCCCATATCTGATTCACCACCTCTGTTTCCCCGCCTCTGATTCCCCGCCTCTGATTCCCCGCCTCTGATTCTCCATATCTCATTCCCCGCCTCTGACTCCCCATCTCTGATTCCCGGACTCTGATACCCCACCTCTGATTCCCGGCCTCTTATTCCCAGCATCTGATTCCAGGCCTCTGATTCCCGGCCTCTGACTCCCCGCTTCTGATTCTGATTCCCTGCCTCTGATTCCCCATCTCTGATTCCGCACATCTGATTACCTGCCTCTGATTCCCCACCTCTGATTCCCCATATCTGATTCCCCGCCTCTGTTTCCACGCCTCTGATTCCCCGCCTCTGTTTCCCCATATCTAATTCCCCACCTCTGATGCCCCAACTCTGATTCCCCGCCTCTGATTCCACAGCTCTGATTCCCCGCCTCTGATTCCCCACATCCGATTCCCCATATCTGATTCCCCGCCTCTGTTTCCCAGCCCCTGATTCCCCGCCTCTGTTTCCGCATATCTGATTCCCCGCCTCTGATTCCCAACTATGATTCCCCGCCTCTTATTCCCCAGCTCTGATTCCCTGCCTCTGATTCCCCGCGTTCTATTCCCTGCCTCTGATTCCCCGCCTGTGATTCCCCATCTCTGATTCACCACCTCTGATTCCCCACCACTGATTCCCCCTATCTAATTCCCCACCTCTGTTTGCCCGCCTCTGATTCCCCGCCTCTGTTTCCCCATATCTGATTCCCCGCCTCTGAATCCCCAACTCTGATTCCCTGCCTCTGATTCCCCAGCTTCATTCCCCGCCTTTGATTCCCCCCGTCTGATTCCCAGCCTCTGAATCCCCGTGTCTGATAACCTGCCTCTGATTCCCCGCCTCTGATTCCCCATCTCAGATTCACCGCCTCTGATTCCCCACCTCTGATTCCCCATCTCTGATTCCGCACATCCGATTCCCTGCCTCTGATTCCCCGACTCTGATTCCCCACCTCTGATTCCCCAGCTCAGATTCCCCGCCTCTGATTCCCCAACTCTGATTCCCCGCCTCTGATTCCCCAGCTCTGATTCCCCGCCTCTGATTCCCCGTGTTTGATCCCCTGCCTCTGATTCCCCATCTCTGATTCCCCATCTCTGATTCACCGCCTTTGATTCGCCACCTCTGATTCCCCATATCTGATTCCTCGCCACTGTTTCCCCGCCTCTGATTCCCCGCCTCTGATTCCCCATATCTCATTCCCCGCCTCTGATTCCCCATCTCTGATTCCCGGACTCTGATTCCCCACCTCTGATTCCCGACCTCTTATTCCCGGCATCTGAATCCGGCCTGTGATTCCCGGCCTCTGATTCCCTGCTTCTGATTCTGATTCCCTGCCTCTGATTCCCCATTTCTGATTCCGCACATCTAATTCCCTGCCTCTGATTCCCCACCTCTGATTCCCCATATCTGAATCCCCGCATCTGTTTCCCCGTCTCTGATTCCCCGCCTCTGTTTCCCCATATCTAAGTCCCCGCCTCTGATTCCCCAACTTTGATTCCCCACCTCTGATTCCCCAGCTCTGATTCCCCGCCTCTGATTCCCCACCTCTGATTCCCCATATCTGATTCCCAGCCTCTGTTTCCCCGCCTCTGATTCCCCGCCTCTGTTTCCCCATATCTGATTCCCGGCCTCTGATTCCCCGCCTCTGATTCCCCGCCTCTGATTCCCTGCCTCTGATTCCCCATCTCCGATTCCGCACATCTGATTCCCTGCCTCTCATTCCCCGCCTCTGATTCCCCGCCTCTGATTCCCTGCCTCTGATTCCCAACCTCTGATTCCCCACCTCTGATTCCCAGTGTTTGATTCCCCGCCTCTGTTTCCCCGCCTCTGATTCCCCGCCTCTGATTCCCCAACTCTAATTCCCCGCCTCTGATTCCCCATATCTGATTCCCCGCCTCTGTTTCCCCGCCTCTGATTCCCCGCCCCTGTTTCCCCATATCTGATTCCCTGCCTCTGATTCCCCAACTTTGATTCCCAGCCTCTGATTCCCCAGCTCTGATTCCCCGCCTCTGATTCCCCGCATCTGATTCCCTGCATCTGATTCCAAGCCTCTGATTCCCTGCCTCTGATTCCCAACCTCTGATTCCCCACCTCTAATTCCCCATATCTGATTCCCAGCCTCTGTTTCCCCGCCTCTGATTCCCCGCCTCTGTTTCCCCATATCTGATTCCCGGCCTCTGATTCCCCGCCTCTGATTCCCCGCCTCTGATTCCCTGCCTCTGATTCCCAACCTCTGATTCCCCACCTCTGATTCCCCGTGTTTGATTCCCCGCCTCTGTTTCCCCGCCTCTGATTCCCCGCCTCTGATTCCCCAACTCTAATTCCCCGCCTCTGATTCCCCATATCTGATTCCCCGCCTCTGTTTCCCCGCCTCTGATTCCCCACCCCTGTTTCCCCATATCTGATTCCCTGCCTCTGATTCCCCAACTTTGATCCCAGCATCTGATTCCCCAGCTCTGATTCCCCGCCTCTGATTCCCCGCATCTGATTCCCTGCATCTGATTCCAAGCCTCTGATTCCCTGCCTCTGATTCCCAACCTCTGATTCCCCACCTCTGATTCCCCATATCTGATCCCCAGCCTCTGTTTCCCCGCCTCTGTTTCCCCATATCTGATTCCCGGTCTCTGATTCCCCGCCTCTGATTCCCCGCCTCTGCTTCCCCGCCTCTGATTCCCCAACTCTGATTCCCCGCCTCTGATTCCCCGTGTTTGATTCCCTGCCTCTGATTCCCGGCCTCTGATTCCCCATATCTGATTCCCCGCCTCTGATTCCCAACTATGATTCCCCGCCTCTTATTCCCCAGCTCTGATTCCCTGCCTCTGATTCCCCGCGTTCTATTCCCTGCCTCTGATTCCCCGCCTGTGATTCCCCATCTCTGATTCACCACCTCTGATTCCCCACCACTGATTCCCCATATCTAATTCCCCGCCTCTGTTTGCCCGCCTTTGATTCCCCGCCTCTGTTTCCCCATATCTGATTCCCCGCCTCTGAATCCCCAACTCTGATTCCCTGCCTCTGATTCCCCAGCTTCATTCCCCGCCTTTGATTCCCCCCGTCTGATTCCCAGCCTCTGAATCCCCGTGTCTGAAAACCTGCCTCTGATTCCCCGCCTCTGATTCCCCATCTCAGATTCACCGCCTCTGATTCCCCACCTCTGATTCCCCATCTCTGATTCCGCACATCCGATTCCCTGCCTCTGATTCCCCGACTCTGATTCCCCACCCCTGATTCCCTAGCTCTGATTCCCCGCCTCTGATTCCCCAACTCTGATTCCCCACCTCTGATTCCCCAGCTGTGATTCCCCGCCTCTGATTCCCCGTGTTTGATCCCCTGCCTCTGATTCCCCAGCTCTGATTCCCCATCTCTGATTCACCGCCTTTGATTCGCCACCTCTGATTCCCCATATCTGATTCCTCGCCACTGTTTCCCCGCCTCTGATTCCCCGCCTCTGATTCCCCATATCTCATTCCCCGCCTCTGATTCCCCATCTCTGATTCCCGGACTCTGATTCCCCACCTCTGATTCCTGACCTCTTATTCCCGGCATCTGATTCCGGCCTCTAATTCCCGGCCTCTGATTCCCTGCTTCTGATTCTGATTCCCTGCCTCTGATTCCCCATTTCTGATTCCGCACATCTAATTCCCTGCCTCTGATTCCCCACCTCTGATTCCCCATATCTGAATCCCCGCCTCTGTTTCCCCGTCTCTGATTCCCCGCCTCTGTTTCCCCATATCTAAGTCCCCGCCTCTGATTCCCCAACTTTGATTCCCCACCTCTGATTCCCCAGCTCTGATTCCCCGCCTCTGATTCCCCACCTCTGATTCCCCATATCTGATTCCCAGCCTCTGTTTCCCCGCCTCTGATTCCCCGCCCCTGTTTCCCCATATCTGATTCCCTGCCTCTGTTTCCCCAACTTTGATTCCCAGCCTCTGATTCCCCAGCTCTGATTCCCCGCCTCTGATTCCCCGTGTTTGATTCCCTGCCTCTGATTCCCTGCTTCTGATTCCCCATCTCTGATTCCGCAAATCTAATTCCCTGCCTCTGATTCCCCACCTCTGATTCCCCATATCTGATTCCCCACCTCTGTTTCCCGGCCTCTGATTCCCCGCTTCTGATTCCCCATATCTCATTCCCCGCCTCTGATTCCCCATCTCTGATTCCCCGCCTCTGATTCCCCGCCCCTGTTTCCCCATATCTGATTCCCTGCCTCTGTTTCCCCAACTTTGATTCCCAGCCTCTGATTCCCCAGCTCTGATTCCCCACCTCTGATTCCCCATATCTGATTCCTCGCCACTGTTTCCCCGCCTCTGATTCCCCGCCTCTGATTCCCCATATCTCATTCCCCGCCTCTGATTCCCCATCTCTGATTCCCGGACTCTGATTCCCCACCTCTGATTCCCGGCCTCTTATTCCCGGCATCTGATTCCGGCCTCTGATTCCCGGCCTCTGATTCCCTGCTTCTGATTCCCCATCTCTGATTCCGCAAATCTAATTCCCTGCCTCTGATTCCCCACCTCTGATTCCCCATATCTGATTCCCCGCCTCTGTTTCCCCGCCTCTGATTCCCCGCCTCTGTTTCCCCATATCTAAGTCCCCGCCTCTGATTCTCCAACTTTGAATCCCCACCTCTGATTCCCCAGCTCTGATTCCCCGCCTCTGATTCCCCGCATCTGATTCCATGCATCTGATTCCCAGCCTCTGATTCCCAGCCTCTGATTCCCAACCTCTGATTCCCCACCTCTGATTCCCCATATCTGATTCCCCGCCTCTGTTTCCCCGCCTCTGATTCCCCGCCTCTGTTTCCCCATATCTGATCCCCGCCTCTATTTGCCCGCATCTGATTCCCCGCCTCTGTTTCCCCATATCTGATTCCCCGCCTCTGAATCCCCAACTCTGATTCCCTGCCTCTAATTTCCCAGCTCTGATTCCCCGCCTCTGATTCCCCGCGTCTGATTACCGGCCTCTGATTCCCCGCCTCTGATTCCCCATCTCTGATTCACAACCTCTGATTCCCCACCTCTGATACCCCATATCTGATTCCCCGCCTCTGTTTCCCCGCCTCTGATTCCCCACCTCTGATTCCCAATATCTGATTCCCCGCCTCTGATTCCCCACCTCTGATTCCCCGCCTCTGATTCGCAGGCTATGATTCCCCGCCTCTGATTCCCCGTGTTTGATTCCCTGCCTCTGATTCCCGGCCTCTGATTCCCCATCTCTGATTCACCGCCTTTGATTCGCCACCTCTGATTCACCATATCTGATTCCCCGCCTCTGTTTCCCCGCCTCTGATTCCCCGCCTCTGATTCCCCATATCTCATTCCCCGCCTCTGAATCCCCATCTCTGATTCCCGGACTCTGATTCCCCACCTCTGATTCCCTGCTACTGATTCTGATTCCCTGCCTTTGATTCCCCATCTCTGATTCCGCACATCTGATTCCCTGCCTCTGATTCCCCATCTCTGATTCCCCATATCTGATTCCCCGCTTCTGTTTCCCCGCCTCTGATTCCCCGCCTCTGTTTCCCAATATCTAAGTCCCCGCCTCTGATTCCCCAACTCTAATTCCCCACCTCTGATTCCCCAGCTCTGATTCCCCGCCTCTGATTCCCCGCATCTGATTCCCTGCATCTGATTCCAAGCCTCTTATTCCCTGCCTCTGATTCCCAACCTCTGATTCCCCACCTCTGATTCCCCATATCTGATTCCCAGCCTCTGATTCCCCGCCTCTGATTCCCCGCCTCTGTTTCCCCATATCTGATTCCCGGCCTCTGGTTCCCCGCCTCTGATTCCCAGCCTCTGATTCCCTGCCTCTGATTCCCCATCTCCGATTCCGCACATCTGATTCCCCGCCTCTGATTCCCTGCCTCTGATTCCCAACCTCTGATTCCCCACCTCTGATTCCCCGTGTTTGATTCCCCGCCTCTGATTCCCCGCCTCTGATTCCCCGCCTCTGATTCCCCAACTCTAATTCCCCGCCTCTGATTCCCCATATCTGATTCCCCGCCTCTGTTTCCCCGCCTCTGATTCCCCACCCCTGTTTCCCCATATCTGATTCCCTGCCTCTGATTCCCCAACTTTGATCCCAGCATCTGATTCCCCAGCTCTGATTCCCCGCCTCTGATTCCCCGCATCTGATTCCCTGCATCTGATTCCAAGCCTCTGATTCCCTGCCTCTGATTCCCAACCTCTGATTCCCCACCTCTGATTCCCCATATCTGATCCCCAGCCTCTGTTTCCCCGCCTTTGTTTCCCCATATCTGATTCCCGGCCTCTGATTCCCCGCCTCTGATTCCCCGCCTCTGATTCCCTGCCTCTGATTCCCTGCATCTGATTCCCAACCTCTGATTCCCCACCTCTGATTCCCCGTGTTTGATTCCCCGCCCCTGTTTCCCCATATCTGATTCCCTGCCTCTGATTCCCCAACTTTGATTCCCAGCCTCTGATTCCCCAGCTCTGATTCCCCGCCTCTGATTCCCCGTGTTTGATTCCCTGCCTCTGATTCCCCGCCTCTGATTCCCCATCTCTGATTCACCGCCTTTGATTCGCCACCTCTGATTCCCCATATCTGATTCCCCACCTCTGTTTCCCCGCCTCTGATTCCCCGCCTCTGATTCTCCATATCTCATTCCCCGCCTCTGACTCCCCATCTCTGATTCCCGGACTCTGATTCCCCACCTTTGATTCCCGGCCTCTTATTCCCAGCATCTGATTCCAGGCCTCTGATTCCCGTCCTCTGACTCCCCGCTTCTGATTCTGATTCCCTGCCTCTGATTCCCCATCTCTGATTCCGCACATCTGATTACCTGCCTCTGATTCCCCACCTCTGATTCCCCATATCTGATTCCCCGCCTCTGCTTCCACGCCTCTGATTCCCCGCCTCTGTTTCCCCATATCTAATTCCCCACCTCTGATGCCCCAACTCTGATTCCCCGCCTCTGATTCCACAGCTCTGATTCCCCGCCTCTGATTCCCCACATCCGATTCCCCATACCTGATTCCCCGCCTCAGTTTCCCCGCCCCTGATTCCCCGCCTCTGTTTCCCCATATCTGATTCCCCGCCTCTGATTCCCAACTATGATTCCCCGCCTCTTATTCCCCAGCTCTGATTCCCTGCCTCAGATTCCCCGCGTTCTATTCCCTGCCTCTGATTCCCCGCCTGTGATTCCCCATCTCTGATTCACCACCTCTGATTCCCCACCACTGATTCCCCATATCTAATTCCCCGCCTCTGTTTGCCCGCCTCTGATTCCCCGCCTCTGTTTCCCCATATCTGATTCCCCGCCTCTGAATCCCCAACACTGATTCCCTGCCTCTGATTCCCCAGCTTCATTCCCCGCCTTTGATTCCCCCCGTTTGATTCCCAGCCTCTGAATCCCCGTGTCTGAAAACCTGCCTCTGATTCCTCGCCTCTGATTCCCCATCTCAGATTCACCGCCTCTGATTCCCCACCTCTGATTCCCCATCTCTGATTCCGCACATCCGATTCCCTGCCTCTGATTCCCCGACTCTGATTCCCCACCTCTGATTCCCCAGCTCTGATTCCCCGCCTCTGATTCCCCAACTCTGATTCCCCACCTCTGATTCCCCAGCTGTGATTCCCTTCCTCTGATTCCCCGTGTTTGATCCCCTGCCTCTGATTCCCCAGCTCTGATTCCCCATCTCTGATTCACCGCCTTTGATTCGCCACCTCTGATTCCCCATATCTGATTCCTCGCCACTGTTTCCCCGCCTCTGATTCCCCGCCTCTGATTCCCCATATCTCATTCCCCACCTCTGATTCCCCATATCTGATTCCCGGACTCTGATTCCCCACCTCTGATTCCCCAGCTGTGATTCCCCGCCTCTGATTCCCCGTGTTTGATCCCCTGCCTCTGATTCCCCAGCTCTGATTCCCCATCTCTGATTCACCGCCTTTGATTCGCCACCTCTGATTCCCCATATCTGATTCCTCGCCACTGTTTCCCCGCCTCTGATTCCCCGCCTCTGATTCCCCATATCTCATTCCCCGCCTCTGATTCCCCATCTCTGATTCCCGGACTCTGATTCCCCACCTCTGATTCCTGACCTCTTATTCCCGGCATCTGATTCCGGCCTCTGATTCCCGGCCTCTGATTCCCTGCTTCTGATTCTGATTCCCTGCCTCTGATTCCCCATTTCTGATTCCGCACATCTGATTCCCTGCCTCTGATTCCCCGCCTCTGATTCCCCGCCTCTGATTCCCTGCCTCTGATTCCCAACCTCTGATTCCCCACCTCTGATTCCCCGTGTTTGATTCCCCGCCTCTGTTTCCCCGCCTCTGATTCCCCGCCTCTGATTCCCCAACTCTAATTCCCCGCCTCTGATTCCCCATATCTGATTCCCCGCCTCTGTTTCCCCGCCTCTGATTCCCCACCCCTGTTTCCCCATATCTGATTCCCTGCCTCTGATTCCCCAACTTTGATCCCAGCATCTGATTCCCCAGCTCTGATTCCCCGCCTCTGATTCCCCGCATCTGATTCCCTGCATCTGATTCCAAGCCTCAGATTCCCTGCCTCTGATTCCCAACCTCTGATTCCCCACCTCTGATTCCCCATATCTGATCCCCAGCCTCTGTTTCCCCGCCTCTGTTTCCCCATATCTGACTCCCGGCCTCTGATTCCCCGCCTCTGATTCCCCGCCTCTGATTCCCTGCCTCTGATTCCCTGCATCTGATTCCCAACCTCTGATTCCCCACCTCTGATTCCCCGTGTTTGATTCCCCGCCCCTGTTTCCCCATATCTGATTCCCTGCCTCTGATTCCCCAACTTTGATTCCCAGCCTCTGATTCCCCAGCTCTGATTCCCCGCCTCTGATTCCCCGTGTTTGATTCCCTGCCTCTGATTCCCCGCCTCTGATTCCCCATCTCTGATTCACCGCCTTTGATTCGCCACCTCTGATTCCCCATATCTGATTCCCCACCTCTGTTTCCCCGCCTCTGATTCCCCGCCTCTGATTCTCCATATCTCATTCCCCGCCTCTGACTCCCCATCTCTGATTCCCGGACTCTGATTCCCCACCTCTGATTCCCGGCCTCTTATTCCCAGCATCTGATTCCAGGCCTCTGATTCCCGTCCTCTGACTCCCCGCTTCTGATTCTGATTCCCTGCCTCTGATTCCCCATCTCTGATTCCGCACATCTGATTACCTGCCTCTGATTCCCCACCTCTGATTCCCCATATCTGATTCCCCGCCTCTGTTTCCACGCCTCTGATTCCCCGCCTCTGTTTCCCCATATCCGATTCCCCATATCTGATTCCCCGCCTCTGTTTCCCCGCCCCTGATTCCCCGCCTCTGTTTCCCCATATCTGATTCCCCGCCTCTGATTCCCAACTATGATTCCCCGCCTCTTATTCCCCAGCTCTGATTCCCTACCTCAGATTCCCCGCGTTCTATACCCTGCCTCTGATTCCCCGCCTGTGATTCCCCATCTCTGATTCACCACCTCTGATTCCCCACCACTGATTCCCCATATCTAATTCCCCGCCTCTGTTTGCCCGCCTCTGATTCCCCGCCTCTGTTTCCCCATATCTGATTCCCCGCCTCTGAATCCCCAACACTGATTCCCTGCCTCTGATTCCCCAGCTTCATTCCCCGCCTTTGATTCCCCCCGTCTGATTCCCAGCCTCTGAATCCCCGTGTCTGAAAACCTGCCTCTGATTCCCCGCCTCTGATTCCCCATCTCAGATTCGCCGCCTCTGATTCCCCACCTCTGATTCCCCATCTCTGATTCCGCACATCCGATTCCCTGCCTCTGATTCCCCGACTCTGATTCCCCACCTCTGATTCCCCAGCTCTGATTCCCCGCCTCTGATTCCCCAACTCTGATTCCCCACCTCTGATTCCCCAGCTGTGATTCCCTGCCTCTGATTCCCCGTGTTTGATCCCCTGCCTCTGATTCCCCAGCTCTGATTCCCCATCTCTGATTCACCGCCTTTGATTCGCCACCTCTGATTCCCCATATCTGATTCCTCGCCACTGTTTCCCCGCCTCTGATTCCCCGCCTCTGATTCCCCATATCTCATTCCCCGCCTCTGATTCCCCATCTCTGATTCCCGGACTCTGATTCCCCACCTCTGATTCCCCAGCTGTGATTCCCCGCCTCTGATTCCCCGTGTTTGATCCCCCTGCCTCTAATTCCCCAGCTCTGATTCCCCATCTCTGATTCACCGCCTTTGATTCGCCACCTCTGATTCCCCATATCTGATTCCTCGCCACTGTTTCCCCGCCTCTGATTCCCCGCCTCTGATTCCCCATATCTCATTCCCCGCCTCTGATTCCCCATCTCTGATTCCCGGACTCTGATTCCCCACCTCTGATTCCTGACCTCTTATTCCCGGCATCTGATTCCGGCCTCTGATTCCCGGCCTCTGATTCCCTGCTTCTGATTCTGATTCCCTGCCTCTGATTCCCCATTTCTGATTCCGCACATCTAATTCCCTGCCTCTGATTCCCCACCTCTGATTCCCCATATCTGAATCCCCGCCTCTGTTTCCCCGTCTCTGATTCCCCGCCTCTGTTTCCCCATATCTAAGTCCCCGCCTCTGATTCCCCAACTTTGATTCCCCACCTCTGATTCCCCAGCTCTGATTCCCCGCCTCTGATTCCCCACCTCTGATTCCCCATATCTGATTCCCAGCCTCTGTTTCCCCGCCTCTGATTCCCCAGCCCTGTTTCCCCATATCTGATTCCCTGCCTCTGATTCCCCAACATTGATTCCCAGCCTATGATTCCCCAGTGTGATTCCCCGCCTCTGATTCCCCGTGTTTGATTCCCTGCCTCTGATTCCCCGCCTCTGATTCCCCATCTCTGATTCACCGCCTTTGATTCGCCACCTCTGATTCCCCATATCTGATTCCCCACCTCTGTTTCCCCGCCTCTGATTCCCCGCCTCTGATTCCCCGCCTCTGATTCTCCATATCTCATTCCCCGCCTCTGACTCCCCATCTCTGATTCCCGGACTCTGATACCCCACCTCTGATTCCCGGCCTCTTATTCCCAGCATCTGATTCCAGGCCTCTGATTCCCGGCCTCTGACTCCCCGCTTCTGATTCTGATTCCCTGCCTCTGATTCCCCATCTCTGATTCCGCACATCTGATTACCTGCCTCTGATTCCCCACCTCTGATTCCCCATATCTGATTCCCCGCCTCTGTTTCCACGCCTCTGATTCCCCGCCTCTGTTTCCCCATATCTAATTCCCCACCTCTGATGCCCCAACTCTGATTCCCCGCCTCTGATTCCACAGCTCTGATTCCCCGCCTCTGATTCCCCACATCCGATTCCCCATTTCTGATTCCCCGCCTCTGTTTCCCAGCCCCTGATTCCCCGCCTCTGTTTCCGCATATCTGATTCCCCGCCTCTGATTCCCAACTATGATTCCCCGCCTCTTATTCCCCAGCTCTGATTCCCTGCCTCTGATTCCCCGCGTTCTATTCCCTGCCTCTGATTCCCCGCCTCTGATTCCCCATCTCCGATTCCGCACATCTGATTCCCTGCCTCTGATTCCCCGCCTCTGATTCCCCGCCTCTGATTCCCTGCCTCTGATTTCCAACCTCTGATTCCCCACCTCTGATTCCCCGTGTTTGATTCCCCGCCTATGTTTCCCCGCCTCTGATTCCCCGCCTCTGTTTCCCAATATCTAAGTCCCCGCCTCTGATTCCCCAACTCTAATTCCCCACCTCTGATTCCCCAGCTCTGATTCCCCGCCTCTGATTCCCTGCATCTGATTCCCTGCATCTGATTCCAAGCCTCTGATTCCCTGCCTCTGATTCCCAACCTCTGAGTCCCCACCTCTGATTCCCCATATCTGATTCCCAGCATCTGTTTCCCCGCCTCTGATTCCCCGCCTCTGTTTCCCCATATCTGATTCCCGGCCTCTGGTTCCCCGCCTCTGATTCCCCGCCTCTGATTCCCTGCCTCTGATTCCCCATCTCCGATTCCGCACATCTGATTCGCTGCCTCTGATTCCCCGCCTCTGATTCCCCGCCTCTGATTCCCTGCCTCTGATTCCCAACCTCTGATTCCCCACCTCTGATTCCCCGTGTTTGATTCCCCGCCTCTGTATCCCCGCCTCTGATTCCCCGCCTCTGATTCCCCAACTCTAATTCCCCGCCTCTGATTCCCCATATCTGATTCCCCGCCTCTGTTTCCCCGCCTCTGATTCCCCGCCCCTGTTTCCCCATATCTGATTCCCTGCCTCTGATTCCCCAACTTTGATTCCCAGCCTCTGATTCCCCAGCTCTCATTCCCCGCCTCTGATTCCCCGCATCTGATTCACTGCATCTGATTCCAAGCCTCTGATTCCCTGCCTCTGATTCCCAACCTCCGATTCCCCACCTCTGATTCCCCATATCTGATTCCCAGCCTCTGTTTCCCCGCCTCTGATTCCCCGCCTCTGTTTCCCCATATCTGATTCCCGGCCTCTGATTCCCCGCATCTGATTCCCCGCCTCTGATTCCCTGCCTCTGATTCCTCATCTCCGATTCCGCACATCTGATTCCCTGCCTCTGATTCCCCGCCTCTGATTCCCCGCCTCTGATTCCCTGCCTCTGATTCCCAACCTCTGATTCCCCACCTCTGATTCCCCGTGTTTGATTACCCACCTCTGTTTCCCCGCCTCTGATTCCCCGCCTCTGATTCCCCATATCTGATTCCCAGCCTCTGTTTCCCCGCCTCTGATTCCCCGCCTCTGTTTCCCCATATCTGATTCCCGGCCTCTGATTCCCCGCCTCTGATTCCCCGCCTCTGATTCCCTGCCTCTGATTCCCCATCTCCGATTCCGCACATCTGATTCCCTGCCTCTCATTCCCCGCCTCTGATTCCCCGCCTCTGATTCCCTGCCTCTGATTCCCAACCTCTGATTCCCCACCTCTGATTCCCAGTGTTTGATTCCCCGCCTCTGTTTCCCCGCCTCTGATTCCCCGCCTCTGATTCCCCAACTCTAATTCCCCGCCTCTGATTCCCCATATCTGATTCCCCGCTTCTGTTTCCCCGCCTCTGATTCCCCGCCCCTGTTTCCCCATATCTGATTCCCTGCCTCTGATTCCCCAACTTTGATTCCCAGCCTCTGATTCCCCAGCTCTGATTCCCCGCCTCTGATTCCCCGCATCTGATTCCCTGCATCTGATTCCAAGCCTCTGATTCCCTGCCTCTGATTCCCAACCTCTGATTCCCCACCTCTAATTCCCCATATCTGATTCCCAGCCTCTGTTTCCCCGCCTCTGATTCCCCGCCTCTGTTTCCCCATATCTGATTCCCGGCCTCTGATACCCCGCCTCTGATTCCCCGCCTCTGATTCCCTGCCTCTGATTCCCCATCTCCGATTCCGCACATCTGATTCCCTGCCTCTGATTCCCCGCCTCTGATTCCCCGCCTCTGATTCCCTGCCTCTGATTTCCAACCTCTGATTCCCCACCTCTGATTCCCCGTGTTTGATTCCCCGCCTATGTTTCCCCGCCTCTGATTCCCCGCCTCTGTTTCCCAATATCTAAGTCCCCGCCTCTGATTCCCCAACTCTAATTCCCCACCTCTGATTCCCCAGCTCTGATTCCCCGCCTCTGATTCCCTGCATCTGATTCCCTGCATCTGATTCCAAGCCTCTGATTCCCTGCCTCTGATTCCCAACCTCTGAGTCCCCACCTCTGATTCCCCATATCCTATTCCCAGCATCTGTTTCCCCGCCTCTGATTCCCCGCCTCTGTTTCCCCATATCTGATTCCCGGCCTCTGGTTCCCCGCCTCTGATTCCCCGCCTCTGATTCCCTGCCTCTGATTCCCCATCTCCGATTCCGCACATCTGATTCGCTGCCTCTGATTCCCCGCCTCTGATTCCCCGCCTCTGATTCCCTGCCTCTGATTCCCAACCTCTGATTCCCCTCCTCTGATTCCCCGTGTTTGATTCCCCGCCTCTGTATCCCCGCCTGTGATTCCCCATCTCTGATTCACCACCTCTGATTCCCCACCACTGATTCCCCATATCTAATTCCCCGCCTCTGTTTGCCCGCCTCTGATTCCCCGCCTCTGTTTCCCCATATCTGATTCCCCGCCTCTGAATCCCCAACACTGATTCCCTGCCTCTGATTCCCCAGCTTCATTCCCCGCCTTTGATTCCCCCCGTCTGATTCCCAGCCTCTGAATCCCCGTGTCTGATAACCTGCCTCTGATTCCCCGCCTCTGATTCCCCATCTCAGATTCACCGCCTCTGATTCCCCGCCTCTGATTCCCCATCTCTGATTCACCGCCTTTGATTCGCCACCTCTGATTCCCCATATCTGATTCCCCACCTCTGTTTCCCCGCCTCTGATTCCCCGCCTCTGATTCTCCATATCTCATTCCCCGCCTCTGACTCCCCATCTCTGATTCCCGGACTCTGATTCCCCACCTCTGATTCCCGGCCTCTTATTCCCAGCATCTGATTCCAGGCCTCTGATTCCCGTCCTCTGACTCCCCGCTTCTGATTCTGATTCCCTGCCTCTGATTCCCCATCTCTGATTCCGCACATCTGATTACCTGCCTCTGATTCCCCACCTCTGATTCCCCATATCTGATTCCCCGCCTCTGTTTCCACGCCTCTGATTCCCCGCCTCTGTTTCCCCATATCCGATTCCCCATATCTGATTCCCCGCCTCTGTTTCCCCGCCCCTGATTCCCCGCCTCTGTTTCCCCATATCTGATTCCCCGCCTCTGATTCCCAACTATGATTCCCCGCCTCTTATTCCCCAGCTCTGATTCCCTACCTCAGATTCCCCGCGTTCTATACCCTGCCTCTGATTCCCCGCCTGTGATTCCCCATCTCTGATTCACCACCTCTGATTCCCCACCACTGATTCCCCATATCTAATTCCCCGCCTCTGTTTGCCCGCCTCTGATTCCCCGCCTCTGTTTCCCCATATCTGATTCCCCGCCTCTGAATCCCCAACACTGATTCCCTGCCTCTGATTCCCCAGCTTCATTCCCCGCCTTTGATTCCCCCCGTCTGATTCCCAGCCTCTGAATCCCCGTGTCTGAAAACCTGCCTCTGATTCCCCGCCTCTGATTCCCCATCTCAGATTCGCCGCCTCTGATTCCCCACCTCTGATTCCCCATCTCTGATTCCGCACATCCGATTCCCTGCCTCTGATTCCCCGACTCTGATTCCCCACCTCTGATTCCCCAGCTCTGATTCCCAGCCTCTGATTCCCCAACTCTGATTCCCCACCTCTGATTCCCCAGCTGTGATTCCCTGCCTCTGATTCCCCGTGTTTGATCCCCTGCCTCTGATTCCCCAGCTCTGATTCCCCATCTCTGATTCACCGCCTTTGATTCGCCACCTCTGATTCCCCATATCTGATTCCTCGCCACTGTTTCCCCGCCTCTGATTCCCCGCCTCTGATTCCCCATATCTCATTCCCCGCCTCTGATTCCCCATCTCTGATTCCCGGACTCTGATTCCCCACCTCTGATTCCCCAGCTGTGATTCCCCGCCTCTGATTCCCCGTGTTTGATCCCCCTGCCTCTAATTCCCCAGCTCTGATTCCCCATCTCTGATTCACCGCCTTTGATTCGCCACCTCTGATTCCCCATATCTGATTCCTCGCCACTGTTTCCCCGCCTCTGATTCCCCGCCTCTGATTCCCCATATCTCATTCCCCGCCTCTGATTCCCCATCTCTGATTCCCGGACTCTGATTCCCCACCTCTGATTCCTGACCTCTTATTCCCGGCATCTGATTCCGGCCTCTGATTCCCGGCCTCTGATTCCCTGCTTCTGATTCTGATTCCCTGCCTCTGATTCCCCATTTCTGATTCCGCACATCTAATTCCCTGCCTCTGATTCCCCACCTCTGATTCCCCATATCTGAATCCCCGCCTCTGTTTCCCCGTCTCTGATTCCCCGCCTCTGTTTCCCCATATCTAAGTCCCCGCCTCTGATTCCCCAACTTTGATTCCCCACCTCTGATTCCCCAGCTCTGATTCCCCGCCTCTGATTCCCCACCTCTGATTCCCCATATCTGATTCCCAGCCTCTGTTTCCCCGCCTCTGATTCCCCAGCCCTGTTTCCCCATATCTGATTCCCTGCCTCTGATTCCCCAACATTGATTCCCAGCCTCTGATTCCCCAGTGTGATTCCCCGCCTCTGATTCCCCGTGTTTGATTCCCTGCCTCTGATTCCCCGCCTCTGATTCCCCATCTCTGATTCACCGCCTTTGATTCGCCACCTCTGATTCCCCATATCTGATTCCCCACGTCTGTTTCCCCGCCTCTGATTCCCCGCCTCTGATTCCCCGCCTCTGATTCTCCATATCTCATTCCCCGCCTCTGACTCCCCATCTCTGATTCCCGGACTCTGATACCCCACCTCTGATTCCCGGCCTCTTATTCCCAGCATCTGATTCCAGGCCTCTGATTCCCGGCCTCTGACTCCCCGCTTCTGATTCTGATTCCCTGCCTCTGATTCCCCATCTCTGATTCCGCACATCTGATTACCTGCCTCTGATTCCCCACCTCTGATTCCCCATATCTGATTCCCCGCCTCTGTTTCCACGCCTCTGATTCCCCGCCTCTGTTTCCCCATATCTAATTCCCCACCTCTGATGCCCCAACTCTGATTCCCCGCCTCTGATTCCACAGCTCTGATTCCCCGCCTCTGATTCCCCACATCCGATTCCCCATTTCTGATTCCCCGCCTCTGTTTCCCAGCCCCTGATTCCCCGCCTCTGTTTCCGCATATCTGATTCCCCGCCTCTGATTCCCAACTATGATTCCCCGCCTCTTATTCCCCAGCTCTGATTCCCTGCCTCTGATTCCCCGCGTTCTATTCCCTGCCTCTGATTCCCCGCCTCTGATTCCCCATCTCCGATTCCGCACATCTGATTCCCTGCCTCTGATTCCCCGCCTCTGATTCCCCGCCTCTGATTCCCTGCCTCTGATTTCCAACCTCTGATTCCCCACCTCTGATTCCCCGTGTTTGATTCCCCGCCTATGTTTCCCCGCCTCTGATTCCCCGCCTCTGTTTCCCAATATCTAAGTCCCCGCCTCTGATTCCCCAACTCTAATTCCCCACCTCTGATTCCCCAGCTCTGATTCCCCGCCTCTGATTCCCTGCATCTGATTCCCTGCATCTGATTCCAAGCCTCTGATTCCCTGCCTCTGATTCCCAACCTCTGAGTCCCCACCTCTGATTCCCCATATCTGATTCCCAGCATCTGTTTCCCCGCCTCTGATTCCCCGCCTCTGTTTCCCCATATCTGATTCCCGGCCTCTGGTTCCCCGCCTCTGATTCCCCGCCTCTGATTCCCTGCCTCTGATTCCCCATCTCCGATTCCGCACATCTGATTCGCTGCCTCTGATTCCCCGCCTCTGATTCCCCGCCTCTGATTCCCTGCCTCTGATTCCCAACCTCTGATTCCCCACCTCTGATTCCCCGTGTTTGATTCCCCGCCTCTGTATCCCCGCCTCTGATTCCCCGCCTCTGATTCCCCAACTCTAATTCCCCGCCTCTGATTCCCCATATCTGATTCCCCGCCTCTGTTTCCCCGCCTCTGATTCCCCGCCCCTGTTTCCCCATATCTGATTCCCTGCCTCTGATTCCCCAACTTTGATTCCCAGCCTCTGATTCCCCAGCTCTCATTCCCCGCCTCTGATTCCCCGCATCTGATTCACTGCATCTGATTCCAAGCCTCTGATTCCCTGCCTCTGATTCCCAACCTCTGATTCCCCACCTCTGATTCCCCATATCTGATTCCCAGCCTCTGTTTCCCCGCCTCTGATTCCCCGCCTCTGTTTCCCCATATCTGATTCCCGGCCTCTGATTCCCCGCATCTGATTCCCCGCCTCTGATTCCCTGCCTCTGATTCCTCATCTCCGATTCCGCACATCTGATTCCCTGCCTCTGATTCCCCGCCTCTGATTCCCCGCCTCTGATTCCCTGCCTCTGATTCCCAACCTCTGATTCCCCACCTCTGATTCCCCGTGTTTGATTACCCACCTCTGTTTCCCCGCCTCTGATTCCCCGCCTCTGATTCCCCATATCTGATTCCCAGCCTCTGTTTCCCCGCCTCTGATTCCCCGCCTCTGTTTCCCCATATCTGATTCCCGGCCTCTGATTCCCCGCCTCTGATTCCCCGCCTCTGATTCCCTGCCTCTGATTCCCCATCTCCGATTCCGCACATCTGATTCCCTGCCTCTCATTCCCCGCCTCTGATTCCCCGCCTCTGATTCCCTGCCTCTGATTCCCAACCTCTGATTCCCCACCTCTGATTCCCAGTGTTTGATTCCCCGCCTCTGTTTCCCCGCCTCTGATTCCCCGCCTCTGATTCCCCAACTCTAATTCCCCGCCTCTGATTCCCCATATCTGATTCCCCGCTTCTGTTTCCCCGCCTCTGATTCCCCGCCCCTGTTTCCCCATATCTGATTCCCTGCCTCTGATTCCCCAACTTTGATTCCCAGCCTCTGATTCCCCAGCTCTGATTCCCCGCCTCTGATTCCCCGCATCTGATTCCCTGCATCTGATTCCAAGCCTCTGATTCCCTGCCTCTGATTCCCAACCTCTGATTCCCCACCTCTAATTCCCCATATCTGATTCCCAGCCTCTGTTTCCCCGCCTCTGATTCCCCGCCTCTGTTTCCCCATATCTGATTCCCGGCCTCTGATACCCCGCCTCTGATTCCCCGCCTCTGATTCCCTGCCTCTGATTCCCCATCTCCGATTCCGCACATCTGATTCCCTGCCTCTGATTCCCCGCCTCTGATTCCCCGCCTCTGATTCCCTGCCTCTGATTTCCAACCTCTGATTCCCCACCTCTGATTCCCCGTGTTTGATTCCCCGCCTATGTTTCCCCGCCTCTGATTCCCCGCCTCTGTTTCCCAATATCTAAGTCCCCGCCTCTGATTCCCCAACTCTAATTCCCCACCTCTGATTCCCCAGCTCTGATTCCCCGCCTCTGATTCCCTGCATCTGATTCCCTGCATCTGATTCCAAGCCTCTGATTCCCTGCCTCTGATTCCCAACCTCTGAGTCCCCACCTCTGATTCCCCATATCTGATTCCCAGCATCTGTTTCCCCGCCTCTGATTCCCCGCCTCTGTTTCCCCATATCTGATTCCCGGCCTCTGGTTCCCCGCCTCTGATTCCCCGCCTCTGATTCCCTGCCTCTGATTCCCCATCTCCGATTCCGCACATCTGATTCGCTGCCTCTGATTCCCCGCCTCTGATTCCCCGCCTCTGATTCCCTGCCTCTGATTCCCAACCTCTGATTCCCCTCCTCTGATTCCCCGTGTTTGATTCCCCGCCTCTGTATCCCCGCCTCTGATTCCCCGCCTCTGATTCCCCAACTCTAATTCCCCGCCTCTGATTCCCCATATCTGATTCCCCGCCTCTGTTTCCCCGCCTCTGATTCCCCGCCCCTGTTTCCCGATATCTGATTCCCTGCCTCTGATTCCCCAACTTTGATTCCCAGCCTCT
Organism: Narcine bancroftii; assembly: GCF_036971445.1. Taxonomy (NCBI): domain Eukaryota; kingdom Metazoa; phylum Chordata; class Chondrichthyes; order Torpediniformes; family Narcinidae; genus Narcine; species Narcine bancroftii. The sequence goes on from NC_091475.1 coordinate 112,916,202, forward strand.
GATTCCCCAGCTCTCATTCCCCGCCTCTGATTCCCCGCATCTGATTCACTGCATCTGATTCCAAGCCTCTGATTCCCTGCCTCTGATTCCCAACCTCTGATTCCCCACCTCTGATTCCCCATATCTGATTACCAGCCTCTGTTTCCCCGCCTCTGATTCCCCGCCTCTGTTTCCCCATATCTGATTCCCGGCCTCTGATTCCACGCATCTGATTCCCCGCCTCTGATTCCCTGCCTCTGATTCCTCATCTCCGATTCCGCACATCTGATTCCCTGCCTCTGATTCCCCGCCTCTGATTCCCCGCCTCTGATTCCCTGCCTCTGATTCCCAACCTCTGATTCCCCACCTCTGATTCCCCGTGTTTGATTACCCGCCTCTGTTTCCCCGCCTCTGATTCCCCGCCTCTGATTCCCCAACTCTAATTCCCCGCCTCTGATTCCCCATATCTGATTCCCTGCCTATGTTTCCCCGCCTCTGATTCCCCGCCCCTGTTTCCCCATATCTGATTCCCTGCCTCTGATTCCCCAACTTTGATTCCCAGCCTCTGATTCCCCAGCTCTGATTCCCCGCCTCTGATTCCCCGTGTTTGATTCCCTGCCTCTGATTCCCCGCCTCTGATTCCCCATCTCTGATTCACCGCCTTTGATTCGCCACCTCTGATTCCCCATATCTGATTCCCCACCTCTGTTTCCCCGCCTCTGATTCCCCGCCTCTGATTCTCCATATCTCATTACCCGCCTCTGACTCCCCATCTCTGATTCCCGTACTCTGATTCCCCACCTCTGATTCCCGGCCTCTTATTCCCAGCATCTGATTCCAGGCCTCTGATTCCCGGCCTCTGACTCCCCGCTTCTGATTCTGATTCCCTGCCTCTGATTCCCCGCCTCTGATTCCGCACATCTGATTCCCCGTCTCTGTTTCCCCATATCTAATTCCCCACCTCTGATGCCCCAACTCTGATACCCCGCCTCTGATTCCCCAGCTCTGATTCCCCTCCTCTGATTCTCCACATCCGATTCCCAATATCTGATTCCCCGCCTTTGTTTCCCCGCCCCTGATTCCCCGCCTCTGTTTCCCCATATCTGATTCCCCGCCTCTGATTCCCAACTATGATTCCCCGCCTCTTATTCCCCAGCTCTGATTCCCTTCCTCTGATTCCCCGCGTTCTATTCCCTGCCTCTGATTCCCCGCCTGTGATTCCCCATCTCTGATTCACCACCTCTGATTCCCCACCACTGATTCCCCATATCTAATTCCCCGCCTCTGTTTGCCCGCCTCTGATTCCCCGCCTCTGTTTCCCCATATCTGATTCCCCGCCTCTGAATCCCCAACACTGATTCCCTGCCTCTGATTCCCCAGCTTCATTCCCCGCCTTTGATTCCCCCCGTCTGATTCCCAGCCTCTGAATCCCCGTGTCTGATAACCTGCCTCTGATTCCCCGCCTCTGATTCCCCATCTCAGATTCACCGCCTCTGATTCCCCACCTCTGATTCCCCATCTCTGATTCCGCACATCCGATTCCCTGCCTCTGATTCCCCGACTCTGATTCCCCAGCTCTGATTCCCCGCCTCTGATTCCCCAGCTCTGATTCCCCGCCTCTGATTCCCCGTGTTTGATCCCCTGCCTCTGATTCCCCAGCTCTGATTCCCCATCTCTGATTCACCGCCTTTGATTCGCCACCTCTGATTCCCCATATCTGATTCCTCGCCACTGTTTCCCCGCCTCTGATTCCGCGCCTCTGATTCCCCATATCTCATTCCCCGCCTCTGATTCCCCATCTCTGATCCCCGGACTCTGATTCCCCACCTCTGATTCCCGACCTCTTATTCCCGGCATCTGATTCCGGCCTCTGATTCCCGGCCTCTGATTCCCTGCTTCTGATTCTGATTCCCTGCCTCTGATTCCCCATTTCTGATTCCGCACATCTAATTCCCTGCCTCTGATTCCCCACTTCTGATTCCCCATATCTGAATCCCCGCCTCTGTTTCCCCGTCTCTGATTCCCCGCCTCTGTTTCCCCATATCTAAGTCCCCGCCTCTGATTCCCCAACTTTGATTCCCCACCTCTGATTCCCCAGCTCTGATTCCCCGCCTCTGATTCCCCACCTCTGATTCCCCATACCTGATTCCCAGCCTCTGTTTCCCCGCCTCTGATTCACCACTTCTGTTTCCCCATATCTGATTCCCGGCCTCTGATTCCCTGCCTCTGATTCCCCGCCTCTGATTCCCTGCCTCTGATTCCCCATCTCCGATTCCGCACATCTGATTCCCTGCCTCTCATTCCCCGCCTCTGATTCCCCGCCTCTGATTCCCTGCCTCTGATTCCCAACCTCTGATTCCCCACCTCTGATTCCCCGTGTTTGATTCCCCGCCTCTGTTTCCCCGCCTCTCATTCCCCGCCTCTGATTCCCCAACCCTAATTCCCCGCCTCTGATTCCCCATATCTGATTCCCCGCCTCTGTTTCCCCGCCTCTGATTCCCCGCCCCTGTTTCCCCATATCTGATTCCCTGCCTCTGATTCCCCAACTTTGATTCCCAGACTCTGATTCCCCAGCTCTGATTCCCCGCCTCTGATTCCCCGCATCTGATTCCCTGCATCTGATTCCAAGCCTCTGATTCCCTGCCTCTGATTCCCAACCTCTGATTCCCCACCTCTGATTCCCCATATCTGATTCCCAGCCTCTGTTTCCCCGCCTCTGATTCCCCGCCTCTGTTTCCCCATATCTGATTCCCGGCCTCTGATTCCCCGCCTCTGATTCCCCGCCTCTGATTCCCTGCCTCTGATTCCCCATCTCCGATTCCGCACATCTGATTCCCTGCCTCTGATTCCCCGCCTCTGATTCCCCGCCGCTGATTCCCTGCCTCTGATTTCCAACCTCTGATTGCCCACCTATGATTCCCCGTGTTTGATTCCCCGCCTCTGTTTCCCCGCCACTGATTCCCCGCCTCTGATTCCCCAACTCTAATTCCCCGCCTCTGATTCCCCATATCTGATTCCCCGCCTCTGTTTCCCCGCCTCTGATTCCCCGCCCCTGTTTCCCCATATCTGATTCCCTCACTCTGATTCCCCAACTTTGATTCCCAGCCTCTGATTCCCCAGCTCTGATTCCCCGCCTCTGATTCCACGTGTTTGATTCCCTGCCTCTGATTCCCCGCCTCTGATTAACCATCTCTGATTCACCGCCTTTGATTCGCCACCTCTGATTCCCCATATCTTATTCCCCACCTCTGTTTCCCCGCCTCTGATTCCCCGCCTCTGATTCTCCATATCTCATTCCCCGCCTCTGACTCCCCATCTCTGATTCCCGGACTCTGATTCCCCACCTCTGATTCCCGGCCTCTTATTCCCAGCATCTGATTCCAGGCCTCTGATTCCCGGCCTCTGACTCCCCGCTTCTGATTCTGATTCCCTGCCTCTGATTCCCCATCTCTGATTCCACGCCTCTGATTCCCCGCCTCTGTTTCCCCATATCTAATTCCCCACCTCTGATGCCCCAACTCTGATTCCCCGCCTCTGATTCCCCAGCTCTGATTCCCCGCCTCTGATTCCCTGCATCCGATTCCCCATATCTGATTCCCCGCCTCTGTTTCCCTGCCCCTGATTCCCCGCGTCTGTTTCCCCATATCTGATTATCCGCTTCTGATTCCCAACTATGATTCCCCGCCTCTGAATCCCCGCGTCTGATTCCCTGCCTCTGCTTCCCCGCCTCTGATTCCCCAACTCTGATTCCCCGCCTCTGATTCCCCGTGTTTGATTCCCTGCCTCTGATTCCCGGCCTCTGATTCCCCATCTCTGATTCACCGCCTTTGATTCGCCACCTCTGATTCCCCATATCTGATTCCCCGCATCTGTTTCCCCGCCTCTGATTCCCCGCCTCTGATTCCCCATATCTCATTCCCCGCCTCTGAATCCCCATCTCTGATTCCCGGACTCTGATTCCCCACCTCTGATTCCCGGCCTCTTATTCCCGGCATCTGATTCCGGCCTCTGATTCCCGGCCTCTGATTCCCTGCTTCTGATTCTGATTCCCTGCCTCTGATTCCCCATCTCTGATTCCGCACATCTGATTCCCTGCCTCTGATTCCCCACCTCTGATTCCCCATATCTGACTCCCCGCCTCTGTTTCCCCGCCTCTGATTCCCCGCCTTTGTTTCCCAATATCTAAGTCCCCGCCTCTGATTCCCCAACTCTGATTCCCCACCTCTGATTCCCCAGCTCTGATTCCCCGCCTCTGATTCCCCGCATCTGATTCCCTGCATCTGATTCCAAGCCTCTGATTCCCTGCCTCTGATTCCCAACCTCTGATTCCCCAGCTCTGATTCCCGATATCTGATTCCCCGCCTCTGTTTCCCCGCCTCTGATTCCCCACCTCTGTTTCCCCATATCTGATTCCCGGCCTCTTATTCCCCGCCTCTGATTCCCCACCTCTGATTCCCTACCTCTGATTACCCATCTCCGATTCCGCACATCTGATTCCCTGCCTCTGATTCCCCGCCTCTGATTCCCTGCCTCTGATTCCCAACCTCTGATTCCCCATCTCTGATTCCCCATATCTGATTCCCCGCCTCTGTTTCCCCGCCTCTGATTCCCCTCCTCTGATTCCCCAACTCTAATTCCCCGCCTCTGATTCCCCAGCTCTGATTCCCCGTGTTTGATTCCCTGCCTCTGATTCCCTGCCTCTGATTCCCCAGCTTCATTCCCCGCCTTTGATTCCCCCCGTCTGATTCCCAGCCTCTGAATCCCCGTGTCTGATAACCTGCCTCTGATTCCCCGCCTCTGATTCCCCATCTCAGATTCACCGCCTCTGATTCCCCACCTCTGATTCCCCATCTCTGATTCCGCACATCCGATTCCCTGCCTCTGATACCCCGACTCTGATTCCCCACCTCTGATTCCCCAGCTCTGATTCCCCGCCTCTGATTCCCCAACTCTGATTCCCCGCCTCTGATTCCCCAGCTCTGATTCCCCGCCTCTGATTCCCCGTGTTTGATCCACTGCCTCTGATTCCCCAGCTCTGATTCCCCATCTCTGATTCACCGCCTTTGATTCGCCACCTCTGATTCCCCATATCTGATTCCTCGCCACTGTTTCCCCGCCTCTGATTCCCCGCCTCTGATTCCCCATATCTCATTCCCCGCCTCTGATTCCCCATCTCTGATTCCCGGACTCTGATTCCCCACCTCTGATTCCCGACCTCTTATTCACGGCATCTTATTCCGGCCTCTGATTCCCGGCCTCTGATTCCCTGCTTCTGATTCTGATTCCCTGCCTCTGATTCCCCATTTCTGATTCCGCACATCTAATTCCCTGCCTCTGATTCCCCACCTCTGATTCCCCATATCTGAATCCCCGCCTCTGTTTCCCCGTCTCTGATTCCCCGCCTCTGTTTCCCCATATCTAAGTCCCCGCCTCTGATTCCCCAACTTTGATTCCCCACCTCTGATTCCCCAGCTCTGATTCCCCGCCTCTGATTCCCCACCTCTGATTCCCCATACCTGATTACCAGCCTCTGTTTCCCCGCCTCTGATTCCCCGCTTCTGTTTCCCCATATCTGATTCCCGGCCTCTGATTCCCTGCCTCTGATTCCCCGCCTCTGATTCCCTGCCACTGATTCACCATCTCTGATTCCGCACATCTGATTCCCTGCCTCTCATTCCCCGCCTCTGATTCCCCGCCTCTGATTCCCTGCCTCTGATTCCCAACCTCTGATTCCCCACCTCTGATTCCCCGTGTTTGATTCCCCGCCTCTGTTTCCCCGCCTCTGATTCCCCGCCTCTGATTCCCCAACTCTAATTCCCCGCCTCTGATTCCCCATATCTGATTCCCCGCCTCTGTTTCCCCGCCTCTGATTCCCCGCCCCTGTTTCCCCATATCTGATTCCCTGCCTCTGATTCCCCAACTTTGATTCCCAGACTCTGATTCCCCAGCTCTGATTCCCCGCCTCTGATTCCCCGCATCTGATTCCCTGCATCTGATTCCAAGCCTCTGATACCCTGCCTCTGATTCCCAACCTCTGATTCCCCACCTCTCATTCCCCATATCTGATTCCCAGCCTCTGTTTCCCCGCCTCTGATTCCCCGCCTCTGTTTCCCCATATCTGATTCCCGGCCTCTGATTCCCGCCTCTGATTCCGGCCTCTGATTCCCGGCCTCTGATTCCCTGCTTCTGATTCTGATTCCCTGCCTCTGATTCCCCATTTCTGATTCCGCACATCTAATTCCCTGCCTCTGATTCCCCACCTCTGATTCCCCATATCTGAATCCCCGCCTCTGTTTCCCCGTCTCTGATTCCCCGCCTCTGTTTCCCCATATCTAAGTCCCCGCCTCTGATTCCCCAACTTTGATTCCCCACCTCTGATTCCCCAGCTCTGATTCCCCGCCTCTGATTCCCCACCTCTGATTCCCCATACCTGATTCCCAGCCTCTGTTTCCCCGCCTCTGATTCACCACTTCTGTTTCCCCGTATCTGATTCCCGGCCTCTGATTCCCTGCCTCTGATTCCCCGCCTCTGATTCCCTGCCTCTGATTCCCCATCTCCGATTCCGCACATCTGATTCCCTGCCTCTCATTCCCCGCCTCTGATTCCCCGCCTCTGATTCCCTGCCTCTGATTCCCAACCTCTGATTCCGCACCTCTGATTCCCCGTGTTTGATTCCCCGCCTCTGTTTCCCCGCCTCTCATTCCCCGCCTCTGATTCCCCAACCCTAATTCCCCGCCTCTGATTCCCCATATCTGATTCCCCGCCTCTGTTTCCCCGCCTCTGATTCCCCGCCCCTGTTTCCCCATATCTGATTCCCTGCCTCTGATTCCCCAACTTTGATTCCCAGACTCTGATTCCCCAGCTCTGATTCCCCGCCTCTGATTCCCCATATCTGATTCCCGGCCTCTGATTCCCGCCTCTGATTCCGGCCTCTGATTCCCGGCCTCTGATTCCCTGCTTCTGATTCTGATTCCCTGCCTCTGATTCCCCATTTCTGATTCCGCACATCTAATTCCCTGCCTCTGATTCCCCACCTCTGATTCCCCATATCTGAATCCCCGCCTCTGTTTCCCCGTCTCTGATTCCCCGCCTCTGTTTCCCCATATCTAAGTCCCCGCCTCTGATTCCCCAACTTTGATTCCCCACCTCTGATTCCCCAGCTCTGATTCCCCGCCTCTGATTCCCCACCTCTGATTCCCCATACCTGATTCCCAGCCTCTGTTTCCCCGCCTCTGATTCACCACTTCTGTTTCCCCGTATCTGATTCCCGGCCTCTGATTCCCTGCCTCTGATTCCCCGCCTCTGATTCCCTGCCTCTGATTCCCCATCTCCGATTCCGCACATCTGATTCCCTGCCTCTCATTCCCCGCCTCTGATTCCCCGCCTCTGATTCCCTGCCTCTGATTCCCAACCTCTGATTCCGCACCTCTGATTCCCCGTGTTTGATTCCCCGCCTCTGTTTCCCCGCCTCTCATTCCCCGCCTCTGATTCCCCAACCCTAATTCCCCGCCTCTGATTCCCCATATCTGATTCCCCGCCTCTGTTTCCCCGCCTCTGATTCCCCGCCCCTGTTTCCCCATATCTGATTCCCTGCCTCTGATTCCCCAACTTTGATTCCCAGACTCTGATTCCCCAGCTCTGATTCCCCGCCTCTGATTCCCCGCATCTGATTCCCTGCATCTGATTCCAAGCCTCTGATTCCCTGCCTCTGATTCCCAACCTCTGATTCCCCACCTCTGATTCCCCATATCTGATTCCCAGCCTCTGTTTCCCCGCCTCTGATTCCCCGCCTCTGTTTCCCCATATCTGATGCCCGGCCTCTGATTCCCCGCCTCTGATTCCCCGCCTCTGATTCCCTGCCTCTGATTCCCCATCTCCGATTCCGCACATCTGATTCCCTGCCTCTGATTCCCCGCCTCTGATTCCCCGCCGCTGATTCCCTGCCTCTGATTTCCAACCTCTGATTGCCCACCTATGATTCCCCGTGTTTGATTCCCCGCCTCTGTTTCCCCGCCACTGATTCCCCGCCTCTGATTCCCCAACTCTAATTCCCCGCCTCTGATTCCCCATATCTGATTCCCCGCCTCTGTTTCCCCGCCTCTGATTCCCCGCCCCTGTTTCCCCATATCTGATTCCCTCACTCTGATTCCCCAACTTTGATTCCCAGCCTCTGATTCCCCAGCTCTGATTCCCCGCCTCTGATTCCACGTGTTTGATTCCCTGCCTCTGATTCCCCGCCTCTGATTAACCATCTCTGATTCACCGCCTTTGATTCGCCACCTCTGATTCCCCATATCTGATTCCCCACCTCTGTTTCCCCGCCTCTGATTCCCCGCCTCTGATTCTCCATATCTCATTCCCCGCCTCTGACTCCCCATCTCTGATTCCCGGACTCTGATTCCCCACCTCTGATTCCCGGCCTCTTATTCCCAGCATCTGATTCCAGGCCTCTGATTCCCGGCCTCTGACTCCCCGCTTCTGATTCTGATTCCCTGCCTCTGATTCCCCATCTCTGATTCCACGCCTCTGATTCCCCGCCTCTGATTCCCCGCCTCTGATTCCCTGCCTCTGATTCCCCATCTCCGATTCCGCACATCTGATTCCCTGCCTCTGATTCCCCGCCTCTGATTCCCCGCCGCTGATTCCCTGCCTCTGATTTCCAACCTCTGATTGCCCACCTATGATTCCCCGTGTTTGATTCCCCGCCTCTGTTTCCCCGCCACTGATTCCCCGCCTCTGATTCCCCAACTCTAATTCCCCGCCTCTGATTCCCCATATCTGATTCCCCGCCTCTGTTTCCCCGCCTCTGATTCCCCGCCCCTGTTTCCCCATATCTGATTCCCTCACTCTGATTCCCCAACTTTGATTCCCAGCCTCTGATTCCCCAGCTCTGATTCCCCGCCTCTGATTCCACGTGTTTGATTCCCTGCCTCTGATTCCCCGCCTCTGATTAACCATCTCTGATTCACCGCCTTTGATTCGCCACCTCTGATTCCCCATATCTGATTCCCCACCTCTGTTTCCCCGCCTCTGATTCCCCGCCTCTGATTCTCCATATCTCATTCCCCGCCTCTGACTCCCCATCTCTGATTCCCGGACTCTGATTCCCCACCTCCGATTCCCGGCCTCTTATTCCCAGCATCTGATTCCAGGCCTCTGATTCCCGGCCTCTGACTCCCCGCTTCTGATTCTGATTCCCTGCCTCTGATTCCCCATCTCTGATTCCACGCCTCTGATTCCCCGCCTCTGTTTCCCCATATCTAATTCCCCACCTCTGATGCCCCAACTCTGATTCCCCGCCTCTGATTCCCCAGCTCTGATTCCCCGCCTCTGATTCCCTGCATCCGATTCCCCATATCTGATTCCCCGCCTCTGTTTCCCTGCCCCTGATTCCCCGCGTCTGTTTCCCCATATCTGATTATCCGCTTCTGATTCCCAACTATGATTCCCCGCCTCTGAATCCCCGCGTCTGATTCCCTGCCTCTGCTTCCCCGCCTCTGATTCCCCAACTCTGATTCCCCGCCTCTGATTCCCCGTGTTTGATTCCCTGCCTCTGATTCCCGGCCTCTGATTCCCCATCTCTGATTCACCGCCTTTGATTCGCCACCTCTGATTCCCCATATCTGATTCCCCGCATCTGTTTCCCCGCCTCTGATTCCCCGCCTCTGATTCCCCATATCTCATTCCCCGCCTCTGAATCCCCATCTCTGATTCCCGGACTCTGATTCCCCACCTCTGATTCCCGGCCTCTTATTCCCGGCATCTGATTCCGGCCTCTGATTCCCGGCCTCTGATTCCCTGCTTCTGATTCTGATTCCCTGCCTCTGATTCCCCATCTCTGATTCCGCACATCTGATTCCCTGCCTCTGATTCCCCACCTCTGATTCCCCATATCTGACTCCCCGCCTCTGTTTCCCCGCCTCTGATTCCCCGCCTTTGTTTCCCAATATCTAAGTCCCCGCCTCTGATTCCCCAACTCTGATTCCCCACCTCTGATTCCCCAGCTCTGATTCCCCGCCTCTGATTCCCCGCATCTGATTCCCTGCATCTGATTCCAAGCCTCTGATTCCCTGCCTCTGATTCCCAACCTCTGATTCCCCACCTCTGATTCCCGATATCTGATTCCCCGCCTCTGTTTCCCCGCCTCTGATTCCCCACCTCTGTTTCCCCATATCTGATTCCCGGCCTCTTATTCCCCGCCTCTGATTCCCCACCTCTGATTCCCTACCTCTGATTACCCATCTCCGATTCCGCACATCTGATTCCCTGCCTCTGATTCCCCGCCTCTGATTCCCTGCCTCTGATTCCCAACCTCTGATTCCCCATCTCTGATTCCCCATATCTGATTCCCCGCCTCTGTTTCCCCGCCTCTGATTCCCCTCCTCTGATTCCCCAACTCTAATTCCCCGCCTCTGATTCCCCAGCTCTGATTCCCCGTGTTTGATTCCCTGCCTCTGATTCCCTGCCTCTGATTCCCCAGCTTCATTCCCCGCCTTTGATTCCCCCCGTCTGATTCCCAGCCTCTGAATCCCCGTGTCTGATAACCTGCCTCTGATTCCCCGCCTCTGATTCCCCATCTCAGATTCACCGCCTCTGATTCCCCACCTCTGATTCCCCATCTCTGATTCCGCACATCCGATTCCCTGCCTCTGATACCCCGACTCTGATTCCCCACCTCTGATTCCCCAGCTCTGATTCCCCGCCTCTGATTCCCCAACTCTGATTCCCCGCCTCTGATTCCCCAGCTCTGATTCCCCGCCTCTGATTCCCCGTGTTTGATCCACTGCCTCTGATTCCCCAGCTCTGATTCCCCATCTCTGATTCACCGCCTTTGATTCGCCACCTCTGATTCCCCATATCTGATTCCTCGCCACTGTTTCCCCGCCTCTGATTCCCCGCCTCTGATTCCCCATATCTCATTCCCCGCCTCTGATTCCCCATCTCTGATTCCCGGACTCTGATTCCCCACCTCTGATTCCCGACCTCTTATTCACGGCATCTTATTCCGGCCTCTGATTCCCGGCCTCTGATTCCCTGCTTCTGATTCTGATTCCCTGCCTCTGATTCCCCATTTCTGATTCCGCACATCTAATTCCCTGCCTCTGATTCCCCACCTCTGATTCCCCATATCTGAATCCACGCCTCTGTTTCCCCGTCTCTGATTCCCCGCCTCTGTTTCCCCATATCTAAGTCCCCGCCTCTGATTCCCCAACTTTGATTCCCCACCTCTGATTCTCCAGCTCTGATTCCCCGCCTCTGATTCCCCACCTCTGATTCCCCATACCTGATTACCAGCCTCTGTTTCCCCGCCTCTGATTCCCCGCTTCTGTTTCCCCATATCTGATTCCCGGCCTCTGATTCCCTGCCTCTGATTCCCCGCCTCTGATTCCCTGCCACTGATTCACCATCTCCGATTCCGCACATCTGATTCCCTGCCTCTCATTCCCCGCCTCTGATTCCCCGCCTCTGATTCCCTGCCTCTGATTCCCAACCTCTGATTCCCCACCTCTGATTCCCCGTGTTTGATTCCCCGCCTCTGTTTCCCCGCCTCTGATTCCCCGCCTCTGATTCCCCAACTCTAATTCCCCGCCTCTGATTCCCCATATCTGATTCCCCGCCTCTGTTTCCCCGCCTCTGATTCCCCGCCCCTGTTTCCCCATATCTGATTCCCTGCCTCTGATTCCCCAACTTTGATTCCCAGACTCTGATTCCCCAGCTCTGATTCCCCGCCTCTGATTCCCCGCATCTGATTCCCTGCATCTGATTCCAAGCCTCTGATACCCTGCCTCTGATTCCCAACCTCTGATTCCCCACCTCTCATTCCCCATATCTGATTCCCAGCCTCTGTTTCCCCGCCTCTGATTCCCCGCCTCTGTTTCCCCATATCTGATTCCCGGCCTCTGATTCCCGCCTCTGATTCCCCGCCTCTGATTCCCTGCCTCTGATTCCCCATCTCCGATTCCGCACATCTGATTCCCTGCCTCTGATTCCCCGCCTCTGATTCCCCCCCGCTGATTCCCTGCCTCTGATTTCCAACCTCTGATTCCCCACCTCTGATTCCCCGTGTTTGATTCCCCGCCTCTGTTTCCCCGCCACTGATTCCCCGCCTCTGATTCCCCAACTCTAATTCCCCGCCTCTGATTCCCCATATCTGATTCCCCGCCTCTGTTTCCCCGCCTCTGATTCCCCGCCCCTGTTTCCCCATATCTGATTCCCTGACTCTGATTCCCCAACTTTGATTCCCAGCCTCTGATTCCCCAGCTCTGATTCCCCGCCTCTGATTCCACGTGTTTGATTCCCTGCCTCTGATTCCCCGCCTCTGATTAACCATCTCTGATTCACCGCCTTTGATTCGCCACCTCTGATTCCCCATATCTGATTCCCCACCTCTGTTTCCCCGCCTCTGATTCCCCGCCTCTGATTCTCCATATCTCATTCACCGCCTCTGACTCCCCATCTCTGATTTCCGGACTCTGATTCCCCACCTCTGATTCCCGGCCTCTTATTCCCAGCATCTGATTCCAGGCCTCTGATTCCCGGCCTCTGACTCCCCGCTTCTGATTCTGATTCCCTGCCTCTGATTCCCCATCTCTGATTCCGCACATCCGATTACCTGCCTCTGATTCCCCACCTCTGATTCCCCATATCTGATTCCCCGCCTCTGTTTCCACGCCTCTGATTCCCCGCCTCTGTTTCCCCATATCTAATTCCCCACCTCTGATGCCCCAACTCCGATTCCCCGCCTCTGATTCCCCAGCTCTGATTCCCCGCCTCTGATTCCCTGCATCCGATTCCCCATATCTGATTCCCCGCCTCTGTTTCCCCGCCCCTGATTCCCCGCCTCTGTTTCCCCATATCTGATTATCCGCCTCTGATTCCCAACTATGATTCCCCGCCTCTGAATCCCCGCGTCTGATTCCCTGCCTCTGCTTCCCCGCCTCTGATTCCCCAACTCTGATTCCCCGCCTCTGATTCCCCAGCTCTGATTCCCCGCCTCTGATTCCCCGTGTTTGATTCCCTGCCTCTGATTCCCGGCCTCTGATTCCCCATCTCTGATCCACCGCCTTTGATTCGCCACCTCTGATTCCCCATATCTGATTCCCCGCATCTGTTTCCCCGCCTCTGATTCCCCGCCTCTGATTCCCCATATCTCATTCCCCGCCTCTGAATCCCCATCTCTGATTCCCGGACTCTGATTTCCCACCTCTGATTCCCGGCCTCTTATTCCCGGCATCTGATTCCGGCCTCTGATTCCCGGCCTCTGATTCCCTGCTTCTGATTCTGATTCCCTGCCTCTGATTCCCCATCTCTGATTCCGCACATCTGATTCCCTGCCTCTGATTCCCCACCTCTGATTCCCCATATCTGACTCCCCGCCTCTGTTTCCCCGCCTCTGATTCCCCGCCTTTGTTTCCCAATATCTAAGTCCCCGCCTCTGATTCCCCAACTCTGATTCCCCACCTCTGATTCCCCAGCTCTGATTCCCCGCCTCTGATTCCCCGCATCTGATTCCCTGCATCTGATTCCAATCCTCTGATTCCCTGCCTCTGATTCCCAACCTCTGATTCCCCACCTCTGATTCCCCATATCTGATTCCCCGCCTCTGTTTCCCCGCCTCTGATTCCCCACCTCTGTTTCCCCATATCTGATTCCCGGCCTCTTATTCCCCGCCTCTGATTCCCCACCTCTGATTCCCTACCTCTGATTACCCATCTCCGATTCCGCACATCTGATTCCCTGCCTCTGATTCCCCGCCTCTGATTCCCTGCCTCTGATTCCCAACCTCTGATTCCCCACCTCTGATTCCCCATATCTGATTCCCCTCCTCTGATTCCCCAACTCTAATTCCCCGCCTCTGATTCCCCAGCTCTGATTCCCCGTGTTTGATTCCCTGCCTCTGATTCCCTGCCTCTGATTCCCCAGCTTCATTCCCCGCCTTTGATTCCCCCCGTCTGATTCCCAGCCTCTGAATCCCCGTGTCTGATAACCTGCCTCTGATTCCCCGCCTCTGATTCCCCATCTCAGATTCACCGCCTCTGATTCCCCACCTCTGATTCCCCATCTCTGATTCCGCACATCCGATTCCCTGCCTCTGATTCCCCGACTCTGATTCCCCACCTCTGATTCCCCGCCTCTGATTCCCCAGCTCTGATTCCCCGCCTCTGATTCCCTGTGTTTGATCCCCTGCCTCTGATTCCCCAGCTCTGATTCCCCATCTCTGATTCACCGCCTTTGATTCGCCACCTCTGATTCCCCATATCTGATTCCTCGCCACTGTTTCCCCGCCTCTGATTCCGCGCCTCTGATTCCCCATATCTCATTCCCCGCCTCTGATTCCCCATCTCTGATCCCCGGACTCTGATTCCCCACCTCTGATTCCCGACCTCTTATTCCCGGCATCTGATTCCGGCCTCTGATTCCCGGCCTCTGATTCCCTGCTTCTGATTCTGATTCCCTGCCTCTGATTCCCCATTTCTGATTCCGCACATCTAATTCCCTGCCTCTGATTCCCCACCTCTGATTCCCCATATCTGAATCCCCGCCTCTGTTTCCCCGTCTCTGATTCCCCGCCTCTGTTTCCCCATATCTAAGTCCCCGCCTCTGATTCCCCAACTTTGATTCCCCACCTCTGATTCCCCAGCTCTGATTCCCCGCCTCTGATTCCCCACCTCTGATTCCCCATACCTGATTCCCAGCCTCTGTTTCCCCGCCTCTGATTCACCACTTCTGTTTCCCCGTATCTGATTCCCGGCCTCTGATTCCCTGCCTCTGATTCCCCGCCTCTGATTCCCTGCCTCTGATTCCCCATCTCCGATTCCGCACATCTGATTCCCTGCCTCTCATCCCCGCCTCTGATTCCCCGCCTCTGATTCCCTGCCTCTGATTCCCAACCTCTGATTCCGCACCTCTGATTCCCCGTGTTTGATTCCCCGCCTCTGTTTCCCCGCCTCTCATTCCCCGCCTCTGATTCCCCAACCCTAATTCCCCGCCTCTGATTCCCCATATCTGATTCCCCGCCTCTGTTTCCCCGCCTCTGATTCCCCGCCCCTGTTTCCCCATATCTGATTCCCTGCCTCTGATTCCCCAACTTTGATTCCCAGACTCTGATTCCCCAGCTCTGATTCCCCGCCTCTGATTCCCCGCATCTGATTCCCTGCATCTGATTCCAAGCCTCTGATTCCCTGCCTCTGATTCCCAACCTCTGATTCCCCACCTCTGATTCCCCATATCTGATTCCCAGCCTCTGTTTCCCCGCCTCTGATTCCCCGCCTCTGTTTCCCCATATCTGATTCCCGGCCTCTGATTCCCCGCCTCTGATTCCCCGCCTCTGATTCCCTGCCTCTGATTCCCCATCTCCGATTCCGCACATCTGATTCCCTGCCTCTGATTCCCCGCCTCTGATTCCCCGCCGCTGATTCCCTGCCTCTGATTTCCAACCTCTGATTGCCCACCTATGATTCCCCGTGTTTGATTCCCCGCCTCTGTTTCCCCGCCACTGATTCCCCGCCTCTGATTCCCCAACTCTAATTCCCCGCCTCTGATTCCCCATATCTGATTCCCCGCCTCTGTTTCCCCGCCTCTGATTCCCCGCCCCTGTTTCCCCATATCTGATTCCCTCACTCTGATTCCCCAACTTTGATTCCCAGCCTCTGATTCCCCAGCTCTGATTCCCCGCCTCTGATTCCACGTGTTTGATTCCCTGCCTCTGATTCCCCGCCTCTGATTAACCATCTCTGATTCACCGCCTTTGATTCGCCACCTCTGATTCCCCATATCTGATTCCCCACCTCTGTTTCCCCGCCTCTGATTCCCCGCCTCTGATTCTCCATATCTCATTCCCCGCCTCTGACTCCCCATCTCTGATTCCCGGACTCTGATTCCCCACCTCTGATTCCCGGCCTCTTATTCCCAGCATCTGATTCCAGGCCTCTGATTCCCGGCCTCTGACTCCCCGCTTCTGATTCTGATTCCCTGCCTCTGATTCCCCATCTCTGATTCCACGCCTCTGATTCCCCGCCTCTGTTTCCCCATATCTAATTCCCCACCTCTGATGCCCCAACTCTGATTCCCCGCCTCTGATTCCCCAGCTCTGATTCCCCGCCTCTGATTCCCTGCATCCGATTCCCCATATCTGATTCCCCGCCTCGGTTTCCCTGCCCCTGATTCCCCGCGTCTGTTTCCCCATATCTGATTATCCGCTTCTGATTCCCAACTATGATTCCCCGCCTCTGAATCCCCGCGTCTGATTCCCTGCCTCTGCTTCCCCGCCTCTGATTCCCCAACTCTGATTCCCCGCCTCTGATTCCCCGTGTTTGATTCCCTGCCTCTGATTCCCGGCCTCTGATTCCCCATCTCTGATTCACCGCCTTTGATTCGCCACCTCTGATTCCCCATATCTGATTCCCCGCATCTGTTTCCCCGCCTCTGATTCCCCGCCTCTGATTCCCCATATCTCATTCCCCGCCTCTGAATCCCCATCTCTGATTCCCGGACTCTGATTCCCCACCTCTGATTCCCGGCCTCTTATTCCCGGCATCTGATTCTGGCCTCTGATTCCCGGCCTCTGATTCCCTGCTTCTGATTCTGATTCCCTGCCTCTGATTCCCCATCTCTGATTCCGCACATCTGATTCCCTGCCTCTGATTCCCCACCTCTGATTCTCCATATCTGACTCCCCGCCTCTGTTTCCCCGCCTCTGATTCCCCGCCTTTGTTTCCCAATATCTAAGTCCCCGCCTCTGATTCCCCAACTCTGATTCCCCACATCTGATTCCCCAGCTCTGATTCCCCGCCTCTGATTCCCCGCATCTGATTCCCTGCATCTGATTCCAAGCCTCTGATTCCCTGCCTCTGATTCCCAACCTCTGATTCCCCACCTCTGATTCCCGATATCTGATTCCCCGCCTCTGTTTCCCCGCCTCTGATTCCCCACCTCTGTTTCCCCATATCTGATTCCCGGCCTCTTATTCCCCGCCTCTGATTCCCCACCTCTGATTCCCTACCTCTGATTACCCATCTCCGATTCCGCACATCTGATTCCCTGCCTCTGATTCCCCGCCTCTGATTCCCTGCCTCTGATTCCCAACCTCTGATTCCCCATCTCTGATTCCCCATATCTGATTCCCCGCCTCTGTTTCCCCGCCTCTGATTCCCCTCCTCTGATTCCCCAACTCTAATTCCCCGCCTCTGATTCCCCAGCTCTGATTCCCCGTGTTTGATTCCCTGCCTCTGATTCCCTGCCTCTGATTCCCCAGCTTCATTCCCCGCCTTTGATTCCCCCCGTCTGATTCCCAGCCTCTGAATCCCCGTGTCTGATAACCTGCCTCTGATTCCCCGCCTCTGATTCCCCATCTCAGATTCACCGCCTCTGATTCCCCACCTCTGATTCCCCATCTCTGATTCCGCACATCCGATTCCCTGCCTCTGATTCCCCGACTCTGATTCCCCACCTCTGATTCCCCAGCTCTGATTCCCCGCCTCTGATTCCCCAACTCTGATTCCCCGCCTCTGATTCCCCAGCTCTGATTCCCCGCCTCTGATTCCCCGTGTTTGATCCACTGCCTCTGATTCCCCAGCTCTGATTCCCCATCTCTGATTCACCGCCTTTGATTCGCCACCTCTGATTCCCCATATCTGATTCCTCGCCACTGTTTCCCCGCCTCTGATTCCCCGCCTCTGATTCCCCATATCTCATTCCCCGCCTCTGATTCCCCATCTCTGATTCCCGGACTCTGATTCCCCACCTCTGATTCCCGACCTCTTATTCACGGCATCTTATTCCGGCCTCTGATTCCCGGCCTCTGATTCCCTGCTTCTGATTCTGATTCCCTGCCTCTGATTCCCCATTTCTGATTCCGCACATCTAATTCCCTGCCTCTGATTCCCCACCTCTGATTCCCCATATCTGAATCCCCGCCTCTGTTTCCCCGTCTCTGATTCCCCGCCTCTGTTTCCCCATATCTAAGTCCCCGCCTCTGATTCCCCAACTTTGATTCCCCACCTCTGATTCCCCAGCTCTGATTCCCCGCCTCTGATTCCCCACCTCTGATTCCCCATACCTGATTACCAGCCTCTGTTTCCCCGCCTCTGATTCCCCGCTTCTGTTTCCCCATATCTGATTCCCGGCCTCTGATTCCCTGCCTCTGATTCCCCGCCTCTGATTCCCTGCCACTGATTCACCATCTCCGATTCCGCACATCTGATTCCCTGCCTCTCATTCCCCGCCTCTGATTCCCCGCCTCTGATTCCCTGCCTCTGATTCCCAACCTCTGATTCCCCACCTCTGATTCCCCGTGTTTGATTCCCCGCCTCTGTTTCCCCGCCTCTGATTCCCCGCCTCTGATTCCCCAACTCTAATTCCCCGCCTCTGATTCCCCATATCTGATTCCCCGCCTCTGTTTCCCCGCCTCTGATTCCCCGCCCCTGTTTCCCCATATCTGATTCCCTGCCTCTGATTCCCCAACTTTGATTCCCAGACTCTGATTCCCCAGCTCTGATTCCCCGCCTCTGATTCCCCGCATCTGATTCCCTGCATCTGATTCCAAGCCTCTGATACCCTGCCTCTGATTCCCAACCTCTGATTCCCCACCTCTCATTCCCCATATCTGATTCCCAGCCTCTGTTTCCCCGCCTCTGATTCCCCGCCTCTGTTTCCCCATATCTGATTCCCGGCCTCTGATTCCCGCCTCTGATTCCCCGCCTCTGATTCCCTGCCTCTGATTCCCCATCTCCGATTCCGCACATCTGATTCCCTGCCTCTGATTCCCCGCCTCTGATTCCCCCCCGCTGATTCCCTGCCTCTGATTTCCAACCTCTGATTCCCCACCTCTGATTCCCCGTGTTTGATTCCCCGCCTCTGTTTCCCCGCCACTGATTCCCCGCCTCTGATTCCCCAACTCTAATTCCCCGCCTCTGATTCCCCATATCTGATTCCCCGCCTCTGTTTCCCCGCCTCTGATTCCCCGCCCCTGTTTCCCCATATCTGATTCCCTGACTCTGATTCCCCAACTTTGATTCCCAGCCTCTGATTCCCCAGCTCTGATTCCCCGCCTCTGATTCCACGTGTTTGATTCCCTGCCTCTGATTCCCCGCCTCTGATTAACCATCTCTGATTCACCGCCTTTGATTCGCCACCTCTGATTCCCCATATCTGATTCCCCACCTCTGTTTCCCCGCCTCTGATTCCCCGCCTCTGATTCTCCATATCTCATTCACCGCCTCTGACTCCCCATCTCTGATTCCCGGACTCTGATTCCCCACCTCTGATTCCCGGCCTCTTATTCCCAGCATCTGATTCCAGGCCTCTGATTCCCGGCCTCTGACTCCCCGCTTCTGATTCTGATTCCCTGCCTCTGATTCCCCATCTCTGATTCCGCACATCCGATTACCTGCCTCTGATTCCCCACCTCTGATTCCCCATATCTGATTCCCCGCCTCTGTTTCCACGCCTCTGATTCCCCGCCTCTGTTTCCCCATATCTAATTCCCCACCTCTGATGCCCCAACTCTGATTCCCCGCCTCTGATTCCCCAGCTCTGATTCCCCGCCTCTGATTCCCTGCATCCGATTCCCCATATCTGATTCCCCGCCTCTGTTTCCCCGCCCCTGATTCCCCGCCTCTGTTTCCCCATATCTGATTATCCGCCTCTGATTCCCAACTATGATTCCCCGCCTCTGAATCCCCGCGTCTGATTCCCTGCCTCTGCTTCCCCGCCTCTGATTCCCCAACTCTGATTCCCCGCCTCTGATTCCCCAGCTCTGATTCCCCGCCTCTGATTCCCCGTGTTTGATTCCCTGCCTCTGATTCCCGGCCTCTGATTCCCCATCTCTGATTCACCGCCTTTGATTCGCCACCTCTGATTCCCCATATCTGATTCCCCGCATCTGTTTCCCCGCCTCTGATTCCCCGCCTCTGATTCCCCATATCTCATTCCCCGCCTCTGAATCCCCATCTCTGATTCCCGGACTCTGATTTCCCACCTCTGATTCCCGGCCTCTTATTCCCGGCATCTGATTCCGGCCTCTGATTCCCGGCCTCTGATTCCCTGCTTCTGATTCTGATTCCCTGCCTCTGATTCCCCATCTCTGATTCCGCACATCTGATTCCCTGCCTCTGATTCCCCACCTCTGATTCCCCATATCTGACTCCCCGCCTCTGTTTCCCCGCCTCTGATTCCCCGCCTTTGTTTCCCAATATCTAAGTCCCCGCCTCTGATTCCCCAACTCTGATTCCCCACCTCTGATTCCCCAGCTCTGATTCCCCGCCTCTGATTCCCCGCATCTGATTCCCTGCATCTGATTCCAAGCCTCTGATTCCCTGCCTCTGATTCCCAACCTCTGATTCCCCACCTCTGATTCCCCATATCTGATTCCCCGCCTCTGTTTCCCCGCCTCTGATTCCCCACCTCTGTTTCCCCATATCTGATTCCCGGGCTCTTATTCCCCGCCTCTGATTCCCCACCTCTGATTCCCTACCTCTGATTACCCATCTCCGATTCCGCACATCTGATTCCCTGCCTCTGATTCCCCGCCTCTGATTCCCTGCCTCTGATTCCCAACCTCTGATTCCCCACCTCTGATTCCCCATATCTGATTCCCCTCCTCTGATTCCCCAACTCTAATTCCCCGCCTCTGATTCCCCAGCTCTGATTCCCCGTGTTTGATTCCCTGCCTCTGATTCCCTGCCTCTGATTCCCCAGCTTCATTCCCCGCCTTTGATTCCCCCCGTCTGATTCCCAGCCTCTGAATCCCCGTGTCTGATAACCTGCCTCTGATTCCCCGCCTCTGATTCCCCATCTCAGATTCACCGCCTCTGATTCCCCACCTCTGATTCCCCATCTCTGATTCCGCACATCCGATTCCCTGCCTCTGATTTCCCGACTCAGATTCCCCACCTCTGATTCCCCGCCTCTGATTCCCCAGCTCTGATTCCCCGCCTCTGATTCCCCGTGTTTGATCCCCTGCCTCTGATTCCCCAGCTCTGATTCCCCATCTCTGATTCACCGCCTTTGATTCGCCACCTCTGATTCCCCATATCTGATTCCTCGCCACTGTTTCCCCGCCTCTGATTCCGCGCCTCTGATTCCCCATATCTCATTCCCCGCCTCTGATTCCCCATCTCTGATCCCCGGACTCTGATTCCCCACCTCTGATTCCCGACCTCTTATTCCCGGCATCTGATTCCGGCCTCTGATTCCCGGCCTCTGATTCCCTGCTTCTGATTCTGATTCCCTGCCTCTGATTCCCCATTTCTGATTCCGCACATCTAATTCCCTGCCTCTGATTCCCCACCTCTGATTCCCCATATCTGAATCCCCGCCTCTGTTTCCCCGTCTCTGATTCCCCGCCTCTGTTTCCCCATATCTAAGTCCCCGCCTCTGATTCCCCAACTTTGATTCCCCACCTCTGATTCCCCAGCTCTGATTCCCCGCCTCTGATTCCCCACCTCTGATTCCCCATACCTGATTCCCAGCCTCTGTTTCCCCGCCTCTGATTCACCACTTCTGTTTCCCCGTATCTGATTCCCGGCCTCTGATTCCCTGCCTCTGATTCCCCGCCTCTGATTCCCTGCCTCTGATTCCCCATCTCCGATTCCGCACATCTGATTCCCTGCCTCTCATTCCCCGCCTCTGATTCCCCGCCTCTGATTCCCTGCCTCTGATTCCCAACCTCTGATTCCGCACCTCTGATTCCCCGTGTTTGATTCCCCGCCTCTGTTTCCCCGCCTCTCATTCCCCGCCTCTGATTCCCCAACCCTAATTCCCCGCCTCTGATTCCCCATATCTGATTCCCCGCCTCTGTTTCCCCGCCTCTGATTCCCCGCCCCTGTTTCCCCATATCTGATTCCCTGCCTCTGATTCCCCAACTTTGATTCCCAGACTCTGATTCCCCAGCTCTGATTCCCCACCTCTGATTCCCCGCATCTGATTCCCTGCATCTGATTCCAAGCCTCTGATTCCCTGCCTCTGATTCCCAACCTCTGATTCCCCACCTCTGATTCCCCATATCTGATTCCCAGCCTCTGTTTCCCCTCCTCTGATTCCCCGCCTCTGTTTCCCCATATCTGATTCCCGGCCTCTGATTCCCCGCCTCTGATTCCCCGCCTCTGATTCCCTGCCTCTGATTCCCCATCTCCGATTCCGCACATCTGATTCCCTGCCTCTGATTCCCCGCCTCTGATTCCCCGCCGCTGATTCCCTGCCTCTGATTTCCAACCTCTGATTGCCCACCTATGATTCCCCGTGTTTGATTCCCCGCCTCTGTTTCCCCGCCACTGATTCCCCGCCTCTGATTCCCCAACTCTAATTCCCCGCCTCTGATTCCCCATATCTGATTCCCCGCCTCTGTTTCCCCGCCTCTGATTCCCCGCCCCTGTTTCCCCATATCTGATTCCCTCACTCTGATTCCCCAACTTTGATTCCCAGCCTCTGATTCCCCAGCTCTGATTCCCCGCCTCTGATTCCACGTGTTTGATTCCCTGCCTCTGATTCCCCGCCTCTGATTAACCATCTCTGATACACCGCCTTTGATTCGCCACCTCTGATTCCCCATATCTGATTCCCCACCTCTGTTTCCCCGCCTCTGATTCCCCGCCTCTGATTCTCCATATCTCATTCCCCGCCTCTGACTCCCCATCTCTGATTCCCGGACTCTGATTCCCCACCTCTGATTCCCGGCCTCTTATTCCCAGCATCTGATTCCAGGCCTCTGATTCCCGGCCTCTGACTCCCCGCTTCTGATTCTGATTCCCTGCCTCTGATTCCCCATCTCTGATTCCACGCCTCTGATTCCCCGCCTCTGTTTCCCCATATCTAATTCCCCACCTCTGATGCCCCAACTCTGATTCCCCGCCTCTGATTCCCCAGCTCTGATTCCCCGCCTCTGATTCCCTGCATCCGATTCCCCATATCTGATTCCCCGCCTCGGTTTCCCTGCCCCTGATTCCCCGCGTCTGTTTCCCCATATCTGATTATCCGCTTCTGATTCCCAACTATGATTCCCCGCCTCTGAATCCCCGCGTCTGATTCCCTGCCTCTGCTTCCCCGCCTCTGATTCCCCAACTCTGATTCCCCGCCTCTGATTCCCCGTGTTTGATTCCCTGCCTCTGATTCCTGGCCTCTGATTCCCCATCTCTGATTCACCGCCTTTGATTCGCCACCTCTGATTCCCCATATCTGATTCCCCGCATCTGTTTCCCCGCCTCTGATTCCCCGCCTCTGATTCCCCATATCTCATTCCCCGCCTCTGAATCCCCATCTCTGATTCCCGGACTCTGATTCCCCACCTCTGATTCCCGGCCTCTTATTCCCGGCATCTGATTCCGGCCTCTGATTCCCGGCCTCTGATTCCCTGCTTCTGATTCTGATTCCCTGCCTCTGATTCCCCATCTCTGATTCCGCACATCTGATTCCCTGCCTCTGATTCCCCACCTCTGATTCCCCATATCTGACTCCCCGCCTCTGTTTCCCCGCCTCTGATTCCCCGCCTTTGTTTCCCAATATCTAAGTCCCCGCCTCTGATTCCCCAACTCTGATTCCCCACATCTGATTCCCCAGCTCTGATTCCCCGCCTCTGATTCCCCGCATCTGATTCCCTGCATCTGATTCCAAGCCTCTGATTCCCTGCCTCTGATTCCCAACCTCTGATTCCCCACCTCTGATTCCCGATATCTGATTCCCCGCCTCTGTTTCCCCGCCTCTGATTCCCCACCTCTGTTTCCCCATATCTGATTCCCGGCCTCTTATTCCCCGCCTCTGATTCCCCACCTCTGATTCCCTACCTCTGATTACCCATCTCCGATTCCGCACATCTGATTCCCTGCCTCTGATTCCCCGCCTCTGATTCCCTGCCTCTGATTCCCAACCTCTGATTCCCCATCTCTGATTCCCCATATCTGATTCCCCGCCTCTGTTTCCCCGCCTCTGATTCCCCTCCTCTGATTCCCCAACTCTAATTCCCCGCCTCTGATTCCCCAGCTCTGATTCCCCGTGTTTGATTCCCTGCCTCTGATTCCCTGCCTCTGATTCCCCAGCTTCATTCCCCGCCTTTGATTCCCCCCGTCTGATTCCCAGCCTCTGAATCCCCGTGTCTGATAACCTGCCTCTGATTCACCGCCTCTGATTCCCCATCTCAGATTCACCGCCTCTGATTCCCCACCTCTGATTCCCCATCTCTGATTCCGCACATCTGATTCCCTGCCTCTGATTCCCCGCCTCTGATTCCCTGCCTCTGATTCCCAACCTCTGATTCCCCATCTCTGATTCCCCATATCTGATTCCTCGCCACTGTTTCCCCGCCTCTGATTCCCCGCCTCTGATTCCCCATATCTCATTCCCCGCCTCTGATTCCCCATCTCTGATTCCCGGACTCTGATTCCCCACCTCTGATTCCCGACCTCTTATTCACGGCATCTTATTCCGGCCTCTGATTCCCGGCCTCTGATTCCCTGCTTCTGATTCTGATTCCCTGCCTCTGATTCCCCATTTCTGATTCCGCACATCTAATTCCCTGCCTCTGATTCCCCACCTCTGATTCCCCATATCTGAATCCCCGCCTCTGTTTCCCCGTCTCTGATTCCCCGCCTCTGTTTCCCCATATCTAAGTCCCCGCCTCTGATTCCCCAACTTTGATTCCCCACCTCTGATTCCCCAGCTCTGATTCCCCGCCTCTGATTCCCCACCTCTGATTCCCCATACCTGATTACCAGCCTCTGTTTCCCCGCCTCTGATTCCCCGCTTCTGTTTCCCCATATCTGATTCCCGGCCTCTGATTCCCTGCCTCTGATTCCCCGCCTCTGATTCCCTGCCACTGATTCACCATCTCCGATTCCGCACATCTGATTCCCTGCCTCTCATTCCCCGCCTCTGATTCCCCGCCTCTGATTCCCTGCCTCTGATTCCCAACCTCTGATTCCCCACCTCTGATTCCCCGTGTTTGATTCCCCGCCTCTGTTTCCCCGCCTCTGATTCCCCGCCTCTGATTCCCCAACTCTAATTCCCCGCCTCTGATTCCCCATATCTGATTCCCCGCCTCTGTTTCCCCGCCTCTGATTCCCCGCCCCTGTTTCCCCATATCTGATTCCCTGCCTCTGATTCCCCAACTTTGATTCCCAGACTCTGATTCCCCAGCTCTGATTCCCCGCCTCTGATTCCCCGCATCTGATTCCCTGCATCTGATTCCAAGCCTCTGATACCCTGCCTCTGATTCCCAACCTCTGATTCCCCACCTCTCATTCCCCATATCTGATTCCCAGCCTCTGTTTCCCCGCCTCTGATTCCCCGCCTCTGTTTCCCCATATCTGATTCCCGGCCTCTGATTCCCGCCTCTGATTCCCCGCCTCTGATTCCCTGCCTCTGATTCCCCATCTCCGATTCCGCACATCTGATTCCCTGCCTCTGATTCCCCGCCTCTGATTCCCCCCCGCTGATTCCCTGCCTCTGATTTCCAACCTCTGATTCCCCACCTCTGATTCCCCGTGTTTGATTCCCCGCCTCTGTTTCCCCGCCACTGATTCCCCGCCTCTGATTCCCCAACTCTAATTCCCCGCCTCTGATTCCCCATATCTGATTCCCCGCCTCTGTTTCCCCGCCTCTGATTCCCCGCCCCTGTTTCCCCATATCTGATTCCCTGACTCTGATTCCCCAACTTTGATTCCCAGCCTCTGATTCCCCAGCTCTGATTCCCCGCCTCTGATTCCACGTGTTTGATTCCCTGCCTCTGATTCCCCGCCTCTGATTAACCATCTCTGATTCACCGCCTTTGATTCGCCACCTCTGATTCCCCATATCTGATTCCCCACCTCTGTTTCCCCGCCTCTGATTCCCCGCCTCTGATTCTCCATATCTCATTCACCGCCTCTGACTCCCTATCTCTGATTCCCGGACTCTGATTCCCCACCTCTGATTCCCGGCCTCTTATTCCCAGCATCTGATTCCAGGCCTCTGATTCCCGGCCTCTGACTCCCCGCTTCTGATTCTGATTCCCTGCCTCTGATTCCCCATCTCTGATTCCGCACATCCGATTACCTGCCTCTGATTCCCCACCTCTGATTCCCCATATCTGATTCCCCGCCTCTGTTTCCACGCCTCTGATTCCCCGCCTCTGTTTCCCCATATCTAATTCCCCACCTCTGATGCCCCAACTCTGATTCCCCGCCTCTGATTCCCCAGCTCTGATTCCCCGCCTCTGATTCCCTGCATCCGATTCCCCATATCTGATTCCCCGCCTCTGTTTCCCCGCCCCTGATTCCCCGCCTCTGTTTCCCCATATCTGATTATCCGCCTCTGATTCCCAACTATGATTCCCCGCCTCTGAATCCCCGCGTCTGATTCCCTGCCTCTGCTTCCCCGCCTCTGATTCCCCAACTCTGATTCCCCGCCTCTGATTCCCCAGCTCTGATTCCCCGCCTCTGATTCCCCGTGTTTGATTCCCTGCCTCTGATTCCCGGCCTCTGATTCCCCATCTCTGATTCACCGCCTTTGATTCGCCACCTCTGATTCCCCATATCTGATTCCCCGCATCTGTTTCCCCGCCTCTGATTCCCCGCCTCTGATTCCCCATATCTCATTCCCCGCCTCTGAATCCCCATCTCTGATTCCCGGACTCTGATTTCCCACCTCTGATTCCCGGCCTCTTATTCCCGGCATCTGATTCCGGCCTCTGATTCCCGGCCTCTGATTCCCTGCTTCTGATTCTGATTCCCTGCCTCTGATTCCCCATCTCTGATTCCGCACATCTGATTCCCTGCCTCTGATTCCCCACCTCTGATTCCCCATATCTGACTCCCCGCCTCTGTTTCCCCGCCTCTGATTCCCCGCCTTTGTTTCCCAATATCTAAGTCCCCGCCTCTGATTCCCCAACTCTGATTCCCCACCTCTGATTCCCCAGCTCTGATTCCCCGCCTCTGATTCCCCGCATCTGATTCCCTGCATCTGATTCCAAGCCTCTGATTCCCTGCCTCTGATTCCCAACCTCTGATTCCCCACCTCTGATTCCCCATATCTGATTCCCCGCCTCTGTTTCCCCGCCTCTGATTCCCCACCTCTGTTTCCCCATATCTGATTCCCGGCCTCTTATTCCCCGCCTCTGATTCCCCACCTCTGATTCCCTACCTCTGATTACCCATCTCCGATTCCGCACATCTGATTCCCTGCCTCTGATTCCCCGCCTCTGATTCCCTGCCTCTGATTCCCAACCTCTGATTCCCCACCTCTGATTCCCCATATCTGATTCCCCTCCTCTGATTCCCCAACTCTAATTCCCCGCCTCTGATTCCCCAGCTCTGATTCCCCGTGTTTGATTCCCTGCCTCTGATTCCCTGCCTCTGATTCCCCAGCTTCATTCCCCGCCTTTGATTCCCCCCGTCTGATTCCCAGCCTCTGAATCCCCGTGTCTGATAACCTGCCTCTGATTCCCCGCCTCTGATTCCCCATCTCAGATTCACCGCCTCTGATTCCCCACCTCTGATTCCCCATCTCTGATTCCGCACATCCGATTCCCTGCCTCTGATTCCCCGACTCTGATTCCCCACCTCTGATTCCCCGCCTCTGATTCCCCAGCTCTGATTCCCCGCCTCTGATTCCCCGTGTTTGATCCCCTGCCTCTGATTCCCCAGCTCTGATTCCCCATCTCTGATTCACCGCCTTTGATTCGCCACCTCTGATTCCCCATATCTGATTCCTCGCCACTGTTTCCCCGCCTCTGATTCCGCGCCTCTGATTCCCCATATCTCATTCCCCGCCTCTGATTCCCCATCTCTGATCCCCGGACTCTGATTCCCCACCTCTGATTCCCGACCTCTTATTCCCGGCATCTGATTCCGGCCTCTGATTCCCGGCCTCTGATTCCCTGCTTCTGATTCTGATTCCCTGCCTCTGATTCCCCATTTCTGATTCCGCACATCTAATTCCCTGCCTCTGATTCCCCACCTCTGATTCCCCATATCTGAATCCCCGCCTCTGTTTCCCCGTCTCTGATTCCCCGCCTCTGTTTCCCCATATCTAAGTCCCCGCCTCTGATTCCCCAACTTTGATTCCCCACCTCTGATTCCCCAGCTCTGATTCCCCGCCTCTGATTCCCCACCTCTGATTCCCCATACCTGATTCCCAGCCTCTGTTTCCCCGCCTCTGATTCACCACTTCTGTTTCCCCGTATCTGATTCCCGGCCTCTGATTCCCTGCCTCTGATTCCCCGCCTCTGATTCCCTGCCTCTGATTCCCCATCTCCGATTCCGCACATCTGATTCCCTGCCTCTCATTCCCCGCCTCTGATTCCCCGCCTCTGATTCCCTGCCTCTGATTCCCAACCTCTGATTCCGCACCTCTGATTCCCCGTGTTTGATTCCCCGCCTCTGTTTCCCCCCCTCTCATTCCCCGCCTCTGATTCCCCAACCCTAATTCCCCGCCTCTGATTCCCCATATCTGATTCCCCGCCTCTGTTTCCCCGCCTCTGATTCCCCGCCCCTGTTTCCCCATATCTGATTCCCTGCCTCTGATTCCCCAACTTTGATTCCCAGACTCTGATTCCCCAGCTCTGATTCCCCGCCTCTGATTCCCCGCATCTGATTCCCTGCATCTGATTCCAAGCCTCTGATTCCCTGCCTCTGATTCCCAACCTCTGATTCCCCACCTCTGATTCCCCATATCTGATTCCCAGCCTCTGTTTCCCCGCCTCTGATTCCCCGCCTCTGTTTCCCCATATCTGATTCCCGGCCTCTGATTCCCGGCCTCTGATTCCCCGCCTCTGATTCCCCGCCTCTGATTCCCTGCCTCTGATTCCCCATCTCCGATTCCGCACATCTGATTCCCTGCCTCTGATTCCCCGCCTCTGATTCCCCGCCGCTGATTCCCTGCCTCTGATTTCCAACCTCTGATTGCCCACCTATGATTCCCCGTGTTTGATTCCCCGCCTCTGTTTCCCCGCCACTGATTCCCCGCCTCTGATTCCCCAACTCTAATTCCCCGCCTCTGATTCCCCATATCTGATTCCCCGCCTCTGTTTCCCCGCCTCTGATTCCCCGCCCCTGTTTCCCCATATCTGATTCCCTCACTCTGATTCCCCAACTTTGATTCCCAGCCTCTGATTCCCCAGCTCTGATTCCCCGCCTCTGATTCCACGTGTTTGATTCCCTGCCTCTGATTCCCCGCCTCTGATTAACCATCTCTGATTCACCGCCTTTGATTCGCCACCTCTGATTCCCCATATCTGATTCCCCACCTCTGTTTCCCCGCCTCTGATTCCCCGCCTCTGATTCTCCATATCTCATTCCCCGCCTCTGACTCCCCATCTCTGATTCCCGGACTCTGATTCCCCACCTCTGATTCCCGGCCTCTTATTCCCAGCATCTGATTCCAGGCCTCTGATTCCCGGCCTCTGACTCCCCGCTTCTGATTCTGATTCCCTGCCTCTGATTCCCCATCTCTGATTCCACGCCTCTGATTCCCCGCCTCTGTTTCCCCATATCTAATTCCCCACCTCTGATGCCCCAACTCTGATTCCCCGCCTCTGATTCCCCAGCTCTGATTCCCCGCCTCTGATTCCCTGCATCCGATTCCCCATATCTGATTCCCCGCCTCGGTTTCCCTGCCCCTGATTCCCCGCGTCTGTTTCCCCATATCTGATTATCCGCTTCTGATTCCCAACTATGATTCCCCGCCTCTGAATCCCCGCGTCTGATTCCCTGCCTCTGCTTCCCCGCCTCTGATTCCCCAACTCTGATTCCCCGCCTCTGATTCCCCGTGTTTGATTCCCTGCCTCTGATTCCCGGCCTCTGATTCCCCATCTCTGATTCACCGCCTTTGATTCGCCACCTCTGATTCCCCATATCTGATTCCCCGCATCTGTTTCCCCGCCTCTGATTCCCCGCCTCTGATTCCCCATATCTCATTCCCCGCCTCTGAATCCCCATCTCGGATTCCCGGACTCTGATTCCCCACCTCTGATTCCCGGCCTCTTATTCCCGGCATCTGATTCCGGCCTCTGATTCCCGGCCTCTGATTCCCTGCTTCTGATTCTGATTCCCTGCCTCTGATTCCCCATCTCTGATTCCGCACATCTGATTCCCTGCCTCTGATTCCCCACCTCTGATTCCCCATATCTGACTCCCCGCCTCTGTTTCCCCGCCTCTGATTCCCCGCCTTTGTTTCCCAATATCTAAGTCCCCGCCTCTGATTCCCCAACTCTGATTCCCCACATCTGATTCCCCAGCTCTGATTCCCCGCCTCTGATTCCCCGCATCTGATTCCCTGCATCTGATTCCAAGCCTCTGATTCCCTGCCTCTGATTCCCAACCTCTGATTCCCCACCTCTGATTCCCGATATCTGATTCCCCGCCTCTGTTTCCCCGCCTCTGATTCCCCACCTCTGTTTCCCCATATCTGATTCCCGGCCTCTTATTCCCCGCCTCTGATTCCCCACCTCTGATTCCCTACCTCTGATTACCCATCTCCGATTCCGCACATCTGATTCCCTGCCTCTGATTCCCCGCCTCTGATTCCCTGCCTCTGATTCCCAACCTCTGATTCCCCATCTCTGATTCCCCATATCTGATTCCCCGCCTCTGTTTCCCCGCCTCTGATTCCCCTCCTCTGATTCCCCAACTCTAATTCCCCGCCTCTGATTCCCCAGCTCTGATTCCCCGTGTTTGATTCCCTGCCTCTGATTCCCTGCCTCTGATTCCCCAGCTTCATTCCCCGCCTTTGATTCCCCCCGTCTGATTCCCAGCCTCTGAATCCCCGTGTCTGATAACCTGCCTCTGATTCACCGCCTCTGATTCCCCATCTCAGATTCACCGCCTCTGATTCCCCACCTCTGATTCCCCATCTCTGATTCCGCACATCCGATTCCCTGCCTCTGATTCCCCGACTCTGATTCCCCACCTCTGATTCCCCAGCTCTGATTCCCCGCCTCTGATTCCCCAACTCTGATTCCCCGCCTCTGATTCCCCAGCTCTGATTCCCCGCCTCTGATTCCCCGTGTTTGATCCACTGCCTCTGATTCCCCAGCTCTGATTCCCCATCTCTGATTCACCGCCTTTGATTCGCCACCTCTGATTCCCCATATCTGATTCCTCGCCACTGTTTCCCCGCCTCTGATTCCCCGCCTCTGATTCCCCATATCTCATTCCCCGCCTCTGATTCCCCATCTCTGATTCCCGGACTCTGATTCCCCACCTCTGATTCCCGACCTCTTATTCACGGCATCTTATTCCGGCCTCTGATTCCCGGCCTCTGATTCCCTGCTTCTGATTCTGATTCCCTGCCTCTGATTCCCCATTTCTGATTCCGCACATCTAATTCCCTGTCTCTGATTCCCCACCTCTGATTCCCCATATCTGAATCCCCGCCTCTGTTTCCCCGTCTCTGATTCCCCGCCTCTGTTTCCCCATATCTAAGTCCCCGCCTCTGATTCCCCAACTTTGATTCCCCACCTCTGATTCCCCAGCTCTGATTCCCCGCCTCTGATTCCCAACCTCTGATTCCCCATACCTGATTACCAGCCTCTGTTTCCCCGCCTCTGATTCCCCGCTTCTGTTTCCCCATATCTGATTCCCGGCCTCTGATTCCCTGCCTCTGATTCCCCGCCTCTGATTCCCTGCCACTGATTCACCATCTCCGATTCCGCACATCTGATTCCCTGCCTCTCATTCCCCGCCTCTGATTCCCCGCCTCTGATTCCCTGCCTCTGATTCCCAACCTCTGATTCCCCACCTCTGATTCCCCGTGTTTGATTCCCCGCCTCTGTTTCCCCGCCTCTGATTCCCCGCCTCTGATTCCCCAACTCTAATTTCCCGCCTCTGATTTCCCATATCTGATTCCCCGCCTCTGTTTCCCCGCCTCTGATTCCCCGCCCCTGTTTCCCCATATCTGATTCCCTGCCTCTGATTCCCCAACTTTGATTCCCAGACTCTGATTCCCCAGCTCTGATTCCCCGCCTCTGATTCCCCGCATCTGATTCCCTGCATCTGATTCCAAGCCTCTGATACCCTGCCTCTGATTCCCAACCTCTGATTCCCCACCTCTCATTCCCCATATCTGATTCCCAGCCTCTGTTTCCCCGCCTCTGATTCCCCGCCTCTGTTTCCCCATATCTGATTCCCGGCCTCTGATTCCCGCCTCTGATTCCCCGCCTCTGATTCCCTGCCTCTGATTCCCCATCTACGATTCCGCACATCTGATTCCCTGCCTCTGATTCCCCGCCTCTGATTCCCCCCCGCTGATTCCCTGCCTCTGATTTCCAACCTCTGATTCCCCACCTCTGATTCCCCGTGTTTGATTCCCCGCCTCTGTTTCCCCGCCACTGATTCCCCGCCTCTGATTCCCCAACTCTAATTCCCCGCCTCTGATTCCCCATATCTGATTCCCCGCCTCTGTTTCCCCGCCTCTGATTCCCCGCCCCTGTTTCCCCATATCTGATTCCCTGACTCTGATTCCCCAACTTTGATTCCCAGCCTCTGATTCCCCAGCTCTGATTCCCCGCCTCTGATTCCACGTGTTTGATTCCCTGCCTCTGATTCCCCGCCTCTGATTAACCATCTCTGATTCACCGCCTTTGATTCGCCACCTCTGATTCCCCATATCTGATTCCCCACCTCTGTTTCCCCGCCTCTGATTCCCCGCCTCTGATTCTCCATATCTCATTCACCGCCTCTGACTCCCCATCTCTGATTCCCGGACTCTGATTCCCCACCTCTGATTCCCGGCCTCTTATTCCCAGCATCTGATTCCAGGCCTCTGATTCCCGGCCTCTGACTCCCCGCTTCTGATTCTGATTCCCTGCCTCTGATTCCCCATCTCTGATTCCGCACATCCGATTACCTGCCTCTGATTCCCCACCTCTGATTCCCCATATCTGATTCCCCGCCTCTGTTTCCACGCCTCTGATTCCCCGCCTCTGTTTCCCCATATCTAATTCCCCACCTCTGATGCCCCAACTCTGATTCCCCGCCTCTGATTCCCCAGCTCTGATTCCCCGCCTCTGATTCACTGCATCCGATTCCCCATATCTGATTCCCCGCCTCTGTTTCCCCGCCCCTGATTCCCCGCCTCTGTTTCCCCATATCTGATTATCCGCCTCTGATTCCCAACTATGATTCCCCGCCTCTGAATCCCCGCGTCTGATTCCCTGCCTCTGCTTCCCCGCCTCTGATTCCCCAACTCTGATTCCCCGCCTCTGATTCCCCAGCTCTGATTCCCCGCCTCTGATTCCCCGTGTTTGATTCCCTGCCTCTGATTCCCGGCCTCTGATTCCCCATCTCTGATTCACCGCCTTTGATTCGCCACCTCTGATTCCCCATATCTGATTCCCCGCATCTGTTTCCCCGCCTCTGATTCCCCGCCTCTGATTCCCCATATCTCATTCCCCGCCTCTGAATCCCCATCTCTGATTCCCGGACTCTGATTCCCCACCTCTGATTCCCGGCCTCTTATTCCCGGCATCTGATTCCGGCCTCTGATTCCCGGCCTCTGATTCCCTGCTTCTGATTCTGATTCCCTGCCTCTGATTCCCCATCTCTGATTCCGCACATCTGATTCCCTGCCTCTGATTCCCCACCTCTGATTCCCCATATCTGACTCCCCGCCTCTGTTTCCCCGCCTCTGATTCCCCGCCTTTGTTTCCCAATATCTAAGTCCCCGCCTCTGATTCCCCAACTCTGATTCCCCACCTCTGATTCCCCAGCTCTGATTCCCCGCCTCTGATTCCCCGCATCTGATTCCCTGCATCTGATTCCAAGCCTCTGATTCCCTGCCTCTGATTCCCAACCTCTGATTCCCCACCTCTGATTCCCCATATCTGATTCCCCGCCTCTGTTTCCCCGCCTCTGATTCCCCACCTCTGTTTCCCCATATCTGATTCCCGGCCTCTTATTCCCCGCCTCTGATTCCCCACCTCTGATTCCCTACCTCTGATTACCCATCTCCGATTCCGCACATCTGATTCCCTGCCTCTGATTCCCCGCCTCTGATTCCCTGCCTCTGATTCCCAACCTCTGATTCCCCACCTCTGATTCCCCATATCTGATTCCCCTCCTCTGATTCCCCAACTCTAATTCCCCGCCTCTGATTCCCCAGCTCTGATTCCCCGTGTTTGATTCCCTGCCTCTGATTCCCTGCCTCTGATTCCCCAGCTTCATTCCCCGCCTTTGATTCCCCCCGTCTGATTCCCAGCCTCTGAATCCCCGTGTCTGATAACCTGCCTCTGATTCCCCGCCTCTGATTCCCCATCTCAGATTCACCGCCTCTGATTCCCCACCTCTGATTCCCCATCTCTGATTCCGCACATCCGATTCCCTGCCTCTGATTCCCCGACTCTGATTCCCCACCTCTGATTCCCCAGCTCTGATTCCCCGCCTCTGATTCCCCAACTCTGATTCCCCGCCTCTGATTCCCCAGCTCTGATTCCCCGCCTCTGATTCCCCGTGTTTGATCCCCTGCCTCTGATTCCCCAGCTCTGATTCCCCATCTCTGATTCACCGCCTTTGATTCGCCAACTCTGATTCCCCATATCTGATTCCTCGCCACTGTTTCCCCGCCTCTGATTCCCCGCCTCTGATTCCCCATATCTCATTCCCCGCCTCTGATTCCCCATCTCTGATTCCCGGACTCTGATTCCCCACCTCTGATTCCCGACCTCTTATTCCCGGCATCTGATTCCGGCCTCTGATTCCCGGCCTCTGATTCCCTGCTTCTGATTCTGATTCCCTGCCTCTGATTCCCCATTTCTGATTCCGCACATCTAATTCCCTGCCTCTGATTCCCCACCTCTGATTCCCCATATCTGAATCCCCGCCTCTGTTTCCCCGTCTCTGATTCCCCGCCTCTGTTTCCCCATATCTAAGTCCCCGCCTCTGATTCCTCAACTTTGATTCCCCACCTCTGATTCCCCATATCTGATTCCCCACCTCTGATTCCCCACCTCTGATTCCCCATACCTGATTCCCAGCCTCTGTTTCCCCGCCTCTGATTCCCCGCTTCTGTTTCCCCATATCTGAATCCCCGCCTCTGTTTCCCCGTCTCTGATTCCCCGCCTCTGTTTCCCCATATCTAAGTCCCCGCCTCTGATTCCCCAACTTTGATTCCCCGCCTCTGATTCCCCAACTTTGATTCCCCACCTCTGATTTCCAACCTCTGATTCCCCACCTCTGATTCCCCGTGTTTGATTCCCCGCCTCTGTTTCCCCGCCACTGATTCCCCGCCTCTGATTCCCCAACTCTAATTCCCCGCCTCTGATTTCCCATATCTGATTCCCCGCCTCTGTTTCCCCGCCTCTGATTCCCCGCCCCTGTTTCCCCATATCTGATTCCCTGACTCTGATTCCCCAACTTTGATTCCCAGCCTCTGATTCCCCAGCTCTGATTCCCCGCCTCTGATTCCCCTTGTTTGATTCCCTGCCTCTGATTCCCCGCCTCTGATTCCCCATCTCTGATTCACCGCCTTTGATTCGCCACCTCTGATTCCCCATATCTGATTCCCCACCTCTGTTTCCCCGCCTCTGATTCCCCGCCTCTGATTCTCCATATCTCATTCCCCGCCTCTGACTCCCCATCTCTGATTCCCGGACTCTGATTCCCCACCTCTGATTCCCGGCCTCTTATTCCCAGCATCTGATTCCAGGCCTCTGATTCCCGGCCTCTGACTCCCCGCTTCTGATTCTGATTCCCTGCCTCTGATTCCCCATCTCTGATTCCGCACATCTGATTACCTGCCTCTGATTCCCCACCTCTGATTCCCCATATCTGATTCCCCGCCTCTGTTTCCACGCCTCTGATTCCCCGCCTCTGTTTCCCCATATCTAATTCCCCACCTCTGATGCCCCAACTCTGATTCCCCGCCTCTGATTCCCCAGCTCTGATTCCCCGCCTCTGATTCCCTGCATCCGATTCCCCATATCTGATTCCCCGCCTCTGTTTCCCCGCCCCTGATTCCCCGCCTCTGTTTCCCCATAACTGATTATCCGCCTCTGATTCCCAACTATGATTCCCCGCCTCTGAATCCCCGCGTCTGATTCCCTGCCTCTGCTTCCCCGCCTCTGATTCCACAACTCTGATTCCCCGCCTCTGATTCCCCAGCTCTGATTCCCCACCTCTGATTCCCCGTGTTTGATTCCCTGCCTCTGATTCCCGGCCTCTGATTCCCCATCTCTGATTCACCGCCTTTGATTCGCCACCTCTGATTCCCCATATCTGATTCCCCGCATCTGTTTCCCCGCCTCTGATTCCCCGCCTCTGATTCCCCATATCTCATTTCCCGCCTCTGAATCCCCATCTCTGATTCCCGGACTCTGATTCCCCACCTCTGATTCCCGGCCTCTTATTCCCTTTATCTGATTCCGGCCTCTGATTCCCGGCCTCTGATTCCCTGCTTCTGATTCTGATTCCCTGCCTCTGATTCCCCATCTCTGATTCCGCACATCTGATTCCCTGCCTCTGATTCCCCACCTCTGATTCCCCATATCTGACTCCCCGCCTCTGTTTCCCCGCCTCTGATTCCCCGCCTTTGTTTCCCAATATCTAAGTCCCCGCCTCTGATTCCCCAACTCTGATTCCCCACCTCTGATTCCCCAGCTCTGATTCCCCGCCTCTGATTCCCCGCATCTGATTCCCTGCATCTGATTCCAAGCCTCTGATTCCCTGCCTCTGATTCCCAACCTCTGATTCCCCACCTCTGATTCCCCATATCTGATTCCCCGCCTCTGTTTCCCCGCCTCTGATTCCCCACCTCTGTTTCCCCATATCTGATTCCCGGCCTCTTATTCCCCGCCTCTGATTCCCCACCTCTGATTCCCTACCTCTGACTACCCATCTCCGATTCCGCACATCTGATTCCCTGCCTCTGATTCCCCGCCTCTGATTCCCTGCCTCTGATTCCCAACCTCTGATTCCCCACCTCTGATTCCCCATATCTGATTCCCCGCCTCTGTTTCCCCGCCTCTGATTCCCCTCCTCTGATTCCCCAACTCTAATTCCCCGCCTCTGATTCCCCAGCTCTGATTCCCCGTGTTTGATTCCCTGCCTCTGATTCCCTGCCTCTGATTCCCCAGCTTCATTCCCCGCCTTTGATTCCCCCCGTCTGATTCCCAGCCTCTGAATCCCCGTGTCTGATAACCTGCCTCTGATTCCCCGCCTCTGATTCCCTATCTCAGATTCACCGCCTCTGATTCCCCACCTCTGATTCCCCATCTCTGATTCCGCACATCCGATTCCCTGCCTCTGATTCCCCGACTCTGATTCCCCACCTCTGATTCCCCAGCTCTGATTCCCCGCCTCTGATTCCCCAACTCTGATTCCCCGCCTCTGATTCCCCAGCTCTGATTCCCCGCCTCTGATTCCCCGTGTTTGATCCCCTGCCTCTGATTCCCCAGCTCTGATTCCCCATCTCTGATTCACCGCCTTTGATTCGCCAACTCTGATTCCCCATATCTGATTCCTCGCCACTGTTTCCCCGCCTCTGATTTCCCGCCTCTGATTCCCCATATCTCATTCCCCGCCTCTGATTCCCCATCTCTGATTCCCGGACTCTGATTCCCCACCTCTGATTCCCGACCTCTTATTCCCGGCATCTGATTCCGGCCTCTGATTCCCGGCCTCTGATTCCCTGCTTCTGATTCTGATTCCCTGCCTCTGATTCCCCACTTCTGATTCCGCACATCTAATTCCCTGCCTCTGATTCCCCACCTCTGATTCCCCATATCTGAATCCCCGCCTCTGTTTCCCCGTCTCTGATTCCCCGCCTCTGTTTCCCCATATCTAAGTCCCCGCCTCTGATTCCTCAACTTTGATTCCCCACCTCTGATTCCCCATCTCTGATTCCCCACCTCTGATTCCCCACCTCTGATTCCACATACCTGATTCCCAGCCTCTGTTTCCCCGCCTCTGATTCCCCGCTTCTGTTTCCCCATATCTGAATCCCCGCCTCTGTTTCCCCGTCTCTGATTCCCCGCCTCTGTTTCCCCATATCTAAGTCCCCGCCTCTGATTCCCCAACTTTGATTCCCCGCCTCTGATTCCCCAACTTTGATTCCCCACCTCTGATTTCCAACCTCTGATTCCCCACCTCTGATTCCCCGTGTTTGATTCCCCGCCTCTGTTTCCCCGCCACTGATTCCCCGCCTCTGATTCCCCAACTCTAATTCCCCGCCTCTGATTTCCCATATCTGATTCCCCGCCTCTGTTTCCCCGCCTCTGATTCCCCGCCCCTGTTTCCCCATATCTGATTCCCTGACTCTGATTCCCCAACTTTGATTCCCAGCCTCTGATTCCCCAGCTCTGATTCCCCGCCTCTGATTCCCCTTGTTTTATTCCCCGCCTTTGATTCCCCCCGTCTGATTCCCAGCCTCTGAATCCCCGTGTCTGATAACCTGCCTCTGATTCCCCGCCTCTGATTCCCTATCTCAGATTCACCGCCTCTGATTCCCCACCTCTGATTCCCCATCTCTGATTCCGCACATCCGATTCCCTGCCTCTGATTCCCCGACTCTGATTCCCCACCTCTGATTCCCCAGCTCTGATTCCCCGCCTCTGATTCCCCAACTCTGATTCCCCGCCTCTGATTCCCCAGCTCTGATTCCCCGCCTCTGATTCCCCGTGTTTGATCCCCTGCCTCTGATTCCCCAGCTCTGATTCCCCATCTCTGATTCACCGCCTTTGATTCCCCGCCTCTGATTCCCCATATCTCATTCCCCGCCTCTGATTCCCCATCTCTGATTCCCGGACTCTGATTCCCCACCTCTGATTCCCGACCTCTTATTCCCGGCATCTGATTCCGGCCTCTGATTCCCGGCCTCTGATTCCCTGCTTCTGATTCTGATTCCCTGCCTCTGATTCCCCACTTCTGATTCCGCACATCTAATTCCCTGCCTCTGATTCCCCACCTCTGATTCCCCATATCTGAATCCCCGCCTCTGTTTCCCCGTCTCTGATTCCCCGCCTCTGTTTCCCCATATCTAAGTCCCCGCCTCTGATTCCTCAACTTTGATTCCCCACCTCTGATTCCCCATCTCTGATTCCCCACCTCTGATTCCCCACCTCTGATTCCCCATACCTGATTCCCAGCCTCTGTTTCCCCGCCTCTGATTCCCCGCTTCTGTTTCCCCATATCTGAATCCCCGCCTCTGTTTCCCCGTCTCTGATTCCCCGCCTCTGTTTCCCCATATCTAAGTCCCCGCCTCTGATTCCCCAACTTTGATTCCCCGCCTCTGATTCCCCAACTTTGATTCCCCACCTCTGATTTCCAACCTCTGATTCCCCACCTCTGATTCCCCGTGTTTGATTCCCCGCCTCTGTTTCCCCGCCACTGATTCCCCGCCTCTGATTCCCCAACTCTAATTCCCCGCCTCTGATTTCCCATATCTGATTCCCCGCCTCTGTTTCCCCGCCTCTGATTCCCCGCCCCTGTTTCCCCATATCTGATTCCCTGACTCTGATTCCCCAACTTTGATTCCCAGCCTCTGATTCCCCAGCTCTGATTCCCCGCCTCTGATTCCCCTTGTTTTATTCCCTGCCTCTGATTCCCCGCCTCTGATTCCCCATCTCTGTTTCACCGCCTTTGATTCGCCACCTCTGATTCCCCATATCTGATTCCCCACCTCTGTTTCCCCGCCTCTGATTCCCCGCCTCTGATTCTCCATATCTCATTCCCCGCCTCTGACTCCCCATCTCTGATTCCCGGACTCTGATTCCCCACCTCTGATTCCCGGCCTCTTATTCCCAGCATCTGATTCCAGGCCTCTGATTCCCGGCCTCTGACTCCCCGCTTCTGATTCTGATTCCCTGCCTCTGATTCCCCATCTCTGATTCCGCACATCTGATTACCTGCCTCTGATTCCCCACCTCTGATTCCCCATATCTGATTCCCCGCCTCTGTTTCCACGCCTCTGATTCCCCGCCTCTGTTTCCCCATATCTAATTCCCCACCTCTGATGCCCCAACTCTGATTCCCCGCCTCTGATTCCCCAGCTCTGATTCCCCGCCTCTGATTCCCTGCATCCGATTCCCCATATCTGATTCCCCGCCTCTGTTTCCCCGCCCCTGATTCCCCGCCTCTGTTTCCCCATAACTGATTATCCGCCTCTGATTCCCAACTATGATTCCCCGCCTCTGAATCCCCGCGTCTGATTCCCTGCCTCTGCTTCCCCGCCTCTGATTCCCCAACTCTGATTCCCCGCCTCTGATTCCCCAGCTCTGATTCCCCACCTCTGATTCCCCGTGTTTGATTCCCTGCCTCTGATTCCCGGCCTCTGATTCCCCATCTCTGATTCACCGCCTTTGATTCGCCACCTCTGATTCCCCATATCTGATTCCCCGCATCTGTTTCCCCGCCTCTGATTCCCCGCCTCTGATTCCCCATATCTCATTCCCCGCCTCTGAATCCCCATCTCTGATTCCCGGACTCTGATTCCCCACCTCTGAATCCCGGCCTCTTATTCCCTTTATCTGATTCCGGCCTCTGATTCCCGGCCTCTGATTCCCTGCTTCTGATTCTGATTCCCTGCCTCTGATTCCCCATCTCTGATTCCGCACATCTGATTCCCTGCCTCTGATTCCCCACCTCTGATTCCCCATATCTGACTCCCCGCCTCTGTTTCCCCGCCTCTGATTCCCCGCCTTTGTTTCCCAATATCTAAGTCCCCGCCTCTGATTCCCCAACTCTGATTCCCCACCTCTGATTCCCCAGCTCTGATTCCCCGCCTCTGATTCCCCGCATCTGATTCCCTGCATCTGATTCCAAGCCTCTGATTCCCTGCCTCTGATTCCCAACCTCTGATTCCCCACCTCTGATTCCCCATATCTGATTCCCCGCCTCTGTTTCCCCGCCTCTGATTCCCCACCTCTGTTTCCCCATATCTGATTCCCGGCCTCTTATTCCCCGCCTCTGATTCCCCACCTCTGATTCCCTACCTCTGACTACCCATCTCCGATTCCGCACATCTGATTCCCTGCCTCTGATTCCCCGCCTCTGATTCCCTGCCTCTGATTCCCAACCTCTGATTCCCCACCTCTGATTCCCCATATCTGATTCCCCGCCTCTGTTTCCCCGCCTCTGATTCCCCTCCTCTGATTCCCCAACTCTAATTCCCCTCCTCTGATTCCCCAGCTCTGATTCCCCGTGTTTGATTCCCTGCCTCTGATTCCCTGCCTCTGATTCCCCAGCTTCATTCCCCGCCTTTGATTCCCCCCGTCTGATTCCCAGCCTCTGAATCCCCGTGTCTGATAACCTGCCTCTGATTCCCCGCCTCTGATTCCCCATCTCAGATTCACCGCCTCTGATTCCCCACCTCTGATTCCCCATCTCTGATTCCGCACATCCGATTCCCTGCCTCTGATTCCCCGACTCTGATTCCCCACCTCTGATTCCCCAGCTCTGATTCCCCGCCTCTGATTCCCCAACTCTGATTCCCCGCCTCTGATTCCCCAGCTCTGATTCCCCGCCTCTGATTCCCCGTGTTTGATCCCCTGCCTCTGATTCCCCAGCTCTGATTCCCCATCTCTGATTCACCGCCTTTGATTCGCCAACTCTGATTCCCCATATCTGATTCCTCGCCACTGTTTCCCCGCCTCTGATTCCCCGCCTCTGATTCCCTATATCTCATTCCCCGCCTCTGATTCCCCATCTTTGATTCCCGGACTCTGATTCCCCACCTCTGATTCCCGACCTCTTATTCCCGGCATCTGATTCCGGCCTCTGATTCCCGGCCTCTGATTCCCTGCTTCTGATTCTGATTCCCTGCCTCTGATTCCCCATTTCTGATTCCGCACATCTAATTCCCTGCCTCTGATTCCCCACCTCTGATTCCCCATATCTGAATCCCCGCCTCTGTTTCCCCGTCTCTGATTCCCCGCCTCTGTTTCCCCATATCTAAGTCACCGCCTCTGATTCCCCAACTTTGATTCCCCACCTCTGATTCCCCAGCTCTGATTCCCCGCCTCTGATTCCCCACATCTGATTCCCCATACCTGATTCCCAGCCTCTGTTTCCCCGCCCCTGATTCCCCGCCTCTGTTTCCCCATATCTGATTATCCGCCTCTGATTCCCAACTTTGATTCCCCGCCTCTGAATCCCCGCGTCTGATTCCCTGCCTCTGCTTCCCCGCCTCTGATTCCCCAACTCTGATTCCCCGCCTCTGATTCCCCAGCTCTGATTCCCCGCCTCTGATTCCCCGTGTTTGATTCCCTGCCTCTGATTCCCGGCCTCTGATTCCCCATCTCTGATTCACCGCCTTTGATTCGCCACTTCTGATTCCCCATATCTGATTCCCCGCATCTGTTTCCCCGCCTCTGATTCCCCGCCTCTGATTCCCCATATCTCATTCCCCGCCTCTGAATCCCCATCTCTGATTCCCGGACTCTGATTCCCCACCTCTGATTCCCGGCCTCTTATTCCCGGCATCTGATTCCGGCCTCTGATTCCCGGCCTCTGATTCCCTGCTTCTGATTCTGATTCCCTGCCTCTGATTCCCCATCTCTGATTCCGCACATCTAATTCCCTGCCTCTAATTCCCCACCTCTGATTCCCCATATCTGACTCCCTTCCTCTGTTTCCCCGCCTCAGATTCCCCGCCTTTGTTTCCCAATATCTAAGTCCCCGCCTCTGATTCCCCAACTCTGATTCCCCACCTCTGATTCCCCAGCTCTGATTCCCCGCCTCTGATTCCCCGCATCTGATTCCCTGCATCTGATTCCAAGCCTCTGATTCCCTGCCTCTGATTCCCAACCTCTGATTCCCCACATCTGATTCCCCATATCTGATTCCCCGCCTCTGTTTCCCCGCCTCTGATTCCCCACCTCTGTTTCCCCATATCTGATTCCCGGCCTCTTATTCCCCGCCTCTGATTCCCCACCTCTGATTCCCTACCTCTGATTACCCATCTCCGATTCCGCACATCTGATTCCCTGCCTCTGATTCCCCGCCTCTGATTCCCTGCCTCTGATTCCCAACCTCTGATTCCCCACCTCTGATTCCCCATATCTGATTCCCCGCCTCTGTTTCCCCACCTCTGATTCCCCTCCTCTGATTCCCCAACTCTAATTCCCCGCCTCTGATTCCCCAGCTCTGATTCCCCGTGTTTGATTCCCTGCCTCTGATTCCCTGCCCTGATTCCCCATCTCTGTTTCACCGCCTTTGATTCGCCACCTCTGATTCCCCATATCTGATTCCCCGCCTCTGTTTCGCCGCCTCTGATTCCCTGCCTCTGATTCCCAACCTCGGATTCCACACCTCTGATTCCCCATATCTGATTCCCCGCCTCTGTTTCCCCGCCTCTGATTCCCTGCCCTTGTTTGCCCATATCTGATTCCCTGCCTCTGATTCCCCAACTCTGATTCCCCGCCACTGATTCCCCAGCTCTGATTCCCCGCCTCTGATTTCCCGTGTTTGATTCCCTGCCTCTGATTCCCCGCCTCTGATTCCCCATCTCTGATTCACCGCCTTTGATTCGCCACCTCTGATTCCACATATCTGATTCCCCACCTCTGTTTCCCCGCCTCTGATTCCCCGCCTCTGATTCTCCATATCTCATTCCCCGCCTCTGAATCCCCATCTCTGATTCCCGGACTCTGATTCCCCACCTCTGATTCCCGGCCTCTTATTCCCAGCATCTGATTCCCGGCCTCTGATTCCCGGCCTCTGATTCCCCGCTTCTGATTCTGATTCGCTGCCTCTGATTCCCCATCTCTGATTCCGCACATCTGATTCCCTGCCTCTGATTCCCCACCTCTGATTCCCCATATCTGATTTCCCTCCTCTGTTTCCCCGCCTCTGATTCCCCGCCTCTGTTTCCCCATATCTAATTCCCAAACTCTGATGCCCCAACTCTGATTCCCTGCCTCTGATTCCCCGCGTTCTATTCCCTGCCTCTGATTCCCCGCCTGTGATTCCCCATCTCTGATTCACCACCTCTGATTCCCCACCTCTGATTCCCCATATCTTATTCCCCGCCTCTGTTTGCCCGCCTCTGATTCCCCGCCTCTGTTTCCCCATATCTGATTCCCCGCCTCTGAATCCCCAACTCTGATTCCCTGCCTCTGATTCCCCAGCTCTGATTCCCCGCCTTTGATTCCCCCCGTCTGATTCCCAGCCTCTGAATCCCCGTGT
Organism: Narcine bancroftii; assembly: GCF_036971445.1. Lineage (NCBI taxonomy): Eukaryota > Metazoa > Chordata > Chondrichthyes > Torpediniformes > Narcinidae > Narcine > Narcine bancroftii. The sequence continues at coordinate 112,960,262 of NC_091475.1, forward strand.
CTGATTTCCTGCCTCTGATTCCCCGCCTCTGATTCCCCATCTCTGATTCACAGCCTCTGATTCCCCACCTCTGATTCACCATCTCGGATTCCGCACATCTGATTTCCTGCCTCTGATTCCCCGACTCTGATCCCCACCTCTGATTCCCAAGCTCTGATTCCCCGCCTCTGATACCCCAACTCTGATTCCCCGCCTCTGATTCCCCAGCTCTGATTCCCCGCCTCTGATTCCCCGTGTTTGATTCCCTGCCTCTGATTCCCCGCCTCTGATTCCCCATCTCTGATTCACCGCCTTTGATTCGCCACCTCTGATTCCCCATATCTGATTCCTCGCCTCTGTTTCCCTGCCTCTGATTCCCCGCCTCTGATTCCCCATATCTCATTCCCCGCCTTCGATTCCCCATCTCTAATTCCCGGACTCTGATTCCCCACCTCTGATTCCCAGCCTCTTATTCCCGGCATCTGATTCCGGCCTCTGATTCCCGGCCTCTGATTCCCTGCTTCTGATTCTGATTCCCTGCCTTTGATTCCCCATCTCTGATTCCGCACATCTGATTCCCTGCCTCTGATTCCCCATCTCTGATTCCCCATATCTGATTCCCCGCCTCTGTTTCCCCACCTCTGTTTCCCAATATCTAAGTCCCCGCCTCTGATTCCCCAACTCTGATTCCCCACCTCTGATTCCCCAGCTCTGATTCCCCGCCTCTGATTCCCTGCATCTGATTCCCTGCATCTGATTCCAAGCCTCTGATTCCCTGCCTCTGATTCCCAACCTCTGATTCCCCACCTCTGATTCCCCATATCTGATTCCCAGCCTCTGTTTCCCCGCCTCTGATTCCCCGCCTCTGTTTCCCCATATCTGATTCCCGGACTCTGATTCCCCGCCTCTGATTCCCTGCCTCTGATTCCCCATCTCCGATTCCGCACATCTGATTCCCTGCCTCTGAATCCCCGCCTCTGATTCCCCGCCTCTGATTCCCTGCCTCTGATTCCCAACCTCTGATTCCCCACCTCTGATTTCCCGTGTTTGATTCCCCGCCTCTGTTTCCCCGCCTCTGATTCCCCGCCTCTGATTCCCCAACTCTAATTCCCCGCCTCTGATTCCCCATATCTGATTCCCCGCCTCTGTTTCCCCGCCTCTCATTCCCCGCCCCTGTTTCCCCATATCTGATTCCCTGCCTCTGATTCCCCAACTTTGATTCCCAGCCTCTGATTCCCCAGCTCTGATTCCCCGCCTCTGATTCCCCGTGTTTGATTCCCTGCCTCTGATTCCCGGCCTCTGATTCCCCATCTCTGATTCACCGCCTTTGATTCGCCACCTCTGATTCCCCATATCTGATTCCCCGCCTCTGTTTCCCCGCCTCTGATTCCCTGCCTCTGATTCCCCATATCTCATTCCCCACCTCTGAATCCCCATCTCTGATTCCCGGACTCTGATTCCCCACCTCTGATTCCCGGCCTCTTATTCCCGGCATCTGATTCCGGCGTCTGATTCCCGGCCTCTGATTCCCTGCTTCTGATTCTGATTCCCATGCCTTTGATTCCCCATCTCTGATTCCGCACATCTGATTCCCTGCCTCTGATTCCCCATCTCTGATTCCCCATATCTGATTCCCCGCCTCTGTTTCCCCGCCTCTGATTCCCCGCCTCTGTTTCCCAATATCTAAGTCCCCGCCTCTGATTCCCCAACTCTGATTCCCCACCTCTGATTCCCCAGCTCTGATTCCCCGCCTCTGAATCCCCGCATCTGATTCCCTGCATCTGATTCCAAGCCTCTGATTCCCTGCCTCTGATTCCCAACCTCTGATTCCCCACCTCTGATTCCCCATATCTGATTCCCAGCCTCTGTTTCCCCGCCTCTGATTCCCCGCCTCTGTTTCCCCATATCTGATTCCCGGCCTCTGATTCCCCGCCTCTGATTCCCCGCCTCTGATTCCCTGCCTCTGATTCCCAATTTCCGATTCCGCACATCTGATTCCCTGCCTCTGATTCCCCGCCTCTGATTGCCCGCCTCTGATTCCCTGCCTCTGATTCCCAACCTCTGATTCCCCACCTCTGATTCCCCGTGTTTGATTCCCCGCCTCTGTTTCCCCACCTCTGATTCCCCGCCTCTGATTCCCCAACTCTAATTCCCCGCCTCTGATTCCCCATATCTGATTCCACGCCTCTGTTTCCCCGCCTCTGAATCCCCGCCCCTGTTTCCCCATATCTGATTCCCTGCCTCTGATTCCACAACTTTGATTCCCAGCCTCTGATTCCCCAGCTCTGATTCCCCGCCTCTGAATCCCCGCATCTGATTCCCTGCATCTGATTCCAAGCCTCTGATTCCCTGCCTCTGATTCCCAACCTCTGATTCCCCACCTCTGATTCCCCATATCTGATTCCCAGCCTCTGTTTCCCCGCCTCTGATTCCCCGCCTCTGTTTCCCCATATCTGATTCCCGGCCTCTGATTCCCCGCCTCTGATTCCCCGCCTCTGATTCCCTGCCTCTGATTCCCAATCTCCGATTCCGCACATCTGATTCCCTGCCTCTGATTCCCCGCCTCTGATTCCCCGCCTCTGATTCCCTGCCTCTGATTCCCAACCTCTGATTCCCCACCTCTGATTCCCCGTGTTTGATTCCCCGCCTCTGTTTCCCCACCTCTGATTCCCCGCCTCTGATTCCCCAACTCTAATTCCCCGCCTCTGATTCCCCATATCTGATTCCACGCCTCTGTTTCCCCGCCTCTGATTCCCCGCCCCTGTTTCCCCATATCTGATTCCCTGCCTCTGATTCCACAACTTTGATTCCCAGCCTCTGATTCCCCAGCTCTGATTCCCCGCCTCTGATTCCCCGTGTTTGATTCCCTGCCTCTGATTCCCCGCCTCTGATTCCCCATCTCTGATTCACCGCCTTTGATTCGCCACCTCTGATTCCCCATATCTGATTCCCCACCTCTGTTTCCCCGCCTCTGATTCCCCGCCTCTGATTCTCCATATCTCATTCCCCGCCTCTGAATTCCCATCTCTGATTCCCGGACTCTGATTCCCCACCTCTGATTCCCGGTCTCTTATTCCCAGCATCTGATTCCAGGCCTCTGATTCCCGGCCTCTGACTCCCCGCTTCTGATTCTGATTCCCTGCCTCTGATTCCCCATCTCTGATTCCGCACATCTGATTACCTGCCTCTGATTCCCCACCTCTGATTCCCCATATCTGATTCCCCGCCTCTGTTTCCACGCCTCTGATTCCCCGCCTCTCTTTCCCCATATCTAATTCCCCACCTCTGATGCCCCAACTCTGATTCCCCGCCTCTGATTCCCCAGCTCTGATTCCCCGCCTCTGATTCCCCGCATCCGATTCCCCATATCTGATTCCCCGCCTCTGTTTCCCCGCCTCTGATTCCCCGCCTCTGTTTCCCCATATCTGATTCCCCGCCTCTGATTCCCAACTATGATTCCCCGCCTCTGATTCACCAGCTCTGATTCCCTGCCTCTGATTCCCCGCGTTCTATTCCCTGCCTCTGATTCCCCGCCTTTGATTCCCCATCTCTGATTCACCACCTCTGATTCCCCACCACTGATTCCCCATATCTAATTCTCCGCCTCTGTTTGCCCGCCTCTGATTCCCCGCCTCTGTTGCCCCATATCTGATTCCCCGCCTCTGAATCCCCAACTCTGATTCCCTGCCTCTGAATCCCCAGCTTCATTCCCCGCCTTTGATTCCCCCCGTCTGATTCCCAGCCTCTGAATCCCCGTGTCTGATAACCTGCCTCTGATTCCCCGCCTCTGATTCCCCATCTCAGATTCACCGCCTCTGATTCCCCACCTCTGATTCCCCATCTCTGATTCCGCACATCCGATTCCCTGCCTCTGATTCCCCGACTCTGATTCCCCACCTCTGATTCCCCAGCTCTGATTCCCCGCCTCTGATTCCCCAACTCTGTTTCCCCGCCTCTGATTCCCCAGCTCTGATTCCCCGCCTCTGATTGCCCGTGTTTGATCCCCTGCCTCTGATTCCCCGCCTCTGATTCCCCATCTCTGATTCACCGCCTTTGATTCGCCACCTCTGATTCCCCTTATCTGATTCCTCGCCACTGTTTCCCCGCCTCTGATTCCCCGCCTCTGATTCCCCAAATCTCATTCCCCGCCTCTGATTCGCCAGCTATGATTCCCCGCCTCTGATTCCCCGCGTCTGATTCCCTGCCTCTGATTCCCCGCCTCTGATTCCACATCTCTGATTCACCACCTCTGTTTCCCCGCGTCTGATTCCCCGCCTCTGATTCCCCATCTCTGATTCCCCATCTCTGATTCCCCAATTCTGATTCCCCGCCTCTGATTCCCCAGCTCTGATTCCTCGCCTCTGATTCCCTTCCTCTGATTCCCAACCACTCATTCCCCACCTCTGATTTCCCATATTGATTCCCTGCGTCTGATTCCCCGCCTCTGATTCCCCAACTCTGATTCCCCGCCTCTGATTCCCCAGCTCTGAATCCCCGCCTCTGATTCCCTGTGTTTGATTCCCTGCCTCTGATTCCCGGCCTCTGATTCCCCATCTCTGATTCACCGCCTTTGATTCGCCACCTCTGATTCCCCATATCTGATTCCCCGCCTCTGTTTCCCCGCCTCTGATTCCCGGACTCTGATTCCCCACCTCTGATTCCCGGCCTCTTATTCCCGGCATCTGATTCAGGCCTCTGATTCCCGGCCTCTGATTCCCTGCTTCTGATTCTGATTCCCTGCCTCTGATTCCCCATCTCTGATTCCGCACATCTGATTCCCTGCCTCTGATTCCCCACCTCTGATTCCCCATATCTGACTCCCCGCCTCTGTTTCCCCGCCTCTGATTCCCCGCCACTGTTTCCCAATATCTAAGTCCCCGCCTCTGATTCCCCAACTCTGATTCCCCACCTCTGATTCCCCAGCTCTGATTCCCCGCCTCTGATTCCCCGCATCTGATTCCCTGCATCTGATTCCAAGCCTCTGATTCCCTGCCTCTGATTCCCAACCTCTGATTCCCCACCTCTGATTCCCCATATCTGATTCCCCGCCTCTGTTTCCCCGCCTCTGATTCCCCACCTCTGTTTCCCCATATCTGATTCCCGGCCTCTTATTCCCCGCCTCTGATTCCCCACCTCTGATTCCCTACCTCTGATTACCCATCTCCGATTCCGCACATCTGATTCCCTGCCTCTGATTCCCCGCCTCTGATTCCCTGCCTCTGATTCCCAACCTCTGATTCCCCACCTCTGATTCCCCATATCTGATTCCCCGCCTCTGTTTCCCCACCTCTGATTCCCCTCCTCTGATTCCCCAACTCTAATTCCCCGCCTCTGATTCCCCAGCTCTGATTCCCCGTGTTTGATTCCCTGCCTCTGATTCCCTGCCCTGATTCCCCATCTCTGTTTCACCGCCTTTGATTCGCCACCTCTGATTCCCCATATCTGATTCCCCGCCTCTGTTTCGCCGCCTCTGATTCCCCGCCTCTGATTCCCAACCTCTGATTCCACACCTCTGATTCCCCATATCTGATTCCCCGCCTCTGTTTCCCCGCCTCTGATTCCCTGCCCTTGTTTGCCCATATCTGATTCCCTGCCTCTGATTCCCCAACTCTGATTCCCCGCCGCTGATTCCCCAGCTCTGATTCCCCGCCTCTGATTTCCCGTGTTTGATTCCCTGCCTCTGATTCCCCGCCTCTGATTCCCCATCTCTGATTCACCGCCTTTGATTCGCCACCTCTGATTCCACATATCTGATTCCCCACCTCTGTTTCCCCGCCTCTGATTCCCCGCCTCTGATTCTCCATATCTCATTCCCCGCCTCTGAATCCCCATCTCTGATTCCCGGACTCTGATTCCCCACCTCTGATTCCCGGCCTCTTATTCCCAGCATCTGATTCCCGGCCTCTGATTCCCGGCCTCTGATTCCCCGCTTCTGATTCTGATTCGCTGCCTCTGATTCCCCATCTCTGATTCCGCACATCTGATTCCCTGCCTCTGATTCCCCACCTCTGATTCCCCATATCTGATTTCCCTCCTCTGTTTCCCCGCCTCTGATTCCCCGCCTCTGTTTCCCCATATCTAATTCCCAAACTCTGATGCCCCAACTCTGATTCCCTGCCTCTGTATCCCCGCGTTCTATTCCCTGCCTCTGATTCCCCGCCTGTGATTCCCCATCTCTGATTCACCACCTCTGATTCCCCACCTCTGATTCCCCATATCTAATTCCCCGCCTCTGTTTGCCCGCCTCTGATTCCCCGCCTCTGTTTCCCCATATCTGATTCCCCGCCTCTGAATCCCCAACTCTGATTCCCTGCCTCTGATTCCCCAGCTCTGATTCCCCGCCTTTGATTCCCCCCGTCTGATTCCAAGCCTCTGAATCCCCGTGTCTGATTTCCTGCCTCTGATTCCCCGCCTCTGATTCCCCATCTCTGATTCACAGCCTCTGATTCCCCACCTCTGATTCCCCATCTCGGATTCCGCACATCTGATTTCCTGCCTCTGATTCCCCGACTCTGATCCCCACCTCTGATTCCCAAGCTCTGATTCCCCGCCTCTGATTCCCCAACTCTGATTCCCCGCCTCTGATTCCCCAGCTCTGATTCCCCGCCTCTGATTCCCCGTGTTTGATTCCCTGCCTCTGATTCCCCGCCTCTGATTCCCCATCTCTGATTCACCGCCTTTGATTCGCCACCTCTGATTCCCCATATCTGATTCCTCGCCTCTGTTTCCCTGCCTCTGATTCCCCGCCTCTGATTCCCCATATCTCATTCCCCGCCTCTGATTCCCCATCTCTAATTCCCGGACTCTGATTCCCCACCTCTGATTCCCAGCCTCTTATTCCCGGCATCTGATTCCGGCCTCTGATTCCCGGCCTCTGATTCCCTGCTTCTGATTCTGATTCCCTGCCTTTGATTCCCCATCTCTGATTCCGCACATCTGATTCCCTGCCTCTGATTCCCCATCTCTGATTCCCCATATCTGATTCCCCGCCTCTGTTTCCCCACCTCTGTTTCTCAATATCTAAGTCCCCGCCTCTGATTCCCCAACTCTGATTCCCCACCTCTGATTCCCCAGCTCTGATTCCCCGCCTCTGATTCCCTGCATCTGATTCCCTGCATCTGATTCCAAGCCTCTGATTCCCTGCCTCTGATTCCCAACCTCTGATTCCCCACCTCTGATTCCCCATATCTGATTCCCAGCCTCTGTTTCCCCGCCTCTGATTCCCCGCCTCTGTTTCCCCATATCTGATTCCCGGACTCTGATTCCCCGCCTCTGATTCCCTGCCTCTGATTCCCCATCTCCGATTCCGCACATCTGATTCCCTGCCTCTGATTCCCCGCCTCTGATTCCCCGCCTCTGATTCCCTGCCTCTGATTCCCAACCTCTGATTCCCCACCTCTGATTCCCCGTGTTTGATTCCCCGCCTCTGTTTCCCCGCCTCTGATTCCCCGCCTCTGATTCCCCAACTCTAATTCCCCGCCTCTGATTCCCCATATCTGATTCCCCGCCTCTGTTTCCCCGCCTCTCATTCCCCGCCCCTGTTTCCCCATATCTGATTCCCTGCCTCTGATTCCCCAACTTTGATTCCCAGCCTCTGATTCCCCAGCTCTGATTCCCCGCCTCTGATTCCCCGTGTTTGATTCCCTGCCTCTGATTCCCGGCCTCTTATTCCCCATCTCTGATTCACCGCCTTTGATTCGCCACCTCTGATTCCCCATATCTGATTCCCCGCCTCCGTTTCCCCGCCTCTGATTCCCCGCCTCTGATTCCCCATATCTCATTCCCCGCCTCTGAATCCCCATCTCTGATTCCCGGACTCTGATTCCCCACCTCTGATTCCCGGCCTCTTATTCCCGGCATCTGATTCCGGCCTCTGATTCCCGGCCTCTGATTCCCTGCTTCTGATTCTGATTCCCTGCCTTTGATTCCCCATCTCTGATTCCGCACATCTGATTCCCTGCCTCTGATTCCCCATCTCTGATTCCCCATATCTGATTCCCCGCCTCTGTTTCCCCGCCTCTGATTCCCCGCCTCTGTTTCCCAATATCTAAGTCCCCGCCTCTGATTCCCCAACTCTGATTCCCCACCTCTGATTCCCCAGCTCTGATTCCCCGCCTCTGAATCCCCGCATCTGATTCCCTGCATCTGATTCTAAGCCTCTGATTCCCTGCCTCTGATTCCCAACCTCTGATTCCCCACCTCTGATTCCCCATATCTGATTCCCAGCCTCTGTTTCCCCGCCTCTGATTCCCCGCCTCTGTTTCCCCATATCTGATTCCCGGCCTCTGATTCCCCGCCTCTGATTCCCCGCCTCTGATTCCCCGCCTCTGATTCCCTGCCTCTGATTCCCAATCTCCGATTCCGCACATCTGATTCCCTGCCTCTGATTCCCCGCCTCTGATTCCCCGCCTCTGATTCCCTGCCTCTGATTCCCAACCTCTGATTCCCCACCTCTGATTCCCCGTGTTTGATTCCCCGCCTCTGTTTCCCCACCTCTGATTCCCCGCCTCTGATTCCCCAACTCTAATTCCCCGCCTCTGATTCCCCATATCTGATTCCACGCCTCTGTTTCCCCGCCTCTGATTCCCCGCCCCTGTTTCCCCATATCTGATTCCCTGCCTCTGATTCCACAACTTTGATTCCCAGCCTCTGATTACCCAGCTCTGATTCCCCGCCTCTGATTCCCCGTGTTTGACTCCCTGCCTCTGATTCCCCGCCTCTGATTCCCCATCTCTGATTCACCGCCTTTGATTCGCCACCTCTGATTCCCCATATCTGATTCCCCACCTCTGTTTCCCCGCCTCTGATTCCCCGCCTCTGATTCTCCATATCTCATTCCCCGCCTCTGAATTCCCATCTCTGATTCCCGGACTCTGATTCCCCACCTCTGATTCCCGGCCTCTTATTCCCAGCATCTGATTCCAGGCCTCTGATTCCCGGCCTCTGACTCCCCGCTTCTGATTCTGATTCCCTGCCTCTGATTCCCCATCTCTGATTCCGCACATCTGATTACCTGCCTCTGATTCCCCACCTCTGATTCCCCATATCTGATTCCCCGCCTCTGTTTCCACGCCTCTGATTCCCCGCCTCTCTTTCCCCATATCTAATTCCCCACCTCTGATGCCCCAACTCTGATTCCCCGCCTCTGATTCCCCAGCTCTGATTCCCCGCCTCTGATTCCCCGCATCCGATTCCCCATATCTGATTCCCCGCCTCTGATTCCCCGCCTCTGATTCCCCGCCTCTGTTTCCCCATATCTGATTCCCCGCCTCTGATTCCCAACTATGATTCCCCGCCTCTGATTCACCAGCTCTGATTCCCTGCCTCTGATTCCCCGCGTTCTATTCCCTGCCTCTGATTCCCCGCCTGTGATTCCCCATCTCTGATTCACCACCTCTGATTCCCCACCACTGATTCCCCATATCTAATTCCCCGCCTCTGTTTGCCCGCCTCTGATTCCCCGCCTCTGTTTCCCCATATCTGATTCCCCGCCTCTGAATCCCCAACTCTGATTCCCTGCCTCTGAATCCCCAGCTTCATTCCCCGCCTTTGATTCCCCCCGTCTGATTCCCAGCCTCTGAATCCCCGTGTCTGATAACCTGCCTCTGATTCCCCGCCTCTGATTCCCCATCTCAGATTCACCGCCTCTGATTCCCCACCTCTGATTCCCCATCTCTGATTCCGCACATCCGATTCCCTGCCTCTGATTCCCCGACTCTGATTCCCCACCTCTGATTCCCCAGCTCTGATTCCCTGCCTCTGATTCCCCAACTCTGTTTCCCCGCCTCTGATTCCCCAGCTCTGATTCCCCGCCTCTGATTCCCCGTGTTTGATCCCCTGCCTCTGATTCCCCGCCTCTGATTCCCCATCTCTGATTCACCGCCTTTGATTCGCCACCTCTGATTCCCCTTATCTGATTCCTCGCCACTGTTTCCCCGCCTCTGATTCCCCGCCTCTGATTCCCCATATCTCATTCCCCGCCTCTGATTCGGCAGCTATGATTCCCCGCCTCTGATTCCCCGCGTCTGATTCCCTGCCTCTGATTCCCCGCCTCTGATTCCACATCTCTGATTCACCACCTCTGTTTCCCCGCGTCTGATTCCCCGCCTCTGATTCCCCATCTCTGATTCCCCATCTCTGATTCCCCAATTCTGATTCCCCGCCTCTGATTCCCCAGCTCTGATTCCTCGCCTCTGATTCCCTTCCTCTGATTCCCAACCACTCATTCCCCACCTCTGATTTCCCATATTGATTCCCTGCGTCTGATTCCCCGCCTCTGATTCCCCAACTCTGATTCCCCGCCTCTGATTCCCCAGCTCTGAATCCCCGCCTCTGATTCCCTGTGTTTGATGCCCTGCCTCTGATTCCCGGCCTCTGATTCCCCATCTCTGATTCACCGCCTTTGATTCGCCACCTCTGATTCCCCATATCTGATTCCCCGCCTCTGTTTCCCCGCCTCTGATTCCCGGACTCTGATTCCCCACCTCTGATTCCCGGCCTCTTATTCCCGGCATCTGATTCAGGCCTCTGATTCCCGGCCTCTGATTCCCTGCTTCTGATTCTGATTCCCTGCCTCTGATTCCTTATCTCTGATTCCGCACATCTGATTCCCTGCCTCTGATTCCCCACCTCTGATTCCCCATATCTGACTCCCCGCCTCTGTTTCCCCGCCTCTGATTCCCCGCCACTGTTTCCCAATATCTAAGTCCCCGCCTCTGATACCCCAACTCTGATTCCCCACCTCTGTTTCCCCAGCTCTGATTCCCCGCCTCTGATTCCCCGCATCTGATTCCCTGCATCTGATTCCAAGCCTCTGATTCCCTGCCTCTGATTCCCAACCTCTGATTCCCCACCTCTGATTCCCCATATCTGAATCCCCGCCTCTGTTTCCCCGCCTCTGATTCCCCACCTCTGTTTCCCCATATCTGATTCCCGGCCTCTGATTCCCAGCCTCTGAATCCCCGCCTCTGATTCCCTGCCTCTGATTCCCCATCTCCGATTCCGCACATCTGATTCCCTGCCTCTGATTCCCCGCCTCTGATTCCCCGCCTCTGATTCCCTGCCTCTGATTCCCAACCTCTGATTCCCCACCTCTGATTCCCCATATCTGATTCCCCGCCTCTGTTTCCCCGCCTCTGATTCCCCTCCTCTGATTCCCCAACTCTAATTCCCCGCCTCTGATTCCCCAGCTCTGATTCCCCGTGTTTGATTCCCTGCCTCTGATTCCCTGCCCTGATTCCCCATCTCTGTTTCACCGCCTTTGATTCGCCACCTCTGATTCCCCATATCTGATTCCCAGCCTCTGTTTCCCCGCCTCTGATTCCCTGCCTCTGATTCCCAACCTCTGATTCCACACCTCTGATTCCCCATATCTGATTCCCCGCCTCTGTTTCCCCGCCTCTGATTCCCTGCCCCTGTTTCCCCATATCTGATTCCCTGCCTCTGATTCCCCAACTCTGATTCCCCGCCTCTGATTCCCCAGCTCTGATTCCCCGCCTCTGATTTCCAGTGTTTGATTCCCTGCCTCTGATTCCCCGCCTCTGATTCCCCATCTCTGATTCACCGCCTTTGATTCGCCACCTCTGATTCCACATATCTGATTCCCCACCTCTGTTTCCCCGCCTCTGATTCCCCGCCTCTGATTCTCCATATCTCATTCCCCGCCTCTGAATCCCCATCTCTGATTCCCGGACTCTGATTCCCCACCTCTGATTCCCGGCCTCTTATTCCCAGCATCTGATTCCCGGCCTCTGATTCCCGGCCTCTGATTCCCCGCTTCTGATTCTGATTTCCTGCCTCTGATTCCCCATCTCTGATTCCGCACATCTGATTCCCTGCCTCTGATTCCCCACCTCTGATTCCCCATATCTGATATCCCACCTCTGTTTCCCCGCCTCTGATTCCCCGCCTCTGTTTCCCCATATCTAATTCCCAACCTCTGATGCCCCAACTCTGATTCCCTGCCTCTGATTCCCCGCGTTCTATTCCCTGCCTCTGATTCCCCGCCTGTGATTCCCCATCTCTGATTCACCACCTCTGATTCCCCACCTCTGATTCCCCATATCTAATTCCCCGCCTCTGTTTGCCCGACTCTGATTCCCCGCCTCTGTTTCCCCATATCTGATTCCCCGCCTCTGAATCCCCAACTCTGATTCCCTGCCTCTGATTCCCCAGCTCTGATTCCCCGCCTTTGATTTCCCCGTCTGATTCCCAGCCTCTGAAACCCCGTGTCTGATTTCTTGACTCTGATTCCCCGCCTCTGATTCCCCATCTCTGATTCACAGCCTCTGATTCCCCACCTCTGATTCCCCATCTCTGATTCCGCACATCTGATTCCCTGCCTCTGATTCCCCGACTCTGATCCCCACCTCTTATTCCCCAGCTCTGATTCCCCGCCTCTGATTTCCCGTGTTTGATTCCCTGCCTCTGATTCCCCGCCTCTGATTCCCCATATCTCATTCCCCACCTCTGATTCCCCATCTCTGATTCCGCACATCTGATTCCCTGCCTCTGATTCCCCGACTCTGATCCCCACCTCTGATTCCCCAGCTCTGATTCCCCGCCTCTGATTTCCCGTGTTTGATTCCCTGCCTCTGATTCCCAGACTCTGATTCCCCAGCTCTGATTCCCCGCCTCTGATTCCCCGCATCTGATTCCCTGCATCTGATTCCAAGCCTCTGATTCCCTGCCTCTGATTCCCAACCTCCGATTCCCCACCTCTGATTCCCCATATCTGATTCCCAGCCTCTGTTTCCCCGCCTCTGATTCCCCGCCTCTGTTTCCCCATATCTGATTCCCGGCCTCTGATTCCCGCCTCTGATTCCCCGCCTCTGATTCCCTGCCTCTGATTCCCCATCTCCGATTCCGCACATCTGATTCCCTGCCTCTGATTCCCCGCCTCTGATTCCCCGCCGCTGATTCCCTGCCTCTGATTTCCAACCTCTGATTCCCCACCTCTGATTCCCCGTGTTTGATTCCCCGCCTCTGTTTCCCGCCACTGATTCCCCGCCTCTGATTCCCCAACTCTAATTCCCCGCCTCTGATTCCCCATATCTGATTCCCCGCCTCTGTTTCCCTGCCTCTGATTCCCCGCCCCTGTATCCCCATATCTGATTCCCTGACTCTGATTCCCCAACTTTGATTCCCAGCCTCTGATTCCCCAGCTCTGATTCCCCGCCTCTGATTCCCCGTGTTTGATTCCCTGCCTCTGATTCCCCACCTCTGATTCCCCATCTCTGATTCACCGCCTTTGATTCGCCACCTCTGATTCCCCATATCTGATTCCCCACCTCTGTTTCCCCGCGTCTGATTCCCCGCCTCTGATTCTCCATATCTCATTCCCCGCCTCTGACTCCCCATCTCTGATTCCCGGACTCTGATTCCCCACCTCTGATTCCCGGCCTCTTATTCCGAGCATCTGATTCCAGGCCTCTGATTCCCGGCCTCTGACTCCCCGCTTCTGATTCTGATTCCCTGCCTCTGATTCCCCATCTCTGATTCCGCACATCTGATTACCTGCCTCTGATTCCCCACCTCTGATTCCCAATATCTGATTCCCCGCCTCTGTTTCCACGCCTCTGATTCCCCGCCTCTGTTTCCCCATATCTAATTCCCCACCTCTGATGCCCCAACTCTGATTCCCCGCCTCTGATTCCCCAGCTCTGATTCCCCGCCTCTGATTCCCTGCATCCGATTCCCCATATCTGATTCCCCACCTCTGTTTCCCCGCCCCTGATTCCCCGCCTCTGTTTCCCCATATCTGATTATCCGCCTCTGATTCCCAACTATGATTCCCTGCCTCTGAATCCCCGCGTCTGATTCCCTGCCTCTGCTTCCCCGCCTCTGATTCCCCAACTCTGATTCCCCACCTCTGATTCCCCAGCTCTGATTCCCCGCCTCTGATTCCCCGTGTTTGATTCACCGCCTTTGATTCGCCACCTCTGAATCCCCATATCTGATTCCCCGCATCTGTTTCCCCGCCTCTGATTCCCCGCCTCTGATTCCCCATATCTCATTCCCCGCCTCTGAATCCCCATCTCTGATTCCCGGACTCTGATTCCCCACCTCTGATTCCCGGCCTCTTATTCCCGGCATCTGATTCCGGACTCTGATTCCCGGCCTCTGATTTCCTGCTTCTGATTCTGATTCCCTGCCTCTGATTCCCCATCTCTGATTCCGCACATCTGATTCCCTGCCTCTGATTCCCCACCTCTGATTCCCCATATCTGACTCCCCGCCTCTGTTTCCCCGCCTCTGATTCCCCGCCTTTGTTTCCCAATATCTAAGTCCCCGCCTCTGATTCCCCAACTCTGATTCCCCACCTCTGATTCCCCAGCTCTGATTCCCCGCCTCTGATTCCCCATATCTGATTCCCCGCCTCTGTTTCCCCGCCTCTGATTCCCCACCTCTGTTTCCCCATATCTGATTCCCGGCCTCTTATTCCCCGCCTCTGATTCCCCACCTCTGATTCCCTACCTCTGATTCCCCGCCTCTGATTCCCCGCCTCTGTTTCCCCATATCTGATTCCCGGCCTCTGATTCCCGCCTCTGATTCCCCGCCTCTGATTCCCTGCCTCTGATTCCCCATCTCCGATTCCGCACATCTGATTCCCTGCCTCTGATTCCCCACCTCTGATTCCCCATATCTGATTCCCCGCCTCTGTTTGCCCGCCTCTGATTCCCCTCCTCTGATTCCCCAACTCTAATTCCCCGCCTCTGATTCCCCAGCTCTGATTCCCCGTGTTTGATTCCCTGCCTCTGATTCCCTGCCCTGATTCCCCATCTCTGTTTCACCGCCTTTGATTCGCCACCTCTGATTCCCCATATCTGATTCCCCGCCTCTGTTTCGCCGCCTCTGATTCCCTGCCTCTGATTCCCAACCTCTGATTCCACACCTCTGATTCCCCATATCTGATTCCCCGCCTCTGTTTCCCCGCCTCTGATTCCCTGCCCTTGTTTGCCCATATCTGATTCCCTGCCTCTGATTCCCCAACTCTGATTCCCCGCCTCTGATTCCCCAGCTCTGATTCCCCGCCTCTGATTTCCCGTGTTTGATTCCCTGCCTCTGATTCCCCGCCTCTGATTCCCCATCTCTGATTCACCGCCTTTGATTCGCCACCTCTGATTCCACATATCTGATTCCCCACCTCTGTTTCCCCGCCTCTGATTCCTCGCCTCTGATTCTCCATACCTCATTCCCCGCCTCTGAATCCCCATCTCTGATTCCCGGACTCTGATTCCCCACCTCTGATTCCCGGCCTCTTATTCCCAGCATCTGATTCCCGGCCTCTGATTCCCGGCCTCTGATTCCCCGCTTCTGATTCTGATTCGCTGCCTCTGATTCCCCATCTCTGATTCCGCACATCTGATTCCCTGCCTCTGATTCCCCACCTCTGATTCCGCATATCTGATTTCCCGCCTCTGTTTCCCCGCCTCTGATTCCCCGCCTCTGTTTCCCCATATCTAATTCCCAACCTCTGATGCCCCAACTCTGATTCCCTGCCTCTGATTCCCCGCGTTCTATTCCCTGCCTCTGATTCCCCGCCTGTGATTCCCCATCTCTGATTCACCACCTCTGATTCCCCACCTCTGATTCCCCATATCTAATTCCCCGCCTCTGTTTGCCCGCCTCTGATTCCCCGCCTCTGTTTCCCCATATCTGATTCCCCGCCTCTGAATCCCCAACTCTGATTCCCTGCCTCGGATTCCCCAGCTCTGATTCCCCGCCTTTGATTCCCCCCGTCTGATTCCCAGCCTCTGAATCCCCGTGTCTGATTTCCTGCCTCTGATTCCCCGCCTCTGATTCCCCATCTCTGATTCACAGCCTCTGATTCCCCACCTCTGATTCCCCATCTCGGATTCCGCACATCTGATTCCCTGCCTCTGATTCCCCGACTCTGATCCCCACCTCTGATTCCCAAGCTCTGATTCCCCGCCTCTGATTCCCCAACTCTGATTCCCCGCCTCTGATTCCCCAGCTCTGATTCTCCGCCTCTGATTCCCCGTGTTTGATTCCCTGCCTCTGATTCCCCGCCTCTGATTCCCCATCTCTGATTCACCGCCTTGGATTCGCCACCTCTGATTCCCCATATCTGATTCCTCGCCTCTGTTTCCCCGCCTCTGATTCCCCGCCTCTGATTCCCCATATCTCATTCCCCGCCTCGGATTCCCCATCTCTAATTCCCGGACTCTGATTCCCCACCTCTGATTCCCAGCCTCTTATTCCCGGCATCTGATTCCGGCCTCTGATTCCGGGCCTCTGATTCCCTGCTTCTGATTCTGATTCCCTGCCTTTGATTCCCCATCTCTGATTCCGCACATCTGATTCCCTGCCTCTGATTCCCCATCTCTGATTCCCCATATCTGATTCCCCGCTTCTGTTTCCCCGCCTCTGATTCCCCGCCTCTGTTTCCCAATATCTAAGTCCCAGCCTCTGATTCCCCAACTCTGATTCCCCACCTCTGATTCCCCAGCTCTGATTCCCCGCCTCTGTTTCCCCGCCTCTCATTCCCCGCCGCTGTTTCCCCATATCTGATTCCCTGCCTCTGATTCCCCAACTTTGATTCCCAGCCTCTGATTCCCCAGCTCTGATTCCCCGCCTCTGATTCCCTGTGTTTGATTCCCTGCCTCTGATTCCCGGCCTCTGATTCACCATCTCTGATTCACCGCCTTTGATTCGCCACCTCTGATTCCCCATATCAGATTCCCCGCCTCTGTTTCCCCGCCTCTGATTCCCCGCCTCTGCTTCCCCATATCTCATTCCCCGCCTCTGAATCCCCATCTCTGATTCCCGGACTCTGATTCCCCACCTCTGATTCCCGGCCTCTTATTCCCGGCATCTGATTCCGGCCTCTGATTCCCGGCCTCTGATTCCCTGCTTCTGATTCTGATTCCCTGCCTTTGATTCCCCATCTCTGATTCCGCACATCTGATTCCCTGCCTCTGATTCCCCATCTCTGATTCCCCATATCTGATTCCACGCCTCTGTTTCCCCGCCTCTGATTCCCCGCCTCTGTTTCCCAATATCTAAGTCCCCGCCTCTGATTCCCCAACTCTGATTCCCCACCTCTGATTCCCCAGCTCTGATTCCCCGCCTTTGAATCCCCGCATCTGATTCCCTGCATCTGATTCCAAGCCTCTGATTCCCTGCCTCTGATTCCCCATATCTGATTCCCAGCCTCTGTTTCCCCGCCTCTGATTCCCCGCCTCTGTTTCCCCATATCTGATTCCCGGCCTCTGATTCCCCGCCTCTGATTCCCTGCCTCTGATTCCCTGCCTCTGATTCCCAATCTCCGATTCCGCACATCTGATTCCCTGCCTCTGATTCCCCGCCTCTGATTCCCCGCCTCTGATTCCCTGCCTCTGATTCCAAACCTCTGATTCCCCACCTCTGATTCCCCGTGTTTGATTCCCCGCCTCTGTTTCCCCACCTCTGATTCACCGCCTTTGATTCGCCACCTCTGATTCCCCATATCTGATTCCCCACCTCTGTTTCCCCGCCTCTGATTCCCCGCCTCTGATTCTCCATATCTCATTCCCCGCCTCTGATTCCCCATCTCTGATTCCCGGACTCTGATTCCCCACCTCTGATTCTCGGCCTCTTATTCCCAGCATCTGATTCCAGGCCTCTGATTCCCGGCCTCTGACTCCCCGCTTCTGATTCTGATTCCCTGCCTCTGATTCCCCATCTCTGATTCCGCACATCTGATTACCTGCCTCTGATTCCCCACCTCTGATTCCCCATATCTGATTCCCCGCCTCTGTTTCCACGCCTCTGATTCCCCGCCTCTGTTTCCCCATATCTAATTCCCCACCTCTGATGCCCCAACTCTGATTCCCCGCCTCTGATTCCCCAGCTCTGATTCCCCGCCGCTGATTCCCCGCATCCGATTCCCCATATCTGAATCCCCGCCTCTGTTTCCCCGCCCCTGATTCCCCGCCTCTGTTTCCCCATATCTGATTCCCCAGCTCTGATTCCCTGCCTCTGATTCCCCGCGTTCTATTCCCTGCCTCTGATTCCCCGCCTGTGATTCCCAATCTCTGATTCACCACCACTGATTCCCCATATCTAATTCCCCGCCTCTGTTTGCCTGCCTCTGATTCCCCGCCTCTGTTTCCTCATATCTGATTCCCCGCCCCTGAATCCCCAACTCTGATTCCCTGCCTCTGAATCCCCAGCTTCATTCCCCGCCTTTGATTCCCCCCGTCTGATTCCCAGCCTCTGAATCCCCGTGTCTGATAACCTGCCTCTGATTCCCCGCCTCTGATTCCACATCTCAGATTCACCACCTCTGATTCCCCACCTCTGATTCCCCATCTCTGATTCCGCACATCCGATTCCCTGCCTCTGATTCCCCGAATCTGATTCCCCACCTCTGATTCCCCATCTCTGATTCCCCGCCTCTGATTCCCCAACTCTGATTCCCCGCCTCTGATTCCCCAGCTCTGATTCCCCGCCTCTGATTCCCCGTGTTTGATCCCCTGCCTCTGATTCCCCGCCTCTGATTCCCCATCTCTGATTCACCGCCTTTGATTCGCCACCTCTGATTCCCCTTATCTGATTCCTCGCCACTGTTTCCCCGCCTCTGATTCCCCACCTCTGATTCCCCATATCTCATTCCCCGCCTCTGTTTCGCCAGCTATGATTCCCCGCCTCTGAATCCCCGCGTCTGATTCCCTGCCTCTGATTCCCCGCCTCTGATTCCACATCTCTTATTCACCACCTCTGTTTCCCCGCGTCTGATTCCCCGCCTCTGATTCCCCATCTCTAATTCCCCATCTCTGATTCCCCAATTCTGATTCCCCGCCTCTGATTCCCCAGCTCTGTTTCCCCATATCTGATTACCGGACTCTGATTCCCAGCCTCTGTTTCCCCGCCTCTGATTCCCCGCCTCTGTTTCCCCATATCTGATTACCGGACTCTGATTCCCCGCCTCTGATTCCCTGCCTCTGATTCCCCATCTCCGATTCCGCACATCTGATTCCCTGCCTCTGATTCCCCGCCTCTGATTCCCCGCCTCTGATTCCCCGCCTCTGATTCCCTGCCTCTGATTCCCAACCTCTGATTCCCCACCTCTGATTCCCCGTGTTTGATTCCCCGCCTCTGTTTCCCCGCCTCTGATTCCCCACCTCTGATTCCCCAACTCTAATTCCCCGCCTCTGATTCCCCATATCTGATTCCCCGCCTCTGTTTCCCCGCCTCTCATACCCCGCCCCTGTTTCCCCATATCTGATTCCCTGCCTCTGATTCCCCAACTTTGATTCCCAGCCTCTGATTCCCCAGCTCTGATTCCCCGCCTCTGATTCCCTGTGTTTGATTCCCTGCCTCTGATTCCCGGCCTCTGATTCCCCATCTCTGATTCACCGCCTTTGATTCGCCACCTCTGATTCCCCATATCAGATTCCCCGCCTCTGTTTCCCCGCCTCTGATTCCCCGCCTCTGATTCCCCATATCTCATTCCCTGCCTCTGAATCCCCATCTCTGATTCCCGGACTCTGATTCCCCACCTCTGATTCCCGGCCTCTTATTCCCGGCATCTGATTCCGGCCTCTGATTCCCAGCCTCTGATTCCCTGCTTCTGATTCTGATTCCCTGCCTTTGATTCCCCATCTCTGATTCCGCACATCTGATTCCCTGCCTCTGATTCCCCATCTCTGATTCCCCATATCTGATTCCCCATATCTGTTTCCCCGCCTCTGATTCCCCGCCTCTGTTTCCCAATATCTAAGTCCCCGCCTCTGATTCCCCAACTCTGATTCCCCACCTCTGATTCCCCAGCTCTGATTCCCCGCCTTTGAATCCCCGCATCTGATTCCCTGCATCTGATTCCAAGCCTCTGATTCCCTGCCTCTGATTCCCAACCTCTGATTCCCCACCTCTGATTCCCCATATCTGATTCCCAGCCTCTGTTTCCCCGCCTCTGATTCCCCGCCTCTGTTTCCCCATATCTGATTCCCGGCCTCTGATTCCCCGCCTCTGATTCCCCGCCTCTGATTCCCTGCCTCTGATTCCCAATCTCCGATTCCGCACATCTGATTCCCTGCCTCTGATTCCCCGCCTCTGATTCCCCGCCTCTGATTCCCTGCCTCTGATTCCCAACCTCTGATTCCCCACCTCTGATTCCCCGTGTTTGATTCCCCGCCTCTGTTTCCCCACCTCTGATTCCCCGCCTCTGATTCCCCAACTCTAATTCCCCGCCTCTGATTCCCCATATCTGATTCCCCGCCTCTGTTTCCCCGCCTCTGATTCCCCGCCCCTGTTTCCCCATATCTGATTCTCTGCCTCTGATTCCACAACTTTGATTCCCAGCCTCTGATTCCCCAGCTCTGATTCCCCGCCTCTGATTCCCCGTGTTTGATTCCCTGCCTCTGATTCCCCGCCTCTGATTCCCCATCTCTGATTCACCGCCTTTGATTCGCCACCTCTGATTCCCCATATCTGATTCCCCACCTCTGTTTCCCCGCCTCTGATTCCCCGCCTCTGATTCTCCATATCTCATTCCCCGCCTCTGAATCCCCATCTCTGATTCCCGGACTCTGATTCCTCACCTCTGACTCTCGGCCTCTTATTCCCAGCATCTGATTCCAGGCCTCTGATTCCCGGCCTCTGACTCCCCGCTTCTGATTCTGATTCCCTGCCTCTGATTCCCCATCTCTGATTCCGCACATCTGATTACCTGCCTCTGATTCCCCACCTCTGATTCCCCATATCTGATTCCCCGCCTCTGTTTCCACGCCTCTGATTCCCCGCCTCTGTTTCCCCATATCTAATTCCCCACCTCTGATGCCCCAACTCTGATTCCCCGCCTCTGATTCCCCAGCTCTGATTCCCCGCCTCTGATTCCCCGCATCCGATTCCCCATATCTGATTCCCCGCCTCTGTTTCCCCGCCCCTGATTCCCCGCCTCTGTTTCCCCATATCTGATTCCCCGCCTCTGATTCCCAACTATGATTCCCCGCCTCTGATTCCCCAGCTCTGATTCCCTGCCTCTGATTCCCCGCGTTCTATTCCCTGCCTCTGATTCCCCGCCTGTGATTCCCCATCTCTAATTCACCACCTCTGATTCCCAACCACTGATTCCCCATATCTAATTCCCCGCCTCTGTTTGCCCGCCTCTGATTCCCCGCCTCTGTTTCCCCATATCTGATTCCCCGCCTCTGAATCCCCAACTCTGATTCCCTGCCTCTGAATCCCCATCTCTGATTCCCGGACTCTGATTCCCCACCTCTGATTCCCGGCCTCTTATTCCCGGCATCTGATTCCGGCCTCTGATTCCCAGCCTCTGATTCCCTGCTTCTGATTCTGATTCCCTGCCTTTGATTCCCCATCTCTGATTCCGCACATCTGATTCCCTGCCTCTGATTCCCCATCTCTGATTCCCCATATCTGATTCCCCATATCTGTTTCCCCGCCTCTGATTCCCCGCCTCTGTTTCCCAATATCTAAGTCCCCGCCTCTGATTCCCCAACTCTGATTCCCCACCTCTGATTCCCCAGCTCTGATTCCCCGCCTTTGAATCCCCGCATCTGATTCCCTGCATCTGATTCCAAGCCTCTGATTCCCTGCCTCTGATTCCCAACCTCTGATTCCCCACCTCTGATTCCCCATATCTGATTCCCAGCCTCTGTTTCCCCGCCTCTGATTCCCCGCCTCTGTTTCCCCATATCTGATTCCCGGCCTCTGATTCCCCGCCTCTGATTCCCCGCCTCTGATTCCCTGCCTCTGATTCCCAATCTCCGATTCCGCACATCTGATTCCCTGCCTCTGATTCCCCGCCTCTGAATCCCCGCCTCTGATTCCCTGCCTCTGATTCCCAACCTCTGATTCCCCACCTCTGATTCCCCGTGTTTGATTCCCCGCCTCTGTTTCCCCACCTCTGATTCCCCGCCTCTGATTCCCCAACTCTAATTCCCCGCCTCTGATTCCCCATATCTGATTCCCCGCCTCTGTTTCCCCGCCTCTGATTCCCCGCCCCTGTTTCCCCATATCTGATTCTCTGCCTCTGATTCCACAACTTTGATTCCCAGCCTCTGATTCCCCAGCTCTGATTCCCCGCCTCTGATTCCCCGTGTTTGATTCCCTGCCTCTGATTCCCCGCCTCTGATTCCCCATCTCTGATTCACCGCCTTTGATTCGCCACCTCTGATTCCCCATATCTGATTCCCCACCTCTGTTTCCCCGCCTCTGATTCCCCGCCTCTGATTCTCCATATCTCATTCCCCGCCTCTGAATCCCCATCTCTGATTCCCGGACTCTGATTCCTCACCTCTGACTCTCGGCCTCTTATTCCCAGCATCTGATTCCAGGCCTCTGATTCCCGGCCTCTGACTCCCCGCTTCTGATTCTGATTCCCTGCCTCTGATTCCCCATCTCTGATTCCGCACATCTGATTACCTGCCTCTGATTCCCCACCTCTGATTCCCCATATCTGATTCCCCGCCTCTGTTTCCACGCCTCTGATTCCCCGCCTCTGTTTCCCCATATCTAATTCCCCACCTCTGATGCCCCAACTCTGATTCCCCGCCTCTGATTCCCCAGCTCTGATTCCCCGCCTCTGATTCCCCGCATCCGATTCCCCATATCTGATTCCCCGCCTCTGTTTCCCCGCCCCTGATTCCCCGCCTCTGTTTCCCCATATCTGATTCCCCGCCTCTGATTCCCAACTATGATTCCCCGCCTCTGATTCCCCAGCTCTGATTCCCTGCCTCTGATTCCCCGCGTTCTATTCCCTGCCTCTGATTCCCCGCCTGTGATTCCCCATCTCTGATTCACCACCTCTGATTCCCAACCACTGATTCCCCATATCTAATTCCCCGCCTCTGTTTGCCCGCCTCTGATTCCCCGCCTCTGTTTCCCCATATCTGATTCCCCGCCTCTGAATCCCCAACTCTGATTCCCTGCCTCTGAATCCCCAGCTTCATTCCCCGCCTTTGATTCCCCCCGTCTGATTCCCAGCCTCTGAATCCCCGTGTCTGATAACCTGCCTCTGATTCCCCGCCTCTGATTCCCCATCTCAGATTCACCACCTCTGATTCCCCACCTCTGATTCCCCATCTCTGATTCCGCACATCCGATTCCCTGCCTCTGATTCCCCGACTCTGATTCCCCACCTCTGATTCCCCATCTCTGATTCCCCGCCTCTGATTCCCCAACTCTGATTCCCCGCCTCTGATTCCCCAGCTCTGATTCCCCGCCTATGATTCCCCGTGTTTGATCCCCTGCCTCTGATTCCCCGCCTCTGATTCCCCATCTCTGATTCACCGCCTTTGATTCGCCACCTCTGATTCCCCTTATCTGATTCCTCGCCACTGTTTCCCTGCCTCTGATTCCCCACCTCTGATTCCCCATATCTCATTCCCCGCCTCTGATTCGCCAGCTATGATTCCCCGCCTCTGATTCCCCGCGTCTGATTCCCTGCCTCTGATTCCCCGCCTCTGATTCCACATCTCTGATTCACCACCTCTGTTTCCCCGCGTCTGATTCCCCGCCTCTGATTCCCCATCTCTAATTCCCCATCTCTGATTCCCCAATTCTTATTCCCCGCCTCTGATTCCCCAGCTCTGATTCCTCGCCTCTGATTCCCTTCCTCTGATTCCCAACCACTCATTCCCCACCTCTGATTTCCCATATTGATTCCCTGCGTCTGATTCCCCGCCTCTGATTCCCCAACTCTGATTCCCCGCCTCTGATTCCCCAGCTCTGATTCCCCGCCTCTGATTCCCCGTGTTTGATTCCCTGCCTCTGATTCCCGGCCTCTGATTCCCCATCTCTGATTCACCGCCTTTGATTCGCCACCTCTGATTCCCCATATCTGATTCCCCGCCTCTGTTTCCCCGCCTCTGATTCCCGGACTCTGATTCCCCGCTTCTGATTCTGATTCCCTGCCTCTGATTCCCCATCTCTGATTCCGCACATCTGATTCCCTGCCTCTGATTCCCCACCTCTGATTCCCCATATCTGATTTCCCGCCTCTGTTTCCCCGCCTCTGATTCCCCGCCTCTGTTTCCCCATATCTAATTCCCAACCTCTGATGCCCCAACTCTGATTCCCTGCCTCTGATTCCCCGCGTTCTATTCCCTGCCTCTGATTCCCCGCCTGTGATTCCCCATCTCTGATTCACCACCTCTGATTCCCCACCTCTGATTCCCCATATCTAATTCCCCGCCTCTGTTTGCCCGCCTCTGATTCCCCGCCTCTGTTTCCCCATATCTGATTCCCCGCCTCTGAATCCCCAACTCTGATTCCCTGCCTCGGATTCCCCAGCTCTGATTCCCCGCCTTTGATTCCCCCCGTCTGATTCCCAGCCTCTGAATCCCCGTGTCTGATTTCCTGCCTCTGATTCCCCGCCTCTGATTCCCCATCTCTGATTCACAGCCTCTGATTCCCCACCTCTGATTCCCCATCTCGGATTCCGCACATCTGATTCCCTGCCTCTGATTCCCCGACTCTGATCCCCACCTCTGATTCCCAAGCTCTGATTCCCCGCCTCTGATTCCCCAACTCTGATTCCCCGCCTCTGATTCCCCAGCTCTGATTCTCCGCCTCTGATTCCCCGTGTTTGATTCCCTGCCTCTGATTCCCCGCCTCTGATTCCCCATCTCTGATTCACCGCCTTGGATTCGCCACCTCTGATTCCCCATATCTGATTCCTCGCCTCTGTTTCCCCGCCTCTGATTCCCCGCCTCTGATTCCCCATATCTCATTCCCCGCCTCGGATTCCCCATCTCTAATTCCCGGACTCTGATTCCCCACCTCTGATTCCCAGCCTCTTATTCCCGGCATCTGATTCCGGCCTCTGATTCCGGGCCTCTGATTCCCTGCTTCTGATTCTGATTCCCTGCCTTTGATTCCCCATCTCTGATTCCGCACATCTGATTCCCTGCCTCTGATTCCCCATCTCTGATTCCCCATATCTGATTCCCCGCTTCTGTTTCCCCGCCTCTGATTCCCCGCCTCTGTTTCCCAATATCTAAGTCCCAGCCTCTGATTCCCCAACTCTGATTCCCCACCTCTGATTCCCCAGCTCTGATTCCCCGCCTCTGTTTCCCCGCCTCTCATTCCCCGCCGCTGTTTCCCCATATCTGATTCCCTGCCTCTGATTCCCCAACTTTGATTCCCAGCCTCTGATTCCCCAGCTCTGATTCCCCGCCTCTGATTCCCTGTGTTTGATTCCCTGCCTCTGATTCCCGGCCTCTGATTCACCATCTCTGATTCACCGCCTTTGATTCGCCACCTCTGATTCCCCATATCAGATTCCCCGCCTCTGTTTCCCCGCCTCTGATTCCCCGCCTCTGCTTCCCCATATCTCATTCCCCGCCTCTGAATCCCCATCTCTGATTCCCGGACTCTGATTCCCCACCTCTGATTCCCGGCCTCTTATTCCCGGCATCTGATTCCGGCCTCTGATTCCCGGCCTCTGATTCCCTGCTTCTGATTCTGATTCCCTGCCTTTGATTCCCCATCTCTGATTCCGCACATCTGATTCCCTGCCTCTGATTCCCCATCTCTGATTCCCCATATCTGATTCCACGCCTCTGTTTCCCCGCCTCTGATTCCCCGCCTCTGTTTCCCAATATCTAAGTCCCCGCCTCTGATTCCCCAACTCTGATTCCCCACCTCTGATTCCCCAGCTCTGATTCCCCGCCTTTGAATCCCCGCATCTGATTCCCTGCATCTGATTCCAAGCCTCTGATTCCCTGCCTCTGATTCCCCATATCTGATTCCCAGCCTCTGTTTCCCCGCCTCTGATTCCCCGCCTCTGTTTCCCCATATCTGATTCCCGGCCTCTGATTCCCCGCCTCTGATTCCCTGCCTCTGATTCCCTGCCTCTGATTCCCAATCTCCGATTCCGCACATCTGATTCCCTGCCTCTGATTCCCCGCCTCTGATTCCCCGCCTCTGATTCCCTGCCTCTGATTCCAAACCTCTGATTCCCCACCTCTGATTCCCCGTGTTTGATTCCCCGCCTCTGTTTCCCCACCTCTGATTCACCGCCTTTGATTCGCCACCTCTGATTCCCCATATCTGATTCCCCACCTCTGTTTCCCCGCCTCTGATTCCCCGCCTCTGATTCTCCATATCTCATTCCCCGCCTCTGATTCCCCATCTCTGATTCCCGGACTCTGATTCCCCACCTCTGATTCTCGGCCTCTTATTCCCAGCATCTGATTCCAGGCCTCTGATTCCCGGCCTCTGACTCCCCGCTTCTGATTCTGATTCCCTGCCTCTGATTCCCCATCTCTGATTCCGCACATCTGATTACCTGCCTCTGATTCCCCACCTCTGATTCCCCATATCTGATTCCCCGCCTCTGTTTCCACGCCTCTGATTCCCCGCCTCTGTTTCCCCATATCTAATTCCCCACCTCTGATGCCCCAACTCTGATTCCCCGCCTCTGATTCCCCAGCTCTGATTCCCCGCCGCTGATTCCCCGCATCCGATTCCCCATATCTGAATCCCCGCCTCTGTTTCCCCGCCCCTGATTCCCCGCCTCTGTTTCCCCATATCTGATTCCCCAGCTCTGATTCCCTGCCTCTGATTCCCCGCGTTCTATTCCCTGCCTCTGATTCCCCGCCTGTGATTCCCAATCTCTGATTCACCACCTCTGATTCCCCACCACTGATTCCCCATATCTAATTCCCCGCCTCTGTTTGCCTGCCTCTGATTCCCCGCCTCTGTTTCCCCATATCTGATTCCCCGCCCCTGAATCCCCAACTCTGATTCCCTGCCTCTGAATCCCCAGCTTCATTCCCCGCCTTTGATTCCCCCCGTCTGATTCCCAGCCTCTGAATCCCCGTGTCTGATAACCTGCCTCTGATTCCCCGCCTCTGATTCCACATCTCAGATTCACCACCTCTGATTCCCCACCTCTGATTCCCCATCTCTGATTCCGCACATCCGATTCCCTGCCTCTGATTCCCCGAATCTGATTCCCCACCTCTGATTCCCCATCTCTGATTCCCCGCCTCTGATTCCCCAACTCTGATTCCCCGCCTCTGATTCCCCAGCTCTGATTCCCCGCCTCTGATTCCCCGTGTTTGATCCCCTGCCTCTGATTCCCCGCCTCTGATTCCCCATCTCTGATTCACCGCCTTTGATTCGCCACCTCTGATTCCCCTTATCTGATTCCTCGCCACTGTTTCCCCGCCTCTGATTCCCCACCTCTGATTCCCCATATCTCATTCCCCGCCTCTGTTTCGCCAGCTATGATTCCCCGCCTCTGAATCCCCGCGTCTGATTCCCTGCCTCTGATTCCCCGCCTCTGATTCCACATCTCTTATTCACCACCTCTGTTTCCCCGCGTCTGATTCCCCGCCTCTGATTCCCCATCTCTAATTCCCCATCTCTGATTCCCCAATTCTGATTCCCCGCCTCTGATTCCCCAGCTGTGTTTCCCCATATCTGATTACCGGACTCTGATTCCCAGCCTCTGTTTCCCCGCCTCTGATTCCCCGCCTCTGTTTCCCCATATCTGATTACCGGACTCTGATTCCCCGCCTCTGATTCCCTGCCTCTGATTCCCCATCTCCGATTCCGCACATCTGATTCCCTGCCTCTGATTCCCCGCCTCTGATTCCCCGCCTCTGATTCCCCGCCTCTGATTCCCTGCCTCTGATTCCCAACCTCTGATTCCCCACCTCTGATTCCCCGTGTTTGATTCCCCGCCTCTGTTTCCCCGCCTCTGATTCCCCACCTCTGATTCCCCAACTCTAATTCCCCGCCTCTGATTCCCCATATCTGATTCCCCGCCTCTGTTTCCCCGCCTCTCATTCCCCGCCCCTGTTTCCCCATATCTGATTCCCTGCCTCTGATTCCCCAACTTTGATTCCCAGCCTCTGATTCCCCAGCTCTGATTCCCCGCCTCTGATTCCCTGTGTTTGATTCCCTGCCTCTGATTCCCGGCCTCTGATTCCCCATCTCTGATTCACCGCCTTTGATTCGCCACCTCTGATTCCCCATATCAGATTCCCCGCCTCTGTTTCCCCGCCTCTGATTCCCCGCCTCTGATTCCCCATATCTCATTCCCTGCCTCTGAATCCCCATCTCTGATTCCCGGACTCTGATTCCCCACCTCTGATTCCCGGCCTCTTATTCCCGGCATCTGATTCCGGCCTCTGATTCCCAGCCTCTGATTCCCTGCTTCTGATTCTGATTCCCTGCCTTTGATTCCCCATCTCTGATTCCGCACATCTGATTCCCTGCCTCTGATTCCCCATCTCTGATTCCCCATATCTGATTCCCCATATCTGTTTCCCCGCCTCTGATTCCCCGCCTCTGTTTCCCAATATCTAAGTCCCCGCCTCTGATTCCCCAACTCTGATTCCCCACCTCTGATTCCCCAGCTCTGATTCCCCGCCTTTGAATCCCCGCATCTGATTCCCTGCATCTGATTCCAAGCCTCTGATTCCCTGCCTCTGATTCCCAACCTCTGATTCCCCACCTCTGATTCCCCATATCTGATTCCCAGCCTCTGTTTCCCCGCCTCTGATTCCCCGCCTCTGTTTCCCCATATCTGATTCCCGGCCTCTGATTCCCCGCCTCTGATTCCCCGCCTCTGATTCCCTGCCTCTGATTCCCAATCTCCGATTCCGCACATCTGATTCCCTGCCTCTGATTCCCCGCCTCTGATTCCCCACCTCTGATTCCCTGCCTCTGATTCCCAACCTCTGATTCCCCACCTCTGATTCCCCGTGTTTGATTCCCCGCCTCTGTTTCCCCACCTCTGATTCCCCGCCTCTGATTCCCCAACTCTAATTCCCCGCCTCTGATTCCCCATATCTGATTCCCCGCCTCTGTTTCCCCGCCTATGATTCCCCGCCCCTGTTTCCCCATATCTGATTCTCTGCCTCTGATTCCACAACTTTGATTCCCAGCCTCTGATTCCCCAGCTCTGATTCCCCGCCTCTGATTCCCCGTGTTTGATTCCCTGCCTCTGATTCCCCGCCTCTGATTCCCCATCTCTGATTCACCGCCTTTGATTCGCCACCTCTGATTCCCCATATCTGATTCCCCACCTCTGTTTCCCCGCCTCTGATTCCCCGCCTCTGATTCTCCATATCTCATTCCCCGCCTCTGAATCCCCATCTCTGATTCCCGGACTCTGATTCCTCACCTCTGACTCTCGGCCTCTTATTCCCAGCATCTGATTCCAGGCCTCTGATTCCCGGCCTCTGACTCCCCGCTTCTGATTCTGATTCCCTGCCTCTGATTCCCCATCTCTGATTCCGCACATCTGATTACCTGCCTCTGATTCCCCACCTCTGATTCCCCATATCTGATTCCCCGCCTCTGTTTCCACGCCTCTGATTCCCCGCCTCTGTTTCCCCATATCTAATTCCCCACCTCTGATGCCCCAACTCTGATTCCCCGCCTCTGATTCCCCAGCTCTGATTCCCCGCCTCTGATTCCCCGCATCCGATTCCCCATATCTGATTCCCCGCCTCTGTTTCCCCGCCCCTGATTCCCCGCCTCTGTTTCCCCATATCTGATTCCCCGCCTCTGATTCCCAACTATGATTCCCCGCCTCTGATTCCCCAGCTCTGATTCCCTGCCTCTGATTCCCCGCGTTCTATTCCCTGCCTCTGATTCCCCGCCTGTGATTCCCCATCTCTGATTCACCACCTCTGATTCCCAACCACTGATTCCCCATATCTAATTCCCCGCCTCTGTTTGCCCGCCTCTGATTCCCCGCCTCTGTTTCCCCATATCTGATTCCCCGCCTCTGAATCCCCAACTCTGATTCCCTGCCTCTGAATCCCCAGCTTCATTCCCCGCCTTTGATTCCCCCCGTCTGATTCCCAGCCTCTGAATCCCCGTGTCTGATAACCTGCCTCTGATTCCCCGCCTCTGATTCCCCATCTCAGATTCACCACCTCTGATTCCCCACCTCTGATTCCCCATCTCTGATTCCGCACATCCGATTCCCTGCCTCTGATTCCCCGACTCTGATTCCCCACCTCTGATTCCCCATCTCTGATTCCCCGCCTCTGATTCCCCAACTCTGATTCCCCGCCTCTGATTCCCCAGCTCTGATTCCCCGCCTCTGATTCCCCGTGTTTGATCCCCTGCCTCTGATTCCCCGCCTCTGATTCCCCATCTCTGATTCACCGCCTTTGATTCGCCACCTCTGATTCCCCTTATCTGATTCCTCGCCACTGTTTCCCTGCCTCTGATTCCCCACCTCTGATTCCCCATATCTCATTCCCCGCCTCTGATTCGCCAGCTTTGATTCCCCGCCTCTGATTCCCCGCGTCTGATTCCCTGCCTCTGATTCCCCGCCTCTGATTCCCCATCTCTAATTCCCCATCTCTGATTCCCCAATTCTTATTCCCCGCCTCTGATTCCCCAGCTCTGATTCCTCGCCTCTGATTCCCTTCCTCTGATTCCCAACCACTCATTCCCCACCTCTGATTTCCCATATTGATTCCCTGCGTCTGATTCCCCGCCTCTGATTCCCCAACTCTGATTCCCCGCCTCTGATTCCCCAGCTCTGATTCCCCGCCTCTGATTCCCCGTGTTTGATTCCCTGCCTCTGATTCCCGGCCTCTGATTCCCCATCTCTGATTCACCGCCTTTGATTCGCCACCTCTGATTCCCCATATCTGATTCCCCGCCTCTGTTTCCCCGCCTCTGATTCCCGGACTCTGATTCCCCACCTCTGATTCCCTTCCTCTTATTCCCGGCATCTGATTCAGGCCTCTGATTCCCGGCCTCTGATTCCCTGCTTCTGATTCTGATTCCCTGCCTCTGATTCCCCATCTCTGATTCCGCACATCTGATTCCCTGCCTCTGATTCCCCACCTCTGATTCCCCATATCTGACTCCCCGCCTCTGTTTCCCCGCCTCTGATTCCCCGCCTCTGTTTCCCAATATCTGTCCCCGCCTCTGATTCCCCAACTCTGATTCCCCACCTCTGTTTCCCCAGCTCTGATTCCCCGCCTCTGATTCCCCGCATCTGATTCCCTGCATCTGATTCCAAGCCTCTGATTCCCTGCCTCTGATTCCCAACCTCTGATTCCCCACCTCTGATTCCCCATATCTGAATCCCCGCCTCTGTTTCCCCGCCTCTGATTCCCCACCTCTGTTTCCCCATATCTGATTCCCGGCCTCTGATTCCCCGCCTCTGATTCCCTGCCTCTGATTCCCTGCCTCTGATTCCCCATCTCCGATTCTGCACATCTGATTCCCTGCCTCTGATTCCCCGCCTCTGATTCCCCGCCTTTGATTCCCTGCGTCTGATTCCCAACCTCTGATTCCCCACCTCTGATTCCCCATATCTGATTCCCCGCCTCTGTTTCCCCGCCTCTGATTCCCCTCCTCTGATTCCCCAACTCTAATTCCCCGCCTCTGATTCCCCAGCTCTGATTCCCCGTGTTTGATTCCCTGCCTCTGATTCCCTGCCCTGATTCCCCATCTCTGTTTCACCGCCTTTGATTCGCCACCTCTGATTCCCCATATCTGATTCCCCGCCTCTGTTTCCCCGCCTCTGATTCCCTGCCTCTAATTCCCAACCTCTGATTCCACACCTCTGATTCCCCATATCTGATTCCCCGCCTCTGTTTCCCCGCCCCTGATTCCCTGCCCCTGTTTCCCCATATCTGATTCCCTGCCTCTGATTCCCCAACTCTGATTCCCCGCCTCTGATTCCCCAGCTCTGATTCCCCGCCTCTGATTTCCAGTGTTTGATTCCCTGCCTCTGATTCCCCGCCTCTGATTCCCCATCTCTGATTCACCGGCTTTGATTCGCCACCTCTGATTCCACATATCTGATTCCCCACCTCTGTTTCCCCGCCTCTGATTCCCCGCCTCTGATTCTCCATATCTCATTCCCCGCCTCTGAATCCCCATCTCTGATTCCCGGACTCTGATTCCCCACCTCTGATTCCCGGCCTCTTATTCCCAGCATCTGATTCCCGGCCTCTGATTCCCGGCCTCTGATTCCCCGCTTCTGATTCTGATTCCCTGCCTCTGATTCCCCATCTCTGATTCCGCACATCTGATTCCCTGCCTCTGAATCCCCACCTCTGATTCCCCATATCTGATATCCCGCCTCTGTTTCCCCGCCTCTGATTCCCCGCCTCTGTTTCCCCATATCTAATTCCCAACCACTGATGCCCCAACTCTGATTCCCTGCCTCAGATTCCCCGCGTTCTATTCCCTGCCTCTGATTCCCCGCCTGTGATTCCCCATATCTGATTCCCCGCCTCTGAATCATCAACTCTGATTCCCTGCCTCTGATTCCCCAGCTCTGATTCCCCGCCTTTGATTCCCCCGTCTGATTCCCAGCCTCTGAAACCCCGTGTCTGATTTCTTGCCTCTGATTCCCCGCCTCTGATTCCCCATCTCTGATTCACAGCATCTGATTCCCCACCTCTGATTCCCCATCTCTGATTCCGCACATCTGATTCCCTGCCTCTGATTCCCCGACTCTGATCCCCACCTCTGATTCCCCAGCTCTGATTCCCCGCCTCTGATTTCCCGTGTTTGATTCCATGCCTCTGATTCCCCGCCTCTGATTCCCCATATCTCATTCCCCGCCTCTGATTCCCCATCTCTGATTCCCGGACTCTGATTCCCCACCTCTGATTCCCGGCCTCTTATTCCCGGCATCTGATTTCGGCCTCTGATTCCCGGCCTCTGATTCCCTGCTTCTGATTCCCCATCTCTGATTCCGCAAATCTAATTCCCTGCCTCTGATTCCCCACCTCTGATTCCCCATATCTGATTCCCCGCCTCTGTTTCCCGGCCTCTGATTCCCCGCTTCTGATTCTGATTCCCTGCCTCTGATTCCCCATCTCTGATTCCGCACATCTGATTCCCTGCCTCTGATTCCCCACCTCTGATTCCCCATATCTGATTTCACGCCTCTGTTTCCCTGACTCTGATTCCCCGCCTCTGTTTCCCCATATCTAATTCCCAACCTCTGATGCCCCAACTCTGATTCCCCGCCTCTGTTTCCCCATATCTGATTCCCCGCCTCTGAATCCCCAACTCTGATTCCCTGCCTCTGATTCCCCAGCTCTGATTCCCCGCCTTTGATTCCCCCGTCTGATTCCCAGCCTCTGATTCCCCGTGTTTGATCCCCTGCCTCTGATTCCCCGCCTCTGATTCCCCATCTCTGATTCACCGCCTATGATTCGCCACCTCTGATTCCCCTTATCTGATTCCTCGCCACTGTTTCCCCGCCTCTGATTCCCCACCTCTGATTCCCCATATCTCATTCTCCGCCTCTGATTCGCCAGCTATGATTCCCCGCCTCTGATTCCCCGCATGTGATTCCCTGCCTCTGATTCCCCGCCTCTGATTCCACATCTCTGATTCACCACCTCTGTTTCCCCGCGTCTGATTCCCCGCCTCTGATTCCCCATCTCTAATTCCCCATCTCTGATTCCCCGCCTCTGATTCCCCAGCTCTGATTCCCCATATCTGATTACCGGACTCTGATTCCCAGCCTCTGTTTCCCCGCCTCTGATTCCCCGCCTCTGTTTCCCCATATCTGATTACCGGACTCTGATTCCCCGCCTCTGATTCCCTGCCTCTGATTCCCCATCTCCGATTCCGCACATCTGATTCCCTGCCTCTGATTCCCCGCCTCTGATTCCCCGCCTCTGATTCCCTGCCTCTGATTCCCAACCTCTGATTCCCCACCTCTGATTCCCCGTGTTTGATTCCCCGCCTCTGTTTCCCCGCCTCTGATTCCCCGCCTCTGATTCCCCAACTCTAATTCCCCGCCTCTGATTCCCCATATCTGATTCCCCGCCTCTGTTTCCCCGCCTCTCATTCCCCGCCCCTGTTTCCCCATATCTGATTCCCTGCCTCTGATTCACCAACTTTGATTCCCAGCCTCTGATTCCCCAGCTCTGATTCCCCGCCTCTGATTCCCTGTGTTTGATTCCCTGCCTCTGATTCCCGGCCTCTGATTCCCCATCTCTGATTCACCGCCTTTGATTCGCCACCTCTGATTCCCCATATGAGATTCCCCGCCTCTGTTTCCCCGCCTCTGATTCCCCGCCTCTGATTCCCCATATCTCATTCCCCGCCTCTGAATCCCCATCTCTGATTCCCGGACTCTGATTCCCTGCCTCTGATTCCCAACCTCTGATTCCCCAGCTCTGATTCCCCGCCTTTGAATCCCCGCATCTGATTCCCTGCATCTGATTCCAAGCCTCTGATTCCCTGCCTCTGATTCCCAACCTCTGATTCCCCACCTCTGATTCCCCATATCTGATTCCCAGCCTCTGTTTCCACGCCTCTGATTCCCCGCCTCTGTTTCCCCATATCTGATTCCCGGCCTCTGATTCCCCGCCTCTGATTCCCCGCCTCTGATTCCCTGCCTCTGATTCCCAATCTCCGATTCCGCACATCTGATTCCCTGCCTCTGATTCCCCGCCTCTGATTCCCCGCCTCTGATTCCCTGCCTCTGATTCCCAACCTCTGATTCCCCACCTCTGATTCCCCGTGTTTGATTCCCCGCCTCTGTTTCCCCACCTCTGATTCCCCGCCTCTGATTCCCCAACTCTAATTCCCCGCCTCTGATTCCCCATATCTGATTCCCCGCCTCTGTTTCCCCGCCTCTGATTCCCCGCCCCTGTTTCCCCATATCTGATTCCCTGCCTCTGATTCACCAACTTTGATTCCCAGCCTCTGATTCCCCAGCTCTGATTCCCCGCCTCTGATTCCCTGTGTTTGATTCCCTGCCTCTGATTCCCGGCCTCTGATTCCCCATCTCTGATTCACCGCCTTTGATTCGCCACCTCTGATTCCCCATATCAGATTCCCCGCCTCTGTTTCCCCGCCTCTGATTCCCCGCCTCTGATTCCCCATATCTCATTCCCCGCCTCTGAATCCCCATCTCTGATTCCCGGACTCTGATACCCCACCTCTGATTCCCGGCCTCTTATTCCCGGCATCTGATTCCGGCCTCTGATTCCCGGCCTCTGATTCCCTGCTTCTGATTCTGATTCCCTGCCTTTGATTCCCCATCTCTGATTCCGCACATCTGATTCCCTGCCTCTGATTCCCCATCTCTGATTCCCCATATCTGATTCCCCGCCTCTGTTTCCCCGCCTCTGATTCCCCGCCTCTGTTTCCCAATATCTAAGTCCCCGCCTCTGATTCCCCAACTCTGATTCCCCACCTCTGATTCCCCAGCTCTGATTCCCCGCCTTTGAATCCCCGCATCTGATTCCCTGCATCTGATTCCAAGCCTCTGATTCCCTGCCTCTGATTCCCAACCTCTGATTCCCCACCTCTGATTCCCCATATCTGATTCCCAGCCTCTGTTTCCCCGCCTCTGATTCCCCGCCTCTGTTTCCCCATATCTGATTCCCGGCCTCTGATTCCCCGCCTCTGATTCCCCGCCTCTGATTCCCTGCCTCTGATTCCCAATCTCCGATTCCGCACATCTGATTCCCTGCCTCTGATTCCCCGCCTCTGATTCCCCGCCTCTAATTCCCTGCCTCTGATTCCCAACCTCTGATTCCCCACCTCTGATTCCCCGTGTTTGATTCCCCGCCTCTGTTTCCCCACCTCTGATTCCCCGCCTCTGATTCCCCAACTCTAATTCCCCGCCTCTGATTCCCCATATCTGATTCCCCGCCTCTGTTTCCCCGCCACTGATTCCCCGCCCCTGTTTCCCCATATCTGATTCTCTGCCTCTGATTCCACAACTTTGATTCCCAGCCTCTGATTCCCCAGCTCTGATTCCCCGCCTCTGATTCCCCGTGTTTGATTCCCTGCCTCTGATTCCCCGCCTCTGATTCCCCATCTCTGATTCACCGCCTTTGATTCGCCACCTCTGATTCCCCATATCTGATTCCCCACCTCTGTTTCCCCGCCTCTGATTCCCCGCCTCTGATTCTCCATATCTCATTCCCCGCCTCTGAATCCCCATCTCTGATTCCCGGACTCTGATTCCCCACCTCTGATTCTCGGCCTCTTATTCCCAGCATCTGATTCCAGGCCTCTGATTCCCGGCCTCTGACTCCCCGCTTCTGATTCTGATTCCCTGCCTCTGATTCCCCATCTCTGATTCCGCACATCTGATTACCTGCCTCTGATTCCCCACCCCTGATTCCCCATATCTGATTCCCCGCCTCTGTTTCCACGCCTCTGATTCCCCGCCTCTGTTTCCCCATATCTAATTCCCCACCTCTGATGCCCCAACTCTGATTACCCGCCTCTGATTCCCCAGCTCTGATTCCCCGCCTCTGATTCCCGGCATCCGATTCCCCATATCTGATTCCCCGCCTCTGTTTCCCCGCCCCTGATTCCCCGCCTCTGTTTCCCCATATCTGATTCCCCGCCTCTGATTCCCAACTATGATTCCCCGCCTCTGATTCCCCAGCTCTGATTCCCTGCCTCTGATTCCCCGCGTTCTATTCCCTGCCTCTGATTCCCCGCCTGTGATTCCCCATCTCTGATTCACCACCTCTGATTCCCCACCACTGATTCCCCATATCTAATTCCCTCCTCTGTTTGCCCGCCTCTGATTCCCCGCCTCTGTTTCCCCATATCTGATTCCCCGCCTCTGAATCCCCAAATCTGATTCCCTGCCTCTGAATCCCCATCTTCATTCCCCGCCTTTGATTCCCCCCGTCTGATTCCCAGCCTCTGAATCCCCGTGTCTGATAACCTGCCTCTGATTCCCCGCCTCTGATTCCCCATCTCAGATTCACCGCCTCTGATTCCCCACCTCTGATTACCCATCTCTGATTCCGCACATCCGATTCCCTGCCTCTGATTCCCCGACACTGATTCCCCACCTCTGATTCCCCATCTCTGATTCCCCGCCTCTGATTCCCCAACTCTGATTCCCCGCCTCTGATTCCCCAGCTCTGATTCCCCGCCTCTGATTCCCCGTGTTTGATCCCCTGCCTCTGATTCCCCGTCTCTGATTCCCCATCTCTGATTCACCGCCTTTGATTCGCCACCTCTGATTCCCCTTATCTGATTCCTCGCCACTGTTTCCCCGCCTCTGATTCCCCACCTCTGATTCCCCATATCTCATTCCCCGCCTCTGAATTGCCAGCTATGATTCCCCGCCTCTGATTCCCCGCGTCTGATTCCCTGCCTCTGATTCCCAACCTCTGATTCCCCACCTCTGATTCCCCGTGTTTGATTCCCCGCCTCTGTTTCCCCGCCTCTGATTCCCCGCCTCTGATTCCCCAACTCTAATTCCCCGCCTCTGATTCCCCATATCTGATTCCACGCCTCTGTTTACCCGCCTCTCATTCCCCGCCCCTGTTTCCCCATATCTGATTCCCTGCCTCTGATTCCCCAGCTCTGATTCCCAGCCTCTGATTCCCCATCTCTGATTCACCGCCTTTGATTCGCCACCTCTGATTCCCCATTTCAGATTCCCCGCCTCTGTTTCCTCGCCTCTGATTCCCCGCCTCTGATTCCCCATATCTCATTCCCCGCCTCTGAATCCCCATCTCTGATTCCCGGCCTCTTATTCCCGGCATCTGATTCCGGCCTCTGATTCCCGGCCTCTGATTCCCTGCTTCTGATTCTGATTCCCTGCCTTTGATTCCCCATCTCTGATTCCGCACATCTGATTCCCTGCCTCTGATTCCCCATCTCTGATTCCCCATATCTGATTCCCCGCCTCTGTTTCCCCGCCTCTGATTCCCCGCCTCTGTTTCCCAATATCTAAGTCCCCGCCTCTGATTCCCCAACTCTGATTCCCCACCTCTGATTCCCCAGCTCTGATTCCCCGCCTTTGAATCCCCGCATCTGATTCCCTGCAGCTGATTCCAAGCCTCTGATTCCCTGCCTCTGATTCCCAACCTCTGATTCCCCACCTCTGATTCCCCATATCTGATACCCAGCCTCTGTTTCCACGCCTCTGATTCCCCGCCTCTGTTTCCCCATATCTGATTCCCGGCCTCTGATTCCCCGCCTCTGATTCCCCGCCTCTGATTCCCTGCCTCTGATTCCCCATCTCCGATTCCGCACATCTGATTCCCTGCCTCTGATTCCCCGCCTCTGATTCCCCGCCTCTGATTCCCTGCCTCTGATTCCCAACCTCTGATTCCCCACCTCTGATTCCCCGTGTTTGATTCCCCGCCTCTGTTTCCCCGCCTCTGATTCCCCGCCTCTGATTCCCCAACTCTAATTCCCCGCCTCTGATTCCCCATATCTGATTCCCCGCCTCTGTTTCCCCGCCTCTCATTCCCCGCCCCTGTTTCCCCATATCTGATTCCCTGCCTCTGATTCACCAACTTTGATTCCCAGCCTCTGATTCCCCAGCTCTGATTCCCCGCCTCTGATTCCCTGTGTTTGATTCCCTGCCTCTGATTCCCGGCCTCTGGTTCCCCATCTCTGATTCACCGCCTTTGATTCGCCACCTCTGATTCCCCATATGAGATTCCCCGCCTCTGTTTCCCCGCCTCTGATTCCCCGCCTCTGATTCCCCATATCTCATTCCCCGCCTCTGAATCCCCATCTCTGATTCCCGGACTCTGATTCCCCACCTCTGATTCCCGGCCTCTTATTCCCGGCATCTGATTCCGGCCTCTGATTCCCGGCCTCTGATTCCCTGCTTCTGATTCTGATTCCCTGCCTTTGATTCCCCATCTCTGATTCCGCACATCTGATTCCCTGCCTCTGATTCCCCATCTCTGATTCCCCATATCTGATTCCCCGCCTCTGTTTCCCCGCCTCTGATTCCCCGCCTCTGTTTCCCAATATCTAAGTCCCCGCCTCTGATTCCCCAACTCTGATTCCCCACCTCTGATTCCCCAGCTCTGATTCCCCGCCTTTGAATCCCCGCATCTGATTCCCTGCATCTGATTCCAAGCCTCTGATTCCCTGCCTCTGATTCCCAACCTCTGATTCCCCACCTCTGATTCCCCATATCTGATTCCCAGCCTCTGTTTCCACGCCTCTGATTCCCCGCCTCTGTTTCCCCTTATTTGATTCCCGGCCTCTGATTCCCCGCCTCTGATTCCCCGCCTCTGATTCCCTGCCTCTGATTCCCAATCTCCGATTCCGCACATCTGATTCCCTGCCTCTGATTCCCCGCCTCTGATTCCCCGCCTCTGATTCCCTGCCTCTGATTCCCAACCTCTGATTCCCCACCTCTGATTCCCCGTGTTTGATTCCCCGCCTCTGTTTCCCCACCTCTGATTCCCCGCCTCTGATTCCCCAACTCTAATTCCCCGCCTCTGATTCCCCATATCTGATTCCCCGCCTCTGTTTCCCCGCCTCTGATTCCCCGCCCCTGTTTCCCCATATCTGATTCCCTGCCTCTGATTCACCAACTTTGATTCCCAGCCTCTGATTCCCCAGCTCTGATTCCCCGCCTCTGATTCCCTGTGTTTGATTCCCTGCCTCTGATTCCCGGCCTCTGATTCCCCATCTCTGATTCACCGCCTTTGATTCGCCACCTCTGATTCCCCATATCAGATTCCCCGCCTCTGTTTCCCCGCCTCTGATTCCCCGCCTCTGATTCCCCATATCTCATTCCCCGCCTCTGAATCCCCATCTCTGATTCCCGGACTCTGATACCCCACCTCTGATTCCCGGCCTCTTATTCCCGGCATCTGATTCCGGCCTCTGATTCCCGGCCTCTGATTCCCTGCTTCTGATTCTGATTCCCTGCCTTTGATTCCCCATCTCTGATTCCGCACATCTGATTCCCTGCCTCTGATTCCCCATCTCTGATTCCCCATATCTGATTCCCCGCCTCTGTTTCCCCGCCTCTGATTCCCCGCCTCTGTTTCCCAATATCTAAGTCCCCGCCTCTGATTCCCCAACTCTGATTCCCCACCTCTGATTCCCCAGCTCTGATTCCCCGCCTTTGAATCGCCGCATCTGATTCCCTGCATCTGATTCCAAGCC
Source organism: Narcine bancroftii (assembly GCF_036971445.1). Lineage (NCBI taxonomy): Eukaryota > Metazoa > Chordata > Chondrichthyes > Torpediniformes > Narcinidae > Narcine > Narcine bancroftii. The sequence continues at coordinate 113,000,084 of NC_091475.1, forward strand.
TCTGATTCCCTGCCTCTGATTCCCAACCTCTGATTCCCCACCTCTGATTCCCCATATCTGATTCCCAGCCTCTGTTTCCCCGCCTCTGATTCCCCGCCTCTGTTTCCCCATATCTGATTCCCGGCCTCTGATTCCCCGCCTCTGATTCCCCGCCTCTGATTCCCTGCCTCTGATTCCCAATCTCCGATTCCGCACATCTGATTCCCTGCCTCTGATTCCCCGCCTCTGATTCCCCGCCTCTAATTCCCTGCCTCTGATTCCCAACCTCTGATTCCCCACCTCTGATTCCCCGTGTTTGATTCCCCGCCTCTGTTTCCCCACCTCTGATTCCCCGCCTCTGATTCCCCAACTCTAATTCCCCGCCTCTGATTCCCCATATCTGATTCCCCGCCTCTGTTTCCCCGCCTCTGATTCCCCGCCCCTGTTTCCCCATATCTGATTCTCTGCCTCTGATTCCACAACTTTGATTCCCAGCCTCTGATTCCCCAGCTCTGATTCCCCGCCTCTGATTCCCCGTGTTTGATTCCCTGCCTCTGATTCCCCGCCTCTGATTCCCCATCTCTGATTCACCGCCTTTGATTCGCCACCTCTGATTCCCCATATCTGATTCCCCACCTCTGTTTCCCCGCCTCTGATTCCCCGCCTCTGATTCTCCATATCTCATTCCCCGCCTCTGAATCCCCATCTCTGATTCCCGGACTCTGATTCCCCACCTCTGATTCTCGGCCTCTTATTCCCAGCATCTGATTCCAGGCCTCTGATTCCCGGCCTCTGACTCCCCGCTTCTGATTCTGATTCCCTGCCTCTGATTCCCCATCTCTGATTCCGCACATCTGATTACCTGCCTCTGATTCCCCACCCCTGATTCCCCATATCTGATTCCCCGCCTCTGTTTCCACGCCTCTGATTCCCCGCCTCTGTTTCCCCATATCTAATTCCCCACCTCTGATGCCCCAACTCTGATTACCCGCCTCTGATTCCCCAGCTCTGATTCCCCGCCTCTGATTCCCGGCATCCGATTCCCCATATCTGATTCCCCGCCTCTGTTTCCCCGCCCCTGATTCCCCGCCTCTGTTTCCCCATATCTGATTCCCCGCCTCTGATTCCCAACTATGATTCCCCGCCTCTGATTCCCCAGCTCTGATTCCCTGCCTCTGATTCCCCGCGTTCTATTCCCTGCCTCTGATTCCCCGCCTGTGATTCCCCATCTCTGATTCACCACCTCTGATTCCCCACCACTGATTCCCCATATCTAATTCCCTCCTCTGTTTGCCCGCCTCTGATTCCCCGCCTCTGTTTCCCCATATCTGATTCCCCGCCTCTGAATCCCCAAATCTGATTCCCTGCCTCTGAATCCCCATCTTCATTCCCCGCCTTTGATTCCCCCCGTCTGATTCCCAGCCTCTGAATCCCCGTGTCTGATAACCTGCCTCTGATTCCCCGCCTCTGATTCCCCATCTCAGATTCACCGCCTCTGATTCCCCACCTCTGATTACCCATCTCTGATTCCGCACATCCGATTCCCTGCCTCTGATTCCCCGACACTGATTCCCCACCTCTGATTCCCCATCTCTGATTCCCCGCCTCTGATTCCCCAACTCTGATTCCCCGCCTCTGATTCCCCAGCTCTGATTCCCCGCCTCTGATTCCCCGTGTTTGATCCCCTGCCTCTGATTCCCCGTCTCTGATTCCCCATCTCTGATTCACCGCCTTTGATTCGCCACCTCTGATTCCCCTTATCTGATTCCTCGCCACTGTTTCCCCGCCTCTGATTCCCCACCTCTGATTCCCCATATCTCATTCCCCGCCTCTGAATTGCCAGCTATGATTCCCCGCCTCTGATTCCCCGCGTCTGATTCCCTGCCTCTGATTCCCAACCTCTGATTCCCCACCTCTGATTCCCCGTGTTTGATTCCCCGCCTCTGTTTCCCCGCCTCTGATTCCCCGCCTCTGATTCCCCAACTCTAATTCCCCGCCTCTGATTCCCCATATCTGATTCCACGCCTCTGTTTACCCGCCTCTCATTCCCCGCCCCTGTTTCCCCATATCTGATTCCCTGCCTCTGATTCCCCAGCTCTGATTCCCAGCCTCTGATTCCCCATCTCTGATTCACCGCCTTTGATTCGCCACCTCTGATTCCCCATTTCAGATTCCCCGCCTCTGTTTCCCCGCCTCTGATTCCCCGCCTCTGATTCCCCATATCTCATTCCCCGCCTCTGAATCCCCATCTCTGATTCCCGGCCTCTTATTCCCGGCATCTGATTCCGGCCTCTGATTTCCGGCCTCTGATTCCCTGCTTCTGATTCTGATTCCCTGCCTTTGATTCCCCATCTCTGATTCCGCACATCTGATTCCCTGCCTCTGATTCCCCATCTCTGATTCCCCATATCTGATTCCCCGCCTCTGTTTCCCCGCCTCTGATTCCCCGCCTCTGTTTCCCAATATCTAAGTCCCCGCCTCTGATTCCCCAACTCTGATTCCCCACCTCTGATTCCCCAGCTCTGATTCCCCGCCTTTGAATCCCCGCATCTGATTCCCTGCATCTGATTCCAAGCCTCTGATTCCCTGCCTCTGATTCCCAACCTCTGATTCCCCACCTCTGATTCCCCATATCTGATTCCCAGCCTCTGTTTCCACGCCTCTGATTCCCCGCCTCTGTTTCCCCATATCTGATTCCCGGCCTCTGATTCCCCGCCTCTGATTCCCCGCCTCTGATTCCCTGCCTCTGATTCCCCATCTCCGATTCCGCACATCTGATTCCCTGCCTCTGATTCCCCGCCTCTGATTCCCCGCCTCTGATTCCCTGCCTCTGATTCCCAACCTCTGATTCCCCACCTCTGATTCCCCGTGTTTGATTCCCCGCCTCTGTTTCCCCGCCTCTGATTCCCCGCCTCTGATTCCCCAACTCTAATTCCCCGCCTCTGATTCCCCATATCTGATTCCCCGCCTCTGTTTCCCCGCCTCTCATTCCCCGCCCCTGTTTCCCCATATCTGATTCCCTGCCTCTGATTCACCAACTTTGATTCCCAGCCTCTGATTCCCCAGCTCTGATTCCCCGCCTCTGATTCCCTGTGTTTGATTCCCTGCCTCTGATTCCCGGCCTCTGATTCCCCATCTCTGATTCACCGCCTTTGATTCGCCACCTCTGATTCCCCATATGAGATTCCCCGCCTCTGTTTCCCCGCCTCTGATTCCCCGCCTCTGATTCCCCATATCTCATTCCCCGCCTCTGAATCCCCATCTCTGATTCCCGGACTCTGATTCCCCACCTCTGATTCCCGGCCTCTTATTCCCGGCATCTGATTCCGGCCTCTGATTCCCGGCCTCTGATTCCCTGCTTCTGATTCTGATTCCCTGCCTTTGATTCCCCATCTCTGATTCCGCACATCTGATTCCCTGCCTCTGATTCCCCATCTCTGATTCCCCATATCTGATTCCCCGCCTCTGTTTCCCCGCCTCTGATTCCCCGCCTCTGTTTCCCAATATCTAAGTCCCCGCCTCTGATTCCCCTACTCTGATTCCCCACCTCTGATTCCCCAGCTCTGATTCCCCGCCTTTGAATCCCCGCATCTGATTCCCTGCATCTGATTCCAAGCCTCTGATTCCCTGCCTCTGATTCCCAACCTCTGATTCCCCACCTCTGATTCCCCATATCTGATTCCCAGCCTCTGTTTCCACGCCTCTGATTCCCCGCCTCTGTTTCCCCTTATCTGATTCCCGGCCTCTGATTCCCCGCCTCTGATTCCCCGCCTCTGATTCCCTGCCTCTGATTCCCAATCTCCGATTCCGCACATCTGATTCCCTGCCTCTGATTCCCCGCCTCTGATTCCCCGCCTCTGATTCCCTGCCTCTGATTCCCAACCTCTGATTCCCCACCTCTGATTCCCCGTGTTTGATTCCCCGCCTCTGTTTCCCCACCTCTGATTCCCCGCCTCTGATTCCCCAACTCTAATTCCCCGCCTCTGATTCCCCATATCTGATTCCCCGCCTCTGTTTCCCCGCCTCTGATTCCCCGCCCCTGTTTCCCCATATCTGATTCCCTGCCTCTGATTCACCAACTTTGATTCCCAGCCTCTGATTCCCCAGCTCTGATTCCCCGCCTCTGATTCCCTGTGTTTGATTCCCTGCCTCTGATTCCCGGCCTCTGATTCCCCATCTCTGATTCACCGCCTTTGATTCGCCACCTCTGATTCCCCATATCAGATTCCCCGCCTCTGTTTCCCCGCCTCTGATTCCCCGCCTCTGATTCCCCATATCTCATTCCCCGCCTCTGAATCCCCATCTCTGATTCCCGGACTCTGATACCCCACCTCTGATTCCCGGCCTCTTATTCCCGGCATCTGATTCCGGCCTCTGATTCCCGGCCTTTGATTCCCTGCTTCTGATTCTGATTCCCTGCCTTTGATTCCCCATCTCTGATTCCGCACATCTGATTCCCTGCCTCTGATTCCCCATCTCTGATTCCCCATATCTGATTCCCCGCCTCTGTTTCCCCGCCTCTGATTCCCCGCCTCTGTTTCCCAATATCTAAGTCCCCGCCTCTGATTCCCCAACTCTGATTCCCCACCTCTGATTCCCCAGCTCTGATTCCCCGCCTTTGAATCCCCGCATCTGATTCCCTGCATCTGATTCCAAGCCTCTGATTCCCTGCCTCTGATTCCCAACCTCTGATTCCCCACCTCTGATTCCCCATATCTGATTCCCAGCCTCTGTTTCCCCGCCTCTGATTCCCCGCCTCTGTTTCCCCATATCTGATTCCCGGCCTCTGATTCCCCGCCTCTGATTCCCCGCCTCTGATTCCCTGCCTCTGATTCCCAATCTCCGATTCCGCACATCTGATTCCCTGCCTCTGATTCCCCGCCTCTGATTCCCCGCCTCTAATTCCCTGCCTCTGATTCCCAACCTCTGATTCCCCACCTCTGATTCCCCGTGTTTGATTCCCCGCCTCTGTTTCCCCACCTCTGATTCCCCGCCTCTGATTCCCCAACTCTAATTCCCCGCCTCTGATTCCCCATATCTGATTCCCCGCCTCTGTTTCCCCGCCTCTGATTCCCCGCCCCTGTTTCCCCATATCTGATTCTCTGCCTCTGATTCCACAACTTTGATTCCCAGCCTCTGATTCCCCAGCTCTGATTCCCCGCCTCTGATTCCCCGTGTTTGATTCCCTGCCTCTGATTCCCCGCCTCTGATTCCCCATCTCTGATTCACCGCCTTTGATTCGCCACCTCTGATTCCCCATATCTGATTCCCCACCTCTGTTTCCCCGCCTCTGATTCCCCGCCTCTGATTCTCCATATCTCATTCCCCGCCTCTGAATCCCCATCTCTGATTCCCGGACTCTGATTCCCCACCTCTGATTCTCGGCCTCTTATTCCCAGCATCTGATTCCAGGCCTCTGATTCCCGGCCTCTGACTCCCCGCTTCTGATTCTGATTCCCTGCCTCTGATTCCCCATCTCTGATTCCGCACATCTGATTACCTGCCTCTGATTCCCCACCTCTGATTCCCCATATCTGATTCCCCGCCTCTGTTTCCACGCCTCTGATTCCCCGCCTCTGTTTCCCCATATCTAATTCCCCACCTCTGATGCCCCAACTCTGATTACCCGCCTCTGATTCCCCAGCTCTGATTCCCCGCCTCTGATTCCCGGCATCCGATTCCCCATATCTGATTCCCCGCCTCTGTTTCCCCGCCCCTGATTCCCCGCCTCTGTTTCCCCATATCTGATTCCCCGCCTCTGATTCCCAACTATGATTCCCCGCCTCTGATTCCCCAGCTCTGATTCCCTGCCTCTGATTCCCCGCGTTCTATTCCCTGCCTCTGATTCCCCGCCTGTGATTCCCCATCTCTGATTCCCCACCACTGATTCCCCATATCTAATTCCCTCCTCTGTTTGCCCGCCTCTGATTCCCCGCCTCTGTTTCCCCATATCTGATTCCCCGCCTCTGAATCCCCAACTCTGATTCCCTGCCTCTGAATCCCCATCTTCATTCCCCGCCTTTGATTCCCCCCGTCTGATTCCCAGCCTCTGAATCCCCGTGTCTGATAACCTGCCTCTCATTCCCCGCCTCTGATTCCCCATCTCAGATTCACCGCCTCTGATTCCCCACCTCTGATTACCCATCTCTGATTCAGCACATCCGATTCCCTGCCTCTGATTCCCCGACACTGATTCCCCACCTCTGATTCCCCATCTCTGATTCCCCGCCTCTGATTCCCCAACTCTGATTCCCCGCCTCTGATTCCCCAGCTCTGATTCCCCGCCTCTGATTCCCCGTGTTTGATCCCCTGCCTCTGATTCCCCGTCTCTGATTCCCCATCTCTGATTCACCGCCTTTGATTCGCCACCTCTGATTCCCCTTATCTGATTCCTCGCCACTGTTTCCCCGCCTCTGATTCCCCACCTCTGATTCCCCATATCTCATTCCCCGCCTCTGAATTGCCAGCTATGATTCCCCGCCTCTGATTCCCCGCGTCTGATTCCCTGCCTCTGATTCCCAACCTCTGATTCCCCACCTCTGATTCCCCGTGTTTGATTCCCCGCCTCTGTTTCCCCGCCTCTGATTCCCCGCCTCTGATTCCCCAACTCTAATTCCCCGCCTCTGATTCCCCATATCTGATTCCACGCCTCTGTTTACCCGCCTCTCATTCCCCGCCCCTGTTTCCCCATATCTGATTCCCTGCCTCTGATTCCCCAGCTCTGATTCCCAGCCTCTGATTCCCCATCTCTGATTCACCGCCTTTGATTCGCCACCTCTGATTCCCCATTTCAGATTCCCCGCCTCTGTTTCCCCGCCTCTGATTCCCCGCCTCTGTTTCCCAATATCTAAGTCCCCGCCTCTGATTCCCCAACTCTGATTCCCCACCTCTGATTCCCCAGCTCTGATTCCCCGCCTTTGAATCCCCGCATCTGATTCCCTGCATCTGATTCCAAGCCTCTGATTCCCTGCCTCTGATTCCCAACCTCTGATTCCCCACCTCTGATTCCCCATATCTGATTCCCAGCCTCTGTTTCCCCGCCTCTGATTCCCCGCCTCTGTTTCCCCATATCTGATTCCCGGCCTCTGATTCCCCGCCTCTGATTCCCCGCCTCTGATTCCCTGCCTCTGATTCCCAATCTCCGATTCCGCACATCTGATTCCCTGCCTCTGATTCCCCGCCTCTGATTCCCCGCCTCTAATTCCCTGCCTCTGATTCCCAACCTCTGATTCCCCACCTCTGATTCCCCGTGTTTGATTCCCCGCCTCTGTTTCCCCACCTCTGATTCCCCGCCTCTGATTCCCCAACTCTAATTCCCCGACTCTGATTCCCCATATCTGATTCCCCGCCTCTGTTTCCCCGCCTCTGATTCCCCGCCCCTGTTTCCCCATATCTGATTCTCTGCCTCTGATTCCACAACTTTGATTCCCAGCCTCTGATTCCCCAGCTCTGATTCCCCGCCTCTGATTCCCCGTGTTTGATTCCCTGCCTCTGATTCCCCGCCTCTGATTCCCCATCTCTGATTCACCGCCTTTGATTCGCCACCTCTGATTCCCCATATCTGATTCCCCACCTCTGTTTCCCCGCCTCTGATTCCCCGCCTCTGATTCTCCATATCTCATTCCCCGCCTCTGAATCCCCATCTCTGATTCCCGGACTCTGATTCCCCACCTCTGATTCTCGGCCTCTTATTCCCAGCATCTGATTCCAGGCCTCTGATTCCCGGCCTCTGACTCCCCGCTTCTGATTCTGATTCCCTGCCTCTGATTCCCCATCTCTGATTCCGCACATCTGATTACCTGCCTCTGATTCCCCACCTCTGATTCCCCATATCTGATTCCCCGCCTCTGTTTCCACGCCTCTGATTCCCCGCCTCTGTTTCCCCATATCTAATTCCCCACCTCTGATGCCCCAACTCTGATTACCCGCCTCTGATTCCCCAGCTCTGATTCCCCGCCTCTGATTCCCGGCATCCGATTCCCCATATCTGATTCCCCGCCTCTGTTTCCCCGCCCCTGATTCCCCGCCTCTGTTTCCCCATATCTGATTCCCCGCCTCTGATTCCCAACTATGATTCCCCGCCTCTGATTCCCCAGCTCTGATTCCCTGCCTCTGATTCCCCGCGTTCTATTCCCTGCCTCTGATTCCCCGCCTGTGATTCCCCATCTCTGATTCCCCACCACTGATTCCCCATATCTAATTCCCTCCTCTGTTTGCCCGCCTCTGATTCCCCGCCTCTGTTTCCCCATATCTGATTCCCCGCCTCTGAATCCCCAACTCTGATTCCCTGCCTCTGAATCCCCATCTTCATTCCCCGCCTTTGATTCCCCCCGTCTGATTCCCAGCCTCTGAATCCCCGTGTCTGATAACCTGCCTCTGATTCCCCGCCTCTGATTCCCCATCTCAGATTCACCGCCTCTGATTCCCCACCTCTGATTACCCATCTCTGATTCCGCACATCCGATTCCCTGCCTCTGATTCCCCGACACTGATTCCCCACCTCTGATTCCCCATCTCTGATTCCCCGCCTCTGATTCTCCAACTCTGATTCCCCGCCTCTGATTCCCCAGCTCTGATTCCCCGCCTCTGATTCCCCGTGTTTGATCCCCTGCCTCTGATTCCCCGTCTCTGATTCCCCATCTCTGATTCACCGCCTTTGATTCGCCACCTCTGATTCCCCTTATCTGATTCCTCGCCACTGTTTCCCCGCCTCTGATTCCCCACCTCTGATTCCCCATATCTCATTCCCCGCCTCTGAATTGCCAGCTATGATTCCCCGCCTCTGATTCCCCGCGTCTGATTCCCTGCCTCTGATTCCCAACCTCTGATTCCCCACCTCTGATTCCCCGTGTTTGATTCCCCGCCTCTGTTTCCCCGCCTCTGATTCCCCGCCTCTGATTCCCCAACTCTAATTCCCCGCCTCTGATTCCCCATATCTGATTCCACGCCTCTGTTTACCCGCCTCTCATTCCCCGCCCCTGTTTCCCCATATCTGATTCCCTGCCTCTGATTCCCCAGCTCTGATTCCCAGCCTCTGATTCCCCATCTCTGATTCACCGCCTTTGATTCGCCACCTCTGATTCCCCATTTCAGATTCCCCGCCTCTGTTTCCCCGCCTCTGATTCCCCGCCTCTGATTCCCCATATCTCATTCCCCGCCTCTGAATCCCCATCTCTGATTCCCGGACTCTGATTCCCCACCTCTGATTCCCGGCCTCTTATTCCCGGCATCTGATTCCGGCCTCTGATTCCCGGCCTCTGATTCCCTGCTTCTGATTCTGATTCCCTGCCTCTGATTCCCTGCCCTGATTCCCCATCTCTGTTTCACCGCCTTTGATTCGCCACCTCTGATTCCCCATATCTGATTCCCCGCCTCTGTTTCCCCGCCTCTGATTCCCTGCCTCTAATTCCCAACCTCTGATTCCACACCTCTGATTCCCCATATCTGATTCCCCGCCTCTGTTTCCCCGCCCCTGATTCCCTGCCCCTGTTTCCCCATATCTGATTCCCTGCCTCTGATTCCCCAACTCTGATTCCCCGCCTCTGATTCCCCAGCTCTGATTCCCCGCCTCTGATTTCCAGTGTTTGATTCCCTGCCTCTGATTCCCCGCCTCTGATTCCCCATCTCTGATTCACCGGCTTTGATTCGCCACCTCTGATTCCACATATCTGATTCCCCACCTCTGTTTCCCCGCCTCTGATTCCCCGCCTCTGATTCTCCATATCTCATTCCCCGCCTCTGAATCCCCATCTCTGATTCCCGGACTCTGATTCCCCACCTCTGATTCCCGGCCTCTTATTCCCAGCATCTGATTCCCGGCCTCTGATTCCCGGCCTCTGATTCCCCGCTTCTGATTCTGATTCCCTGCCTCTGATTCCCCATCTCTGATTCCGCACATCTGATTCCCTGCCTCTGAATCCCCACCTCTGATTCCCCATATCTGATATCCCGCCTCTGTTTCCCCGCCTCTGATTCCCCGCCTCTGTTTCCCCATATCTAATTCCCAACCACTGATGCCCCAACTCTGATTCCCTGCCTCTGATTCCCCGCGTTCTATTCCCTGCCTCTGATTCCCCGCCTGTGATTCCCCATATCTGATTCCCCGCCTCTGAATCATCAACTCTGATTCCCTGCCTCTGATTCCCCAGCTCTGATTCCCCGCCTTTGATTCCCCCGTCTGATTCCCAGCCTCTGAAACCCCGTGTCTGATTTCTTGCCTCTGATTCCCCGCCTCTGATTCCCCATCTCTGATTCACAGCATCTGATTCCCCACCTCTGATTCCCCATCTCTGATTCCGCACATCTGATTCCCTGCCTCTGATTCCCCGACTCTGATCCCCACCTCTGATTCCCCAGCTCTGATTCCCCGCCTCTGATTTCCCGTGTTTGATTCCCTGCCTCTGATTCCCCGCCTCTGATTCCCCATATCTCATTCCCCGCCTCTGATTCCCCATCTCTGATTCCCGGACTCTGATTCCCCACCTCTTATTCCCGGCCTCTTATTCCCGGCATCTGATTTCGGCCTCTGATTCCCGGCCTCTGATTCCCTGCTTCTGATTCCCCATCTCTGATTCCGCAAATCTAATTCCCTGCCTCTGATTCCCCACCTCTGATTCCCCATATCTGATTCCCCGCCTCTGTTTCCCGGCCTCTGATTCCCCGCTTCTGATTCTGATTCCCTGCCTCTGATTCCCCATCTCTGATTCCGAACATCTGATTCCCTGCCTCTGATTCCCCACCTCTGATTCCCCATATCTGATTTCACGCCTCTGTTTCCCCGACTCTGATTCCCCGCCTCTGTTTCCCCATATCTAATTCCCAACCTCTGATGCCCCAACTCTGATTCCCCGCCTCTGTTTCCCCATATCTGATTCCCCGCCTCTGAATCCCCAACTCTGATTCCCTGCCTCTGATTCCCCAGCTCTGATTCCCCGCCTTTGATTCCCCCGTCTGATTCCCAGCCTCTGATTCCCCGTGTTTGATCCCCTGCCTCTGATTCCCCGCCTCTGATTCCCCATCTCTGATTCACCGCCTTTGATTCGCCACCTCTGATTCCCCTTATCTGATTCCTCGCCACTGTTTCCCCGCCTCTGATTCCCCACCTCTGATTCCCCATATCTCATTCTCCGCCTCTGATTCGCCAGCTATGATTCCCCGCCTCTGATTCCCCGCATCTGATTCCCTGCCTCTGATTCCCCGCCTCTGATTCCACATCTCTGATTCACCACCTCTGTTTCCCCGCGTCTGATTCCCCGCCTCTGATTCCCCATCTCTAATTCCCCATCTCTGATTCCCCGCCTCTGATTCCCCAGCTCTGATTCCCCATATCTGATTACCGGACTCTGATTCCCAGCCTCTGTTTCCCCACCTCTGATTCCCCGCCTCTGTTTCCCCATATCTGATTACCGGACTCTGATTCCCCGCTTCTGATTCCCTGCCTCTGATTCCCCATCTCCGATTCCGCACATCTGATTCCCTGCCTCTGATTCCCCGCCTCTGATTCCCCGCCTCTGATTCCCTGCCTCTGATTCCCAACCTCTGATTCCCCACCTCTGATTCCCCGTGTTTGATTCCCCGCCTCTGTTTCCCCGCCTCTGATTCCCCGCCTCTGATTCCCCAACTCTAATTCCCCGCCTCTGATTCCCCATATCTGATTCCCCGCCTCTCTTTCCCCGCCTCTCATTCCCCGCCCCTGTTTCCCCATATCTGATTCCCTGCCTCTGATTCACCAACTTTGATTCCCAGCCTCTGATTCCCCAGCTCTGATTCCCCGCCTATGATTCCCTGTGTTTGATTCCCTGCCTCTGATTCCCCATCTCTGATTCCGCACATCTGATTCCCTGCCTCTGAATCCCCACCTCTGATTCCCCATATCTGATATCCCGCCTCTGTTTCCCCGCCTCTGATTCCCCGCCTCTGTTTCCCCATATCTAATTCCCAACCACTGATGCCCCAACTCTGATTCCCTGCCTCTGATTCCCCGCGTTCTATTCCCTGCCTCTGATTCCCCGCCTGTGATTCCCCATATCTGATTCCCCGCCTCTGAATCATCAACTCTGATTCCCTGCCTCTGATTCCCCAGCTCTGATTCCCCGCCTTTGATTCCCCCGTCTGATTCCCAGCCTCTGAAACCCCGTGTCTGATTTCTTGCCTCTGATTCCCCGCCTCTGATTCCCCATCTCTGATTCACAGCATCTGATTCCCCACCTCTGATTCCCCATCTCTGATTCCGCACATCTGATTCCCTGCCTCTGATTCCCCGACTCTGATCCCCACCTCTGATTCCCCAGCTCTGATTCCCCGCCTATGATTCCCTGTGTTTGATTCCCTGCCTCTGATTCCCGGCCTCTGATTCCCCATCTCTGATTCACCGCCTTTGATTCGCCACCTCTGATTCCCCATATGAGATTCCCCGCCTCTGTTTCCCCGCCTCTGATTCCCCGCCTCTGATTCCCCATATCTCATTCCCCGCCTCTGAATCCCCATCTCTGATTCCCGGACTCTGATTCCCCACCTCTGATTCCCGGCCTCTTATTCCCGGCATCTGATTCCGGCCTCTGATTCCCGGCCTCTGATTCCCTGCTTCTGATTCTGATTCCCTGCCTTTGATTCCCCATCTCTGATTCCGCACATCTGATTCCCTGCCTCTGATTCCCCATCTCTGATTCCCCATATCTGATTCCCCGCCTCTGTTTCCACGCCTCTGATTCCCCGCCTCTGTTTCCCAATATCTAAGTCCCCGCCTCTGATTCCCCAACTCTGATTCCCCACCTCTGATTCCCCAGCTCTGATTCCCCGCCTTTGAATCCCCGCATCTGATTCCCTGCATCTGATTCCAAGCCTCTGATTCCCTGCCTCTGATTCCCAACCTCTGATTCCCCACCTCTGATTCCCCATATCTGATTCCCAGCCTCTGTTTCCACGCCTCTGATTCCCCGCCTCTGTTTCCCCATATCTGATTCCCGGCCTCTGATTCCCCGCCTCTGATTCCCCGCCTCTGATTCCCTGCCTCTGATTCCCAATCTCCGATTCCGCACATCTGATTCCCTGCCTCTGATTCCCCGCCTCTGATTCCCCGCCTCTGATTCCCTGCCTCTGATTCCCAACCTCTGATTCCCCACCTCTGATTCCCCGTGTTTGATTCCCCGCCTCTGTTTCCCCACCTCTGATTCCCCGCCTCTGATTCCCCAACTCTAATTCCCCGCCTCTGATTTCCCATATCTGATTCCCCGCCTCTGTTTCCCCGCCTCTGATTCCCCGCCCCTGTTTCCCCATATCTGATTCCCTGCCTCTGATTCACCAACTTTGATTCCCAGCCTCTGATTCCCCAGCTCTGATTCCCCGCCTCTGATTCCCTGTGTTTGATTACCTGCCTCTGATTCACGGCCTCTGATTCCCCATCTCTGATTCACCGCCTTTGATTCGCCACCTCTGATTCCCCATATCAGATTCCCCGCCTCTGTTTCCCCGCCTCTGATTCCCCGCCTCTGATTCCCCATATCTCATTCCCCGCCTCTGAATCCCCATCTCTGATTCCCGGACTCTGATACCCCACCTCTGATTCCCGGCCTCTTATTCCCGGCATCTGATTCCGGCCTCTGATTCCCGGCCTCTGATTCCCTGCTTCTGATTCTGATTCCCTGCCTTTGATTCCCCATCTCTGATTCCGCACATCTGATTCCCTGCCTCTGATTCCCCATCTCTGATTCCCCATATCTGATTCCCCGCCTCTGTTTCCCCGCCTCTGATTCCCCGCCTCTGTTTCCCAATATCTAAGTCCCCGCCTCTGATTCCCCAACTCTGATTCCCCACCTCTGATTCCCCAGCTCTGATTCCCCGCCTTTGAATCCCCGCATCTGATTCCCTGCATCTGATTCCAAGCCTCTGATTCCCTGCCTCTGATTCCCAACCTCTGATTCCCCACCTCTGATTCCCCATATCTGATTCCCAGCCTCTGTTTCCCCGCCTCTGATTCCCCGCCTCTGTTTCCCCATATCTGATTCCCGGCCTCTGATTCCCCGCCTCTGATTCCCCGCCTCTGATTCCCTGCCTCTGATTCCCAATCTCCGATTCCGCACATCTGATTCCCTGCCTCTGATTCCCCGCCTCTGATTCCCCGCCTCTAATTCCCTGCCTCTGATTCCCAACCTCTGATTCCCCACCTCTGATTCCCCGCCTCTGATTCCCCAACTCTAATTCCCCGCCTCTGATTCCCCATATCTGATTCCCCGCCTCTGTTTCCCCGCCTCTGATTCCCCGCCCCTGTTTCCCCATATCTGATTCTCTGCCTCTGATTCCACAACTTTGATTCCCAGCCTCTGATTCCCCAGCTCTGATTCCCCGCCTCTGATTCCCCGTGTTTGATTCCCTGCCTCTGATTCCCCGCCTCTGATTCCCCATCTCTGATTCACCGCCTTTGATTCGCCACCTCTGATTCCCCATATCTGATTCCCCACCTCTGTTTCCCCGCCTCTGATTCCCCGCCTCTGATTCTCCATATCTCATTCCCCGCCTCTGAATCCCCATCTCTGATTCCCGGACTCTGATTCCCCACCTCTGATTCTCGGCCTCTTATTCCCAGCATCTGATTCCAGGCCTCTGATTCCCGGCCTCTGACTCCCCGCTTCTGATTCTGATTCCCTGCCTCTGATTCCCCATCTCTGATTCCGCACATCTGATTACCTGCCTCTGATTCCCCACCTCTGATTCCCCATATCTGATTCCCCGCCTCTGTTTCCACGCCTCTGATTCCCCGCCTCTGTTTCCCCATATCTAATTCCCCACCTCTGATGCCCCAACTCTGATTACCCGCCTCTGATTCCCCAGCTCTGATTCCCCGCCTCTGATTCCCCGCATCCTATTCCCCATATCTGATTCCCCGCCTCTGTTTCCCCGCCCCTGATTCCCCGCCTCTGTTTCCCCATATCTGATTCCCCGCCTCTGATTCCCAACTATGATTCCCCGCCTCTGATTCCCCAGCTCTGATTCCCTGCCTCTGATTCCCCGCGTTCTATTCCCTGCCTCTGATTCCCCGCCTGTGATTCCCCATCTCTGATTCACCACCTCTGATTCCCCACCACTGATTCCCCATATCTAATTCCCCGCCTCTGTTTGCCCGCCTCTGATTCCCCGCCTCTGTTTCCCCATATCTGATTCCCCGCCTCTGAATCCCCAACTCTGATTCCCTGCCTCTGAATCCCCATCTTCATTCCCCGCCTTTGATTCCCCCCGTCTGATTCCCAGCCTCTGAATCCCCGTGTCTGATAACCTGCCTCTGATTCCCCGCCTCTGATTCCCCATCTCAGATTCACCGCCTCTGATTCCCCACCTCTGATTACCCATCTCTGATTCCGCACATCCGATTCCCTGCCTCTGATTCCCCGACACTGATTCCCCACCTCTGATTCCCCATCTCTGATTCCCCGCCTCTGATTCCCCAACTCTGATTCCCCGCCTCTGATTCCCCAGCTCTGATTCCCCGCCTCTGATTCCCCGTGTTTGATCCCCTGCCTCTGATTCCCCGCCTCTGATTCCCCATCTCTGATTCACCGCCTTTGATTCGCCACCTCTGATTCCCCTTATCTGATTCCTCGCCACTGTTTCCCCGCCTCTGATTCCCCACCTCTGATTCCCCATATCTCATTCCCCGCCTCTGATTTGCCAGCTATGATTCCCCGCCTCTGATTCCCCGCCTCTGATTCCCTGCCTCTGATTCCCAACCTCTGATTCCCCACCTCTGATTCCCCGTGTTTGATTCCCCGCCTCTGTTTCCCCGCCTCTGATTCCCCGCCTCTGATTCCCCAACTCTAATTCCCCGCCTCTGATTCCCCATATCTGATTCCACGCCTCTGTTTACCCGCCTCTCATTCCCCGCCCCTGTTTCCCCATATCTGATTCCCTGCCTCTGATTCCCCAGCTCTGATTCCCAGCCTCTGATTCCCCATCTCTGATTCACCGCCTTTGATTCGCCACCTCTGATTCCCCATTTCAGATTCCCCGCCTCTGATTCCCCGCCTCTGATTCTCCATATCTCATTCCCCGCCTCTGAATCCCCATCTCTGATTCCCGGACTCTGATTCCCCACCTCTGATTCCCGGCCTCTTATTCCCGGCATCTGATTCCGGCCTCTGATTCCAAGCCTCTGATTCCCCGCCTCTGATTCCCCAACTCTGATTCCCCACCACTGATTCCCCATATCTGATTCCCAGCCTCTGTTTCCCCGCCTCTGATTCCCCGCCTCTGTTTCCCCATATCTGATTTCCGGCCTCTGATTCCCCGCCTCTGATTCCCCGCCTCTGATTCCCTGCCTCTGATTCCCAATCTCCGATTCCGCACATCTGATTCCCTGCCTCTGATTCCCCGCCTCTGATTCCCCGCCTCTGATTCCCTGCCTCTGATTCCCAACCTCTGATTCCCCACCTCTGATTCCCCGTGTTTGATTCCCCGCCTCTGTTTCCCCACCTCTGATTCCCCACCTCTGATTCCCCAACTCTAATTCCCCGCCTCTGATTCCCCATATCTGATTCCCCGCCTCTGTTTCCCCGCCTCTGATTCCCCGCCCCTGTTTCCCCATATCTGATTCTCTGCCTCTGATTCCACAACTTTGATTCCCAGCCTCTGATTCCCCAGCTCTGATTCCCCGCCTCTGATTCCCCGTGTTTGATTCCCTGCCTCTGATTCCCCGCCTCTGATTCCCCATCTCTGATTCACCGCCTTTGATTCGCCACCTCTGATTCCCCATATCTGATTCCCCACCTCTGTTTCCCCGCCTCTGATTCCCCGCTTCTGATTCTCCATATCTCATTCCCCGCCTCTGAATCCCCATCTCTGATTCCCGGACTCTGATTCCCCACCTCTGATTCTCGGCCTCTTATTCCCAGCATCTGATTCCAGGCCTCTGATTCCAGGCCTCTGACTCCTCGCTTCTGATTCTGATTCCCTGCCTCTGATTCCCCATCTCTGATTCCGCACATCTGATTACCTGCCTCTGATTCCCCACCTCTGATTCCCCATATCTGATTCCCCGCCTCTGTTTCCACGCCTCTGATTCCCCGCCTCTGTTTCCCCATATCTAATTCCCCACCTCTGATGCCCCAACTCTTATTCCCCGCCTCTGATTCCCCAGCTCTGATTCCCCGCCTCTGATTCCCCGCATCCGATTCCCCATATCTGATTCCCCGCCTCTGTTTCCCCGCCCCTGATTCCCCGCCTCTGTTTCCCCATATCTGATTCCCCGCCTCTGATTCCCAACTATGATTCCCTGCCTCTGATTCCCCAACTCTGATTCCCTGCCTCTGATTCCCCGCGTTCTATTCCCTGCCTCTGATTCCCCGCCTGTGATTCCCCATCTCTGATTCACCACCTCTGATTCCCCACCACTGATTCCCCATATCTAATTCCCCGCCTCTGTTTGCCCGCCTCTGATTCCCCGCCTCTGTTTCCCCATATCTGATTCCCCGCCTCTGAATCCCCAACTCTGATTCCCTGCCTCTGAATCCCCAGCTTCATTCCCCGCCTTTGATTCCCCCCGTCTGATTCCCAGCCTCTGAATCCCCGTGTCTGATAACCTGCCTCTGATTCCCCGCCTCTGATTCCCCATCTCAGATTCACCGCCTCTGATTCCACACCTCTGATTACCCATCTCTGATTCCGCACATCCGATTCCCTGCCTCTGATTCCCCGACACTGATTCCCCACCTCTGATTCCCCATCTCTGATTCCCCGCCTCTGATTCCCCAACTCTGATTCCCCGCCTCTGATTCCCCAGCTCTGTTTCCCCGCCTCTGATTCCCCGTGTTTGATCCCCTGCCTCTGATTCCCCGCCTCTGATTCCCCATCTCTGATTCACCGCCTTTGATTCGCCACCTCTGATTCCCCTTATCTGATTCCTCGCCACTGTTTCCCCGCCTCTGATTCCCCACCTCTGATTCCCCATATCTCATTCCCCGCCTCTGATTTGCCAGCTATGATTCCCCGCCTCTGATTCCCCGCGTCTGATTCCCTGCCTCTGATTCCCCGCCTCTGATTCCACATCTCTGATTCACCACCTCTGTTTCCCCGCGTCTGATTCCCCGCCTCTGATTCCCCATCTCTAATTCCCCATCTCTGATTCCCCAATTCTGATTCCCCGCCTCTGATTCCCCAGCTCTGATTCCTCGCCTCTGATTCCCTTCCTCTGATTCCCAACCACTCATTCCCCACCTCTGATTTCCCATATTGATTCCCTGCGTCTGATTCCCCGCCTCTGATTCCCCAACTCTGATTCCCCGCCTCTGATTCCCCAGCTCTGATTCCCCGCCTCTGATTCCCCGTGTTTGATTCCCTGCCTCTGATTCCCGGCCTCTGATTCCCCATCTCTGATTCACCGCCTTTGATTCGCCACCTCTGATTCCCCATATCTGATTCCCCGCCTCTGTTTCCCCGGCTCTGATTCCCGGACTCTGATTCCCCACCTCTGATTCCCGGCCTCTTATTCCCGGCATATGATTCAGTCCTCTGATTCCCGGCCTCTGATTCCCTGCTTCTGATTCTGATTCCCTGCCTCTGATTCCCCATCTCTGATTCCGCACATCTGATTCCCTGCCTCTGATTCCCCACCTCTGATTCCCCATATCTGACTCCCCGCCTCTGTTTCCCCGCCTCTGATTTCCCGCCTCTGTTTCCCAATATCTAAGTCCCCGCCTCTGATTCCCCAACTCTGATTCCCCACCTCTGTTTCCCCAGCTCTGATTCCCCGCCTCTGATTCCCCGCATCTGATTCCCTGCATCTGATTCCAAGCCTCTGATTCCCTGCCTCTGATTCCCAACCTCTGATTCCCCACCTCTGATTCCCCATATCTGAATCCCCGCCTCTGTTTCCCCGCCTCTGATTCCCCACCTCTGTTTCCCCATATCTGATTCCCGGCCTCTGATTCCCCGCCTCTGATTCCCCGCCTCTGATTCCCTGCCTCTGATTCCCCATCTCCGATTCCGCACATCTGATTCCCTGCCTCTGATTCCCCGCCTCTGATTCCCCGCCTCTGATTCCCTGCCTCTGATTCCCAACCTCTGATTCCCCACCTCTGATTCCCCATATCTGATTCCCCGCCTCTGTTTCCCCGCCTCTGATTCCCCTCCTCTGATTCCCCAACTCTAATTCCCCGCCTCTGATTCCCCAGCTCTGATTCCCCGTGTTTGATTCCCTGCCTCTGATTCCCTGCCCTGATTCCCCATCTCTGTTTCACCGCCTTTGATTCGCCACCTCTGATTCCCCATATCTGATTCCCCGCCTCTGTTTCCCCGCCACTGATTCCCTGCCTCTAATTCCCAACCTCTGATTCCACACCTCTGATTCCCCATATCTGATTCCCCGCCTCTGTTTCCCCGCCTCTGATTCCCTGCCCCTGTTTCCCCATATGTGATTCCCTGCCTCTGATTCCCCAACTCTGATTCCCCGCCTCTGATTCCCCAGCTCTGATTCCCCGCCTCTGATTTCCAGTGTTTGATTCCCTGCCTCTGATTCCCCGCCTCTGATTCCCCATCTCTGATTCACCGCCTTTGATTCGCCACCTCTGATTCCACATATCTGATTCCCCACCTCTGTTTCCCCGCCTCTGATTCCCCGCCTCTGATTCTCCATATCTCATTCCCCGCCTCTGAATCCCCATCTCTGATTCCCGGACTCTGATTCCCCACCTCTGATTCCCGGCCTCTTATTCCCAGCATCTGATTCCCGGCCTCTGATTCCCGGCCTCTGATTCCCCGCTTCTGATTCTGATTCCCTGCCTCTGATTCCCCATCTCTGATTCCGCACATCTGATTCCCTGCCTCTGATTCCCCACCTCTGATTCCCCATATCTGATATCCCGCCTCTGTTTCCCCGCCTCTGATTCCCCGCCTCTGTTTCCCCATATCTAATTCCCAACCACTGATGCCCCAACTCTGATTCCCTGCCTCTGATTCCCCGCGTTCTATTCCCTGCCTCTGATTCCCCGCCTGTGATTCCCCATATCTGATTCCCCGCCTCTGAATCCCCAACTCTGATTCCCTGCCTCTGATTCCCCAGCTCTGATTCCCCGCCTTTGATTCCCCCGTCTGATTCCCAGCCTCTGAAACCCCGTGTCTGATTTCTTGCCTCTGATTCCCCGCCTCTGATTCCCCATCTCTGATTCACAGCATCTGATTCCCCACCTCTGATTCCCCATCTCTGATTCCGCACATCTGATTCCCTGCCTCTGATTCCCCGACTCTGATCCCCACCTCTGATTCCCCAGCTCTGATTCCCCGCCTCTGATTCCCGTGTTTGATTCCCTGCCTCTGATTCCCCGCCTCTGATTCCCCATATCTCATTCCCCGCCTCTGATTCCCCATCTCTGATTCCCGGACTCTGATTCCCCACCTCTGATTCCCGGCCTCTTATTCCCGGCATCTGATTCCGGCCTCTGATTCCCGGCCTCTGATTCCCTGCTTCTGATTCCCCATCTCTGATTCCGCAAATCTAATTCCCTGCCTCTGATTCCCCACCTCTGATTCCCCATATCTGATTCCCCGCCTCTGTTTCCCCACCTCTGATTCCCCGCTTCTGATTCTGATTCCCTGCCTCTGATTCCCCATCTCTGATTCCGCACATTTGATTCCCTGCCTCTGATTCCCCACCTCTGATTCCCCATATCTGATTTCCCGCCTCTGTTTCCCCGACTCTGATTCCCCGCCTCTGTTTCCCCATATCTAATTCCCAACCTCTGATGCCCCAACTCTGATTCCCTGCCTCTGATTCCCCGCGTTCTATTCCCTGCCTCTGATTCCCCGCATGTGATTCCCCATTTCTGATTCACCACCTCTGATTCCCCACCTCTGATTCCCCATATCTAATTCCCCGCCTCTGTTTGCCCGACTCTGATTCCCCGCCTCTGTTTCCCCATATCTGATTCCCCGCCTCTGAATCCCCAACTCTGATTCCCTGCCTCTGATTCCCCAGCTCTGACTCCCCGCCTTTGATTCCCCCGTCTGATTCCCAGCCTCTGAAACCCCGTGTCTGATTTCTTGCCTCTGATTCCCCGCCTCTGATTCCCCATCTCTGATTCACAGCCTCTGATTCCCCACCTCTGATTCCCCATCTCTGATTCCGCACATCTGATTCCCTGCCTCTGATTCCCCAACTCTGATTCCCCGCCTCTGATTCCCCAGCTCTGATTCCCCGCCTCTGATTCCCCGTGTTTGATTCCCTGCCTCTGATTCCCCGCCTCTGATTCCCCATCTCTGATTCACCGCCTTTGATTCGCCACCTCTGATTCCCCATATCTGATTCCTCGCCTCTGTTTCCCCGCCTCTGATTCCCTGCCTCTGATTCCCCATATCTCATTCCCCGCCTCTGATTCCCCATCTCTGATTCCCGGACTCTGATTCCCCACCTCTGATTCCCGTCCTCTTATTCCCGGCATCTGATTCCGGCCTCTGATTCCCGGCCTCTGATTCCCTGCTTCTGATTCCCCATCTCTGATTCCGCAAATCTAATTCCCTGCCTCTGATTCCCCACCTCTGATTCCCCATATCTGATTCCCCGCCTCTGTTTCCCCGCCTCTGATTCCCCGCCTCTGTTTCCCCATATCTAAGTCCCCGCCTCTGATTCCCCAACTTTGATTCCCCACCTCTGATTCCCCAGCTCTGATTCCCCGCCTCTGTTTCCCCATATCTAATTCCCAACCTCTGATGCCCCAACTCTGATTCCCTGCCTCTGATTCCCCGCGTTCTATTCCCTGCCTCTGATTCCCCGCATGTGATTCCCCATCTCTAATTCACCACCTCTGATTCCCCACCTCTGATTCCCCATATCTAATTTCCCGCCTCTGTTTGCCCGCCTCTGATTCCCCGCCTCTGTTTCCCCATATCTGATTCCCCGCCTCTGAATCCCCAACTCTGATTCCCTGCCTCTGATTCCCCAGCTCTGATTCCCCGCCTTTGATTCCCCCGTCTGATTCCCAGCCTCTGAAACCCCGTGTCTGATTTCTTGCCTCTGATTCCCCGCCTCTGATTCCCCATCTCTGATTCACAGCCTCTGATTCCCCACCTCTGATTCCCCATCTCTGATTCCGCACATCTGATTCCCTGCCTCTGATTCCCCGACTCTGATCCCCACCTCTGATTCCCCAGCTCTGATTCCCCGCCTCTGATTTCCCGTGTTTGATTCCCTGCCTCTGATTCCCCGCCTCTGATTCCCCATATCTCATTCCCCACCTCTGATTCCCCATCTCTGATTCCGCACATCTGATTCCCTGCCTCTGATTCCCCGACTCTGATCCCCACCTCTGATTCCCAAGCTCTGATTCCCCGCCTCTGATTTCCCGTGTTTGATTCCCTGCCTCTGATTCCCAGACTCTGATTCCCCATATCTGATTCCCCGCCTCTGAATCCCCAACTCTGATTCCCTGCCTCTGATTCTCCAGCTCTGATTCCCCGCCTTTGATTTCCCCGTCTGATTCCCAGCCTCTGAAACCCCGTGTCTGATTTCTTGCCTCTGATTCCCCGCCTCTGATTCCCCATCTCTGATTCACAGCCTCTGATTCCCCACCTCTGATTCCCCATCTCTGATTCCGCACATCTGATTCCCTGCCTCTGATTCCCCGACTCTGATCCCCACCTCTGATTCCCCAGCTCTGATTCCCCGCCTTTGATTCCCCAACTCTGATTCCCCGCCTCTGATTCCCCAGCTCTGATTCCCCTCCTCTGATTCCCCGTGTTTGATTCCCTGCCTCTGATTCCCCGCCTCTGATTCCCCATCTCTGATTCACCGCCTTTGATTCGCCACCTCTGATTCCCCATATCTGCTTCCTCGCCTCTGTTTCCCCGCCTCTGATTCCCCGCCTCTGATTCCCCATATCTCATTCCCCGCCTCTGATTCCCCATCTCTGATTCCCGGACTCTGATTCCCCACCTCTGATTCCCGGCCTCTTATTCCCGGCATCTGATTCCGGCCTGTGATTCCCGGCCTCTGATTCCCTGCTTCTGATTCCCCATCTCTGATTCCGCAAATCTAATTCCCTGCCTCTGATTCCCCGACTCTGATTCCCCACCTCTGATTCCCCAGCTCTCATTCCCCGCCTCTGATTCCCCAACTCTGATTCCCCGCCTCTGATTCCCCAGCTCTGATTCCCCACCTCTGATTCCCCGTGTTTGATTCCCTGCCTCTGATTCCCGGCCTCTGATTCCCCATCTCTGATTCACCGCCTTTGATTCGCCACCTCTGATTCCCCATATCTGATTCCCCGCCTCTGTTTCCCCGCCTCTGATTCCCGGACTCTGATTCCCCACCTCTGTTTCCCGGCCTCTTATTCCCGGCATCTGATTCAGGCCTCTGATTCCCGGCCTCTGATTCCCTGCTTCTGATTCTGATTCCCTGCCTCTGATTCCCCATCTCTGATTCCGCACATCTGATTCCCTGCCTCTGATTCCCCACCTCTGATTCCCCATATCTGACTCCCCGCCTCTGTTTCCCCGCCTCTGATTCCCCGCCTCTGTTTCCCAATATCTAAGTCCCCGCCTCTGATTCCCCAACTCTGATTCCCCACCTCTGTTTCCCCAGCTCTGATTCCCCGCCTCTGATTCCCCGCATCTGATTCCCTGCATCTGATTCCAAGCCTCTGATTCCCTGCCTCTGATTCCAAACCTCTGATTCCCCACCTCTGATTCCCCATATCTGAATCCCCGCCTCTGTTTCCCCGCCTCTGATTCCCCACCTCTGTTTCCCCATATCTGATTCCCGGCCTCTGATTCCCCGCCTCTGATTCCCCGCCTCTGATTCCCTGCCTCTGATTCCCCATCTCCGATTCCGCACATCTGATTCCCTGCCTCTGATTCCCCGCCTCTGATTCCCCGCCTCTGATTCCCTGCCTCTGATTCCCAACCTCTGATTCCCCACCTCTGATTCCCCATATCTGATTCCCCGCCTCTGTTTCCCTGCCTCTGATTCCCCTCCTCTGATTTCCCAACTCTAATTCCCCGCCTCTGATTCCCCAGCTCTGATTCCCCGTGTTTGATTCCCTGCCTCTGATTCCCTGCCCTGATTCCCCATCTCTGTTTCACCGCCTTTGATTCGCCACCTCTGATTCCCCATATCTGATTCCCCGCCTCTGTTTCCCCGCCTCTGATTCCCTGCCTCTGATTCCAAACCTCTGATTCCACACCTCTAATTCCCCATATCTGATTCCCCGCCTCTGTTTCCCCGCCTCTGATTCCCTGCCCCTGTTTCCCCATATCTGATTCCCTGCCTCTGATTCCCCAACTCTGATTCCCCGCCTCTGATTCCCCAGCTCTGATTCCCCGCCTCTGATTTCCAGTGTTTGATTCCCTGCCTCTGATTCCCCGCCTCTGATTCCCCATCTCTGATTCACCGCGTTTGATTCGCCACCTCTGATTCCACATATCTGATTCCCCACCTCTGTTTCCCCGCCTCTGATTCCCCGCCTCTGATTCTCCATATCTCATTCCCCGCCTCTGAATCCCCATCTCTGATTCCCGGACTCTGATTCCCCACCTCTGATTCCCGGCCTCTTATTCCCAGCATCTGATTCCCGGCCTCTGATTCCCGGCCTCTGATTCCCCGCTTCTGATTCTGATTCCCTGCCTCTGATTCCCCATCTCTGATTCCGCACATCTGATTCCCTGCCTCTGATTCCCCACCTCTGATTCCCCATATCTGATATCCCGCCTCTGTTTCCCCGCCTCTGATTCCCCGCCTCTGTTTCCCCATATCTAATTCCCAACCACTGATGCCCCAACTCTGATTCCCTGCCTCTGATTCCCCACGTTCTATTCCCTGCCTCTGATTCCCCGCCTGCGATTCCCCATATCTGATTCCCCGCCTCTGAATCCCCAACTCTGATTCCCTGCCTCTGATTCCCCAGCTCTGATTCCCCGCCTTTGATTCCCCCGTCTGATTCCCAGCCTCTGAATCCCCGTGTCTGATTTCTTGCCTCTGATTCCCCGCCTCTGATTCCCCATCTCTGATTCACAGCATCTGATTCCCCACCTCTGATTCCCCATCTCTGATTCCGCACATCTGATTCCCTGCCTCTGATTCCCCGACTCTGATCCCCACCTCTGATTCCCCAGCTCTGATTCCCCGCCTCTGATTTCCCGTGTTTGATTCCCTGCCTCTGATTCCCCGCCTCTGATTCCCCGTATCTCATTCCCCGCCTCTGATTCCCCATCTCTGATTCCCGGACTCTGATTCCCCACCTCTGATTCCCGGCCTCTTATTCCCGGCATCTGATTCCGGCCTCTGATTCCCGGCCTCTGATTCCCTGCTTCTGATTCCCCATCTCTGATTCCGCAAATCTAATTCCCTGCCTCTGATTCCCCACCTCTGATTCCCCATATCTGATTCCCCGCCTCTGTTTCCCCACCTCTGATTCCCCGCTTCTGATTCTGATTCCCTGCCTCTGATTCCCCATCTCTGATTCCGCACATTTGATTCCCTGCCTCTGATTCCCCACCTCTGATTCCCCATATCTGATTTCCCGCCTCTGTTTCCCCGACTCTGATTCCCCGCCTCTGTTTCCCCATATCTAATTCCCAACCTCTGATGCCCCAACTCTGATTCCCTGCCTCTGATTCCCCGCGTTCTATTCCCTGCCTCTGATTCCCCGCATGTGATTCCCCATTTCTGATTCACCACCTCTGATTCCCCACCTCTGATTCCCCATATCTAATTCCCCGCCTCTGTTTGCCCGACTCTGATTCCCCGCCTCTGTTTCCCCATATCTGATTCCCCGCCTCTGAATCCCCAACTCTGATTCCCTGCCTCTGATTCCCCAGCTCTAATTCCCCGCCTTTGATTCCCCCGTCTGATTCCCAGCCTCTGAAACCCCGTGTCTGATTTCTTGCCTCTGATTCCCTGCCTCTGATTCCCCATCTCTGATTCACAGCCTCTGATTCCCCACCTCTGATTCCCCATCTCTGATTCCGCACATCTGATTCCCTGCCTCTGATTCCCCAACTCTGATTCCCCGCCTCTGATTCCCCAGCTCTGATTCCCCGCCTCTGATTCCCCGTGTTTGATTCCCTGCCTCTGATTCCCCGCCTCTGATTCCCCATCTCTGATTCACCGCCTTTGATTCGCCACCTCTGATTCCCCATCTCTGATTCACCGCCTTTGATTCGCCACCTCTGATTCCCCATATCTGCTTCCTCGCCTCTGTTTCCCCGCCTCTGATTCCCCGCCTCTGATTCCCCATATCTCATTCCCCGCCTCTGATTCCCCATCTCTGATTCCCGGACTCTGATTCCCCACCTCTGATTCCCGGCCTCTTATTCCCGGCATCTGATTCCGGCCTGTGATTCCCGGCCTCTGATTCCCTGCTTCTGATTCCCCATCTCTGATTCCGCAAATCTAATTCCCTGCCTCTGATTCCCCGACTCTGATTCCCCATCTCTGATTCCCCAGCTCTCATTCCCCGCCTCTGATTCCCCAACTCTGATTCCCCGCCTCTGATTCCCCAGCTCTGATTCCCCGCCTCTGATTCCCCGTGTTTGATTCCCTGCCTCTGATTCCCGGCCTCTGATTCCCCATCTCTGATTCACCGCCTTTGATTCGCCACCTCTGATTCCCCATATCTGATTCCCCGCCTCTGTTTCCCCGCCTCTGATTCCCGGACTCTGATTCCCCACCTCTGATTCCCGGCCTCTTATTCCCGGCATCTGATTCAGGCCTCTGATTCCCGGCCTCTGATTCCCTGCTTCTGATTCTGATTCCCTGCCTCTGATTCCCCATCTCTGATTCCGCACATCTGATTCCCTGCCTCTGATTCCCCACCTCTGATTCCCCATATCTGACTCCCCGCCTCTGTTTCCCCGCCTCTGATTCCCCGCCTCTGTTTCCCAATATCTAAGTCCCCGCCTCTGATTCCCCAACTCTGATTCCCCACCTCTGTTTCCCCAGCTCTGATTCCCCGCCTCTGATTCCCCGCATCTGATTCCCTGCATCTGATTCCAAGCCTCTGATTCCCTGCCTCTGATTCCAAACCTCTGATTCCCCACCTCTGATTCCCCATATCTGAATCCCCGCCTCTGTTTCCCCGCCTCTGATTCCCCACCTCTGTTTCCCCATATCTGATTCCCGGCCTCTGATTCCCCGCCTCTGATTCCCCGCCTCTGATTCCCTGCCTCTGATTCCCCATCTCCGATTCCGCACATCTGATTCCCTGCCTCTGATTCCCCGCCTCTGATTCCCCGCCTCTGATTCCCTGCCTCTGATTCCCAACCTCTGATTCCCCACCTCTGATTCCCCATATCTGATTCCCCGCCTCTGTTTCCCTGCCTCTGATTCCCCTCCTCTGATTTCCCAACTCTAATTCCCCGCCTCTGATTCCCCAGCTCTGATTCCCCGTGTTTGATTCCCTGCCTCTGATTCCCTGCCCTGATTCCCCATCTCTGTTTCACCGCCTTTGATTCGCCACCTCTGATTCCCCATATCTGATTCCCCGCCTCTGTTTCCCCGCCTCTGATTCCCTGCCTCTGATTCCAAACCTCTGATTCCACACCTCTAATTCCCCATATCTGATTCCCCGCCTCTGTTTCCCCGCCTCTGATTCCCTGCCCCTGTTTCCCCATATCTGATTCCCTGCCTCTGATTCCCCAACTCTGATTCCCCGCCTCTGATTCCCCAGCTCTGATTCCCCGCCTCTGATTTCCAGTGTTTGATTCCCTGCCTCTGATTCCCCGCCTCTGATTCCCCATCTCTGATTCACCGCGTTTGATTCGCCACCTCTGATTCCACATATCTGATTCCCCACCTCTGTTTCCCCGCCTCTGATTCCCCGCCTCTGATTCTCCATATCTCATTCCCCGCCTCTGAATCCCCATCTCTGATTCCCGGACTCTGATTCCCCACCTCTGATTCCCGGCCTCTTATTCCCAGCATCTGATTCCCGGCCTCTGATTCCCGGCCTCTGATTCCCCGCTTCTGATTCTGATTCCCTGCCTCTGATTCCCCATCTCTGATTCCGCACATCTGATTCCCTGCCTCTGATTCCCCACCTCTGATTCCCCATATCTGATATCCCGCCTCTGTTTCCCCGCCTCTGATTCCCCGCCTCTGTTTCCCCATATCTAATTCCCAACCACTGATGCCCCAACTCTGATTCCCTGCCTCTGATTCCCCACGTTCTATTCCCTGCCTCTGATTCCCCGCCTGTGATTCCCCATATCTGATTCCCCGCCTCTGAATCCCCAACTCTGATTCCCTGCCTCTGATTCCCCAGCTCTGATTCCCCGCCTTTGATTCCCCCGTCTGATTCCCAGCCTCTGAAACCCCGTGTCTGATTTCTTGCCTCTGATTCCCCGCCTCTGATTCCCCATCTCTGATTCACAGCATCTGATTCCCCACCTCTGATTCCCCATCTCTGATTCCGCACATCTGATTCCCTGCCTCTGATTCCCCGACTCTGATCCCCACCTCTGATTCCCCAGCTCTGATTCCCCGCCTCTGATTTCCCGTGTTTGATTCCCTGCCTCTGATTCCCCGCCTCTGATTCCCCGTATCTCATTCCCCGCCTCTGATTCCCCATCTCTGATTCCCGGACTCTGATTCCCCACCTCTGATTCCCGGCCTCTTATTCCCGGCATCTGATTCCGGCCTCTGATTCCCGGCCTCTGATTCCCTGCTTCTGATTCCCCATCTCTGATTCCGCAAATCTAATTCCCTGCCTCTGATTCCCCACCTCTGATTCCCCATATCTGATTCCCCGCCTCTGTTTCCCCACCTCTGATTCCCCGCTTCTGATTCTGATTCCCTGCCTCTGATTCCCCATCTCTGATTCCGCACATTTGATTCCCTGCCTCTGATTCCCCACCTCTGATTCCCCATATCTGATTTCCCGCCTCTGTTTCCCCGACTCTGATTCCCCGCCTCTGTTTCCCCATATCTAATTCCCAACCTCTGATGCCCCAACTCTGATTCCCTGCCTCTGATTCCCCGCGTTCTATTCCCTGCCTCTGATTCCCCGCATGTGATTCCCCATTTCTGATTCACCACCTCTGATTCCCCACCTCTGATTCCCCATATCTAATTCCCCGCCTCTGTTTGCCCGACTCTGATTCCCCGCCTCTGTTTCCCCATATCTGATTCCCCGCCTCTGAATCCCCAACTCTGATTCCCTGCCTCTGATTCCCCAGCTCTGATTCCCCGCCTTTGATTCCCCCGTCTGATTCCCAGCCTCTGAAACCCCGTGTCTGATTTCTTGCCTCTGATTCCCTGCCTCTGATTCCCCATCTCTGATTCACAGCCTCTGATTCCCCACCTCTGATTCCCCATCTCTGATTCCGCACATCTGATTCCCTGCCTCTGATTCCCCAACTCTGATTCCCCGCCTCTGATTCCCCAGCTCTGATTCCCCGCCTCTGATTCCCCGTGTTTGATTCCCTGCCTCTGATTCCCCGCCTCTGATTCCCCATCTCTGATTCACCGCCTTTGATTCGCCACCTCTGATTCCCCATATCTGATTCCTCGCCTCTGTTTCCCCGCCTCTGATTCCCCGCCTCTGATTCCCCATATCTCATTCCCCGCCTCTGATTCCCCATCTCTGATTCCCGGACTCTGATTCCCCACCTCTGATTCCCGGCCTCTTATTCCCGGCATCTGATTCCGGCCTCTGATTCCCGGCCTCTGATTCCCTGCTTCTGATTCCCCATCTCTGATTCCGCAAATCTAATTCCCTGCCTCTGATTCCCCACCTCTGATTCCCCATATCTGATTCCCCGCCTCTGTTTCCCCGCCTCTGATTCCCCGCCTCTGTTTCCCCATATCTAAGTCCCCGCCTCTGATTCCCCAACTTTGATTCCCCACCTCTGATTCCCCAGCTCTGATTCCCCGCCTCTGTTTCCCCATATCTAATTCCCAACCTCTGATGCCCCAACTCTGATTCCCTGCCTCTGATTCCCCGCGTTCTATTCCCTGCCTCTGATTCCCCGCATGTGATTCCCCATCTCTAATTCACCACCTCTGATTCCCCACCTCTGATTCCCCATATCTAATTTCCCGCCTCTGTTTGCCCGCCTCTGATTCCCCGCCTCTGTTTCCCCATATCTGATTCCCCGCCTCTGAATCCCCAACTCTGATTCCCTGCCTCTGATTCCCCAGCTCTGATTCCCCGCCTTTGATTCCCCCGTCTGATTCCCAGCCTCTGAAACCCCGTGTCTGATTTCTTGCCTCTGATTCCCCGCCTCTGATTCCCGATCTCTGATTCACAGCCTCTGATTCCCCACCTCTGATTCCCCATCTCTGATTCCGCACATCTGATTCCCTGCCTCTGATTCCCCGACTCTGATCCCCACCTCTGATTCGCCAGCTCTGATTCCCCGCCTCTGATTTCCCGTGTTTGATTCCCTGCCTCTGATTCCCCGCCTCTGATTCCCCATACCTCATTCCCCACCTCTGATTCCCCATCTCTGATTCCGCACATCTGATTCCCTGCCTCTGATTCCCCGACTCTGATCCCCACCTCTGATGCCCAAGCTCTGATTCCCCGCCTCTGATTTCCCGTGTTTGATTCCCTGCCTCTGATTCCCCGCCTCTGATTCCCCATCTCTGATTCACCGCCTTTGATTCGCCACCTCTGATTCCCCATATCTGATTCCTCGCCTCTGTTTCCCCGCCTCTGATTCCCCGCCTCTGATTCCCCATATCTCATTCCCCGCCTCTGATTCCCCATCTCTGATTCACGGACTCTGATTCCCCACCTCTGATTCCCGGCCTCTTATTCCCGGCATCTGATTCCGGCCTGTGATTCCCGGCCTCTGATTCCCTGCTTCTGATTCCCCATCTCTGATTCCGCAAATCTAATTCCCTGCCTCTGATTCCCCACCTCTGATTCCCCATATCTGATTCCCCGCCTCTGTTTCCCCGCCTCTGATTCCCCGCCTCTGTTTCCCCATATCTAAGTCCCCGCCTCTGATTCCCCAACTTTGATTCCCCACCTCTGATTCACAGCCTCTGATTCCCCACCTCTGATTCCCCATCTCTGATTCCGCACATCTGATTCCCTGCCTCTGATTCCCCGACTCTGATCCCCACCTCTGATTCCCCAGCTCTGATTCCCCGCCTCTGATTCCCCAACTCTGATTCCCCGCCTCTGATTCCCCAGCTCTGATTCCCCTCCTCTGATTCCCCGTGTTTGATTCCCTGCCTCTGATTCCCCGCCTCTGATTCCCCATCTCTGATTCACCGCCTTTGATTCGCCACCTCTGATTCCCCATATCTGCTTCCTCGCCTCTGTTTCCCCGCCTCTGATTCCCCGCCTCTGATTCCCCATATCTCATTCCCCGCCTCTGATTCCCCATCTCTGATTCCCGGACTCTGATTCCCCACCTCTGATTCCCGGCCTCTTATTCCCGGCATCTGATTCCGGCCTGTGATTCCCGGCCTCTGATTCCCTGCTTCTGATTCCCCATCTCTGATTCCGCAAATCTAATTCCCTGCCTCTGATTCCCCGACTCTGATTCCCCACCTCTGATTCCCCAGCTCTCATTCCCCGCCTCTGATTCCCCAACTCTGATTCCCCGCCTCTGATTCCCCAGCTCTGATTCCCCGCCTCTGATTCCCCGTGTTTGATTCCCTGCCTCTGATTCCCGGCCTCTGATTCCCCATCTCTGATTCACCGCCTTTGATTCGTCACCTCTGATTCCCCATATCTGATTCCCCGCCTCTGTTTCCCCGCCTCTGATTCCCGGACTCTGATTCCCCACCTCTGATTCCCGGCCTCTTATTCCCGGCATCTGATTCAGGCCTCTGATTCCCGGCCTCTGATTCCCTGCTTCTGATTCTGATTCCCTGCCTCTGATTCCCCATCTCTGATTCCGCACATCTGATTCCCTGCCTCTGATTCCCCACCTCTGATTCCCCATATCTGACTCCCCGCCTCTGTTTCCCCGCCTCTGATTCCCCGCCTCTGTTTCCCAATATCTAAGTCCCCGCCTCTGATTCCCCAACTCTGATTCCCCACCTCTGTTTCCCCAGCTCTGATTCCCCGCCTCTGATTCCCCGCATCTGATTCCCTGCATCTGATTCCAAGCCTCTGATTCCCTGCCTCTGATTCCAAACCTCTGATTCCCCACCTCTGATTCCCCATATCTGAATCCCCGCCTCTGTTTCCCCGCCTCTGATTCCCCACCTCTGTTTCCCCATATCTGATTCCCGGCCTCTGATTCCCCGCCTCTGATTCCCCGCCTCTGATTCCCTGCCTCTGATTCCCAACCTCTGATTCCCCACCTCTGATTCCCCATATCTGATTCCCCGCCTCTGTTTCCCCGCCTCTGATTCCCCTCCTCTGATTTCCCAACTCTAATTCCCCGCCTCTGATTCCCCAGCTCTGATTCCCCGTGTTTGATTCCCTGCCTCTGATTCCCTGCCCTGATTCCCCATCTCTGTTTCACCGCCTTTGATTCGCCACCTCTGATTCCCCATATCTGATTCCCCGCCTCTGTTTCCCCGCCTCTGATTCCCTGCCTCTGATTCCAAACCTCTGATTCCACACCTCTAATTCCCCATATCTGATTCCCCGCCTCTGTTTCCCCGCCTCTGATTCCCTGCCCCTGTTTCCCCATATCTGATTCCCTGCCTCTGATTCCCCAACTCTGATTCCCCGCCTCTGATTCCCCAGCTCTGATTCCCCGCCTCTGATTTCCAGTGTTTGATTCCCTGCCTCTGATTCCCCGCCTCTGATTCCCCATCTCTGATTCACCGCGTTTGATTCGCCACCTCTGATTCCACATATCTGATTCCCCACCTCTGTTTCCCCGCCTCTGATTCCCCGCCTCTGATTCTCCATATCTCATTCCCCGCCTCTGAATCCCCATCTCTGATTCCCGGACTCTGATTCGCCACCTCTGATTCCCGGCCTCTTATTCCCAGCATCTGATTCCCGGCCTCTGATTCCCGGCCTCTGATTCCCCGCTTCTGATTCTGATTCCCTGCCTCTGATTCCCCATCTCTGATTCCGCACATCTGATTCCCTGCCTCTGATTCCCCACCTCTGATTCCCCATATCTGATATCCCGTCTCTGTTTCCCCGCCTCTGATTCCCCGCCTCTGTTTCCCCATATCTAATTCCCAACCACTGATGCCCCAACTCTGATTCCCCGCCTCTGATTCCCGGACTCTGATTCCCCACCTCTGATTCCCGGCCTCTTATTCCCGGCATCTGATTCAGGCCTCTGATTCCCGGCCTCTGATTCCCTGCTTCTGATTCTGATTCCCTGCCTCTGATTCCCCATCTCTGATTCCGCACATCTGATTCCCTGCCTCTGATTCCCCACCTCTGATTCCCCATATCTGACTCCCCGCCTCTGTTTCCCCGCCTCTGATTCCCCGCCTCTGTTTCCCAATATCTAAGTCCCCGCCTCTGATTCCCCAACTCTGATTCCCCACCTCTGTTTCCCCAGCTCTGATTCCCCGCCTCTGATTCCCCGCATCTGATTCCCTGCATCTGATTCCAAGCCTCTGATTCCCTGCCTCTGATTCCAAACCTCTGATTCCCCACCTCTGATTCCCCATATCTGAATCCCCGCCTCTGTTTCCCCGCCTCTGATTCCCCACCTCTGTTTCCCCATATCTGATTCCCGGCCTCTGATTCCCCGCCTCTGATTCCCCGCCTCTGATTCCCTGCCTCTGATTCCCCATCTCCGATTCCGCACATCTGATTCCCTGCCTCTGATTCCCCGCCTCTGATTCCCCGCCTCTGATTCCCTGCCTCTGATTCCCAACCTCTGATTCCCCACCTCTGATTCCCCATATCTGATTCCCCGCCTCTGTTTCCCTGCCTCTGATTCCCCTCCTCTGATTTCCCAACTCTAATTCCCCGCCTCTGATTCCCCAGCTCTGATTCCCCGTGTTTGATTCCCTGCCTCTGATTCCCTGCCCTGATTCCCCATCTCTGTTTCACCGCCTTTGATTCGCCACCTCTGATTCCCCATATCTGATTCCCAGCCTCTGTTTCCCCGCCTCTGATTCCCTGCCTCTGATTCCAAACCTCTGATTCCACACCTCTAATTCCCCATATCTGATTCCCCGCCTCTGTTTCCCCGCCTCTGATTCCCTGCCCCTGTTTCCCCATATCTGATTCCCTGCCTCTGATTCCCCAACTCTGATTCCCCGCCTCTGATTCCCCAGCTCTGATTCCCCGCCTCTGATTTCCAGTGTTTGATTCCCTGCCTCTGATTCCCCGCCTCTGATTCCCCATCTCTGATTCACCGCGTTTGATTCGCCACCTCTGATTCCACATATCTGATTCCCCACCTCTGTTTCCCCGCCTCTGATTCCCCGCCTCTGATTCTCCATATCTCATTCCCCGCCTCTGAATCCCCATCTCTGATTCCCGGACTCTGATTCCCCACCTCTGATTCCCGGCCTCTTATTCCCTGCATCTGATTCCCGGCCTCTGATTCCCGGCCTCTGATTCCCCGCTTCTGATTCTGATTCCCTGCCTCTGATTCCCCATCTCTGATTCCGCACATCTGATTCCCTGCCTCTGATTCCCCACCTCTGATTCCCCATATCTGATATCCCGCCTCTGTTTCCCCGCCTCTGATTCCCCGCCTCTGTTTCCCCATATCTAATTCCCAACCACTGATGCCCCAACTCTGATTCCCTGCCTCTGATTCCCCACGTTCTATTCCCTGCCTCTGATTCCCCGCCTGTGATTCCCCATATCTGATTCCCCGCCTCTGAATCCCCAACTCTGATTCCCTGCCTCTGATTCCCCAGCTCTGATTCCCCGCCTTTGATTCCCCCGTCTGATTCCCAGCCTCTGAAACCCCGTGTCTGATTTCTTGCCTCTGATTCCCCGCCTCTGATTCCCCATCTCTGATTCACAGCATCTGATTCCCCACCTCTGATTCCCCATCTCTGATTCCGCACATCTGATTCCCTGCCTCTGATTCCCCGACTCTGATCCCCACCTCTGATTCCCCAGCTCTGATTCCCCGCCTCTGATTTCCCGTGTTTGATTCCCTGCCTCTGATTCCCCGCCTCTGATTCCCCGTATCTCATTCCCCGCCTCTGATTCCCCATCTCTGATTCCCGGACTCTGATTCCCCACCTCTGATTCCCGGCTTCTTATTCCCGGCATCTGATTCCGGCCTCTGATTCCCGGCCTCTGATTCCCTGCTTCTGATTCCCCATCTCTGATTCCGCAAATCTAATTCCCTGCCTCTGATTCCCCACCTCTGATTCCCCATATCTGATTCCCCGCCTCTGTTTCCCCACCTCTGATTCCCCGCTTCTGATTCTGATTCCCTGCCTCTGATTCCCCATCTCTGATTCCGCACATTTGATTCCCTGCCTCTGATTCCCCACCTCTGATTCCCCATATCTGATTTCCCGCCTCTGTTTCCCCGACTCTGATTCCCCGCCTCTGTTTCCCCATATCTAATTCCCAACCTCTGATGCCCCAACTCTGATTCCCTGCCTCTGATTCCCCGCGTTCTATTCCCTGCCTCTGATTCCCCGCATGTGATTCCCCATTTCTGATTCACCACCTCTGATTCCCCACCTCTGATTCCCCATATCTAATTCCCCGCCTCTGTTTGCCCGACTCTGATTCCCCGCCTCTGTTTCCCCATATCTGATTCCCCGCCTCTGAATCCCCAACTCTGATTCCCTTCCTCTGATTCCCCAGCTCTGATTCCCCGCCTTTGATTCCCCCGTCTGATTCCCAGCCTCTGAAACCCCGTGTCTGATTTCTTGCCTCTGATTCCCCGCCTCTGATTCCCCATCTCTGATTCACAGCCTCTGATTCCCCACCTCTGATTCCCCATCTCTGATTCCGCACATCTGATTCCCTGCCTCTGATTCCCCAACTCTGATTCCCCGCCTCTGATTCCCCAGCTCTGATTCCCCGCCTCTGATTCCCCGTGTTTGATTCCCTGCCTCTGATTCCCCGCCTCTGATTCCCCATCTCTGATTCACGGCCTTTGATTCGCCACCTCTGATTCCCCATATCTGATTCCTCGCCTCTGTTGCCCCGCCTCTGATTCCCCGCCTCTGATTCCCCATATCTCATACCCCGCCTCTGATTCCCCATCTCTGATTCCCGGACTCTGATTCCCCACCTCTGATTCCCGGCCTCTTATTCCCGGCATCTGATTCCGGCCTCTGATTCCCGGCCTCTGATTCCCTGCTTCTGATTCCCCATCTCTGATTCCGCAAATCTAATTCCCTGCCTCTGATTCCCCACCTCTGATTCCCCATATCTGATTCCCCGCCTCTGTTTCCCCGCCTCTGATTCCCCGCCTCTGTTTCCCCATATCTAAGTCCCCGCCTCTGATTCCCCAACTTTGATTCCCCACCTCTGATTCCCCAGCTCTGATTCCCCGCCTCTGTTTCCCCATATCTAATTCCCAACCTCTGATGCCCCAACTCTGATTCCCTGCCTCTGATTCCCCGCGTTCTATTCCCTGCCTCTGATTCCCCGCATGTGATTCCCCATCTCTAATTCACCACCTCTGATTCCCCACCTCTGATTCCCCATATCTAATTTCCCGCCTCTGTTTGCCCGCCTCTGATTCCCCGCCTCTGTTTCCCCATATCTGATTCCCCGCCTCTGAATCCCCAACTCTGATTCCCTGCCTCTGATTCCCCAGCTCTGATTCCCCGCCTTTGATTCCCCCGTCTGATTCCCAGCCTCTGAAACCCCGTGTCTGATTTCTTGCCTCTGATTCCCCGCCTCTGATTCCCGATCTCTGATTCACAGCCTCTGATTCCCCACCTCTGATTCCCCATCTCTGATTCCGCACATCTGATTCCCTGCCTCTGATTCCCCGACTCTGATCCCCACCTCTGATTCCCCAGCTCTGATTCCCCGCCTCTGATTTCCCGTGTTTGATTCCCTGCCTCTGATTCCCCGCCTCTGATTCCCCATATCTCATTCCCCACCTCTGATTCCCCATCTCTGATTCCGCACATCTGATTCCCTGCCTCTGATTCCCCGACTCTGATCCCCACCTCTGATTCCCAAGCTCTGATTCCCCGCCTCTGATTTCCCGTGTTTGATTCCCTGCCTCTGATTCCCCGCCTCTGATTCCCCATCTCTGATTCACCGCCTTTGATTCGCCACCTCTGATTCCCCATATCTGATTCCTCGCCTCTGTTTCCCCGCCTCTGATTCCCCGCCTCTGATTCCCCATATCTCATTCCCCGCCTCTGATTCCCCATCTCTGATTCCCGGACTCTGATTCCCCACCTCTGATTCCCCAGCTCTCATTCCCCGCCTCTGATTCCCCAACTCTGATTCCCCGCCTCTGATTCCCCAGCTCTGATTCCCCGCCTCTGATTCCCCGTGTTTGATTCCCTGCCTCTGATTCCCGGCCTCTGATTCCCCATCTCTGATTCACCGCCTTTGATTCGCCACCTCTGATTCCCCATATCTGATTCCCCGCCTCTGTTTCCCCACCTCTGATTCCCGGCCTCTTATTCCCGGCATCTGATTCAGGCCTCTGATTCCCGGCCTCTGATTCCCTGCTTCTGATTCTGATTCCCTGCCTCTGATTCCCCATCTCTGATTCCGCACATCTGATTCCCTGCCTCTGATTCCCCACCTCTGATTCCCCATATCTGACTCCCCGCCTCTGTTTCCCCGCCTCTGATTCCCCGCCTCTGTTTCCCAATATCTAAGTCCCCGCCTCTGATTCCCCAACTCTGATTCCCCACCTCTGTTTCCCCAGCTCTGATTCCCCGCCTCTGATTCCCCGCATCTGATTCCCTGCATCTGATTCCAAGCCTCTGATTCCCTGCCTCTGATTCCAAACCTCTGATTCCCCACCTCTGATTCCCCATATCTGAATCCCCGCCTCTGTTTCCCCGCCTCTGATTCCCCACCTCTGTTTCCCCATATCTGATTCCCGGCCTCTGATTCCCCGCCTCTGATTCCCCGCCTCTGATTCCCTGCCTCTGATTCCCCATCTCCGATTCCGCACATCTGATTCCCTGCCTCTGATTCCCCGCCTCTGATTCCCCGCCTCTGATTCCCTGCCTCTGATTCCCAACCTCTGATTCCCCACCTCTGATTCCCCATATCTGATTCCCCGCCTCTGTTTCCCCGCCTCTGATTCCCCTCCTCTGATTTCCCAACTCTAATTCCCCGCCTCTGATTCCCCAGCTCTGATTCCCCGTGTTTGATTCCCTGCCTCTGATTCCCTGCCCTGATTCCCCATCTCTGTTTCACCGCCTTTGATTCGCCACCTCTGATTCCCCATATCTGATTCCCCGCCTCTGTTTCCCCGCCTCTGATTCCCTGCCTCTGATTCCAAACCTCTGATTCCACACCTCTAATTCCCCATATCTGATTCCCCGCCTCTGTTTCCCCGCCTCTGATTCCCTGCCCCTGTTTCCCCATATCTGATTCCCTGCCTCTGATTCCCCAACTCTGATTCCCCGCCTCTGATTCCCCAGCTCTGATTCCCCGCCTCTGATTTCCAGTGTTTGATTCCCTGCCTCTGATTCCCCGCCTCTGATTCCCCATCTCTGATTCACCGCGTTTGATTCGCCACCTCTGATTCCACATAACTGATTCCCCACCTCTGTTTCCCCGCCTCTGATTCCCCGCCTCTGATTCTCCATATCTCATTCCCCGCCTCTGAATCCCCATCTCTGATTCCCGGACTCTGATTCGCCACCTCTGATTCCCGGCCTCTTATTCCCAGCATCTGATTCCCGGCCTCTGATTCCCGGCCTCTGATTCCCCGCTTCTGATTCTGATTCCCTGCCTCTGATTCCCCATCTCTGATTCCGCACATCTGATTCCCTGCCTCTGATTCCCCACCTCTGATTCCCCATATCTGATATCCCGCCTCTGTTTCCCCGCCTCTGATTCCCCGCCTCTGTTTCCCCATATCTAATTCCCAACCACTGATGCCCCAACTCTGATTCCCTGCCTCTGATTCCCCACGTTCTATTCCCTGCCTCTGATTCCCCGCCTGTGATTCCCCATATCTGATTCCCCGCCTCTGAATCCCCAACTCTGATTCCCTGCCTCTGATTCCCCAGCTCTGATTCCCCGCCTTTGATTCCCCCGTCTGATTCCCAGCCTCTGAAACCCCGTGTCTGATTTCTTGCCTCTGATTCCCCGCCTCTGATTCCCCATCTCTGATTCACAGCATCTGATTCCCCACCTCTGATTCCCCATCTCTGATTCCGCACATCTGATTCCCTGCCTCTGATTCCCCGACTCTGATCCCCACCTCTGATTCCCCAGCTCTGATTCCCCGCCTCTGATTTCCCGTGTTTGATTCCC
Source organism: Narcine bancroftii (assembly GCF_036971445.1). Classification (NCBI taxonomy): domain Eukaryota; kingdom Metazoa; phylum Chordata; class Chondrichthyes; order Torpediniformes; family Narcinidae; genus Narcine; species Narcine bancroftii. Next base: position 113,039,320 of record NC_091475.1, read on the forward strand.
TGCCTCTGATTCCCCGCCTCTGATTCCCCGTATCTCATTCCCCGCCTCTGATTCCCCATCTCTGATTCCCGGACTCTGATTCCCCACCTCTGATTCCCGGCCTCTTATTCCCGGCATCTGATTCCGGCCTCTGATTCCCGGCCTCTGATTCCCTGCTTCTGATTCCCCATCTCTGATTCCGCAAATCTAATTCCCTGCCTCTGATTCCCCACCTCTGATTCCCCATATCTGATTCCCCGCCTCTGTTTCCCCACCTCTGATTCCCCGCTTCTGATTCTGATTCCCTGCCTCTGATTCCCCATCTCTGATTCCGCACATTTGATTCCCTGCCTCTGATTCCCCACCTCTGATTCCCCATATCTGATTTCCCGCCTCTGTTTCCCCGACTCTGATTCCCCGCCTCTGTTTCCCCATATCTAATTCCCAACCTCTGATGCCCCAACTCTGATTCCCTGCCTCTGATTCCCCGCGTTCTATTCCCTGCCTCTGATTCCCCGCATGTGATTCCCCATTTCTGATTCACCACCTCTGATTCCCCACCTCTGATTCCCCATATCTAATTCCCCGCCTCTGTTTGCCCGACTCTGATTCCCCGCCTCTGTTTCCCCATATCTGATTCCCCGCCTCTGAATCCCCAACTCTGATTCCCTGCCTCTGATTCCCCAGCTCTGATTCCCCGCCTTTGATTCCCCCGTCTGATTCCCAGCCTCTGAAACCCCGTGTCTGATTTCTTGCCTCTGATTCCCCGCCTCTGATTCCCCATCTCTGATTCACAGCCTCTGATTCCCCACCTCTGATTCCCCATCTCTGATTCCGCACATCTGATTCCCTGCCTCTGATTCCCCAACTCTGATTCCCCGCCTCTGATTCCCCAGCTCTGATTCCCCGCCTCTGATTCCCTGTGTTTGATTCCCTGCCTCTGATTCCCCGCCTCTGATTCCCCATCTCTGATTCACCGCCTTTGATTCGCCACCTCTGATTCCCCATATCTGATTCCTCGCCTCTGTTTCCCCGCCTCTGATTCCCCGCCTCTGATTCCCCATATCTCATTCCCCGCCTCTGATTCCCCATCTCTGATTCCCGGACTCTGAATCCCCACCTCTGATTCCCGGCCTCTTATTCCCGGCATCTGATTCCGGCCTCTGATTCCCGGCCTCTGATTCCCTGCTTCTGATTCCCCATCTCTGATTCCGCAAATCTAATTCCCTGCCTCTGATTCCCCACCTCTGATTCCCCATATCTGATTCCCCGCCTCTGTTTCCCAGCCTCTGATTCCCCGCCTCTGTTTCCCCATATCTAAGTCCCCGCCTCTGATTCCCCAACTTTGATTCCCCACCTCTGATTCCCCAGCTCTGATTCCCCGCCTCTGTTTCCCCATATCTAATTCCCAACCTCTGATGCCCCAACTCTGATTCCCTGCCTCTGATTCCCCGCGTTCTATTCCCTGCCTCTGATTCCCCGCATGTGATTCCCCATCTCTAATTCACCACCTCTGATTCCCCACCTCTGATTCCCCATATCTAATTTCCCGCCTCTGTTTGCCCGCCTCTGATTCCCCGCCTCTGTTTCCCCATATCTGATTCCCCGCCTCTGAATCCCCAACTCTGATTCCCTGCCTCTGATTCCCCAGCTCTGATTCCCCGCCTTTGATTCCCCCGTCTGATTCCCAGCCTCTGAAACCCCGTGTCTGATTTCTTGCCTCTGATTCCCCGCCTCTGATTCCCGATCTCTGATTCACAGCCTCTGATTCCCCACCTCTGATTCCCCATCTCTGATTCCGCACATCTGATTCCCTGCCTCTGATTCCCCGACTCTGATCCCCACCTCTGATTCCCCAGCTCTGATTCCCCGCCTCTGATTTCCCGTGTTTGATTCCCTGCCTCTGATTCCCCGCCTCTGATTCCCCATATCTCATTCCCCACCTCTGATTCCCCATCTCTGATTTCGCACATCTGATTCCCTGCCTCTGATTCCCCGACTCTGATCCCCACCTCTGATTCCCAAGCTCTGATTCCCCGCCTCTGATTTCCCGTGTTTGATTCCCTGCCTCTGATTCCCCGCCTCTGATTCCCCATCTCTGATTCACCGCCTTTGATTCGCCACCTCTGATTCCCCATATCTGATTCCTCGCCTCTGTTTCCCCGCCTCTGATTCCCCGCCTCTGATTCCCCATATCTCATTCCCCGCCTCTGATTCCCCATCTCTGATTCCCGGCCTCTGATTCCCCGCTTCTGATTCTGATTCCCTGCCTCTGATTCCCCATCTCTGATTCCGCACATCTGATTCCCTGCCTCTGATTCCCCACCTCTGATTCCCCATATCTGATATCCCGCCTCTGTTTCCCCGCCTCTGATTCCCTGCCTCTGTTTCCCCATATCTAATTCCCAACCACTGATGCCCCAACTCTGATTCCCTGCCTCTGATTCCCCACGTTCTATTCCCTGCCTCTGATTCCCCGCCTGTGATTCCCCATATCTGATTCCCCGCCTCTGAATCCCCAACTCTGATTCCCTGCCTCTGATTCCCCAGCTCTGATTCCCCGCCTTTGATTCCCCCGTCTGATTCCCAGCCTCTGAAACCCCGTGTCTGATTTCTTGCCTCTGATTCTCCGCCTCTGATTCCCCATCTCTGATTCACAGCATCTGATTCCCCACCTCTGATTCCCCATCTCTGATTCCGCACATCTGATTCCCTGCCTCTGATTCCCCGACTCTGATCCCCACCTCTGATTCCCCAGCTCTGATTCCCCGCCTCTGATTTCCCGTGTTTGATTCCCTGCCTCTGATTCCCCGCCTCTGATTCCCCGTATCTCATTCCCCGCCTCTGATTCCCCATCTCTGATTCCCGGACTCTGATTCCCCACCTCTGATTCCCGGCCTCTTATTCCCGGCATCTGATTCCGGCCTCTGATTCCCGGCCTCTGATTCCCTGCTTCTGATTCCCCATCTCTGATTCCGCAAATCTAATTCCCTGCCTCTGATTCCCCACCTCTGATTCCCCATATCTGATTCCCCGCCTCTGTTTCCCCACCTCTGATTCCCCGCTTCTGATTCTGATTCCCTGCCTCTGATTCCCCATCTCTGATTCCGCACATTTGATTCCCTGCCTCTGATTGCCCACCTCTGATTCCCCATATCTGATTTCCCGCCTCTGTTTCCCCGACTCTGATTCCCCGCCTCTGTTTCCCCATATCTAATTCCCAACCTCTGATGCCCCAACTCTGATTCCCTGCCTCTGATTCCCCGCGTTCTATTCCCTGCCTCTGATTCCCCGCATGTGATTCCCCATTTCTGATTCACCACCTCTGATTCCCCACCTCTGATTCCCCATATCTAATTCCCCGCCTCTGTTTGCCCGACTCTGATTCCCCGCCTCTGTTTCCCCATATCTGATTCCCCGCCTCTGAATCCCCAACTCTGATTCCCTGCCTCTGATTCCCCAGCTCTGATTCCCCGCCTTTGATTCCCCCGTCTGATTCCCAGCCTCTGAAACCCCGTGTCTGATTTCTTGCCTCTGATTCCCCGCCTCTGATTCCCCATCTCTGATTCACAGCCTCTGATTCCCCACCTCTGATTCCCCATCTCTGATTCCGCACATCTGATTCCCTGCCTCTGATTCCCCAACTCTGATTCCCCGCCTCTGATTCCCCAGCTCTGATTCCCCGCCTCTGATTCCCTGTGTTTGATTCCCTGCCTCTGATTCCCCGCCTCTGATTCCCCATCTCTGATTCACCGCCTTTGATTCGCCACCTCTGATTCCCCATATCTGATTCCTCGCCTCTGTTTCCCCGCCTCTGATTCCCCGCCTCTGATTCCCCATATCTCATTCCCCGCCTCTGATTCCCCATCTCTGATTCCCGGACTCTGAATCCCCACCTCTGATTCCCGGCCTCTTATTCCCGGCATCTGATTCCGGCCTCTGATTCCCGGCCTCTGATTCCCTGCTTCTGATTCCCCATCTCTGATTCCGCAAATCTAATTCCCTGCCTCTGATTCCCCACCTCTGATTCCCCATATCTGATTCCCCGCCTCTGTTTCCCAGCCTCTGATTCCCTGCCTCTGTTTCCCCATATCTAAGTCCCCGCCTCTGATTCCCCAACTTTGATTCCCCACCTCTGATTCCCCAGCTCTGATTCCCCGCCTCTGTTTCCCCATATCTAATTCCCAACCTCTGATGCCCCAACTCTGATTCCCTGCCTCTGATTCCCCGCGTTCTATTCCCTGCCTCTGATTCCCCGCATGTGATTCCCCATCTCTAATTCACCACCTCTGATTCCCCACCTCTGATTCCCCATATCTAATTTCCCGCCTCTGTTTGCCCGCCTCTGATTCCCCGCCTCTGTTTCCCCATATCTGATTCCCCGCCTCTGAATCCCCAACTCTGATTCCCTGCCTCTGATTCCCCAGCTCTGATTCCCCGCCTTTGATTCCCCCGTCTGATTCCCAGCCTCTGAAACCCCGTGTCTGATTTCTTGCCTCTGATTCCCCGCCTCTGATTCCCGATCTCTGATTCACAGCCTCTGATTCCCCACCTCTGATTCCCCATCTCTGATTCCGCACATCTGATTCCCTGCCTCTGATTCCCCGACTCTGATCCCCACCTCTGATTCCCCAGCTCTGATTCCCCGCCTCTGATTTCCCGTGTTTGATTCCCTGCCTCTGATTCCCCGCCTCTGATTCCCCATATCTCATTCCCCACCTCTGATTCCCCATCTCTGATTTCGCACATCTGATTCCCTGCCTCTGATTCCCCGACTCTGATCCCCACCTCTGATTCCCAAGCTCTGATTCCCCGCCTCTGATTTCCCGTGTTTGATTCCCTGCCTCTGATTCCCCGCCTCTGATTCCCCATCTCTGATTCACCGCCTTTGATTCGCCACCTCTGATTCCCCATATCTGATTCCTCGCCTCTGTTTCCCCGCCTCTGATTCCCCGCCTCTGATTCCCCATATCTCATTCCCCGCCTCTGATTCCCCATCTCTGATTCCCGGACTCTGATTCCCCACCTCTGATTCCCGGCCTCTTATTCCCGGCATCTGATTCCGGCCTCTGATTCCCGGCCTCTGATTCCCTGCTTCTGATTCCCCATCTCTGATTCCGCAAATCTAATTCCCTGCCTCTGATTCCCCACCTCTGATTCCCCATATCTGATTCCCCGCCTCTGTTTCCCCGCCTCTGATTCCCCGCCTCTGTTTCCCCATATCTAAGTCCCCGCCTCTGATTCCCCAACTTTGATTCCCCACCTCTGATTCCCCAGCTCTGATTCCCCGCCTCTGTTTCCCCATATCTAATTCCCAACCTCTGATGCCCCAACTCTGATTCCCTGCCTCTGATTCCCCGCGTTCTATTCCCTGCCTCTGATTCCCCGCATGTGATTCCCCATCTCTAATTCACCACCTCTGATTCCCCACCTCTGATTCCCCATATCTAATTTCCCGCCTCTGTTTGCCCGCCTCTGATTCCCCGCCTCTGTTTCCCCATATCTGATTCCCCGCCTCTGAATCCCCAACTCTGATTCCCTGCCTCTGATTCCCCAGCTCTGATTCCCCGCCTTTGATTCCCCCGTCTGATTCCCAGCCTCTGAAACCCCGTGTCTGATTTCTTGCCTCTGATTCCCCGCCTCTGATTCCGATCTCTGATTCACAGCCTCTGATTCCCCACCTCTGATTCCCCATCTCTGATTCCGCACATCTGATTCCCTGCCTCTGATTCCCCGACTCTGATCCCCACCTCTGATTCCCCAGCTCTGATTCCCCGCCTCTGATTTCCCGTGTTTGATTCCCTGCCTCTGATTCCCCGCCTCTGATTCCCCATATCTCATTCCCCACCTCTGATTCCCCATCTCTGATTCCGCACATCTGATTCCCTGCCTCTGATTCCCCGACTCTGATCCCCACCTCTGATTCCCAAGCTCTGATTCCCCGCCTCTGATTTCCCGTGTTTGATTCCCTGCCTCTGATTCCCAGACTCTGATTCCCCATATCTGATTCCCCGCCTCTGAATCCCCAACTCTGATTCCCTGCCTCTGATTCTCCAGCTCTGATTCCCCGCCTTTGATTCCCCCGTCTGATTCCCAGCCTCTGAAACCCCGTGTCTGATTTCTTGCCTCTGATTCCCCGCCTCTGATTCCTCATCTCTGATTCACAGCCTCTGATTCCCCACCTCTGATTCCCCATCTCTGATTCCGCACATCTGATTCCCTGCCTCTGATTCCCCGACTCTGATCCCCACCTCTGATTCCCCAGCTCTGATTCCCTGCCTCTGATTCCCCAACTCTGATTCCCCGCCTCTGATTCCCCAGCTCTGATTCCCCGCCTCTGATTCCCCGTGTTTGATTCCCTGCCTCTGATTCCCCGCCTCTGATTCCCCATCTCTGATTCACCGCCTTTGATTCGCCACCTCTGATTCCCCATATCTGATTCCTCGCCTCTGTTTCCCCGCCTCTGATTCCCCGCCTCTGATTCCCCATATCTCATTCCCCGCCTCTGATTCCCCATCTCTGATTCCCGGACTCTGATTCCCCACCTCTGATTCCCGGCCTCTTATTCCCGGCATCTGATTCCGGCCTGTGATTCCCGGCCTCTGATTCCCTGCTTCTGATTCCCCATCTCTGATTCCGCAAATCTAATTCCCTGCCTCTGATTCCCCGACTCTGATTCCCCACCTCTGATTCCCCAGCTCTCATTCCCCGCCTCTGATTCCCCAAATCTGATTCCCCGCCTCTGATTCCCCAGCTCTGATTCCCCGCCTCTGATTCCCCGTGTTTGATTCCCTGCCTCTGATTCCCGGCCTCTGATTCCCCATCTCTGATTCACCGCCTTTGATTCGCCACCTCTGATTCCCCATATCTGATTCCCCGCCTCTGTTTCCCCGCGTCTGATTCCCGGACTCTGATTCCCCACCTCTGATTCCCGGCCTCTTATTCCCGGCATCTGATTCAGGCCTCTGATTCCCGGCCTCTGATTCCCTGCTTCTGATTCTGATTCCCTGCCTCTGATTCCCCATCTCTGATTCCGCACATCTGATTCCCTGCCTCTGATTCCCCACCTCTGATTCCCCATATCTGACTCCCCGCCTCTGTTTCCCCGCCTCTGATTCCCCGCCTCTGTTTCCCAATATCTAAGTCCCCGCCTCTGATTCCCCAACTCTGATTCCCCACCTCTGTTTCCCCAGCTCTGATTCCCCGCCTCTGATTCCCCGCATCTGATTCCCTGCATCTGATTCCAAGCCTCTGATTCCCTGCCTCTGATTCCAAACCTCTGATTCCCCACCTCTGATTCCCCATATCTGAATCCCCGCCTCTGTTTCCCCGCCTCTGATTCCCCACCTCTGTTTCCCCATATCTGATTCCCGGCCTCTGATTCCCCGCCTCTGATTCCCCACCTCTGATTCCCTGCCTCTGATTCCCCACCTCCGATTCCGCACATCTGATTCCCTGCCTCTGATTCCCCGCCTCTGATTCCCCGCCTCTGATTCCCTGCCTCTGATTCCCAACCTCTGATTCCCCACCTCTGATTCCCATTATCTGATTCCCCGCCTCTGTTTCCCCGCCTCTGAATCCCCTCCTCTGATTCCCCAACTCTAATTCCCCGCCTCTGATTCCCCAGCTCTGATTCCCCGTGTTTGATTCCCTGCCTCTGATTCCCTGCCCTGATTCCCCATCTCTGTTTCACCGCCTTTGATTCGCCACCTCTGATTCCCCATATCTGATACCCCGCCTCTGTTTCCCCGCCTCTGATTCCCTGCCTCTGATTCCCAACCTCTGATTCCACACCTCTAATTCCCCATATCTGATTCCCCGCCTCTGTTTCCCCGCCTCTGATTCCCTGCCCCTGTTTCCCCATATCTGATTCCCTGCCTCTGATTCCCCAACTCTGATTCCCCGCCTCTGATTCCCCAGCTCTGATTCCCCGCCTCTGATTTCCCGTGTTTGATTCCCTGCCTCTGATTCCCCGCCTCTGATTCCCCATCTCTGATTCACCGCCTTTGATTCGCCACCTCTGATTCCACATATCTGATTCCCCACCTCTGTTTCCCCGCCTCTGATTCCCCGCCTCTGATTCTCCATATCTCATTCCCCGCCTCTGAATCCCCATCTCTGATTCCCGGACTCTGATTCCCCACCTCTGATTCCCGGCCTCTTATTCCCAGCATCTGATTCCCGGCCTCTGATTCCCGGCCTCTGATTCCCCGCTTCTGATTCTGATTCCCTGCCTCTGATTCCCCATCTCTGATTCCGCACATCTGATTCCCTGCCTCTGATTCCCCACCTCTGATTCCCCATATCTGATATCCCGCCTCTGTTTCCCCGCCTCTGATTCCCCGCCTCTGTTTCCCCATATCTAATTCCCAACCTCTGATGCCCCAACTCTGATTCCCTGCCTCTGATTCCCCGCGTTCTATTCCCTGCCTCTGATTCCCCGCCTGTGATTCCCCATCTCTGATTCACCACCTCTGATTCCCCACCTCTGATTCCCCATATCTAATTCCCCGCCTCTGTTTGCCCGCCTCTGATTCCCCGCCTCTGTTTCCCCATATCTGATTCCCGCCTCTGAATCCCCAACTCTGATTCCCTGCCTCTGATTCCCCAGCTCTGATTCCCCGCCTTTGATTCCCCCGTCTGATTCCCAGCCTCTGAAACCCCGTGTCTGATTTCTTGCCTCTGATTCCCCGCCTCTGATTCCCCATCTCTGATTCACAGCCTCTGATTCCCCACCTCTGATTCCCCATCTCTGATTCCGCACATCTGATTCCCTGCCTCTGATTCCCCGACTCTGATCCCCACCTCTGATTCCCCAGCTCTGATTCCCCGCCTCTGATTTCCCGTGTTTGATTCCCTGCCTCTGATTCCCCGCCTCTGATTCCCCATATCTCATTCCCCGCCTCTGATTCCCCATCTCTGATTCCCGGACTCTGATTCCCCACCTCTGATTCCCGGCCTCTTATTCCCGGCATCTGATTCCGTCCTCTGATTCCCGGCCTCTGATTCCCTGCTTCTGATTCCCCATCTCTGATTCCGCAAATCTAATTCCCTGCCTCTGATTCCCCACCTCTGATTCCCCATATCTGATTCCCCGCCTCTGTTTCCCGGCCTCTGATTCCCCGCTTCTGATTCTGATTCCCTGCCTCTGATTCCCCATCTCTGATTCCGCACATCTGATTCCCTGCCTCTGATTCCCCACCTCTGATTCCCCATATCTGATTTCCCGCCTCTGTTTCCCCGCCTCTGATTCCCCGCCTCTGTTTCCCCATATCTAATTCCCAACCTCTGATGCCCCAACTCTTATTCCCTGCCTCTGATTCCCCGCGTTCTATTCCCTGCCTCTGATTCCCCGCATGTGATTCCCCATCTCTTATTCACCACCTCTGATTCCCCACCTCTGATTCCCCATATCTAATTCCCCGCCTCTGTTTGCACGAATCTGATTCCCCGCCTCTGTTTCCCCATATCTGATTCTCCGCCTCTGAATCCCCAACTCTGATTCCCTGCCTCTGATTCCCCAGTTCTGATTCCCCGCCTTTGATTCCCCCGTCTGATTCCCAGCCTCTGAAACCCCGTATCTGATTTCTTGCCTCTGATTCCCCGCTTCTGATTCGCCATCTCTGATTCACAGCTTCTGATTCCCCACCTCTGATTCCCCATCTCTGATTCCGCACATCTGATTCCCTGCCTCTGATTCCCCGACTCTGATCCCCACCTCTGATTCCCCAGCTCTGATTCCCCGCCTCTGATTCCCCAACTCTGATTCCCCACCTCTGACTCCCCAGCTCTGATTCCCCGCCTCTGATTCCCCGTGTTTGATTCCCTGCCTCTGATTCCCCGCCTCTGATTCACCATCTCTGATTCACCGCCTTTGATTCGCCACCTCTGATTCCCCATATCTGATTCCTCGCCTCTGTTTCCCCGCCTCTGATTCCCAGCCTCTGATTCCCCATTTCTCATTCCCCGCCTCTGATTCCCCATCGCTGATTCCCGGACTCTGATTCCCCACCTCTGATTCCCCATATCTGATTCCCCGCCTCTGTTTCCCCGCCTCTGATTCCCCGCCTCTGTTTCCCCATATCTAAGTCCCCGCCTCTGATTCCCCAACTTTGATTCCCCACCTCTGATTCCCCAGCTCTGATTCCCCGCCTCTGATTCCCCACATCTGATTCCATGCATCTGATTCCCAGCCTCTGATTCCCAGTCTGATTCCCAACCTCTGATTCCCCACCTCTGATTCCCCATATCTGATTCCCCGCCTCTGTTTCCCGCCTCTGATTCCCCGCCTCTGTTTCCCCATATCTGATCCCCGCCTCTATTTGCCCGCATCTGATTCCCCGCCTCTGTTTCCCCATATCTGATTCCCCGCCTATGAATCCCCAACTCTGATTCCCTGCCTCTAATTTCCCAGCTCTGATTCCCCGCCTCTGATTCCCCGCGTCTGATTACCGGCCTCTGATTCCCCGCCTCTGATTCCCCATCTCTGATTCACAACCTCTGATTCCCCACCTCTGATACCCCATATCTGATTCCCCGCCTCTGTTTCCCCGCCTCTGATTCCCCACCTCTGATTCCCAATATCTGATTCCCCGCCTCTGATTCCCCACCTCTGATTCCCCGCCTCTGATTCGCCAGCTATTTTTCCCCGCCTCTGATTCCCCGTGTTTGATTCCCTGCCTCTTAATCCCGGGCTCTGATTCCCCATCTCTGATTCACCGCCTTTGATTCGCCACCTCTGCTTCCCAATATCTGATTCCCCGCCTCTGTTTCCCCGCCTCTGATTCCCCGCCTCTGATTCCCCATATCTCATTCCCCGCCTCTGAATCCCCATCTCTGATTCCCGGACTCTGATTCCCCACCTCTGATTCCCTGCTTCTGATTCTGATTCCCTGCCTTTGATTCCCCATCTCTGATTCCGCACATCTGATTCCCTGCCTCTGATTCCCCATTTCTGATTCCCCATATCTGATTCCCCGCCTCTGTTTCCCCGCCTCTGATTCCCCGCCTCTGTTTCCCAATATCTAAGTCCCCGCCTCTGATTCCCCAACTCTAATTCCCCACCTCTGATTCCCCAGCTCTGATTCCCCACCTCTGATTCCCCGCATCTGATTCCCCATCTCTGATTCCGCAAATCTAATTCCCTGCCTCTGATTCCCCACCTCTGATTCCCCATATCTGATTCCCCGCCTCTGTTTCCCCGCCTCTGATTCCCCGCCTCTGTTTCCCCATATCTAAGTCCCCGCCTCTGATTCCCCAACTTTGATTCCCCACCTCTGATTCCCCAGCTCTGATTCCCCGCCTCTGTTTCCCCATATCTAATTCCCAACCTCTGATGCCCCAACTCTGATTCCCTGCCTCTGATTCCCCGCGTTCTATTCCCTGCCTCTGATTCCCCGCATGTGATTCCCCATCTCTAATTCACCACCTCTGATTCCCCACCTCTGATTCCCCATATCTAATTTCCCGCCTCTGTTTGCCCGCCTCTGATTCCCCGCCTCTGTTTCCCCATATCTGATTCCCCGCCTCTGAATCCCCAACTCTGATTCCCTGCCTCTGATTCCCCAGCTCTGATTCCCCGCCTTTGATTCCCCCGTCTGATTCCCAGCCTCTGAAACACCGTGTCTGATTTCTTGATCTGATTCCCCGCCTCTGATTCCCGATCTCTGATTCACAGCCTCTGATTCCCCACCTCTGATTCCCCATCTCTGATTCCGCACATCTGATTCCCTGCCTCTGATTCCCCGACTCTGATCCCCACCTCTGATTCCCCAGCTCTGATTCCCCGCCTCTGATTTCCCGTGTTTGATTCCCTGCCTCTGATTCCCCGCCTCTGATTCCCCATATCTCATTCCCCACCTCTGATTCCCCATCTCTGATTCCGCACATCTGATTCCCTGCCTCTGATTCCCCGCCTCTGTTTCCCCGCCTCTGATTCCCTGCCTCTGATTCCAAACCTCTGATTCCACACCTCTAATTCCCCATATCTGATTCCCCGCCTCTGTTTCCCCGCCTCTGATTCCCTGCCCCTGTTTCCCCATATCTGATTCCCTGCCTCTGATTCCCCAACTCTGATTCCCCGCCTCTGATTCCCCAGCTCTGATTCCCCGCCTCTGATTTCCAGTGTTTGATTCCCTGCCTCTGATTCCCCGCCTCTGATTCCCCATCTCTGATTCACCGCGTTTGATTCGCCACCTCTGATTCCATATATCTGATTCCCCACCTCTGTTTCCCCGCCTCTGATTCCCCGCCTCTGATTCTCCATATCTCATTCCCCGCCTCTGAATCCCCATCTCTGATTCCCGGACTCTGATTCGCCACCTCTGATTCCCGGCCTCTTATTCCCAGCATCTGATTCCCGGCCTCTGATTCCCGGCCTCTGATTCCCCGCTTCTGATTCTGATTCCCTGCCTCTGATTCCCCATCTCTGATTCCGCACATCTGATTCCCTGCCTCTGATTCCCCTCCTCTGATTCCCCATATCTGATATCCCGCCTCTGTTTCCCCGCCTCTGATTCCCCGCCTCTGTTTCCCCATATCTAATTCCCAACCACTGATGCCCCAACTCTGATTCCCTGCCTCTGATTCCCCACGTTCTATTCCCTGCCTCTGATTCCCCGCCTGTGATTCCCCATATCTGATTCCCCGCCTCTGAATCCCCAACTCTGATTCCCTGCCTCTGATTCCCCAGCTCTGATTCCCCGCCTTTGATTCCCCCGTCTGATTCCCAGCCTCTGAAACCCCGTGTCTGATTTCTTGCCTCTGATTCCCCGCCTCTGATTCCCCATCTCTGATTCACAGCATCTGATTCCCCACCTCTGATTCCCCATCTCTGATTCCGCACATCTGATTCCCTGCCTCTGATTCCCCGACTCTGATCCCCACCTCTGATTCCCCAGCTCTGATTCCCCGCCTCTGATTTCCCGTGTTTGATTCCCTGCCTCTGATTCCCCGCCTCTGATTCCCCGTATCTCATTCCCCGCCTCTGATTCCCCATCTCTGATTCCCGGACTCTGATTCCCCACCTCTGATTCCCGGCCTCTTATTCCCGGCATCTGATTCCGGCCTCTGATGCCCGGCCTCTGATTCCCTGCTTCTGATTCCCCATCTCTGATTCCGCAAATCTAATTCCCTGCCTCTGATTCCCCACCTCTGATTCCCCATATCTGATTCCCCGCCTCTGTTTCCCCACCTCTGATTCCCCGCTTCTGATTCTGATTCCCTGCCTCCGATTCCCCATCTCTGATTCCGCACATTTGATTCCCTGCCTCTGATTCCCCACCTCTGATTCCCCATATCTGATTTCCCGCCTCTGTTTCCCCGACTCTGATTCCCCGCCTCTGTTTCCCCATATCTAATTCCCAACCTCTGATGCCCCAACTCTGATTCCTTGCCTCTGATTCCCCGCGTTCTATTCCCTGCCTCTGATTCCCCGCATGTGATTCCCCATTTCTGATTCACCACCTCTGATTCCCCACCTCTGATTCCCCATATCTAATTCCCCGCCTCTGTTTGCCCGACTCTGATTCCCCGCCTCTGTTTCCCCATATCTGATTCCCCGCCTCTGAATCCCCAACTCTGATTCCCTGCCTCTGATTCCCCAGCTCTGATTCCCCGCCTTTGATTCCCCCGTCTGATTCCCAGCCTCTGAAACCCCGTGTCTGATTTCTTGCCTCTGATTCCCCGCCTCTGATTCCCCATCTCTGATACACAGCCTCTGATTCCCCACCTCAGATTCCCCATCTCTGATTCCGCACATCTGATTCCCTGCCTCTGATTCCCCAACTCTGATTCCCCGCCTCTGATTCCCCAGCTCTGATTCCCCGCCTCTGATTCCCCGTGTTTGATTCCCTGCCTCTGATTCCCCGCCTCTGATTCCCCATCTCTGATTCACCGCCTTTGATTCGCCACCTCTGATTCCCCATATTTGATTCCTCGCCTCTGTTTCCCCGCCTCTGATTCCCCGCCTCTGATTCCCCATATCTCATTCCCCGCCTCTGATTCCCCATCTCTGATTCCCGGACTCTGATTCCCCACCTCTGATTCCCGGCCTCTTATTCCCGGCATCTGATTCCGGCCTCTGATTCCCGGCCTCTGATTCCCTGCTTCTGATTCCCCATCTCTGATTCCGCAAATCTAATTCCCTGCCTCTGATTCCCCACCTCTGATTCCCCATATCTGATTCCCCGCCTCTGTTTCCCAGCCTCTGATTCCCCGCCTCTGTTTCCCCATATCTAAGTCCCCGCCTCTGATTCCCCAACTTTGATTCCCCACCTCTGATTCCCCAGCTCTGATTCCCCGCCTCTGTTTCCCCATATCTAATTCGCAACCTCTGATGCCCCAACTCTGATTCCCTGCCTCTGATTCCCCGTGTTCTATTCCCTGCCTCTGATTCCCCGCATGTGATTCCCCATCTCTAATTCACCACCTCTGATTCCCCACCTCTGATTCCCCATATCTAATTTCCCGCCTCTGTTTGCCCGCCTCTGATTCCCCGCCTCTGTTTCCCCATATCTGATTCCCCGCCTCTGAATCCCCAACTCTGATTCCCTGCCTCTGATTCCCCAGCTCTGATTCATCGCCTTTGATTCCCCCGTCTGATTCCCAGCCTCTGAAACCCCGTGTCTGATTTCTTGCCTCTGATTCCCCGCCTCTGATTCCCGATCTCTGATTCACAGCCTCTGATTCCCCACCTCTGATTCCCCATCTCTGATTCCGCACATCTGATTCCCTGCCTCTGATTCCCCGACTCTGATCCCCACCTCTGATTCCCCAGCTCTGATTCCCCGCCTCTGATTTCCCGTGTTTGATTCCCTGCCTCTGATTCCCCGCCTCTGATTCCCCATATCTCATTCCCCACCTCTGATTCCCCATCTCTGATTCCGCACATCTGATTCCCTGCCTCTGATTCCCCGACTCTGATCCCCACCTCTGATTCCCAAGCTCTGATTCCCCGCCTCTGATTTCCCGTGTTTGATTCCCTGCCTCTGATTCCCCGCCTCTGATTCCCCATCTCTGATTCACCGCCTTTGATTCGCCACCTCTGATTCCCCATATCTGATTCCTCGCCTCTGTTTCCCCGCCTCTGATTCCCCGCCTCTGATTCCCCATATCTCATTCCCCACCTCTGATTCCCCATCTCTGATTCCCGGACTCTGATTCCCCACCTCTGATTCCCGGCCTCTTATTCCCGGCATCTGATTCCGGCCTCTGATTCCCGGCCTCTGATTCCCTGCTTCTGATTCCCCATCTCTGATTCCGCAAATCTAATTCCCTGCCTCTGATTCCCCACCTCTGATTCCCCATATCTGATTCCCCGCCTCTGTTTCCCCGCCTCTGATTCCCCGCCTCTGTTTCCCCATATCTAAGTCCCCGCCTCTGATTCCCCAACTTTGATTCCCCACCTCTGATTCCCCAGCTCTGATTCCCCGCCTCTGTTTCCCCATATCTAATTCCCAACCTCTGATGCCCCAATTCTGATTCCCTGCCTCTGATTCCCCGCGTTCTATTCCCTGCCTCTGATTCCCCGCATGTGATTCCCCATCTCTAATTCACCACCTCTGATTCCCCACCTCTGATTCCCCATATCTAATTTCCCGCCTCTGTTTGCCCGCCTCTGATTCCCCGCCTCTGTTTCCCCATATCTGATTCCCCGCCTCTGAATCCCCAACTCTGATTCCCTGCCTCTGATTCCCCAGCTCTGATTCCCCGCCTTTGATTCCCCCGTCTGATTCCCAGCCTCTGAAACCCCGTGTCTGATTTCTTGCCTCTGATTCCCCGCCTCTGATTCCGATCTCTGATTCACAGCCTCTGATTCCCCACCTCTGATTCCCCATCTCTGATTCCGCACATCTGATTCCCTGCCTCTGATTCCCCGACTCTGATCCCCACCTCTGATTCCCCAGCTCTGATTCCCCGCCTCTGATTTCCCGTGTTTGATTCCCTGCCTCTGATTCCCCGCCTCTGATTCCCCATATCTCATTCCCCACCTCTGATTCCCCATCTCTGATTCCGCACATCTGATTCCCTGCCTCTGATTCCCCGACTCTGATCCCCACCTCTGATTCCCAAGCTCTGATTCCCCGCCTCTGATTTCCCGTGTTTGATTCCCTGCCTCTGATTCCCAGACTCTGATTCCCCATATCTGATTCCCCGCCTCTGAATCCCCAACTCTGATTCCCTGCCTCTGATTCTCCAGCTCTGATTCCCCGCCTTTGATTCCCCCGTCTGATTCCCAGCCTCTGAAACCCCGTGTCTGATTTCTTGCCTCTGATTCCCCGCCTCTGATTCCTCATCTCTGATTCACAGCCTCTGATTCCCCGCCTCTGATTCCCCATCTCTGATTCCGCACATCTGATTCCCTGCCTCTGATTCCCCGACTCTGATCCCCACCTCTGATTCCCCAGCTCTGATTCCCGGACTCTGATTCCCCACCTCTGATTCCCCGCCTCTGATTCCCCAGCTCTGATTCCCCGCCTCTGATTCCCCGTGTTTGATTCCCTGCCTCTGATTCCCCGCCTCTGATTCCCCATCTCTGATTCACCGCCTTTGATTCGCCACCTCTGATTCCCCATATCTGATTCCTCGCCTCTGTTTCCCCGCCTCTGATTCCCCGCCTCTGATTCCCCATATCTCATTCCCCGCCTCTGATTCCCCATCTCTGATTCCCGGACTCTGATTCCCCACCTCTGATTCCCGGCCTCTTATTCCCGGCATCTGATTCCGGCCTGTGATTCCCGGCCTCTGATTCCCTGCTTCTGATTCCCCATCTCTGATTCCGCAAATCTAATTCCCTGCCTCTGATTTCCCGACTCTGATTCCCCACCTCTGATTCCCCAGCTCTCATTCCCCGCCTCTGATTCCCCAACTCTGATTCCCCGCCTCTGATTCCCCAGCTCTGATTCCCCGCCTCTGATTCCCCGTGTTTGATTCCCTGCCTCTGATTCCCGGCCTCTGATTCCCCATCTCTGATTCACCGCCTTTGATTCGCCACCTCTGATTCCCCATATCTGATTCCCCGCCTCTGTTTCCCCGCGTCTGATTCCCGGATTCTGATTCCCCACCTCTGATTCCCGGCCTCTTATTCCCGGCATCTGATTCAGGCCTCTGATTCCCGGCCTCTGATTCCCTGCTTCTGATTCTGATTCCCTGCCTCTGATTCCCCATCTCTGATTCCGCACATCTGATTCCCTGCCTCTGATTCCCCACCTCTGATTCCCCATATCTGACTCCCCGCCTCTGTTTCCCCGCCTCTGATTCCCCAACTCTGATTCCCCACCTCTGTTTCCCCAGCTCTGATTCCCCGCCTCTGATTCCCCGCATCTGATTCCCTGCATCTGATTCCAAGCCTCTGATTCCCTGCCTCTGATTCCAAACCTCTGATTCCCCACCTCTGATTCCCCATATCTGAATCCCCGCCTCTGTTTCCCCGCCTCTGATTCCCCACCTCTGTTTCCCCATATCTGATTCCCGGCCTCTGATTCCCCGCCTCTGATTCCCCGCCTCTGATTCCCTGCCTCTGATTCCCCATCTCCGATTCCGCACATCTGATTCCCTGCCTCTGATTCCCCGCCTCTGATTCCCCGCCTCTGATTCCCTGCCTCTGATTCCCAACCTCTGATTCCCCACCTCTGATTCTCATTATCTGATTCCCCGCCTCTGTTTCCCCGCCTCTGATTCCCCAGCTCTGATTCCCCGTGTTTGATTCCCTGCCTCTGATTCCCTGCCCTGATTCCCCATCTCTGTTTCACCGCCTTTGATTCGCCACCTCTGATTCCCCATATCTGATACCCCGCCTCTGTTTCCCCGCCTCTGATTCCCTGCCTCTGATTCCCAACCTCTGATTCCACACCTCTAATTCCCCATATCTGATTCCCCGCCTCTGTTTCCCCGCCTCTGATTCCCTGCCCCTGTTTCCCCATATCTGATTCCCTGACTCTGATTCCCCAACTCTGATTCCCCGCCTCTGATTCCCCAGCTCTGATTCCCCGCCTCTGATTTCCCGTGTTTGATTCCCTGCCTCTGATTCCCCGCCTCTGATTCCCCATCTCTGATTCACCGCCTTTGATTCTCCACCTCTGATTCCACATATCTGATTCCCCACCTCTGTTTCCCCGCCTCTGATTCCCCGCCTCTGATTCTCCATATCTCATTCCCCGCCTCTGAATCCCCATCTCTGATTCCCGGACTCTGATTCCCCACCTCTGATTCCCGGCCTCTTATTCCCAGCATCTGATTCCCGGCCTCTGATTCCCGGCCTCTGATTCCCCGCTTCTGATTCTGATTCCCTGCCTCTGATTCCCCATCTCTGATTCCGCACATCTGATTCCCTGCCTCTGATTCCCCACCTCTGATTCCCCATATCTGATATCCCGCCTCTGTTTCCCCGCCTCTGATTCCCCGCCTCTGTTTCCCCATATCTAATTCCCAACCTCTGATGCCCCAACTCTGATTCCCTGCCTCTGATTCCCCGCGTTCTATTCCCTGCCTCTGATTCCCCGCCTGTGATTCCCCATCTCTGATTCACCACCTCTGATTCCCCACCTCTGATTCCCCATATCTAATTCCCCGCCTCTGTTTGCCCGCCTCTGATTCCCCGCCTCTGTTTCCCCATATCTGATTCCCGCCTCTGAATCCCCAACTCTGATTCCCTGCCTCTGATTCCCCAGCTCTGATTCCCCGCCTTTGATTCCCCCGTCTGATTCCCAGCCTCTGAAACCCCGTGTCTGATTTCTTGCCTCTGATTCCCCGCCTCTGATTCCCCATCTCTGATTCACAGCCTCTGATTCCCCACCTCTGATTCCCCATCTCTGATTCCGCACATCTGATTCCCTGCCTCTGATTCCCCGACTCTGATCCCCACCTCTGATTCCCCAGCTCTGATTCCCCGCCTCTGATTTCCCGTGTTTGATTCCCTGCCTCTGATTCCCCGCCTCTGATTCCCCATATCTCATTCCCCGCCTCTGATTCCCCATCTCTGATTCCCGGACTCTGATTCCCCACCTCTGATTCCCGGCCTCTTATTCCCGGCATCTGATTCCGTCCTCTGATTCCCGGCCTCTGATTCCCTGCTTCTGATTCCCCATCTCTGATTCCGCAAATCTAATTCCCTGCCTCTGATTCCCCACCTCTGATTCCCCATATCTGATTCCCCGCCTCTGTTTCCCGGCCTCTGATTCCCCGCTTCTGATTCTGATTCCCTGCCTCTGATTCCCCATCTCTGATTCCGCACATCTGATTCCCTGCCTCTGATTCCCCACCTCTGATTCCCCATATCTGATTTCCCGCCTCTGTTTCCCCGCCTCTGATTCCCCGCCTCTGTTTCCCCATATCTAATTCCCAACCTCTGATGCCCCAACTCTTATTCCCTGCCTCTGATTCCCCGCGTTCTATTCCCTGCCTCTGATTCCCCGCATGTGATTCCCCATCTCTGATTCACCACCTCTGATTCCCCACCTCTGATTCCCCATATCTAATTCCCCGCCTCTGTTTGCCCGAATCTGATTCCCCGCCTCTGTTTCCCCATATCTGATTCTCCGCCTCTGAATCCCCAACTCTGATTCCCTGCCTCTGATTCCCCAGTTCTGATTCCCCGCCTTTGATTCCCCCGTCTGATTCCCAGCCTCTGAAACCCCGTATCTGATTTCTTGCCTCTGATTCCCCGCCTCTGATTCGCCATCTCTGATTCACAGCTTCTGATTCCCCACCTCTGATTCCCCATCTCTGATTCCGCACATCTGATTCCCTGCCTCTGATTCACCATCTCTGATTCACCGCCTTTGATTCGCCACCTCTGATTCCCCATATCTGATTCCTCGCCTCTGTTTCCCCGCCTCTGATTCCCAGCCTCTGATTCCCCATTTCTCATTCCCCGCCTCTGATTCCCCATCGCTGATTCCCGGACTCTGATTCCCCACCTCTGATTCCCGGCCTCTTATTCCCGGCATCTGATTCCGGCCTCTAATTGCCGGCCTCTGATTCCCTGCTTCTGATTCCCCATCTCTGATTCCGCTAATCTAATTCCCTGCCTCTGATTCCCCACCTCTGATTCCCCATATCTGATTCCCCGCCTCTGTTTCCCCGCCTCTGATTCCCCACCTCTGTTTCCCCATATCTAAGTCCCCGCCTCTGATTCCCCAACTTTGATTCCCCACCTCTGATTCCCCAGCTCTGATTCCCCGCCTCTGATTCCCCACATCTGATTCCATGCATCTGATTCCCAGCCTCTGATTCCCAGTCTGATTCCCAACCTCTGATTCCCCACCTCTGATTCCCCATATCTGATTCCCCGCCTCTGTTTCCCCGCCTCTGATTCCCCGCCTCTGTTTCCCCATATCTGATCCCCGCCTCTATTTGCCCGCATCTGATTCCCCGCCTCTGTTTCCCCATATCTGATTCCCCGCCTATGAATCCCCAACTCTGATTCCCTGCCTCTAATTTCCCAGCTCTGATTCCCCGCCTCTGATTCCCCGCGTCTGATTACCGGCCTCTGATTCCCCGCCTCTGATTCCCCATCTCTGATTCACAACCTCTGATTCGCCACCTCTGATTCCCCATATCTGATTCCTCGCCTCTGTTTCCCCGCCTCTGATTCCCAGCCTCTGATTCCCCATTTCTCATTCCCCGCCTCTGATTCCCCATCGCTGATTCCCGGACTCTGATTCCCCACCTCTGATTCCCGGCCTCTTATTCCCGGCATCTGATTCCGGCCTCTAATTGCCGGCCTCTGATTCCCTGCTTCTGATTCCCCATCTCTGATTCCGCTAATCTAATTCCCTGCCTCTGATTCCCCACCTCTGATTCCCCATATCTGATTCCCCGCCTCTGTTTCCCCGCCTCTGATTCCCCGCCTCTGTTTCCCCATATCTAAGTCCCCGCCTCTGATTCCCCAACTTTGATTCCCCACCTCTGATTCCCCAGCTCTGATTCCCCGCCTCTGATTCCCCACATCTGATTCCATGCATCTGATTCCCAGCCTCTGATTCCCAGTCTGATTCCCAACCTCTGATTCCCCACCTCTGATTCCCCATATCTGATTCCCCGCCTCTGTTTCCCCGCCTCTGATTCCCCGCCTCTGTTTCCCCATATCTGATCCCCGCCTCTATTTGCCCGCATCTGATTCCCCGCCTCTGTTTCCCCATATCTGATTCCCCGCCTATGAATCCCCAACTCTGATTCCCTGCCTCTAATTTCCCAGCTCTGATTCCCCGCCTCTGATTCCCCGCGTCTGATTACCGGCCTCTGATTCCCCGCCTCTGATTCCCCATCTCTGATTCACAACCTCTGATTCCCCACCTCTGATACCCCATATCTGATTCCCCGCCTCTGTTTCCCCGCCTCTGATTCCCCACCTCTGATTCCCAATATCTGATTCCCCGCCTCTGATTCCCCACCTCTGATTCCCCGCCTCTGATTCGCCAGCTATTTTTCCCCGCCTCTGATTCCCCGTGTTTGATTCCCTGCCTCTTAATCCCGGGCTCTGATTCCCCATCTCTGATTCACCGCCTTTGATTCGCCACCTCTGATTCCCAATATCTGATTCCCCGCCTCTGTTTCCCCGCCTCTGATTCCCCGCCTCTGATTCCCCATATCTCATTCCCCGCCTCTGAATCCCCATCTCTGATTCTCGGACTCTGATTCCCCACCTCTGATTCCCTGCTTCTGATTCTGATTCCCTGCCTTTGATTCCCCATCTCTGATTCCGCACATCTGATTCCCTGCCACTGATTCCCCATTTCTGATTCCCCATATCTGATTCCCCGCCTCTGTTTCCCCACCTCTGATTCCCCATCTCTGATTCCGCACATCTGATTCCCTGCCTCTGATTCCCCGACTCTGATTCCCACCTCTGATTCCCCAGCTCTGATTCCCCGCCTCTGATTCCCCATATCTCATTCCCCGCCTCTGATTCCCCAGCTCTGATTCCCGGACTCTGATTCCCCACCTCTGATTCCCGGCCTCTTATTCCCGGCATCTGATTCCGGCCTCTGATTCCCGGCCTCTGATTCCCTGCTTCTGATTCCCCATCTCTGATTCCGCAAATCTAATTCCCTGCCTCTGATTCCCCACCTCTGATTCCCCATATCTGATTCCCCGCCTCTGTTTCCCCGCCTCTGATTCCCCGCCTCTGTTTCCCCATATCTAAGTCCCCGCCTCTGATTCCCCAACTTTGATTCCCCACCTCTGATTCCCCAGCTCTGATTCCCCGCCTCTGATTCCCCGCATCTGATTCCATGCATCTGATTCCCAGCCTCTGATTCCCAGCCTCTGATTCCCAACCTCTGATTCCCCACCTCTGATCCCCATATCTGATTCCCCGCCTCTGTTTCCCCGCCTCTGATTCCCCGCCTCTGTTTCCCCATATCTGAACCCCGCCTCTATTTGCCCGCCTCTGATTCCCCGCCTCTGTTTCCCCATATCTGATTCCCCGCCTCTGAATCCCCTACTCTGATTCCCTGCCTCTAATTTCCCAGCTCTGATTCCCCGCCTCTGATTCCCCACGTCTGATTACCGGCCTCTGATTCCCCGCCTCTGATTCCCCATCTCTGATTCACAACCACTGATTCCCCACCTCTGATACCCCATATCTGATTCCCCGCCTCTGTTTCCCCGCCTCTGATTCCCCACCTCTGATTCCCAATATCTGATTCCCCGCCTCTGATTCCCCACCTCTGATTCCCCGCCTCTGATTCGCCAGCTATGATTCCCCGCCTCTTATTCCCCGCGTCTGATTCCCTACCTCTGATTCCCCGCCTCTGATTCCACATCTCTGATTCACCACCTCTGATTCCCCGCGTCTGATTCCCTGCCTCTGATTCCCCATCTCTGATTCCCCATCTCTGATTCCCCAATTCTGATTCCCCTCCTCTGATTCCCCGTGTTTGATTCCCTGCCTCTGATTCCCGGCCTCTGATTCCCCATCTCTGATTCACCGCCTTTGATTCGCCACCTCTGATTCGCCATATCTGATTTTCCGCCTCTGTTTCCCCGCCTCTGATTCCCCGCCTCTGATTCCCCATATCTCATTCCCCGCCTCTGAATCCCAATCTCTGATTCCCGGACTCTGATTCCCCACCTCTGAATTCCGGCCTCTTATTCCCGGCATCTGATTCCGGCCTCTGATTCCCGGCCTCTGATTCCCTGCTTCTGATTCTGATTCCCTGCCTCTGATTCCCCATCTCTCATTCCGCACATCTGATTCCCTGCCTCTCATTCCCCACCTCTGATTCCCCATATCTGATTCCCCGCCTCTGTTTCCCCACCTTTGATTCCCCGCCTCTCTTTCCCAATATCTAAGTCCCCGCCTCTGATTCCCCGCCTCTGATTCCCCACCTCTGATTCCCCAGCTCTGATTCCCCGCCTCTGAATCCCCAACTTTGATTCCCTGCCTCTGATTCCCCAGCTCTGATTCCCCGCCTCTGATTCCCCAGCTCTGATTCCCTGCCTCTGTTTCGCAACCTCTGATTCCCCAGCTCTGATTCCCCATATATGATTCCCCACCTCTGTTTCCCTGCCTCTGATTCCCAGCCTCTGTTTCCCCATATCTGATTCCCCGCCTCTGATTCCCCAACTCTGATTCCCCGCCTCTGATTCCCCAGCTCTGATTCCCCACCTATGATTCCCCGTGTTTGATTCACTGCCTCTGATTCCCCGCCTCTGATTCCCCATCTCTGATTCACCGCCTTTCATTCGCCACCTCTGATTCCCCATATCAGATTCCCCGCCTCTGTTTCCCCGCCTCTGATTCCCCTCCTCTGTTTCCCCATATCTGATTCCCCGCCTCTGATTCCCCAACTCTGATTCCCCGCCTGTGATTCCCCAGCTCTGATTCCCCGCCTCTGAATCCCCAACTCTGATTCCCTGCCTCTGATTCCCCAGCTCTGATTCCCCGCCTCTGATTCCCCAGCTCTGATTCCCTGCCTCTGTTTCGCAACCTCTGATTCCCCACCTCTGATTCCCCATATATGATTCCCCACCTCTGTTTCCCTGCCTCTGATTCCCAGCCTCTGTTTCCCCATATCTGATTCCCCGCCTCTGATTCCCCAACTCTGATTCCCCGCCTCTGATTCCCCAGCTCTGATTCCCCACCTATGATTCCCCGTGTTTGATTCACTGCCTCTGATTCCCCGCCTCTGATTCCCCATCTCTGAATCACCGCCTTTCATTCGCCACCTCTGATTCCCCATATCAGATTCCCCGCCTCTGTTTCCCCGCCTCTGATTCCCCTCCTCTGTTTCCCCATATCTGATTCCCCGCCTCTGATTCCCCAACTCTGATTCCCCGCCTCTGATTCCCCAGCTCTGATTCCCCGCCTTTGATTCCCCCCGTCTGATTCCCCGCCTCTGAATCCCCAACTCTGATTCCCTGCCTCTGATTCCCCAGCTCTGATTCCCCGCCTCTGAATCCCCAACTCTGATTCCCTGCCTCTGATTCCCCAGCTCTGATTCCCCGCCTCTGATTCCCCAGCTCTGATTCCCTGCCTCTGTTTCGCAACCTCTGATTCCCCACCTCTGATTCCCCATATATGATTCCCCACCTCTGTTTCCCTGCCTCTGATTCCCAGCCTCTGTTTCCCCATATCTGATTCCCCGCCTCTGATTCCCCGCCTCTGATTCCCCGCCTCTGATTCCCCAGCTCTGATTCCCCACCTATGATTCCCCGTGTTTGATTCACTGCCTCTGATTCCCCGCCTCTGATTCCCCATCTCTGATTCACCGCCTTTCATTCGCCACCTCTGATTCCCCATATCAGATTCCCCGCCTCTGTTTCCCCGCCTCTGATTCCCCTCCTCTGTTTCCCCATATCTGATTTCCCGCCTCTGATTCCCCAACTCTGATTCCCCGCCTCTGATTCCCCAGCTCTGATTCCCCGCCTCTGATTCCCCAGCTCTGATTCCCTGCCTCTGTTTCGCAACCTCTGATTCCCCAGCTCTGATTCCCCATATATGATTCCCCACCTCTGTTTCCCTGCCTCTGATTCCCAGCCTCTGTTTCCCCATATCTGATTCCCCGCCTCTGATTCCCCAACTCTGATTCCCCGCCTCTGATTCCCCAGCTCTGATTCCCCACCTATGATTCCCCGTGTTTGATTCACTGCCTCTGATTCCCCGCCTCTGATTCCCCATCTCTGATTCACCGCCTTTCATTCGCCACCTCTGATTCCCCATATCAGATTCCCCGCCTCTGTTTCCCCGCCTCTGATTCCCCTCCTCTGTTTCCCCATATCTGATTCCCCGCCTCTGATTCCCCAACTCTGATTCCCCGCCTGTGATTCCCCAGCTCTGATTCCCCGCCTCTGAATCCCCAACTCTGATTCCCTGCCTCTGATTCCCCAGCTCTGATTCCCCGCCTCTGATTCCCCAGCTCTGATTCCCTGCCTCTGTTTCGCAACCTCTGATTCCCCACCTCTGATTCCCCATATATGATTCCCCACCTCTGTTTCCCTGCCTCTGATTCCCAGCCTCTGTTTCCCCATATCTGATTCCCCGCCTCTGATTCCCCAACTCTGATTCCCCGCCTCTGATTCCCCAGCTCTGATTCCCCACCTATGATTCCCCGTGTTTGATTCACTGCCTCTGATTCCCCGCCTCTGATTCCCCATCTCTGAATCACCGCCTTTCATTCGCCACCTCTGATTCCCCATATCAGATTCCCCGCCTCTGTTTCCCCGCCTCTGATTCCCCTCCTCTGTTTCCCCATATCTGATTCCCCGCCTCTGATTCCCCAACTCTGATTCCCCGCCTCTGATTCCCCAGCTCTGATTCCCCGCCTTTGATTCCCCCCGTCTGATTCCCCGCCTCTGAATCCCCAACTCTGATTCCCTGCCTCTGATTCCCCAGCTCTGATTCCCCGCCTCTGAATCCCCAACTCTGATTCCCTGCCTCTGATTCCCCAGCTCTGATTCCCCGCCTCTGATTCCCCAGCTCTGATTCCCTGCCTCTGTTTCGCAACCTCTGATTCCCCACCTCTGATTCCCCATATATGATTCCCCACCTCTGTTTCCCTGCCTCTGATTCCCAGCCTCTGTTTCCCCATATCTGATTCCCCGCCTCTGATTCCCCAACTCTGATTCCCCGCCTCTGATTCCCCAGCTCTGATTCCCCACCTATGATTCCCCGTGTTTGATTCACTGCCTCTGATTCCCCGCCTCTGATTCCCCATCTCTGATTCACCGCCTTTCATTCGCCACCTCTGATTCCCCATATCAGATTCCCCGCCTCTGTTTCCCCGCCTCTGATTCCCCTCCTCTGTTTCCCCATATCTGATTTCCCGCCTCTGATTCCCCAACTCTGATTCCCCGCCTCTGATTCCCCAGCTCTGATTCCCCGCCTCTGATTCCCAATATCTCATTCCCCGCCTCTGATACCCCAGCTCTGATTCCCGGACTCTGATTCCCCACCTCTGATTCCCGGCCTCTTATTCCCGGCATCTGATTCCGGCCTCTGATTCCCGGCCTCTGATTCCCTGCTTCTGATTCCCCATCTCTGATTCCGCAAATCTAATTCCCTGCCTCTGATTCCCCACCTCTGATTCCCCATATCTGATTCCCCGCCTCTGTTTCCCCGCCTCTGATTCCCCGCCTCTGTTTCCCCATATCTAAGTCCCCGCCTCTGATTCCCCAACTTTGATTCCCCACCTCTGATTCCCCAGCTCTGATTCCCCGCCTCTGATTCCCCGCATCTGATTCCATGCATCTGATTCCCAGCCTCTGATTCCCAGCCTCTGATTCCCAACCTCTGATTCCCCACCTTTGATCCCCATATCTGATTCCCCGCCTCTGTTTCCCCGCCTCTGATTCCCCGCCTCTGTTTACCCATATCTGAACCCCGCCTCTATTTGCCCGCCTCTGATTCCCCGCCTCTGTTTCCCCGCCTCTGTTTCCCCATATCTGATTCCCCGCCTCTGAATCCCCAACTCTGATTCCCTGCCTCTAATTTCCCAGCTCTGATTCCCTGCCTCTGATTCCCCGCGTCTGATTACCGGCCTCTGATTCCCCGCCTCTGATTCCCCATCTCTGATTCACAACCTCTGATTCCCCACCTCTGATACCCCATATCTGATTCCCCGCCTCTGTTTCCCCGCATCTGATTCCCCACCTCTGATTCCCAATATCTGATTCCACGCCTCTGATTCCCCACCTCTGATTCCCTACCTCTGATTCCCCGCCTCTGATTCCACATCTCTGATTCACCACCTCTGATTCCCCGCGTCTGATTCCCTGCCTCTGATTCCCCATCTCTGATTCCCCATCTCTGATTCCCCAATTCTGATTCCCCTCCTCTGATTCCCCGTGTTTGATTCCCTGCCTCTGATTCCCGGCCTCTGATTCCCCATCTCTGATTCACCGCCTTTGATTCGCCACCTCTGATTCGCCATATCTGATTTTCCGCCTCTGTTTCCCCGCCTCTGATTCCCCGCCTCTGATTCCCCATATCTCATTCCCCGCCTCTAAATCCCCATCTCTGATTCCCGGACTCTGATTCCCCACCTCTGATTCCCGGCCTCTTATACCCGGCATCTGATTCCGGCCTCTGATTCCCGGCCTCTGATTCCCTGCTTCTGATTCTGATTCCCTGCCTCTGATTCCCCATCTCTGATCCCGCACATCTGATTCCCTGCCTCTCATTCCCCACCTCTGATTCCCCATATCTGATTCCCCGCCTCTGTTTCCCCACCTTTGATTCCCCGCCTCTCTTTCCCAATATCTAAGTCCCCGCCTCTGATTCCCCAACTCTGATTCCCCACCTCTGATTCCCCAGCTCTGATTCCCCGCCTCTGAATCCCCAACTCTGATTCCCTGCCTCTGATTCCCCAGCTCTGATTCCCCGCCTCTGATTCCCCAGCTCTGATTCCCTGCCTCTGTTTCGCAACCTCTGATTCCCCACCTCTGATTCCCCATATATGATTCCCCACATCTGTTTCCCTGCCTCTGATTCCCAGCCTCTGTTTCCCCATATCTGATTCCCCGCCTCTGATTCCCCAACTCTGATTCCCCGCCTCTGATTCCCCAGCTCTGATTCCCCACCTATGATTCCCCGTGTTTGATTCACTGCCTCTGATTCCCCGCCTCTGATTCCCCATCTCTGATTCACCGCCTTTCATTCGCCACCTCTGATTCCCCATATCAGATTCCCCGCCTCTGTTTCCCCGCCTCTGATTCCCCTCCTCTGTTTCCCCATATCTGATTCCCCGCCTCTGATTCCCCAACTCTGATTCCCCGCCTCTGATTCCCCAGCTCTGATTCCCCGCCTTTGATTCCCCCCGTCTGATTCCCAGCCTCTGAGTCCCCGTGTCTGATTTCCTGCCTCTGATTCCCCGCCTCTGATTCCCCATCTCTGATTCCGCACATCTGATTCCCTGCCTCTGATTCCCCGACTCTGATCCCCACCTCTGATTCCCCAGCTCTGATTCCCCGCCTCTGATTCCCCATATCTCATTCCCCGCCTCTGATTCCCCAGCTCTGATTCCCGGACTCTGATTCCCCACCTCTGATTCCCGGCCTCTTATTCCCGGCATCTGATTCCGGCCTCTGATTCCCGGCCTCTGATTCCCTGCTTCTGATTCCCCATCTCTGATTCCGCAAATCTAATTCCCTGCCTCTGATTCCCCACCTCTGATTCCCCATATCTGATTCCCCGCCTCTGTTTCACCGCCTCTGATTCCCCGCCTCTGTTTCCCCATATCTAAGTCCCCGCCTCTGATTCCCCAACTTTGATTCCCCACCTCTGATTCCCCAGCTCTGATTCCCCGCCTCTGATTCCCCGCATCTGATTCCATGCATCTGATTCCCAGCCTCTGATTCCCAGCCTCTGATTCCCAACCTCTGATTCCCCACCTTTGATCCCCATATCTGATTCCCCGCCTCTGTTTCCCCGCCTCTGATTCCCCGCCTCTGTTTACCCATATCTGAACCCCGCCTCTATTTGCCCGCCTCTGATTCCCCGCCTCTGTTTCCCCATATCTGATTCCCCGCCTCTGAATCCCCAACTCTGATTCCCTGCCTCTAATTTCCCAGCTCTGATTCCCTGCCTCTGATTCCCCGCGTCTGATTACCGGCCTCTGATTCCCCGCCTCTGATTCCCCATCTCTGATTCACAACCTCTGATTCCCCACCTCTGATACCCCATATCTGATTCCCCGCCTCTGTTTCCCCGCCTCTGATTCCCCACCTCTGATTCCCAATATCTGATTCCCCGCCTCTGATTCCCCACCTCTGATTCCCCGCCTCTGATTCGCCAGCTATGATTCCCCGCCTCTTATTCCCCGCGTCTGATTCCCTACCTCTGATTCCCCGCCTCTGATTCCACATCTCTGATTCACCACCTCTGATTCCCCGCGTCTGATTCCCTGCCTCTGATTCCCCATCTCTGATTCCCCATCTCTGATTCCCCAATTCTGATTCCCCTCCTCTGATTCCCCGTGTTTGATTCCCTGCCTCTGATTCCCGGCCTCTGATTCCCCATCTCTGATTCACCGCCTTTGATTCGCCACCTCTGATTCGCCATATCTGATTTTCCGCCTCTGTTTCCCCGCCTCTGATTCCCCGCCTCTGATTCCCCATATCTCATTCCCCGCCTCTAAATCCCCATCTCTGATTCCCGGACTCTGATTCCCCACCTCTGATTCCCGGCCTCTTATACCCGGCATCTGATTCCGGCCTCTGATTCCCGGCCTCTGATTCCCTGCTTCTGATTCTGATTCCCTGCCTCTGATTCCCCATCTCTGATTCCGCACATCTGATTCCCTGCCTCTCATTCCCCACCTCTGATTCCCCATATCTGATTCCCCGCCTCTGTTTCCCCACCTTTGATTCCCCGCCTCTCTTTCCCAATATCTAAGTCCCCGCCTCTGATTCCCCAACTCTGATTCCCCACCTCTGATTCCCCAGCTCTGATTCCCCGCCTCTGAATCCCCAACTCTGATTCCCTGCCTCTGATTCCCCAGCTCTGATTCCCCGCCTCTGATTCCCCAGCTCTGATTCCCTGCCTCTGTTTCGCAACCTCTGATTCCCCACCTCTGATTCCCCATATATGATTCCCCACATCTGTTTCCCTGCCTCTGATTCCCAGCCTCTGTTTCCCCATATCTGATTCCCCGCCTCTGATTCCACAACTCTGATTCCCCGCCTCTGATTCCCCAGCTCTGATTCCCCACCTATGATTCCCCGTGTTTGATTCACTGCCTCTGATTCCCCGCCTCTGATTCCCCATCTCTGATTCACCGCCTTTCATTCGCCACCTCTGATTCCCCAAATCAGATTCCCCGCCTCTGTTTCCCCGCCTCTGATTCCCCTCCTCTGTTTCCCCATATCTGATTCCCCGCCTCTGATTCCCCAACTCTGATTCCCCGCCTCTGATTCCCCAGCTCTGATTCCCCGCCTTTGATTCCCCCCGTCTGATTCCCAGCCTCTGAGTCCCCGTGTCTGATTTCCTGCCTCTGATTCCCCGCCTCTGATTCCCCATCTCTGATTCCGCACATCTGATTCCCTGCCTCTGATTCCCCGACTCTGATCCCCACCTCTGATTCCCCAGCTCTGATTCCCCGCCTCTGATTCCCCATATCTCATTCCCCGCCTCTGATTCCCCAGCTCTGATTCCCGGACTCTGATTCCCCACCTCTGATTCCCGGCCTCTTATTCCCGGCATCTGATTCCGGCCTCTGATTCCCGGCCTCTGATTCCCTGCTTCTGATTCCCCATCTCTGATTCCGCAAATCTAATTCCCTGCCTCTGATTCCCCACCTCTGATTCCCCATATCTGAGTCCCCGCCTCTGTTTCCCCGCCTCTGATTCCCCGCCTCTGTTTCCCCATATCTAAGTCCCCGCCTCTGATTCCCCAACTTTGATTCCCCACCTCTGATTCCCCAGCTCTGATTCCCCGCCTCTGATTCCCCGCATCTGATTCCATGCATCTGATTCCCAGCCTCTGATTCCCAGCCTCTGATTCCCAACCTCTGATTCCCCACCTCTGATCCCCATATCTGATTCCCCGCCTCTGTTTCCCGCCTCTGATTCCCCGCCTCTGTTTACCCATATCTGAACCCCGCCTCTATTTGCCCGCCTCTGATTCCCCGCCTCTGTTTCGCCATATCTGATTCCCCGCCTCTGAATCCCCAACTCTGATTCCCTGCCTCTAATTTCCCAGCTCTGATTCCCCGCCTCTGATTCCCCGCGTCTGATTACCGGCCTCTGATTCCCCGCCTCTGATTCCCCATCTCTGATTCACAACCTCTGATTCCCCACCTCTGATACCCCATATCTGATTCCCCGCCTCTGTTTCCCCGCCTCTGATTCCCCACCTCTGATTCCCAATATCTGATTCCCCGCCTCAGATTCCCCACCTCTGATTCCCCGCCTCTGATTCGCCAGCTATGATTCCCCGCCTCTTATTCCCCGCGTCTGATTCCCTACCTCTGATTCCCCGCCTCTGATTCCACATCTCTGATTCACCACCTCTGATTCCCCGCGTCTGATTCCTTGCCTCTGATTCCCCATCTCTGATTCCCCATCTCTGATTCCCCAATTCTGATTCCCCTCCTCTGATTCCCCGTGTTTGATTCCCTGCCTCTGATTCCCGGCCTCTGATTCCCCATCTCTGATTCACCGCCTTTGATTCGCCACCTCTGATTCGCCATATCTGATTTTCCGCCTCTGTTTCCCCGCCTCTGATTCCCCGCCTCTGATTCCCTGCCTCTGATTCCCCATCTCCGATTCCGCACATCTGATTCCCTGCCACTGATTCCCCGCCTCTGATTCCCCGCCTCTGATTCCCTGCCTCTGATTCCCAACCTCTGATTCCCCACCTCTGATTCCCATTATCTGATTCCCCGCCTCTGTTTCCCCGCCTCTGATTCCCCTCCTCTGATTCCCCAACTCTAATTCCCCGCCTCTGATTCCCCAGCTCTGATTCCCCGTGTTTGATTCCCTGCCTCTGATTCCCTGCCCTGATTCCCCATCTCTGTTTCACCGCCTTTGATTCGCCACTTCTGATTCCCCATATCTGATACCCCGCCTCTGTTTCCCCGCCTCTGATTCCCTGCCTCTGATTCCCAACCTCTGATTCCACACCTCTAATTCCCCATATCTGATTCCCCGCCTCTGTTTCCCCGCATCTGATTCCCTGCCCCTGTTTCCCCATATCTGATTCCCTGACTCTGATTCCCCAACTCTGATTCCCCGCCTCTGATTCCCCAGCTCTGATTCCCCGCCTCTGATTTCCCGTGTTTGATTCCCTGCCTCTGATTCCCCGCCTCTGATTCCCCATCTCTGATTCACCGCCTTTGATTCGCCACCTCTGATTCCACATATCTGATTCCCCACCTCTGTTTCCCCGCCTCTGATTCCCCGCCTCTGATTCTCCATATCTCATTCCCCGCCTCTGAATCCCCATCTCTGATTCCCGGACTCTGATTCCCCACCTCTGATTCCCGGCCTCTTATTCCCAGCATCTGATTCCCGGCCTCTGATTCCCGGCCTCTGATTCCCCGCTTCTGATTCTGATTCCCTGCCTCTGATTCCCCATCTCTGATTCCGCACATCTGATTCCCTGCCTCTGATTCCCCACCTCTGATTCCCCATATCTGATATCCCGCCTCTGTTTCCCCGCCTCTGATTCCCCGCCTCTGTTTCCCCATATCTAATTCCCAACCTCTGATGCCCCAACTCTGATTCCCTGCCTCTGATTCCCCGCGTTCTATTCCCTGCCTCTGATTCCCCGCCTGTGATTCCCCATCTCTGATTCACCACCTCTGATTCCCCACCTCTGATTCCCCATATCTAATTCCCCGCCTCTGTTTGCCCGCCTCTGATTCCCCGCCTCTGTTTCCCCATATCTGATTCCCGCCTCTGAATCCCCAACTCTGATTCCCTGCCTCTGATTCCCCAGCTCTGATTCCCCGCCTTTGATTCCCCCGTCTGATTCCCAGCCTCTGAAACCCCGTGTCTGATTTCTTGCCTCTGATTCCCCGCCTCTGATTCCCCATCTCTGATTCACAGCCTCTGATTCCCCACCTCTGATTCCCCATCTCTGATTCCGCACATCTGATTCCCTGCCTCTGATTCCCCGACTCTGATCCCCACCTCTGATTCCCCAGCTCTGATTCCCCGCCTCTGATTTCCCGTGTTTGATTCCCTGCCTCTGATTCCCCGCCTCTGATTCCCCATATCTCATTCCCCGCCTCTGATTCCCCATCTCTGATTCCCGGACTCTGATTCCCCACCTCTGATTCCCGGCCTCTTATTCCCGGCATCTGATTCCGTCCTCTGATTCCCGGCCTCTGATTCCCTGCTTCTGATTCCCCATCTCTGATTCCGCAAATCTAATTCCCTGCCTCTGATTCCCCACCTCTGATTCCCCATATCTGATTCCCCGCCTCTGTTTCCCGGCCTCTGATTCCCCGCTTCTGATTCTGATTCCCTGCCTCTGATTCCCCATCTCTGATTCCGCACATCTGATTCCCTGCCTCTGATTCCCCACCTCTGATTCCCCATATCTGATTTCCCGCCTCTGTTTCCCCGCCTCTGATTCCCCGCCTCTGTTTCCCCATATCTAATTCCCAACCTCTGATGCCCCAACTCTTATTCCCTGCCTCTGATTCCCCGCGTTCTATTCCCTGCCTCTGATTCCCCGCATGTGATTCCCCATCTCTGATTCACCACCTCTGATTCCCCACCTCTGATTCCCCATATCTAATTCCCCGCCTCTGTTTGCCCGAATCTGATTCCCCGCCTCTGTTTCCCCATATCTGATTCTCCGCCTCTGAATCCCCAACTCTGATTCCCTGCCTCTGATTCCCCAGTTCTGATTCCCCGCCTTTGATTCCCCCGTCTGATTCCCAGCCTCTGAAACCCCGTATCTGATTTCTTGCCTCTGATTCCCCGCCTCTGATTCGCCATCTCTGATTCACAGCTTCTGATTCCCCACCTCTGATTCCCCATCTCTGATTCCGCACATCTGATTCCCTGCCTCTGATTCACCATCTCTGATTCACCGCCTTTGATTCGCCACCTCTGATTCCCCATATCTGATTCCTCGCCTCTGTTTCCCCGCCTCTGATTCCCAGCCTCTGATTCCCCATTTCTCATTCCCCGCCTCTGATTCCCCATCGCTGATTCCCGGACTCTGATTCCCCACCTCTGATTCCCGGCCTCTTATTCCCGGCATCTGATTCCGGCCTCTAATTGCCGGCCTCTGATTCCCTGCTTCTGATTCCCCATCTCTGATTCCGCTAATCTAATTCCCTGCCTCTGATTCCCCACCTCTGATTCCCCATATCTGATTCCCCGCCTCTGTTTCCCCGCCTCTGATTCCCCACCTCTGTTTCCCCATATCTAAGTCCCCGCCTCTGATTCCCCAACTTTGATTCCCCACCTCTGATTCCCCAGCTCTGATTCCCCGCCTCTGATTCCCCACATCTGATTCCATGCATCTGATTCCCAGCCTCTGATTCCCAGTCTGATTCCCAACCTCTGATTCCCCACCTCTGATTCCCCATATCTGATTCCCCGCCTCTGTTTCCCCGCCTCTGATTCCCCGCCTCTGTTTCCCCATATCTGATCCCCGCCTCTATTTGCCCGCATCTGATTCCCCGCCTCTGTTTCCCCATATCTGATTCCCCGCCTATGAATCCCCAACTCTGATTCCCTGCCTCTAATTTCCCAGCTCTGATTCCCCGCCTGTGATTCCCCGCGTCTGATTACCGGCCTCTGATTCCCCGCCTCTGATTCCCCATCTCTGATTCACAACCTCTGATTCGCCACCTCTGATTCCCCATATCTGATTCCTCGCCTCTGTTTCCCCGCCTCTGATTCCCAGCCTCTGATTCCCCATTTCTCATTCCCCGCCTCTGATTCCCCATCGCTGATTCCCGGACTCTGATTCCCCACCTCTGATTCCCGGCCTCTTATTCCCGGCATCTGATTCCGGCCTCTAATTGCCGGCCTCTGATTCCCTGCTTCTGATTCCCCATCTCTGATTCCGCTAATCTAATTCCCTGCCTCTGATTCCCCACCTCTGATTCCCCATATCTGATTCCCCGCCTCTGTTTCCCCGCCTCTGATTCCCCGCCTCTGTTTCCCCATATCTAAGTCCCCGCCTCTGATTCCCCAACTTTGATTCCCCACCTCTGATTCCCCAGCTCTGATTCCCCGCCTCTGATTCCCCACATCTGATTCCATGCATCTGATTCCCAGCCTCTGATTCCCAGTCTGATTCCCAACCTCTGATTCCCCACCTCTGATTCCCCATATCTGATTCCCCGCCTCTGTTTCCCCGCCTCTGATTCCCCGCCTCTGTTTCCCCATATCAGATCCCCGCCTCTATTTGCCCGCATCTGATTCCCCGCCTCTGTTTCCCCATATCTGATTCCCCGCCTATGAATCCCCAACTCTGATTCCCTGCCTCTAATTTCCCAGCTCTGATTCCCCGCCTCTGATACCCCGCGTCTGATTACCGGCCTCTGATTCCCCGCCTCTGATTCCCCATCTCTGATTCACAACCTCTGATTCCCCACCTCTGATACCCCATATCTGATTCCCCGCCTCTGTTTCCCCGCCTCTGATTCTCCACCTCTGATTCCCAATATCTGATTCCCCGCCTCTGATTCCCCACCTCTGATTCCCCGCCTCTGATTCGCCAGCTATTTTTCCCCGCCTCTGATTCCCCGTGTTTGATTCCCTGCCTCTTAATCCCGGGCTCTGATTCCCCATCTCTGATTCACCGCCTTTGATTCGCCACCTCTGATTCCCAATATCTGATTCCCCGCCTCTGTTTCCCCGCCTCTGATTCCCCGCCTCTGATTCCCCATATCTCATTCCCCGCCTCTGAATCCCCATCTCTGATTCTCGGACTCTGATTCCCCACCTCTGATTCCCTGCTTCTGATTCTGATTCCCTGCCTTTGATTCCCCATCTCTGATTCCGCACATCTGATTCCCTGCCACTGATTCCCCATTTCTGATTCCCCATATCTGATTCCCCGCCTCTGTTTCCCCACCTCTGATTCCCCATCTCTGATTCCGCACATCTGATTCCCTGCCTCTGATTCCCCGACTCTGATTCCCACCTCTGATTCCCCAGCTCTGATTCCCCGCCTCTGATTCCCCATATCTCATTCCCCGCCTCTGATTCCCCAGCTCTGATTCCCGGACTCTGATTCCCCACCTCTGATTCCCGGCCTCTTATTCCCGGCATCTGATTCCGGCCTCTGATTCCCGGCCTCTGATTCCCTGCTTCTGATTCCCCATCTCTGATTCCGCAAATCTAATTCCCTGCCTCTGATTCCCCACCTCTGATTCCCCATATCTGATTCCCCGCCTCTGTTTCCCCGCCTCTGATTCCCCGCCTCTGTTTCCCCATATCTAAGTCCCCGCCTCTGATTCCCCAACTTTGATTCCCCACCTCTGATTCCCCAGCTCTGATTCCCCGCCTCTGATTCCCCGCATCTGATTCCATGCATCTGATTCCCAGCCTCTGATTCCCAGCCTCTGATTCCCAACCTCTGATTCCCCACCTCTGATCCCCATATCTGATTCCCCGCCTCTGTTTCCCCGCCTCTGATTCCCCGCCTCTGTTTCCCCATATCTGAACCCCGCCTCTATTTGCCCGCCTCTGATTCCCCGCCTCTGTTTCCCCATATCTGATTCCCCGCCTCTGAATCCCCAACTCTGATTCCCTGCCTCTAATTTCCCAGCTCTGATTCCGCGCCTCTGATTCCCCGCGTCTGATTACCGGCCTCTGATTCCCCGCCTCTGATTCCCCATCTCTGATTCACAACCACTGATTCCCCACCTCTGATACCCCATATCTGATTCCCCGCCTC
This sequence comes from Narcine bancroftii, assembly GCF_036971445.1. Taxonomy (NCBI): domain Eukaryota; kingdom Metazoa; phylum Chordata; class Chondrichthyes; order Torpediniformes; family Narcinidae; genus Narcine; species Narcine bancroftii. The sequence goes on from NC_091475.1 coordinate 113,076,113, forward strand.
TGTTTCCCCGCCTCTGATTCCCCACCTCTGATTCCCAATATCTGATTCCCCGCCTCTGATTCCCCACCTCTGATTCCCCGCCTCTGATTCGCCAGCTATGATTCCCCGCCTCTTATTCCCCGCGTCTGATTCCCTACCTCTGATTCCCCGCCTCTGATTCCACATCTCTGATTCACCACCTCTGATTCCCCGCGTCTGATTCCCTGCCTCTGATTCCCCATCTCTGATTCCCCATCTCTGATTCCCCAATTCTGATTCCCCTCCTCTGATTCCCCGTGTTTGATTCCCTGCCTCTGATTCCCGGCCTCTGATTCCCCATCTCTGATTCACCGCCTTTGATTCGCCACCTCTGATTCGCCATATCTGATTTTCCGCCTCTGTTTCCCCGCCTCTGATTCCCCGCCTCTGATTCCCCATATCTCATTCCCCGCCTCTGAATCCCAATCTCTGATTCCCGGACTCTGATTCCCCACCTCTGAATTCCGGCCTCTTATTCCCGGCATCTGATTCCGGCCTCTGATTCCCGGCCTCTGATTCCCTGCTTCTGATTCTGATTCCCTGCCTCTCATTCCCCATCTCTCATTCCGCACATCTGATTCCCTGCCTCTCATTCCCCACCTCTGATTCCCCATATCTGATTCCCCGCCTCTGTTTCCCCACCTTTGATTCCCCGCCTCTCTTTCCCAATATCTAAGTCCCCGCCTCTGATTCCCCGCCTCTGATTCCCCACCTCTGATTCCCCAGCTCTGATTCCCCGCCTCTGAATCCCCAACTTTGATTCCCTGCCTCTGATTCCCCAGCTCTGATTCCCCGCCTCTGATTCCCCAGCTCTGATTCCCTGCCTCTGTTTCGCAACCTCTGATTCCCCAGCTCTGATTCCCCATATATGATTCCCCACCTCTGTTTCCCTGCCTCTGATTCCCAGCTTCTGTTTCCCCATATCTGATTCCCCGCCTCTGATTCCCCAACTCTGATTCCCCGCCTCTGATTCCCCAGCTCTGATTCCCCACCTATGATTCCCCGTGTTTGATTCACTGCCTCTGATTCCCCGCCTCTGATTCCCCATCTCTGATTCACCGCCTTTCATTCGCCACCTCTGATTCCCCATATCAGATTCCCCGCCTCTGTTTCCCCGCCTCTGATTCCCCTCCTCTGTTTCCCCATATCTGATTCCCCGCCTCTGATTCCCCAACTCTGATTCCCCGCCTGTGATTCCCCAGCTCTGATTCCCCGCCTCTGAATCCCCAACTCTGATTCCCTGCCTCTGATTCCCCAGCTCTGATTCCCCGCCTCTGATTCCCCAGCTCTGATTCCCTGCCTCTGTTTCGCAACCTCTGATTCCCCACCTCTGATTCCCCATATATGATTCCCCACCTCTGTTTCCCTGCCTCTGATTCCCAGCCTCTGTTTCCCCATATCTGATTCCCCGCCTCTGATTCCCCAACTCTGATTCCCCGCCTCTGATTCCCCAGCTCTGATTCCCCACCTATGATTCCCCGTGTTTGATTCACTGCCTCTGATTCCCCGCCTCTGATTCCCCATCTCTGATTCACCGCCTTTCATTCGCCACCTCTGATTCCCCATATCAGATTCCCCGCCTCTGTTTCCCCGCCTCTGATTCCCCTCCTCTGTTTCCCCATATCTGATTCCCCGCCTCTGATTCCCCAACTCTGATTCCCCGCCTCTGATTCCCCAGCTCTGATTCCCCGCCTTTGATTCCCCCCGTCTGATTCCCCGCCTCTGAATCCCCAACTCTGATTCCCTGCCTCTGATTCCCCAGCTCTGATTCCCCGCCTCTGAATCCCCAACTCTGATTCCCTGCCTCTGATTCCCCAGCTCAGATTCCCCGCCTCTGATTCCCCAGCTCTGATTCCCTGCCTCTGTTTCGCAACCTCTGATTCCCCACCTCTGATTCCCCATATATGATTCCCCACATCTGTTTCCCTGCCTCTGATTCCCAGCCTCTGTTTCCCCATATCTGATTCCCCGCCTCTGATTCCCCAACTCTGATTCCCCGCCTCTGATTCCCCAGCTCTGATTCCCCACCTATGATTCCCCGTGTTTGATTCACTGCCTCTGATTCCCCGCCTCTGATTCCCCATCTCTGATTCACCGCCTTTCATTCGCCACCTCTGATTCCCCATATCAGATTCCCCGCCTCTGTTTCCCCGCCTCTGATTCCCCTCCTCTGTTTCCCCATATCTGATTCCCCGCCTCTGATTCCCCAACTCTGATTCCCCGCCTCTGATTCCCCAGCTCTGATTCCCCGCCTCTGATTCCCCATATCTCATTCCCCGCCTCTGATTCCCCAGCTCTGATTCCCGGACTCTGATTCCCCACCTCTGATTCCCGGCCTCTTATTCCCGGCATCTGATTCCGGCCTCTGATTCCCGGCCTCTGATTCCCTGCTTCTGATTCCCCATCTCTGATTCCGCAAATCTAATTCCCTGCCTCTGATTCCCCACCTCTGATTCCCCATATCTGATTCCCCGCCTCTGTTTCCCCGCCTCTGATTCCCCGCCTCTGTTTCCCCATATCTAAGTCCCCGCCTCTGATTCCCCAACTTTGATTCCCCACCTCTGATTCCCCAGCTCTGATTCCCCGCCTCTGATTCCCCGCATCTGATTCCATGCATCTGATTCCCAGCCTCTGATTCCCAGCCTCTGATTCCCAACCTCTGATTCCCCACCTTTGATCCCCATATCTGATTCCCCACCTCTGTTTCCCCGCCTCTGATTCCCCGCCTCTGTTTACCCATATCTGAACCCCGCCTCTATTTGCCCGCCTCTGATTCCCCGCCTCTGTTTCCCCATATCTGATTCCCCGCCTCTGAATCCCCAACTCTGATTCCCTGCCTCTAATTTCCCAGCTCTGATTCCCTGCCTCTGATTCCCCGCGTCTGATTACCGGCCTCTGATTCCCCGCCTCTGATTCCCCATCTCTGATTCACAACCTCTGATTCCCCACCTCTGATACCCCATATCTGATTCCCCGCCTCTGTTTCCCCGCCTCTGATTCCCCACCTCTGATTCCCAATATCTGATTCCCCGCCTCTGATTCCCCACCTCTGATTCCCCGCCTCTGATTCGCCAGCTATGATTCCCCGCCTCTTATTCCCCGCGTCTGATTCCCTACCTCTGATTCCCCGCCTCTGATTCCACATCTCTGATTCACCACCTCTGATTCCCCGCGTCTGATTCCCTGCCTCTGATTCCCCATCTCTGATTCCCCATCTCTGATTCCCCAATTCTGATTCCCCTCCTCTGATTCCCCGTGTTTGATTCCCTGCCTCTGATTCCCGGCCTCTGATTCCCCATCTCTGATTCACCGCCTTTGATTCGCCACCTCTGATTCGCCATATCTGATTTTCCGCCTCTGTTTCCCCGCCTCTGATTCCCCGCCTCTGATTCCCCATATCTCATTCCCCGCCTCTAAATCCCCATCTCTGATTCCCGGACTCTGATTCCCCACCTCTGATTCCCGGCCTCTTATACCCGGCATCTGATTCCGGCCTCTGATTCCCGGCCTCTGATTCCCTGCTTCTGATTCTGATTCCCTGCCTCTGATTCCCCATCTCTGATCCCGCACATCTGATTCCCTGCCTCTCATTCCCCACCTCTGATTCCCCATATCTGATTCCCCGCCTCTGTTTCCCCACCTTTGATTCCCCGCCTCTCTTTCCCAATATCTAAGTCCCCGCCTCTGATTCCCCAACTCTGATTCCCCACCTCTGATTCCCCAGCTCTGATTCCCCGCCTCTGAATCCCCAACTCTGATTCCCTGCCTCTGATTCCCCAGCTCTGATTCCCCGCCTCTGATTCCCCAGCTCTGATTCCCTGCCTCTGTTTCGCAACCTCTGTTTCCCCACCTCTGATTCCCCATATATGATTCCCCACATCTGTTTCCCTGCCTCTGATTCCCAGCCTCTGTTTCCCCATATCTGATTCCCCGCCTCTGATTCCCCAACTCTGATTCCCCGCCTCTGATTCCCCAGCTCTGATTCCCCACCTATGATTCCCCGTGTTTGATTCACTGCCTCTGATTCCCCGCCTCTGATTCCCCATCTCTGATTCACCGCCTTTCATTCGCCACCTCTGATTCCCCATATCAGATTCCCCGCCTCTGTTTCCCCGCCTCTGATTCCCCTCCTCTGTTTCCCCATATCTGATTCCCCGCCTCTGATTCCCCAACTCTGATTCCCCGCCTCTGATTCCCCAGCTCTGATTCCCCGCCTTTGATTCCCCCCGTCTGATTCCCAGCCTCTGAGTCCCCGTGTCTGATTTCCTGCCTCTGATTCCCCGCCTCTGATTCCCCATCTCTGATTCCGCACATCTGATTCCCTGCCTCTGATTCCCCGACTCTGATCCCCACCTCTGATTCCCCAGCTCTGATTCCCCGCCTCTGATTCCCCATATCTCATTCCCCGCCTCTGATTCCCCAGCTCTGATTCCCGGACTCTGATTCCCCACCTCTGATTCCCGGCCTCTTATTCCCGGCATCTGATTCCGGCCTCTGATTCCCGGCCTCTGATTCCCTGCTTCTGATTCCCCATCTCTGATTCCGCAAATCTAATTCCCTGCCTCTGATTCCCCACCTCTGATTCCCCATATCTGATTCCCCGCCTCTGTTTCCCCGCCTCTGATTCCCCGCCTCTGTTTCCCCATATCTAAGTCCCCGCCTCTGATTCCCCAACTTTGATTCCCCACCTCTGATTCCCCAGCTCTGATTCCCCGCCTCTGATTCCCCGCATCTGATTCCATGCATCTGATTCCCAGCCTCTGATTCCCAGCCTCTGATTCCCAACCTCTGATTCCCCACCTTTGATCCCCATATCTGATTCCCCGCCTCTGTTTCCCCGCCTCTGATTCCCCGCCTCTGTTTACCCATATCTGAACCCCGCCTCTATTTGCCCGCCTCTGATTCCCCGCCTCTGTTTCCCCATATCTGATTCCCCGCCTCTGAATCCCCAACTCTGATTCCCTGCCTCTAATTTCCCAGCTCTGATTCCCTGCCTCTGATTCCCCGCGTCTGATTACCGGCCTCTGATTCCCCGCCTCTGATTCCCCATCTCTGATTCACAACCTCTGATTCCCCACCTCTGATACCCCATATCTGATTCCCCGCCTCTGTTTCCCCGCCTCTGATTCCCCACCTCTGATTCCCAATATCTGATTCCCCGCCTCTGATTCCCCACCTCTGATTCCCCGCCTCTGATTCGCCAGCTATGATTCCCCGCCTCTTATTCCCCGCGTCTGATTCCCTACCTCTGATTCCCCGCCTCTGATTCCACATCTCTGATTCACCACCTCTGATTCCCCGCGTCTGATTCCCTGCCTCTGATTCCCCATCTCTGATTCCCCATCTCTGATTCCCCAATTCTGATTCCCCTCCTCTGATTCCCCGTGTTTGATTCCCTGCCTCTGATTCCCGGCCTCTGATTCCCCATCTCTGATTCACCGCCTTTGATTCGCCACCTCTGATTCGCCATATCTGATTTTCCGCCTCTGTTTCCCCGCCTCTGATTCCCCGCCTCTGATTCCCCATATCTCATTCCCCGCCTCTAAATCCCCATCTCTGATTCCCGGACTCTGATTCCCCACCTCTGATTCCCGGCCTCTTATACCCGGCATCTGATTCCGGCCTCTGATTCCCGGCCTCTGATTCCCTGCTTCTGATTCTGATTCCCTGCCTCTGATTCCCCATCTCTGATCCCGCACATCTGATTCCCTGCCTCTCATTCCCCACCTCTGATTCCCCATATCTGATTCCCCGCCTCTGTTTCCCCACCTTTGATTCCCCGCCTCTCTTTCCCAATATCTAAGTCCCCGCCTCTGATTCCCCAACTCTGATTCCCCACCTCTGATTCCCCAGCTCTGATTCCCCGCCTCTGAATCCCCAACTCTGATTCCCTGCCTCTGATTCCCCAGCTCTGATTCCCCGCCTCTGATTCCCCAGCTCTGATTCCCTGCCTCTGTTTCGCAACCTCTGATTCCCCACCTCTGATTCCCCATATATGATTCCCCACATCTGTTTCCCTGCCTCTGATTCCCAGCCTCTGTTTCCCCATATCTGATTCCCCGCCTCTGATTCCCCAACTCTGATTCCCCGCCTCTGATTCCCCAGCTCTGATTCCCCACCTATGATTCCCCGTGTTTGATTCACTGCCTCTGATTCCCCGCCTCTGATTCCCCATCTCTGATTCACCGCCTTTCATTCGCCACCTCTGATTCCCCATATCAGATTCCCCGCCTCTGTTTCCCCGCCTCTGATTCCCCTCCTCTGTTTCCCCATATCTGATTCCCCGCCTCTGATTCCCCAACTCTGATTCCCCGCCTCTGATTCCCCAGCTCTGATTCCCCGCCTTTGATTCCCCCCGTCTGATTCCCAGCCTCTGAGTCCCCGTGTCTGATTTCCTGCCTCTGATTCCCCGCCTCTGATTCCCCATCTCTGATTCCGCACATCTGATTCCCTGCCTCTGATTCCCCGACTCTGATCCCCACCTCTGATTCCCCAGCTCTGATTCCCCGCCTCTGATTCCCCATATCTCATTCCCCGCCTCTGATTCCCCAGCTCTGATTCCCGGACTCTGATTCCCCACCTCTGATTCCCGGCCTCTTATTCCCGGCATCTGATTCCGGCCTCTGATTCCCGGCCTCTGATTCCCTGCTTCTGATTCCCCATCTCTGATTCCGCAAATCTAATTCCCTGCCTCTGATTCCCCACCTCTGATTCCCCATATCTGATTCCCCGCCTCTGTTTCCCCGCCTCTGATTCCCCGCCTCTGTTTCCCCATATCTAAGTCCCCGCCTCTGATTCCCCAACTTTGATTCCCCACCTCTGATTCCCCAGCTCTGATTCCCCGCCTCTGATTCCCCGCATCTGATTCCATGCATCTGATTCCCAGCCTCTGATTCCCAGCCTCTGATTCCCAACCTCTGATTCCCCACCTTTGATCCCCATATCTGATTCCCCACCTCTGTTTCCCCGCCTCTGATTCCCCGCCTCTGTTTACCCATATCTGAACCCCGCCTCTATTTGCCCGCCTCTGATTCCCCGCCTCTGTTTCCCCATATCTGATTCCCCGCCTCTGAATCCCCAACTCTGATTCCCTGCCTCTAATTTCCCAGCTCTGATTCCCTGCCTCTGATTCCCCGCGTCTGATTACCGGCCTCTGATTCCCCGCCTCTGATTCCCCATCTCTGATTCACAACCTCTGATTCCCCACCTCTGATACCCCATATCTGATTCCCCGCCTCTGTTTCCCCGCCTCTGATTCCCCACCTCTGATTCCCAATATCTGATTCCCCGCCTCTGATTCCCCACCTCTGATTCCCCGCCTCTGATTCGCCAGCTATGATTCCCCGCCTCTTATTCCCCGCGTCTGATTCCCTACCTCTGATTCCCCGCCTCTGATTCCACATCTCTGATTCACCACCTCTGATTCCCCGCGTCTGATTCCCTGCCTCTGATTCCCCATCTCTGATTCCCCATCTCTGATTCCCCAATTCTGATTCCCCTCCTCTGATTCCCCGTGTTTGATTCCCTGCCTCTGATTCCCGGCCTCTGATTCCCCATCTCTGATTCACCGCCTTTGATTCGCCACCTCTGATTCGCCATATCTGATTTTCCGCCTCTGTTTCCCCGCCTCTGATTCCCCGCCTCTGATTCCCCATATCTCATTCCCCGCCTCTAAATCCCCATCTCTGATTCCCGGACTCTGATTCCCCACCTCTGATTCCCGGCCTCTTATACCCGGCATCTGATTCCGGCCTCTGATTCCCGGCCTCTGATTCCCTGCTTCTGATTCTGATTCCCTGCCTCTGATTCCCCATCTCTGATTCCGCACATCTGATTCCCTGCCTCTCATTCCCCACCTCTGATTCCCCATATCTGATTCCCCGCCTCTGTTTCCCCACCTTTGATTCCCCGCCTCTCTTTCCCAATATCTAAGTCCCCGCCTCTGATTCCCCAACTCTGATTCCCCACCTCTGATTCCCCAGCTCTGATTCCCCGCCTCTGAATCCCCAACTCTGATTCCCTGCCTCTGATTCCCCAGCTCTGATTCCCCGCCTCTGATTCCCCAGCTCTGATTCCCTGCCTCTGTTTCGCAACCTCTGATTCCCCACCTCTGATTCCCCATATATGATTCCCCACATCTGTTTCCCTGCCTCTGATTCCCAGCCTCTGTTTCCCCATATCTGATTCCCCGCCTCTGATTCCCCAACTCTGATTCCCCGCCTCTGATTCCCCAGCTCTGATTCCCCACCTATGATTCCCCGTGTTTGATTCACTGCCTCTGATTCCCCGCCTCTGATTCCCCATCTCTGATTCACCGCCTTTCATTCGCCACCTCTGATTTCCCAAATCAGATTCCCCGCCTCTGTTTCCCCGCCTCTGATTCCCCTCCTCTGTTTCCCCATATCTGATTCCCCGCCTCTGATTCCCCAACTCTGATTCCCCGCCTCTGATTCCCCAGCTCTGATTCCCCGCCTTTGATTCCCCCCGTCTGATTCCCAGCCTCTGAGTCCCCGTGTCTGATTTCCTGCCTCTGATTCCCCGCCTCTGATTCCCCATCTCTGATTCCGCACATCTGATTCCCTGCCTCTGATTCCCCGACTCTGATCCCCACCTCTGATTCCCCAGCTCTGATTCCCCGCCTCTGATTCCCCATATCTCATTCCCCGCCTCTGATTCCCCAGCTCTGATTCCCGGACTCTGATTCCCCACCTCTGATTCCCGGCCTCTTATTCCCGGCATCTGATTCCGGCCTCTGATTCCCGGCCTCTGATTCCCTGCTTCTGATTCCCCATCTCTGATTCCGCAAATCTAATTCCCTGCCTCTGATTCCCCACCTCTGATTCCCCATATCTGATTCCCCGCCTCTGTTTCCCCGCCTCTGATTCCCCGCCTCTGTTTCCCCATATCTAAGTCCCCGCCTCTGATTCCCCAACTTTGATTCCCCACCTCTGATTCCCCAGCTCTGATTCCCCGCCTCTGATTCCCCGCATCTGATTCCATGCATCTGATTCCCAGCCTCTGATTCCCAGCCTCTGATTCCCAACCTCTGATTCCCCACCTCTGATCCCCATATCTGATTCCCCGCCTCTGTTTCCCGCCTCTGATTCCCCGCCTCTGTTTACCCATATCTGAACCCCGCCTCTATTTGCCCGCCTCTGATTCCCCGCCTCTGTTTCGCCATATCTGATTCCCCGCCTCTGAATCCCCAACTCTGATTCCCTGCCTCTAATTTCCCAGCTCTGATTCCCCGCCTCTGATTCCCCGCGTCTGATTACCGGCCTCTGATTCCCCGCCTCTGATTCCCCATCTCTGATTCACAACCTCTGATTCCCCACCTCTGATACCCCATATCTGATTCCCCGCCTCTGTTTCCCCGCCTCTGATTCCCCACCTCTGATTCCCAATATCTGATTCCCCGCCTCAGATTCCCCACCTCTGATTCCCCGCCTCTGATTCGCCAGCTATGATTCCCCGCCTCTTATTCCCCGCGTCTGATTCCCTACCTCTGATTCCCCGCCTCTGATTCCACATCTCTGATTCACCACCTCTGATTCCCCGCGTCTGATTCCCTGCCTCTGATTCCCCATCTCTGATTCCCCATCTCTGATTCCCCAATTCTGATTCCCCTCCTCTGATTCCCCGTGTTTGATTCCCTGCCTCTGATTCCCGGCCTCTGATTCCCCATCTCTGATTCACCGCCTTTGATTCGCCACCTCTGATTCGCCATATCTGATTTTCCGCCTCTGTTTCCCCGCCTCTGATTCCCCGCCTCTGATTCCCCATATCTCATTCCCCGCCTCTAAATCCCCATCTCTGATTCCCGGTCTCTGATTCCCCACCTCTGATTCCCGGCCTCTTATACCCGGCATCTGATTCCGGCCTCTGATTCCCGGCCTCTGATTCCCTGCTTCTGATTCTGATTCCCTGCTTCTGATTCCCCATCTCTGATTCCGCACATCTGATTCCCTGCCTCTCATTCCCCACCTCTGATTCCCCATATCTGATTCCCCGCCTCTGTTTCCCCACCTTTGATTCCCCGCCTCTCTTTCCCAATATCTAAGTCCCCGCCTCTGATTCCCCAACTCTGATTCCCCACCTCTGATTCCCCAGCTCTGATTCCCCGCCTCTGAATCCCCAACTCTGATTCCCTGCCTCTGATTCCCCAGCTCTGATTCCCCGCCTCTGATTCCCCAGCTCTGATTCCCTGCCTCTGTTTCGCAACCTCTGATTCCCCACCTCTGATTCCCCATATATGATTCCCCACATCTGTTTCCCTGCCTCTGATTCCCAGCCTCTGTTTCCCCATATCTGATTCCCCGCCTCTGATTCCCCAACTCTGATTCCCCGCCTCTGATTCCCCAGCTCTGATTCCCCACCTATGATTCCCCGTGTTTGATTCACTGCCTCTGATTCCCCGCCTCTGATTCCCCATCTCTGATTCACCGCCTTTCATTCGCCACCTCTGATTCCCCATATCAGATTCCCCGCCTCTGTTTCCCCGCCTCTGATTCCCCTCCTCTGTTTCCCCATATCTGATTCCCCGCCTCTGATTCCCCAACTCTGATTCCCCGCCTCTGATTCCCCAGCTCTGATTCCCCGCCTTTGATTCCCCCCGTCTGATTCCCAGCCTCTGAGTCCCCGTGTCTGATTTCCTGCCTCTGATTCCCCGCCTCTGATTCCCCATCTCTGATTCACAGCCGCTGATTCCCCACCTCTGATTCCCCACCTCTGATTCCGCACATCTGATTCCCTGCCTCTGATTCCCCGACTCTGATCCCCACCTCTGATTCCCCAGCTCTGATTCCCCGCCTCTGATTCCCCATATCTCATTCCCCGCCTCTGATTCCCCAGCTCTGATTCCCGGACTCTGATTCTCCACCTCTGATACCCCATATCTGATTCCCCGCCTCTGTTTCCCCGCCTCTGATTCCCCACCTCTGATTCCCAATATCTGATTCCCCGCCTCAGATTCCCCACCTCTGATTCCCCGCCTCTGATTCGCCAGCTATGATTCCCCGCCTCTTATTCCCCGCGTCTGATTCCCTACCTCTGATTCCCCGCCTCTGATTCCACATCTCTGATTCACCACCTCTGATTCCCCGCGTCTGATTCCCTGCCTCTGATTCCCCATCTCTGATTCCCCATCTCTGATTCCCCAATTCTGATTCCCCTCCTCTGATTCCCCGTGTTTGATTCCCTGCCTCTGATTCCCGGCCTCTGATTCCCCATCTCTGATTCACCGCCTTTGATTCGCCACCTCTGATTCGCCATATCTGATTTTCCGCCTCTGTTTCCCCGCCTCTGATTCCCCACCTCTGATTCCCCATATCTCAATCCCCGCCTCTAAATCCCCATCTCTGATTCCCGGACTCTGATTCCCCACCTCTGATTCCCGGCCTCTTATACCCGGCATCTGATTCCGGCCTCTGATTCCCGGCCTCTGATTCCCTGCTTCTGATTCTGATTCCCTGCCTCTGATTCCCCATCTCTGATTCCGCACATCTGATTCCCTGCCTCTCATTCCCCACCTCTGATTCCCCATATCTGATTCCCCGCCTCTGTTTCCCCACCTTTGATTCCCCGCCTCTCTTTCCCAATATCTAAGTCCCCGCCTCTGATTCCCCAACTCTGATTCCCCACCTCTGATTCCCCAGCTCTGATTCCCCGCCTCTGAATCCCCAACTCTGATTCCCTGCCTCTGATTCCCCAGCTCTGATTCCGCGCCTCTGATTCCCCGCGTCTGATTACCGGCCTCTGATTCCCCGCCTCTGATTCCCCATCTCTGATTCACAACCACTGATTCCCCACCTCTGATACCCCATATCTGATTCCCCGCCTCTGTTTCCCCGCCTCTGATTCCCCACCTCTGATTCCCAATATCTGATTCCCCGCCTCTGATTCCCCACCTCTGATTCCCCGCCTCTGATTCGCCAGCTATGATTCCCCGCCTCTTATTCCCCGCGTCTGATTCCCTACCTCTGATTCCCCGCCTCTGATTCCACATCTCTGATTCACCACCTCTGATTCCCCGCGTCTGATTCCCTGCCTCTGATTCCCCATCTCTGATTCCCCATCTCTGATTCCCCAATTCTGATTCCCCTCCTCTGATTCCCCGTGTTTGATTCCCTGCCTCTGATTCCCGGCCTCTGATTCCCCATCTCTGATTCACCGCCTTTGATTCGCCACCTCTGATTCGCCATATCTGATTTTCCGCCTCTGTTTCCCCGCCTCTGATTCCCCGCCTCTGATTCCCCATATCTCATTCCCCGCCTCTGAATCCCAATCTCTGATTCCCGGACTCTGATTCCCCACCTCTGAATTCCGGCCTCTTATTCCCGGCATCTGATTCCGGCCTCTGATTCCCGGCCTCTGATTCCCTGCTTCTGATTCTGATTCCCTGCCTCTCATTCCCCATCTCTCATTCCGCACATCTGATTCCCTGCCTCTCATTCCCCACCTCTGATTCCCCATATCTGATTCCCCGCCTCTGTTTCCCCACCTTTGATTCCCCGCCTCTCTTTCCCAATATCTAAGTCCCCGCCTCTGATTCCCCGCCTCTGATTCCCCACCTCTGATTCCCCAGCTCTGATTCCCCGCCTCTGAATCCCCAACTTTGATTCCCTGCCTCTGATTCCCCAGCTCTGATTCCCCGCCTCTGATTCCCCAGCTCTGATTCCCTGCCTCTGTTTCGCAACCTCTGATTCCCCAGCTCTGATTCCCCATATATGATTCCCCACCTCTGTTTCCCTGCCTCTGATTCCCAGCTTCTGTTTCCCCATATCTGATTCCCCGCCTCTGATTCCCCAACTCTGATTCCCCGCCTCTGATTCCCCAGCTCTGATTCCCCACCTATGATTCCCCGTGTTTGATTCACTGCCTCTGATTCCCCGCCTCTGATTCCCCATCTCTGATTCACCGCCTTTCATTCGCCACCTCTGATTCCCCATATCAGATTCCCCGCCTCTGTTTCCCCGCCTCTGATTCCCCTCCTCTGTTTCCCCATATCTGATTCCCCGCCTCTGATTCCCCAACTCTGATTCCCCGCCTGTGATTCCCCAGCTCTGATTCCCCGCCTCTGAATCCCCAACTCTGATTCCCTGCCTCTGATTCCCCAGCTCTGATTCCCCGCCTCTGATTCCCCAGCTCTGATTCCCTGCCTCTGTTTCGCAACCTCTGATTCCCCACCTCTGATTCCCCATATATGATTCCCCACCTCTGTTTCCCTGCCTCTGATTCCCAGCCTCTGTTTCCCCATATCTGATTCCCCGCCTCTGATTCCCCAACTCTGATTCCCCGCCTCTGATTCCCCAGCTCTGATTCCCCACCTATGATTCCCCGTGTTTGATTCACTGCCTCTGATTCCCCGCCTCTGATTCCCCATCTCTGATTCACCGCCTTTCATTCGCCACCTCTGATTCCCCATATCAGATTCCCCGCCTCTGTTTCCCCGCCTCTGATTCCCCTCCTCTGTTTCCCCATATCTGATTCCCCGCCTCTGATTCCCCAACTCTGATTCCCCGCCTCTGATTCCCCAGCTCTGATTCCCCGCCTTTGATTCCCCCCGTCTGATTCCCCGCCTCTGAATCCCCAACTCTGATTCCCTGCCTCTGATTCCCCAGCTCTGATTCCCCGCCTCTGAATCCCCAACTCTGATTCCCTGCCTCTGATTCCCCAGCTCAGATTCCCCGCCTCTGATTCCCCAGCTCTGATTCCCTGCCTCTGTTTCGCAACCTCTGATTCCCCACCTCTGATTCCCCATATATGATTCCCCACATCTGTTTCCCTGCCTCTGATTCCCAGCCTCTGTTTCCCCATATCTGATTCCCCGCCTCTGATTCCCCAACTCTGATTCCCCGCCTCTGATTCCCCAGCTCTGATTCCCCACCTATGATTCCCCGTGTTTGATTCACTGCCTCTGATTCCCCGCCTCTGATTCCCCATCTCTGATTCACCGCCTTTCATTCGCCACCTCTGATTCCCCATATCAGATTCCCCGCCTCTGTTTCCCCGCCTCTGATTCCCCTCCTCTGTTTCCCCATATCTGATTCCCCGCCTCTGATTCCCCAACTCTGATTCCCCGCCTCTGATTCCCCAGCTCTGATTCCCCGCCTCTGATTCCCCATATCTCATTCCCCGCCTCTGATTCCCCAGCTCTGATTCCCGGACTCTGATTCCCCACCTCTGATTCCCGGCCTCTTATTCCCGGCATCTGATTCCGGCCTCTGATTCCCGGCCTCTGATTCCCTGCTTCTGATTCCCCATCTCTGATTCCGCAAATCTAATTCCCTGCCTCTGATTCCCCACCTCTGATTCCCCATATCTGATTCCCCGCCTCTGTTTCCCCGCCTCTGATTCCCCGCCTCTGTTTCCCCATATCTAAGTCCCCGCCTCTGATTCCCCAACTTTGATTCCCCACCTCTGATTCCCCAGCTCTGATTCCCCGCCTCTGATTCCCCGCATCTGATTCCATGCATCTGATTCCCAGCCTCTGATTCCCAGCCTCTGATTCCCAACCTCTGATTCCCCACCTTTGATCCCCATATCTGATTCCCCACCTCTGTTTCCCCGCCTCTGATTCCCCGCCTCTGTTTACCCATATCTGAACCCCGCCTCTATTTGCCCGCCTCTGATTCCCCGCCTCTGTTTCCCCATATCTGATTCCCCGCCTCTGAATCCCCAACTCTGATTCCCTGCCTCTAATTTCCCAGCTCTGATTCCCTGCCTCTGATTCCCCGCGTCTGATTACCGGCCTCTGATTCCCCGCCTCTGATTCCCCATCTCTGATTCACAACCTCTGATTCCCCACCTCTGATACCCCATATCTGATTCCCCGCCTCTGTTTCCCCGCCTCTGATTCCCCACCTCTGATTCCCAATATCTGATTCCCCGCCTCTGATTCCCCACCTCTGATTCCCCGCCTCTGATTCGCCAGCTATGATTCCCCGCCTCTTATTCCCCGCGTCTGATTCCCTACCTCTGATTCCCCGCCTCTGATTCCACATCTCTGATTCACCACCTCTGATTCCCCGCGTCTGATTCCCTGCCTCTGATTCCCCATCTCTGATTCCCCATCTCTGATTCCCCAATTCTGATTCCCCTCCTCTGATTCCCCGTGTTTGATTCCCTGCCTCTGATTCCCGGCCTCTGATTCCCCATCTCTGATTCACCGCCTTTGATTCGCCACCTCTGATTCGCCATATCTGATTTTCCGCCTCTGTTTCCCCGCCTCTGATTCCCCGCCTCTGATTCCCCATATCTCATTCCCCGCCTCTAAATCCCCATCTCTGATTCCCGGACTCTGATTCCCCACCTCTGATTCCCGGCCTCTTATACCCGGCATCTGATTCCGGCCTCTGATTCCCGGCCTCTGATTCCCTGCTTCTGATTCTGATTCCCTGCCTCTGATTCCCCATCTCTGATCCCGCACATCTGATTCCCTGCCTCTCATTCCCCACCTCTGATTCCCCATATCTGATTCCCCGCCTCTGTTTCCCCACCTTTGATTCCCCGCCTCTCTTTCCCAATATCTAAGTCCCCGCCTCTGATTCCCCAACTCTGATTCCCCACCTCTGATTCCCCAGCTCTGATTCCCCGCCTCTGAATCCCCAACTCTGATTCCCTGCCTCTGATTCCCCAGCTCTGATTCCCCGCCTCTGATTCCCCAGCTCTGATTCCCTGCCTCTGTTTCGCAACCTCTGATTCCCCACCTCTGATTCCCCATATATGATTCCCCACATCTGTTTCCCTGCCTCTGATTCCCAGCCTCTGTTTCCCCATATCTGATTCCCCGCCTCTGATTCCCCAACTCTGATTCCCCGCCTCTGATTCCCCAGCTCTGATTCCCCACCTATGATTCCCCGTGTTTGATTCACTGCCTCTGATTCCCCGCCTCTGATTCCCCATCTCTGATTCACCGCCTTTCATTCGCCACCTCTGATTCCCCATATCAGATTCCCCGCCTCTGTTTCCCCGCCTCTGATTCCCCTCCTCTGTTTCCCCATATCTGATTCCCCGCCTCTGATTCCCCAACTCTGATTCCCCGCCTCTGATTCCCCAGCTCTGATTCCCCGCCTTTGATTCCCCCCGTCTGATTCCCAGCCTCTGAGTCCCCGTGTCTGATTTCCTGCCTCTGATTCCCCGCCTCTGATTCCCCATCTCTGATTCCGCACATCTGATTCCCTGCCTCTGATTCCCCGACTCTGATCCCCACCTCTGATTCCCCAGCTCTGATTCCCCGCCTCTGATTCCCCATATCTCATTCCCCGCCTCTGATTCCCCAGCTCTGATTCCCGGACTCTGATTCCCCACCTCTGATTCCCGGCCTCTTATTCCCGGCATCTGATTCCGGCCTCTGATTCCCGGCCTCTGATTCCCTGCTTCTGATTCCCCATCTCTGATTCCGCAAATCTAATTCCCTGCCTCTGATTCCCCACCTCTGATTCCCCATATCTGATTCCCCGCCTCTGTTTCCCCGCCTCTGATTCCCCGCCTCTGTTTCCCCATATCTAAGTCCCCGCCTCTGATTCCCCAACTTTGATTCCCCACCTCTGATTCCCCAGCTCTGATTCCCCGCCTCTGATTCCCCGCATCTGATTCCATGCATCTGATTCCCAGCCTCTGATTCCCAGCCTCTGATTCCCAACCTCTGATTCCCCACCTTTGATCCCCATATCTGATTCCCCGCCTCTGTTTCCCCGCCTCTGATTCCCCGCCTCTGTTTACCCATATCTGAACCCCGCCTCTATTTGCCCGCCTCTGATTCCCCGCCTCTGTTTCCCCATATCTGATTCCCCGCCTCTGAATCCCCAACTCTGATTCCCTGCCTCTAATTTCCCAGCTCTGATTCCCTGCCTCTGATTCCCCGCGTCTGATTACCGGCCTCTGATTCCCCGCCTCTGATTCCCCATCTCTGATTCACAACCTCTGATTCCCCACCTCTGATACCCCATATCTGATTCCCCGCCTCTGTTTCCCCGCCTCTGATTCCCCACCTCTGATTCCCAATATCTGATTCCCCGCCTCTGATTCCCCACCTCTGATTCCCCGCCTCTGATTCGCCAGCTATGATTCCCCGCCTCTTATTCCCCGCGTCTGATTCCCTACCTCTGATTCCCCGCCTCTGATTCCACATCTCTGATTCACCACCTCTGATTCCCCGCGTCTGATTCCCTGCCTCTGATTCCCCATCTCTGATTCCCCATCTCTGATTCCCCAATTCTGATTCCCCTCCTCTGATTCCCCGTGTTTGATTCCCTGCCTCTGATTCCCGGCCTCTGATTCCCCATCTCTGATTCACCGCCTTTGATTCGCCACCTCTGATTCGCCATATCTGATTTTCCGCCTCTGTTTCCCCGCCTCTGATTCCCCGCCTCTGATTCCCCATATCTCATTCCCCGCCTCTAAATCCCCATCTCTGATTCCCGGACTCTGATTCCCCACCTCTGATTCCCGGCCTCTTATACCCGGCATCTGATTCCGGCCTCTGATTCCCGGCCTCTGATTCCCTGCTTCTGATTCTGATTCCCTGCCTCTGATTCCCCATCTCTGATCCCGCACATCTGATTCCCTGCCTCTCATTCCCCACCTCTGATTCCCCATATCTGATTCCCCGCCTCTGTTTCCCCACCTTTGATTCCCCGCCTCTCTTTCCCAATATCTAAGTCCCCGCCTCTGATTCCCCAACTCTGATTCCCCACCTCTGATTCCCCAGCTCTGATTCCCCGCCTCTGAATCCCCAACTCTGATTCCCTGCCTCTGATTCCCCAGCTCTGATTCCCCGCCTCTGATTCCCCAGCTCTGATTCCCTGCCTCTGTTTCGCAACCTCTGATTCCCCACCTCTGATTCCCCATATATGATTCCCCACATCTGTTTCCCTGCCTCTGATTCCCAGCCTCTGTTTCCCCATATCTGATTCCCCGCCTCTGATTCCCCAACTCTGATTCCCCGCCTCTGATTCCCCAGCTCTGATTCCCCACCTATGATTCCCCGTGTTTGATTCACTGCCTCTGATTCCCCGCCTCTGATTCCCCATCTCTGATTCACCGCCTTTCATTCGCCACCTCTGATTCCCCATATCAGATTCCCCGCCTCTGTTTCCCCGCCTCTGATTCCCCTCCTCTGTTTCCCCATATCTGATTCCCCGCCTCTGATTCCCCAACTCTGATTCCCCGCCTCTGATTCCCCAGCTCTGATTCCCCGCCTTTGATTCCCCCCGTCTGATTCCCAGCCTCTGAGTCCCCGTGTCTGATTTCCTGCCTCTGATTCCCCGCCTCTGATTCCCCATCTCTGATTCCGCACATCTGATTCCCTGCCTCTGATTCCCCGACTCTGATCCCCACCTCTGATTCCCCAGCTCTGATTCCCCGCCTCTGATTCCCCATATCTCATTCCCCGCCTCTGATTCCCCAGCTCTGATTCCCGGACTCTGATTCCCCACCTCTGATTCCCGGCCTCTTATTCCCGGCATCTGATTCCGGCCTCTGATTCCCGGCCTCTGATTCCCTGCTTCTGATTCCCCATCTCTGATTCCGCAAATCTAATTCCCTGCCTCTGATTCCCCACCTCTGATTCCCCATATCTGATTCCCCGCCTCTGTTTCCCCGCCTCTGATTCCCCGCCTCTGTTTCCCCATATCTAAGTCCCCGCCTCTGATTCCCCAACTTTGATTCCCCACCTCTGATTCCCCAGCTCTGATTCCCCGCCTCTGATTCCCCGCATCTGATTCCATGCATCTGATTCCCAGCCTCTGATTCCCAGCCTCTGATTCCCAACCTCTGATTCCCCACCTTTGATCCCCATATCTGATTCCCCACCTCTGTTTCCCCGCCTCTGATTCCCCGCCTCTGTTTACCCATATCTGAACCCCGCCTCTATTTGCCCGCCTCTGATTCCCCGCCTCTGTTTCCCCATATCTGATTCCCCGCCTCTGAATCCCCAACTCTGATTCCCTGCCTCTAATTTCCCAGCTCTGATTCCCTGCCTCTGATTCCCCGCGTCTGATTACCGGCCTCTGATTCCCCGCCTCTGATTCCCCATCTCTGATTCACAACCTCTGATTCCCCACCTCTGATACCCCATATCTGATTCCCCGCCTCTGTTTCCCCGCCTCTGATTCCCCACCTCTGATTCCCAATATCTGATTCCCCGCCTCTGATTCCCCACCTCTGATTCCCCGCCTCTGATTCGCCAGCTATGATTCCCCGCCTCTTATTCCCCGCGTCTGATTCCCTACCTCTGATTCCCCGCCTCTGATTCCACATCTCTGATTCACCACCTCTGATTCCCCGCGTCTGATTCCCTGCCTCTGATTCCCCATCTCTGATTCCCCATCTCTGATTCCCCAATTCTGATTCCCCTCCTCTGATTCCCCGTGTTTGATTCCCTGCCTCTGATTCCCGGCCTCTGATTCCCCATCTCTGATTCACCGCCTTTGATTCGCCACCTCTGATTCGCCATATCTGATTTTCCGCCTCTGTTTCCCCGCCTCTGATTCCCCGCCTCTGATTCCCCATATCTCATTCCCCGCCTCTAAATCCCCATCTCTGATTCCCGGACTCTGATTCCCCACCTCTGATTCCCGGCCTCTTATACCCGGCATCTGATTCCGGCCTCTGATTCCCGGCCTCTGATTCCCTGCTTCTGATTCTGATTCCCTGCCTCTGATTCCCCATCTCTGATTCCGCACATCTGATTCCCTGCCTCTCATTCCCCACCTCTGATTCCCCATATCTGATTCCCCGCCTCTGTTTCCCCACCTTTGATTCCCCGCCTCTCTTTCCCAATATCTAAGTCCCCGCCTCTGATTCCCCAACTCTGATTCCCCACCTCTGATTCCCCAGCTCTGATTCCCCGCCTCTGAATCCCCAACTCTGATTCCCTGCCTCTGATTCCCCAGCTCTGATTCCCCGCCTCTGATTCCCCAGCTCTGATTCCCTGCCTCTGTTTCGCAACCTCTGATTCCCCACCTCTGATTCCCCATATATGATTCCCCACATCTGTTTCCCTGCCTCTGATTCCCAGCCTCTGTTTCCCCATATCTGATTCCCCGCCTCTGATTCCCCAACTCTGATTCCCCGCCTCTGATTCCCCAGCTCTGATTCCCCACCTATGATTCCCCGTGTTTGATTCACTGCCTCTGATTCCCCGCCTCTGATTCCCCATCTCTGATTCACCGCCTTTCATTCGCCACCTCTGATTTCCCAAATCAGATTCCCCGCCTCTGTTTCCCCGCCTCTGATTCCCCTCCTCTGTTTCCCCATATCTGATTCCCCGCCTCTGATTCCCCAACTCTGATTCCCCGCCTCTGATTCCCCAGCTCTGATTCCCCGCCTTTGATTCCCCCCGTCTGATTCCCAGCCTCTGAGTCCCCGTGTCTGATTTCCTGCCTCTGATTCCCCGCCTCTGATTCCCCATCTCTGATTCCGCACATCTGATTCCCTGCCTCTGATTCCCCGACTCTGATCCCCACCTCTGATTCCCCAGCTCTGATTCCCCGCCTCTGATTCCCCATATCTCATTCCCCGCCTCTGATTCCCCAGCTCTGATTCCCGGACTCTGATTCCCCACCTCTGATTCCCGGCCTCTTATTCCCGGCATCTGATTCCGGCCTCTGATTCCCGGCCTCTGATTCCCTGCTTCTGATTCCCCATCTCTGATTCCGCAAATCTAATTCCCTGCCTCTGATTCCCCACCTCTGATTCCCCATATCTGATTCCCCGCCTCTGTTTCCCCGCCTCTGATTCCCCGCCTCTGTTTCCCCATATCTAAGTCCCCGCCTCTGATTCCCCAACTTTGATTCCCCACCTCTGATTCCCCAGCTCTGATTCCCCGCCTCTGATTCCCCGCATCTGATTCCATGCATCTGATTCCCAGCCTCTGATTCCCAGCCTCTGATTCCCAACCTCTGATTCCCCACCTCTGATCCCCATATCTGATTCCCCGCCTCTGTTTCCCGCCTCTGATTCCCCGCCTCTGTTTACCCATATCTGAACCCCGCCTCTATTTGCCCGCCTCTGATTCCCCGCCTCTGTTTCGCCATATCTGATTCCCCGCCTCTGAATCCCCAACTCTGATTCCCTGCCTCTAATTTCCCAGCTCTGATTCCCCGCCTCTGATTCCCCGCGTCTGATTACCGGCCTCTGATTCCCCGCCTCTGATTCCCCATCTCTGATTCACAACCTCTGATTCCCCACCTCTGATACCCCATATCTGATTCCCCGCCTCTGTTTCCCCGCCTCTGATTCCCCACCTCTGATTCCCAATATCTGATTCCCCGCCTCAGATTCCCCACCTCTGATTCCCCGCCTCTGATTCGCCAGCTATGATTCCCCGCCTCTTATTCCCCGCGTCTGATTCCCTACCTCTGATTCCCCGCCTCTGATTCCACATCTCTGATTCACCACCTCTGATTCCCCGCGTCTGATTCCCTGCCTCTGATTCCCCATCTCTGATTCCCCATCTCTGATTCCCCAATTCTGATTCCCCTCCTCTGATTCCCCGTGTTTGATTCCCTGCCTCTGATTCCCGGCCTCTGATTCCCCATCTCTGATTCACCGCCTTTGATTCGCCACCTCTGATTCGCCATATCTGATTTTCCGCCTCTGTTTCCCCGCCTCTGATTCCCCGCCTCTGATTCCCCATATCTCATTCCCCGCCTCTAAATCCCCATCTCTGATTCCCGGTCTCTGATTCCCCACCTCTGATTCCCGGCCTCTTATACCCGGCATCTGATTCCGGCCTCTGATTCCCGGCCTCTGATTCCCTGCTTCTGATTCTGATTCCCTGCTTCTGATTCCCCATCTCTGATTCCGCACATCTGATTCCCTGCCTCTCATTCCCCACCTCTGATTCCCCATATCTGATTCCCCGCCTCTGTTTCCCCACCTTTGATTCCCCGCCTCTCTTTCCCAATATCTAAGTCCCCGCCTCTGATTCCCCAACTCTGATTCCCCACCTCTGATTCCCCAGCTCTGATTCCCCGCCTCTGAATCCCCAACTCTGATTCCCTGCCTCTGATTCCCCAGCTCTGATTCCCCGCCTCTGATTCCCCAGCTCTGATTCCCTGCCTCTGTTTCGCAACCTCTGATTCCCCACCTCTGATTCCCCATATATGATTCCCCACATCTGTTTCCCTGCCTCTGATTCCCAGCCTCTGTTTCCCCATATCTGATTCCCCGCCTCTGATTCCCCAACTCTGATTCCCCGCCTCTGATTCCCCAGCTCTGATTCCCCACCTATGATTCCCCGTGTTTGATTCACTGCCTCTGATTCCCCGCCTCTGATTCCCCATCTCTGATTCACCGCCTTTCATTCGCCACCTCTGATTCCCCATATCAGATTCCCCGCCTCTGTTTCCCCGCCTCTGATTCCCCTCCTCTGTTTCCCCATATCTGATTCCCCGCCTCTGATTCCCCAACTCTGATTCCCCGCCTCTGATTCCCCAGCTCTGATTCCCCGCCTTTGATTCCCCCCGTCTGATTCCCAGCCTCTGAGTCCCCGTGTCTGATTTCCTGCCTCTGATTCCCCGCCTCTGATTCCCCATCTCTGATTCACAGCCGCTGATTCCCCACCTCTGATTCCCCACCTCTGATTCCGCACATCTGATTCCCTGCCTCTGATTCCCCGACTCTGATCCCCACCTCTGATTCCCCAGCTCTGATTCCCCGCCTCTGATTCCCCATATCTCATTCCCCGCCTCTGATTCCCCAGCTCTGATTCCCGGACTCTGATTCTCCACCTCTGATACCCCATATCTGATTCCCCGCCTCTGTTTCCCCGCCTCTGATTCCCCACCTCTGATTCCCAATATCTGATTCCCCGCCTCAGATTCCCCACCTCTGATTCCCCGCCTCTGATTCGCCAGCTATGATTCCCCGCCTCTTATTCCCCGCGTCTGATTCCCTACCTCTGATTCCCCGCCTCTGATTCCACATCTCTGATTCACCACCTCTGATTCCCCGCGTCTGATTCCCTGCCTCTGATTCCCCATCTCTGATTCCCCATCTCTGATTCCCCAATTCTGATTCCCCTCCTCTGATTCCCCGTGTTTGATTCCCTGCCTCTGATTCCCGGCCTCTGATTCCCCATCTCTGATTCACCGCCTTTGATTCGCCACCTCTGATTCGCCATATCTGATTTTCCGCCTCTGTTTCCCCGCCTCTGATTCCCCACCTCTGATTCCCCATATCTCAATCCCCGCCTCTAAATCCCCATCTCTGATTCCCGGACTCTGATTCCCCACCTCTGATTCCCGGCCTCTTATACCCGGCATCTGATTCCGGCCTCTGATTCCCGGCCTCTGATTCCCTGCTTCTGATTCTGATTCCCTGCCTCTGATTCCCCATCTCTGATTCCGCACATCTGATTCCCTGCCTCTCATTCCCCACCTCTGATTCCCCATATCTGATTCCCCGCCTCTGTTTCCCCACCTTTGATTCCCCGCCTCTCTTTCCCAATATCTAAGTCCCCGCCTCTGATTCCCCAACTCTGATTCCCCACCTCTGATTCCCCAGCTCTGATTCCCCGCCTCTGAATCCCCAACTCTGATTCCCTGCCTCTGATTCCCCAGCTCTGATTCCCCGCCTCTGATTCCCCAGCTCTGATTCCCTGCCTCTGTTTCGCAACCTCTGATTCCCCACCTCTGATTCCCCATATATGATTCCCCACATCTGTTTCCCTGCCTCTGATTCCCAGCCTCTGTTTCCCCATATCTGATTCCCCGCCTCTGATTCCCCAACTCTGATTCCCCGCCTCTGATTCCCCAGCTCTGATTCCCCACCTATGATTCCCCGTGTTTGATTCACTGCCTCTGATTCCCCGCCTCTGATTCCCCATCTCTGATTCACCGCCTTTCATTCGCCACCTCTGATTCCCCATATCAGATTCTCCGCCTCTGTTTCCCCGCCTCTGATTCCCCTCCTCTGTTTCCCCATATCTGATTCCCCGCCTCTGATTCCCCAACTCTGATTCCCCGCCTCTGATTCCCCAGCTCTGATTCCCCGCCTTTGATTCCCCCCGTCTGATTCCCAGCCTCTGAGTCCCCGTGTCTGATTTCCTGCCTCTGATTCCCCGCCTCTGATTCCCCATCTCTGATTCACAGCCGCTGATTCCCCACCTCTGATTCCCCACCTCTGATTCCGCACATCTGATTCCCTGCCTCTGATTCCCCGACTCTGATCCCCACCTCTGATTCCCCAGCTCTGATTCCCCACCTCTGATTCCCCATATCTCATTCCCCGCCTCTGATTCCCCAGCTCTGATTCCCGGACTCTGATTCCCCACCTCTGATTCCCGGCCTCTTATTCCCGGCATCTGATTCCGGCCTCTGATTCCCCTCCTCTGTTTCCCCATATCTGATTCCCCGCCTCTGATTCCCCAACTCTGATTCCCCGCCTCTGATTCCCCAGCTCTGATTCCCCGCCTTTGATTCCCCCCGTCTGATTCCCCGCCTCTGTTTCCCCGCCTCTGATTCCCCGCCTCTGATTCCCCATATCTCATTCCCCGCCTCTAAATCCCCATCTCTGATTCCCGGACTCTGATTCCCCACCTCTGATTCCCGGCCTCTTATTCCCGGCATCTGATTCCGGCCTCTGATTCCCGGCCTCTGATTCCCTGCTTCTGATTCTGATTCCCTGCCTCTGATTCCCCATCTCTGATTCCGCACATCTGATTCCCTGCCTCTCATTCCCCACCTCTGATTCCCCATATCTGATTCCCCGCCTCTGTTTCCCCACCTTTGATTCCCCGCCTCTCTTTCCCAATATCTAAGTCCCCGCCTCTGATTCCCCAACTCTGATTCCCCACCTCTGATTCCCCAGCTCTGATTCCCCGCCTCTGATTCCCCGCATCTGATTCCCTGCAACTGATTCCAAGCCTCTTATTCCCTGCCTCTGATTCCCAACCTCTGATTCCCAACCTCTGATTCCACACCTCTGATTCCCCATATCTGATTCCCCGCCTCTGTTTCCCCGCCTCTGATTCCCCGCCTCTGATTCCCCATATCTCATTCCCCGCCTCTGATTCCGCATCTCTGATTCCCAACCTCTGATTCCCCACCTCTGATTCCCCATATCTGATTCCCCGCCTCAGTTTCCCCGCCTCTGTTTCCCCATATCTGATTCCCCGCCTCTGTTTCCACGCCTCTGATTCCCCACCTCTGATTCCCCATTTCTGATACCCCAGCTCTGATTCCCCGCCTCTGAGTCCCCGCATCCGATTCCCCATATCTGATTCCCCGCCTCTGTTTCCCCGCCCCTGATTCCCCGCCTCTGTTTCCCCATATCTGATTCCCCGCCTCTGATTCCCAACTATGATTCCCCGCCTCTGATTCCCCAGCTCTGATTCCCTGCCTCTGATTCCCCGCGTTCTATTCCCTGCCTCTGATTCCCCGCCTGTGATTCCCCATCTCTGATAAACCACCTCTGATTCCCCTCCACTGATTCCCCATATCTAATTCCCCGCCTCTGTTTGCACACCTCTGATTCCCCGCCTCTGTTTCCCCATATCTGATTCCCCGCCTCTGAATCCCCAACTCTGATTCCCTGCCTCTGATTCCCCAGCTTCATTCCCCGCCTTTGATTCCCCCCGTCTGATTCCCAGCCTCTGAATCCCCGTGTCTGATAACCTGCCTCTGATTCCCCGCCTCTGATTCCCCATCTCAGATTCACCGCCTCTGATCCCCACCTCTGATTACCCATCTCTGATTCCGCACATCCGACTCCCTGCCTCTGATTCCCCGACTCTGATTCCCCACCTCTGATTCCCCAGCTCTGATTCCCCGCCTCTGATTCCCCAACTCTGATTCCCCGCCTCTGATTCCACAGCTCTGATTCCCCGCCTCTGATTCCCCGTGTTTGATCCCCTGCCTCTGATTCCCCGCCTCTGATTCCCCATCTCTGATTCACCGCCTTTGATTCGCCACCTCTGATTCCCCATATATGATTCCTCGCCACTGTTTCCCCGCCTCTGATTCCCCACCTCTGATTCCCCATATCTCATTCCCCGCCTCTGATTCGCCAGCTATGATTCCCTGCCTCTGATTCCCCGCGTCTGATTCCCTGCCTCTGATTCCCCGCCTCTGATTCCACATCTCTGATTCACCACCTCTGATTCCACGCGTCTGATTCCCCGCCTCTGATTCCCCATCTCTGATTCCCCAATTCTGATTCCCCGCCTCTGATTCCCCAGCTCTGATTCCTCGCCTCTGATTCCCTTCCTCTGATTCCCAACCTCTGATTCCCCACCTCTGATTTCCCATATTGATTCCCTGCGTCTGATTCCCCACCTCTGATTTCCCATATTGATTCCCTGCGTCTGATTCCCCGCCTCTGATTCCCCAACTCTGATTCCCCGCCTCTGATTCCCCAGCTCTGATTCCCCGCATCTGATTCCCCGTGTTTGATTCCCTGCCTCTGATTCCCGGCCTCTGATTCCCCATCTCTGATTCACCACCTTTGATTCGCAACCTCTGATTCCCCATATCTAATTCCCCGCCTCTGTTTCCCCGCCTCTGATTCCCCGCCTCTGATTCCCCATATCTCATTCCCCGCCTATAAATCCCCATCTCTGATTCCCGGACTCTGATTCCCCACCTCTGATTCCCGGCCTCTTATTCCCGGCATCTGATTCCGGCCTCTGATTCCCGGCCTCTGATTCCCTGCTTCTGATTCTGATTCCCTGCCTCTGATTCCCCATCTCTGATTCCGCACATCTGATTCCCTGCCTCTCATTCCCCACCTCTGATTCCCCATATCTGATTCCCCGCCTCTGTTTCCCCACCTTTGATTCCCCGCCTCTCTTTCCCAATATCTAAGTCCCCGCCTCTGATTCCCCAACTCTGATTCCCCACCTCTGATTCCCCAGCTCTGATTCCCCGCCTCTGATTCCCAGCATCTGATTCCCTGCAACTGATTCCAAGCCTCTTATTCCCTGCCTCTGATTCCCAACCTCTGATTCCCAACCTCTGATTCCACACCTCTGATTCCCCATATCTGATTCCCCGCCTCTGTTTCCCCGCCTCTGATTCCCCGCCTCTGATTCCCCATATCTCATTCCCCGCCTCTGATTCCGCATCTCTGATTCCCAACCTCTGATTCCCCACCTCTGATTCCCCATATCTGATTCCCCGCCTCTGTTTCCCCGCCTCTGTTTCCCCATATCTGATCCCCGCCTCTATTTGCACGCCTCTGATTCCCCGCCTCTGTTTCCCCATATCTGATTCCCCGCCTCTGAATCCCCAACTCTGATTCCCTGCCTCTAATTTCCCATGTCTGATTCCCCGCCTCTGATTCCCCGCGTCTGATTTCCGGCCTCTGATTCCCCGCCTCTGATTCCCCATCTCTGATTCACAACCTCTGATTCCCCACCTCTGATTCCCCATATCTGATTCCCCGCCTCTGTTTCCCCGCCTCTGATTCCCCACCTCTGATTCCCAATATCTGATTCCCCGCCTCTGATTCCCCACCTCTGATTCCCCGCCTCTGATTCGCCAGCTATGATTCCCCGCCTCTGATTCCCCGCGTCTTATTCCCTGCCTCTGATTCCCCGCCTCTGATTCCACATCTCTGATTCACCACCTCTGATTCCCCGCGTCTGATTCCCCGCCTCTGATTCCCCATCTCTGATTCCCCATCTCTGATTCCCCAATTCTGATTCCCCGCCTCTGATTCCCCAGCTCTGATTCCTCGCCTCTGATTCCCTTCCACTGATTCCCAACCTCTGATTCCCCACCTCTGATTTCCCATATTGATTCCCTGCGTCTGATTCCCCGCCTCTGATTCCCCAACTCTGATTCCCCGCCTCTGATTCCCCAGCTCTAATTCCCCGCCTCTGATTCCCCGTGTTTGATTCCCTGCCTCTGATTCCCGGCCTCTGATTCCCCATCTCTGATTCACCGCCTTTGATTTGCCACCTCTGATTCCCCAAATCTGATTCCCCGCCTCTGAATCCCCATCTCTGATTCCCGGACTCTGATTCCCCACCTCTGATTCCCTGCCTCTTATTCCCGGCATCTGATTCCGGCCTCTGATTCCCGGCCTCTGATTCCCTGCTTTTGATTCTGATTCCCTGCCTCTGATTCCCCATCTCTGATTCCGCACATCTGATTCCCTGCCTCTGATTACCCCCCTCTGTTTCCCCGCCTCTGATTCCCCGCCTCTGTTTCTCAATATCTAAGTCCCCGCCTCTGATTCCCCAACTCTGATTCCCCACCTCTGATTCCCCAGCTCTGATTCCCCGCCTCTGATTCCCCGCATCTGATTCCCTGCATCTGATTCCAAGCCTCTGATTCCCTGCCTCTGATTCCCAACCTCTGATTCCCCACCTCTGATTCCCCATATCTGATTCCCCGCCTCTGTTTCCCCGCCTCTGATTCCCCACCTCTGTTTCCCAATATCTGATTCCCGGCCTCTGATTCCCCGCCTCTGATTCCCCGCCTCTGATTCCCTGCCTCTGATTCCCCATCTCCGATTCCGCACATCTGATTCCCTGCCTCTGATTCCCCTCCTCTGATTCCCCGCCTCTGATTCCCTGCCTCTGATTCCCAACCTCTGATTCCCCACCTCTGATTCCCCATATCTGATTCCCCGCCTCTGTTTCCCCGCCTCTGATTCCCCTCCTCTGATTCCCCAACTCTAATTTCCCGCCTCTGATTCCCCAGCTCTGATTCCCCGTGTTTGATTCCCTGCCTCTGATTCCCTGCCCTGATTCCCCATCTCTGTTTCACCGCCTTTGATTCGCCACCTCTGATTCCACATATCTGATTCCCCGCCTCTGTTTCCCCGCCTCTGATTCCCTGCCTCTGATTCCCAACCTCTGATTCCACACCTCTGATTCCCCATATCTGATTCCCCGCCTCTGATTCCCCGCCTCTGATTCCCTGCCCCTGTTTCCCCATATCTGATTCCCTGCCTCTGATTCCCCAACTCAGATTCCCCGCCTCTGATTCCCCAGCTCTAATTCCCCGCCTCTGATTTCCCGTGTTTGATTCCCTGCCTCTGATTCCCCGCCTCTGATTCCCCATCTCTGATTCACCGCCTTTGATTCGCCACCTCTGATTCCACATATCTGATTCCCCACCTCTGTTTCCCCGCCTCTGATTCCCCGCCTCTGATTCTCCATATCTCATTCCCCGCCTCTGAATCCCCATCTCTGATTCCCGGACTCTGATTCCCCACCTCTGATTCCCGGCCTCTCATTCCCAGCATCTGATTCCCGGCCTCTGATTCCCGGCCTCTGATTCCCCGCTTCTGATTCTGATTCCCTGCCTCTGATTCCCCATCTCTGATTCCGCACATCTGATTCCCTGCCTCTGATTCCCCACCTCTGATTCCCCATACCTGATTTCCCGCCTCTGTTTCCCCGCCTCTGATTCCCCGCCTCTGTTTCCCCATATCTAATTCCCAACCTCTGATGCCCCAACTCTGATTCCCTGCCTCTGATTCCCCGCGTTCTATTCCCTGCCTCTGATTCCCCGCCTGTGATTCCCCATCTCTGATTCACCACCTCTGATTCCCCACCTCTGATTCCCCATATCTAATTCCCCGCCTCTGTTTGCCCGCCTCTGATTCCCCGCCTCTGTTTCCCCATATCTGATTCCCCGCCTCTGAATCCCAATATCTGATTCCCCGCCTCTGATTCCCTGCCTCTGTTTCCCAACCTCTGATTCCCCACCTCTGATTCCCCATATCTGATTCCCCACCTCTGTTTCCCTGCCTCTGATTCCCCTCCTCTGATTCCCCGCCTCTGATTCCCTGCCTCTGATTCCCAACCTCTGATTCCCCACCTCTGATTCCCCATATCTGATTCCCCGCCTCTGTTTCCCCGCCTCTGATTCCCCTCCTCTGATTCCCCATCTCTGTTTCCCCGCCTCTGATTCCCCGCCTCTGATTCCCCTCCTCTGATTCCCCAACTCTAATTTCCCGCCTCTGATTCCCCAGCTCTGATTCCCCACCTCTGTTTCCCAATATCTGATTCCCGGCCTCTGATTCCCCGCCTCTGATTCCCCGCCTCTGATTCCCTGCCTCTGATTCCCCATCTCCGATTCCGCACATCTGATTCCCTGCCTCTGATTCCCCTCCTCTGATTCCCCAACTCTAATTTCCCGCCTCTGATTCCCAACCTCTGATTCCCCACCTCTGATTCCCCATATCTGATTCCCCGCCTCTGTTTCCCCGCCTCTGATTCCCCTCCTCTGATTCCCCAACTCTAATTTCCCGCCTCTGATTCCCCAGCTCTGATTCCCCATCTCTGTTTCACCGCCTTTGATTCGCCACCTCTGATTCCACATATCTGATTCCCCGCCTCTGTTTCCCCGCCTCTGATTCCCTGCCTCTGATTCCCAACCTCTGATTCCACACCTCTGATTCCCCATATCTGATTCCCCGCCTCTGATTCCCCGCCTCTGATTCCCTGCCCCTGTTTCCCCATATCTGATTCCCTGCCTCTGATTCCCCAACTCAGATTCCCCGCCTCTGATTCCCCAGCTCTAATTCCCCGCCTCTGATTTCCCGTGTTTGATTCCCTGCCTCTGATTCCCCGCCTCTGATTCCCCATCTCTGATTCACCGCCTTTGATTCGCCACCTCTGATTCCACATATCTGATTCCCCACCTCTGTTTCCCCGCCTCTGATTCCCCGCCTCTGATTCTCCATATCTCATTCCCCGCCTCTGAATCCCCATCTCTGATTCCCGGACTCTGATTCCCCACCTCTGATTCCCGGCCTCTCATTCCCAGCATCTGATTCCCGGCCTCTGATTCCCGGCCTCTGATTCCCCGCTTCTGATTCTGATTCCCTGCCTCTGATTCCCCATCTCTGATTCCGCACATCTGATTCCCTGCCTCTGATTCCCCACCTCTGATTCCCCATACCTGATTTCCCGCCTCTGTTTCCCCGCCTCTGATTCCCCGCCTCTGTTTCCCCATATCTAATTCCCAACCTCTGATGCCCCAACTCTGATTCCCTGCCTCTGATTCCCCGCGTTCTATTCCCTGCCTCTGATTCCCCGCCTGTGATTCCCCATCTCTGATTCACCACCTCTGATTCCCCACCTCTGATTCCCCATATCTAATTCCCCGCCTCTGTTTGCCCGCCTCTGATTCCCCGCCTCTGTTTCCCCATATCTGATTCCCCGCCTCTGAATCCCCAACTCTGATTCCCTGCCTCTGATTCCCCAGCTCTGATTCCCCGCCTTTGATTCCCCCCGTCTGATTCCCAGCCTCTGAATCCCCGTGTCTGATTTCCTGCCTCTGATTCCCCACCTCTGATTCCCCATCTCTGATTCACAGCCTCTGATTCCCCACCTCTGATTCCCCATCTCTGATTCCGCACATCTGATTCCCTGCCTCTGATTCCCCGCCTCTGTTTCCCCATATCTAATTCCCAACCTCTGATGCCCCAACTCTGATTCCCTGCCTCTGATTCCCCGCGTTCTATTCCCTGCCTCTGATTCCCCGCCTGTGATTCCCCATCTCTGATTCACCACCACTGATTCCCCACCTCTGATTCCCCATATCTAATACCCCGCCTCTGTTTGCCCGCCTCTGATTCCCCGCCTCTGTTTCCCCATAACTGATTCCCCGCCTCTGAATCCCCAACTCTGATTCCCTGCCTCTGATTCCCCAGCTCTGATTCCCCGCCTTTGATTCCCGCCGTCTGATTCCCAGCCTCTGAATCCCCGTGTCTGATTTCCTGCCTCTGATTCCCCACCTCTGATTCCCAATCTCTGATTCACAGCCTCTGATTCCCCACCTCTGATTCCCCATCTCTGATTCCGCACATCTGATTCCCTGCCTCTGATTCCCCGTCTCTGATCCCCACCTCTGATTCCCAACCTCTTATTCCCCACCTCTGAATCCCCATATCTGATTCCCTGCCTCTGATTCCCCGCCTCTGATTCCCTGCCTCTGATTCCCCGCCTCTGATTCCCCAGCTCTGATTCCCCGCCTCTGAATCCCCAACTCTGATTCCCTGCCTCTGATTCCCTGCCTCTGATTCCCTGCCTCTGATTCCCAACCTCTGATTCCCCACCTCTGAGTCCCCATATCTGTTTCCCCGCCTCTGTTTCCCCGCCTCTGATTCCCCGCCTCTGATTCCCAGGCTCTGATTCTCCGCCTCTGATTCCCCGCCTCTGGTTTCCCGCCTCTGATTCGCTGCCTCTGATTCCCCATCTCTGATTCCACACATCTGATTCCCTGCCTCTGATTCCCCGCCTCTGACTCCCCGCCTCTGATTCCCTGCCTCTGTTTCCCAACCTCTGATTCCCCACCTCTGATTCCCCATATCTGATTCCCCACCTCTGTTTCCCTGCCTCTGATTCCCCACCTCTGATTCCCCACCTCTGATTCCCCATATCTGATTCCCCGCCTCTGTTTCCCCGCCTCTGATTCCCCTCCTCTGATTCCCCAACTCTAATTTCCCGCCTCTGATTCCCCAGCTCTGATTCCCCATCTCTGTTTCACCGCCTTTGATTCGCCACCTCTGATTCCACATATCTGATTCCCCGCCTCTGTTTCCCCGCCTCTGATTCCCTGCCTCTGATTCCCAACCTCTGATTCCCCACCTCTGATTCCCCATATCTGATTCCCCGCCTCTGTTTCCCCGCCTCTGATTCCCCTCCTCTGATTCCCCAACTCTAATTTCCCGCCTCTGATTCCCCAGCTCTGATTCCCCATCTCTGTTTCACCGCCTTTGATTCGCCACCTCTGATTCCACATATCTGATTCCCCGCCTCTGTTTCCCCGCCTCTGATTCCCTGCCTCTGATTCCCAACCTCTGATTCCACACCTCTGATTCCCCATATCTGATTCCCCGCCTCTGATTCCCCGCCTCTGATTCCCAGGCTCTGATTCTCCGCCTCTGATTCCCCGCCTCTGGTTTCCCGCCTCTGATTCGCTGCCTCTGATTCCCCATCTCTGATTCCACACATCTGATTCCCTGCCTCTGATTCCCCGCCTCTGACTCCCCGCCTCTGATTCCCTGCCTCTGTTTCCCAACCTCTGATTCCCCACCTCTGATTCCCCATATCTGATTCCCCACCTCTGTTTCCCTGCCTCTGATTCCCCACCTCTGTTTCCCCATATCTGATATCCCGCCTCTGATTCCCTGCCTCTGATTCCCAACCTCTGATTCCCCACCTCTGATTCCCCATATCTGATTCCCCGCCTCTGTTTCCCCGCCTCTGATTCCCCACCTCTGTTTCCCAATATCTGATTCCCCGCCTCTGATTCCCTGCCTCTGTTTCCCAACCTCTGATTCCCCACCTCTGATTCCCCATATCTGATTCCCCACCTCTGTTTCCCTGCCTCTGATTCCCCTCCTCTGATTCCCCGCCTCTGATTCCCTGCCTCTGATTCCCAACCTCTGATTCCCCACCTCTGATTCCCCATATCTGATTCCCCGCCTCTGTTTCCCCGCCTCTGATTCCCCTCCTCTGATTCCCCAACTCTAATTTCCCGCCTCTGATTCCCCAGCTCTGATTCCCCATCTCTGTTTCCCCGCCTCTGATTCCCCGCCTCTGATTCCCCTCCTCTGATTCCCCAACTCTAATTTCCCGCCTCTGATTCCCCAGCTCTGATTCCCCACCTCTGTTTCCCAATATCTGATTCCCGGCCTCTGATTCCCCGCCTCTGATTCCCCGCCTCTGATTCCCTGCCTCTGATTCCCCATCTCCGATTCCGCACATCTGATTCCCTGCCTCTGATTCCCCTCCTCTGATTCCCCAACTCTAATTTCCCGCCTCTGATTCCCAACCTCTGATTCCCCACCTCTGATTCCCCATATCTGATTCCCCGCCTCTGTTTCCCCGCCTCTGATTCCCCTCCTCTGATTCCCCAACTCTAATTTCCCGCCTCTGATTCCCCAGCTCTGATTCCCCATCTCTGTTTCACCGCCTTTGATTCGCCACCTCTGATTCCACATATCTGATTCCCCGCCTCTGTTTCCCCGCCTCTGATTCCCTGCCTCTGATTCCCAACCTCTGATTCCACACCTCTGATTCCCCATATCTGATTCCCCGCCTCTGATTCCCCGCCTCTGATTCCCTGCCCCTGTTTCCCCATATCTGATTCCCTGCCTCTGATTCCCCAACTCAGATTCCCCGCCTCTGATTCCCCAGCTCTAATTCCCCGCCTCTGATTTCCCGTGTTTGATTCCCTGCCTCTGATTCCCCGCCTCTGATTCCCCATCTCTGATTCACCGCCTTTGATTCGCCACCTCTGATTCCACATATCTGATTCCCCACCTCTGTTTCCCCGCCTCTGATTCCCCGCCTCTGATTCTCCATATCTCATTCCCCGCCTCTGAATCCCCATCTCTGATTCCCGGACTCTGATTCCCCACCTCTGATTCCCGGCCTCTCATTCCCAGCATCTGATTCCCGGCCTCTGATTCCCGGCCTCTGATTCCCCGCTTCTGATTCTGATTCCCTGCCTCTGATTCCCCATCTCTGATTCCGCACATCTGATTCCCTGCCTCTGATTCCCCACCTCTGATTCCCCATACCTGATTTCCCGCCTCTGTTTCCCCGCCTCTGATTCCCCGCCTCTGTTTCCCCATATCTAATTCCCAACCTCTGATGCCCCAACTCTGATTCCCTGCCTCTGATTCCCCGCGTTCTATTCCCTGCCTCTGATTCCCCGCCTGTGATTCCCCATCTCTGATTCACCACCTCTGATTCCCCACCTCTGATTCCCCATATCTAATTCCCCGCCTCTGTTTGCCCGCCTCTGATTCCCCGCCTCTGTTTCCCCATATCTGATTCCCCGCCTCTGAATCCCCAACTCTGATTCCCTGCCTCTGATTCCCCAGCTCTGATTCCCCGCCTTTGATTCCCCCCGTCTGATTCCCAGCCTCTGAATCCCCGTGTCTGATTTCCTGCCTCTGATTCCCCACCTCTGATTCCCCATCTCTGATTCACAGCCTCTGATTCCCCACCTCTGATTCCCCATCTCTGATTCCGCACATCTGATTCCCTGCCTCTGATTCCCCGCCTCTGTTTCCCCATATCTAATTCCCAACCTCTGATGCCCCAACTCTGATTCCCTGCCTCTGATTCCCCGCGTTCTATTCCCTGCCTCTGATTCCCCGCCTGTGATTCCCCATCTCTGATTCACCACCACTGATTCCCCACCTCTGATTCCCCATATCTAATACCCCGCCTCTGTTTGCCCGCCTCTGATTCCCCGCCTCTGTTTCCCCATAACTGATTCCCCGCCTCTGAATCCCCAACTCTGATTCCCTGCCTCTGATTCCCCAGCTCTGATTCCCCGCCTTTGATTCCCGCCGTCTGATTCCCAGCCTCTGAATCCCCGTGTCTGATTTCCTGCCTCTGATTCCCCACCTCTGATTCCCAATCTCTGATTCACAGCCTCTGATTCCCCACCTCTGATTCCCCATCTCTGATTCCGCACATCTGATTCCCTGCCTCTGATTCCCCGTCTCTGATCCCCACCTCTGATTCCCAACCTCTTATTCCCCACCTCTGAATCCCCATATCTGATTCCCTGCCTCTGATTCCCCGCCTCTGATTCCCTGCCTCTGATTCCCCGCCTCTGATTCCCCAGCTCTGATTCCCCGCCTCTGAATCCCCAACTCTGATTCCCTGCCTCTGATTCCCTGCCTCTGATTCCCTGCCTCTGATTCCCAACCTCTGATTCCCCACCTCTGAGTCCCCATATCTGTTTCCCCGCCTCTGTTTCCCCGCCTCTGATTCCCCGCCTCTGATTCCCAGGCTCTGATTCTCCGCCTCTGATTCCCCGCCTCTGGTTTCCCGCCTCTGATTCGCTGCCTCTGATTCCCCATCTCTGATTCCACACATCTGATTCCCTGCCTCTGATTCCCCGCCTCTGACTCCCCGCCTCTGATTCCCTGCCTCTGTTTCCCAACCTCTGATTCCCCACCTCTGATTCCCCATATCTGATTCCCCACCTCTGTTTCCCTGCCTCTGATTCCCCACCTCTGTTTCCCCATATCTGATATCCCGCCTCTGATTCCCCAACTCTGATAACCCGCCTCTGATTCCCCAGCTCTGATTCCCCACCTCTGATTCCCCGTGTTTGATTCCCTGCCTCTGATTCCCCGCCTCTGATTCCCCATCTCTGATTCACCGCCTTTCATTCGCCACCTCTGATTTCCCATATCAGATTCTCCGCCTCTGTTTCCCCGCCTCTGATTCCCTGCCTCTGTTTCCCCATATCTGATTCCCCACCTCTGATTCCCCATATCTGATTCCCCGCCTCTCTTTCCGCGCCTCTGATTCCCCGCCTCTGATTCCCCAACTCTGATTCCCTGCCTCTGATTCCCCAGCTCTGATTCCCCGCCTTTGATTCCCCCCGTCTGATTCCCAGCCTCTGAATCCCCGTGTCTGATTTCCTGCCTCTGATTCCCCACCTCTGATTCCCAATCTCTGATTCACAGCCTCTGATTCCCCACCTCTGATTCCCCATCTCTGATTCCGCACATCGGATTCCCTGCCTCTGATTCCCCGACTCTGATCCCCACCTCTGATTCCCAACCTCTGATTCCCCACCTCTGAATCCCCATATCTGATTCCCTGCCTCTGATTCCCCGCCTCTGATTCCCTGCCTCTGATTCCCCGCCTCTGATTCCCCAGCTCCGATTCCCCGCCTCTGAATCCCCAACTCTGATTCCCTGCCTCTGATTCCCTGCCTCTGATTCCCTGCCTCTGATTCCCAACCTCTGATTCCCCACCTCTGAGTCCCCATATCTGTTTCCCCGCCTCTGTTTCCCCGCCTCTGATTCCCCGCCTCTGATTCCCAGGCTCTGATTCTCCGCCTCTGATTCCCCGCCTCTGGTTTCCCGCCTCTGATTCGCTGCCTCTGATTCCCCATCTCTGATTCCACACATCTGATTCCCTGCCTCTGATTCCCCGCCTCTGACTCCCCGCCTCTGATTCCCTGCCTCTGTTTCCCAACCTCTGATTCCCCACCTCTGATTCCCCATATCTGATTCCCCACCTCTGTTTCCCTGCCTCTGATTCCCCACCTCTGTTTCCCCATATCTGATATCCCGCCTCTGATTCCCCAACTCTGATACCCCGCCTCTGATTCCCCAGCTCTGATTCCCCACCTCTGATTCCCCGTGTTTGATTCCCTGCCTCTGATTCCCCGCCTCTGATTCCCCATCTCTGATTCACCGCCTTTCATTCGCCACCTCTGATTCCCCATATCAGATTCTCCGCCTCTGTTTCCCCGCCTCTGATTCCCTGCCTCTGTTTCCCCATATCTGATTCCCCACCTCTGATTCCCCATATCTGATTCCCCGCCTCTCTTTCCGCGCCTCTGATTCCCCGCCTCTGATTCCCCATATCTGATTCCCCGCCTCTGATTCCCCAACTCTGATTCCTCACCTCTGATTCCCCAGCTCTGTTTCCCCACCTCTGATTCCCCGCCTCTGTTTCCCCATATCTAATTCCCCGCCTCTGATTCCCAAACTCTGATTCCCCGACTCTGATTCCCCAGCTCTGATTCCCCGCCTCTGATTCCCCACATCTGATTCCCTGCCTCTGATTCCCTGCCTCCGATTCCCTGCCTCTGATTCCCAACCTCTGATTCCCCACCTCTGAATCCCCATATCTGATTCCCTGCCTCTGATTCCCCGCCTCTGATTCCCTGCCTCTGATTCCCCGCCTCTGATTCCCCAGCTCTGATTTCCCGCCTCTGAATCCCCAACTCTGATTCCCTGCCTCTGATTCCCCAGCTCTGATTCCCCGCCTCTGATTCCCCAGCTCTGATTCCCTGCCTCTGATTTCCCGCCTGTGATTCCCCATCTCTGATTCACAACCTCTGATTCCCCACCTCTGATTCCCCATATCTGATTCCCCGCCTCTGTTTGCCCGCCTCTAATTCCCCGCCTCTGTTTCCCCATATCTGATTCCCCGCCTCTGAATCCCCGCCTCTGGTTCCCCGCCTCTGATTCGCTGCCTCTGATTCCCCATCTCTGATTCCGCACATCTGATACCCTGCCTCTGAGTCCCCGCCTCTGACTCCCCGCCTCTGATTCCCTGCCTCTGTTTCCCAACCTCTGATTCCCCATATCTGATTCCCCACCTCTGAATCCCCGCCTCTGGTTCCCCGCCTCTGATTCGCTGCCTCTGATTCCCCATCTCTGATTCTGCACATCTGATTCCCTGCCTCTGATTCCCCGCCTCTGATTCCCCATCTCTGATTCCCCGCCTCTGAATCCCCGTGTCTGATACACAGCCTCTGATACCCCGCCCCTGATTCCCCACCTCTGATTCCCCATATCTGATACCCCACCTCTGTTTCTGTGCCTCTGATTCCCCGCCTCTGATTCCCCGCCTCTGTTTCCCCAACTCTGATACCCAGCCTCTGATTCCCCAGCTCTGATTCCCCACCTCTGATTCCCCGTGTATGATTCCCTGCCTCTGATTCCCCGCCTCTGATTCCCCATCTCTGATTCACCGCCTTTCATTCGCCACCTCTGATTCCCAATATCAGATTCCCAGCCTCTGTTTCCCCGCCTCTGATTCCCCGCCTCTGTTTCCCCATATCTGATTCCCCACCTCTGATTCCCCATATCTGATTCCCCGCCTCTCTTTCCGCGCCTCTGATTCCCTGCCTCTGATTCCCCATATCTGATTCCCCGCCTCTGATTCCCCAACTCTGATTCCACACATCTGATTCCCCAGCTCTGTTTCCCCACCTCTGATTCCCCGCCTCTGTTTCCCCATATCTAATTCCCCGCCTCTGATTCCCAAACTCTGATTCCCCGACTCTGATTCCCAACCTCTGATTCCCCACCTCTGAATCCCCATATCTGATTCCCTGCTTCTGATTCCCCGCTTCTGATTCCCTGCCTCTGATTCCCCGCCTCTGATTCCCCATCTCTGATTCACCGCCTTTCATTCGCCACCTCTGATTCCCCATATCAGATTCTCCGCCTCTGTTTC
The DNA here is from genome assembly GCF_036971445.1 of Narcine bancroftii. Classification (NCBI taxonomy): domain Eukaryota; kingdom Metazoa; phylum Chordata; class Chondrichthyes; order Torpediniformes; family Narcinidae; genus Narcine; species Narcine bancroftii. The sequence goes on from NC_091475.1 coordinate 113,115,057, forward strand.
CCCGCTTCTGATTCCCTGCCTCTGTTTCCCCATATCTGATTCCCCACCTCTGATTCCCCATATCTGATTCCCCGCCTCTCTTTCCGCGCCTCTGATTCCCCGCCTCTGATTCCCCAACTCTGATTCCCTGCCTCTGATTCCCCAGCTCTGATTCCCCGCCTTTGATTCCCCCCGTCTGATTCCCAGCCTCTGAATCCCCGTGTCTGATTTCCTGCCTCTGATTCCCCACCTCTGATTCCCAATCTCTGATTCACAGCCTCTGATTCCCCACCTCTGATTCCCCATCTCTGATTCCGCACATCTGATTCCCTGCCTCTGATTCCCCGACTCTGATCCCCACCTCTTATTCCCAACCTCTGATTCCCCACCTCTGAATCCCCATATCTGATTCCCTGCCTCTGATTCCCCGCCTCTGATTCCCTGCCTCTGATTCCCCGCCTCTGATTCCCCAGCTCCGATTCCCCGCCTCTGAATCCCCAACTCTGATTCCCTGCCTCTGATTCCCTGACTCTGATTCCCAACCTCTGATTCCCCACCTCTGAGTCCCCATATCTGTTTCCCCGCCTCTGTTTCCCCGCCTCTGATTCCCCGCCTCTGATTCCCAGCCTCTGATTCTCCGCCTCTGATTCCCCGCCTCTGGTTTCCCGCCTCTGATTCGCTGCCTCTGATTCCCCATCTCTGATTCCACACATCTGATTCCCTGCCTCTGATTCCCCGCCTCTGACTCCCCGCCTCTGATTCCCTGCCTCTGTTTCCCAACCTCTGATTCCCCACCTCTGATTCCCCATATCTGATTCCCCACCTCTGTTTCCCTGCCTCTGATTCCCCACCTCTGTTTCCCCATATCTGATATCCCGCCTCTGATTCCCCAACTCTGATACCCCGCCTCTGATTCCCCAGCTCTGATTCCCCACCTCTGATTCCCCGTGTTTGATTCCCTGCCTCTGATTCCCCGCCTCTGATTCCCCATCTCTGATTCACCGCCTTTCATTCGCCACCTCTGATTCCCCATATCAGATTCTCCGCCTCTGTTTCCCCGCCTCTGATTCCCTGCCTCTGTTTCCCCATATCTGATTCCCCACCTCTGATTCCCCATATCTGATTCCCCGCCTCTCTTTCCGCGCCTCTGATTCCCCGCCTCTGATTCCCCATATCTGATTCCCCGCCTCTGATTCCCCAACTCTGATTCCTCACCTCTGATTCCCCAGCTCTGTTTCCCCACCTCTGATTCCCCGCCTCTGTTTCCCCATATCTAATTCCCCGCCTCTGATTCCCAAACTCTGATTCCCCGACTCTGATTCCCCAGCTCTGATTCCCCGCCTCTGATTCCCCACATCTGATTCCCTGCCTCTGATTCCCTGCCTCCGATTCCCTGCCTCTGATTCCCAACCTCTGATTCCCCACCTCTGAATCCCCATATCTGATTCCCTGCCTCTGATTCCCCGCCTCTGATTCCCTGCCTCTGATTCCCCGCCTCTGATTCCCCAGCTCTGATTTCCCGCCTCTGAATCCCCAACTCTGATTCCCTGCCTCTGATTCCCCAGCTCTGATTCCCCGCCTCTGATTCCCCAGCTCTGATTCCCTGCCTCTGATTTCCCGCCTGTGATTCCCCATCTCTGATTCACAACCTCTGATTCCCCACCTCTGATTCCCCATATCTGATTCCCCGCCTCTGTTTGCCAGCCTCTAATTCCCCGCCTCTGTTTCCCCATATCTGATTCCCCGCCTCTGAATCCCCGCCTCTGGTTCCCCGCCTCTGATTCGCTGCCTCTGATTCCCCATCTCTGATTCCGCACATCTGATACCCTGCCTCTGAGTCCCCGCCTCTGACTCCCCGCCTCTGATTCCCTGCCTCTGTTTCCCAACCTCTGATTCCCCATATCTGATTCCCCACCTCTGAATCCCCGCCTCTGGTTCCCCGCCTCTGATTCGCTGCCTCTGATTCCCCATCTCTGATTCTGCACATTTGATTCCCTGCCTCTGATTCCCCGCCTCTGATTCCCCATCTCTGATTCCCCGCCTCTGAATCCCCGTGTCTGATACACAGCCTCTGATACCCCGCCCCTGATTCCCCACCTCTGATTCCCCATATCTGATACCCCACCTCTGTTTCTGTGCCTCTGATTCCCCGCCTCTGATTCCCCGCCTCTGTTTCCCCAACTCTGATACCCAGCCTCTGATTCCCCAGCTCTGATTCCCCACCTCTGATTCCCCGTGTATGATTCCCTGCCTCTGATTCCCCGCCTCTGATTCCCCATCTCTGATTCACCGCCTTTCATTCGCCACCTCTGATTCCCAATATCAGATTCCCAGCCTCTGTTTCCCCGCCTCTGATTCCCCACCTCTGTTTCCCCATATCTGATTCCCCACCTCTGATTCCCCATATCTGATTCCCCGCCTCTCTTTCCGCGCCTCTGATTCCCTGCCTCTGATTCCCCATATCTGATTCCCCGCCTCTGATTCCCCAACTCTGATTCCACACATCTGATTCCCCAGCTCTGTTTCCCCACCTCTGATTCCCCGCCTCTGTTTCCCCATATCTAATTCCCCGCCTCTGATTCCCAAACTCTGATTCCCCGACTCTGATTCCCAACCTCTGATTCCCCACCTCTGAATCCCCATATCTGATTCCCTGCCTCTGATTCCCCGCTTCTGATTCCCTGCCTCTGATTCCCCGCCTCTGATTCCCCAGCTCTGATTTCCCGCCTCTGAATCCCCAACTCTGATTCCCTGCCTCTGATTCCCCAGCTCTGATTCCCCGCCTCTGATTCCCCAGCTCTGATTCCCTGCCTCTGATTTCCCGCCTGTGATTCCCCATCTCTGATTCACAACCTCTGATTCCCCACCTCTGAATCCCCATATCTGATTCCCCGCCTCTGTTTGCCCGCCTCTAATTCCCCGCCTCTGTTTCCCCATATCTGATTCCCCGCCTCTGAATCCCCGCCTCTGGTTCCCCGCCTCTGATTCGCTGCCTCTGATTCCCCATCTCTGATTCCGCACATCTGATTCCCTGCCTCTGATTCCCCGCCTCTGACTCCCCGCCTCTGATTCCCTGCCTCTGTTTCCCAACCTCTGATTCCCCATATCTGATTCCCCACCTCTGAATGCCCGCCTCTGGTTCCCCGCCTCTGATTCGCTGCCTCTGATTCCCCATCTCTGATTCCGCACATCTGATTCCCTGCCTCTGATTCCCCGCCTCTGATTCCCCATCTCTGATTCCCCACCTCTGAATCCGCGTGTCTGATACCCAGCCTCTGATACCCCGCCCCTGATTCCCCACCTCTGATTCCCCATATCTGATACCCCGCCTCTATTTCTGCGCCTCTGATTCCCCGCCTCTGATTCCCCGCCTCTGTTTCCCCATATCTGATTCGCCGCCTCTGATTTCCCAACTCTGATTCCCCGCCTCTGATTCCCCAGATCTGATTCCCCGTGTTTGATTCCCCTCCTCTGATTCCCGGCCTCTGATTCCCGGCCTCTCATTCCCGGCCTCTGATTCCCGGCCTCTGATTCCCCGCCTCTGGTTCCCCGCCTCTGATTCGCTGCCTCTGATTCCCCATCTCTGATTCCGCACATCTGATTCCCTGCCTCTGATTCCCCGCCTCTGACTCCCCGCCTCTGATTCCCTGCCTCTGTTTCCCAACCTCTGATTCCCCACCTCTGATTCCCCATATCTGATTCCCAACCTCTGTTTCCCCGCCTCTGGTTCCCCGCCTCTGATTCGCTGCCTCTGATTCCCCATCTCTGATTCCGCACATCTGATTCCCTGCCTCTGATTCCCCGCCTCTGATTCCCATCTCTGATTCCCCGCCTCTGAATCCCCGTGTCTGATACCCAGCCTCTGATACCCCGCCCCTGATTCCCCACCTCTGATTCCCCATATCTGATACCCCGCCTCTGTTTCTGCGCCTCTGATTCCCCGCCTCTGATTCCCCGCCTCTGTTTCCCCATATCTGATTCCCCGCCTCTGAATCCCCAGATCTGATTCCCAGTGTTTGATTCCCCGCCTCTGATTCCCCATCTCTGATTCCAGGCCTCTGATTCCCGGCCTCTCATTCCCGGCCTCTGATTCCCGGCCTCTGATTCCCCGCCTCTGGTTCCCCGCCTCTGATTCGCTGCCTCTGATTCCCCATCTCTGATTCCGCACATCTGATTCCCTGCCTCTGATTCCCCGCCTCTGACTCCCCGCCTCTGATTGTCTGCCTCTGTTTCCCAACCTCTGATTCCCCACCTCTGATTCCCCACCTCTGTTTCCCTGCCTCTGATTCCCCACCTCTGTTTCCCCATATCTGATTCCCCGCCTCTGATTCCCCAACTCTGATTCCCCACCTCTGATTCCCCAGCTCTGATTTCCCACCTCTGATTCCCCGTGTTTGATTCCCTGCCTCTGATTCCCCGCCTCTGATTCCCCATCTCTGATTCCCTGCCTCTGATTCCCCATCTCTGATTCCGCACATCTGATTACCTGCCTCTGATTCCCCACCTCTGATTCCCCATATCTGATTCCCCGCCTCTGTTTCCACACCTCTGATTCCCCACCTCTGATTCCCCATATCTGATTCCCCAGCTCTGATTCCCCGCCTCTGATTCCCCGCATCCGATTCCCCATATCTGATTCCCCGCCTCTGTTTCCCCGCCCCTGATTCCCCGCCTCTGTTTCCCCATATCTGATTCCCCGCCTCTGATTCCCAACTATGATTCCCCGCCTCTGATTCCCCAGCTCTGATTCCCTGCCTCTGATTCCCCGCGTTCTATTCCCTGCCTCTGATTCCCCGCTTGTGATTCCCCATCTCTGATTCACCACCTCTGATTCCCCACCACTGATTCCCCATATCTAATTCCCCGCCTCTGTTTGCCCGCCTCTGATTCCCCGCCTCTGTTTCCCCATATCTGATTCCCCGCCTCTGAATCCACAACTCTGATTCCCTGCCTCTGATTCCCCAGCTTCATTCCCCGCCTTTGATTCCCCCCGTCTGATTCCAAGCCTCTGAATCCCCGTGTCTGATTCGCCGCCTCTGATTCCCCAACTCTGATTCCCCGCCTCTGATTCCCCATCTCAGATTCACCGCCTCTGATTCCCCACCTCTGATTCCCCATCTCTGATTCCGCACATCCGATTCCCTGCCTCTGATTCCCCGACTCTGATTCCCCACCTCTGATTCCCCAGCTCTGATTCCCCGCCTCTGATTCCCCAACTCTGATTCCCCGCCTCTGATTCCACAGCTCTGATTCCCCGCCTCTGATTCCCCGTGTTTGATCCCCTGCCTCTGATTCCCTGCCTCTGATTCCCCATCTCTGATTCACCGCCTTTGATTCGCCACCTCTGATTCCCCATATCTGATTCCTCGCCACTGTTTCCCCGCCTCTGATTCCCCGCCTCTGATTCCCCATATCTCATTCCCCGCCTCTGATTCGCCAGCTATGATTCCCCGCCTCTGATTCCCCGCGTCTGATTCCCTGCCTCTGATTCCCCGCCTCTAATTCCACATCTCTGATTCACCACCTCTGATTCCACGCGTCTGATTCCCCGCCTCTGATTCCCCATCTCTGATTCCCCATCTCTGATTCCCCAATTCTGATTCCCCGCCTCTGATTCCCTAACTCTGATTCCCCGCCTCTGATTCCCCAGCTCTGATTCCCCACATCTGATTCCCCGTGATTGATTCCCTGCCTCTGATTCCCGGCCTCTGATTCCCCATCTCTGATTCACCGCCTTTGATTCGCAACCTCTGATTCCCCATATCTGATTCCCCGCCTCTGTTTCCCCGCCTCTGATTCCCCGCCTCTGATTCCCCATATCTCATTCCCCGCCTCTAAATCCCCATCTCTGATTCCTCGCCTCTGATTCCCTTCCTCTGATTCCCAACCTCTGATTCCCCACCTCTGATTTCCCATATTGATTCCCTGCGTCTGATTCCCCAACTCTGATTTCCCATATTGATTCCCTGCGTCTGATTCCCCGCCTCTGATTCCCCAACTCTGATTCCCCGCCTCTGATTCCCCAGCTCTGATTCCCCGCATCTGATTCCCCGTGTTTGATTCCCTGCCTCTGATTCCCGGCCTCTGATTCCCCATCTCTGATTCACCGCCTTTGATTCGCAACCTCTGATTCCCCATATCTAATTCCCCGCCTCTGTTTCCCCGCCTCTGATTCCCCGCCTCTGATTCCCCATATCTCATTCCCCGCCTCTAAATCCCCATCTCTGATTCCCGGACTCTGATTCCCCACCTCTGATTCCCGGCCTCTTATTCCCGGCATCTGATTCCGGCCTCTGATTCCCGGCCTCTGATTCCCTGCTTCTGATTCTGATTCCCTGCCTCTGATTCCCCATCTCTGATTCCGCACATCTGATTCCCTGCCTCTCATTCCCCACCTCTGATTCCCCATATCTGATTCCCCGCCTCTGTTTCCCCACCTTTGATTCCCCGCCTCTCTTTCCCAATATCTAAGTCCCCGCCTCTGATTCCCCAACTCTGATTCCCCACCTCTGATTCCCCGGCTCTGATTCCCCGCCTCTGATTCCCAGCATCTGATTCCCTGCAACTGATTCCAAGCCTCTTATTCCCTGCCTCTGATTCCCAACCTCTGATTCCCAACCTCTGATTCCACACCTCTGATTCCCCATATCTGATTCCCCGCCTCTGTTTCCCCGCCTCTGATTCCCCGCCTCTGATTCCCCATATCTCATTCCCCGCCTCTGATTCCGCATCTCTGATTCCCAACCTCTGATTCCCCACCTCTGATTCCCCATATCTGATTCCCCGCCTCTGTTTCCCCGCCTCTGTTTCCCCATATCTGATCCCCGCCTCTATTTGCACGCCTCTGATTCCCCGCCTCTGTTTCCCCATATCTGATTCCCCGCCTCTGAATCCCCAACTCTGATTCCCTGCCTCTAATTTCCCATGTCTGATTCCCCGCCTCTGATTCCCCGCGTCTGATTTCCGGCCTCTGATTCCCCGCCTCTGATTCCCCATCTCTGATTCACAACCTCTGATTCCCCACCTCTGATTCCCCATATCTGATTCCCCGCCTCTGTTTCCCCGCCTCTGATTCCCCACCTCTGATTCCCAATATCTGATTCCCCGCCTCTGATTCCCCACCTCTGATTCCCCGCCTCTGATTCGCCAGCTATGATTCCCCGCCTCTGATTCCCCGCGTCTTATTCCCTGCTTCTGATTCCCCGCCTCTGATTCCACATCTCTGATTCACCACCTCTGATTCCCCGCGTCTGATTCCCCGCCTCTGATTCCCCATCTCTGATTCCCCATCTCTGATTCCCCAATTCTGATTCCCCGCCTCTGATTCCCCAGCTCTGATTCCTCGCCTCTGATTCCCTTCCACTGATTCCCAACCTCTGATTCCCCACCTCTGATTTCCCATATTGATTCCCTGCGTCTGATTCCCCGCCTCTGATTCCCCAACTCTGATTCACCGCCTCTGATTCCCCAGCTCTAATTCCCCGCCTCTGATTCCCCGTGTTTGATTCCCTGCCTCTGATTCCCTGCCTCTGATTCCCCATCTCTGATTCACCGCCTTTGATTTGCCACCTCTGATTCCCCAAATCTGATTCCCCGCCTCTGAATCCCCATCTCTGATTCCCGGACTCTGATTCCCCACCTCTGATTCCCTGCCTCTTATTCCCGGCATCTGATTCCGGCCTCTGATTCCCGGCCTCTGATTCCCTGCTTTTGATTCTGATTCCCTGCCTCTGATTCCCCATCTCTGATTCCGCACATCTGATTCCCTGCCTCTGATTACCCCCCTCTGTTTCCCCGCCTCTGATTCCCCGCCTCTGTTTCCCAATATCTAAGTCCCCGCCTCTGATTCCCCAACTCTGATTCCCCACCTCTGATTCCCCAGCTCTGATTCCCCGCCTCTGATTCCCCGCATCTGATTCCCTGCATCTGATTCCAAGCCTCTGATTCCCTGCCTCTGATTCCCAACCTCTGATTCCCCACCTCTGATTCCCCATATCTGATTCCCCGCCTCTGTTTCCCCGCCTCTGATTCCCCACCTCTGTTTCCCAATATCTGATTCCCGGCCTCTGATTCCCCGCCTCTGATTCCCCGCCTCTGATTCCCTGCCTCTGATTCCCCATCTCCGATTCCGCACATCTGATTCCCTGCCTCTGATTCCCCTCCTCTGATTCCCTGCCTCTGATTCCCTGCCTCTGATTCCCAACCTCTGATTCCCCACCTCTGATTCCCCATATCTGATTCCCCGCCTCTGTTTCCCCGCCTCTGATTCCCCTCCTCTGATTCCCCAACTCTAATTTCCCGCCTCTGATTCCCCAGCTCTGATTCCCCGTGTTTGATTCCCTGCCTCTGATTCCCTGCCCTGATTCCCCATCTCTGTTTCACCGCCTTTGATTCGCCACCTCTGATTCCACATATCTGATTCCCCGCCTCTGTTTCCCCGCCTCTGATTCCCTGCCTCTGATTCCCAACCTCTGATTCCACACCTCTGATTCCCCATATCTGATTCCCCGCCTCTGATTCCCCGCCTCTGATTCCCTGCATCTGATTCCAAGCCTCTGATTCCCTGCCTCTGATTCCCAACCTCTGATTCCCCACCTCTGATTCCCCATATCTGATTCCCCGCCTCTGTTTCCCCACCTCTGATTCCCACCTCTGTTTCCCCATATCTGATTCCCGGCCTCTGATTTCCCGCCTCTGATTCCCCGCCTCTGATTCCCTGCCTCTGATTCCCCATCTCCGATTCCGCACATCTGATTCCCTGCCTCTGATTCCCCGCCTCTGATTCCCCACCTCTGATTCCCTGCCTCTGATTCCCAACCTCTGATTCCCCACCTCTGATTCCCCATATCTGATTCCCCGCCTCTGTTTCCCCGCCTCTGATTCCCCTCCTCTGATTCCCCAACTCTAATTCCCCGCCTCTGATTCCCCAGCTCTGATTCCCCGTGTTTGATTCCCTGCCTCTGATTCCCTGCCCTGATTCCCCATCTCTGTTTCACCGCCTTTGATTCGCCACCTCTGATTCCCCATATCTGATTCCCCGCCTCTGTTTCCCCGCCTCTGATTCCCTGCCTCTGATTCCCAATCTCTGATTCCACACCTCTGATTCCCAATATCTGATTCCCCGCCTCTGATTCCCCACCTCTGATTCCCCGCCTCTGATTCGCCAGCTATGATTCCCCGCCTCTTATTCCCCGCGTCTGATTCCCTGCCTCTGATTCCCCGCCTCTGATTCCACATCTCTGATTCACCACCTCTGATTCCCCGCGTCTGACTCCCTGCCTCTGATTCCCGGACTCTGATTCCCCACCTCTGATTCCCGGCCTTTTATTCCCGGCATCTGATTCCGGCCTCTGATTCCCGGCCTCTGATTCCCTGCTTATGATTCTGATTCCCTGCCTCTGATTCCCCATCTCTGATTCCGCACATCTAATTCCCTGCCTCTGATTCCCCACCTCTGATTCCCCATATCTGATTCCCCACCTCTGTTTCCCCGCCTCTTATTCACCGCCTCTGTTTCCCCATATCTAAGTCCCCGCCTCTGATTCCCCAACTTTGATTCCCCACCTCTGATTCCCCAGCTCTGATTCCCCGCCTCTGATTCCCCGCATATGATTCCATGCATCTGATTCCCAGCCTCTGATTCCCAGCCTCTGATTCCCAACCTCTGATACCCCACCTCTGATTCCCTATATCTGATTCCCCGCCTCTGTTTCCCCGCCTATGATTCCCCGCCTCTGTTTCCCCATATCTGATTCCCCGCCTCTGAATTCCCAACTCTGATTCCCTGCCTCTAATTTCCCATGTCTGATTCCCCGCCTCTGATACCCCGCGTCTGATTACCGGCCTCTGATTCCCCGCCTCTGATTCCCCATCTCTGATTCACAACCTCTGATTCCCCACCTCTGATTCCCCATATCTGATTCCCCGCCTCTGTTTCCCCGCCTCTGATTCCCCACCTCTGATTCCCAATATCTGATTCCCCGCCTCTGATTCCCCACCTCTGATTCCCCGCCTCTGATTCGCCAGCTATGATTCCCCGCCTCTGATTCCCCGCGTCTGATTCCCTGCCTCTGATTCCCCGGCTCTAATTCCACATCTCTGATTCACCACCTCTGATTCCACGCGTCTGATTCCCCGCATCTGATTCCCCATCTCTGATTCCCCATCTCTGATTCCCCAATTCTGATTCCCCGCCTCTGATTCCCCAGCTCTGATTCCTCGCCTCTGATTCCCTTCCTCTGATTCCCAACCTCTGATTCCCCACCTCTGATTTCCCATATTGATTCCCTGCATCTGATTCCCCGCCTCTGATTCCCCAACTCTGATTCCCCGCCTCTGATTCCCCAGCTCTGATTCCCCGCCTCTGATTCCCCGTGTTTGATTCCCTGCCTCTGATTCCCGGCCTCTGATTCCCCATCTCTGATTCACCGCCTTTGATTCACAACCTCTGATTCCCCACCTCTGATTCCCCATATCTGATTCCCCGCCTCTGATTCCCCGCCTCTGATTCCCCGCCTCTGTTTCCCCATATCTGATCCCCGCCTCTATTTGCCCGCCTCTGATTCCCCGCCTCTGTTTCCCCATATCTGATTCCCCGCCTCTGAATGCCCAACTCTGATTCCCTGCCTCTAATTTCCCAGCTCTGATTCCCCGCCTCTGATTCCCCGCGTCTGATTACCGGCCTCTGATTCCCCGCCTCCGATACCCCATCTCTGATTCACAACCTCTGATTCCCCACCTCTGATACCCCATATCTGATTCCCCGCCTTTGTTTCACCGCCACTGATTCCCCACCTCTGATTCCCAATATCTGATTCCCCGCCTCTGATTCCCCAACTCTGATTCCCCGCCTCTGATTCGCCAGCTATGATTCCCCGCCTCTTATTCCCCGCGTCTGATTCCCTGCCTCTGATTCCCCGCCTCAGATTCCACATCTCTGATTCACCACCTCTGATTCCCCGCGTCTGATTCCCTGCCTCTGATTCCCGGACTCTGATTCCCCACCTCTGATTCCCGGCCTCTTATTCCCGGCATCTGATTCCGGCCTCTGATTCCCGGCCTCTGATTCCCTGCTTCTGATTCTGATTCCCTGCCTCTGATTCCCCATCTCTGATTCCGCACATCTAATTCCCTGCCTCTGATTCCACACCTCTGATTCCCCATATCTGATTCCCCGCCTCTGTTTCCCCGCCTCTGATTCACCGCCTCTGTTTCCCCATATCTAAGTCCCCGCCTCTGATTCCCCAACTTTGATTCCCCACCTCTGATTCCCCAACTCTGATTCCCCGCCTCTGATTCCCCGCATATGATTCCATGCATCTGATTCCCAGCCTCTGATTCCCAGCCTCTGATTCCCAACCTCTGATTCCCCACCTCTGATTCCCTATATCTGATTCCCCGCCTCTGTTTCCCCGCCTCTGATTCCCCGCCTCTGTTTCCCCATATCTGATTCCCCGTCTCTGAATCCCCAACTCTGATTCCCTGCCTCTAATTTCCCATGTCTGATTCCCCGCCTCTGATTCCCCGCGTCTGATTACCGGCCTCTGATTCCCCGCCTCTGATTCCCCATCTCTGATTCACAACCTCTGATTCCCCACCTCTGATTCCCCATATCTGATTCCCCGCCTCTGTTTCCCCGCCTCTGATTCCCCACCTCTGATTCCCAATATCTGATTCCCCGCCTCTGATTCCCCACCTCTGATTCCCCGCCTCTGATTCGCCAGCTATGATTCCCCGCCTCTGATTCCCCGCGTCTGATTCCCTGCCTCTGATTCCCCGCCTCTGATTCCACATCTCTGATTCACCACCTCTGATTCCCCGCGTCTGATTCCCCGCCTCTGATTCCCCATCTCTGATGCCCCAGCTCTGATTCCCCAATTCTGATTCCCCGCCTCTGATTCCCCAGCTCTGATTCCTCGCCTCTGATTCCCTTCCTCTGATTCCCAATATCTGATTCCCCGCCTCTGATTCCCCGCCTCTGTTTCCCCGCCTCTGATTCCCCACCTCTGATTCCCAATATCTGATTCCCCGCCTCTGATTCCCCACCTCTGATTCCCCGCCTCTGATTCGCCAACTATGATTCCCCGCCTCTGATTCCCCGCGTCTGATTCCCTGCCTCTGATTCCCCGCCTCTGATTCCACATCTCTGATTCACCACCTCTGATTCCCCGCGTCTGATTCCCCGCCTCTGATTCCCCATCTCTGATGCCCCAGCTCTGATTCCCCAATTCTGATTCCCCGCCTCTGATTCCCCAGCTCTGATTCCTCGCCTCTGATTCCCTTCCTCTGATTCCCAACCTCTGATTCCCCACCTCTGATTTCCCATATTGATTCCCTGCATCTGATTCCCCGCCTCTGATTCCCCAACTCTGATTCCCCGCCTCTGATTCCCCAGCTCTGATTCCCCGCCTCTGATTCCCCGTGTTTGATTCCCTGCCTCTGATTCCCGGCCTCTGATTCCCCATCTCTGATTCACCGCCTTTGATTCGCCACCTCTGATTCCCCAAATCTGATTCACAACCTCTGATTCCCCACCTCTGATACCCCATATCTGATTCCCCGCCTCTGTTTCACCGCCTCTGATTCCCCACCTCTGATTCCCAATATCTGATTCCCCGCCTCTGATTCCCCACCTCTGATTCCCCGCCTCTGATTCGCCAGCTATGATTCCCCGCCTCTTATTCCCCGCGTATGATTCCCTGCCTCTGATTCCCCGCCTCTGATTCCACATCTCTGATTCACCACCTCTGATTCCCCGCGTCTGATTCCCTACCTCTGATTCCCGGACTCTGATTCCCCACCTCTGATTCCCGGCCTCTTATTCCCGGCATCTGATTCCGGCCTCTGATTCCCGGCCTCTGATTCCCTGCTTCTGATTCTGATTCCCTGCCTCTGATTCCCCATCTCTGATTCCGCACATCTAATTCCCTGCCTCTGATTCCCCACCTCTGATTCCCCATATCTGATTCCCCGCCTCTGTTTCCCCGCCTCTGATTCACCGACTCTGTTTCCCCATATCTAAGTCCCCGCCTCTGATTCCCCAACTTTGATTCCCCACCTCTGATTCCCCAGCTCTGATTCCCCGCCTCTGATTCCCCGCATATGATTCCATGCATCTGATTCCCAGCCTCTGATTCCCAGCCTCTGATTCCCAACCTCTGATTCCCCACCTCTGATTCCCTATATCTGATTCCCTGCCTCTGTTTCCCCGCCTCTGATTCCCCGCGTCTGATTACCGGCCTCTGATTCCCCGCCTCTGATTCCCCATCTCTGATTCACAACCTCTGATTCCCCACCTCTGATACCCCATATCTGATTCCCCGCCTCTGTTTCACCGCCTCTGATTCCCCACCTCTGATTCCCAATATCTGATTCCCCGCCTCTGATTCCCCACCTCTGATTCCCCGCCTCTGATTCGCCAGCTATGATTCCCCGCCTCTTATTCCCCGCGTCTGATTCCCTGCCTCTGATTCTCCGCCTCTGATTCCACATCTCTGATTCACCACCTCTGATTCCCCGCGTCTGATTCCCTGCCTCTGATTCCCGGACTCTGATTCCCCACCTCTGATTCCCGGCCTCTTATTCCCGGCATCTGATTCCGGCCTCTGATTCCCGGCCTCTGATTCCCTGCTTATGATTCTGATTCCCTGCCTCTGATTCCCCATCTCTGATTCCGCACATCTAATTCCCTGCCTCTGATTCCCCACCTCTGATTCCCCATATCTGATTCCCCGCCTCTGTTTCCCCGCCTCTTATTCACCGCCTCTGTTTCCCCATATCTAAGTCCCCGCCTCTGATTCCCCAACTTTGATTCCCCACCTCTGATTCCCCAGCTCTGATTCCCCGCCTCTGATTCCCCGCCTCTGATTCCCCGCCTCTGATTCCCCATATCTCATTCCCCGCCTCTAAATCCCCATCTCTGATTCCCGGACTCTGATTCCCCACCTCTGATTCCCGGCCTCTTATTCCCGGCATCTGATTCCGGCCTCTGATTCCCGGCCTCTGATTCCCTGCTTCTGATTCTGATTCCCTGCCTCTCATTCCCCACCTCTGATTCCCCATATCTGATTCCCCGCCTCTGTTTCCCCACCTTTGATTCCCCGCCTCTCTTTCCCAATATCTAAGTCCCCGCCTCTGATTCCCCAACTCTGATTCCCCACCTCTGATTCCCCGGCTCTGATTCCCCGCCTCTGATTCCCAGCATCTGATTCCCTGCAACTGATTCCAAGCCTCTTATTCCCTGCCTCTGATTCCCAACCTCTGATTCCCAACTTCTGATTCCACACCTCTGATTCCCCATATCTGATTCCCCGCCTCTGTTTCCCCGCCTCTGATTCCCCGCCTCTGATTCCCCATATCTCATTCCCCGCCTCTGATTCCGCATCTCTGATTCCCAACCTCTGATTCCCCACCTCTGATTCCCCATATCTGATTCCCCGCCTCTGATTCCCCGCCTCTGATTCCCCATATCTCATTCCCCGCCTCTAAATCCCCATCTCTGATTCCTCGCCTCTGATTCCCTTCCTCTGATTCCCAACCTCTGATTCCCCACCTCTGATTTCCCATATTGATTCCCTGCGTCTGATTCCCCACCTCTGATTTCCCATATTGATTCCCTGCGTCTGATTCCCCGCCTCTGATTCCCCAACTCTGATTCCCCGCCTCTGATTCCCCAGCTCTGATTCCCCGCATCTGATTCCCCGTGTTTGATTCCCTGCCTCTGATTCCCGGCCTCTGATTCCCCATCTCTGATTCACCGCCTTTGATTCGCAACCTCTGATTCCCCATATCTAATTCCCCGCCTCTGTTTCCCCGCCTCTGATTCCCCGCCTCTGATTCCCCATATCTCATTCCCCGCCTCTAAATCCCCATCTCTGATTCCCGGACTCTGATTCCCCACCTCTGATTCCCGGCCTCTTATTCCCGGCATCTGATTCCGGCCTCTGATTCCCGGCCTCTGATTCCCTGCTTCTGATTCTGATTCCCTGCCTCTGATTCCCCATCTCTGATTCCGCACATCTGATTCCCTGCCTCTCATTCCCCACCTCTGATTCCCCATATCTGATTCCCCGCCTCTGTTTCCCCACCTTTGATTCCCCGCCTCTCTTTCCCAATATCTAAGTCCCCGCCTCTGATTCCCCAACTCTGATTCCCCACCTCTGATTCCCCGGCTCTGATTCCCCGCCTCTGATTCCCAGCATCTGATTCCCTGCAACTGATTCCAAGCCTCTTATTCCCTGCCTCTGATTCCCAACCTCTGATTCCCAACCTCTGATTCCACACCTCTGATTCCCCATATCTGATTCCCCGCCTCTGTTTCCCCGCCTCTGATTCCCCGCCTCTGATTCCCCATATCTCATTCCCCGCCTCTGATTCCGCATCTCTGATTCCCAACCTCTGATTCCCCACCTCTGATTCCCCATATCTGATTCCCCGCCTCTGTTTCCCCGCCTCTGTTTCCCCATATCTGATCCCCGCCTCTATTTGCACGCCTCTGATTCCCCGCCTCTGTTTCCCCATATCTGATTCCCCGCCTCTGAATCCCCAACTCTGATTCCCTGCCTCTAATTTCCCATGTCTGATTCCCCGCCTCTGATTCCCCGCGTCTGATTTCCGGCCTCTGATTCCCCGCCTCTGATTCCCCATCTCTGATTCACAACCTCTGATTCCCCACCTCTGATTCCCCATATCTGATTCCCCGCCTCTGTTTCCCCGCCTCTGATTCCCCACCTCTGATTCCCAATATCTGATTCCCCGCCTCTGATTCCCCACCTCTGATTCCCCGCCTCTGATTCGCCAGCTATGATTCCCCGCCTCTGATTCCCCGCGTCTTATTCCCTGCCTCTGATTCCCCGCCTCTGATTCCACATCTCTGATTCACCACCTCTGATTCCCCGCGTCTGATTCCCCGCCTCTGATTCCCCATCTCTGATTCCCCATCTCTGATTCCCCAATTCTGATTCCCCGCCTCTGATTCCCCAGCTCTGATTCCTCGCCTCTGATTCCCTTCCACTGATTCCCAACCTCTGATTCCCCACCTCTGATTTCCCATATTGATTCCCTGCGTCTGATTCCCCGCCTCTGATTCCCCAACTCTGATTCACCGCCTCTGATTCCCCAGCTCTAATTCCCCGCCTCTGATTCCCCGTGTTTGATTCCCTGCCTCTGATTCCCGGCCTCTGATTCCCCATCTCTGATTCACCGCCTTTGATTTGCCACCTCTGATTCCCCAAATCTGATTCCCCGCCTCTGAATCCCCATCTCTGATTCCCGGACTCTGATTCCCCACCTCTGATTCCCTGCCTCTTATTCCCGGCATCTGATTCCGGCCTCTGATTCCCGGCCTCTGATTCCCTGCTTTTGATTCTGATTCCCTGCCTCTGATTCCCCATCTCTGATTCCGCACATCTGATTCCCTGCCTCTGATTACCCCCCTCTGTTTCCCCGCCTCTGATTCCCCGCCTCTGTTTCCCAATATCTAAGTCCCCGCCTCTGATTCCCCAACTCTGATTCCCCACCTCTGATTCCCCAGCTCTGATTCCCCGCCTCTGATTCCCCGCATCTGATTCCCTGCATCTGATTCCAAGCCTCTGATTCCCTGCCTCTGATTCCCAACCTCTGATTCCCCACCTCTGATTCCCCATATCTGATTCCCCGCCTCTGTTTCCCCGCCTCTGATTCCCCACCTCTGTTTCCCAATATCTGATTCCCGGCCTCTGATTCCCCGCCTCTGATTCCCCGCCTCTGATTCCCTGCCTCTGATTCCCCATCTCCGATTCCGCACATCTGATTCCCTGCCTCTGATTCCCCTCCTCTGATTCCCCGCCTCTGATTCCCTGCCTCTGATTCCCAACCTCTGATTCCCCACCTCTGATTCCCCATATCTGATTCCCCGCCTCTGTTTCCCCGCCTCTGATTCCCCTCCTCTGATTCCCCAACTCTAATTTCCCGCCTCTGATTCCCCAGCTCTGATTCCCCGTGTTTGATTCCCTGCCTCTGATTCCCTGCCCTGATTCCCCATCTCTGTTTCACCGCCTTTGATTCGCCACCTCTGATTCCACATATCTGATTCCCCGCCTCTGTTTCCCCGCCTCTGATTCCCTGCCTCTGATTCCCAACCTCTGATTCCACACCTCTGATTCCCCATATCTGATTCCCCGCCTCTGATTCCCCGCCTCTGATTCCCTGCATCTGATTCCAAGCCTCTGATTCCCTGCCTCTGATTCCCAACCTCTGATTCCCCACCTCTGATTCCCCATATCTGATTCCCCGCCTCTGTTTCCCCACCTCTGATTCCCACCTCTGTTTCCCCATATCTGATTCCCGGCCTCTGATTTCCCGCCTCTGATTCCCCGCCTCTGATTCCCTGCCTCTGATTCCCCATCTCCGATTCCGCACATCTGATTCCCTGCCTCTGATTCCCCGCCTCTGATTCCCCACCTCTGATTCCCTGCCTCTGATTCCCAACCTCTGATTCCCCACCTCTGATTCCCCATATCTGATTCCCCGCCTCTGTTTCCCCGCCTCTGATTCCCCTCCTCTGATTCCCCAACTCTAATTCCCCGCCTCTGATTCCCCAGCTCTGATTCCCCGTGTTTGATTCCCTGCCTCTGATTCCCTGCCCTGATTCCCCATCTCTGTTTCACCGCCTTTGATTCGCCACCTCTGATTCCCCATATCTGATTCCCCGCCTCTGTTTCCCCGCCTCTGATTCCCTGCCTCTGATTCCCAATCTCTGATTCCACACCTCTGATTCCCAATATCTGATTCCCCGCCTCTGATTCCCCACCTCTGATTCCCCGCCTCTGATTCGCCAGCTATGATTCCCCGCCTCTTATTCCCTGCGTCTGATTCCCTGCCTCTGATTCCCCGCCTCTGATTCCACATCTCTGATTCACCACCTCTGATTCCCCGCGTCTGACTCCCTGCCTCTGATTCCCGGACTCTGATTCCCCACCTCTGATTCCCGGCCTTTTATTCCCGGCATCTGATTCCGGCCTCTGATTCCCGGCCTCTGATTCCCTGCTTATGATTCTGATTCCCTGCCTCTGATTCCCCATCTCTGATTCCGCACATCTAATTCCCTGCCTCTGATTCCCCACCTCTGATTCCCCATATCTGATTCCCCGCCTCTGTTTCCCCGCCTCTTATTCACCGCCTCTGTTTCCCCATATCTAAGTCCCCGCCTCTGATTCCCCAACTTTGATTCCCCACCTCTGATTCCCCAGCTCTGATTCCCCGCCTCTGATTCCCCGCATATGATTCCATGCATCTGATTCCCAGCCTCTGATTCCCAGCCTCTGATTCCCAACCTCTGATTCCCCACCTCTGATTCCCTATATCTGATTCCCCGCCTCTGTTTCCCCGCCTATGATTCCCCGCCTCTGTTTCCCCATATCTGATTCCCCGCCTCTGAATTCCCAACTCTGATTCCCTGCCTCTAATTTCCCATGTCTGATTCCCCGCCTCTGATACCCCGCGTCTGATTACCGGCCTCTGATTCCCCGCCTCTGATTCCCCATCTCTGATTCACAACCTCTGATTCCCCACCTCTGATTCCCCATATCTGATTCCCCGCCTCTGTTTCCCCGCCTCTGATTCCCCACCTCTGATTCCCAATATCTGATTCCCCGCCTCTGATTCCCCACCTCTGATTCCCCGCCTCTGATTCGCCAGCTATGATTCCCCGCCTCTGATTCCCCGCGTCTGATTCCCTGCCTCTGATTCCCCGCCTCTAATTCCACATCTCTGATTCACCACCTCTGATTCCACGCGTCTGATTCCCCGCATCTGATTCCCCATCTCTGATTCCCCATCTCTGATTCCCCAATTCTGATTCCCCGCCTCTGATTCCCCAGCTCTGATTCCTCGCCTCTGATTCCCTTCCTCTGATTCCCAACCTCTGATTCCCCACCTCTGATTTCCCATATTGATTCCCTGCATCTGATTCCCCGCCTCTGATTCCCCAACTCTGATTCCCCGCCTCTGATTCCCCAGCTCTGATTCCCCGCCTCTGATTCCCCGTGTTTGATTCCCTGCCTCTGATTCCCGGCCTCTGATTCCCCATCTCTGATTCACCGCCTTTGATTCACAACCTCTGATTCCCCACCTCTGATTCCCCATATCTGAATTCCCGCCTCTGTTTCCCCGCCTCTGATTCCCCGCCTCTGTTTCCCCATATCTGATCCCCGCCTCTATTTGCCCGCCTCTGATTCCCCGCCTCTGTTTCCCCATATCTGATTCCCCGCCTCTGAATGCCCAACTCTGATTCCCTGCCTCTAATTTCCCAGCTCTGATTCCCCGCCTCTGATTCCCCGCGTCTGATTACCGGCCTCTGATTCCCCGCCTCTGATACCCCATCTCTGATTCACAACCTCTGATTCCCCACCTCTGATACCCCATATCTGATTCCCCGCCTTTGTTTCACCGCCACTGATTCCCCACCTCTGATTCCCAATATCTGATTCCCCGCCTCTGATTCCCCAACTCTGATTCCCCGCCTCTGATTCGCCAGCTATGATTCCCCGCCTCTTATTCCCCGCGTCTGATTCCCTGCCTCTGATTCCCCGCCTCAGATTCCACATCTCTGATTCACCACCTCTGATTCCCCGCGTCTGATTCCCTGCCTCTGATTCCCGGACTCTGATTCCCCACCTCTGATTCCCGGCCTCTTATTCCCGGCATCTGATTCCGGCCTCTGATTCCCGGCCTCTGATTCCCTGCTTCTGATTCTGATTCCCTGCCTCTGATTCCCCATCTCTGATTCCGCACATCTAATTCCCTGCCTCTGATTCCACACCTCTGATTCCCCATATCTGATTCCCCGCCTCTGTTTCCCCGCCTCTGATTCACCGCCTCTGTTTCCCCATATCTAAGTCCCCGCCTCTGATTCCCCAACTTTGATTCCCCACCTCTGATTCCCCAACTCTGATTCCCCGCCTCTGATTCCCCGCATATGATTCCATGCATCTGATTCCCAGCCTCTGATTCCCAGCCTCTGATTCCCAACCTCTGATTCCCCACCTCTGATTCCCTATATCTGATTCCCCGCCTCTGTTTCCCCGCCTCTGATTCCCCGCCTCTGTTTCCCCATATCTGATTCCCCGCCTCTGAATCCCCAACTCTGATTCCCTGCCTCTAATTTCCCATGTCTGATTCCCCGCCTCTGATTCCCCGCGTCTGATTACCGGCCTCTGATTCCCCGCCTCTGTTTCCCCATCTCTGATTCACAACCTCTGATTCCCCACCTCTGATTCCCCATATCTGATTCCCCGCCTCTGTTTCCCCGCCTCTGATTCCCCACCTCTGATTCCCAATATCTGATTCCCCGCCTCTGATTCCCCACCTCTGATTCCCCGCCTCTGATTCGCCAGCTATGATTCCCCGCCTCTGATTCCCCGCGTCTGATTCCCTGCCTCTGATTCCCCGCCTCTGATTCCACATCTCTGATTCACCACCTCTGATTCCCCGCGTCTGATTCCCCGCCTCTGATTCCCCATCTCTGATGCCCCAGCTCTGATTCCCCAATTCTGATTCCCCGCCTCTGATTCCCCAGCTCTGATTCCTCGCCTCTGATTCCCTTCCTCTGATTCCCAATATCTGATTCCCCGCCTCTGATTCCCCGCCTCTGTTTCCCCGCCTCTGATTCCCCACCTCTGATTCCCAATATCTGATTCCCCGCCTCTGATTCCCCACCTCTGATTCCCCGCCTCTGATTCGCCAGCTATGATTCCCCGCCTCTGATTCCCCGCGTCTGATTCCCTGCCTCTGATTCCCCGCCTCTGATTCCACATCTCTGATTCACCACCTCTGATTCCCCGCGTCTGATTCCCCGCCTCTGATTCCCCATCTCTGATGCCCCAGCTCTGATTCCCCAATTCTGATTCCCCGCCTCTGATTCCCCAGCTCTGATTCCTCGCCTCTGATTCCCTTCCTCTGATTCCCAACCTCTGATTCCCCACCTCTGATTTCCCATATTGATTCCCTGCATCTGATTCCCCGCCTCTGATTCCCCAACTCTGATTCCCCGCCTCTGATTCCCCAGCTCTGATTCCCCGCCTCTGATTCCCCGTGTTTGATTCCCTGCCTCTGATTCCCGGCCTCTGATTCCCCATCTCTGATTCACCGCCTTTGATTCGCCACCTCTGATTCCCCAAATCTGATTCACAACCTCTGATTCCCCACCTCTGATACCCCATATCTGATTCCCCGCCTCTGTTTCACCGCCTCTGATTCCCCACCTCTGATTCCCAATATCTGATTCCCCGCCTCTGATTCCCCACCTCTGATTCCCCGCCTCTGATTCGCCAGCTATGATTCCCCGCCTCTTATTCCCCGCGTATGATTCCCTGCCTCTGATTCCCCGCCTCTGATTCCACATCTCTGATTCACCACCTCTGATTCCCCGCGTCTGATTCCCTACCTCTGATTCCCGGACTCTGATTCCCCACCTCTGATTCCCGGCCTCTTATTCCCGGCATCTGATTCCGGCCTCTGATTCCCGGCCTCTGATTCCCTGCTTCTGATTCTGATTCCCTGCCTCTGATTCCCCATCTCTGATTCCGCACATCTAATACCCTGCCTCTGATTCCCCACCTCTGATTCCCCATATCTGATTCCCCGCCTCTGTTTCCCCGCCTCTGATTCACCGACTCTGTTTCCCCATATCTAAGTCCCCGCCTCTGATTCCCCAACTTTGATTCCCCACCTCTGATTCCCCAGCTCTGATTCCCCGCCTCTGATTCCCCGCATATGATTCCATGCATCTGATTCCCAGCCTCTGATTCCCAGCCTCTGATTCCCAACCTCTGATTCCCCACCTCTGATTCCCTATATCTGATTCCCTGCCTCTGTTTCCCCGCCTCTGATTCCCCGCGTCTGATTACCGGCCTCTGATTCCCCGCCTCTGATTCCCCATCTCTGATTCACAACCTCTGATTCCCCACCTCTGATACCCCATATCTGATTCCCCGCCTCTGTTTCACCGCCTCTGATTCCCCACCTCTGATTCCCAATATCTGATTCCCCGCCTCTGATTCCCCACCTCTGATTCCCCGCCTCTGATTCGCCAGCTATGATTCCCCGCCTCTTATTCCCCGCGTCTGATTCCCTGCCTCTGATTCTCCGCCTCTGATTCCACATCTCTGATTCACCACCTCTGATTCCCCGCGTCTGATTCCCTGCCTCTGATTCCCGGACTCTGATTCCCCACCTCTGATTCCTGGCCTCTTATTCCCGGCATCTGATTCCGGCCTCTGATTCCCGGCCTCTGATTCCCTGCTTATGATTCTGATTCCCTGCCTCTGATTCCCCATCTCTGATTCCGCACATCTAATTCCCTGCCTCTGATTCCCCACCTCTGATTCCCCATATCTGATTCCCCGCCTCTGTTTCCCCGCCTCTTATTCACCGCCTCTGTTTCCCCATATCTAAGTCCCCGCCTCTGATTCCCCAACTTTGATTCCCCACCTCTGATTCCCCAGCTCTGATTCCCCGCCTCTGATTCCCCGCCTCTGATTCCCCGCCTCTGATTCCCCATATCTCATTCCCCGCCTCTAAATCCCCATCTCTGATTCCCGGACTCTGATTCCCCACCTCTGATTCCCGGCCTCTTATTCCCGGCATCTGATTCCCAACCTCTGATTCCCAACCTCTGATTCCACACCTCTGATTCCCCATATCTGATTCCCCGCCTCTGTTTCCCCGCCTCTGATTCCCCGCCTCTGATTCCCCATATCTCATTCCCCGCCTCTGATTCCGCATCTCTGATTCCCAACCTCTGATTCCCCACCTCTGATTCCCCATATCTGATTCCCCGCCTCTGTTTCCCCGCCTCTGTTTCCCCATATCTGATCCCCGCCTCTATTTGCACGCCTCTGATTCCCCGCCTCTGTTTCCCCATATCTGATTCCCCGCCTCTGAATCCCCAACTCTGATTCCCTGCCTCTAATTTCCCATGTCTGATTCCCCGCCTCTGATTCCCCGCGTCTGATTTCCGGCCTCTGATTCCCCGCCTCTGATTCCCCATCTCTGATTCACAACCTCTGATTCCCCACCTCTGATTCCCCATATCTGATTCCCCGCCTCTGTTTCCCCGCCTCTGATTCCCCACCTCTGATTCCCAATATCTGATTCCCCGCCTCTGATTCCCCACCTCTGATTCCCCGCCTCTGATTCGCCAGCTATGATTCCCCGCCTCTGATTCCCCGCGTCTTATTCCCTGCCTCTGATTCCCCGCCTCTGATTCCACATCTCTGATTCACCACCTCTGATTCCCCGCGTCTGATTCCCCGCCTCTGATTCCCCATCTCTGATTCCCCATCTCTGATTCCCCAATTCTGATTCCCCGCCTCTTATTCCCCAGCTCTGATTCCTCGCCTCTGATTCCCTTCCACTGATTCCCAACCTCTGATTCCCCACCTCTGATTTCCCATATTGATTCCCTGCGTCTGATTCCCCGCCTCTGATTCCCCAACTCTGATTCACCGCCTCTGATTCCCCAGCTCTAATTCCCCGCCTCTGATTCCCCGTGTTTGATTCCCTGCCTCTGATTCCCGGCCTCTGATTCCCCATCTCTGATTCACCGCCTTTGATTTGCCACCTCTGATTCCCCAAATCTGATTCCCCGCCTCTGAATCCCCATCTCTGATTCCCGGACTCTGATTCCCCACCTCTGATTCCCTGCCTCTTATTCCCGGCATCTGATTCCGGCCTCTGATTCCCGGCCTCTGATTCCCTGCTTTTGATTCTGATTCCCTGCCTCTGATTCCCCATCTCTGATTCCGCACATCTGATTCCCTGCCTCTGATTACCCCCCTCTGTTTCCCCGCCTCTGATTCCCCGCCTCTGTTTCCCAATATCTAAGTCCCCGCCTCTGATTCCCCAACTCTGATTCCCCACCTCTGATTCCCCAGCTCTGATTCCCCGCCTCTGATTCCCCGCATCTGATTCCCTGCATCTGATTCCAAGCCTCTGATTCCCTGCCTCTGATTCCCAACCTCTGATTCCCCACCTCTGATTCCCCATATCTGATTCCCCGCCTCTGTTTCCCCGCCTCTGATTCCCCACCTCTGTTTCCCAATATCTGATTCCCGGCCTCTGATTCCCCGCCTCTGATTCCCCGCCTCTGATTCCCTGCCTCTGATTCCCCATCTCCGATTCCGCACATCTGATTCCCTGCCTCTGATTCCCCTCCTCTGATTCCCCGCCTCTGATTCCCTGCCTCTGATTCCCAACCTCTGATTCCCCACCTCTGATTCCCCATATCTGATTCCCCGCCTCTGTTTCCCCGCCTCTGATTCCCCTCCTCTGATTCCCCAACTCTAATTTCCCACCTCTGATTCCCCAGCTCTGATTCCCCGTGTTTGATTCCCTGCCTCTGATTCCCTGCCCTGATTCCCCATCTCTGTTTCACCGCCTTTGATTCGCCACCTCTGATTCCACATATCTGATTCCCCGCCTCTGTTTCCCCGCCTCTGATTCCCTGCCTCTGATTCCCAACCTCTGATTCCACACCTCTGATTCCCCATATCTGATTCCCCGCCTCTGATTCCCCGCCTCTGATTCCCTGCATCTGATTCCAAGCCTCTGATTCCCTGCCTCTGATTCCCAACCTCTGATTCCCCACCTCTGATTCCCCATATCTGATTCCCCGCCTCTGTTTCCCCACCTCTGATTCCCCACCTCTGTTTCCCCATATCTGATTCCCGGCCTCTGATTTCCCGCCTCTGATTCCCCGCCTCTGATTCCCTGCCTCTGATTCCCCATCTCCGATTCCGCACATCTGATTCCCTGCCTCTGATTCCCCATCTCTGATGCCCCAGCTCTGATTCCCCAATTCTGATTCCCCGCCTCTGATTCCCCAGCTCTGATTCCTCGCCTCTGATTCCCTTCCTCTGATTCCCAACCTCTGATTCCCCACCTCTGATTTCCCATATTGATTCCCTGCATCTGATTCCCCGCCTCTGATTCCCCAACTCTGATTCCCCGCCTCTGATTCCCCAGCTCTGATTCCCCGCCTCTGATTCCCCGTGTTTGATTCCCTGCCTCTGATTCCCGGCCTCTGATTCCCCATCTCTGATTCACCGCCTTTGATTCGCCACCTCTGATTCCCCAAATCTGATTCACAACCTCTGATTCCCCACCTCTGATACCCCATATCTGATTCCCCGCCTCTGTTTCACCGCCTCTGATTCCCCACCTCTGATTCCCAATATCTGATTCCCCGCCTCTGATTCCCCACCTCTGATTCCCCGCCTCTGATTCGCCAGCTATGATTCCCCGCCTCTTATTCCCCGCGTATGATTCCCTGCCTCTGATTCCCCGCCTCTGATTCCACATCTCTGATTCACCACCTCTGATTCCCCGCGTCTGATTCCCTACCTCTGATTCCCGGACTCTGATTCCCCACCTCTGATTCCCGGCCTCTTATTCCCGGCATCTGATTCCGGCCTCTGATTCCCGGCCTCTGATTCCCTGCTTCTGATTCTGATTCCCTGCCTCTGATTCCCCATCTCTGATTCCGCACATCTAATACCCTGCCTCTGATTCCCCACCTCTGATTCCCCATATCTGATTCCCCGCCTCTGTTTCCCCGCCTCTGATTCACCGACTCTGTTTCCCCATATCTAAGTCCCCGCCTCTGATTCCCCAACTTTGATTCCCCACCTCTGATTCCCCAGCTCTGATTCCCCGCCTCTGATTCCCCGCATATGATTCCATGCATCTGATTCCCAGCCTCTGATTCCCAGCCTCTGATTCCCAACCTCTGATTCCCCACCTCTGATTCCCTATATCTGATTCCCTGCCTCTGTTTCCCCGCCTCTGATTCCCCGCGTCTGATTACCGGCCTCTGATTCCCCGCCTCTGATTCCCCATCTCTGATTCACAACCTCTGATTCCCCACCTCTGATACCCCATATCTGATTCCCCGCCTCTGTTTCACCGCCTCTGATTCCCCACCTCTGATTCCCAATATCTGATTCCCCGCCTCTGATTCCCCACCTCTGATTCCCCGCCTCTGATTCGCCAGCTATGATTCCCCGCCTCTTATTCCCCGCGTCTGATTCCCTGCCTCTGATTCTCCGCCTCTGATTCCACATCTCTGATTCACCACCTCTGATTCCCCGCGTCTGATTCCCTGCCTCTGATTCCCGGACTCTGATTCCCCACCTCTGATTCCTGGCCTCTTATTCCCGGCATCTGATTCCGGCCTCTGATTCCCGGCCTCTGATTCCCTGCTTATGATTCTGATTCCCTGCCTCTGATTCCCCATCTCTGATTCCGCACATCTAATTCCCTGCCTCTGATTCCCCACCTCTGATTCCCCATATCTGATTCCCCGCCTCTGTTTCCCCGCCTCTTATTCACCGCCTCTGTTTCCCCATATCTAAGTCCCCGCCTCTGATTCCCCAACTTTGATTCCCCACCTCTGATTCCCCAGCTCTGATTCCCCGCCTCTGATTCCCCGCCTCTGATTCCCCGCCTCTGATTCCCCATATCTCATTCCCCGCCTCTAAATCCCCATCTCTGATTCCCGGACTCTGATTCCCCACCTCTGATTCCCGGCCTCTTATTCCCGGCATCTGATTCCGGCCTCTGATTCCCGGCCTCTGATTCCCTGCTTCTGATTCTGATTCCCTGCCTCTGATTCCCCATCTCTGATTCCGCACATCTGATTCCCTGCCTCTCATTCCCCACCTCTGATTCCCCATATCTGATTCCCCGCCTCTGTTTCCCCACCTTTGATTCCCCGCCTCTCTTTCCCAATATCTAAGTCCCCGCCTCTGATTCCCCAACTCTGATTCCCCACCTCTGATTCCCCGGCTCTGATTCCCCGCCTCTGATTCCCAGCATCTGATTCCCTGCAACTGATTCCAAGCCTCTTATTCCCTGCCTCTGATTCCCAACCTCTGATTCCCAACCTCTGATTCCACACCTCTGATTCCCCATATCTGATTCCCCGCCTCTGTTTCCCCGCCTCTGATTCCCCGCCTCTGATTCCCCATATCTCATTCCCCGCCTCTGATTCCGCATCTCTGATTCCCAACCTCTGATTCCCCACCTCTGATTCCCCATATCTGATTCCCCGCCTCTGATTCCCCGCCTCTGTTTCCCCATATCTGATCCCCGCCTCTATTTGCACGCCTCTGATTCCCCGCCTCTGTTTCCCCATATCTGATTCCCCGCCTCTGAATCCCCAACTCTGATTCCCTGCCTCTAATTTCCCATGTCTGATTCCCCGCCTCTGATTCCCCGCGTCTGATTTCCGGCCTCTGATTCCCCGCCTCTGATTCCCCATCTCTGATTCACAACCTCTGATTCCCCACCTCTGATTCCCCATATCTGATTCCCCGCCTCTGTTTCCCCGCCTCTGATTCCCCACCTCTGATTCCCAATATCTGATTCCCCGCCTCTGATTCCCCACCTCTGATTCCCCGCCTCTGATTCGCCAGCTATGATTCCCCGCCTCTGATTCCCCGCGTCTTATTCCCTGCCTCTGATTCCCCGCCTCTGATTCCACATCTCTGATTCACCACCTCTGATTCCCCGCGTCTGATTCCCCGCCTCTGATTCCCCATCTCTGATTCCCCATCTCTGATTCCCCAATTCTGATTCCCCGCCTCTTATTCCCCAGCTCTGATTCCTCGCCTCTGATTCCCTTCCACTGATTCCCAACCTCTGATTCCCCACCTCTGATTTCCCATATTGATTCCCTGCGTCTGATTCCCCGCCTCTGATTCCCCAACTGTGATTCACCGCCTCTGATTCCCCAGCTCTAATTCCCCGCCTCTGATTCCCCGTGTTTGATTCCCTGCCTCTGATTCCCGGCCTCTGATTCCCCATCTCTGATTCACCGCCTTTGATTTGCCACCTCTGATTCCCCAAATCTGATTCCCCGCCTCTGAATCCCCATCTCTGATTCCCGGACTCTGATTCCCCACCTCTGATTCCCTGCCTCTTATTCCCGGCATCTGATTCCGGCCTCTGATTCCCGGCCTCTGATTCCCTGCTTTTGATTCTGATTCCCTGCCTCTGATTCCCCATCTCTGATTCCGCACATCTGATTCCCTGCCTCTGATTACCCCCCTCTGTTTCCCCGCCTCTGATTCCCCGCCTCTGTTTCCCAATATCTAAGTCCCCGCCTCTGATTCCCCAACTCTGATTCCCCACCTCTGATTCCCCAGCTCTGATTCCCCGCCTCTGATTCCCCGCATCTGATTCCCTGCATCTGATTCCAAGCCTCTGATTCCCTGCCTCTGATTCCCAACCTCTGATTCCCCACCTCTGATTCCCCATATCTGATTCCCCGCCTCTGTTTCCCCGCCTCTGATTCCCCACCTCTGTTTCCCAATATCTGATTCCCGGCCTCTGATTCCCCGCCTCTGATTCCCCGCCTCTGATTCCCTGCCTCTGATTCCCCATCTCCGATTCCGCACATCTGATTCCCTGCCTCTGATTCCCCTCCTCTGATTCCCCGCCTCTGATTCCCTGCCTCTGATTCCCAACCTCTGATTCCCCACCTCTGATTCCCCATATCTGATTCCCCGCCTCTGTTTCCCCGCCTCTGATTCCCCTCCTCTGATTCCCCAACTCTAATTTCCCACCTCTGATTCCCCAGCTCTGATTCCCCGTGTTTGATTCCCTGCCTCTGATTCCCTGCCCTGATTCCCCATCTCTGTTTCACCGCCTTTGATTCGCCACCTCTGATTCCACATATCTGATTCCCCGCCTCTGTTTCCCCGCCTCTGATTCCCTGCCTCTGATTCCCAACCTCTGATTCCACACCTCTGATTCCCCATATCTGATTCCCCGCCTCTGATTCCCCGCCTCTGATTCCCTGCATCTGATTCCAAGCCTCTGATTCCCTGCCTCTGATTCCCAACCTCTGATTCCCCACCTCTGATTCCCCATATCTGATTCCCCGCCTCTGTTTCCCCACCTCTGATTCCCCACCTCTGTTTCCCCATATCTGATTCCCGGCCTCTGATTTCCCGCCTCTGATTCCCCGCCTCTGATTCCCTGCCTCTGATTCCCCATCTCCGATTCCGCACATCTGATTCCCTGCCTCTGATTCCCCGCCTCTGATTCCCCACCTCTGATTCCCTGCCTCTGATTCCCAACCTCTGATTCCCCACCTCTGATTCCCCATATCTGATTCCCCGCCTCTGTTTCCCCGCCTCTGATTTCCCGCCTCTGATTCCCCGCCTCTGATTCCCTGCCTCTGATTCCCCATCTCCGATTCCGCACATCTGATTCCCTGCCTCTGATTCCCCGCCTCTGATTCCCCACCTCTGATTCCCTGCCTCTGATTCCCAACCTCTGATTCCCCACCTCTGATTCCCCATATCTGATTCCCCGCCTCTGTTTCCCCGCCTCTGATTTCCCTCCTCTGATTCCCCAACTCTAATTCCCCGCCTCTGATTCCCCAGCTCTGATTCCCCGTGTTTGATTCCCTGCCTCTGATTCCCTGCCCTGATTCCCCATCTCTGTTTCACCGCCTTTGATTCGCCACCTCTGATTCCCCATATCTGATTCCCCGCCTCTGTTTCCCCGCCTCTGATTCCCTGCCTCTGATTCCCAATCTCTGATTCCACACCTCTGATTCCCAATATCTGATTCCCCGCCTCTGATTCCCCACCTCTGATTCCCCGCCTCTGATTCGCAGGCTATGATTCCCCGCCTCTTATTCCCCGCGTCTGATTCCCTGCCTCTGATTCCCCGCCTCTGATTCCACATCTCTGATTCACCACCTCTGATTCCCCGCGTCTGACTCCCTGCCTCTGATTCCCGGACTCTGATTCCCCACCTCTGATTCCCGGCCTTTTATTCCCGGCATCTGATTCCGGCCTCTGATTCCCGGCCTCTGATTCCCTGCTTATGATTCTGATTCCCTGCCTCTGATTCCCCATCTCTGATTCCGCACATCTAATTCCCTGCCTCTGATTCCCCACCTCTGATTCCCCATATCTGATTCCCCGCCTCTGTTTCCCCGCCTCTTATTCACCGCCTCTGTTTCCCCATATCTAAGTCCCCGCCTCTGATTCCCCAACTTTGATTCCCCACCTCTGATTCCCCAGCTCTGATTCCCCGCCTCTGATTCCCCGCATATGATTCCATGCATCTGATTCCCAGCCTCTGATTCCCAGCCTCTGATTCCCAACCTCTGATTCCCCACCTCTGATTCCCTATATCTGATTCCCCGCCTCTGTTTCCCCGCCTATGATTCCCCGCCTCTGTTTCCCCATATCTGATTCCCCGCCTCTGAATTCCCAACTCTGATTCCCTGCCTCTAATTTCCCATGTCTGATTCCCCGCCTCTGATACCCCGCGTCTGATTACCGGCCTCTGATTCCCCGCCTCTGATTCCCCATCTCTGATTCACAACCTCTGATTCCCCACCTCTGATTCCCCATATCTGATTCCCCGCCTCTGTTTCCCCGCCTCTGATTCCCCACCTCTGATTCCCAATATCTGATTCCCCGCCTCTGATTCCCCACCTCTGATTCCCCGCCTCTGATTCGCCAGCTATGATTCCCCGCCTCTGATTCCCCGCGTCTGATTCCCTGCCTCTGATTCCCCGCCTCTAATTCCACATCTCTGATTCACCACCTCTGATTCCACGCGTCTGATTCCCCGCATCTGATTCCCCATCTCTGATTCCCCATCTCTGATTCCCCAATTCTGATTCCCCGCCTCTGATTCCCCAGCTCTGATTCCTCGCCTCTGATTCCCTTCCTCTGATTCCCAACCTCTGATTCCCCACCTCTGATTTCCCATATTGATTCCCTGCATCTGATTCCCCGCCTCTGATTCCCCAACTCTGATTCCCCGCCTCTGATTCCCCAGCTCTGATTCCCCGCCTCTGATTCCCCGTGTTTGATTCCCTGCCTCTGATTCCCGGCCTCTGATTCCCCATCTCTGATTCACCGCCTTTGATTTGCCACCTCTGATTCCCCAAATCTGATTCCCCGCCTCTGAATCCCCATCTCTGATTCCCGGACTCTGATTCCCCACCTCTGATTCCCTGCCTCTTATTCCCGGCATCTGATTCCGGCCTCTGATTCCCGGCCTCTGATTCCCTGCTTTTGATTCTGATTCCCTGCCTCTGATTCCCCATCTCTGATTCCGCACATCTGATTCCCTGCCTCTGATTACCCCCCTCTGTTTCCCCGCCTCTGATTCCCCGCCTCTGTTTCCCAATATCTAAGTCCCCGCCTCTGATTCCCCAACTCTGATTCCCCACCTCTGATTCCCCAGCTCTGATTCCCCGCCTCTGATTCCCCGCATCTGATTCCCTGCATCTGATTCCAAGCCTCTGATTCCCTGCCTCTGATTCCCAACCTCTGATTCCCCACCTCTGATTCCCCATATCTGATTCCCCGCCTCTGTTTCCCCGCCTCTGATTCCCCACCTCTGTTTCCCAATATCTGATTCCCGGCCTCTGATTCCCCGCCTCTGATTCCCCGCCTCTGATTCCCTGCCTCTGATTCCCCATCTCCGATTCCGCACATCTGATTCCCTGCCTCTGATTCCCCTCCTCTGATTCCCCGCCTCTGATTCCCTGCCTCTGATTCCCAACCTCTGATTCCCCACCTCTGATTCCCCATATCTGATTCCCCGCCTCTGTTTCCCCGCCTCTGATTCCCCTCCTCTGATTCCCCAACTCTAATTTCCCACCTCTGATTCCCCAGCTCTGATTCCCCGTGTTTGATTCCCTGCCTCTGATTCCCTGCCCTGATTCCCCATCTCTGTTTCACCGCCTTTGATTCGCCACCTCTGATTCCACATATCTGATTCCCCGCCTCTGTTTCCCCGCCTCTGATTCCCTGCCTCTGATTCCCAACCTCTGATTCCACACCTCTGATTCCCCATATCTGATTCCCCGCCTCTGATTCCCCGCCTCTGATTCCCTGCATCTGATTCCAAGCCTCTGATTCCCTGCCTCTGATTCCCAACCTCTGATTCCCCACCTCTGATTCCCCATATCTGATTCCCCGCCTCTGTTTCCCCACCTCTGATTCCCCACCTCTGTTTCCCCATATCTGATTCCCGGCCTCTGATTTCCCGCCTCTGATTCCCCGCCTCTGATTCCCTGCCTCTGATTCCCCATCTCCGATTCCGCACATCTGATTCCCTGCCTCTGATTCCCCGCCTCTGATTCCCCACCTCTGATTCCCTGCCTCTGATTCCCAACCTCTGATTCCCCACCTCTGATTCCCCATATCTGATTCCCCGCCTCTGTTTCCCCGCCTCTGATTTCCCGCCTCTGATTCCCCGCCTCTGATTCCCTGCCTCTGATTCCCCATCTCCGATTCCGCACATCTGATTCCCTGCCTCTGATTCCCCGCCTCTGATTCCCCACCTCTGATTCCCTGCCTCTGATTCCCAACCTCTGATTCCCCACCTCTGATTCGCCATATCTGATTCCCCGCCTCTGTTTCCCCGCCTCTGATTTCCCTCCTCTGATTCCCCAACTCTAATTCCCCGCCTCTGATTCCCCAGCTCTGATTCCCCGTGTTTGATTCCCTGCCTCTGATTCCCTGCCCTGATTCCCCATCTCTGTTTCACCGCCTTTGATTCGCCACCTCTGATTCCCCATATCTGATTCCCCGCCTCTGTTTCCCCGCCTCTGATTCCCTGCCTCTGATTCCCAATCTCTGATTCCACACCTCTGATTCCCAATATCTGATTCCCCGCCTCTGATTCCCCACCTCTGATTCCCCGCCTCTGATTCGCAGGCTATGATTCCCCGCCTCTTATTCCCCGCGTCTGATTCCCTGCCTCTGATTCCCCGCCTCTGATTCCACATCTCTGATTCACCACCTCTGATTCCCCGCGTCTGACTCCCTGCCTCTGATTCCCGGACTCTGATTCCCCACCTCTGATTCCCGGCCTTTTATTCCCGGCATCTGATTCCGGCCTCTGATTCCCGGCCTCTGATTCCCTGCTTATGATTCTGATTCCCTGCCTCTGATTCCCCATCTCTGATTCCGCACATCTAATTCCCTGCCTCTGATTCCCCACCTCTGATTCCCCATATCTGATTCCCCGCCTCTGTTTCCCCGCCTCTTATTCACCGCCTCTGTTTCCCCATATCTAAGTCCCCGCCTCTGATTCCCCAACTTTGATTCCCCACCTCTGATTCCCCAGCTCTGATTCCCCGCCTCTGATTCCCCGCATATGATTCCATGCATCTGATTCCCAGCCTCTGATTCCCAGCCTCTGATTCCCAACCTCTGATTCCCCACCTCTGATTCCCTATATCTGATTCCCCGCCTCTGTTTCCCCGCCTATGATTCCCCGCCTCTGTTTCCCCATATCTGATTCCCCGCCTCTGAATTCCCAACTCTGATTCCCTGCCTCTAATTTCCCATGTCTGATTCCCCGCCTCTGATACCCCGCGTCTGATTACCGGCCTCTGATTCCCCGCCTCTGATTCCCCATCTCTGATTCACAACCTCTGATTCCCCACCTCTGATTCCCCATATCTGATTCCCCGCCTCTGTTTCCCCGCCTCTGATTCCCCACCTCTGATTCCCAATATCTGATTCCCCGCCTCTGATTCCCCACCTCTGATTCCCCGCCTCTGATTCGCCAGCTATGATTCCCCGCCTCTGATTCCCCGCGTCTGATTCCCTGCCTCTGATTCCCCGCCTCTAATTCCACATCTCTGATTCACCACCTCTGATTCCACGCGTCTGATTCCCCGCATCTGATTCCCCATCTCTGATTCCCCATCTCTGATTCCCCAATTCTGATTCCCCGCCTCTGATTCCCCAGCTCTGATTCCTCGCCTCTTATTCCCTTCCTCTGATTCCCAACCTCTGATTCCCCACCTCTGATTTCCCATATTGATTCCCTGCATCTGATTCCCCGCCTCTGATTCCCCAACTCTGATTCCCCGCCTCTGATTCCCCAGCTCTGATTCCCCGCCTCTGATTCCCCGTGTTTGATTCCCTGCCTCTGATTCCCGGCCTCTGATTCCCCATCTCTGATTCACCGCCTTTGATTCACAACCTCTGATTCCCCACCTCTGATTCCCCATATCTGATTCCCCGCCTCTGTTTCCCCGCCTCTGATTCCCCGCCTCTGTTTCCCCATATCTGATCCCCGCCTCTATTTGCCCGCCTCTGATTCCCCGCCTCTGTTTCCCCATATCTGATTCCCCGCCTCTGAATGCCCAACTCTGATTCCCTGCCTCTAATTTCCCAGCTCTGATTCCCCGCCTCTGATTCCCCGCGTCTGATTACCGGCCTCTGATTCCCCGCCTCTGATACCCCATCTCTGATTCACAACCTCTGATTCCCCACCTCTGATACCCCATATCTGATTCCCCGCCTTTGTTTCACCGCCACTGATTCCCCACCTCTGATTCCCAATATCTGATTCCCCGCCTCTGATTCCCCAACTCTGATTCCCCGCCTCTGATTCGCCAGCTATGATTCCCCGCCTCTTATTCCCCGCGTCTGATTCCCTGCCTCTGATTCCCCGCCTCAGATTCCACATCTCTGATTCACCACCTCTGATTCCCCGCGTCTGATTCCCTGCCTCTGATTCCCGGACTCTGATTCCCCACCTCTGATTCCCGGCCTCTTATTCCCGGCATCTGATTCCGGCCTCTGATTCCCGGCCTCTGATTCCCTGCTTCTGATTCTGATTCCCTGCCTCTGATTCCCCATCTCTGATTCGGCACATCTAATTCCCTGCCTCTGATTCCACACCTCTGATTCCCCATATCTGATTCCCCGCCTCTGTTTCCCCGCCTCTGATTCACCGCCTCTGTTTCCCCATATCTAAGTCCCCGCCTCTGATTCCCCAACTTTGATTCCCCACCTCTGATTCCCCAACTCTGATTCCCCGCCTCTGATTCCCCGCATATGATTCCATGCATCTGATTCCCAGCCTCTGATTCCCAGCCTCTGATTCCCAACCTCTGATTCCCCACCTCTGATTCCCTATATCTGATTCCCCGCCTCTGTTTCCCCGCCTCTGATTCCCCGCCTCTGTTTCCCCATATCTGATTCCACGCCTCTGAATCCCCAACTCTGATTCCCTGCCTCTAATTTCCCATGTCTGATTCCCCGCCTCTGATTCCCCGCGTCTGATTACCGGCCTCTGATTCCCCGCCTCTGATTCCCCATCTCTGATTCACAACCTCTGATTCCCCACCTCTGATTCCCCATATCTGATTCCCCGCCTCTGTTTCCCCGCCTCTGATTCCCCACCTCTGATTCCCAATATCTGATTCCCCGCCTCTGATTCCCCACCTCTGATTCCCCGCCTCTGATTCGCCAGCTATGATTCCCCGCCTCTGATTCCCCGCGTCTGATTCCCTGCCTCTGATTCCCCGCCTCTGATTCCACATCTCTGATTCACCACCTCTGATTCCCCGCGTCTGATTCCCCGCCTCTGATTCCCCATCTCTGATGCCCCAGCTCTGATTCCCCAATTCTGATTCCCCGCCTCTGATTCCCCAGCTCTGATTCCTCGCCTCTGATTCCCTTCCTCTGATTCCCAACCTCTGATTCCCCACCTCTGATTTCCCATATTGATTCCCTGCATCTGATTCCCCGCCTCTGATTCCCCAACTCTGATTCCCCGCCTCTGATTCCCCAGCTCTGATTCCCCGCCTCTGATTCCCCGTGTTTGATTCCCTGCCTCTGATTCCCGGCCTCTGATTCCCCATCTCTGATTCACCGCCTTTGATTCGCCACCTCTGATTCCCCAAATCTGATTCACAACCTCTGATTCCCCACCTCTGATACCCCATATCTGATTCCCCGCCTCTGTTTCACCGCCTCTGATTCCCCACCTCTGATTCCCAATATCTGATTCCCCGCCTCTGATTCCCCACCTCTGATTCCCCGCCTCTGATTCGCCAGCTATGATTCCCCGCCTCTTATTCCCCGCGTATGATTCCCTGCCTCTGATTCCCCGCCTCTGATTCCACATCTCTGATTCACCACCTCTGATTCCCCGCGTCTGATTCCCTACCTCTGATTCCCGGACTCTGATTCCCCACCTCTGATTCCCGGCCTCTTATTCCCGGCATCTGATTCCGGCCTCTGATTCCCGGCCTCTGATTCCCTGCTTCTGATTCTGATTCCCTGCCTCTGATTCCCCATCTCTGATTCCGCACATCTAATTCCCTGCCTCTGATTCCCCACCTCTGATTCCCCATATCTGATTCCCCGCCTCTGTTTCCCCGCCTCTGATTCACCGACTCTGTTTCCCCATATCTAAGTCCCCGCCTCTGATTCCCCAACTTTGATTCCCCACCTCTGATTCCCCAGCTCTGATTCCCCGCCTCTGATTCCCCGCATATGATTCCATGCATCTGATTCCCAGCCTCTGATTCCCAGCCTCTGATTCCCAACCTCTGATTCCCCACCTCTGATTCCCTATATCTGATTCCCTGCCTCTGTTTCCCCGCCTCTGATTCCCCGCGTCTGATTACCGGCCTCTGATTCCCCGCCTCTGATTCCCCATCTCTGATTCACAACCTCTGATTCCCCACCTCTGATACCCCATATCTGATTCCCCGCCTCTGTTTCACCGCCTCTGATTCCCCACCTCTGATTCCCAATATCTGATTCCCCGCCTCTGATTCCCCACCTCTGATTCCCCGCCTCTGATTCGCCAGCTATGATTCCCCGCCTCTTATTCCCCGCGTCTGATTCCCTGCCTCTGATTCTCCGCCTCTGATTCCACATCTCTGATTCACCACCTCTGATTCCCCGCGTCTGATTCCCTGCCTCTGATTCCCGGACTCTGATTCCCCACCTCTGATTCCCGGCCTCTTATTCCCGGCATCTGATTCCGGCCTCTGATTCCCGGCCTCTGATTCCCTGCTTATGATTCTGATTCCCTGCCTCTGATTCCCCATCTCTGATTCCGCACATCTAATTCCCTGCCTCTGATTCCCCACCTCTGATTCCCCATATCTGATTCCCCGCCTCTGTTTCCCCGCCTCTTATTCACCGCCTCTGTTTCCCCATATCTAAGTCCCCGCCTCTGATTCCCCAACTTTGATTCCCCACCTCTGATTCCCCAGCTCTGATTCCCCGCCTCTGATTCCCCGCATATGATTCCATGCATCTGATTCCCAGCCTCTGATTCCCAGCCTCTGATTCCCAACCTCTGATTCCCCACCTCTGATTCCCTATATCTGATTCCCCCCCTCTGTTTCGCCGCCTATGATTCCCCGCCTCTGTTTCCCCATATCTGATTCCCCGCCTCTGAATTCCCAACTCTGATTCCCTGCCTCTAATTTCCCATGTCTGATTCCCCGCCTCTGATTCCCCGCGTCTGATTACCGGCCTCTGATTCCCCGCCTCTGATTCCCCATCTCTGATTCACAACCTCTGATTCCCCACCTCTGATTCCCCATATCTGATTCCCCGCCTCTGTTTCCCCGCCTCTGATTCCCCACCTCTGATTCCCAATATCTGATTCCCCGCCTCTGATTCCCCACCTCTGATTCCCCGCCTCTGATTCGCCAGCTATGATTCCCCGCCTCTGATTCCCCGCGTCTGATTCCCTGCCTCTGCTTCCCCGCCTCTGATTCCACATCTCTGATTCACCACCTCTGATTCCCCGCGTCTGATTCCCCGCCTCTGATTCTCCATCTCTGATTCCCCATCTCTGATTCCCCAATTCTGATTCCCCGCCTCTGATTCCCCAGCTCTGATTCCTCGCCTCTGATTCCCTTCCTCTGATTCCCAACCTCTGATTCACCACCTCTGATTTCCCATATTGATTCCCTGCATCTGATTCCCCGCCTCTGATTCCCCAACTCTGATTCCCCGCCTCTGATTCCCCAGCTCTGATTCCCCGCCTCTGATTCCCCGTGTTTGATTTCCTGCCTCTGATTCCCGGCCTCTGATTCCCCATCTCTGATTCACCGCCTTTGATTCGCCACCTCTGTTTCCCCAAATCTGATTCCCCGCCTCTGTTTCCCCGCCTCTGATTCCCCGCCTCTGATTCCCCGCGTCTGATTACCGGCCTCTGATTCCCTGCCTCTGATTCCCCATCTCTGATTCACAACCTCTGATTCCCCACCTCTGATTCCCCATATCTGATTCCCCACCTCTGATTCCCGGCCTCTTATTCCCGGCATCTGATTCCGGCCTCTGATTCCCGGCCTCTGATTCCCTGCTTCTGATTCTGATTCCCTGCCTCTGATTCCCCATCTCTGATTCCGCACATCTGATTCCCTGCCTCTGATTACCCCCCTCTGTTTCCCCGCCTCTGATTCCCCGCCTCTGTTTCCCAATATCTAAGTCCCCGCCTCTGATTCCCCAACTCTGATTCCCCACCTCTGATTCCCCAGCTCTGATTCCCCGCCTCTGATTCCCCGCATCTGATTCCCTGCATCTGATTCCAAGCCTCTGATTCCCTGCCTCTGATTCCCAACCTCTGATTCCCCACCTCTGATTCCCCATATCTGATTCCCCGCCTCTGTTTCCCCACCTCTGATTCCCCACCTCTGTTTCCCCATATCTGATTCCCGGCCTCTGATTCCCCGCCTCTGATTCCCCGCCTCTGATTCCCTGCCTCTGATTCCCCATCTCCGATTCCGCACATCTGATTCCCTGCCTCTGATTCCCCGCCTCTGATTCCCCACCTCTGATTCCCTGCCTCTGATTCCCAACCTCTGATTCCCCACCTCTGATTCCCCATATCTGATTCCCCGCCTCTGTTTCCCCGCCTCTGATTCCCCTCCTCTGATTCCCCAACTCTAATTCCCCGCCTCTGATTCCCCAGCTCTGATTCCCCGTGTTTGATTCCCTGCCTCTGATTCCCTGCCCTGATTCCCCATCTCTGTTTCACCGCCTTTGATTCGCCACCTCTGATTCCCCATATCTGATTCCCCGCCTCTGTTTCCCCGCCTCTGATTCCCTGCCTCTGATTCCCAATCTCTGATTCCACACCTCTGATTCCCCATATCTGATTCCCCGCCTCTGTTTCCCCGCCTCTGCTTCCCTGCCCCTGTTTCCCCATATCTGATTCCCTGCCTCTGATTCCCCAACTCTGATTCCCCGCCTCTGATTCCCCAGCTCTGATTCCCCGCCTCTGATTTCCCTTGTTTGATTCCCTGCCTCTGATTCCCCGCCTCTGATTCCCCATCTCTGATTCACCGCCTTTGATTCGCCACCTCTGATTCCACATATCTGAGTCCTCACCTCTGTTTCCCCGCCTCTGATTCCCCACCTCTGATTCTCCATATCTCATTCCCCGCCTCTGAATCCCCATCTCTGATTCCCGGACTCTGATTCCCCACCTCTGATTCCCGGCCTCTTATTCCCAGCATCTGATTCCCGGCCTCTGATTCCCGGCCTCTGATTCCCCGCTTCTGATTCTGATTCCCTGCCTCTGATTCCCCATCTCTGATTCACCGCCTTTGATTCACAACCTCTGATTCCCCACCTCTGATACCCCATATCTGATTCCCCGCCTTTGTTTCACCGCCTCTGATTCCCCGCCTCTGATTCCCCGTGTTTGATTCCCTGCCTCTGATTCCCGGCCTCTGATTCCCCATCTCTGATTCACCGCCTTTGATTCACAACCTCTGATTCCCCACCTCTGATTCCCCATATCTGATTCCCCGCCTCTATTTCCCCGCCTCTGATTCCCCGCCTCTGTTTCCCCATATCTGATCCCCGCCTCTATTTGCCCGCCTCTGATTCCCCGCCTATGTTTCCCCATATCTAAGTCCCCGCCTCTGATTCCCCAACTTTGATTCCCCACCTCTGATTCCCCAGCTCTGATTCCCCGCCTCTGATTCCCCGCATATGATTCCATGCATCTGATTCCCAGCCTCTGATTCCCAGCCTCTGATTCCCAACCTCTGATTCCCCACCTCTGATTCCCTATATCTGATTCCCTGCCTCTGTTTCCCCGCCTCTGATTCCCCGCGTCTGATTACCGGCCTCTGATTCCCCGCCTCTGATTCCCCATCTCTGATTCACAACCTCTGATTCCCCACCTCTGATACCCCATATCTGATTCCCCGCCTCTGTTTCACCGCCTCTGATTCCCCACCTCTGATTCCCAATATCTGATTCCCCGCCTCTGATTCCCCACCTCTGATTCCCCGCCTCTGATTCGCCAGCTATGATTCCCCGCCTCTTATTCCCCGCGTCTGATTCCCTGCCTCTGATTCCCCGCCTCTGATTCCACATCTCTGATTCACCACCTCTGATTCCCCGCGTCTGATTCCCTGCCTCTGATTCCCGGACTCTGATTCCCCAACTCTGATTCCCGGCCTCTTATTCCCGGCATCTGATTCCGGCCTCTGATTCCCGGCCTCTGATTCCCTGCTTATGATTCTGATTCCCTGCCTCTGATTCCCCATCTCTGATACCGCACATCTAATTCCCTGCCTCTGATTCCCCACCTCTGATTCCCCATATCTGATTCCCCGCCTCTGTTTCCCCGCCTCTTATTCACCGCCTCTGTTTCCCCATATCTAAGTCCCCGCCTCTGATTCCCCAACTTTGATTCCCCACCTCTGATTCCCCAGCTCTGATTCCCCGCCTCTGATTCCCCGCATATGATTCCATGCATCTGATTCCCAGCCTCTGATTCCCAGCCTCTGATTCCCAACCTCTGATTCCCCACCTCTGATTCCCTATATCTGATTCCCCGCCTCTGTTTCCCCGCCTATGATTCCCCGCCTCTGTTTCCCCATATCTGATTCCCCGCCTCTGAATTCCCAACTCTGATTCCCTGCCTCTAATTTCCCATGTCTGATTCCCCGCCTCTGATTCCCCGCGTCTGATTACCGGCCTCTGATTCCCCGCCTCTGATTCCCCATCTCTGATTCACAACCTCTGATTCCCCACCTCTGATTCCCCATATCTGATTCCCCGCCTCTGTTTCCCCGCCTCTGATTCCCCACCTCTGATTCCCAATATCTGATTCCCCGCCTCTGATTCCCCACCTCTGATTCCCCGCCTCTGATTCGCCAGCTATGATTCCCCGCCTCTGATTCCCCGCGTCTGATTCCCTGCCTCTGCTTCCCCGCCTCTGATTCCACATCTCTGATTCACAACCTCTGATTCCCCGCGTCTGATTCCCCGCCTCTGATTCCCCATCTCTGATTCCCCATCTCTGATTCCCCAATTCTGATTCCCCGCCTCTGATTCCCCAGCTCTGATTCCTCGCCTCTGATTCCCTTCCTCTGATTCCCAACCTCTGATTCACCACCTCTGATTTCCCATATAGATTCCCTGCATCTGATTCCCCGCCTCTGATTCCCCAACTCTGATTCCCCGCCTCTGATTCCCCAGCTCTGATTCCCCGCCTCTGATTCCCCGTGTTTGATTCCCTGCCTCTGATTCCCGGCCTCTGATTCCCCATCTCTGATTCACCGCCTTTGATTCGCCACCTCTGATTCCCCAAATCTGATTCCCCGCCTCTGTTTCCCCGCCTCTGATTCCCCGCCTCTGATTCCCCGCGTCTGATTACCGGCCTCTGATTCCCCGCCTCTGATTCCCCATCTCTGATTCACAACCTCTGATTCCCCACCTCTGATTCCCCATATCTGATTCCCCACCTCTGATTCCCGGCCTCTTATTCCCGGCATCTGAAACGGCCTCTGATTCCCGGCCTCTGATTCCCTGCTTCTGATTCTGATTCCCTGCCTCTGATTCCCCATCTCTGATTCCCCGCCTCTGATTCCCCATCTCTGATTCACCGCCTTTGATTCGCCACCTCTGATTCCACATATCTGATTCCCCGCCTCTGATTCCCCAACTCTGATTCCCCTCCTCTGATTCTCCATATCTCATTCCCCGCCTCTGAATCCCCATCTCTGATTCCCGGACTCTGATTCCCCACCTCTGATTCCCGGCCTCTTATTCCCAGCATCTGATTCCCGGCCTCTGATTCCCGGCCTCTGATTCCCCGCTTCTGATTCTGATTCCCTGCCTCTGATTCCCCATCTCTGATTCTGCACATCTGATTCCCTGCCTCTGATTCCCCACCTCTGATTCCCCATATCGGATTTCCCGCCTCTGTTTCCCCATATCTAATTCCCAACCTCTGATGCACCAACTCTGATTCCCTGCCTCTGATTCCCCGCGTTCTATTCCCTGCCTCTGATTCCCCGCCTGTGATTCCCCATCTCTGATTCACCACCTCTGATTCCCCACCTCTGATTCCCCATATCTAATTCCCCGC
This sequence comes from Narcine bancroftii, assembly GCF_036971445.1. Taxonomy (NCBI): domain Eukaryota; kingdom Metazoa; phylum Chordata; class Chondrichthyes; order Torpediniformes; family Narcinidae; genus Narcine; species Narcine bancroftii. The sequence goes on from NC_091475.1 coordinate 113,157,222, forward strand.
CTCTGTTTGCCCGCCTCTGATTCCCCGCCTCTGTTTCCCCATATCTGATTCCCCGCCTCTGAATCCCCAACTCTGATTCCCTGCCTCTGATTCCCCAGCTCTGATTCCCCGCCTTTGATTCCCCCCGTCTGATTCCCAGCCTCTGAATCCCCGTGTCTGATTTCCTGCCTCTGATTCCCCGCCTCTGATTCCCCATCTCTGATTCACAGCCTCTGATTCCCCACCTCTGATTCCCCATCTCTGATTCCGCACATCTGATTCCCTGCCTCTGATTCCCCGACTCTGATCCCCACCTCTGATTCCCCAGCTCTGATTCCCCGCCTCTGATTCCCCAACTCTGATTCCCCGCCTCTGATTCCCCAGCTCTGATTCCCCGCCTCTGATTCCCCGTGTTTGATTCCCTGCCTCTGATTCCCCGCCTCTGATTCCCCATCTCTCATTCAACGCCTTTGATTCGCCACCTCTGATTCCCCATATCTGATTCCTCGCCTCTGTTTCCCCGCCTCTGATTCCCCGCCTCTGATTCCCCATAACTCATTCCCCGCCTCTGATTCCCCATCTCTGATTCCCGGACTCTGAATCCCCACCTCTGATTCCCGGCCTCTTATTCCCGGCATCTGATTCCGGCCTCTGATTCCCGGCCTCTGATTCCATGCTTCTGATTCCCCATCTCTGATTCCGCAAATCTAATTCCCTGCCTCTGATTCCCCACCTCTGATTACCCATATCTGATTCCCCGCCTCTGTTTCCCCACCTCTGATTCCCCGCCTCTGTTTCCCCATATCTAAGTCCCCGCCTCTGATTCCCCAACTTTGATTCCCCACCTCTGATTCCCCAGCTCTGATTCCCCGCCTCTGATTCCCCGCATCTGATTCCATGCATCTGATTCCCAGCCTCTGATTCCCAGCCTCTGATTCCCAACCTCTGATTCCCCACCTCTGATCCCCATATCTGATTCCCCGCCTCTGTTTCCCCGCCTCTGATTCCCCGCCTCTGTTTCCCCATATCTGATCCCCGCCTCTATTTGCCCGCCTCTGATTCCCCGCCTCTGTTTCCCCATATCTGATTCCCCGCCTTTGAATCCCCAACTCTGATTCCCTGCCTCTAATTTCCCAGCTCTGATTCCCCGCCTCTGATTCCCCGCGTCTGATTACCGGCCTCTGATTCCCCGCCTCTGATTCCCCATCTCTGATTCACAACCTCTGATTCCCCACCTCTGATACCCCATATCTGATTCCCCGCCTCTGTTTCACCGCCTCTGATTCCCCACCTCTGATTCCCAATATCTGATTCCCCGCCTCTGATTCTCCACCTCTGATTCCCCGCCTCCGATTCGCCAGCTATGATTCCCCGCCTCTTATTCCCCGCGTCTGATTCCCTGCCTCTGATTCCCCGCCTCTGATTCCACATCTCTGATTCACCACCTCTGATTCCCCGCGTCTGATTCCCTGCCTCTGATTCCCCATCTCTGATTCCCCATCTCTGATTCCCCAATTCTGATTCCCCTCCTCTGATTCCCCGTGTTTGATTCCCTGCCTCTGATTCCCGGCCTCTGATTCCCCATCTCTGATTCCCCGCCTTTGATTCGCCCCGTCTGATTCCCAGCCTCTGAATCCCCGTGTCTGATTTCCTGCCTCTGATTCCCCGCCTCTGATTCCCCATCTCTGATTCACAGCCTCTGATTCCCCACCTCTGATTCCCCATCTCTGATTCCGCACATCTGATTCCCTGCCTCTGATTCCCCGACTCTGATCCCCACCTCTGATTCCCCAGCTCTGATTCCCCGCCTCTGATTCCCCAACTCTGATTCCCCGCCTCTGATTCCCCAGCTCTGATTCCCCGCCTCTGATTCCCCGTGTTTGATTCCCTGCCTCTGATTCCCCGCCTCTGATTCCCCATATCTGATTCCTCGCCTCTGTTTCCCCGCCTCTGATTCCCCGCCTCTGATTCCCCATATCTCATTCCCCGCCTCTGATTCCCCATCTCTGATTCCCGGACTCTGATTCCACACCTCTGATTCCCGGCCTCTTATTCCCGGCATCTGATTCCGGCCTCTGATTCCCGGCCTCTGATTCCATGCTTCTGATTCCCCATCTCTGATTCCGCAAATCTAATTCCCTGCCTCTGATTCCCCACCTCTGATTCCCCATATCTGATTCCCCGCCTCTGTTTCCCCACCTCTGATTCCCCGCCTCTTATTCCCCATATCTCATTCCCCGCCTCTGAATCCCCATCTCTGATTCCCGGACTCTGATTCCCAACCTCTGATATCCGGCCTCTTATTCCCGGCATCTGATTCCGGCCTCTGATTCCCGGCATCTGATTCCCTGCTTCTGATTCTGATTCCCTGCCTTTGATTCCCCATCTCTGATTCCGCACATCTGATTCCCTGCCTCTGATTCCCCATCTCTGATTCCCCATATCTGATTCCCCGCCTCTGTTTCCCCGCCTCTGATTCCCCGCCTCTGTTTCACAATATCTAAGTCCCCGCCTCTGTTTCCCCGCCTCTGATTCCCCGCCTCTGATTCCCCGCGTCTGATTACCGGCCTCTGATTCCCCGCCTCTGATTCCCCATCTCTGATTCACAACCTCTGATTCCCCACCTCTGATTCCCCATATCTGATTCCCCACCTCTGATTCCCGGCCTCTTATTCCCGGCATCTGATTCCGGCCTCTGATTCCCGGCCTCTGATTCCCTGCTTCTGATTCTGATTCCCTGCCTCTGATTCCCCATCTCTGATTCTGCACATCTGATTCCCTGCCTCTGATTACCCCCCTCTGTTTCCCCGCCTCTGATTCCCCGCCTCTGTTTCCCAATATCTCTGATTCCCCAACTCTGATTCCCCACCTCTGATTCCCCAGCTCTGATTCCCCGCCTCTGATTCCCCGCATCTGATTCCCTGCATCTGATTCCAAGCCTCTGATTCCCTGCCTCTGATTCCCAACCTCTGATTCCCCACCTCTGATTCCCCATATCTGATTCCCCGCCTCTGTTTCCCCGCCTCTGATTCCCCACCTCTGTTTCCCCATATCTGATTCCCGGCCTCTGATTCCCCGCCTCTGTTTCCCCGCCTCTGATTCCCCTCCTCTGATTCCCCAACTCTAATTCCCCGCCTCTGATTCCCCAGCTCTGATTTCCCGTGTTTGATTCCCTGCCTCTGATTCCCTGCCCTGATTCCCCATCTCTGTTTCACCGCCTTTGATTCGCCACCTCTGATACCCCATATCTGATTCCCCGCCTCTGTTTCCACGCCTCTGATTCCCTGCCTCTGATTCCCAACCTCTGATTCCACACATCTGATTCCCCATATCTGATTCCCCGCCTCTGTTTCCCCGCCTCTGATTCCCCAGCTCTGATTCCCCGCCTCTGATTCGCCGCATCTGATTCCCTGCATCTGATTCCAAGCCTCTGATTCCCTGCCTCTGATTCCCAACCTCTGATTCCCCACTTCTGATTCCCCATATCTGATTCCCCGCCTCTGTTTCCCCGCCTCTGATTCCCCACCTCTGTTTCCCCATATCTGATTCCCGGCCTCTGATTCCCCGCCTCTGATTCCCCGCCTCTGATTCCCTGCCTCTGATTCCCCATCTCCGATTCCGCACATCTGATTCCCCGCATCTGATTCCCTGCATCTGATTCCAAGCCTCTGATTCCCTGCCTCTGATTCCCAACCTCTGATTCCCCACCTCTGATTCCCCATATCTGATTCCCCGCCTCTGTTTCCCCGCCTCTGATTCCCCACCTCTGTTTCCCCATATCTGATTCCCGGCCTCTGATTCCCCGCCTCTGATTCCCCGCCTCTGATTCCCTGCCTCTGATTCCCCATCTCCGATTCCGCACATCTGATTCCCTGCCTCTGATTCCCCGCCTCTGATTCCCCACCTCTGATTCCCTGCCTCTGATTCCCAACCTCTGATTCCCCACCTCTGATTCCCCATATCTGATTCCCCGCCTCTGTTTCCCCGCCTCTGATTCCCCTCCTCTGATTCCCCAACTCTAATTCCCCGCCTCTTTCCCCAGCTCTGATTCCCCGTGTTTGATTCCCTGCCTCTGATTCCCTGCCCTGATTCCCCATCTCTGTTTCACCGCCTTTGATTCGCCACCTCTGATTCCCCATATCTGATTCCCCGCCTCTGTTTCCCCGCCTCTGATTCCCTGCCTCTGATTCCCAACCTCTGATTCCACACCTCTGATTCCCCATATCTGATTCCCCGCCTCTGTTTCCCCGCCTCTGATTCCCTGCCCCTGTTTCCCCATATCTCATTCCCTGCCTCTGATTCCCCAACTCTGATTCCCCGCCTCTGATTCCCCATCTCTGATTCACCGCCTTTGATTCGCCACCTCTGATTCTACATATCTGATTCCCCGCCTCTGATTCCCCAACTCTGATTCCCCGCCTCTGATTCTCCATATCTCATTCCCCGCCTCTGAATCCCCATCTCTGATTCCCGGACTCTGATTCCCCACCTCTGATTCCCGGCCTCTTATTCCCAGCATCTGATTCCCGGCCTCTGATTCCCGGCCTCTGATTCCCCGCTTCTGATTCTGATTCCCTGCCTCTGATTCCCCATCTCTGATTCTGCACATCTGATTCCCTGCCTCTGATTCCCCACCTCTGATTCCCCATATCGGATTTCCCGCCTCCGTTTCCCCATATCTAATTCCCAACCTCTGATGCACCAACTCTGATTCCCTGCCTCTGATTCCCCGCGTTCTATTCCCTGCCTCTGATTCCCCGCCTGTGATTCCCCATCTCTGATTCACCACCTCTGATTCCCCACCTCTGATTCCCCAGCTCTGATTCCCCGCCTCTGTTTCCCCGCATATGATTCCATGCATCTGATTCCCAGCCTCTGATTCCCAGCCTCCGATTCCCAACCTCTGATTCCCCACCTCTGATTCCCTATATCTGATTCCCTGCCTCTGTTTCCCCGCCTCTGATTCCCCGCGTCTGATTACCGGCCTCTGATTCCCCGCCTCTGATTCCCCATCTCTGATTCACAACCTCTGATTCCCCACCTCTGATACCCCATATCTGATTCCCCGCCTCTGTTTCACCGCCTCTGATTCCCCACCTCTGATTCCCAATATCTGATTCCCCGCCTCTGATTCCCCACCTCTGATTCCCCGCCTCTGATTCGCCAGCTATGATTCCCCGCCTCTTATTCCCCGCGTCTGATTCCCTGCCTCTGATTCCCCGCCTCTGATTCCACATCTCTGATTCACCACCTCTGATTCCCCGCGTCTGATTCCCTGCCTCTGATTCCCGGACTCTGATTCCCCACCTCTGATTCCCGGCCTCTTATTCCCGGCATCTGATTCCGGCCTCTGATTCCCGGCCTCTGATTCCCTGCTTATGATTCTGATTCCCTGCCTCTGATTCCCCATCTCTGATACCGCACATCTAATTCCCTGCCTCTGATTCCCCACCTCTGATTCCCCATATCTGATTCCCCTCCTCTGTTTCCCCGCCTCTTATTCACCGCCTCTGTTTCCCCATATCTAAGTCCCCGCCTCTGATTCCCCAACTTTGATTCCCCACCTCTGATTCCCCAGCTCTGATTCCCCGCCTCTGATTCCCCGCATATGATTCCATGCATCTGATTCCCAGCCTCTGATTCCCAGCCTCTGATTCCCAACCTCTGATTCCCCACCTCTGATTCCCTATATCTGATTCCCCGCCTCTGTTTCCCCGCCTATGATTCCCCGCCTCTGTTTCCCCATATCTGATTCCCCGCCTCTGAATTCCCAACTCTGATTCCCTGCCTCTAATTTCCCATGTCTGATTCCCCGCCTCTGATTCCCCGCGTCTGATTACCGGCCTCTGATTCCCCGCCTCTGATTCCCCATCTCTGATTCACAACCTCTGATTCCCCACCTCTGATTCCCCATATCTGATTCCCCGCCTCTGTTTCCCCGCCTCTGATTCCCCACCTCTGATTCCCAATATCTGATTCCCCGCCTCTGATTCACCACCTCTGATTCCCCGCCTCTGATTCGCCAGCTATGATTCCCCGCCTCTGATTCCCCGCGTCTGATTCCCTGCCTCTGCTTCCCCGCCTCTGATTCCACATCTCTGATTCACCACCTCTGATTCCCCGCGTCTGATTCCCCGCCTCTGATTCCCCATCTCTGATTCCCCATCTCTGATTCCCCAATTCTGATTCCCCGCCTCTGATTCCCCAGCTCTGATTCCTCGCCTCTGATTCCCTTCCTCTGATTCCCAACCTCTGATTCACCACCTCTGATTTCCCATATAGATTCCCTGCATCTGATTCCCCGCCTCTGATTCCCCAACTCTGATTCCCCGCCTCTGATTCCCCAGCTCTGATTCCCCGCCTCTGATTCCCCGTGTTTGATTCCCTGCCTCTGATTCCCGGCCTCTGATTCCCCATCTCTGATTCACCGCCTTTGATTCGCCACCTCTGATTCCCCAAATCTGATTCCCCGCCTCTGTTTCCCCGCCTCTGATTCCCCGCCTCTGATTCCCCGCGTCTGATTACCGGCCTCTGATTCCCCGCCTCTGATTCCCCATCTCTGATTCACAACCTCTGATTCCCCACCTCTGATTCCCCATATCTGATTCCCCACCTCTGATTCCCGGCCTCTTATTCCCGGCATCTGATTCCGGCCTCTGATTCCCGGCCTCTGATTCCCTGCTTCTGATTCTGATTCCCTGCCTCTGATTCCCCATCTCTGATTCCCCGCCTCTGATTCCCCATCTCTGATTCACCGCCTTTGATTCGCCACCTCTGATTCCACATATCTGATTCCCCGCCTCTGATTCCCCAACTCTGATTCCCCGCCTCTGATTCTCCATATCTCATTCCCCGCCTCTGAATCCCCATCTCTGATTCCCGGACTCTGATTCCCCACCTCTGATTCCCGGCCTCTTATTCCCAGCATCTGATTCCCGGCCTCTGATTCCCGGCCTCTGATTCCCCGCTTCTGATTCTGATTCCCTGCCTCTGATTCCCCATCTCTGATTCTGCACATCTGATTCCCTGCCTCTGATTCCCCACCTCTGATTCCCCATATCGGATTTCCCGCCTCTGTTTCCCCATATCTAATTCCCAACCTCTGATGCACCAACTCTGATTCCCTGCCTCTGATTCCCCGCGTTCTATTCCCTGCCTCTGATTCCCCGCCTGTGATTCCCCATCTCTGATTCACCACCTCTGATTCCCCACCTCTGATTCCCCATATCTAATTCCCCGCCTCTGTTTGCCCGCCTCTGATTCCCCGCCTCTGTTTCCCCATATCTGGTTCCCCGCCTCTGAATCCCCAACTCTGATTCCCTGCCTCTGATTCCCCAGCTCTGATTCCCCGCCTTTGATTCCCCCCGTCTGATTCCCAGCCTCTGAATCCCCGTGTCTGATTTCCTGCCTCTGATTCCCCGCCTCTGATTCCCCATCTCTGATTCACAGCCTCTGATTCCCCACCTCTGATTCCCCATCTCTGATTCCGCACATCTGATTCCCTGCCTCTGATTCCCCGACTCTGATCCCCACCTCTGATTCCCCAGCTCTGATTCCCCGCCTCTGATTCCCCAACTCTGATTCCCCGCCTCTGATTCCCCAGCTCTGATTCCCCGCCTCTGATTCCCCGTGTTTGATTCCCTGCCTCTGATTCCCCGCCTCTGATTCCCCATCTCTCATTCAACGCCTTTGATTCGCCACCTCTGCTTCCCCATATCTGATTCCTCGCCTCTGTTTCCCCGCCTCTGATTCCCCGCCTCTGATTCCCCATATCTCATTCCCCGCCTCTGATTCCCCATCTCTGATTCCCGGACTCTGAATCCCCACCTCTGATTCCCGGCCTCTTATTCCCGGCATCTGATTCCGGCCTCTGATTCCCGGCCTCTGATTCCATGCTTCTGATTCCCCATCTCTGATTCCGCAAATCTAATTCCCTGCCTCTGATTCCCCACCTCTGATTACCCATATCTGATTCCCCGCCTCTGTTTCCCCACCTCTGATTCCCCGCCTCTGTTTCCCCATATCTAAGTCCCCGCCTCTGATTCCCCAACTTTGATTCCCCACCTCTGATTCCCCAGCTCTGATTCCCCGCCTCTGATTCCCCGCATCTGATTCCATGCATCTGATTCCCAGCCTCTGATTCCCAGCCTCTGATTCCCAACCTCTGATTCCCCACCTCTGATCCCCATATCTGATTACCCGCCTCTGTTTCCCCGCCTCTGATTCCCCGCCTCTGTTTCCCCATATCTGATCCCCGCCTCTATTTGCCCGCCTCTGATTCCCCGCCTCTGTTTCCCCATATCTGATTCCCCGCCTTTGAATCCCCAACTCTGATTCCCTGCCTCTAATTTCCCAGCTCTGATTCCCCGCCTCTGATTCCCCGCGTCTGATTACCGGCCTCTGATTCCCCGCCTCTGATTCCCCATCTCTGATTCACAACCTCTGATTCCCCACCTCTGATACCCCATATCTGATTCCCCGCCTCTGTTTCACCGCCTCTGATTCCCCACCTCTGATTCCCAATATCTGATTCCCCGCCTCTGATTCTCCACCTCTGATTCCCCGCCTCCGATTCGCCAGCTATGATTCCCCGCCTCTTATTCCCCGCGTCTGATTCCCTGCCTCTGATTCCCCGCCTCTGATTCCACATCTCTGATTCACCACCTCTGATTCCCCGCGTCTGATTCCCTGCCTCTGATTCCCCATCTCTGATTTCCCATCTCTGATTCCCCAATTCTGATTCCCCTCCTCTGATTCCCCGTGTTTGATTCCCTGCCTCTGATTCCCGGCCTCTGATTCCCCATCTCTGATTCCCCGCCTTTGATTCCCCCCGTCTGATTCCCAGCCTCTGAATCCCCGTGTCTGATTTCCTGCCTCTGATTCCCCGCCTCTGATTCCCCATCTCTGATTCACAGCCTCTGATTCCCCACCTCTGATTCCCCATCTCTGATTCCGCACATCTGATTCCCTGCCTCTGATTCCCCGACTCTGATCCCCACCTCTGATTCCCCAGCTCTGATTCCCCGCCTCTGATTCCCCAACTCTGATTCCCCGCCTCTGATTCCCCAGCTCTGATTCCCCGCCTCTGATTCCCCGTGTTTGATTCCCTGCCTCTGATTCCCCGCCTCTGATTCCCCATATCTGATTCCTCGCCTCTGTTTCCCCGCCTCTGATTCCCCGCCTCTGATTCCCCATATCTCATTCCCCGCCTCTGATTCCCCATCTCTGATTCCCGGACTCTGATTCCACACCTCTGATTCCCGGCCTCTTATTCCCGGCATCTGATTCCGGCCTCTGATTCCCGGCCTCTGATTCCATGCTTCTGATTCCCCATCTCTGATTCCGCAAATCTAATTCCCTGCCTCTGATTCCCCACCTCTGATTCCCCATATCTGATTCCCCGCCTCTGTTTCCCCACCTCTGATTCCCCGCCTCTTATTCCCCATATCTCATTCCCCGCCTCTGAATCCCCATCTCTGATTCCCGGACTCTGATTCCCCACCTCTGATATCCGGCCTCTTATTCCCGGCATCTGATTCCGGCCTCTGATTCCCGGCATCTGATTCCCTGCTTCTGATTCTGATTCCCTGCCTTTGATTCCCCATCTCTGATTCCGCACATCTGATTCCCTGCCTCTGATTCCCCATCTCTGATTCCCCATATCTGATTCCCCGCCTCTGTTTCCCCGCCTCTGATTCCCCGCCTCTGTTTCCCAATATCTAAGTCCCCGCCTCTGTTTCCCCGCCTCTGATTCCCCGCCTCTGATTCCCCGCGTCTGATTACCGGCCTCTGATTCCCCGCCTCTGATTCCCCATCTCTGATTCACAACCTCTGATTCCCCACCTCTGATTCCCCATATCTGATTCCCCACCTCTGATTCCCGGCCTCTTATTCCCGGCATCTGATTCCGGCCTCTGATTCCCGGCCTCTGATTCCCTGCTTCTGATTCTGATTCCCTGCCTCTGATTCCCCATCTCTGATTCTGCACATCTGATTCCCTGCCTCTGATTACCCCCCTCTGTTTCCCCGCCTCTGATTCCCCGCCTCTGTTTCCCAATATCTCTGATTCCCCAACTCTGATTCCCCACCTCTGATTCCCCAGCTCTGATTCCCCGCCTCTGATTCCCCGCATCTGATTCCCTGCATCTGATTCCAAGCCTCTGATTCCCTGCCTCTGATTCCCAACCTCTGATTCCCCACCTCTGATTCCCCATATCTGATTCCCCGCCTCTGTTTCCCCGCCTCTGATTCCCCACCTCTGTTTCCCCATATCTGATTCCCGGCCTCTGATTCCCCGCCTCTGTTTCCCCGCCTCTGATTCCCCTCCTCTGATTCCCCAACTCTAATTCCCCGCCTCTGATTCCCCAGCTCTGATTCCCCGTGTTTGATTCCCTGCCTCTGATTCCCTGCCCTGATTCCCCATCTCTGTTTCACTGCCTTTGATTCGCCACCTCTGATTCCCCATATCTGATTCCCCGCCTCTGTTTCCCCGCCTCTGATTCCCTGCCTCTGATTCCCAACCTCTGATTCCACACCTCTGATCCCCATATCTGATTCCCTGCCTCTGTTTCCCCGCCTCTGATTCCCCAGCTCTGATTCCCCGCCTCTGATTCGCCGCATCTGATTCCCTGCATCTGATTCCAAGCCTCTGATTCCCTGCCTCTGATTCCCAACCTCTGATTCCCCACCTCTGATTCCCCATATCTGATTCCCCGCCTCTGTTTCCCCGCCTCTGATTCCCCACCTCTGTTTCCCCATATCTGATTCCCGGCCTCTGATTCCCCGCCTCTGATTCCCCGCCTCTGATTCCCTGCCTCTGATTCCCCATCTCCGATTCCGCACATCTGATTCCCCGCATCTGATTCCCTGCATCTGATTCCAAGCCTCTGATTCCCTGCCTCTGATTCCCAACCTCTGATTCCCCACCTCTGATTCCCCATATCTGATTCCCCGCCTCTGTTTCCCCGCCTCTGATTCCCCACCTCTGTTTCCCCATATCTGATTCCCGGCCTCTGATTCCCCGCCTCTGATTCCCCGCCTCTGATTCCCTGCCTCTGATTCCCCATCTCCGATTCCGCACATCTGATTCCCTGCCTCTGATTCCCCGCCTCTGATTCCCCACCTCTGATTCCCTGCCTCTGATTCCCAACCTCTGATTCCCCACCTCTGATTCCCCATATCTGATTCCCCGCCTCTGTTTCCCCGCCTCTATTTCCCCTCCTCTGATTCCCCAACTCTAATTCCCCGCCTCTTTCCCCAGCTCTGATTCCCCGTGTTTGATTCCCTGCCTCTGATTCCCTGCCCTGATTCCCCATCTCTGTTTCACCGCCTTTGATTCGCCACCTCTGATTCCCCATATCTGATTCCCCGCCTCTGTTTCCCCGCCTCTGATTCCCTGCCTCTGATTCCCAACCTCTGATTCCACACCTCTGATTCCCCATATCTGATTCCCCGCCTCTGTTTCCCCGCCTCTGATTCCCTGCCCCTGTTTCCCCATATCTGATTCCCTGCCTCTGATTCCCCAACTCTGATTCCCTGCCTCTGATTCCCCATCTCTGATTCACCGCCTTTGATTCGCCACCTCTGATTCCACATATCTGATTCCCCGCCTCTGATTCCCCAACTCTGATTCCCCGCCTCTGATTCTCCATATCTCATTCCCCGCCTCTGAATCCCCATCTCTGATTCCCGGACTCTGATTCCCCACCTCTGATTCCCGGCCTCTTATTCCCAGCATCTGATTCCCGGCCTCTGAATCCCGGCCTCTGATTCCCCGCTTCTGATTCTGATTCCCTGCCTCTGATTCCCCATCTCTGATTCTGCACATCTGATTCCCTGCCTCTGATTCCCCACCTCTGATTCCCCATATCGGATTTCCCGCCTCCGTTTCCCCATATCTAATTCCCAACCTCTGATGCACCAACTCTGATTCCCTGCCTCTGATTCCCCGCGTTCTATACCCTGCCTCTGATTCCCCGCCTGTGATTCCCCATCTCTGATTCACCACCTCTGATTCCCCACCTCTGATTCCCCATATCTAATTCCCCGCCTCTGTTTGCCCGCCTCTGATTCCCCGCCTCTGTTTCCCCATATCGGATTCCCCGCCTCTGAATCCCCAACTCTGATTCCCTGCCTCTGATTCCCCAGCTCTGATTCCCCGCCTTTGATTCCCCCCGTCTGATTCCCAGCCTCTGAATCCCCGTGTCTGATTTCCTGCCTCTGATTCCCCGCCTCTGATTCCCCATCTCTGATTCACAGCCTCTGATTCCCCACCTCTGATTCCCCATCTCTGATTCCGCACATCTGATTCCCTGCCTCTGATTCCCCGACTCTGATCCCCACCTCTGATTCCCCAGCTCTGATTCCCCACCTCTGATTCCCCAACTCTGATTCCCCGCCTCTGATTCCCCAGCTCTGATTCCCCGCCTCTGATTCCCCGTGTTTGATTCCCTGCCTCTGATTCCCCGACTCTGATTCCCCATCTCTCATTCAACGCCTTTGATTCGCCACCTCTGATTCCCCATATCTGATTCCTCGCCTCTGTTTCCCCGCCTCTGATTCCCCGCCTCTGATTCCCCATATCTCATTCCCCGCCTCTGATTCCCCATCTCTGATTCCCGGACTCTGAATCCCCACCTCTGATTCCCGGCCTCTTATTCCCGGCATCTGATTCCGGCCTCTGATTCCCGGCCTCTGATTCCATGCTTCTGATTCCCCATCTCTGATTCCGCAAATCTAATTCCCTGCCTCTGATTCCCCACCTCTGATTACCCATATCTGATTCCCCGCCTCTGTTTCCCCACCTCTGATTCCCCGCCTCTGATTCCCCATATCTAAGTCCCCGCCTCTGATTCCCCAACTTTGATTCCCCACCTCTGATTCCCCAGCTCTGATTCCCCGCCTCTGATTCCCCGCATCTGATTCCATGCATCTGATTCCCAGCCTCTGATTCCCAGCCTCTGATTCCCAACCTCTGATTCCCCACCTCTGATCCCCATATCTGATTCCCCGCCTCTGTTTCCCCGCCTCTGATTCCCCGCCTCTGTTTCCCCATATCTGATCCCCGCCTCTATTTGCCCGCCTCTGATTCCCCGCCTCTGTTTCCCCATATCTGATTCCCCGCCTTTGAATCCCCAACTCTGATTCCCTGCCTCTAATTTCCCAGCTCTGATTCCCCGCCTCTGATTCCCCGCGTCTGATTACCGGCCTCTGATTCCCCGCCTCTGATTCCCCATCTCTGATTCACAACCTCTGATTCCCCACCTCTGATACCCCATATCTGATTCCCCGCCTCTGTTTCACCGCCTCTGATTCCCCACCTCTGATTCCCAATATCTGATTCCCCGCCTCTGATTCTCCACCTCTGATTCCCCGCCTCCGATTCGCCAGCTATGATTCCCCGCCTATTATTCCCCGCGTCTGATTCCCTGCCTCTGATTCCCCGCCTCTGATTCCACATCTCTGATTCACCACCTCTGATTCCCCGCGTCTGATTCCCTGCCTCTGATTCCCCATCTCTGATTCCCCATCTCTGATTCCCCAATTCTGATTCCCCTCCTCTGATTCCCCGTGTTTGATTCCCTGCCTCTGATTCCCGGCCTCTGATTCCCCATCTCTGATTCCCCGCCTTTGATTCCCCCCGTCTGATTCCCAGCCTCTGAATCCCCGTGTCTGATTTCCTGCCTCTGATTCCCCGCCTCTGATTCCCCATCTCTGATTCACAGCCTCTGATTCCCCACCTCTGATTCCCCATCTCTGATTCCGCACATCTGATTCCCTGCCTCTGATTCCCCGACTCTGATCCCCACCTCTGATTCCCCAGCTCTGATTCCCCGCCTCTGATTCCCCAACTCTGATTCCCCGCCTCTGATTCCCCAGCTCTGATTCCCCGCCTCTGATTCCCCGTGTTTGATTCCCTGCCTCTGATTCCCCGCCTCTGATTCCCCATATCTGATTCCTCGCCTCTGTTTCCCCGCCTCTGATTCCCCGCCTCTGATTCCCCATATCTCATTCCCCGCCTCTGATTCCCCATCTCTGATTCCCGGACTCTGATTCCACACCTCTGATTCCCGGCCTCTTATTCCCGGCATCTGATTCCGGCCTCTGATTCCCGGCCTCTGATTCCATGCTTCTGATTCCCCATCTCTGATTCCGCAAATCTAATTCCCTGCCTCTGATTCCCCATCTCTGATTCCCCATATCTGATTCCCCGCCTCTGTTTCCCCACCTCTGATTCCCCGCCTCTCATTCCCCATATCTCATTCCCCGCCTCTGAATCCCCATCTCTGATTCCCGGACTCTGATTCCCCACCTCTGATATCCGGCCTCTTATTCCCGGCATCTGATTCCGGCCTCTGATTCCCGGCATCTGATTCCCTGCTTCTGATTCTGATTCCCTGCCTTTGATTCCCCATCTCTGATTCCGCACATCTGATTCCCTGCCTCTGATTCCCCATCTCTGATTCCCCATATCTGATTCCCCGCCTCTGTTTCCCCGCCTCTGATTCCCCGCCTCTGTTTCCCAATATCTAAGTCCCCGCCTCTGTTTCCCCGCCTCTGATTCCCCGCCTCTGATTCCCCGCGTCTGATTACCGGCCTCTGATTCCCCGCCTCTGATTCCCCATCTCTGATTCACAACCTCTGATTCCCCACCTCTGATTCCCCATATCTGATTCCCCACCTCTGATTCCCGGCCTCTTATTCCCGGCATCTGATTCCGGCCTCTGATTCCCGGCCTCTGATTCCCTGCTTCTGATTCTGATTCCCTGCCTCTGATTCCCCATCTCTGATTCTGCACATCTGATTCCCTGCCTCTGATTACCCCCCTCTGTTTCCCCGCCTCTGATTCCCCGCCTCTGTTTCCCAATATCTCTGATTCCCCAACTCTGATTCCCCACCTCTGATTCCCCAGCTCTGATTCCCCGCCTCTGATTCCCCGCATCTGATTCCCTGCATCTGATTCCAAGCCTCTGATTCCCTGCCTCTGATTCCCAACCTCTGATTCCCCACCTCTGATTCCCCATATCTGATTCCCCGCCTCTGTTTCCCCGCCTCTGATTCCCCACCTCTGTTTCCCCATATCTGATTCCCGGCCTCTGATTCCCCGCCTCTGTTTCCCCGCCTCTGATTCCCCTCCTCTGATTCCCCAACTCTAATTCCCCGCCTCTGATTCCCCAGCTCTGATTCCCCGTGTTTGATTCCCTGCCTCTGATTCCCTGCCCTGAATCCCCATCTCTGTTTCACCGCCTTTGATTCGCCACCTCTGATTCCCCATATCTGATTCCCCGCCTCTGTTTCCCCGCCTCTGATTCCCTGCCTCTGATTCCCAACCTCTGATTCCACACCTCTGATTCCCCATATCTGATTCCCCGCCTCTGTTTCCCCGCCTCTGATTCCCCAGCTCTGATTCCCCGCCTCTGATTCGCCGCATCTGATTCCCTGCATCTGATTCCAAGCCTCTGATTCCAAGCCTCTGATTCCCTGCCTCTGATTCCCAACCTCTGATTCCCCACCTCTGATTCCCCATATCTGATTCCCCGCCTCTGTTTCCCCGCCTCTGATTCCCCACCTCTGTTTCCCCATATCTGATTCCCGGCCTCTGATTCCCCGCCTCTGTTTCCCCGCCTCTGATTCCCCTCCTCTGATTCCCCAACTCTAATTCCCCGCCTCTGATTCCCCAGCTCTGATTCCCCGTGTTTGATTCCCTGCCTCTGATTCCCTGCCCTGAATCCCCATCTCTGTTTCACCGCCTTTGATTCGCCACCTCTGATTCCCCATATCTGATTCCCCGCCTCTGTTTCCCCGCCTCTGATTCCCTGCCTCTGATTCCCAACCTCTGATTCCACACCTCTGATTCCCCATATCTGATTCCCCGCCTCTGTTTCCCCGCCTCTGATTCCCCAGCTCTGATTCCCCGCCTCTGATTCGCCGCATCTGATTCCCTGCATCTGATTCCAAGCCTCTGATTCCCTGCCTCTGATTCCCAACCTCTGATTCCCCACCTCTGATTCCCCATATCTGATTCACCGCCTCTGTTTCCCCGCCTCTGATTCCCCACCTCTGTTTCCCCATATCTGATTCCCGGCCTCTGATTCCCCGCCTCTGATTCCCCGCCTCTGATTCTCCACCTCTGATTCCCCGCCTCCGATTCGCCAGCTATGATTCCCCGCCTATTATTCCCCGCGTCTGATTCCCTGCCTCTGATTCCCCGCCTCTGATTCCACATCTCTGATTCACCACCTCTGATTCCCCGCGTCTGATTCCCTGCCTCTGATTCCCCATCTCTGATTCCCCATCTCTGATTCCCCAATTCTGATTCCCCTCCTCTGATTCCCCGTGTTTTATTCCCTGCCTCTGATTCCCGGCCTCTGATTCCCCATCTCTGATTCCCCGCCTTTGATTCCCCCCGTCTGATTCCCAGCCTCTGAATCCCCGTGTCTGATTTCCTGCCTCTGATTCCCCGCCTCTGATTCCCCATCTCTGATACACAGCCTCTGATTCCCCACCTCTGATTCCCCATCTCTGATTCCGCACATCTGATTCCCTGCCTCTGATTCCCCGACTCTGATCCCCACCTCTGATTCCCCAGCTCTGATTCCCCGCCTCTGATTCCCCAACTCTGATTCCCCGCCTCTGATTCCCCAGCTCTGATTCCCCGCCTCTGATTCCCCGTGTTTGATTCCCTGCCTCTGATTCCCCGCCTCTGATTCCCCATATCTGATTCCTCGCCTCTGTTTCCCCGCCTCTGATTCCCCGCCTCTGATTCCCCATATCTCATTCCCCGCCTCTGATTCCCCATCTCTGATTCCCGGACTCTGATTCCACACCTCTGATTCCCGGCCTCTTATTCCCGGCATCTGATTCCGGCCTCTGATTCCCGGCCTCTGATTCCATGCTTCTGATTCCCCATCTCTGATTCCGCAAATCTAATTCCCTGCCTCTGATTCCCCATCTCTGATTCCCCATATCTGATTCCCCGCCTCTGTTTCCCCACCTCTGATTCCCCGCCTCTCATTCCCCATATCTCATTCCCCGCCTCTGAATCCCCATCTCTGATTCCCGGACTCTGATTCCCCACCTCTGATATCCGGCCTCTTATTCCCGGCATCTGATTCCGGCCTCTGATTCCCGGCATCTGATTCCCTGCTTCTGATTCTGATTCCCTGCCTTTGATTCCCCATCTCTGATTCTGCACATCTGATTCCCTGCCTCTGATTCCCCATCTCTGATTCCCCATATCTGATTCCCCGCCTCTGTTTCCCCGCCTCTGATTCCCCGCCTCTGTTTCCCAATATCTAAGTCCCCGCCTCTGTTTCCCCGCCTCTGATTCCCCGCCTCTGATTCCCCGCGTCTGATTACCGGCCTCTGATTCCCCGCCTCTGATTCCCCATCTCTGATTCACAACCTCTGATTCCCCACCTCTGATTCCCCATATCTGATTCCCCACCTCTGATTCCCGGCCTCTTATTCCCGGCATCTGATTCCGGCCTCTGATTCCCGGCCTCTGATTCCCTGCTTCTGATTCTGATTCCCTGCCTCTGATTCCCCATCTCTGATTCTGCACATCTGATTCCCTGCCTCTGATTACCCCCCTCTGTTTCCCCGCCTCTGATTCCCCGCCTCTGTTTCCCAATATCTCTGATTCCCCAACTCTGATTCCCCACCTCTGATTCCCCAGCTCTGATTCCCCGCCTCTGATTCCCCGCATCTGATTCCCTGCATCTGATTCCAAGCCTCTGATTCCCTGCCTCTGATTCCCAACCTCTGATTCCCCACCTCTGATTCCCCATATCTGATTCCCCGCCTCTGTTTCCCCGCCTCTGATTCCCCACCTCTGTTTCCCCATATCTGATTCCCGGCCTCTGATTCCCCGCCTCTGTTTCCCTGCCTCTGATTCCCCTCCTCTGATTCCCCAACTCTAATTCCCCGCCTCTGATTCCCCAGCTCTGATTCCCCGTGTTTGATTCCCTGCCTCTGATTCCCTGCCCTGAATCCCCATCTCTGTTTCACCGCCTTTGATTCGCCACCTCTGATTCCCCATATCTGATTCCCCGCCTCTGTTTCCCCGCCTCTGATTCCCTGCCTCTGATTCCCAACCTCTGATTCCACACCTCTGATTCCCCATATCTGATTCCCCGCCTCTGTTTCCCCGCCTCTGATTCCCCAGCTCTGATTCCCCGCCTCTGATTCGCCGCATCTGATTCCCTGCATCTGATTCCAAGCCTCTGATTCCAAGCCTCTGATTCCCTGCCTCTGATTCCCAACCTCTGATTCCCCACCTCTGATTCCCCATATCTGATTCCCCGCCTCTGTTTCCCCGCCTCTGATTCCCCACCTCTGTTTCCCCATATCTGATTCCCGGCCTCTGATTCCCCGCCTCTGTTTCCCCGCCTCTGATTCCCCTCCTCTGATTCCCCAACTCTAATTCCCCGCCTCTGATTCCCCAGCTCTGATTCCCCGTGTTTGATTCCCTGCCTCTGATTCCCTGCCCTGAATCCCCATCTCTGTTTCACCGCCTTTGATTCGCCACCTCTGATTCCCCATATCTGATTCCCCGCCTCTGTTTCCCCGCCTCTGATTCCCTGCCTCTGATTCCCAACCTCTGATTCCACACCTCTGATTCCCCATATCTGATTCCCCGCCTCTGTTTCCCCGCCTCTGATTCCCCAGCTCTGATTCCCCGCCTCTGATTCGCCGCATCTGATTCCCTGCATCTGATTCCAAGCCTCTGATTCCCTGCCTCTGATTCCCAACCTCTGATTCCCCACCTCTGATTCCCCATATCTGATTCACCGCCTCTGTTTCCCCGCCTCTGATTCCCCACCTCTGTTTCCCCATATCTGATTCCCGGCCTCTGATTCCCCGCCTCTGATTCCCCGCCTCTGATTCCCTGCCTCTGATTCCCCATCTCCGATTCCGCACATCTGATTCCCCGCATCTGATTCCCTGCATCTGATTCCAAGCCTCTGATTCCCTGCCTCTGATTCCCAACCTCTGATTCCCCACCTCTGATTCCCCATATCTGATTCCCCGCCTCTGTTTCCCCGCCTCTGATTCCCCACCTCTGTTTCCCCATATCTGATTCCCGGCCTCTGATTCCCCGCCTCTGATTCCCCGCCTCTGATTCCCTGCCTCTGATTCCCCATCTCTGATTCTGCACATCTGATTCCCTGCCTCTGATTACCCCCCTCTGTTTCCCCGCCTCTGATTCCCCGCCTCTGTTTCCCAATATCTCTGATTCCCCAACTCTGATTCCCCACCTCTGATTCCCCAGCTCTGATTCCCCGCCTCTGATTCCCCGCATCTGATTCCCTGCATCTGATTCCAAGCCTCTGATTCCCTGCCTCTGATTCCCAACCTCTGATTCCCCACCTCTGATTCCCCATATCTGATTCCCCGCCTCTGTTTCCCCGCCTCTGATTCCCCACCTCTGTTTCCCCATATCTGATTCCCGGCCTCTGATTCCCCGCCTCTGTTTCCCCGCCTCTGATTCCCCTCCTCTGATTCCCCAACTCTAATTCCCCGCCTCTGATTCCCCAGCTCTGATTCCCCGTGTTTGATTCCCTGCCTCTGATTCCCTGCCCTGAATCCCCATCTCTGTTTCACCGCCTTTGATTCGCCACCTCTGATTCCCCATATCTGATTCCCCGCCTCTGTTTCCCCGCCTCTGATTCCCTGCCTCTGATTCCCAACCTCTGATTCCACACCTCTGATTCCCCATATCTGATTCCCCGCCTCTGTTTCCCCGCCTCTGATTCCCCAGCTCTGATTCCCCGCCTCTGATTCGCCGCATCTGATTCCCTGCATCTGATTCCAAGCCTCTGATTCCAAGCCTCTGATTCCCTGCCTCTGATTCCCAACCTCTGATTCCCCACCTCTGATTCCCCATATCTGATTCCCCGCCTCTGTTTCCCCGCCTCTGATTCCCCACCTCTGTTTCCCCATATCTGATTCCCGGCCTCTGATTCCCCGCCTCTGTTTCCCCGCCTCTGATTCCCCTCCTCTGATTCCCCAACTCTAATTCCCCGCCTCTGATTCCCCAGCTCTGATTCCCCGTGTTTGATTCCCTGCCTCTGATTCCCTGCCCTGAATCCCCATCTCTGTTTCACCGCCTTTGATTCGCCACCTCTGATTCCCCATATCTGATTCCCCGCCTCTGTTTCCCCGCCTCTGATTCCCTGCCTCTGATTCCCAACCTCTGATTCCACACCTCTGATTCCCCATATCTGATTCCCTGCCTCTGTTTCCCCGCCTCTGATTCCCCAGCTCTGATTCCCCGCCTCTGATTCGCCGCATCTGATTCCCTGCATCTGATTCCAAGCCTCTGATTCCCTGCCTCTGATTCCCAACCTCTGATTCCCCACCTCTGATTCCCCATATCTGATTCACCGCCTCTGTTTCCCCGCCTCTGATTCCCCACCTCTGTTTCCCCATATCTGATTCCCGGCCTCTGATTCCCCGCCTCTGATTCCCCGCCTCTGATTCTCCACCTCTGATTCCCCGCCTCCGATTCGCCAGCTATGATTCCCCGCCTATTATTCCCCGCGTCTGATTCCCTGCCTCTGATTCCCCGCCTCTGATTCCACATCTCTGATTCACCACCTCTGATTCCCCGCGTCTGATTCCCTGCCTCTGATTCCCCATCTCTGATTCCCCATCTCTGATTCCCCAATTCTGATTCCCCTCCTCTGATTCCCCGTGTTTTATTCCCTGCCTCTGATTCCCGGCCTCTGATTCCCCATCTCTGATTCCCCGCCTTTGATTCCCCCCGTCTGATTCCCAGCCTCTGAATCCCCGTGTCTGATTTCCTGCCTCTGATTCCCCGCCTCTGATTCCCCATCTCTGATTCACAGCCTCTGATTCCCCACCTCTGATTCCCCATCTCTGATTCCGCACATCTGATTCCCTGCCTCTGATTCCCCGACTCTGATCCCCACCTCTGATTCCCCAGCTCTGATTCCCCGCCTCTGATTCCCCAACTCTGATTCCCCGCCTCTGATTCCCCAGCTCTGATTCCCCGCCTCTGATTCCCCGTGTTTGATTCCCTGCCTCTGATTCCCCGCCTCTGATTCCCCATATCTGATTCCTCGCCTCTGTTTCCCCGCCTCTGATTCCCCGCCTCTGATTCCCCATATCTCATTCCCCGCCTCTGATTCCCCATCTCTGATTCCCGGACTCTGATTCCACACCTCTGATTCCCGGCCTCTTATTCCCGGCATCTGATTCCGGCCTCTGATTCCCGGCCTCTGATTCCATGCTTCTGATTCCCCATCTCTGATTCCGCAAATCTAATTCCCTGCCTCTGATTCCCCATCTCTGATTCCCCATATCTGATTCCCCGCCTCTGTTTCCCCACCTCTGATTCCCCGCCTCTCATTCCCCATATCTCATTCCCCGCCTCTGAATCCCCATCTCTGATTCCCGGACTCTGATTCCCCACCTCTGATATCCGGCCTCTTATTCCCGGCATCTGATTCCGGCCTCTGATTCCCGGCATCTGATTCCCTGCTTCTGATTCTGATTCCCTGCCTTTGATTCCCCATCTCTGATTCCGCACATCTGATTCCCTGCCTCTGATTCCCCATCTCTGATTCCCCATATCTGATTCCCCGCCTCTGTTTCCCCGCCTCTGATTCCCCGCCTCTGTTTCCCAATATCTAAGTCCCCGCCTCTGTTTCCCCGCCTCTGATTCCCCGCCTCTGATTCCCCGCGTCTGATTACCGGCCTCTGATTCCCCGCCTCTGATTCCCCATCTCTGATTCACAACCTCTGATTCCCCACCTCTGATTCCCCATATCTGATTCCCCACCTCTGATTCCCGGCCTCTTATTCCCGGCATCTGATTCCGGCCTCTGATTCCCGGCCTCTGATTCCCTGCTTCTGATTCTGATTCCCTGCCTCTGATTCCCCATCTCTGATTCTGCACATCTGATTCCCTGCCTCTGATTACCCCCCTCTGTTTCCCCGCCTCTGATTCCCCGCCTCTGTTTCCCAATATCTCTGATTCCCCAACTCTGATTCCCCACCTCTGATTCCCCAGCTCTGATTCCCCGCCTCTGATTCCCCGCATCTGATTCCCTGCATCTGATTCCAAGCCTCTGATTCCCTGCCTCTGATTCCCAACCTCTGATTCCCCACCTCTGATTCCCCATATCTGATTCCCCGCCTCTGTTTCCCCGCCTCTGATTCCCCACCTCTGTTTCCCCATATCTGATTCCCGGCCTCTGATTCCCCGCCTCTGTTTCCCCGCCTCTGATTCCCCTCCTCTGATTCCCCAACTCTAATTCCCCGCCTCTGATTCCCCAGCTCTGATTCCCCGTGTTTGATTCCCTGCCTCTGATTCCCTGCCCTGAATCCCCATCTCTGTTTCACCGCCTTTGATTCGCCACCTCTGATTCCCCATATCTGATTCCCCGCCTCTGTTTCCCCGCCTCTGATTCCCTGCCTCTGATTCCCAACCTCTGATTCCACACCTCTGATTCCCCATATCTGATTCCCCGCCTCTGTTTCCCCGCCTCTGATTCCCCAGCTCTGATTCCCCGCCTCTGATTCGCCGCATCTGATTCCCTGCATCTGATTCCAAGCCTCTGATTCCAAGCCTCTGATTCCCTGCCTCTGATTCCCAACCTCTGATTCCCCACCTCTGATTCCCCATATCTGATTCCCCGCCTCTGTTTCCCCGCCTCTGATTCCCCACCTCTGTTTCCCCATATCTGATTCCCGGCCTCTGATTCCCCGCCTCTGTTTCCCCGCCTCTGATTCCCCTCCTCTGATTCCCCAACTCTAATTCCCCGCCTCTGATTCCCCAGCTCTGATTCCCCGTGTTTGATTCCCTGCCTCTGATTCCCTGCCCTGAATCCCCATCTCTGTTTCACCGCCTTTGATTCGCCACCTCTGATTCCCCATATCTGATTCCCCGCCTCTGTTTCCCCGCCTCTGATTCCCTGCCTCTGATTCCCAACCTCTGATACCACACCTCTGATTCCCCATATCTGATTCCCCGCCTCTGTTTCCCCGCCTCTGATTCCCCAGCTCTGATTCCCCGCCTCTGATTCGCCGCATCTGATTCCCTGCATCTGATTCCAAGCCTCTGATTCCCTGCCTCTGATTCCCAACCTCTGATTCCCCACCTCTGATTCCCCATATCTGATTCACCGCCTCTGTTTCCCCGCCTCTGATTCCCCACCTCTGTTTCCCCATATCTGATTCCCGGCCTCTGATTCCCCGCCTCTGATTCCCCGCCTCTGATTCCCTGCCTCTGATTCCCCATCTCCGATTCCGCACATCTGATTCCCCGCATCTGATTCCCTGCATCTGATTCCAAGCCTCTGATTCCCTGCCTCTGATTCCCAACCTCTGATTCCCCACCTCTGATTCCCCATATCTGATTCCCCGCCTCTGTTTCCCCGCCTCTGATTCCCCACCTCTGTTTCCCCATATCTGATTCCCGGCCTCTGATTCCCCGCCTCTGATTCCCCGCCTCTGATTCCCTGCCTCTGATTCCCCATCTCCGATTCCGCACATCTGATTCCCTGCCTCTGATTCCCCGCCTCTGATTCCCCACCTCTGATTCCCTGCCTCTGATTCCCAACCTCTGATTCCCCACCTCTGATTCCCCATATCTGATTCCCCGCCTCTGTTTCCCCGCCTCTGATTCCCCTCCTCTGATTCCCCAACTCTAATTCCCCGCCTCTTTCCCCAGCTCTGATTCCCCGTGTTTGATTCCCTGCCTCTGATTCCCTGCCCTGATTCCCCATCTCTGTTTCACCGCCTTTGATTCGCCACCTCTGATTCCCCATATCTGATTCCCCGCCTCTGTTTCCCCGCCTCTGATTCCCTGCCTCTGATTCCCAACCTCTGATTCCACACCTCTGATTCCCCATATCTGATTCCCCGCCTCTGTTTCCCCGCCTCTGATTCCCTGCCCCTGTTTCCCCATATCTGATTCCCTGCCTCTGATTCCCCAACTCTGATTCCCCGCCTCTGATTCCCCAGCTCTGATTCCCCGCCTCTGATTTCCCGTGTTTGATTCCCTGCCTCTGATTCCCCGCCTCTGATTCCCCATCTCTGATTCACCGCCTTTGATTCGCCACCTCTGATTCCACATATCTGATTCCCCACCTCTGTTTCCCCGCCTCTGATTCCCCGCCTCTGATTCTCCATATCTCATTCCCCGCCTCTGAATCCCCATCTCTGATTCCCGGACTCAGATTCCCCACCTCTGATTCCCGGCCTCTTATTCCCAGCATCTGATTCCAGGCCTCTGATTCCCGGCCTCTGATTCCCCGCTTCTGATTCTGATTCCCTGCCTCTGATTCCCCATCTCTGATTCCGCACATCTGATTCCCTGCCTCTGATTCCCCACCTCTGATTCCCCATATCGGATTTCCCGCCTCTGTTTCCCCATATCTAATTCCCAACCTCTGATGCCCCAACTCTGATTCCCTGCCTCTGATTCCCCGCGTTCTATTCCCTGCCTCTGATTCCCCGCCTGTGATTCCCCATCTCTGATTCACCACCTCTGATTCCCCACCTCTGATTCCCCATATCTAATTCCCCGCCTCTGTTTGCCCGCCTCTGATTCCCCGCCTCTGTTTCCCCATATCTGATTCCCCGCCTCTGAATCCCCAACTCTGATTCCCTGCCTCTGATTCCCCAGCTCTGATTCCCCGCCTTTGATTCCCCCCGTCTGATTCCCAGCCTCTGAATCCTTGTGTCTGATTTCCTGCCTCTGATTCCCCGCCTCTGATTCCCCATCTCTGATTCACAGCCTCTGATTCCCCACCTCTGATTCCCCATCTCTGATTCCGCACATCTGATTCCCTGCCTCTGATTCCCCGACTCTGATCCCCACCTCTGATTCCCCAGCTCTGATTCCCCGCCTCTGATTCCCCAACTCTGATTCCCCGCCTCTGATTCCCCAGCTCTGATTCCCCGCCTCTGATTCCCCGTGTTTGATTCCCTGCCTCTGATTCCCCGCCTCTGATTCCCCATCTCTGATTCAACGCCTTTGATTCGCCACCTCTGATTCCCCATATCTGATTCCTCGCCTCTGTTTCCCCGCCTCTGATTCCCCGCCTCTGATTCCCCATATCTCATTCCCCGCCTCTGATTCCCCATCTCTGATTCCCGGACTCTGATTCCCCACCTCTGATTCCCGGCCTCTTTTTCCCGGCATCTGATTCCGGCCTCTGATTCCCGGCCTCTGATTCCATGCTTCTGATTCCCCATCTCTGATTCCGCAAATCTAATTCCCTGTCTCTGATTCCCCATCTCTGATTCCCCATATCTGATTCCCCGCCTCTGTTTCCCCACCTCTGATTCCCCGCCTCTGTTTCCCCATATCTAAGTCCCCGCCTCTGATTCCCCAACTTTGATTCCCCACCTCTGATTCCCCAGCTCTGATTCCCCGCCTCTGATTCCCCGCATCTGATTCCATGCATCTGATTCCCAGCCTCTGATTCCCAGCCTCTGATTCCCAACCTCTGATTCCCCACCTCTGATCCCCATATCTGATTCCCCGCCTCTGTTTCCCCGCCTCTGATTCCCCGCCTCTGTTTCCCCATATCTGATCCCCGCCTCTATTTGCCCGCCTCTGATTCCCCGCCTCTGTTTCCCAATATCTCTGATTCCCCAACTCTGATTCCCCACCTCTGATTCCCCAGCTCTGATTCCCCGCCTCTGATTCCCCGCATCTGATTCCCTGCATCTGATTCCAAGCCTCTGATTCCCTGCCTCTGATTCCCAACCTCTGATTCCCCACCTCTGATTCCCCATATCTGATTCCCCGCCTCTGTTTCCCCGCCTCTGATTCCCCACCTCTGTTTCCCCATATCTGATTCCCGGCCTCTGATTCCCCGCCTCTGTTTCCCCGCCTCTGATTCCCCTCCTCTGATTCCCCAACTCTAATTCCCCGCCTCTGATTCCCCAGCTCTGATTCCCCGTGTTTGATTCCCTGCCTCTGATTCCCTGCCCTGAATCCCCATCTCTGTTTCACCGCCTTTGATTCGCCACCTCTGATTCCCCATATCTGATTCCCCGCCTCTGTTTCCCCGCCTCTGATTCCCTGCCTCTGATTCCCAACCTCTGATTCCACACCTCTGATTCCCCATATCTGATTCCCCGCCTCTGTTTCCCCGCCTCTGATTCCCCAGCTCTGATTCCCCGCCTCTGATTCGCCGCATCTGATTCCCTGCATCTGATTCCAAGCCTCTGATTCCAAGCCTCTGATTCCCTGCCTCTGATTCCCAACCTCTGATTCCCCACCTCTGATTCCCCATATCTGATTCCCCGCCTCTGTTTCCCCGCCTCTGATTCCCCACCTCTGTTTCCCCATATCTGATTCCCGGCCTCTGATTCCCCGCCTCTGTTTCCCCGCCTCTGATTCCCCTCCTCTGATTCCCCAACTCTAATTCCCCGCCTCTGATTCCCCAGCTCTGATTCCCCGTGTTTGATTCCCTGCCTCTGATTCCCTGCCCTGAATCCCCATCTCTGTTTCACCGCCTTTGATTCGCCACCTCTGATTCCCCATATCTGATTCCCCGCCTCTGTTTCCCCGCCTCTGATTCCCTGCCTCTGATTCCCAACCTCTGATTCCACACCTCTGATTCCCCATATCTGATTCCCCGCCTCTGTTTCCCCGCCTCTGATTCCCCAGCTCTGATTCCCCGCCTCTGATTCGCCGCATCTGATTCCCTGCATCTGATTCCAAGCCTCTGATTCCCTGCCTCTGATTCCCAACCTCTGATTCCCCACCTCTGATTCCCCATATCTGATTCACCGCCTCTGTTTCCCCGCCTCTGATTCCCCACCTCTGTTTCCCCATATCTGATTCCCGGCCTCTGATTCCCCGCCTCTGATTCCCCGCCTCTGATTCCCTGCCTCTGATTCCCCATCTCCGATTCCGCACATCTGATTCCCCGCATCTGATTCCCTGCATCTGATTCCAAGCCTCTGATTCCCTGCCTCTGATTCCCAACCTCTGATTCCCCACCTCTGATTCCCCATATCTGATTCCCCGCCTCTGTTTCCCCGCCTCTGATTCCCCACCTCTGTTTCCCCATATCTGATTCCCGGCCTCTGATTCCCCGCCTCTGATTCCCCGCCTCTGATTCCCTGCCTCTGATTCCCCATCTCCGATTCCGCACATCTGATTCCCTGCCTCTGATTCCCCGCCTCTGATTCCCCACCTCTGATTCCCTGCCTCTGATTCCCAACCTCTGATTCCCCACCTCTGATTCCCCATATCTGATTCCCCGCCTCTGTTTCCCCGCCTCTGATTCCCCTCCTCTGATTCCCCAACTCTAATTCCCCGCCTCTTTCCCCAGCTCTGATTCCCCGTGTTTGATTCCCTGCCTCTGATTCCCTGCCCTGATTCCCCATCTCTGTTTCACCGCCTTTGATTCGCCACCTCTGATTCCCCATATCTGATTCCCCGCCTCTGTTTCCCCGCCTCTGATTCCCTGCCTCTGATTCCCAACCTCTGATTCCACACCTCTGATTCCCCATATCTGATTCCCCGCCTCTGTTTCCCCGCCTCTGATTCCCTGCCCCTGTTTCCCCATATCTGATTCCCTGCCTCTGATTCCCCAACTCTGATTCCCCGCCTCTGATTCCCCAGCTCTGATTCCCCGCCTCTGATTTCCCGTGTTTGATTCCCTGCCTCTGATTCCCCGCCTCTGATTCCCCATCTCTGATTCACCGCCTTTGATTCGCCACCTCTGATTCCACATATCTGATTCCCCACCTCTGTTTCCCCGCCTCTGATTCCCCGCCTCTGATTCTCCATATCTCATTCCCCGCCTCTGAATCCCCATCTCTGATTCCCGGACTCAGATTCCCCACCTCTGATTCCCGGCCTCTTATTCCCAGCATCTGATTCCAGGCCTCTGATTCCCGGCCTCTGATTCCCCGCTTCTGATTCTGATTCCCTGCCTCTGATTCCCCATCTCTGATTCCGCACATCTGATTCCCTGCCTCTGATTCCCCACCTCTGATTCCCCATATCGGATTTCCCGCCTCTGTTTCCCCATATCTAATTCCCAACCTCTGATGCCCCAACTCTGATTCCCTGCCTCTGATTCCCCGCGTTCTATTCCCTGCCTCTGATTCCCCGCCTGTGATTCCCCATCTCTGATTCACCACCTCTGATTCCCCACCTCTGATTCCCCATATCTAATTCCCCGCCTCTGTTTGCCCGCCTCTGATTCCCCGCCTCTGTTTCCCCATATCTGATTCCCCGCCTCTGAATCCCCAACTCTGATTCCCTGCCTCTGATTCCCCAGCTCTGATTCCCCGCCTTTGATTCCCCCCGTCTGATTCCCAGCCTCTGAATCCTTGTGTCTGATTTCCTGCCTCTGATTCCCCGCCTCTGATTCCCCATCTCTGATTCACAGCCTCTGATTCCCCACCTCTGATTCCCCATCTCTGATTCCGCACATCTGATTCCCTGCCTCTGATTCCCCGACTCTGATCCCCACCTCTGATTCCCCAGCTCTGATTCCCCGCCTCTGATTCCCCAACTCTGATTCCCCGCCTCTGATTCCCCAGCTCTGATTCCCCGCCTCTGATTCCCCGTGTTTGATTCCCTGCCTCTGATTCCCCGCCTCTGATTCCCCATCTCTGATTCAACGCCTTTGATTCGCCACCTCTGATTCCCCATATCTGATTCCTCGCCTCTGTTTCCCCGCCTCTGATTCCCCGCCTCTGATTCCCCATATCTCATTCCCCGCCTCTGATTCCCCATCTCTGATTCCCGGACTCTGATTCCCCACCTCTGATTCCCGGCCTCTTTTTCCCGGCATCTGATTCCGGCCTCTGATTCCCGGCCTCTGATTCCATGCTTCTGATTCCCCATCTCTGATTCCGCAAATCTAATTCCCTGTCTCTGATTCCCCATCTCTGATTCCCCATATCTGATTCCCCGCCTCTGTTTCCCCACCTCTGATTCCCCGCCTCTGTTTCCCCATATCTAAGTCCCCGCCTCTGATTCCCCAACTTTGATTCCCCACCTCTGATTCCCCAGCTCTGATTCCCCGCCTCTGATTCCCCGCATCTGATTCCATGCATCTGATTCCCAGCCTCTGATTCCCAGCCTCTGATTCCCAACCTCTGATTCCCCACCTCTGATCCCCATATCTGATTCCCCGCCTCTGTTTCCCCGCCTCTGATTCCCCGCCTCTGTTTCCCCATATCTGATCCCCGCCTCTATTTGCCCGCCTCTGATTCCCCGCCTCTGTTTCCCCATATCTGATTCTCCGCCTCTGAATCCCCAACTCTGATTCCCTGCCTCTAATTTCCCAGCTCTGATTCCCCGCCTCTGATTCCCCGCGTCTGATTACCGGCCTCTGATTCCCCGCCTCTGATTCCCCATCTCTGATTCACAACCTCTGATTCCCCACCTCTGATACCCCATATCTGATTCCACGCCTCTGTTTCACCGCCTCTGATTCCCCACCTCTGATTCCCAATATCTGATTCCCCGCCTCTGATTCCCCACCTCTGATTCCCCGCCTCTGATTCGCCAGCTATGATTCCCCGCCTCTTATTCCCCGCGTCTGATTCCCTGCCTCTGATTCCCCGCCTCTGATTCCACATCTCTGATTCACCACCTCTGATTCCCCGCGTCTGATTCCCTGCCTCTGATTCCCCATCTCTGATTCCCCATCTCTGATTCCCCAATTCTGATTCCCCTCCTCTGATTCCCCGTGTTTGATTCCCTGCCTCTGATTCCCGGCCTCTGATTCCCCATCTCTGATTCACAGCCTTTGATTCGCCACCTCTGATTCGCCATATCTGATTCCCCGCCTCTGTTTCCCCGCCTCTGATTCCCCGCCTCTTATTCCCCATATCTCATTCCCCGCCTCTGTTTCCCCGCCTCTGATTCCCTGCCCCTGTTTCCCCATATCTGATTCCCTGCCTCTGATTCCCCAACTCTGATTCCCCGCCTCTGATTCCCCAGCTCTGATTCCCCGCCTCTGATTTCCCGTGTTTGATTCCCTGCCTCTGATTCCCCGCCTCTGATTCCCCATCTCTGATTCACCGCCTTTGATTCGCCACCTCTGATTCCACATATCTGATTCCCCACCTCTGTTTCCCCGCCTCTGATTCCCCGCCTCTGATTCTCCATATCTCATTCCCCGCCTCTGAATCCCCATCTCTGATTCCCGGACTCTGATTCCCCACCTCTGATTCCCGGCCTCTTATTCCCAGCATCTGATTCCAGGCCTCTGATTCCCGGCCTCTGATTCCCCGCTTCTGATTCTGATTCCCTGCCTCTGATTCCCCATCTCTGATTCCGCACATCTGATTCCCTGCCTCTGATTCCCCACCTCTGATTCCCCATATCGGATTTCCAGCCTCTGTTTCCCCATATCTAATTCCCAACCTCTGATGCCCCAACTCTGATTCCCTGCCTCTGATTCCCCGCGTTCTATTCCCTGCCTCTGATTCCCCGCCTGTGATTCCCCATCTCTGATTCACCACCTCTGATTCCCCACCTCTGATTCCCCATATCTAATTCCCCGCCTCTGTTTGCCCGCCTCTGATTCCCCGCCTCTGTTTCCCCATATCTGATTCCCCGCCTCTGAATCCCCAACTCTGATTCCCTGCCTCTGATTCCCCAGCTCTGATTCCCCGCCTTTGATTCCCCCCGTCTGATTCCCAGCCTCTGAATCCTTGTGTCTGATTTCCTGCCTCTGATTCCCCGCCTCTGATTCCCCATCTCTGATTCACAGCCTCTGATTCCCCACCTCTGATTCCCCATCTCTGATTCCGCACATCTGATTCCCTGCCTCTGATTCCCCGACTCTGATCCCCACCTCTGATTCCCCAGCTCTGATTCCCCGCCTCTGATTCCCCAACTCTGATTCCCCGCCTCTGATTCCCCAGCTCTGATTCCCCGCCTCTGATTCCCCGTGTTTGATTCCCTGCCTCTGATTCCCCGCCTCTGATTCCCCATCTCTGATTCAACGCCTTTGATTCGCCACCTCTGATTCCCCATATCTGATTACTCGCCTCTGTTTCCCCGCCTCTGATTCCCCGCCTCTGATTCCCCATATCTCATTCCCCGCCTCTGATTCCCCATCTCTGATTCCCGGACTCTGATTCCCCACCTCTGATTCCCGGCCTCTTATTCCCGGCATCTGATTCCGGCCTCTGATTCCCGGCCTCTGATTCCATGCTTCTGATTCCCCATCTCTGATTCCGCAAATCTAATTCCCTGTCTCTGATTCCCCATCTCTGATTCCCCATATCTGATTCCCCGCCTCTGTTTCCCCACCTCTGATTCCCCGCCTCTGTTTCCCCATATCTAAGTCCCCGCCTCTGATTCCCCAACTTTGATTCCCCACCTCTGATTCCCCAGCTCTGATTCCCCGCCTCTGATTCCCCGCATCTGATTCCATGCATCTGATTCCCAGCCTCTGATTCCCAGCCTCTGATTCCCAACCTCTGATTCCCCACCTCTGATCCCCATATCTGATTCCCCGCCTCTGTTTCCCCGCCTCTGATTCCCCGCCTCTGTTTCCCCATATCTGATCCCCGCCTCTATTTGCCCGCCTATGATTCCCCGCCTCTGTTTCCCCATATCTGATTCCCCGCCTCTGAATCCCCAACTCTGATTCCCTGCCTCTAATTTCCCAGCTCTGATTCCCCGCCTCTGATTCCCCGCGTCTGATTACCGGCCTCTGATTCCCCGCCTCTGATTCCCCATCTCTGATTCACAACCTCTGATTCCCCACCTCTGATACCCCATATCTGATTCCACGCCTCTGTTTCACCGCCTCTGATTCCCCACCTCTGATTCCCAATATCTGATTCCCCGCCTCTGATTCCCCACCTCTGATTCCCCGCCTCTGATTCGCCAGCTATGATTCCCCGCCTCTTATTCCCCGCGTCTGATTCCCTGCCTCTGATTCCCCGCCTCTGATTCCACATCTCTGATTCACCACCTCTGATTCCCCGCGTCTGATTCCCTGCCTCTGATTCCCCATCTCTGATTCCCCATCTCTGATTCCCCAATTCTGATTCCCCTCCTCTGATTCCCCGTGTTTGATTCCCTGCCTCTGATTCCCGGCCTCTGATTCCCCATCTCTGATTCACAGCCTTTGATTCGCCACCTCTGATTCGCCATATCTGATTCCCCGCCTCTGTTTCCCCGCCTCTGATTCCCCGCCTCTTATTCCCCATATCTCATTCCCCGCCTCTGAATCCCCATCTCTGATTCCCGGACTCTGATTCCCCACCTCTGATTTCCGGCCTCTTATTCCCGGCATCTGATTCCGGCCTCTGATTCCCGTCATCTGATTCCCTGCTTCTGATTCTGATTCCCTGCCTTTGATTCCCCATCTCTGATTCCGCACATCTGATTCCCTGCCTCTGATTCCCCATCTCTGATTCCCCATATCTGATTCCCCACCTCTGTTTCCCCGCCTCTGATTCCCCGCCTCTGTTTCCCAATATCTAAGTCCCCGCCTCTGATTCCCCAGCTCTGATTCCCCGCCTCTGATTCCCCGCATCTGATTCCCTGCATCTGATTCCAAGCCTCTGATTCCCTGCCTCTGATTCCCAACCTCTGATTCCCCACCTCTGATTCCCCATATCTGATTCCCAGCCTCTGTTTCCTCGCCTCTGATTCACCGCCTCTGTTTCCCCATATCTGATTCCCGGCCTCTGATTCCCCGCCTCTGATTCCCCGCCTCTGATTCCCTGCCTCTGATTCCCCATCTCCGATTCCGCACATCTGATTCCCTGCCTCTGATTCCCTGCATCTGATTCCAAGCCTCTGATTCCCTGCCTCTGATTCCCAACCTCTGATTCCCCACCTCTGATTCCCCATATCTGATTCCCCGCCTCTGTTTCCCCGCCTCTGATTCCCCACCTCTGTTTCCCCATATCTGATTCCCGGCCTCTGATTCCCCGCCTCTGATTCCCCGCCTCTGATTCCATGCCTCTGATTCCCCATCTCCGATTCCGCACATCTGATTCCCTGCCTCTGATTCCCCGCCTCTGATTCCCCACCTCTGATTCCCTGCCTCTGATTCCCAACCTCTGATTCCCCACCTCTGATTCCCCATATCTGATTCCCCGCCTCTGTTTCCCCGCCTCTGATTCCCCTCCTCTGATTCCCCAACTCTAATTCCCCGCCTCTTTCCCCAGCTCTGATTCCCCGTGTTTGATTCCCTGCCTCTGATTCCCTGCCCTGATTCCCCATCTCTGTTTCACCGCCTTTGATTCGCCACCTCTGATTCCCCATATCTGATTCCCCGCCTCTGTTTCCCCGCCTCTGATTCCCTGCCTCTGATTCCCAACCTCTGGTTCCACACCTCTGATTCCCCATATCTGATTCCCCGCCTCTGTTTCCCCGCCTCTGATTCCCTGCCCCTGTTTCCCCATATCTGATTCCCTGCCTCTGATTCCCCAACTCTGATTCCCCGCCTCTGATTCCCCAGCTCTGATTCCCCGCCTCTGATTTCCCGTGTTTGATTCCCTGCCTCTGATTCCCCGCCTCTGATTCCCCATCTCTGATTCACCGCCTTTGATTCGCCACCTCTGATTCCACATATCTGATTCCCCACCTCTGTTTCCCCGCCTCTGATTCCCCGCCTCTGATTCTCCATATCTCATTCCCCGCCTCTGAATCCCCATCTCTGATTCCCGGACTCTGATTCCCCACCTCTGATTCCCGGCCTCTTATTCCCAGCATCTGATTCCAGGCCTCTGATTCCCGGCCTCTGATTCCCCGCTTCTGATTCTGATTCCCTGCCTCTGATTCCCCATCTCTGATTCCGCACATCTGATTCCCTGCCTCTGATTCCCCACCTCTGATTCCCCATATCGGATTTCCCGCCTCTGTTTCCCCATATCTAATTCCCAACCTCTGATGCCCCAACTCTGATTCCCTGCCTCTGATTCCCCGCGTTCTATTCCCTGCCTCTGATTCCCCGCCTGTGATTCCCCATGTCTGATTCACCACCTCTGATTCCCCACCTCTGATTCCCCATATCTAATTCCCCGCCTCTGTTTGCCCGCCTCTGATTCCCCGCCTCTGTTTCCCCATATCTGATTCCCCGCCTCTGAATCCCCAACTCTGATTCCCTGCCTCTGATTCCCCAGCTCTGATTCCCCGCCTTTGATTCCCCCCGTCTGATTCCCAGCCTCTGAATCCTTGTGTCTGATTTCCTGCCTCTGATTCCCCGCCTCTGATTCCCCATCTCTGATTCACAGCCTCTGATTCCCCACCTCTGATTCCCCATCTCTGATTCCGCACATCTGATTCCCTGCCTCTGATTCCCCGACTCTGATCCCCACCTCTGATTCCCCAGCTCTGATTCCCCGCCTCTGATTCCCCAACTCTGATTCCCCGCCTCTGATTCCCCAGTTCTGATTCCCCGCCTCTGATTCCCCGTGTTTGATTCCCTGCCTCTGATTCCCCGCCTCTGATTCCCCATCTCTGATTCCCGGACTCTGATTCCCCACCTCTGATTCCCGGCCTCTTATTCCCGGCATCTGATTCCGGCCTCTGATTCCCGGCCTCTGATTCCATGCTTCTGATTCCCCATCTCTGATTCCGCAAATCTAATTCCCTGTCTCTGATTCCCCATCTCTGATTCCCCATATCTGATTCCCCGCCTCTGTTTCCCCACCTCTGATTCCCCGCCTCTGTTTCCCCATATCTAAGTCCCCGCCTCTGATTCCCCAACTTTGATTCCCCACCTCTGATTCCCCAGCTCTGATTCCCCGCCTCTGATTCCCCGCATCTGATTCCATGCATCTGATTCCCAGCCTCTGATTCCCAGCCTCTGATTCCCAACCTCTGATTCCCCACCTCTGATCCCCATATCTGATTCCCCGCCTCTGTTTCCCCGCCTCTGATTCCCCGCCTCTGTTTCCCCATATCTGATCCCCGCCTCTATTTGCCCGCCTCTGATTCCCCGCCTCTGTTTCCCCATATCTGATTCCCCGCCTCTGAATCCCCAACTCTGATTCCCTGCCTCTAATTTCCCAGCTCTGATTCCCCGCCTCTGATTCCCCGCGTCTGATTACCGGCCTCTGATTCCCCGCCTCTGATTCCCCATCTCTGATTCACAACCTCTGATTCCCCACCTCTGATACCCCATATCTGATTCCACGCCTCTGTTTCACCGCCTCTGATTCCCCACCTCTGATTCCCAATATCTGATTCCCCGCCTCTGATTCCCCACCTCTGATTCCCCGCCTCTGATTCGCCAGCTATGATTCCCCGCCTCTTATTCCCCGCGTCTGATTCCCTGCCTCTGATTCCCCGCCTCTGATTCCACATCTCTGATTCACCACCTCTGATTCCCCGCGTCTGATTCCCTGCCTCTGATTCCCCATCTCTGATTCCCCATCTCTGATTCCCCAATTCTGATTCCCCTCCTCTGATTCCCCGTGTTTGATTCCCTGCCTCTGATTCCCGGCCTCTGATTCCCCATCTCTGATTCACAGCCTTTGATTCGCCACCTCTGATTCGCCATATCTGATTCCCCGCCTCTGTTTCCCCGCCTCTGATTCCCCGCCTCTTATTCCCCATATCTCATTCCCCGCCTCTGTTTCCCCGCCTCTGATTCCCTGCCCCTGTTTCCCCATATCTGATTCCCTGCCTCTGATTCCCCAACTCTGATTCCCCGCCTCTGATTCCCCAGCTCTGATTCCCCGCCTCTGATTTCCCGTGTTTGATTCCCTGCCTCTGATTCCCCGCCTCTGATTCCCCATCTCTGATTCACCGCCTTTGATTCGCCACCTCTGATTCCACATATCTGATTCCCCACCTCTGTTTCCCCGCCTCTGATTCCCCGCCTCTGATTCTCCATATCTCATTCCCCGCCTCTGAATCCCCATCTCTGATTCCCGGACTCTGATTCCCCACCTCTGATTCCCGGACTCTGATTCCCCACCTCTGATTCCCGGCCTCTTTTTCCCGGCATCTGATTCCGGCCTCTGATTCCCGGCCTCTGATTCCATGCTTCTGATTCCCCATCTCTGATTCCGCAAATCTAATTCCCTGTCTCTGATTCCCCATCTCTGATTCCCCATATCTGATTCCCCGCCTCTGTTTCCCCACCTCTGATTCCCCGCCTCTGTTTCCCCATATCTAAGTCCCCGCCTCTGATTCCCCAACTTTGATTCCCCACCTCTGATTCCCCAGCTCTGATTCCCCGCCTCTGATTCCCCGCATCTGATTCCATGCATCTGATTCCCAGCCTCTGATTCCCAGCCTCTGATTCCCAACCTCTGATTCCCCACCTCTGATCCCCATATCTGATTCCCCGCCTCTGTTTCCCCGCCTCTGATTCCCCGCCTCTGTTTCCCCATATCTGATCCCCGCCTCTATTTGCCCGCCTCTGATTCCCCGCCTCTGTTTCCCCATATCTGATTCTCCGCCTCTGAATCCCCAACTCTGATTCCCTGCCTCTAATTTCCCAGCTCTGATTCCCCGCCTCTGATTCCCCGCGTCTGATTACCGGCCTCTGATTCCCCGCCTCTGATTCCCCATCTCTGATTCACAACCTCTGATTCCCCACCTCTGATACCCCATATCTGATTCCACGCCTCTGTTTCACCGCCTCTGATTCCCCACCTCTGATTCCCAATATCTGATTCCCCGCCTCTGATTCCCCACCTCTGATTCCCCGCCTCTGATTCGCCAGCTATGATTCCCCGCCTCTTATTCCCCGCGTCTGATTCCCTGCCTCTGATTCCCCGCCTCTGATTCCACATCTCTGATTCACCACCTCTGATTCCCCGCGTCTGATTCCCTGCCTCTGATTCCCCATCTCTGATTCCCCATCTCTGATTCCCCAATTCTGATTCCCCTCCTCTGATTCCCCGTGTTTGATTCCCTGCCTCTGATTCCCGGCCTCTGATTCCCCATCTCTGATTCACAGCCTTTGATTCGCCACCTCTGATTCGCCATATCTGATTCCCCGCCTCTGTTTCCCCGCCTCTGATTCCCCGCCTCTTATTCCCCATATCTCATTCCCCGCCTCTGTTTCCCCGCCTCTGATTCCCTGCCCCTGTTTCCCCATATCTGATTCCCTGCCTCTGATTCCCCAACTCTGATTCCCCGCCTCTGATTCCCCAGCTCTGATTCCCCGCCTCTGATTTCCCGTGTTTGATTCCCTGCCTCTGATTCCCCGCCTCTGATTCCCCATCTCTGATTCACCGCCTTTGATTCGCCACCTCTGATTCCACATATCTGATTCCCCACCTCTGTTTCCCCGCCTCTGATTCCCCGCCTCTGATTCTCCATATCTCATTCCCCGCCTCTGAATCCCCATCTCTGATTCCCGGACTCTGATTCCCCACCTCTGATTCCCGGCCTCTTATTCCCAGCATCTGATTCCAGGCCTCTGATTCCCGGCCTCTGATTCCCCGCTTCTGATTCTGATTCCCTGCCTCTGATTCCCCATCTCTGATTCCGCACATCTGATTCCCTGCCTCTGATTCCCCACCTCTGATTCCCCATATCGGATTTCCAGCCTCTGTTTCCCCATATCTAATTCCCAACCTCTGATGCCCCAACTCTGATTCCCTGCCTCTGATTCCCCGCGTTCTATTCCCTGCCTCTGATTCCCCGCCTGTGATTCCCCATCTCTGATTCACCACCTCTGATTCCCCACCTCTGATTCCCCATATCTAATTCCCCGCCTCTGTTTGCCCGCCTCTGATTCCCCGCCTCTGTTTCCCCATATCTGATTCCCCGCCTCTGAATCCCCAACTCTGATTCCCTGCCTCTGATTCCCCAGCTCTGATTCCCCGCCTTTGATTCCCCCCGTCTGATTCCCAGCCTCTGAATCCTTGTGTCTGATTTCCTGCCTCTGATTCCCCGCCTCTGATTCCCCATCTCTGATTCACAGCCTCTGATTCCCCACCTCTGATTCCCCATCTCTGATTCCGCACATCTGATTCCCTGCCTCTGATTCCCCGACTCTGATCCCCACCTCTGATTCCCCAGCTCTGATTCCCCGCCTCTGATTCCCCAACTCTGATTCCCCGCCTCTGATTCCCCAGCTCTGATTCCCCGCCTCTGATTCCCCGTGTTTGATTCCCTGCCTCTGATTCCCCGCCTCTGATTCCCCATCTCTGATTCAACGCCTTTGATTCGCCACCTCTGATTCCCCATATCTGATTACTCGCCTCTGTTTCCCCGCCTCTGATTCCCCGCCTCTGATTCCCCATATCTCATTCCCCGCCTCTGATTCCCCATCTCTGATTCCCGGACTCTGATTCCCCACCTCTGATTCCCGGCCTCTTATTCCCGGCATCTGATTCCGGCCTCTGATTCCCGGCCTCTGATTCCATGCTTCTGATTCCCCATCTCTGATTCCGCAAATCTAATTCCCTGTCTCTGATTCCCCATCTCTGATTCCCCATATCTGATTCCCCGCCTCTGTTTCCCCACCTCTGATTCCCCGCCTCTGTTTCCCCATATCTAAGTCCCCGCCTCTGATTCCCCAACTTTGATTCCCCACCTCTGATTCCCCAGCTCTGATTCCCCGCCTCTGATTCCCCGCATCTGATTCCATGCATCTGATTCCCAGCCTCTGATTCCCAGCCTCTGATTCCCAACCTCTGATTCCCCACCTCTGATCCCCATATCTGATTCCCCGCCTCTGTTTCCCCGCCTCTGATTCCCCGCCTCTGTTTCCCCATATCTGATCCCCGCCTCTATTTGCCCGCCTATGATTCCCCGCCTCTGTTTCCCCATATCTGATTCCCCGCCTCTGAATCCCCAACTCTGATTCCCTGCCTCTAATTTCCCAGCTCTGATTCCCCGCCTCTGATTCCCCGCGTCTGATTACCGGCCTCTGATTCCCCGCCTCTGATTCCCCATCTCTGATTCACAACCTCTGATTCCCCACCTCTGATACCCCATATCTGATTCCACGCCTCTGTTTCACCGCCTCTGATTCCCCACCTCTGATTCCCAATATCTGATTCCCCGCCTCTGATTCCCCACCTCTGATTCCCCGCCTCTGATTCGCCAGCTATGATTCCCCGCCTCTTATTCCCCGCGTCTGATTCCCTGCCTCTGATTCCCCGCCTCTGATTCCACATCTCTGATTCACCACCTCTGATTCCCCGCGTCTGATTCCCTGCCTCTGATTCCCCATCTCTGATTCCCCATCTCTGATTCCCCAATTCTGATTCCCCTCCTCTGATTCCCCGTGTTTGATTCCCTGCCTCTGATTCCCGGCCTCTGATTCCCCATCTCTGATTCACAGCCTTTGATTCGCCACCTCTGATTCGCCATATCTGATTCCCCGCCTCTGTTTCCCCGCCTCTGATTCCCCGCCTCTTATTCCCCATATCTCATTCCCCGCCTCTGAATCCCCATCTCTGATTCCCGGACTCTGATTCCCCACCTCTGATTTCCGGCCTCTTATTCCCGGCATCTGATTCCGGCCTCTGATTCCCGTCATCTGATTCCCTGCTTCTGATTCTGATTCCCTGCCTTTGATTCCCCATCTCTGATTCCGCACATCTGATTCCCTGCCTCTGATTCCCCATCTCTGATTCCCCATATCTGATTCCCCACCTCTGTTTCCCCGCCTCTGATTCCCCGCCTCTGTTTCCCAATATCTAAGTCCCCGCCTCTGATTCCCCAGCTCTGATTCCCCGCCTCTGATTCCCCGCATCTGATTCCCTGCATCTGATTCCAAGCCTCTGATTCCCTGCCTCTGATTCCCAACCTCTGATTCCCCACCTCTGATTCCCCATATCTGATTCCCAGCCTCTGTTTCCTCGCCTCTGATTCACCGCCTCTGTTTCCCCATATCTGATTCCCGGCCTCTGATTCCCCGCCTCTGATTCCCCGCCTCTGATTCCCTGCCTCTGATTCCCCATCTCCGATTCCGCACATCTGATTCCCTGCCTCTGATTCCCTGCATCTGATTCCAAGCCTCTGATTCCCTGCCTCTGATTCCCAACCTCTGATTCCCCACCTCTGATTCCCCATATCTGATTCCCCGCCTCTGTTTCCCCGCCTCTGATTCCCCACCTCTGTTTCCCCATATCTGATTCCCGGCCTCTGATTCCCCGCCTCTGATTCCCCGCCTCTGATTCCATGCCTCTGATTCCCCATCTCCGATTCCGCACATCTGATTCCCTGCCTCTGATTCCCCGCCTCTGATTCCCCACCTCTGATTCCCTGCCTCTGATTCCCAACCTCTGATTCCCCACCTCTGATTCCCCATATCTGATTCCCCGCCTCTGTTTCCCCGCCTCTGATTCCCCTCCTCTGATTCCCCAACTCTAATTCCCCGCCTCTTTCCCCAGCTCTGATTCCCCGTGTTTGATTCCCTGCCTCTGATTCCCTGCCCTGATTCCCCATCTCTGTTTCACCGCCTTTGATTCGCCACCTCTGATTCCCCATATCTGATTCCCCGCCTCTGTTTCCCCGCCTCTGATTCCCTGCCTCTGATTCCCAACCTCTGGTTCCACACCTCTGATTCCCCATATCTGATTCCCCGCCTCTGTTTCCCCGCCTCTGATTCCCTGCCCCTGTTTCCCCATATCTGATTCCCTGCCTCTGATTCCCCAACTCTGATTCCCCGCCTCTGATTCCCCAGCTCTGATTCCCCGCCTCTGATTTCCCGTGTTTGATTCCCTGCCTCTGATTCCCCGCCTCTGATTCCCCATCTCTGATTCACCGCCTTTGATTCGCCACCTCTGATTCCACATATCTGATTCCCCACCTCTGTTTCCCCGCCTCTGATTCCCCGCCTCTGATTCTCCATATCTCATTCCCCGCCTCTGAATCCCCATCTCTGATTCCCGGACTCTGATTCCCCACCTCTGATTCCCGGCCTCTTATTCCCAGCATCTGATTCCAGGCCTCTGATTCCCGGCCTCTGATTCCCCGCTTCTGATTCTGATTCCCTGCCTCTGATTCCCCATCTCTGATTCCGCACATCTGATTCCCTGCCTCTGATTCCCCACCTCTGATTCCCCATATCGGATTTCCCGCCTCTGTTTCCCCATATCTAATTCCCAACCTCTGATGCCCCAACTCTGATTCCCTGCCTCTGATTCCCCGCGTTCTATTCCCTGCCTCTGATTCCCCGCCTGTGATTCCCCATGTCTGATTCACCACCTCTGATTCCCCACCTCTGATTCCCCATATCTAATTCCCCGCCTCTGTTTGCCCGCCTCTGATTCCCCGCCTCTGTTTCCCCATATCTGATTCCCCGCCTCTGAATCCCCAACTCTGATTCCCTGCCTCTGATTCCCCAGCTCTGATTCCCCGCCTTTGATTCCCCCCGTCTGATTCCCAGCCTCTGAATCCTTGTGTCTGATTTCCTGCCTCTGATTCCCCGCCTCTGATTCCCCATCTCTGATTCACAGCCTCTGATTCCCCACCTCTGATTCCCCATCTCTGATTCCGCACATCTGATTCCCTGCCTCTGATTCCCCGACTCTGATCCCCACCTCTGATTCCCCAGCTCTGATTCCCCGCCTCTGATTCCCCAACTCTGATTCCCCGCCTCTGATTCCCCAGTTCTGATTCCCCGCCTCTGATTCCCCGTGTTTGATTCCCTGCCTCTGATTCCCCGCCTCTGATTCCCCATCTCTGATTCCCGGACTCTGATTCCCCACCTCTGATTCCCGGCCTCTTATTCCCGGCATCTGATTCCGGCCTCTGATTCCCGGCCTCTGATTCCATGCTTCTGATTCCCCATCTCTGATTCCGCAAATCTAATTCCCTGTCTCTGATTCCCCATCTCTGATTCCCCATATCTGATTCCCCGCCTCTGTTTCCCCACCTCTGATTCCCCGCCTCTGTTTCCCCATATCTAAGTCCCCGCCTCTGATTCCCCAACTTTGATTCCCCACCTCTGATTCCCCAGCTCTGATTCCCCGCCTCTGATTCCCCGCATCTGATTCCATGCATCTGATTCCCAGCCTCTGATTCCCAGCCTCTGATTCCCAACCTCTGATTCCCCACCTCTGATCCCCATATCTGATTCCCCGCCTCTGTTTCCCCGCCTCTGATTCCCCGCCTCTGTTTCCCCATATCTGATCCCCGCCTCTATTTGCCCGCCTCTGATTCCCCGCCTCTGTTTCC
This sequence comes from Narcine bancroftii, assembly GCF_036971445.1. NCBI lineage: Eukaryota > Metazoa > Chordata > Chondrichthyes > Torpediniformes > Narcinidae > Narcine > Narcine bancroftii. Next base: position 113,199,289 of record NC_091475.1, read on the forward strand.
CCATATCTGATTCCCCGCCTCTGAATCCCCAACTCTGATTCCCTGCCTCTAATTTCCCAGCTCTGATTCCCCGCCTCTGATTCCCCGCGTCTGATTACCGGCCTCTGATTCCCCGCCTCTGATTCCCCATCTCTGATTCACAACCTCTGATTCCCCACCTCTGATACCCCATATCTGATTCCACGCCTCTGTTTCACCGCCTCTGATTCCCCACCTCTGATTCCCAATATCTGATTCCCCGCCTCTGATTCCCCACCTCTGATTCCCCGCCTCTGATTCGCCAGCTATGATTCCCCGCCTCTTATTCCCCGCGTCTGATTCCCTGCCTCTGATTCCCCGCCTCTGATTCCACATCTCTGATTCACCACCTCTGATTCCCCGCGTCTGATTCCCTGCCTCTGATTCCCCATCTCTGATTCCCCATCTCTGATTCCCCAATTCTGATTCCCCTCCTCTGATTCCCCGTGTTTGATTCCCTGCCTCTGATTCCCGGCCTCTGATTCCCCATCTCTGATTCACAGCCTTTGATTCGCCACCTCTGATTCGCCATATCTGATTCCCCGCCTCTGTTTCCCCGCCTCTGATTCCCCGCCTCTTATTCCCCATATCTCATTCCCCGCCTCTGTTTCCCCGCCTCTGATTCCCTGCCCCTGTTTCCCCATATCTGATTCCCTGCCTCTGATTCCCCAACTCTGATTCCCCGCCTCTGATTCCCCAGCTCTGATTCCCCGCCTCTGATTTCCCGTGTTTGATTCCCTGCCTCTGATTCCCCGCCTCTGATTCCCCATCTCTGATTCACCGCCTTTGATTCGCCACCTCTGATTCCACATATCTGATTCCCCACCTCTGTTTCCCCGCCTCTGATTCCCCGCCTCTGATTCTCCATATCTCATTCCCCGCCTCTGAATCCCCATCTCTGATTCCCGGACTCTGATTCCCCACCTCTGATTCCCGGCCTCTTATTCCCAGCATCTGATTCCAGGCCTCTGATTCCCGGCCTCTGATTCCCCGCTTCTGATTCTGATTCCCTGCCTCTGATTCCCCATCTCTGATTCCGCACATCTGATTCCCTGCCTCTGATTCCCCACCTCTGATTCCCCATATCGGATTTCCCGCCTCTGTTTCCCCATATCTAATTCCCAACCTCTGATGCCCCAACTCTGATTCCCTGCCTCTGATTCCCCGCGTTCTATTCCCTGCCTCTGATTCCCCGCCTGTGATTCCCCATCTCTGATTCACCACCTCTGATTCCCCACCTCTGATTCCCCATATCTAATTCCCCGCCTCTGTTTGCCCGCCTCTGATTCCCCGCCTCTGTTTCCCCATATCTGATTCCCCGCCTCTGAATCCCCAACTCTGATTCCCTGCCTCTGATTCCCCAGCTCTGATTCCCCGCCTTTGATTCCCCCCGTCTGATTCCCAGCCTCTGAATCCTTGTGTCTGATTTCCTGCCTCTGATTCCCCGCCTCTGATTCCCCATCTCTGATTCACAGCCTCTGATTCCCCACCTCTGATTCCCCATCTCTGATTCCGCACATCTGATTCCCTGCCTCTGATTCCCCGACTCTGATCCCCACCTCTGATTCCCCAGCTCTGATTCCCCGCCTCTGATTCCCCAACTCTGATTCCCCGCCTCTGATTCCCCAGCTCTGATTCCCCGCCTCTGATTCCCCGTGTTTGATTCCCTGCCTCTGATTCCCCGCCTCTGATTCCCCATCTCTGATTCAACGCCTTTGATTCGCCACCTCTGATTCCCCATATCTGATTCCTCGCCTCTGTTTCCCCGCCTCTGATTCCCCGCCTCTGATTCCCCATATCTCATTCCCCGCCTCTGATTCCCCATCTCTGATTCCCGGACTCTGATTCCCCACCTCTGATTCCCGGCCTCTTATTCCCGGCATCTGATTCCGGCCTCTGATTCCCGGCCTCTGATTCCATGCTTCTGATTCCCCATCTCTGATTCCGCAAATCTAATTCCCTGTCTCTGATTCCCCATCTCTGATTCCCCATATCTGATTCCCCGCCTCTGTTTCCCCACCTCTGATTCCCCGCCTCTGTTTCCCCATATATAAGTCCCCGCCTCTGATTCCCCAACTTTGATTCCCCACCTCTGATTCCCCAGCTCTGATTCCCCGCCTCTGATTCCCCGCATCTGATTCCATGCATCTGATTCCCAGCCTCTGATTCCCAGCCTCTGATTCCCAACCTCTGATTCCCCACCTCTGATCCCCATATCTGATTCCCCGCCTCTGTTTCCCCGCCTCTGATTCCCCGCCTCTGTTTCCCCATATCTGATCCCCGCCTCTATTTGCCCGCCTCTGATTCCCCGCCTCTGTTTCCCCATATCTGATTCCCCGCCTCTGAATCCCCAACTCTGATTCCCTGCCTCTAATTTCCCAGCTCTGATTCCCCGCCTCTGATTCCCCGCGTCTGATTACCGGCCTCTGATTCCCCGCCTCTGATTCCCCATCTCTGATTCACAACCTCTGATTCCCCACCTCTGATACCCCATATCTGATTCCACGCCTCTGTTTCACCGCCTCTGATTCCCCACCTCTGATTCCCAATATCTGATTCCCCGCCTCTGATTCCCCACCTCTGATTCCCCGCCTCTGATTCGCCAGCTATGATTCCCCGCCTCTTATTCCCCGCGTCTGATTCCCTGCCTCTGATTCCCCGCCTCTGATTCCACATCTCTGATTCACCACCTCTGATTCCCCGCGTCTGATTCCCTGCCTCTGATTCCCCATCTCTGATTCCCCATCTCTGATTCCCCAATTCTGATTCCCCTCCTCTGATTCCCCGTGTTTGATTCCCTGCCTCTGATTCCCGGCCTCTGATTCCCCATCTCTGATTCACAGCCTTTGATTCGCCACCTCTGATTCGCCATATCTGATTCCCCGCCTCTGTTTCCCCGCCTCTGATTCCCCGCCTCTTATTCCCCATATCTCATTCCCCGCCTCTGAATCCCCATCTCTGATTCCCGGACTCTGATTCCCCACCTCTGATTTCCGGCCTCTTATTCCCGGCATCTGATTCCGGCCTCTGATTCCCGGCATCTGATTCCCTGCTTCTGATTCTGATTCCCTGCCTTTGATTCCCCATCTCTGATTCCGCACATCTGATTCCCTGCCTCTGATTCCCCATCTCTGATTCCCCATATCTGATTCGCCACCTCTGTTTCCCCGCCTCTGATTCCCCGCCTCTGTTTCCCAATATCTAAGTCCCCGCCTCTGATTCCCCAGCTCTGATTCCCCGCCTCTGATTCCCCGCATCTGATTCCCTGCATCTGATTCCAAGCCTCTGATTCCCTGCCTCTGATTCCCAACCTCTGATTCCCCACCTCTGATTCCCCATATCTGATTCCCAGCCTCTGTTTCCCCGCCTCTGATTCACCGCCTCTGTTTCCCCATATCTGATTCCCGGCCTCTGATTCCCCGCCTCTGATTCCCCGCCTCTGATTCCCTGCCTCTGATTCCCCATCTCCGATTCCGCACATCTGATTCCCTGCCTCTGATTCCCCGCCTCTGATTCCCCGCCTCTGATTCCCTGCCTCTGATTCCCAACCTCTGATTCCCCACCTCTGATTCCCCGTGTTTGATTCCCCGCCTCTGTTTCCCCGCCTCTGATTCCCCGCCTCTGATTCCCCAACTCTAATTCCCCGCCTCTGATTCCCCATATATGATTCCCCGCCTCTGTTTCCCCGCCTCTGATTCCCCGCCCCTGTTTCCCCATATCTGATTCCCTGCCTCTGATTCCCCAACTTTGATTCCCAGCCTCTGATTCCCCAGCTCTGATTCCCCGCCTCTGATTCCCCGTGTTTGATTCCCTGCCTCTGATTCCCCGCCTCTGATTCCCCATCTCTGATTCACCGCCTTTGATTCGCCACCTCTGATTCCCCATATCTGATTCCCCACCTCTGTTTCCCCGCCTCTGATTCCCCGCCTCTGATTCTCCATATCTCATTTCCCGCCTCTGATTCCCACCTCTGATTCCCGGCCTCTTATTCCCAGCATCTGATTCCAGGCCTCTGATTCCCGGCCTCTGACTCCCCGCTTCTGATTCTGATTCCCTGCCTCTGATTCCCCATCTCTGATTCAGCACATCTAATTACCTGCCTCTGATTCCCCACCTCTGATTCCCCATATCTGATTCCCCGCCTCTGTTTCCACGCCTCTGATTCCCCACCTCTGATTCCCCATATCTGATTCCCCAGCTCTGATTTCCCGCCTCTGATTCCCCGCATCCGATTCCCCATATCTGATTCCCCGCCTCTGTTTCCCCGCCCCTGCTTCCCCGCCTCTGTTTCCCCATATCTGATTCCCCGCCTCTGTTTCCCCGCCCCTGATTCCCCGCCTCTGTTTCCCCATATCTGATTCCCCGCCTCTGATTCCCAACTATGATTCCCCGCCTCTGATTCCCCAGCTCTGAATCCCTGCCTCTGATTCCCCGCGTCTGATTCCCTGCCTCTGATTCCCCATCTCTGATTCCCCATCTCTGATTCCCCAATTCTGATTCCCCTCCTCTGATTCGCCGTGTTTGATTCCCTGCCTCTGATTCCCGGCCTCTGATTCCCCATCTCTGATTCACCGCCTTAGATTCGCCACCTCTGATTCGCCATATCTGATTCCCCGCCTCTGTTTCCCCGCCTCTGATTCCCCGCCTCTTATTCCCCATATCTCATTCCCCGCCTCTGAATCCCCATCTCTGATTCCCGGACTCTGATTCCCCACCTCTGATTCCCTGCTTCTGATTCTGATTCCCTGCCTCTGATTCCCCATCTCTGATTCCGCACATCTAATTCCCTGCCTCTGATTCCCCACCTCTGATTCCCCATATCTGATTCCCCGCCTCTGTTTCCCCGCCTCTGATTCACCGCCTCTGTTTCCCCATATCTAAGTCCCCGCCTCTGATTCCCCAACTTTGATTCCCCACCTCTGATTCCCCAGCTCTGATTCCCCGCCTCTGATTCCCCGCATATGATTCCATGCATCTGATTCCCAGCCTCTGATTCCCAGCCTCTGATTCCCAACCTCTGATTCCCCACCTCTGATTCCCTATATCTGATTCCCCGCCTCTGTTTCCCCGCCTCTGATTCCCCGCCTCTGTTTCCCCATATCTGATTCCCCGCCTCTGAATCCCCAACTCTGATTCCCTGCCTCTAATTTCCCATGTCTGATTCCCCGCCTCTGATTCCCCGCGTCTGATTACCGGCCTCTGATTCCCCGCCTCTGATTCCCCATCTCTGATTCACAACCTCTGATTCCCCACCTCTGATTCCCCATATCTGATTCCCCGCCTCTGTTTCCCCGCCTCTGATTCCCCACCTCTGATTCCCAATATCTGATTCCCCGCCTCTGATTCCCCACCTCTGATTCCCCGCCTCTGATTCGCCAGCTATGATTCCCCGCCTCTGATTCCCCACGTCTGATTCCCTGCCTCTGATTCCCCGCCTCTGATTCCACATCTCTGATTCACCACCTCTGATTCCCCGCGTCTGATTCCCCGCCTCTGATTCCCCATCTCTGATTCCCCATCTCTGATTCCCCAATTCTGATTCCCCGCCTCTGATTCCCCAGCTCTGATTCCTCGCCTCTGATTCCCTTCCTCTGATTCCCAACCTCTGATTCCCCACCTCTGATTTCCCATATTGATTCCCTGCATCTGATTCCCCGCCTCTGATTCCCCAACTCTGATTCCCCGCCTCTGATTCCCCAGCTCTGATTCCCCGCCTCTGATTCCCCGTGTTTGATTCCCTGCCTCTGATTCCCGGCCTCTGATTCCCCATCTCTGATTCACCGCCTATGATTCGCCACCTCTGATTCCCCAAATCTGATTCCCCGCCTCTGTTTCCCCGCCTCTGATTCCCCGCCTCTGTTTCCCCGCGTCTGATTACCGGTCTCTGATTCCCCGCCTCTGATTCCCCATCTCTGATTCACAACCTCTGATTCCCCACCTCTGATTCCCCATATCTGATTCCCCACCTCTGATTCCCGGCCTCTTATTCCCGGCATCTGATTCCGGCCTCTGATTCCCGGCCTCTGATTCCCTGCTTCTGATTCTGATTCCCTGCCTCTGATTCCCCATCTCTGATTCCGCACATCTGATTCCCTGCCTCTGATTACCCCCCTCTGATTCCCCGCCTCTTATTCCCCGCCTCTGTTTCCCAATATCTAAGTCCCCGCCTCTGATTCCCCAACTCTGATTCCCCACCTCTGATTCCCCAGCTCTGATTCCCCGCCTCTGATTCCCCGCATCTGATTCCCTGCATCTGATTCCAAGCCTCTGATTCCCTGCCTCTGATTCCCAACCTCTGATTCCCCACCTCTGATTCCCCATATCTGATTCCCCGCCTCTGTTTCCCCGCCTCTGATTCCCCACCTCTGTTTCCCCATATCTGATTCCCGGCCTCTGATTCCCCACCTCTGATTCCCCGCCTCTGATTCCCTGCCTCTGATTCCCCATCTCCGATTCCGCACATCTGATTCCCTGCCTCTGATTCCCCGCCTCTGATTCCCCACCTCTGATTCCCTGCCTCTGATTCCCAACCTCTGATTCCCCACCTCTGATTCCCCATATCTGATTCCCCGCCTCTGTTTCCCCGACTCTGATTCCCCTCCTCTGATTCCCCAACTCTAATTCCCCGCCTCTGATTCCCCAGCTCTGATTCCCCGTGTTTGATTCCCTGCCTCTGATTCCCTGCCCTGATTCCCCATCTGTTTCACCGCCTTTGATTCGCCACCTCTGATTCCCCATATCTGATTCCCCACCTCTGTTTCCCCGCCTCTGATTCCCTGCCTCTGATTCCCAACCTCTGATTCCACACCTCTGATTCCCCATATCTGATTCCCCGCCTCTGTTTCCCCGCCTCTGATTCCCTGCCCCTGTTTCCCCATATCTGATTCCCTGCCTCTGATTCCCCAACTCTGATTCCCCGCCTCTGATTCCCCAGCTCTGATTCCCCGCCTCTGATTTCCCGTGTTTGATTCCCTGCCTCTGATTCCCCGCCTCTGATTCCCCATCTCTGATTCACCGCCTTTGATTCGCCACCTCTGATTCCAAATATCTGATTCCCCACCTCTATTTCCCCGCCTCTGATTCCCCGCCTCTGATTCTCCATATCTCATTCCCCGCCTCTGAATCCCCATCTCTGATTCCCGGACTCTGATTCCCCACCTCTGATTCCCGGCCTCTTATTCCCAGCATCTGATTCCCCGCCTCTGATTCCCCAGCTCTGATTCCCCGCCTCTGATTCCCCGTGTTTGATTCCCTGCCTCTGATTCCCGGCCTCTGATTCCCCATCTCTGATTCACCGCCTTTGATTCGCCACCTCTGATTCCCCAAATCTGATTCCCCGCCTCTGTTTCCCCGCCTCTGATTCCCCGCCTCTGTTTCCCCGCGTCTGATTACCGGCCTCTGATTCCCCGCCTCTGATTCCCCATCTCTGATTCACAACCTCTGATTCCCCACCTCTGATTCCCCATATCTGATTCCCCACCTCTGATTCCCGGCCTCTTATTCCCGGCATCTGATTCCGGCCTCTGATTCCCGGCCTCTGATTCCCTGCTTCTGATTCTGATTCCCTGCCTCTGATTCCCCATCTCTGATTCCGCACATCTGATTCCCTGTCTCTGATTACCCCCCTCTGATTCCCCGCCTCTTATTCCCCGCCTCTGTTTCCCAATATCTAAGTCCCCGCCTCTGATTCCCCAACTCTGATTCCCCACCTCTGATTCCCCAGCTCTGATTCCCCGCCTCTGATTCCCCGCATCTGATTCCCTGCATCTGATTCCAAGCCTCTGATTCCCTGCCTCTGATTCCCAACCTCTGATTCCCCACCTCTGATTCCCCATATCTGATTCCCCGCCTCTGTTTCCCCGCCTCTGATTCCCCACCTCTGTTTCCCCATATCTGATTCCCGGCCTCTGATTCCCCACCTCTGATTCCCCGCCTCTGATTCCCTGCCTCTGATTCCCCATCTCCGATTCCGCACATCTGATTCCCTGCCTCTGATTCCCCTCCTCTGATTCCCCACCTCAGATTCCCTGCCTCTGATTCCCAACCTCTGATTCCCCACCTCTGATTCCCCATATCTGATTCCCCGCCTCTGTTTCCCCGACTCTGATTCCCCTCCTCTGATTCCCCAACTCTAATTCCCCGCCTCTGATTCCCCAGCTCTGATTCCCCGTGTTTGATTCCCTGCCTCTGATTCCCTGCCCTGATTCCCCATCTGTTTCACCGCCTTTGATTCGCCACCTCTGATTTTCCATATCTGATTCCCCGCCTCTGTTTCCCCGCCTCTGATTCCCTGCCTCTGATTCCCAACCTCTGATTCCACACCTCTGATTCCCCATATCTGAATCCCCGCCTCTGTTTCCCCGCCTCTGATTCCCTGCCCCTGTTTCCCCATATCTGATTCCCTGCCTCTGATTCCCCAACTCTGATTTCCCGCCTCTGATTCCCCAGCTCTGATTCCCCGCCTCTGATTTCCCGTGTTTGATTCCCTGCCTCTGATTCCCCGCCTCTGATTCCCCATCTCTGATTCACCGCCTTTGATTCGCCACCTCTGATTCCACATATCTGATTCCCCACCTCTGTTTCCCCGCCTCTGATTCCCCGCCTCTGATTCTCCATATCTCATTCCCCGCCTCTGAATCCCCATCTCTGATTCCCGGACTCTGATTCCCCACCTCTGATTCCCGGCCTCTTATTCCCAGCATCTGATTCCCGGCCTCTGATTCCCGGCCTCTGATTCCCCGCTTCTGATTCTGATTCCCTGCCTCTGATTCCCCATCTCTGATTCCGCACATCTGATTCCCTGCCTCTGATTCCCCACCTCTGATTCCCCATATCGGATTTCCCGCCTCTGTTTCCCCATATCTAATTCCCAACCTCTGATGCCCCAACTCTGATTCCCTGCCTCTGATTCCCCGCGTTCTATTCCCTGCCTCTGATTCCCCGCCTGTGATTCCCCATCTCTGATTCACCACCTCTGATTCCCCACCTCTGATTCCCCATATCTAATTCCCCGCCTCTGTTTGCCCGCCTCTGATTCCCCGCCTCTGTTTCCCCATATCTGATTCCCCGCCTCTGAATCCCCAACTCTGATTCCCTGCCTGTGATTCCCCAGCTCTGATTCCCCGCCTTTGATTTCCCCCGTCTGATTCCCAGCCTCTGAATCCCCGTGTCTGATTTCCTGCCTCTGATTCCCCGCCTCTGATTCCCCATCTCTGATTCACAGCCTCTGATTCCCCACCTCTGATTCCCCATCTCTGATTCCGCACATCTGATTCCCTGCCTCTGATTCCCCGACTCTGATCCCCACCTCTGATTCCCCAGCTCTGATTCCCCGCCTCTGATTCCCCAACTCTGATTCCCCGCCTCTGATTCCCCAGCTCTGATTCCCCGCCTCTGATTCCCCGTGTTTGATTCCCTGCCTCTGATTCCCCGCCTCTGATTCCCCAACTCTGATTCCCCGCCTCTGATTCCCCAGCTCTGATTCCCCGCCTCTGATTCCCCGCGTCTGATTACCGGCCTCTGATTCCCCGCCTCTGATTCCCCATCTCTGATTCACAACCTCTGATTCCCCATCTCTGATTCCCGGACTCTGATTCCCCACCTCTGATTCCCGGCCTCTTATTCCCGGCATCTGATTCCGGCCTCTGATTCCCGGCCTCTGATTCCATGCTTCTGATTCCCCATCTCTGATTCCGCAAATCTAATTCCCTGCCTCTGATTCCCCACCTATGATTCCCCATATCTGATTCCCCGCCTCTGTTTCCCCACCTCTGATTCCCCGCCTCTGTTTCCCCACCTCTGATTTCCCGCCTCTGTTTCCCCATATCAAAGTCCCCGCCTCTGATTCCCCAACTTTGATTCCCCACCTCTGATTCCCCAGCTCTGATTCCCCGCCTCTGATTCCCCACATCTGATTCCATGCATCTGATTCCCAGCCTCTGATTCCCAGCCTCTGATTCCCAACCTCTGATTCCCCACCTCTGATCCCCATATCTGATTCCCCGCCTCTGTTTCCCCGCCTCTGATTCCCCGCCTCTGTTTCCCCATATCTGATCCCCGCCTATATTTGCCCGCCTCTGATTCCCCGCCTCTGTTTCCCCATATCTGATTCCCCGCCTCTGAATCCCCAACTCTGATTCCCTGCCTCTAATTTCCCAGCTCTGATTCCCCGCCTCTGATTCCCCGCGTCTGATTACCGGCCTCTGATTCCCCGCCTCTGATTCCCCATCTCTGATTCACAACCTCTGATTCCCCACCTCTGATACCCCATATCTGATTCCCCGCCTCTGTTTCACCGCCTCTGATTCCCCACCTCTGATTCCCAATATCTGATTCCCCGCCTCTGATTCCCCACCTCTGATTCCCCGCCTCTGATTCGCCAGCTATGATTCCCCGCCTCTTATTCCCCGCGTCTGATTCCCTGCCTCTGATTCCCCGCCTCTGATTCCACATCTCTGATTCACCACATCTGATTCCCCGCGTCTGATTCCCTGCCTCTGATTCCCCATCTCTGATTCCCCATCTCTGATTCCCCAATTCTGATTCCCCTCCTCTGATTCCCCGTGTTTGATTCCCTGCCTCTGATTCCCGTCCTCTGATTCCCCATCTCTGATTCACCGCCTTTTATTCGCCACCTCTGATTCGCCATATCTGATTCCCCGCCTCTGTTTCCCCGCCTCTGATTCCCCGCCTCTTATTCCCCATATCTCATTCCCCGCCTCTGAATCCCCATCTCTGATTCCCGGACTCTGATTCCCCACCTCTGATTTCCGGCCTCTTATTCCCGGCATCTGATTCCGGCCTCTGATTCCCGGCATCTGATTCCCTGCTTCTGATTCTGATTCCCTGCCTTTGATTCCCCATCTCTGATTCCGCACATCTGATTCCCTGCCTCTGATTCCCCATCTCTGATTCCCCATATCTGATTCCCCGCCTCTGTTTCCCCGCCTCTGATTTCCCATATTGATTCCCTGCATCTGATTCCCCGCCTCTGATTCCCCAACTCTGATTCCCCGCCTCTGATTCCCCAGCTCTGATTCCCCGCCTCTGATTCCCCGTGTTTGATTCCCTGCCACTGATTCCCGGCCTCTGATTCCCCATCTCTGATTCACCGCCTTTGATTCGCCACCTCTGATTCCCCAAATCTGATTCCCCGCCTCTGTTTCCCCGCCTCTGATTCCCCGCCTCTGATACCCGCGTCTGATTACCGGCCTCTGATTCCCCGCCTCTGATTCCCCATCTCTGATTCACAACCTCTGATTCCCCACCTCTGATTCCCCATATCTGATTCCCCACCTCTGATTCCCGGCCTCTTATTCCCGGCATCTGATTCCGGCCTCTGATTCCCGGCCTATGATTCCCTGCTTCTGATTCTGATTCCCTGCCTCTGATTCCCCATCTCTGATTCCGCACATCTGATTCCCTGCCTCTGATTACCCCCCTCTGTTTCCCCGCCTCTGATTCCCCGCCTCTGTTTCCCAATATCTAAGTCCCCGCCTCTGATTCCCCAACTCTGATTCCCCACCTCTGATTCCCCAGCTCTGATTCCCCGCCTCTGATTCCCCGCATCTGATTCCCTGCATCTGATTCCAAGCCTCTGATTCCCTGCCTCTGATTCCCAACCTCTGATACCCCACCTCTGATTCCCCATATCTGATTCCCCGCCTCTGTTTCCCCGCCTCTGATTCCCCACCTCTGTTTCCCCATATCTGATTCCCGGCCTCTGATTCCCCGCCTCTGATTCCCCGCCTCTGATTCCCTGCCTCTGATTCCCCATTTCCGATTCCGCACATCTGATTCCCTGCCTCTGATTCCCCGCCTCTGATTCCCCACCTCTGATTCCCTGCCTCTGATTCCCAACCTCTGATTCCCCATCTCTGATTCCCCATATCTGATTCCCCGCCTCTGTTTCCCCGCCTCTGATTCCCCTCCTCTGATTCCCCAACTCTAATTCCCCGCCTCTGATTCCCCAGCTCTGATTCCCCGTGTTTGATTCCCTGGCTCTGATTCCCTGCTCTGATTCACCATCTCTGTTTCACCGCCTTTGATCCGCCACCCCTGATTCCCCATATCTAATTCCCCGCCTCTGTTTCCCCGCCTCTGATTCCCTGCCTCTGATTCCCAACCTCTGATTCCACACCTCTGATTCCCCATATCTGATTCCCCGCCTCTGTTTCCCCGCCTCTGATTCCCTGCCCCTGTTTCCCCATATCTGATTCCCTGCCTCTGATTCCCCAACTCTGATTCCCCGCCTCTGATTCCCCAGCTCTGATTCCCCGCCTCTGATTTCCCGTGTTTGATTCCCTGCCTCTGATTCCCCGCCTCTGATTCCCCATCTCTGATTCACCGCCTTTGATTCGCCACCTCTGATTCCACATATCTGATTCCCCACCTCTGTTTCCCCGCCTCTGATTCCCCGCCTCTGATTCTCCATATCTCATTCCCAGCCTCTGAATCCCCATCTCTGATTCCCGGACTCTGATTCCCCACCTCTGATTCCCGGCCTCTTATTCCCAGCATCTGATTCCCGGCCTCTGATTCCCGGCCTCTGATTCCCCGCTTCTGATTCTGATTCCCTGCCTCTGATTCCCCATCTCTGATTCCGCACATCTGATTCCCTGCCTCTGATTCCCAACCTCTGATTCCCCATATCGGATTTCCCGCCTCTGTTTCCCCATATCTAATTCCCAACCTCTGATGCCCCAACTCTGATTCCCTGCCTCTGATTCCCCGCGTTCTATTCCCTGCCTCTGATTCCCCGCCTGTGATTCCCCATCTCTGATTCACCACCTCTGATTCCCCACCTCTGATTCCCCATATCTAATTCCCCGCCTCTGTTTGCCCGCCTCTGATTCCCCGCCTCTGTTTCCCCATATCTGATTCCCCGCCTCTGAATCCCCAACTCTGATTCCCTGCCTCTGATTCCCCAGCTCTGATTCCCCGCCTTTGATTCCCCCCGTCTGATTCCCAGCCTCTGAATCCCCGTGTCTGATTTCCTGCCTCTGATTCCCCGCCTCTGATTCCCCATCTCTGATTCACAGCCTCTGATTCCCCACCTCTGATTCCCCATCTCTGATTCCGCACATCTGATTCCCTGCCTCTGATTCCCCGACTCTGATCCCCACCTCTGATTCCCCAGCTCTGATTCCCCGCCTCTGATTCCCCAACTCTGATTCCCCGCCTCTGATTCCCCAGCTCTGATTCCCCGCCTCTGATTCCCCGTGTTTGATTCCCTGCCTCTGATTCCCCGCCTCTGATTCCCCAACTCTGATTCCCCGCCTCTGATTCCCCAGCTCTGATTCCCCGCCTCTGATTCCCCACCTCTGATTCCCGGCCTCTTATTCCCCGCGTCTGATTCCCTGCCTCTGATTCCCCGCCTCTGATTCCACATCTCTGATTCACCACCTCTGATTACCTGCCTCTGATTCCCCACCTCTGATTCCCCATATCTGATTCCCCGCCTCTGTTTCCACGCCACTGACTCCCCACCTCTGATTCCCCATATCTGATTCCCCGCCTCTGTTTCCCCGCCCCTGATTCCCCGCCTCTGTTTCCCCATATCTGATTCCCCGCCTCTGTTTCCCCGCCCCTGATTCCCCACCTCTGTTTCCCCATATCTGATTCCCCGCCTCTGATTCCCAACTATGATTCCCCGCCTCTGATTCCCCAGCTCTGATTCCCTGCCTCTGATTCCCCGCGTCTGATTCCCTGCCTCTGATTCCCCATCTCTGATTCCCCATCTCTGATTCCCCAATTCTGATTCCCCTCCTCTGATTCCCCGTGTTTGATTCCCTGCCTCTGATTCCCGGCCTCTGATTCCCCATCTCTGATTCACCGCCTTAGATTCGCCACCTCTGATTCGCCATATCTGATTCCCCGCCTCTGTTTCCCCGCCTCTGAAACCCGCCTCTTATTCCCCATATCTCATTCCCCGCCTCTGAATCCCCATCTCTGATTCCCGGTCTCTGATTCCCCACCTCTGATTTCCGGCCTCTTATTCCCGGCATCTGATTCCGGCCTCTGATTCCCGGCATCTGATTCCCTGCTTCTGATTCTGATTCCCTGCCTTTGATTCCCCATCTCTGATTCCGCACATCTGATTCCCTGCCTCTGATTCCCCATCTCTGATTCCCCATATCTGATTCCCCGCCTCTGTTTCCCCGCCTCTGATTCCCCGCCTCTGTTTCCCAATATCTAAGTTCCGGCCTCTGATTCCCCAGCTCTGATTCCCCGCCTCTGATTCCCCGCATCTGATTCCCTGCATCTGACTCCAAGCCTCTGATTCCCTGCCTCTGATTCCCAACCTCTGATTCCCCACCTCTGATTCCCCATATCTGATTCCCAGCCTCTGTTTCCCCGCCTCTGATTCCCCGCCTCTGTTTCCCCATATCTGACTCCCGGCCTCTGATTCCCGGCCTCTGATTCCCCGCCTCTGATTCCCTGCCTCTGATTCCCCATCTCCGATTCCGCACATCTGATTCCCTGCCTCTGATTCCCCGCCTCTGATTCCCCGCCTCTGATTCCCTGCCTCTGATTCCCAACCTCTGATTCCCCACCTCTGATTCCCCGTGTTTGATTCCCCGCCTCTGTTTCCCCGCCTCTGATTCCCCGCCTCTGATTCCCCAACTCTAATTCCCCGCCTCTGATTCCCCATATATGATTCCCCGCCTCTGTTTCCCCGCCTCTGATTCCCCGCCCCTGTTTCCCCATATCTGATTCCCTGCCTCTGATTCCCCAACATTGATTCCCAGCCTCTGATTCCCCAGCTCTGATTCCCCGCCTCTGATTCCCCGTGTTTGATTCCCTGCCTCTGATTCCCCGCCTCTGATTCCCCGCCTCTGATTCCCCGCCTCTTATTCCCCATATCTCATTCCCCGCCTCTGAATCCCCATCTCTGATTCCCGGACTCTGATTCCCCACCTCTGATTCCCTGCTTCTGATTCTGATTCCCTGCCTCTGATTCCTCATCTCTGATTCCGCACATCTAATTCCCTGCCTCTGATTCCCCACCTCTGATTCCCCATATCTGATTCCCCGCCTCTGTTTCCCCGCCTCTGATTCACCACCTCTGTTTCCCCATATCTAAGTCCCCGCCTCTGATTCCCCAACTTTGATTCCCCACCTCTGATTCCCCAGCTCTGATTCCCCGCCTCTGATTCCCCGCATATGATTCCATGCATCTGATTCCCAGCCTCTGATTCCCAGCCTCTGATTCCCAACCTCTGATTCCCCACCTCTGATTCCCTATATCTGATTCCCCGCCTCTGTTTCCCCGCCTCTGATTCCCCGCCTCTGTTTCCCCATATCTGATTCCCCGCCTCTGAATCCCCAACTCTGATTCCCTGCCTCTAATTTCCCATGTCTGATTCCCCGCCTCTGATTCCCCGCGTCTGATTACCGGCCTCTGATTCCCCGCCTCTGATTCCCCATCTCTGATTCACAACCTCTGATTCCCCACCTCTGATTCCCCATATCTGATTCCCCGCCTCTGTTTCCCCGCCTCTGATTCCCCACCTCTGATTCCCAATATCTGATTCCCCGCCTCTGATTCCCCACCTCTGATTCCCCGCCTCTGATTCGCCAGCTATGATTCCCCGCCTCTGATTCCCCGCGTCTGATTCCCTGCCTCTGATTCCCCGCCTCTGATTCCACATCTCTGATTCACCACCTCTGATTACCCGCGTCTGATTCCCCGCCTCTGATTCCCCATCTCTGATTCCCCATCTCTGATTCCCCAATTCTGATTCCCCGCCTCTGATTCCCCAGCTCTGATTCCTCGCCTCTGATTCCCTTCCTCTGATTCCCAACCTCTGATTCCCCACCTCTGATTTCCCATATTGATTCCCTGCATCTGATTCCCCGCCTCTGATTCCCCAACTCTGATTCCCCGCCTCTGATTCCCCAGCTCTGATTCCCCGCCTCTGATTCCCCGTGTTTGATTCCCTGCCTCTGATTCCCGGCCTCTGATTCCCCATCTCTGATTCACCGCCTTTGATTCGCCACCTCTGATTCCCCAAATCTGATTCCCCGCCTCTGTTTCCCCGCCTCTGATTCCCCGCCTCTGATTCCCCGCGTCTGATTACCGGCCTCTGATTCCCCGCCTCTGATTCCCCATCTCTGATTCACAACCTCTGATTCCCCACCTCTGATTCCCCATATCTGATTCCCCACCTCTGATTCCCGGCCTCTTATTCCCGGCATCTGATTCCGGCCTCTGATTCCCGGCCTCTGATTCCCTGCTTCTGATTCTGATTCCCTGCCTCTGATTCCCCATCTCTGATTCCGCACATCTGATTCCCTGCCTCTGATTACCCCCCTCTGTTTCCCCGCCTCTTATTCCCCGCCTTTGTTTCCCAATATCTAAGTCCCCGCCTCTGATTCCCCAACTCTGATTCCCCACCTCTGATTCCCCAGCTCTGATTCCCCGCCTCTGATTCCCCGCATCTGATTCCCTGCATCTGATTCCAAGCCTCTGATTCCCTGCCTCTGATTCCCAACCTCTGATTCCCCACCTCTGATTCCCCATATCTGATTCCCCGCCTCTGTTTCCCCGCCTCTGATTCCCCACCTCTGTTTCCCCATATCTGATTCCCGGCCTCTGATTCCCCACCTCTGATTCCCCGCCTCTGATTCCCTGCCTCTGATTCCCCATCTCCGATTCCGCACATCTGATTCCCTGCCTCTGATTCCCCGCCTCTGATTCCCCACCTCTGATTCCCTGCCTCTGATTCCCAACCTCTGATTCCCCACCTCTGATTCCCCATATCTGATTCCCCGCCTCTGTTTCCCCGACTCTGATTCCCCTCCTCTGATTCCCCAACTCTAATTCCCCGCCTCTGATTCCCCAGCTCTGATTCCCCGTGTTTGATTCCCTGCCTCTGATTCCCTGCCCTGATTCCCCATCTGTTTCACCGCCTTTGATTCGCCACCTCTGATTCCCCATATCTGATTCCCCGCCTCTGTTTCCCCGCCTCTGATTCCCTGCCTCTGATTCCCAACCTCTGATTCCACACCTCTGATTCCCCATATCTGATTCCCCGCCTCTGTTTCCCCGCCTCTGATTCCCTGCCCCTGTTTCCCCATATCTGATTCCCTGCCTCTGATTCCCCAACTCTGATTCCCCGCCTCTGATTCCCCAGCTCTGATTCCCCGCCTCTGATTTCCCGTGTTTGATTCCCTGCCTCTGATTCCCCGCCTCTGATTCCCCATCTCTGATTCACCGCCTTTGATTCGCCACCTCTGATTCCACATATCTGATTCCCCACCTCTGTTTCCCCGCCTCTTATTCCCCGCCTCTGATTCTCCATATCTCATTCCCCGCCTCTGAATCCCCATCTCTGATTCCCGGACTCTGATTCCCCACCTCTGATTCCCGGCCTCTTATTCCCAGCATCTGATTCCCGGCCTCTGATTCCCGGCCTCTGATTCCCCGCTTCTGATTCTGATTCCCTGCCTCTGATTCCCCATCTCTGATTCCGCACATCTGATTCCCTGCCTCTGATTCCCCACCTCTGATTCCCCATATCGGATTTCCCGCCTCTGTTTCCCCATATCTAATTCCCAACCTCTGATGCCCCAACTCTGATTCCCTGCCTCTGATTCCCCGCGTTCTATTCCCTGCCTCTGATTCCCCGCCTGTGATTCCCCATCTCTGATTCACCACCTCTGATTCCCCACCTCTGATTCCCCATATCTAATTCCCCGCCTCTGTTTGCCCGCCTCTGATTCCCCACCTCTGTTTCCCCATATCTGATTCCCCGCCTCTGAATCCCCAACTCTGATTCCCTGCCTCTGATTCCCCAGCTCTGATTCCCCGCCTTTGATTCCCCCCGTCTGATTCCCAGCCTCTGAATCCCCGTGTCTGATTTCCTGCCTATGATTCCCCGCCTCTGATTCCCCATCTCTGATTCACAGCCTCTGATTCCCCACCTCTGATTCCCCATCTCTGATTCCGCACATCTGATTCCCTGCCTTTGGTTCCCCGACTCTGATCCCCACCTCTGATTCCCCGGCATCTGATTCCGGCCTCTGATTCCCGGCCTCTGATTCCATGCTTCTGTTTCCCCGCCTCTGATTCCCCGCCTCTGATTCCCCAACTCTAATTCCCCGCCTCCGATTCCCCATATATGATTCCCCGCCTCTGTTTCCCCGCCTCTGATTCCCCGCCCCTGTTTCCCCATATCTGATTCCCTGCCTCTGATTCCCCAACTTTGATTCCCAGCCTCTGATTCCCCAGCTCTGATTCCCCGCCTCTGATTCCCGGTGTTTGATTCCCTGCCTCTGATTCCCCGCCTCTGATTCCCCACCTCTGATTCCCCGCCTCTGATTCCCTGCCTCTGATTCCCCATCTCCGATTCCGCACATCTGATTCCCTGCCTCTGATTCCCCGCCTCTGATTCCCCACCTCTGATTCCCTGCCTCTGATTCCCAACCTCTGATTCCCCACCTCTGATTCCCCATATCTGATTCCCCGCCTCTGTTTCCCCGACTCTGATTCCCCTCCTCTGATTCCCCAACTCTAATTCCCCGCCTCTGATTCCCCAGCTCTGATTCCCCGTGTTTGATTCCCTGCCTCTGATTCCCTGCCCTGATTCCCCATCTGTTTCACCGCCTTTGATTCGCCACCTCTGATTCCCCATATCTGATTCCCCGCCTCTGTTTCCCCGCCTCTGATTCCCTGCCTCTGATTCCCAACCTCTGATTCCACACCTCTGATTCCCCATATCTGATTCCCCGCCTCTGTTTCCCCGCCTCTGATTCCCTGCCCCTGTTTCCCCATATCTGATTCCCTGCCTCTGATTCCCCAACTCTGATTCCCCGCCTCTGATTCCCCAGCTCTGATTCCCCGCCTCTGATTTCCCGTGTTTGATTCCCTGCCTCTGATTCCCCGCCTCTGATTCCCCATCTCTGATTCACCGCCTTTGATTCGCCACCTCTGATTCCACATATCTGATTCCCCACCTCTGTTTCCCCGCCTCTTATTCCCCGCCTCTGATTCTCCATATCTCATTCCCCGCCTCTGAATCCCCATCTCTGATTCCCGGACTCTGATTCCCCACCTCTGATTCCCGGCCTCTTATTCCCAGCATCTGATTCCCGGCCTCTGATTCCCGGCCTCTGATTCCCCGCTTCTGATTCTGATTCCCTGCCTCTGATTCCCCATCTCTGATTCCGCACATCTGATTCCCTGCCTCTGATTCCCCACCTCTGATTCCCCATATCGGATTTCCCGCCTCTGTTTCCCCATATCTAATTCCCAACCTCTGATGCCCCAACTCTGATTCCCTGCCTCTGATTCCCCGCGTTCTATTCCCTGCCTCTGATTCCCCGCCTGTGATTCCCCATCTCTGATTCACCACCTCTGATTCCCCACCTCTGATTCCCCATATCTAATTCCCCGCCTCTGTTTGCCCGCCTCTGATTCCCCACCTCTGTTTCCCCATATCTGATTCCCCGCCTCTGAATCCCCAACTCTGATTCCCTGCCTCTGATTCCCCAGCTCTGATTCCCCGCCTTTGATTCCCCCCGTCTGATTCCCAGCCTCTGAATCCCCGTGTCTGATTTCCTGCCTATGATTCCCCGCCTCTGATTCCCCATCTCTGATTCACAGCCTCTGATTCCCCACCTCTGATTCCCCATCTCTGATTCCGCACATCTGATTCCCTGCCTTTGGTTCCCCGACTCTGATCCCCACCTCTGATTCCCCGGCATCTGATTCCGGCCTCTGATTCCCGGCCTCTGATTCCATGCTTCTGTTTCCCCGCCTCTGATTCCCCGCCTCTGATTCCCCAACTCTAATTCCCCGCCTCCGATTCCCCATATATGATTCCCCGCCTCTGTTTCCCCGCCTCTGATTCCCCGCCCCTGTTTCCCCATATCTGATTCCCTGCCTCTGATTCCCCAACTTTGATTCCCAGCCTCTGATTCCCCAGCTCTGATTCCCCGCCTCTGATTCCCGGTGTTTGATTCCCTGCCTCTGATTCCCCGCCTCTGATTCCCCGCCTCTGATTCCCCGCCTCTTATTCCCCATATCTCATTCCCCGCCTCTGAATCCCCATCTCTGATTCCCGGACTCTGATTCCCCACCTCTGATTCCCTGCTTCTGATTCTGATTCCCTGCCTCTGATTCACCATCTCTGATTCCGCACATCTAATTCCCTGCCTCTGATTCCCCACCTCTGATTCCCCATATCTGATTCCCCGCCTCTGTTTCCCCGCCTCTGATTCACCGCCTCTGTTTCCCCATATCTAAGTCCCCGCCTCTGATTCCCCAACTTTGATTCCCCACCTCTGATTCCCCAGCTCTGATTCCCCGCCTCTGATTCCCCGCATATGATTCCATGAATCTGATTCCCAGCCTCTGATTCCCAGCCTCTGATTCCCAACCTCTGATTCCCCACCTCTGATTCCCTATATCTGATTCCCCGCCTCTGTTTCCCCGCCTCTGATTCCCCGCCTCTGTTTCCCCATATCTGATTCCCCGCCTCTGAATCCCCAACTCTGATTCCCTGCCTCTAATTTCCCATGTCTGATTCCCCGCCTCTGATTCCCCACGTCTGATTACCGGCCTCTGATTCCCCGCCTCTGATTCCCCATCTCTGATTCACAACCTCTGATTCCCCACCTCTGATTCCCCATATCTGATTCCCCGCCTCTGTTTCCCCGCCTCTGATTCCCCACCTCTGATTCCCAATATCTGATTCCCCACCTCTGATTCCCCACCTCTGATTCCCCGCCTCTGATTCGCCAGCTATGATTCCCCGCCTCAGATTCCCCGCGTCTGATTCCCTGCCTCTGATTCCCCGCCTCTGCTTCCACATCTCTGATTCACCACCTCTGATTCCCCGCGTCTGATTCCCCGCCTCTGATTCCCCATCTCTGATTCCCCATCTCTGATTCCCCAATTCTGATTCCCCGCCTCTGATTCCCCAGCTCTGATTCCTCGCCTCTGATTCCCTTCCTCTGATTCCCAACCTCTGATTCCCCACCTCTGATTTCCCATATTGATTCCCTGCATCTGATTCCCCGCCTCTGATTCCCCAACTCTGATTCCCCGCCTCTGATTCCCCAGCTCTGATTCCCCGCCTCTGATTCCCCGTGTTTGATTCCCTGCCTCTGATTCCCGGCCTCTGATTCCCCATCTCTGATTCACCGCCTTTGATTCGCCACCTCTGATTCCCCAAATCTGATTCCCCGCCTCTGTTTCCCCGCCTCTGATTCCCCGCCTCTGATTCCCCGCGTCTGATTACCGGCCTCTGATTCCCCGCCTCTGATTCCCCATCTCTGATTCACAACCTCTGATTCCCCACCTCTGATTCCCCATATCTGATTCCCCACCTCTGATTCCCGGCCTCTTATTCCCGGCATCTGATTCCGGCCTCTGATTCCCGGCCTCTGATTCCCTGCTTCTGATTCTGATTCCCTGCCTCTGATTCCCCATCTCTGATTCCGCACATCTGATTCCCTGCCTCTGATTACCCCCCTCTGTTTCCCCGCCTCTTATTCCCCGCCTCTGTTTCCCAATATCTAAGTCCCCGCCTCTGATTCCCCAACTCTGATTCCCCACCTCTGATTCCCCAGCTCTGATTCCCCGCCTCTGATTCCCCGCATCTGATTCCCTGCATCTGATTCCAAGCCTCTGATTCCCTGCCTGTGATTCCCAACCTCTGATTCCCCACCTCTGATTCCCCATATCTGATTCCCCGCCTCTGTTTCCCCGTCTCTGATTCCCCACCTCTGTTTCCCCATATCTGATTCCCGGCCTCTGATTCCCCACCTCTGATTCCCCGCCTCTGATTCCCTGCCTCTGATTCCCCATCTCCGATTCCGCACATCTGATTCCCTGCCTCTGATTCCCCGCCTCTGATTCCCCACCTCTGATTCCCTGCCTCTGATTCCCAACCTCTGATTCCCCACCTCTGATTCCCCATATCTGATTCCCCGCCTCTGATTCCCCGACTCTGATTCCCCTCCTCTGATTCCCCAACTCTAATTCCCCGCCTCTGATTCCCCAGCTCTGATTCCCCGTGTTTGATTCCCTGCCTCTGATTCCCTGCCCTGATTCCCCATCTGTTTCACCGCCTTTGATTCGCCACCTCTGATTCCCCATATCTGATTCCCCGCCTCTGTTTCCCCGCCTCTGATTCCCTGCCTCTGATTCCCAACCTCTGATTCCACACCTCTGATTCCCCATATCTGATTCCCCGCCTCTGTTTCCCCGCCTCTGATTCCCTGCCCCTGTTTCCCCATATCTGATTCCCTGCCTCTGATTCCCCAACTCTGATTCCCCGCCTCTGATTCCCCAGCTCTGATTCCCCGCCTCTGATTTCCCGTGTTTGATTCCCTGCCTCTGATTCCCCGCCTCTGATTCCCCATCTCTGATTCACCGCCTTTGATTCGCCACCTCTGATTCCACATATCTGATTCCCCACCTCTGTTTCCCCGCCTCTGATTCCCCGCCTCTGATTCTCCATATCTCATTCCCCGCCTCTGAATCCCCATCTCTGATTCCCGGACTCTGATTCCCCACCTCTGATTCCCGGCCTCTTATTCCCAGCATCTGATTCCCGGCCTCTGATTCCCGGCCTCTGATTCCCCGCTTCTGATACTGATTCCCTGCCTCTGATTCCCCATCTCTGATTCCGCACATCTGATTCCCTGCCTCTGATTCCCCACCTCTGATTCCCCATATCGGATTTCCCGCCTCTGTTTCCCCATATCTAATTCCCAACCTCTGATGCCCCAACTCTGATTCCCTGCCTCTGATTCCCCGCGTTCTATTCCCTGCCTCTGATTCCCCGCCTGTGATTCCCCATCTCTGATTCACCACCTCTGATTCCCCACCTCTGATTCCCCATATCTAATTCCCCGCCTCTGTTTGCCCGCCTCTGATTCCCCGCCTCTGTTTCCCCATATCTGATTCCCCGCCTCTGAATCCCCAACTCTGATTCCCTGCCTCTGATTCCCCAGCTCTGATTCCCCGCCTTTGATTCCCCCCGTCTGATTCCCAGCCTCTGAATCCCCGTGTCTGATTTCCTGCCTCTGATTCCCCGCCTCTGATTCCCCATCTCTGATTCACAGCCTCTGATTCCCCACCTCTGATTCCCCATCTCTGATTCCGCACATCTGATTCCCTGCCTCTGGTTCCCCGACTCTGATCCCCACCTCTGATTCCCCAGCTCTGATTCCCCGCCTCTGATTCCCCAACTCTGATTCCCCGCCTCTGATTCCCCAGCTCTGATTCCCCGCCTCTGATTCCCCGTGTTTGATTCCCTGCCTCTGATTCCCCGCCTCTGATTCCCCATCTCTGATTCAACGCCTTTGATTCGCCACCTCTGATTCCCATATCTGATTCCTCGCCTCTGTTTCCCCGCCTCTGATTCCCCGCCTCTGATTCCCCATATCTCATTCCCCGCCTCTGATTCCCCATCTCTGATTCCCGGACTCTGATTCCCCACCTCTGATTCCCGGCCTCTTATTCCCGGCATCTGATTCCGGCCTCTGATTCCCGGCCTCTGATTCCATGCTTCTGATTCCCCATCTCTGATTCCGCAAATCTAATTCCCTGCCTCTGATTCCCCACCTATGATTCCCCATATCTGATTCCCCGCCTCTGTTTCCCCACCTCTGATTCCCCGCCTCTGTTTCCCCACCTCTGATTTCCCGCCTCTGTTTCCCCATATCAAAGTCCCCGCCTCTGATTCCCCAACTTTGATTCCCCACCTCTGATTCCCCAGCTCTGATTCCCCGCCTCTGATTCCCCACATCTGATTCCATGCATCTGATTCCCAGCCTCTGATTCCCAGCCTCTGATTCCCAACCTCTGATTCCCCACCTCTGATCCCCATATCTGATTCCCCGCCTCTGTTTCCCCGCCTCTGATTCCCCGCCTCTGTTTCCCCATATCTGATCCCCGCCTATATTTGCCCGCCTCTGATTCCCCGCCTCTGTTTCCCCATATCTGATTCCCCGCCTCTGAATCCCCAACTCTGATTCCCTGCCTCTAATTTCCCAGCTCTGATTCCCCGCCTCTGATTCCCCGCGTCTGATTACCGGCCTCTGATTCCCCGCCTCTGATTCCCCATCTCTGATTCACAACCTCTGATTCCCCACCTCTGATACCCCATATCTGATTCCCCGCCTCTGTTTCACCGCCTCTGATTCCCCACCTCTGATTCCCAATATCTGATTCCCCGCCTCTGATTCCCCACCTCTGATTCCCCGCCTCTGATTCGCCAGCTATGATTCCCCGCCTCTTATTCCCCGCGTCTGATTCCCTGCCTCTGATTCCCCGCCTCTGATTCCACATCTCTGATTCACCACCTCTGATTCCCCGCGTCTGATTCCCTGCCTCTGATTCCCCATCTCTGATTCCCCATCTCTGATTCCCCAATTCTGATTCCCCTCCTCTGATTCCCCGTGTTTGATTCCCTGCCTCTGATTCCCGTCCTCTGATTCCCCATCTCTGATTCACCGCCTTTTATTCGCCACCTCTGATTCGCCATATCTGATTCCCCGCCTCTGTTTCCCCGCCTCTGATTCCCCGCCTCTTATTCCCCATATCTCATTCCCCGCCTCTGAATCCCCATCTCTGATTCCCGGACTCTGATTCCCCACCTCTGATTTCCGGCCTCTTATTCCCGCCATCTGATTCCGGCCTCTGATTCCCGGCATCTGATTCCCTGCTTCTGATTCTGATTCCCTGCCTTTGATTCCCCATCTCTGATTCCGCACATCTGATTCCCTGCCTCTGATTCCCCATCTCTGATTCCCCATATCTGATTCCCCGCCTCTGTTTCCACGCCTCTGATTTCCCATATTGATTCCCTGCATCTGATTCCCCGCCTCTGATTCCCCAACTCTGATTCCCCGCCTCTGATTCCCCAGCTCTGATTCCCCGCCTCTGATTCCCCGTGTTTGATTCCCTGCCTCTGATTCCCGGCCTCTGATTCCCCATCTCTGATTCACCGCCTTTGATTCGCCACCTCTGATTCCCCAAATCTGATTCCCCGCCTCTGTTTCCCCGCCTCTGATTCCCCGCCTCTGATTCCCCGCGTCTGATTACCGGCCTCTGATTCCCCGCCTCTGATTCCCCATCTCTGATTCACAACCTCTGATTCCCCACCTCTGATTCCCCATATCTGATTCCCCACCTCTGATTCCCGGCCTCTTATTCCCGGCATCTGATTCCGGCCTCTGATTCCCGGCCTCTGATTCCCTGCTTCTGATTCTGATTCCCTGCCTCTGATTCCCCATCTCTGATTCCGCACATCTGATTCCCTGCCTCTGATTACCCCCCTCTGTTTCCCCGCCTCTGATTCCCCGCCTCTGTTTCCCAATATCTAAGTCCCTGCCTCTGATTCCCCAACTCTGATTCCCCACCTCTGATTCCCCAGCTCTGATTCCCCGCCTCTGATTCCCCGCATCTGATTCCCTGCATCTGATTCCAAGCCTCTGATTCCCTGCCTCTGATTCCCAACCTCTGATACCCCACCTCTGATTCCCCATATCTGATTCCCCGCCTCTGTTTCCCCGCCTCTGATTCCCCACCTCTGTTTCCCCATATCTGATTACCGGCCTCTGATTCCCCGCCTCTGATTCCCCGCCTCTGATTCCCTGCCTCTGATTCCCCATCTCCGATTCCGCACATCTGATTCCCTGCCTCTGATTCCCCGCCTCTGATTCCCCACCTCTGATTCCCTGCCTCTGATTCCCAACCTCTGATTCCCCATCTCTGATTCCCCATATCTGATTCCCCGCCTCTGTTTCCCCGCCTCTGATTCCCCTCCTCTGATTCCCCAACTCTAATTCCCCGCCTCTGATTCCCCAGCTCTGATTCCCCGTGTTTGATTCCCTGGCTCTGATTCCCTGCTCTGATTCACCATCTCTGTTTCACCGCCTTTGATCCGCCACCTCTGATTCCCCATATCTAATTCCCCGCCTCTGTTTCCCCGCCTCTGATTCCCTGCCTCTGATTCCCAACCTCTGATTCCACACCTCTGATTCCCCATATCTGATTCCCCGCCTCTGTTTCCCCGCCTCTGATTCCCTGCCCCTGTTTCCCCATATCTGATTCCCTGCCTCTGATTCCCCAACTCTGATTCCCCGCCTCTGATTCCCCAGCTCTGATTCCCCGCCTCTGATTTCCCGTGTTTGATTCCCTGCCTCTGATTCCCCGCCTCTGATTCCCCATCTCTGATTCACCGCCTTTGATTCGCCACCTCTGATTCCACATATCTGATTCCCCACCTCTGTTTCCCCGCCTCTGATTCCCCGCCTCTGATTCTCCATATCTCATTCCCCGCCTCTGAATCCCCATCTCTGATTCCCGGACTCTGATTCCCCACCTCTGATTCCCGGCCTCTTATTCCCAGCATCTGATTCCCGGCCTCTGATTCCCGGCCTCTGATTCCCCGCTTCTGATTCTGATTCCCTGCCTCTGATTCCCCATCTCTGATTCCGCACATCTGATTCCCTGCCTCTGATTCCCAACCTCTGATTCCCCATATCGGATTTCCCGCCTCTGTTTCCCCATATCTAATTCCCAACCTCTGATGCCCCAACTCTGATTCCCTGCCTCTGATTCCCCGCGTTCTATTCCCTGCCTCTGATTCCCCGCCTGTGATTCCCCATCTCTGATTCACCACCTCTGATTCCCCACCTCTGATTCCCCATATCTAATTCCCCGCCTCTGTTTGCCCGCCTCTGATTCCCCGCCTCTGTTTCCCCATATCTGATTCCCCGCCTCTGAATCCCCAACTCTGATTCCCTGCCTCTGATTCCCCAGCTCTGATTCCCCGCCTTTGATTCCCCTCGTCTGATTCCCAGCCTCTGAATCCCCGTGTCTGATTTCCTGCCTCTGATTCCCCGCCTCTGATTCCCCATCTCTGATTCACAGCCTCTGATTCCCCACCTCTGATTCCCCATCTCTGATTCCGCACATCTGATTCCCTGCCTCTGATTCCCCGACTCTGATTCCCACCTCTGATTCCCCAGCTCTGATTCCCCGCCTCTGATTCCCCAACTCTGATTCCCCGCCTCTGATTCCCCAGCTCTGATTCCCCGCCTCTGATTCCCCGTGTTTGATTCCCTGCCTCTGATTCCCCGCCTCTGATTCCCCAACTCTGATTCCCCGCCTCTGATTCCCCAGCTCTGATTCCCCGCCTCTGATTCCCCGCGTCTGATTACCTGCCTTTGATTCCCCGCCTCTGATTCCCCATCTCTGATTCACAACCTCTGATTCCCCACCTCTGATACCCCATATCTGAATCCCTGCCTCTGTTTCACCGCCTCTGATTCCCCACCTCTGATTCCCAATATCTGATTCCCCGCCTCTGATTCCCCACCTCTGATTCCCCGCCTCTGATTCGCCAGGTATGATTCCCCGCCTCTTATTCCCCGCGTCTGATTCCCTGCCTCTGATTCCCCGCCTCTGATTCCACATCTCTGATTCACCACCTCTGATTCCCCGCGTCTGATTCCCTGCCTCTGATTCCCCATCTCTGATTCCCCATCTCTGATTCCCCAATTCTGATTCCCCTCCTCTGATTCCCCGTGTTTGATTCCCTGCCTCTGATTCCCGGCCTCTGATTCCCCATCTCTGATTCACCGCCTTTGATTCGCCACCTCTGATTCGCCATATCTGATTCCCCGCCTCTGTTTCCCCGCCTCTGATTCCCCGCCTCTGATTCCCCGCCCCTGTTTCCCCATATCTGATTCCCTGCCTCTGATTCCCCAACTTTGATTCCCAGCCTCTGATTCCCCAGCTCTGATTCCCCGCCTCTGATTCCCCGTGTTTGATTCCCTGCCTCTGATTCCCCGCCTCTGATTCCCCATCTCTGATTCACCGCCTTTGATTCGCCACCTCTGATTCCCCATATCTGATTCCCCACCTCTGTTTCCCCGCCTCTGATTCCCCACCTCTGATTCCCCATATCTGATTCCCCAGCTCTGATTTCCCGCCTCTGATTCCCCGCATCCGATTCCCCATATCTGATTCCCCGCCTCTGTTTCCCCGCCCCTGATTCCCCGCCTCTGTTTCCCCATATCTGATTCCCCGCCTCTGTTTCCCCGCCCCTGATTCCCCGCCTCTGTTTCCCCATATCTGATTCCCCGCCTCTGATTCCCAACTATGATTCCCCGCCTCTGATTCCCCAGCTCTGATTCCCTGCCTCTGATTCCCCGCGTCTGATTCCCTGCCTCTGATTCCCCATCTCTGATTCCCCATCTCTGATTCCCCAATTCTGATTCCCCTCCTCTGATTCCCCGTGTTTGATTCCCTGCCTCTGATTCCCGGCCTCTGATTCCCCATCTCTGATTCACCGCCTTAGATTCGCCACCTCTGATTCGCCATATCTGATTCCCCGCCTCTGTTTCCCCGCCTCTGATTCCCCGCCTCTTATTCCCCATATCTCATTCCCCGCCTCTGAATCCCCATCTCTGATTCCCGGACTCTGATTCCCCACCTCTGATTTCCGGCCTCTTATTCCCGGCATCTGATTCCGGCCTCTGATTCCCGGCATCTGATTCCCTGCTTCTGATTCTGATTCCCTGCCTTTGATTCCCCATCTCTGATTCCGCACATCTGATTCCCTGCCTCTGATTCCCCATCTCTGATTCCCCATATCTGATTCCCCGCCTCTGTTTCCCCGCCTCTGATTCCCCGCCTCTGTTTCCCAATATCTAAGTCCCGGCCTCTGATTCCCCAGCTCTGATTCCCCGCCTCTGATTCCCCGCATCTGATTCCCTGCATCTGACTCCAAGCCTCTGATTCCCTGCCTCTGATTCCCAACCTCTGATTCCCCACCTCTGATTCCCCATATCTGATTCCCAGCCTCTGTTTCCCCGCCTCTGATTCCCCGCCTCTGTTTCCCCATATCTGATTCCCGGCCTCTGATTCCCGGCCTCTGATTCCCCGCCTCTGATTCCCTGCCTCTGATTCCCCATCTCCGATTCCGCACATCTGATTCCCTGCCTCTGATTCCCCGCCTCTGATTCCCCGCCTCTGATTCCCTGCCTCTGATTCCCAACCTCTGATTCCCCACCTCTGATTCCCCGTGTTTGATTCCCCGCCTCTGTTTCCCCGCCTCTGATTCCCCGCCTCTGATTCCCCAACTCTAATTCCCCGCCCTTGATTCCCCATATATGATTCCCCGCCTCTGTTTCCCCGCCTCTGATTCCCCGCCCCTGTTTCCCCATATCTGATTCCCTGCCTCTGATTCCCCAACTTTGATTCCCAGCCTCTGATTCCCCAGCTCTGATTCCCCTCCTCTGATTCCCCGTGTTTGATTCCCTGCCTCTGATTCCCCGCCTCTGATTCCCCGCCTCTGATTCCCTGCCTCTGATTCCCAACCTCTGATTCCCCACCTCTGATTCCCCGTGTTTGATTCCCCGCCTCTGTTTCCCCACCTCTGATTCCCCGCCTCTGATTCCCCAACTCTAATTCCCCGCCTCTGATTCCCCATATATGATTCCCCGCCTCTGTTTCCCCGCCTCTGATTCCCCGCCCCTGTTTCCCCATATCTGATTCCCTGCCTCTGATTCCCCAACTTTGATTCCCAGCCTCTGATTCCCCAGCTCTGATTCCCCGCCTCTGATTCCCCGTGTTTGATTCCCTGCCTCTGATTCCCCGCCTCTGATTCCCCATCTCTGATTCACCGCCTTTGATTCGCCACCTCTGATTCCCCATATCTGATTCCCCACCTCTGTTTCCCCGCCTCTGATTCCCCGACTCTGATTCTCCATATCTCATTTCCCGCCTCTGATTCCCCACCTCTGATTCCCGGCTTCTTATTCCCAGCATCTGATTCCAGGCCTCTGATTCTCCATATCTCATTCCCCGCCTCTGAATCCCCATCTCTGATTCCCGGACTCTGATTCCCCACCTCTGATTCCCGGCCTCTTATTCCCAGCATCTGATTCCCGGCCTCTGATTCCCGGCCTCTGATTCCCCGCTTCTGATTCTGATTCCCTGCCTCTGATTCCCCATCTCTGATTCCGCACATCTGATTCCCTGCCTCTGATTCCCAACCTCTGATTCCCCATATCGGATTTCCCGCCTCTGTTTCCCCATATCTAATTCCCAACCTCTGATGCCCCAACTCTGATTCCCTGCCTCTGATTCCCCGCGTTCTATTCCCTGCCTCTGATTCCCCGCCTGTGATTCCCCATCTCTGATTCACCACCTCTGATTCCCCACCTCTGATTCCCCATATCTAATTCCCCGCCTCTGTTTGCCCGCCTCTGATTCCCCGCCTCTGTTTCCCCATATCTGATTCCCCGCCTCTGAATCCCCAACTCTGATTCCCTGCCTCTGATTCCCCAGCTCTGATTCCCCGCCTTTGATTCCCCCCGTCTGATTCCCAGCCTCTGAATCCCCGTGTCTGATTTCCTGCCTCTGATTCCCCGCCTCTGATTCCCCATCTCTGATTCACAGCCTCTGATTCCCCACCTCTGATTCCCCATCTCTGATTCCGCACATCTGATTCCCTGCCTCTGATTCCCCGACTCTGATCCCCACCTCTGATTCCCCAGCTCTGATTCCCCGCCTCTGATTCCCCAACTCTGATTCCCCGCCTCTGATTCCCCAGCTCTGATTCCCCGCCTCTGATTCCCCGTGTTTGATTCCCTGCCTCTGATTCCCCGCCTCTGATTCCCCAACTCTGATTCCCCGCCTCTGATTCCCCAGCTCTGATTCCCCGCCTCTGATTCCCCGCGTCTGATTCCCTGCCTCTGATTCCCCATCTCTGATTCCCCATCTCTGATTCCCCAATTCTGATTCCCCTCCTCTGATTCCCCGTGTTTGATTCCCTGCCTCTGATTCCCGGCCTCTGATTCCCCAGCTCTGATTCCCCGCCTCTGATTCCCCGCCTCTGTTTCCCCGCCTCTGATTCCCCGCCTCTGATTCCCCGCCCCTGTTTCCCCATATCTGATTCCCTGCCTCTGATTCCCCAACTTTGATTCCCAGCCTCTGATTCCCCAGCTCTGATTCCCCGCATCTGATTCCCCGTGTTTGATTCCCTGCCTCTGATTCCCCGCCTCTGATTCCCCATCTCTGATTCACCGCCTTTGATTCGCCACCTCTGATTCCCCATATCTGATTCCCCACCTCTGTTTCCCCGCCTCTGATTCCCCGCCTCTGATTCTCCATATCTCATTTCCCGCCTCTGATTCCCCACCTCTGATTCCCGGCCTCTTATTCCCAGCATCTGATTCCAGGCCTCTGATTCCCGGCCTCTGACTCCCAGCTTCTGATTCTGATTCCCTGCCTCTGATTCCCCATCTCTGATTCCGCACATCTGATTACCTGCCTCTGATTCCCCACCTCTGATTCCCCATATCTGATTCCCCGCCTCTGTTTCCATGCCTCTGACTCCCCACCTCTGATTCCCCATATCTGATTCCCCAGCTCTGATTTCCCGCCTCTGATTCCCCGCATCCGATTCCCCATATCTGATTCCCCGCCTCTGTTTCCCCGCCCCTGATTCCCCGCCTCTGTTTCCCCATATCTGATTCCCCGCCTCTGTTTCCCCGCCCCTGATTCCCCGCCTCTGTTTCCCCATATCTGATTCCCCGCCTCTGATTCCCAACTATGATTCCCCGCCTCTGATTCCCCAGCTCTGATTCCCTGCCTCTGATTCCCCGCGTCTGATTCCCTGCCTCTGATTCCCCATCTCTGATTCCCCATCTCTGATTCCCCAATTCTGATTCCCCTCCTCTGATTCCCCGTGTTTGATTCCCTGCCTCTGATTCCCGGCCTCTGATTCCCCATCTCTGATTCACCGCCTTAGATTCGCCACCTCTGATTCGCCATATCTGATTCCCCGCCTCTGTTTCCCCGCCTCTGATTCCCCGCCTCTTATTCCCCATATCTCATTCCCCGCCTCTGAATCCCCATCTCTGATTCCCGGACTCTGATTCCCCACCTCTGATTTCCGGCCTCTTATTCCCGGCATCTGATTCCGGCCTCTGATTCCCGGCATCTGATTCCCTGCTTCTGATTCTGATTCCCTGCCTTTGATTCCCCATCTCTGATTCCGCACATCTGATTCCCTGCCTCTGATTCCCCATCTCTGATTCCCCATATCCGATTCCCCGCCTCTGTTTCCCCGCCTCTGATTCCCCGCCTCTGTTTCCCAATATCTAAGACCCGGCCTCTGATTCCCCAGCTCTGATTCCCCGCCTCTGATTCCCCGCATCTGATTCCCTGCATCTGACTCCAAGCCTCTGATTCCCTGCATCTGATTCCCAACCTCTGATTCCCCACCTCTGATTCCCCATATCTGATTCCCAGCCTCTGTTTCCCCGCCTCTGATTCCCCGCCTCTGTTTCCCCATATCTGATTCCCGGCCTCTGATTCCCGGCCTCTGATTCCCCGCCTCTGATTCCCTGCCTCTGATTCCCCATCTCCGATTCCGCACATCTGATTCCCTGCCTCTGATTCCCCGCCTCTGATTCCCCGCCTCTGATTCCCTGCCTCTGATTCCCAACCTCTGATTCCCCACCTCTGATTCCCCGTGTTTGATTCCCCGCCTCTGTTTCCCCGCCTCTGATTCCCCGCCTCTGATTCCCCAACTCTAATTCCCCGCCTCTGATTCCCCATATATGATTCCCCGCCTCTGTTTCCCCGCCTCTGATTCCCCGCCCCTGTTTCCCCATATCTGATTCCCTGCCTCTGATTCCCCAACTTTGATTCCCAGCCTCTGATTCCCCAGCTCTGATTCCCCGCCTCTGATTCCCCGTGTTTGATTCCCTGCCTCTGATTCCCCGCCTCTGATTCCCCGCCTCTGATTCCCTGCCTCTGATTCCCAACCTCTGATTCCCCACCTCTGATTCCCCGTGTTTGATTCCCCGCCTCTGTTTCCCCACCTCTGATTCCCCGCCTCTGATTCCCCAACTCTAATTCCCCGCCTCTGATTCCCCATATATGATTCCCCGCCTCTGTTTCCCCGCCTCTGATTCCCCGCCCCTGTTTCCCCATATCTGATTCCCTGCCTCTGATTCCCCAACTTTGATTCCCAGCCTCTGATTCCCCAGCTCTGATTCCCCGCCTCTGATTCCCCGTGTTTGATTCCCTGCCTCTGATTCCCCGCCTCTGATTCCCCATCTCTGATTCACCGCCTTTGATTCGCCACCTCTGATTCCCCATATCTGATTCCCCACCTCTGTTTCCCCGCCTCTGATTCCCCGCCTCTGATTCTCCATATCTCATTTCCCGCCTCTGATTCCCCACCTCTGATTCCCGGCTTCTTATTCCCAGCATCTGATTCCAGGCCTCTGATTCCCGGCCTCTGACTCCCCGCTTCTGATTCTGATTCCCTGCCTCTGATTCCCCATCTCTGATTCCGCACATCTGATTACCTGCCTCTGATTCCCCACCTGTGATTCCCCATATCTGATTCCCCGCCTCTGTTTCCACGCCTCTGATTCCCCATCTCTGATTCCCCATATCTGATTCCCCAGCTCTGATTTCCCGCCTCTGATTCCCCGCATCCGATTCCACATATCTGATTCCCCGCCTCTGTTTCCCCGCCCCTGATTCCCCGCCTCTGTTTCCCCATATCTGATTCCACGCCTCTGTTTCCCCGCCCCTGATTCCCCGCCTCTGTTTCCCCATATCTGATTCCCCGCCTCTGATTCCCAACTATGATTCCCCGCCTCTGATTCCCCAGCTCTGATTCCCTGCCTCTGATTCCCCGCGTCTGATTCCCTGCCTCTGATTCCCCATCTCTGATTCCCCATCTCTGATTCCCCAATTCTGATTCCCCTCCTCTGATTCCCCGTGTTTGATTCCCTGCATCTGATTCCCGGCCTCTGATTCCCCATCTCTGATTCACCGCCGTAGATTCGCCACCTCTGATTCGCCATATCTGATTCCCCGCCTCTGTTTCCCCGCCTCTGATTCCCCGCCTCTTATTCCCCATATCTCATTCCCCGCCTCTGAATCCCATTCTCTGATTCCCGGACTCTGATTCCCCACCTCTGATTTCCGGCCTCTTATTCCCGGCATCTGATTCCGGCGTCTGATTCCCGGCATCTGATTCCCTGCTTCTGATTCTGATTCCCTGCCTTTGATTCCCCAACTCTGATTCCGCACATCTGATTCCCTGCCTCTGATTCCCCATCTCTGATACCCCATATCTGATTCCCCGCCTCTGTTTCCCCGCCTCTGATTCCCCGCCTCTGTTTCCCAATATCTAAGACCCCGCCTCTGATTCCCCGCCTCTGATTCCCCGCCTCCGATTCCCTGCCTCTGATTCCCCATCTCCGATTCCGCACATCTGATTCCCTGCCTCTAATTCCCCGCCTCTGATTCCCCGCCTCTGATTCCCCGTGTTTGATTCCCCGCCTCTGTTTCCCCGCCTCTGATTCCCCGCCTCTGATTCCCCAACTCTAATTCCCCGCCTCTGATTCCCCATATATGATTCCCCGCCTCTGTTTCCCCGCCTCTGATTCCCCGCCCCTGTTTCCCCATATCTGATTCCCTGCCTCTGATTCCCCAACTTTGATTCCCAGCCTCTGATTCCCCAGCTCTGATTCCCCGCCTCTGATTCCCCGTGTTTGATTCCCTGCCTCTGATTCCCCGCCTCTGATTCCCCATCTCTGATTCACCGCCTTTGATTCGCCACCTCTGATTCCCCATATCTGATTCCCCACCTCTGTTTCCCCGCCTCTGATTCCCCGCCTCTGATTCTCCATATCTCATTTCCCGCCTCTGATTCCCCACCTCTGATTCCCGGCCTCTTATTCCCAGCATCTGATTCCAGGCCTCTGATTCCCGGCCTCTGACTCCCCGCTTCTGATTCTGATTCCCTGCCTCTGATTCCCCATCTCTGATTCCGCACATCTGATTACCTGCCTCTGATTCCCCACCTCTGATTCCCCATATCTGATTCCCCGCCTCTGTTTCCACGCCTCTGATTCCCCACCTCTGATTCCCCATATCTGATTCCCCAGCTCTGATTTCCCGCCTCTGATTCCCCGCATCCGATTCCCCATATCTGATTCCCCGCCTCTGTTTCCCTGCCCCTGATTCCCCGCCTCTGTTTCCCCATATCTGATTCCCCGCCTCTGATTCCCAACTATGATTCCCCGCCTCTGATTCCCCAGCTCTGATTCCCTGCCTCTGATTCCCCGCGTTCTATTCCCTGCCTCTGATTCCCCGCCTGTGATTCCCCATCTATGATTCACCACCTCTGATTCCCCACCACTGATTCCCCATATCTAATTCCCCGCCTCTGTTTGCCCGCCTCTGATTCCCCGCCTCTGTTTCCCCATATCTGATTCCCCGCCTCTGAATCCCCAACTCTGATTCCCTGCCTCTGATTCCCCAGCTTCATTCCCCGCCTTTGATTCCCCCCGTCTGATTCCCAACCTCTGAATCCTGGTGTCTGATAACCTGCCAATGATTCCTCGCCACTGATTCCCCATCTCAGATTCACCGCCTCTGATTCCCCACCTCTGATTCCCCATCTCTGATTCCGCACATCCGATTCGCTGGCTCTGATTCACCGACTCTGATTCCTCACCTCTGATTCCCCAGCTCTGATTCCCCGCCTCTGATTCCCCAACTCTGATTCCCCGCCTCTGATTCCACAGCTCTGATTCCCCGCCTCTGATTCCCCGTGTTTGATTCCCTGCCTCTGATTCCCCGCCTCTGATTCCCCATCTCTGATTCACCGCCTTTGATTCGCCACCTCTGATTCCCCATATCTGATTCCTCGCCACTGTTTCCCCGCCTCTGATTCCCCGCCTCTGATTCCCCATATCTCATTCCCCGCCTCTGATTCGCCAGCTATGATTCCCCGCCTCTGATTCCCCGCGTCTGATTCCCTGCCTCTGATTCCCCGCCTCTGTTTCCACATCTCTGATTCACCACCTCTGATTCCCCGCGTCTGATTCCCCGCATCTGATTCCCCATCTCTGATTCCCCATCTCTGATTCCCCAATTCTGATTCCCCGCCTCTGATTCCCCAGCTCTGATTCCTCGCCTCTGATTCCCTTCCTCTGATTCCCAACATCTGATTCCCCACCTCTGATTTCCCATATTGATTCCCTGCGTCTGATTCCCCGCCTCTGATTCCCCAACTCTTATTCCCCGCCTCTGATTCCCCAGCTCAGATTCCCCACCTCTGATTCCCCGTGTTTGATTCCCTGCCTCTGATTCCCGGCCTCTGATTCCACATCTCTGATTCACCGCCTTTGATTCGCCACCTCTGATTCCCCATATCTGATTCCCCGCCTCTGTTTCCCCGCCTCTGATTCCCCGCCTCTGATTCCCCATATCTCATTCCCCGCCTCTGAATCCCCATCTCTGATTCCCGGACTCTGATTCCCCACCTCTGATTCCAGGCCTCTTATTCCCGGCATCTGATTCCGGCCTCTGATTCCCGGCCTCTGATTCCCTGCTTCTGATTCTGATTCCCTGCCTCTGATTCCCCATCTCTGATTCCGCACATCTGATTCCCTGCCTCTGATTCCCCACCTCTGATTCCCCATATCTGACTCCCCGCCTCTGTTTCCCCGCCTCTGATTCCCCGCCTCTGTTTCCCAATATCTAAGTCCCCGCCTTTGATTCCCCAACTCTGATTCCCCACCTCTGATTCCCCAGCTCTGATTCCCCGCCTCTGATTCCCCGCATCTGATTCCCTGCATCTGATTCCAAGCCTCTGATTCCCTGCCTCTGATTCCCAACCTCTGATTCCCCACCTCTGATTCCCCATATCTGATTCCCCGCCTCTGTTTCCCCGCCTCTGATTCCCCACCTCTGTTTCCCCATATCTGATTCCCGGCCTCTGATTCCCCGCCTCTGATTCCCCGCCCCTGAATCCCTGCCTCTGATTCCCCATCTCCGATTCCGCACATCTGATTCCCTGCCTCTGATTCCCCGCCTCTGATTCCCCGTCTCTGATTCCCTGCCTCTGATTCCCAACCTCTGATTCCCCACCTCTGATTCCCCATATCTGATTCCCCGCCTCTGTTTCCCCGCCTCTGATTCCCCTCCTCTGATTCCCCAACTCTAATTCCCCACCTCTGATTCCCCAGCTCTGATTCCCCGTGTTTGATTCCCTGCCTCTGATTCCCTGCCCTGATTCCCCATCTCTGTTTCACCGCCTTTGATTCGCCACCTCTGATTCCCCATATCTGATTCCCCGCCTCTGTTTCCCCGCCCCTGATTCCCTGCCTCTGATTCCCAACCTCTGATTCCACACCTCAGATTCCCCATATCTGATTCCCCGCCTCTGTTTCCCCGCCTCTGATTCCCTGCCCCTGTTTCCCCATATCTGATTCCCTGCCTCTGATTCCCCAACTATGATTCCCCGCCTCTGATTCCCCAGCTCTGATTCCCCGCCTCTGATTTCCCGTGTTTGATTCCCTGCCTCTGATTCCCCGCCTCTGATTCCCCATCTCTGATTCACCGCCTTTGATTCGCCACCTCTGATTCCACATATCTGATTCCCTGCCTCTGATTCCCCATCTCCGATTCCGCACATCTGATTCCCTGCCTCTGATTCCCCGCCTCTGATTCCCCGCCTCTGATTCCCTGCCTCTGATTCCCAACCTCTGATTCCCCACCTCTGATTCCCCGTGTTTGATTCCCCGCCTGTTTCCCCGCCTCTGATTCCCCGCCTCTGATTCCCCAACTCTAATTCCCCGCCTCTGATTCCCCATATCTGATTCACCGCCTCTGTTTCCCCGCCTCTGATTCCCCGCCCCTGTTTCCCCATATCTGATTCCCTGCCTCTGATTCCCCAAATTTGATTCCCAGCCTCTGATTCCCCAGCTCTGATTCCCCGCCTCTGATTCCCCGTGTTTGATTCCCTGCCTCTGATTCCCCGCCTCTGATTCCCCATCTCTGATTCACCGCCTTTGATTCGCCACCTCTGATTCCCCATATCTGATTCCCCACCTCTCTTTCCCCGCCTCTTATTCCCCGCCTCTGATTCTCCATATCTCATTCCCCGCCTCTGAATGCCCATCTCTGATTCCCGGACTCTGATTCCCCACCTCTGATTCCCGGCCTCTTATTCCCAGCATCTGATTCCAGGCCTCTGATTACCGGCCTCTGACTCCC
This sequence comes from Narcine bancroftii, assembly GCF_036971445.1. Classification (NCBI taxonomy): domain Eukaryota; kingdom Metazoa; phylum Chordata; class Chondrichthyes; order Torpediniformes; family Narcinidae; genus Narcine; species Narcine bancroftii. Next base: position 113,237,378 of record NC_091475.1, read on the forward strand.
CGCTTCTGATTCTGATTCCCTGCCTCTGATTCCCCATCTCTGATTCCGCACATCTGATTACCTGCCTCTGATTCCCCACCTCTGATTCCCCATATCTGATTCCCCGTCTCTGTTTCCACGCCTCTGATTCCCCACCTCTGATTCCCCATATCTGATTCCCCAGCTCTGATTTCCCGCCTCTGATTCCCCGCATCCGATTCCCCATATCTGATTCCCCGCCTCTGTTTCCCCGCCCCTGATTCCCCGCCTCTGTTTCCCCATATCTGATTCCCCGCCTCTGATTCCCAACTATGATTCCCCGCCTCTGATTCCCCAGCTCTGATTCCCTGCCTCTGATTCCCCGCGTTCTATTCCCTGCCTCTGATTCCCCGCCTGTGATTCCCCATTTATGATTCACCACCTCTGATTCCCCACCACTGATTCCCCATATCTAATTCCCCGCCTCTGTTTGCCCGCCTCTGATTCCCCGCCTCTGTTTCTCCATATCTGATTCCCCGCCTCCGAATCCCCAACTCTGATTCCCCGCCTCTGATTCCTTGCCTCTGATTCCCAACCTCTGATTCCCCACCTCTGATTCCCCGTGTTTGATTCCCCGCCTCTGTTTCCCCACCTCTGATTCCCCGCCTCTGATTCCCCAACTCTAATTCCCCGCCTCTGATTCCCCATATATGATTCCCCGCCTCTGTTTCCCCGCCTCTGATTCCCCGCCCCTGTTTCCCCATATCTGATTCCCTGCCTCTGATTCCCCAACTTTGATTCCCAGCCTCTGATTCCCCAGCTCTGATTCCCCGCCTCTGATTCCCCGTGTTTGATTCCCTGCCTCTGATTCCCCGCCTCTGATTCCCCATCTCTGATTCACCGCCTTTGATTCGCCACCTCTGATTCCCCATATCTGATTCCCCACCTCTGTTTCCCCGCCTCTGATTCCCCGCCTCTGATTCTCCATATCTCATTTCCCGCCTCTGATTCCCCACCTCTGATTCCCGGCTTCTTATTCCCAGCATCTGATTCCAGGCCTCTGATTCCCGGCCTCTGACTCCCCGCTTCTGATTCTGATTCCCTGCCTCTGATTCCCCATCTCTGATTCCGCACATCTGATTACCTGCCTCTGATTCCCCACCTGTGATTCCCCATATCTGATTCCCCGCCTCTGTTTCCACGCCTCTGATTCCCCATCTCTGATTCCCCATATCTGATTCCCCAGCTCTGATTTCCCGCCTCTGATTCCCCGCATCCGATTCCACATATCTGATTCCCCGCCTCTGTTTCCCCGCCCCTGATTCCCCGCCTCTGTTTCCCCATATCTGATTCCACGCCTCTGTTTCCCCGCCCCTGATTCCCCGCCTCTGTTTCCCCATATCTGATTCCCCGCCTCTGATTCCCAACTATGATTCCCCGCCTCTGATTCCCCAGCTCTGATTCCCTGCCTCTGATTCCCCGCGTCTGATTCCCTGCCTCTGATTCCCCATCTCTGATTCCCCATCTCTGATTCCCCAATTCTGATTCCCCTCCTCTGATTCCCCGTGTTTGATTCCCTGCATCTGATTCCCGGCCTCTGATTCCCCATCTCTGATTCACCGCCTTAGATTCGCCACCTCTGATTCGCCATATCTGATTCCCCGCCTCTGTTTCCCCGCCTCTGATTCCCCGCCTCTTATTCCCCATATCTCATTCCCCGCCTCTGAATCCCCATCTCTGATTCCCGGACTCTGATTCCCCACCTCTGATTTCCGGCCTCTTATTCCCGGCATCTGATTTCCGGCCTCTTATTCCCGGCATCTGATTCCGGCCTCTGATTCCCGGCATCTGATTCCCTGCTTCTGATTCTGATTCCCTGCCTTTGATTCCCCATCTCTGATTCCGCACATCTGATTCCCTGCCTCTGATTCCCCATCTCTGATTCCCCATATCCGATTCCCCGCCTCTGTTTCCCCGCCTCTGATTCCCCGCCTCTGTTTCCCAATATCTAAGTCCCGGCCTCTGATTCCCCAGCTCTGATTCCCCGCCTCTGATTCCCCGCATCTGATTCCCTGCATCTGACTCCAAGCCTCTGATTCCCTGCCTCTGATTCCCAACCTCTGATTCCCCACCTCTGATTCCCCATATCTGATTCCCAGCCTCTGTTTCCCCGCCTCTGATTCCCCGCCTCTGTTTCCCCATATCTGATTCCCGGCCTCTGATTCCCGGCCTCTGATTCCCCGCCTCTGATTCCCTGCCTCTGATTCCCCATCTCCGATTCCGCACATCTGATTCCCTGCCTCTGATTCCCCGCCTCTGATTCCCCGCCTCTGATTCCCTGCCTCTGATTCCCAACCTCTGATTCCCCACCTCTGATTCCCCGTGTTTGATTCCCCGCCTCTGTTTCCCCGCCTCTAATTCCCCGCCTCTGATTCCCCAACTCTAATTCCCCGCCTCTGATTCCCCATATATGATTCCCCGCCTCTGTTTCCCCGCCTCTGATTCCCCGCCCCTGTTTCCCCATATCTGATTCCCTGCCTCTGATTCCCCAACTTTGATTCCCAGCCTCTGATTCCCCAGCTCTGATTCCCCGCCTCTGATTCCCCGTGTTTGATTCCCTGCTTCTGATTCCCTAGCTCTGATTCCCCATCTCTGATTCCCCAATTCTGATTCCCCGCCTCTGATTCCCCAGCTCTGATTCCTCGCCTCTGATTCCCTTCCTCTGATTCCCAACATCTGATTCCCCACCTCTGATTTCCCATATTGATTCCCTGCGTCTGATTCCCCGCCTCTGATTCCCCAACTCTTATTCCCCGCCTCTGATTCCCCAGCTCAGATTCCCCACCTCTGATTCCCCGTGTTTGATTCCCTGCCTCTGATTCCCGGCCTCTGATTCCACATCTCTGATTCACCGCCTTTGATTCGCCACCTCTGATTCCCCATATCTGATTCCCCGCCTCTGTTTCCCCGCCTCTGATTCCCCGCCTCTGATTCCCCATATCTCATTCCCCGCCTCTGAATCCCCATCTCTGATTCCCGGACTCTGATTCCCCACCTCTGATTCCAGGCCTCTTATTCCCGGCATCTGATTCCGGCCTCTGATTCCCGGCCTCTGATTCCCTGCTTCTGATTCTGATTCCCTGCCTCTGATTCCCCATCTCTGATTCCGCACATCTGATTCCCTGCCTCTGATTCCCCACCTCTGATTCCCCATATCTGACTCCCCGCCTCTGTTTCCCCGCCTCTGATTCCCCGCCTCTGTTTCCCAATATCTAAGTCCCCGCCTTTGATTCCCCAACTCTGATTCCCCACCTCTGATTCCCCAGCTCTGATTCCCCGCCTCTGATTCCCTGCATCTGATTCCCTGCATCTGATTCCAAGCCTCTGATTCCCTGCCTCTGATTCCCAACCTCTGATTCCCCACCTCTGATTCCCCATATCTGATTCCCCCCCTCTGTTTCCCCGCCTCTGATTCCCCACCTCTGTTTCCCCATATCTGATTCCCGGCCTCTGATTCCCCGCCTCTGATTCCCCGCCCCTGAATCCCTGCCTCTGATTCCCCATCTCCGATTCCGCACATCTGATTCCCTGCCTCTGATTCCCCGCCTCTGATTCCCCGTCTCTGATTCCCTGCCTCTGATTCCCAACCTCTGATTCCCCACCTCTGATTCCCCATATCTGATTCCCCGCCTCTGTTTCCCCGCCTCTGATTCCCCTCCTCTGATTCCCCAACTCTAATTCCCCACCTCTGATTCCCCAGCTCTGATTCCCCGTGTTTGATTCCCTGCCTCTGATTCCCTGCCCTGATTCCCCATCTCTGTTTCACCGCCTTTGATTCGCCACCTCTGATTCCCCATATCTGATTCCCCGCCTCTGTTTCCCCGCCCCTGATTCCCTGCCTCTGATTCCCAACCTCTGATTCCACACCTCAGATTCCCCATATCTGATTCCCCGCCTCTGTTTCCCCGCCTCTGATTCCCTGCCCCTGTTTCCCCATATCTGATTCCCTGCCTCTGATTCCCCAACTATGATTCCCCGCCTCTGATTCCCCAGCTCTGATTCCCCGCCTCTGATTTCCCGTGTTTGATTCCCTGCCTCTGATTCCCCGCCTCTGATTCCCCATCTCTGATTCACCGCCTTTGATTCGCCACCTCTGATTCCACATATCTGATTCCCTGCCTCTGATTCCCCATCTCCGATTCCGCACATCTGATTCCCTGCCTCTGATTCCCCGCCTCTGATTCCCCGCCTCTGATTCCCTGCCTCTGATTCCCAACCTCTGATTCCCCACCTCTGATTCCCCGTGTTTGATTCCCCGCCTGTTTCCCCGCCTCTGATTCCCCGCCTCTGATTCCCCAACTCTAATTCCCCGCCTCTGATTCCCCATATCTGATTCACCGCCTCTGTTTCCCCGCCTCTGATTCCCCGCCCCTGTTTCCCCATATCTGATTCCCTGCCTCTGATTCCCCAAATTTGATTCCCAGCCTCTGATTCCCCAGCTCTGATTCCCCGCCTCTGATTCCCCGTGTTTGATTCCCTGCCTCTGATTCCCCGCCTCTGATTCCCCATCTCTGATTCACCGCCTTTGATTCGCCACCTCTGATTCCCCATATCTGATTCCCCACCTCTCTTTCCCCGCCTCTTATTCCCCGCCTCTGATTCTCCATATCTCATTCCCCGCCTCTGAATGCCCATCTCTGATTCCCGGACTCTGATTCCCCACCTCTGATTCCCGGCCTCTTATTCCCAGCATCTGATTCCAGGCCTCTGATTACCGGCCTCTGACTCCCCGCTTCTGATTCTGATTCCCTGCCTCTGATTCCCCATCTCTGATTCCGCACATCTGATTACCTGCCTCTGATTCCCCACCTCTGATTCCCCATATCTGATTCCCCGTCTCTGTTTCCACGCCTCTGATTCCCCACCTCTGATTCCCCATATCTGATTCCCCAGCTCTGATTTCCCGCCTCTGATTCCCCGCATCCGATTCCCCATATCTGATTCCCCGCCTCTGTTTCCCCGCCCCTGATTCCCCGCCTCTGTTTCCCCATATCTGATTCCCCGCCTCTGATTCCCAACTATGATTCCCCGCCTCTGATTCCCCAGCTCTGATTCCCTGCCTCTGATTCCCCGCGTTCTATTCCCTGCCTCTGATTCCCCGCCTGTGATTCCCCATCTATGATTCACCACCTCTGATTCCCCACCACTGATTCCCCATATCTAATTCCCCGCCTCTGTTTGCCCGCCTCTGATTCCCCGCCTCTGTTTCCCCATATCTGATTCCCCGCCTCCGAATCCCCAACTCTGATTCCCCGCCTCTGATTCCTTGCCTCTGATTCCCAACCTCTGATTCCCCACCTCTGATTCCCCGTGTTTGATTCCCCGCCTCTGTTTCCCCACCTCTGATTCCCCGCCTCTGATTCCCCAACTCTAATTCCCCGCCTCTGATTCCCCATATATGATTCCCCGCCTCTGTTTCCCCGCCTCTGATTCCCCGCCCCTGTTTCCCCATATCTGATTCCCTGCCTCTGATTCCCCAACTTTGATTCCCAGCCTCTGATTCCCCAGCTCTGATTCCCCGCCTCTGATTCCCCGTGTTTGATTCCCTGCCTCTGATTCCCCGCCTCTGATTCCCCATCTCTGATTCACCGCCTTTGATTCGCCACCTCTGATTCCCCATATCTGATTCCCCACCTCTGTTTCCCCGCCTCTGATTCCCCGCCTCTGATTCTCCATATCTCATTTCCCGCCTCTGATTCCCCACCTCTGATTCCCGGCTTCTTATTCCCAGCATCTGATTCCAGGCCTCTGATTCCCGGCCTCTGACTCCCCGCTTCTGATTCTGATTCCCTGCCTCTGATTCCCCATCTCTGATTCCGCACATCTGATTACCTGCCTCTGATTCCCCACCTGTGATTCCCCATATCTGATTCCCCGCCTCTGTTTCCACGCCTCTGATTCCCCATCTCTGATTCCCCATATCTGATTCCCCAGCTCTGATTTCCCGCCTCTGATTCCCCGCATCCGATTCCACATATCTGATTCCCCGCCTCTGTTTCCCCGCCCCTGATTCCCCGCCTCTGTTTCCCCATATCTGATTCCACGCCTCTGTTTCCCCGCCCCTGATTCCCCGCCTCTGTTTCCCCATATCTGATTCCCCGCCTCTGATTCCCAACTATGATTCCCCGCCTCTGATTCCCCAGCTCTGATTCCCTGCCTCTGATTCCCCGCGTCTGATTCCCTGCCTCTGATTCCCCATCTCTGATTCCCCATCTCTGATTCCCCAATTCTGATTCCCCTCCTCTGATTCCCCGTGTTTGATTCCCTGCATCTGATTCCCGGCCTCTGATTCCCCATCTCTGATTCACCGCCTTAGATTCGCCACCTCTGATTCGCCATATCTGATTCCCCGCCTCTGTTTCCCCGCCTCTGATTCCCCGCCTCTTATTCCCCATATCTCATTCCCCGCCTCTGAATCCCCATCTCTGATTCCCGGACTCTGATTCCCCACCTCTGATTTCCGGCCTCTTATTCCCGGCATCTGATTCCGGCGTCTGATTCCCGGCATCTGATTCCCTGCTTCTGATTCTGATTCCCTGCCTTTGATTCCCCAACTCTGATTCCGCACATCTGATTCCCTGCCTCTGATTCCCCATCTCTGATACCCCATATCTGATTCCCCGCCTCTGTTTCCCCGCCTCTGATTCCCCGCCTCTGTTTCCCAATATCTAAGACCCCGCCTCTGATTCCCCGCCTCTGATTCCCCGCCTCCGATTCCCTGCCTCTGATTCCCCATCTCCGATTCCGCACATCTGATTCCCTGCCTCTAATTCCCCGCCTCTGATTCCCCGCTTCTGATTCCCCGTGTTTGATTCCCCGCCTCTGTTTCCCCGCCTCTGATTCCCCGCCTCTGATTCCCCAACTCTAATTCCCCGCCTCTGATTCCCCATATATGATTCCCCGCCTCTGTTTCCCCGCCTCTGATTCCCCGCCCCTGTTTCCCCATATCTGATTCCCTGCCTCTGATTCCCCAACTTTGATTCCCAGCCTCTGATTCCCCAGCTCTGATTCCCCGCCTCTGATTCCCCGTGTTTGATTCCCTGCCTCTGATTCCCCGCCTCTGATTCCCCATCTCTGATTCACCGCCTTTGATTCGCCACCTCTGATTCCCCATATCTGATTCCCCACCTCTGTTTCCCCGCCTCTGATTCCCCGCCTCTGATTCTCCATATCTCATTTCCCGCCTCTGATTCCCCACCTCTGATTCCCGGCCTCTTATTCCCAGCATCTGATTCCAGGCCTCTGATTCCCGGCCTCTGACTCCCCGCTTCTGATTCTGATTCCCTGCCTCTGATTCCCCATCTCTGATTCCGCACATCTGATTACCTGCCTCTGATTCCCCACCTCTGATTCCCCATATCTGATTCCCCGCCTCTGTTTCCACGCCTCTGATTCCCCACCTCTGATTCCCCATATCTGATTCCCCAGCTCTGATTTCCCGCCTCTGATTCCCCGCATCCGATTCCCCATATCTGATTCCCCGCCTCTGTTTCCCCGCCCCTGATTCCCCGCCTCTGTTTCCCCATATCTGATTCCCCGCCTCTGATTCCCAACTATGATTCCCCGCCTCTGATTCCCCAGCTCTGATTCCCTGCCTCTGATTCCCCGCGTTCTATTCCCTGCCTCTGATTCCCCGCCTGTGATTCCCCATCTATGATTCACCACCTCTGATTCCCCACCACTGATTCCCCATATCTAATTCCCCGCCTCTGTTTGCCCGCCTCTGATTCCCCGCCTCTGTTTCCCCATATCTGATTCCCCGCCTCTGAATCCCCAACTCTGATTCCCTGCCTCTGATTCCCCAGCTTCATTCCCCGCCTTTGATTCCCCCCGTCTGATTCCCAACCTCTGAATCCTGGTGTCTGATAACCTGCCAATGATTCCTCGCCACTGATTCCCCATCTCAGATTCACCGCCTCTGATTCCCCACCTCTGATTCCCCATCTCTGATTCCGCACATCCGATTCGCTGGCTCTGATTCACCGACTCTGATTCCTCACCTCTGATTCCCCAGCTCTGATTCCCCGCCTCTGATTCCCCAACTCTGATTCCCCGCCTCTGATTCCACAGCTCTGATTCCCCGCCTCTGATTCCCCGTGTTTGATCCCCTGCCTCTGATTCCCCGCCTCTGATTCCCCATCTCTGATTCACCGCCTTTGATTCGCCACCTCTGATTCCCCATATCTGATTCCTCGCCACTGTTTCCCCGCCTCTGATTCCCCGCCTCTGATTCCCCATATCTCATTCCCCGCCTCTGATTCGCCAGCTATGATTCCCCGCCTCTGATTCCCCGCGTCTGATTCCCTGCCTCTGATTCCCCGCCTCTGTTTCCACATCTCTGATTCACCACCTCTGATTCCCCGCGTCTGATTCCCCGCATCTGATTCCCCATCTCTGATTCCCCATCTCTGATTCCCCAATTCTGATTCCCCGCCTCTGATTCCCCAGCTCTGATTCCTCGCCTCTGATTCCCTTCCTCTGATTCCCAACATCTGATTCCCCACCTCTGATTTCCCATATTGATTCCCTGCGTCTGATTCCCCGCCTCTGATTCCCCAACTCTGATTCCCCGCCTCTGATTCCCCAGCTCAGATTCCCCACCTCTGATTCCCCGTGTTTGATTCCCTGCCTCTGATTCCCGGCCTCTGATTCCACATCTCTGATTCACCGCCTTTGATTCGCCACCTCTGATTCCCCATATCTGATTCCCCGCCTCTGTTTCCCCGCCTCTGATTCCCCGCCTCTGATTCCCCATATCTCATTCCCCGCCTCTGAATCCCCATCTCTGATTCCCGGACTCTGATTCCCCACCTCTGATTCCAGGCCTCTTATTCCCGGCATCTGATTCCGGCCTCTGATTCCCGGCCTCTGATTCCCTGCTTCTGATTCTGATTCCCTGCCTCTGATTCCCCATCTCTGATTCCGCACATCTGATTCCCTGCCTCTGATTCCCCACCTCTGATTCCCCATATCTGACTCCCCGCCTCTGTTTCCCCGCCTCTGATTCCCCGCCTCTGTTTCCCAATATCTAAGTCCCCGCCTTTGATTCCCCAACTCTGATTCCCCACCTCTGATTCCCCAGCTCTGATTCCCCGCCTCTGATTCCCCGCATCTGATTCCCTGCATCTGATTCCAAGCCTCTGATTCCCTGCCTCTGATTCCCAACCTCTGATTCCCCACCTCTGATTCCCCATATCTGATTCCCCGCCTCTGTTTCCCCGCCTCTGATTCCCCACCTCTGTTTCCCCATATCTGATTCCCGGCCTCTGATTCCCCGCCTCTGATTCCCCGCCCCTGAATCCCTGCCTCTGATTCCCCATCTCCGATTCCGCACATCTGATTCCCTGCCTCTGATTCCCCGCCTCTGATTCCCCGTCTCTGATTCCCTGCCTCTGATTCCCAACCTCTGATTCCCCACCTCTGATTCCCCATATCTGATTCCCCGCCTCTGTTTCCCCGCCTCTGATTCCCCTCCTCTGATTCCCCAACTCTAATTCCCCACCTCTGATTCCCCAGCTCTGATTCCCCGTGTTTGATTCCCTGCCTCTGATTCCCTGCCCTGATTCCCCATCTCTGTTTCACCGCCTTTGATTCGCCACCTCTGATTCCCCATATCTGATTCCCCGCCTCTGTTTCCCCGCCCCTGATTCCCTGCCTCTGATTCCCAACCTCTGATTCCACACCTCAGATTCCCCATATCTGATTCCCCGCCTCTGTTTCCCCGCCTCTGATTCCCTGCCCCTGTTTCCCCATATCTGATTCCCTGCCTCTGATTCCCCAACTATGATTCCCCGCCTCTGATTCCCCAGCTCTGATTCCCCGCCTCTGATTTCCCGTGTTTGATTCCCTGCCTCTGATTCCCCGCCTCTGATTCCCCATCTCTGATTCACCGCCTTTGATTCGCCACCTCTGATTCCACATATCTGATTCCCTGCCTCTGATTCCCCATCTCCGATTCCGCACATCTGATTCCCTGCCTCTGATTCCCCGCCTCTGATTCCCCGCCTCTGATTCCCTGCCTCTGATTCCCAACCTCTGATTCCCCACCTCTGATTCCCCGTGTTTGATTCCCCGCCTGTTTCCCCGCCTCTGATTCCCCGCCTCTGATTCCCCAACTCTAATTCCCCGCCTCTGATTCCCCATATCTGATTCACCGCCTCTGTTTCCCCGCCTCTGATTCCCCGCCCCTGTTTCCCCATATCTGATTCCCTGCCTCTGATTCCCCAAATTTGATTCCCAGCCTCTGATTCCCCAGCTCTGATTCCCCGCCTCTGATTCCCCGTGTTTGATTCCCTGCCTCTGATTCCCCGCCTCTGATTCCCCATCTCTGATTCACCGCCTTTGATTCGCCACCTCTGATTCCCCATATCTGATTCCCCACCTCTCTTTCCCCGCCTCTTATTCCCCGCCTCTGATTCTCCATATCTCATTCCCCGCCTCTGAATGCCCATCTCTGATTCCCGGACTCTGATTCCCCACCTCTGATTCCCGGCCTCTTATTCCCAGCATCTGATTCCAGGCCTCTGATTACCGGCCTCTGACTCCCCGCTTCTGATTCTGATTCCCTGCCTCTGATTCCCCATCTCTGATTCCGCACATCTGATTACCTGCCTCTGATTCCCCACCTCTGATTCCCCATATCTGATTCCCCGTCTCTGTTTCCACGCCTCTGATTCCCCACCTCTGATTCCCCATATCTGATTCCCCAGCTCTGATTTCCCGCCTCTGATTCCCCGCATCCGATTCCCCATATCTGATTCCCCGCCTCTGTTTCCCCGCCCCTGATTCCCCGCCTCTGTTTCCCCATATCTGATTCCCCGCCTCTGATTCCCAACTATGATTCCCCGCCTCTGATTCCCCAGCTCTGATTCCCTGCCTCTGATTCCCCGCGTTCTATTCCCTGCCTCTGATTCCCCGCCTGTGATTCCCCATTTATGATTCACCACCTCTGATTCCCCACCACTGATTCCCCATATCTAATTCCCCGCCTCTGTTTGCCCGCCTCTGATTCCCCGCCTCTGTTTCTCCATATCTGATTCCCCGCCTCCGAATCCCCAACTCTGATTCCCCGCCTCTGATTCCTTGCCTCTGATTCCCAACCTCTGATTCCCCACCTCTGATTCCCCGTGTTTGATTCCCCGCCTCTGTTTCCCCACCTCTGATTCCCCGCCTCTGATTCCCCAACTCTAATTCCCCGCCTCTGATTCCCCATATATGATTCCCCGCCTCTGTTTCCCCGCCTCTGATTCCCCGCCCCTGTTTCCCCATATCTGATTCCCTGCCTCTGATTCCCCAACTTTGATTCCCAGCCTCTGATTCCCCAGCTCTGATTCCCCGCCTCTGATTCCCCGTGTTTGATTCCCTGCCTCTGATTCCCCGCCTCTGATTCCCCATCTCTGATTCACCGCCTTTGATTCGCCACCTCTGATTCCCCATATCTGATTCCCCACCTCTGTTTCCCCGCCTCTGATTCCCCGCCTCTGATTCTCCATATCTCATTTCCCGCCTCTGATTCCCCACCTCTGATTCCCGGCTTCTTATTCCCAGCATCTGATTCCAGGCCTCTGATTCCCGGCCTCTGACTCCCCGCTTCTGATTCTGATTCCCTGCCTCTGATTCCCCATCTCTGATTCCGCACATCTGATTACCTGCCTCTGATTCCCCACCTGTGATTCCCCATATCTGATTCCCCGCCTCTGTTTCCACGCCTCTGATTCCCCATCTCTGATTCCCCATATCTGATTCCCCAGCTCTGATTTCCCGCCTCTGATTCCCCGCATCCGATTCCACATATCTGATTCCCCGCCTCTGTTTCCCCGCCCCTGATTCCCCGCCTCTGTTTCCCCATATCTGATTCCACGCCTCTGTTTCCCCGCCCCTGATTCCCCGCCTCTGTTTCCCCATATCTGATTCCCCGCCTCTGATTCCCAACTATGATTCCCCGCCTCTGATTCCCCAGCTCTGATTCCCTGCCTCTGATTCCCCGCGTCTGATTCCCTGCCTCTGATTCCCCATCTCTGATTCCCCATCTCTGATTCCCCAATTCTGATTCCCCTCCTCTGATTCCCCGTGTTTGATTCCCTGCATCTGATTCCCGGCCTCTGATTCCCCATCTCTGATTCACCGCCTTAGATTCGCCACCTCTGATTCGCCATATCTGATTCCCCGCCTCTGTTTCCCCGCCTCTGATTCCCCGCCTCTTATTCCCCATATCTCATTCCCCGCCTCTGAATCCCCATCTCTGATTCCCGGACTCTGATTCCCCACCTCTGATTTCCGGCCTCTTATTCCCGGCATCTGATTCCGGCGTCTGATTCCCGGCATCTGATTCCCTGCTTCTGATTCTGATTCCCTGCCTTTGATTCCCCAACTCTGATTCCGCACATCTGATTCCCTGCCTCTGATTCCCCATCTCTGATACCCCATATCTGATTCCCCGCCTCTGTTTCCCCGCCTCTGATTCCCCGCCTCTGTTTCCCAATATCTAAGACCCCGCCTCTGATTCCCCGCCTCTGATTCCCCGCCTCCGATTCCCTGCCTCTGATTCCCCATCTCCGATTCCGCACATCTGATTCCCTGCCTCTAATTCCCCGCCTCTGATTCCCCGCTTCTGATTCCCCGTGTTTGATTCCCCGCCTCTGTTTCCCCGCCTCTGATTCCCCGCCTCTGATTCCCCAACTCTAATTCCCCGCCTCTGATTCCCCATATATGATTCCCCGCCTCTGTTTCCCCGCCTCTGATTCCCCGCCCCTGTTTCCCCATATCTGATTCCCTGCCTCTGATTCCCCAACTTTGATTCCCAGCCTCTGATTCCCCAGCTCTGATTCCCCGCCTCTGATTCCCCGTGTTTGATTCCCTGCCTCTGATTCCCCGCCTCTGATTCCCCATCTCTGATTCACCGCCTTTGATTCGCCACCTCTGATTCCCCATATCTGATTCCCCACCTCTGTTTCCCCGCCTCTGATTCCCCGCCTCTGATTCTCCATATCTCATTTCCCGCCTCTGATTCCCCACCTCTGATTCCCGGCCTCTTATTCCCAGCATCTGATTCCAGGCCTCTGATTCCCGGCCTCTGACTCCCCGCTTCTGATTCTGATTCCCTGCCTCTGATTCCCCATCTCTGATTCCGCACATCTGATTACCTGCCTCTGATTCCCCACCTCTGATTCCCCATATCTGATTCCCCGCCTCTGTTTCCACGCCTCTGATTCCCCACCTCTGATTCCCCATATCTGATTCCCCAGCTCTGATTTCCCGCCTCTGATTCCCCGCATCCGATTCCCCATATCTGATTCCCCGCCTCTGTTTCCCCGCCCCTGATTCCCCGCCTCTGTTTCCCCATATCTGATTCCCCGCCTCTGATTCCCAACTATGATTCCCCGCCTCTGATTCCCCAGCTCTGATTCCCTGCCTCTGATTCCCCGCGTTCTATTCCCTGCCTCTGATTCCCCGCCTGTGATTCCCCATCTATGATTCACCACCTCTGATTCCCCACCACTGATTCCCCATATCTAATTCCCCGCCTCTGTTTGCCCGCCTCTGATTCCCCGCCTCTGTTTCCCCATATCTGATTCCCCGCCTCTGAATCCCCAACTCTGATTCCCTGCCTCTGATTCCCCAGCTTCATTCCCCGCCTTTGATTCCCCCCGTCTGATTCCCAACCTCTGAATCCTGGTGTCTGATAACCTGCCAATGATTCCTCGCCACTGATTCCCCATCTCAGATTCACCGCCTCTGATTCCCCACCTCTGATTCCCCATCTCTGATTCCGCACATCCGATTCGCTGGCTCTGATTCACCGACTCTGATTCCTCACCTCTGATTCCCCAGCTCTGATTCCCCGCCTCTGATTCCCCAACTCTGATTCCCCGCCTCTGATTCCACAGCTCTGATTCCCCGCCTCTGATTCCCCGTGTTTGATCCCCTGCCTCTGATTCCCCGCCTCTGATTCCCCATCTCTGATTCACCGCCTTTGATTCGCCACCTCTGATTCCCCATATCTGATTCCTCGCCACTGTTTCCCCGCCTCTGATTCCCCGCCTCTGATTCCCCATATCTCATTCCCCGCCTCTGATTCGCCAGCTATGATTCCCCGCCTCTGATTCCCCGCGTCTGATTCCCTGCCTCTGATTCCCCGCCTCTGTTTCCACATCTCTGATTCACCACCTCTGATTCCCCGCGTCTGATTCCCCGCATCTGATTCCCCATCTCTGATTCCCCATCTCTGATTCCCCAATTCTGATTCCCCGCCTCTGATTCCCCAGCTCTGATTCCTCGCCTCTGATTCCCTTCCTCTGATTCCCAACATCTGATTCCCCACCTCTGATTTCCCATATTGATTCCCTGCGTCTGATTCCCCGCCTCTGATTCCCCAACTCTGATTCCCCGCCTCTGATTCCCCAGCTCAGATTCCCCACCTCTGATTCCCCGTGTTTGATTCCCTGCCTCTGATTCCCGGCCTCTGATTCCACATCTCTGATTCACCGCCTTTGATTCGCCACCTCTGATTCCCCATATCTGATTCCCCGCCTCTGTTTCCCCGCCTCTGATTCCCCGCCTCTGATTCCCCATATCTCATTCCCCGCCTCTGAATCCCCATCTCTGATTCCCGGACTCTGATTCCCCACCTCTGATTCCAGGCCTCTTATTCCCGGCATCTGATTCCGGCCTCTGATTCCCGGCCTCTGATTCCCTGCTTCTGATTCTGATTCCCTGCCTCTGATTCCCCATCTCTGATTCCGCACATCTGATTCCCTGCCTCTGATTCCCCACCTCTGATTCCCCATATCTGACTCCCCGCCTCTGTTTCCCCGCCTCTGATTCCCCGCCTCTGTTTCCCAATATCTAAGTCCCCGCCTTTGATTCCCCAACTCTGATTCCCCACCTCTGATTCCCCAGCTCTGATTCCCCGCCTCTGATTCCCCGCATCTGATTCCCTGCATCTGATTCCAAGCCTCTGATTCCCTGCCTCTGATTCCCAACCTCTGATTCCCCACCTCTGATTCCCCATATCTGATTCCCCGCCTCTGTTTCCCCGCCTCTGATTCCCCACCTCTGTTTCCCCATATCTGATTCCCGGCCTCTGATTCCCCGCCTCTGATTCCCCGCCCCTGAATCCCTGCCTCTGATTCCCCATCTCCGATTCCGCACATCTGATTCCCTGCCTCTGATTCCCCGCCTCTGATTCCCCGTCTCTGATTCCCTGCCTCTGATTCCCAACCTCTGATTCCCCACCTCTGATTCCCCATATCTGATTCCCCGCCTCTGTTTCCCCGCCTCTGATTCCCCTCCTCTGATTCCCCAACTCTAATTCCCCACCTCTGATTCCCCAGCTCTGATTCCCCGTGTTTGATTCCCTGCCTCTGATTCCCTGCCCTGATTCCCCATCTCTGTTTCACCGCCTTTGATTCGCCACCTCTGATTCCCCATATCTGATTCCCCGCCTCTGTTTCCCCGCCCCTGATTCCCTGCCTCTGATTCCCAACCTCTGATTCCACACCTCAGATTCCCCATATCTGATTCCCCGCCTCTGTTTCCCCGCCTCTGATTCCCTGCCCCTGTTTCCCCATATCTGATTCCCTGCCTCTGATTCCCCAACTATGATTCCCCGCCTCTGATTCCCCAGCTCTGATTCCCCGCCTCTGATTTCCCGTGTTTGATTCCCTGCCTCTGATTCCCCGCCTCTGATTCCCCATCTCTGATTCACCGCCTTTGATTCGCCACCTCTGATTCCACATATCTGATTCCCTGCCTCTGATTCCCCATCTCCGATTCCGCACATCTGATTCCCTGCCTCTGATTCCCCGCCTCTGATTCCCCGCCTCTGATTCCCTGCCTCTGATTCCCAACCTCTGATTCCCCACCTCTGATTCCCCGTGTTTGATTCCCCGCCTGTTTCCCCGCCTCTGATTCCCCGCCTCTGATTCCCCAACTCTAATTCCCCGCCTCTGATTCCCCATATCTGATTCACCGCCTCTGTTTCCCCGCCTCTGATTCCCCGCCCCTGTTTCCCCATATCTGATTCCCTGCCTCTGATTCCCCAAATTTTATTCCCAGCCTCTGATTCCCCAGCTCTGATTCCCCGCCTCTGATTCCCCGTGTTTGATTCCCTGCCTCTGATTCCCCGCCTCTGATTCCCCATCTCTGATTCACCGCCTTTGATTCGCCACCTCTGATTCCCCATATCTGATTCCCCACCTCTCTTTCCCCGCCTCTTATTCCCCGCCTCTGATTCTCCATATCTCATTCCCCGCCTCTGAATGCCCATCTCTGATTCCCGGACTCTGATTCCCCACCTCTGATTCCCGGCCTCTTATTCCCAGCATCTGATTCCAGGCCTCTGATTACCGGCCTCTGACTCCCCGCTTCTGATTCTGATTCCCTGCCTCTGATTCCCCATCTCTGATTCCGCACATCTGATTACCTGCCTCTGATTCCCCACCTCTGATTCCCCATATCTGATTCCCCGTCTCTGTTTCCACGCCTCTGATTCCCCACCTCTGATTCCCCATATCTGATTCCCCAGCTCTGATTTCCCGCCTCTGATTCCCCGCATCCGATTCCCCATATCTGATTCCCCGCCTCTGTTTCCCCGCCCCTGATTCCCCGCCTCTGTTTCCCCATATCTGATTCCCCGCCTCTGATTCCCAACTATGATTCCCCGCCTCTGATTCCCCAGCTCTGATTCCCTGCCTCTGATTCCCCGCGTTCTATTCCCTGCCTCTGATTCCCCGCCTGTGATTCCCCATCTATGATTCACCACCTCTGATTCCCCACCACTGATTCCCCATATCTAATTCCCCGCCTCTGTTTGCCCGCCTCTGATTCCCCGCCTCTGTTTCCCCATATCTGATTCCCCGCCTCCGAATCCCCAACTCTGATTCCCCGCCTCTGATTCCTTGCCTCTGATTCCCAACCTCTGATTCCCCACCTCTGATTCCCCGTGTTTGATTCCCCGCCTCTGTTTCCCCACCTCTGATTCCCCGCCTCTGATTCCCCAACTCTAATTCCCCGCCTCTGATTCCCCATATATGATTCCCCGCCTCTGTTTCCCCGCCTCTGATTCCCCGCCCCTGTTTCCCCATATCTGATTCCCTGCCTCTGATTCCCCAACTTTGATTCCCAGCCTCTGATTCCCCAGCTCTGATTCCCCGCCTCTGATTCCCCGTGTTTGATTCCCTGCCTCTGATTCCCCGCCTCTGATTCCCCATCTCTGATTCACCGCCTTTGATTCGCCACCTCTGATTCCCCATATCTGATTCCCCACCTCTGTTTCCCCGCCTCTGATTCCCCGCCTCTGATTCTCCATATCTCATTTCCCGCCTCTGATTCCCCACCTCTGATTCCCGGCTTCTTATTCCCAGCATCTGATTCCAGGCCTCTGATTCCCGGCCTCTGACTCCCCGCTTCTGATTCTGATTCCCTGCCTCTGATTCCCCATCTCTGATTCCGCATATCTGATTACCTGCCTCTGATTCCCCACCTGTGATTCCCCATATCTGATTCCCCGCCTCTGTTTCCACGCCTCTGATTCCCCATCTCTGATTCCCCATATCTGATTCCCCAGCTCTGATTTCCCGCCTCTGATTCCCCGCATCCGATTCCACATATCTGATTCCCCGCCTCTGTTTCCCCGCCCCTGATTCCCCGCCTCTGTTTCCCCATATCTGATTCCACGCCTCTGTTTCCCCGCCCCTGATTCCCCGCCTCTGTTTCCCCATATCTGATTCCCCGCCTCTGATTCCCAACTATGATTCCCCGCCTCTGATTCCCCAGCTCTGATTCCCTGCCTCTGATTCCCCGCGTCTGATTCCCTGCCTCTGATTCCCCATCTCTGATTCCCCATCTCTGATTCCCCAATTCTGATTCCCCTCCTCTGATTCCCCGTGTTTGATTCCCTGCATCTGATTCCCGGCCTCTGATTCCCCATCTCTGATTCACCGCCTTAGATTCGCCACCTCTGATTCGCCATATCTGATTCCCCGCCTCTGTTTCCCCGCCTCTGATTCCCCGCCTCTTATTCCCCATATCTCATTCCCCGCCTCTGAATCCCCATCTCTGATTCCCGGACTCTGATTCCCCACCTCTGATTTCCGGCCTCTTATTCCCGGCATCTGATTCCGGCGTCTGATTCCCGGCATCTGATTCCCTGCTTCTGATTCTGATTCCCTGCCTTTGATTCCCCAACTCTGATTCCGCACATCTGATTCCCTGCCTCTGATTCCCCATCTCTGATACCCCATATCTGATTCCCCGCCTCTGTTTCCCCGCCTCTGATTCCCCGCCTCTGTTTCCCAATATCTAAGACCCCGCCTCTGATTCCCCGCCTCTGATTCCCCGCCTCCGATTCCCTGCCTCTGATTCCCCATCTCCGATTCCGCACATCTGATTCCCTGCCTCTAATTCCCCGCCTCTGATTCCCCGCCTCTGATTCCCCGTGTTTGATTCCCCGCCTCTGTTTCCCCGCCTCTGATTCCCCGCCTCTGATTCCCCAACTCTAATTCCCCGCCTCTGATTCCCCATATATGATTCCCCGCCTCTGTTTCCCCGCCTCTGATTCCCCGCCCCTGTTTCCCCATATCTGATTCCCTGCCTCTGATTCCCCAACTTTGATTCCCAGCCTCTGATTCCCCAGCTCTGATTCCCCGCCTCTGATTCCCCGTGTTTGATTCCCTGCCTCTGATTCCCCGCCTCTGATTCCCCATCTCTGATTCACCGCCTTTGATTCGCCACCTCTGATTCCACATATCTGATTCCCCACCTCTGTTTCCCCGCCTCTGATTCCCCGCCTCTGATTCTCCATATCTCATTCCCCGCCTCTGAATCCCCATCTCTGATTCCCGGACTCTGATTCCCCACCTCTGATTCCCGGCCTCTTATTCCCAGCATCTGATTCCCGGCCTCTGATTCCCGGCCTCTGATTCCCCGCTTCTGATACTGATTCCCTGCCTCTGATTCCCCATCTCTGATTCCGCACATCTGATTCCCTGCCTCTGATTCCCCACCTCTGATTCCCCATATCGGATTTCCCGCCTCTGTTTCCCCATATCTAATTCCCAACCTCTGATGCCCCAACTCTGATTCCCTGCCTCTGATTCCCCGCGTTCTATTCCCTGCCTCTGATTCCCCGCCTGTGATTCCCCATCTCTGATTCACCACCTCTGATTCCCCACCTCTGATTCCCCATATCTAATTCCCCGCCTCTGTTTGCCCGCCTCTGATTCCCCGCCTCTGTTTCCCCATATCTGATTCCCCGCCTCTGAATCCCCAACTCTGATTCCCTGCCTCTGATTCCCCAGCTCTGATTCCCCGCCTTTGATTCCCCCCGTCTGATTCCCAGCCTCTGAATCCCCGTGTCTGATTTCCTGCCTCTGATTCCCCGCCTCTGATTCCCCATCTCTGATTCACAGCCTCTGATTCCCCACCTCTGATTCCCCATCTCTGATTCCGCACATCTGATTCCCTGCCTCTGGTTCCCCGACTCTGATCCCCAACTCTGATTCCCCAGCTCTGATTCCCCGCCTCTGATTCCCCAACTCTGATTCCCCGCCTCTGATTCCTCAGCTCTGATTCCCCGCCTCTGATTCCCCGTGTTTGATTCCCTGCCTCTGATTCCCCGCCTCTGATTCCCCATCTCTGATTCAACACCTTTGATTCGCCACCTCTGATTCCCATATCTGATTCCTCGCCTCTGTTTCCCCGCCTCTGATTCCCCGCCTCTGATTCCCCATATCTCATTCCCCGCCTCTGATTCCCCATCTCTGATTCCCGGACTCTGATTCCCCACCTCTGATTCCCGGCCTCTTATTCCCGGCATCTGATTCCGGCCTCTGATTCCCGGCCTCTGATTCCATGCTTCTGATTCCCCATCTCTGATTCCGCAAATCTAATTCCCTGCCTCTGATTCCCCACCTATGATTCCCCATATCTGATTCCCCGCCTCTGTTTCCCCACCTCTGATTCCCCGCCTCTGTTTCCCCACCTCTGATTTCCCGCCTCTGTTTCCCCATATCAAAGTCCCCGCCTCTGATTCCCCAACTTTGATTCCCCACCTCTGATTCCCCAGCTCTGATTCCCCGCCTCTGATTCCCCACATCTGATTCCATGCATCTGATTCCCAGCCTCTGATTCCCAGCCTCTGATTCCCAACCTCTGATTCCCCACCTCTGATCCCCATATCTGATTCCCCGCCTCTGTTTCCCCGCCTCTGATTCCCCGCCTCTGTTTCCCCATATCTGATCCCCGCCTATATTTGCCCGCCTCTGATTCCCCGCCTCTGTTTCCCCATATCTGATTCCCCGCCTCTGAATCCCCAACTCTGATTCCCTGCCTCTAATTTCCCAGCTCTGATTCCCCGCCTCTGATTCCCCGCGTCTGATTACCGGCCTCTGATTCCCCGCCTCTGATTCCCCATCTCTGATTCACAACCTCTGATTCCCCACCTCTGATACCCCATATCTGATTCCCCGCCTCTGTTTCACCGCCTCTGATTCCCCACCTCTGATTCCCAATATCTGATTCCCCGCCTCTGATTCCCCACCTCTGATTCCCCGCCTCTGATTCGCCAGCTATGATTCCCCGCCTCTTATTCCCCGCGTCTGATTCCCTGCCTCTGATTCCCCGCCTCTGATTCCACATCTCTGATTCACCACCTCTGATTCCCCGCGTCTGATTCCCTGCCTCTGATTCCCCATCTCTGATTTCCCATCTCTGATTCCCCAATTCTGATTCCCCTCCTCTGATTCCCCGTGTTTGATTCCCTGCCTCTGATTCCCGTCCTCTGATTCCCCATCTCTGATTCACCGCCTTTTATTCGCCACCTCTGATTCGCCATATCTGATTCCCCGCCTCTGTTTCCCCGCCTCTGATTCCCCGCCTCTTATTCCCCATATCTCATTCCCCGCCTCTGAATCCCCATCTCTGATTCCCGGACTCTGATTCCCCACCTCTGATTTCCGGCCTCTTATTCCCGCCATCTGATTCCGGCCTCTGATTCCCGGCATCTGATTCCCTGCTTCTGATTCTGATTCCCTGCCTTTGATTCCCCATCTCTGATTCCGCACATCTGATTCCCTGCCTCTGATTCCCCATCTCTGATTCCCCATATCTGATTCCCCGCCTCTGTTTCCCCGCCTCTGATTTCCCATATTGATTCCCTGCATCTGATTCCCCGCCTCTGATTCCCCAACTCTGATTCCCCGCCTCTGATTCCCCAGCTCTGATTCCCCGCCTCTGATTCCCCGTGTTTGATTCCCTGCCTCTGATTCCCGGCCTCTGATTCCCCATCTCTGATTCACCGCCTTTGATTCGCCACCTCTGATTCCCCAAATCTGATTCCCCGCCTCTGTTTCCCCGCCTCTGATTCCCCGCCTCTGATTCCCCGCGTCTGATTACCGGCCTCTGATTCCCCGCCTCTGATTCCCCATCTCTGATTCACAACCTCTGATTCCCCACCTCTGATTCCCCATATCTGATTCCCCACCTCTGATTCCCGGCCTCTTATTCCCGGCATCTGATTCCGGCCTCTGATTCCCGGCCTCTGATTCCCTGCTTCTGATTCTGATTCCCTGCCTCTGATTCCCCATCTCTGATTCCGCACATCTGATTCCCTGCCTCTGATTACCCCCCTCTGTTTCCCCGCCTCTGATTCCCCGCCTCTGTTTCCCAATATCTAAGTCCCTGCCTCTGATTCCCAACCTCTGATTCCCCACCTCTGATTCCCCATATCTGATTCCCCGCCTCTGTTTCCCCGCCTCTGATTCCCCACCTCTGTTTCCCCATATCTGATTCCCGGCCTCTGATTCCCCGCCTCTGATTCCCCGCCCCTGAATCCCTGCCTCTGATTCCCCATCTCCGATTCCGCACATCTGATTCCCTGCCTCTGATTCCCCGCCTCTGATTCCCCGTCTCTGATTCCCTGCCTCTGATTCCCAACCTCTGATTCCCCACCTCTGATTCCCCATATCTGATTCCCCGCCTCTGTTTCCCCGCCTCTGATTCCCCTCCTCTGATTCCCCAACTCTAATTCCCCACCTCTGATTCCCCAGCTCTGATTCCCCGTGTTTGATTCCCTGCCTCTGATTCCCTGCCCTGATTCCCCATCTCTGTTTCACCGCCTTTGATTCGCCACCTCTGATTCCCCATATCTGATTCCCCGCCTCTGTTTCCCCGCCCCTGATTCCCTGCCTCTGATTCCCAACCTCTGATTCCACACCTCAGATTCCCCATATCTGATTCCCCGCCTCTGTTTCCCCGCCTCTGATTCCCTGCCCCTGTTTCCCCATATCTGATTCCCTGCCTCTGATTCCCCAACTATGATTCCCCGCCTCTGATTCCCCAGCTCTGATTCCCCGCCTCTGATTTCCCGTGTTTGATTCCCTGCCTCTGATTCCCCGCCTCTGATTCCCCATCTCTGATTCACCGCCTTTGATTCGCCACCTCTGATTCCACATATCTGATTCCCTGCCTCTGATTCCCCATCTCCGATTCCGCACATCTGATTCCCTGCCTCTGATTCCCCGCCTCTGATTCCCCGCCTCTGATTCCCTGCCTCTGATTCCCAACCTCTGATTCCCCACCTCTGATTCCCCGTGTTTGATTCCCCGCCTGTTTCCCCGCCTCTGATTCCCCGCCTCTGATTCCCCAACTCTAATTCCCCGCCTCTGATTCCCCATATCTGATTCACCGCCTCTGTTTCCCCGCCTCTGATTCCCCGCCCCTGTTTCCCCATATCTGATTCCCTGCCTCTGATTCCCCAAATTTGATTCCCAGCCTCTGATTCCCCAGCTCTGATTCCCCGCCTCTGATTCCCCGTGTTTGATTCCCTGCCTCTGATTCCCCGCCTCTGATTCCCCATCTCTGATTCACCGCCTTTGATTCGCCACCTCTGATTCCCCATATCTGATTCCCCACCTCTCTTTCCCCGCCTCTTATTCCCCGCCTCTGATTCTCCATATCTCATTCCCCGCCTCTGAATGCCCATCTCTGATTCCCGGACTCTGATTCCCCACCTCTGATTCCCGGCCTCTTATTCCCAGCATCTGATTCCAGGCCTCTGATTACCGGCCTCTGACTCCCCGCTTCTGATTCTGATTCCCTGCCTCTGATTCCCCATCTCTGATTCCGCACATCTGATTACCTGCCTCTGATTCCCCACCTCTGATTCCCCATATCTGATTCCCCGTCTCTGTTTCCACGCCTCTGATTCCCCACCTCTGATTCCCCATATCTGATTCCCCAGCTCTGATTTCCCGCCTCTGATTCCCCGCATCCGATTCCCCATATCTGATTCCCCGCCTCTGTTTCCCCACCCCTGATTCCCCGCCTCTGTTTCCCCATATCTGATTCCCCGCCTCTGATTCCCAACTATGATTCCCCGCCTCTGATTCCCCAGCTCTGATTCCCTGCCTCTGATTCCCCGCGTTCTATTCCCTGCCTCTGATTCCCCGCCTGTGATTCCCCATCTATGATTCACCACCTCTGATTCCCCACCACTGATTCCCCATATCTAATTCCCCGCCTCTGTTTGCCCGCCTCTGATTCCCCGCCTCTGTTTCCCCATATCTGATTCCCCGCCTCCGAATCCACAACTCTGATTCCCCGCCTCTGATTCCTTGCCTCTGATTCCCAACCTCTGATTCCCCACCTCTGATTCCCCGTGTTTGATTCCCCGCCTCTGTTTCCCCACCTCTGATTCCCCGCCTCTGATTCCCCAACTCTAATTCCCCGCCTCTGATTCCCCATATATGATTCCCCGCCTCTGTTTCCCCGCCTCTGATTCCCCGCCCCTGTTTCCCCATATCTGATTCCCTGCCTCTGATTCCCCAACTTTGATTCCCAGCCTCTGATTCCCCAGCTCTGATTCCCCGCCTCTGATTCCCCGTGTTTGATTCCCTGCCTCTGATTCCCCGCCTCTGATTCCCCATCTCTGATTCACCGCCTTTGATTCGCCACCTCTGATTCCCCATATCTGATTCCCCACCTCTGTTTCCCCGCCTCTGATTCCCCGCCTCTGATTCTCCATATCTCATTTCCCGCCTCTGATTCCCCACCTCTGATTCCCGGCTTCTTATTCCCAGCATCTGATTCCAGGCCTCTGATTCCCGGCCTCTGACTCCCCGCTTCTGATTCTGATTCCCTGCCTCTGATTCCCCATCTCTGATTCCGCACATCTGATTACCTGCCTCTGATTCCCCACCTGTGATTCCCCATATCTGATTCCCCGCCTCTGTTTCCACGCCTCTGATTCCCCATCTCTGATTCCCCATATCTGATTCCCCAGCTCTGATTTCCCGCCTCTGATTCCCCGCATCCGATTCCACATATCTGATTCCCCGCCTCTGTTTCCCCGCCCCTGATTCCCCGCCTCTGTTTCCCCATATCTGATTCCACGCCTCTGTTTCCCCGCCCCTGATTCCCCGCCTCTGTTTCCCCATATCTGATTCCCCGCCTCTGATTCCCAACTATGATTCCCCGCCTCTGATTCCCCAGCTCTGATTCCCTGCCTCTGATTCCCCGCGTCTGATTCCCTGCCTCTGATTCCCCATCTCTGATTCCCCAATTCTGATTCCCCTCCTCTGATTCCCCGTGTTTGATTCCCTGCATCAGATTCCCGGCCTCTGATTCCCCATCTCTGATTCACCGCCTTAGATTCGCCACCTCTGATTCGCCATATCTGATTCCCCGCCTCTGTTTCCCCGCCTCTGATTCCCCGCCTCTTATTCCCCATATCTCATTCCCCGCCTCTGAATCCCCATCTCTGATTCCCGGACTCTGATTCCCCACCCCTGATTTCCGGCCTCTTATTCCCGGCATCTGATTCCGGCGTCTGATTCCCGGCATCTGATTCCCTGCTTCTGATTCTGATTCCCTGCCTTTGATTCCCCAACTCTGATTCCGCACATCTGATTCCCTGCCTCTGATTCCCCATCTCTGATACCCCATATCTGATTCCCCGCCTCTGTTTCCCCGCCTCTGATTCCCCGCCTCTGTTTCCCAATATCTAAGACCCCGCCTCTGATTCCCCGCCTCTGATTCCCCGCCTCCGATTCCCTGCCTCTGATTCCCCATCTCCGATTCCGCACATCTGATTCCCTGCCTCTAATTCCCCGCCTCTGATTCCCCGCCTCTGATTCCCCGTGTTTGATTCCCCGCCTCTGTTTCCCCGCCTCTGATTCCCCGCCTCTGATTCCCCAACTCTAATTCCCCGCCTCTGATTCCCCATATATGATTCCCCGCCTCTGTTTCCCCGCCTCTGATTCCCCGACCCTGTTTCCCCATATCTGATTCCCTGCCTCTGATTCCCCAACTTTGATTCCCAACCTCTGATTCCCCAGCTCTGATTCCCCGCCTCTGATTCCCCGTGTTTGATTCCCTGCCTCTGATTCCCCGCCTCTGATTCCCCATCTCTGATTCACCGCCTTTGATTCGCCACCTCTGATTCCACATATCTGATTCCCCACCTCTGTTTCCCCGCCTCTGATTCCCCGCCTCTGATTCTCCATATCTCATTCCCCGCCTCTGAATCCCCATCTCTGATTCCCGGATTCTGATTCCCCACCTCTGATTCCCGGCCTCTTATTCCCAGCATCTGATTCCCGGCCTCTGATTCCCGGCCTCTGATTCCCCGCTTCTGATACTGATTCCCTGCCTCTGATTCCCCATCTCTGATTCCGCACATCTGATTCCCTGCCTCTGATTCCCCACCTCTGATTCCCCATATCGGATTTCCCGCCTCTGTTTCCCCATATCTAATTCCCAACCTCTGATGCCCCAACTCTGATTCCCTGCCTCTGATTCCCCGCGTTCTATTCCCTGCCTCTGATTCCCCGCCTGTGATTCCCCATCTCTGATTCACCACCTCTGATTCCCCACCTCTGATTCCCCATATCTAATTCCCCGCCTCTGTTTGCCCGCCTCTGATTCCCCGCCTCTGTTTCCCCATATCTGATTCCCCGCCTCTGAATCCCCAACTCTGATTCCCTGCCTCTGATTCCCCAGCTCTGATTCCCCGCCTTTGATTCCCCCCGTCTGATTCCCAGCCTCTGAATCCCCGTGTCTGATTTCCTGCCTCTGATTCCCCGCCTCTGATTCCCCATCTCCGATTCACAGCCTCTGATTCCCCACCTCTGATTCCCCATCTCTGATTCCGCACATCTGATTCCCTGCCTCTGGTTCCCCGACTCTGATCCCCACCTCTGATTCCCCAGCTCTGATTCCCCGCCTCTGATTCCCCAACTCTGATTCCCCGCCTCTGATTCCCCAGCTCTGATTCCCCGCCTCTGATTCCCCGTGTTTGATTCCCTGCCTCTGATTCCCCGCCTCTGATTCCCCATCTCTGATTCAACGCCTTTGATTCGCCACCTCTGATTCCCATATCTGATTCCTCGCCTCTGTTTCCCCGCCTCTGATTCCCCGCCTCTGATTCCATGCTTCTGATTCCCCATCTCTGATTCCGCAAATCTAATTCCCTGCCTCTGATTCCCCACCTATGATTCCCCATATCTGATTCCCCGCCTCTGTTTCCCCACCTCTGATTCCCCGCCTCTGTTTCCCCACCTCTGATTTCCCGCCTCTGTTTCCCCATATCAAAGTCCCCGCCTCTGATTCCCCAACTTTGATTCCCCACCTCTGATTCCCCAGCTCTGATTCCCCGCCTCTGATTCCCCACATCTGATTCCATGCATCTGATTCCCAGCCTCTGATTCCCAGCCTCTGATTCCCAACCTCTGATTCCCCACCTCTGATCCCCATATCTGATTCCCCGCCTCTGTTTCCCCGCCTCTGATTCCCCGCCTCTGTTTCCCCATATCTGATCCCCGCCTATATTTGCCCGCCTCTGATTCCCCGCCTCTGTTTCCCCATATCTGATTCCCCGCCTCTGAATCCCCAACTCTGATTCCCTGCCTCTAATTTCCCAGCTCTGATTCCCCGCCTCTGATTCCCCGCGTCTGATTACCGGCCTCTGATTCCCCGCCTCTGATTCCCCATCTCTGATTCACAACCTCTGATTCCCCACCTCTGATACCCCATATCTGATTCCCCGCCTCTGTTTCACCGCCTCTGATTCCCCACCTCTGATTCCCAATATCTGATTCCCCGCCTCTGATTCCCCACCTCTGATTCCCCGCCTCTGATTCGCCAGCTATGATTCCCCGCCTCTTATTCCCCGCGTCTGATTCCCTGCCTCTGATTCCCCGCCTCTGATTCCACATCTCTGATTCACCACCTCTGATTCCCCGCGTCTGATTCCCTGCCTCTGATTCCCCATCTCTGATTCCCCATCTCTGATTCCCCAATTCTGATTCCCCTCCTCTGATTCCCCGTGTTTGATTCCCTGCCTCTGATTCCCGTCCTCTGATTCCCCATCTCTGATTCACCGCCTTTTATTCGCCACCTCTGATTCGCCATATCTGATTCCCCGCCTCTGTTTCCCCGCCTCTGATTCCCCGCCTCTTATTCCCCATATCTCATTCCCCGCCTCTGAATCCCCATCTCTGATTCCCGGACTCTGATTCCC
Source organism: Narcine bancroftii (assembly GCF_036971445.1). Lineage (NCBI taxonomy): Eukaryota > Metazoa > Chordata > Chondrichthyes > Torpediniformes > Narcinidae > Narcine > Narcine bancroftii. The sequence continues at coordinate 113,264,913 of NC_091475.1, forward strand.
CACCTCTGATTTCCGGCCTCTTATTCCCGCCATCTGATTCCGGCCTCTGATTCCCGGCATCTGATTCCCTGCTTCTGATTCTGATTCCCTGCCTTTGATTCCCCATCTCTGATTCCGCACATCTGATTCCCTGCCTCTGATTCCCCATCTCTGATTCCCCATATCTGATTCCCCGCCTCTGTTTCCCCGCCTCTGATTTCCCATATTGATTCCCTGCATCTGATTCCCCGCCTCTGATTCCCCAACTCTGATTCCCCGCCTCTGATTCCCCAGCTCTGATTCCCCGCCTCTGATTCCCCGTGTTTGATTCCCTGCCTCTGATTCCCGGCCTCTGATTCCCCATCTCTGATTCACCGCCTTTGATTCGCCACCTCTGATTCCCCAAATCTGATTCCCCGCCTCTGTTTCCCCGCCTCTGATTCCCCGCCTCTGATTCCCCGCGTCTGATTACCGGCCTCTGATTCCCCGCCTCTGATTCCCCATCTCTGATTCACAACCTCTGATTCCCCACCTCTGATTCCCCATATCTGATTCCCCACCTCTGATTCCCGGCCTCTTATTCCCGGCATCTGATTCCGGCCTCTGATTCCCGGCCTCTGATTCCCTGCTTCTGATTCTGATTCCCTGCCTCTGATTCCCCATCTCTGATTCCGCACATCTGATTCCCTGCCTCTGATTACCCCCCTCTGTTTCCCCGCCTCTGATTCCCCGCCTCTGTTTCCCAATATCTAAGTCCCTGCCTCTGATTCCCCAACTCTGATTCCCCACCTCTGATTCCCCAGCTCTGATTCCCCGCCTCTGATTCCCCGCATCTGATTCCCTGCATCTGATTCCAAGCCTCTGATTCCCTGCCTCTGATTCCCAACCTCTGATACCCCACCTCTGATTCCCCATATCTGATTCCCCGCCTCTGTTTCCCCGCCTCTGATTCCCCACCTCTGTTTCCCCATATCTGATTACCGGCCTCTGATTCCCCGCCTCTGATTCCCCGCCTCTGATTCCCTGCCTCTGATTCCCCATCTCCGATTCCGCACATCTGATTCCCTGCCTCTGATTCCCCGCCTCTGATTCCCCACCTCTGATTCCCTGCCTCTGATTCCCAACCTCTGATTCCCCATCTCTGATTCCCCATATCTGATTCCCCGCCTCTGTTTCCCCGCCTCTGATTCCCCTCCTCTGATTCCCCAACTCTAATTCCCCGCCTCTGATTCCCCAGCTCTGATTCCCCGTGTTTGATTCCCTGGCTCTGATTCCCTGCTCTGATTCACCATCTCTGTTTCACCGCCTTTGATCCGCCACCTCTGATTCCCCATATCTAATTCCCCGCCTCTGTTTCCCCGCCTCTGATTCCCTGCCTCTGATTCCCAACCTCTGATTCCACACCTCTGATTCCCCATATCTGATTCCCCGCCTCTGTTTCCCCGCCTCTGATTCCCTGCCCCTGTTTCCCCATATCTGATTCCCTGCCTCTGATTCCCCAACTCTGATTCCCCGCCTCTGATTCCCCAGCTCTGATTCCCCGCCTCTGATTTCCCGTGTTTGATTCCCTGCCTCTGATTCCCCGCCTCTGATTCCCCATCTCTGATTCACCGCCTTTGATTCGCCACCTCTGATTCCACATATCTGATTCCCCACCTCTGTTTCCCCGCCTCTGATTCCCCGCCTCTGATTCTCCATATCTCATTCCCCGCCTCTGAATCCCCATCTCTGATTCCCGGACTCTGATTCCCCACCTCTGATTCCCGGCCTCTTATTCCCAGCATCTGATTCCCGGCCTCTGATTCCCAGCCTCTGATTCCCCGCTTCTGATTCTGATTCCCTGCCTCTGATTCCCCATCTCTGATTCCGCACATCTGATTCCCTGCCTCTGATTCCCAACCTCTGATTCCCCATATCGGATTTCCCGCCTCTGTTTCCCCATATCTAATTCCCAACCTCTGATGCCCCAACTCTGATTCCCTGCCTCTGATTCCCCGCGTTCTATTCCCTGCCTCTGATTCCCCGCCTGTGATTCCCCATCTCTGATTCACCACCTCTGATTCCCCACCTCTGATTCCCCATATCTAATTCCCCGCCTCTGTTTGCCCGCCTCTGATTCCCCGCCTCTGTTTCCCCATATCTGATTCCCCGCCTCTGAATCCCCAACTCTGATTCCCTGCCTCTGATTCCCCAGCTCTGATTCCCCGCCTTTGATTCCCCCCGTCTGATTCCCAGCCTCTGAATCCCCGTGTCTGATTTCCTGCCTCTGATTCCCCGCCTCTGATTCCCCATCTCTGATTCACAGCCTCTGATTCCCCACCTCTGATTCCCCATCTCTGATTCCGCACATCTGATTCCCTGCCTCTGATTCCCCGACTCTGATCCCCACCTCTGATTCCCCAGCTCTGATTCCCCGCCTCTGATTCCCCAACTCTGATTCCCCGCCTCTGATTCCCCAGCTCTGATTCCCCGCCTCTGATTCCCCGTGTTTGATTCCCTGCCTCTGATTCCCCGCCTCTGATTCCCCAACTCTGATTCCCCGCCTCTGATTCCCCAGCTCTGATTCCCCGCCTCTGATTCCCCGCGTCTGATTACCTGCCTCTGATTCCCCGCCTCTGATTCCCCATCTCTGATTCACAACCTCTGATTCCCCACCTCTGATACCCCATATCTGAATCCCTGCCTCTGTTTCACCGCCTCTGATTCCCCACCTCTGATTCCCAATATCTGATTCCCCGCCTCTGATTCCCCACCTCTGATTCCCCGCCTCTGATTCGCCAGGTATGATTCCCCGCCTCTTATTCCCCGCGTCTGATTCCCTGCCTCTGATTCCCCGCCTCTGATTCCACATCTCTGATTCACCACCTCTGATTCCCCGCGTCTGATTCCCTGCCTCTGATTCCCCATCTCTGATTCCCCATCTCTGATTCCCCAATTCTGATTCCCCTCCTCTGATTCCCCGTGTTTGATTCCCTGCCTCTGATTCCCGGCCTCTGATTCCCCATCTCTGATTCACCGCCTTTGATTCGCCACCTCTGATTCGCCATATCTGATTCCCCGCCTCTGTTTCCCCGCCTCTGATTCCCCGCCTCTGATTCCCCGCCCCTGTTTCCCCATATCTGATTCCCTGCCTCTGATTCCCCAACTTTGATTCCCAGCCTCTGATTCCCCAGCTCTGATTCCCCGCCTCTGATTCCCCGTGTTTGATTCCCTGCCTCTGATTCCCCGCCTCTGATTCCCCATCTCTGATTCACCGCCTTTGATTCGCCACCTCTGATTCCCCATATCTGATTCCCCACCTCTGTTTCCCCGCCTCTGATTCCCCGCCTCTGATTCTCCATATCTCATTTCCCGCCTCTGATTCCCCACCTCTGATTCCCGGCCTCTTATTCCCAGCATCTGATTCCAGGCCTCTGATTCCCGGCCTCTGACTCCCAGCTTCTGATTCTGATTCCCTGCCTCTGATTCCCCATCTCTGATTCCGCACATCTGATTACCTGCCTCTGATTCCCCACCTCTGATTCCCCATATCTGATTCCCCGCCTCTGTTTCCACGCCTCTGACTCCCCACCTCTGATTCCCCATATCTGATTCCCCAGCTCTGATTTCCCGCCTCTGATTCCCCGCATCCGATTCCCCATATCTGATTCCCCGCCTCTGTTTCCCCGCCCCTGATTCCCCGCCTCTGTTTCCCCATATCTGATTCCCCGCCTCTGTTTCCCCGCCCCTGATTCCCCGCCTCTGTTTCCCCATATCTGATTCCCCGCCTCTGATTCCCAACTATGATTCCCCGCCTCTGATTCCCCAGCTCTGATTCCCTGCCTCTGATTCCCCGCGTCTGATTCCCTGCCTCTGATTCCCCATCTCTGATTCCCCATCTCTGATTCCCCAATTCTGATTCCCCTTCTCTGATTCCCCGTGTTTGATTCCCTGCCTCTGATTCCCGGCCTCTGATTCCCCATCTCTGATTCACCGCCTTAGATTCGCCACCTCTGATTCGCCATATCTGATTCCCCGCCTGTTTCCCCGCCTCTGATTCCCCGCCTCTTATTCCCCATATCTCATTCCCCGCCTCTGAATCCCCATCTCTGATTCCCGGACTCTGATTCCCCACCTCTGATTTCCGGCCTCTTATTCCCGGCATCTGATTCCGGCCTCTGATTCCCGGCATCTGATTCCCTGCTTCTGATTCTGATTCCCTGCCTTTGATTCCCCATCTCTGATTCCGCACATCTGATTCCCTGCCTCTGATTCCCCATCTCTGATTCCCCATATCTGATTCCCCGCCTCTGTTTCCCCGCCTCTGATTCCCCGCCTCTGTTTCCCAATATCTAAGTCCCGGCCTCTGATTCCCCAGCTCTGATTCCCCGCCTCTGATTCCCCGCATCTGATTCCCTGCATCTGACTCCAAGCCTCTGATTCCCTGCCTCTGATTCCCAACCTCTGATTCCCCACCTCTGATTCCCCATATCTGATTCCCAGCCTCTGTTTCCCCGCCTCTGATTCCCCGCCTCTGTTTCCCCATATCTGATTCCCGGCCTCTGATTCCCGGCCTCTGATTCCCCGCCTCTGATTCCCTGCCTCTGATTCCCCATCTCCGATTCCGCACATCTGATTCCCTGCCTCTGATTCCCCGCCTCTGATTCCCCGCCTCTGATTCCCTGCCTCTGATTCCCAACCTCTGATTCCCCACCTCTGATTCCCCGTGTTTGATTCCCCGCCTCTGTTTCCCCGCCTCTGATTCCCCGCCTCTGATTCCCCAACTCTAATTCCCCGCCCTTGATTCCCCATATATGATTCCCCGCCTCTGTTTCCCCGCCTCTGATTCCCCGCCCCTGTTTCCCCATATCTGATTCCCTGCCTCTGATTCCCCAACTTTGATTCCCAGCCTCTGATTCCCCAGCTCTGATTCCCCTCCTCTGATTCCCCGTGTTTGATTCCCTGCCTCTGATTCCCCGCCTCTGATTCCCCGCCTCTGATTCCCTGCCTCTGATTCCCAACCTCTGATTCCCCACCTCTGATTCCCCGTGTTTGATTCCCCGCCTCTGTTTCCCCACCTCTGATTCCCCGCCTCTGATTCCCCAACTCTAATTCCCCGCCTCTGATTCCCCATATATGATTCCCCGCCTCTGTTTCCCCGCCTCTGATTCCCCGCCCCTGTTTCCCCATATCTGATTCCCTGCCTCTGATTCCCCAACTTTGATTCCCAGCCTCTGATTCCCCAGCTCTGATTCCCCGCCTCTGATTCCCCGTGTTTGATTCCCTGCCTCTGATTCCCCGCCTCTGATTCCCCATCTCTGATTCACCGCCTTTGATTCGCCACCTCTGATTCCCCATATCTGATTCCCCACCTCTGTTTCCCCGCCTCTGATTCCCCGCCTCTGATTCTCCATATCTCATTTCCCGCCTCTGATTCCCCACCTCTGATTCCCGGCTTCTTATTCCCAGCATCTGATTCCAGGCCTCTGATTCTCCATATCTCATTCCCCGCCTCTGAATCCCCATCTCTGATTCCCGGACTCTGATTCCCCACCTCTGATTCCCGGCCTCTTATTCCCAGCATCTGATTCCCGGCCTCTGATTCCCGGCCTCTGATTCCCCGCTTCTGATTCTGATTCCCTGCCTCTGATTCCCCATCTCTGATTCCGCACATCTGATTCCCTGCCTCTGATTCCCAACCTCTGATTCCCCATATCGGATTTCCCGCCTCTGTTTCCCCATATCTAATTCCCAACCTCTGATGCCCCAACTCTGATTCCCTGCCTCTGATTCCCCGCGTTCTATTCCCTGCCTCTGATTCCCCGCCTGTGATTCCCCATCTCTGATTCACCACCTCTGATTCCCCACCTCTGATTCCCCATATCTAATTCCCCGCCTCTGTTTGCCCGCCTCTGATTCCCCGCCTCTGTTTCCCCATATCTGATTCCCCGCCTCTGAATCCCCAACTCTGATTCCCTGCCTCTGATTCCCCAGCTCTGATTCCCCGCCTTTGATTCCCCCCGTCTGATTCCCAGCCTCTGAATCCCCGTGTCTGATTTCCTGCCTCTGATTCCCCGCCTCTGATTCCCCATCTCTGATTCACAGCCTCTGATTCCCCACCTCTGATTCCCCATCTCTGATTCCGCACATCTGATTCCCTGCCTCTGATTCCCCGACTCTGATCCCCACCTCTGATTCCCCAGCTCTGATTCCCCGCCTCTGATTCCCCAACTCTGATTCCCCGCCTCTGATTCCCCAGCTCTGATTCCCCGCCTCTGATTCCCCGTGTTTGATTCCCTGCCTCTGATTCCCCGCCTCTGATTCCCCAACTCTGATTCCCCGCCTCTGATTCCCCAGCTCTGATTCCCCGCCTCTGATTCCCCGCGTCTGATTCCCTGCCTCTGATTCCCCATCTCTGATTCCCCATCTCTGATTCCCCAATTCTGATTCCCCTCCTCTGATTCCCCGTGTTTGATTCCCTGCCTCTGATTCCCGGCCTCTGATTCCCCATCTCTGATTCACCGCCTTTGATTCGCCACCTCTGATTCGCCATATCTGATTCCCCGCCTCTGTTTCCCCGCCTCTGATTCCCCGCCACTGATTCCCCGCCCCTGTTTCCCCATATCTGATTCCCTGCCTCTGATTCCCCAACTTTGATTCCCAGCCTCTGATTCCCCAGCTCTGATTCCCCGCATCTGATTCCCCGTGTTTGATTCCCTGCCTCTGATTCCCCGCCTCTGATTCCCCATCTCTGATTCACCGCCTTTGATTCGCCACCTCTGATTCCCCATATCTGATTCCCCACCTCTGTTTCCCCGCCTCTGATTCCCCGCCTCTGATTCTCCATATCTCATTTCCCGCCTCTGATTCCCCACCTCTGATTCCCGGCCTCTTATTCCCAGCATCTGATTCCAGGCCTCTGATTCCCGGCCTCTGACTCCCAGCTTCTGATTCTGATTCCCTGCCTCTGATTCCCCATCTCTGATTTCGCACATCTGATTACCTGCCTCTGATTCCCCACCTCTGATTCCCCATATCTGATTCCCCGCCTCTGTTTCCATGCCTCTGACTCCCCACCTCTGATTCCCCATATCTGATTCCCCAGCTCTGATTTCCCGCCTCTGATTCCCCGCATCCGATTCCCCATATCTGATTCCCCGCCTCTGTTTCCCCGCCCCTGATTCCCCGCCTCTGTTTCCCCATATCTGATTCCCCGCCTCTGTTTCCCCGCCCCTGATTCCCCGCCTCTGTTTCCCCATATCTGATTCCCCGCCTCTGATTCCCAACTATGATTCCCCGCCTCTGATTCCCCAGCTCTGATTCCCTGCCTCTGATTCCCCGCGTCTGATTCCCTGCCTCTGATTCCCCATCTCTGATTCCCCATCTCTGATTCCCCAATTCTGATTCCCCTCCTCTGATTCCCCGTGTTTGATTCCCTGCCTCTGATTCCCGGCCTCTGATTCCCCATCTCTGATTCACCGCCTTAGATTCGCCACCTCTGATTCGCCATATCTGATTCCCCGCCTCTGTTTCCCCGCCTCTGATTCCCCGCCTCTTATTCCCCATATCTCATTCCCCGCCTCTGAATCCCCATCTCTGATTCCCGGACTCTGATTCCCCACCTCTGATTTCCGGCCTCTTATTCCCGGCATCTGATTCCGGCCTCTGATTCCCGGCATCTGATTCCCTGCTTCTGATTCTGATTCCCTGCCTTTGATTCCCCATCTCTGATTCCGCACATCTGATTCCCTGCCTCTGATTCCCCATCTCTGATTCCCCATATCCGATTCCCCGCCTCTGTTTCCCCGCCTCTGATTCCCCGCCTCTGTTTCCCAATATCTAAGTCCCGGCCTCTGATTCCCCAGCTCTGATTCCCCGCCTCTGATTCCCCGCATCTGATTCCCTGCATCTGACTCCAAGCCTCTGATTCCCTGCCTCTGATTCCCAACCTCTGATTCCCCACCTCTGATTCCCCATATCTGATTCCCAGCCTCTGTTTCCCCGCCTCTGATTCCCCGCCTCTGTTTCCCCATATCTGATTCCCGGCCTCTGATTCCCGGCCTCTGATTCCCCGCCTCTGATTCCCTGCCTCTGATTCCCCATCTCCGATTCCGCACATCTGATTCCCTGCCTCTGATTCCCCGCCTCTGATTCCCCGCCTCTGATTCCCTGCCTCTGATTCCCAACCTCTGATTCCCCACCTCTGATTCCCCGTGTTTGATTCCCCGCCTCTGTTTCCCCGCCTCTGATTCCCCGCCTCTGATTCCCCAACTCTAATTCCCCGCCTCTGATTCCCCATATATGATTCCCCGCCTCTGTTTCCCCGCCTCTGATTCCCCGCCCCTGTTTCCCCATATCTGATTCCCTGCCTCTGATTCCCCAACTTTGATTCCCAGCCTCTGATTCCCCAGCTCTGATTCCCCGCCTCTGATTCCCCGTGTTTGATTCCCTGCCTCTGATTCCCCGCCTCTGATTCCCCGCCTCTGATTCCCTGCCTCTGATTCCCAACCTCTGATTCCCCACCTCTGATTCCCCGTGTTTGATTCCCCGCCTCTGTTTCCCCACCTCTGATTCCCCGCCTCTGATTCCCCAACTCTAATTCCCCGCCTCTGATTCCCCATATATGATTCCCCGCCTCTGTTTCCCCGCCTCTGATTCCCCGCCCCTGTTTCCCCATATCTGATTCCCTGCCTCTGATTCCCCAACTTTGATTCCCAGCCTCTGATTCCCCAGCTCTGATTCCCCGCCTCTGATTCCCCGTGTTTGATTCCCTGCCTCTGATTCCCCGCCTCTGATTCCCCATCTCTGATTCACCGCCTTTGATTCGCCACCTCTGATTCCCCATATCTGATTCCCCACCTCTGTTTCCCCGCCTCTGATTCCCCGCCTCTGATTCTCCATATCTCATTTCCCGCCTCTGATTCCCCACCTCTGATTCCTGGCTTCTTATTCCCAGCATCTGATTCCAGGCCTCTGATTCCCGGCCTCTGACTCCCCGCTTCTGATTCTGATTCCCTGCCTCTGATTCCCCATCTCTGATTCCGCACATCTGATTACCTGCCTCTGATTCCCCACCTGTGATTCCCCATATCTGATTCCCCGCCTCTGTTTCCACGCCTCTGATTCCCCATCTCTGATTCCCCATATCTGATTCCCCAGCTCTGATTTCCCGCCTCTGATTCCCCGCATCCGATTCCACATATCTGATTCCCCACCTCTGTTTCCCCGCCCCTGATTCCCCGCCTCTGTTTCCCCATATCTGATTCCACGCCTCTGTTTCCCCGCCCCTGATTCCCCGCCTCTGTTTCCCCATATCTGATTCCCCGCCTCTGATTCCCAACTATGATTCCCCGCCTCTGATTCCCCAGCTCTGATTCCCTGCCTCTGATTCCCCGCGTCTGATTCCCTGCCTCTGATTCCCCATCTCTGATTCCCCATCTCTGATTCCCCAATTCTGATTCCACTCCTCTGATTCCCCGTGTTTGATTCCCTGCATCTGATTCCCGGCCTCTGATTCCCCATCTCTGATTCACCGCCTTAGATTCGCCACCTCTGATTCGCCATATCTGATTCCCCTCCTCTGTTTCCCCGCCTCTGATTCCCCGCCTCTTATTCCCCATATCTCATTCCCCGCCTCTGAATCCCCATCTCTGATTCCCGGACTCTGATTCCCCACCTCTGATTTCCGGCCTCTTATTCCCGGCATCTGATTCCGGCGTCTGATTCCCGGCATCTGATTCCCTGCTTCTGATTCTGATTCCCTGCCTTTGATTCCCCAACTCTGATTCCGCACATCTGATTCCCTGCCTCTGATTCCCCATCTCTGATACCCCATATCTGATTCCCCGCCTCTGTTTCCCCGCCTCTGATTCCCCGCCTCTGTTTCCCAATATCTAAGACCCCGCCTCTGATTCCCCGCCTCTGATTCCCCGCCTCCAATTCCCTGCCTCTGATTCCCCATCTCCGATTCCGCACATCTGATTCCCTGCCTCTAATTCCCCGCCTCTGATTCCCCGCCTCTGATTCCCCGTGTTTGATTCCCCGCCTCTGTTTCCCCGCCTCTGATTCCCCGCCTCTGATTCCCCAACTCTAATTCCCCGCCTCTGATTCCCCATATATGATTCCCCGCCTCTGTTTCCCCGCCTCTGATTCCCCGCCCCTGTTTCCCCATATCTGATTCCCTGCCTCTGATTCCCCAACTTTGATTCCCAGCCTCTGATTCCCCAGCTCTGATTCCCCGCCTCTGATTCCCCGTGTTTGATTCCCTGCCTCTGATTCCCCGCCTCTGATTCCCCATCTCTGATTCACCGCCTTTGATTCGCCACCTCTGATTCCCCATATCTGATTCCCCACCTCTGTTTCCCCGCCTCTGATTCCCCGCCTCTGATTCTCCATATCTCATTTCCCGCCTCTGATTCCCCACCTCTGATTCCCGGCCTCTTATTCCCAGCATCTGATTCCAGGCCTCTGATTCCCGGCCTCTGACTCCCCGCTTCTGATTCTGATTCCCTGCCTCTGATTCCCCATCTCTGATTCCGCACATCTGATTACCTGCCTCTGATTCCCCACCTCTGATTCCCCATATCTGATTCCCCGCCTCTGTTTCCACGCCTCTGATTCCCCACCTCTGATTCCCCATATCTGATTCCCCAGCTCTGATTTCCCGCCTCTGATTCCCCGCATCCGATTCCCCATATCTGATTCCCCGCCTCTGTTTCCCCGCCCCTGATTCCCCGCCTCTGTTTCCCCATATCTGATTCCCCGCCTCTGATTCCCAACTATGATTCCCCGCCTCTGATTCCCCAGCTCTGATTCCCTGCCTCTGATTCCCCGCGTTCTATTCCCTGCCTCTGATTCCCCGCCTGTGATTCCCCATCTATGATTCACCACCTCTGATTCCCCACCACTGATTCCCCATATCTAATTCCCCGCCTCTGTTTGCCCGCCTCTGATTCCCCGCCTCTGTTTCCCCATATCTGATTCCCCGCCTCTGAATCCCCAACTCTGATTCCCTGCCTCTGATTCCCCAGCTTCATTCCCCGCCTTTGATTCCCCCCGTCTGATTCCCAACCTCTGAATCCTGGTGTCTGATAACCTGCCAATGATTCCTCGCCACTGATTCCCCATCTCAGATTCACCGCCTCTGATTCCCCACCTCTGATTCCCCATCTCTGATTCCGCACATCCGATTCGCTGGCTCTGATTCACCGACTCTGATTCCTCACCTCTGATTCCCCAGCTCTGATTCCCCGCCTCTGATTCCCCAACTCTGATTCCCCGCCTCTGGTTCCACAGCTCTGATTCCCCGCCTCTGATTCCCCATGTTTGATTCCCTGCCTCTGATTCCCCGCCTCTGATTCCCCATCTCTGATTCACCGCCTTTGATTCGCCACCTCTGATTCCCCATATCTGATTCCTCGCCACTGTTTCCCCGCCTCTGATTCCCCGCCTCTGATTCCCCATATCTCATTCCCCGCCTCTGATTCGCCAGCTATGATTCCCCGCCTCTGATTCCCCGCGTCTGATTCCCTGCCTCTGATTCCCCGCCTCTGTTTCCACATCTCTGATTCACCACCTCTGATTCCCCGCGTCTGATTCCCCGCATCTAATTCCCCATCTCTGATTCCCCATCTCTGATTCCCCAATTCTGATTCCCCGCCTCTGATTCCCCAGCTCTGATTCCTCGCCTCTGATTCCCTTCCTCTGATTCCCAACATCTGATTCCCCACCTCTGATTTCCCATATTGATTCCCTGCGTCTGATTCCCCGCCTCTGATTCCCCAACTCTGATTCCCCGCCTCTGATTCCCCAGCTCAGATTCCCCACCTCTGATTCCCCGTGTTTGATTCCCTGCCTCTGATTCCCGGCCTCTGATTCCACATCTCTGATTCACCGCCTTTGATTCGCCACCTCTGATTCCCCATATCTGATTCCCCGCCTCTGTTTCCCCGCCTCTGATTCCCCGCCTCTGATTCCCCATATCTCATTCCCCGCCTCTGAATCCCCATCTCTGATTCCCGGACTCTGATTCCCCACCTCTGATTCCAGGCCTCTTATTCCCGGCATCTGATTCCGGCCTCTGATTCCCGGCCTCTGATTCCCTGCTTCTGATTCTGATTCCCTGCCTCTGATTCCCCATCTCTGATTCCGCACATCTGATTCCCTGCCTCTGATTCCCCAGCTCTGATTCCCCGCCTCTGATTCCCCGCATCTGATTCCCTGCATCTGATTCCAAGCCTCTGATTCCCTGCCTCTGATTCCCAACCTCTGATTCCCCACCTCTGATTCCCCATATCTGATTCCCCGCCTCTGTTTCCCCGCCTCTGATTCCCCACCTCTGTTTCCCCATATCTGATTCCCGGCCTCTGATTCCCCGCCTCTGATTCCCCGCCCCTGAATCCCTGCCTCTGATTCCCCATCTCTGATTCCCCACCTCTGTTTCCCCGCCTCTGATTCCCCGCCTCTGATTCCCCATATCTCATTTCCCGCCTCTGAATCCCCATCTCTGATTCCCGGACTCTGATTCCCCACCTCTGATTCCCGGCCTCTTATTCCCAGCATCTGATTCCCGGCCTCTGATTCCCGGCCTCTGATTCCCCGCTTCTGATTCTGATTCCCTGCCTCTGATTCCCCATCTCTGATTCCGCACATCTGATTCCCTGCCTCTGATTCCCAACCTCTGATTCCCCATATCGGATTTCCCGCCTCTGTTTCCCCATATCTAATTCCCAACCTCTGATGCCCCAACTCTGATTCCCTGCCTCTGATTCCCCGCGTTCTATTCCCTGCCTCTGATTCCCCGCCTGTGATTCCCCATCTCTGATTCACCACCTCTGATTCCCCACCTCTGATTCCCCATATCTAATTCCCCGCCTCTGTTTGCCCGCCTCTGATTCCCCGCCTCTGTTTCCCCATATCTGATTCCCCGCCTCTGAATCCCCAACTCTGATTCCCTGCCTCTGATTCCCCAGCTCTGATTCCCCGCCTTTGATTCCCCCCGTCTGATTCCCAGCCTCTGAATCCCCGTGTCTGATTTCCTGCCTCTGATTCCCCGCCTCTGATTCCCCATCTCTGATTCACAGCCTCTGATTCCCCACCTCTGATTCCCCATCTCTGATTCCGCACATCTGATTCCCTGCCTCTGATTCCCCGACTCTGATCCCCACCTCTGATTCCCCAGCTCTGATTCCTAGCCTCTGATTCCCCAACTCTGATTCCCCGCCTCTGATTCCCCAGCTCTGATTCCCCGCCTCTGATTCCCCGTGTTTGATTCCCTGCCTCTGATTCCCCGCCTCTGATTCCCCAACTCTGATTCCCCGCCTCTGATTCCCCAGCTCTGATTCCCCGCCTCTGATTCCCCGCGTCTGATTCCCTGCCTCTGATTCCCCATCTCTGATTCCCCATCTCTGATTCCCCAATTCTGATTCCCCTCCTCTGATTCCCCGTGTTTGATTCCCTGCCTCTGATTCCCGGCCTCTGATTCCCCATCTCTGATTCACCGCCTTTGATTCGCCACCTCTGATTCGCCATATCTGATTCCCCGCCTCTGTTTCCCCGCCTCTGATTCCCCGCCTCTGATTCCCCGCCCCTGTTTCCCCATATCTGATTCCCTGCCTCTGATTCCCCAACTTTGATTCCCAGCCTCTGATTCCCCAGCTCTGATTCCCCGCATCTGATTCCCCGTGTTTGATTCCCTGCCTCTGATTCCCCGCCTCTGATTCCCCATCTCTGATTCACCGCCTTTGATTCGCCACCTCTGATTCCCCATATCTGATTCCCCACCTCTGTTTCCCCGCCTCTGATTCCCCGCCTCTGATTCTCCATATCTCATTTCCCGCCTCTGATTCCCCACCTCTGATTCCCGGCCTCTTATTCCCAGCATCTGATTCCAGGCCTCTGATTCCCGGCCTCTGACTCCCAGCTTCTGATTCTGATTCCCTGCCTCTGATTCCCCATCTCTGATTCCGCACATCTGATTACCTGCCTCTGATTCCCCACCTCTGATTCCCCATATCTGATTCCCCGCCTCTGTTTCCATGCCTCTGACTCCCCACCTCTGATTCCCCATATCTGATTCCCCAGCTCTGATTTCCCGCCTCTGATTCCCCGCATCCGATTCCCCATATCTGATTCCCCGCCTCTGTTTCCCCGCCCCTGATTCCCCGCCTCTGTTTCCCCATATCTGATTCCCCGCCTCTGTTTCCCCGCCCCTGATTCCCCGCCTCTGTTTCCCCATATCTGATTCCCCGCCTCTGATTCCCAACTATGATTCCCCGCCTCTGATTCCCCAGCTCTGATTCCCTGCCTCTGATTCCCCGCGTCTGATTCCCTGCCTCTGATTCCCCATCTCTGATTCCCCATCTCTGATTCCCCAATTCTGATTCCCCTCCTCTGATTCCCCGTGTTTGATTCCCTGCCTCTGATTCCCGGCCTCTGATTCCCCATCTCTGATTCACCGCCTTAGATTCGCCACCTCTGATTCGCCATATCTGATTCCCCGCCTCTGTTTCCCCGCCTCTGATTCCCCGCCTCTTATTCCCCATATCTCATTCCCCGCCTCTGAATCCCCATCTCTGATTCCCGGACTCTGATTCCCCACCTCTGATTTCCGGCCTCTTATTCCCGGCATCTGATTCCCTGCTTCTGATTCTGATTCCCTGCCTTTGATTCCCCATCTCTGATTCCGCACATCTGATTCCCTGCCTCTGATTCCCCATCTCTGATTCCCCATATCCGATTCCCCGCCTCTGTTTCCCCGCCTCTGATTCCCCGCCTCTGTTTCCCAATATCTAAGTCCCGGCCTCTGATTCCCCAGCTCTGATTCCCCGCCTCTGATTCCCCGCATCTGATTCCCTGCATCTGACTCCAAGCCTCTGATTCCCTGCCTCTGATTCCCAACCTCTGATTCCCTACCTCTGATTCCCCATATCTGATTCCCAGCCTCTGTTTCCCCGCCTCTGATTCCCCGCCTCTGTTTCCCCATATCTGATTCCCGGCCTCTGATTCCCGGCCTCTGATTCCCCGCCTCTGATTCCCTGCCTCTGATTCCCCATCTCCGATTCCGCACATCTGATTCCCTGCCTCTGATTCCCCGCCTCTGATTCCCCGCCTCTGATTCCCTGCCTCTGATTCCCAACCTCTGATTCCCCACCTCTGATTCCCCGTGTTTGATTCCCCGCCTCTGTTTCCCCGCCTCTGATTCCCCGCCTCTGATTCCCCAACTCTAATTCCCCGCCTCTGATTCCCCATATATGATTCCCCGCCTCTGTTTCCCCGCCTCTGATTCCCCGCCCCTGTTTCCCCATATCTGATTCCCTGCCTCTGATTCCCCAACTTTGATTCCCAGCCTCTGATTCCCCAGCTCTGATTCCCCGCCTCTGATTCCCCGTGTTTGATTCCCTGCCTCTGATTCCCCGCCTCTGATTCCCCGCCTCTGATTCCCTGCCTCTGATTCCCAACCTCTGATTCCCCACCTCTGATTCCCCGTGTTTGATTCCCCGCCTCTGTTTCCCCACCTCTGATTCCCCGCCTCTGATTCCCCAACTCTAATTCCCCGCCTCTGATTCCCCATATATGATTCCCCGCCTCTGTTTCCCCGCCTCTGATTCCCCGCCCCTGTTTCCCCATATCTGATTCCCTGCCTCTGATTCCCCAACTTTGATTCCCAGCCTCTGATTCCCCAGCTCTGATTCCCCGCCTCTGATTCCCCGTGTTTGATTCCCTGCCTCTGATTCCCCGCCTCTGATTCCCCATCTCTGATTCACCGCCTTTGATTCGCCACCTCTGATTCCCCATATCTGATTCCCCACCTCTGTTTCCCCGCCTCTGATTCCCCGCCTCTGATTCTCCATATCTCATTTCCCGCCTCTGATTCCCCACCTCTGATTCCTGGCTTCTTATTCCCAGCATCTGATTCCAGGCCTCTGATTCCCGGCCTCTGACTCCCCGCTTCTGATTCTGATTCCCTGCCTCTGATTCCCCATCTCTGATTCCGCACATCTGATTACCTGCCTCTGATTCCCCACCTGTGATTCCCCATATCTGATTCCCCGCCTCTGTTTCCACGCCTCTGATTCCCCATCTCTGATTCCCCATATCTGATTCCCCAGCTCTGATTTCCCGCCTCTGATTCCCCGCATCCGATTCCACATATCTGATTCCCAGCCTCTGTTTCCCCGCCCCTGATTCCCCGCCTCTGTTTCCCCATATCTGATTCCACGCCTCTGTTTCCCCGCCCCTGATTCCCCGCCTCTGTTTCCCCATATCTGATTCCCCGCCTCTGATTCCCAACTATGATTCCCCGCCTCTGATTCCCCAGCTCTGATTCCCTGCCTCTGATTCCCCGCGTCTGATTCCCTGCCTCTGATTCCCCATCTCTGATTCCCCATCTCTGATTCCCCAATTCTGATTCCCCTCCTCTGATTCCCCGTGTTTGATTCCCTGCATCTGATTCCCGGCCTCTGATTCCCCATCTCTGATTCACCGCCTTAGATTCGCCACCTCTGATTCGCCATATCTGATTCCCCGCCTCTGTTTCCCCGCCTCTGATTCCCCGCCTCTTATTCCCCATATCTCATTCCCCGCCTCTGAATCCCCATCTCTGATTCCCGGACTCTGATTCCCCACCTCTGATTTCCGGCCTCTTATTCCCGGCATCTGATTCCGGCGTCTGATTCCCGGCATCTGATTCCCTGCTTCTGATTCTGATTCCCTGCCTTTGATTCCCCAACTCTGATTCCGCACATCTGATTCCCTGCCTCTGATTCCCCATCTCTGATACCCCATATCTGATTCCCCGCCTCTGTTTCCCCGCCTCTGATTCCCCGCCTCTGTTTCCCAATATCTAAGACCCCGCCTCTGATTCCCCGCCTCTGATTCCCCGCCTCCGATTCCCTGCCTCTGATTCCCCATCTCCGATTCCGCACATCTGATTCCCTGCCTCTAATTCCCCGCCTCTGATTCCCCGCCTCTGATTCCCCGTGTTTGATTCCCCGCCTCTGTTTCCCCGCCTCTGATTCCCCGCCTCTGATTCCCCAACTCTAATTCCCCGCCTCTGATTCCCCATATATGATTCCCCGCCTCTGTTTCCCCGCCTCTGATTCCCCGCCCCTGTTTCCCCATATCTGATTCCCTGCCTCTGATTCCCCAACTTTGATTCCCAGCCTCTGATTCCGCAGCTCTGATTCCCCGCCTCTGATTCCCCGTGTTTGATTCCCTGCCTCTGATTCCCCGCCTCTGATTCCCCATCTCTGATTCACCGCCTTTGATTCGCCACCTCTGATTCCCCATATCTGATTCCCCACCTCTGTTTCCCCGCCTCTGATTCCCCGCCTCTGATTCTCCATATCTCATTTCCCGCCTCTGATTCCCCACCTCTGATTCCCGGCCTCTTATTCCCAGCATCTGATTCCAGGCCTCTGATTCCCGGCCTCTGACTCCCCGCTTCTGATTCTGATTCCCTGCCTCTGATTCCCCATCTCTGATTCCGCACATCTGATTACCTGCCTCTGATTCCCCACCTCTGATTCCCCATATCTGATTCCCCGCCTCTGTTTCCACGCCTCTGATTCCCCACCTCTGATTCCCCATATCTGATTCCCCAGCTCTGATTTCCCGCCTCTGATTCCCCGCATCCGATTCCCCATATCTGATTCCCCGCCTCTGTTTCCCCGCCCCTGATTCCCCGCCTCTGTTTCCCCATATCTGATTCCCCGCCTCTGATTCCCAACTATGATTCCCCGCCTCTGATTCCCCAGCTCTGATTCCCTGCCTCTGATTCCCCGCGTTCTATTCCCTGCCTCTGATTCCCCGCCTGTGATTCCCCATCTATGATTCACCACCTCTGATTCCCCACCACTGATTCCCCATATCTAATTCCCCGCCTCTGTTTGCCCGCCTCTGATTCCCCGCCTCTGTTTCCCCATATCTGATTCCCCGCCTCTGAATCCCCAACTCTGATTCCCTGCCTCTGATTCCCCAGCTTCATTCCCCGCCTTTGATTCCCCCCGTCTGATTCCCAACCTCTGAATCCTGGTGTCTGATAACCTGCCAATGATTCCTCGCCACTGATTCCCCATCTCAGATTCACCGCCTCTGATTCCCCACCTCTGATTCCCCATCTCTGATTCCGCACATCCGATTCGCTGGCTCTGATTCACCGACTCTGATTCCTCACCTCTGATTCCCCAGCTCTGATTCCCCGCCTCTGATTCCCCAACTCTGATTCCCCGCCTCTGATTCCACAGCTCTGATTCCCCGCCTCTGATTCCCCGTGTTTGATTCCCTGCCTCTGATTCCCCGCCTCTGATTCCCCATCTCTGATTCACCGCCTTTGATTCGCCACCTCTGATTCCCCATATCTGATTCCTCGCCACTGTTTCCCCGCCTCTGATTCCCCGCCTCTGATTCCCCATATCTCATTCCCCGCCTCTGATTCGCCAGCTATGATTCCCCGCCTCTGATTCCCCGCGTCTGATTCCCTGCCTCTGATTCCCCGCCTCTGTTTCCACATCTCTGATTCACCACCTCTGATTCCCCGCGTCTGATTCCCCGCATCTGATTCCCCATCTCTGATTCCCCATCTCTGATTCCCCAATTCTGATTCCCCGCCTCTGATTCCCCAGCTCTGATTCCTCGCCTCTGATTCCCTTCCTCTGATTCCCAACATCTGATTCCCCACCTCTGATTTCCCATATTGATTCCCTGCGTCTGATTCCCCGCCTCTGATTCCCCAACTCTGATTCCCCGCCTCTGATTCCCCAGCTCAGATTCCCCACCTCTGATTCCCCGTGTTTGATTCCCTGCCTCTGATTCCCGGCCTCTGATTCCACATCTCTGATTCACCGCCTTTGATTCGCCACCTCTGATTCCCCATATCTGATTCCCCGCCTCTGTTTCCCCGCCTCTGATTCCCCGCCTCTGATTCCCCATATCTCATTCCCCGCCTCTGAATCCCCATCTCTGATTGCCGGACTCTGATTCCCCACCTCTGATTCCAGGCCTCTTATTCCCGGCATCTGATTCCGGCCTCTGATTCCCGGCCTCTGATTCCCTGCTTCTGATTCTGATTCCCTGCCTCTGATTCCCCATCTCTGATTCCGCACATCTGATTCCCTGCCTCTGATTCCCCACCTCTGATTCCCCATATCTGACTCCCCGCCTCTGTTTCCCCGCCTCTGATTCCCCGCCTCTGTTTCCCAATATCTAAGTCCCCGCCTTTGATTCCCCAACTCTGATTCCCCACCTCTGATTCCCCAGCTCTGATTCCCCGCCTCTGATTCCCCGCATCTGATTCCCTGCATCTGATTCCAAGCCTCTGATTCCCTGCCTCTGATTCCCAACCTCTGATTCCCCACCTCTGATTCCCCATATCTGATTCCCCGCCTCTGTTTCCCCGCCTCTGATTCCCCACCTCTGTTTCCCCATATCTGATTCCCGGCCTCTGATTCCCCGCCTCTGATTCCCCGCCCCTGAATCCCTGCCTCTGATTCCCCATCTCCGATTCCGCACATCTGATTCCCTGCCTCTGATTCCCCGCCTCTGATTCCCCGTCTCTGATTCCCTGCCTCTGATTCCCAACCTCTGATTCCCCACCTCTGATTCCCCATATCTGATTCCCCGCCTCTGTTTCCCCGCCTCTGATTCCCCTCCTCTGATTCCCCAATTCTAATTCCCCACCTCTGATTCCCCAGCTCTGATTCCCCGTGTTTGATTCCCTGCCTCTGATTCCCTGCCCTGATTCCCCATCTCTGTTTCACCGCCTTTGATTCGCCACCTCTGATTCCCCATATCTGATTCCCCGCCTCTGTTTCCCCGCCCCTGATTCCCTGCCTCTGATTCCCAACCTCTGATTCCACACCTCAGATTCCCCATATCTGATTCCCCGCCTCTGTTTCCCCGCCTCTGATTCCCTGCCCCTGTTTCCCCATATCTGATTCCCTGCCTCTGATTCCCCAACTATGATTCCCCGCCTCTGATTCCCCAGCTCTGATTCCCCGCCTCTGATTTCCCGTGTTTGATTCCCTGCCTCTGATTCCCCGCCTCTGATTCCCCATCTCTGATTCACCGCCTTTGATTCGCCACCTCTGATTCCACATATCTGATTCCCTGCCTCTGATTCCCCATCTCCGATTCCGCACATCTGATTCCCTGCCTCTGATTCCCCGCCTCTGATTCCCCGCCTCTGATTCCCTGCCTCTGATTCCCAACCTCTGATTCCCCACCTCTGATTCCCCGTGTTTGATTCCCCGCCTGTTTCCCCGCCTCTGATTCCCCGCCTCTGATTCCCCAACTCTAATTCCCCGCCTCTGATTCCCCATATCTGATTCACCGCCTCTGTTTCCCCGCCTCTGATTCCCCGCCCCTGTTTCCCCATATCTGATTCCCTGCCTCTGATTCCCCAAATTTGATTCCCAGCCTCTGATTCCCCAGCTCTGATTCCCCGCCTCTGATTCCCCGTGTTTGATTCCCTGCCTCTGATTCCCCGCCTCTGATTCCCCATCTCTGATTCACCGCCTTTGATTCGCCACCTCTGATTCCCCATATCTGATTCCCCACCTCTCTTTCCCCGCCTCTTATTCCCCGCCTCTGATTCTCCATATCTCATTCCCCGCCTCTGAATGCCCATCTCTGATTCCCGGACTCTGATTCCCCACCTCTGATTCCCGGCCTCTTATTCCCAGCATCTGATTCCAGGCCTCTGATTACCGATCTCTGACTCCCCGCTTCTGATTCTGATTCCCTGCCTCTGATTCCCCATCTCTGATTCCGCACATCTGATTACCTGCCTCTGATTCCCCACCTCTGATTCCCCATATCTGATTCCCCGTCTCTGTTTCCACGCCTCTGATTCCCCACCTCTGATTCCCCATATCTGATTCCCCAGCTCTGATTTCCCGCCTCTGATTCCCCGCATCCGATTCCCCATATCTGATTCCCCGCCTCTGTTTCCCCGCCCCTGATTCCCCGCCTCTGTTTCCCCATATCTGATTCCCCGCCTCTGATTCCCAACTATGATTCCCCGCCTCTGATTCCCCAGCTCTGATTCCCTGCCTCTGATTCCCCGCGTTCTATTCCCTGCCTCTGATTCCCCGCCTGTGATTCCCCATCTATGATTCACCACCTCTGATTCCCCACCACTGATTCCCCATATCTAATTCCCCGCCTCTGTTTGCCCGCCTCTGATTCCCCGCCTCTGTTTCCCCATATCTGATTCCCCGCCTCCGAATCCCCAACTCTGATTCCCCGCCTCTGATTCCTTGCCTCTGATTCCCAACCTCTGATTCCCCACCTCTGATTCCCCGTGTTTGATTCCCCGCCTCTGTTTCCCCACCTCTGATTCCCCGCCTCTGATTCCCCAACTCTAATTCCCCGCCTCTGATTCCCCATATATGATTCCCCGCCTCTGTTTCCCCGCCTCTGATTCCCCGCCCCTGTTTCCCCATATCTGATTCCCTGCCTCTGATTCCCCAACTTTGATTCCCAGCCTCTGATTCCCCAGCTCTGATTCCCCGCCTCTGATTCCCCGTGTTTGATTCCCTGCCTCTGATTCCCCTCCTCTGATTCCCCATCTTTGATTCACCGCCTTTGATTCGCCACCTCTGATTCCCCATATCTGATTCCCCACCTCTGTTTCCCCGCCTCTGATTCCCCGCCTCTGATTCTCCATATCTCATTTCCCGCCTCTGATTCCCCACCTCTGATTCCCGGCTTCTTATTCCCAGCATCTGATTCCAGGCCTCTGATTCCCGGCCTCTGACTCCCCGCTTCTGATTCTGATTCCCTGCCTCTGATTCCCCATCTCTGATTCCGCACATCTGATTACCTGCCTCTGATTCCCCACCTGTGATTCCCCATATCTGATTCCCCGCCTCTGTTTCCACGCCTCTGATTCCCCATCTCTGATTCCCCATATCTGATTCCCCAGCTCTGATTTCCCGCCTCTGATTCCCCGCATCCGATTCCACATATCTGATTCCCCGCCTCTGTTTCCCCGCCCCTGATTCCCCGCCTCTGTTTCCCCATATCTGATTCCACGCCTCTGTTTCCCCGCCCCTGATTCCCCGCCTCTGTTTCCCCATATCTGATTCCCCGCCTCTGATTCCCAACTATGATTCCCCGCCTCTGATTCCCCAGCTCTGATTCCCTGCCTCTGATTCCCCGCGTCTGATTCCCTGCCTCTGATTCCCCATCTCTGATTCCCCATCTCTGATTCCCCAATTCTGATTCCCCTCCTCTGATTCCCCGTGTTTGATTCCCTGCATCTGATTCCCGGCCTCTGATTCCCCATCTCTGATTCACCGCCTTAGATTCGCCACCTCTGATTCGCCATATCTGATTCCCCGCCTCTGTTTCCCCGCCTCTGATTCCCCGCCTCTTATTCCCCATATCTCATTCCCCGCCTCTGAATCCCCATCTCTGATTCCCGGACTCTGATTCCCCACCTCTGATTTCCGGCCTCTTATTCCCGGCATCTGATTTCCGGCCTCTTATTCCCGGCATCTGATTCCGGCCTCTGATTCCCGGCATCTGATTCCCTGCTTCTGATTCTGATTCCCTGCCTTTGATTCCCCATCTCTGATTCCGCACATCTGATTCCCTGCCTCTGATTCCCCATCTCTGATTCCCCATATCCGATTCCCCGCCTCTGTTTCCCCGCCTCTGATTCCCCGCCTCTGTTTCCCAATATCTAAGTCCCGGCCTCTGATTCCCCAGCTCTGATTCCCCGCCTCTGATTCCCCGCATCTGATTCCCTGCATCTGACTCCAAGCCTCTGATTCCCTGCCTCTGATTCCCAACCTCTGATTCCCCACCTCTGATTCCCCATATCTGATTCCAAGCCTCTGTTTCCCCGCCTCTGATTCCCCGCCTCTGTTTCCCCATATCTGATTCCCGGCCTCTGATTCCCGGCCTCTGATTCCCCGCCTCTGATTCCCTGCCTCTGATTCCCCATCTCCGATTCCGCACATCTGATTCCCTGCCTCTGATTCCCCGCCTCTGATTCCCCGCCTCTGATTCCCTGCCTCTGATTCCCAACCTCTGATTCCCCACCTCTGATTCCCCGTGTTTGATTCCCCGCCTCTGTTTCCCCGCCTCTGATTCCCCGCCTCTGATTCCCCAACTCTAATTCCCCGCCTCTGATTCCCCATATATGATTCCCCGCCTCTGTTTCCCCGCCTCTGATTCCCCGCCCCTGTTTCCCCATATCTGATTCCCTGCCTCTGATTCCCCAACTTTGATTCCCAGCCTCTGATTCCCCAGCTCTGATTCCCCGCCTCTGATTCCCCGTGTTTGATTCCCTGCCTCTGATTCCCCGCCTCTGATTCCCCGCCTCTGATTCCCTGCCTCTGATTCCCAACCTCTGATTCCCCACCTCTGATTCCCCGTGTTTGATTCCCCGCCTCTGTTTCCCCACCTCTGATTCCCCGCCTCTGATTCCCCAACTCTAATTCCCCGCCTCTGATTCCCCATATATGATTCCCCGCCTCTGTTTCCCCGCCTCTGATTCCCCGCCCCTGTTTCCCCATATCTGATTCCCTGCCTCTGATTCCCCAACTTTGATTCCCAGCCTCTGATTCCCCAGCTCTGATTCCCCGCCTCTGATTCCCCGTGTTTGATTCCCTGCCTCTGATTCCCCGCCTCTGATTCCCCATCTCTGATTCACCGCCTTTGATTCGCCACCTCTGATTCCCCATATCTGATTCCCCACCTCTGTTTCCCCGCCTCTGATTCCCCGCCTCTGATTCTCCATATCTCATTTCCCGCCTCTGATTCCCCACCTCTGATTCCCGGCTTCTTATTCCCAGCATCTGATTCCAGGCCTCTGATTCCCGGCCTCTGACTCCCCGCTTCTGATTCTGATTCCCTGCCTCTGATTCCCCATCTCTGATTCCGCACATCTGATTACCTGCCTCTGATTCCCCACCTGTGATTCCCCATATCTGATTCCCCGCCTCTGTTTCCACGCCTCTGATTCCCCATCTCTGATTCCCCATATCTGATTCCCCAGCTCTGATTTCCCGCCTCTGATTCCCCGCATCCGATTCCACATATCTGATTCCCCGCCTCTGTTTCCCCGCCCCTGATTCCCCGCCTCTGTTTCCCCATATCTGATTCCACGCCTCTGTTTCCCCGCCCCTGATTCCCCGCCTCTGTTTCCCCATATCTGATTCCCCGCCTCTGATTCCCAACTATGATTCCCCGCCTCTGATTCCCCAGCTCTGATTCCCTGCCTCTGATTCCCCGCGTCTGATTCCCTGCCTCTGATTCCCCATCTCTGATTCCCCATCTCTGATTCCCCAATTCTGATTCCCCTCCTCTGATTCCCCGTGTTTGATTCCCTGCATCTGATTCCCGGCCTCTGATTCCCCATCTCTGATTCACCGCCTTAGATTCGCCACCTCTGATTCGCCATATCTGATTCCCCGCCTCTGTTTCCCCGCCTCTGATTCCCCGCCTCTTATTCCCCATATCTCATTCCCCGCCTCTGAATCCCCATCTCTGATTCCCGGACTCTGATTCCCCACCTCTGATTTCCGGCCTCTTATTCCCGGCATCTGATTCCGGCGTCTGATTCCCGGCATCTGATTCCCTGCTTCTGATTCTGATTCCCTGCCTTTGATTCCCCAACTCTGATTCCGCACATCTGATTCCCTGCCTCTGATTCCCCATCTCTGATACCCCATATCTGATTCCCCGCCTCTGTTTCCCCGCCTCTGATTCCCCGCCTCTGTTTCCCAATATCTAAGACCCCGCCTCTGATTCCCCGCCTCTGATTCCCCGCCTCCGATTCCCTGCCTCTGATTCCCCATCTCCGATTCCGCACATCTGATTCCCTGCCTCTAATTCCCCGCCTCTGATTCCCCGCCTCTGATTCCCCGTGTTTGATTCCCCGCCTCTGTTTCCCCGCCTCTGATTCCCCGCCTCTGATTCCCCAACTCTAATTCCCCGCCTCTGATTCCCCATATATGATTCCCCGCCTCTGTTTCCCCGCCTCTGATTCCCCGCCCCTGTTTCCCCATATCTGATTCCCTGCCTCTGATTCCCCAACTTTGATTCCCAGCCTCTGATTCCCCAGCTCTGATTCCCCGCCTCTGATTCCCCGTGTTTGATTCCCTGCCTCTGATTCCCCGCCTCTGATTCCCCATCTCTGATTCACCGCCTTTGATTCGCCACCTCTGATTCCCCATATCTGATTCCCCACCTCTGTTTCCCCGCCTCTGATTCCCCGCCTCTGATTCTCCATATCTCATTTCCCGCCTCTGATTCCCCACCTCTGATTCCCGGCCTCTTATTCCCAGCATCTGATTCCAGGCCTCTGATTCCCGGCCTCTGACTCCCCGCTTCTGATTCTGATTCCCTGCCTCTGATTCCCCATCTCTGATTCCGCACATCTGATTACCTGCCTCTGATTCCCCACCTCTGATTCCCCATATCTGATTCCCCGCCTCTGTTTCCACGCCTCTGATTCCCCACCTCTGATTCCCCATATCTGATTCCCCAGCTCTGATTTCCCGCCTCTGATTCCCCGCATCCGATTCCCCATATCTGATTCCCCGCCTCTGTTTCCCCGCCCCTGATTCCCCGCCTCTGTTTCCCCATATCTGATTCCCCGCCTCTGATTCCCAACTATGATTCCCCGCCTCTGATTCCCCAGCTCTGATTCCCTGCCTCTGATTCCCCGCGTTCTATTCCCTGCCTCTGATTCCCCGCCTGTGATTCCCCATCTATGATTCACCACCTCTGATTCCCCACCACTGATTCCCCATATCTAATTCCCCGCCTCTGTTTGCCCGCCTCTGATTCCCCGCCTCTGTTTCCCCATATCTGATTCCCCGCCTCTGAATCCCCAACTCTGATTCCCTGCCTCTGATTCCCCAGCTTCATTCCCCGCCTTTGATTCCCCCCGTCTGATTCCCAACCTCTGAATCCTGGTGTCTGATAACCTGCCAATGATTCCTCGCCACTGATTCCCCATCTCAGATTCACCGCCTCTGATTCCCCACCTCTGATTCCCCATCTCTGATTCCGCACATCCGATTCGCTGGCTCTGATTCACCGACTCTGATTCCTCACCTCTGATTCCCCAGCTCTGATTCCCCGCCTCTGATTCCCCAACTCTGATTCCCCGCCTCTGATTCCACAGCTCTGATTCCCCGCCTCTGATTCCCCGTGTTTGATCCCCTGCCTCTGATTCCCAGCCTCTGATTCCCCATCTCTGATTCACCGCCTTTGATTCGCCACCTCTGATTCCCCATATCTGATTCCTCGCCACTGTTTCCCCGCCTCTGATTCCCCGCCTCTGATTCCCCATATCTCATTCCCCGCCTCTGATTCGCCAGCTATGATTCCCCGCCTCTGATTCCCCGCGTCTGATTCCCTGCCTCTGATTCCCCGCCTCTGTTTCCACATCTCTGATTCACCACCTCTGATTCCCCGCGTCTGATTCCCCGCATCTGATTCCCCATCTCTGATTCCCCATCTCTGATTCCCCAATTCTGATTCCCCGCCTCTGATTCCCCAGCTCTGATTCCTCGCCTCTGATTCCCTTCCTCTGATTCCCAACATCTGATTCCCCACCTCTGATTTCCCATATTGATTCCCTGCGTCTGATTCCCCGCCTCTGATTCCCCAACTCTGATTCCCCGCCTCTGATTCCCCAGCTCAGATTCCCCACCTCTGATTCCCCGTGTTTGATTCCCTGCCTCTGATTCCCGGCCTCTGATTCCACATCTCTGATTCACCGCCTTTGATTCGCCACCTCTGATTCCCCATATCTGATTCCCCGCCTCTGTTTCCCCGCCTCTGATTCCCCGCCTCTGATTCCCCATATCTCATTCCCCGCCTCTGAATCCCCATCTCTGATTCCCGGACTCTGATTCCCCACCTCTGATTCCAGGCCTCTTATTCCCGGCATCTGATTCCGGCCTCTGATTCCCAGCCTCTGATTCCCTGCTTCTGATTCTGATTCCCTGCCTCTGATTCCCCATCTCTGATTCCGCACATCTGATTCCCTGCCTCTGATTCCCCACCTCTGATTCCCCATATCTGACTCCCCGCCTCTGTTTCCCCGCCTCTGATTCCCCGCCTCTGTTTCCCAATATCTAAGTCCCCGCCTTTGATTCCCCAACTCTGATTCCCCACCTCTGATTCACCAGCTCTGATTCCCCGCCTCTGATTCCCCGCATCTGATTCCCTGCATCTGATTCCAAGCCTCTGATTCCCTGCCTCTGATTCCCAACCTCTGATTCCCCACCTCTGATTCCCCATATCTGATTCCCCGCCTCTGTTTCCCCGCCTCTGATTCCCCACCTCTGTTTCCCCATATCTGATTCCCGGCCTCTGATTCCCCGCCTCTGATTCCCCGCCCCTGAATCCCTGCCTCTGATTCCCCATCTCCGATTCCGCACATCTGATTCCCTGCCTCTGATTCCCCGCCTCTGATTCCCCGTCTCTGATTCCCTGCCTCTGATTCCCAACCTCTGATTCCCCACCTCTGATTCCCCATATCTGATTCCCCGCCTCTGTTTCCCCGCCTCTGATTCCCCTCCTCTGATTCCCCAACTCTAATTCCCCACCTCTGATTCCCCAGCTCTGATTCCCCGTGTTTGATTCCCTGCCTCTGATTCCCTGCCCTGATTCCCCATCTCTGTTTCACCGCCTTTGATTCGCCACCTCTGATTCCCCATATCTGATTCCCCGCCTCTGTTTCCCCGCCCCTGATTCCCTGCCTCTGATTCCCAACCTCTGATTCCACACCTCAGATTCCCCATATCTGATTCCCCGCCTCTGTTTCCCCGCCTCTGATTCCCTGCCCCTGTTTCCCCATATCTGATTCCCTGCCTCTGATTCCCCAACTATGATTCCCCGCCTCTGATTCCCCAGCTCTGATTCCCCGCCTCTGATTTCCCGTGTTTGATTCCCTGCCTCTGATTCCCCGCCTCTGATTCCCCATCTCTGATTCACCGCCTTTGATTCGCCACCTCTGATTCCACATATCTGATTCCCTGCCTCTGATTCCCCATCTCCGATTCCGCACATCTGATTCCCTGCCTCTGATTCCCCGCCTCTGATTCCCCGCCTCTGATTCCCTGCCTCTGATTCCCAACCTCTGATTCCCCACCTCTGATTCCCCGTGTTTGATTCCCCGCCTGTTTCCCCGCCTCTGATTCCCCGCCTCTGATTCCCCAACTCTAATTCCCCGCCTCTGATTCCCCATATCTGATTCACCGCCTCTGTTTCCCCGCCTCTGATTCCCCGCCCCTGTTTCCCCATATCTGATTCCCTGCCTCTGATTCCCCAAATTTGATTCCCAGCCTCTGATTCCCCAGCTCTGATTCCCCGCCTCTGATTCCCCGTGTTTGATTCCCTGCCTCTGATTCCCCGCCTCTGATTCCCCATCTCTGATTCACCGCCTTTGATTCGCCACCTCTGATTCCCCATATCTGATTCCCCACCTCTCTTTCCCCGCCTCTTATTCCCCGCCTCTGATTCTCCATATCTCATTCCCCGCCTCTGAATGCCCATCTCTGATTCCCGGACTCTGATTCCCCACCTCTGATTCCCGGCCTCTTATTCCCAGCATCTGATTCCAGGCCTCTGATTACCGGCCTCTGACTCCCCGCTTCTGATTCTGATTCCCTGCCTCTGATTCCCCATCTCTGATTCCGCACATCTGATTACCTGCCTCTGATTCCCCACCTCTGATTCCCCATATCTGATTCCCCGTCTCTGTTTCCACGCCTCTGATTCCCCACCTCTGATTCCCCATATCTGATTCCCCAGCTCTGATTTCCCGCCTCTGATTCCCCGCATCCGATTCCCCATATCTGATTCCCCGCCTCTGTTTCCCCGCCCCTGATTCCCCGCCTCTGTTTCCCCATATCTGATTCCCCGCCTCTGATTCCCAACTATGATTCCCCGCCTCTGATTCCCCAGCTCTGATTCCCTGCCTCTGATTCCCCGCGTTCTATTCCCTGCCTCTGATTCCCCGCCTGTGATTCCCCATCTATGATTCACCACCTCTGATTCCCCACCACTGATTCCCCATATCTAATTCCCCGCCTCTGTTTGCCCGCCTCTGATTCCCCGCCTCTGTTTCCCCATATCTGATTCCCCGCCTCCGAATCCCCAACTCTGATTCCCCGCCTCTGATTCCTTGCCTCTGATTCCCAACCTCTGATTCCCCACCTCTGATTCCCCGTGTTTGATTCCCCGCCTCTGTTTCCCCACCTCTGATTCCCCGCCTCTGATTCCCCAACTCTAATTCCCCGCCTCTGATTCCCCATATATGATTCCCCGCCTCTGTTTCCCCGCCTCTGATTCCCCGCCCCTGTTTCCCCATATCTGATTCCCTGCCTCTGATTCCCCAACTTTGATTCCCAGCCTCTGATTCCCCAGCTCTGATTCCCCGCCTCTGATTCCCCGTGTTTGATTCCCTGCCTCTGATTCCCCGCCTCTGATTCCCCATCTCTGATTCACCGCCTTTGATTCGCCACCTCTGATTCCCCATATCTGATTCCCCACCTCTGTTTCCCCGCCTCTGATTCCCCGCCTCTGATTCTCCATATCTCATTTCCCGCCTCTGATTCCCCACCTCTGATTCCCGGCTTCTTATTCCCAGCATCTGATTCCAGGCCTCTGATTCCCGGCCTCTGACTCCCCGCTTCTGATTCTGATTCCCTGCCTCTGATTCCCCATCTCTGATTCCGCACATCTGATTACCTGCCTCTGATTCCCCACCTGTGATTCCCCATATCTGATTCCCCGCCTCTGTTTCCACGCCTCTGATTCCCCATCTCTGATTCCCCATATCTGATTCCCCAGCTCTGATTTCCCGCCTCTGATTCCCCGCATCCGATTCCACATATCTGATTCCCCGCCTCTGTTTCCCCGCCCCTGATTCCCCGCCTCTGTTTCCCCATATCTGATTCCACGCCTCTGTTTCCCCGCCCCTGATTCCCCGCCTCTGTTTCCCCATATCTGATTCCCCGCCTCTGATTCCCAACTATGATTCCCCGCCTCTGATTCCCCAGCTCTGATTCCCTGCCTCTGATTCCCCGCGTCTGATTCCCTGCCTCTGATTCCCCATCTCTGATTCCCCATCTCTGATTCCCCAATTCTGATTCCCCTCCTCTGATTCCCCGTGTTTGATTCCCTGCATCTGATTCCCGGCCTCTGATTCCCCATCTCTGATTCACCGCCTTAGATTCGCCACCTCTGATTCGCCATATCTGATTCCCCGCCTCTGTTTCCCCGCCTCTGATTCCCCGCCTCTTATTCCCCATATCTCATTCCCCGCCTCTGAATCCCCATCTCTGATTCCCGGACTCTGATTCCCCACCTCTGATTTCCGGCCTCTTATTCCCGGCATCTGATTCCGGCGTCTGATTCCCGGCATCTGATTCCCTGCTTCTGATTCTGATTCCCTGCCTTTGATTCCCCAACTCTGATTCCGCACATCTGATTCCCTGCCTCTGATTCCCCATCTCTGATACCCCATATCTGATTCCCCGCCTCTGTTTCCCCGCCTCTGATTCCCCGCCTCTGTTTCCCAATATCTAAGACCCCGCCTCTGATTCCCCGCCTCTGATTCCCCGCCTCCGATTCCCTGCCTCTGATTCCCCATCTCCGATTCCGCACATCTGATTCCCTGCCTCTAATTCCCCGCCTCTGATTCCCCGCCTCTGATTCCCCGTGTTTGATTCCCCGCCTCTGTTTCCCCGCCTCTGATTCCCCGCCTCTGATTCCCCAACTCTAATTCCCCGCCTCTGATTCCCCATATATGATTCCCCGCCTCTGTTTCCCCGCCTCTGATTCCCCGCCCCTGTTTCCCCATATCTGATTCCCTGCCTCTGATTCCCCAACTTTGATTCCCAGCCTCTGATTCCCCAGCTCTGATTCCCCGCCTCTGATTCCCCGTGTTTGATTCCCTGCCTCTGATTCCCCGCCTCTGATTCCCCATCTCTGATTCACCGCCTTTGATTCGCCACCTCTGATTCCCCATATCTGATTCCCCACCTCTGTTTCCCCGCCTCTGATTCCCCGCCTCTGATTCTCCATATCTCATTTCCCGCCTCTGATTCCCCACCTCTGATTCCCGGCCTCTTATTCCCAGCATCTGATTCCAGGCCTCTGATTCCCGGCCTCTGACTCCCCGCTTCTGATTCTGATTCCCTGCCTCTGATTCCCCATCTCTGATTCCGCACATCTGATTACCTGCCTCTGATTCCCCACCTCTGATTCCCCATATCTGATTCCCCGCCTCTGTTTCCACGCCTCTGATTCCCCACCTCTGATTCCCCATATCTGATTCCCCAGCTCTGATTTCCCGCCTCTGATTCCCCGCATCCGATTCCCCATATCTGATTCCCCGCCTCTGTTTCCCCGCCCCTGATTCCCCGCCTCTGTTTCCCCATATCTGATTCCCCGCCTCTGATTCCCAACTATGATTCCCCGCCTCTGATTCCCCAGCTCTGATTCCCTGCCTCTGATTCCCCGCGTTCTATTCCCTGCCTCTGATTCCCCGCCTGTGATTCCCCATCTATGATTCACCACCTCTGATTCCCCACCACTGATTCCCCATATCTAATTACCCGCCTCTGTTTGCCCGCCTCTGATTCCCCGCCTCTGTTTCCCCATATCTGATTCCCCGCCTCTGAATCCCCAACTCTGATTCCCTGCCTCTGATTCCCCAGCTTCATTCCCCGCCTTTGATTCCCCCCGTCTGATTCCCAACCTCTGAATCCTGGTGTCTGATAACCTGCCAATGATTCCTCGCCACTGATTCCCCATCTCAGATTCACCGCCTCTGATTCCCCACCTCTGATTCCCCATCTCTGATTCCGCACATCCGATTCGCTGGCTCTGATTCACCGACTCTGATTCCTCACCTCTGATTCCCCAGCTCTGATTCCCCGCCTCTGATTCCCCAACTCTGATTCCCCGCCTCTGATTCCACAGCTCTGATTCCCCGCCTCTGATTCCCCGTGTTTGATCCCCTGCCTCTGATTCCCCGCCTCTGATTCCCCATCTCTGATTCACCGCCTTTGATTCGCCACCTCTGATTCCCCATATCTGATTCCTCGCCACTGTTTCCCCGCCTCTGATTCCCCGCCTCTGATTCCCCATATCTCATTCCCCGCCTCTGATTCGCCAGCTATGATTCCCCGACTCTGATTCCCCGCGTCTGATTCCCTGCCTCTGATTCCCCGCCTCTGTTTCCACATCTCTGATTCACCACCTCTGATTCCCCGCGTCTGATTCCCCGCATCTGATTCCCCATCTCTGATTCCCCATCTCTGATTCCCCAATTCTGATTCCCCGCCACTGATTCCCCAGCTCTGATTCCTCGCCTCTGATTCCCTTCCTCTGATTCCCAACATCTGATTCCCCACCTCTGATTTCCCATATTGATTCCCTGCGTCTGATTCCCCGCCTCTGATTCCCCAACTCTGATTCCCCGCCTCTGATTCCCCAGCTCAGATTCCCCACCTCTGATTCCCCGTGTTTGATTCCCTGCCTCTGATTCCCGGCCTCTGATTCCACATCTCTGATTCACCGCCTTTGATTCGCCACCTCTGATTCCCCATATCTGATTCCCCGCCTCTGTTTCCCCGCCTCTGATTCCCCGCCTCTGATTCCCCATATCTCATTCCCCGCCTCTGAATCCCCATCTCTGATTCCCGGACTCTGATTCCCCACCTCTGATTCCAGGCCTCTTATTCCCGGCATCTGATTCCGGCCTCTGATTCCCGGCCTCTGATTCCCTGCTTCTGATTCTGATTCCCTGCCTCTGATTCCCCATCTCTGATTCCGCACATCTGATTCCCTGCCTATGATTCCCCACCTCTGATTCCCCATATCTGACTCCCCGCCTCTGTTTCCCCGCCTCTGATTCCCCGCCTCTGTTTCCCAATATCTAAGTCCCCGCCTTTGATTCCCCAACTCTGATTCCCCACCTCTGATTCCCCAGCTCTGATTCCCCGCCTCTGATTCCCCGCATCTGATTCCCTGCATCTGATTCCAAGCCTCTGATTCCCTGCCTCTGATTCCCAACCTCTGATTCCCCACCTCTGATTCCCCATATCTGATTCCCCGCCTCTGTTTCCCCGCCTCTGATTCCCCACCTCTGTTTCCCCATATCTGATTCCCGGCCTCTGATTCCCCGCCTCTGATTCCCCGCCCCTGAATCCCTGCCTCTGATTCCCCATCTCCGATTCCGCACATCTGATTCCCTGCCTCTGATTCCCCGCCTCTGATTCCCCGTCTCTGATTCCCTGCCTCTGATTCCCAACCTCTGATTCCCCACCTCTGATTCCCCATATCTGATTCCCCGCCTCTGTTTCCCCGCCTCTGATTCCCCTCCTCTGATTCCCCAACTCTAATTCCCCACCTCTGATTCCCCAGCTCTGATTCCCCGTGTTTGATTCCCTGCCTCTGATTCCCTGCCCTGATTCCCCATCTCTGTTTCACCGCCTTTGATTCGCCACCTCTGATTCCCCATATCTGATTCCCCGCCTCTGTTTCCCCGCCCCTGATTCCCTGCCTCTGATTCCCAACCTCTGATTCCACACCTCAGATTCCCCATATCTGATTCCCCGCCTCTGTTTCCCCGCCTCTGATTCCCTGCCCCTGTTTCCCCATATCTGATTCCCTGCCTCTGATTCCCCAACTATGATTCCCCGCCTCTGATTCCCCAGCTCTGATTCCCCGCCTCTGATTTCCCGTGTTTGATTCCCTGCCTCTGATTCCCCGCCTCTGATTCCCCATCTCTGATTCACCGCCTTTGATTCGCCACCTCTGATTCCACATATCTGATTCCCTGCCTCTGATTCCCCATCTCCGATTCCGCACATCTGATTCCCTGCCTCTGATTCCCCGCCTCTGATTCCCCGCCTCTGATTCCCTGCCTCTGATTCCCAACCTCTGATTCCCCACCTCTGATTCCCCGTGTTTGATTCCCCGCCTGTTTCCCCGCCTCTGATTCCCCGCCTCTGATTCCCCAACTCTAATTCCCCGCCTCTGATTCCACATATCTGATTCACCGCCTCTGTTTCCCCGCCTCTGATTCCCCGCCCCTGTTTCCCCATATCTGATTCCCTGCCTCTGATTCCCCAAATTTGATTCCCAGCCTCTGATTCCCCAGCTCTGATTCCCCGCCTCTGATTCCC
Organism: Narcine bancroftii; assembly: GCF_036971445.1. NCBI lineage: Eukaryota > Metazoa > Chordata > Chondrichthyes > Torpediniformes > Narcinidae > Narcine > Narcine bancroftii. The sequence goes on from NC_091475.1 coordinate 113,299,040, forward strand.
CGTGTTTGATTCCCTGCCTCTGATTCCCCGCCTCTGATTCCCCATCTCTGATTCACCGCCTTTGATTCGCCACCTCTGATTCCCCATATCTGATTCCCCACCTCTCTTTCCCCGCCTCTTATTCCCCGCCTCTGATTCTCCATATCTCATTTTCCGCCTCTGAATGCCCATCTCTGATTCCCGGACTCTGATTCCCCACCTCTGATTCCCGGCCTCTTATTCCCAGCATCTGATTCCAGGCCTCTGATTACCGGCCTCTGACTCCCCGCTTCTGATTCTGATTCCCTGCCTCTGATTCCCCATCTCTGATTCCGCACATCTGATTACCTGCCTCTGATTCCCCACCTCTGATTCCCCATATCTGATTCCCCGTCTCTGTTTCCACGCCTCTGATTCCCCACCTCTGATTCCCCATATCTGATTCCCCAGCTCTGATTTCCCGCCTCTGATTCCCCGCATCCGATTCCCCATATCTGATTCCACGCCTCTGTTTCCCCGCCCCTGATTCCCCGCCTCTGTTTCCCCATATCTGATTCCCCGCCTCTGATTCCCAACTATGATTCCCCGCCTCTGATTCCCCAGCTCTGATTCCCTGCCTCTGATTCCCCGCGTTCTATTCCCTGCCTCTGATTCCCCGCCTCTGTTTCCCCATATCTGATTCCCCGCCTCCGAATCCCCAACTCTGATTCCCTGCCTCTGATTCCCCAGCTTCATTCCCCGCCTTTGATTCCCCCCGTCTGATTCCCAGCCTCTGAATCCTCGTGTCTGATAACCTGCCTCTGATTCCTCGCCACTGATTCCCCATCTCAGATTCACCGCCTCTGATTCCCCACCTCTGATTCCCCATCTCTGATTCCGCACATCCGATTCGCTGGCTCTGATTCCCCGACTCTGATTCCCCACCTCTGATTCCCCAGCTCTGATTCCCCGCCTCTGATTCCCCAACTCTGATTCCCCGCCTCTGATTCCACAGCTCTGATTCCCCGCCTCTGATTCCCCGTGTTTGATCCCCTGCCTCTGATTCCCCGCCTCTGTTTCCCCATCTCTGATTCACCGCCTTTGATTCACCACCTCTGATTCCCCATATCTGATTCCTCGCCACTGTTTCCCCGCCTCTGATTCCCCGCCTCTGATTCCCCATATCTCATTCCCCGCCTCTGATTCACCAGCTATGATTCCCCGCCTCTGATTCCCCGCGTCTGATTCCCTGCCTCTGATTCCCCGCCTCTGATTCCACATCTCTGATTCACCACCTCTGATTCCCCGCGTCTGATTCCCCGCCTCTGATTCCCCATCTCTGATTCCCCATCTCTGATTCCCCAATTCTGATTCCCCGCCTCTGATTCCCCAGCTCTGATTCCTCGCCTCTGATTCCCTTCTTCTGATTCCCAACCTCTGATTCCCCACCTCTGATTTCCCATATTGATTCCCTGCGTCTGATTCCCCGCCTCTGATTCCCCAACTCTGATTCCCCGCCTCTGATTCCCCAGCTCTGATTCCCCACCTCTGATTCCCCGTGTTTGATTCCCTGCCTCTGATTGCCGGCCTCTGATTCCCCATCTCTGATTCACCGCCTTTGATTCGCCACCTCTGATTCCCCATATCTGATTCCCCGCCTCTGTTTCCCCGCCTCTGATTCCCCGCCTCTGATTCCCCATATCTCATTCCCCGCCTCTGAATCCCCATCTCTGATTCCCGGACTCTGATTCCCCACCTCTGATTCCCGGCCTCTTATTCCTGGCATCTGATTCCGGCCTCTGATTCCCGGCCTCTGATTCCCTGCTTCTGATTCTGATTCCCTGCCTCTGATTCCCCATCTCTGATTCCGCACATCTGATTCCCTGCCTCTGATTCCCCACCTCTGATTCCCCATATCTGACTCCCCGCCTCTGTTTCCCCGCCTCTGATTCCCCGCCTCTGTTTCCCAATATCTAAGTCCCCGCCTCTGATTCCCCAACTCTGATTCCCCACCTCTGATTCCCCAGCTCTGATTCCCCGCCTCTGATTCCCCGCATCTGCTTCCCTGCATCTGATTCCAAGCCTCTGATTCCCTGCCTCTGATTCCCAACCTCTGATTCCCCACCTCTGATTCCCCATATCTGATTCCCCGCCTCTGTTTCCCCGCCTCTGATTCCCCACCTCTGTTTCCCCATATCTGATCCCCTGCCTCTGATTCCCCGCCTCTGATTCCCCATCTCTGATTCACCGCCTTTGATTCGCCACCTCTGATTCCCCATATCTGATTCCTCGCCACTGTTTCCCCGCCTCTGATTCCCCGCCTCTGATTCCCCATATCTCATTCCCCGCCTCTGATTCGCCAGCTATGATTCCCCGCCTCTGATTCCCCACGTCTGATTCCCTGCCTCTGATTCCCCGCCTCTGATTCCACATCTCTGATTCACCACCTCTGATTCCCCGCGTCTGATTCCCCGCCTCTGATTCCCCATCTCTGATTCCCCATCTCTGATTCCCCAATTCTGATTCCCCGCCTCTGATTCCCCAGCTCTGATTCCTCGCCTCTGATTCCCTTCCTCTGATTCCCAACCTCTGATTCCCCACCTCTGATTTCCCATATTGATTCCCTGCGTCTGATTCCCCGCCTCTGATTCCCCAACTCTGATTCCCCGCCTCTGATTCCCCAGCTCTGATTCCCCGCCTCTGATTCCCCGTGTTTGATTCCCTGCCTCTGATTCCCGGCCTCTGATTCCCCATCTCTGATTCACCGCCTTTGATTCGCCACCTCTGATTCCCCATATCTGATTCCCCGCCTCTGTTTCCCCGCCTCTGATTCCCCACCTCTGATTCCCCATATCTCATTCCACGCCTCTGAATCCCCATCTCTGATTCCCGGACTCTGATTCCCCACCTCTGATTCCCTGCCTCTGATTCCCCACCTCTGATTCCCCATATCTGACTCCCCGCCTCTGTTTCCCCGCCTCTGATTCCCCGCCTCTGTTTCCCAATATCTAAGTCCCCGCCTCTGATTCCCCAACTCTGATTCCCCTCCTCTGATTCCCCAGCTCTGATTCCCCGCCTCTGATTCCCCGCATCTGATTCCCTGCATCTGATTCCAAGCCTCTGATTCCCTGCCTCTGATTCCCAACCTCTGATTCCCCACCTCTGATTCCCCATATCTGATTTCCCGCCTCTGTTTCCCCGCCTCTGATTCCCCACCTCTGTTTCCCCATATCTGATTCCCGGCCTCTGATTCCCCGCCTCTGAATCCCCGCCCCTGAATCCCTGCCTCTGATTCCCCATCTCCGATTCCGCACATCTGATTCCCTGCCTCTGATTCCCCGCCTCTGATTCCCCGTCTCTGATTCCCTGCCTCTGATTCCCAACCTCTGATTCCACACCTCTGATTCCCCATATCTGATTCCCCGCCTCTGTTTCCCGGCCTCTGATTCCCCTCCTCTGATTCCCCAACTCTAATTCCCCACCTCTGATTCCCCAGCTCTGATTCCCCGTGTTTGATTCCCTGCCTCTGATTCCCTGCCCTGATTCCCCATCTCTGTTTCACCGCCTTTGATTCGCCACCTCTGATTCCCCATATCTGATTCCCCGCCTCTGTTTCCCCGCCTCTGATACCCTGCCTCTGATTCCCAACCTCTGATTCCACACCTCTGATTCCCCATATCTGATTCCCCGCCTCTGTTTCCCCGCCTCTGATTCCCTGCCCCTGTTTCCCCATATCTGATTCCCTGCCTCTGATTCCCCAACTCTGATTCCCCGCCTCTGATTACCCAGCTCTGATTCCCCGCCTCTTATTTCCCGTGCTCCACTGATGCTCCTCTGATGCTCCACTGATGCTCCTCTGATGCTCCTCTGATGCTCCTCTGATGCTCCTCTGATGCTCCTCTGATGCTCCTCTGATGATCCTCTGATGCTCCTCTGATGCTCCTCTGTTGCTCCTCTGATGCTCCTCTGATGCTCCTCTGATGCTCCTCTGATGCTCCTCTGATGCTCCTCTGATGCTCCTATGATGCCCCTGCTCCTGCATCTGCTCCTGCTCCTGCTCCTGCTCCTGCTCCTGCTCCTGCTCCTGCTCCTGCTCCTCTGATGCTCCTCTGATGCTCCTCTGATGCTCCTCTGATGCTCCTCTGATGCTCCTCTGATGCACCTCTGACGCTCCTCTGATGCTCCTCTGATGCTCTTCTGATGCTCCTCAGATGCTCCTCTAATGCTCCTCTGATGCTCCTCTGATGCTCCTCTGATGCTCCTGTGATGCTCCTCTGATGCTCCTCTGATTCTCCTCTGATGCTCCTCTGATGCTCCTCTGATGCTCCTCTGACGCTCCACTGATGCTCCTCTGATGCTCTTCTGATGCTCCACTGATGCTCCTCTGTTGCTCCTCTGATGCTCCTCTGATGCTACACTGATGCTCCTCTGATGCTCCTCTGATGCTCCTCTGATGCTCCTCTGATGCTCCTCTGATGCTCCTCTGAGGCTCCTCTGAGGCTCCTCTGGGGCTCCTCTGAGGCTCCTCTGATGCTCCTCTGATGCTCCTCTGATGCTCCTGCTCCTGCTCCTGCTCCTGCTCCTGCTCCTCTGATGCTCCTCTGATGCTCCTGCTCCTGCTCCTGCTCCTGCTCCTGCTCCTGCTCCTGCTCCTGCTCCTGCTCCTGTGATGCTCCTCTGATGCTCCTCTGAGGCTCCTCTGAGGCTCCTCTGGGGCTCCTCTGAGGCTCCTCTGATGCTCCTCTGATGCTCCTCTGATGCTCCTGCTCCTGCTCCTGCTCCTGCTCCTGCTCCTCTGATGCTCCTCTGATGCTCCTGCTCCTGCTCCTGCTCCTGCTCCTGCTCCTGCTCCTGCTCCTGCTCCTGCTCCTGCTCCGCTGATGCTCCTCTGATGCTCCTGCTCCTGCACCTGCTCCTGCACCTGCTCCTGCTCCTGCTCCTGCTCCTGCTCCTGCTCCTGCTCCTCTGATGCTCCTCTGATACTCCTCTGATGCTCCTCTGATGCTCCTCCGATGCTCCTCTGATGCTCCTCTGATGCTCCACTGATGCTCCTCTGATGCTCCTCTGATGCTCCTCTGATGCTCCTCTGATGCTCCTCTGATGCTCCACTGATGCTCCACTGATGCTGCTCTGGTGCTCCTCTGATGCTCCTCTGATGCTCCTGTGATGCTCCTGTGATGCTCCTCTGATGCTCCTCTGATGCTCCTCTGATGCCCCTCTGATGCTCCTCTGATCCTCCTCTGATGCTCCTCTGAGGCTCCTCTGATGCTCCTCTGATGCTCCTCTGATGCTCCTCTGATGCTCCTCTGATGCTCCTCTGATGCTCCTCTGAGGCTCCTCTGATGCTCCTCTGATGCTCCTCTGATGCTCCTACTCCTGCTCCTGCTCCTGCTCCTGCTCCCCTGATGCTCCTCTGATGCTCCTGCTCCTGCTCCTGCTCCTGCTCCTGATCCTGCTCCTGCTCCTCTGATGCTCCTCTGATGCTCCTGCTCCTGCACCTGCTCCTGCTCCTGCTCCTGCTCCTGTTCCTGCTCCTGCTCTTGCTCCTGCTCCTCTGATGCTCCTCTGATGCTCCTCTGATGCTCCTCTGATGCTCCTCTGAGGCTCCTCTGAGGCTCCTCTGAGGCTCCTCTGATGCTCCTCTGATGCTCCTCTGATGCTCCTCTGAGGCTCCTCTGAGGCTCCTCTGGGGCTCCTCTGAGGCTCCTCTGATGCTCCTCTGATGCTCCTCTGATGCTCCTCTGATGCTCCTCTGATGCTCCTGCACCTGCTCCTGCTCCTTTGATGCTCCACTGATGCTCCTCTGATGCTCCTGCTCCTGCTCCTGCTCCTGCTCCTGCTCCCCTGATGCTCCTCTGATGCTCCTGCTCCTGCTCCTGCTCCTGCTCCTGATCCTGCTCCTGCTCCTCTGATGCTCCTCTGATGCTCCTGCTCCTGCACCTGCTCCTGCTCCTGCTCCTGCTCCTGCTCCTGCTCCTGCTCCTGCTCCTGCTCCTCTGATGCTCCTCTGATGCTCCTCTGATGCTCCTCTGATGCTCCTCTGAGGCTCCTCTGAGGCTCCTCTGAGGCTCCTCTGATGCTCCTCTGATGCTCCTCTGATGCTCCTCTGATGCTCCTCTGAGGCTCCTCTGAGGCTCCTCTGGGGCTCCTCTGAGACTCCTCTGATGCTCCTCTGATGCTCCTCTGATGCTCCTCTGATGCTCCTCTGATGCTCCTGCACCTGCTCCTGCTCCTCTGATGCTCCTCTGATGCTCCTCTGATGCTCCTGCTCCTGCTCCTGCTCCTGCTCCTGCTCCCCTGATGCTCCTCTGATGCTCCTGCTCCTGCTCCTGCTCCTGCTCCTGATCCTGCTCCTGCTCCTCTGATGCTCCTCTGATGCTCCTGCTCCTGCACCTGCTCCTGCTCCTGCTCCTGCTCCTGCTCCTGCTCCTCTGATGCTCCTCTGATGCTCCTCTGATGCTCCTCTGATGCTCCTCTGATGCTCCTCTGATGCTCCTCTGATGCTCCTCTGATGCTCCTCTGATACTCCTCTGATGCTCCTCTGATGCTCCTCTGATGCTCCTCTGATGCTCCTCTGATGCTCCACTGATGCTCCTCTGATGCTCCTCTGATGCTCCACTGATGCTCCTCTGATGCTCCTCTGATGCTCCTCTGATGCTCCTCTGATGCTCCTCTGATGCTCCTCTGATGCTCCTCTGATGCTCCTCTGATGCTCCTCTGATGCTCCTCTGATGCTCCTCTGATGCTGCTCTGATGCTCCACTGATGCTCCTCTGATGCTCCTCTGATGCTCCTCTGATGCTCCTCTGATGCTCCTCTGATGCTCCTCTGATGCTCCACTGATGCTCCACTGATGCTCCTCTGATGCTCCTCTGATGCTCCTCTGATGCTCCTCTGATGCTCCTCTGATGCTCCTCTGATGCTGCTCTGATGCTCCTCTGATGCTGCTCTGATGCTCCACTGATGCTCCTCTGATGCTCCTCTGATGCTCCTCTGATGCTCCTCTGATGCTCCTCTGATGCTCCTCTGATGCTCCTCCGATGCTCCTCCGAGGCTCCTCTGATGCTTCTCTGATGCACCTCTGATGCTCCTCTGTTGCTCCTCTGATGCTTCTCTGTTGCTCCTCTGATGCTCCTCTGATGCTCCACTGATGCTCCTCTGATGCTACACTGATGCTCCTCTGATGCTCCTCTGATGCTCCTCTGATGCTCCTCTGATGCTCCTCTGATGCTCCTCTGATGCTCCTCTGTTGCTCCTCTGATGCTCCTCTGATGCTCCTCTGATGCTCCACTGATGCTCCACTGATGCTCCTCTGATACTCCTCTGATGCTCCTCTGATGCTCCTCTGATGCTCCTCTGATGCTCCTCTGATGCTCCTCTGATGCTCCTCTGATGCTCCTCTGATGCTCCTCTGATGCTCAACTGATGCTCCTCTGATGCTCCACTGATGCTACTCTGATGCTCCTCTGATGCTCCACTGATGCTCCTCTGATGCTCCTCTGATGCTCCTCTGTTGCTCCTCTGATGCTCCTCAGATGCTCCTCTGATGCTCCTCTGATGCTCCACTGATGCTCCACTGATGCTCCTCTGATGCTCCTCTGATGCTCCTCTGATGCTCCTCTGATGCTCCTCTGATGCTCCTCTGATGCTCCTCTGAGGCTCCTCTGATGCTCCTCTGATGCTCCTCTGATGCTCCTCTGATGCTCCTCTGTTGCTCCTCTGATGCTCCTCTAATGCTCCTCTGATGCTCCTCTGACGCTCCTCTGACGCTCCTCTGACGCTCCTCTGATGCTCCTCTGATGCTCCTCTGATGCTCCTCTGATGCTCCTCTGATGCTCCTCTGTTGCTCCTCTGATGCTCCTGTGATGCTCCTCTGATGCTCCTCTGATGCTCCTCTGATGCTCCTCTGATGCTCCTCTGAGGCTCCTCTGATGCTCCTCTGATGCTCCTCTGATGCTCCTCTGTTGCTCCTCTGATGCTCCTCTGATGCTCCTCTGATGCTCCTCTGATGCTCCTCTGTTGCTCCTCTGATGCTCCTCTCATGCTCCTCTGATGCTCCTCTGATGCTCCTCTGATGCTCCTCTGATGCTCCTGACCCTGCTCCTGCTCCTCTGATGCTCCTCTGATGCTCCTCTGATGCTCCTGCTCCTGCTCCTGCTCCTGCTTCTCTGGTGCTCCTCTGATGCTCCTCTGATGCTCCTCTGATGCTCCTCTGATGCTCCTGTGATGCTCCTCTGATCCTCCTCTGATCCTCCTCTGATGCTCCTCTGATGCTCCTCTGAAGCTCCTCTGATGCTCCACTGATGCTCCTCTGATGCTCCTCTGATGCTCCTCTGATGCTCCTCTGATGCTCCTCTGATGCTCCTCTGATGCTCCTCTGATGCTCCTCTGATGCTACACTGATGCTCCTCTGATGCTCTTCTGATGCTCCTCTGATGCTCCTCTGATGCTCCTCTGATGCTCCTCTGATGCTCCTCTGTTGCTCCTCTGATGCTCCTCTGATGCTCCTCTGATGCTCCTCTGATGCTCCTCTGATGCTCCTCTGATGCTCCTCTGATGCTCCACTGATGCTCCTCTGATGCTCCTCTGATGCTCCTCTGATGCTCCTCTGATGCTCCACTGATGCTCCACTGATGCTCCTCTGATGCTCCTCTGATGCTCCTCTGTTGCTCCTCTGATGCTCCTCTGATGCTCCTCTGATGCTCCTCTGATGCTCCTGCTCCTTCTCCTGCTCCTCTGATGCTCCTCTGATGCTCCTCTGATGCTCCTGCTCCTGCTCCTGCTCCTGCTCCTGCTCCTCTGGTGCTCCTCTGATGCTCCTGCTCCTGTCCCTGCTCCTGCTCCTGCTCCTGCTCCTGCTCCTCTGATGCTCCTCTGATGCTCCTGCTCCTGCACCTGCTCCTGCTCCTGCTCCTGCTCCTGCACCTGCTCCTGCTCCTGCTCCTGCTCCTCTGATGCTCCTCTGATGCTCCTCTGATGCTCCTCAGATGCTCCTCTGATGCTCCTCTGATGCTCCTCTGATGCTCCACTGATGCTCCTGTGATGCTCCTCTGATGCTCCTCTGATGCTCCTCTGATGCTCCTCTGATGCTCCTCTGATGCTCCACTGATGCTCCTGTGATGCTCCTCTGATGCTCCTCTGATGCTCCTCCGATGCTCCTCTGATGCTCCACTGATGCTCCTCTGATGCTCCTCTGATGCTCCTCTGATGCTCCTCTGATGCTCCTCTGATGCTCCACTGATGCTCCTCTGATGCTCCTCTGATGCTCCTGCACCTGCTCCTGCTCCTGCTCCTGCTCCTGCTCCTGCTCCTGCTCCTGCTCCTGCTCCTCTGATGCTCCTCTGATGCTCCTCTGATGCTCCTCTGATGCTCCTCTGAGGCTCCTCTGAGGCTCCTCTGATGCTCCTCTGATGCTCCTCTGATGCTCCTCTGAGGCTCCTCTGAGGCTCCTCTGGGGCTCCTCTGAGGCTCCTCTGATGCTCCTCTGATGCTCCTCTGATGCTCCTCTGAGGCTCCTCTGATGCTCCTCTGATGCTCCTCTGATGCTCCTCTGATGCTCCTCTGATGCTCCTGCACCTGCTCCTGCTCCTTTGATGCTCCACTGATGCTCCTCTGATGCTCCTGCTCCTGCTCCTGCTCCTGCTCCTGCTCCCCTGATGCTCCTCTGATGCTCCTGCTCCTGCTCCTGCTCCTGCTCCTGATCCTGCTCCTGCTCCTCTGATGCTCCTCTGATGCTCCTGCTCCTGCACCTGCTCCTGCTCCTGCTCCTGCTCCTGCTCCTGCTCCTGCTCCTGCTCCTGCTCCTCTGATGCTCCTCTGATGCTCCTCTGATGCTCCTCTGATGCTCCTCTGAGGCTCCTCTGAGGCTCCTCTGAGGCTCCTCTGATGCTCCTCTGATGCTCCTCTGATGCTCCTCTGATGCTCCTCTGAGGCTCCTCTGAGGCTCCTCTGGGGCTCCTCTGAGACTCCTCTGATGCTCCTCTGATGCTCCTCTGATGCTCCTCTGATGCTCCTCTGATGCTCCTGCACCTGCTCCTGCTCCTCTGATGCTCCTCTGATGCTCCTCTGATGCTCCTGCTCCTGCTCCTGCTCCTGCTCCTGCTCCCCTGATGCTCCTCTGATGCTCCTGCTCCTGCTCCTGCTCCTGCTCCTGATCCTGCTCCTGCTCCTCTGATGCTCCTCTGATGCTCCTGCTCCTGCACCTGCTCCTGCTCCTGCTCCTGCTCCTGCTCCTGCTCCTCTGATGCTCCTCTGATGCTCCTCTGATGCTCCTCTGATGCTCCTCTGATGCTCCTCTGATGCTCCTCTGATGCTCCTCTGATGCTCCTCTGATACTCCTCTGATGCTCCTCTGATGCTCCTCTGATGCTCCTCTGATGCTCCTCTGATGCTCCACTGATGCTCCTCTGATGCTCCTCTGATGCTCCACTGATGCTCCTCTGATGCTCCTCTGATGCTCCTCTGATGCTCCTCTGATGCTCCTCTGATGCTCCTCTGATGCTCCTCTGATGCTCCTCTGATGCTCCTCTGATGCTCCTCTGATGCTCCTCTGATGCTGCTCTGATGCTCCACTGATGCTCCTCTGATGCTCCTCTGATGCTCCTCTGATGCTCCTCTGATGCTCCTCTGATGCTCCTCTGATGCTCCACTGATGCTCCACTGATGCTCCTCTGATGCTCCTCTGATGCTCCTCTGATGCTCCTCTGATGCTCCTCTGATGCTCCTCTGATGCTGCTCTGATGCTCCTCTGATGCTGCTCTGATGCTCCACTGATGCTCCTCTGATGCTCCTCTGATGCTCCTCTGATGCTCCTCTGATGCTCCTCTGATGCTCCTCTGATGCTCCTCCGATGCTCCTCCGAGGCTCCTCTGATGCTTCTCTGATGCACCTCTGATGCTCCTCTGTTGCTCCTCTGATGCTTCTCTGTTGCTCCTCTGATGCTCCTCTGATGCTCCACTGATGCTCCTCTGATGCTACACTGATGCTCCTCTGATGCTCCTCTGATGCTCCTCTGATGCTCCTCTGATGCTCCTCTGATGCTCCTCTGATGCTCCTCTGTTGCTCCTCTGATGCTCCTCTGATGCTCCTCTGATGCTCCACTGATGCTCCACTGATGCTCCTCTGATACTCCTCTGATGCTCCTCTGATGCTCCTCTGATGCTCCTCTGATGCTCCTCTGATGCTCCTCTGATGCTCCTCTGATGCTCCTCTGATGCTCCTCTGATGCTCAACTGATGCTCCTCTGATGCTCCACTGATGCTACTCTGATGCTCCTCTGATGCTCCACTGATGCTCCTCTGATGCTCCTCTGATGCTCCTCTGTTGCTCCTCTGATGCTCCTCAGATGCTCCTCTGATGCTCCTCTGATGCTCCACTGATGCTCCACTGATGCTCCTCTGATGCTCCTCTGATGCTCCTCTGATGCTCCTCTGATGCTCCTCTGATGCTCCTCTGATGCTCCTCTGAGGCTCCTCTGATGCTCCTCTGATGCTCCTCTGATGCTCCTCTGATGCTCCTCTGTTGCTCCTCTGATGCTCCTCTAATGCTCCTCTGATGCTCCTCTGACGCTCCTCTGACGCTCCTCTGACGCTCCTCTGATGCTCCTCTGATGCTCCTCTGATGCTCCTCTGATGCTCCTCTGATGCTCCTCTGTTGCTCCTCTGATGCTCCTGTGATGCTCCTCTGATGCTCCTCTGATGCTCCTCTGATGCTCCTCTGATGCTCCTCTGAGGCTCCTCTGATGCTCCTCTGATGCTCCTCTGATGCTCCTCTGTTGCTCCTCTGATGCTCCTCTGATGCTCCTCTGATGCTCCTCTGATGCTCCTCTGTTGCTCCTCTGATGCTCCTCTCATGCTCCTCTGATGCTCCTCTGATGCTCCTCTGATGCTCCTCTGATGCTCCTGACCCTGCTCCTGCTCCTCTGATGCTCCTCTGATGCTCCTCTGATGCTCCTGCTCCTGCTCCTGCTCCTGCTTCTCTGGTGCTCCTCTGATGCTCCTCTGATGCTCCTCTGATGCTCCTCTGATGCTCCTGTGATGCTCCTCTGATCCTCCTCTGATCCTCCTCTGATGCTCCTCTGATGCTCCTCTGAAGCTCCTCTGATGCTCCACTGATGCTCCTCTGATGCTCCTCTGATGCTCCTCTGATGCTCCTCTGATGCTCCTCTGATGCTCCTCTGATGCTCCTCTGATGCTCCTCTGATGCTACACTGATGCTCCTCTGATGCTCTTCTGATGCTCCTCTGATGCTCCTCTGATGCTCCTCTGATGCTCCTCTGATGCTCCTCTGTTGCTCCTCTGATGCTCCTCTGATGCTCCTCTGATGCTCCTCTGATGCTCCTCTGATGCTCCTCTGATGCTCCTCTGATGCTCCACTGATGCTCCTCTGATGCTCCTCTGATGCTCCTCTGATGCTCCTCTGATGCTCCACTGATGCTCCACTGATGCTCCTCTGATGCTCCTCTGATGCTCCTCTGTTGCTCCTCTGATGCTCCTCTGATGCTCCTCTGATGCTCCTCTGATGCTCCTGCTCCTTCTCCTGCTCCTCTGATGCTCCTCTGATGCTCCTCTGATGCTCCTGCTCCTGCTCCTGCTCCTGCTCCTGCTCCTCTGGTGCTCCTCTGATGCTCCTGCTCCTGTCCCTGCTCCTGCTCCTGCTCCTGCTCCTGCTCCTCTGATGCTCCTCTGATGCTCCTGCTCCTGCACCTGCTCCTGCTCCTGCTCCTGCTCCTGCACCTGCTCCTGCTCCTGCTCCTGCTCCTCTGATGCTCCTCTGATGCTCCTCTGATGCTCCTCAGATGCTCCTCTGATGCTCCTCTGATGCTCCTCTGATGCTCCACTGATGCTCCTGTGATGCTCCTCTGATGCTCCTCTGATGCTCCTCTGATGCTCCTCTGATGCTCCTCTGATGCTCCACTGATGCTCCTGTGATGCTCCTCTGATGCTCCTCTGATGCTCCTCCGATGCTCCTCTGATGCTCCACTGATGCTCCTCTGATGCTCCTCTGATGCTCCTCTGATGCTCCTCTGATGCTCCTCTGATGCTCCACTGATGCTCCTCTGATGCTCCTCTGATGCTCCTGCACCTGCTCCTGCTCCTGCTCCTGCTCCTGCTCCTGCTCCTGCTCCTGCTCCTGCTCCTCTGATGCTCCTCTGATGCTCCTCTGATGCTCCTCTGATGCTCCTCTGAGGCTCCTCTGAGGCTCCTCTGATGCTCCTCTGATGCTCCTCTGATGCTCCTCTGAGGCTCCTCTGAGGCTCCTCTGGGGCTCCTCTGAGGCTCCTCTGATGCTCCTCTGATGCTCCTCTGATGCTCCTCTGATGCTCCTCTGATGCTCCTGCACCTGCTCCTGCTCCTCTGATGCTCCACTGATGCTCCTCTGATGCTCCTGCTCCTGCTCCTGCTCCTGCTCCTGCTCCCCTGATGCTCCTCTGATGCTCCTGCTCCTGCTCCTGCTCCTGCTCCTGATCCTGCTCCTGCTCCTCTGATGCTCCTCTGATGCTCCTGCTCCTGCACCTGCTCCTGCTCCTGCTCCTGCTCCTGCTCCTGCTCCTGCTCCTGCTCCTGCTCCTCTGATGCTCCTCTGATGCTCCTCTGATGCTCCTCTGATGCTCCTCTGAGGCTCCTCTGAGGCTCCTCTGAGGCTCCTCTGATGCTCCTCTGATGCTCGTCTGATGCTCCTCTGATGCTCCTCTGAGGCTCCTCTGAGGCTCCTCTGGGGCTCCTCTGAGGCTCCTCTGATGCTCCTCTGATGCTCCTCTGATGCTCCTCTGATGCTCCTCTGATGCTCCTGCACCTGCTCCTGCTCCTCTGATGCTCCTCTGATGCTCCTCTGATGCTCCTGCTCCTGCTCCTGCTCCTGCTCCTGCTCCCCTGATGCTCCTCTGATGCTCCTGCTCCTGCTCCTGCTCCTGCTCCTGATCCTGCTCCTGCTCCTCTGATGCTCCTCTGATGCTCCTGCTCCTGCACCTGCTCCTGCTCCTGCTACTGCTCCTGCTCCTGCTCCTGCTCCTGCTCCTGCTCCTGCTCCTCTGATGCTCCTCTGATGCTCCTCTGATGCTCCTCTGATGCTCCTCTGATGCTCCTCTGATGCTCCTCTGATGCTCCTCTGATGCTCCTCTGATGCTCCTCTGATGCTCCTCTGATGCTCCTCTGATGCTCCTCTGATGCTCCTCTGATGCTCCTCTGATGCTCCACTGATGCTCCTCTGATGCTCCTCTGATGCTCCACTGATGCTCCTCTGATGCTCCTCTGATGCTCCTCTGATGCTCCTCTGATGCTCCTCTGATGCTCCTCTGATGCTCCTCTGATGCTCCTCTGATGCTCCTCTGATGCTCCTCTGATGCTGCTCTGATGCTCCACTGATGCTCCTCTGATGCTCCTCTGATGCTCCTCTGATGCTCCTCTGATGCTCCTCTGATGCTCCACTGATGCTCCACTGATGCTCCTCTGATGCTCCTCTGATGCTCCTCTGATGCTCCTCTGATGCTCCTCTGATGCTCCTCTGATGCTCCTCTGATGCTCCTCTGATGCTCCTCTGATGCTCCTCTGATGCTGCTCTGATGCTCCACTGATGCTCCTCTGATGCTCCTCTGATGCTCCTCTGATGCTCCTCTGATGCTCCTCTGATGCTCCTGCTCCTGCTCCTGCTCCTGCTCCTGCTCCCCTGATGCTCCTCTGATGCTCCTGCTCCTGCTCCTGCTCCTGCTCCTGATCCTGCTCCTGCTCCTCTGATGCTCCTCTGATGCTCCTGCTCCTGCACCTGCTCCTGCTCCTGCTACTGCTCCTGCTCCTGCTCCTGCTCCTGCTCCTGCTCCTGCTCCTCTGATGCTCCTCTGATGCTCCTCTGATGCTCCTCTGATGCTCCTCTGATGCTCCTCTGATGCTCCTCTGATGCTCCTCTGATGCTCCTCTGATGCTCCTCTGATGCTCCTCTGATGCTCCTCTGATACTCCTCTGATGCTCCTCTGATGCTCCACTGATGATCCTCTGATGCTCCTCTGATGCTCCACTGATGCTCCTCTGATGCTCCTCTGATGCTCCTCTGATGCTCCTCTGATGCTCCTCTGATGCTCCTCTGATGCTCCTCTGATGCTCCTCTGATGCTCCTCTGATGCTCCTCTGATGCTGCTCTGATGCTCCACTGATGCTCCTCTGATGCTCCTCTGATGCTCCTCTGATGCTCCTCTGATGCTCCTCTGATGCTCCACTGATGCTCCACTGATGCTCCTCTGATGCTCCTCTGATGCTCCTCTAATGCTCCTCTGATGCTCCTCTGATGCTCCTCTGATGCTCCTCTGATGCTCCTCTGATGCTGCTCTGATGCTCCTCTGATGCTGCTCTGATGCTCCACTGATGCTCCTCTGATGCTCCTCTGATGCTCCTCTGATGCTCCTCTGATGCTCCTCTGATGCTCCTCTGATGCTCCTCTGATGCTCCTCCGATGCTCCTCTGAGGCTCCTCTGATGCTTCTCTGATGCACCTCTGATGCTCCTCTGTTGCTCCTCTGATGCTTCTCTGTTGCTCCTCTGATGCTCCTCTGATGCTCCTCTGATGCTCCTCTGATGCTACACTGATGCTCCTCTGATGCTCCTCTGATGCTCCTCTGATGCTCCTCTGATGCTCCTCTGATGCTCCTCTGATGCTCCTCTGTTGCTCCTCTGATGCTCCTCTGATGCTCCTCTGATGCTCCACTGATGCTCCACTGATGCTCCTCTGATACTCCTCTGATGCTCCTCTGATGCTCCTCTGATGCTCCTCTGATGCTCCTCTGATGCTCCTCTGATGCTCCTCTGATGCTCAACTGATGCTCCTCTGATGCTCCACTGATGCTACTCTGATGCTCCTCTGATGCTCCACTGATGCTCCTCTGATGCTCCTCTGATGCTCCTCTGTTGCTCCTCTGATGCTCCTCAGATGCTCCTCTGATGCTCCTCTGATGCTCCACTGATGCTCCACTGATGCTCCTCTGATGCTCCTCTGATGCTCCTCTGATGCTCCTCTGATGCTCCTCTGATGCTCCTCTGATGCTCCTCTGAGGCTCCTCTGATGCTCCTCTGATGCTCCTCTGATGCTCCTCTGATGCTCCTCTGTTGCTCCTCTGATGCTCCTCTGATGCTCCTCTGATGCTCCTCTGACGCTCCTCTGACGCTCCTCTGACGCTCCTCTGATGCTCCTCTGATGCTCCTCTGATGCTCCTCTGATGCTCCTCTGATGCTCCTCTGATGCTCCTCTGTTGCTCCTCTGATGCTCCTGTGATGCTCCTCTGATGCTCCTCTGATGCTCCTCTGATGCTCCTCTGATGCTCCTCTGAGGCTCCTCTGATGCTCCTCTGATGCTCCTCTGATGCTCCTCTGTTGCTCCTCTGATGCTCCTCTGATGCTCCTCCTGATGCTCCTGCTCCTGCTCCTGCTCCTGGCTCTCTGGCTGCTCCTCTGATGCTCCTCTGCTCCTCTGATGCTCCTCTGATGCCTCCTCTGATCCTCCTCTGATCCTCCTCTGATGCTCCACTGATGCTCCTCTGATGCTCCTCTGATGCTCCTCTGATGCTCCTCTGATGCTCCTCTGATGCTCCTCTGATGCTCCTCTGATGCTACACTGATGCTCCTCTGACGCTCCTCTGACGCTCCTCTGACGCTCCTCTGATGCTCCTCTGATGCTCCTCTGATGCTCCTCTGATGCTCCTCTGATGCTCCTCTGATGCTCCTCTGTTGCTCCTCTGATGCTCCTGTGATGCTCCTCTGATGCTCCTCTGATGCTCCTCTGATGCTCCTCTGATGCTCCTCTGAGGCTCCTCTGATGCTCCTCTGATGCTCCTCTGATGCTCCTCTGTTGCTCCTCTGATGCTCCTCTGATGCTCCTCTGATGCTCCTCTGATGCTCCTCTGTTGCTCCTCTGATGCTCCTCTCATGCTCCTCTGATGCTCCTCTGATGCTCCTCTGATGCTCCCCTGATGCTCCTGACCCTGCTCCTGCTCCTCTGATGCTCCTCTGATGCTCCTCTGATGCTCCTGCTCCTGCTCCTGCTCCTGCTTCTCTGGTGCTCCTCTGATGCTCCTCTGATGCTCCTCTGATGCTCCTCTGATGCTCCTGTGATGCTCCTCTGATCCTCCTCTGATCCTCCTCTGATGCTCCTCTGATGCTCCTCTGATGCTCCTCTGATGCTCCACTGATGCTCCTCTGATGCTCCTCTGATGCTCCTCTGATGCTCCTCTGATGCTCCTCTGATGCTCCTCTGATGCTCCTCTGATGCTACACTGATGCTCCTCTGATGCTCCTCTGATGCTCCTCTGATGCTCCTCTGATGCTCCTCTGATAATCCTCTGATGCTCCTCTGATGCTCCTCTGTTGCTCCTCTGATGCTCCTCTGATGCTCCTCTGATGCTCCTCTGATGCTCCTGCTCCTTCTCCTGCTCCTCTGATGCTCCTCTGATGCTCCTCTGATGCTCCTGCTCCTGCTCCTGCTCCTGCTCCTGCTCCTCTGGTGCTCCTCTGATGCTCCTGCTCCTGTCCCTGCTCCTGCTCCTGCTCCTGCTCCTGCTCCTCTGATGCTCCTCTGATGCTCCTGCTCCTGCACCTGCTCCTGCTCCTGCTCCTGCTCCTGCACCTGCTCCTGCTCCTGCTCCTGCTCCTCTGATGCTCCTCTGATGCTCCTCTGATGCTCCTCTGATGCTCCTCTGATGCTCCTCTGATGCTCCTCTGATGCTCCTCTGATGCTCCTCTGATGCTCCTCTGATGCTCCTCTGATGCTCCACTGATGCTCCTCTGATGCTCCTCTGATGCTGCTCTGATGCTCCACTGATGCTCCTCTGATGCTCCTCTGATGCTCCTCTGATGCTCCTCTGATGCTCCTCTGATGCTCCACTGATGCTCCACTGATGCTCCTCTGATGCTCCTCTGATGCTCCTCTGATGCTCCTCTGATGCTCCTCTGATGCTCCTCTGATGCTCCTCTGATGCTGCTCTGATGCTCCTCTGATGCTCCTCTGATGCTCCACTGATGCTCCTCTGATGCTCCTCTGACGCTCCTCTGACGCTCCTCTGACGCTCCTCTGATGCTCCTCTGATGCTCCTCTGATGCTCCTCTGATGCTCCTCTGATGCTCCTCTGTTGCTCCTCTGATGCTCCTGTGATGCTCCTCTGATGCTCCTCTGATGCTCCTCTGATGCTCCTCTGATGCTCCTCTGAGGCTCCTCTGATGCTCCTCTGATGCTCCTCTGATGCTCCTCTGTTGCTCCTCTGATGCTCCTCTGATGCTCCTCTGATGCTCCTCTGATGCTCCTCTGTTGCTCCTCTGATGCTCCTCTCATGCTCCTCTGATGCTCCTCTGATGCTCCTCTGATGCTCCTCTGATGCTCCTGACCCTGCTCCTGCTCCTCTGATGCTCCTCTGATGCTCCTCTGATGCTCCTGCTCCTGCTCCTGCTCCTGCTTCTCTGGTGCTCCTCTGATGCTCCTCTGATGCTCCTCTGATGCTCCTCTGATGCTCCTGTGATGCTCCTCTGATCCTCCTCTGATCCTCCTCTGATGCTCCTCTGATGCTCCTCTGAAGCTCCTCTGATGCTCCACTGATGCTCCTCTGATGCTCCTCTGATGCTCCTCTGATGCTCCTCTGATGCTCCTCTGATGCTCCTCTGATGCTCCTCTGATGCTCCTCTGATGCTACACTGATGCTCCTCTGATGCTCTTCTGATGCTCCTCTGATGCTCCTCTGATGCTCCTCTGATGCTCCTCTGATGCTCCTCTGTTGCTCCTCTGATGCTCCTCTGATGCTCCTCTGATGCTCCTCTGATGCTCCTCTGATGCTCCTCTGATGCTCCTCTGATGCTCCACTGATGCTCCTCTGATGCTCCTCTGATGCTCCTCTGATGCTCCTCTGATGCTCCACTGATGCTCCACTGATGCTCCTCTGATGCTCCTCTGATGCTCCTCTGTTGCTCCTCTGATGCTCCTCTGATGCTCCTCTGATGCTCCTCTGATGCTCCTGCTCCTTCTCCTGCTCCTCTGATGCTCCTCTGATGCTCCTCTGATGCTCCTGCTCCTGCTCCTGCTCCTGCTCCTGCTCCTCTGGTGCTCCTCTGATGCTCCTGCTCCTGTCCCTGCTCCTGCTCCTGCTCCTGCTCCTGCTCCTCTGATGCTCCTCTGATGCTCCTGCTCCTGCACCTGCTCCTGCTCCTGCTCCTGCTCCTGCACCTGCTCCTGCTCCTGCTCCTGCTCCTCTGATGCTCCTCTGATGCTCCTCTGATGCTCCTCAGATGCTCCTCTGATGCTCCTCTGATGCTCCTCTGATGCTCCACTGATGCTCCTGTGATGCTCCTCTGATGCTCCTCTGATGCTCCTCTGATGCTCCTCTGATGCTCCTCTGATGCTCCACTGATGCTCCTGTGATGCTCCTCTGATGCTCCTCTGATGCTCCTCCGATGCTCCTCTGATGCTCCACTGATGCTCCTCTGATGCTCCTCTGATGCTCCTCTGATGCTCCTCTGATGCTCCTCTGATGCTCCACTGATGCTCCTCTGATGCTCCTCTGATGCTCCTGCACCTGCTCCTGCTCCTGCTCCTGCTCCTGCTCCTGCTCCTGCTCCTGCTCCTGCTCCTCTGATGCTCCTCTGATGCTCCTCTGATGCTCCTCTGATGCTCCTCTGAGGCTCCTCTGAGGCTCCTCTGATGCTCCTCTGATGCTCCTCTGATGCTCCTCTGAGGCTCCTCTGAGGCTCCTCTGGGGCTCCTCTGAGGCTCCTCTGATGCTCCTCTGATGCTCCTCTGATGCTCCTCTGATGCTCCTCTGATGCTCCTGCACCTGCTCCTGCTCCTCTGATGCTCCACTGATGCTCCTCTGATGCTCCTGCTCCTGCTCCTGCTCCTGCTCCTGCTCCCCTGATGCTCCTCTGATGCTCCTGCTCCTGCTCCTGCTCCTGCTCCTGATCCTGCTCCTGCTCCTCTGATGCTCCTCTGATGCTCCTGCTCCTGCACCTGCTCCTGCTCCTGCTCCTGCTCCTGCTCCTGCTCCTGCTCCTGCTCCTGCTCCTCTGATGCTCCTCTGATGCTCCTCTGATGCTCCTCTGATGCTCCTCTGAGGCTCCTCTGAGGCTCCTCTGAGGCTCCTCTGATGCTCCTCTGATGCTCGTCTGATGCTCCTCTGATGCTCCTCTGAGGCTCCTCTGAGGCTCCTCTGGGGCTCCTCTGAGGCTCCTCTGATGCTCCTCTGATGCTCCTCTGATGCTCCTCTGATGCTCCTCTGATGCTCCTGCACCTGCTCCTGCTCCTCTGATGCTCCTCTGATGCTCCTCTGATGCTCCTGCTCCTGCTCCTGCTCCTGCTCCTGCTCCCCTGATGCTCCTCTGATGCTCCTGCTCCTGCTCCTGCTCCTGCTCATGATCCTGCTCCTGCTCCTCTGATGCTCCTCTGATGCTCCTGCTCCTGCACCTGCTCCTGCTCCTGCTACTGCTCCTGCTCCTGCTCCTGCTCCTGCTCCTGCTCCTGCTCCTCTGATGCTCCTCTGATGCTCCTCTGATGCTCCTCTGATGCTCCTCTGATGCTCCTCTGATGCTCCTCTGATGCTCCTCTGATGCTCCTCTGATGCTCCTCTGATGCTCCTCTGATGCTCCTCTGATGCTCCTCTGATGCTCCTCTGATGCTCCACTGATGCTCCTCTGATGCTCCTCTGATGCTCCACTGATGCTCCTCTGATGCTCCTCTGATGCTCCTCTGATGCTCCTCTGATGCTCCTCTGATGCTCCTCTGATGCTCCTCTGATGCTCCTCTGATGCTCCTCTGATGCTCCTCTGATGCTGCTCTGATGCTCCACTGATGCTCCTCTGATGCTCCTCTGATGCTCCTCTGATGCTCCTCTGATGCTCCTCTGATGCTCCACTGATGCTCCACTGATGCTCCTCTGATGCTCCTCTGATGCTCCTCTGATGCTCCTCTGATGCTCCTCTGATGCTCCTCTGATGCTCCTCTGATGCTCCTCTGATGCTCCTCTGATGCTCCTCTGATGCTGCTCTGATGCTCCACTGATGCTCCTCTGATGCTCCTCTGATGCTCCTCTGATGCTCCTCTGATGCTCCTCTGATGCTCCTGCTCCTGCTCCTGCTCCTGCTCCTGCTCCCCTGATGCTCCTCTGATGCTCCTGCTCCTGCTCCTGCTCCTGCTCCTGATCCTGCTCCTGCTCCTCTGATGCTCCTCTGATGCTCCTGCTCCTGCACCTGCTCCTGCTCCTGCTACTGCTCCTGCTCCTGCTCCTGCTCCTGCTCCTGCTCCTGCTCCTCTGATGCTCCTCTGATGCTCCTCTGATGCTCCTCTGATGCTCCTCTGATGCTCCTCTGATGCTCCTCTGATGCTCCTCTGATGCTCCTCTGATGCTCCTCTGATGCTCCTCTGATGCTCCTCTGATACTCCTCTGATGCTCCTCTGATGCTCCACTGATGATCCTCTGATGCTCCTCTGATGCTCCACTGATGCTCCTCTGATGCTCCTCTGATGCTCCTCTGATGCTCCTCTGATGCTCCTCTGATGCTCCTCTGATGCTCCTCTGATGCTCCTCTGATGCTCCTCTGATGCTCCTCTGATGCTGCTCTGAT
The DNA here is from genome assembly GCF_036971445.1 of Narcine bancroftii. Taxonomy (NCBI): domain Eukaryota; kingdom Metazoa; phylum Chordata; class Chondrichthyes; order Torpediniformes; family Narcinidae; genus Narcine; species Narcine bancroftii. The sequence goes on from NC_091475.1 coordinate 113,320,573, forward strand.
GCTCCACTGATGCTCCTCTGATGCTCCTCTGATGCTCCTCTGATGCTCCTCTGATGCTCCTCTGATGCTCCACTGATGCTCCACTGATGCTCCTCTGATGCTCCTCTGATGCTCCTCTAATGCTCCTCTGATGCTCCTCTGATGCTCCTCTGATGCTCCTCTGATGCTCCTCTGATGCTGCTCTGATGCTCCTCTGATGCTGCTCTGATGCTCCACTGATGCTCCTCTGATGCTCCTCTGATGCTCCTCTGATGCTCCTCTGATGCTCCTCTGATGCTCCTCTGATGCTCCTCTGATGCTCCTCCGATGCTCCTCTGAGGCTCCTCTGATGCTTCTCTGATGCACCTCTGATGCTCCTCTGTTGCTCCTCTGATGCTTCTCTGTTGCTCCTCTGATGCTCCTCTGATGCTCCTCTGATGCTCCTCTGATGCTACACTGATGCTCCTCTGATGCTCCTCTGATGCTCCTCTGATGCTCCTCTGATGCTCCTCTGATGCTCCTCTGATGCTCCTCTGTTGCTCCTCTGATGCTCCTCTGATGCTCCTCTGATGCTCCTCTGATGCTCCACTGATGCTCCACTGATGCTCCTCTGATACTCCTCTGATGCTCCTCTGATGCTCCTCTGATGCTCCTCTGATGCTCCTCTGATGCTCCTCTGATGCTCCTCTGATGCTCAACTGATGCTCCTCTGATGCTCCACTGATGCTACTCTGATGCTCCTCTGATGCTCCACTGATGCTCCTCTGATGCTCCTCTGATGCTCCTCTGTTGCTCCTCTGATGCTCCTCAGATGCTCCTCTGATGCTCCTCTGATGCTCCACTGATGCTCCACTGATGCTCCTCTGATGCTCCTCTGATGCTCCTCTGATGCTCCTCTGATGCTCCTCTGATGCTCCTCTGATGCTCCTCTGAGGCTCCTCTGATGCTCCTCTGATGCTCCTCTGATGCTCCTCTGATGCTCCTCTGTTGCTCCTCTGATGCTCCTCTGATGCTCCTCTGATGCTCCTCTGACGCTCCTCTGACGCTCCTCTGACGCTCCTCTGATGCTCCTCTGATGCTCCTCTGATGCTCCTCTGATGCTCCTCTGATGCTCCTCTGATGCTCCTCTGTTGCTCCTCTGATGCTCCTGTGATGCTCCTCTGATGCTCCTCTGATGCTCCTCTGATGCTCCTCTGATGCTCCTCTGAGGCTCCTCTGATGCTCCTCTGATGCTCCTCTGATGCTCCTCTGTTGCTCCTCTGATGCTCCTCTGATGCTCCTCTGATGCTCCTCTGATGCTCCTCTGTTGCTCCTCTGATGCTCCTCTCATGCTCCTCTGATGCTCCTCTGATGCTCCTCTGATGCTCCCCTGATGCTCCTGACCCTGCTCCTGCTCCTCTGATGCTCCTCTGATGCTCCTCTGATGCTCCTGCTCCTGCTCCTGCTCCTGCTTCTCTGGTGCTCCTCTGATGCTCCTCTGATGCTCCTCTGATGCTCCTCTGATGCTCCTGTGATGCTCCTCTGATCCTCCTCTGATCCTCCTCTGATGCTCCTCTGATGCTCCTCTGATGCTCCTCTGATGCTCCACTGATGCTCCTCTGATGCTCCTCTGATGCTCCTCTGATGCTCCTCTGATGCTCCTCTGATGCTCCTCTGATGCTCCTCTGATGCTACACTGATGCTCCTCTGATGCTCCTCTGATGCTCCTCTGATGCTCCTCTGATGCTCCTCTGATAATCCTCTGATGCTCCTCTGATGCTCCTCTGTTGCTCCTCTGATGCTCCTCTGATGCTCCTCTGATGCTACTCTGATGCTCCTCTGATGCTCCTCTGATGCTCCTCTGATGCTCCTCTGATGTTCCACTGATGCTCCTCTGATGCTCCTCTGATGCTCCTCTGATGCTCCTCTGATGCTCCACTGATGCTCCACTGATGCTCCTCTGATGCTCCTCTGATGCTCCTCTGTTGCTCCTCTGATGCTCCTCTGATGCTCCTCTGATGCTCCTCTGATGCTCCTCTGATGCTCCTCTGATGCTCCTCTGATGCTCCTGCTCCTTCTCCTGCTCCTCTGATGCTCCTCTGATGCTCCTCTGATGCTCCTGCTCCTGCTCCTGCTCCTGCTCCTGCTCCTCTGGTGCTCCTCTGATGCTCCTGCTCCTGTCCCTGCTCCTGCTCCTGCTCCTGCTCCTGCTCCTCTGATGCTCCTCTGATGCTCCTGCTCCTGCACCTGCTCCTGCTCCTGCTCCTGCTCCTGCACCTGCTCCTGCTCCTGCTCCTGCTCCTCTGATGCTCCTCTGATGCTCCTCTGATGCTCCTCTGATGCTCCTCTGATGCTCCTCTGATGCTCCTCTGATGCTCCTCTGATGCTCCTCTGATGCTCCTCTGATGCTCCACTGATGCTCCTCTGATGCTCCTCTGATGCTGCTCTGATGCTCCACTGATGCTCCTCTGATGCTCCTCTGATGCTCCTCTGATGCTCCTCTGATGCTCCTCTGATGCTCCACTGATGCTCCACTGATGCTCCTCTGATGCTCCTCTGATGCTCCTCTGATGCTCCTCTGATGCTCCTCTGATGCTCCTCTGATGCTCCTCTGATGCTGCTCTGATGCTCCTCTGATGCTCCTCTGATGCTCCACTGATGCTCCTCTGATGCTCCTCTGATGCTCCTCTGATGCTCCTCTGATGCTCCTGCTCCTGCTCCTGCTCCTGCTCCTGCTCCTCTGATGCTCCTCTGATGCTCCTGCTCCTGCTCCTGCTCCTGCTCCTGCTCCTCTGGTGCTCCTCTGATGCTCCTGCTCCTGTCCCTGCTCCTGCTCCTGCTCCTGCTCCTGCTCCTCTGATGCTCCTCTGATGCTCCTGCTCCTGCACCTGCTCCTGCTCCTGCTCCTGCTCCTGCACCTGCTCCTGCTCCTGCTCCTGCTCCTCTGATGCTCCTCTGATGCTCCTCTGATGCTCCTCAGATGCTCCTCTGATGCTCCTCTGATGCTCCTCTGATGCTCCACTGATGCTCCTGTGATGCTCCTCTGATGCTCCTCTGATGCTCCTCTGATGCTCCTCTGATGCTCCTCTGATGCTCCACTGATGCTCCTGTGATGCTCCTCTGATGCTCCTCTGATGCTCCTCCGATGCTCCTCTGATGCTCCACTGATGCTCCTCTGATACTCCTCTGATGCTCCTCTGATGCTCCTCTGATGCTCCTCTGATGCTCCACTGATGCTCCTCTGATGCTCCTCTGATGCTCCTCTGATGCTCCTCTGATGCTCCTCTGATGCTCCCCTGATGCTCCTGACCCTGCTCCTGCTCCTCTGATGCTCCTCTGATGCTCCTCTGATGCTCCTGCTCCTGCTCCTGCTCCTGCTTCTCTGGTGCTCCTCTGATGCTCCTCTGATGCTCCTCTGATGCTCCTCTGATGCTCCTGTGATGCTCCTCTGATCCTCCTCTGATCCTCCTCTGATGCTCCTCTGATGCTCCTCTGATGCTCCTCTGATGCTCCACTGATGCTCCTCTGATGCTCCTCTGATGCTCCTCTGATGCTCCTCTGATGCTCCTCTGATGCTCCTCTGATGCTCCTCTGATGCTACACTGATGCTCCTCTGATGCTCCTCTGATGCTCCTCTGATGCTCCTCTGATGCTCCTCTGATAATCCTCTGATGCTCCTCTGATGCTCCTCTGTTGCTCCTCTGATGCTCCTCTGATGCTCCTCTGATGCTACTCTGATGCTCCTCTGATGCTCCTCTGATGCTCCTCTGATGCTCCTCTGATGCTCCACTGATGCTCCTCTGATGCTCCTCTGATGCTCCTCTGATGCTCCTCTGATGCTCCACTGATGCTCCACTGATGCTCCTCTGATGCTCCTCTGATGCTCCTCTGTTGCTCCTCTGATGCTCCTCTGATGCTCCTCTGATGCTCCTCTGATGCTCCTGCTCCTTCTCCTGCTCCTCTGATGCTCCTCTGATGCTCCTCTGATGCTCCTGCTCCTGCTCCTGCTCCTGCTCCTGCTCCTCTGGTGCTCCTCTGATGCTCCTGCTCCTGTCCCTGCTCCTGCTCCTGCTCCTGCTCCTGCTCCTCTGATGCTCCTCTGATGCTCCTGCTCCTGCACCTGCTCCTGCTCCTGCTCCTGCTCCTGCACCTGCTCCTGCTCCTGCTCCTGCTCCTCTGATGCTCCTCTGATGCTCCTCTGATGCTCCTCAGATGCTCCTCTGATGCTCCTCTGATGCTCCTCTGATGCTCCACTGATGCTCCTGTGATGCTCCTCTGATGCTCCTCTGATGCTCCTCTGATGCTCCTCTGATGCTCCTCTGATGCTCCACTGATGCTCCTGTGATGCTCCTCTGATGCTCCTCTGATGCTCCTCCGATGCTCCTCTGATGCTCCACTGATGCTCCTCTGATACTCCTCTGATGCTCCTCTGATGCTCCTCTGATGCTCCTCTGATGCTCCACTGATGCTCCTCTGATGCTCCTCTGATGCTCCTCTGATGCTCCTCTGATGCTCCTCTGATGCTCCTCTGATGCTCCTCTGATGCTCCTCTGTTGCTCCTCTGATGCTCCTCTGATGCTCCTCTGATGCTGCTCTGATGCTCCACTGATGCTCCTCTGATGCTCCTCTGATGCTCCTCTGATGCTCCTCTGATGCTCCTCTGATGCTCCTCTGATGCTCCTCTGATGCTCCTCCGATGCTCCTCTGAGGCTCCTCTGATGCTTCTCTGATGCTCCTCTGATGCTCCTCTGTTGCTCCTCTGATGCTCCTCTGTTGCTCCTCTGATGCTCCTCTGATGCTCCTCTGATGCTCCTCTGATGCTCCTCTGATGCTCCTCTGATGCTACACTGATGCTCCTCTGATGCTCCTCTGATGCTCCTCTGATGCTCCTATGATGCTCCTCTGATGCTCCTCTGATGCTCCTCTGATGCTGCTCTGATGCTCCACCGATGCTCCTCTGATGCTCCTCTGATGCTCCTCTGATGCTCCTCTGATGCTCCTCTGATGCTCCTCTGATGCTCCTCTGATGCTCCTCCGATGCTCCTCTGAGGCTCCTCTGATGCTTCTCTGATGCTCCTCTGATGCTCCTCTGTTGCTCCTCTGATGCTCCTCTGTTGCTCCTCTGATGCTCCTCTGATGCTCCTCTGATGCTCCTCTGATGCTACACTGATGCTCCTCTGATGCTCCTCTGATGCTCCTCTGATGCTCCTCTGATGCTCCTCTGATGCTCCTCTGATGCTCCTCTGTTGCTCCTCCGATGCTCCTCTGATGCTCCTCTGATGCTCCTCTGATGCTCCACTGATACTCCACTGATGCTCCTCTGATGCTCCTCTGATGCTCCTCTGATGCTCCTCTAATGCTCCTCTGATGCTCCTCTGATGCTCCTCTGATGCTCCTCTGATGCTCCTCTGATGCTCCTCTGATGCTCCTCTGATGCTCCTGCTCCTGCTCCTGCTCCTGCTCCTGCTCCTCTGATGCTCCTCTGATGCTCCTGCTCCTGTTCCTGCTCCTGCTCCTGCTCCTGCTCCTGCTCCTCTGATGCTCCTCTGATGCTCTTGCTCCTGCACCTGCTCCTGCTCCTGCTTCTGCTCCTGCACCTGCTCCTGCTCCTCTGTTGCTCCTCTGATGCTACTCTGTTGCTCCTCTGATGCTCCTCTGATGCTCCTCTGATGCTCCTCTGATGCTCCTCTGATGCTCCACTGATGCTCCTCTGATGCTCCTCTGATGATCCACTGATGCTCCTCTGATGCTCCTCTGATGCTCCTCTGATGCTCCTCTGATGCTCCTCTGATGCTCCTCTGATGCTCCTCTGATGCTCCTCTGATGCTCCTCTGATGCTCCTCTGATGCTCCTCTGATGCTGCTCTGATGCTCCACTGATGCTCCTCTGATGCTCCTCTGATGCTCCTCTGATGCTCCTCTGATGCTCCTCTGATGCTCCACTGATGCTCCTCTGATGCTCCTCTGATGCTCCTCTGATGCTCCTCTGATGCTCCTCTGATGCTCCTCTGATGCTCCTCTGATGCTGCTCTGATGCTCCTCTGATGCTGCTCTGATGCTCCACTGATGCTCCTCTGATGCTCCTCTGATGCTCCTCTGATGCTCCTCTGATGCTCCTCTGATGCTCCTCTGATGCTCCTCTGATGCTCCTCCGATGCTCCTCTGAGGCTCCTCTGATGCTTCTCTGATGCTCCTCTGATGCTCCTCTGTTGCTCCTCTGATGCTTCTCTGTTGCTCCTCTGATGCTCCTCTGATGCTCCTCTGATGCTCCTCTGATGCTACACTGATGCTCCTCTGATGCTCCTCTGATGCTCCTCTGATGCTCCTCTGATGCTCCTCTGATGCTCCTCTGTTGCTCTTCTGATGCTCCTCTGATGCTCCTCTGATGCTCCTCTGATGCTCCACTGATGCTCCACTGATGCTCCTCTGATACTCCTCTGATGCTCCTCTGATGCTCATCTGATGCTCCTCTGATGCTCCTCTGATGCTCCTCTGATGCTCCTCTGATGCTCCTCTGATGCTCCTCTGATGCTCAACTGATGCTCCTCTGATGCTCCACTGATGCTACTCTGATGCTCCTCTGATGCTCCACTGATGCTCCTCTGATGCTCCTCTGATGCTCCTCTGTTGCTCCTCTGATGCTCCTCAGATGCTCCTCTGATGCTCCTCTGATGCTCCACTGATGCTCCACTGATGCTCCTCTGATGCTCCTCTGATGCTCCTCTGATGCTCCTCTGATGCTCCTCTGATGCTCCTCTGATGCTCCTCTGAGGCTCCTCTGAGGCTCCTCTGATGCTCCTCTGTTGCTCCTCTGATGCTCCTCTGATGCTCCTCTGATTCTCCTCTGATGCTCCTCTGATGGTCCTCTGATGCTCCTCTGATCCTCCTCTGATGCTCCTCTGATGCTCCTCTGAGGCTCCTCTGATGCTCCTCTGATGCTCCTCTGTTGCTCCTCTGATGCTCCTCTGAGGCTCCTCTGATGCTCCTCTGATGCTCCTCTGTTGCTCCTCTGATGCTCCTCTGATGCTCCTCTGATGCTCCTCTGAGGCTCCTCTGAGGCTCCTCTGATGCTCCTCTGATGCTCCTCTGTTGCTCCTCTGATGCTCCTCTGATGCTCCTCTGATGCTCCTCTGATGCTCCTCTGATGCTCCTCTGATGCTCCTCTGATGCTCCTCTGATGCTCCTCTGATGCTCCTCTGATGCTCCTCTGTTGCTCCTCTGATGCTCCTCTGATGCTCCTCTGATGCTCCTCTGATGCTCCACTGATGCTCCACTGATGCTCCTCTGATGCTCCTCTGATGCTCCTCTGATGCTCCTCTGATGCTCCTCTGATGCTCCTCTGATGCTCCTGCTCCTGCTCCTGCTCCTGCTCCTGCTCCTCTGATGCTCCTCTGATGCTCCTGCTCCTGCTCCTGCTCCTGCTCCTGCTCCTCTGGTGCTCCTCTGATGCTCCTGCTCCTGTCCCTGCTCCTGCTCCTGCTCCTGCTCCTGCTCCTCTGATGCTCCTCTGATGCTCCTGCTCCTGCACCTGCTCCTGCTCCTGCTCCTGCTCCTGCACCTGCTCCTGCTCCTGCTCCTGCTCCTCTGATGCTCCTCTGATGCTCCTCTGATGCTCCTCAGATGCTCCTCTGATGCTCCTCTGATGCTCCTCTGATGCTCCACTGATGCTCCTGTGATGCTCCTCTGATGCTCCTCTGATGCTCCTCTGATGCTCCTCTGATGCTCCTCTGATGCTCCACTGATGCTCCTGTGATGCTCCTCTGATGCTCCTCTGATGCTCCTCCGATGCTCCTCTGATGCTCCACTGATGCTCCTCTGATACTCCTCTGATGCTCCTCTGATGCTCCTCTGATGCTCCTCTGATGCTCCACTGATGCTCCTCTGATGCTCCTCTGATGCTCCTCTGATGCTCCTCTGATGCTCCTCTGATGCTCCTCTGATGCTCCTCTGATGCTCCTCTGTTGCTCCTCTGATGCTCCTCTGATGCTCCTCTGATGCTGCTCTGATGCTCCACTGATGCTCCTCTGATGCTCCTCTGATGCTCCTCTGATGCTCCTCTGATGCTCCTCTGATGCTCCTCTGATGCTCCTCTGATGCTCCTCCGATGCTCCTCTGAGGCTCCTCTGATGCTTCTCTGATGCTCCTCTGATGCTCCTCTGTTGCTCCTCTGATGCTCCTCTGTTGCTCCTCTGATGCTCCTCTGATGCTCCTCTGATGCTCCTCTGATGCTCCACTGATGCTCCACTGATGCAACTCTGATGCTCCTCTGATGCTCCTCTGATGCTCCTCTGATGCTCCTCTGATGCTCCTCTGATGCTCCTCTGATGCTCCTCTGATGCTCCTCTGATGCTCCTCTGATACTCCTCTGATGCTCCTCTGATGCTCCTCTGATGCTCCTCTGATGCTCCTCTGATGCTCCACTGATGCTCCTCTGATGCTCCTCTGATGCTCCACTGATGCTCCTCTGATGCTCCTCTGATGCTCCTCTGATGCTCCTCTGATGCTCCTCTGATGCTCCTCTGATGCTCCTCTGATGCTCCTCTGATGCTCCACTGATGCTCCTCTGATGCTCCTCTGATGCTGCTCTGATGCTCCACTGATGCTCCTCTGATGCTCCTCTGATGCTCCTCTGATGCTCCTCTGATGCTCCTCTGATGCTCCACTGATGCTCCACTGATGCTCCTCTGATGCTCCTCTGATGCTCCTCTGATGCTCCTCTGATGCTCCTCTGATGCTCCTCTGATGCTCCTCTGATGCTGCTCTGATGCTCCTCTGATGCTGCTCTGATGCTCCACTGATGCTCCTCTGATGCTCCTCTGATGCTCCTCTGATGCTCCTCTGATGCTCCTCTGATGCTCCTCTGATGCTCCTCTGATGCTCCTCCGATGCTCCTCTGAGGCTCCTCTGATGCTTCTCTGATGCTCCTCTGATGCTCCTATGTTGCTCCTCTGATGCTTCTCTGTTGCTCCTCTGATGCTCCTCTGATGCTCCTCTGATGCTCCTCTGATGCTACACTGATGCTCCTCTGATGCTCCTCTGATGCTCCTCTGATGCTCCTCTGATGCTCCTCTGATGCTCCTCTGTTGCTCCTCTGATGCTCCTCTGATGCTCCTCTGATGCTCCTCTGATGCTCCACTGATGCTCCACTGCTGCTCCTCTGATACTCCTCTGATGCTCCTCTGATGCTCCTCTGATGCTCATCTGATGCTCCTCTGATGCTCCTCTGATGCTCCTCTGATGCTCCTCTGATGCTCCTCTGATGCTCAACTGATGCTCCTCTGATGCTCCACTGATGCTACTCTGATGCTCCTCTGATGCTCCACTGATGCTCCTCTGATGCTCCTCTGATGCTCCTCTGTTGCTCCTCTGATGCTCCTCAGATGCTCCTCTGATGCTCCTCTGATGCTCCACTGATGCTCCACTGATGCTCCTCTGATGCTCCTCTGATGCTCCTCTGATGCTCCTCTGATGCTCCTCTGATGCTCCTCTGATGCTCCTCTGAGGCTCCTCTGAGGCTCCTCTGATGCTCCTCTGTTGCTCCTCTGATGCTCCTCTGATGCTCCTCTGATTCTCCTCTGATGCTCCTCTGATGGTCCTCTGATGCTCCTCTGATCCTCCTCTGATGCTCCTCTGATGCTCCTCTGAGGCTCCTCTGATGCTCCTCTGATGCTCCTCTGTTGCTCCTCTGATGCTCCTCTGAGGCTCCTCTGATGCTCCTCTGATGCTCCTCTGTTCCTCCTCTGATGCTCCTCTGATGCTCCTCTGATGCTCCTCTGAGGCTCCTCTGAGGCTCCTCTGATGCTCCTCTGATGCTCCTCTGTTGCTCCTCTGATGCTCCTCTGATGCTCCTCTGATGCTCCTCTGATGCTCCTCTGATGCTCCTCTGATGCTCCTCTAATGCTCCTCTGATGCTCCTCTGATGCTCCTCTGAGGCTCCTCTGAGGCTCCTCTGATGCTCCTCTGATGCTCCTCTGATGCTCCTCTGATGCTCCTCTGATGCTCCTCTGATGCTCCTCCGATGCTCCTCTGAGGCTCCTCTGATGCTTCTCTGATGCTCCTCTGATGCTCCTCTGTTGCTCCTCTGATGCTCCTCTGTTGCTCCTCTGATGCTCCTCTGATGCTCCTCTGATGCTCCTCTGATGCTCCTCTGATGCTACACTGATGCTCCTCTGATGCTCCTCTGATGCTCCTCTGATGCTCCTCTGATGCTCCTCTGATGCTCCTCTGATGCTCCTCTGATGCTCCTCTGTTGCTCCTCTGATGCTCCTCTGATGCTCCTCTGATGCTCCTCTGATGCTCCACTGATGCTCCTGCTCCTTTTCCTGCTCCTGCTCCTGCTCCTGCTCCTGCTCCTCTGATGCTCCTCTGATGCTCTTGCTCCTGCACCTGCTCCTGCTCCTGCTTCTGCTCCTGCACCTGCTCCTGCTCCTGCTCCTGCTCCTCTGTTGCTCCTCTGATGCTCCTCTGTTGCTCCTCTGATGCTCCTCTGATGCTCCTCTGATGCTCCTCTGATGCTCCTCTGATGCTACACTGATGCTCCTCTGTTGCTCCTCTGATGCTCCTCTGATGCTCCACTGATGCTCCTCTGATGCTCCTCTGATGCTACACTGATGCTCCTCTGATGCTCCTCTGATGCTCCTCTGATGCTCCTCTGATGCTCCTCTGATGCTCCTCTGATGCTCCTCTGATGCTCCTCTGATGCTCCTCTGATGCTCCTCTGATGCTCCTCTGATGCTCCTCTGATGCTCCTCTGTTGCTCCTCTGATGCTCCTCTGATGCTCCTCTGATGCTCCTCTGATGCTCCACTGATGCTCCACTGATGCAACTCTGATGCTCCTCTGATGCTCCTCTGATGCTCCTCTGATGCTCCTCTGATGCTCCTCTGATGCTCCACTGATGCTCCACTGATGCAACTCTGATGCTCCTCTGATGCTCCTCTGATGCTCCTCTGATGCTCCTCTGATGCTCCTCTGATGCTCCTCTGATGCTCCTCTGATGCTCCTCTGATGCTCCTCCGATGCTCCTCTGAGGCTCCTCTGATGCTTCTCTGATGCTCCTCTGATGCTCCTCTGTTGCTCCTCTGATGCTCCTCTGTTGCTCCTCTGATGCTCCTCTGATGCTCCTCTGATGCTCCTCTGATGCTCCTCTGATGCTACACTGATGCTCCTCTGATGCTCCTCTGATGCTCCTCTGATGCTCCTCTGATGCTCCTCTGATGCTCCTCTGATGCTGCTCTGATGCTCCACCGATGCTCCTCTGATGCTCCTCTGATGCTCCTCTGATGCTCCTCTGATGCTCCTCTGATGCTCCTCTGATGCTCCTCTGATGCTCCTCCGATGCTCCTCTGAGGCTCCTCTGATGCTTCTCTGATGCTCCTCTGATGCTCCTCTGTTGCTCCTCTGATGCTCCTCTGATGCTCCTCTGATGCTCCTCTGATGCTCCTCTGATGCTCCTCTGATGCTCCTCTGATGCTCCTCCGATGCTCCTCTGAGGCTCCTCTGATGCTTCTCTGATGCTCCTCTGATGCTCCTCTGTTGCTCCTCTGATGCTCCTCTGTTGCTCCTCTGATGCTCCTCTGATGCTCCTCTGATGCTCCTCTGATGCTCCTCTGATGCTCCTCTGATGCTCCTCTGATGCTCCTCTGATGCTCCTCTGATGCTCCTCTGATGCTGCTCTGATGCTCCACCGATGCTCCTCTGATGCTCCTCTGATGCTCCTCTGATGCTCCTCTGATGCTCCTCTGATGCTCCTCTGATGCTCCTCTGATGCTCCTCCGATGCTCCTCTGAGGCTCCTCTGATGCTTCTCTGATGCTCCTCTGATGCTCCTCTGTTGCTCCTCTGATGCTCCTCTGTTGCTCCTCTGATGCTCCTCTGATGCTCCTCTGATGCTCCTCTGATGCTACACTGATGCTCCTCTGATGCTCCTCTGATGCTCCTCTGATGCTCCTCTGATGCTCCTCTGATGCTCCTCTGATGCTCCTCTGATGCTCCTCTGTTGCTCCTCCGATGCTCCTCTGATGCTCCTCTGATGCTCCTCTGATGCTCCACTGATACTCCACTGATGCTCCTCTGATGCTCCTCTGATGCTCCTCTGATGCTCCTCTGATGCTCCTCTGATGCTCCTCTGATGCTCCTCTGATGCTCCTCTGATGCTCCTCTGATGCTCCTCTGATGCTCCTCTGATGCTCCTGCTCCTGCTCCTGCTCCTGCTCCTGCTCCTCTGATGCTCCTCTGATGCTCCTGCTCCTGTTCCTGCTCCTGCTCCTGCTCCTGCTCCTGCTCCTCTGATGCTCCTCTGATGCTCTTGCTCCTGCACCTGCTCCTGCTCCTGCTTCTGCTCCTGCACCTGCTCCTGCTCCTCTGTTGCTCCTCTGATGCTACTCTGTTGCTCCTCTGATGCTCCTCTGATGCTCCACTGATGCTCCTCTGATACTCCTCTGATGCTACACTGATGCTCCTCTGATGCTCCTCTGATGCTCCTCTGATGCTCCTCTGATGCTCCTCTGATGCTCCTCTGATGCTCCTCTGATGCTCCTCTGATGCTCCTCTGATGCTCCTCTGATGCTCCTCTGATGCTCCTCTGATGCTCCTCTGTTGCTCCTCTGATGCTCCTCTGATGCTCCTCTGATGCTCCTCTGATGCTCCACTGATGCTCCACTGATGCAACTCTGATGCTCCTCTGATGCTCCTCTGATGCTCCTCTGATGCTCCTCTGATGCTCCTCTGATGCTCCTCTGATGCTCCTCTGATGCTCCTCTGATGCTCCTCTGATACTCCTCTGATGCTCCTCTGATGCTCCTCTGATGCTCCTCTGATGCTCCTCTGATGCTCCACTGATGCTCCTCTGATGCTCCTCTGATGCTCCACTGATGCTCCTCTGATGCTCCTCTGATGCTCCTCTGATGCTCCTCTGATGCTCCTCTGATGCTCCTCTGATGCTCCTCTGATGCTCCTCTGATGCTCCACTGATGCTCCTCTGATGCTCCTCTGATGCTGCTCTGATGCTCCACTGATGCTCCTCTGATGCTCCTCTGATGCTCCTCTGATGCTCCTCTGATGCTCCTCTGATGCTCCACTGATGCTCCACTGATGCTCCTCTGATGCTCCTCTGATGCTCCTCTGATGCTCCTCTGATGCTCCTCTGATGCTCCTCTGATGCTCCTCTGATGCTGCTCTGATGCTCCTCTGATGCTGCTCTGATGCTCCACTGATGCTCCTCTGATGCTCCTCTGATGCTCCTCTGATGCTCCTCTGATGCTCCTCTGATGCTCCTCTGATGCTCCTCTGATGCTCCTCCGATGCTCCTCTGAGGCTCCTCTGATGCTTCTCTGATGCTCCTCTGATGCTCCTCTGTTGCTCCTCTGATGCTTCTCTGTTGCTCCTCTGATGCTCCTCTGATGCTCCTCTGATGCTCCTCTGATGCTACACTGATGCTCCTCTGATGCTCCTCTGATGCTCCTCTGATGCTCCTCTGATGCTCCTCTGATGCTCCTCTGTTGCTCCTCTGATGCTCCTCTGATGCTCCTCTGATGCTCCTCTGATGCTCCACTGATGCTCCACTGCTGCTCCTCTGATACTCCTCTGATGCTCCTCTGATGCTCCTCTGATGCTCATCTGATGCTCCTCTGATGCTCCTCTGATGCTCCTCTGATGCTCCTCTGATGCTCCTCTGATGCTCCTCTGATGCTCAACTGATGCTCCTCTGATGCTCCACTGATGCTACTCTGATGCTCCTCTGATGCTCCACTGATGCTCCTCTGATGCTCCTCTGATGCTCCTCTGTTGCTCCTCTGATGCTCCTCAGATGCTCCTCTGATGCTCCTCCGATGCTCCACTGATGCTCCACTGATGCTCCTCTGATGCTCCTCTGATGCTCCTCTGATGCTCCTCTGATGCTCCTCTGATGCTCCTCTGATGCTCCTCTGAGGCTCCTCTGAGGCTCCTCTGATGCTCCTCTGTTGCTCCTCTGATGCTCCTCTGATGCTCCTCTGATTCTCCTCTGATGCTCCTCTGATGGTCCTCTGATGCTCCTCTGATCCTCCTCTGATGCTCCTCTGATGCTCCTCTGAGGCTCCTCTGATGCTCCTCTGATGCTCCTCTGTTGCTCCTCTGATGCTCCTCTGAGGCTCCTCTGATGCTCCTCTGATGCTCCTCTGTTCCTCCTCTGATGCTCCTCTGATGCTACTCTGATGCTCCTCTGAGGCTCCTCTGAGGCTCCTCTGATGCTCCTCTGATGCTCCTCTGTTGCTCCTCTGATGCTCCTCTGATGCTCCTCTGATGCTCCTCTGATGCTCCTCTGATGCTCCTCTGATGCTCCTCTAATGCTCCTCTGATGCTCCTCTGATGCTCCTCTGAGGCTCCTCTGAGGCTCCTCTGATGCTCCTCTGATGCTCCTCTGATGCTCCTCTGATGCTCCTCTGATGCTCCTCTGATGCTCCTCTGATGCTCCTCCGATGCTCCTCTGAGGCTCCTCTGATGCTTCTCTGATGCTCCTCTGATGCTCCTCTGTTGCTCCTCTGATGCTCCTCTGTTGCTCCTCTGATGCTCCTCTGATGCTCCTCTGATGCTCCTCTGATGCTCCTCTGATGCTACACTGATGCTCCTCTGATGCTCCTCTGATGCTCCTCTGATGCTCCTCTGATGCTCCTCTGATGCTCCTCTGATGCTCCTCTGATGCTCCTCTGTTGCTCCTCTGATGCTCCTCTGATGCTCCTCTGATGCTCCTCTGATGCTCCACTGATGCTCCACTGATGCTCCTCTGATGCTCCTCTGATGCTCCTCTGATGCTCCTCTGATGCTCCTCTGATGCTCCTCTGATGCTCCTCTGATGCTCCTCTGATGCTCCTCTGATGCTCCTCTGATGCTCCTGCTCCTGCTCCTGCTCCTGCTCCTGCTCCTCTGATGCTCCTCTGATGCTCCTGCTCCTTTTCCTGCTCCTGCTCCTGCTCCTGCTCCTGCTCCTCTGATGCTCCTCTGATGCTCTTGCTCCTGCACCTGCTCCTGCTCCTGCTTCTGCTCCTGCACCTGCTCCTGCTCCTGCTCCTGCTCCTCTGTTGCTCCTCTGATGCTCCTCTGTTGCTCCTCTGATGCTCCTCTGATGCTCCTCTGATGCTCCTCTGATGCTCCTCTGATGCTACACTGATGCTCCTCTGATGCTCCTCTGATGCTCCTCTGATGCTCCTCTGATGCTCCTCTGATGCTCCTCTGATGCTCCTCTGATGCTCCTCTGATGCTCCTCTGATGCTCCTCTGATGCTCCTCTGATGCTCCTCTGATGCTCCTCTGTTGCTCCTCTGATGCTCCTCTGATGCTCCTCTGATGCTCCTCTGATGCTCCACTGATGCTCCACTGATGCAACTCTGATGCTCCGCTGATGCTCCTCTGATGCTCCTCTGATGCTCCTCTGATGCTCCTCTGATGCTCCTCTGATGCTCCTCTGATGCTCCTCTGATGCTCCTCTGATGCTCCTCTGATGCTCCTCTGATGCTCCTCTGATGCTCCTCTGATGCTCCTCTGATGCTCCTCTGATGCTCCTCTGATGCTCCTCTGTTGCTCCTCTGATGCTCCTCTGATGCTGCTCTGATGCTCCTCTGATGCTCCACTGATGCTCCACTGATGCTCCACTGATGCAACTCTGATGCTCCTCTGATGCTCCTCTGATGCTCCTCTGATGCTCCTCTGATGCTCCTCTGATGCTCCTCTGATGCTCCTCTGATGCTCCTCTGATGCTCCTCTGATGCTCCTCTGATGCTCCTCTGATGCTCCTCTGATGCTCCTCTGATGCTCCTCTGATGCTCCTCTGATGCTCCTCTGATGTTCCACTGATGCTCCACTGATGCTCCTCTGATGCTCCTCTGATGCTCCTCTGATACTCCTCTGATGCTCCTCTGATGCTCCTCTGATGCTCCTCTGATGCTCCTCTGATGCTCCTCTGATGCTCCTCTGATGCTCCTCTGATGCTCCTCTGATGCTGCTCTGATGCTCCTCTGATGCTGCTCTGATGCTCCACTGATGCTCCGCTGATGCTCCTCTGATGCTCCTCTGATGCTCCTCTGATGCTCCTCTGATGCTCCTCTGATGCTCCTCTGATGCTCCTCTGATGCTCCTCTGATGCTCCTCTGATGCTCCTCTGATGCTCCTCTGATGCTCCTCTGATGCTGCTCTGATGCTCCACTGATGCTCCTCTGATGCTCCTCTGATGCTCCTCTGATGCTCCTCTGATGCTCCTCTGTTGCTCCTCTGATGCTCCTCTGATGCTCCTCTGTTGCTCCTCTGTTGCTCCTCTGATGCTCCTCTGATGCTCCTCTGTTGCTCCTCTGATGCTCCTCTGATGCTCCTCTGATGCTCCTCTGATGCTCCACTGATGCTACACTGATGCTCCTCTGATGCTCCTCTGATGCTCCTCTGATGCTCCTCTGATGCTCCTCTGATGCTCGTCTGATGCTCCTCTGATGCTCCTCTGATGCTCCTCTGATGCTCCTCTGATGCTCCTCTGATGCTCCTCTGATGCTGCTCTGATGCTCCACTGATGCTCCTCTGATGCTCCTCTGATGCTCCTCTGATGCTCCTCTGATGCTCCTCTGATGCTCCTCTGATGCTCCTCTGATGCTCCTCCGATGCTCCTCTGAGGCTCCTCTGATGCTTCTCTGATGCTCCTCTGATGCTCCTCTGTTGCTCCTCTGATGCTCCTCTGTTGCTCCTCTGATGCTCCTCTGATGCTCCTCTGATGCTCCTCTGATGCTCCTCTGATGCTACACTGATGCTCCTCTGATGCTCCTCTGATGCTCCTCTGATGCTCCTCTGATGCTCCTCTGATGCTCCTCTGTTTCTCCTCTGATGCTACTCTGATGCTCCTCTGATGCTCCTCTGATGCTCCACTGATGCTCCACTGATGCACATCTGATGCTCCTCTGATGCTCCTCTGATGCTCCTCTGATGCTCCTCTGATGCTCCTCTGATGCTCCTCTGATGCTCCTCTGATGCTCCTCTGATGCTCCTCTGATGCTCCTCTGATGCTCCTCTGATGCTCCACTGATGCTCCACTGATGCTCCTCTGATGCTCCTCTGATGCTCCACTGATGCTCCTCTGATGCTCCTCTGATGCTCCTCTGATGCTCCTCTGATGCTCCTCTGATGCTCCTCTGATGCTCCTCTGATGCTCCTCTGATGCTCCTCTGATGCTCCTCTGATGCTCCTCTGATGCTCCACTGATGCTCCTTTGATGCTCCTCTGATGCTCCTCTGATGCTCCTCTGATGCTCCACTGATGCTCCTCTGATGCTCCACTGATGCTCAACTGATGCTCCTCTGATGCTCCACTGATGCTACTCTGATGCTCCTCTGATGCTCCTCTGATGCTCCTCAGATGCTCCTCTGATGCTCCTCTGTTGCTCCTCTGATGCTCCTCAGATGCTCCTCTGATGCTCCTCTGATGCTCCACTGATGCTCCACTGATGCTCCTCTGATGCTCCTCTGATGCTCCTCTGATGCTCCTCTGATGCTCCTCTGATGCTCCTCTAATGCTCCTCTGAGGCTCCTCTGAGGCTCCTCTGATGCTCCTCTGATGCTCCTCTGTTGCTCCTCTGATGCTCCTCTGATGCACCTCTGATTCTCCTCTGATGCTCCTCTGATGGTCCTCTGATGCTCCTCTGATCCTCCTCTGATGCTCCTCTGATGCTCCTCTGATGCTCCTCTGATGCTCCTCTGATGCTCCTCTGATGCTCCTCTGACGCTCCTCTGAGGCTCCTCTGATGCTCCTCTGATGCTCCTCTGATGCTCCTCTGATGCTCCTCTGATGCTCCTCTGAGGCTCCTCTGATGCTCCTCTGATGCTCCTCTGATGCTCCTCTGATGCTCCTCTGATGCTCCTGCTCCTGCTCCTGCTCCTGCTCCTGCTCCCCTGATGCTCCTCTGATGCTCCTGCTCCTGCTCCTGCTCCTGCTCCTGATCCTGCTCCTGCTCCTCTGATGCTCCTCTGATGCTCCTGCTCCTGCACCTGCTCCTGCTCCTGCTACTGCTCCTGCTCCTGCTCCTGCTCCTGCTCCTCTGATGCTCCTCTGATGCTCCTCTGATGCTCCTCTGATGCTCCTCTGATGCTCCTCTGATGCTCCTCTGATGCTCCTCTGATGCTCCTCTGATGCTCCTCTGATGCTCCTCTGATGCTCCTCTGATGCTCCACTGATGCTCCTCTGATGCTCCTCTGATGCTCCACTGATGCTCCTCTGATGCTCCTCTGATGCTCCTCTGATGCTCCTCTGATGCTCCTCTGATGCTCCTCTGATGCTCCTCTGATGCTCCTCTGATGCTCCTCTGATGCTCCTCTGATGCTCCTCTGATGCTGCTCTGATGCTCCACTGATGCTCCTCTGATGCTCCTCTGATGCTCCTCTGATGCTCCTCTGATGCTCCTCTGATGCTCCACTGATGCTCCACTGATGCTCCTCTGATGCTCCTCTGATGCTCCTCTGATGCTCCTCTGATGCTCCTCTGATGCTCCTCTGATGCTCCTCTGATGCTCCTCTGATGCTCCTCTGATGCTGCTCTGATGCTCCTCTGATGCTGCTCTGATGCTCCACTGATGCTCCTCTGATGCTCCTCTGATGCTCCTCTGATGCTCCTCTGATGCTCCTCTGATGCTCCTCTGATGCTCCTCTGATGCTCCTCCGATGCTCCTCTGAGGCTCCTCTGATGCTTCTCTGATGCACCTCTGATGCTCCTCTGTTGCTCCTCTGATGCTTCTCTGTTGCTCCTCTGATGCTCCTCTGATGCTCCTCTGATGCTCCTCTGATGCTACACTGATGCTCCTCTGATGCTCCTCTGATGCTCCTCTGATGCTCCTCTGATGCTCCTCTGATGCTCCTCTGATGCTCCTCTGTTGCTCCTCTGATGCTCCTCTGATGCTCCTCTGATGCTCCTCTGATGCTCCACTGATGCTCCACTGATGCTCCTCTGATACTCCTCTGATGCTCCTCTGATGCTCCTCTGATGCTCCTCTGATGCTCCTCTGATGCTCCTCTGATGCTCCTCTGATGCTCCTCTGATGCTCAACTGATGCTCCTCTGATGCTCCACTGATGCTACTCTGATGCTCCTCTGATGCTCCACTGATGCTCCTCTGATGCTCCTCTGATGCTCCTCTGTTGCTCCTCTGATGCTCCTCAGATGCTCCTCTGATGCTCCACTGATGCTCCACTGATGCTCCTCTGATGCTCCTCAGATGCTCCTCCGATGCTCCTCTGTTGCTCCTCTGATGCTCCTCAGATGCTCCTCTGATGCTCCTCTGATGCTCCACTGATGCTCCACTGATGCTCCTCTGATGCTCCTCTGATGCTCCTCTGATGCTCCTCTGATGCTCCTCTGATGCTCCTCTAATGCTCCTCTGAGGCTCCTCTGAGGCTCCTCTGATGCTCCTCTGATGCTCCTCTGTTGCTCCTCTGATGCTCCTCTGATGCTCCTCTGAGGCTCCTCTGATGCTCCTCTGATGCTCCTCTGATGCTCCTCTGATGCTCCTCTGATGCTCCTGCTCCTGCTCCTGCTCCTGCTCCTGCTCCCCTGATGCTCCTCTGATGCTCCTGCTCCTGCTCCTGCTCCTGCTCCTGATCCTGCTCCTGCTCCTCTGATGCTCCTCTGATGCTCCTGCTCCTGCACCTGCTCCTGCTCCTGCTACTGCTCCTGCTCCTGCTCCTGCTCCTGCTCCTGCTCCTGCTCCTCTGATGCTCCTCTGATGCTCCTCTGATGCTCCTCTGATGCTCCTCTGATGCTCCTCTGATGCTCCTCTGATGCTCCTCTGATGCTCCTCTGATGCTCCTCTGATGCTCCTCTGATGCTCCTCTGATGCTCCTCTGATGCTCCTCTGATGCTCCACTGATGCTCCTCTGATGCTCCTCTGATGCTCCACTGATGCTCCTCTGATGCTCCTCTGATGCTCCTCTGATGCTCCTCTGATGCTCCTCTGATGCTCCTCTGATGCTCCTCTGATGCTCCTCTGATGCTCCTCTGATGCTCCTCTGATGCTCCTCTGATGCTGCTCTGATGCTCCACTGATGCTCCTCTGATGCTCCTCTGATGCTCCTCTGATGCTCCTCTGATGCTCCTCTGATGCTCCACTGATGCTCCACTGATGCTCCTCTGATGCTCCTCTGATGCTCCTCTGATGCTCCTCTGATGCTCCTCTGATGCTCCTCTGATGCTCCTCTGATGCTCCTCTGATGCTGCTCTGATGCTCCTCTGATGCTGCTCTGATGCTCCACTGATGCTCCTCTGATGCTCCTCTGATGCTCCTCTGATGCTCCTCTGATGCTCCTCTGATGCTCCTCTGATGCTCCTCTGATGCTCCTCCGATGCTCCTCTGAGGCTCCTCTGATGCTTCTCTGATGCACCTCTGATGCTCCTCTGTTGCTCCTCTGATGCTTCTCTGTTGCTCCTCTGATGCTCCTCTGATGCTCCTCTGATGCTCCTCTGATGCTACACTGATGCTCCTCTGATGCTCCTCTGATGCTCCTCTGATGCTCCTCTGATGCTCCTCTGATGCTCGTCTGATGCTCCTCTGTTGCTCCTCTGATGCTCCTCTGATGCTCCTCTGATGCTCCTCTGATGCTCCACTGATGCTCCACTGATGCTCCTCTGATACTCCTCTGATGCTCCTCTGATGCTCCTCTGATGCTCCTCTGATGCTCCTCTGATGCTCCTCTGATGCTCCTCTGATGCTCCTCTGATGCTCCTCTGATGCTCAACTGATGCTCCTCTGATGCTCCACTGATGCTACTCTGATGCTCCTCTGATGCTCCACTGATGCTCCTCTGATGCTCCTCTGATGCTCCTCTGTTGCTCCTCTGATGCTCCTCAGATGCTCCTCTGATGCTCCTCTGATGCTCCACTGATGCTCCACTGATGCTCCTCTGATGCTCCTCTGATGCTCCTCTGATGCTCCTCTGATGCTCCTCTGATGCTCCTCTGAGGCTCCTCTGATGCTCCTCTGATGCTCCTCTGATGCTCCTCTGATGCTCCTCTGTTGCTCCTCTGATGCTCCTCTGATGCTCCTCTGATGCTCCTCTGACGCTCCTCTGACGCTCCTCTGACGCTCCTCTGATGCTCCCCTGATGCTCCTCTGATGCTCCTCTGATGCTCCTCTGATGCTCCTCTGATGCTCCTCTGTTGCTCCTCTGATGCTCCTGTGATGCTCGTCTGATGCTCCTCTGATGCTCCTCTGATGCTCCTCTGATGCTCCTCTGAGGCTCCTCTGATGCTCCTCTGATGCTCCTCTGATGCTCCTCTGTTGCTCCTCTGATGCTCCTCTGATGCTCCTCTGATGCTCCTCTGATGCTCCTCTGTTGCTCCTCTGATGCTCCTCTCATGCTCCTCTGATGCTCCTCTGATGCTACTCTGATGCTCCTCTGATGCTCCTGACCCTGCTCCTGCTCCTCTGATGCTCCTCTGATGCTCCTCTGATGCTCCTGCTCCTGCTCCTGCTCCTGCTTCTCTGGTGCTCCTCTGATGCTCCTCTGATGCTCCTCTGATGCTCCTCTGATGCTCCTGTGATGCTCCTCTGATCCTCCTCTGATCCTCCTCTGATGCTCCTCTGATGCTCCTCTGATGCTCCTCTGATGCTCCACTGATGCTCCTCTGATGCTCCTCTGATGCTCCTCTGATGCTCCTCTGATGCTCCTCTGATGCTCCTCTGATGCTACACTGATGCTCCTCTGATGCTCCTCTGATGCTCCTCTGATGCTCCTCTGATGCTCCTCTGATGCTCCTCTGATGCTGCTCTGATGCTCCACTGATGCTCCTCTGATGCTCCTCTGATGCTCCTCTGATGCTCCTCTGATGCTCCTCTGATGCTCCACTGATGCTCCACTGATGCTCCTCTGATGCTCCTCTGATGCTCCTCTGATGCTCCTCTGATGCTCCTCTGATGCTCCTCTGATGCTCCTCTGATGCTGCTCTGATGCTCCTCTGATGCTGCTCTGATGCTCCACTGATGCTCCTCTGATGCTCCTCTGATGCTCCTCTGATGCTCCTCTGATGCTCCTCTGATGCTCCTCTGATGCTCCTCTGATGCTCCTCCGATGCTCCTCTGAGGCTCCTCTGATGCTTCTCTGATGCTCCTCTGATGCTCCTCTGTTGCTCCTCTGATGCTTCTCTGTTGCTCCTCTGATGCTCCTCTGATGCTCCTCTGATGCTCCTCTGATGCTACACTGATGCTCCTCTGATGCTCCTCTGATGCTCCTCTGATGCTCCTCTGATGCTCCTCTGATGCTCCTCTGTTGCTCCTCTGATGCTCCTCTGATGCTCCTCTGATGCTCCTCTGATGCTCCACTGATGCTCCACTGATGCTCCTCTGATACTCCTCTGATGCTCCTCTGATGCTCCTCTGATGCTCATCTGATGCTCCTCTGATGCTCCTCTGATGCTCCTCTGATGCTCCTCTGATGCTCCTCTGATTCTCCTCTGATGCTCCTCTGATGGTCCTCTGATGCTCCTCTGATCCTCCTCTGATGCTCCTCTGATGCTCCTCTGAGGCTCCTCTGATGCTCCTCTGATGCTCCTCTGTTGCTCCTCTGATGCTCCTCTGAGGCTCCTCTGATGCTCCTCTGATGCTCCTCTGTTGCTCCTCTGATGCTCCTCTGATGCTCCTCTGATGCTCCTCTGAGGCTCCTCTGAGGCTCCTCTGATGCTCCTCTGATGCTCCTCTGTTGCTCCTCTGATGCTCCTCTGATGCTCCTCTGATGCTCCTCTGATGCTCCTCTGATGCTCCTCTGATGCTCCTCTGATGCTCCTCTGAGGCTCCTCTGAGGCTCCTCTGATGCTCCTCTGATGCTCCTCTGATGCTCCTCTGATGCTCCTCTGATGCTCCTCTGATGCTCCTCTGATGCTCCTCCGATGCTCCTCTGAGGCTCCTCTGATGCTTCTCTGATGCTCCTCTGATGCTCCTCTGATGCTCCTCTGATGCTCCTCCGATGCTCCTCTGAGGCTCCTCTGATGCTTCTCTGATGCTCCTCTGATGCTCCTCTGTTGCTCCTCTGATGCTCCTCTGTTGCTCCTCTGATGCTCCTCTGATGCTCCTCTGATGCTCCTCTGATGCTCCTCTGATGCTACACTGATGCTCCTCTGATGCTCCTCTGATGCTCCTCTGATGCTCCTCTGATGCTCCTCTGATGCTCCTCTGATGCTCCTCTGATGCTCTTCTGTTGCTCCTCTGATGCTTCTCTGATGCTCCTCTGATGCTCCTCTGATGCTCCACTGATGCTCCACTGATGCTCCTCTGATGCTCCTCTGATGCTCCTCTGATGCTCCTCTGATGCTCCTCTGATGCTCCTCTGATGCTCCTCTGATGCTCCTCTGATGCTCCTCTGATGCTCCTCTGATGCTCCTCTGATGCTCCTGCTCCTGCTCCTGCTCCTGCTCCTGCTCCTCTGATGCTCCTCTGATGCTCCTGCTCCTTTTCCTGCTCCTGCTCCTGCTCCTGCACCTGCTCCTCTGATGCTCCTCTGATGCTCTTGCTCCTGCACCTGCTCCTGCTCCTGCTTCTGCTCCTGCACCTGCTCCTGCTCCTGCTCCTGCTCCTCTGTTGCTCCTCTGATGCTCCTCTGTTGCTCCTCTGATGCTCCTCTGATGCTCCTCTGATGCTCCTCTGATGCTCCTCTGATGCTACACTGATGCTCCTCTGATGCTCCTCTGATGCTCCTCTGATGCTCCTCTGATGCTCCTCTGATGCTCCTCTGATGCTCCTCTGATGCTCCTCTGATGCTCCTCTGATGCTCCTCTGATGCTCCTCTGATGCTCCTCTGATGCTCCTCTGTTGCTCCTCTGATGCTCCTCTGATGCTCCTCTGATGCTCCTCTGATGCTCAACAGATGCTCCTCTGATGCTCCACTGATGCTACTCTGATGCTCCTCTGATGCTCCTCTGATGCTCCTCTGATGCTCCTCTGATGCTCCTCTGATGCTCCTCTGATGCTCCTCTGATGCTCCTCTGATGCTGCTCTGATTCTCCACTGATGCTCCTCTGATGCTCCTCTGATGCTCCTCTGATGCTCCTCTGATGCTCCTCTGATGCTCCTCTGATGCTCCTCTGATGCTCCTCTGATGCTCCTCTGATGCTCCTCTGATGCTCCTCTGATGCTCCTCTGATGCTCCTCTGTTGCTCCTCTGATGCTCCTCTGATGCTCCTCTGATGCTCCTCTGATGCTCAACTGATGCTCCTCTGATGCTCCTCTGATGCTCCTCTGATGCTCCTCTGATGCTCCTCTGATGCTCCTCTGATGCTCCTCTGATGCTCCTCTGATGCTCCTCTGATGCTCCTCTGATGCTCCTCTGATGCTCCACTGATGCTCCTCTGATGCTCCTCTGATGCTCCTCTGATGCTCCTCTGATGCTCCTCTGATGCTCCACTGATGCTCCACTGATGCTCCTCTGATGCTCCTCTGATGCTCCTCTGATGCTCCTCTGATGCTCCTCTGATGCTCCTCTGATGCTCCTCTGATGCTGCTCTGATGCTCCTCTGATGCTGCTCTGATGCTCCACTGATGCTCCTCTGATGCTCCTCTGATGCTCCTCTGATGCTCCTCTGATGCTCCTCTGATGCTCCTCTGATGCTCCTCTGATGCTCCTCCGATGCTCCTCTGAGGCTCCTCTGATGCTTCTCTGATGCTCCTCTGATGCTCCTCTGTTGCTCCTCTGATGCTTCTCTGTTGCTCCTCTGATGCTCCTCTGATGCTCCTCTGATGCTTCTCTGATGCTACACTGATGCTCCTCTGATGCTCCTCTGATGCTCCTCTGATGCTCCTCTGATGCTCCTCTGATGCTCCTCTGTTGCTCCTCTGATGCTCCTCTGATGCTCCTCTGATGCTCCTCTGATGCTCCACTGATGCTCCACTGATGCTCCTCTGATACTCCTCTGATGCTCCTCTGATGCTCCTCTGATGCTCATCTGATGCTCCTCTGATGCTCCTCTGATGCTCCTCTGATGCTCCTCTGATGCTCCTCTGATGCTCCTCTGATGCTCAACTGATGCTCCTCTGATGCTCCACTGATGCTACTCTGATGCTCCTCTGATGCTCCACTGATGCTCCTCTGATGCTCCTCTGATGCTCCTCTGAGGCTCCTCTGAGGCTCCTCTGATGCTCCTCTGATGCTCCTCTGATGCTCCTCTGATGCTCCTCCGATGCTCCTCCGATGCTCCTCCGATGCTCCTCTGATGCTCCTGCTCCTGCTCCTGCTCCTGCTCCTGCTCCTGCTCCTGCTCCTGCTCCTGCTCCTGCTCCTGCTCCTGCTCCTGTTTCTGCTCCTGCTCCTGCTCCTGCACCTCTGATGCTCCCCTGATGCACCTCTGATGCTCCTCTGATGCTCCTCTGATGCTCCTCTGATGCTCCTCAGATGCTCCTCTGATGCTCCTCTGATGCTCCTCTGATGCTCCTGTGATGCTCATCTGATGCTCCTCTGATTCTCCTCTGATGCTCCTCCGATGCTCCTCTGATGCTCCTCTGATGCTCAACTGATGCTCCTCTGATGCTCCGCCTCTGAATCCCCAACTCTGATTCCCGGCCACTGATTCCCGGCCTCTGATTCCCGGCTTCTCATTCCCGGCCTCTGATTCCCGGCCTCTGATTCCCCGCCTCTGGTACCCCGCCTCTGATTTGCTGCCCTTGATTCCCCATCTCTGATTCCGCACATCTGATTCCCTGCCTCTGATTCCCAACTTCTGATTCCCCACCTCTGATTCCCCATATGTGATTCCCCGCCTCTGTTTCCCCGCCTCTGATTCCCCGCCTCTGTTTCCCCAACTCTGATTCCCCGCCTCTGATTCCCCAGCTCTGATTCCCCGCCTCTGATTCCCCGCATCTGATTCCCTGCCTCTGATGCCCCGCCTCTGATTCCCCATCACTGATTCCCCGCCTCTGATTCGCCGTGTCTGATTCCCTGCCACTGATTCCCCGCCTCTGATTCCCCGCCTCGGATTCCCCAACTCTGATTCACCGCATCTGATTCCCCAGCTCTGATTCCCCGCCTCTGAATCCCCGCGTCTGATTCCGTGCCTCTGATTCCCAGCCTCTGATTCCCCATCTCTGATTCCCCACCTCTGATTCACCACCTCTGATTCCCCATATTTGATTCCCCGCCTCAGTTTCCCCGCCTCTGATTCCCCCCTCTGATTCCCATATCTGATTCCCCGCCTCTGATTCCCCAACTCTGATTCACCGCCTCTGATTCCCCAGCTCTGATTCCCCGCCTCTGAATCCCCAACTCTGATTCCCTGCCTCTGATTCACCAGCTCTGATTCCCCGCCTCTGATTCCCCAGTTCTGATTCCCTGCCTCTGTTTCGCAACCTCTGATTCCCCACCTCTGATTCCCCATATATGATTCCCCACATCTGTTTCCCTGCCTCTGATTCCCAGCCTCTGTTTCCCCATATCTGATTCCCCGCCTCTGATTCCCCAACTCTGATTCCCCGCCTCTGATTCCCCAGCTCTGATTCCCCACCTATGATTCCCCGTGTTTGATTCACTGCCTCTGATTCCCCGCCTCTGATTCCCCATCTCTGATTCACCACCTTTCATTCGCCACCTCTGATTCCCCATATCAGATTCCCCGCCTCTGTTTCCCCGCCTCTGATTCCCCTCCTCTGTTTCCCCATATCTGATTCCCCGCCTCTGATTCCCCAACTCTGATTCCCCGCCTCTGATTACACAGCTCTGATTCCCCGTCTCTGATTCCCCGTGTCTGATTCCCTGCCTCTGATTCCCAGCCTCTGATTCCCCATCTCTGATTCCCCGCCTCTGAAACCCCGTGTCTGATACCCAGCCTCTGATACCCCGCCCCTGATTCCCCACCTCTGATTCCCCATATCTGATTACCCGCCTCACTTTCCGCGCCTCTGATTCCCCTCCTCTGATTCCCCATATCTGATTCCTCGACTCTGATTCCCCAACTCAGATTCCCCGCCTCTGATTCCCCAGCTTTGTTTCCCCGCCTCTGATTCCCCGCCTCTGTTTCCCCATATCTAATTCTCCGCCTCTGATTCCCAAACTCTGATTCCCCGCCTCTGATTCCCCAGCTCTCATTCCCCGCCTCTGATTTCCCACATCTGATTTCCTGCCTCTGATTCGCTTCTGATTCCCTGCCTCTGATTCCCAACCTCTGATTCCCCACCTCTGAATCCCCATATCTGATTCCCTGCCTCTGATTCCCTGCCTCTGATTCCCCGCCTCTGATTCCCCGCCTCTGATTCCCAAACTCTGATTCCCCACCTCTGATTCCCCATATCTGATTCCCCGCCTCTGTTTCCCCGCCTCTGATTCCCCGCCTCTGTTTCCCCATATCTGATTCCCCGCCTCTGATTCCCCAACTCTGATTCCCCGCCTCTGATTCCCCAGCTCTGATTCCCCGCCTCTGATTCCCCGCATCTGATTCCCTGCCTCTGATGCCCCGCCTCTGATTCCCCATCACTGATTCCCCGCCTCTGATTCCCCGTGTCTGATTCCCTGCCACTGATTCCCCGCCTCTGATTCCCCGCCTCTGATTCCCCAACTCTGATTCACCGCATCTGATTCCCCAGCTCTGATTCCCCGCCTCTGAATCCCCGCGTCTGATTCCGTGCCTCTGATTCCCAGCCTCTGATTCCCCATCTCTGATTCCCCACCTCTGATTCACCACCTCTGATTCCCCATATTTGATTCCCCGCCTCAGCTTCCCCGCCTCTGATTCCCCCCTCTGATTCCCATATCTGATTCCCCGCCTCTGATTCCCCAACTCTGATTCCCCGCCTCTGATTCCCCAGCTCTGATTCCCCGCCTCTGAATCCCCAACTCTGATTCCCTGCCTCTGATTCCCCAGCTCTGATTCCCCGCCTCTGATTCCCTGCCTCTGTTTCGCAACCTCTGATTCCCCACCTCTGATTCCCCATATATGATTCCCCACCTCTGTTTCCCTGCCTCTGATTCCCAGCCTCTGTTTCCCTATATGAGATTCCCCGCCTCTGATTCCCCAACTCTGATTCCCCGCCTCTGATTCCCCAGCTCTGATTCCCCACCTATGATTCCCCGTGTTTGATTCACTGCCTCTGATTCCCCGCCTCTGATTCCCCATCTCTGATTCACCGCCTTTCATTCGCCACCTCTGATTCCCCATATCAGATTCCCCGCCTCTGTTTCCCCGCCTCTGATTCCCCTCCTCTGTTTCCCCATATCTGATTCCCCGCCTCTGATTCCCCATCTCTGATTCACCGCCTTTCATTCGCCACCTCTGATTCCCCATATCAGATTCCCCGCCTCTGTTTCCCCGCCTCTGATTCCCCTCCTCTGTTTCCCCATATCTGATTCCCCGCATCTGATTCCCCAACTCTGATTCCCCGCCTCTGATTACCCAGCTCTGATTCCCCGCCTCTGATTCCCCGCGTCTGATTCCCTGCCTCTGATTCCCAGCCTCTGATTCCCCATCTCTGATTCCCCGCCTCTGAATCCCCGT
Source organism: Narcine bancroftii (assembly GCF_036971445.1). NCBI lineage: Eukaryota > Metazoa > Chordata > Chondrichthyes > Torpediniformes > Narcinidae > Narcine > Narcine bancroftii. The sequence goes on from NC_091475.1 coordinate 113,348,987, forward strand.
GTCTGATTCCCCGCCTCTGACTCCCCGCGTCTGATTCCCTGCCTCTGATTCCCCGCCTCTGATTCCCCGCCTCTGATTCCCCGTGTCTGATTCCCTTCCTCTGATTCCCCGCCTCTGATTCCCCATCTCTGATTCACCACCTCTGATTCCCCACCTCTGATTCCCCATATCTGATTCCCCGCCTCAGTTTCCCCGCCTCTGATTCACCCCTCTGATTCCCCACAGCTGAATCCCCGCCTCTGATTCCCCAACTCTGATTCCCCGCCTCTGATTCCCCAGCTCTGATTCCCCGCCTCTGAATCCCCAACTCTGATTCCCTGCCTCTGATTCCCCAGCTCTGATTCCCCGCCTCTGATTCCCTAGCTCTTATTCCCTGCATCTGATTTCCCGCCTGTGATTCCCCATCTCTGATTCACAACCTCTTATTCCCCACCTCTGATTCCCCATATCTGATTCCCCGCCTCTGTTTGCCCGCCTCTAATTCCCCGCCTCAGTTTCCGCATATCTGATTCCCCGCCTCTGAATCCCCAACTCTGATTCCATGCCTCAGATTCCCCAGCTCTGATTCCCCGCCTCAGATTCCCCGCCTCTGATTCACAGCCTCTGACTCCCCGTGTTTGATTTCCTGCCTTTGATTCCCCGCCTCCGATTCCCCACCTCTGATTCCCCATATCTGATTCCCCACCTATGTTTCCCCGCCTCTGATTCCCCGCCTCTGATTCCCCATCTCTGATTCCTGGACTCTGATTCCCCACCTCTGATTCCGCATCTCTGATTCCGCACATCCGATTCCCTGCCTCTGATATCCCGCCTCTGATTCCCCGCCTCTGATTCCCACCTCTGATTCCCAACCTCTGATTCCCCACCTCTGAGTCCCCATATCTGATTCCCCGCCTCTGTTTCCCCGCCTCTGATTCCCCGCCTCTGTTTCCCCATATCTGATTCCCCACTCTGATTCCCCAAGTCTGATTCCCCGCCTCTGATTCCCCAGCTCTGATTCCCCGCCTCTGATTCCCCGCGTCTTATTCCCTGCCTCTGATTCCCCGCCTCTGATTCCCCATCTCTGATTCCCAGCCTCTGAATCCCCGTGTCTGATACCCAGCCTCTGATACCCCGCCCCTGATTCCCCACCTCTGATTCCCCATATCTGATACCCCGCCTCTGTTTCTGCGCCTCTGATTCCCAGCCTCTGATTCCCCATATCTGATTCCCCGCCTCTGACTCCCCAACTCTGATTCCACGCTTCTGATTCCCCAGCTCTGATTCCCCGCCTCTGATTCCCCGCCTCTGTTTCCCCATATCTGATTCCCCGCCTCTGATTCCCCAACTCTGATTCCCCGCCTCTGATTCCCCAGCTCTGATTCCCCGTGTTTGATTCCCCGCCTCTGATTCCCCATCTCTGATTCCCGGCCTCTGATTGCCGGCCTCTGATTCCCGGCGTCTCATCCCCGGCCTCTGATTCCCGGCCTCTGATTCCCCGCCTCTGATTCCCCATCTCTGATTCCGCACATCTGAATCTCTGCCTCTGATTCCCCACCTCTGACTCCCCGCCTCTGATTCCCTGCCTCTGTTTCCCAACCTCTGATTCCCCATATCTCATTCCCAACCTCTGATTCCCCATCTCTGATTCCAGGACTCTGATTCCTGGCCTCTTATTCCCGGCATCTGATTCCCGGCCTCTGATCCCGGCCTCTGATTCCCCACTTCTGATTCTGATCCCAGCCTCTGATTCCCCATCTCTGATTCCGCACATCTGATTCCCTGCCTCTGATTCCACACCTCTGATTCCCCATATCTGATTCCCCGCCTCTGTTTCCCCGCCTCTGATTCCCCGCCTCTGTTTCCCCATATCTAATTCCCCGCCTCTGATTCCCCGCCTCTGATTCCCCAAATCTGATTCCCCGCCTCTGATTACCCAGCTCTGATTCCCCGCGTCTGATTCCCTGCCTCTGATTCCCCGCCTCTGAATCCCCGTGTCTGATACCCAGCCTCTGATACCCCACCCCTGATTCCCCACCTCTGATTCCCCATATCTGATTCCCCGCCTCTCTTTCCGTGCCTCTAATTCCCCGCCTCTGATTCCCCATATCTGATTCCCCTCCTCCGATTCCCCAACTCTGATTTCCCCGCCTCTGATTCCCCAGCTCTGTTTCCCCGCCTCTGATTCCCCGCCTCTGTTTCCCCATATCTAATTCCACGCCTCTGATTCCCAAACTCTGATTCCCCGCCTCTGATTCCCCAGCTCTGATTCCCCGCCTCTGATTCCCCACATCTGATTCCCTTCCTCTGATTCCCCGCCTCTGATTCCCTGCCTCTGATTCCCCAGCTCTGATTCCCCGTGTTTGATTCCCCGCCTCTGAATCCCCATCTCTGATTCCCGGCCTCTGATTGCTGGCCTCCGATTCCCGGCCTCTGATTCCCGGCCTCTGATTCCCGGCCTCTGATTCCCCGCCTCTGATTCCCCGCCTCTGATTCGCTGCCTCTGATTCCCCATCTCTGATTCTGCACATCTGATTCCCTGCCTCTGATTCCCCGCCTCTGACTCCCCGCCTCTGATTCCCTGCCTCTGTTTCCCATCCTCTGATTCCCCACCTCTGATTCCCCATATCTGATTCCCCGCCTCTGTTTCCCCATATCTGATTCCCCGCCTCTGATTCCCCAACTCTGATTCCCCGCCTCTGATTCCCCAGCTCTGATTCCCCGCCTCTGATTCCCCGTGTTTGATTCCCTGCCTCTGATTCCCCGCCTCTGATTCACCATCTCTGATTCACCGCCTTTCATTCGCCACCCTGATTCCCCATATCAGATTCCCCGCCTCTGTTTCCCCGCCTCTGATACCCCGCCTCTGATTCCCCATATTTCATTCCCCGCCTCTGAATCCCCATCTCTGATTCCCGGACTCTGATTCCTGGCCTCATATTCCCGGCATCTGAATCCCGGCCTCTGATCCCGGCCTCTGATTCCCCGCTTCTGATTCTGATCCCTGCCTCTGATTCCCCATCTCTGATTCCGCACATCTGATTCCCTGCCTCTGATTCCCCACCTCTGATTCCCCATATCTGATTCCCCGCCTCTGTTTCCCCACCTCTAATTCCCCGCCTCTGTTTCCCCATATCTATTTCCCCGCCTCTGATTCCCCGCCTCTGATTCCCCAGCTCTGATTCCCCGCCTCTGAATCCCCAACTCTGATTCCCTACCTCTGATTCCCCAGCTCTGATTCCCCGCCTCTGATTCCCCAGCTCTGATTCCCTGCCTCTGTTTCGCAACCTCTGATACCCCACCTCTGATTCCCCATATATGATTCCCCACCTCTGTTTCCCTGCCTCTGATTCCCAGCCTCTGTTTCCCCATATCTGATTCCCCGCCTCTGATTCCCCAACTCTGATTCCCCGCCTCTGATTCCCCAGCTCTGATTCCCCACCTATGATTCCCCGTGTTTGATTCACTGCCTCTGATTCCCCGCCTCTGATTCCCCATCTCTGATTCACCGCCTTTCATTCGCCACCTCTGATTCCCCATATCAGATTCCCCGCCTCTGATTCCCTGCCTCTGATACCCCATCTCCGATTCCGCACATCTGATTCCCCGCCTCAGATTCCCTGCCTCTGATTCCCAACCTCTGATAACCCACCTCTGATTCCCCATATCTGATTCCCCGCCTCTGTTTCCCCGCCTCTGATTCCCCTCCTCTGATTCCCCAACTCTAATTCCCCGCCTCTGATTCCCCAGCTCTGATTCCCCGTGTTTGATTCCCTGCCTCTGATTCCCTGCCCTGATTCCCCATCTCTGTTTCACCGCCTTTGATTCGCCACCTCTGATTCCCCATATCTGATTCCCCGCCTCTGTTTCCCCGCCTCTGATTCCCTGCCTCTGATTCCCAACCTCTGATTCCACACCTCTGATTCCCCATATCTGATTCCTCGCCTCTGTTTCCCCGCCTCTGATTCCCTGCCCCTGTTTCCCCATATCTGATTCCCTGCCTCTGATTCCCCAACTCTGATTCCCCGCCTCTGATTCCCCAGCTCTGATTCCCCACCTCTGATTTCCCGTGTTTGATTCCCTGCCTCTGATTCCCCGCCTCTGATTCCCCATCTCTGATTCACCGCCTTTGATTCGCCACCTCTGATTCCACATATCTGATTCCCCACCTCTGTTTCCCCGCCTCTGATTCCCCGCCTCTGATTCTCCATATCTCATTCCCCGCCTCTGAATCCCCATCTATGATTCCCGGACTCTGATTCCCCACCTCTGATTCCCGGCCTCTTATTCCCAGCATCTGATTCCCGGCCTCTGATTCCCGGCCTCTGATTCCCCGCTTCTGATTCTGATTCCCTGCCTCTGATTCCCCATCTCTGATTCCGCACATCTGATTCCCTGCCTCTGATTCCCCACCTCTGATTCCCCATATCTGATTTCCCGCCTCTATTTCCCCGCCTCTGATTCCCCGCCTCTGTTTCCCCATATCTAATTCTCAACCTCTGATGCCCCAACTCTGATTCCCTGCCTCTGATTCCCCGCGTTCTATTCCCTGCCTCTGATTCCCCGCCTGCGATTCCCCATCTCTGATTCACCACCTCTGATTCCCCACCTCTGATTCCCCATATCTAATTCCCCGCCTCTGAATCCCCATCTCTGATTCCCGGACTCTGATTCCCCACCTCTGATTCCCGGCCTCTTATTCCCAGCATCTGATTCCCGGCCTCTGATTCCCGGCCTCTGATTCCCCGCTTCTGATTCTGATTCGCTGCCTCTGATTCCCCATCTCTGATTCCGCACATCTGATTCCCTGCCTCTGATTCCCCACCTCTGATTCCCCATATCTAATTCCACGCCTCTGATTCCCAAACTCTGATTCCCCGCCTCTGATTCCCCAGCTCTGATTCCCCGCCTCTGATTCCCCACATCTGATTCCCTTCCTCTGATTCCCCGCCTCTGATTCCCTGCCTCTGATTCCCCAGCTCTGATTCCCCGTGTTTGATTCCCCGCCTCTGAATCCCCATCTCTGATTCCCGGCCTCTGATTGCTGGCCTCCGATTCCCGGCCTCTGATTCCCGGCCTCTGATTCCCGGCCTCTGATTCCCCGCCTCTGATTCCCCGCCTCTGATTCGCTGCCTCTGATTCCCCATCTCTGATTCTGCACATCTGATTCCCTGCCTCTGATTCCCCGCCTCTGACTCCCCGCCTCTGATTCCCTGCCTCTGTTTCCCATCCTCTGATTCCCCACCTCTGATTCCCCATATCTGATTCCCCGCCTCTGTTTCCCCATATCTGATTCCCCGCCTCTGATTCCCCAACTCTGATTCCCCGCCTCTGATTCCCCAGCTCTGATTCCCCGCCTCTGATTCCCCGTGTTTGATTCCCTGCCTCTGATTCCCCGCCTCTGATTCACCATCTCTGATTCACCGCCTTTCATTCGCCACCCTGATTCCCCATATCAGATTCCCCGCCTCTGTTTCCCCGCCTCTGATACCCCGCCTCTGATTCCCCATATTTCATTCCCCGCCTCTGAATCCCCATCTCTGATTCCCGGACTCTGATTCCTGGCCTCATATTCCCGGCATCTGAATCCCGGCCTCTGATCCCGGCCTCTGATTCCCCGCTTCTGATTCTGATCCCTGCCTCTGATTCCCCATCTCTGATTCCGCACATCTGATTCCCTGCCTCTGATTCCCCACCTCTGATTCCCCATATCTGATTCCCCGCCTCTGTTTCCCCACCTCTAATTCCCCGCCTCTGTTTCCCCATATCTATTTCCCCGCCTCTGATTCCCCGCCTCTGATTCCCCAGCTCTGATTCCCCGCCTCTGAATCCCCAACTCTGATTCCCTACCTCTGATTCCCCAGCTCTGATTCCCCGCCTCTGATTCCCCAGCTCTGATTCCCTGCCTCTGTTTCGCAACCTCTGATACCCCACCTCTGATTCCCCATATATGATTCCCCACCTCTGTTTCCCTGCCTCTGATTCCCAGCCTCTGTTTCCCCATATCTGATTCCCCGCCTCTGATTCCCCAACTCTGATTCCCCGCCTCTGATTCCCCAGCTCTGATTCCCCACCTATGATTCCCCGTGTTTGATTCACTGCCTCTGATTCCCCGCCTCTGATTCCCCATCTCTGATTCACCGCCTTTCATTCGCCACCTCTGATTCCCCATATCAGATTCCCCGCCTCTGATTCCCTGCCTCTGATACCCCATCTCCGATTCCGCACATCTGATTCCCCGCCTCAGATTCCCTGCCTCTGATTCCCAACCTCTGATAACCCACCTCTGATTCCCCATATCTGATTCCCCGCCTCTGTTTCCCCGCCTCTGATTCCCCTCCTCTGATTCCCCAACTCTAATTCCCCGCCTCTGATTCCCCAGCTCTGATTCCCCGTGTTTGATTCCCTGCCTCTGATTCCCTGCCCTGATTCCCCATCTCTGTTTCACCGCCTTTGATTCGCCACCTCTGATTCCCCATATCTGATTCCCCGCCTCTGTTTCCCCGCCTCTGATTCCCTGCCTCTGATTCCCAACCTCTGATTCCACACCTCTGATTCCCCATATCTGATTCCTCGCCTCTGTTTCCCCGCCTCTGATTCCCTGCCCCTGTTTCCCCATATCTGATTCCCTGCCTCTGATTCCCCAACTCTGATTCCCCGCCTCTGATTCCCCAGCTCTGATTCCCCACCTCTGATTTCCCGTGTTTGATTCCCTGCCTCTGATTCCCCGCCTCTGATTCCCCATCTCTGATTCACCGCCTTTGATTCGCCACCTCTGATTCCACATATCTGATTCCCCACCTCTGTTTCCCCGCCTCTGATTCCCCGCCTCTGATTCTCCATATCTCATTCCCCGCCTCTGAATCCCCATCTATGATTCCCGGACTCTGATTCCCCACCTCTGATTCCCGGCCTCTTATTCCCAGCATCTGATTCCCGGCCTCTGATTCCCGGCCTCTGATTCCCCGCTTCTGATTCTGATTCCCTGCCTCTGATTCCCCATCTCTGATTCCGCACATCTGATTCCCTGCCTCTGATTCCCCACCTCTGATTCCCCATATCTGATTTCCCGCCTCTATTTCCCCGCCTCTGATTCCCCGCCTCTGTTTCCCCATATCTAATTCTCAACCTCTGATGCCCCAACTCTGATTCCCTGCCTCTGATTCCCCGCGTTCTATTCCCTGCCTCTGATTCCCCGCCTGCGATTCCCCATCTCTGATTCACCACCTCTGATTCCCCACCTCTGATTCCCCATATCTAATTCCCCGCCTCTGAATCCCCATCTCTGATTCCCGGACTCTGATTCCCCACCTCTGATTCCCGGCCTCTTATTCCCAGCATCTGATTCCCGGCCTCTGATTCCCGGCCTCTGATTCCCCGCTTCTGATTCTGATTCGCTGCCTCTGATTCCCCATCTCTGATTCCGCACATCTGATTCCCTGCCTCTGATTCCCCACCTCTGATTCCCCATATCTGATTTCCCGCCTCTGTTTCCCCGCCTCTGATTCCCCGCCTCTGTTTCCCCATATCTAATTCCCCGCCTCTGATTCCCCGCCTCTGATTCCCCAAATCTGATTCCCCGCCTCTGATTACCCATCTCTGATTCCCCGCGTCTGATTCCCTGCCTCTGATTCCCCGCCTCTGAATCCCCATGTCTGATACCCAGCCTCTGATACCCCACCCCTGATTCCCCACCTCTGATTCCCCATATCTGATTCCCCGCCTCTCTTTCCGTGCCTCTAATTCCCCCCCTCTGATTCCCCATGTCTGATACCCAGCCTCTGATACCCCACCCCTGATTCCCCACCTCTGATTCCCCAACTCTGATTTCCCCGCCTCTGATTCCCCAGCTCTGTTTCCCCGCCTCTGATTCCCCGCCTCTGTTTCCCCATATCTAATTCCACGCCTCTGATTCCCAAACTCTGATTCCCCGCCTCTGATTCCCCAGCTCTGATTCCCCGCCTCTGATTCCCCACATCTGATTCCCTTCCTCTGATTCCCCGCCTCTGATTCCCTGCCTCTGATTCCCCAGCTCTGATTCCCCGTGTTAGATTCCCCGCCTCTGAATCCCCATCTCTGATTCCCGGCCTCTGATTGCCGGCCTCCGATTCCCGGCCTCTGATTCCCGGCCTCTGATTCCCGGCCTCTGATTCCCCGCCTCTGATTCCCCGCCTCTGATTCGCTGCCTCTGATTCCCCATCTCTGATTCTGCACATCTGATTCCCTGCCTCTGATTCCCCGCCTCTGACTCCCCGCCTCTGATTCCCTGCCTCTGTTTCCCATCCTCTGATTCCCCACCTCTGATTCCCCATATCTGATTCCCCGCCTCTGTTTCCCCATATCTGATTCCCCGCCTCTGATTCCCCAACTCTGATTCCCCGCCTCTGATTCCCCAGCTCTGATTCCCCGCCTCTGATTCCCCGTGTTTGATTCCCTGCCTCTGATTCCCTGCCTCTGATTCACCATCTCTGATTCACCGCCTTTCATTCGCCACCCTGATTCCCCATATCAGATTCCCCGCCTCTGTTTCCCCGCCTCTGATACCCCGCCTCTGATTCCCCATATTTCATTCCCCACCTCTGATTCCCCATCTCTGATTCCCAGACTCTGATTCCTGGCCTCTTATTCCCGGCATCTGATTCCCGGCCTCTGATCCCGGCCTCTGATTCCCCGCTTCTGATTCTGATCCCTGCCTCTGATTCCCCATCTCTGATTCCGCACATCTGATTCCCTGCCTCTGATTCCCCACCTCTGATTCCCCATATCTGATTCCCCGCCTCTGTTTCCCCGCCTCTAATTCCCCGCCTCTGTTTCCCCATATCTATTTCCCCGCCTCTGATTCCCCGCCTCTGATTCCCCAGCTCTGATTCCCCGCCTCTGAATCCCCAACTCTGATTCCCTGCCTCTGATTCCCCAGCTCTGATTCCCCGCCTCTGATTCCCCAGCTCTGATTCCCTGCCTCTGTTTCGCAACCTCTGATTCCCCACCTCTGATTCCCCATATATGATTCCCCACCTCTGTTTCCCTGCCTCTGATTCCCAGCCTCTGTTTCCCCATATCTGATTCCCCGCCTCTGATTCCCCAACTCTGATTCCCCGCCTCTGATTCCCCAGCTCTGATTCCCCACCTATGATTCCCCGTGTTTGATTCACTGCCTCTGATTCCCCGCCTCTGGTTCCCCATCTCTGATTCACCGCCTTTCATTCGCCAGCTCTGATTCCCCATATCAGATTCCCCGCCTCTGATTCCCTGCCTCTGATTCCCCATCTCCGATTCTGCACATCTGATTCCCCGCCTCAGATTCCCTGCCTCTGATTCCCAACCTCCGATAACCCACCTCTGATTCCCCATATCTGATTCCCCGCCTCTGTTACCCCGCCTCTGATTCCCCTCCTCTGATTCCCCAACTCTAATTCCCCGCCTCTGATTCCCCAGCTCTGATTCCCCGTGTTTGATTCCCTGCCTCTGATTCCCTGCCCTGATTCCCCATCTCTGTTTCACCGCCTTTGATTCGCCACCTCTGATTCCCCATATCTGATTCCCCGCCTCTGTTTCCCCGCCTCTGATTCCCTGCCTCTGATTCCCAACCTCTGATTCCACACCTCTGATTCCCCATATCTGATTCCCCGCCTCTGTTTCCCCGCCTCTGATTCCCTGCCCCTGTTTCCCCATATCTGATTCCCTGCCTCTGATTCCCCAACTCTGATTCCCCGCCTCTGATTCCCCAGCTCTGATTCCCCGCCTCTGATTCACCATCTCTGATTCACCGCCTTTCATTCGCCACCCTGATTCCCCATATCAGATTCCCCGCCTCTGTTTCCCCGCCTCTGATACCCCGCCTCTGATTCCCCATATTTCATTCCCCGCCTCTGAATCCCCATCTCTGATTCCCGGACTCTGATTCCTGGCCTCTTATTCCCGGCATCTGAATCCCGGCCTCTGATCCCGGCCTCTGATTCCCCGCTTCTGATTCTGATCCCTGCCTCTGATTCCCCATCTCTGATTCCGCACATCTGATTCCCTGCCTCTGATTCCCCACCTCTGATTCCCCATATCTGATTCCCCGCCTCTGTTTCCCCACCTCTAATTCCCCGCCTCTGTTTCCCCATATCTATTTCCCCGCCTCTGATTCCCCGCCTCTGATTCCCCAGCTCTGATTCCCCGCCTCTGAATCCCCAACTCTGATTCCCTACCTCTGATTCCCCAGCTCTGATTCCCCGCCTCTGATTCCCCAGCTCTGATTCCCTGCCTCTGTTTCGCAACCTCTGATACCCCACCTCTGATTCCCCATATATGATTCCCCACCTCTGTTTCCCTGCCTCTGATTCCCAGCCTCTGTTTCCCCATATCTGATTCCCCGCCTCTGATTCCCCAACTCTGATTCCCCGCCTCTGATTCCCCAGCTCTGATTCCCCACCTATGATTCCCCGTGTTTGATTCACTGCCTCTGATTCCCCGCCTCTGATTCCCCATCTCTAATTCACCGCCTTTCATTCGCCACCTCTGATTCCCCATATCAGATTCCCCGCCTCTGATTCCCTGCCTCTGATACCCCATCTCCGATTCCGCACATCTGATTCCCCGCCTCAGATTCCCTGCCTCTGATTCCCAACCTCTGATAACCCACCTCTGATTCCCCATATCTGATTCCCCGCCTCTGTTTCCCCGCCTCTGATTCCCCTCCTCTGATTCCCCAACTCTAATTCCCCGCCTCTGATTCCCCAGCTCTGATTCCCCGTGTTTGATTCCCTGCCTCTGATTCCCTGCCCTTATTCCCCATCTCTGTTTCACCGCCTTTGATTCGCCACCTCTGATTCCCCATATCTGATTCCCCGCCTCTCTTTCCCCGCCTCTGATTCCCTGCCTCTGATTCCCAACCTCTGATTCCACACCTCTGATTCCCCATATCTGATTCCTCGCCTCTGTTTCCCCGCCTCTGATTCCCTGCCCCTGTTTCCCCATATCTGATTCCCTGCCTCTGATTCCCCAACTCTGATTCCCCGCCTCTGATTCCCCAGCTCTGATTCCCCACCTCTGATTTCCCGTGTTTGATTCCCTGCCTCTGATTCCCTGCCCTTATTCCCCATCTCTGTTTCACCGCCTTTGATTCGCCACCTCTGATTCCCCATATCTGATTCCCCGCCTCTCTTTCCCCGCCTCTGATTCCCTGCCTCTGATTCCCAACCTCTGATTCCACACCTCTGATTCCACATATCTGATTCCCCACCTCTGTTTCCCCGCCTCTGATTCCCCGCCTCTGATTCTCCATATCTCATTCCCCGCCTCTGAATCCCCATCTCTGATTCCCGGACTCTGATTCCCCACCTCTGATTCCCGGCCTCTTATTCCCAGCATCTGATTCCCGGCCTCTGATTCCCGGCCTCTGATTCCCCGCTTCTGATTCTGATTCCCTGCCTCTGATTCCCCATCTCTGATTCCGCACATCTGATTCCCTGCCTCTGATTCCCCACCTCTGATTCCCCATATCTGATTTCCCGCCTCTATTTCCCCGCCTCTGATTCCCCGCCTCTGTTTCCCCATATCTAATTCTCAACCTCTGATGCCCCAACTCTGATTCCCTGCCTCTGATTCCCCGCGTTCTATTCCCTGCCTCTGATTCCCCGCCTGCGATTCCCCATCTCTGATTCACCACCTCTGATTCCCCACCTCTGATTCCCCATATCTAATTCCCCGCCTCTGAATCCCCATCTCTGATTCCCGGACTCTGATTCCCCACCTCTGATTCCCGGCCTCTTATTCCCAGCATCTGATTCCCGGCCTCTGATTCCCGGCCTCTGATTCCCCGCTTCTGATTCTGATTCGCTGCCTCTGATTCCCCATCTCTGATTCCGCACATCTGATTCCCTGCCTCTGATTCCCCACCTCTGATTCCCCATATCTGATTTCCCGCCTCTGTTTCCCCGCCTCTGATTCCCCGCCTCTGTTTCCCCATATCTAATTCCCCGCCTCTGATTCCCCGCCTCTGATTCCCCAAATCTGATTCCCCGCCTCTGATTACCCATCTCTGATTCCCCGCGTCTGATTCCCTGCCTCTGATTCCCCGCCTCTGAATCCCCATGTCTGATACCCAGCCTCTGATACCCCACCCCTGATTCCCCACCTCTGATTCCCCATATCTGATTCCCCGCCTCTCTTTCCGTGCCTCTAATTCCCCCCCTCTGATTCCCCATGTCTGATACCCAGCCTCTGATACCCCACCCCTGATTCCCCACCTCTGATTCCCCAACTCTGATTTCCCCGCCTCTGATTCCCCAGCTCTGTTTCCCCGCCTCTGATTCCCCGCCTCTGTTTCCCCATATCTAATTCCACGCCTCTGATTCCCAAACTCTGATTCCCCGCCTCTGATTCCCCAGCTCTGATTCCCCGCCTCTGATTCCCCACATCTGATTCCCTTCCTCTGATTCCCCGCCTCTGATTCCCTGCCTCTGATTCCCCAGCTCTGATTCCCCGTGTTAGATTCCCCGCCTCTGAATCCCCATCTCTGATTCCCGGCCTCTGATTGCCGGCCTCCGATTCCCGGCCTCTGATTCCCGGCCTCTGATTCCCGGCCTCTGATTCCCCGCCTCTGATTCCCCGCCTCTGATTCGCTGCCTCTGATTCCCCATCTCTGATTCTGCACATCTGATTCCCTGCCTCTGATTCCCCGCCTCTGACTCCCCGCCTCTGATTCCCTGCCTCTGTTTCCCATCCTCTGATTCCCCACCTCTGATTCCCCATATCTGATTCCCCGCCTCTGTTTCCCCATATCTGATTCCCCGCCTCTGATTCCCCAACTCTGATTCCCCGCCTCTGATTCCCCAGCTCTGATTCCCCGCCTCTGATTCCCCGTGTTTGATTCCCTGCCTCTGATTCCCTGCCTCTGATTCACCATCTCTGATTCACCGCCTTTCATTCGCCACCCTGATTCCCCATATCAGATTCCCCGCCTCTGTTTCCCCGCCTCTGATACCCCGCCTCTGATTCCCCATATTTCATTCCCCACCTCTGATTCCCCATCTCTGATTCCCAGACTCTGATTCCTGGCCTCTTATTCCCGGCATCTGATTCCCGGCCTCTGATCCCGGCCTCTGATTCCCCGCTTCTGATTCTGATCCCTGCCTCTGATTCCCCATCTCTGATTCCGCACATCTGATTCCCTGCCTCTGATTCCCCACCTCTGATTCCCCATATCTGATTCCCCGCCTCTGTTTCCCCGCCTCTAATCCCCCGCCTCTGTTTCCCCATATCTATTTCCCCGCCTCTGATTCCCCGCCTCTGATTCCCCAGCTCTGATTCCCCGCCTCTGAATCCCCAACTCTGATTCCCTGCCTCTGATTCCCCAGCTCTGATTCCCCGCCTCTGATTCCCCAGCTCTGATTCCCTGCCTCTGTTTCGCAACCTCTGATTCCCCACCTCTGATTCCCCATATATGATTCCCCACCTCTGTTTCCCTGCCTCTGATTCCCAGCCTCTGTTTCCCCATATCTGATTCCCCGCCTCTGATTCCCCAACTCTGATTCCCCGCCTCTGATTCCCCAGCTCTGATTCCCCACCTATGATTCCCCGTGTTTGATTCACTGCCTCTGATATCCCGCCTCTGGTTCCCCATCTCTGATTCACCGCCTTTCATTCGCCAGCTCTGATTCCCCATATCAGATTCCCCGCCTCTGATTCCCTGCCTCTGATTCCCCATCTCCGATTCTGCACATCTGATTCCCCGCCTCAGATTCCCTGCCTCTGATTCCCAACCTCCGATAACCCACCTCTGATTCCCCATATCTGATTCCCCGCCTCTGTTACCCCGCCTCTGATTCCCCTCCTCTGATTCCCCAACTCTAATTCCCCGCCTCTGATTCCCCAGCTCTGATTCCCCGTGTTTGATTCCCTGCCTCTGATTCCCTGCCCTGATTCCCCATCTCTGTTTCACCGCCTTTGATTCGCCACCTCTGATTCCCCATATCTGATTCCCCGCCTCTGTTTCCCCGCCTCTGATTCCCTGCCTCTGATTCCCAACCTCTGATTCCACACCTCTGATTCCCCATATCTGATTCCCCGCCTCTGTTTCCCCGCCTCTGATTCCCTGCCCCTGTTTCCCCATATCTGATTCCCTGCCTCTGATTCCCCAACTCTGATTCCCCGCCTCTGATTCCCCAGCTCTGATTCCCCACCTCTGATTTCCCGTGTTTGATTCCCTGCCTCTGATTCCCCGCCTCTGATTCCCCATCTCTGATTCACCGCCTTTGATTCGCCACCTCTGATTCCACATATCTGATTCCCCACCTCTGTTTCCCCGCCTCTGATTCCCTGCCTCTGATTCTCCATATCTCATTCCCCGCCTCTGAATCCCCATCTCTGATTCCCGGACTCTGATTCCCCACCTCTGATTCCCGGCCTCTTATTCCCAGCATCTGATTCCCGGCCTCTGATTCCCGGCCTCTGATTCCCCGCTTCTGATTCTGATTCCCTGCCTCTGATTCCCCATCTCTGATTCCGCACATCTGATTCCCTGCCTCTGATTCCCCACCTCTGATTCCCCATATCTGATATCCCACCTCTGTTTCCCCGCCTCTGATTCCCCGCCTCTGTTTCCCCATATCTAATTCTCAACCTCTGATGCCCCAACTCTGATTCCCTGCCTCTGATTCCCCGCGTTCTATTCCCTGCCTCTGATTCCCCGCCTGTGATTCCCCATCTCTGATTCACCACCTCTGATTCCCCACCTCTGATTCCCCATATCTAATTTCCCGCCTCTGTTTGCGCGCCTCTGATTCCCCGCCTCTGTTTCCCCATATCTGATTCCCCGCCTCTGAATCCCCAACTCTGATTCCCTGCCTCTGATTCCCCAGCTCTGATTCCCCGCCTTTGATTCCCCCCGTCTGATTCCCAGCCTCTGAATCCCCGTGTCTGATTTCCTGCCTCTGATTCCCCGCCTCTGATTCCCCATCTCTGATTCACAGCCTCTGATTCCCCACCTCTGATTCCCCATCTCTGATTCCGCACATCTGATTCCCTGCCTCTGATTCCCCAGCTCTGATTCCCCGCCACTGATTCCCCGTGTTTGATTCCCTGCCTCTGATTCCCCGCCTCTGATTCACCATCTCTGATTCAACGCCTTTGATTCGCCACCTCTGATTCCCCATATCTGATTCCTCGCCTCTGTTTCCCCGCCTCTGATTCCCCTCCTCTGATTCCCCATATCTCATTCCCCGCCTCTGATTCCCCACCTCTGATTCCCAGCCTCTTATTCCCAGCATCTGATTCCGGCCTCTGATTCCCGGCCTCTGATTCCCTGCTTCTGATTCCCCACCTCTGATTCCCCATATCTGATTCCCCGCCTCTGTTTCCCCGCCTCTGATTCCCCACCTCTGTTTCCCCATATCTAAGTCACAGCCTCTGATTCGCCAACTTTGATTCCCCACCTCTGATTCCCCAGCTCTGATTACCCACCTCTGATTCCCCGCATCTGATTCCATGCATCTGATTCCCAGCCTCTGATTCCCAGCCTCTGATTCCCAACCTCTGATTCCCCACCTCTGATCCCCATATCTGATTCCCCGCCTCTGTTTCCCCGCCTCTGATTCCCCGCCTCTGTTTCCCCATATCTGATCCCCACCTCTATTTGCCCGCCTCTGATTCCCCGCCTCTGTTTCCCCATATCTGATTCCCCGCCTCTGAATCCCCAACTCTGATTCCCTGCCTCTAATTTCCCAGCTATGATTCCCCGCCTCTGATTCCCCGCGTCTGATTACCGGCCTCTGATTCCCCGCCTCTGATTCCCCATCTCTGATTCACAACCTCTGATTCCCCACCTCTGATACCCCATATCTGATTCCCCGCCTCTGTTTCCCCGCCTCTAATTCCCCACCTCTGATTCCCAATATCTGATTCCCCGCCTCTGATTCCCCACCTCTGATTCCCTGCCTCTGATTCCCTGCCCTGATTCCCCATCTCTGTTTCACCGCCTTTCATTCGCCACCTCTGATTCCCCATATCTGATTCCCCGCCTCTGTTTCCCCGCCTCTGATTCCCTGCCTCTGATTCCCAACCTCTGATTCCACACCTCTGATTCCCCATATCTGATACCCCGCCTCTGTTTCCCCGCCTCTGATTCCCTGCCCCTGTTTCCCCATATCTGATTCCCTGCCTCTGATTCCCCAACTCTGATTCCCCGCCTCTGATTCCCCGCCTCTGATTCCCTGCCTCTGTTTCCCATCCTCTGATTCCCCACCTCTGATTCCCCATCTCTGATTCACAGCCTCTGATTCACCGCCTTTGATTCGCCACCTCTGATTCCACATATCTGATTCCCCACCTCTGTTTCCCCGCCTCTGATTCCCCGCCTCTGATTCTCCATATCTCATTTCCCGCCTCTGAATCCCCATCTCTGATTCCCGGACTCTGATTCCCCACCTCTGATTCCCGGCCTCTTATTCCCAGCATCTGATTCCCGGCCTCTGATTCCCGGCCTCTGATTCCCCGCTTCTGATTCTGATTCCCTGCCTCTGATTCCCCATCTCTGATTCCGCACATCTGATTCCCTGCCTCTGATTCCCCACCTCTGATTCCCCATATCTGATTTCCCGCCTCTGTTTCCCCGCCTCTGATTCCCCGCCTCTGTTTCCCAATATCTAATTCCCAACCTCTGATGCCACATCTCTGATTCCCTGCCTCTGATTTCCCGCGTTCTATTCCCTGCCTCTGATTCCCCGCCTGTGATTCCCCATCTCTGATTCACCACCTCTGATTCCCCAACTCTGATTCCCCATATCTAATTCCCCGCCTCTGTTTCCCCGCCTCTGATTCCCCGCCTCTGTTTCCCCATATCTAATTCTCAACCTCTGATGCCCCAACTCTGATTCCCTGCCTCTGATTCCCCGCGTTCTATTCCCTGCCTCTGATTCCCCGCCTGTGATTCCCCATCTCTGATTCACCACCTCTGATTCCCCACCTCTGATTCCCCATATCTGATTCCCCGCCTCTGAATCCCCAACTCTGATTCCCTGCCTCTGATTCCCCAGCTCTGATTCCCCGCCTTTGATTCCCCCCGTCTGATTCCCAGCCTCTGAATCCCCGTGTCTGATTTCCTGCCTCTGATTCCCCGCCTCTGATTCCCCATCTCTGATTCACAGCCTCTGATTCCCCACCTCTGATTCCCCATCTCTGATTCCGCACATCTGATTCCCTGCCTCTGATTCCCCAGCTCTGATTCCCCGCCTCTGATTCCCCGTGTTTGATTCCCTGCCTCTGATTCCCCGCCTCTGATTCACCATCTCTGATTCAACGCCTTTGATTCGCCACCTCTGATTCCCCATATCTGATTCCTCGCCTCTGTTTCCCCGCCTCTGATTCCCCTCCTCTGATTCCCCATATCTCATTCACCGCCTCTGATTCCCCATCTCTGATTCCCGGACTCTGATTCCCCACCTCTGATTCCCAGCCTCTTATTCCCAGCATCTGATTCCGGCCTCTGATTCCCGGCCTCTGATTCCCTGCTTCTGATTCCCCATCTCTGATTCCGCAAATCTAATTCCCTGCCTCTGATTCCCCACCTCTGATTCCCCATATCTGATTCCCCGCCTCTGTTTCCCCGCCTCTGATTCCCCACCTCTGTTTCCCCATATCTAAGTCACCGCCTCTGAATCGCCAACTTTGATTCCCCACCTCTGATTCCCCAGCTCTGATTACCCGCCTCTGATTCCCCGCATCTGATTCCATGCATCTGATTCCCAGCCTCTGATTCCCAGCCTCTGATTCCCAACCTCTGATTCCCCACCTCTGATCCCCATATCTGATTCCCTGCCTCTGTTTCCCCGCCTCTGATTCCCCGCCTCTGTTTCCCCATATCTGATCCCCACCTCTATTTGCCCGCCTCTGATTCCCCGCCTCTGTTTCCCCATATCTGATTCCCCGCCTCTGAATCCCCAACTCTGATTCCCTGCCTCTAATTTCCCAGCTATGATTCCCCGCCTCTGATTCCCCGCGTCTGATTACCGGCCTCTGATTCCCCGCCTCTGATTCCCCATCTCTGATTCACAACCTCTGATTCCCCACCTCTGATACCCCATATCTGATTCCCCGCCTCTGTTTCCCCGCCTCTGATTCCCCACCTCTGATTCCCAATATCTGATTCCCCGCCTCTGATTCCCCACCTCTGATTCCCTGCCTCTGATTCCCTGCCCTGATTCCCCATCTCTGTTTCACCGCCTTTGATTCGCCACCTCTGATTCCCCATATCTGATTCCCCGCCTCTGTTTCCCCGCCTCTGATTCCCTGCCTCTGATTCCCAACCTCTGATTCCACACCTCTGATTCCCCATATCTGATACCCCGCCTCTGTTTCCCCGCCTCTGATTCCCTGCCCCTGTTTCCCCATATCTGATTCCCTGCCTCTGATTCCCCAACTCTGATTCCCCGCCTCTGATTCCCCAGCTCTGATTCCCCGCCTCTGATTTCCCGTGTTTGATTCCCTGCCTCTGATTCCCCGCCTCTGATTCCCCATCTCTGATTCACCGCCTTTGATTCGCCACCTCTGATTCCACATATCTGATTCCCCACCTCTGTTTCCCCGCCTCTGATTCCCCGCCTTTGATTCTCCATATCTCATTTCCCGCCTCTGAATCCCCATCTCTGATTCCCGGACTCTGATTCCCCACCTCTGATTCCCGGCCTCTTATTCCCAGCATCTGATTCCCGGCCTCTGATTCCCGGCCTCTGATTCCCCGCTTCTGATTCTGATTCCCTGCCTCTGATTCCCCATCTCTGATTCCGCACATCTGATTCCCTGCCTCTGATTCCCCACCTCTGATTCCCCATATCTGATTTCCCGCCTCTGTTTCCCCGCCTCTGATTCCCCGCCTCTGTTTCCCAATATCTAATTCCCAACCTCTGATGCCACATCTCTGATTCCCTGCCTCTGATTTCCCGCGTTCTATTCCCTGCCTCTGATTCCCCGCCTGTGATTCCCCATCTCTGATTCACCACCTCTGATTCCCCAACTCTGATTCCCCATATCAAATTCCCCGCCTCTGTTTGCCCGCCTCTGATTCCCCGCCTCTGTTTCCCCATATCTGATTCCCCGCCTCTGAATCCCCAACTCTGATTCCCTGCCTCTGATTCCCCAGCTCTGATTCCCCGCCTTTGATTCCCCCCGTCTGATTCCCAGCCTCTGAATCCCCGTGTCTGATTTCCTGCCTCTGATTCCCCGCCTCTGATTCCCCATCTCTGATTCACAGCCTCTGATTCCCCACCTCTGATTCCCCATCTCTGATTCCGCGCATCTGATTCCCTGCCTCTGATTCCCCGACTCTGATCCCCACCTCTGATTCCCCATCTCTGATTCCCCGCCTCTGATTCCCCAACTCTGATTCCCCGCCTCTGATTCCCCAGCTCTGATTCCCCGCCTCTGATTCCCCGTGTTTGATTCCCTGCCTCTGATTCCCCGCCTCTGATTCCCCATCTCTGATTCAACGCCTTTGATTCGCCACCTCTGATTCCCCATATCTGATTCCTCGCCTCTGTTTCCCAGCCTCTGATTCCCCTCCTCTGATTCCCCATATCTCATTCCCCGCCTCTGATTCCCTATCTCTGATTCCCGGACTCTGATTCCCCACCTCTGATTCCCGGCCTCTTATTCCTGGCATCTGATTCCGGCCTCTGATTCCCGGCCTCTGATTCCCTGCTTCTGATTCCCCATCTCTGATTCCGCAAATCTAATTCCCTGCCTCTGATTCCCCACCTCTGATTCCCCATATCTGATTCCCCGCCTCTGTTACCCCGCCTCTGATTCCCCGCCTCTGTTTCCCCATATCTAAGTCCCCGCCTCTGATTCCCCAACTTTGATTCCCCACCTCTGATTCCCCAGCTCTGATTCCCCACCTCTGATCCCCATATCTGATTCCCCGCCTCTGTTTCCCCGCCTCTGATTCCCCGCCTCTGTTTCCCCATATCTGATCCCCGCCTCTATTTGCCCACCTCTGATTCCCCGTCTCTGTTTCCCCATATCTGATTTCCCGCCTCTGAATCCCCAACTCTGATTCCCTGCCTCTAATTTCCCAGCTCTGATTCCCCGCGTCTGATTCCCCGCGTCTGATTACCGGCCTCTGATTCCCCGCCTCTGATTCCCCATCTCTGATTCACAACCTCTGATTCCCCACCTCTGATACCCCATATCTGATTCCCCGCCTCTGTTTCCCCGCCTCTGATTCCCCACCTCTGATTCCCAATATCTGATTCCCCGCCTCTGATTCCCCACCTCTGATTCCCCGCCTCTGATTCGCCAGCTATGATACCCCACCTCTTATTCCCCGCGTCTGATTCCCTGCCTCTGATTCCCCGCCTCTGATTCCACATCTCTGATTCACCACCTCTGATTCCCCGCGTCTGATTCCCTGCCTCTGATTCCCCATCTCTGATTCCCCATCTCTGATTGCCTAATTCTGATTCCCCTCCTCTGATTCCCCGTGTTTGATTCCCTGCCTCTGATTCCCGGCCTCTGATTCCCCATCTCTGATTCACCGCCTTTGATTCGCCACCTCTGATTCGCCATATCTGATTCCCCGCCTCTGTTTCCCCGCCTCTGATTCCCCGCCTCTGATTCCCCATATCTCATTCCCCGCCTCTGAATCCCCATCTCTGATTCCCGGACTCTGATTCCCCACCTCTGATTCCCGGCCTCTTATTCCCGGCATCTGATTCCGGCCTCTGATTCCCGGCCTCTGATTCCCTGCTTCTGATTCTGATTCCCTGCCTTTGATTCCCCATCTCTGATTCCGCACATCTGATTCCCTGCCTCTGATTCCCCATCTCTGATTCCGCACATCTGATTCCCTGCCTCTGATTCCCCGCCTCTGAATCCCCGTGTCTGATACCCAGCCTCTGATACCCCACCCCTGATTCCCCACCTCTGATTCCCCATATCTGATTCCCCGCATCTCTTTCCGTGCCTCTAATTCCCCGCCTCTGATTCCCCATATCTGATTCCCCGCCTCCGATTCCCCAACTCTGATTTCCCCGCCTCTGATTCCCCAGCTCTGTTTCCCCGCCTCTGATTGCCCGCCTCTGTTTCCCCATATCTAATTCCACGCCTCTGATTCCCAAACTCTGATTCCCCGCCTCTGATTCCCCAGCTCTGATTCCCCGTGTTTGATTCCCCGCCTCTGAATCCCCATCTCTGATTCCTGGCCTCTGATTGCCGGCCTCTGATTCCCTGCCCTGATTCCCCATCTCTGTTTCACCGCCTTTGATTCGCCACCTCTGATTCCCCATATCTGATTCCCCGCCTCTGTTTCCCCGCCTCTGATTCCCTGCCTCTGATTCCCAACCTCTGATTCCACACCTCTGATTCCCCATATCTGATACCCCGCCTCTGTTTCCCCGCCTCTGATTCCCTGCCCCTGTTTCCCCATATCTGATTCCCTGCCTCTGATTCCCCAACTCTGATTCCCCGCCTCTGATTCCCCAGCTCTGATTCCCCGCCTCTGATTTCCCGTGTTTGATTCCCTGCCTCTGATTCCCCGCCTCTGATTCCCCATCTCTGATTCACCGCCTTTGATTCGCCACCTCTGATTCCACATATCTGATTCCCCACCTCTGTTTCCCCGCCTCTGATTCCCCGCCTCTGATTCTCCATATCTCATTTCCCGCCTCTGAATCCCCATCTCTGATTCCCGGACTCTGATTCCCCACCTCTGATTCCCGGCCTCTTATTCCCAGCATCTGATTCCCGGCCTCTGATTCCCGGCCTCTGATTCCCCGCTTCTGATTCTGATTCCCTGCCTCTGATTCCCCATCTCTGATTCCGCACATCTGATTCCCTGCCTCTGATTCCCCACCTCTGATTCCCCATATCTGATTTCCCGCCTCTGTTTCCCCGCCTCTGATTCCCCGCCTCTGTTTCCCAATATCTAATTCCCAACCTCTGATGCCACATCTCTGATTCCCTGCCTCTGATTTCCCGCGTTCTATTCCCTGCCTCTGATTCCCCGCCTGTGATTCCCCATCTCTGATTCACCACCTCTGATTCCCCAACTCTGATTCCCCATATCTAATTCCCCGACCTTGTTTGCCCGCCTCTGATTCCCCGCCTCTGTTTCCCCATATCTGATTCCCCGCCTCTGAATCCCCAACTCTGATTCCCTGCCTCTGATTCCCCAGCTCTGATTCCCCGCCTTTGATTCACCCCGTCTGATTCCCAGCCTCTGAATCCCCGTGTCTGATTTCCTGCCTCTGATTCCCCGCCTCTGATTCCCCATCTCTGATTCACAGCCTCTGATTCCCCACCTCTGATACCCCATCTCTGATTCCGCACATCTGATTCCCTGCCTCTGATTCCCCGACTCTGATCCCCACCTCTGATTCCCCATCTCTGATTCCCCGCCTCTGATTCCCCAACTCTGATTCCCCGCCTCTGATTCCCCAGCTCTGATTCCCCGCCTCTGATTCCCCGTGTTTGATTCCCTGCCTCTGATTCCCCGCCTCTGATTCCCCATCTCTGATTCAACGCCTTTGATTCGCCACCTCTGATTCCCCATATCTGATTCCTCGCCTCTGTTTCCCAGCCTCTGATTCCCCTCCTCTGATTCCCCATATCTCATTCCCCGCCTCTGATTCCCTATCTCTGATTCCCGGACTCTGATTTCCCACCTCTGATTCCCGGCCTCTTATTCCCGGCATCTGATTCCGGCCTCTGATTCCCGGCCTCTGATTCCCTGCTTCTGATTCCCCATCTCTGATTCCGCAAATCTAATTCCCTGCCTCTGATTCCCCACCTCTGATTCCCCATATCTTATTCCCCGCCTCTGTTACCCCGCCTCTGATTCCCCGCCTCTGTTTCCCCATATCTAAGTCCCCGCCTCTGATTCCCCAACTTTGATTCCCCACCTCTGATTCCCCAGCTCTGATTCCCCACCTCTGATCCCCATATCTGATTCCCCGCCTCTGTTTCCCCGCCTCTGATTCCCCGCCTCTGTTTCCCCATATCTGATCCCCGCCTCTATTTGCCCACCTCTGATTCCCCGCCTCTGTTTCCCCATATCTGATTTCCCGCCTCTGAATCCCCAACTCTGATTCCCTGCCTCTAATTTCCCAGCTCTGATTCCCCGCGTCTGATTCCCCGCGTCTGATTACCGGCCTCTGATTCCCCGCCTCTGATTCCCCATCTCTGATTCACAACCTCTGATTCCCCACCTCTGATACCCCATATCTGATTCCCCGCCTCTGTTTCCCCGCCTCTGATTCCCCACCTCTGATTCCCAATATCTGATTCCCCGCCTCTGATTCCCCACCTCTGATTCCCCGCCTCTGATTCGCCAGCTATGATTCCCCGCCTCTTATTCCCCGCGTCTGATTCCCTGCCTCTGATTCCCCGCCTCTGATTCCACATCTCTGATTCACCACCTCTGATTCCCCGCGTCTGATTCCCTGCCTCTGATTCCCCATCTCTGATTCCCCATCTCTGATTGCCTAATTCTGATTCCCCTCCTCTGATTCCCCGTGTTTGATTCCCTGCCTCTGATTCCCGGCCTCTGATTCCCCATCTCTGATTCACCGCCTTTGATTCGCCACCTCTGATTCGCCATATCTGATTCCCCGCCTCTGTTTCCCCGCCTCTGATTCCCCGCCTCTGATTCCCCATATCTCATTCCCCGCCTCTGAATCCCCATCTCTGATTCCCGGACTCTGATTCCCCACCTCTGATTCCCGGCCTCTTATTCCCGGCATCTGATTCCGGCCTCTGATTCCCGGCCTCTGATTCCCTGCTTCTGATTCTGATTCCCTGCCTTTGATTCCCCATCTCTGATTCCGCACATCTGATTCCCTGCCTCTGATTCCCCATCTCTGATTCCACACATCTGATTCCCTGCCTCTGATTCCCCGCCTCTGAATCCCCGTGTCTGATACCCAGCCTCTGATACCCCACCCCTGATTCCCCACCTCTGATTCCCCATATCTGATTCCCCGCATCTCTTTCCGTGCCTCTAATTCCCCGCCTCTGATTCCCCATATCTGATTCCCCGCCTCCGATTCCCCAACTCTGATTTCCCCGCCTCTGATTCCCCAGCTCTGTTTCCCCGCCTCTGATTCCCCGCCTCTGTTTCCCCATATCTAATTCCACGCCTCTGATTCCCAAACTCTGATTCCCCACCTCTGATTCCCCATATCTGATTCCCCGCCTCTGTTTCCCCGCCTCTGATTCCCCACCTCTGTTTCCCCATATCTAAGTCCCCGCCTCTGATTCCCCAACTTTGATTCCCCACCTCTGATTCCCCAGCTCTGATTCCCCGCCTCTGATTCCCCGCATCTGATTCCATGCATCTGATTCCCAGCCTCTGATTCCCAGCCTCTGATTCCCAACCTCTGATTCTCCACCTCTGATCCCCATATCTGATTCCCCGCCTCTGTTTCCCCGTCTCTGATTCCCCGCCTCTGTTTCCCCATATCTGAACCCCACCTCTGTTTGCCCGCCTCTGATTCCCCGCCTCTGTTTCCCAATATCTAATTCCCAACCTCTGATGCCCCAACTCTGATTCCCTGCCTCTGATTTCCCGCGTTCTATTCCCTGCCTCTGATTCCCCGCCTGTGATTCCCCATCTCTGATTCACCACCTCTGATTCCCCAACTCTGATTCCCCATATCTAATTCCCCGCCTCTGTTTGCCCGCCTCTGATTCCCCGCCTCTGTTTCCCCATATCTGATTCCCCGCCTCTGAATCCCCAACTCTGATTCCCTGCCTCTGATTCCCCAGCTCTGATTCCCCGCCTTTGATTCCCCCCGTCTGATTCCCAGCCTCTGAATGCCCGTGTCTGATTTCCTGCCTCTGATTCCCCGCCTCTGATTCCCCATCTCTGATTCACAGCCTCTTATTCCCCACCTCTGATTCCCCATCTCTGATTCCGCACATCTGATTCCCTGCCTCTGATTCCCCGACTCTGATCCCCACCTCTGATTCCCCAGCTCTGATTCCCCGCCTCTGATTCCCTGCCTCTGATTCCCCGCCTCTGATTCCCCATCTCTGATTCAACGCCTTTGATTCGCCACCTCTGATTCCCCATATCTGATTCCTCGCCTCTGTTTCCCAGCATCTGATTCCCCTCCTCTGATTCCCCATATCTCATTCCCCGCCTCTGATTCCATATCTCTGATTCCCGGACTCTGATTCCCCACCTCTGATTCCCGGCCTCTTATTCCCGGCATCTGATTCCGGCCTCTGATTCCCGGCCTCTGATTCCCTGCTTCTGATTCCCCATCTCTGATTCCGCAAATCTAATTCCCTGCCTCTGATTCCCCACCTCTGATTCCCCATATCTGATTCCCCGCCTCTGTTACCCCGCCTCTGATTCCCCGCCTCTGTTTCCCCATATCTAAGTCCCCGCCTCTGATTCCCCAACTTTGATTCCCCACCTCTGATTCCCCAGCTCTGATTCCCCACCTCTGATCCCCATATCTGATTCCCCGCCTCTGTTTCCCCGCCTCTGATTCCCCGCCTCTGTTTCCCCATATCTGATCCCCGCCTCTATTTGCCCACCTCTGATTCCCCGCCTCTGTTTCCCCATATCTGATTTCCCGCCTCTGAATCCCCAACTCTGATTCCCTGCCTCTAATTTCCCAGCTCTGATTCCCCGCGTCTGATTCCCCGCGTCTGATTACCGGCCTCTGATTCCCCGCCTCTGATTCCCCATCTCTGATTCACAACCTCTGATTCCCCACCTCTGATACCCCATATCTGATTCCCCGCCTCTGTTTCCCCGCCTCTGATTCCCCACCTCTGATTCCCAATATCTGATTCCCCGCCTCTGATTCCCCACCTCTGATTCCCCGCCTCTGATTCGCCAGCTATGATTCCCCGCCTCTTATTCCCCGCGTCTGATTCCCTGCCTCTGAATCCCCGCCTCTGATTCCACATCTCTGATTCACCACCTCTGATTCCCCGCGTCTGATTCCCTGCCTCTGATTCCCCATCTCTGATTCCCCATCTCTGATTGCCTAATTCTGATTCCCCTCCTCTGATTCCCCATGTTTGATTCCCTGCCTCTGATTCCCGGCCTCTGATTCCCCATCTCTGATTCACCGCCTTTGATTCGCCACCTCTGATTCGCCATATCTGATTCCCCGCCTCTGTTTCCCCGCCTCTGATTCCCCGCCTCTGATTCCCCATATCTCATTCCCCGCCTCTGAATCCCCATCTCTGATTCCCGGACTCTGATTCCCCACCTCTGATTCCCGGCCTCTTATTCCCGGCATCTGATTCCGGCCTCTGATTCCCGGCCTCTGATTCCCTGCTTCTGATTCTGATTCCCTGCCTTTGATTCCCCATCTCTGATTCCGCACATCTGATTCCCTGCCTCTGATTCCCCATCTCTGATTCCGCACATCTGATTCCCTGCCTCTGATTCCCCGCCTCTGAATCCCCGTGTCTGATACCCAGCCTCTGATACCCCACCCCTGATTCCCCACCTCTGATTCCCCATATCTGATTCCCCGCATCTCTTTCCGTGCCTCTAATTCCCCGCCTCTGATTCCCCATATCTGATTCCCCGCCTCCGATTCCCCAACTCTGATTTCCCCGCCTCTGATTCCCCAGCTCTGTTTCCCCGCCTCTGATTCCCCGCCTCTGTTTCCCCATATCTAATTCCACGCCTCTGATTCCCAAACTCTGATTCCCCGCCTCTGATTCCCCAGCTCTGATTCCCCGCCTCCGATTCCCCACATCTGATTCCCTTCCTCTGATTCCCCGCCTCTGATTCCCTGCCTCTGATTCCCCAGCTCTGATTCCCCGTGTTTGATTCCCCGCCTATGAATCCCCATCTCTGATTCCCGGCCTCTGATTGCCGGCCTCTGATTCCCGGCCTCTGATTCCCGGCCTCTGATTCCCGGCCTCCGATTCCCCGCCTCTGACTCCCCGCCTCTGATTCCCTGCCTCTGTTTCCCATCCTCTGATTCCCCACCTCTGATTCCCCATATCTGATTCCCCGCATCTGTTTCCCCATATCTGATTCCCCGCCTCTGATTCCCCAACTCTGATTCCCCACCTCTGATTCCCCAGCTCTGATTCCCCGCCTCTGATTCCCCGTGTTTGATTCCCTGCCTCTGATTCCCCGCCTCTGATTCACCATCTCTGATTCACCGCCTTTCATTCGCCACCCTGATTCCCCATATCAGATTCCCCGCCTCTGTTTCCCCGCCTCTGATACCCCGCCTCTGATTCCCCATATTTCATTCCCCGCCTCTGATTCCCCATCTCTGATTCCCGGACTCTGATTCCTGGCCTCTTATTCCCGGCATCTGATTCCCGGCCTCTGATCCCGGCCTCTGATTCCCCGCTTCTGATTCTGATCCCTGCCTCTGATTCCCCATCTCTGATTCCGCACATCTGATTCCCTGCCTCTGATTCCCCACCTCTGACTCCCCATATCTGATTCCCCGCCTCTGTTTCCCCGCCTCTAATTCCCCGCCTCTGTTTCCCCATATCTATTTCCCCGCCTCTGATTCCCCGCCTCTGATTCCCCAGCTCTGATTCCCCGCCTCTGAATCCCCAACTCTGATTCCCTGCCTCTGATTCCCCAGCTCTGATTCCCCGCCTCTGATTCCCCAGCTCTGATTCCCTGCCTCTGTTTCGCAACCTCTGATTCCGAACCTCTGATTCCCCATATATGATTCCCCACCTCTGTTTCCCTGCCTCTGATTCCCAGCCTCTGTTTCCCCATATCTGATTCCCCGCCTCTGATTCCCCAACTCTGATTCCCCGCCTCTGATTCCCCAGCTCTGATTCCCTGCCTCTAATTTCCCAGCTCTGATTCCCCGCGTCTGATTCCCCGCGTCTGATTACCGGCCTCTGATTCCCCGCCTCTGATTCCCCATCTCTGATTCACAACCTCTGATTCCCCACCTCTGATACCCCATATCTGATTCCCCGCCTCTGTTTCCCCGCCCCTGATTCCCCACCTCTGATTCCCAATATCTGATTCCCCGCCTCTGATTCCCCACCTCTGATTCCCCGCCTCTGATTCGCCAGCTATGATTCCCCGCCTCTTATTCCCCGCGTCTGATTCCCTGCCTCTGATTCCCCGCCTCTGATTCCACATCTCTGATTCACCACCTCTGATTCCCCGCGTCTGATTCCCTGCCTCTGATTCCCCATCTCTGATTCCCCATCTCTGATTGCCTAATTCTGATTCCCCTCCTCTGATTCCCCGTGTTTGATTCCCTGCCTCTGATTCCCGGCCTCTGATTCCCCATCTCTGATTCACCGCCTTTGATTCGCCACCTCTGATTCGCCATATCTGATTCCCCGCCTCTGTTTCCCCGCCTCTGATTCCCCGCCTCTGATTCCCCATATCTCATTCCCCGCCTCTGAATCCCCATCTCTGATTCCCGGACTCTGATTCCCCACCTCTGATTCCCGGCCTCTTATTCCCGGCATCTGATTCCGGCCTCTGATTCCCGGCCTCTGATTCCCTGCTTCTGATTCTGATTCCCTGCCTTTGATTCCCCATCTCTGATTCCGCACATCTGATTCCCTGCCTCTGATTCCCCATCTCTGATTCCGCACATCTGATTCCCTGCCTCTGATTCCCCGCCTCTGAATCCCCGTGTCTGATACCCAGCCTCTGATACCCCACCCCTGATTCCCCACCTCTGATTCCCCATATCTGATTCCCCGCCTCCGATTCCCCAACTCTGATTTCCCCGCCTCTGATTCCCCAGCTCTGTTTCCCCGCCTCTGATTCCCCGCCTCTGTTTCCCCATATCTAATTCCACGCCTCTGATTCCCAAACTCTGATTCCCCGCCTCTGATTCCCCAGCTCTGATTCCCCGCCTCCGATTCCCCACATCTGATTCCCTTCCTCTGATTCCCCGCCTCTGATTCCCTGCCTCTGATTCCCCAGCTCTGATTCCCCGTGTTTGATTCCCCGCCTCTGAATCCCCATCTCTGATTCCCGGCCTCTGATTGCCGGCCTCTGATTCCCGGCCTCTGATTCCCGGCCTCTGATTCCCGGCCTCTGATTCCCCGCATCTGATTCCCCGCCTCTGATTCGCTGCCTCTGATTCCCCATCTCTGATTCTGCACATCTGATTCCCTGCCTCTGATTCCCCGCCTCTGACTCCCCGCCTCTGATTCCCTGCCTCTGTTTCCCATCCTCTGATTCCCCACCTCTGATTCCCCATATCTGATTTCCCGCATCTGTTTCCCCATATCTGATTCCCCGCCTCTGATTCCCCAACTCTGATTCCCCACCTCTGATTCCCCAGCTCTGATTCCCCGCCTCTGATTCCCCGTGTTTGATTCCCTGCCTCTGATTCCCCGCCTCTGATTCACCATCTCTGATTCACCGCCTTTCATTCGCCACCCTGATTCCCCATATCAGATTCTTCGCCTCTGTTTCCCCGCCTCTGATACCCCGCCTCTGATTCCCCATATTTCATTCCCCGCCTCTGATTCCCCATCTCTGATTCCCGGACTCTGATTCCTGGCCTCTTATTCCCGGCATCTGATTCCCGGCCTCTGATCCCGGCCTCTGATTCCCCGCTTCTGATTCTGATCCCTGCCTCTGATTCCCCATCTCTGATTCCGCACATCTGATTCCCTGCCTCTGATTCCCCACCTCTGACTCCCCATATCTGATTCCCCGCCTCTGTTTCCCCGCCTCTAATTCCCCGCCTCTGTTTCCCCATATCTATTTCCCCGCCTCTGATTCCCCGCCTCTTATTCCCCAGCTCTGATTCCCCGCCTCTGAATCCCCAACTCTGATTCCCTGCCTCTGATTCCCCAGCTCTGATTCCCCGCCTCTGATTCCCCAGCTCTGATTCCCTGCCTCTGTTTCGCAACCTCTGATTCCCCACCTCTGATTCCCCATATATGATTCCCCACCTCTGTTTCCCTGCCTCTGATTCCCAGCCTCTGTTTCCCCATATCTGATTCCCCGCCTCTGATTCCCCAACTCTGATTCCCCGCCTCTGATTCCCCAGCTCTGATTCCCCACCTATGATTCCCCGTGTTTGATTCACTGCCTCTGATTCCCCGCCTCTGATTCCCCATCTCTGATTCACCGCCTTTCATTCGCCACCTCTGATTCCCCATATCAGATTCCCCGCCTCTGTTTCCCCGCCTCTGATTCCCCTCCTCTGTTTCCCCATATCTGATTCCCCGCTTCTGATTCCCCAACTCTGATTCCCCGCCTCTGATTCCCCAGCTCTGATTCCCCGCCTTTGATTCCCCCCGTCTGATTCCCAGCCTCTGAGTCCCCGTGTCTGATTTCCTGCCTCTGATTCCCCGCCTCTGATTCCCCATCTCTGATTCACAGCCGCTGATTCCCCACCTCTGATTCCCCATCTCTGATTCCGCACATCTGATTCCCTGCCTCTGATTCCCCGACTCTGATCCCCACCTCTGATTCCCCAGCTCTGATTCCCCGCCTCTGATTCCCCAACTCTGATTCCCCGCCTCTGATTCCCCAGCTCTGATTCCCCGCCTCTGATTCCCCGTGTTTGATTCCCTGCCTCTGATTCCCCGCCTCTGATTCCCCATCTCTGATTCAACGCCTTTGATTCGCCACCTCTGATTCCCCATATCTGATTCCTCGCCTCTGTTTCCCCGCCTCTGATTCCCCTCCTCTGATTCCCCATATCTCATTCCCCGCCTCTGATTCCCCATCTCTGATTCCCGGACTCTGATTCCCCACCTCTGATTCCCGGCCTCTTATTCCCGGCATCTGATTCCGGCCTCTGATTCCCGGCCTCTGATTCCCTGCTTCTGATTCCCCATCTCTGATTCCGCAAATCTAATTCCCTGCCTCTGATTCCCCACCTCTGATTCCCCATATCTGATTCCCCGCCTCTGTTTCCCCGCCTCTGATTCCCCGCCTCTGTTTCCCCATATCTAAGTCCCCGCCTCTGATTCCCCAACTTTGATTCCCCACCTCTGATTCCCCAGCTCTGATTCCCCGCCTCTGATTCCCCGCATCTGATTCCATGCATCTGATTCCCAGCCTCTGATTCCCAGCCTCTGATTCCCAACCTCTGATTCCCCACCTCTGATCCCCATATCTGATTCCCCGCCTCTGTTTCCCCGCCTCTGATTCCCCGCCTCTGTTTCCCCATATCTGAACCCCACCTCTGTTTGCCCGCCTCTGATTCCCCGCCTCTGTTTCCCAATATCTAATTCCCAACCTCTGATGCCCCAACTCTGATTCCCTGCCTCTGATTTCCCGCGTTCTATTCCCTGCCTCTGATTCCCCGCCTGTGATTCCCCATCTCTGATTCACCACCTCTGATTCCCCAACTCTGATTCCCCATATCTAATTCCCCGCCTCTGTTTGCCCGCCTCTGATTCCCCGCCTCTGTTTCCCCATATCTGATTCCCCGCCTCTGAATCCCCAACTCTGATTCCCTGCCTCTGATTCCCCAGCTCTGATTCCCCGCCTTTGATTCCCCCCGTCTGATTCCCAGCCTCTGAATCCCCGTGTCTGATTTCCTGCCTCTGATTCCCCGCCTCTGATTCCCCATCTCTGATTCACAGCCTCTGATTCCCCACCTCTGATTCCCCATCTCTGATTCCGCACATCTGATTCCCTGCCTCTGATTCCCCGACTCTGATCCCCACCTCTGATTCCCCAGCTCTGATTCCCCGCCTCTGATTCCCCAACTCTGATTCCCCGCCTCTGATTCCCCAGCTCTGATTCCCCGCCTCTGATTCCCCGTGTTTGATTCCCTGCCTCTGATTCCCCGCCTCTGATTCCCCATCTCTGATTCAACGCCTTTGATTCGCCACCTCTGATTCCCCATATCTGATTCCTCGCCTCTGTTTCCCCGCCTCTGATTCCCCTCCTCTGATTCCCCATATCTCATTCCCCGCCTCTGATTCCCTATCTCTGATTCCCGGACTCTGATTCCCCACCTCTGATTCCCGGCCTCTTATTCCCGGCATCTGATTCCGGCCTCTGATTCCCGGCCTCTGATTCCCTGCTTCTGATTCCCCATCTCTGATTCCGCAAATCTAATTCCCTGCCTCTGATTCCCCACCTCTGATTCCCCATATCTGATTCCCCGCCTCTGTTACCCCGCCTCTGATTCCCCGCCTCTGTTTCCCCATATCTAAGTCCCCGCCTCTGATTCCCCAACTTTGATTCCCCACCTCTGATTCCCCAGCTCTGATTCCCCACCTCTGATCCCCATATCTGATTCCCCGCCTCTGTTTCCCCGCCTCTGATTCCCCGCCTCTATTTCCCCATATCTGATCCCCGCCTCTATTTGCCCACCTCTGATTCCCCGCCTCTGTTTTCCCATATCTGATTTCCCGCCTCTGAATCCCCAACTCTGATTCCCTGCCTCTAATTTCCCAGCTCTGATTCCCCGCGTCTGATTCCCCGCGTCTATTTACCGGCCTCTGATTCCCCGCCTCTGATTCCCCATCTCTGATTCACAACCTCTGATTCCCCACCTCTGATACCCCATATCTGATTCCCCGCCTCTGTTTCCCCGCCTCTGATTCCCCACCTCTGATTCCCAATATCTGATTCCCCGCCTCTGATTCCCCACCTCTGATTCCCCGCCTCTGATTCGCCAGCTATGATTCCCCGCCTCTTATTCCCCGCGTCTGATTCCCAGCCTCTGATTCCCCGCCTCTGATTCCACATCTCTGATTCACCACCTCTGATTCCCCGCGTCTGATTCCCTGCCTCTGATTCCCCATCTCTGATTGCCTAATTCTGATTCCCCTCCTCTGATTCCCCGTGTTTGATTCCCTGCCTCTGATTCCCGGCCTCTGATTCCCCATCTCTGATTCACCGCCTTTGATTCGCCACCTCTGATTCGCCATATCTGATTCCCCGCCTCTGTTTCCCCGCCTCTGATTCCCCGCCTCTGATTCCCCATATCTCATTCCCCGCCTCTGAATCCCCATCTCTGATTCCCGGACTCTGATTCCCCACCTCTGATTCCCGGCCTCTTATTCCCGGCATCTGATTCCGGCCTCTGATTCCCGGCCTCTGATTCCCTGCTTCTGATTCTGATTCCCTGCCTTTGATTCCCCATCTCTGATTCCGCACATCTGATTCCCTGCCTCTGATTCCCCATCTCTGATTCCGCACATCTGATTCCCTGCCTCTGATTCCCCGCCTCTGAATCCCCGTGTCTGATACCCAGCCTCTGATACCCCACCCCTGATTCCCCACCTCTGATTCCCAATATCTGATTCCCCGCATCTCTTTCCGTGCCTCTAATTCCCCGCCTCTGATTCCCCATATCTGATTCCCCAACTCTGATTTCCCCGCCTCTGATTCCCCAGCTCTGTTTCCCCGCCTCTGATTCCCCGCCTCTGTTTCCCCATATCTAATTCCACGCCTCTGATTCCCAAACTCTGATTCCCCACCTCTGATTCCCCATATCTGATTCCCCGCCTCTGTTTCCCCGCCTCTGATTCCCCGCATCTGTTTCCCCATATCTAAGTCCCCGCCTCTGATTCCCCAACTTTGATTCCCCACCTCTGATTCCCCAGCTCTGATTCCCCGCCTCTGATTCCCCGCATCTGATTCCATGCATCTGATTCCCAGCCTCTGATTCCCAGCCTCTGATTCCCAACCTCTGATTCCCCACCTCTGATCCCCATATCTGATTCCCCGCCTCTGTTTCCCCACCTCTGATTCCCCGCCTCTGTTTCCCCATATCTGAACCCCACCTCTGTTTGCCCGCCTCTGATTCCCCGCCTCTGTTTCCCAATATCTAATTCCCAACCTCTGATGCCCCAACTCTGATTCCCTGCCTCTGATTTCCTGCGTTCTATTCCCTGCCTCTGATTCCCCGCCTGTGATTCCCCATCTCTGATTCACCACCTCTGATTCCCCAACTCTGATTCCCCATATCTAATTCCCCGCCTCTGTTTGCCCGCCTCTGATTCCCCGCCTCTGTTTCCCCATATCTGATTCCCCGCCTCTGAATCCCCAACTCTGATTCCCTGCCTCTGATTCCCCAGCTCTGATTCCCCGCCTTTGATTCCCCCCGTCTGATTCCCAGCCTCTGAATCCCCGTGTCTGATTTCCTGCCTCTGATTCCCCGCCTCTGATTCCCCATCTCTGATTCACAGCCTCTGATTCCCCACCTCTGATTCCCCATCTCTGATTCCGCACATCTGATTCCCTGCCTCTGATTCCCCGACTCTGATCCCCACCTCTGATTCCCCAGCTCTGATTCCCCGCCTCTGATTCCCCAACTCTGATTCCCCGCCTCTGATTCCCCGTGTTTGATTCCCTGCCTCTGATTCCCCGCCTCTGATTCCCCATCTCTGATTCAACGCCTTTGATTCGCCACCTCTGATTCCCCATATCTGATTCCTCGCCTCTGTTTCCCAGCCTCTGATTCCCCTCCTCTGATTCCCCATATCTCATTCCCCGCCTCTGATTCCCTATCTCTGATTCCCGGACTCTGATTCCCCACCTCTGATTCCCGACATCTTATTCCCGGCATCTGATTCCGGCCTCTGATTCCCGGCCTCTGATTCCCTGCTTCTGATTCCCCATCTCTGATTCCGCAAATCTAATTCCCTGCCTCTGATTCCCCACCTCTGATTCCCCATATCTGATTCCCCGCCTCTGTTACCCCGCCTCTGATTCCCCGCCTCTGTTTCCCCATATCTAAGTCCCCGCCTCTGATTCCCCAACTTTGATTCCCCACCTCTGATTCCCCAGCTCTGATTCCCCACCTCTGATCCCCATATCTGATTCCCCGCCTCTGTTTCCCCGCCTCTGATTCCCCGCCTCTGTTTCCCCATATCTGATCCCCGCCTCTATTTGCCCACCTCTGATTCCCCGCCTCTGTTTCCCCATATCTGATTTCCCGCCTCTGAATCCCCAACTCTGATTCCCTGCCTCTAATTTCCCAGCTCTGATTCCCCGCGTCTGATTCCCCGCGTCTGATTACCGGCCTCTGATTCCCCGCCTCTGATTCCCCATCTCTGATTCACAACCTCTGATTCCCCACCTCTGATACCCCATATCTGATTCCCCGCCTCTGTTTCCCCGCCTCTGATTCCCCACCTCTGATTCCCAATATCTGATTCCCCGCCTCTGATTCCCCACCTCTGATTCCCCGCCTCTGATTCGCCAGCTATGATTCCCCGCCTCTTATTCCCCGCGTCTGATTCCCTGCCTCTGATTTCCCGCCTCTGATTCCACATCTCTGATTCACCACCTCTGATTCCCCGCGTCTGATTCCCTGCCTCTGATTCCCCATCTCTGATTCCCCATCTCTGATTGCCTAATTCTGATTCCCCTCCTCTGATTCCCCGTGTTTGATTCCCTGCCTCTGATTCCCGGCCTCTGATTCCCCATCTCTGATTCACCGCCTTTGATTCGCCACCTCTGATTCGCCATATCTGATTCCCCGCCTCTGTTTCCCCGCCTCTGATTCCCCGCCTCTGATTCCCCATATCTCATTCCCCGCCTCTGAATCCCCATCTCTGATTCCCGGACTCTGATTCCCCACCTCTGATTCCCGGCCTCTTATTCCCGGCATCTGATTCCGGCCTCTGATTCCCGGCCTCTGATTCCCTGCTTCTGATTCTGATTCCCTGCCTTTGATTCCCCATCTCTGATTCCGCACATCTGATTCCCTGCCTCTGATTCCCCATCTCTGATTCCGCACATCTGATTCCCTGCCTCTGATTCCCCGCCTCTGAATCCCCGTGACTGATACCCAGCCTCTGATACCCCACCCCTGATTCCCCACCTCTGATTCCCCATATCTGATTCCCCGCATCTCTTTCCGTGCCTCTAATTCCCCGCCTCTGATTCCCCATATCTGATTCCCCGCCTCCGATTCCCCAACTCTGATTTCCCCGCCTCTGATTCCCCAGCTCTGTATCCCCGCCTCTGATTCCCCGCCTCTGTTTCCCCATATCTAATTCCACGCCTCTGATTCCCAAACTCTGATTCCCCGCCTCTGATTCCCCAGCTCTGATTCCCCGCCTCCGATTCCCCACATCTGATTCCCTTCCTCTGATTCCCCGCCTCTGATTCCCTGCCTCTGATTCCCCAGCTCTGATTCCCCGTGTTTGATTCCCCGCCTATGAATCCCCATCTCTGATTCCCGGCCTCTGATTGCCGGCCTCTGATTCCCGGCCTCTGATTCCCGGCCTCTGATTCCCGGCCTCTGATTCCCCGCCTCTGACTCCCCGCCTCTGTTTCCCATCCTCTGATTCCCCACCTCTGATTCCCCATATCTGATTCCCCGCATCTGTTTCCCCATATCTGATTCCCCGCCTCTGATTCCCCAACTCTGATTCCCCACCTCTGATTCCCCAGCTCTGATTCCCCGCCTCTGATTCCCCGTGTTTGATTCCCTGCCTCTGATTCCCCGCCTCTGATTCACCATCTCTGATTCACCGCCTTTCATTCGCCACCCTGATTCCCCATATCAGATTCCCCGCCTCTGTTTCCCCGCCTCTGATACCCCGCCTCTGATTCCCCATATTTCATTCCCCGCCTCTGATTCCCCATCTCTGATTCCCGGACTCTGATTCCTGGCCTCTTATTCCCGGCATCTGATTCCCGGCCTCTGATCCCGGCCTCTGATTCCCCGCTTCTGATTCTGATCCCTGCCTCTGATTCCCCATCTCTGATTCCGCACATCTGATTCCCTGCCTCTGATTCCCCACCTCTGACTCCCCATATCTGATTCCCCGCCTCTGTTTCCCCGCCTCTAATTCCCCGCCTCTGTTTCCCCATATCTATTTCCCCGCCTCTGATTCCCCGCCTCTGATTCCCCAGCTCTGATTCCCCGCCTCTGAATCCCCAACTCTGATTCCCTGCCTCTGATTCCCCAGCTCTGATTCCCCGCCTCTGATTCCCCAGCTCTGATTCCCTGCCTCTGTTTCACAACCTCTGATTCCCCACCTCTGATTCCCCATATATGATTCCCCACCTCTGTTTCCCTGCCTCTGATTCCCAGCCTCTGTTTCCCCATATCTGATTCCCCGCCTCTGATTCCCCAACTCTGATTCCCCGCCTCTGATTCCCCAGCTCTGATTCCCCACCTATGATTCCCCGTGTTTGATTCACTGCCTCTGATTCCCCGCCTCTGATTCCCCATCTCTGATTCACCGCCTTTCATTCGCCACCTCTGATTCCCCATATCAGATTCCCCGCCTCTGTTTCCCCGCCTCTGATTCCCCTCCTCTGTTTCCCCATATCTGATTCCCCGCTTCTGATTCCCCAACTCTGATTCCCCGCCTCTGATTCCCCAGCTCTGATTCCCCGCCTTTGATTCCCCCCGTCTGATTCCCAGCCTCTGAGTCCCCGTGTCTGATTTCCTGCCTCTGATTCCCCGCCTCTGATTCCCCATCTCTGATTCACAGCCGCTGATTCCCCACCTCTGATTCCCCATCTCTGATTCCGCACATCTGATTCCCTGCCTCTGATTCCCCGACTCTGATCCCCACCTCTGATTCCCCAGCTCTGATTCCCCGCCTCTGATTCCCCAACTCTGATTCCCCGCCTCTGATTCCCCAGCTCTGATTCCCCGCATCTGATTCCCCGTGTTTGATTCCCTGCCTCTGATTCCCCGCCTCTGATTCCCCATCTCTGATTCAACGCCTTTGATTCGCCACCTCTGATTCCCCATATCTGATTCCTCGCCTCTGTTTCCCCGCCTCTGATTCCCCTCCTCTGATTCCCCATATCTCATTCCCCGCCTCTGATTCCCCATCTCTGATTCCCGGACTCTGATTCCCCACCTCTGATTCCCGGCCTCTTATTCCCGGCATCTGATTCAGGCCTCTGATTCCCGGCCTCTGATTCCCTGCTTCTGATTCCCCATCTCTGATTCCGCAAATCTAATTCCCTGCCTCTGATTCCCCACCTCTGATTCCCCATATCTGATTCCCCGCCTCTGTTTCCCCGCCTCTGATTCCCCGCCTCTGTTTCCCCATATCTAAGTCCCCGCCTCTGATTCCCCAACTTTGTTTCCCCACCTCTGATTCCCCAGCTCTGATTCCCCGCCTCTGATTCCCCGCATCTGATTCCATGCATCTGATTCCCAGCCTCTGATTCCCAGCCTCTGTTTCCCAACCTCTGATTCCCCACCTCTGATCCCCATATCTGATTCCCCGCCTCTGTTTCCCCGCCTCTGATTCCCCGCCTCTGTTTCCCCATATCTGAACCCCACCTCTATTTGCCCGCCTCTGATTCCCCGCCTCTGTTTCCCCATATCTGATTCCCCGCCTCTGAATCCCCAACTCTGATTCCCTGCCTCTAATTTCCCAGCTCTGATTCCCCGCCTCTGATTCCCCGCGTCTGATTACCGGCCTCTGATTCCCCGCCTCTGATTCCCCATCTCTGATTCACAACCTCTGATTCCCCACCTCTGATACCCCATATCTGATTCCCCGCCTCTGTTTCCCCGCCTCTGATTCCCCACCTCTGATTCCCAATATCTGATTCCCCGCCTCTGATTCCCCACCTCTGATTCCCCGCCTCTGATTTGCCAGCTATGATTCCCCGCCTCTTATTCCCCGCGTCTGATTCCCTGCCTCTGATTCCCCGCCTCTGATTCCACATCTCTGATTCACCACCTCTGATTCCCCGCATCTGATTCCCTGCCTCTGATTCCCCATCTCTGATTCCCCATCTCTGATTCCCCAATTCTGATTCCCCTCCTCTGATTCCCAGTGTTTGATTCCCTGCCTCTGATTCCCGGCCTCTGATTCCCCATCTCTGATTCACCGCCTTTGATTCGCCACCTCTGATTGGCCATATCTGATTCCCCGCCTCTGTTTCCCCGCCTCTGATTCCCCGCCTCTGATTCCCCATATCTCATTCCCCGCCTCTGAATCCCCATCTCTGATTCCCGGACTCTGATTCCCCACCTCTGATTTCCGGCCTCTTATTCCCGGCATCTGATTCCGGCCTCTGATTCCCGGCCTCTGATTCCCTGCTTCTGATTCTGATTCCCTGCCTTTGATTCCCCATCTCTGATTCCGCACATCTGATTCCCTGCCTCTGATTCCCCATCTCTGATTCCGCACATCTGATTCCCTGCCTCTGATTCCCCGCCTCTGAATCCCCGTGTCTGATACCCAGCCTCTGATACCCCACCCCTGATTCCCCACCTCTGATTCCCCATATCTGATTCCCCGCCTCTCTTTCCGTGCCTCTAATTCCCCGCCTCTGATTCCCCATATCTGATTCCCCGCCTCCGATTCCCCAACTCTGATTTCCCCGCCTCTGATTCCCCAGCTCTGTTTCCCCGCCTCTGATTCCCCGCCTCTGTTTCCCCATATCTAATTCCACGCCTCTGATTCCCAAACTCTGATTCCCCGCCTCTGATTCCCCAGCTCTGATTCCCCGCCTCTGATTCCCCACATCTGATTCCCTTCCTCTGATTCCCCGCCTCTGATTCCCTGCCTCTGATACCCCAGCTCTGATTCCCCGTGTTTGATTCCCCGCCTCTGAATCCCCATCTCTGATTCCCGGCCTCTGATTGCCGGCCTCTGATTCCCGGCCTCTGATTCCCGGCCTCTGATTCCCGGCCTCTGATTCCCCGCCTCTGATTCCCCGCCTCTGATTCGCTGCCTCTGATTCCCCATCTCTGATTCTGCACATCTGATTCCCTGCCTCTGATTCCCCGCCTCTG
Organism: Narcine bancroftii; assembly: GCF_036971445.1. NCBI lineage: Eukaryota > Metazoa > Chordata > Chondrichthyes > Torpediniformes > Narcinidae > Narcine > Narcine bancroftii. The sequence goes on from NC_091475.1 coordinate 113,388,583, forward strand.
ACTCCCCGCCTCTGATTCCCTGCCTCTGTTTCCCATCCTCTGATTCCCCACCTCTGATTCCCCATATCTGATTCCCCGCCTCTGTTTCCCCATATCTGATTCCCCGCCTCTGATTCCCCAACTCTGATTCCCCGCCTCTGATTCCCCAGCTCTGATTCCCCGCCTCTGATTCCCCGTGTTTGATTCCCTGCCTCTGATTCCCCGCCTCTGATTCACCATCTCTGATTCACCGCCTTTCATTCGCCACCCTGATTCCCCATATCAGATTCCCCACCTCTGTTTCCCCGCCTCTGATACCCCGCCTCTGATTCCCCATATTTCATTCCCCGCCTCTGATTCCCCATCTCTGATTCCCGGACTCTGATTCCTGGCCTCTTATTCCCGGCATCTGATTCCCGGCCTCTGATCCCGGCCTCTGATTCCCCGCTTCTGATTCTGATCCCTGCCTCTGATTCCCCATCTCTGATTCCGCACATCTGATTCCCTGCCTCTGATTCCCCACCTCTGATTCCCCATATCTGATTCCCCGCCTCTGTTTCCCCGCCTCTAATTCCCCGCCTCTGTTTCCCCATATCTATTTCCCCGCCTCTGATTCCCCGCCTCTGATTCCCCAGCTCTGATTCCCCGCCTCTGAATCCCCAACTCTGATTCCCTGCCTCTGATTCCCCAGCTCTGATTCCCCGCCTCTGATTCCCCACCTCTGATTCCCGGCCTCTTATTCCCGGCATCTGATTCCGGCCTCTGATTCCCGGCCTCTGATTCCCTGCTTCTGATTCTGATTCCCTGCCTTTGATTCCCCATCTCTGATTCCGCACATCTGATTCCCTGCCTCTGATTCCCCATCTCTGATTCCGCACATCTGATTCCCTGCCTCTGATTGCCCGCCTCTGAATCCCCGTGTCTGATACCCAGCCTCTGATACCCCACCCCTGATTCCCCACCTCTGATTCCCCATATCTGATTCCCCGCCTCTCTTTCCGTGCCTCTAATTCCCCGCCTCTGATTCCCCATATCTGATTCCCCGCCTCCGATTCGCCAACTCTGATTTCCCCGCCTCTGATTCCCCAGCTCTGTTTCCCCGCCTCTGATTCCCCGCCTCTGTTTCCCCATATCTAATTCCACGCCTCTGATTCCCAAACTCTGATTCCCCGCCTCTGATTCCCCAGCTCTGATTCCCCGCCTCTGATTCCCCACATCTGATTCCCTTCCTCTGATTCCCCGCCTCTGATTCACTGCCTCTGATTCCCCAGCTCTGATTCCCCGTGTTTGATTCCCCGCCTCTGAATCCCCATCTCTGATTCCCGGCCTCTGATTGCCGGCCTCTGATTCCCGGCCTCTGATTCCCGGCCTCTGATTCCCGGCCTCTGATTCCCCGCCTCTGATTCCCCGCCTCTGATTCGCTGCCTCTGATTCCCCATCTCTGATTCTGCACATCTGATTCCCTGCCTCTGATTCCCCGCCTCTGACTCCCCGCCTCTGATTCCCTGCCTCTGTTTCCCATCCTCTGATTCCCCACCTCTGATTCCCCATATCTGATTCCCCGCATCTGTTTCCCCATATCTGATTCCCCGCCTCTGATTCCCCAACTCTGATTCCCCACCTCTGATTCCCCAGCTCTGATTCCCCGCCTCTGATTCCCCGTGTTTGATTCCCTGCCTCTGATTCCCCGCCTCTGATTCACCATCTCTGATTCACCGCCTTTCATTCGCCACCCTGATTCCCCATATCAGATTCCCCGCCTCTGTTTCCCCTCCTCTGATACCCCGCCTCTGATTCCCCATATTTCATTCCCCGCCTCTGATTCCCCATCTCTGATTCCCGGACTCTGATTCCTGGCCTCTTATTCCCGGCATCTGATTCCCGGCCTCTGATCCCGGCCTCTGATTCCCCGCTTCTGATTCTGATCCCTGCCTCTGATTCCCCATCTCTGATTCCGCACATCTGATTCCCTGCCTCTGATTCCCCACCTCTGATTCCCCATATCTGTTTCCCCGCCTCTGTTTCCCCGCCTCTAATTCCCCGCCTCTGTTTCCCCATATCTATTTCCCCGCCTCTGATTCCCCGCCTCTGATTCCCCAGCTCTGTTTCCCCGCCTCTGAATCCCCAACTCTGATACCCTGCCTCTGATTCCCCAGCTCTGATTCCCCGCCTCTGATTCCCCAGCTCTGATTCCCCACCTATGATTCCCCGTGTTTGATTCACTGCCTCTGATTCCCCACCTCTGATTCCCCACCTCTGATTCACCGCCTTTCATTCGCCACCTCTGATTCCCCATATCAGATTCCCCGCCTCTGTTTCCCCGCCTCTGATTCCCCTCCTCTGTTTCCCCATATCTGATTCCCCGCTTCTGATTCCCCAACTCTGATTCCCCGCCTCTGATTCCCCAGCTCTGATTCCCCGCCTTTGATTCCCCCCGTCTGATTCCCAGCCTCTGAGTCCCCGTGTCTGATTTCCTGCCTCTGATTCCCCGCCTCTGATTCCCCATCTCTGATTCACAGCCGCTGATTCCCCACCTCTGATTCCCCATCTCTGATTCCGCACATCTGATTCCCTGCCTCTGATTCCCCGACTCTGATCCCCACCTCTGATTCCCCAGCTCTGATTCCCCACCTCTGATTCCCCAAATCTGATTCCCCGCCTCTGATTCCCCAGCTCTGATTCCCCGCCTCTGATTCCCCGTGTTTGATTCCCTGCCTCTGATTCCCCGCCTCTGATTCCCCATCTCTGATTCAACGCCTTTGATTCGCCACCTCTGATTCCCCATATCTGATTCCTCGCCTCTGTTTCCCCGCCTCTGATTCCCCTCCTCTGATTCCCCATATCTCATTCCCCGCCTCTGATTCCCCATCTCTGATTCCCGGACTCTGATTCCCCACCTCTGATTCCCGGCCTCTTATTCCCGGCATCTGATTCCGGCCTCTGATTTCCGGCCTCTGATTCCCTGCTTCTGATTCCCCATCTCTGATTCCGCAAATCTAATTCCCTGCCTCTGATTCCCCACCTCTGATTCCCCATATCTGATTCCCCGCCTCTGTTTCCCCGCCTCTGATTCCCCGCCTCTGTTTCCCCATATCGAAGTCCCCGCCTCTGATTCCCCAACTTTGATTCCCCACCTCTGATTCCCCAGCTCTGATTCCCCGCCTCTGATTCCCCGCATCTGATTCCATGCATCTGATTCCCAGCCTCTGATTCCCAGCCTCTGATTCCCAACCTCTGATTCCCCACCTCTGATCCCCATATCTGATTCCCCGCCTCTGTTTCCCCGCCTCTGATTCCCCGCCTCTGTTTCCCCATATCTCAACCCCACCTCTATTTGCCCGCCTCTGATTCCCCGCCTCTGTTTCCCCATATCTGATTCCCCGCCTCTGAATCCCCAACTCTGATTCCCTGCCTCTAATTTCCCAGCTCTGATTCCCCGCCTCTGATTCCCCGCGTCTGATTACCGGCCTCTGATTCCCCGCCTCTGATTCCCCATCTCTGATTCACAACCTCTGATTCCCCACCTCTGATACCCCATATCTGATTCCCCGCCTCTGTTTCCCCGCCTCTGATTCCCCACCTCTGATTCCCAATATCTGATTCCCCGCCTCTGATTCCCCACCTCTGATTCCCCGCCTCTGATTCTCCAGCTATGATTCCCCGCCTCTTATTCCCCGTGTCTGATTCCCTGCCTCTGATTCCCCGCCTCTGATTCCACATCTCTGATTCACCACCTCTGATTCCCCGCGTCTGATTCCCTGCCTCTGATTCCCCATCTCTGATTCCCCATCTCTGATTCCCCAATTCTGATTCCCCTCCTCTGATTCCCCGTGTTTGATTCCCTGCCTCTGATTCCCGGCCTCTGATTCCCCATCTCTGATTCACCGCCTTTGATTCGCCACCTCTGATTCGCCATATCTGATTCCCCGCCTCTGTTTCATCGCCTCTGATTCCCCGCCTCTGATTCCCCATATCTCATTCCCCGCCTCTGAATCCCCATCTCTGATTCCCGGACTCTGATTCCCCACCTCTGATTTCCGGCCTCTTATTCCCGGCATCTGATTCCGGCCTCTGATTCCCGGCCTCTGATTCCCTGCTTCTGATTCTGATTCCCTGCCTTTGATTCCCCATCTCTGATTCCGCACATCTGATTCCCTGCCTCTGATTCCCCATCTCTGATTCCGCACATCTGATTCCCTGCCTCTGATTCCCCGCCTCTGAATCCCCGTGTCTGATACCCAGCCTCTGATACCCCACCCCTGATTCCCCACCTCTGATTCCCCATATCTGATTCCCCGCCTCTCTTTCCGTGCCTCTAATTCCCCGCCTCTGATTCCCAATATCTGATTCCCCGCCTCCGATTCCCCAACTCTGATTTCCCCGCCTCTGATTCCCCAGCTCTGTTTCCCCGACTCTGATTCCCCGCCTCTGTTTCCCCATATCTAATTCCACGCCTCTGATTCCCAAACTCTGATTCCGCGCCTCTGATTCCCCAGCTCTGATTCCCCGCCTCTGATTCCCCACATCTGATTCCCTTCCTCTGATTCCCCGCCTCTGATTCCCTGCCTCTGATTCCCCAGCTCTGATTCCCCGTGTTTGATTCCCCGCCTCTGAATCCCCATCTCTGATTGCCGGCCTCTGATTGCCGGCCTCTGATTCCCGGCCTCTGATTCCCGGCCTCTGATTCCCGGCCTCTGATTCCCCGCCTCTGATTCCCCGCCTCTGATTCGCTGCCTCTGATTCCCCATCTCTGATTCTGCACATCTGATTCCCTGCCTCTGATTCCCCGCCTCTGACTCCCCGCCTCTGATTCCCTGCCTCTGTTTCCCATCCTCTGATTCCCCACCTCTGATTCCCCATATCTGATTCCCCGCCTCTGTTTCCCCATATCTGATTCCCCGCCTCTGATTCCCCAAATCTGATTCCCCGCCTCTGATTCCCCAGCTCTGATTCCCCGCCTCTGATTCCCCGTGTTTGATTCCCTGCCTCTGATTCCCCGCCTCTGATTCACCATCTCTGATTCACCGCCTTTCATTCGCCACCCTGATTCCCCATATCAGATTCCCCGCCTCTGATTCCCCAGCTCTGATTCCCCACCTATGATTCCCCGTGTTTGATTCACTGCCTCTGATTCCCCGCCTCTGATTCCCCATCTCTGATTCACCGCCTTTCATTCGCCACCTCTGATTCCCCATATCAGATTCCCCGCCTCTGTTTCCCCGCCTCTGATTCCCCTCCTCTGTTTCCCCATATCTGATTCCCCGCCTCTGATTCCCCAACTCTGATTCCCCGCCTCTGATTCCCCAGCTCTGATTCCCCGCCTTTGATTCCCCCCTTCTGATTCCCAGCCTCTGAGTCCCCGTGTCTGATTTCCTGCCTCTGATTCCCCGCCTCTGATTCCCCATCTCTGATTCACAGCCGCTGATTCCCCACCTCTGATTCCCCATCTCTGATTCCGCACATCTGATTCCCTGCCTCTGATTCCCCGACTCTGATCCCCACCTCTGATTCCCCAGCTCTGATTCCCCGCCTCTGATTCCCCAGCTCTGATTACCCGCCTCTGATTCCCCACATCTGATTCCATGCATCTGATTCCCAGCCTCTGATTCCCAGCCTCTGATTCCCAACCTCTGATTCCCCACCTCTGATCCCCATATCTGATTCCCCGCCTCTGTTTCCCCGCCTCTGATTCCCCGCCTCTGTTTCCCCATATCTGATCCCCACCTCTATTTGCCCGCCTCTGATTCCCCGCCTCTGTTTCCCCATATCTGATTCCCCGCCTCTGAATCCCCAACTCTGATTCCCTGCCTCTAATTTCCCAGCTCTGATTCCCCGCCTCTGATTCCCCGCATCTGATTACCGGCCTCTGATTCCCCGCCTCTGATTCCCCATCTCTGATTCACAACCTCTGATTCCCCACCTCTGATACCCCATATCTGATTCCCCGCCTCTGTTTCCCCGACTCTGATTCCCCACCTCTGATTCCCAATATCTGATTCCCCGCCTCTGATTCCCCACCTCTGATTCCCTGCCTCTGATTCCCAACCTCTGATTCCACACCTCTGATTCCCCATATCTGATACCCCGCCTCTGTTTCCCCGCCTCTGATTCCCTGCCCCTGTTTCCCCATATCTGATTCCCTGCCTCTGATTCCCCAACTCTGATTCCCCGCCTCTGATTCCCCAGCTCTGATTCCCCGCCTCTGACTTCCCGTGTTTGATTCCCTGCCTCTGATTCCCCGCCTCTGATTCCCCATCTCTGATTCACCGCCTTTGATTCGCCACCTCTGATTCCACATATCTGATTCCCCACCTCTGTTTCCCCGCCTCTGATTCCCCGCCTCTGATTCTCCATATCTCATTCCCCGCCTCTGAATCCCCATCTCTGATTCCCGGACTCTGATTCCCCACCTCTGATTCCCGGCCTCTTATTCCCAGCATCTGATTCCCGGCCTCTGATTCCCGGCCTCTGATTCCCCGCTTCTGATTCTGATTCCCTGCCTCTGATTCCCCATCTCTGATTCCACACATCTGATTCCCTGCCTCTGATTCCCCACCTCAGATTCCCCATATCTGATTTCCCGCCTCTGTTTCCCCGCCTCTGATTCCCCGCCTCTGTTTCCCAATATCTAATTCCCAACCTCTGATGCCCCAACTCTGATTCCCTGCCTCTGATTTCCCGCGTTCTATTCCCTGCCTCTGATTCCCCGCCTGTGATTCCCCATCTCTGATTCACCACCTCTGATTCCCCACCTCTGATTCCCCATATCTAATTCCCCGCCTCTGTTTGCCCGCCTCTGATTCCCCGCCTCTGTTTCCCCATATCTGATTCCCCGCCTCTGAATCCCCAACTCTGATTCCCTGCCTCTGATTCCCCAGCTCTGATTCCCCGCCTTTGATTCCCCCCATCTGATTCCCAGCCTCTGAATCCCCGTGTCTGATTTCCTGCCTCTGATTCCCCGCCTCTGATTCCCCATCTCTGATTCACAGCCTCTGATTCGCCACCTCTGATTCCCCATCTCTGATTCCGCACATCTGATTCCCTGCCTCTGATTCCCCGACTCTGATCCCCACCTCTGATTCCCCAGCTCTGATTCCCCGCCTCTGATTCCCCAACTCTGATTCCCCGCCTCTGATTCCCCAGCTCTGATTCCCCGCCTCTGATTCCCCGTGTTTGATTCCCTGCCTCTGATTCCCCGCCTCTGATTCCCCATCTCTGATTCAACGCCTTTGATTCGCCACCTCTGATTCCCCATATCTGATTCCTCGCCTCTGTTTCCCAGCCTCTGATTCCCCTCCTCTGATTCCCCATATCTCATTCCCCGCCTCTGATTCCCTATCTCTGATTCCCGGACTCTGATTCCACACCTCTGATTCCCGGCCTCTTATTCCCGGCATCTGATTCCGGCCTCTGATTCCCGGCCTCTGATTCCCTGCTTCTGATTCCCCATCTCTGATTCCGCAAATCTAATTCCCTGCCTCTGATTCCCCACCTCTGATTCCCCATATCTGATTCCCCGCCTCTGTTACCCCGCCTCTGATTCCCCGCCTCTGTTTCCCCATATCTAAGTCCCCGCCTCTGATTCCCCAACTTTGATTCCCCACCTCTGATTCCCCAGCTCTGATTCCCCGCCTCTGATTCCCCGCATCTGATTCCATGCATCTGATTCCCAGCCTCTGATTCCCAGCCTCTGATTCCCAACCTCTGATTCCCCACCTCTGATCCCCATATCTGATTCCCCGCCTCTGTTTCCCCGCCTCTGATTCCCCGCCTCTGTTTCCCCATATCTGATCCCCGCCTCTATTTGCCCACCTCTGATTCCCCGCCTCTGTTTCCCCATATCTGATTCCCCGCCTCTGAATCCCCAACTCTGATTCCCTGCCTCTAATTTCCCAGCTCTGATTCCCCGCCTCTGATTCCCCGCGTCTGATTACCCGCCTCTGATTCCCCGCCTCTGATTCCCCATCTCTGATTCACAACCTCTGATTCCCCACCTCTGATACCCCATATCTGATTCCCCGCCTCTGTTTCCCCGCCTCTGATTCCCCACCTCTGATTCCCAATATCTGATTCCCCGCGTCTGATTCCCTGCCTCTGATTCCCCGCCTCTGATTCCACATCTCTGATTCACCACCTCTGATTCCCCGCATCTGATTCCCTGCCTCTGATTCCCCATCTCTGATTCCCCATCTCTGATTGCCTAATTCTGATTCCCCTCCTCTGATTCCCCGTGTTTGATTCCCTGCCTCTGATTCCCGGCCTCTGATTCCCCATCTCTGATTCACCGCCTTTGATTCGCCACCTCTGATTCGCCATATCTGATTCCCCGCCTCTGTTTCCCCGCCTCTGATTCCCCGCCTCTGATTCCCCATATCTCATTCCCCGCCTCTGAATCCCCATCTCTGATTCCCGGACTCTGATTCCCCACCTCTGATTCCCGGCCTCTTATTCCCGGCATCTGATTCCGGCCTCTGATTCCCGGCCTCTGATTCCCTGCTTCTGATTCTGATTCCCTGCCTTTGATTCCCCATCTCTGATTCCGCACATCTGATTCCCTGCCTCTGATTCCCCATCTCTGATTCCGCACATCTGATTCCCTGCCTCTGATTCCCCGCCTCTGAATCCCCGTGTCTGATACCCAGCCTCTGATACCCCACCCCTGATTCCCCACCTCTGATTCCCCATATCTGATTCCCCGCCTCTCTTTCCGTGCCCCTAATTCCCCGCCTCTGATTCCCCATATCTGATTCCCCGCCTCCGATTCCCCAACTCTGATTTCCCCGCCTCTGATTCCCCAGCTCTGTTTCCCCGCCTCTGATTCCCCGCCTCTGTTTCCCCATATCTAATTCCACGCCTCTGATTCCCAAACTCTGATTCCCCGCCTCTGATTCCCCAGCTCTGATTCCCCGCCTCTGATTCCCCACATCTGATTCCCTTCCTCTGATTCCCCGCCTCTGATTCCCTGCCTCTGATTCCCCAGCTCTGATTCCCCGTGTTTGATTCCCCGCCTCTGAATCCCCATCTCTGATTCCCGGCCTCTGATTGCCGGCCTCTGATTCCCGGCCTCTGATTCCCGGCCTATGATTCCCGGCCTCTGATTCCCCGCCTCTGATTCCCCGCCTCTGATTCGCTGCCTCTGATTCCCCATCTCTGATTCTGCACATCTGATTCCCTGCCTCTGATTCCCCGCCTCTGACTCCCCGCCTCTGATTCCCTGCCTCTGTTTCCCATCCTCTGATTCCCCACCTCTGATTCCCCATATCTGATTCCCCGCATCTGTTTCCCCATATCTGATTCCCCGCCTCTGATTCCCCAACTCTGATTCCCCGCCTCTGATTCCCCAGCTCTGATTCCCCGCCTCTGATTCCCCGTGTTTGATTCCCTGCCTCTGATTCCCCGCCTCTGATTCACCATCTCTGATTCACCGTCTTTCATTCGCCACCCTGATTCCCCATATCAGATTCCCCGCTTCTGTTTCCCCGCCTCTGATACCCCGCCTCTGATTCCCCATATTTCATTCCCCGCCTCTGATTCCCCATCTCTGATTCCCGGACTCTGATTCCTGGCCTCTTATTCCCGGCATCTGATTCCCGGCCTCTGATCCCGGCCTCTGATTCCCCGCTTCTGATTCTGATCCCTGCCTCTGATTCCCCATCTCTGATTCCGCACATCTGATTCCCTGCCTCTGATTCCCCACCTCTGATTCCCCATATCTGATTCCCCGCCTCTGTTTCCCCGCCTCTAATTCCCCGCCTCTGTTTCCCCATATCTATTTCCCCGCCTCTGATTCCCCGCCTCTGATTCCCCAGCTCTGATTCCCCGCCTCTGAATCCCCAACTCTGATTCCCTGCCTCTGATTCCCCAGCTCTGATTCCCCGCCTCTGATTCCCCAGCTCTGATTCCCTGCCTCTGTTTCGCAACCTCTGATTCCCCACCTCTGATTCCCCATATATGATTCCCCACCTCTGTTTCCCTGCCTCTGATTCCCAGCCTCTGTTTCCCCATATCTGATTCCCCGCCTCTGATTCCCCAACTCTGATTCCCCGCCTCTGATTCCCCAGCTCTGATTCCCCACCTATGATTCCCCGTGTTTGATTCACTGCCTCTGATTCCCCGCCTCTGATTCCCCATCTCTGATTCACCGCCTTTCATTCGCCACCTCTGATTCCCCATATCAGATTCCCAGCCTCTGTTTCCCCGCCTCTGATTCCCCTCCTCTGTTTCCCCATATCTGATTCCCCGCTTCTGATTCCCCAACTCTGATTCCCCGCCTCTGATTCCCCAGCTCTGATTCCCCGCCTTTGATTCCCCCCGTCTGATTCCCAGCCTCTGAGTCCCCGTGTCTGATTTCCTGCCTCTGATTCCCCGCCTCTGATTCCCCATCTCTGATTCACAGCCGCTGATTCCCCACCTCTGATTCCCCACCTCTGATTCCCCAGCTCTGATTCCCCGCCTCTGATTCCCCAACTCTGATTCCCCGCCTCTGATTCCCCAGCTCTGATTCCCCGCCTCTGATTCCCCGTGTTTGATTCCCTGCCTCTGATTCCCCGCCTCTGATTCCCCATATCTGATTCCTCGCCTCTGTTTCCCCGCCTCTGATTCCCCTCCTCTGATTCCCCATATCTCATTCCCCGCCTCTGATTCCCCATCTCTGATTCCCGGACTCTGATTCCCCACCTCTGATTCCCGGCCTCTTATTCCCGGCATCTGATTCCGGCCTCTGATTCCCGGCCCCTGATTCCCTGCTTCTGATTCCCCATCTCTGATTCCGCAAATCTAAATCCCTGCCTCTGATTCCCCACCTCTGATTCCCCATATCTGATTCCCCGCCTCTGTTTCCCCGCCTCTGATTCCCCGCCTCTGTTTCCCCATATCTAAGTCCCCGCCTCTGATTCCCCAACTTTGATTCCCCACCTCTGATTCTCCAGCTCTGATTCCCCGCATCTGATTCCCCGCATCTGATTCCATGCATCTGATTCCCAGCCTCTGATTCCCAGCCTCTGATTCCCAACCTCTGATTCCCCACCTCTGATCCCCATATCTGATTCCCCGCCTCTGTTTCCCCGCCTCTGATTCCCCGCCTCTGTTTCCCCATATCTGAACCCCACCTCTATTTGCCCGCCTCTGATTCCCCGCCTCTGTTTCCCCATATCTGATTCCCCGCCTCTGAATCCCCAACTCTGATTCCCTGCCTCTAATTTCCCAGCTCTGATTCCCCGCCTCTGATTCCCCGCGTCTGATTACCGGCCTCTGATTCCCCGCCTCTGATTCCCCATCTCTGATTCACAACCTCTGATTCCCCACCTCTGATACCCCATATCTGATTCCCCGCCTCTGTTTCCCCGCCTCTGATTCCCCACCTCTGATTCCCAATATCTGATTCCCCGCCTCTGATTCCCCACCTCTGATTCCCCGCCTCTGATTCGCCAGCTATGATTCCCCGCCTCTTATTCCCCGCGTCTGATTCCCTGCCTCTGATTCCCCGCCTCTGATTCCACATCTCTGATTCACCACCTCTGATTCCCCGCGTCTGATTCCCTGCCTCTGATTCCCCATCTCTGATTCCCCATCTCTGATTCCCCAATTCTGATTCCCCTCCTCTGATTCCCCGTGTTTGATTCCCTGCCTCTGATTCCCGGCCTCTGATTCCCCATCTCTGATTCACCGCCTTTGATTCGCCACCTCTGATTCGCCATATCTGATTCCCCGCCTCTGTTTCCCCGCCTCTGATTCCCCGCCTCTGATTCCCCATATCTCATTCCCCGCCTCTGAATCCCCATCTCTGATTCCCGGACTCTGATTCCCCACCTCTGATTTCCGGCCTCTTATTCCCGGCATCTGATTCCGGCCTCTGATTCCCGGCCTCTGATTCCCTGCTTCTGATTCTGATTCCCTGCCTTTGATTCCCCATCTCTGATTCCGCACATCTGATTCCCTGCCTCTGATTCCCCATCTCTGATTCCGCACATCTGATTCCCTGCCTCTGATTCCCCGCCTCTGAATCCCCGTGTCTGATACCCAGCCTCTGATACCCCACCCCTGATTCCCCACCTCTGATTCCCCATATCTGATTCCCCGCCTCTCTTTCCGTGCCTCTAATTCCCCGCCTCTGATTCCCCATATCTGATTCCCCGCCTCCGATTCCCCAACTCTGATTTCCCCGCCTCTGATTCCCCAGCTCTGTTTCCCCGCCTCTGATTCCCCGCCTCTGTTTCCCCATATCTAATTCCACGCCTCTGATTCCCAAACTCTGATTCCCCGCCTCTGATTCCCCAGCTCTGATTCCCCGCCTCTGATTCCCCACATCTGATTCCCTTCCTCTGATTCCCCGCCTCTGATTCCCTGCCTCTGATTCCCCAGCTCTGATTCCCCGTGTTTGATTCCCCGCCTCTGAATCCCCATCTCTGATTCCCGGCCTCTGATTGCCGGCCTCTGATTCCCGGCCTCTGATTCCCGGCCTCTGATTCCCGGCCTCTGATTCCCCGCCTCTGATTCCCCGCCTCTGATTCGCTGCCTCTGATTCCCCATCTCTGATTCTGCACATCTGATTCCCTGCCTCTGATTCCCCGCCTCTGACTCCCCGCCTCTGATTCCCTGCCTCTGTTTCCCATCCTCTGATTCCCCACCTCTGATTCCCCATATCTGATTCCCCGCCTCTGTTTCCCCATATCTGATTCCCGCCTCTGATTCCCCAACTCTGATTCCCCGCCTCTGATTCCCCAGCTCTGATTCCCCGCCTCTGATTCCCCGTGTTTGATTCCCTGCCTCTGATTCCCCGCCTCTGATTCACCATCTCTGATTCACCGCCTTTCATTCGCCACCCTGATTCCCCATATCAGATTCCCCGCCTCTGTTTCCCCGCCTCTGATACCCCGCCTCTGATTCCCCATATTTCATTCCCCGCCTCTGATTCCCCATCTCTGATTCCCGGACTCTGATTCCTGGCCTCTTATTCCCGGCATCTGATTCCCGGCCTCTGATCCCGGCCTCTGATTCCCCGCTTCTGATTCTGATCCCTGCCTCTGATTCCCCATCTCTGATTCCGCACATCTGATTCCCTGCCTCTGATTCCCCACCTCTGATTCCCCATATCTGTTTCCCCGCCTCTAATTCCCCGCCTCTGTTTCCCCATATCTATTTCCCCGCCTCTGATTCCCCGCCTCTGATTCCCCGCCTCTGATTCCCCAGCTCTGATTCCCCGCCTCTGAATCCCCAACTCTGATTCCCTGCCTCTGATTCCCCAGCTCTGATTCCCCGCCTCTGATTCCCCAGCTCTGATTCCCTGCCTCTGTTTCGCAACCTCTGATTCCCCACCTCTGATTCCCCATATATGATTCCCCACCTCTGTTTCCCTGCCTCTGATTCCCAGCCTCTGTTTCCCCATATCTGATTCCCCGCCTCTGATTCCCCAACTCTGATTCCCCGCCTCTGATTCCCCAGCTCTGATTCCCCACCTATGATTCCCCGTGTTTGATTCACTGCCTCTGATTCCCCGCCTCTGATTCCCCATCTCTGATTCACCGCCTTTCATTCGCCACCTCTGATTCCCCATATCAGATTCCCCGCCTCTGTTTCCCCGCCTCTGATTCCCCTCCTCTGTTTCCCCATATCTGATTCCCCGCCTCTGATTCCCCAACTCTGATTCCCCGCCTCTGATTCCCCAGCTCTGATTCCCCGCCTTTGATTCCCCCCTTCTGATTCCCAGCCTCTGAGTCCCCGTGTCTGATTTCCTGCCTCTGATTCCCCGCCTCTGATTCCCCATCTCTGATTCACAGCCGCTGATTCCCCACCTCTGATTCCCCATCTCTGATTCCGCACATCTGATTCCCTGCCTCTGATTCCCCGACTCTGATCCCCACCTCTGATTCCCCAGCTCTGATTCCCCGCCTCTGATTCCCCAGCTCTGATTACCCGCCTCTGATTCCCCACATCTGATTCCATGCATCTGATTCCCAGCCTCTGATTCCCAGCCTCTGATTCCCAACCTCTGATTCCCCACCTCTGATCCCCATATCTGATTCCCCGCCTCTGTTTCCCCGCCTCTGATTCCCCGCCTCTGTTTCCCCATATCTGATCCCCACCTCTATTTGCCCGCCTCTGATTCCCCGCCTCTGTTTCCCCATATCTGATTCCCCGCCTCTGAATCCCCAACTCTGATTCCCTGCCTCTAATTTCCCAGCTCTGATTCCCCGCCTCTGATTCCCCGCGTCTGATTACCGGCCTCTGATTCCCCGCCTCTGATTCCCCATCTCTGATTCACAACCTCTGATTCCCCACCTCTGATACCCCATATCTGATTCCCCGCCTCTGTTTCCCCGACTCTGATTCCCCACCTCTGATTCCCAATATCTGATTCCCCGCCTCTGATTCCCCACCTCTGATTCCCTGCCTCTGATTCCCTGCCCTGATTCCCCATCTCTGTTTCACCGCCTTTGATTCGCCACCTCTGATTCCCCATATCTGATTCCCCGCCTCTGTTTCCCCACCTCTGATTCCCTGCCTCTGATTCCCAACCTCTGATCCCACACCTCTGATTCCCCATATCTGATACCCCGCCTCTGTTTCCCCGCCTCTGATTCCCTGCCCCTGTTTCCCCATATCTGATTCCCTGCCTCTGATTCCCCAACTCTGATTCCCCGCCTCTGATTCCCCAGCTCTGATTCCCCGCCTCTGACTTCCCGTGTTTGATTCCCTGCCTCTGATTCCCCGCCTCTGATTCCCCATCTCTGATTCACCGCCTTTGATTCGCCACCTCTGATTCCACATATCTGATTCCCCACCTCTGTTTCCCCGCCTCTGATTCCCCGCCTCTGATTCTCCATATCTCATTCCCCGCCTCTGAATCCCCATCTCTGATTCCCGGACTCTGATTTCCCACCTCTGATTCCCGGCCTCTTATTCCCAGCATCTGATTCCCGGCCTCTGATTCCCGGCCTCTGATTCCCCGCTTCTGATTCTGATTCCCTGCCTCTGATTCACCATCTCTGATTCCGCACATCTGATTCCCTGCCTCTGATTCCCCACCTCTGATTCCCCATATCTGATTTCCCGCCTCTGTTTCCCCGCCTCTGATTCCCCGCCTCTGTTTCCCAATATCTAATTCCCAACCTCTGATGCCCCAACTCTGATTCCCTGCCTCTGATTTCCCGCGTTCTATTCCCTGCCTCTGATTCCCCGCCTGTGATTCCCCATCTCTGATTCACCACCTCTGATTCCCCACCTCTGATTCCCCATATCTAATTCCCCGCCTCTGTTTGCCCGCCTCTGATTCCCCGCCTCTGTTTCCCCATATCTGATTCCCCGCCTCTGAATCCCCAACTCTGATTCCCTGCCTCTGATTCCCCAGCTCTGATTCCCCGCCTTTGATTCCCCCCATCTGATTCCCAGCCTCTGAATCCCCGTGTCTGATTTCCTGCCTCTGATTCCCCGCCTCTGATTCCCCATCTCTGATTCACAGCCTCTGATTCGCCACCTCTGATTCCCCATCTCTGATTCCGCACATCTGATTCCCTGCCTCTGATTCCCCGACTCTGATCCCCACCTCTGATTCCCCAGCTCTGATTCCCCGCCTCTGATTCCCCAACTCTGATTCCCCACCTCTGATTCCCCAGCTCTGATTCCCCGCCTCTGATTCCCCGTGTTTGATTCCCTGCCTCTGATTCCCCGCCTCTGATTCCCCATCTCTGATTCAACGCCTTTGATTCGCCACCTCTGATTCCCCATATCTGATTCCTCGCCTCTGTTTCCCAGCCTCTGATTCCCCTCCTCTGATTCCCCATATCTCATTCCCCGCCTCTGATTCCCTATCTCTGATTCCCGGACTCTGATTCCCCACCTCTGATTCCCGGCCTCTTATTCCCGGCATCTGATTCCGGCCTCTGATTCCCGGCCTCTGATTCCCTGCTTCTGATTCCCCATCTCTGATTCCGCAAATCTAATTCCCTGCCTCTGATTCCCCACCTCTGATTCCCCATATCTGATTCCCCGCCTCTGTTACCCCGCCTCTGATTCCCCGCCTCTGTTTCCCCATATCTAAGTCCCCGCCTCTGATTCCCCAACTTTGATTCCCCACCTCTGATTCCCCAGCTCTGATTCCCCGACTCTGATTCCCCGCATCTGATTCCATGCATCTGATTCCCAGCCTCTGATTCCCAGCCTCTGATTCCCAACCTCTGATTCCCCACCTCTGATCCCCATATCTGATTCCCCGCCTCTGTTTCCCCGCCTCTGATTCCCCGCCTCTGTTTCCCCATATCTGATCCCCGCCTCTATTTGCCCACCTCTGATTCCCCGCCTCTGTTTCCCCATATCTGATTCCCCGCCTCTGAATCCCCAACTCTGATTCCCTGCCTCTAATTTCCCAGCTCTGATTCCCCGCCTCTGATTCCCCGCGTCTGATTACCGGCCTCTGATTCCCCGCCTCTGATTCCCCATCTCTGATTCACAACCTCTGATTCCCCACCTCTGATACCCCATATCTGATTCCCCGCCTCTGTTTCCCCGCCTCTGATTCCCCACCTCTGATTCCCAATATCTGATTCCCCGCGTCTGATTCCCTGCCTCTGATTCCCCGCCTCTGATTCCACATCTCTGATTCACCACCTCTGATTCCCCGCATCTGATTCCCTGCCTCTGATTCCCCATCTCTGATTCCCCATCTCTGATTGCCTAATTCTGATTCCCCTCCTCTGATTCCCCGTGTTTGATTCCCTGCCTCTGATTCCCGGCCTCTGATTCCCCATCTCTGATTCACCGCCTTTGATTCGCCACCTCTGATTCGCCATATCTGATTCCCCGCCTCTGTTTCCCCGCCTCTGATTCCCCGCCTCTGATTCCCCATATCTCATTCCCCGCCTCTGAATCCCCATCTCTGATTCCCGGACTCTGATTCCCCACCTCTGATTCCCGGCCTCTTATTCCCGGCATCTGATTCCGGCCTCTGATTCCCGGCCTCTGATTCCCTGCTTCTGATTCTGATTCCCTGCCTTTGATTCCCCATCTCTGATTCCGCACATCTGATTCCCTGCCTCTGATTCCCCATCTCTGATTCCGCACATCTGATTCCCTGCCTCTGATTCCCCGCCTCTGAATCCCCGTGTCTGATACCCAGCCTCTGATACCCCACCCCTGATTCCCCACCTCTGATTCCCCATATCTGATTCCCCGCCTCTCTTTCCGTGCCCCTAATTCCCCGCCTCTGATTCCCCATATCTGATTCCCCGCCTCCGATTCCCCAACTCTGATTTCCACGCCTCTGATTCCCAAACTCTGATTCCCCGCCTCTGATTCCCCAGCTCTGATTCCCCGCCTCTGATTCCCCACATCTGATTCCCTTCCTCTGATTCCCCGCCTCTGATTCCCTGCCTCTGATTCCCCAGCTCTGATTCCCCGTGTTTGATTCCCCGCCTCTGAATCCCCATCTCTGATTCCCGGCCTCTGATTGCCGGCCTCTGATTCCCGGCCTCTGATTCCCGGCCTATGACTCCCGGCCTCTGATTCCCCGCCTCTGATTCCCCGCCTCTGATTCGCTGCCTCTGATTCCCCATCTCTGATTCTGCACATCTGATTCCCTGCCTCTGATTCCCCGCCTCTGACTCCCCGCCTCTGATTCCCTGCCTCTGTTTCCCATCCTCTGATTCCCCACCTCTGATTCCCCATATCTGATTCCCCGCATCTGTTTCCCCATATCTGATTCCCCGCCTCTGATTCCCCAACTCTGATTCCCCGCCTCTGATTCCCCAGCTCTGATTCCCCGCCTCTGATTCCCCGTGTTTGATTCCCTGCCTCTGATTCCCCGCCTCTGATTCACCATCTCTGATTCACCGCCTTTCATTCGCCACCCTGATTCCCCATATCAGATTCCCCGCCTCTGTTTCCCCGCCTCTGATACCCCGCCTCTGATTCCCCATATTTCATTCCCCGCCTCTGATTCCCCATCTCTGATTCCCGGACTCTGATTCCTGGCCTCTTATTCCCGGCATCTGATTCCCGGCCTCTGATCCCGGCCTCTGATTCCCCGCTTCTGATTCTGATCCCTGCCTCTGATTCCCCATCTCTGATTCCGCACATCTGATTCCCTGCCTCTGATTCCCCACCTCTGATTCCCCATATCTGATTCCCCGCCTCTGTTTCCCCGCCTCTAATTCCCCGCCTCTGTTTCCCCATATCTATTTCCCCGCCTCTGATTCCCCGCCTCTGATTCCCCAGCTCTGATTCCCCGCCTCTGAATCCCCAACTCTGATTCCCTGCCTCTGATTCCCCAGCTCTGATTCCCCGCCTCTGATTCCCCAGCTCTGATTCCCTGCCTCTGTTTCGCAACCTCTGATTCCCCACCTCTGATTCCCCATATATGATTCCCCACCTCTGTTTCCCTGCCTCTGATTCCCAGCCTCTGTTTCCCCATATCTGATTCCCCGCCTCTGATTCCCCAACTCTGATTCCCCGCCTCTGATTCCCCAGCTCTGATTCCCCACCTATGATTCCCCGTGTTTGATTCACTGCCTCTGATTCCCCGCCTCTGATTCCCCATCTCTGATTCACCGCCTTTCATTCGCCACCTCTGATTCCCCATATCAGATTCCCCGCCTCTGTTTCCCCGCCTCTGATTCCCCTCCTCTGTTTCCCCATATCTGATTCCCCGCTTCTGATTCCCCAACTCTGATTCCCCGCCTCTGATTCCCCAGCTCTGATTCCCCGCCTTTGATTCCCCCCGTCTGATTCCCAGCCTCTGAGTCCCCGTGTCTGATTTCCTGCCTCTGATTCCCCGCCTCTGATTCCCCATCTCTGATTCACAGCCGCTGATTCCCCACCTCTGATACCCCATCTCTGATTCCGCACATCTGATTCCCTGCCTCTGATTCCCCGACTCTGATCCCCACCTCTGATTCCCCAGCTCTGATTCCCCGCCTCTGATTCCCCAACTCTGATTCCCCGCCTCTGATTCCCCAGCTCTGATTCCCCGCCTCTGATTCCCCGTGTTTGATTCCCTGCCTCTGATACCCCGCCTCTGATTCCCCATATCTGATTCCTCGCCTCTGTTTCCCCGCCTCTGATTCCCCTCCTCTGATTCCCCATATCTCATTCCCCGCCTCTGATTCCCCATCTCCGATTCCCGGACTCTGATTCCCCACCTCTGATTCCCGGCCTCTTATTCCCGGCATCTGATTCCGGCCTCTGATTCCCGGCCCTGATTCCCTGCTTCTGATTCCCCATCTCTGATTCCGCAAATCTAAATCCCTGCCTCTGATTCCCCACCTCTGATTCCCCATATCTGATTCCCCGCCTCTGTTTCCCCGCCTCTGATTCCCCGCCTCTGTTTCCCCATATCTAAGTCCCCGCCTCTGATTCCCCAACTTTGATTCCCCACCTCTGATTCTCCAGCTCTGATTCCCCGCCTCTGATTCCCCGCATCTGATTCCATGCATCTGATTCCCAGCCTCTGATTCCCAGCCTCTGATTCCCAACCTCTGATTCCCCACCTCTGATCCCCATATCTGATTCCCCGCCTCTGTTTCCCCGCCTCTGATTCCCCGCCTCTGTTTCCCCATATCTGAACCCCACCTCTATTTGCCCGCCTCTGATTCCCCGCCTCTGTTTCCCCATATCTGATTCCCCGCCTCTGAATCCCCAACTCTGATTCCCTGCCTCTAATTTCCCAGCTCTGATTCCCCGCCTCTGATTCCCCGCGTCTGATTACCGGCCTCTGATTCCCCGCCTCTGATTCCCCATCTCTGATTCACAACCTCTGATTCCCCACCTCTGATACCCCATATCTGATTCCCCGCCTCTGTTTCCCCGCCTCTGATTCCCCACCTCTGATTCCCAATATCTGATTCCCCGCCTCTGATTCCCCACCTCTGATTCCCCGCCTCTGATTCGCCAGCTATGATTCCCCGCCTCTTATTCCCCGCGTCTGATTCCCTGCCTCTGATTCCCCGCCTCTGATTCCACATCTCTGATTCACCACCTCTGATTCCCCGCGTCTGATTCCCTGCCTCTGATTCCCCATCTCTGATTCCCCATCTCTGATTCCCCAATTCTGATTCCCCTCCTCTGATTCCCCGTGTTTGATTCCCTGCCTCTGATTCCCGGCCTCTGATTCCCCATCTCTGATTCACCGCCTTTGATTCGCCACCTCTGATTCGCCATATCTGATTCCCCGCCTCTGTTTCCCCGCCTCTGATTCCCCGCCTCTGATTCCCCATATCTCATTCCCCGCCTCTGAATCCCCATCTCTGATTCCCGGACTCTGATTCCCCACCTCTGATTTCCGGCCTCTTATTCCCGGCATCTGATTCCGGCCTCTGATTCCCGGCCTCTGATTCCCTGCTTCTGATTCTGATTCCCTGCCTTTGATTCCCCATCTCTGATTCCGCACATCTGATTCCCTGCCTCTGATTCCCCATCTCTGATTCCGCACATCTGATTCCCTGCCTCTGATTCCCCGCCTCTGAATCCCCGTGTCTGATACCCAGCCTCTGATACCCCACCCCTGATTCCCCACCTCTGATTCCCCATATCTGATTCCCCGCCTCTCTTTCCGTGCCTCTAATTCCCCGCCTCTGATTCCCCATATCTGATTCCCCGCCTCCGATTCCCCAACTCTGATTTCCCCGCCTCTGATTCCCCAGCTCTGTTTCCCCGCCTCTGATTCCCCGCCTCTGTTTCCCCATATCTAATTCCACGCCTCTGATTCCCAAACTCTGATTCCCCGCCTCTGATTCCCCAGCTCTGATTCCCCGCCTCTGATTCCCCACATCTGATTCCCTTCCTCTGATTCCCCGCCTCTGATTCCCTGCCTCTGATTCCCCAGCTCTGATTCCCCGTGTTTGATTCCCCGCCTCTGAATCCCCATCTCTGATTCCCGGCCTCTGATTGCCGGCCTCTGATTCCCGGCCTCTGATTCCCGGCCTCTGATTCCCGGCCTCTGATTCCCCGCCTCTGATTCTCCGCCTCTGATTCGCTGCCTCTGTTTCCCCATCTCTGATTCTGCACATCTGATTCCCTGCCTCTGATTCCCCGCCTCTGACTCCCCGCCTCTGATTCCCTGCCTCTGTTTCCCATCCTCTGATTCCCCACCTCTGATTCCCCATATCTGATTCCCCGCCTCTGTTTCCCCATATCTGATTCCCCGCCTCTGATTCCCCAACTCTGATTCCCCGCCTCTGATTCCCCAGCTCTGATTCCCCGCCTCTGATTCCCCGTGTTTGATTCCCTGCCTCTGATTCCCCGCCTCTGATTCACCATCTCTGATTCACCGCCTTTCATTCGCCACCCTGATTCCCCATATCAGATTCCCCGCCTCTGTTTCCCCGCCTCTGATACCCCGCCTCTGATTCCCCATATTTCATTCCCCGCCTCTGATTCCCCATCTCTGATTCCCGGACTCTGATTCCTGGCCTCTTATTCCCGGCATCTGATTCCCGGCCTCTGATCCCGGCCTCTGATTCCCCGCTTCTGATTCTGATCCCTGCCTCTGATTCCCCGCCTCTGATTCCCCGCCTCTGATTTGCTGCCTCTGATTCCCCATCTCTAATTCCCCGCCTCTGATTCCCCATATCTGATTCCCCGCCTCTGTTTCCCCGCCTCTGATTCCCCGCCCCTGTTTCCCCATATCTGATTCTCTGCCTCTGATTCCACAACTTTGATTCCCAGCCTCTGATTCCCCAGCTCTGATTCCCCGCCTCTGATTCCCCGTGTTTGATTCCCTGCCTCTGATTCCCCGCCTCTGATTCCCCATCTCTGATTCACCACCTTTGATTCGCCACCTCTGATTCCCCATATCTGATTCCCCACCTCTGTTTCCCCGCCTCTGATTCCCCGCCTCTGATTCTCCATATCTCATTCCCTGCCTCTGAATCCCCATCTCTGATTCCCGGACTCTGATTCCCCACCTCTGATTCCTGGCCTCTTATTCCCAGCATCTGATTCCAGGCCTCTGATTCCCGGCCTCTGACTCCCCGCTTCTGATTCTGATTCCCTGCCTCTGATTCCCCATCTCTGATTCCGCACATCTGATTACCTGCCTCTGATTCCCCACCTCTGATTCGCCATATCTGATTCCCCGCCTCTGTTTACACGCCTCTGATTCCCCGCCTCTGTTTCTCCATATCTAATTCCCCACCTCTGATGCCCCAACTCTGATTCCCCGCCTCTGATTCCCCAGCTCTGATTCCCCGCCTCTGATTCCCCGCATCCGATTCCCCATATCTGATTCCCCGCCTCTGTTTCCCCGCCCCTGATTCCCCGCCTCTGTTTCCCCATATCTGATTCCCCGCCTCTGATTCCCAACTATGATTCCCCGCCTCTGATTCCCCAGCTCTGATTCCCTGCCTCTGATTCCCCGCGTTCTATTCCCTGCCTCTGATTCCCCGCCTGTGATTCCCCATCTCTGATTCACCACCTCTGATTCCCCACCACTGATTCCCCATATCTAATTCCCCGCCTCTGTTTGCCCGCCTCTGATTCCCCGCCTCTGTTTCCCCATATCTGATTCCCCGCCTCTGATTCCCCAGCTCTGATTCCCCGTGTTTGATTCCCTGCCTCTGATTCCCTGCCCTGATTCCCCATCTCTGTTTCACCGCCTTTGATTCGCCACCTCTGATTCCCCATATCTGATTCCCCGCCTCTGTTTCGCCGCCTCTGATTCCCTGCCTCTGATTCCCAACCTCTGATTCCACACCTCTGATTCCGCATATCTGATTCCCCGCCTCTGTTTCCCCGCCTCTGATTCCCTGCCCTTGTTTCCCCATATCTGATTCCCTGCCTCTGATTCCCCAACTCTGATTCCCCGCCTCTGATTCCCCAGCTCTGATTCCCCGCCTCTGATTTCCCGTGTTTGATTCCCTGCCTCTGATTCCCCGCCTCTGATTCCCCATCTCTGATTCACCGCCTTTGATTCGCCACCTCTGATTCCACATATCTGATTCCCCACCTCTGTTTCCCCGCCTCTGATTCCCCGCCTCTGATTCTCCATATCTCATTCCCCGCCTCTGAATCCCCATCTCTGATTCCCGGCCTCTTATTCCCAGCATCTGATCCCCTGCCTCTGATTCCCGGCCTCTGATTCCCCGCTTCTGATTCTGTTTCGCTGCCTCTGATTCCCCATCTCTGATTCCGCACATCTGATTCCCTGCCTCTGATTCCCCACCTCTGATTCCCCATATCTGATTTCCCGCCTCTGTTTCCCCGCCTCTGATTCCCCGCCTCTGTTTCCCCATATCTAATTCCCAACCTCTGATGCCCCAACTCTGATTCCCTGCCTCTGATTCCCCGCGTTCTATTCCCTGCCTCTGATTCCCCGCCTGTGATTCCCCATCTCTGATTCACCACCTCTGATTCCCCACCTCTGATTCCCCATATCTAATTCCCCGCCTCTGTTTGCCCGCCTCTGATTCCCCGCCTCTGTTTCCCCATATCTGATTCCCCGCCTCTGAATCCCCAACTCCGATTCCCTGCCTCTGATTCCCCAGCTCTGATTCCCCGCCTTTGATTCCCCCCGTCTGATTCCCAGCCTCTGAATCCCCGTGTCTGATTTCCTGCCTCTGATTCCCCGCCTCTGATTCCCCATCTCTGATTCACAGCCTCTGATTCCCCACCTCTGATTCCCCATCTCGGATTCCGCACATCTGATTCCCTGCCTCTGATTCCCCGACTCTGATCCCCACCTCTGATTCCCAAGCTCTGATTCCCCGCCTCTGATTCCCCAACTCTGATTCCCCGCCTCTGATTTCCGGCCTCTTATTCCCGGCATCTGATTCCGGCCTCTGATTCCCGGCCTCTGATTCCCTGCTTCTGATTCTGATTCCCTGCCTTTGATTCCCCATCTCTGATTCCGCACATCTGATTCCCTGCCTCTGATTCCCCATCTCTGATTCCGCACATCTGATTCCCTGCCTCTGATTCCCCGCCTCTGAATCCCCGTGTCTGATACCCAGCCTCTGATACCCCACCCCTGATTCCCCACCTCTGATTCCCCATATCTGATTCCCCGCCTCTCTTTCCGTGCCTCTAATTCCCCGCCTCTGATTCCCCATATCTGATTCCCCGCCTCCGATTCCCCAACTCTGATTTCCCCGCCTCTGATTCCCCAGCTCTGTTTCCCCGCCTCTGATTCCCCGCCTCTGTTTCCCCATATCTAATTCCACGCCTCTGATTCCCAAACTCTGATTCCCCGCCTCTGATTCCCCAGCTCTGATTCCCCGCCTCTGATTCCCCGCCTCTGATTCCCTGCCTCTGATTCCCCAGCTCTGATTCCCCGTGTTTGATTCCCCGCCTCTGAATCCCCATCTCTGATTCCCGGCCTCTGATTGCCGGCCTCTGATTCCCGGCCTCTGATTCCCGGCCTCTGATTCCCGGCCTCTGATTCCCCGCCTCTGATTCCCCGCCTCTGATTCGCTGCCTCTGATTCCCCATCTCTGATTCTGCACATCTGATTCCCTGCCTCTGATTCCCCGCCTCTGACTCCCCGCCTCTGATTCCCTGCCTCTGTTTCCCATCCTCTGATTCCCCACCTCTGATTCCCCATATCTGATTCCCCGCCTCTGTTTCCCCATATCTGATTCCCCGCCTCTGATTCCCCAACTCTGATTCCCCGCCTCTGATTCCCCAGCTCTGATTCCCCGCCTCTGATTCCCCGTGTTTGATTCCCTGCCTCTGATTCCCCGCCTCTGATTCACCATCTCTGATTCACCGCCTTTCATTCGCCACCCTGATTCCCCATATCAGATTCCCCGCCTCTGTTTCCCCGCCTCTGATACCCCGCCTCTGATTCCCCATATTTCATTCCCCGCCTCTGATTCCCCATCTCTGATTCCAGGACTCTGATTCCTGGCCTCTTATTCCCGGCATCTGATTCCCGGCCTCTGATCCCGGCCTCTGATTCCCCGCTTCTGATTCTGATCCCTGCCTCTGATTCCCCGCCTCTGATTCCCCGCCTCTGATTTGCTGCCTCTGATTCCCCATCTCTAATTCCCCGCCTCTGATTCCCCATATCTGATTCCCCGCCTCTGTTTCCCCGCCTCTGATTCCCCGCCCCTGTTTCCCCATATCTGATTCCCTGCCTCTGATTCCACAACTTTGATTCCCAGCCTCTGATTCCCCAGCTCTGATTCCCCGCCTCTGATTCCCCGTGTTTGATTCCCTGCCTCTGATTCCCCGCCTCTGATTCCCCATCTCTGATTCACCGCCTTTGATTCGCCACCTCTGATTCCCCATATCTGATTCCCCACCTCTGTTTCCCCGCCTCTGATTCCCCGCCTCTGATTCTCCATATCTCATTCCCCGCCTCTGAATCCCCATCTCTGATTCCCGGACTCTGATTCCCCACCTCTGATTCCTGGCCTCTTATTCCCAGCATCTGATTCTGATTCCCTGCCTCTGATTCCCGGCCTCTGACTCCCCGCTTCTGATTCTGATTCCCTGCCTCTGATTCCCCATCTCTGATTCCGCACATCTGATTACCTGCCTCTGATTCCCCACCTCTGATTCGCCATATCTGATTCCCCGCCTCTGTTTCCACGCCTCTGATTCCCCGCCTCTGTTTCCCCATATCTAATTCCCCACCTCTGATGCCCCAACTCTGATTCCCCGCCTCTGATTCCCCAGCTCTGATTCCCCGCCTCTGATTCCCCGCATCCGATTCCCCATATCTGATTCCCCGCCTCTGTTTCCCCGCCCCTGATTCCCCGCCTCTGTTTCCCCATATCTGATTCCCCGCCTCTGATTCCCAACTATGATTCCCCGCCTCTGATTCCCCAGCTCTGATTCCCTGCCTCTGATTCCCCGCGTTCTATTCCCTGCCTCTGATTCCCCGCCTGTGATTCCCCATCTCTGATTCACCACCTCTGATTCCCCACCACTGATTCCCCATATCTAATTCCCCACCTCTGTTTGCCCGCCTCTGATTCCCCGCCTCTGTTTCCCCATATCTGATTCCCCGCCTCTGATTCCCCAGCTCTGATTCCCCGTGTTTGATTCCCTGCCTCTGATTCCCTGCCCTGATTCCCCATCTCTGTTTCACCGCCTTTGATTCGCCACCTCTGATTCCCCATATCTGATTCCCCGCCTCTGTTTCGCCGCCTCTGATTCCCTGCCTCTGATTCCCAACCTCTGATTCCACACCTCTGATTCCCCATATCTGATTCCCCGCCTCTGTTTCCCCGCCTCTGATTCCCTGCCCTTGTTTCCCCATATCTGATTCCCTGCCTCTGATTCCCCAACTCTGATTCCCCGCCTCTGATTCCCCAGCTCTGATTCCCCGCCTCTGATTTCCCGTGTTTGATTCCCTGCCTCTGATTCCCCGCCTCTGATTCCCCATCTCTGATTCACCGCCTTTGATTCGCCACCTCTGATTCCACATATCTGATTCCCCACCTCTGTTTCCCCGCCTCTGATTCCCCGCCTCTGATTCTCCATATCTCATTCCCCGCCTCTGAATCCCCATCTCTGATTCCCGGCCTCTTATTCCCAGCATCTGATTCCCGGCCTCTGATTCCAGGCCTCTGATTCCCCGCTTCTGATTCTGATTCGCTGCCTCTGATTCCCCATCTCTGATTCCGCACATCTGATTCCCTGCCTCTGATTCCCCACCTCTGATTCCCCATATCTGATTTCCCGCCTCTGTTTCCCCGCCTCTGATTCCCTGCCTCTGTTTCCCCATATCTAATTCCCAACCTCTGATGCCCCAACTCTGATTCCCTGCCTCTGATTCCCCGCGTTCTATTCCCTGCCTCTGATTCCCCGCCTGTGATTCCCCATCTCTGATTCACCACCTCTGATTCCCCACCTCTGATTCCCCATATCTAATTCCCCGCCTCTGTTTGCCCGCCTCTGATTCCCCGCCTCTGTTTCCCCATATCTGATTCCCCGCCTCTGAATCCCCAACTCCGATTCCCTGCCTCTGATTCCCCAGCTCTGATTCCCCGCCTTTGATTCCCCCCGTCTGATTCCCAGCCTCTGAATCCCCGTGTCTGATTTCCTGCCTCTGATTCCCCGCCTCTGATTCCCCATCTCTGATTCACAGCCTCTGATTCCCCACCTCTGATTCCCCATCTCGGATTCCGCACATCTGATTCCCTGCCTCTGATTCCCCGACTCTGATCCCCACCTCTGATTCCCAAGCTCTGATTCCCCGCCTCTGATTCCCCAACTCTGATTCCCCGCCTCTGATTCCCCAGCTCTGATTCCCCAACTCTGATTCCCCGTGTTTGATTCCCTGCCTCTGATTCCCCGCCTCTGATTCCCCATCTCTGATTCACCGCCTTTGATTCGCCACCTCTGATTCCCCATATCTGATTCCTCGCCTCTGTTTCCCCGCCTCTGATTCCCCGCCTCTGATTCCCCAGCTCTGATTCCCCGCCTCTGATTTTCCGTATTTGTTTCCCTGCCTCTGATTCCCGGCCTCTGATTCCCCATCTCTGATTCACCGCCTTTGATTCGCCACCTCTGATACCCCATATCTGATTCCCCGCCTCTGATTCCCCGCCTCTGATTCCCCATATCTCATTCCCCGCCTCTGAATCCCCATCTCTGATTCCCGGACTCTGATTCCCCACCTCTGATTCCCGGCCTCTTATTCCCGGCATCTGATTCCGGCCTCTGATTCCCGGCCTCTGATTCCCTGCTTCTGATTCTGATTCCCTGCCTCTGATTCCCCATCTCTGATTCCGCACATCTGATTCCCTGCCTCTGATTCCCCGCCTCTGATTCCCCGCCTCTGTTTCCCAATATCTAAGTCCCCGCCACTGATTCCCCAACTCTGATTCCCCACCTCTGATTACCCAGCTCTGATTCCCCGCCTCTGATTCCCCGCATCTGATTCCCTGCATCTGATTCCAAGCCTCTGATTCCCTGCCTCTGATTCCCAACCTCTGATTCCCCACCTCTGATTCCCCATATCTGATTCCCAGCCTCTGTTTCCCCGCCTCTGATTCCCTGCCTCTGTTTCCCCATATCTGATTCCCGGCCTCTGATTCCCCGCCTCTGATTCCCCGCCTCTGATTCCCTGCCTCTGATTCCCCAACTCCGATTCCGCACATCTGATTCCCTGCCTCTGATTCCCCGCCTCTGATTCCCCGCCTCTGATTCCCTGCCTCTGATTCCCAACCTCTGAATCCCCACCTCTGATTCCCCGTGTTTGATTCCCCGCCTCTGTTTCCCCGCCTCTGATTCCCCGCCTGTGATTCCCCAACTCTAATTCCCCGCCTCTGATTCCCCATATCTGATTCCCCGCCTCTGTTTCCCTGCCTCTGATTCCCCGCCCCTGTTTCCCCATATCTGATTCCCTGCCTCTGATTCCCCAACTTTGATTCCCAGCCTCTGATTCCCCAGCTCTGATACCACGCCTCTGAGTCCCCGTGTTTGATTCCCTGCCTCTGATTCCCCGCCTCTGATTCCCCATCACTGATTCACCGCCTTTGATTCGCCACCTCTGATTCCCCATATCTGATTCCCCACCTCTGTATCCCCGCCTCTGATTCCCCGCCTCTGATTCTCCATATCTCATTCCCCGCCTCTGAATCCCCATCACTGATTCCCGGACTCTGATTCCCCACCTCTGATTCCCGGCCTCTTATTCCCAGCATCTGATTCCAGGCCTCTGATTCCCGGCCTCTGACTCCCCGCTTCTGATTCTGATTCCCTGCCTCTGAATCCCCACCTCTGATTCCCCGTGTTTGATTCCCCGCCTCTGTTTCCCCGCCTCTGATTCCCCGCCTGTGATTCCCCAACTCTAATTCCCCGCCTCTGATTCCCCATATCTGATTCCCCACCTCTGTTTCCCTGCCTCTGATTCCCCGCCCCTGTTTCCCCATATCTGATTCCCTGCCTCTGATTCCCCAACTTTGATTCCCAGCCTCTGATTCCCCAGCTCTGATACCACGCCTCTGAGTCCCCGTGTTTGATTCCCTGCCTCTGATTCCCCGCCTCTGATTCCCCATCTCTGATTCACCGCCTTTGATTCGCCACCTCTGATTCCCCATATCTGATTCCCCACCTCTGTATCCCCGCCTCTGATTCCCCGCCTCTGATTCTCCATATCTCATTCCCCGCCTCTGAATCCCCATCACTGATTCCCGGACTCTGATTCCCCACCTCTGATTCCCGGCCTCTTATTCCCAGCATCTGATTCCAGGCCTCTGATTCCCGGCCTCTGACTCCCCGCTTCTGATTCTGATTCCCTGCCTCTGATTCCCCATCTCTGATTCCGCACATCTGATTACCTGCCTCTGATTCCCCACCTCTGATTCCCCATATCTGATTCCCCGCCTCTGTTTCCACGCCTCTGATTCCCCGCCTCTGTTTCCCCATATCTAATTCCCCACCTCTGATGCCCCAACTCTGATTCCCCGCCTCTGATTCCCCAGCTCTGATTCCCCGCCTCTGATTCCCCGCATCCGAATCCCCATATCTGATTCCCCGCCTCTGTTTCCCCGCCCCTGATTCCCCGCCTCTGTTTCCCCATATCTCATTCCCCGCCTCTGATTCCCAACTATGATTCCCCGCCTCTGATTCCCCAGCTCTGATTCCCTGCCTCTGATTCCCCGCGTTCTATTCCCTGCCTCTGATTCCCCGCCTGTGATTCCCCATCTCTGATTCACCACCTCTGATTCCCCACCACTGATTCCCCATATCTAATTCCCCGCCTCTGTTTGCCCGCCTCTGATTCCCCGCCTCTGTTTCCCCATATCTGATTCCCCGCCTCTGAATCCCCAACTCTGATTCGCTGCCTCTGATTCCCCAGCTTCATTCCCCGCCTTTGATTCCCCCCGTCTGATTCCCAGCCTCTGAATCCCCGTGTCTGATAACCTGCCTCTGATTCCCCGCCTCTGATTCCCCATCTCAGATTCACAGCCTCTGATTCCCCACCTCTGATTCCCCATCTCTGATTCCGCACATCCGATTCCCTGCCTCTGATTCCCCGACTCTGATTCCCCACCTCTGATTCCCCAGCTCTGATTCCTCGCCTCTGATTCCCCAACTCTGATTCCCCGCCTCTGATTCCCCAGCTCTGATTCCCCACCTCTGATTCCCCGTGTTTGATCCCCTGCCTCTGATTCCCCGCCTCTGATTCCACATCTCTGATTCACCGTCTTTGATTCGCCACCTCTGATTCCCCATATCTGTTTCCTCACCACTGTTTCCCCGCCTCTGATTCCCCGCCTCTGATTCCCCATATCTCATTCCCCGCCTCTGATTCGCCAGATATGATTCCCCGCCTCTGATTCCCCGCGTCTGATTCCCTGCCTCTGATTCCCCGCCTCTGATTCCACATGTCTGATTCACCACCTCTGATTCCCCGCGTCTGATTCCCCGCCTCTGATTCCCCATCTCTGATTCCCCATCTCTGATTCCCCAATTCTGATTCCCCGCCTCTGATTCCCCAGCTCTGATTCCTCGCCTCTGATTCCCTTCCTCTGATTCCCAACCTCTGATTCCCCACCTCTGATTTCCCATATTGATTCCCTGCGTCTGATTCCCCGCCTCTGATTCCCCAACTCTGATTCCCCGCCTCTGATTCCCCAGCTCTGATTCCTCGCCTCTGTTTCCCCGCGTCTGATTCCCCGCCTCTGATTCCCCAGCTCTGATTCCCCGCCTCTGATTTTGCGTGTTTGTTTCCCTGCCTCTGATTCCCGGCCTCTGATTCCCCATCTCTGATTCACAGCCTTTGATTCGCCACCTCTGATTCCCCATATGTGATTCCCCGACTCTGTTTCCCTGCCTCTGATTCCCCGCCTCTGATTCCCCATATCTCATTCCCCGCCTCTGAATCCCCATCTCTGATTCCCGGACTCTGATTCCCCACCTCTGATTCCCGGCCTCTTATTCCCCATATCTGATTCCCGGCCTCTGATTCCCCGCCTCTGATTCCCCGCCTCTGATTCCCTGCCTCTGATTCCACATCCCCGATTCCGCACATCTGATTCCCTGCCTCTGATTCCCCGCCTCTGATTCCCCGCCTCTGATTCATGCCTCTGATTCCCAACCTCTGATTCCCCACCTCTGATTCCCCATATCTGATTCCCCGCCTCTGTTTCCCCGCCTCTGATTCCCCTCCTCTGATTCCCCAACTCTAATTCCCCGCCTCTGATTCCCCAGCTCTGATTCCCCGTGTTTGATTCCCCGCCTCTGATTCCCTGCCTCTGATTCCCAACCTCTGATTCCACACCTCTGATTCCCCATATCTGATTCCCCGCCTCTGTTTCCCCGCCTCTGATTCCCTTCCCCTGTTTCCCCATATCTGATTCCCTGCCTCTGATTCCCCAACTCTGATTCCCCGCCTCTGATTCCCCAGCTCTGATTCCCCGCCTCTGATTTCCCGTGTTTGATTCCCTGCCTCTGATTCCCCGCCTCTGATTCCCCATCTCTGATTCACCGCCTTTGATTCGCCACCTCTGATTCCACATATCTGATTCCCCACCTCTGTTTCCCCGCCTCTGATTCCCCGCCTCTGATTCTCCATATCTCATTCCCCGCCTCTGATTCCCCACCTCTGATTCCCGGCCTCTTATTCCCAGCATCTGATTCCCGGCCTCTGATTCCCCGCTTCTGATTCTGATTCCCTGCCTCTGATTCCCCATCTCTGATTCCGCACATCTGATTCCCTGCCTCTGATTCCCCGCCTCTGATTCCCCATATCTGATTTCCCGCCTCTGTTTCCCCGCCTCTGATTCCCCGCCTCTGTTTCCCCATATCTAATTCCCAACCTCTGATGCCCCAACTCTGATTCCCTGCCTCTGATTCCCCGCGTTCTATTCCCTGCCTCTGATTCCCCGCCTGTGATTCCCCATCTCTGATTCACCACCTCTGATTCCCCACCTCTGATTCCCCATATCTAATTCCCCGCCTCTGTTTGCCCACCTCTGATTCCCCGCCTCTGTTTCCCCAACTCTGATTCCCTGCCTCTGATTCCCCAGCTCTGATTCCCCGCCTTTGATTCCCCCGTCTGATTCCCAGCCTCTGAAACCCCATGTCTGATTTCTTGCCTCTGATTCCCCGCCTCTGATTCCCCATCTCTGATTCACAGCCTCTGATTCCCCACCTCTGATTCCCCATCTCTGATTCCGCACATCTGATTCCCTGCCTCTGATTCCCCGACTCTGATCCCCACCTCTGATTCCCCAGCTCTGATTCCCCGCCTCTGATTCCCCAACTCTGATTCCCCGCCTCTGATTCCCCAGCTCTGATTCCCCGCCTCTGATTCCCCGTGTTTGATTCCCTGCCTCTGATTCCACGCCTCTGATTCCCCATCTCTGATTCATCGCCTTTGATTCGCCACCTCTGATTCCCCATATCTGATTCCTCGCCTCTGTTTCCCCGCCTCTGATTCCCCGCCTCTGATTCCCCATATCTCATTCCCCGCCTCTGATTCCCCATCTCTGATTCCCGGACTCTGATTCCCCACCTCTGATTCCCGGCCTCTTATTCCAGGCATCTGATTCCGGCCTCTGATTCCCGGCCTCTGATTCCCTGCTTCTGATTCCCCATCTCTGATTCCGCAAATCTAATTCCCTGCCTCTGATTCCCCACCTCTGATTCCCCATATCTGATTCCCCACCTCTGTTTCCCGGCCTCTGATTCCCCGCTTCTGATTCTGATTCCCTGCCTCTGATTCCCCATCTCTGATTCCGCACATCTGATTCCCTGCCTCTGATTCCCCACCTCTGATTCCCCATATCTGATTTCACGCCTCTGTTTCCCCGCCTCTGATTCCCCGCCTCTGTTTCCCCATATCTAATTCCCAACCTCTGATGCCCCAACTCTGATTCCCTGCCTCTGATTCCCCGCGTTCTATTCCCTGCCTCTGATTCCCCGCCTGTGATTCCCCATCTCTGATTCACCACCTCTGATTCCCCACCTCTGATTCCCCATATCTAATTCCCCGCCTCTGTTTGCCCGACTCTGATTCCCCGCCTCTGTTTCCCCATATCTGATTCCCCGCCTCTGAATCCCCAACTCTGATTCCCTGCCTCTGATTCCCCAGCTCTGATTCCCCGCCTTTGATTCCCCCGTCTGATTCCCAGCCTCTGAAACCCCGTGTCTGATTTCTTGCCTCTGATTCCCCGCCTCTGATTCCCCATCTCTGATTCACAGCCTCTGATTCCCCACCTCTGATTCCCCATCTCTGATTCCGCACATCTGATTCCCTGCCTCTGATTCCCCGACTCTGATCCCCACCTCTGATTCCGCAGCTCTGATTCCCCGCCTCTGATTCCCCAACTCTGATTCCCCGCCTCTGATTCCCCATCTCTGATTCCCCGCCTCTGATTCCCCGTGTTTGATTCCCTGCCTCTGATTCCCCGCCTCTGATGCTCCATCTCTGATTCACCGCCTTTGATTCGCCACCTCTGATTCCCCATATCTGATTCCTCGCCTCTGTTTCCCCGCCTCTGATTCCCCGCCTCTGATTCCCCATATCTCATTCCCCGCCTCTGATTCCCCATCTCTGATTCCCGGACTCTGATTCCCCACCTCTGATTCCCGGCCTCTTATTCCCGGGATCTGATTCCGGCCTCTGATTCCCGGCCTCTGATTCCCTGCTTCTGATTCCCCATCTCTGATTCCGCAAATCTAATTCCCCGCCTCTGATTCCCCGCCTCTGTTTCCCCATATCTGATCCCCGCCTCTATTTGCCCGCATCTGATTCCCCGCCTCTGTTTCCCCATATCTGATTCCCCGCCTCTGAATCCCCAACTCTGATTCCCTGCCTCTAATTTCCCAGCTCTGATTCCCCGCCTCTGATTCCCCGCATCTGATTACCGGCCTCTGATTCCCCGCCTCTGATTCCCCATCTCTGATTCACAACCTCTGATTCCCCACCTCTGATACCCCATATCTGATTCCCCGCCTCTGTTTCCCCGCCTCTGATTCCCCACCTCTGATTCCCAATATCTGATTCCCCGCCTCTGATTCCCCACCTCTGATTCCCCGCCTCTGATTCGCCAGCTATGATTCCCCGCCTCTGATTCCCCGTGTTTGATTCCCTGCCTCTGATTCCCGGCCTCTGATTCCCCATCTCTGATTCACCGCCTTTGATTCGCCACCTCTGATTCCCCATATCTGATTCCCCGCCTCTGTTTCCCCGACTCTGATTCCCCGCCTCTGAATCCCCATATCTCATTCCCCGCCTCTGAATCCCCATCTCTGATTCCCGGACTCTGATTCCCCACCTCTGATTCCCTGCTACTGATTCTGATTCCCTGCCTTTGATTCCCCATCTCTGATTCCGCACATCTGATTCCCTGCCTCTGATTCCCCATCTCTGATTCCCCATATCTGATTCCCCGCTTCTGTTTCCCCGCCTCTGATTCCCCGCCTCTGTTTCCCAATATCTAAGTCCCCGCCTCTGATTCCCCAACTCTAATTCCCCACCTCTGATTCCCCAGCTCTGATTCCACGCCTCTGATTCCCCGCATCTGATTCCCTGCATTTGATTCCAAGACTCTTATTCCCTGCCACTGATTCCCCGCCCCTGATTCCCCACCTCTCATTCCCCATATCTGATTCCCCGCCTCTGTTTCCGCAACTCTGATTCCCTGCCTCTGATTCCCCATCTCTGATTCCCCATATCTGATTCCCCGCTTCTGTTTCCCCGCCTCTGATTCCCCGCCTCTGTTTCCCTGCATTTGATTCCAAGCCTCTTATTCCCTGCCTCTGATTCCCAACCTCTGATTCCCCACCTATGATTCCCGGCCTCTGATCCCCGGCCTATCATTCCAGGCCTCTGATTCCCGGCCTCTGATTCCCCGCCTCTGATTCCCCGCCTCTGATTCCCTGCCTCTGATTCCCCGCCTCTGATTCCCCAGCTCTGATTCCCCGCCTCTGATTCCCCGCGTCTGATTCCCTGCCTCTGATTCCCGCCTCTGATTCCCGGCCTCTTATTCGCGGCATCTGATTCCCTGCCTCTGAATCCCCACCTCTGATTCCCTGCCTCTGATTCCCAACCTTTGATTCCCCGCCTCTGTTTCCCCATATCTGATTCCCCGCCTCTGATTACCCAACTCTGATTCCCCGCCTCTGATTCCACAGCTCTGATTCCCCGCCTCTGATTCCCTGTGTTTGATTCCCTGCCTCTGATTCCCGGCCTCTGATTCCCCATCTCTGAATCACCGCCTTTGATTCGCCACCTCTGATTCCCCATATCTGATTCCCCGCCTCTGATTCCCCGCCTCAGATTCCCCGCCTCTGATTCCCCATATCTCATTCCCCGCCTCTGATTCCCCGCCTCTGATTCCCCAACTCTGATTCCCGGCCTCTGATTCCCCACCTCTGATTCCCGGCCTCTGATTCCCGGCCTCTCATTCCCGGCCTCAGATTCCCGGCCTCTGATTCCCCACCTCTGATTCCCCGCCTCTGATTCCCTGCCTCTGATTCCCCATCTCTGATTCCGCACATCTGATTCCCTGCATCTGATTCCCCACCTCTGATTCCCCACCTCTGATTCTCCATATCTGATTCCCCGCCTCTGATTCCCCGCCTCTGATTCCCGGCCTCTTATTCCCGGCATCTGATTACCTGCCTCTGAATCCCCACCTCTGATTCCCTGCCTCTGATTCCCAACCTCTGATTCCCCGCCTCTGATTCCGCAACTTTGATTCCCCGCCTCTGATTCCACAGCTCTGATTCCCCGCCTCTGATTCCCCGTGTTTGATTCCCTGCCTCTGATTCCCGGCCTCTGATTCCCCATCTCTGAATCACAGCCTTTGATTCGCCACCTCTGATTCCCCATATCTGATTCCCCGCCTCTGTTTCCCCGCCTCCGATTCCCCGCCTCTGATTCACCAACTCTGATTCCCTGCCTCTGATTCGCCGCCTCTGATTCGCCATCTCTGATTCACAACCTCTGATTCCCCACCTCTGATTCCCCATATCTGATTCCCCGCCTCTGTTTCCCCGCCTCCGATTCCCCGCCTCGTATTCCCCACCTCTGATTCCCCACCTGTGATTCGCCAGCTATGATTCCCCGCCTCTGATTCCCCGCGTCTGATTCCCTGCCTCTGATTCTCCGCCTCAGATTCCCCATCTCTGATTCACCACCTCTGATTCCCCGCGTCAGATTCCCCGCCTCTGATTCCCCATTTCTGATTCCCCATCTCTGATTCCCCAATTCTGATTCCCCGCCTCTGTTTCCCCATATCTGATTCCCCGCCTCTGATTCCCCAACTCTGATTCCCCGCCTCTGATTCCCCAGCTCTGATTCCCCGTGTTTGATTCCCTGCCTCTGATTCCCCACCTCTGATTCCCGGCCTCTGATTCCCGGCCTTTGATTCCCGGCCCCTCATTCCCCGCCTCTGATTCCCTGCCTCTGATTCCCCATCTCTGATTCACCGCCTTTGATTCGCCACCTCTGATTCCCCATATCAGATTCCCCGCCTCTGTTTCCCCGCCTTTGATTCGCCACCTCTGATTCCCCATATCTGATTCCCTGCATCTGATTCCCCACCTCTGATTCCCCACCTCTGATTCTCCATATCTGATTCCCCGCCTCTGATTCCCCGCCTCTGATTCCCGGCCTCTTATTCCCGGCATCTGATTACCTGCCTCTGAATCCCCACCTCTGATTCCCTGCCTCTGATTCCCAACCTCTGATTCCACGCCTCTGATTCCGCAACTCTGATTCCCCGCCTCTGATTCCACAGCTCTGATTCCCCGCCTCTGATTCCCCGTGTTTGATTCCCTGCCTCTGATTCCCGGCCTCTGATTCCCCATCTCTGAATCACCGCCTTTGATTCGCCACCTCTGATTCCCCATATCTGATTCCCCGCCTCTGTTTCCCCGCCTCCGATTCCCCGCCTCTGATTCACCAACTCTGATTCCCCGCCTCTGATTCCCCTTCTCTGATTCCTGGACTCGGATTCCCGGCCTCTTATTCCCGGCATCTGATCCCGGCCACTGATTCCCCACTTCTGATTCTGATTCCCTGCCTCTGATTCCCCATCTCTGATTCCGCACATCTGATTCCCTGCCTCTTATTCCACACCTCTGATTCCCCATATCTGATTCCCCGCCTCTGTTCCCCACCTCTGATTCCCCGCCTCTGTTTCCCCATATCTAATTCCCCGCCTCTGATTCCCCAACTCCTATTCCCCGCCTCTGTTTCCCCAGCTCTGATTCCCCGCCTCTGATTCCCCTCATCTGATTCCCTGCCTCTGATTCCCCGCCTCTGATACCCTGCCTCTGATTCCCAACCTCTGATTCCCCACCTCTGATTCCCCATATCTGATTCCACGCCTCTGTTTCCCTAGCTCTGATTCCCCGCCTCTGTGTCCCCATATGTGATTCCCCGCCTCTGATTCCCCAATTCTGATTCCCCGCCTCTGATTCCCCAGCTCTGATTCCCCGCCTCTGATTCCCCGCGTCTGATTCCCTGCCTCTGATTCCCCGCCTATGATTCACCATCTCTGATTCACAACCTCTGATTCCCCACCTCTGATTCCCCATATCTGATTCCCCGCATCTGTTTGCCCGCCTCTGATTCCCCGCCTCTGTTACCCCATATTTGATTCCCGGCCTCTGATTCCCCACCTCTGATTCCCGGACTCTGATTCCCGGCCTCTCATTCCCGGCCTCTGATTCCCGGCCTCTGATTCCCCGCCTCTGATTCCCCGCCTCTGATTCCCTGCCTCTGATTCCCCATCTCTGATTCCGCACATCTGATTCCCTGCCTCTGATTCGCGCCTCTGATTCCCCGCCTCTGATTCCCTGCCTCTGATTCCCAACCTCTGATACCCCATCTCTGATTCCCCAGCTCTGATTCCCCGCCTCTGATTCCCCATCTCTGATTCCCCGCCTCTGATTCCCCGTGTCTGATACCCTGCCTCTGATACCCCACCTCTGATTCCCCGCCTCTGATTCCCTGCCACTGATTCCCTGCCCCTGATTCCCCACCTCTCATTCCCCATATCTGATTCCCCGCCTCTGTTTCCGCACCTCTGATTCCCGCCTCTGATTCACCATATCTGATTCCCCGCCTCTGATTCCACAAATCTGATACCCCGCCTTTGATTCCCCAGCTCTGATTCCCCGCCTCTGATTCCCCGCGTCTGATTCCCTGCCTCTGATTCCCAGCCTCTGATTCGCCATCTCTGATTCACAACTTCTGATTCCCCACCTGTGATTCCCCATATCTGATTCCCCGCCTCTGTTTCCCCGCCTCTGATTCCCCGCCTCTGATTCCCCATCTCTGATTCCCCGCCTCTGATTCCCCGTGTCTGACACCCTGCCTCTGATACCCCGCCTCTGATTCCCAGCCTCTGATTCCCTGCCACTGATTCCCCGCCCCTGATTCCCCACCTCTCATTCCCCATATCTGAATCCCCGCCTCTGTTTCCGCAACTCTGATTCCCTGCCTCTGATTCCCCATCTCTGATTCCCCATATCTGATTCCCCGCTTCTGTTTCCCCGCCTCTGATTCCCCGCCTCTGTTTCCCAATATCTAAGTCCCCGCCTCTGATTCCCCAGCTCTGATTCCCCGCCTCTGATTCCCCGCGTCTGATTCCCTGCCTCTGATTCCCGCCTCTGATTCCCGGCCTCTTATTCGCGGCATCTGATTCCCTGCCTCTGAATCCCCACCTCTGATTCCCTGCCTCTGATTCCCAACCTCTGATTCCCCGCCTCTGTTTCCCCATATCTGATTCCCCGCCTCTGATTACCCAACTCTGATTCCCCGCCTCTGATTCCACAGCTCTGATTCCCCGCCTCTGATTCCCTGTGTTTGATTCCCTGCCTCTGATTCCCGGCCTCTGATTCCCCATCTCTGAATCACCGCCTTTGATTCGCCACCTCTGATTCCCCATATCTGATTCCCCGCCTCTGTTTCCCCGCCTCAGATTCCCCGCCTCTGATTCCCCATATCTCATTCCCCGCCTCTGATTCCCCGCCTCTGATTCCCCAACTCTGATTCCCGGCCTCTGATTCCCCACCTCTGATTCCCGGCCTCTGATTCCCGGCCTCTCATTCCCGGCCTCAGATTCCCGGCCTCTGATTCCCCACCTCTGATTCCCCGCCTCTGATTCCCTGCCTCTGATTCCCCATCTCTGATTCCGCACATCTGATTCCCTGCATCTGATTCCCCACCTCTGATTCCCCACCTCTGATTCTCCATATCTGATTCCCCGCCTCTGATTCCCCGCCTCTGATTCCCGGCCTCTTATTCCCGGCATCTGATTACCTGCCTCTGAATCCCCACCTCTGATTCCCTGCCTCTGATTCCCAACCTCTGATTCCCCGCCTCTGATTCCGCAACTTTGATTCCCCGCCTCTGATTCCACAGCTCTGATTCCCCGCCTCTGATTCCCCGTGTTTGATTCCCTGCCTCTGATTCCCGGCCTCTGATTCCCCATCTCTGAATCACAGCCTTTGATTCGCCACCTCTGATTCCCCATATCTGATTCCCCGCCTCTGTTTCCCCGCCTCCGATTCCCCGCCTCTGATTCACCAACTCTGATTCCCTGCCTCTGATTCGCCGCCTCTGATTCGCCATCTCTGATTCACAACCTCTGATTCCCCACCTCTGATTCCCCATATCTGATTCCCCGCCTCTGTTTCCCCGCCTCCGATTCCCCGCCTCGTATTCCCCACCTCTGATTCCCCACCTGTGATTCGCCAGCTATGATTCCCCGCCTCTGATTCCCCGCGTCTGATTCCCTGCCTCTGATTCTCCGCCTCAGATTCCCCATCTCTGATTCACCACCTCTGATTCCCCGCGTCAG
Organism: Narcine bancroftii; assembly: GCF_036971445.1. NCBI lineage: Eukaryota > Metazoa > Chordata > Chondrichthyes > Torpediniformes > Narcinidae > Narcine > Narcine bancroftii. The sequence continues at coordinate 113,428,269 of NC_091475.1, forward strand.
ATTCCCCGCCTCTGATTCCCCATTTCTGATTCCCCATCTCTGATTCCCCAATTCTGATTCCCCGCCTCTGTTTCCCCATATCTGATTCCCCGCCTCTGATTCCCCAACTCTGATTCCCCGCCTCTGATTCCCCAGCTCTGATTCCCCGTGTTTGATTCCCTGCCTCTGATTCCCCACCTCTGATTCCCGGCCTCTGATTCCCGGCCTTTGATTCCCGGCCCCTCATTCCCCGCCTCTGATTCCCTGCCTCTGATTCCCCATCTCTGATTCACCGCCTTTGATTCGCCACCTCTGATTCCCCATATCAGATTCCCCGCCTCTGTTTCCCCGCCTTTGATTCGCCACCTCTGATTCCCCATATCTGATTCCCTGCATCTGATTCCCCACCTCTGATTCCCCACCTCTGATTCTCCATATCTGATTCCCCGCCTCTGATTCCCCGCCTCTGATTCCCGGCCTCTTATTCCCGGCATCTGATTACCTGCCTCTGAATCCCCACCTCTGATTCCCTGCCTCTGATTCCCAACCTCTGATTCCACGCCTCTGATTCCGCAACTCTGATTCCCCGCCTCTGATTCCACAGCTCTGATTCCCCGCCTCTGATTCCCCGTGTTTGATTCCCTGCCTCTGATTCCCGGCCTCTGAATCCCCATCTCTGAATCACCGCCTTTGATTCGCCACCTCTGATTCCCCATATCTGATTCCCCGCCTCTGTTTCCCCGCCTCCGATTCCCCGCCTCTGATTCACCAACTCTGATTCCCTGCCTCTGATTCGGCGCCTCTGATTCGCCATCTCTGATTCACAACCTCTGATTCCCCACCTCTGATTCGCCATATCTGATTCCCCGCCTCTGTTTCCCCGCCTCTGATTCCCCGCCTCTGATTCCCCACCTCTGATTCCCCGCCTGTGATTCGACAGCTATGATTCCCCGCCTCTGATTCCCCGCATCTGATTCCCTGCCTCTGATTCTCCGCCTCAGATTCCCCATCTCTGATTCACCACCTCAGATTCCCCGCGTCAGATTGCCCGCCTCTGATTCCCCATCTCTGATTCCCCATCTCTCATTCCCCAATTCTGATTCCCCGCCTCTGTTTCCCCATATCTGATTCCCCGCCTCTGATTCCCCAACTCTGATTCCCCGCCTCTGATTCCCCAGCTCTGATTCCCCGTGTTTGATTCCCTGCCTCTGATTCCCCACCTCCGATTCCCGGACTCTGATTCCCGGCCTTTGATTGCCGGCCCCTCATTCCCCACCTCTGATTCCCTGCCTCTGATTCCCCATCTCTGATTCACCGCCTTTGATTCGCCACCTCTGATTCCCCATATCAGATTCCCCGCCTATGTTTCCCCGCCTCTGATACCCCACCTCTGATTCCCCATATCTCATTCCCCGCCTCTGATTCCCCTTCTCTGATTCCTGGACTCGGATTCCCGGCCTCTTATTCCCGGCATCTGATCCCGGCCACTGATTCCCCACTTCTGATTCTGATTCCCTGCCTCTGATTCCCCATCTCTGATTCCGCACATCTGATTCCCTGCCTCTTATTCCACACCTCTGATTCCCCATATCTGATTCCCCGCCTCTGTTCCCCACCTCTGATTCCCCGCCTCTGTTTCCCCATATCTAATTCCCCGCCTCTGATTCCCCAACTCCTATTCCCCGCCTCTGTTTCCCCAGCTCTGATTCCCCGCCTCTGATTCCCCTCATCTGATTCCCTGCCTCTGATTCCCCGCCTCTGATACCCTGCCTCTGATTCCCAACCTCTGATTCCCCACCTCTGATTCCCCATATCTGATTCCACGCCTCTGTTTCCCTAGCTCTGATTCCCCGCCTCTGTGTCCCCATATGTGATTCCCCGCCTCTGATTCCCCAATTCTGATTCCCCGCCTCTGATTCCCCAGCTCTGATTCCCCGCCTCTGATTCCCCGCGTCTGATTCCCTGCCTCTGATTCCCCGCCTATGATTCACCATCTCTGATTCACAACCTCTGATTCCCCACCTCTGATTCCCCATATCTGATTCCCCGCATCTGTTTGCCCGCCTCTGATTCCCCGCCTCTGTTACCCCATATTTGATTCCCGGCCTCTGATTCCCCACCTCTGATTCCCGGACTCTGATTCCCGGCCTCTCATTCCCGGCCTCTGATTCCCGGCCTCTGATTCCCCGCCTCTGATTCCCCGCCTCTGATTCCCTGCCTCTGATTCCCCATCTCTGATTCCGCACATCTGATTCCCTGCCTCTGATTCGCGCCTCTGATTCCCCGCCTCTGATTCCCTGCCTCTGATTCCCAACCTCTGATACCCCATCTCTGATTCCCCAGCTCTGATTCCCCGCCTCTGATTCCCCATCTCTGATTCCCCGCCTCTGATTCCCCGTGTCTGATACCCTGCCTCTGATACCCCACCTCTGATTCCCCGCCTCTGATTCCCTGCCACTGATTCCCTGCCCCTGATTCCCCACCTCTCATTCCCCATATCTGATTCCCCGCCTCTGTTTCCGCACCTCTGATTCCCGCCTCTGATTCACCATATCTGATTCCCCGCCTCTGATTCCACAAATCTGATACCCCGCCTTTGATTCCCCAGCTCTGATTCCCCGCCTCTGATTCCCCGCGTCTGATTCCCTGCCTCTGATTCCCAGCCTCTGATTCGCCATCTCTGATTCACAACTTCTGATTCCCCACCTGTGATTCCCCATATCTGATTCCCCGCCTCTGTTTCCCCGCCTCTGATTCCCCGCCTCTGATTCCCCATCTCTGATTCCCCGCCTCTGATTCCCCGTGTCTGACACCCTGCCTCTGATACCCCGCCTCTGATTCCCAGCCTCTGATTCCCTGCCACTGATTCCCCGCCCCTGATTCCCCACCTCTCATTCCCCATATCTGAATCCCCGCCTCTGTTTCCGCAACTCTGATTCCCTGCCTCTGATTCCCCATCTCTGATTCCCCATATCTGATTCCCCGCTTCTGTTTCCCCGCCTCTGATTCCCCGCCTCTGTTTCCCAATATCTAAGTCCCCGCCTCTGATTCCCCAACTCTAATTCCCCACCTCTGATTCCCCAGCCCTGATTCCCCGCCTCTGATTCCCCGCATCTGATTCCCTGCATTTGATTCCAAGCCTCTTATTCCCTGCCTCTGATTCCCAACCTCTGATTCCCCACCTCTGATTCCCCATATCTGATTCCCAGCCTCTGTTTCCCCGCCTCTGATTCCCCGCCTCTGTTTCCCCATATCTGATTCCCGGCCTCTGGTTCCCCGCCTCTGATTCCCCGCCTCTGATTCCCTGCCTCTGATTCCCCATCTCCGATTCCGCACATCTGATTCCCTGCCTCTGATTCCCCGCCTCTGATTCCCGGCCTCTGGTTCCCCGCCTCTGATTCCCCGCCTCTGATTCCCTGCCTCTGATTCCCCATCTCCGATTCCGCACATCTGATTCCCCGCCTCTGATTCCCCGCCTCTGATTCCCTGCCTCTGATTCCCCGTGTTTGATTCCCCGCCTCTGTTTCCCCGCCTCTGATTCCCCGCCTCTGATTCCCCAACTCTAATTCCCCGCCTCTGATTCCCCATATCTGATTCCCCGCCTGTTTCCCCGCCTCTGATTCCCCACCCCTGTTTCCCCATATCTGATTCCCTGCCTCTGATTCCCCAACTTTGATTCCCAGCATCTGATTCCCCAGCTCTGATTCCCCGCCTCTGATTCCCCGCATCTGATTCCCTGCATCTGATTCCAAGCCTCTGATTCCCTGCCTCTGATTCCCAACCTCTGATTCCCCACCTCTGATTCCCCATATCTGATCCCCAGCCTCTGTTTCCCCGCCTCTGTTTCCCCATATCTGATTCCCGGCCTCTGATTCCCCGCCTCTGATTCCCCGCCTCTGATTCCCTGCCTCTGATTCCCCATCTCCGATTCCGCACATCTGATTCCCTGCCTCTGATTCCCCGCCTCTGATTCCCCGCCTCTGATTCCCTGCATCTGATTCCCAACCTCTGATTCCCCACCTCTGATTCCCCGTGTTTGATTCCCCGCCTCTGTTTCCCCGCCTCTGATTCCCCGCCTCTGATTCCCCAACTCTAATTCCCCGCCTCTGATTCCCCATATCTGATTCCCTGCCTCTGTTTCCCCGCCTCTGATTCCCCGCCCCTGTTTCCCCATATCTGATTCCCTGCCTCTGATTCCCCAACTTTGATTCCCAGCCTCTGATTCCCCAGCTCTGATTCCCCGCCTCTGATTCCCCGTGTTTGATTCCCTGCCTCTGATTCCCCGCCTCTGATTCCCCATCTCTGATTCACCGCCTTTGATTCGCCACCTCTGATTCCCCATATCTGATTCCCCACCTCTGTTTCCCCGCCTCTGATTCCCCGCCTCTGATTCTCCATATCTCATTCCCCGCCTCTGACTCCCCATCTCTGATTCCCGGACTCTGATTTCCCACCTCTGATTCCCTGCCTCTTATTCCCAGCATCTGATTACAGGCATCTGATTCCCGTCCTCTGACTCCCCGCTTCTGATTCTGATTCCCTGCCTCTGATTCCCCATCTCTGATTCCGCACATCTGATTACCTGCCTCTGATTCCCCACCTCTGATTCCCCATATCTGATTCCCCGCCTCTGTTTCCACGCCTCTGATTCCCCGCCTCTGTTTCCCCATATCTAATTCCCCACTTCTGATGCCCCAACTCTGATTCCCCGCCTCTGATTCCACAGCTCTGATTCCCAGCCTCTGATTCCCCACATCCGATTCCCCATATCTGATTCCCCGCCTCTGTTTCCCCGCCCCTGATTCCCCGCCTCTGTTTCCCCATATCTGATTCCCCGCCTCTGATTCCCAACTATGATTCCCCGCCTCTTATTCCCCAGCTCTGATTCCCTGCCTCTGATTCCCCGCGTTCTATTCCCTGCCTCTGATTCCCCGCCTGTGATTCCCCATCTCTGATTCACCACCTCTGATTCCCCACCACTGATTCCCCATATCTAATTCCCCGCCTCTGTTTGCCAGCCTCTGATTCCCCGCCTCTGTTTCCCCATATCTGATTCCCCGCCTCTGAATCCCCAACTCTGATTCCCTGCCTCTGATTCCCCAGCTTCATTCCCCGCCTTTGATTCCCCCCGTCTGATTCCCAGCCTCTGAATCCCCGTGTCTGAAAACCTGCCTCTGATTCCCCGCCTCTGATTCCCCATCTCAGATTCACCGCCTCTGATTCCCCACCTCTGATTCCCCATCTCTGATTCCGCACATCCGATTCCCTACCTCTGATTCCCCGACTCTGATTCCCCACTTCTGATTCCCCAGCTCTGATTCCCCGCCTCTGATTCCCCAACTCTGATTCCCCACCTCTGATTCCCCAGCTGTGATTCCCCGCCTCTGATTCCCCGTGTTTGATCCCCTGCCTCTGATTCCCCAGCTCTGATTCCCCATCTCTGATTCACTGCCTTTGATTCGCCACCTCTGATTCCCCATATCTCATTCCCCGCCTCTGATTCCCCATCTCTGATTCCCGACCTCTTATTCCCGGCATCTGATTCCGGCCTCTGATTCCCGGCCTCTGATTCCCTGCTTCTGATTCTGATTCCCTGCCTCTGATTCCCCATTTCTGATTCCGCACATCTAATTCCCTGCCTCTGATTCCCCACCTCTGATTCCCCATATCTGAATCCCCGCCCCTGTTTCCCCGTCTCTGATTCCCCGCCTCTGTTTCCCCATATCTAAGTCCCCGCCTCTGATTCCCCAAATTTGATTCCCCACCTCTGATTCCCCAGCTCTGATTCCCCGCCTCTGATTCCCCACCTCTGATTCCCCATATCTGATTCCCAGCCTCTGTTTCCCCGCCTCTGATTCCCCGCCCCTGTTTCCCCATATCTGATTCCCTGCCTCTGATTCCCCAACTTTGATTCCCAGCCTCTGATTCCCCAGCTCTGATTCCCCGCCTCTGATTCCCCGTGTTTGATTCCCTGCCTCTGATTCCCTGCTTCTGATTCCCCATCTCTGATTCCGCAAATCTAATTCCCTGCCTCTGATTCCCCAACTCTGATTCCCCGCCTCTGATTCCCCAGCTCTGATTCCCGGCCTCTGATTCCCCACCTCTGATTCCCGGCCTCTGATTCCCGGCCTCTCATTCCCGGCCTCAGATTCCCGGCCTCTGATTCCCCACCTCTGATTCCCCGCCTCTGATTCCCTGCCTCTGATTCCCCATCTCTGATTCCGCACATCTGATTCCCTGCATCTGATTCCCCACCTCTGATTCCCCACCTCTGATTCTCCATATCTGATTCCCCGCCTCTGATTCCCCGCCTCTGATTCCCGGCCTCTTATTCCCGGCATCTGATTACCTGCCTCTGAATCCCCACCTCTGATTCCCTGCCTCTGATTCCCAACCTCTGATTCCCCGCCTCTGATTCCGCAACTTTGATTCCCCGCCTCTGATTCCACAGCTCTGATTCCCCGCCTCTGATTCCCCGTGTTTGATTCCCTGCCTCTGATTCCCGGCCTCTGATTCCCCATCTCTGAATCACCGCCTTTGATTCGCCAATCTGATTCCCCATATCTGATTCCCCGCCTCTGTTTCCCCGCCTCCGATTCCCCGCCTCTGATTCACCAACTCTGATTCCCTGCCTCTGATTCGCCGCCTCTGATTCGCCATCTCTGATTCACAACCTCTGATTCCCCACCTCTGATTCCCCATATCTGATTCCCCGCCTCTGTTTCCCCGCCTCTGATTCCCCGCCTCGTATTCCCCACCTCTGATTCCCCACCTGTGATTCGCCAGCTATGATTCCCCGCCTCTGATTCCCCGCGTCTGATTCCCTGCCTCTGATTCTCCGCCTCAGATTCCCCATCTCTGATTCACCACCTCTGATTCCCCGCGTCAGATTCCCCGCCTCTGATTCCCCATTTCTGATTCCCCATCTCTGATTCCCCAATTCTGATTCCCCGCCTCTGTTTCCCCATATCTGATTCCCCGCCTCTGATTCCCCAACTCTGATTCCCCGCCTCTGATTCCCAAGCTCTGATTCCCCGTGTTTGATTCCCTGCCTCTGATTCCCCACCTCTGATTCCCGGCCTCTGATTCCCGGCCTTTGATTCCCGGCCCCTCATTCCCCGCCTCTGATTCCCTGCCTCTGATTCCCCATCTCTGATTCACCGCCTTTGATTCGCCACCTCTGATTCCCCATATCAGATTCCCCGCCTCTGTTTCCCCGCCTTTGATTCGCCACCTCTGATTCCCCATATCTGATTCCCTGCATCTGATTCCCCACCTCTGATTCCCCACCTCTGATTCTCCATATCTGATTCCCCGCCTCTGATTCCCCGCCTCTGATTCCCGGCCTCTTATTCCCGGCATCTGATTACCTGCCTCTGAATCCCCACCTCTGATTCCCTGCCTCTGATTCCCAACCTCTGATTCCACGCCTCTGATTCCGCAACTCTGATTCCCCGCCTCTCATTCCACAGCTCTGATTCCCCGCCGCTGATTCCCCGTGTTTGATTCCCTGCCTCTGATTCCCGGCCTCTGATTCCCCATCTCTGAATCACCGCCTTTGATTCGCCACCTCTGATTCCCCATATCTGATTCCCCGCCTCTGTTTCCCCGCCTCCGATTCCCCGCCTCTGATTCACCAACTCTGATTCCCTGCCTCTGATTCGGCGCCTCTGATTCGCCATCTCTGATTCACAACCTCTGATTCCCCACCTCTGATTCCCCATATCTGATTCCCCGCCTCTGTTTCCCCGCCTCTGATTCCCCGCCTCTGATTCCCCACCTCTGATTCCCCGCCTGTGATTCGCCAGCTATGATTCCCCGCCTCTGATTCCCCGCATCTGATTCCCTGCCTCTGATTCTCCGCCTCAGATTCCCCATCTCTGATTCACCACCTCAGATTCCCCGCGTCAGATTCCCCGCCTTGATTCCCCATCTCTGATTCCCCATCTCTGATTCCCCAATTCTGATTCCCCGCCTCTGTTTCCCCATATCTGATTCCCCGCCTCTGATTCCCCAACTCTGATTCCCCGCCTCTGATTCCCCAGCTCTGATTCCCCGTGTTTGATTCCCTGCCTCTGATTCCCCACCTCTGATTCCCGGCCTCTGATTCCCGGCCTTTGATTCCCGGCCCCTCATTCCCCACCTCTGATTCCCTGCCTCTGATTCCCCATCTCTGATTCACCGCCTTTGATTCGCCACCTCTGATTCCCCATATCAGATTCCCCGCCTATGTTTCCCCGCCTCTGATACCCCACCTCTGATACCCCATATCTCATTCCCCGCCTCTGATTCCCCTTCTCTGATTCCTGGACTCGGATTCCCGGCCTCTTATTCCGGGCATCTGATCCCGGCCACTGATTCCCCACTTCTGATTCTGATTCCCTGCCTCTGATTCCCCATCTCTGATTCCGCACATCTGATTCCCTGCCTCTTATTCCACACCTCTGATTCCCCATATCTGATTCCCCGCCTCTGTTCCCCACCTCTGATTCCCCGCCTCTGTTTCCCCATATCTAATTCCCCGCCTCTGATTCCCCAACTCCTATTCCCCGCCTCTGTTTCCCCAGATCTAATTCGCCACCTCTGATTCCCCATATCTGATTCCCCGCCTCTGTTTCCCCGCCTCCGATTCCCCGCCTCTGATTCACCAACTCTGATTCCCTGCCTCTGATTCGGCGCCTCTGATTCGCCATCTCTGATTCACAACCTCTGATTCCCCACCTCTGATTCCCCATATCTGATTCCCCGCCTCTGTTTCCCCGCCTCCGATTCCCCGCCTCTGATTCCCCACCTCTGATTCCCCGCCTGTGATTCGCCAGCTATGATTCCCCGCCTCTGATTCCCCGCATCTGATTCCCTGCCTCTGATTCTCCGCCTCAGATTCCCCATCTATGATTCACCACCTCAGATTCCCCGCGTCAGATTCCCCGCCTCTGATTCCCCATCTCTGATTCCCCATCTCTGATTCCCCAATTCTGATTCCCCGCCTCTGTTTCCCCATATCTGATTCCCCGCCTCTGATTCCCCAACTCTGATTCCCCGCCTCTGATTCCCCAGCTCAGATTCCCCGTGTTTGATTCCCTGCCTCTGATTCCCCACCTCTGATTCCCGGCCTCTGATTCCCGGCCTTTGATTCCCGGCCCCTCATTCCCCACCTCTGATTCCCTGCCTCTGATTCCCCATCTCTGATTCACCGCCTTTGATTCGCCACCTCTGATTCCCCATATCAGATTCCCCGCCTATGTTTCCCCGCCTCTGATACCCCACCTCTGATACCCCATATCTCATTCCCCGCCTCTGATTCCCCTTCTCTGATTCCTGGACTCGGATTCCCGGCCTCTTATTCCCGGCATCTGATCCCGGCCACTGATTCCCCACTTCTGATTCTGATTCCCTGCCTCTGATTCCCCATCTCTGATTCCGCACATCTGATTCCCTGCCTCTTATTCCACACCTCTGATTCCCCATATCTGATTCCCCGCCTCTGTTCCCCACCTCTGATTCCCCGCCTCTGTTTCCCCATATCTAATTCCCCGCCTCTGATTCCCCAACTCCTATTCCCCGCCTCTGTTTCCCCAGCTCTGATTCCCCGCCTCTGATTCCCCTCATCTGATTCCCTGCCTCTGATTCCCCGCCTCTGATACCCTGCCTCTGATTCCCAACCTCTGATTCCCCACCTCTGATTCCCCATATCTGATTCCCCGCCTCTGTTTCCCTAGTTCTGATTCCCCGCCTCTGTGTCCCCATATGTGATTCCCCGCCTCTGATTCCCCAATTCTGATTCACCGCCTCTGATTCCCCAGCTCTGATTCCCCGCCTCTGATTCCCCGCGTCTGATTCCCTGCCTCTGATTCCCCGCCTATGATTCACCATCTCTGATTCACAACCTCTGATTCCCCACCTCTGATTCCCCATATCTGATTCCCCGCATCTGTTTGCCCGCCTCTGATTCCCCGCCTCTGTTACCCCATATTTGATTCCCGGCCTCTGATTCCCCACCTCTGATTCCCGGACTCTGATTCCCGTCCTCTCATTCCCGGCCTCTGATTCCCGGCCTCTGATTCCCCGCCTCTGATTCCCCGCCTCTGATTCCCTGCCTCTGATTCCCCATCTCTGATTCCGCACATCTGATTCCCTGCCACTGATTCGCGCCTCTGATTCCCCGCCTCTGATTCCCTGCCTCTGATTCCCAACCTCTGATACCCCATCTCTGACTCCCCAGCTCTGATTCCCCGCCTCTGATTCCCCATCTCTGATTCCCCGCCTCTGATTCCCCGTGTCTGATACGCTGCCTCTGATACCCCACTTCTGATTCCCCGCCTCTGATTCCCTGCCACTGATTCCCTGCCCCTGATTCCCCACCTCTCATTCCCCATATCTGATTCCCCGCCTCTGTTTCCGCACCTCTGATTCCCGCCTCTGATTCACCATATCTGATTCCCCGCCTCTGATTCCACAAATCTGATACCCCGCCTTTGATTCCCCACATCTGATTCCCCATCTCTGATTCCGCACATCCGATTCCCTGCCTCTGATTCCCCGACTCTGATACCCCACCTCTGATTCCCCAGCTCTGATTCCCCGCCTCTGATTCCCCAACTCTGATTCCCCACCTCTGATTCCCCAGCTGTGATTCCCCGCCTCTGATTCCCCGTGTTTGATCCCATGCCTCTGATTCCCCAGCTCTGATTCCCCATCTCTGATTCACCGCCTTTGATTCGCCACCTCTGATTCCCCATATCTGATTCCTCGCCACTGTTTCCCCACCTCTGATTCCCCGCCTCTGATTCCCCATATCTCATTCCCCGCCTCTGATTCCCCATCTCTGATTCCCGGACTCTGATTCCCCACCTCTGATTCCCGACCTCTTATTCCCGGCATCTGATTCCGGCCTCTGATTCCCGGCCTCTGATTCCCTGCTTCTGATTCTGATTCCCTGCCTCTGATTCCCCATTTCTGATTCCGCACATCTAATTCCCTGCCTCTGATTCCCCACCTCTGATTCCCCATATCTGAATCCCCGCCTCTGTTTCCCCGTCTCTGATTCCCCGCCTCTGTTTCCCCATATCTAAGTCCCCGCCTCTGATTCCCCAAATTTGATTCCCCACCTCTGATTCCCCAGCTCTGATTCCCCGCCTCTGATTCCCCACCTCTGATTCCCCATATCTGATTCGCAGCCTCTGTTTCCCCGCCTCTGATTCCCCGCCCCTGTTTCCCCATATCTGATTCCCTGCCTCTGATTCCCCAACTTTGATTCCCAGCCTCTTATTCCCCAGCTCTGATTCCCCGCCTCTGATTCCCCGTGTTTGATTCCCTGCCTCTGATTCCCTGCTTCTGATTCCCCATCTCTGATTCCGCAAATCTAATTCCCTGCCTCTGATTCCCCAACTCTGATTCCCCATATCTGATTCCCCACCTCTGTTTCCCGGCCTCTGATTCCCCGCTTCTGATTCTGATTCCCTGCCTCTGATTCCCCATCTCTGATTCCGCACATCTGATTCCCTGCCTCTGATTCCCCACCTCTGATTCCCCATATCTGATTTCCCGCCTCTGTTTCCCCGCCTCTGATTCCCCGCCTCTGTTTCCCCATATCTAATTCCCAACCTCTGATGCCCCAACTCTGATTCCCTGCCTCTGATTCCCCGCGTTCTATTCCCTGCCTCTGATTCCCCGCCTGTGATTCCCCATCTCTGATTCACCACCTCTGATTCCCCACCTCTGATTCCCCATATCTAATTCCCCGCCTCTGTTTGCCCGACTCTGATACCCCGCTTCTGTTTCCCCATATCTGATTCCCCGCCTCTGAATCCCCAACTCTGATTCCCTGCCTCTGATTCCCCAGCTCTGATTCCCCGCCTTTGATTCCCCCGTCTGATTCCCAGCCTCTGAAACCCCGTGTCTGATTTCTTGCCTCTGATTCCCCGCCTCTGATTCCCCATCTCTGATTCACAGCCTCTGATTCCCCACCTCTGATTCCCCATCTCTGATTCCGCACATCTGATTCCCTGCCTCTGATTCCCCGACTCTGATCCCCACCTCTGATTCTGCAGCTCTGATTCCCCGCCTCTGATTCCCCAACTCTGATTCCCCGCCTCTGATTCCCCAGCTCTGATTCCCCGCCTCTGATTCCCCGTGTTTGATTCCCTGCCTCTGATTCCCCGCCTCTGATTCCCCATCTCTGATTCACCGCCTTTGATTCGCCACCTCTGATTCCCCATATCTGATTCCTCGCCTCTGTTTCCCCGCCTCTGATTCCCCGCCTCTGATTCCCCATATCTCATTCCCCGCCTCTGATTCCCCATCTCTGATTCCCGGACTCTGATTCCCCACCTCTGATTCCCGGCCTCTTATTCCCGGCATCTGATTCCGGCCTCTGATTCCCGGCCTCTGATTCCCTGCTTCTGATTCCCCATCTCTGATTCCGCAAATCTAATTCCCTGCCTCTGATTCCCCACCTCTGATTCCCCATATCTGATTCCCAGCCTCTGTTTCCCCGCCTCTGATTCCCTGCCTCTGTTTCCCCATATCTGATTCCCGGCCTCTGATTCCCCGCCTCTGATTCCCCGCCTCTGATTCCCTGCCTCTGATTCCCCATCTCCGATTCCGCACATCTGATTCCCTGCCTCTGATTCCCCGCCTCTGATTCCCCGCCTCTGATTCCCTGCCTCTGATTCCCAACCTCTGATTCCCCACCTCTGATTCCCTGTGTTTGATTCCCCGCATCTGTTTCCCCGCCTCTGATTCCCCGCCTCTGATTCCCCAACTCTAATTCCCCGCCTCCGATTCCCCATATCTGATTCCCCGCCTCTGTTTCCCCGCCTCTGATTCCCCGCCCCTGTTTCCCCATATCTGATTCCCTGCCTCTGATTCCCCAACTTTGATTCCCAGCCTCTGATTCCCCAGCTCTGATACCACGCCTCTGAGTCCCCGTGTTTGATTCCCTGCCTCTGATTCCCCGCCTCTGATTCCCCATCTCTCATTCACCGCCTTTGATTCGCAACCTCTGATTCCCCATATCTGATTCCCCACCTCTGTTTCCCCGCCTCTGATTCCCCGCCTCTGATTCTCCATATCTCATTCCCCGCCTCTGAATCCCCATCACTGATTCCCGGACTCTGATTCCCCACCTCTGATTCCCGGCCTCTTATTCCCAGCATCTGATTCCAGGCCTCTGATCCCGGCCTATGACTCCCCGCTTCTGATTCTGATTCCCTGCCTCTGATTCCCCATCTCTGATTCCGCACATCTGATTACCTGCCTCTGATTCCCCACCTCTGATTCCCCATATCTGATTCCCCGCCTCTGTTTCCACGCCTCTGATTCCCCGCCTCTGTTTCCCCATATCTAATTCCCCACCTCTGATGCCCCAACTCTGATTCCCCGCCTCTGATTCCCCAGCTCTGATTCCCCGCCTCTGATTCCCCGCATCCGATTCCCCATATCTGATTCCCCGCCTCTGTTTCCCCGCCCCTGATTCCCCGCCTCTGTTTCCCCATATCTGATTCCCCGCCTCTGATTCCCAACTATGATTCCCCGCCTCTGATTCCCCAGCTCTGATTCCCTGCCTCTGATTCCCCGCGTTCTATTCCCTGCCTCTGATTCCCCGCCTGTGATTCCCCATCTCTGATTCACCACCTCTGATTCCCCACCACTGATTCCCCATATCTAATTCCCCGCCTCTGTTTCCCCGCCTCTGATTCCCCGCCCCTGATTCCCCATATCTGATTCCCTGCCTCTGATTCCCCAACTTTGATTCCCAGGCTCTGATTCCCCAGCTCTCATTCCCCGCCTCTGATTCCCCGCATCTGATTCCCTGCATCTGATTCCAAGCCTCTGATTCCCTGCCTCTGATTCCCAACCTCTGATTCCCCGCCTCTGTTTCCCCATATCTGATTCCCGGCCTCTGATTCCCCGCATCTGATTCCCCGCCTCTGATTCCCTGCCTCTGATTCCTCATCTCCGATTCCGCACATCTGATTCCCTGCCTCTGATTCCCCGCCTCTGATTCCCCGCCTCAGATTCACTGCCTCTGATTCCCAAGCTCTGATTCCCCACCTCTGATTCCCCGTGTTTGATTCCCCGCCTCTGTTTCCCCGCCTCTGATTCCCCGCCTCTGATTCCCCAACTCTAATTCCCCACCTCTGATTCCCCATATCTGATTCCCTGCCTATGTTTCCCCGCCTCTGATTCCCCGCCCCTGTTTCCCCATATCTGATTCCCTGCCTCTGATTCCCCAACTTTGATTCCCAGCCTCTGATTCCCCAGCTCTGATTCCCCGCCTCTGATTCCCCGTGTTTGATTCCCTGCCTCTGATTCCCCGCCTCTGATTCCCCATCTCTGATTCACCGCCTTTGATTCGCCACCTCTGATTCCACATATCTGATTCCCCACCTCTGTTTCCCCGCCTCTGATTCCCCGCCTCTGATTCTCCATATCTCATTCCCCGCCTCTGACTCCCCATCTCTGATTCCCGTACTCTGATTCCCCACCTCTGATTCCCGGCCTCTTATTCCCAGCATCTGATTCCAGGCCTCTGATTCACGGCCTCTGACTCCCCGCTTCTGATTCTGATTCCCTGCCTCTGATTCCCCGCCTCTTATTCCGCACATCTGATTCCCCGCCTCTGTTTCCCCATATCTAATTCCCCACCTCTGATGCCCCAACTCTGATTCCCCGCCTCTGATTCCCCAGCTCTGATTCCCCGCCTCTGATTCTCCACATCCGATTCCCAATATCTGATTCCCCGCCTTTGTTTCCCCGCCCCTGATTCCCCGCCTCTGTTTCCCCATATCTGATTCCCCGCCTCTGATTCCCCGCGTTCTATTCCCTGCCTCTGATTCCCCGCCTGTGATTCCCCATCTCTGATTCACCACCTCTGATTCCCCACCACTGATTCCCCATATCTAATTCCCCGCCTCTGTTTGCCCGCCTCTGATTCCCCGCCTCTGTTTCCCCATATCTGATTCCCCGCCTCTGAATCCCCAACTCTGATTCCCTGCCTCTGATTCCCCAGCTTCATTCCTCGCCTTTGATTCCCCCCTTCTGATTCCCAGCCTCTGAATCCCCGTGTCTGATAACCTGCCTCTGATTCCCCGCCTCTGATTCCCCATCTCAGATTCACCACCTCTGATTCCCCACCTCTGATTCCCCATCTCTGATTCCGCACATCCGATTCCCTGCCTCTGATTCCCCGACTCTGATTCCCCACCTCTGATTCCCCAGCTCTGATTCCCCGCCTCTGATTCCCCAACTCTGATTCCCCGCCTCTGATTTCCCAGCTCTGATTCCCCGCCTCTGATTCCCCGTGTTTGATCCCCTGCCTCTGATTCCCCAGCTCTGATTCCCCATCTCTGATTCACCGCCTTTGATTCGCCACCTCTGATTCCCCATATCTGATTCCTCGCCACTGTTTCCCCGCCTCTGATTCCGCGCCTCTGATTCCCCATATCTCATTCCCCGCCTCTGATTCCCCATCTCTGATTCCCGGACTCTGATTCCCCACCTCTGATTCCCGACCTCTTATTCCCGGCATCTGATTCCGGCCTCTGATTCCCGGCCTCTGATTCCCTGCTTCTGATTCTGATTCCCTGCCTCTGATTCCCCATTTCTGATTCCGCACATCTAATTCCCTGCCTCTCATTCCCCACCTCTGATTCCCCATATCTGAATTCCCGCCTCTGTTTCCCCGTCTCTGATTCCCCGCCTCTGTTTCCCCATATCTAAGTCCCCGCCTCTGATTCCCCAACTTTGATTCCCCACCTCTGATTCCCCAGCTCTGATTCCCCGCCTCTGATTCCCCACCTCTGATTCCCCATACCTGATTCCCAGCCTCTGTTTCCCCGCCTCTGATTCCCCACTTCTGTTTCCCCATATCTGATTCCCGGCCTCTGATTCCCTGCCTCTGATTCCCCGCCTCTGATTCCCTGCCTCTGATTCCCCATCTCCGATTCCGCACATCTGATTCCCTGCCTCTCATTCCCCGCCTCTGATTCCCCGCCTCTGATTCCCTGCCTCTGATTCCCAACCTCTGATTCCCCACCTCTGATTCCCCGTGTTTGATTCCCCGCCTCAGTTTCCCCGCCTCTCATTCCCCGCCTCTGATTCCCCAACCCTAATTCCCCGCCTCTGATTCCCCATATCTGATTCCCCGCCTCTGTTTCCCCGCCTCTGATTCCCCGCCCCTGTTTCCCCATATCTGATTCCCTGCCTCTGATTCCCCAACTTTGATTCCCAGACTCTGATTCCCCAGCTCTGATTCCCCGCCTCTGATTCCCCGCATCTGATTCCCTGCATCTGATTCCAAGCCTCTGATTCCCTGCCTCTGATTCCCAACCTCTGATTCCCCACCTCTGATTCCCCATATCTGATTCCCAGCCTCTGTTTCCCCGCCTCTGATTCCCCGCCTCTGTTTCCCCATATCTGATTCCCGGCCTCTGATTCCCCGCCTCTGATTCCCCGCCTCTGATTCCCTGCCTCTGATTCCCCATCTCCGATTCCGCACATCTGATTCCCTGCCTCTGATTACCCGCCTCTGATTCCCCGCCGCTGATTCCCTGCCTCTGATTTCCAACCTCTGATTCCCCACCTCTGATTCCCCGTGTTTGATTCCCCGCCTCTGTTTCCCCGCCACTGATTCCCCGCCTCTGATTCCCCAACTCTAATTCCCCGCCTCTGATTCCCCATATCTGATTCCCCACCTCTGTTTCCCCGCCTCTGATTCCCCGCCCCTGTTTCCCCATATCTGATTCCCTGACTCTGATTCCCCAACTTTGATTCCCAGCCTCTGATTCCCCAGCTCTGATTCCCCGCCTCTGATTCCCCATGTTTGATTCCCTGCCTCTGATTCCCCGCCTCTGATTCCCCATCTCTGATTCACCGCCTTTGATTCGCCACCTCTGATTCCCCATATCTGATTCCCCACCTCTGTTTCCCCGCCTCTGATTCCCCGCCTCTGATTCTCCATATCTCATTCCCCGCCTCTGACTCCCCATCTCTGATTCCCGGACTCTGATTCCCCACCTCTGATTCCCGGCCTCTTATTCCCAGCATCTGATTCCAGGCCTCTGATTCCCGGCCTCTGACTCCCCGCTTCTGATTCTGATTCCCTGCCTCTGATTCCCCATCTCTGATTCTGCACATCTGATTACCTGCCTCTGATTCCCCACCTCCGATTCCCCATATCTGATTCCCCGCCTCTGTTTCCACGCCTCTGATTCCCCGCCTCTGTTTCCCCATATCTAATTCCCCACCTCTGATGCCCCAACTCTGATTCCCCGCCTCTGATTCCCCAGCTCTGATTCCCCGCCTCTGATTCCCTGCATCCGATTCCCCATATCTGATTCCCCGCCTCTGTTTCCCCGCCCCTGATTCCCCGCCTCTGTTTCCCCATATCTGATTATCCACCTCTGATTCCCAACTATGATTCCCCGCCTCTGAATCCCCGCGTCTGATTCCCTGCCTCTGCTTCCCCGCCTCTGATTCCCCAACTCTGATTCCCCGCCTCTGATTCCCCGTGTTTGATTCCCTGCCTCTGATTCCCGGCCTCTGATTCCCCATCTCTAATTCACCGCCTTTGATTCGCCACCTCTGATTCCCCATATCTGATTCCCCGCATCTGTTTCCCCGCCTCTGATTCCCCACCTCTGATTCCCCATATCTCATTCCCCGCCTCTGAATCCCCATCTCTGATTCCCGGCCTCTTATTCCCGGCATCTGATTCCGGCCTCTGATTCCCGGCCTCTGATTCCCTGCTTCTGATTCTGATTCCCTGCCTCTGATTCCCCATCTCTGATTTCGCACATCTGATTCCCTGCCTCTGATTCCCCACCTCTGATTCATCATATCTGACTCCCCGCCTCTGTTTCCCCACCTCTGATTCCCCGCCTTTGTTTCCCAATATCTAAGTCCCCGCCTCTGATTCCCCAACTCTGATTCCCCACCTCTGATTCCCCAGCTCTGATTCCCCGCCTCTGATTCCCCGCATCTGATTCCCTGCATCTGATTCCAAGCCTCTGATTCCCTGCCTCTGATTCCCAACCTCTGATTCCCCACCTCTGATTCCCCATATCTGATTCCCCGCCTCTGTTTCCCCGCCTCTGATTCCCCACCTCTGTTTCCCCATATCTGATTCCCGGCCTCTTATTCCCCGCCTCTGATTCCCCACCTCTGATTCCCTACCTCTGATTACCCATCTCCGATTCCGCACATCTGATTCCCTGCCTCTGATTCCCCGCCTCTGATTCCCTGCCTCTGATTCCCAACCTCTGATTCCCCACCTCTGATTCCCCATATCTGATTCCCCGCCTCTGTTTCCCCGCCTCTGATTCCCCTCCTCTGATTCCCCAACTCTAATTCCCCGCCTCTGATTCCCCAGCTCTGATTCCCCGTGTTTGATTCCCTGCCTCTGATTCCCTGCCTCTGATTCCCCAGCTTCATTCCCCGCCTTTGATTCCCCCCGTCTGATTCCCAGCCTCTGAATCCCCGTGTCTGATAACCTGCCTCTGATTCCCCGCCTCTGATTCCCCATCTCAGATTCACCGCCTCTGATTCCCCACCTCTGATTCCCCATCTCTGATTCCGCACATCCGATTCCCTGCCTCTGATTCCCCGACTCTGATTCCCCACCTCTGATTCCCCAGCTCTGATTCCCCGCCTCTGATTCCCCAACTCTGATTCCCCGCCTCTGATTCCCCAGCTCTGATTCCCCGCCTCTGATTCCCCGTGTTTGATCCCCTGCCTCTGATTCCCCAGCTCTGATTCCCCATCTCTGATTCACGGCCTTTGATTCGCCACCTCTGATTCCCCATATCTGATTCCTCGCCACTGTTTCCCCACCTCTGATTCCCCGCCTCTGATTCCCCATATCTCATTCCCCGCCTCTGATTCCCCATCTCTGATTCCCGGACTCTGATTCCCCACCTCTGATTCCCGACCTCTTATTCCCGGCATCTGATTCCGGCCTCTGATTCCCGGCCTCTGATTCCCTGCTTCTGATTCTGATTCCCTGCCTCTGATTCCCCATTTCTGATTCCGCACATCTAATTCCCTGCCTCTGATTCCCCACCTCTGATTCCCCATATCTGAATCCCCGCCTCTGTTTCCCCGTCTCTGATTCCCCGCCTCTGTTTCCCCATATCTAAGTCCCCGCCTCTGATTCCCCAAATTTGATTCCCCACCTCTGATTCCCCAGCTCTGATTCCCCGCCTCTGATTCCCCACCTCTGATTCCCCATATCTGATTCGCAGCCTCTGTTTCCCCGCCTCTGATTCCCCGCCCCTGTTTCCCCATATCTGATTCCCTGCCTCTGATTCCCCAACTTTGATTCCCAGCCTCTTATTCCCCAGCTCTGATTCCCCGCCTCTGATTCCCCGTGTTTGATTCCCTGCCTCTGATTCCCTGCTTCTGATTCCCCATCTCTGATTCCGCAAATCTAATTCCCTGCCTCTGATTCCCCAACTCTGATTCCCCATATCTGATTCCCCACCTCTGTTTCCCGGCCTCTGATTCCCCGCTTCTGATTCTGATTCCCTGCCTCTGATTCCCCATCTCTGATTCCGCACATCTGATTCCCTGCCTCTGATTCCCCACCTCTGATTCCCCATATCTGATTTCCCGCCTCTGTTTCCCCGCCTCTGATTCCCCGCCTCTGTTTCCCCATATCTAATTCCCAACCTCTGATGCCCCAACTCTGATTCCCTGCCTCTGATTCCCCGCGTTCTATTCCCTGCCTCTGATTCCCCGCCTGTGATTCCCCATCTCTGATTCACCACCTCTGATTCCCCACCTCTGATTCCCCATATCTAATTCCCCGCCTCTGTTTGCCCGACTCTGATACCCCGCCTCTGTTTCCCCATATCTGATTCCCCGCCTCTGAATCCCCAACTCTGATTCCCTGCCTCTGATTCCCCAGCTCTGATTCCCCGCCTTTGATTCCCCCGTCTGATTCCCAGCCTCTGAAACCCCGTGTCTGATTTCTTGCCTCTGATTCCCCGCCTCTGATTCCCCATCTCTGATTCACAGCCTCTGATTCCCCACCTCTGATTCCCCATCTCTGATTCCGCACATCTGATTCCCTGCCTCTGATTCCCCGACTCTGATCCCCACCTCTGATTCTGCAGCTCTGATTCCCCGCCTCTGATTCCCCAACTCTGATTCCCCGCCTCTGATTCCCCAGCTCTGATTCCCCGCCTCTGATTCCCCGTGTTTGATTCCCTGCCTCTGATTCCCCGCCTCTGATTCCCCATCTCTGATTCACCGCCTTTGATTCGCCACCTCTGATTCCCCATATCTGATTCCTCGCCTCTGTTTCCCCGCCTCTGATTCCCCGCCTCTGATTCCCCATATCTCATTCCCCGCCTCTGATTCCCCATCTCTGATTCCCGGACTCTGATTCCCCACCTCTGATTCCCGGCCTCTTATTCCCGGCATCTGATTCCGGCCTCTGATTCCCGGCCTCTGATTCCCTGCTTCTGATTCCCCATCTCTGATTCCGCAAATCTAATTCCCTGCCTCTGATTCCCCACCTCTGATTCCCCATATCTGATTCCCAGCCTCTGTTTCCCCGCCTCTGATTCCCTGCCTCTGTTTCCCCATATCTGATTCCCGGCCTCTGATTCCCCGCCTCTGATTCCCCGCCTGTGATTCCCTGCCTCTGATTCCCCATCTCCGATTCCGCACATCTGATTCCCTGCCTCTGATTCCCCGCCTCTGATTCCCCGCCTCTGATTCCCTGCCTCTGATTCCCAACCTCTGATTCCCCACCTCTGATTCCCTGTGTTTGATTCCCCGCATCTGTTTCCCCGCCTCTGATTCCCCGCCTCTGATTCCCCAACTCTAATTCCCCGCCTCCGATTCCCCATATCTGATTCCCCGCCTCTGTTTCCCCGCCTCTGATTCCCCGCCCCTGTTTCCCCATATCTGATTCCCTGCCTCTGATTCCCCAACTTTGATTCCCAGCCTCTGATTCCCCAGCTCTGATACCACGCCTCTGAGTCCCCGTGTTTGATTCCCTGCCTCTGATTCCCCGCCTCTGATTCCCCATCTCTCATTCACCGCCTTTGATTCGCAACCTCTGATTCCCCATATCTGATTCCCCACCTCTGTTTCCCCGCCTCTGATTCCCCGCCTCTGATTCTCCATATCTCATTCCCCGCCTCTGAATCCCCATCACTGATTCCCGGACTCTGATTCCCCACCTCTGATTCCCGGCCTCTTATTCCCAGCATCTGATTCCAGGCCTCTGATCCCGGCCTATGACTCCCCGCTTCTGATTCTGATTCCCTGCCTCTGATTCCCCATCTCTGATTCCGCACATCTGATTACCTGCCTCTGATTCCCCACCTCTGATTCCCCATATCTGATTCCCCGCCTCTGTTTCCACGCCTCTGATTCCCCGCCTCTGTTTCCCCATATCTAATTCCCCACCTCTGATGCCCCAACTCTGATTCCCCGCCTCTGATTCCCCAGCTCTGATTCCCCGCCTCTGATTCCCCGCATCCGATTCCCCATATCTGATTCCCCGCCTCTGTTTCCCCGCCCCTGATTCCCCGCCTCTGTTTCCCCATATCTGATTCCCCGCCTCTGATTCCCAACTATGATTCCCCGCCTCTGATTCCCCAGCTCTGATTCCCTGCCTCTGATTCCCCGCGTTCTATTCCCTGCCTCTGATTCCCCGCCTGTGATTCCCCATCTCTGATTCACCACCTCTGATTCCCCACCACTGATTCCCCATATCTAATTCCCCGCCTCTGTTTCCCCGCCTCTGATTCCCCGCCCCTGATTCCCCATATCTGATTCCCTGCCTCTGATTCCCCAACTTTGATTCCCAGCCTCTGATTCCCCAGCTCTCATTCCCCGCCTCTGATTCCCCGCATCTGATTCCCTGCATCTGATTCCAAGCCTCTGATTCCCTGCCTCTGATTCCCAACCTCTGATTCCCCGCCTCTGTTTCCCCATATCTGATTCCCGGCCTCTGATTCCCCGCATCTGATTCCCCGCCTCTGATTCCCTGCCTCTGATTCCTCATCTCCGATTCCGCACATCTGATTCCCTGCCTCTGATTCCCCGCCTCTGATTCCCCGCCTCAGATTCCCTGCCTCTGATTCCCAAGCTCTGATTCCCCACCTCTGATTCCCCGTGTTTGATTCCCCGCCTCTGTTTCCCCGCCTCTGATTCCCCGCCTCTGATTCCCCAACTCTAATTCCCCACCTCTGATTCCCCATATCTGATTCCCTGCCTATGTTTCCCCGCCTCTGATTCCCCGCCCCTGTTTCCCCATATCTGATTCCCTGCCTCTGATTCCCCAACTTTGATTCCCAGCCTCTGATTCCCCAGCTCTGATTCCCCGCCTCTGATTCCCCGTGTTTGATTCCCTGCCTCTGATTCCCCGCCTCTGATTCCCCATCTCTGATTCACCGCCTTTGATTCGCCACCTCTGATTCCCCATATCTGATTCCCCACCTCTGTTTCCCCGCCTCTGATTCCCCGCCTCTGATTCTCCATATCTCATTCCCCGCCTCTGACTCCCCATCTCTGATTCCCGTACTCTGATTCCCCACCTCTGATTCCCGGCCTCTTATTCCCAGCATCTGATTCCAGGCCTCTGATTCACGGCCTCTGACTCCCCGCTTCTGATTCTGATTCCCTGCCTCTGATTCCCCGCCTCTTATTCCGCACATCTGATTCCCCGCCTCTGTTTCCCCATATCTAATTCCCCACCTCTGATGCCCCAACTCTGATTCCCCGCCTCTGATTCCCCAGCTCTGATTCCCCGCCTCTGATTCTCCACATCCGATTCCCAATATCTGATTCCCCGCCTTTGTTTCCCCGCCCCTGATTCCCCGCCTCTGTTTCCCCATATCTGATTCCCCGCCTCTGATTCCCCGCGTTCTATTCCCTGCCTCTGATTCCCCGCCTGTGATTCCCCATCTCTGATTCACCACCTCTGATTCCCCACCACTGATTCCCCATATCTAATTCCCCGCCTCTGTTTGCCCGCCTCTGATTCCCCGCCTCTGTTTCCCCATATCTGATTCCCCGCCTCTGAATCCCCAACTCTGATTCCCTGCCTCTGATTCCCCAGCTTCATTCCTCGCCTTTGATTCCCCCCTTCTGATTCCCAGCCTCTGAATCCCCGTGTCTGATAACCTGCCTCTGATTCCCCGCCTCTGATTCCCCATCTCAGATTCACCACCTCTGATTCCCCACCTCTGATTCCCCATCTCTGATTCCGCACATCCGATTCCCTGCCTCTGATTCCCCGACTCTGATTCCCCACCTCTGATTCCCCAGCTCTGATTCCCCGCCTCTGATACCCCAACTCTGATTCCCCGCCTCTGATTTCCCAGCTCTGATTCCCCGCCTCTGATTCCCCGTGTTTGATCCCCTGCCTCTGATTCCCCAGCTCTGATTCCCCATCTCTGATTCACCGCCTTTGATTCGCCACCTCTGATTCCCCATATCTGATTCCTCGCCACTGTTTCCCCGCCTCTGATTCCGCGCCTCTGATTCCCCATATCTCATTCCCCGCCTCTGATTCCCCATCTCTGATTCCCGGACTCTGATTCCCCACCTCTGATTCCCGACCTCTTATTCCCGGCATCTGATTCCGGCCTCTGATTCCCGGCCTCTGATTCCCTGCTTCTGATTCTGATTCCCTGCCTCTGATTCCCCATTTCTGATTCCGCACATCTAATTCCCTGCCTCTCATTCCCCACCTCTGATTCCCCATATCTGAATTCCCGCCTCTGTTTCCCCGTCTCTGATTCCCCGCCTCTGTTTCCCCATATCTAAGTCCCCGCCTCTGATTCCCCAACTTTGATTCCCCACCTCTGATTCCCCAGCTCTGATTCCCCGCCTCTGATTCCCCACCTCTGATTCCCCATACCTGATTCCCAGCCTCTGTTTCCCCGCCTCTGATTCCCCACTTCTGTTTCCCCATATCTGATTCCCGGCCTCTGATTCCCTGCCTCTGATTCCCCGCCTCTGATTCCCTGCCTCTGATTCCCCATCTCCGATTCCGCACATCTGATTCCCTGCCTCTCATTCCCCGCCTCTGATTCCCCGCCTCTGATTCCCTGCCTCTGATTCCCAACCTCTGATTCCCCACCTCTGATTCCCCGTGTTTGATTCCCCGCCTCAGTTTCCCCGCCTCTCATTCCCCGCCTCTGATTCCCCAACCCTAATTCCCCGCCTCTGATTCCCCATATCTGATTCCCCGCCTCTGTTTCCCCGCCTCTGATTCCCCGCCCCTGTTTCCCCATATCTGATTCCCTGCCTCTGATTCCCCAACTTTGATTCCCAGACTCTGATTCCCCAGCTCTGATTCCCCGCCTCTGATTACCCGCATCTGATTCCCTGCATCTGATTCCAAGCCTCTGATTCCCTGCCTCTGATTCCCAACCTCTGATTCCCCACCTCTGATTCCCCATATCTGATTCCCAGCCTCTGTTTCCCCGCCTCTGATTCCCCGCCTCTGTTTCCCCATATCTGATTCCCGGCCTCTGATTCCCCGCCTCTGATTCCCCGCCTCTGATTCCCTGCCTCTGATTCCCCATCTCCGATTCCGCACATCTGATTCCCTGCCTCTGATTACCCGCCTCTGATTCCCCGCCGCTGATTCCCTGCCTCTGATTTCCAACCTCTGATTCCCCACCTCTGATTCCCCGTGTTTGATTCCCCGCCTCTGTTTCCCCGCCACTGATTCTCCGCCTCTGATTCCCCAACTCTAATTCCCCGCCTCTGATTCCCCATATCTGATTCCCCACCTCTGTTTCCCCGCCTCTGATTCCCCGCCCCTGTTTCCCCATATCTGATTCCCTGACTCTGATTCCCCAACTTTGATTCCCAGCCTCTGATTCCCCAGCTCTGATTCCCCGCCTCTGATTCCCCGTGTTTGATTCCCTGCCTCTGATTCCCCGCCTCTGATTCCCCATCTCTGATTCACCGCCTTTGATTCGCCACCTCTGATTCCCCATATCTGATTCCCCACCTCTGTTTCCCCGCCTCTGATTCCCCGCCTCTGATTCTCCATATCTCATTCCCCGCCTCTGACTCCCCATCTCTGATTCCCGGACTCTGATTCCCCACCTCTGATTCCCGGCCTCTTATTCCCAGCATCTGATTCCAGGCCTCTGATTCCCGGCCTCTGACTCCCCGCTTCTGATTCTGATTCCCTGCCTCTGATTCCCCATCTCTGATTCTGCACATCTGATTACCTGCCTCTGATTCCCCACCTCCGATTCCCCATATCTGATTCCCCGCCTCTGTTTCCACGCCTCTGATTCCCCGCCTCTGTTTCCCCATATCTAATTCCCCACCTCTGATGCCCCAACTCTGATTCCCCGCCTCTGATTCCCCAGCTCTGATTCCCCGCCTCTGATTCCCTGCATCCGATTCCCCATATCTGATTCCCCGCCTCTGTTACCCCGCCCCTGATTCCCCGCCTCTGTTTCCCCATATCTGATTATCCACCTCTGATTCCCAACTATGATTCCCCGCCTCTGAATCCCCGCGTCTGATTCCCTGCCTCTGCTTCCCCGCCTCTGATTCCCCAACTCTGATTCCCCGCCTCTGATTCCCCGTGTTTGATTCCCTGCCTCTGATTCCCGGCCTCTGATTCCCCATCTCTAATTCACCGCCTTTGATTCGCCACCTCTGATTCCCCATATCTGATTCCCCGCATCTGTTTCCCCGCCTCTGATTCCCCACCTCTGATTCCCCATATCTCATTCCCCGCCTCTGAATCCCCATCTCTGATTCCCGGCCTCTTATTCCCGGCATCTGATTCCGGCCTCTGATTCCCGGCCTCTGATTCCCTGCTTCTGATTCTGATTCCCTGCCTCTGATTCCCCATCTCTGATTCCGCACATCTGATTCCCTGCCTCTGATTCCCCACCTCTGATTCCCCATATCTGACTCCCCGCCTCTGTTTCCCACCTCTGATTCCCCGCCTTTGTTTCCCAATATCTAAGTCCCCGCCTCTGATTCCCCAACTCTGATTCCCCACCTCTGATTCCCCAGCTCTGATTCCCCGCCTCTGATTCCCCGCATCTGATTCCCTGCATCTGATTCCAAGCCTCTGATTCCCTGCCTCTGATTCCCAACCTCTGATTCCCCACCTCTGATTCCCCATATCTGATTCCCCGCCTCTGTTTCCCCGCCTCTGATTCCCCACCTCTGTTTCCCCATATCTGATTCCCGGCCTCTTATTCCCCGCCTCTGATTCCCCACCTCTGATTCCCTACCTCTGATTACCCATCTCCGATTCCGCACATCTGATTCCCTGCCTCTGATTCCCCGCCTCTGATTCCCTGCCTCTGATTCCCAACCTCTGATTCTCCACCTCTGATTCCCCATATCTGATTCCCCGCCTCTGTTTCCCCGCCTCTGATTCCCCTCCTCTGATTCCCCAACTCTAATTCCCCGCCTCTGATTCCCCAGCTCTGATTCCCCGTGTTTGATTCCCTGCCTCTGATTCCCTGCCTCTGATTCCCCAGCTTCATTCCCCGCCTTTGATTCCCCCCGTCTGATTCCCAGCCTCTGAATCCCCGTGTCTGATAACCTGCCTCTGATTCCCCGCCTCTGATTCCCCATCTCAGATTCACCGCCTCTGATTCCCCACCTCTGATTCCCCATCTCTGATTCCGCACATCCGATTCCCTGCCTCTGATTCCCCGACTCTGATTCCCCACCTCTGATTCCCCAGCTCTGATTCCCCGCCTCTGATTCCCCAACTCTGATTCCCCGCCTCTGATTCCCCAGCTCTGATTCCCCGCCTCTGATTCCCCGTGTTTGATCCCCTGCCTCTGATTCCCCAGCTCTGATTCCCCATCTCTGATTCACGGCCTTTGATTCGCCACCTCTGATTCCCCATATCTGATTCCTCGCCACTGTTTCCCCACCTCTGATTCCCCGCCTCTGATTCCCCATATCTCATTCCCCGCCTCTGATTCCCCATCTCTGATTCCCGGACTCTGATTCCCCACCTCTGATTCCCGACCTCTTATTCCCGGCATCTGATTCCGGCCTCTGATTCCCGGCCTCTGATTCCCTGCTTCTGATTCCCCATATCTGAATCCCCGCCTCTGTTTCCCCGTCTCTGATTCCCCGCCTCTGTTTCCCCATATCTAAGTCCCCGCCTCTGATTCCCCAACTTTGATTCCCCACCTCTGATTCCCCAGCTCTGATTCCCCGCCTCTGATTCCCCACCTCTGATTCCCCATACCTGATTCCCAGCCACTGTTTCCCGCCTCTGATTCCCCGCTTCTGTTTCCCAATATCTGATTCCCGGCCTCTGATTCCCTGCCTCTGATTCCCCGCCTCTGATTCCCTGCCACTGATTCACCATCTCCGATTCCGCACATCTGATTCCCTGCCTCTCATTCCCTGCCTCTGATTCCCCGCCTCTGATTCCCAGCCTCTGATTCCCAACCTCTGATTCCCCACCTCTGATTCCCCGTGTTTGATTCCCCGCCTCTGTTTCCCCGCCTCTGATTCCCCGCCTCTGATTCCCCAACTCTAATTCCCCGCCTCTGATTCCCCATATCTGATTCCCCGCCTCTGTTTCCCCGCCTCTGATTCCCCGCCCCTGTTTCCCCATATCTGATTCCCTGACTCTGATTCCCCAACTTTGATTCCCAGACTCTGATTCCCCAGCTCTGATTCCCCGCCTCTGATTCCCCGCATCTGATTCCCCATCTCTGATTCCGCACATCCGATTCCCTACCTCTGATTCCCCGACTCTGATTCCCCACCTCTGATTCCCCAGCTCTGATTCCCCGCCTCTGATTCCCCAACTCTGATTCCCCACCTCTGATTCCCCAGCTGTGATTCCCCGCCTCTGATTCCCCGTGTTTGATCCCCTGCCTCTGATTCCCCAGCTCTGATTCCCCATCTCTGATTCACTGCCTTTGATTCGCCACCTCTGATTCGCCATATCTGATTCCTCGCCACTGTTTCCCCGCCTCTGATTCCCCGCCTCTGATTCCCCATATCTCATTCCCCGCCTCTGATTCCCCATCTCTGATTCCCGGACTCTGATTCCCCACCTCTGATTCCCGACCTCTTATTCCCGGCATCTGATTCCGGCCTCTGATTCCCGGCCTCTGATTCCCTGCTTCTGATTCTGATTCCCTGCCTCTGATTCCCCATTTCTGATTCCGCACATCTAATTCCCTGCCTCTGATTCCCCACCTCTGATTCCCCATATCTGAATCCCCGCCCCTGTTTCCCCGTCTCTGATTCCCCGCCTCTGTTTCCCCATATCTAAGTCCCCGCCTCTGATTCCCCAAATTTGATTCCCCACCTCTGATTCCCCAGCTCTGATTCCCCGCCTCTGATTCCCCACCTCTGATTCCCCATATCTGATTCCCAGCCTCTGTTTCCCCGCCTCTGATTCCCCGCCCCTGTTTCCCCATATCTGATTCCCTGCCTCTGATTCCCCAACTTTGATTCCCAGCCTCTGATTCCCCAGCTCTGATTCCCCGCCTCTGATTCCCCGTGTTTGATTCCCTGCCTCTGATTCCCTGCTTCTGATTCCCCATCTCTGATTCCGCAAATCTAATTCCCTGCCTCTGATTCCCCAACTCTGATTCCCCGCCTCTGATTCCCCAGCTCTGATTCCCGGCCTCTGATTCCCCACCTCTGATTCCCGGCCTCTGATTCCCGGCCTCTCATTCCCGGCCTCAGATTCCCGGCCTCTGATTCCCCACCTCTGATTCCCCGCCTCTGATTCCCTGCCTCTGATTCCCCATCTCTGATTCCGCACATCTGATTCCCTGCATCTGATTCCCCACCTCTGATTCCCCACCTCTGATTCTCCATATCTGATTCCCCGCCTCTGATTCCCCGCCTCTGATTCCCGGCCTCTTATTCCCGGCATCTGATTACCTGCCTCTGAATCCCCACCTCTGATTCCCTGCCTCTGATTCCCAACCTCTGATTCCCCGCCTCTGATTCCGCAACTTTGATTCCCCGCCTCTGATTCCACAGCTCTGATTCCCCGCCTCTGATTCCCCGTGTTTGATTCCCTGCCTCTGATTCCCGGCCTCTGATTCCCCATCTCTGAATCACCGCCTTTGATTCGCCAATCTGATTCCCCATATCTGATTCCCCGCCTCTGTTTCCCCGCCTCCGATTCCCCGCCTCTGATTCACCAACTCTGATTCCCTGCCTCTGATTCGCCGCCTCTGATTCGCCATCTCTGATTCACAACCTCTGATTCCCCACCTCTGATTCCCCATATCTGATTCCCCGCCTCTGTTTCCCCGCCTCTGATTCCCCGCCTCGTATTCCCCACCTCTGATTCCCCACCTGTGATTCGCCAGCTATGATTCCCCGCCTCTGATTCCCCGCGTCTGATTCCCTGCCTCTGATTCTCCGCCTCAGATTCCCCATCTCTGATTCACCACCTCTGATTCCCCGCGTCAGATTCCCCGCCTCTGATTCCCCATTTCTGATTCCCCATCTCTGATTCCCCAATTCTGATTCCCCGCCTCTGTTTCCCCATATCTGATTCCCCGCCTCTGATTCCCCAACTCTGATTCCCCGCCTCTGATTCCCAAGCTCTGATTCCCCGTGTTTGATTCCCTGCCTCTGATTCCCCACCTCTGATTCCCGGCCTCTGATTCCCGGCCTTTGATTCCCGGCCCCTCATTCCCCGCCTCTGATTCCCTGCCTCTGATTCCCCATCTCTGATTCACCGCCTTTGATTCGCCACCTCTGATTCCCCATATCAGATTCCCCGCCTCTGTTTCCCCGCCTTTGATTCGCCACCTCTGATTCCCCATATCTGATTCCCTGCATCTGATTCCCCACCTCTGATTCCCTGCCTCTGATTCTCCGCCTCAGATTCCCCATCTCTGATTCACCACCTCAGATTCCCCGCGTCAGATTCCCCGCCTTGATTCCCCATCTCTGATTCCCCATCTCTGATTCCCCAATTCTGATTCCCCGCCTCTGTTTCCCCATATCTGATTCCCCGCCTCTGATTCCCCAACTCTGATTCCCCGCCTCTGATTCCCCAGCTCTGATTCCCCGTGTTTGATTCCCTGCCTCTGATTCCCCACCTCTGATTCCCGGCCTCTGATTCCCGGCCTTTGATTCCCGGCCCCTCATTCCGCACCTCTGATTCCCTGCCTCTGATTCCCCATCTCTGATTCACCGCCTTTGATTCGCCACCTCTGATTCCCCATATCAGATTCCCCGCCTATGTTTCCCCGCCTCTGATACCCCACCTCTGATACCCCATATCTCATTCCCCGCCTCTGATTCCCCTTCTCTGATTCCTGGACTCGGATTCCCGGCCTCTTATTCCGGGCATCTGATCCCGGCCACTGATTCCCCACTTCTGATTCTGATTCCCTGCCTCTGATTCCCCATCTCTGATTCCGCACATCTGATTCCCTGCCTCTTATTCCACACCTCTGATTCCCCATATCTGATTCCCCGCCTCTGTTCCCCACCTCTGATTCCCCGCGTCTGTTTCCCCATATCTAATTCCCCGCCTCTGATTCCCCAACTCCTATTCCCCGCCTCTGTTTCCCCAGATCTAATTCCCCGCCTCTGATTCCCCTCATCTGATTCCCTGCCTCTGATTCCCCGCCTCTGATACCCTGCCTCTGATTCCCAACCTCTGATTCCCCACCTCTGATTCCCCATATCTGATTCCCCGCCTCTGTTTCCCTAGCTCTGATTCCCCGCCTCTGTGTCCCCATATGTGATTCCCCGCCTCTGATTCCCCAATTCTGATTCACCGCCTCTGATTCCCCAGCTCTGATTCCCCATATCAGATTCCCCGCCTCTGTTTCCCCGCCTTTGATTCGCCACCTCTGATTCCCCATATCTGATTCCCTGCATCTGATTCCCCACCTCTGATTCCCCACCTCTGATTCTCCATATCTGATTCCCCGCCTCTGATTCCCCGCCTCTGATTCCCGGCCTCTTATTCCCGGCATCTGATTACCTGCCTCTGAATCCCCACCTCTGATTCCCTGCCTCTGATTCCCAACCTCTGATTCCACGCCTCTGATTCCGCAACTCTGATTCCCCACCTCTGATTCCACAGCTCTGATTCCCCGCCGCTGATTCCCCGTGTTTGATTCCCTGCCTCTGATTCCCGGCCTCTGATTCCCCATCTCTGAATCACCGCCTTTGATTCGCCACCTCTGATTCCCCATATCTGATTCCCCGCCTCTGTTTCCCCGCCTCCGATTCCCCGCCTCTGATTCACCAACTCTGATTCCCTGCCTCTGATTCGGCGCCTCTGATTCGCCATCTCTGATTCACAACCTCTGATTCCCCACCTCTGATTCCCCAT
This sequence comes from Narcine bancroftii, assembly GCF_036971445.1. Classification (NCBI taxonomy): domain Eukaryota; kingdom Metazoa; phylum Chordata; class Chondrichthyes; order Torpediniformes; family Narcinidae; genus Narcine; species Narcine bancroftii. The sequence goes on from NC_091475.1 coordinate 113,459,563, forward strand.
ATCTGATTCCCCGCCTCTGTTTCCCCGCCTCTGATTCCCCGCCTCTGATTCCCCACCTCTGATTCCCCGCCTGTGATTCGCCAGCTATGATTCCCCGCCTCTGATTCCCCGCATCTGATTCCCTGCCTCTGATTCTCCGCCTCAGATTCCCCATCTCTGATTCACCACCTCAGATTCCCCGCGTCAGATTCCCCGCCTCTGATTCCCCATCTCTGATTCCCCATCTCTGATTCCCCAATTCTGATTCCCCGCCTCTGTTTCCCCATATCTGATTCCCCGCCTCTGATTCCCCAACTCTGATTCCCCGCCTCTGATTCCCCAGCTCAGATTCCCCGTGTTTGATTCCCTGCCTCTGATTCCCCACCTCTGATTCCCGGCCTCTGATTCCCGGCCTTTGATTCCCGGCCCCTCATTCCCCACCTCTGATTCCCTGCCTCTGATTCCCCATCTCTGATTCACCGCCTTTGATTCGCCACCTCTGATTCCCCATATCAGATTCCCCGCCTATGTTTCCCCGCCTCTGATACCCCACCTCTGATACCCCATATCTCATTCCCCGCCTCTGATTCCCCTTCTCTGATTCCTGGACTCGGATTCCCGGCCTCTTATTCCCGGCATCTGATCCCGGCCACTGATTCCCCACTTCTGATTCTGATTCCCTGCCTCTGATTCCCCATCTCTGATTCCGCACATCTGATTCCCTGCCTCTTATTCCACACCTCTGATTCCCCATATCTGATTCCCCGCCTCTGTTCCCCACCTCTGATTCCCCGCCTCTGTTTCCCCATATCTAATTCCCCGCCTCTGATTCCCCAACTCCTATTCCCCGCCTCTGTTTCCCCAGCTCTGATTCCCCGCCTCTGATTCCCCTCATCTGATTCCCTGCCTCTGATTCCCCGCCTCTGATACCCTGCCTCTGATTCCCAACCTCTGATTCCCCACCTCTGATTCCCCACCTCTGATTCCCCGTGTTTGATTCCCCGCCTCTGTTTCCCCGCCACTGATTCTCCGCCTCTGATTCCCCAACTCTAATTCCCCGCCTCTGATTCCCCATATCTGATTCCCCACCTCTGTTTCCCCGCCTCTGATTCCCCGCCCCTGTTTCCCCATATCTGATTCCCTGACTCTGATTCCCCAACTTTGATTCCCAGCCTCTGATTCCCCAGCTCTGATTCCCCGCCTCTGATTCCCCGTGTTTGATTCCCTGCCTCTGATTCCCCGCCTCTGATTCCCCATCTCTGATTCACCGCCTTTGATTCGCCACCTCTGATTCCCCATATCTGATTCCCCACCTCTGTTTCCCCGCCTCTGATTCCCCGCCTCTGATTCTCCATATCTCATTCCCCGCCTCTGACTCCCCATCTCTGATTCCCGGACTCTGATTCCCCACCTCTGATTCCCGGCCTCTTATTCCCAGCATCTGATTCCAGGCCTCTGATTCCCGGCCTCTGACTCCCCGCTTCTGATTCTGATTCCCTGCCTCTGATTCCCCATCTCTGATTCTGCACATCTGATTACCTGCCTCTGATTCCCCACCTCCGATTCCCCATATCTGATTCCCCGCCTCTGTTTCCACGCCTCTGATTCCCCGCCTCTGATTCCCCATATCTAATTCCCCACCTCTGATGCCCCAACTCTGATTCCCCGCCTCTGATTCCCCAGCTCTGATTCCCCGCCTCTGATTCCCTGCATCCGATTCCCCATATCTGATTCCCCGCCTCTGTTACCCCGCCCCTGATTCCCCGCCTCTGTTTCCCCATATCTGATTATCCACCTCTGATTCCCAACTATGATTCCCCGCCTCTGAATCCCCGCGTCTGATTCCCTGCCTCTGCTTCCCCGCCTCTGATTCCCCAACTCTGATTCCCCGCCTCTGATTCCCCGTGTTTGATTCCCTGCCTCTGATTCCCGGCCTCTGATTCCCCATCTCTAATTCACCGCCTTTGATTCGCCACCTCTGATTCCCCATATCTGATTCCCCGCATCTGTTTCCCCGCCTCTGATTCCCCACCTCTGATTCCCCATATCTCATTCCCCGCCTCTGAATCCCCATCTCTGATTCCCGGCCTCTTATTCCCGGCATCTGATTCCGGCCTCTGATTCCCGGCCTCTGATTCCCTGCTTCTGATTCTGATTCCCTGCCTCTGATTCCCCATCTCTGATTCCGCACATCTGATTCCCTGCCTCTGATTCCCCACCTCTGATTCCCCATATCTGACTCCCCGCCTCTGTTTCCCACCTCTGATTCCCCGCCTTTGTTTCCCAATATCTAAGTCCCCGCCTCTGATTCCCCAACTCTGATTCCCCACCTCTGATTCCCCAGCTCTGATTCCCCGCCTCTGATTCCCCGCATCTGATTCCCTGCATCTGATTCCAAGCCTCTGATTCCCTGCCTCTGATTCCCAACCTCTGATTCCCCACCTCTGATTCCCCATATCTGATTCCCCGCCTCTGTTTCCCCGCCTCTGATTCCCCACCTCTGTTTCCCCATATCTGATTCCCGGCCTCTTATTCCCCGCCTCTGATTCCCCACCTCTGATTCCCTACCTCTGATTACCCATCTCCGATTCCGCACATCTGATTCCCTGCCTCTGATTCCCCGCCTCTGATTCCCTGCCTCTGATTCCCAACCTCTGATTCTCCACCTCTGATTCCCCATATCTGATTCCCCGCCTCTGTTTCCCCGCCTCTGATTCCCCTCCTCTGATTCCCCAACTCTAATTCCCCGCCTCTGATTCCCCAGCTCTGATTCCCCGTGTTTGATTCCCTGCCTCTGATTCCCTGCCTCTGATTCCCCAGCTTCATTCCCCGCCTTTGATTCCCCCCGTCTGATTCCCAGCCTCTGAATCCCCGTGTCTGATAACCTGCCTCTGATTCCCCGCCTCTGATTCCCCATCTCAGATTCACCGCCTCTGATTCCCCACCTCTGATTCCCCATCTCTGATTCCGCACATCCGATTCCCTGCCTCTGATTCCCCGACTCTGATTCCCCACCTCTGATTCCCCAGCTCTGATTCCCCGCCTCTGATTCCCCAACTCTGATTCCCCGCCTCTGATTCCCCAGCTCTGATTCCCCGCCTCTGATTCCCCGTGTTTGATCCCCTGCCTCTGATTCCCCAGCTCTGATTCCCCATCTCTGATTCACGGCCTTTGATTCGCCACCTCTGATTCCCCATATCTGATTCCTCGCCACTGTTTCCCCACCTCTGATTCCCCGCCTCTGATTCCCCATATCTCATTCCCCGCCTCTGATTCCCCATCTCTGATTCCCGGACTCTGATTCCCCACCTCTGATTCCCGACCTCTTATTCCCGGCATCTGATTCCGGCCTCTGATTCCCGGCCTCTGATTCCCTGCTTCTGATTCCCCATATCTGAATCCCCGCCTCTGTTTCCCCGTCTCTGATTCCCCGCCTCTGTTTCCCCATATCTAAGTCCCCGCCTCTGATTCCCCAACTTTGATTCCCCACCTCTGATTCCCCAGCTCTGATTCCCCGCCTCTGATTCCCCACCTCTGATTCCCCATACCTGATTCCCAGCCACTGTTTCCCGCCTCTGATTCCCCGCTTCTGTTTCCCAATATCTGATTCCCGGCCTCTGATTCCCTGCCTCTGATTCCCCGCCTCTGATTCCCTGCCACTGATTCACCATCTCCGATTCCGCACATCTGATTCCCTGCCTCTCATTCCCTGCCTCTGATTCCCCGCCTCTGATTCCCAGCCTCTGATTCCCAACCTCTGATTCCCCACCTCTGATTCCCCGTGTTTGATTCCCCGCCTCTGTTTCCCCGCCTCTGATTCCCCGCCTCTGATTCCCCAACTCTAATTCCCCGCCTCTGATTCCCCATATCTGATTCCCCGCCTCTGTTTCCCCGCCTCTGATTCCCCGCCCCTGTTTCCCCATATCTGATTCCCTGACTCTGATTCCCCAACTTTGATTCCCAGACTCTGATTCCCCAGCTCTGATTCCCCGCCTCTGATTCCCCGCATCTGATTCCCCATCTCTGATTCCGCACATCCGATTCCCTACCTCTGATTCCCCGACTCTGATTCCCCACCTCTGATTCCCCAGCTCTGATTCCCCGCCTCTGATTCCCCAACTCTGATTCCCCACCTCTGATTCCCCAGCTGTGATTCCCCGCCTCTGATTCCCCGTGTTTGATCCCCTGCCTCTGATTCCCCAGCTCTGATTCCCCATCTCTGATTCACTGCCTTTGATTCGCCACCTCTGATTCGCCATATCTGATTCCTCGCCACTGTTTCCCCGCCTCTGATTCCCCGCCTCTGATTCCCCATATCTCATTCCCCGCCTCTGATTCCCCATCTCTGATTCCCGGACTCTGATTCCCCACCTCTGATTCCCGACCTCTTATTCCCGGCATCTGATTCCGGCCTCTGATTCCCGGCCTCTGATTCCCTGCTTCTGATTCTGATTCCCTGCCTCTGATTCCCCATTTCTGATTCCGCACATCTAATTCCCTGCCTCTGATTCCCCACCTCTGATTCCCCATATCTGAATCCCCGCCCCTGTTTCCCCGTCTCTGATTCCCCGCCTCTGTTTCCCCATATCTAAGTCCCCGCCTCTGATTCCCCAAATTTGATTCCCCACCTCTGATTCCCCAGCTCTGATTCCCCGCCTCTGATTCCCCACCTCTGATTCCCCATATCTGATTCCCAGCCTCTGTTTCCCCGCCTCTGATTCCCCGCCCCTGTTTCCCCATATCTGATTCCCTGCCTCTGATTCCCCAACTTTGATTCCCAGCCTCTGATTCCCCAGCTCTGATTCCCCGCCTCTGATTCCCCGTGTTTGATTCCCTGCCTCTGATTCCCTGCTTCTGATTCCCCATCTCTGATTCCGCAAATCTAATTCCCTGCCTCTGATTCCCCAACTCTGATTCCCCGCCTCTGATTCCCCAGCTCTGATTCCCGGCCTCTGATTCCCCACCTCTGATTCCCGGCCTCTGATTCCCGGCCTCTCATTCCCGGCCTCAGATTCCCGGCCTCTGATTCCCCACCTCTGATTCCCCGCCTCTGATTCCCTGCCTCTGATTCCCCATCTCTGATTCCGCACATCTGATTCCCTGCATCTGATTCCCCACCTCTGATTCCCCACCTCTGATTCTCCATATCTGATTCCCCGCCTCTGATTCCCCGCCTCTGATTCCCGGCCTCTTATTCCCGGCATCTGATTACCTGCCTCTGAATCCCCACCTCTGATTCCCTGCCTCTGATTCCCAACCTCTGATTCCCCGCCTCTGATTCCGCAACTTTGATTCCCCGCCTCTGATTCCACAGCTCTGATTCCCCGCCTCTGATTCCCCGTGTTTGATTCCCTGCCTCTGATTCCCGGCCTCTGATTCCCCATCTCTGAATCACCGCCTTTGATTCGCCAATCTGATTCCCCATATCTGATTCCCCGCCTCTGTTTCCCCGCCTCCGATTCCCCGCCTCTGATTCACCAACTCTGATTCCCTGCCTCTGATTCGCCGCCTCTGATTCGCCATCTCTGATTCACAACCTCTGATTCCCCACCTCTGATTCCCCATATCTGATTCCCCGCCTCTGTTTCCCCGCCTCTGATTCCCCGCCTCGTATTCCCCACCTCTGATTCCCCACCTGTGATTCGCCAGCTATGATTCCCCGCCTCTGATTCCCCGCGTCTGATTCCCTGCCTCTGATTCTCCGCCTCAGATTCCCCATCTCTGATTCACCACCTCTGATTCCCCGCGTCAGATTCCCCGCCTCTGATTCCCCATTTCTGATTCCCCATCTCTGATTCCCCAATTCTGATTCCCCGCCTCTGTTTCCCCATATCTGATTCCCCGCCTCTGATTCCCCAACTCTGATTCCCCGCCTCTGATTCCCAAGCTCTGATTCCCCGTGTTTGATTCCCTGCCTCTGATTCCCCACCTCTGATTCCCGGCCTCTGATTCCCGGCCTTTGATTCCCGGCCCCTCATTCCCCGCCTCTGATTCCCTGCCTCTGATTCCCCATCTCTGATTCACCGCCTTTGATTCGCCACCTCTGATTCCCCATATCAGATTCCCCGCCTCTGTTTCCCCGCCTTTGATTCGCCACCTCTGATTCCCCATATCTGATTCCCTGCATCTGATTCCCCACCTCTGATTCCCTGCCTCTGATTCTCCGCCTCAGATTCCCCATCTCTGATTCACCACCTCAGATTCCCCGCGTCAGATTCCCCGCCTTGATTCCCCATCTCTGATTCCCCATCTCTGATTCCCCAATTCTGATTCCCCGCCTCTGTTTCCCCATATCTGATTCCCCGCCTCTGATTCCCCAACTCTGATTCCCCGCCTCTGATTCCCCAGCTCTGATTCCCCGTGTTTGATTCCCTGCCTCTGATTCCCCACCTCTGATTCCCGGCCTCTGATTCCCGGCCTTTGATTCCCGGCCCCTCATTCCGCACCTCTGATTCCCTGCCTCTGATTCCCCATCTCTGATTCACCGCCTTTGATTCGCCACCTCTGATTCCCCATATCAGATTCCCCGCCTATGTTTCCCCGCCTCTGATACCCCACCTCTGATACCCCATATCTCATTCCCCGCCTCTGATTCCCCTTCTCTGATTCCTGGACTCGGATTCCCGGCCTCTTATTCCGGGCATCTGATCCCGGCCACTGATTCCCCACTTCTGATTCTGATTCCCTGCCTCTGATTCCCCATCTCTGATTCCGCACATCTGATTCCCTGCCTCTTATTCCACACCTCTGATTCCCCATATCTGATTCCCCGCCTCTGTTCCCCACCTCTGATTCCCCGCGTCTGTTTCCCCATATCTAATTCCCCGCCTCTGATTCCCCAACTCCTATTCCCCGCCTCTGTTTCCCCAGATCTAATTCCCCGCCTCTGATTCCCCTCATCTGATTCCCTGCCTCTGATTCCCCGCCTCTGATACCCTGCCTCTGATTCCCAACCTCTGATTCCCCACCTCTGATTCCCCATATCTGATTCCCCGCCTCTGTTTCCCTAGCTCTGATTCCCCGCCTCTGTGTCCCCATATGTGATTCCCCGCCTCTGATTCCCCAATTCTGATTCACCGCCTCTGATTCCCCAGCTCTGATTCCCCATATCAGATTCCCCGCCTCTGTTTCCCCGCCTTTGATTCGCCACCTCTGATTCCCCATATCTGATTCCCTGCATCTGATTCCCCACCTCTGATTCCCCACCTCTGATTCTCCATATCTGATTCCCCGCCTCTGATTCCCCGCCTCTGATTCCCGGCCTCTTATTCCCGGCATCTGATTACCTGCCTCTGAATCCCCACCTCTGATTCCCTGCCTCTGATTCCCAACCTCTGATTCCACGCCTCTGATTCCGCAACTCTGATTCCCCACCTCTGATTCCACAGCTCTGATTCCCCGCCGCTGATTCCCCGTGTTTGATTCCCTGCCTCTGATTCCCGGCCTCTGATTCCCCATCTCTGAATCACCGCCTTTGATTCGCCACCTCTGATTCCCCATATCTGATTCCCCGCCTCTGTTTCCCCGCCTCCGATTCCCCGCCTCTGATTCACCAACTCTGATTCCCTGCCTCTGATTCGGCGCCTCTGATTCGCCATCTCTGATTCACAACCTCTGATTCCCCACCTCTGATTCCCCATATCTGATTCCCCGCCTCTGTTTCCCCGCCTCTGATTCCCCGCCTCTGATTCCCCACCTCTGATTCCCCGCCTGTGATTCGCCAGCTATGATTCCCCGCCTCTGATTCCCCGCATCTGATTCCCTGCCTCTGATTCTCCGCCTCAGATTCCCCATCTCTGATTCACCACCTCAGATTCCCCGCGTCAGATTCCCCGCCTCTGATTCCCCATCTCTGATTCCCCATCTCTGATTCCCCAATTCTGATTCCCCGCCTCTGTTTCCCCATATCTGATTCCCCGCCTCTGATTCCCCAACTCTGATTCCCCGCCTCTGATTCCCCAGCTCAGATTCCCCGTGTTTGATTCCCTGCCTCTGATTCCCCACCTCTGATTCCCGGCCTCTGATTCCCGGCCTTTGATTCCCGGCCCCTCATTCCCCACCTCTGATTCCCTGCCTCTGATTCCCCATCTCTGATTCACCGCCTTTGATTCGCCACCTCTGATTCCCCATATCAGATTCCCCGCCTATGTTTCCCCGCCTCTGATACCCCACCTCTGATACCCCATATCTCATTCCCCGCCTCTGATTCCCCTTCTCTGATTCCTGGACTCGGATTCCCGGCCTCTTATTCCCGGCATCTGATCCCGGCCACTGATTCCCCACTTCTGATTCTGATTCCCTGCCTCTGATTCCCCATCTCTGATTCCGCACATCTGATTCCCTGCCTCTTATTCCACACCTCTGATTCCCCATATCTGATTCCCCGCCTCTGTTCCCCACCTCTGATTCCCCGCCTCTGTTTCCCCATATCTAATTCCCCGCCTCTGATTCCCCAACTCCTATTCCCCGCCTCTGTTTCCCCAGCTCTGATTCCCTGCCTCTGATTCCCCTCATCTGATTCCCTGCCTCTGATTCCCCGCCTCTGATACCCTGCCTCTGATTCCCAACCTCTGATTCCCCACCTCTGATTCCCCATATCTGATTCCCCGCCTCTGTTTCCCTAGCTCTGATTCCCCGCCTCTGTGTCCCCATATGTGATTCCCCGCCTCTGATTCCCCAATTCTGATTCACCGCCTCTGATTCCCCAGCTCTGATTCCCCGCCTCTGATTCCCCGCGTCTGATTCCCTGCCTCTGATTCCCCGCCTATGATTCACCATCTCTGATTCACAACCTCTGATTCCCCACCTCTGATTCCCCATATCTGATTCCCCGCATCTGTTTGCCCGCCTCTGATTCCCCGCCTCTGTTACCCCATATTTGATTCCCGGCCTCTGATTCCCCACCTCTGATTCCCGGACTCTGATTCCCGGCCTCTCATTCCCGGCCTCTGATTCCCGGCCTCTGATTCCCCGCCTCTGATTCCCCGCCTCTGATTCCCTGCCTCTGATTCCCCATCTCTGATTCCGCACATCTGATTCCCTGCCACTGATTCGCGCCTCTGATTCCCCGCCTCTGATTCCGTGCCTCTGATTCCCAACCTCTGATACCCCATCTCTGACTCCCCAGCTCTGATTCCCCGCCTCTGATTCCCCATCTCTGATTCCCCGCCTCTGATTCCCCGTGTCTGATACGCTGCCTCTGATACCCCACTTCTGATTCCCCGCCTCTGATTCCCTGCCACTGATTCCCTGCCCCTGATTCCCCACCTCTCATTCCCCATATCTGATTCCCCGCCTCTGTTTCCGCACATCTGATTCCCTGCCACTGATTCGCGCCTCTGATTCCCCGCCTCTGATTCCGTGCCTCTGATTCCCAACCTCTGATACCCCATCTCTGACTCCCCAGCTCTGATTCCCCGCCTCTGATTCCCCATCTCTGATTCCCCGCCTCTGATTCCCCGTGTCTGATACGCTGCCTCTGATACCCCACTTCTGATTCCCCGCCTCTGATTCCCTGCCACTGATTCCCTGCCCCTGATTCCCCACCTCTCATTCCCCATATCTGATTCCCCGCCTCTGTTTCCGCACCTCTGATTCCCGCCTCTGATTCACCATATCTGATTCCCCGCCTCTGATTCCACAAATCTGATACCCCGCCTTTGATTCCCCACCTCTGATTCCCCATCTCTGATTCCGCACATCCGATTCCCTGCCTCTGATTCCCCGACTCTGATACCCCACCTCTGATTCCCCAGCTCTGATTCCCCGCCTCTGATTCCCCAACTCTGATTCCCCACCTCTGATTCCCCAGCTGTGATTCCCCGCCTCTGATTCCCCGTGTTTGATCCCATGCCTCTGATTCCCCAGCTCTGATTCCCCATCTCTGATTCACCGCCTTTGATTCGCCACCTCTGATTCCCCATATCTGATTCCTCGCCACTGTTTCCCCACCTCTGATTCCCCGCCTCTGATTCCCCATATCTCATTCCCCGCCTCTGATTCCCCATCTCTGATTCCCGGACTCTGATTCCCCACCTCTGATTCCCGACCTCTTATTCCCGGCATCTGATTCCGGCCTCTGATTCCCGGCCTCTGATTCCCTGCTTCTGATTCTGATTCCCTGCCTCTGATTCCCCATTTCTGATTCCGCACATCTAATTCCCTGCCTCTGATTCCCCACCTCTGATTCCCCATATCTGAATCCCCGCCTCTGTTTCCCCGTCTCTGATTCCCCGCCTCTGTTTCCCCATATCTAAGTCCCCGCCTCTGATTCCCCAAATTTGATTCCCCACCTCTGATTCCCCAGCTCTGATTCCCCGCCTCTGATTCCCCACCTCTGATTCCCCATATCTGATTCGCAGCCTCTGTTTCCCCGCCTCTGATTCCCCGCCCCTGTTTCCCCATATCTGATTCCCTGCCTCTGATTCCCCAACTTTGATTCCCAGCCTCTTATTCCCCAGCTCTGATTCCCCGCCTCTGATTCCCCGTGTTTGATTCCCTGCCTCTGATTCCCTGCTTCTGATTCCCCATCTCTGATTCCGCAAATCTAATTCCCTGCCTCTGATTCCCCAACTCTGATTCCCCATATCTGATTCCCCACCTCTGTTTCCCGGCCTCTGATTCCCCGCTTCTGATTCTGATTCCCTGCCTCTGATTCCCCATCTCTGATTCCGCACATCTGATTCCCTGCCTCTGATTCCCCACCTCTGATTCCCCATATCTGATTTCCCGCCTCTGTTTCCCCGCCTCTGATTCCCCGCCTCTGTTTCCCCATATCTAATTCCCAACCTCTGATGCCCCAACTCTGATTCCCTGCCTCTGATTCCCCGCGTTCTATTCCCTGCCTCTGATTCCCCGCCTGTGATTCCCCATCTCTGATTCACCACCTCTGATTCCCCACCTCTGATTCCCCATATCTAATTCCCCGCCTCTGTTTGCCCGACTCTGATACCCCGCCTCTGTTTCCCCATATCTGATTCCCCGCCTCTGAATCCCCAACTCTGATTCCCTGCCTCTGATTCCCCAGCTCTGATTCCCCGCCTTTGATTCCCCCGTCTGATTCCCAGCCTCTGAAACCCCGTGTCTGATTTCTTGCCTCTGATTCCCCGCCTCTGATTCCCCATCTCTGATTCACAGCCTCTGATTCCCCACCTCTGATTCCCCATCTCTGATTCCGCACATCTGATTCCCTGCCTCTGATTCCCCGACTCTGATCCCCACCTCTGATTCTGCAGCTCTGATTCCCCGCCTCTGATTCCCCAACTCTGATTCCCCGCCTCTGATTCCCCATCTCTGATTCACCGCCTTTGATTCGCCACCTCTGATTCCCCATATCTGATTCCTCGCCTCTGTTTCCCCGCCTCTGATTCCCCGCCTCTGATTCCCCATATCTCATTCCCCGCCTCTGATTCCCCATCTCTGATTCCCGGACTCTGATTCCCCACCTCTGATTCCCGGCCTCTTATTCCCGGCATCTGATTCCGGCCTCTGATTCCCGGCCTCTGATTCCCTGCTTCTGATTCCCCATCTCTGATTCCGCAAATCTAATTCCCTGCCTCTGATTCCCCACCTCTGATTCCCCATATCTGATTCCCAGCCTCTGTTTCCCCGCCTCTGATTCCCTGCCTCTGTTTCCCCATATCTGATTCCCGGCCTCTGATTCCCCGCCTCTGATTCCCCGCCTCTGATTCCCTGCCTCTGATTCCCCATCTCCGATTCCGCACATCTGATTCCCTGCCTCTGATTCCCCGCCTCTGATTCCCCGCCTCTGATTCCCTGCCTCTGATTCCCAACCTCTGATTCCCCACCTCTGATTCCCTGTGTTTGATTCCCCGCATCTGTTTCCCCGCCTCTGATTCCCCGCCTCTGATTCCCCAACTCTAATTCCCCGCCTCCGATTCCCCATATCTGATTCCCCGCCTCTGTTTCCCCGCCTCTGATTCCCCGCCCCTGTTTCCCCATATCTGATTCCCTGCCTCTGATTCCCCAACTTTGATTCCCAGCCTCTGATTCCCCAGCTCTGATACCACGCCTCTGAGTCCCCGTGTTTGATTCCCTGCCTCTGATTCCCCGCCTCTGATTCCCCATCTCTCATTCACCGCCTTTGATTCGCAACCTCTGATTCCCCATATCTGATTCCCCACCTCTGTTTCCCCGCCTCTGATTCCCCGCCTCTGATTCTCCATATCTCATTCCCCGCCTCTGAATCCCCATCACTGATTCCCGGACTCTGATTCCCCACCTCTGATTCCCGGCCTCTTATTCCCAGCATCTGATTCCAGGCCTCTGATCCCGGCCTATGACTCCCCGCTTCTGATTCTGATTCCCTGCCTCTGATTCCCCATCTCTGATTCCGCACATCTGATTACCTGCCTCTGATTCCCCACCTCTGATTCCCCATATCTGATTCCCCGCCTCTGTTTCCACGCCTCTGATTCCCCGCCTCTGTTTCCCCATATCTAATTCCCCACCTCTGATGCCCCAACTCTGATTCCCCGCCTCTGATTCCCCAGCTCTGATTCCCCTCCTCTGATTCCCCGCATCCGATTCCCCATATCTGATTCCCCGCCTCTGTTTCCCCGCCCCTGATTCCCCGCCTCTGTTTCCCCATATCTGATTCCCCGCCTCTGATTCCCAACTATGATTCCCCGCCTCTGATTCCCCAGCTCTGATTCCCTGCCTCTGATTCCCCGCGTTCTATTCCCTGCCTCTGATTCCCCGCCTGTGATTCCCCATCTCTGATTCACCACCTCTGATTCCCCACCACTGATTCCCCATATCTAATTCCCCGCCTCTGTTTCCCCGCCTCTGATTCCCCGCCCCTGATTCCCCATATCTGATTCCCTGCCTCTGATTCCCCAACTTTGATTCCCAGCCTCTGATTCCCCAGCTCTCATTCCCCGCCTCTGATTCCCCGCATCTGATTCCCTGCATCTGATTCCAAGCCTCTGATTCCCTGCCTCTGATTCCCAACCTCTGATTCCCCGCCTCTGTTTCCCCATATCTGATTCCCGGCCTCTGATTCCCCGCATCTGATTCCCCGCCTCTGATTCCCTGCCTCTGATTCCTCATCTCCGATTCCGCACATCTGATTCCCTGCCTCTGATTCCCCGCCTCTGATTCCCCGCCTCAGATTCCCTGCCTCTGATTCCCAAGCTCTGATTCCCCACCTCTGATTCCCCGTGTTTGATTCCCCGCCTCTGTTTCCCCGCCTCTGATTCCCCGCCTCTGATTCCCCAACTCTAATTCCCCACCTCTGATTCCCCATATCTGATTCCCTGCCTATGTTTCCCCGCCTCTGATTCCCCGCCCCTGTTTCCCCATATCTGATTCCCTGCCTCTGATTCCCCAACTTTGATTCCCAGCCTCTGATTCCCCAGCTCTGATTCCCCGCCTCTGATTCCCCGTGTTTGATTCCCTGCCTCTGATTCCCCGCCTCTGATTCCCCATCTCTGATTCACCGCCTTTGATTCGCCACCTCTGATTCCCCATATCTGATTCCCCACCTCTGTTTCCCCGCCTCTGATTCCCCGCCTCTGATTCTCCATATCTCATTCCCCGCCTCTGACTCCCCATCTCTGATTCCCGTACTCTGATTCCCCACCTCTGATTCCCGGCCTCTTATTCCCAGCATCTGATTCCAGGCCTCTGATTCACGGCCTCTGACTCCCCGCTTCTGATTCTGATTCCCTGCCTCTGATTCCCCGCCTCTTATTCCGCACATCTGATTCCCCGCCTCTGTTTCCCCATATCTAATTCCCCACCTCTGATGCCCCAACTCTGATTCCCCGCCTCTGATTCCCCAGCTCTGATTCCCCGCCTCTGATTCTCCACATCCGATTCCCAATATCTGATTCCCCGCCTTTGTTTCCCCGCCCCTGATTCCCCGCCTCTGTTTCCCCATATCTGATTCCCCGCCTCTGATTCCCCGCGTTCTATTCCCTGCCTCTGATTCCCCGCCTGTGATTCCCCATCTCTGATTCACCACCTCTGATTCCCCACCACTGATTCCCCATATCTAATTCCCCGCCTCTGTTTGCCCGCCTCTGATTCCCCGCCTCTGTTTCCCCATATCTGATTCCCCGCCTCTGAATCCCCAACTCTGATTCCCTGCCTCTGATTCCCCAGCTTCATTCCTCGCCTTTGATTCCCCCCTTCTGATTCCCAGCCTCTGAATCCCCGTGTCTGATAACCTGCCTCTGATTCCCCGCCTCTGATTCCCCATCTCAGATTCACCACCTCTGATTCCCCACCTCTGATTCCCCATCTCTGATTCCGCACATCCGATTCCCTGCCTCTGATTCCCCGACTCTGATTCCCCACCTCTGATTCCCCAGCTCTGATTCCCCGCCTCTGATTCCCCAACTCTGATTCCCCGCCTCTGATTTCCCAGCTCTGATTCCCCGCCTCTGATTCCCCGTGTTTGATCCCCTGCCTCTGATTCCCCAGCTCTGATTCCCCATCTCTGATTCACCGCCTTTGATTCACCACCTCTGATTCCCCATATCTGATTCCTCGCCACTGTTTCCCCGCCTCTGATTCCGCGCCTCTGATTCCCCATATCTCATTCCCCGCCTCTGATTCCCCATCTCTGATTCCCGGACTCTGATTCCCCACCTCTGATTCCCGACCTCTTATTCCCGGCATCTGATTCCGGCCTCTGATTCCCGGCCTCTGATTCCCTGCTTCTGATTCTGATTCCCTGCCTCTGATTCCCCATTTCTGATTCCGCACATCTAATTCCCTGCCTCTCATTCCCCACCTCTGATTCCCCATATCTGAATTCCCGCCTCTGTTTCCCCGTCTCTGATTCCCCGCCTCTGTTTCCCCATATCTAAGTCCCCGCCTCTGATTCCCCAACTTTGATTCCCCACCTCTGATTCCCCAGCTCTGATTCCCCGCCTCTGATTCCCCACCTCTGATTCCCCATACCTGATTCCCAGCCTCTGTTTCCCCGCCTCTGATTCCCCACTTCTGTTTCCCCATATCTGATTCCCGGCCTCTGATTCCCTGCCTCTGATTCCCCGCCTCTGATTCCCTGCCTCTGATTCCCCATCTCCGATTCCGCACATCTGATTCCCTGCCTCTCATTCCCCGCCTCTGATTCCCCGCCTCTGATTCCCTGCCTCTGATTCCCAACCTCTGATTCCCCACCTCTGATTCCCCGTGTTTGATTCCCCGCCTCAGTTTCCCCGCCTCTCATTCCCCGCCTCTGATTCCCCAACCCTAATTCCCCGCCTCTGATTCCCCATATCTGATTCCCCGCCTCTGTTTCCCCGCCTCTGATTCCCCGCCCCTGTTTCCCCATATCTGATTCCCTGCCTCTGATTCCCCAACTTTGATTCCCAGACTCTGATTCCCCAGCTCTGATTCCCCGCCTCTGATTCCCCGCATCTGATTCCCTGCATCTGATTCCAAGCCTCTGATTCCCTGCCTCTGATTCCCAACCTCTGATTCCCCACCTCTGATTCCCCATATCTGATTCCCAGCCTCTGTTTCCCCGCCTCTGATTCCCCGCCTCTGTTTCCCCATATCTGATTCCCGGCCTCTGATTCCCCGCCTCTGATTCCCCGCCTCTGATTCCCTGCCTCTGATTCCCCATCTCCGATTCCGCACATCTGATTCCCTGCCTCTGATTACCCGCCTCTGATTCCCCGCCGCTGATTCCCTGCCTCTGATTTCCAACCTCTGAATCCCCACCTCTGATTCCCCGTGTTTGATTCCCCGCCTCTGTTTCCCCGCCACTGATTCCCCGCCTCTGATTCCCCAACTCTAATTCCCCGCCTCTGATTCCCCATATCTGATTCCCCACCTCTGTTTCCCCGCCTCTGATTCCCCGCCCCTGTTTCCCCATATCTGATTCCCTGACTCTGATTCCCCAACTTTGATTCCCAGCCTCTGATTCCCCAGCTCTGATTCCCCGCCTCTGATTCCCCGTGTTTGATTCCCTGCCTCTGATTCCCCGCCTCTGATTCCCCATCTCTGATTCACCGCCTTTGATTCGCCACCTCTGATTCCCCATATCTGATTCCCCACCTCTGTTTCCCCGCCTCTGATTCCCCGCCTCTGATTCTCCATATCTCATTCCCCGCCTCTGACTCCCCATCTCTGATTCCCGGACTCTGATTCCCCACCTCTGATTCCCGGCCTCTTATTCCCAGCATCTGATTCCAGGCCTCTGATTCCCGGCCTCTGACTCCCCGCTTCTGATTCTGATTCCCTGCCTCTGATTCCCCATCTCTGATTCTGCACATCTGATTACCTGCCTCTGATTCCCCACCTCCGATTCCCCATATCTGATTCCCCGCCTCTGTTTCCACGCCTCTGATTCCCCGCCTCTGTTTCCCCATATCTAATTCCCCACCTCTGATGCCCCAACTCTGATTCCCCGCCTCTGATTCCCCAGCTCTGATTCCCCGCCTCTGATTCCCTGCATCCGATTCCCCATATCTGATTCCCCGCCTCTGTTTCCCCGCCCCTGATTCCCCGCCTCTGTTTCCCCATATCTGATTATCCACCTCTGATTCCCAACTATGATTCCCCGCCTCTGAATCCCCGCGTATGATTCCCTGCCTCTGCTTCCCCGCCTCTGATTCCCCAACTCTGATTCCCCGCCTCTGATTCCCCGTGTTTGATTCCCTGCCTCTGATTCCCGGCCTCTGATTCCCCATCTCTAATTCACCGCCTTTGATTCGCCACCTCTGATTCCCCATATCTGATTCCCCGCATCTGTTTCCCCGCCTCTGATTCCCCACCTCTGATTCCCCATATCTCATTCCCCGCCTCTGAATCCCCATCTCTGATTCCCGGCCTCTTTTTCCCGGCATCTGATTCCGGCCTCTGATTCCCGGCCTCTGATTCCCTGCTTCTGATTCTGATTCCCTGCCTCTGATTCCCCATCTCTGATTCCGCACATCTGATTCCCTGCCTCTGATTCCCCACCTCTGATTCCCCATATCTGACTCCCCGCCTCTGTTTCCCCACCTCTGATTCCCCGCCTTTGTTTCCCAATATCTAAGTCCCCGCCTCTGATTCCCCAACTCTGATTCCCCACCTCTGATTCCCCAGCTCTGATTCCCCGCCTCTGATTCCCCGCATCTGATTCCCTGCATCTGATTCCAAGCCTCTGATTCCCTGCCTCTGATTCCCAACCTCTGATTCCCCACCTCTGATTCCCCATATCTGATTCCCCGCCTCTGTTTCCCCGCCTCTGATTCCCCACCTCTGTTTCCCCATATCTGATTCCCGGCCTCTTATTCCCCGCCTCTGATTCCCCACCTCTGATTCCCTACCTCTGATTCCCCATATCTGATTCCTCGCCTCTGTTTCCCCGCCTCTGATTCCCCGCCTCTGATTCCCCATATCTCATTCCCCGCCTCTGATTCCCCATCTCTGATTCCCGGACTCTGATTCCCCACCTCTGATTCCCGGCCTCTTATTCCCGGCATCTGATTCCGGCCTCTGATTCCCGGCCTCTGATTCCCTGCTTCTGATTCCCCATCTCTGATTCCGCAAATCTAATTCCCTGCCTCTGATTCCCCACCTCTGATTCCCCATATCTGATTCCCAGCCTCTGTTTCCCCGCCTCTGATTCCCTGCCTCTGTTTCCCCATATCTGATTCCCGGCCTCTGATTCCCCGCCTCTGATTCCCCGCCTCTGATTCCCTGCCTCTGATTCCCCATCTCCGATTCCGCACATCTGATTCCCTGCCTCTGATTCCCCGCCTCTGATTCCCCGCCTCTGATTCCCTGCCTCTGATTCCCAACCTCTGATTCCCCACCTCTGATTCCCTGTGTTTGATTCCCCGCATCTGTTTCCCCGCCTCTGATTCCCCGCCTCTGATTCCCCAACTCTAATTCCCCGCCTCCGATTCCCCATATCTGATTCCCCGCCTCTGTTTCCCCGCCTCTGATTCCCCGCCCCTGTTTCCCCATATCTGATTCCCTGCCTCTGATTCCCCAACTTTGATTCCCAGCCTCTGATTCCCCAGCTCTGATACCACGCCTCTGAGTCCCCGTGTTTGATTCCCTGCCTCTGATTCCCCGCCTCTGATTCCCCATCTCTCATTCACCGCCTTTGATTCGCAACCTCTGATTCCCCATATCTGATTCCCCACCTCTGTTTCCCCGCCTCTGATTCCCCGCCTCTGATTCTCCATATCTCATTCCCCGCCTCTGAATCCCCATCACTGATTCCCGGACTCTGATTCCCCACCTCTGATTCCCGGCCTCTTATTCCCAGCATCTGATTCCAGGCCTCTGATCCCGGCCTATGACTCCCCGCTTCTGATTCTGATTCCCTGCCTCTGATTCCCCATCTCTGATTCCGCACATCTGATTACCTGCCTCTGATTCCCCACCTCTGATTCCCCATATCTGATTCCCCGCCTCTGTTTCCACGCCTCTGATTCCCCGCCTCTGTTTCCCCATATCTAATTCCCCACCTCTGATGCCCCAACTCTGATTCCCCGCCTCTGATTCCCCAGCTCTGATTCCCCTCCTCTGATTCCCCGCATCCGATTCCCCATATCTGATTCCCCGCCTCTGTTTCCCCGCCCCTGATTCCCCGCCTCTGTTTCCCCATATCTGATTCCCCGCCTCTGATTCCCAACTATGATTCCCCGCCTCTGATTCCCCAGCTCTGATTCCCTGCCTCTGATTCCCCGCGTTCTATTCCCTGCCTCTGATTCCCCGCCTGTGATTCCCCATCTCTGATTCACCACCTCTGATTCCCCACCACTGATTCCCCATATCTAATTCCCCGCCTCTGTTTCCCCGCCTCTGATTCCCCGCCCCTGATTCCCCATATCTGATTCCCTGCCTCTGATTCCCCAACTTTGATTCCCAGCCTCTGATTCCCCAGCTCTCATTCCCCGCCTCTGATTCCCCGCATCTGATTCCCTGCATCTGATTCCAAGCCTCTGATTCCCTGCCTCTGATTCCCAACCTCTGATTCCCCGCCTCTGTTTCCCCATATCTGATTCCCGGCCTCTGATTCCCCGCATCTGATTCCCCGCCTCTGATTCCCTGCCTCTGATTCCTCATCTCCGATTCCGCACATCTGATTCCCTGCCTCTGATTCCCCGCCTCTGATTCCCCGCCTCAGATTCCCTGCCTCTGATTCCCAAGCTCTGATTCCCCACCTCTGATTCCCCGTGTTTGATTCCCCGCCTCTGTTTCCCCGCCTCTGATTCCCCGCCTCTGATTCCCCAACTCTAATTCCCCACCTCTGATTCCCCATATCTGATTCCCTGCCTATGTTTCCCCGCCTCTGATTCCCCGCCCCTGTTTCCCCATATCTGATTCCCTGCCTCTGATTCCCCAACTTTGATTCCCAGCCTCTGATTCCCCAGCTCTGATTCCCCGCCTCTGATTCCCCGTGTTTGATTCCCTGCCTCTGATTCCCCGCCTCTGATTCCCCATCTCTGATTCACCGCCTTTGATTCGCCACCTCTGATTCCCCATATCTGATTCCCCACCTCTGTTTCCCCGCCTCTGATTCCCCGCCTCTGATTCTCCATATCTCATTCCCCGCCTCTGACTCCCCATCTCTGATTCCCGTACTCTGATTCCCCACCTCTGATTCCCGGCCTCTTATTCCCAGCATCTGATTCCAGGCCTCTGATTCACGGCCTCTGACTCCCCGCTTCTGATTCTGATTCCCTGCCTCTGATTCCCCGCCTCTTATTCCGCACATCTGATTCCCCGCCTCTGTTTCCCCATATCTAATTCCCCACCTCTGATGCCCCAACTCTGATTCCCCGCCTCTGATTCCCCAGCTCTGATTCCCCGCCTCTGATTCTCCACATCCGATTCCCAATATCTGATTCCCCGCCTTTGTTTCCCCGCCCCTGATTCCCCGCCTCTGTTTCCCCATATCTGATTCCCCGCCTCTGATTCCCCGCGTTCTATTCCCTGCCTCTGATTCCCCGCCTGTGATTCCCCATCTCTGATTCACCACCTCTGATTCCCCACCACTGATTCCCCATATCTAATTCCCCGCCTCTGTTTGCCCGCCTCTGATTCCCCGCCTCTGTTTCCCCATATCTGATTCCCCGCCTCTGAATCCCCAACTCTGATTCCCTGCCTCTGATTCCCCAGCTTCATTCCTCGCCTTTGATTCCCCCCTTCTGATTCCCAGCCTCTGAATCCCCGTGTCTGATAACCTGCCTCTGATTCCCCGCCTCTGATTCCCCATCTCAGATTCACCACCTCTGATTCCCCACCTCTGATTCCCCATCTCTGATTCCGCACATCCGATTCCCTGCCTCTGATTCCCCGACTCTGATTCCCCACCTCTGATTCCCCAGCTCTGATTCCCCGCCTCTGATTCCCCAACTCTGATTCCCCGCCTCTGATTTCCCAGCTCTGATTCCCCGCCTCTGATTCCCCGTGTTTGATCCCCTGCCTCTGATTCCCCAGCTCTGATTCCCCATCTCTGATTCACCGCCTTTGATTCGCCACCTCTGATTCCCCATATCTGATTCCTCGCCACTGTTTCCCCGCCTCTGATTCCGCGCCTCTGATTCCCCATATCTCATTCCCCGCCTCTGATTCCCCATCTCTGATTCCCGGACTCTGATTCCCCACCTCTGATTCCCGACCTCTTATTCCCGGCATCTGATTCCGGCCTCTGATTCCCGGCCTCTGATTCCCTGCTTCTGATTCTGATTCCCTGCCTCTGATTCCCCATTTCTGATTCCGCACATCTAATTCCCTGCCTCTCATTCCCCACCTCTGATTCCCCATATCTGAATTCCCGCCTCTGTTTCCCCGTCTCTGATTCCCCGCCTCTGTTTCCCCATATCTAAGTCCCCGCCTCTGATTCCCCAACTTTGATTCCCCACCTCTGATTCCCCAGCTCTGATTCCCCGCCTCTGATTCCCCACCTCTGATTCCCCATACCTGATTCCCAGCCTCTGTTTCCCCGCCTCTGATTCCCCACTTCTGTTTCCCCATATCTGATTCCCGGCCTCTGATTCCCTGCCTCTGATTCCCCGCCTCTGATTCCCTGCCTCTGATTCCCCATCTCCGATTCCGCACATCTGATTCCCTGCCTCTCATTCCCCGCCTCTGATTCCCCGCCTCTGATTCCCTGCCTCTGATTCCCAACCTCTGATTCCCCACCTCTGATTCCCCGTGTTTGATTCCCCGCCTCAGTTTCCCCGCCTCTCATTCCCCGCCTCTGATTCCCCAACCCTAATTCCCCGCCTCTGATTCCCCATATCTGATTCCCCGCCTCTGTTTCCCCGCCTCTGATTCCCCGCCCCTGTTTCCCCATATCTGATTCCCTGCCTCTGATTCCCCAACTTTGATTCCCAGACTCTGATTCCCCAGCTCTGATTCCCCGCCTCTGATTCCCCGCATCTGATTCCCTGCATCTGATTCCAAGCCTCTGATTCCCTGCCTCTGATTCCCAACCTCTGATTCCCCACCTCTGATTCCCCATATCTGATTCCCAGCCTCTGTTTCCCCGCCTCTGATTCCCCGCCTCTGTTTCCCCATATCTGATTCCCGGCCTCTGATTCCCCGCCTCTGATTCCCCGCCTCTGATTCCCTGCCTCTGATTCCCCATCTCCGATTCCGCACATCTGATTCCCTGCCTCTGATTACCCGCCTCTGATTCCCCGCCGCTGATTCCCTGCCTCTGATTTCCAACCTCTGAATCCCCACCTCTGATTCCCCGTGTTTGATTCCCCGCCTCTGTTTCCCCGCCACTGATTCCCCGCCTCTGATTCCCCAACTCTAATTCCCCGCCTCTGATTCCCCATATCTGATTCCCCACCTCTGTTTCCCCGCCTCTGATTCCCCGCCCCTGTTTCCCCATATCTGATTCCCTGACTCTGATTCCCCAACTTTGATTCCCAGCCTCTGATTCCCCAGCTCTGATTCCCCGCCTCTGATTCCCCGTGTTTGATTCCCTGCCTCTGATTCCCCGCCTCTGATTCCCCATCTCTGATTCACCGCCTTTGATTCGCCACCTCTGATTCCCCATATCTGATTCCCCACCTCTGTTTCCCCGCCTCTGATTCCCCGCCTCTGATTCTCCATATCTCATTCCCCGCCTCTGACTCCCCATCTCTGATTCCCGGACTCTGATTCCCCACCTCTGATTCCCGGCCTCTTATTCCCAGCATCTGATTCCAGGCCTCTGATTCCCGGCCTCTGACTCCCCGCTTCTGATTCTGATTCCCTGCCTCTGATTCCCCATCTCTGATTCTGCACATCTGATTACCTGCCTCTGATTCCCCACCTCCGATTCCCCATATCTGATTCCCCGCCTCTGTTTCCACGCCTCTGATTCCCCGCCTCTGTTTCCCCATATCTAATTCCCCACCTCTGATGCCCCAACTCTGATTCCCCGCCTCTGATTCCCCAGCTCTGATTCCCCGCCTCTGATTCCCTGCATCCGATTCCCCATATCTGATTCCCCGCCTCTGTTTCCCCGCCCCTGATTCCCCGCCTCTGTTTCCCCATATCTGATTATCCACCTCTGATTCCCAACTATGATTCCCCGCCTCTGAATCCCCGCGTATGATTCCCTGCCTCTGCTTCCCCGCCTCTGATTCCCCAACTCTGATTCCCCGCCTCTGATTCCCCGTGTTTGATTCCCTGCCTCTGATTCCCGGCCTCTGATTCCCCATCTCTAATTCACCGCCTTTGATTCGCCACCTCTGATTCCCCATATCTGATTCCCCGCATCTGTTTCCCCGCCTCTGATTCCCCACCTCTGATTCCCCATATCTCATTCCCCGCCTCTGAATCCCCATCTCTGATTCCCGGCCTCTTATTCCCGGCATCTGATTCCGGCCTCTGATTCCCGGCCTCTGATTCCCTGCTTCTGATTCTGATTCCCTGCCTCTGATTCCCCATCTCTGATTCCGCACATCTGATTCCCTGCCTCTGATTCCCCACCTCTGATTCCCCATATCTGACTCCCCGCCTCTGTTTCCCCACCTCTGATTCCCCGCCTTTGTTTCCCAATATCTAAGTCCCCGCCTCTGATTCCCCAACTCTGATTCCCCACCTCTGATTCCCCAGCTCTGATTCCCCGCCTCTGATTCCCCGCATCTGATTCCCTGCATCTGATTCCAAGCCTCTGATTCCCTGCCTCTGATTCCCAACCTCTGATTCCCCACCTCTGATTCCCCATATCTGATTCCCCGCCTCTGTTTCCCCGCCTCTGATTCCCCACCTCTGTTTCCCCATATCTGATTCCCGGCCTCTTATTCCCCGCCTCTGATTCCCCACCTCTGATTCCCTACCTCTGATTACCCATCTCCGATTCCGCACATCTGATTCCCTGCCTCTGATTCCCCGCCTCTGATTCCCTGCCTCTGATTCCCAACCTCTGATTCCCCACCTCTGATTCCCCATATCTGATTCCCCGCCTCTGTTTCCCCGCCTCTGATTCCCCTCCTCTGATTCCCCAACTCTAATTCCCCGCCTCTGATTCCCCAGCTCTGATTCCCCGTGTTTGATTCCCTGCCTCTGATTCCCTGCCTCTGATTCCCCAGCTTCATTCCCCGCCTTTGATTCCCCCCGTCTGATTCCCAGCCTCTGAATCCCCGTGTCTGATAACCTGCCTCTGATTCCCCGCCTCTGATTCCCCATCTCAGATTCACCGCCTCTGATTCCCCACCTCTGATTCCCCATCTCTGATTCCGCACATCCGATTCCCTGCCTCTGATTCCCCGACTCTGATTCCCCACCTCTGATTCCCCAGCTCTGATTCCCCGCCTCTGATTCCCCAACTCTGATTCCCCGCCTCTGATTCCCCAGCTCTGATTCCCCGCCTCTGATTCCCCGTGTTTGATCCCCTGCCTCTGATTCCCCAGCTCTGATTCCCCATCTCTGATTCACGGCCTTTGATTCGCCACCTCTGATTCCCCATATCTGATTCCTCGCCACTGTTTCCCCACCTCTGATTCCCCGCCTCTGATTCCCCATATCTCATTCCCCGCCTCTGATTCCCCATCTCTGATTCCCGGACTCTGATTCCCCACCTCTGATTCCCGACCTCTTATTCCCGGCATCTGATTCCGGCCTCTGATTCCCGGCCTCTGATTCCCTGCTTCTGATTCCCCATATCTGAATCCCCGCCTCTGTTTCCCCGTCTCTGATTCCCCGCCTCTGTTTCCCCATATCTAAGTCCCCGCCTCTGATTCCCCAACTTTGATTCCCCACCTCTGATTCCCCAGCTCTGATTCCCCGCCTCTGATTCCCCACCTCTGATTCCCCATACCTGATTCCCAGCCACTGTTTCCCGCCTCTGATTCCCCGCTTCTGTTTCCCAATATCTGATTCCCGGCCTCTGATTCCCTGCCTCTGATTCCCCGCCTCTGATTCCCTGCCACTGATTCACCATCTCCGATTCCGCACATCTGATTCCCTGCCTCTCATTCCCTGCCTCTGATTCCCCGCCTCTGATTCCCAGCCTCTGATTCCCAACCTCTGATTCCCCACCTCTGATTCCCCGTGTTTGATTCCCCGCCTCTGTTTCCCCGCCTCTGATTCCCCGCCTCTTATTCCCCAACTCTAATTCCCCGCCTCTGATTCCCCATATCTGATTCCCCGCCTCTGTTTCCCCGCCTCTGATTCCCCGCCCCTGTTTCCCCATATCTGATTCCCTGACTCTGATTCCCCAACTTTGATTCCCAGACTCTGATTCCCCAGCTCTGATTCCCCGCCTCTGATTCCCCGCGTTCTATTCCCTGCCTCTGATTCCCCGCCTGTGATTCCCCATCTCTGATTCACCACCTCTGATTCCCCACCACTGATTCCCCATATCTAATTCCCCGCCTCTGTTTGCCCGCCTCTGATTCCCCGCCTCTGTTTCCCCATATCTGATTCCCCGCCTCTGAATCCCCAACTCTGATTCCCTGCCTCTGATTCCCCAGCTTCATTCCTCGCCTTTGATTCCCCCCTTCTGATTCCCAGCCTCTGAATCCCCGTGTCTGATAACCTGCCTCTGATTCCCCGCCTCTGATTCCCCATCTCAGATTCACCACCTCTGATTCCCCACCTCTGATTCCCCATCTCTGATTCCGCACATCCGATTCCCTGCCTCTGATTCCCCGACTCTGATTCCCCACCTCTGATTCCCCAGCTCTGATTCCCCGCCTCTGATTCCCCAACTCTGATTCCCCGCCTCTGATTTCCCAGCTCTGATTCCCCGCCTCTGATTCCCCGTGTTTGATCCCCTGCCTCTGATTCCCCAGCTCTGATTCCCCATCTCTGATTCACCGCCTTTGATTCGCCACCTCTGATTCCCCATATCTGATTCCTCGCCACTGTTTCCCCGCCTCTGATTCCGCGCCTCTGATTCCCCATATCTCATTCCCCGCCTCTGATTCCCCATCTCTGATTCCCGGACTCTGATTCCCCACCTCTGATTCCCGACCTCTTATTCCCGGCATCTGATTCCGGCCTCTGATTCCCGGCCTCTGATTCCCTGCTTCTGATTCTGATTCCCTGCCTCTGATTCCCCATTTCTGATTCCGCACATCTAATTCCCTGCCTCTCATTCCCCACCTCTGATTCCCCATATCTGAATTCCCGCCTCTGTTTCCCCGTCTCTGATTCCCCGCCTCTGTTTCCCCATATCTAAGTCCCCGCCTCTGATTCCCCAACTTTGATTCCCCACCTCTGATTCCCCAGCTCTGATTCCCCGCCTCTGATTCCCCACCTCTGATTCCCCATACCTGATTCCCAGCCTCTGTTTCCCCGCCTCTGATTCCCCACTTCTGTTTCCCCATATCTGATTCCCGGCCTCTGATTCCCTGCCTCTGATTCCCCGCCTCTGATTCCCTGCCTCTGATTCCCCATCTCCGATTCCGCACATCTGATTCCCTGCCTCTCATTCCCCGCCTCTGATTCCCCGCCTCTGATTCCCTGCCTCTGATTCCCAACCTCTGATTCCCCACCTCTGATTCCCCGTGTTTGATTCCCCGCCTCAGTTTCCCCGCCTCTCATTCCCCGCCTCTGATTCCCCAACCCTAATTCCCCGCCTCTGATTCCCCATATCTGATTCCCCGCCTCTGTTTCCCCGCCTCTGATTCCCCGCCCCTGTTTCCCCATATCTGATTCCCTGCCTCTGATTCCCCAACTTTGATTCCCAGACTCTGATTCCCCAGCTCTGATTCCCCGCCTCTGATTCCCCGCATCTGATTCCCTGCATCTGATTCCAAGCCTCTGATTCCCTGCCTCTGATTCCCAACCTCTGATTCCCCACCTCTGATTCCCCATATCTGATTCCCAGCCTCTGTTTCCCCGCCTCTGATTCCCCGCCTCTGTTTCCCCATATCTGATTCCCGGCCTCTGATTCCCCGCCTCTGATTCCCCGCCTCTGATTCCCTGCCTCTGATTCCCCATCTCCGATTCCGCACATCTGATTCCCTGCCTCTGATTACCCGCCTCTGATTCCCCGCCGCTGATTCCCTGCCTCTGATTTCCAACCTCTGAATCCCCACCTCTGATTCCCCGTGTTTGATTCCCCGCCTCTGTTTCCCCGCCACTGATTCCCCGCCTCTGATTCCCCAACTCTAATTCCCCGCCTCTGATTCCCCATATCTGATTCCCCACCTCTGTTTCCCCGCCTCTGATTCCCCGCCCCTGTTTCCCCATATCTGATTCCCTGACTCTGATTCCCCAACTTTGATTCCCAGCCTCTGATTCCCCAGCTCTGATTCCCCGCCTCTGATTCCCCGTGTTTGATTCCCTGCCTCTGATTCCCCGCCTCTGATTCCCCATCTCTGATTCACCGCCTTTGATTCGCCACCTCTGATTCCCCATATCTGATTCCCCACCTTTGTTTCCCCGCCTCTGATTCCCCGCCTCTGATTCTCCATATCTCATTCCCCGCCTCTGACTCCCCATCTCTGATTCCCGGACTCTGATTCCCCACCTCTGATTCCCGGCCTCTTATTCCCAGCATCTGATTCCAGGCCTCTGATTCCCGGCCTCTGACTCCCCGCTTCTGATTCTGATTCCCTGCCTCTGATTCCCCATCTCTGATTCTGCACATCTGATTACCTGCCTCTGATTCCCCACCTCCGATTCCCCATATCTGATTCCCCGCCTCTGTTTCCACGCCTCTGATTCCCCGCCTCTGTTTCCCCATATCTAATTCCCCACCTCTGATGCCCCAACTCTGATTCCCCGCCTCTGATTCCCCAGCTCTGATTCCCCGCCTCTGATTCCCTGCATCCGATTCCCCATATCTGATTCCCCGCCTCTGTTTCCCCGCCCCTGATTCCCCGCCTCTGTTTCCCCATATCTGATTATCCACCTCTGATTCCCAACTATGATTCCCCGCCTCTGAATCCCCGCGTATGATTCCCTGCCTCTGCTTCCCCGCCTCTGATTCCCCAACTCTGATTCCCCGCCTCTGATTCCCCGTGTTTGATTCCCTGCCTCTGATTCCCGGCCTCTGATTCCCCATCTCTAATTCACCGCATTTGATTCGCCACCTCTGATTCCCCATATCTGATTCCCCGCATCTGTTTCCCCGCCTCTGATTCCCCACCTCTGATTCCCCATATCTCATTCCCCGCCTCTGAATCCCCATCTCTGATTCCCGGCCTCTTATTCCCGGCATCTGATTCCGGCCTCTGATTCCCGGCCTCTGATTCCCTGCTTCTGATTCTGATTCCCTGCCTCTGATTCCCCATCTCTGATTCCGCACATCTGATTCCCTGCCTCTGATTCCCCACCTCTGATTCCCCATATCTGACTCCCCGCCTCTGTTTCCCCACCTCTGATTCCCCGCCTTTGTTTCCCAATATCTAAGTCCCCGCCTCTGATTCCCCAACTCTGATTCCCCACCTCTGATTCCCCAGCTCTGATTCCCCGCCTCTGATTCCCCGCATCTGATTCCCTGCATCTGATTCCAAGCCTCTGATTCCCTGCCTCTGATTCCCAACCTCTGATTCCCCACCTCTGATTCCCCATATCTGATTCCCCGCCTCTGTTTCCCCGCCTCTGATTCCCCACCTCTGTTTCCCCATATCTGATTCCCGGCCTCTTATTCCCCGCCTCTGATTCCCCACCTCTGATTCCCTACCTCTGATTACCCATCTCCGATTCCGCACATCTGATTCCCTGCCTCTGATTCCCCGCCTCTGATTCCCTGCCTCTGATTCCCAACCTCTGATTCCCCACCTCTGATTCCCCATATCTGATTCCCCGCCTCTGTTTCCCCGCCTCTGATTCCCCTCCTCTGATTCCCCAACTCTAATTCCCCGCCTCTGATTCCCCAGCTCTGATTCCCCGTGTTTGATTCCCTGCCTCTGATTCCCTGCCTCTGATTCCCCAGCTTCATTCCCCGCCTTTGATTCCCCCCGTCTGATTCCCAGCCTCTGAATCCCCGTGTCTGATAACCTGCCTCTGATTCCCCGCCTCTGATTCCCCATCTCAGATTCACCGCCTCTGATTCCCCACCTCTGATTCCCCATCTCTGATTCCGCACATCCGATTCCCTGCCTCTGATTCCCCGACTCTGATTCCCCACCTCTGATTCCCCAGCTCTGATTCCCCGCCTCTGATTCCCCAACTCTGATTCCCCGCCTCTGATTCCCCAGCTCTGATTCCCCGCCTCTGATTCCCCGTGTTTGATCCCCTGCCTCTGATTCCCCAGCTCTGATTCCCCATCTCTGATTCACGGCCTTTGATTCGCCACCTCTGATTCCCCATATCTGATTCCTCGCCACTGTTTCCCCACCTCTGATTCCCCGCCTCTGATTCCCCATATCTCATTCCCCGCCTCTGATTCCCCATCTCTGATTCCCGGACTCTGATTCCCCACCTCTGATTCCCGACCTCTTATTCCCGGCATCTGATTCCGGCCTCTGATTCCCGGCCTCTGATTCCCTGCTTCTGATTCCCCATATCTGAATCCCCGCCTCTGTTTCCCCGTCTCTGATTCCCCGCCTCTGTTTCCCCATATCTAAGTCCCCGCCTCTGATTCCCCAACTTTGATTCCCCACCTCTGATTCCCCAGCTCTGATTCCCCGCCTCTGATTCCCCACCTCTGATTCCCCATACCTGATTCCCAGCCACTGTTTCCCGCCTCTGATTCCCCGCTTCTGTTTCCCAATATCTGATTCCCGGCCTCTGATTCCCTGCCTCTGATTCCCCGCCTCTGATTCCCTGCCACTGATTCACCATCTCCGATTCCGCACATCTGATTCCCTGCCTCTCATTCCCTGCCTCTGATTCCCCGCCTCTGATTCCCAGCCTCTGATTCCCAACCTCTGATTCCCCACCTCTGATTCCCCGTGTTTGATTCCCCGCCTCTGTTTCCCCGCCTCTGATTCCCCGCCTCTTATTCCCCAACTCTAATTCCCCGCCTCTGATTCCCCATATCTGATTCCCCGCCTCTGTTTCCCCGCCTCTGATTCCCCGCCCCTGTTTCCCCATATCTGATTCCCTGACTCTGATTCCCCAACTTTGATTCCCAGACTCTGATTCCCCAGCTCTGATTCCCCGCCTCTGATTCCCCGCATCTGATTCCCTGCATCTGATTCCAAGCCTCTGATTCCCTGCCTCTGATTCCCAACCTCTGATTCCCCACCTCTGATTCCCCATATCTGATTCCCAGCCTCTGTTTCCCCGCCTCTGATTCCCCGCCTCTGTTTCCCCATATCTGATTCCCGGCCTCTGATTCCCGCCTCTGATTCCCCGCCTCTGATTCCCTGCCTCTGATTCCCCACATCTGATTCCCTGCCTCTGATTCCCTGCCTCTGATTCCCCGCCTCTGATTCCCTGCCTCTGATTTCCAACCTCTGATTCCCCACCTCTGATTCCCCGTGTTTGATTCCCCGCCTCTGTTTCCCCGCCACTGATTCCCCGCCTCTGATTCCCCAACTCTAATTTCCCGCCTCTGATTCCCCATATCTGATTCCCCGCCTCTGTTTCCCCGCCTCTGATTCCCCGCCCCTGTTTCCCCATATCTGATTCCCTGACTCTGATTCCCCAACTTTGATTCCCAGCCTCTGATTCCCCAGCTCTGATTCCCCGCCTCTGATTCCCCATGTTTGATTCCCTGCCTCTGATTCCCCGCCTCTGATTCCCCATCTCTGATTCACCGCCTTTGATTCGCCACCTCTGATTCCCCATATCTGATTCACCACCTCTGTTTCCCCGCCTCTGATTCCCCGCCTCTGATTCTCCATATCTCATTCCCCGCCTCTGACTCCCCATCTCTGATTCCCGGACTCTGATTCCCCACCTCTGATTCCCGGCCTCTTATTCCCAGCATCTGATTCCAGGCCTCTGATTCCCGGCCTCTGACTCCCCGCTTCTGATTCTGATTCCCTGCCTCTGATTCCCCATCTCTGATTCCGCACATCTGATTACCTGCCTCTGATTCCCCACCTCTGATTCCCCATATCTGATTCCCCGCCTCTGTTTCCACGCCTCTGATTCCCCGCCTCTGTTTCCCCATATCTAATTCCCCACGTCTGATGCCCCAACTCTGATTCCCCGCCTCTGATTCCCCAGCTCTGATTCCCCGCCTCTGATTCCCTGCATCCGATTCCCATATCTGATTCCCCGCCTCTGTTTCCCCGCCCCTGATTCCCCGCCTCTGTTTCCCCATATCTGATTATCCGCCTCTGATTCCCAACTATGATTCCCCGCCTCTGAATCCCCGCGTCTGATTCCCTGCCTCTGCTTCCCCGCGTCTGATTCCCCAACTCTGATTCCCCGCCTCTGATTCCCCAGCTCTGATTCCCCGCCTCTGATTCCCCGTGTTTGATTCCCTGCCTCTGATTCCCGGCCTCTGATTCCCCATCTCTGATTCACCGCCTTTGATTCGCCACCTCTGATTCCCATTATCTGATTCCCCGCATCTGTTTCCCCGCCTCTGATTCCCCGCCTCTGATTCCCCATATCTCATTCCCCGCCTCTGTATCCCCATCTCTGATTCCCGGACTCTGATTCCCAACCTCTGATTCCCGGCCTCTTATTCCCGGCATCTGATTCCGGCCTCTGATTCCCGGCCTCTGATTCCATGTTTCTGATTCTGATTCCCTGCCTCTGATTCCCCATCTCTGATTCCGCACATCTGATTCCCTGCCTCTGATTCCCCATCTCTGATTCCCCATATCTGACTCCCCGCCTCTGTTTCCCCGCCCCTGATTCCCCGCCTTTGTTTCCCAATATCTAAGTCCCCGCCTCTGATTCCCCAACTCTGATTCCCCACCTCTGATTCCCCAGCTCTGATTCCCCGCCTCTGATTCCCCGCATCTGATTCCCTGCATCTGATTCCAAGCCTCTGATTCCCTGCCTCTGATTCCCAACCTCTGATTCCCCACCTCTGATTCCCCATATCTGATTCCCCGCCTCTGTTGACCCGCCTCTGATTCCCCACCTCTGTTTCCCCATATCTGATTCCCGGCCTCTTATTCCCCGCCTCTGATTCCCCACCTCTGATTCCCTACCTCTGATTACCCATCTCCGATTCCGCACATCTGATTCCCTGCCTCTGATTCCACGCCTCTGATTCCCTGCCTCTGATTCCCAACCTCTGATTCCCCACCTCTGATTCCCCATATCTGATTCCCCGCCTCTGTTTCCCCGCCTCTGATTCCCCTCCTCTGATTCCCCAACTCTAATTCCCCGCCTCTGATTCCCCAGCTCTGATTCCCCGTGTTTGATTCCCTGCCTCTGATTCCCTGCCCTGATTCCCCATCTCTGTTTCACCGCCTTTGATTCGCCACCTCTGATTCCCCATATCTGATTCCCCGCCTCTGTTTCGCCGCCTCTGATTCCCTGCCTCTGATTCCCAACCTCTGATTCCACACCTCTGATTCCCCATATCTGATTCCCCGCCTCTGTTTCCCCGCCTCTGATTCCCTGCCCTTGTTTCCCATATCTGATTCCCTGCCTCTGATTCCCCAACTCTGATTCCCCGCCTCTGATTCCCCAGCTCTGATTCCCCGCCTCTGATTTCCCGTGTTTGATTCCCTGCCTCTGATTCCCCGCCTCTGATTCCCCATCTCTGATTCACCGCCTTTGATTCGCCACCTCTGATTCCACATATCTGATTCCCCACCTCTGTTTCCCCGCCTCTGATTCCCTGCCTCTGATTCTCCATATCTCATTCCCCGCCTCTGAATCCCCATCTCTGATTCCCGGACTCTGATTCCCCACCTCTCATTCCCGGCCTCTTATTCCCAGCATCTGATTCCCGGCCTCTGATTCCCGGCCTCTGATTCCCCGCTTCTGATTCTGATTA
The DNA here is from genome assembly GCF_036971445.1 of Narcine bancroftii. NCBI lineage: Eukaryota > Metazoa > Chordata > Chondrichthyes > Torpediniformes > Narcinidae > Narcine > Narcine bancroftii. The sequence goes on from NC_091475.1 coordinate 113,491,781, forward strand.
GCTGCCTCTGATTCCCCATCTCTGATTCCGCACATCTGATTCCCTGCCTCTGATTCCCCACCTCTGATTCCCCATATTTGATTTCCCGCCTCTGTTTCCCCGCCTCTGATTCCCCGCCTCTGTTTCCCCATATCTAATTCCCAACCTCTGATGCCCCAACTCTAATTCCCTGCCTCTGATTCCCCGCGTTCTATTCCCTGCCACTGATTCCCCGCCTGTGATTCCCCATCTCTGATTCACCACCTCTGATTCCCCACCTCTGATTCCCCATATCTAATTCCCCGCCTCTGTTTGCCCGCCTCTGATTCCCCGCCTCTGTTTCCCCATATCTGATTCCCCGCCTCTGAATCCCCAACTCTGATTCCCTGCCTCTGATTCCCCAGCTCTGATTCCCCGCCTTTGATTCCCCCCGTCTGATTCCCAGCCTCTGAATCCCCGTGTCTGATTTCCTGCCTCTGATTCCCCGCCTCTGATTCCCCATCTCTGATTCACAGCCTCTGATTCCCCACCTCTGATTCCCCATCTCGGATTCCGCACATCTGATTCCCTGCCTCTGATTCCCCGACTCTGATCCCCACCTCTGATTCCCAAGCTCTGATTCCCCCCCTCTGATTCCCCAACTCTGATTCCCCGCCTCTAATTCCCCAGCTCTGATTCCCCGCCTCTGATTCCCCGTGTTTGATTCCCTGCCTCTGATTCCCCGCCTCTGATTCCCCATCTCTGATTCACCGCCTTTGATTCGCCACCTCTGATTCCCCATATCTGATTCCTCGCCTCTGTTTCCCCGCCTCTGATTCCCCGCCTCTGATTCCCCATATCTCATACCCCGCCTCTGATTCCCCATCTCTAATTCCCGGACTCTGATTCCCCACCTCTGATTCCCAGCCTCTTATTCCCGGCATCTGATTCCGGCCTCTGATTCCCGGCCTCTGATTCTCTGCTTCTGATTCTGATTCCCTGCCTTTGATTCCCCATCTCTGATTCCGCACATCTGATTCCCTGCCTCTGATTCCCCATCTCTGATTCCCCATATCTGATTCCCCGCCTCTGTTTCCCCGCCTCTGTTTCCCAATATCTAAGTCCCCGCCTCTGATTCCCCAACTCTGATTCCCCACCTCTGATTCCCCAGCTCTGATTCCCCGCCTCTGATTCCCTGCATCTGATTCCCTGCATCTGATTCCAAGCCTCTGATTCCCTGCCTCTGATTCCCAACCTCTGATTCCCCACCTCTGATTCCCCATATCTGATTCCCAGCCTCTGTTTCCCCGCCTCTGATTCCCCGCCTCTGTTTCCCCATATCTGATTCCCGGACTCTGATTCCCCGCCTCTGATTCCCTGCCTCTGATTCCCCATCTCCGATTCCGCACATCTGATTCCCTGCCTCTGATTCCCCGCCTCTGATTCCCCGCCTCTGATTCCCTGCCTCTGATTCCCAACCTCTGATTCCCCACCTCTGATTCCCCATGTTTGATTCCCCGCCTCTGTTTCCCCGCCTCTGATTTCCCGCCTCTGATTCCCCAACTCTAATTCCCCGCCTCTGATTCCCCATATCTGATTCCCCGCCTCTGTTTCCCCGCCTCTCATTCCCCGCCCCTGTTTCCCCATATCTGATTCCCTGCCTCTGATTCCCCAACTTTGATTCCCAGCCTCTGATTCCCCAGCTCTGATTCCCCGCCTCTGATTCCCCGTGTTTGATTCCCTGCCTCTGATTCCCGGCCTCTGATTCCCCATCTCTGATTCACCGCCTTTGATTCGCCACCTCTGATTCCCCATATCTGATTCCCCGCCTCTGTTTCCCCGCCTCTGATTCCCCGCCTCTGATTCCCCATATCTCATTCCCCGCCTCTGAATCCCCATCTCTGATTCCCGGACTCTGATTCCCCACCTCTGATTCCCGGCCTCTTATTCCCGGCATCTGATTCCGGCCTCTGATTCCCGGCCTCTGATTCCCTGCTTCTGATTCTGATTCCCTGCCTTTGATTCCCCATCTCTGATTCCGCACATCTGATTCCCTGCCTCTGATTCCCCATCTCTGATTCCCCATATCTGATTCCCCGCCTCTGTTTCCCCGCCTCTGATTCCCCGCCTCTGTTTCCCAATATCTAAGTCCCCGCCTCTGATTCCCCAACTCTGATTCCCCACCTCTGATTCCCCAGCTCTGATTCCCCGACTCTGAATCCCCGCAGCTGATTCCCTGCATCTGATTCCAAGCCTCTGATTCCCTGCCTCTGATTCCCAACCTCTGATTCCCCACCTCTGATTCCCCATATCTGATTCCCAGCCTCTGTTTCCCCGCCTCTGATTCCCCGCCTCTGTTTCCCCATATCTGATACCCGGCCTCTGATTCCCCGCCTCTGATTCCCCGCCTCTGATTCCCTGCCTCTGATTCCCAATCTCCGATTCCGCACATCTGATTCCCTGCCTCTGATTCCCCGCCTCTGATTCCCCGCCTCTGATTCCCTGCCTCTGATTCCCAACCTCTGATTCCGCACCTCTGATTCCCCGTGTTTGATTCCCCGACTCTGTTTCCCCACCTCTGATTCCCCGCCTCTGATTCCCCAACTCTAATTCCCCGCCTCTGATTCCCCATATCTGATTCCCCGCCTTTGTTTCCCCGCCTCTGATTCCCCGCACCTGTTTCCCCATATCTGATTCCCTGCCTCTGATTCCACAACTTTGATTCCCAGCCTCTGATTCCCCAGCTCTGATTCCCCGCCTCTGATTCCCCGTGTTTGATTCCCTGCCTCTGATTCCCCGCCTCTGATTCCCCATCTCTGATTCACCGCCTTTGATTCTCCACCTCTGATTCCCCATATCTGATTCCCCACCTCTGTTTCCCCGCCTCTGATTCCCCGCCTCTGATTCTCCATATCTCATTCCCCGCCTCTGAATCCCCATCTCTGATTCCCGGACTCTGATTCCCCACCTCTGATTCCTGGCCTCTTATTCCCAGCATCTGATTCCAGGCCTCTGATTCCCGGCCTCACACTCCCCGCTTCAGATTCTGATTCCCTGCCTCTGATTCCCCATCTCTGATTCCGCACATCTGATTACCTGCCTCTGATTCCCCACCTCTGATTCCCCATATCTGATTCCCCGCCTCCGTTTCCACGCCTCTGATTCCCCGCCTCTGTTTCCCCATATCTAATTCCCCACCTCTGATGCCCCAACTCTGATTCCCCGCCTCTGATTCCCCAGCTCTGATTCCCCGCCTCTGATTCCCCGCATTCTATTCCCCATATCTGATTCCCCGCCTCTGTTTCCCCGCCCCTGATTCCCCGCCTCTGTTTCCCCATATCTGATTCCCCGCCTCTGATTCCCAACTATGATTCCCCGCCTCTGATTCCCCAGCTCTGATTCCCTGCCTCTGATTCCCCGCGTTCTATTCCCTGCCTCTGATTCCCCGCCTGTGATTCCCCATCTCTGATTCACCACCTCTGATTCCCCACCACTGATTCCCCATATCTAATTCCCCGCCTCTGTTTGCCCGCCTCTGATTCCCCGCCTCTGTTTCCCCATATCTGATTCCCCGCCTCTGATTCCCCAGCTCTGATTCCCCGTGTTTGATTCCCTGCCTCTGATTCCCTGCCCTGATTCCACATCTCTGTTTCACCGCCTTTGATTCGCCACCTCTGATTCCCCATATCTGATTCCCCGCCTCTGTTTCGCCGCCTCTGATTCCCTGCCTCTGATTCCCAACCTCTGATTCCACACCTCTGATTCCCCATATCTGATTCCCCGCCTCTGTTTCCCCGCCTCTGATTCCCTGCCTTTGTTTCCCCATATCTGATTCCCTGCCTCTGATTCCCCAACTCTGATTCCCCGCCTCTGATTCCCCAGCTCTGATTCCCCGCCTCTGATTTCCCGTGTTTGATTCCCTGCCTCTGATTCCCCGCCTCTGATTCCCCATCTCTGATTCACCGCCTTTGATTCGCCACCTCTGATTCCACATATCTGATTCCCCACCTCTGTATCCCCGCCTCTGATTCCCCGCCTCTGATTCTCCATATCTCATTCCCCGCCTCTGAATCCCCATCTCTGATTCCCGGACTCTGATTCCCCACCTCTGATTCCCGGCCTCTTATTCCCAGCATCTGATTCCCGGCCTCTGATTCCCGGCCTCTGATTCCCCGCTTCTGATTCTGATTCGCTGCCTCTGATTCCCCATCTCTGATTCCGCACATCTGATTCCCTGCCTCTGATTCCCCACCTCTGATTCCCCATATCTGATTTCCCGCCTCTGTTTCCCCGCCTCTGATTCCCCGCCTCTGTTTCCCCATATCTAATTCCCAACCTCTGATGCCCCAACTCTGATTCCCTTCCTCTGATTCCCCGCGTTCTATTCCCTGCCTCTGATTCCCCGCCTGTGATTCCCCATCCCTGATTCACCACCTCTGATTCCCCACCTCTGATTCCCCATATCTAATTCCCCGCCTCTGTTTGCCCGCCTCTGATTCCCCGCCTCTGTTTCCCCATATCTGATTCCACGCCTCTGAATCCCCAACTCTCATTCCCTGCCTCTGATTCCCCAGCTCTGATTCCCCGCCTTTGATTCCCCCCGTCTGATTCCCAGCCTCTGAATCCCCGTGTCTGATTTCCTGCCTCTGATTCCCCGCCTCTGATTCCCCATCTCTGATTCACAGCCTCTGATTCCCCATCTCTGATTCCCCATCTCGGATTCCGCACATCTGATTCCCTGCCTCTGATTCCCCGTCTCTGATCCCCACCTCTGATTCCCAAGCTCTGATTCCCCGCCTCTGATTCCCCAACTCTGATTCCCCGCCTCTGATTCCCCAGCTCTGATTCCCCGCCTCTGATTCCCCGTGTTTGATTCCCTGCCTCTGATTCCCCGCCTCTGATTCCCCATCTCTGATTCATCGCCTTTGATTCGCCACCTCTGATTCCCCATATCTGATTCCTCGCCTCTGTTTCCCCGCGTCTGATTCCCCGCCTCTGATTCCCCAGCTCTGATTCCCCGCCTCTGATTTTCCGTGTTTGTTTCCCTGCCTCTGATTCCCGGCCTCTGATTCCCCATCTCTGATTCACCACCTTTGATTCGCCACCTCTGATTCCCCATATCTGATTCCCCGCCTCTGTTTCCCCGCCTCTGATTCCCCGCCTCTGATTCCCCATATCTCATTCCCCGCCTCTGAATCCCCATCTCTGATTCCCGGACTCTGATTCCCCACCTCTGATTCCCGGCCTCTTATTCCCGGCATCTGATTCCGGCCTCTGATTCCCGGCCTCTGATTCCCTGCTTCTGATTCTGATTCCCTGCCTCTGATTCCCCATCTCTGATTCCGCACATCTGATTCCCTGCCTCTGATTCCCCGCCTCTGATTCCCCGCCTCTGTTTCCCAATATCTAAGTCCCCGCCTCTGTTTCCCCAACTCTGATTCCCCACCTCTGATTCCCCAGCTCTGATTCCCCGCCTCTGATTCCCCGCATCTGATTCCCTGCATCTGATTCCAAGCCTCTGATTCCCTGCCTCTGATTCCCAACCTCTGATTCCCCACCTCTGATTCCCCATATCTGATTCCCAGCCTCTGTTTCCCCGCCTCTGATTCCCTGCCTCTGTTTCCCCATATCTGATTTTCTGTCTCTGATTCCCCGCCTCTGATTCCCCGCCTCTGATTCGCTGCCTCTGATTCCCCATCTCCGATTCCGCACATCTGATTCCCTGCCTCTGATTCCCCGCCTCTGATTCCCCGCCTCTGATTCCCTGCCTCTGATTCCCAACCTCTGATTCCCCACCTCTGATTCCCCGTGTTTGATTCCCCGCCTCTGTTTCCCCGCCTCTGATTCCCCGCCTCTGATTCCCCAACTCTAATTCCCCGCCTCTGATTCCCCATATCTGATTCCCCGCCTCTGTTTCCCCGCCTCTGATTCCCCGCCCCTGTTTCCCCATATCTGATTCCCTGCCTCTGATTCCCCAACTTTGATTCCCAGCCTCTGATTCCCCAGCTCTGATACCACGCCTCTGAGTCCCCGTGTTTGATTCCCTGCCTCTGATTCCCCGCCTCTGATTCCCCATCTCTGATTCACCGCCTTTGATTCGCCACCTCTGATTCCCCATATCTGATTCCCCACCTCTGTTTCCCCGCTTCTGATTCCCCGCCTCTGATTCTCTATATCTCATTCCCCGCCTCTGAATCCCCATCACTGATTCCCGGACTCTGATTCCCCACCTCTGATTCCCGGCCTCTTATTCCCAGCATCTGATTCCAGGCCTCTGATTCCCGGCCTCTGACTCCCCGCTTCTGATTCTGATTCCCTGCCTCTGATTCCCCATCTCTGATTCCGCACATCTGATTACCTGCCTCTGATTCCCCACCTCTGATTCCCCATATCTGATTCCCCGCCTCTGTTTCCACGCCTGTGATTCCCCGCCTCTGTTTCCCCATATCTAATTCCCCACCTCTGATGCCCCAACTCTGATTCCCCGCCTCTGATTCCCCAGCTCTGATTCCCCGCCTCTGATTCCCCGCATCCGAATCCCCATATCTGATTCCCCGCCTCTGTTTCCCCGCCCCTGATTCCCCGCCTCTGTTTCCCCATATCTCATTCCCCGCCTCTGATTCCCAACTATGATTCCCCGCCTCTGATTCCCCAGCTCTGATTCCCTGCCTCTGATTCCCCGCGTTCTATTCCCTGCCTCTGATTCCCCGCCTGTGATTCCCCATCTCTGATTCACCACCTCTGATTCCCCACCAGTGATTCCCCATATCTAATTCTCCGCCTCTGTTTGCCCGCCTCTGATTCCCCGCCTCTGTTTCCCCATATCTGATTCCCCGCCTCTGAATCCCCAACTCTGATTCGCTGCCTCTGATTCCCCAGCTTCATTCCCCGCCTTTGATTCCCCCCGTCTGATTCCCAGCCTCTGAATCCCCGTGTCTGATAACCTGCCTCTGATTCCCCGCCTCTGATTCCACATCTCAGATTCACCGCCTCTGATTCCCCACCTCTGATTCCCCATCTCTGATTCCGCACATCCGATTCCCTGCCTCTGATTCCCCGACTCTGATTCCCCACCTCTGATTCCCCAGCTCTGATTCCTCGCCTCTGAATCCCCAACTCTGATTCCCCGCCTCTGATTCCCCAGCTCTGATTCCCCACCTCTGATTCCCCGTGTTTGATCCCCTGCCTCTGATTCCCCGCCTCTGATTCCCCATCTCTGATTCACCGTCTTTGATTCGCCACCTCTGATTCCCCATATCTGATTCCTCACCACTGTTTCCCCGCCTCTGATTCCCCGCCTCTGATTCCACATATCTCATTCCCCGCCTCTGATTCGCCAGCTATGATTCCCCGCCTCTGATTCCCCGCGTCTGATTCCCTGCCTCTGATTCCCCGCCTCTGATTCCACATCTCTGATTCACCACCTCTGATTCCCCGCGTCTGATTCCCCGCCTCTGATTCCCCATCTCTGATTCCCCATCTCTGATTCCCCAATTCTGATTCCCCGCCTCTGATTCCCCAGCTCTGATTCCTCGCCTCTGATTCCCTTCCTCTGATTCCCAACCTCTGATTCCCCACCTCTGATTTCCCATATTGAGTCCCTGCGTCTGATTCCCTGCCTCTGATTCCTCAACTCTGATTCCCCGCCTCTGATTCCCCAGCTCTGATTCCCCGCCTCTGATTCCCCGTGTTTGATTCCCTGCCTCTGATTCCCGGCCTCTGATTCCCCATCTCTGATTCACCGCCTTTGATTCGCCACCTCTGATTCCCCATATCTGATTCCCCGCCTCTGTTTCCCCGCCTCTGATTCCCCGCCTCTGATTCCCCATATCTCATTCCCCACCTCTGAATCCCCATCTCTGATTCCCGGACTCTGATTCCCCACCTCTGATTCCTGGCCTCTTATTCCCGGCATCTGATTCCGGCCTCTGATTCCCGGCCTCTGATTCCCTGCTTCTGATTCTGATTCCCTGCCTCTGATTCCCTACCTCTGATTCCGCACATCTGATTCCCTGCCTCTGATTCCCCGCCTCTGATTCCCCGCCTCTGTTTCCCAATATCTAAGTCCCCGCCTCTGATTCCCCAACTCTGATTCCCCACCTCTGATTCCCCAGCTCTGATTCCCCGCCTCTGATTCCCCGCATCTGATTCCCTGCATCTGATTCCAAGCCTCTGATTCCCTGCCTCTGATTCCCAACCTCTGATTCCCCACCTCTGATTCCCCATATCTGAATCCCCGCCTCTGTTTCCCCGCCTCTGATTCCCCACCTCTGTTTCGCCATATCTGATTCCCGGCCTCTGATTCCCCGCCTCTGATTCCCCGCCTCTGATTCCCTGCCTCTGATTCCACATCCCCGATTCCGCACATCTGATTCCCTGCCTCTGATTCCCCGCCTCTGATTCCCCGCCTCTGATTCCCTGCCTCTGATTCCCAACCTCTGATTCCCCACCTCTGATTCCCCATATCTGATTCCCCGCCTCTGTTTCCCCGCCTCTGATTCCCCTCCTCTGATTCCCCAACTCTAATTCCCCGCCTCTGATTCCCCAGCTCTGATTCCCCGTGTTTGATTCCCCGCCTCTGATTCCCTGCCACTGATTCCCAACCTCTGATTCCACACCTCTGATTCCCCATATCTGATTCCCCGCCTCTGTTTCCCCGCCTCTGATTCCCTGCCCCTGTTTCCCCATATCTGATTCCCTGCCTCTGATTCCCCAACTCTGATTCCCCGCCTCTGATTCCCCAGCTCTGATTCCCCGCCTCTGATTTCCCGTGTTTGATTCCCTGCCTCTGATTCCCCGCCTCTGATTCCCCATCTCTGATTCACCGCCTTTGATTCCCCGCCTCTGATTCTCCATATCTCATTCCCCGCCTCTGATTCCCCACCTCTGATTCCCGGCCTCTTATTCCCGTCATCTGATTCCCGGCCTCTGATTCCCCGCTTCTGATTCTGATTCCCTGCCTCTGATTCCCCATCTTTGATTCCGCACATCTGATTCCCTGCCTCTGATTCCCCGCCTCTGATTCCCCATATCTGATTTCCCGCCTCTGTTTCCCCGCCTCTGATTCCCCGCCTCTGTTTCCCCATATCTAATTCCCAACCTCTGATGCCCCAACTCTGATTCCCTGCCTCTGATTCCCCGCGTTCTATTCCCTGCCTCTGATTCCCCGCCTGTGATTCCCCATCTCTGATTCACCACCTCTGATTCCCCACCTCTGATTCCCCATATCTAATTCCCCGCCTCTGTTTGCCCGCCTCTGATTCCCCGCCTCTGTTTCCCCAACTCTGATTCCCTGCCTCTGATTCCCCAGCTCTGATTCCCCGCCTTTGATTTCCCCGTCTGATTCCCAGCCTCTGAAACCCCGTGTCTGATTTCTTGTCTCTGATTCCCCGCCTCTGATTCCCCATCTCTGATTCACAGCCTCTGATTCCCCACCTCTGATTCCCCATCTCTGATTCCGCACATCTGATTCCCTGCCTCTGATTCCCCGACTCTGATCCCCACCTCTGATTCCCCAGCTCTGATTCCCCTCCTCTGATTCCCCAACTCTGATTCCCCGCCTCTGATTCCCCAGCTCTGATTCCCCGCCTCTGATTCCCCGTGTTTGATTCCCTGCCTCTGATTCCACGCCTCTGATTCCCCATCTCTGATTCATCGCCTTTGATTCGCCACCTCTGATTCCCCATATCTGATTCCCCGCCTCTGATTCCCCATATCTCATTCCCCGCCTCTGATTCCCCATCTCTGATTCCCGGACTCTGATTCCCCACCTCTGATTCCCGGCCTCTTATTCCCGGCATCTGATTCCGGCCTCTGATTCCCGGACTCTGATTCCCCACCTCTGATTCCCCAGCTCTGATTCCCCGCCTCTGATTCCCCGCATCTGATTCCCTGCATCTGATTCCAAGCCTCTGATTCCCTGCCTCTGATTCCCAACCTCTGATTCCCCACCTCTGATTCCCCATATCTGAATCCCCGCCTCTGTTTCCCCGCCTCTGATTCCCCACCTCTGTTTCGCCATATCTGATTCCCGGCCTCTGATTCCCCGCCTCTGATTCCCCGCCTCTGATTCCCTGCCTCTGATTCCACATCCCCGATTCCGCACATCTGATTCCCTGCCTCTGATTCCCCGCCTCTGATTCCCCGCCTCTGATTCCCTGCCTCTGATTCCCAACCTCTGATTCCCCACCTCTGATTCCCCATATCTGATTCCCCGCCTCTGTTTCCCCGCCTCTGATTCCCCTCCTCTGATTCCCCAACTCTAATTCCCCGCCTCTGATTCCCCAGCTCTGATTCCCCGTGTTTGATTCCCCGCCTCTGATTCCCTGCCACTGATTCCCAACCTCTGATTCCACACCTCTGATTCCCCATATCTGATTCCCCGCCTCTGTTTCCCCGCCTCTGATTCCCTGCCCCTGTTTCCCCATATCTGATTCCCTGCCTCTGATTCCCCAACTCTGATTCCCCGCCTCTGATTCCCCAGCTCTGATTCCCCGCCTCTGATTTCCCGTGTTTGATTCCCTGCCTCTGATTCCCCGCCTCTGATTCCCCATCTCTGATTCACCGCCTTTGATTCCCCGCCTCTGATTCTCCATATCTCATTCCCCGCCTCTGATTCCCCACCTCTGATTCCCGGCCTCTTATTCCCGTCATCTGATTCCCGGCCTCTGATTCCCCGCTTCTGATTCTGATTCCCTGCCTCTGATTCCCCATCTTTGATTCCGCACATCTGATTCCCTGCCTCTGATTCCCCGCCTCTGATTCCCCATATCTGATTTCCCGCCTCTGTTTCCCCGCCTCTGATTCCCCGCCTCTGTTTCCCCATATCTAATTCCCAACCTCTGATGCCCCAACTCTGATTCCCTGCCTCTGATTCCCCGCGTTCTATTCCCTGCCTCTGATTCCCCGCCTGTGATTCCCCATCTCTGATTCACCACCTCTGATTCCCCACCTCTGATTCCCCATATCTAATTCCCCGCCTCTGTTTGCCCGCCTCTGATTCCCCGCCTCTGTTTCCCCAACTCTGATTCCCTGCCTCTGATTCCCCAGCTCTGATTCCCCGCCTTTGATTTCCCCGTCTGATTCCCAGCCTCTGAAACCCCGTGTCTGATTTCTTGTCTCTGATTCCCCGCCTCTGATTCCCCATCTCTGATTCACAGCCTCTGATTCCCCACCTCTGATTCCCCATCTCTGATTCCGCACATCTGATTCCCTGCCTCTGATTCCCCGACTCTGATCCCCACCTCTGATTCCCCAGCTCTGATTCCCCTCCTCTGATTCCCCAACTCTGATTCCCCGCCTCTGATTCCCCAGCTCTGATTCCCCGCCTCTGATTCCCCGTGTTTGATTCCCTGCCTCTGATTCCACGCCTCTGATTCCCCATCTCTGATTCATCGCCTTTGATTCGCCACCTCTGATTCCCCATATCTGATTCCCCGCCTCTGATTCCCCATATCTCATTCCCCGCCTCTGATTCCCCATCTCTGATTCCCGGACTCTGATTCCCCACCTCTGATTCCCGGCCTCTTATTCCCGGCATCTGATTCCGGCCTCTGATTCCCGGCCTCTGATTCCCTGCTTCTGATTCCACATCTCTGATTCCGCAAATCTAATTCCCTGCCTCTGATTCCCCACCTCTGATTCCCCATATCTGATTCCCCACCTCTGTTTCCCGGCCTCTGATTCCCCGCTTCTGATTCTGATTCCCTGCCTCTGATTCCCCATCTCTGATTCCGCACATCTCATTCCCTGCCTCTGATTCCCCACCTCTGATTCCCCATATCTGATTTCCCGCCTCTGTTTCCCCGCCTCTGATTCCCCGCCTCTGTTTCCCCATATCTAATTCCCAACCTCTGATGCCCCAACTCTGATTCCCTGCCTCTGATTCCCCGCGTTCTATTCCCTGCCTCTGATTCCCCGCCTGTGATTCCCCATCTCTGATTCACCACCTCTGATTCCCCACCTCTGATTCCCCATATCTAATTCCCCGCCTCTGTTTGCCCGACTCTGATTCCCCGCCTCTGTTTCCCCATATCTGATTCCCCGCCTCTGAATCCCCAACTCTGATTCCCTGCCTCTGATTCCCCAGCTCTGATTCCCCGCCTTTGATTCCCCCGTCTGATTCCCAGCCTCAGAAACCCCGTGTCTGATTTCTTGCCTCTGATTCCCCGCCTCTGATTCCCCATCTCTGATTCACAGCCTCTGATTCCCCACCTCTGATTCCCCATCTCCGATTCCGCACATCTGATTCCCTGCCTCTGATTCCCCGACTCTGATCCCCACCTCTGATTCCGCAGCTCTGATTCCCCGCCTCTGATTCCCCAACTCTGATTCCCCGCGTCTGATTCCCCATCTCTGATTCACCGCCTTTGATTCGCCACCTCTGATTCCCCATATCTGATTCCTCGCCTCTGTTTCCCCGCCTCTGATTCCCCGCCTCTGATTCCCCATATCTCATTCCCCGCCTCTGATTCCCCATCTCTGATTCCCGGACTCTGATTCCCCACCTCTGATTCCCGGCCTCTTATTCCCGGCATCTGAATCCGGCCTCTGATTCCCGGCCTCTGATTCCCTGCTTCTGATTCTGATTCCCTGCCTCTGATTCCCCATCTCTGATTCCGCACATCTGATTCCCTGCCTCTGATTACCCGCCTCTGATTCCCCGCCTCTGTTTCCCAATATCTAAGTCCCCGCCTCTGATTCCCCAACTCTGATTCCCCACCTCTGATCCCCAGCTCTGATTCCCCGCCTCTGATTCCCCGCATCTGATTCCCTGCATCTGATTCCAAGCCTCTGATTCCCTGCCTCTGATTCCCAACCTCTGATTCCCCACCTCTGATTCCCCATATCTGAATCCCCGCCTCTGTTTCCCCGCCTCTGATTCCCCACCTCTGTTTCCCCATATCTGATTCCCGGCCTCTGATTCCCCGCCTCTGATTCCCCGCCTCTGATTCCCTGCCTCTGATTCCACATCCCCGATTCCGCACATCTGATTCCCTGCCTCTGATTCCCCGCCTCTGATTCCCCGCCTCTGATTCCCTGCCTCTGATTCCCAACCTCTGATTCTCCACCTCTGATTCCCCATATCTGATTCCCCGCCTCTGTTTCCCCGACTCTGATTCCCCTCCTCTGATTCCCCAACTCTAATTCCCCGCCTCTGATTCCCCAGCTCTGATTCCCCGTGTTTGATTCCCCGCCTCTGATTCCCTGCCTCTGATTCCCAACCTCTGATTCCACACCTCTGATTCCCCATATCTGATTCCCAGCCTCTGTTTCCCCGCCTCTGATTCCCTGCCCCTGTTTGCCCATATCTGATTCCCTGCCTCTGATTCCCCAACTCTGATTCCCCGCCTCTGATTCCCCAGCTCTGATTCCCCGCCTCTGATTTCCCGTGTTTGATTCCCTGCCTCTGATTCCCCGCCTCTGATTCCCCATCTCTGATTCACCGCCTTTGATTCGCCACCTCTGATTCCACATATCTGATTCCCCACCTCTGTTTCCCCGCCTCTGATTCCCCGCCTCTGATTCTCCATATCTCATTCCCCGCCTCTGATTCCCCACCTCTGATTCCCGGCCTCTTATTCCCAGCATCTGATTCCCGGCCTCTGATTCCCCGCTTCTGATTCTGATTCCCTGCCTCTGATTCCCCATCTCTGATTCCGCACATCTGATTCCCTGCCTCTGATTCCCCGCCTCTGATTCCCCATATCTGATTTCCCGCCTCTGTTTCCCCGCCTCTGATTCCCCGCCTCTGTTTCCCCTTATCTAATTCCCAACCTCTGATGCCCCAACTCTGATTCCCTGCCTCTGATTCCCCGCGTTCTATTCCCTGCCTCTGATTCCCCGCCTGTGATTCCCCATCTCTGATTCACCACCTCTGATTCCCCACCTCTGATTCCCCATATCTAATTCCCCGCCTCTGTTTGCCCGCCTCTGATTCCCCGCCTCTGTTTCCCCAACTCTGATTCCCTGCCTCTGATTCCCCAGCTCTGATTCCCCGCCTTTGATTTCCCCGTCTGATTCCCAGCCTCTGAAACCCCGTGTCTGATTTCTTGCCTCTGATTCCCCGCCTCTGTTTCCCCATCTCTGATTCACAGCCTCTGATTCCCCATCTCTGATTCCGCACATCTGATTCCCTGCCTCTGATTCCCCGACTCTGATCCCCACCTCTGATTCCCCAGCTCTGATTCCCCGCCTCTGATTCCCCAACTCTGATTCCCCGCCTCTGATTCCCCAGCTCTGATTCCCCGCCTCTGATTCCCCGTGTTTGATTCCCTGCCTCTGATTCCACGCCTCTGATTCCCCATCTCTGATTCATCGCCTTTGATTCGCCACCTCTGATTCCCCATATCTGATTCCTCGCCTCTGTTTCCCCGCCTCTGATTCCCCGCCTCTGATTCCCCATATCTCATTCCCCGCCTCTGATTCCCCATCTCTGATTCCCGGACTCTGATTCCCCACCTCTGATTCCCGGCCTCTTATTCCCGGCATCTGATTCCGGCCTCTGATTCCCGGCCTCTGATTCCCTGCTTCTGATTCCCCATCTCTGATTCCGCAAATCTAATTCCCTGCCTCTGATTCCCCACCTCTGATTCCCCATATCTGATTCCCCACCTCTGTTTCCCGGCCTCTGATTCCCCGCTTCTGATTCTGATTCCCTGCCTCTGATTCCCCATCTCTGATTCCGCACATCTCATTCCCTGCCTCTGATTCCCCACCTCTGATTCCCCATATCTGATTTCCCGCCTCTGTTTCCCCGCCTCTGATTCCCCGCCTCTGTTTCCCCATATCTAATTCCCAACCTCTGATGCCCCAACTCTGATTCCCTGCCTCTGATTCCCCGCGTTCTATTCCCTGCCTCTGATTCCCCGCCTGTGATTCCCCATCTCTGATTCACCACCTCTGATTCCCCACCTCTGATTCCCCATATCTAATTCCCCGCCTCTGTTTGCCCGACTCTGATTCCCCGCCTCTGTTTCCCCATATCTGATTCCCCGCCTCTGAATCCCCAACTCTGATTCCCTGCCTCTGATTCCCCAGCTCTGATTCCCCGCCTTTGATTCCCCCGTCTGATTCCCAGCCTCTGAAACCCCGTGTCTGATTTCTTGCCTCTGATTCCCCGCCTCTGATTCCCCATCTCTGATTCACAGCCTCTGATTCCCCACCTCTGATTCCCCATCTCCGATTCCGCACATCTGATTCCCTGCCTCTGATTCCCCGACTCTGATCCCCACCTCTGATTCCGCAGCTCTGCTTCCCCGCCTCTGATTCCCCAACTCTGATTCCCCGCCTCTGATTCCCCAGCTCTGATTCCCCGCCTCTGATTCCCCGTGTTTGATTCCCTGCCTCTGATTCCCCGCCTCTGATTCCCCATCTCTGATTCACCGCCTTTGATTCGCCACCTCTGATTCCCCACATCTGATTCCTCGCCTCTGTTTCCCCGCCTCTGATTCCCCGCCTCTGATTCCCCATATCTCATTCCCCGCCTCTGATTCCCCATCTCTGATTCCCGGACTCTGATTCCCCACCTCTGATTCCCGGCCTCTTATTCCCGGCATCTGATTCCGGCCTCTGATTCCCGGCCTCTGATTCCCCGCCTCTGATTCCCCATCTCTGATTCACCGCCTTTGATTCGCCACCTCTGATTCCCCATATCTGATTCCCCACCTCTGTTTCCCCGCCTCTGATTCCCCGCCTCTGATTCTCCATATCTCATTCCCCGCCTCTGAATCCCCATCACTGATTCCCAGACTCTGATTCCCCACCTCTGATTCCCGGCCTCTTATTCCCAGCATCTGATTCCAGGCCTCTGATTCCCGGCCTCTGACTCCCCGCTTCTGATTCTGATTCCCTGCCTCTGATTCCCCATCTCTGATTCCGCACATCTGATTACCTGCCTCTGATTCCCCACCTCTGATTCCCCATATCTGATTCCTCGCCTCTGTTTCCCCGCCTCTGATTCCCCGCCTCTGATTCCCCAGCTCTGATTCCCCGCCTCTGATTTTCCGTGTTTGATTCCCTGCCTCTGATTCCCGGCCTCTGATTCCCCATCTCTGATTCACCGCCTTTGATTCGCCACCTCTGATTCCCCATATCTGATTCCCCGCCTCTGTTTCCCCGCCTCTGATTCCCCGCCTCTGATTCTCCATATCTCATTCCCCGCCTCTGATTCCCCACCTCTGATTCCCGGCCTCTTATTCCCAGCATCTGATTCCCGGCCTCTGATTCCCCGCTTCTGATTCTGATTCCCTGCCTCTGATTCCCCATCTCTGATTCCGCACATCTGATTCCCTGCCTCTGATTCCCCGCCTCTGATTCCCCATATCTGATTTCCCGCCTCTGTTTCCCCGCCTCTGATTCCCCGCCTCTGTTTCCCCATATCTAATTCCCAACCTCTGATGCCCCAACTCTGATTCCCTGCCTCTGATTCCCCGCGTTCTATTCCCTGCCTCTGATTCCCCGCCTGTGATTCCCCATCTCTGATTCACCGCCTCTGATTCCCCGCCTCTGTTTCCCCAACTCTGATTCCCTGCCTCTGATTCCCCAGCTCTGATTCCCCGCCTTTGATTTCCCCGTCTGATTCCCAGCCTCTGAAACCCCGTGTCTGATTTCTTGCCTCTGATTCCCCGCCTCTGTTTCCCCATCTCTGATTCACAGCCTCTGATTCCCCATCTCTGATTCCGCACATCTGATTCCCTGCCTCTGATTCCCCGACTCTGATCCCCACCTCTGATTCCCCAGCTCTGATTCCCCGCCTCTGATTCCCCAACTCTGATTCCCCGCCTCTGATTCCCCAGCTCTGATTCCCCGCCTCTGATTCCCCGTGTTTGATTCCCTGCCTCTGATTCCACGCCTCTGATTCCCCATCTCTGATTCATCGCCTTTGATTCGCCACCTCTGATTCCCCATATCTGATTCCTCGCCTCTGTTTCCCCGCCTCTGATTCCCCGCCTCTGATTCCCCATATCTCATTCCCCGCCTCTGATTCCCCATCTCTGATTCCCGGACTCTGATTCCCCACCTCTGATTCCCGGCCTCTTATTCCCGGCATCTGATTCCGGCCTCTGATTCCCGGCCTCTGATTCCCTGCTTCTGATTCCCCATCTCTGATTCCGCAAATCTAATTCCCTGCCTCTGATTCCCCACCTCTGATTCCCCATATCTGATTCCCCACCTCTGTTTCCCGGCCCCTGATTCCCCGCTTCTGATTCTGATTCCCTGCCTCTGATTCCCCATCTCTGATTCCGCACATCTCATTCCCTGCCTCTGATTCCCCACCTCTGATTCCCCATATCTGATTTCCCGCCTCTGTTTCCCCGCCTCTGATTCCCCGCCTCTGTTTCCCCATATCTAATTCCCAACCTCTGATGCCCCAACTCTGATTCCCTGCCTCTGATTCCCCGCGTTCTATTCCCTGCCTCTGATTCCCCGCCTGTGATTCCCCATCTCTGATTCACCACCTCTGATTCCCCACCTCTGATTCCCCATATCTAATTCCCCGCCTCTGTTTGCCCGACTCTGATTCCCCGCCTCTGTTTCCCCATATCTGATTCCCCGCCTCTGAATCCCCAACTCTGATTCCCTGCCTCTGATTCCCCAGCTCTGATTCCCCGCCTTTGATTCCCCCGTCTGATTCCCAGCCTCTGAAACCCCGTGTCTGATTTCTTGCCTCTGATTCCCCGCCTCTGATTCCCCATCTCTGATTCACAGCCTCTGATTCCCCACCTCTGATTCCCCATCTCCGATTCCGCACATCTGATTCCCTGCCTCTGATTCCCCGACTCTGATCCCCACCTCTGATTCCGCAGCTCTGATTCCCCGCCTCTGATTCCCCAACTCTGATTCCCCGCCTCTGATTCCCCAGCTCTGATTCCCCGCCTCTGATTCCCCGTGTTTGATTCCCTGCCTCTGATTCCCCGCCTCTGATTCCCCATCTCTGATTCACCGCCTTTGATTCGCCACCTCTGATTCCCCATATCTGATTCCTCGCCTCTGTTTCCCCGCCTCTGATTCCCCGCCTCTGATTCCCCATATCTCATTCCCCGCCTCTGATTCCCCATCTCTGATTCCCGGACTCTGATTCCCCACCTCTGATTCCCGGCCTCTTATTCCCGGCATCTGATTCCGGCCTCTGATTCCCGGCCTCTGATTCCCCGCCTCTGATTCCCCATCTCTGATTCACCGCCTTTGATTCGCCACCTCTGATTCCCCATATCTGATTCCCCACCTCTGTTTCCCCGCCTCTGATTCCCCGCCTCTGATTCTCCATATCTCATTCCCCGCCTCTGAATCCCCATCACTGATTCCCAGACTCTGATTCCCCACCTCTGATTCCCGGCCTCTTATTCCCAGCATCTGATTCCAGGCCTCTGATTCCCGGCCTCTGACTCCCCGCTTCTGATTCTGATTCCCTGCCTCTGATTCCCCATCTCTGATTCCGCACATCTGATTACCTGCCTCTGATTCCCCACCTCTGATTCCCCATATCTGATTCCTCGCCTCTGTTTCCCCGCCTCTGATTCCCCGCCTCTGATTCCCCAGCTCTGATTCCCCGCCTCTGATTTTCCGTGTTTGATTCCCTGCCTCTGATTCCCGGCCTCTGATTCCCCATCTCTGATTCACCGCCTTTGATTCGCCACCTCTGATTCCCCATATCTGATTCCCCGCCTCTGTTTCCCCGCCTCTGATTCCCCGCCTCTGATTCCCCATATCTCATTCCCCGCCTCTGAATCCCCATCTCTGATTCCCGGACTCTGATTCCCCACCTCTGATTCCCGGCCTCTTATTCCCGGCATCTGATTCCGGCCTCTGATTCCCGGCCTCTGATTCCCTGCTTCTGATTCCCCATCTCTGATTCCGCAAATCTAATTCCCTGCCTCTGATTCCCCACCTCTGATTCCCCATATATGATTCCCCGCCTCTGTTTCCCGGCCTCTGATTCCCCGCTTCTGATTCTGATTCCCTGCCTCTGATTCCCCATCTCTGATTCCGCACATCTGATTCCCTGCCTCTGATTCCCAACCTCTGATTCCCCATCTCTGATTCATCGCCTTTGATTCGCCACCTCTGATTCCCCATATCTGATTCCTCGCCTCTGTTTCCCCGCCTCTGATTCCCCGCCTCTGATTCCCCATATCTCATTCCCCGCCTCTGATTCCCCATCTCTGATTCCCGGACTCTGATTCCCCACCTCTGATTCCCGGCCTCTTATTCCCGGCATCTGATTCCGGCCTCTGATTCCCGGCCTCTGATTCCCTGCTTCTGATTCCCCATCTCTGATTCCGCAAATCTAATTCCCTGCCTCTGATTCCCCACCTCTGATTCCCCATATCTGATTCCCCGCCTCTGTTTCCCGGCCTCTGATTCCCCGCTTCTGATTCTGATTCCCTGCCTCTGATTCCCCATCTCTGATTCCGCACATCTGATTCCCTGCCTCTGATTCCCCACCTCTGATTCCCCATATCTGATTTCCCGCCTCTGTTTCCCCGCCTCTGATTCCCCGCCTCTGTTTCCCCATATCTAATTCCCAACCTCTGATGCCCCAACTCTGATTCCCTGCCTCTGATTCCCCGCGTTCTATTCCCTGCCTCTGATTCCCCGCCTGTGATTCCCCATCTCTGATTCACCACCTCTGATGCCCCACCTCTGATTCCCCACCTCTGATTCCCCGCCTCTGAATCCCCAACTCTGATTCCCTGCCTCTGATTCCCCAGCTCTGATTCCCCGCCTTTGATTGCCCCGTCTGATTCCCAGCCTCTGAAACCCCGTGTCTGATTTCTTGCCTCTGATTCCCCGCCTCTGATTCCCCACCTCTGATTCCCCATCTCTGATTCCACACATCTGATTCCCTGCCTCTGATTCCCCGACTCTGATCCCCACCTCTGATTCCGCAGCTCTGATTCCCCGCCTCTGATTCCCCAACTCTGATTCCCCGCCTCTGATTCCCCAGCTCTGATTCCCCGCCTCTGATTCCTCGTGTTTGATTCCCTGCCTCTGATTCCCAACCTCTGATTCCCCACCTCTGATTCCCCGTGTTTGATTCCCCGCCTCTGTTTCCCCGCCTCTGATTCCCCGCCTCTGATTCCCCAACTCTAATTCCCCGCCTCTGATTCCCCATATCTGATTCCCCGCCTCTGAATCCCCAACTCTGATTCCCTGCCTCTGATTCCCCAGCTCTGATTCCCCGCCTTTGATTCCCCCGTCTGATTCCAAGCCTCTGAAACCCCGTGTCTGATTTCTTGCCTCTGATTCCCCGCCTCTGATTCCCCATCTCTGATTCACAGCCTCTGATTCCCCACCTCTGATTCCCCATCTCTGATTCCGCACATCTGATTCCCTGCCTCTGATTCCCCATCTCTGATTCACCGCCTTTGATTCGCCACCTCTGATTCCCCATATCTGATTCCCCGCCTCTGTTTCCCCGCCTCTGATTCCCCGCCTCTGATTCCCCATATCTCATTCCCCGCCTCTGAATCCCCATCTCTGATTCCCGGACTCTGATTCCCCACCTCTGATTCCCGGCCTCTTATTCCCGGCATCTGACTCCGGCCTCTGATTCCCGGCCTCTGATTCCCTGCTTCTGATTCTGATTCCCTGCCTTTGATTCCCCATCTCTGATTCCGCACATCTGATTCCCTGCCTCTGATTCCCCATCTCTGATTCCCCATATCTGATTCCCAGCCTCTGTTTCCCCGCCTCTGATTCCCCGCCTCTGTTTCCCAATATCTAAGTCCCCGCCTCTGATTCCCCAACTCTGATTCCTCACCTCTGATTCCCCAGCTCTGATTCCCTGCCTATGATTCCCCGCATCTGATTCCCTGCATCTGATTCCAAGCCTCTGATTCCCTGCCTCTGATTCCCAACCTCTGATTCCCCACCTCTGATTCCCCATATCTGATTCCCAGCCTCTGTTTCCCCGCCTCTGATTCCCTGCCTCTGTTTCCCCATATCTGATTCCCGGCCTCTGATTCCCCGCCTCTGATTCCCCGCCTCTGATTCCCTGCCTCTGATTCCCCATCTCCGATTCCGCACATCTGATTCCCTGCCTCTGATTCCCCGCCTCTGATTCCCCGCCTCTGATTCCCTGCCTCTGATTCCCAACCTCTGATTCCCCACCTCTGATTCCCCGTGTTTGATTCCCCGCCTCTGTTTCCCCGCCTCTGATTCCCCGCCTCTGATTCCCCAACTCTAATTCCCCGCCTCTGATTCCCCATATCTGATTCCCCGCCTCTGTTTCCCCGCCTCTGATTCCCCGCCCCTGTTTCCCCATATCTGATTCCCTGCCTCTGATTCCCCAACTTTGATTCCCAGCCTCTGATTCCCCAGCTCTGATACCACGCCTCTGATTCCCCGTGTTTGATTCCCTGCCTCTGATTCCCCGCCTCTGATTCCCCATCTCTGATTCACCGCCTTTGATTCGCCACCTCTGATTCCCCATATCTGATTCCCCACCTCTGTTTCCCCGCCTCTGATTCCCCGCCTCTGATTCTCCATATCTCATTCCCCGCCTCTGAATCCCCATCACTGATTCCCAGACTCTGATTCCCCACCTCTGATTCCCGGCCTCTTATTCCCAGCATCTGATTCCAGGCCTCTGATTCCCGGCCTCTGACTCCCCGCTTCTGATTCTGATTCCCTGCTTCTGATTCCCCATCTCTGATTCCGCACATCTGATTACCTGCCTCTGATTCCCCACCTCTGATTCCCCATATCTGATTCCTCGCCTCTGTTTCCCCGCCTCTGATTCCCCGCCTCTGATTCCCCAGCTCTGATTCCCCGCCTCTGATTTTCCGTGTTTGATTCCCTGCCTCTGATTCCCGGCCTCTGAATCCCCAACTCTGATTCCCTGCCTCTGATTCCCCAGCTCTGATTCCCCGCCTTTGATTCCCCCGTCTGATTCCCAGCCTCTGAAACCCCGTGTCTGATTTCTTGCCTCTGATTCCCCGCCTCTGATTCCCCATCTCTGATTCACAGCCTCTGATTCCCCACCTCTGATTCCCCATCTCCGATTCCGCACATCTGATTCCCTGCCTCTGATTCCCCGACTCTGATCCCCACCTCTGATTCCGCAGCTCTGATTCCCCGCCTCTGATTCCCCAACTCTGATTCCCCGCCTCTGATTCCCCAGCTCTGATTCCCCGCCTCTGATTCCCCGTGTTTGATTCCCTGCCTCTGATTCCCCGCCTCTGATTCCCCATCTCTGATTCACCGCCTTTGATTCGCCACCTCTGATTCCCCATATCTGATTCCTCGCCTCTGTTTCCCCGCCTCTGATTCCCCGCCTCTGATTCCCCATATCTCATTCCCCGCCTCTGATTCCCCATCTCTGATTCCCGGACTCTGATTTCCCACCTCTGATTCCCGGCCTCTTATTCCCGGCATCTGATTCCGGCATCTGATTCCCGGCCTCTGATTCCCCGCCTCTGATTCCCCATCTCTGATTCACCGCCTTTGATTCGCCACCTCTGATTCCCCATATCTGATTCCCCACCTCTGTTTCCCCGCCTCTGATTCCCCGCCTCTGATTCTCCATATCTCATTCCCCGCCTCTGAATCCCCATCACTGATTCCCAGACTCTGATTCCCCACCTCTAATTCCCGGCCTCTTATTCCCAGCATCTGATTCCAGGCCTCTGATTCCCGGCCTCTGACTCCCCGCTTCTGATTCTGATTCCCTGCCTCTGATTCCCCATCTCTGATTCCGCACATCTGATTACCTGCCTCTGATTCCCCACCTCTGATTCCCCATATCTGATTCCTCGCCTCTGTTTCCCCGCCTCTGATTCCCCGCCTCTGATTCCCCAGCTCTGATTCCCCGCCTCTGATTTTCCGTGTTTGATTCCCTGCCTCTGATTCCCGGCCTCTGATTCCCCATCTCTGATTCACCGCCTTTGATTCGCCACCTCTGATTCCCCATATCTGATTCCCCGCCTCTGTTTCCCCGCCTCTGATTCCCCGCCTCTGATTCCCCATATCTCATTCCCCGCCTCTGAATCCCCATCTCTGACTCCCGGACTCTGATTCCCCACCTCTGATTCCCGGCCTCTTATTCCCGGCATCTGATTCCGGCCTCTGATTCCCGGCCTCTGATTCCCTGCTTCTGATTCCCCATCTCTGATTCCGCAAATCTAATTCCCTGCCTCTGATTCCCCACCTCTGATTCCCCATATATGATTCCACGCCTCTGTTTCCCGGCCTCTGATTCCCCGCTTCTGATTCTGATTCCCTGCCTCTGATTCCCCATCTCTGATTCCGCACATCTGATTCCCTGCCTCTGATTCCCAACCTCTGATTCCCCATCTCTGATTCATCGCCTTTGATTCGCCACCTCTGATTCCCCATATCTGATTCCTCGCCTCTGTTTCCCCGCCTCTGATTCCCCGCCTCTGATTCCCCATATCTCATTCCCCGCCTCTGATTCCCCATCTCTGATTCCCGGACTCTGATTCCCCACCTCTGATTCCCGGCCTCTTATTCCCGGCATCTGATTCCGGCCTCTGATTCCCGGCCTCTGATTCCCTGCTTCTGATTCCCCATCTCTGATTCCGCAAATCTAATTCTCTGCCTCTGATTCCCCACCTCTGATTCCCCATATCTGATTCCCCGCCTCTGTTTCCCGGCCTCTGATTCCCCGCTTCTGATTCTGATTCCCTGCCTCTGATTCCCCATCTCTGATTCCGCACATCTGATTCCCTGCCTCTGATTCCCCACCTCTGATTCCCCATATCTGATTTCCCGCCTCTGTTTCCCCGCCTCTGATTCCCCGCCTCTGTTTGCCCATATCTAATTCCCAACCTCTGATGCCCCAACTCTGATTCCCTGCCTCTGATTCCACGCGTTCTATTCCCTGCCTCTGATTCCCCGCCTGTGATTCCCCATCTCTGATTCACCACCTCTGATTCCCCACCTCTGATTCCCCATATCTGATTCCCCGCCTCTGAATCCCCAACTCTGATTCCCTGCCTCTGATTCCCCAGCTCTGATTCCCCGCCTTTGATTCCCCGTCTGATTCCCAGCCTCTGAAACCCCGTGTCTGATTTCTTGCCTCTGATTCCCCGCCTCTGATTCCCCACCTCTGATTCCCCATCTCTGATTCCGCACATCTGATTCCCTGCCTCTGATTCCCCGACTCTGATCCCCACCTCTGATTCCGCAGCTCTGATTCCCCGCCTCTGATTCCCCAACTCTGATTCCCCGCCTCTGATTCCCCAGCTCTGATTCCCCGCCTCTGATTCCTCGTGTTTGATTCCCTGCCTCTGATTCCCAACCTCTGATTCCCCACCTCTGATTCCCCGTGTTTGATTCCCCGCCTCTGTTTCCCCGCCTCTGATTCCCCGCCTCTGATTCCCCAACTCTAATTCCCCGCCTCTGATTCCCCATATCTGATTCCCCGCCTCTGAATCCCCAACTCTGATTCCCTGCCTCTGATTCCCCAGCTCTGATTCCCCGCCTTTGATTCCCCCGTCTGATTCCCAGCCTCTGAAACCCCGTGTCTGATTTCTTGCCTCTGATTCCCCGCCTCTGATTCCCCATCTCTGATTCACAGCCTCTGATTCCCCACCTCTGATTCCCCATCTCTGATTCCGCACATCTGATTCCCTGCCTCTGATTCCCCATCTCTGATTCACCGCCTTTGATTCGCCACCTCTGATTCCCCATATCTGATTCCCCGCCTCTGTTTCCCCGCCTCTGATTCCCCGCCTCTGATTCCCCATATCTCATTCCCCGCCTCTGAATCCCCATCTCTGATTCCCGGACTCTGATTCCCCACCTCTGATTCCCGGCCTCTTATTCCCGGCATCTGATTCCGGCCTCTGATTCCCGGCCTCTAATTCCCTGCTTCTGATTCTGATTCCCTGCCTTTGATTCCCCATCTCTGATTCCGCACATCTGATTCCCTGCCTCTGATTCCCCATCTCTGATTCCCCATATCTGATTCCCCGCCTCTGTTTCCCCGCCTCTGATTCCCCGCCTCTGTTTCCCAATATCTAAGTCCCCGCCTCTGATTCCCCAACTCTGATTCCCCACCTCTGATTCCCCAGCTCTGATTCCCCGCCTCTGATTCCCCGCATCTCATTCCCTGCATCTGATTCCAAGCCTCTGATTCCCTGCCTCTGATTCCCAACCTCTGATTCCCCACCTCTGATTCCCCATATCTGATTCCCAGCCTCTGTTTCCCCGCCTCTGATTCCCTGCCTCTGTTTCCCCATAACTGATTCCCGGCCTCTGATTCCCCGCCTCTGATTCCCCGCCTCTGATTCCCTGCCTCTGATTCCCCATCTCCGATTCCGCACATCTGATTCCCTGCCTCTGATTCCCCGCCTCTGATTCCCCGCCTCTGATTCCCTGCCTCTGATTCCCAACCTCTGATTCCCCACCTCTGATTCCCCGTGTTTGATTCCCCGCCTCTGTTTCCCCGCCTCTGATTCCCCGCCTCTGATTCCCCAACTCTAATTCCCCGCCTCTGATTCCCCATATCTGATTCCCCGCCTCTGTTTCCCCGCCTCTGATTCCCCGCCCCTGTTTCCCCATATCTGATTCCCTGCCTCTGATTCCCCAACTTTGATTCCCAGCCTCTGATTCCCCAGCTCTGATACCACGCCTCTGATTCCCCGTGTTTGATTCCCTGCCTCTGATTCCCCGCCTCTGATTCCCCATCTCTGATTCACTGCCTTTGATTCGCCACCTCTGATTCCCCATATCTGATTCCCCACCTCTGTTTCCCCGCCTCTGATTCCCCGCCTCTGATTCTCCATATCTCATTCCCCGCCTCTGAATCCCCATCACTGATTCCCAGACTCTGATTCCCCACCTCTGATTCCCGGCCTCTTATTCCCAGCATCTGATTCCAGGCCTCTGATTCCCGGCCTCTGACTCCCCGCTTCTGATTCTGATTCCCTGCCTCTGATTCCCCATCTCTGATTCCGCACATCTGATTACCTGCCTCTGATTCCCCACCTCTGATTCCCCATATCTGATTCCTCGCCTCTGTTTCCCCGCCTCTGATTCCCCGCCTCTGATTCCCCAGCTCTGATTCCCCGCCTCTGATTTTCCGTGTTTGATTCCCTGCCTCTGATTCCCGGCCTCTGATTCCCCATATCTGATTCACCGCCTTTGATTCGCCACCTCTGATTCCCCATATCTGATTCCCCGCCTCTGTTTCCCCGCCTCTGATTCCCCGCCTCTGATTCCCCATATCTCATTCCCCGCCTCTGAATCCCCATCTCTGATTCCCGGACTCTGATTCCCCACCTCTGATTCCCGGCCTCTTATTCCCGGCATCTGATTCCGGCCTCTGATTCCCGGCCTCTGATTCCCCATCTCTGATTCCGCAAATCTAATTCCCTGCCTCTGATTCCCCACCTCTGATTCCCCATATATGATTCCCCGCCTCTGTTTCCCGGCCTCTGATTCCCCGCATCTGATTCTGATTCCCTGCCTCTGATTCCCCATCTCTGATTCCGCACATCTGATTCCCTGCCTCTGATTCCCAACCTCTGATTCCCCATCTCTGATTCATCGCCTTTGATTCGCCACCTCTGATTCCCCATATCTGATTCCTCGCCTCTGTTTCCCCGCCTCTGATTCCCCGCCTCTGATTCCCCATATCTCATTCCCCGCCTCTGATTCCCCATCTCTGATTCCCGGACTCTGATTCCCCACCTCTGATTCCCGGCCTCTTATTCCCGGCATCTGATTCCGGCCTCTGATTCCCGGCCTCTGATTCCCTGCTTCTGATTCCCCATCTCTGATTCCGCAAATCTAATTCCCTGCCTCTGATTCCCCACCTCTGATTCCCCATATCTGATTCCCCGCCTCTGTTTCCCGGCCTCTGATTCCCCGCTTCTGATTCTGATTCCCTGCCTCTGATTCCCCATCTCTGATTCCGCACATCTGATTCCCTGCCTCTGATTCCCCACCTCTGATTCCCCATATCTGATTTCCCGCCTGTTTCCCCGCCTCTGATTCCCCGCCTCTGTTTCCCCATATCTAATTCCCAACCTCTGATGCCCCAACTCTGATTCCCTGCCTCTGATTCCCCGCGTTCTATTCCCTGCCTCTGATTCCCCGCCTGTGATTCCCCATCTCTGATTCACCACCTCTGATTCCCCACCTCTGATTCCCCATATCTGATTCCCCGCCTCTGAATCCCCAACTCTGATTCCCTGCCTCTGATTCCCCAGCTCTGATTCCCCGCCTTTGATTCCCCCGTCTGATTCCCAGCCTCTGAAACCCCGTGTCTGATTTCTTGCCTCTGATTCCCCGCCTCTGATTCCCCACCTCTGATTCCCCATCTCTGATTCCGCACAAATGATTCCCTGCCTCTGATTCCCCGACTCTAATCCCCACCTCTGATTCCGCAGCTCTGATTCCCCACCTCTGATTCCCCAACTCCGATTCCCCGCCTCTGATTCCCCAGCTCTGATTCCCCGCCTCTGATTCCCCGTGTTTGATTCCCTGCCTCTGATTCCCAACCTCTGATTCCCCACCTCTGATTCCCCGTGTTTGATTCCCCGCCTCTGTTTCCCCGCCTCTGATTCCCCGCCTCTGATTCCCCAACTCTAATTCCCCGCCTCTGATTCCCCATATCTGATTCCCCGCCTCTGAATCCCCAACTCTGATTCCCTGCCTCTGATTCCCCAGCTCTGATTCCCCGCCTTTGATTCCCCCGTCTGATTCCCAGCCTCTGAAACCCCGTGTCTGATTTCTTGCCTCTGATTCCCCGCCTCTGATTCCGCATCTCCGATTCACAGCCTCTGATTCCCCACCTCTGATTCCCCATCTCTGATTCCGCACATCTGATTCCCTGCCTCTGATTCCCCATCTCTGATTCACCACCTTTGATTCGCCACCTCTGATTCCCCATATCTGATTCCCCGCCTCTGTTTCCCCGCCTCTGATTCCCCGCCTCTGATTCCCCATATCTCATTCCCCGCCTCTGAATCCCCATCTCTGATTCCCGGACTCTGATTCCCCACCTCTGATTCCCGGCCTCTTATTCCCGGCATCTGATTCCGGCCTCTGATTCCCGGCCTCTGATTCCCTGCTTCTGATTCTGATTCCCTGCCTTTGATTCCCCATCTCTGATTCCGCACATCTGATTCCCTGCCTCTGATTCCCCATCTCTGATTCCCCATATCTCATTCCCCGCCTCTGTTTCCCCGCCTCTGATTCCCCGCCTCTGTTTCCCAATATCTAAGACCCCGCCTCTGATTCCCCAACTCTGATTCCCCACCTCTGATTCCCCAGCTCTGATTCCCCGCCTCTGATTCCCCGCATCTGATTCCCTGCATCTGATTCCAAGCCTCTGATTCCCTGCCTCTGATTCCCAACCTCTGATTCCCCACCTCTGATTCCCCATATCTGATTCCCAGCCTCTGTTTCCCCGCCTCTGATTCCCTGCCTCTGTTTCCCCATATCTGATTCCCGGCCTCTGATTCCCCGCCTCTGATTCCCCGCCTCTGATTCCCTACCTCTGATTCCCCATCTCCGATTCCGCACATCTGATTCCCTGCCTCTGATTCCCCGCCTCTGATTCCCCGCCTCTGATTCCCTGCCTCTGATTCCCAACCTCTGATTCCCCACCTCTGATTCCCCGTGTTTGATTCCCCGCCTCTGTTCCCCGCCTCTGATTCCCCGCCTCTGATTCCCCAACTCTAATTCCCCGCCTCTGATTCCCCATATCTGATTCCCCGCCTCTGTTTCCCCGCCTCTGATTCCCCGCCCCTGTTTCCCCATATCTGATTCCCTGCCTCTGATTCCCCAACTTTGATTCCCAGCCTCTGATTCCCCAGCTCTGATACCACGCCTCTGATTCCCCGTGTTTGATTCCCTGCCTCTGATTCCCCGCCTCTGATTCCCCATCTCAGATTCACCGCCTTTGATTCGCCACCTCTGATTCCCCATATCTGATTCCCCACCTCTGTTTCCCCGCCTCTGATTCCCCGCCTCTGATTCTCCATATCTCATTCCCCGCCTCTGAATCCCCATCACTGATTCCCAGACTCTGATTCCCCACCTCTGATTCCCGGCCTCTTATTCCCAGCATCTGATTCCAGGCCTCTGATTCCCGGCCTCTGACTCCCCGCTTCTGATTCTGATTCCCTGCCTCTGATTCCCCATCTCTGATTCCACACATCTGATTACCTGCCTCTGATTCCCCACCTCTGATTCCCCATATCTGATTCCTCGCCTCTGTTTCCCCGCCTCTGATTCCCCGCCTCTGATTCCCCAGCTCTGATTCCCCGCCTCTGATTTTCCGTGTTTGATTCCCTGCCTCTGATTCCCGGCCTCTGATTCCCCATCTCTGATTCACCGCCTTTGATTCGCCACCTCTGATTCCCCATATCTGATTCCCCGCCTCTGTTTCCCCGCCTCTGATTCCCCGCCTCTGATTCCCCATATATCATTATCCGCCTCTGAATCCCCATCTCTGATTCCCGGACTCTGATTCCCCACCTCTGATTCCCGGCCTCTTATTCCCGGCATCTGATTCCGGCCTCTGATTCCCGGCCTCTGATTCCCTGCTTCTGATTCCCCATCTCTGATTCCGCAAATCTAATTCCCTGCCTCTGATTCCCCACCTCTGATTCCCCATATATGATTCCCCGCCTCTGTTTCCCGGCCTCTGATTCCCCGCTTCTGATTCTGATTCCCTGCCTCTGATTCCCCATCTCTGATTCCGCACATCTGATTCCCTGCCTCTGATTCCCAACCTCTGATTCCCCATCTCTGATTCATCGCCTTTGATTCGCCACCTCTGATACCCCATATCTGATTCCTCGCCTCTGTTTCCCCGCCTCTGATTCCCCGCCTCTGATTCCCCATATCTCATTCCCCGCCTCTGATTCCCCATCTCTGATTCCCGGACTCTGATTCCCCACCTCTGATTCCCGGCCTCTTATTCCCGGCATCTGATTCCGGCCTCTGATTCCCGGCCTCTGATTCCCTGCTTCTGATTCCCCATCTCTGATTCCGCAAATCTAATTCCCTGCCTCTGATTCCCCACCTCTGATTCCCCATATCTGATTCCCCGCCTCTGTTTCCCGGCCTCTGATTCCCCGCTTCTGATTCTGATTCCCTGCCTCTGATTCCCCATCTCTGATTCCGCACATCTGATTCCCTGCCTCTGATTCCCCACCTCTGATTCCCCATATCTGATTTCCTGCCTCTGTTTCCCCGCCTCTGATTCCCCGCCTCTGTTTCCCCATATCTAATTCCCAACCTCTGATGCCCCAACTCTGATTCCCTGCCTCTGATTCCCCGCGTTCTATTCCCTGCCTCTGATTCCCCGCCTGTGATTCCCCATCTCTGATTCACCACCTCTGATTCCCCACCTCTGATTCCCCATATCTGATTCCCCGCCTCTGAATCCCCAACTCTGATTCCCTGCCTCTGATTCCCCAGCTCTGATTCCCCGCCTTTGATTCCCCCGTCTGATTCCCAGCCTCTGAAACCCCGTGTCTGATTTCTTGCCTCTGATTCCCCGCCTCTGATTCCCCACCTCTGATTCCCCATCTCTGATTCCGCACATCTGACTCCCTGCCTCTGATTCCCCGACTTTGATCCCCACCTCTGATTCCGCAGCTCTGATTCCCCGCCTCTGATTCCCCAACTCTGATTCCCCGCCTCTGATTCCCCAGCTCTGATTCCCCGCCTCTGATTCCCCGTGTTTGATTCCCTGCCTCTGATTCCCAACCTCTGATTCCCCACCTCTGATTCCCCGTGTTTGATTCCCCGCCTCTGTTTCCCCGCCTCTGATTCCCCGCCTCTGATTCCCCAACTCTAATTCCCCGCCTCTGATTCCCCATATCTGATTCCCCGCCTCTGAATCCCCAACTCCCTGCCTCTGATTCCCCAGCTCTGATTCCCCGCCTTTGATTCCCCCGTCTGATTCCCAGCCTCTGAAACCCCGTGTCTGATTTCTTGCCTCTGATTCCCCGCCTCTGATTCCCCATCTCTGATTCCCTGCCTCTGATTCCCCGACTCTGATCCCCACCTCTGATTCCCCAGCTCTGATTCCCCGCCTCTGATTCCCCAACTCTGATTCCCCGCCTTTGATTCCCCAGCTCTGATTCCCCGCCTCTGATTCCCCGTGTTTGATTCCCTGCCTCTGATTCCCCGCCTCTGATTCCCCATCTCTAATTCACCACCTTTGATTCGCCACCTCTGATTCCCCATATCTGATTCCTCGCCTCTGTTTCCCCGCCTCTGATTCCCCGCCTCTGATTCCCCAGCTCTGATTCCCCGCCTCTGATTTTCCGTGTTTGATTCCCTGCCTCTGATTCCCGGCCTCTGATTCCCCATCTCTGATTCACCGCCTTTGATTCGCCACCTCTGATTCCCCATATCTGATTCCCCGCCTCTGTTTCCCCGCCTCTGATTCCCCGCCTCTGATTCCCAATATCTCATTCCCCGCCTCTGAATCCCCATCTCTGATTCCCGGACTCTGATTCCCCACCTCTGATTCCCTGCTACTGATTCTGATTCCCTGCCTTTGATTCCCCATCTCTGATTGCGCACATCTGATTCCCTGCCTCTGATTCCCCATCTCTGATTCCCCATATCTGATTCCCCGCTTCTGTTTCCCCGCCTCTGATTCCCCGCCTCTGTTTCCCAATATCTAAGTCCCCGCCTCTGATTCCCCAACTCTAATTCCCCACCTCTGATTCCCCAGCTCTGATTCCCCGCCTCTGATTCCCCGCATCTGATTCCCTGCATTTGATTCCAAGCCTCTTATTCCCTGCCTCTGATTCCCAACCTCTGATTCCCCACCTCTGATTCCCCATATCTGATTCCCAGCCTCTGTTTCCCCGCCTCTGATTCCCCGCCTCTGTTTCCCCATATCTGATTCCCAGCCTCTGGTTCCCCGCCTCTGATTCCCCGCCTCTGATTCCCTGCCTCTGATTCCCCATCTCCGATTCAGCACATCTGATTCCCTGCCTCTGATTCCCCGCCTCTGATTCCCCGCCTCTGATTCCCTGCCTCTGATTCCCAACCTCTGATTCCCCACCTCTGATTCCCCGTGTTTGATACCCCGCCTCTGTTTCCCCGCCTCTGATTCCCCGCCTCTGATTCCCCAACTCTAATTCCCCGCCTCTGATTCCCCATATCTGATTCCCCGCCTGTTTCCCCGCCTCTGATTCCCCACCCCTGTTTCCCCATATCTGATTCCCTGCCTCTGATTCCCCAACTTTGATTCCCAGCATCTGATTCCCCAGCTCTGATTCCCCGCCTCTGATTCCCCGCATCTGATTCCCTGCATCTGATTCCAAGCCTCTGATTCCCTGCCTCTGATTCCCAACCTCTGATTCCCCACCTCTGATTCCCCATATCTGATCCCCAGACTCTGTTTCCCCGCCTCTGTCTCCCACATCTGATTCCCGGCCTCCGATTCCCCGCCTCTGATTCCCCGCCTCTGATTCCCTGCCTCTGATTCCCCATCTCCGATTCCGCACATCTGATTCCCTGCCTCTGATTCCCCGCCTCTGATTCCCCGCCTCTGATTCCCTGCATCTGATTCCCAACCTCTGATTCCCCACCTCTGATTCCCCGTGTTTGATTCCCCGCCTCTGTTTCCCCGCCTCTGATTCCCCGCCTCTGATTCCCCAACTCTAATTCCCCGCCTCTGATTCCCCATATCTGATTCCCTGCCTCTGTTTCCCCGCCTCTGATTCCCCGCCCCTGTTTCCCCATATCTGATTCCCTGCCTCTGATTCCCCAACTTTGATTCCCAGCCTCTGATTCCCCAGCTCTGATTCCCCGCCTCTGATTCCCCGTGTTTGATTCCCTGCCTCTGATTCCCCGCCTCTGATTCCCCATCTCTGATTCACCGCCTTTGATTCGCCACCTCTGATTCCCCATATCTGATTCCCCACCTCTGTTTCCCCGCCTCTGATTCCCCGCCTCTGATTCTCCATATCTCATTCCCCGCCTCTGACTCCCCATCTCTGATTCCCGGACTCTGATTCCCCACCTCTGATTCCCGGCCTCTTATTCCCAGCATCTGATTCCAGGCCTCTGATTCCCGTCCTCTGACTCCCCGCTTCTGATTCTGATTCCCTGCCTCTGATTCACCATCTCTGATTCCGCACATCTGATTACCTGCCTCTGATTCCCCACCTCTGATTCCCCATATCTGATTCCCCGCCTCTGTTTCCACGCCTCTGATTCCCCGCCTCTGTTTCCCCATATCTAATTCCCCACCTCTGATGCCCCAACTCTGATTCCCCGCCTCTGATTCCACAGCTCTGATTCCCCACCTCTGATTCCCCACATCCGATTCCCCATATCTGATTCCCCGCCTCTGTTTCCCCGCCCCTGATTCCCCGCCTCGGTTTCCCCATATCTGATTCCCCGCCTCTGATTCCCAACTATGATTCCCCGCCTCTTATTCCCCAGCTCTGATTCCCTGCCTCTGATTCCCCGCGTTCTATTCCCTGCCTCTGATTCCCCGCCTGTGATTCCCCATCTCTGATTCACCACCTCTGATTCCCCACCACTGATTCCCCATATCTAATTCCCCGCCTCTGTTTGCCCGCCTCTGATTCCCCGCCTCTGTTTCCCCATATCTGATTCCCCGCCTCTGAATCCCCAACTCTGATTCCCTGCCTCTGATTCCCCAGCTTCATTCCCCGCCTTTGATTCCCCCCGTCTGATTCCCAGCCTCTGAATCCCCGTGTCTGAAAACCTGCCTCTGATTCCCCGCCTCTGATTCCCCATCTCAGATTCACCGCCTCTGATTCCCCACCACTGATTCCCCATCTCTGATTCTGCACATCCGATTCCCTGCCTCTGATTCCCCGACTCTGATTCCCCACCTCTGATTCCCCATATCTGATTCCCCGCCTCTGAATCCCCAACTCTGATTCCCTGCCTCTGATTCCCCAGCTCTGATTCCCCGCCTTTGATTCCCCCGTCTGATTCCCAGCCTCTGAAACCCCGTGTCTGATTTCTTGCCTCTGATTCCCCGCCTCTGATTCCCCACCTCTGATTCCCCATCTCTGATTCCGCACATGATTCCCTGCCTCTGATTCCCCGACTCTGATCCCCACCTCTGATTCCGCAGCTCTGATTCCCCGCCTCTGATTCCCCAACTCTGATTCCCAACCTCTGATTCCCCACCTCTGATTCCCCGTGTTTGATTCCCCGCCTCTGTTTCCCCGCCTCTGATTCCCCGCCTCTGATTCCCCAACTCTAATTCCCCACCTCTGATTCCCCATATCTGATTCCCTGCCTCTGTTTCCCCGCCTCTGATTCCCCGCCCCTGTTTCCCCATATCTGATTCCCTGCCTCTGATTCCCCAACTTTGATTCCCAGCCTCTGATTCCCCGCCTCTGATTCCCCGTGTTTGATTCCCTGCCTCTGATTCCCAACCTCTGATTCCCCACCTCTGATTCCCCGTGTTTGATTCCCTGCCTCTGTTTCCCCGCCTCTGATTCCCCGCCTCTGATTCCCCAACTCTAATTCCCCGCCTCTGATTCCCCATATCTGATTCCCCGCCTCTGAATCCCCAACTCCCTGCCTCTGATTCCCCAGCTCTGATTCCCCGCCTTTGATTCCCCCGTCTGATTCCCAGCCTCTGAAACCCCGTGTCTGATTTCTTGCCTCTGATTCCCCGCCTCTGATTCCCCATCTCTGATTCACAGCCTCTGATTCCCCACCTCTGATTCCCCATCTCTGATTCCGCACATCTGATTCCCTGCCTCTGATTCCCCGACTCTGATCCCCACCTCTGATTCCCCAGCTCTGATTCCCCGCCTCTGATTCCCCAACTCTGATTCCCCGCCTTTGATTCCCCAGCTCTGATTCCCCGCCTCTGATTCCCCGTGTTTGATTCCCTGCCTCTGATTCCCCGCCTCTGATTCCCCATCTCTAATTCACCACCTTTGATTCGCCACCTCTGATTCCCCATATCTGATTCCTCGCCTCTGTTTCCCCGCCTCTGATTCCCCGCCTCTGATTCCCCAGCTCTGATTCCCCGCCTCTGATTTTCCGTGTTTGATTCCCTGCCTCTGATTCCCGGCCTCTGATTCCCCATCTCTGATTCACCGCCTTTGATTCGCCACCTCTGATTCCCCATATCTGATTCCCCGCCTCTGTTTCCCCGCCTCTGATTCCCCGCCTCTGATTCCCAATATCTCATTCCCCGCCTCTGAATCCCCATCTCTGATTCCCGGACTCTGATTCCCCACCTCTGATTCCCTGCTACTGATTCTGATTCCCTGCCTTTGATTCCCCATCTCTGATTCCGCACATCTGATTCCCTGCCTCTGATTCCCCATCTCTGATTCCCCATATCTGATTCCCCGCTTCTGTTTCCCCGCCTCTGATTCCCCGCCTCTGTTTCCCAATATCTAAGTCCCCGCCTCTGATTCCCCAACTCTAATTCCCCACCTCTGATACCCCAGCTCTGATTCCCCGCCTCTGATTCCCCGCATCTGATTCCCTGCATTTGATTCCAAGCCTCTTATTCCCTGCCTCTGATTCCCAACCTCTGATTCCCCACCTCTGATTCCCCATATCTGATTCCCAGCCTCTGTTTCCCCGCCTCTGATTCCCCGCCTCTGTTTCCCCATATCTGATTCCCAGCCTCTGGTTCCCCGCCTCTGATTCCCCGCCTCTGATTCCCTGCCTCTGATTCCCCATCTCCGATTCCGCACATCTGATTCCCTGCCTCTGATTCCCCGCCTCTGATTCCCCGCCTCTGATTCCCTGCCTCTGATTCCCAACCTCTGATTCCCCACCTCTGATTCCCCGTGTTTGATTCCCCGCCTCTGTTTCCCCGCCTCTGATTCCCCGCCTCTGATTCCCCAACTCTAATTCCCCGCCTCTGATTCCCCATATCTGATACCCCGCCTGTTTCCCCGCCTCTGATTCCCCACCCCTGTTTCCCCATATCTGATTCCCTGCCTCTGATTCCCCAACTTTGATTCCCAGCATCTGATTCCCCAGCTCTGATTCCCCGCCTCTGATTCCCCGCATCTGATTCCCTGCATCTGATTCCAAGCCTCTGATTCCCTGCCTCTATTTCCCAACCTCTGATTCCCCACCTCTGATTCCCCATATCTGATCCCCAGCCTCTGTTTCCCCGCCTCTGTTTCCCCATATCTGATTCCCGGCCTCTGATTCCCCGCCTCTGATTCCCCGCCTCTGATTCGCTGCCTCTGATTCCCCATCTCCGATTCCGCACATCTGATTCCCTGCCTCTGATTCCCCGCCTCTGATTCCCCGCCTCTGATTCCCTGCATCTGATTCCCAACCTCTGATTCCCCACCTCTGATTCCCCGTGTTTGATTCCC
The DNA here is from genome assembly GCF_036971445.1 of Narcine bancroftii. Taxonomy (NCBI): domain Eukaryota; kingdom Metazoa; phylum Chordata; class Chondrichthyes; order Torpediniformes; family Narcinidae; genus Narcine; species Narcine bancroftii. The sequence goes on from NC_091475.1 coordinate 113,528,038, forward strand.
CGCCTCTGTTTCCCCGCCTCTGATTCCCCGCCTCTGATTCCCCAACTCTAATTCCCCGCCTCTGATTCCCCATATCTGATTCCCTGCCTCTGTTTCCCCGCCTCTGATTCCCCGCCCCTGTTTCCCCATATCTGATTCCCTGCCTCTGATTCCCCAACTTTGATTCCCAGCCTCTGATTCCCCAGCTCTGATTCCCCGCCTCTGATTCCCCGTGTTTGATTCCCTGCCTCTGATTCCCCGCCTCTGATTCCCCATCTCTGATTCACCGCCTTTGATTCGCCACCTCTGATTCCCCATATCTGATTCCCCACCTCTGTTTCCCCGCCTCTGATTCCCCGCCTCTGATTCTCCATATCTCATTCCCCGCCTCTGACTCCCCATCTCTGATTCCCGGACTCTGATTCCCCACCTCTGATTCCCGGCCTCTTATTCCTAGCATCTGATTCCAGGCCTCTGATTCCCGTCCTCTGACTCCCCGCTTCTGATTCTGATTCCCTGCCTCTGATTCACCATCTCTGATTCCGCACATCTGATTACCTGCCTCTGATTCCCCACCTCTGATTCCCCATATCTGATCCCCCGCCTCTGTTTCCACGCCTCTGATTCCCCGCCTCTGTTTCCCCATATCTAATTCCCCACCTCTGATGCCCCAACTCTGATTCCCCGCCTCTGATTCCACAGCTCTGATTCCCCGCCTCTGATTCCCCACATCCGATTCCCCATATCTGATTCCCCGCCTCTGTTTCCCCGCCCCTGATTCCCCGCCTCTGTTTCCCCATATCTGATTCCCCGCCTCTGATTCCCAACTATGATTCCCCCCCTCTTATTCCCCAGCTCTGATTCCCTGCCTCTGATTCCCCGCGTTCTATTCCCTGCCTCTGATTCCCCGCCTGTGATTCCCCATCTCTGATTCACCACCTCTGATTCCCCACCACTGATTCCCCATATCTAATTCCCCGCCTCTGTTTGCCCGCCTCTGATTCCCCGCCTCTGTTTCCCCATATCTGATTCCCCGCCTCTGAATCCCCAACTCTGATTCCCTGCCTCTTATTCCCCAGCTTCATTCCCCGCCTTTGATTCCCCCCGTCTGATTCCCAGCCTCTGAATCCCCGTGTCTGAAAACCTGCCTCTGATTCCCCGCCTCTGATTCCCCATCTCAGATTCACCGCTTCTGATTCCCCACCTCTGATTCCCCATCTCTGATTCTGCACATCCGATTCCCTGCCTCTGATTCCCCGACTCTGATTCCCCACCTCTGATTCCCCAGCTCTGATTCCCCGCCTCTGATTCCCCAACTCTGATTCCCCACCTCTGATTCCCCAGCTGTGATTCCCCGCCTCTGATTCCCCGTGTTTGATCCCCTGCCTCTGATTCCCTAGCTCTGATTCCCCATCTCTGATTCACCGCCTTTGATTCGCCACCTCTCATTCCCCATATCTGATTCCTCGCCACTGTTTCCCCGCCTCTGATTCCCCGCCTCTGATTCCCCATATCTCATTCCCCGCCTCTGATTCCCCATCTCTGATTCCCGGACTCTGATTCCCCACCTCTGATTCCCGACCTCTTATTCCCGGCATCTGATTCCGGCCTCTGATTCCCGGCCTCTGATTCCCTGCTTCTGATTCTGATTCCCTGCCTCTGATTCCCCATTTCTGATTCCGCACATCTAATTCCCTGCCTCTGATTCCCCACCTCTGATTCCCCATATCTGAATCCCCGCCTCTGTTTCCCCGTCTCTGATTCCCCGCCTCTGTTTCCCCATATCTAAGTCCCCGCCTCTGATTCCCCAACTTTGATTCCCCACCTCTGATTCCCCAGCTCTGATTCCCCGCCTCTGATTCCCCACCTCTGATTCCCCATATCTGATTCCCAGCCTCTGTTTCCCCGCCTCTGATTCCCCGCCCCTGTTTCCCCATATCTGATTCCCTGCCTCTGATTCCCCAACTTTGATTCCCAGCCTCTGATTCCCCAGCTCTGATTCCCCGCCTCTGATTCCCCGTGTTTGATTCCCTTCCTCTGATTCCCTGCTTCTGATTCCCCATCTCTGATTCCGCAAATCTAATTCCCTGCCTCTGATTCCCCACCTCTGATTCCCCATATCTGATTCCCCACCTCTGTTTCCCGGCCTCTGATTCCCCGCTTCTGATTCTGATTCCCTGCCTCTGATTCCCCATCTCTGATTCCGCACATCTGATTCCCTGCCTCTGATTCCCCACCTCTGATTCCCCATATCTGATTTCCCGCCTCTGTTTCCCCGCCTCTGATTCCCCGCCTCTGTTTCCCCATATCTAATTCCCAACCTCTGATGCCCCAACTCTGATTCCCTGCCTCTGATTCCCCGCGTTCTATTCCCTGCCTCTGATTCCCCGCCTGTGATTCCCCATCTCTGATTCACCACCTCTGATTCCCCACCTCTGATTACCAATATCTAATTCCCCGCCTCTGTTTGCCCGACTCTGATTCCCCGTCTCTGTTTCCCCATATCTGATTCCCCGCCTCTGAATCCCCAACTCTGATTCCCTGCCTCTGATTCCCCAGCTCTGATTCCCCACCTTTGATTCCCCCGTCTGATTCCCAGCCTCTGAAACCCCGTGTCTGATTTCTTGCCTCTGATTCCCCGCCTCTGATTCCCCATCTCTGATTCACAGCCTCTGATTCCCCACCTCTGATTCCCCATCTCTGATTCCGCACATCTGATTCCCTGCCTCTGATTCCCCGACTCTGATCCCCACCTCTGATTCCGCAGCTCTGATTCCCCGCCTCTGATTCCCCAACTCTGATTCCCCGCCTCTGATTCCCCAGCTCTGATTCCCCGCCTCTGATTCCCCGTGTTTGATTCCCTGCCTCTGATTCCCCGCCTCTGATTCCCCATCTCTGATTCACCGCCTTTGATTCGCCACCTCTGATTCCCCATATCTGATTCCTCGCCTCTGTTTCCCCGCCTCTGATTCCCCGCCTCTGATTCCCCATATCTCATTCCCCGCCTCTGATTCCCCATCTCTGATTCCCGGACTCTGATTCCCCACCTCTGATTCCCGGCCTCTTATTCCCGGCATCTGATTCCGGCCTCTGATTCCCCGCCTCTGATTCCCTGCCTCTGATTCCCCATCTCCGATTCCGCACATCTGATTCCCTGCCTCTGATTCCCCGCCTCTGATTCCCCGCCTCTGATTCCCTGCATCTGATTCCCAACCTCTGATTCCCCACCTCTGATTCCCCGTGTTTGATTCCCCGCCTCTGTTTCCCCGCCTCTGATTCCCCGCCTCTGATTCCCCAACTCTAATTCCCCGCCTCTGATTCCCCATATCTGATTCCCTGCCTCTGTTTCCCCGCCTCTGATTCCCCGCCCCTGTTTCCCCATATCTGATTCCCTGCCTCTGATTCCCCAACTTTGATTCCCAGCCTCTGATTCCCCAGCTCTGATTCCCCACCTCTGATTCCCCGTGTTTGATTCCCTGCCTCTGATTCCCCGCCTCTGATTCCCCATCTCTGATTCACCGCCTTTGATTCGCCACCTCTGATTCCCCATATCTGATTCCCCACCTCTGTTTCCCCGCCTCTGATTCCCCGCCTCTGATTCTCCATATCTCATTCCCCGCCTCTGACTCCCCATCTCTGATTCCCGGACTCTGATTCCCCACCTCTGATTCCCGGCCTCTTATTCCCAGCATCTGATTCCAGGCCTCTGATTCCCGTCCTCTGACTCCCCGCTTCTGATTCTGATTCCCTGCCTCTGATTCACCATCTCTGATTCCGCACATCTGATTACCTGCCTCTGATTCCCCACCTCTGATTCCCCATATCTGATCCCCCGCCTCTGTTTCCACGCCTCTGATTCCCCGCCTCTGTTTCCCCATATCTAATTCCCCACCTCTGATGCCCCAACTCTGATTCCCCGCCTCTGATTCCACAGCTCTGATTCCCCGCCTCTGATTCCCCACATCCGATTCCCCATATCTGATTCCCCGCCTCTGTTTCCCCGCCCCTGATTCCCCGCCTCTGTTTCCCCATATCTGATTCCCCGCCTCTGATTCCCAACTATGATTCCCCGCCTCTTATTCCCCAGCTCTGATTCCCTGCCTCTGATTCCCCGCGTTCTATTCCCTGCCTCTGATTCCCCGCCTGTGATTCCCCATCTCTGATTCACCGCCTTTGATTCGCCACCTCTGATTCCCCATATCTGATTCCCCGCCTCTGTTTCCCCGCCTCTGATTCCCCGCCTCTGATTCCCAATATCTCATTCCCCGCCTCTGAATCCCCATCTCTGATTCCCGGACTCTGATTCCCCACCTCTGATTCCCTGCTACTGATTCTGATTCCCTGCCTTTGATTCCCCATCTCTGATTCCGCACATCTGATTCCCTGCCTCTGATTCCCCATCTCTGATTCCCCATATCTGATTCCCCGCTTCTGTTTCCCCGCCTCTGATTCCCCGCCTCTGTTTCCCAATATCTAAGTCCCCGCCTCTGATTCCCCAACTCTAATTCCCCACCTCTGATACCCCAGCTCTGATTCCCCGCCTCTGATTCCCCGCATCTGATTCCCTGCATTTGATTCCAAGCCTCTTATTCCCTGCCTCTGATTCCCAACCTCTGATTCCCCACCTCTGATTCCCCATATCTGATTCCCAGCCTCTGTTTCCCCGCCTCTGATTCCCCGCCTCTGTTTCCCCATATCTGATTCCCAGCCTCTGGTTCCCCGCCTCTGATTCCCCGCCTCTGATTCCCTGCCTCTGATTCCCCATCTCCGATTCCGCACATCTGATTCCCTGCCTCTGATTCCCCGCCTCTGATTCCCCGCCTCTGATTCCCTGCCTCTGATTCCCAACCTCTGATTCCCCACCTCTGATTCCCCGTGTTTGATTCCCCGCCTCTATTTCCCCGCCTCTGATTCCCCGCCTCTGATTCCCCAACTCTAATTCCCCGCCTCTGATTCCCCATATCTGATACCCCGCCTGTTTCCCCGCCTCTGATTCCCCACCCCTGTTTCCCCATATCTGATTCCCTGCCTCTGATTCCCCAACTTTGATTCCCAGCATCTGATTCCCCAGCTCTGATTCCCCGCCTCTGATTCCCCGCATCTGATTCCCTGCATCTGATTCCAAGCCTCTGATTCCCTGCCTCTATTTCCCAACCTCTGATTCCCCACCTCTGATTCCCCATATCTGATCCCCAGCCTCTGTTTCCCCGCCTCTGTTTCCCCATATCTGATTCCCGGCCTCTGATTCCCCGCCTCTGATTCCCCGCCTCTGATTCCCTGCCTCTGATTCCCCATCTCCGATTCCGCACATCTGATTCCCTGCCTCTGATTCCCCGCCTCTGATTCCCCGCCTCTGATTCCCTGCATCTGATTCCCAACCTCTGATTCCCCACCTCTGATTCCCCGTGTTTGATTCCCCGCCTCTGTTTCCCCGCCTCTGATTCCCCGCCTCTGATTCCCCAACTCTAATTCCCCGCCTCTGATTCCCCATATCTGATTCCCTGCCTCTGTTTCCCCGCCTCTGATTCCCCGCCCCTGTTTCCCCATATCTGATTCCCTGCCTCTGATTCCCCAACTTTGATTCCCAGCCTCTGATTCCCCAGCTCTGATTCCCCGCCTCTGATTCCCCGTGTTTGATTCCCTGCCTCTGATTCCCCGCCTCTGATTCCCCATCTCTGATTCACCGCCTTTGATTCGCCACCTCTGATTCCCCATATCTGATTCCCCACCTCTGTTTCCCCGCCTCTGATTCCCCGCCTCTGATTCTCCATATCTCATTCCCCGCCTCTGACTCCCCATCTCTGATTCCCGGACTCTGATTCCCCACCTCTGATTCCCGGCCTCTTATTCCTAGCATCTGATTCCAGGCCTCTGATTCCCGTCCTCTGACTCCCCGCTTCTGATTCTGATTCCCTGCCTCTGATTCACCATCTCTGATTCCGCACATCTGATTACCTGCCTCTGATTCCCCACCTCTGATTCCCCATATCTGATCCCCCGCCTCTGTTTCCACGCCTCTGATTCCCCGCCTCTGTTTCCCCATATCTAATTCCCCACCTCTGATGCCCCAACTCTGATTCCCCGCCTCTGATTCCACAGCTCTGATTCCCCGCCTCTGATTCCCCACATCCGATTCCCCATATCTGATTCCCCGCCTCTGTTTCCCCGCCCCTGATTCCCCGCCTCTGTTTCCCCATATCTGATTCCCCGCCTCTGATTCCCAACTATGATTCCCCGCCTCTTATTCCCCAGCTCTGATTCCCTGCCTCTGATTCCCCGCGTTCTATTCCCTGCCTCTGATTCCCCGCCTGTGATTCCCCATCTCTGATTCACCACCTCTGATTCCCCACCACTGATTCCCCATATCTAATTCCCCGCCTCTGTTTGCCCGCCTCTGATTCCCCGCCTCTGTTTCCCCATATCTGATTCCCCGCCTCTGAATCCCCAACTCTGATTCCCTGCCTCTTATTCCCCAGCTTCATTCCCCGCCTTTGATTCCCCCCGTCTGATTCCCAGCCTCTGAATCCCCGTGTCTGAAAACCTGCCTCTGATTCCCCGCCTCTGATTCCCCATCTCAGATTCACCGCTTCTGATTCCCCACCTCTGATTCCCCATCTCTGATTCTGCACATCCGATTCCCTGCCTCTGATTCCCCGACTCTGATTCCCCACCTCTGATTCCCCAGCTCTGATTCCCCGCCTCTGATTCCCCAACTCTGATTCCCCACCTCTGATTCCCCAGCTGTGATTCCCCGCCTCTGATTCCCCGTGTTTGATCCCCTGCCTCTGATTCCCTAGCTCTGATTCCCCGCCTCTGATTCCCCACCTCTGATTCCCCATATCTGATTCCCAGCCTCTGTTTCCCCGCCTCTGATTCCCCGCCCCTGTTTCCCCATATCTGATTCCCTGCCTCTGATTCCCCAACTTTGATTCCCAGCCTCTGATTCCCCAGCTCTGATTCCCCGCCTCTGATTCCCCGTGTTTGATTCCCTTCCTCTGATTCCCTGCTTCTGATTCCCCATCTCTGATTCCGCAAATCTAATTCCCTGCCTCTGATTCCCCACCTCTGATTCCCCATATCTGATTCCCCACCTCTGTTTCCCGGCCTCTGATTCCCCGCTTCTGATTCTGATTCCCTGCCTCTGATTCCCCATCTCTGATTCCGCACATCTGATTCCCTGCCTCTGATTCCCCACCTCTGATTCCCCATATCTGATTTCCCGCCTCTGTTTCCCCGCCTCTGATTCCCCGCCTCTGTTTCCCCATATCTAATTCCCAACCTCTGATGCCCCAACTCTGATTCCCTGCCTCTGATTCCCCGCGTTCTATTCCCTGCCTCTGATTCCCCGCCTGTGATTCCCCATCTCTGATTCACCACCTCTGATTCCCCACCTCTGATTACCAATATCTAATTCCCCGCCTCTGTTTGCCCGACTCTGATTCCCCGTCTCTGTTTCCCCATATCTGATTCCCCGCCTCTGAATCCACAACTCTGATTCCCTGCCTCTGATTCCCCAGCTCTGATTCCCCACCTTTGATTCCCCCGTCTGATTCCCAGCCTCTGAAACCCCGTGTCTGATTTCTTGCCTCTGATTCCCCGCCTCTGATTCCCCATCTCTGATTCACAGCCTCTGATTCCCCACCTCTGATTCCCCATCTCTGATTCCGCACATCTGATTCCCTGCCTCTGATTCCCCGACTCTGATCCCCACCTCTGATTCCGCAGCTCTGATTCCCCGCCTCTGATTCCCCAACTCTGATTCCCCGCCTCTGATTCCCCAGCTCTGATTCCCCGCCTCTGATTCCCCGTGTTTGATTCCCTGCCTCTGATTCCCCGCCTCTGATTCCCCATCTCTGATTCACCGCCTTTGATTCGCCACCTCTGATTCCCCATATCTGATTCCTCGCCTCTGTTTCCCCGCCTCTGATTCCCCGCCTCTGATTCCCCATATCTCATTCCCCGCCTCTGATTCCCCATCTCTGATTCCCGGACTCTGATTCCCCACCTCTGATTCCCGGCCTCTTATTCCCGGCATCTGATTCCGGCCTCTGATTCCCCGCCTCTGATTCCCTGCCTCTGATTCCCCATCTCCGATTCCGCACATCTGATTCCCTGCCTCTGATTCCCCACCTCTGATTCCCCGCCTCTGATTCCCTGCATTTGATTCCCAACCTCTGATTCCCCACCTCTGATTCCCCGTGTTTGATTCCCCGCCTCTGTTTCCCCGCCTCTGATTCCCCGCCTCTGATTCCCCAACTCTAATTCCCCGCCTCTGATTCCCCATATCTGATTCCCTGCCTCTGTTTCCCCGCCTCTGATTCCCCGCCCCTGTTTCCCCATATCTGATTCCCTGCCTCTGATTCCCCAACTTTGATTCCCAGCCTCTGATTCCCCAGCTCTGATTCCCCGCCTCTGATTCCCCGTGTTTGATTCCCTGCCTCTGATTCCCCGCCTCTGATTCCCCATCTCTGATTCACCGCCTTTGATTCGCCACCTCTGATTCCCCATATCTGATTCCCCACCTCTGTTTCCCCGCCTCTGATTCCCCGCCTCTGATTCTCCATATCTCATTCCCCGCCTCTGACTCCCCATCTCTGATTCCCGGACTCTGATTCCCCACCTCTGATTCCCGGCCTCTTATTCCCAGCATCTGATTCCAGGCCTCTGATTCCCGTCCTCTGACTCCCCGCTTCTGATTCTGATTCCCTGCCTCTGATTCACCATCTCTGATTCCGCACATCTGATTACCTGCCTCTGATTCCCCACCTCTGATTCCCCATATCTGATCCCCCGCCTCTGTTTCCACGCCTCTGATTCCCCGCCTCTGTTTCCCCATATCTAATTCCCCACCTCTGATGCCCCAACTCTGATTCCCCGCCTCTGATTCCACAGCTCTGATTCCCCGCCTCTGATTCCCCACATCCGATTCCCCATATCTGATTCCCCACCTCTGTTTCCCCGCCCCTGATTCCCCGCCTCTGTTTCCCCATATCTGATTCCCCGCCTCTGATTCCCAACTATGATTCCCCGCCTCTTATTCCCCAGCTCTGATTCCCTGCCTCTGATTCCCCGCGTTCTATTCCCTGCCTCTGATTCCCCGCCTGTGATTCCCCATCTCTGATTCACCACCTCTGATTCCCCACCACTGATTCCCCATATCTAATTCCCCGCCTCTGTTTGCCCGCCTCTGATTCCCCGCCTCTGTTTCCCCATATCTGATTCCCCGCCTCTGAATCCCCAACTCTGATTCCCTGCCTCTTATTCCCCAGCTTCATTCCCCGCCTTTGATTCCCCCCGTCTGATTCCCAGCCTCTGAATCCCCGTGTCTGAAAACCTGCCTCTGATTCCCCGCCTCTGATTCCCCATCTCAGATTCACCGCTTCTGATTCCCCACCTCTGATTCCCCATCTCTGATTCTGCACATCCGATTCCCTGCCTCTGATTCCCCGACTCTGATTCCCCACCTCTGATTCCCCAGCTCTGATTCCCCGCCTCTGATTCCCCAACTCTGATTCCCCACCTCTGATTCCCCAGCTGTGATTCCCCGCCTCTGATTCCCCGTGTTTGATCCCCTGCCTCTGATTCCCTAGCTCTGATTCCCCATCTCTGATTCACCGCCTTTGATTCGCCACCTCTCATTCCCCATATCTGATTCCTCGCCACTGTTTCCCCGCCTCTGATTCCCCGCCTCTGATTCCCCATATCTCATTCCCCGCCTCTGATTCCCCATCTCTGATTCCCGGACTCTGATTCCCCACCTCTGATTCCCGACCTCTTATTCCCGGCATCTGATTCCGGCCTCTGATTCCCGGCCTCTGATTCCCTGCTTCTGATTCTGATTCCCTGCCTCTGATTCCCCATTTCTGATTCCGCACATCTAATTCCCTGCCTCTGATTCCCCACCTCTGATTCCCCATATCTGAATCCCCGCCTCTGTTTCCCCGTCTCTGATTCCCCGCCTCTGTTTCCCCATATCTAAGTCCCCGCCTCTGATTCCCCAACTTTGATTCCCCACCTCTGATTCCCCAGCTCTGATTCCCCGCCTCTGATTCCCCACCTCTGATTCCCCATATCTGATTCCCAGCCTCTGTTTCCCCGCCTCTGATTCCCCGCCCCTGTTTCCCCATATCTGATTCCCTGCCTCTGATTCCCCAACTTTGATTCCCAGCCTCTGATTCCCCAGCTCTGATTCCCCGCCTCTGATTCCCCGTGTTTGATTCCCTTCCTCTGATTCCCTGCCTCTGATTCCCCACCTCTGATTCCCCATATCTGATTCCCCACCTCTGTTTCCCGGCCTCTGATTCCCCGCTTCTGATTCTGATTCCCTGCCTCTGATTCCCCATCTCTGATTCCGCACATCTGATTCCCTGCCTCTGATTCCCCACCTCTGATTCCCCATATCTGATTTCCCGCCTCTGTTTCCCCGCCTCTGATTCCCCGCCTCTGTTTCCCCATATCTAATTCCCAACCTCTGATGCCCCAACTCTGATTCCCTGCCTCTGATTCCCCGCGTTCTATTCCCTGCCTCTGATTCCCCGCCTGTGATTCCCCATCTCTGATTCACCACCTCTGATTCCCCACCTCTGATTACCAATATCTAATTCCCCGCCTCTGTTTGCCCGACTCTGATTCCCCGCCTCTGTTTCCCCATATCTGATTCCCCGCCTCTGAATCCCCAACTCTGATTCCCTGCCTCTGATTCCCCAGCTCTGATTCCCCACCTTTGATTCCCCCGTCCGATTCCCAGCCTCTGAAACCCCGTGTCTGATTTCTTGCCTCTGATTCCCCGCCTCTGATTCCCCATCTCTGATTCACAGCCTCTGATTCCCCACCTCTGATTCCCCATCTCTGATTCCGCACATCTGATTCCCTGCCTCTGATTCCCCGACTCTGATCCCCACCTCTGATTCCGCAGCTCTGATTCCCCGCCTCTGATTCCCCAACTCTGATTCCCCGCCTCTGATTCCCCAGCTCTGATTCCCCGCCTCTGATTCCCCGTGTTTGATTCCCTGCCTCTGATTCCCCGCCTCTGATTCCCCATCTCTGATTCACCGCCTTTGATTCGCCACCTCTGATTCCCCATATCTGATTCCTCGCCTCTGTTTCCCCGCCTCTGATTCCCCGCCTCTGATTCCCCATATCTCATTCCCCGCCTCTGATTCCCCATCTCTGATTCCCGGACTCTGATTCCCCACCTCTGATTCCCGGCCTCTTATTCCCGGCATCTGATTCCGGCCTCTGATTCCCGGCCTCTGATTCCCTGCTTCTGATTCCCCATCTCTGATTCCGCAAATCTAATTCCCTGCCTCTGATTCCCCACCTCTGATTCCCCGTGTTTGATTCCCCGCCTCTGTTTCCCCGCCTCTGATTCCCCGCCTCTGATTCCCCAACTTTGATTCCCCACCTCGGATTCCCCAGCTCTGATTCCCCGCCTCTGATTCCCCACCTCTGATTCCCCATATCTGATTCCCAGCCTCTGTTTCCCCGCCTCTGATTCCCCGCCCCTGTTTCCCCATATCTGATTCCCTGCCTCTGATTCCCCAACTTTGATTCCCAGCCTCTGATTCCCCAGCTCTGATTCCCCGCCTCTGATTCCCCGTGTTTGATTCCCTGCCTCTGATTCCCTGCTTCTGATTCCCCATCTCTGATTCCGCAAATCTAATTCCCTGCCTCTGATTCCCCACCTCTGATTCCCCATATCTGATTCCCCACCTCTGTTTCCCGGCCTCTGATTCCCCGCTTCTGATTCTGATTCCCTGCCTCTGATTCCCCATCTCTGATTCCGCACATCTGATTCCCTGCCTCTGATTCCCCACCTCTGATTCCCCATATCTGATTTTCCGCCTCTGTTTCCCCGCCTCTGATTCCCCGCCTCTGTTTCCCCATATCTAATTCCCAACCTCTGATGCCCCAACTCTGATTCCCTGCCTCTGATTCCCCGCGTTCTATTCCCTGCCTCTGATTCCCCGCCTGTGATTCCCCATCTCTGATTCACCACCTCTGATTCCCCACCTCTGATTCCCCATATCTAATTCCCCGCCTCTGTTTGCCCGACTCTGATTCCCCGCCTCTGTTTCCCCATATCTGATTCCCCGCCTCTGAATCCCCAACTCTGATTCCCTGCCTCTGATTCCCCAGCTCTGATTCCCCGCCTTTGATTCTCCCGTCTGATTCCCAGCCTCTGAAACCCCGTGTCTGATTTCTTGCCTCTGATTCCCCGCCTCTGATTCCCCATCTCTGATTCACAGCCTCTGATTCCCCACCTCTGATTCCCCATCTCTGATTCCGCACATCTGATTCCCTGCCTCTGATTCCCCGACTCTGATCCCCACCTCTGATTCCGCAGCTCTGATTCCCCGCCTCTGATTCCCCAACTCTGATTCCCCGCCTCTGATTCCCCAGCTCTGATTCCCCGCCTCTGATTCCCCGTGTTTGATTCCCTGCCTCTGATTCCCCGCCTCTGATTCCCCATCTCTGATTCACCGCCTTTGATTCGCCACCTCTGATTCCCCATATCTGATTCCTCGCCTCTGTTTCCCCGCCTCTGATTCCCCGCCTCTGATTCCCCATATCTCATTCCCCGCCTCTGATTACCCATTTCTGATTCCCGGACTCTGATTCCCCACCTCTGATTCCCGGCCTCTTATTCCCGGCATCTGATTCCGGCCTCTGATTCCCGGCCTCTGATTCCCTGCTTCTGATTCCCCATCTCTGATTCCGCAAATCTAATTCCCTGCCTCTGATTCCCCACCTCTGATTCCCCATATCTGATTCCCAGCCTCTGTTTCCCCACCTCTGATTCCCTGCCTCTGTTTCCCCATATCTGATTCCCGGCCTCTGATTCCCGGCCTCTGATTCCCCGCCTCTGATTCCCTGCCTCTGATTCCCCATCTCCGATTCCGCACATCTGATTCCCTGCCTCTGATTCCCCGCCTCTGATTCCCCGCCTCTGATTCCCTGCCTCTGATTCCCTACCTCTGATTCCCCACCTCTGATTCCCCGTGTTTGATTCCCCGCCTCTGTTTCCCCGCCTCTGATTCCCCGCCTCTGATTCCCCAACTCTAATTCCCCGCCTCTGGTTCCCCATATCTGATTCCCCGCCTCTGTTTCCCCGCCTCTGATTCCCCGCCCCTGTTTCCCCATATCTGATTCCCTGCCTCTGATTCCCCAACTTTGATTCCCAGCCTCTGATTCCCCAGCTCTGATACCACGCCTCTGAGTCCCCGTGTTTGATTCCCTGCCTCTGATTCCCCGCCTCTGATTCCCCATCTCTGATTCACCGCCTTTGATTCGCCACCTCTGATTCCCCATATCTGATTCCCCACCTCTGTTTCCCCGCCTCTGATTCCCCGCCTCTGATTCTCCATATCTCATTCCCCGCCTCTGAATCCCCATCACTGATTCCCGGACTCTGATTCCCCACCTCTGATTCCCGGCCTCTTATTCCCAGCATCTGATTCCAGGCCTCTGATTCCCGGCCTCTGACTCCCCGCTTCTGATTCTGATTCCCTGCCTCTGATTCCCCATCTCTGATTCCGCACATCTGATTACCTGCCTCTGATTCCCCACTTCTGATTCCCCATATCTGATTCCCCGCCTCTGTTTCCTCGCCTCTGATTCCCCGCCTCTGTTTCCCCATATCTAATTCCCCACCTCTGATGCCCCAACTCTGATTCCCCGCCTCTGATTCCCCAGCTCTGATTCCCCGCCTCTGATTCCCCGCATCCGATTCCCCATATCTGATTCCCCGCCTCTGTTTCCCCGCCCCTGATTCCCCGCCTCTGTTTCCCCATATCTGATTCCCCGCCTCTGATTCCCAACTATGATTCCCCGCCTCTGATTCCCCAGCTCTGATTCCCTGCCTCTGATTCCCCGCGTTCTATTCCCTGCCTCTGATTACCCGCCTGTGATTCCCCATCTCTGATTCACCACCTCTGATTCCCCACCACTGATTCCCCATATCTAATTCCCCGCCTCTGTTTGCCCGCCTCTGATTCCCCGCCTCTGATTCCCCATATCTGATTCCCCGCCTCTGAATCCCCAACTCTGATTCGCTGCCTCTGATTCCCCAGCTTCATTCCCCGCCTTTGATTCCCCCCGTCTGATTCCCAGCCTCTGAATCCCCGTGTCTGATAACCTGCCTCTGATTCCCCGCCTCTGATTCCCCATCTCAGATTCACCGCCTCTGATTCCCCACCTCTGATTCCCCATCTCTGATTCCGCACATCCGATTCCCTGCCTCTGATTCCCCGACTCTGATTCCCCACCTCTGATTCCCCAGCTCTGATTCCTCGCCTCTGATTCCCCAACTCTGATTCCCCGCCTCTGATTCCCCAGCTCTGATTCCCCACCTCTGATTCCCCGTGTTTGATCCCCTGCCCCTGATTCCCCGCCTCTGATTCCCCATCTCAGATTCACCGCTTCTGATTCCCCACCTCTGATTCCCCATCTCTGATTCTGCACATCCGATTCCCTGCCTCTGATTCCCCGACTCTGATTCCCCACCTCTGATTCCCCAGCTCTGATTCCCCGCCTCTGATTCCCCAACTCTGATTCCCCACCTCTGATTCCCCAGCTGTGATTCCCCGCCTCTGATTCCCCGTGTTTGATCCCCTGCCTCTGATTCCCTAGCTCTGATTCCCCATCTCTGATTCACCGCCTTTGATTCGCCACCTCTCATTCCCCATATCTGATTCCTCGCCACTGTTTCCCCGCCTCTGATTCCCCGCCTCTGATTCCCCATATCTCATTCCCCGCCTCTGATTCCCCATCTCTGATTCCCGGACTCTGATTCCCCACCTCTGATTCCCGACCTCTTATTCCCGGCATCTGATTCCGGCCTCTGATTCCCGGCCTCTGATTCCCTGCTTCTGATTCTGATTCCCTGCCTCTGATTCCCCATTTCTGATTCCGCACATCTAATTCCCTGCCTCTGATTCCCCACCTCTGATTCCCCATATCTGAATCCCCGCCTCTGTTTCCCCGTCTCTGATTCCCCGCCTCTGTTTCCCCATATCTAAGTCCCCGCCTCTGATTCCCCAACTTTGATTCCCCACCTCTGATTCCCCAGCTCTGATTCCCCGCCTCTGATTCCCCACCTCTGATTCCCCATATCTGATTCCCAGCCTCTGTTTCCCCGCCTCTGATTCCCCGCCCCTGTTTCCCCATATCTGATTCCCTGCCTCTGATTCCCCAACTTTGATTCCCAGCCTCTGATTCCCCAGCTCTGATTCCCCGCCTCTGATTCCCCGTGTTTGATTCCCTTCCTCTGATTCCCTGCCTCTGATTCCCCACCTCTGATTCCCCATATCTGATTCCCCACCTCTGTTTCCCGGCCTCTGATTCCCCGCTTCTGATTCTGATTCCCTGCCTCTGATTCCCCATCTCTGATTCCGCACATCTGATTCCCTGCCTCTGATTCCCCACCTCTGATTCCCCATATCTGATTTCCCGCCTCTGTTTCCCCGCCTCTGATTCCCCGCCTCTGTTTCCCCATATCTAATTCCCAACCTCTGATGCCCCAACTCTGATTCCCTGCCTCTGATTCCCCGCGTTCTATTCCCTGCCTCTGATTCCCCGCCTGTGATTCCCCATCTCTGATTCACCACCTCTGATTCCCCACCTCTGATTACCAATATCTAATTCCCCGCCTCTGTTTGCCCGACTCTGATTCCCCGCCTCTGTTTCCCCATATCTGATTCCCCGCCTCTGAATCCCCAACTCTGATTCCCTGCCTCTGATTCCCCAGCTCTGATTCCCCACCTTTGATTCCCCCGTCTGATTCCCAGCCTCTGAAACCCCGTGTCTGATTTCTTGCCTCTGATTCCCCGCCTCTGATTCCCCATCTCTGATTCACAGCCTCTGATTCCCCACCTCTGATTCCCCATCTCTGATTCCGCACATCTGATTCCCTGCCTCTGATTCCCCGACTCTGATCCCCACCTCTGATTCCGCAGCTCTGATTCCCCGCCTCTGATTCCCCAACTCTGATTCCCCGCCTCTGATTCCCCAGCTCTGATTCCCCGCCTCTGATTCCCCGTGTTTGATTCCCTGCCTCTGATTCCCCGCCTCTGATTCCCCATCTCTGATTCACCGCCTTTGATTCGCCACCTCTGATTCCCCATATCTGATTCCTCGCCTCTGTTTCCCCGCCTCTGATTCCCCGCCTCTGATTCCCCATATCTCATTCCCCGCCTCTGATTCCCCATCTCTGATTCCCGGACTCTGATTCCCCACCTCTGATTCCCGGCCTCTTATTCCCGGCATCTGATTCCGGCCTCTGATTCCCGGCCTCTGATTCCCTGCTTCTGATTCCCCATCTCTGATTCCGCAAATCTAATTCCCTGCCTCTGATTCCCCACCTCTGATTCCCCGTGTTTGATTCCCCGCCTCTGTTTCCCCGCCTCTGATTCCCCGCCTCTGATTCCCCAACTTTGATTCCCCACCTCGGATTCCCCAGCTCTGATTCCCCGCCTCTGATTCCCCACCTCTGATTCCCCATATCTGATTCCCAGCCTCTGTTTCCCCGCCTCTGATTCCCCGCCCCTGTTTCCCCATATCTGATTCCCTGCCTCTGATTCCCCAACTTTGATTCCCAGCCTCTGATTCCCCAGCTCTGATTCCCCGCCTCTGATTCCCCGTGTTTGATTCCCTGCCTCTGATTCCCTGCTTCTGATTCCCCATCTCTGATTCCGCAAATCTAATTCCCTGCCTCTGATTCCCCACCTCTGATTCCCCATATCTGATTCCCCACCTCTGTTTCCCGGCCTCTGATTCCCCGCTTCTGATTCTGATTCCCTGCCTCTGATTCCCCATCTCTGATTCCGCACATCTGATTCCCTGCCTCTGATTCCCCACCTCTGATTCCCCATATCTGATTTTCCGCCTCTGTTTCCCCGCCTCTGATTCCCCGCCTCTGTTTCCCCATATCTAATTCCCAACCTCTGATGCCCCAACTCTGATTCCCTGCCTCTGATTCCCCGCGTTCTATTCCCTGCCTCTGATTCCCCGCCTGTGATTCCCCATCTCTGATTCACCACCTCTGATTCCCCACCTCTGATTCCCCATATCTAATTCCCCGCCTCTGTTTGCCCGACTCTGATTCCCCGCCTCTGTTTCCCCATATCTGATTCCCCGCCTCTGAATCCCCAACTCTGATTCCCTGCCTCTGATTCCCCAGCTCTGATTCCCCGCCTTTGATTCTCCCGTCTGATTCCCAGCCTCTGAAACCCCGTGTCTGATTTCTTGCCTCTGATTCCCCGCCTCTGATTCCCCATCTCTGATTCACAGCCTCTGATTCCCCACCTCTGATTCCCCATCTCTGATTCCGCACATCTGATTCCCTGCCTCTGATTCCCCGACTCTGATCCCCACCTCTGATTCCGCAGCTCTGATTCCCCGCCTCTGATTCCCCAACTCTGATTCCCCGCCTCTGATTCCCCAGCTCTGATTCCCCGCCTCTGATTCCCCGTGTTTGATTCCCTGCCTCTGATTCCCCGCCTCTGATTCCCCATCTCTGATTCACCGCCTTTGATTCGCCACCTCTGATTCCCCATATCTGATTCCTCGCCTCTGTTTCCCCGCCTCTGATTCCCCGCCTCTGATTCCCCATATCTCATTCCCCGCCTCTGATTACCCATTTCTGATTCCCGGACTCTGATTCCCCACCTCTGATTCCCGGCCTCTTATTCCCGGCATCTGATTCCGGCCTCTGATTCCCGGCCTCTGATTCCCTGCTTCTGATTCCCCATCTCTGATTCCGCAAATCTAATTCCCTGCCTCTGATTCCCCACCTCTGATTCCCCATATCTGATTCCCAGCCTCTGTTTCCCCACCTCTGATTCCCTGCCTCTGTTTCCCCATATCTGATTCCCGGCCTCTGATTCCCGGCCTCTGATTCCCCGCCTCTGATTCCCTGCCTCTGATTCCCCATCTCCGATTCCGCACATCTGATTCCCTGCCTCTGATTCCCCGCCTCTGATTCCCCGCCTCTGATTCCCTGCCTCTGATTCCCTACCTCTGATTCCCCACCTCTGATTCCCCGTGTTTGATTCCCCGCCTCTGTTTCCCCGCCTCTGATTCCCCGCCTCTGATTCCCCAACTCTAATTCCCCGCCTCTGGTTCCCCATATCTGATTCCCCGCCTCTGTTTCCCCGCCTCTGATTCCCCGCCCCTGTTTCCCCATATCTGATTCCCTGCCTCTGATTCCCCAACTTTGATTCCCAGCCTCTGATTCCCCAGCTCTGATACCACGCCTCTGAGTCCCCGTGTTTGATTCCCTGCCTCTGATTCCCCGCCTCTGATTCCCCATCTCTGATTCACCGCCTTTGATTCGCCACCTCTGATTCCCCATATCTGATTCCCCACCTCTGTTTCCCCGCCTCTGATTCCCCGCCTCTGATTCTCCATATCTCATTCCCCGCCTCTGAATCCCCATCACTGATTCCCGGACTCTGATTCCCCACCTCTGATTCCCGGCCTCTTATTCCCAGCATCTGATTCCAGGCCTCTGATTCCCGGCCTCTGACTCCCCGCTTCTGATTCTGATTCCCTGCCTCTGATTCCCCATCTCTGATTCCGCACATCTGATTACCTGCCTCTGATTCCCCACTTCTGATTCCCCATATCTGATTCCCCGCCTCTGTTTCCTCGCCTCTGATTCCCCGCCTCTGTTTCCCCATATCTAATTCCCCACCTCTGATGCCCCAACTCTGATTCCCCGCCTCTGATTCCCCAGCTCTGATTCCCCGCCTCTGATTCCCCGCATCCGATTCCCCATATCTGATTCCCCGCCTCTGTTTCCCCGCCCCTGATTCCCCGCCTCTGTTTCCCCATATCTGATTCCCCGCCTCTGATTCCCAACTATGATTCCCCGCCTCTGATTCCCCAGCTCTGATTCCCTGCCTCTGATTCCCCGCGTTCTATTCCCTGCCTCTGATTACCCGCCTGTGATTCCCCATCTCTGATTCACCACCTCTGATTCCCCACCACTGATTCCCCATATCTAATTCCCCGCCTCTGTTTGCCCGCCTCTGATTCCCCGCCTCTGATTCCCCATATCTGATTCCCCGCCTCTGAATCCCCAACTCTGATTCGCTGCCTCTGATTCCCCAGCTTCATTCCCCGCCTTTGATTCCCCCCGTCTGATTCCCAGCCTCTGAATCCCCGTGTCTGATAACCTGCCTCTGATTCCCCGCCTCTGATTCCCCATCTCAGATTCACCGCCTCTGATTCCCCACCTCTGATTCCCCATCTCTGATTCCGCACATCCGATTCCCTGCCTCTGATTCCCCGACTCTGATTCCCCACCTCTGATTCCCCAGCTCTGATTCCTCGCCTCTGATTCCCCAACTCTGATTCCCCGCCTCTGATTCCCCAGCTCTGATTCCCCACCTCTGATTCCCCGTGTTTGATCCCCTGCCCCTGATTCCCCGCCTCTGATTCCCCATCTCTGATTCACCGTCTTTGATTCGCCACCTCTGATTCCCCATATCTGATTCCTCACCACTGTTTCCCCGCCTCTGATTCGCCGCCTCTGATTCCCCATATCTCATTCCCCGCCTCTGATTCGCCAGCTATGATTCCCCGCCTCTGATTCCCCGCCTCTGATTCCACATCTCTGATTCACCACCTCTGATTCCCCGCGTCTGATTCCCCGCCTCTGATTCCCCATCTCTGATTCCCCATCTCTGATTCCCGAATTCTGATTCCCCGCCTCTGATTCCCCAGCTCTGATTCCTCGCCTCTGATTCCCTTCCTCTGATTCCCAACCTCTGATTCCCCACCTCTGATTTCCCATATTGATTCCCTGCGTCTGATTCCCCGCCTCTGATTCCCCAACTCTGATTCCCCGCCTCTGATTCCCCAGCTCTGATTCCCCGCCTCTGATTCCCCGTGTTTGATTCCCTGCCTCTGATTCCCGGCCTCTGATTCCCCATCACTGATTCACCGCCTTTGATTCGCCACCTCTGATTCCCCATATCTGATTCCCCGCCTCTGTTTCCCCGCCTCTGATTCCCCGCCTCTGATTCCCCATATCTCATTCCCCGCCTCTGAATCCCCATCTCTGATTCCCGGACTCTGATTCCCCACCTCTGATTCCCGGTCTCTTATTCCCGGCATCTGATTCCGGCCTCTGATTCCCGGCCTCTGATTCCCTGCTTCTGATTCTGATTCCCTGCCTCTGATTCCCCATCTCTGATTCCGCACATCTGATTCCCTGCCTCTGATTCCCCGCCTCTGATTCCCTGCCTCTGTTTCCCAATATCTAAGTCCCCGCCTCTGATTCCCCAACTCTGATTCCCCACCTCTGATTCCCCAGCTCTGATTCCCCGCCTCTGATTCCCCGCATCTGATTCCCTGCATCTGATTCCAAGCCTCTGATTCCCTGCCTCTGATTCCCAACCTCTGATTCCCCACCTCTGATTCCCCATATCTGAATCCCCGCCTCTGTTTCCCCGCCTCTGATTCCCCACCTCCGTTTCCCCATATCTGATTCCCGGCCTCTGATTCCCCGCCTCTGATTCCCCGCCTCTGATTCCCTGCCTCTGATTCCACATCCCCGATTCCGCACATCTGATTCCCTGCCTCTGATTCCCCGCCTCTGATTCCCCGCCTCTGATTCCCTGCCTCTGATTCCCAACCTCTGATTCCCCACCTCTGATTCCCCATATCTGATTCCCCGCCTCTGTTTCCCCGCCTCTGATTCCCCTCCTCTGATTCCCCAACTCTAATTCCCCGCCTCTGATTCCCCAGCTCTGATTCCCCGTGTTCGATTCCCCGCCTCTGATTCCCTGCCTCTGATTCCCAACCTCTGATTCCACACCTCTGATTCCCCATATCTGATTCCCCGCCTCTGTTTCCCCGCCTCTGATTCCCTGCCCCTGTTTCCCCATATCTGATTCCCTGCCTCTGATTCCCCAACTCTGATTCCCCGCCTCTGATTCCCAGCTCTGATTCCCCGCCTCTGATTTCCCGTGTTTGATTCCCTGCCTCTGATTCCCCGCCTCTGATTCCCCATCTCTGATTCACCGCCTTTGATTCGCCACCTCTGATTCCACATATCTGATTCCCCACCTCTGTATCCCCGCCTCTGATTCCCCGCCTCTGATTCTCCATATCTCATTCCCCGCATCTGATTCCCCACCTCTGATTCCCGGCCTCTTATTCCCAGCATCTGATTCCCGGCCTCTGATTCCCCGCTTCTGATTCTGATTCCCTGCCTCTGATTCCCCATCTCTGATTCCGCACATCTGATTCCCTGCCTCTGAATCCCCGCCTCTGATTCCCCATATCTGATTTCCCGCCTCTGTTTCCCCGCCTCTGATTCCCCGCCTCTGTTTCCCCATATCTAATTCCCAACCTCTGATGCCCCAACTCTGATTCCCTGCCTCTGATTCCCCGCGTTCTATTCCCTGCCTCTGATTCCTCGCCTGTGATTCCCCATCTCTGATTCACCACCTCTGATTCCCCACCTCTGATTCCCCATATCTAATTCCCCGCCTCTGTTTGCCCGCCTCTGATTCCCCGCCTCTGTTTCCCCATATCTGATTCCCCGCCTCTGAATCCCCAACTCTGATTCCCTGCCTCTGATTCCCCAGCTCTGATTCCCCGCCGTTGATTCCCCCGTCTGATTCCCAGCCTCTGAAACCCCATGTCTGATTTCTTGCCTCTGATTCCCCGCCTCTGATTCCCCATCTCTGATTCACAGCCTCTGATTCCCCACCTCTGATTCCCCATCTCTGATTCCGCACATCTGATTCCCTGCCTCTGATTCCCCGACTCTGATCCCCACCTCTGATTCCCCAGCTCTGATTCCCCGCCTCTGATTCCCCAAATCTGATTCCCCGCCTCTGATTCCCCAGCTCTGATTCCCCGCCTCTGATTCCCCGTGTTTGATTCCCTGCCTCTGATTCCACGCCTCTGATTCCCCATCTCTGATTCATCGCCTTTGATTCGCCACCTCTGATTCCCCATATCTGATTCCTCGCCTCTGTTTCCCCGCCTCTGATTCCCCGCCTCTGATTCCCCATATCTCATTCCCCGCCTCTGATTCCCCATCTCTGATTCCCGGACTCTGATTCCCCACCTCTGATTCCCGGCCTCTTATTCCCGGCATCTGATTCCGGCCTCTGATTCCCGGCCTCTGATTCCCTGCTTCTGATTCCCCATCTCTGATTCCGCAAATCTAATTCCCTGCCTCTGATTCCCCACCTCTGATTCCCCATATCTGATTCCCCACCTCTGTTTCCCGGCCTCTGATTCCCCGCTTCTGATTCTGATTCCCTGCCTCTGATTCCCCATCTCTGATTCCGCACATCTGATTCCCTGCCTCTGATTCCCCACCTCTGATTCCCCATATCTGATTTCCCGCCTCTGTTTCCCCGCCTCTGATTCCCCGCCTCTGTTTCCCCATATCTAATTCCCAACCTCTGATGCCCCAACTCTGATTCCCTGCCTCTGATTCCCCGCGTTCTATTCCCTGCCTCTGATTCCCCGCGTTCTATTCCCTGCCTCTGATTCCCCGCCTGTGATTCCCCATCTCTGATTCACCACCTCTGATTCCCCACCTCTGATTCCCCATATCTAATTCCCCGCCTCTGTTTGCCCGACTCTGATTCCCCGCCTCTGTTTCCCCATATCTGATTCCCCGCCTCTGAATCCCCAACTCTGATTCCCTGCCTCTGATTCCCCAGCTCTGATTCCCCGCCTTTGATTCCCCCGTCTGATTCCCAGCCTCTGAAACCCCGTGTCTGATTTCTTGCCTCTGATTCCCCGCCTCTGATTCCCCATCTCTGATTCACAGCCTCTGATTCCCCACCTCTGATTCCCCATCTCTGATTCCGCACATCTGATTCCCTGCCTCTGATTCCCCGACTCTGATCCCCACCTCTGATTCCGCAGCTCTGATTCCCCGCCTCTGATTCCCGAACTCTGATTCCCCGCCTCTGATTCCCCAGCTCTGATTCCCCGCCTCTGATTCCCCGTGTTTGATTCCCTGCCTCTGATTCCCCGCCTCTGATTCCCCATCTCTGATTCACCGCCTTTGATTCGCCACCTCTGATTCCCCATATCTGATTCCTCGCCTCTGTTTCCCCGCCTCTGATTCCCCGCCTCTGATTCCCCATATCTCATTCGCCGCCTCTGATTCCCCATCTCTGATTCCCGGACTCTGATTCCCCACCTCTGATTACCGGCCTCTTATTCCCGGCATCTGATTCCGGCCTCTGATTCCCGGCCTCTGATTCCCTGCTTCTGATTCCCCATCTCTGATTCCGCAAATTTAATTCCCCGCCTCTGATTCCCCGCCTCTGTTTCCCCATATCTGATCCCCGCCTCTATTTGCCCGCATCTGATTCCCCGCCTCTGTTTCCCCATATCTGATTCCCCGCCTCTGAATCCCCAACTCTGATTCCCTGCCTCTAATTTCCCAGCTCTGATTCCCCGCCTCTGATTCCCCGCGTCTGATTACCGGCCTCTGATTCCCCGCCTCTGATTCCCCATCTCTGATTCACAACCTCTGATTCCCCACCTCTGATACCCCATATCTGATTCCCCGCCTCTGTTTCCCCGCCTGTGATTCCCCACCTCTGATTCCCAATATCTGATTCCCCGCCTCTGATTCCCCACCTCTGATTCCCCGCCTCTGATTCGCCAGCTATGATTCCCCGCCTCTGATTC
This sequence comes from Narcine bancroftii, assembly GCF_036971445.1. Classification (NCBI taxonomy): domain Eukaryota; kingdom Metazoa; phylum Chordata; class Chondrichthyes; order Torpediniformes; family Narcinidae; genus Narcine; species Narcine bancroftii. Next base: position 113,551,696 of record NC_091475.1, read on the forward strand.
CCCGTGTTTGATTCCCTGCCTCTGATTCCACGCCTCTGATGCCCCATCTCTGATTCATCGCCTTTGATTCGCCACCTCTGATTCCCCATATCTGATTCCTTGCCTCTGTTTCCCCGCCTCTGATTCCCCACCTCTGATTCCCCATATCTCATTCCCCGCCTCTGATTCCCCATCTCTGATTCCCGGACTCTGATTCCCCACCTCTGATTCCTGGCCTCTGATTCCCTGCTTCTGATTCCCCATCTCTGATTCCGCAAATCTAATTCCCTGCCTCTGATTCCCCACCTCTGATTCCCCATATCTGATTCCCCACCTCTGTTTCCCGGCCTCTGATTCCCCGCTTCTGATTCTGATTCCCCACCTCTGATTCCCCATCTCTGATTCCGCACATCCGATTCCCTGCCTCTGATTCCCCGACTCTGATTCCCCACCTCTGATTCCCCAGCTCTGATTCCTCGCCTCTGATTCCCCAACTCTGATTCCCCGCCTCTGATTCCCCAGCTCTGATTCCCCACCTCTGATTCCCCGTGTTTGATCCCCTGCCTCTGATTCCCCGCCTCTGATTCCCCATCTCTGATTCACCGTCTTTGATTCGCCACCTCTGATTCCCCATATCTGATTCCTCACCACTGTTTCCCCGCCTCTGATTCGCCGCCTCTGATTCCCCATATCTCATTCCCCGCCTCTGATTCCCCATCTCTGATTCCCGGACTCTGATTCCCCACCTCTGATTCCTGGCCTCTGATTCCCTGCTTCTGATTCCCCATCTCTGATTCCGCAAATCTAATTCCCTGCCTCTGATTCCCCACCTCTGATTCCCCATATCTGATTCCCCACCTCTGTTTCCCGGCCTCTGATTCCCCGCTTCTGATTCTGATTCCCCACCTCTGATTCCCCATCTCTGATTCCGCACATCCGATTCCCTGCCTCTGATTCCCCGACTCTGATTCCCCACCTCTGATTCCCCAGCTCTGATTCCTCGCCTCTGATTCCCCAACTCTGATTCCCCGCCTCTGATTCCCCAGCTCTGATTCCCCACCTCTGATTCCCCGTGTTTGATCCCCTGCCTCTGATTCCCCGCCTCTGATTCCCCATCTCTGATTCACCGTCTTTGATTCGCCACCTCTGATTCCCCATATCTGATTCCTCACCACTGTTTCCCCGCCTCTGATTCGCCGCCTCTGATTCCCCATATCTCATTCCCCGCCTCTGATTCGCCAGCTATGATTCCCCGCCTCTGATTCCCCGCCTCTGATTCCACATCTCTGATTCACCACCTCTGATTCCCCGCGTCTGATTCCCCGCCTCTGATTCCCCATCTCTGATTCCCCATCTCTGATTCCCGAATTCTGATTCCCCGCCTCTGATTCCCCAGCTCTGATTCCTCGCCTCTGATTCCCTTCCTCTGATTCCCAACCTCTGATTCCCCACCTCTGATTTCCCATATTGATTCCCTGCGTCTGATTCCCCGCCTCTGATTCCCCAACTCTGATTCCCCGCCTCTGATTCCCCAGCTCTGATTCCCCGCCTCTGATTCCCCGTGTTTGATTCCCTGCCTCTGATTCCCGGCCTCTGATTCCCCATCTCTGATTCACCGCCTTTGATTCGCCACCTCTGATTCCCCATATCTGATTCCCCGCCTCTGTTTCCCCGCCTCTGATTCCCCGCCTCTGATTCCCCATATCTCATTCCCCGCCTCTGAATCCCCATCTCTGATTCCCGGACTCTGATTCCCCACCTCTGATTCCCGGTCTCTTATTCCCGGCATCTGATTCCGGCCTCTGATTCCCGGCCTCTGATTCCCTGCTTCTGATTCTGATTCCCTGCCTCTGATTCCCCATCTCTGATTCTGCACATCTGATTCCCTGCCTCTGATTCCCCGCCTCTGATTCCCTGCCTCTGTTTCCCAATATCTAAGTCCCCGCCTCTGATTCCCCAACTCTGATTCCCCACCTCTGATTCCCCAGCTCTGATTCCCCGCCTCTGATTCCCCGCATCTGATTCCCTGCATCTGATTCCAAGCCTCTGATTCCCTGCCTCTGATTCCCAACCTCTGATTCCCCACCTCTGATTCCCCATATCTGAATCCCCGCCTCTGTTTCCCCGCCTCTGATTCCCCACCTCCGTTTCCCCATATCTGATTCCCAGCCTCTGATTCCCCGCCTCTGATTCCCCGCCTCTGATTCCCTGCCTCTGATTCCACATCCCCGATTCCGCACATCTGATTCCCTGCCTCTGATTCCCCGCCTCTGATTCCCCGCCTCTGATTCCCTGCCTCTGATTCCCAACCTTGGATTCCCCACCTCTGATTCCCCATATCTGATTCCCCGCCTCTGTTTCCCCGCCTCTGATTCCCCTCCTCTGATTCCCCAACTCTAATTCCCCGCCTCTGATTCCCCAGCTCTGATTCCCCGTGTTCGATTCCCCGCCTCTGATTCCCTGCCTCTGATTCCCAACCTCTGATTCCACACCTCTGATTCCCCATATCTGATTCCCCGCCTCTGTTTCCCCGCCTCTGATTCCCTGCCCCTGTTTCCCCATATCTGATTCCCTGCCTCTGATTCCCCAACTCTGATTCCCCGCCTCTGATTCCCCAGCTCTGATTCCCCGCCTCTGATTTCCCGTGTTTGATTCCCTGCCTCTGATTCCCCGCCTCTGATTCCCCATCTCTGATTCACCGCCTTTGATTCGCCACCTCTGATTCCACATATCTGATTCCCCACCTCTGTTTCCCCGCCTCTGATTCCCCGCCTCTGATTCTCCATATCTCATTCCCCGCATCTGATTCCCCACCTCTGATTCCCGGCCTCTTATTCCCAGCATCTGATTCCCGGCCTCTGATTCCCCGCTTCTGATTCTGATTCCCTGCCTCTGATTCCCCATCTCTGATTCCGCACATCTGATTCCCTGCCTCTGAATCCCCGCCTCTGATTCCCCATATCTGATTTCCCGCCTCTGTTTCCCCGCCTCTGATTCCCCGCCTCTGTTTCCCCATATCTAATTCCCAACCTCTGATGCCCCAACTCTGATTCCCTGCCTCTGATTCCCCGCGTTCTATTCCCTGCCTCTGATTCCTCGCCTGTGATTCCCCATCTCTGATTCACCACCTCTGATTCCCCACCTCTGATTCCCCATATCTAATTCCCCGCCTCTGTTTGCCCGCCTCTGATTCCCCGCCTCTGTTTCCCCATATCTGATTCCCCGCCTCTGAATCCCCAACTCTGATTCCCTGCCTCTGATTCCCCAGCTCTGATTCCCCGCCTTTGATTCCCCCGTCTGATTCCCAGCCTCTGAAACCCCATGTCTGATTTCTTGCCTCTGATTCCCCGCCTCTGATTCCCCATCTCTGATTCACAGCCTCTGATTCCCCACCTCTGATTCCCCATCTCTGATTCCGCACATCTGATTCCCTGCCTCTGATTCCCCGACTCTGATCCCCACCTCTGATTCCCCAGCTCTGATTCCCCGCCTCTGATTCCCCAACTCTGATTCCCCGCCTCTGATTCCCCAGCTCTGATTCCCCGCCTCTGATTCCCCGTGTTTGATTCCCTGCCTCTGATTCCACGCCTCTGATTCCCCATCTCTGATTCATCGCCTTTGATTCGCCACCTCTGATTCCCCATATCTGACTCCTCGCCTCTGTTTCCCCGCCTCTGATTCCCCGCCTCTGATTCCCCATATCTCATTCCCCGCCTCTGATTCCCCATCTCTGATTCCCGGACTCTGATTCCCCACCTCTGATTCCCGGCCTCTTATTCCCGGCATCTGATTCCGGCCTCTGATTCCCGGCCTCTGATTCCCTGCTTCTGATTCCCCATCTCTGATTCCGCAAATCTAATTCCCTGCCTCTGATTCCCCACCTCTGATTCCCCATATCTGATTCCCCACCTCTGTTTCCCGGCCTCTGATTCCCCGCTTCTGATTCTGATTCCCTGCCTCTGATTCCCCATCTCTGATTCCGCACATCTGATTCCCTGCCTCTGATTCCCCACCTCTGATTCCCCATATCTGATTTCCCGCCTCTGTTTCCCCGCCTCTGATTCCCCGCCTCTGTTTCCCCATATCTAATTCCCAACCTCTGATGCCCCAACTCTGATTCCCTGCCTCTGATTCCCCGCGTTCTATTCCCTGCCTCTGATTCCCCGCGTTCTATTCCCTGCCTCTGATTCCCCGCCTGTGATTCCCCATCTCTGATTCACCACCTCTGATTCCCCACCTCTGATTCCCCATATCTAATTCCCCGCCTCTGTTTGCCCGACTCTGATTCCCCGCCTCTGTTTCCCCATATCTGATTCCCCGCCTCTGAATCCCCAACTCTGATTCCCTGCCTCTGATTCCCCAGCTCTGATTCCCCGCCTTTGATTCCCCCGTCTGATTCCCAGCCTCTGAAACCCCGTGTCTGATTTCTTGCCTCTGATTCCCCGCCTCTGATTCCCCATCTCTGATTCACAGCCTCTGATTCCCCACCTCTGATTCCCCATCTCTGATTCCGCACATCTGATTCCCTGCCTCTGATTCCCCGACTCTGATCCCCACCTCTGATTCCGCAGCTCTGATTCCCCGCCTCTGATTCCCGAACTCTGATTCCCCGCCTCTGATTCCCCAGCTCTGATTCCCCGCCTCTGATTCCCCGTGTTTGATTCCCTGCCTCTGATTCCCCGCCTCTGATTCCCCATCTCTGATTCACCGCCTTTGATTCGCCACCTCTGATTCCCCATATCTGATTCCTCGCCTCTGTTTCCCCGCCTCTGATTCCCCGCCTCTGATTCCCCATATCTCATTCGCCGCCTCTGATTCCCCATCTCTGATTCCCGGACTCTGATTCCCCACCTCTGATTCCCGGCCTCTTATTCCCGGCATCTGATTCCGGCCTCTGATTCCCGGCCTCTGATTCCCTGCTTCTGATTCCCCATCTCTGATTCCGCAAATTTAATTCCCCGCCTCTGATTCCCCGCCTCTGTTTCCCCATATCTGATCCCCGCCTCTATTTGCCCGCATCTGATTCCCCGCCTCTGTTTCCCCATATCTGATTCCCCGCCTCTGAATCCCCAACTCTGATTCCCTGCCTCTAATTTCCCAGCTCTGATTCCCCGCCTCTGATTCCCCGCGTCTGATTACCGGCCTCTGATTCCCCGCCTCTGATTCCCCATCTCTGATTCACAACCTCTGATTCCCCACCTCTGATACCCCATATCTGATTCCCCGCCTCTGTTTCCCCGCCTCTGATTCCCCACCTCTGATTCCCAATATCTGATTCCCCGCCTCTGATTCCCCACCTCTGATTCCCCGCCTCTGATTCGCCAGCTATGATTCCCCGCCTCTGATTCCCCGTGTTTGATTCCCTGCCTCTGATTCCACGCCTCTGATTCCCCATCTCTGATTCATCGCCTTTGATTCGCCACCTCTGATTCCCCATATCTGATTCCTCGCCTCTGTTTCCCCGCCTCTGATTCCCCACCTCTGATTCCCCATATCTCATTCCCCGCCTCTGATTCCCCATCTCTGATTCCCGGACTCTGATTCCCCACCTCTGATTCCTGGCCTCTGATTCCCTGCTTCTGATTCCCCATCTCTGATTCCGCAAATCTAATTCCCTGCCTCTGATTCCCCACCTCTGATTCCCCATATCTGATTCCCCACCTCTGTTTCCCGGCCTCTGATTCCCCGCTTCTGATTCTGATTCCCTGACTCTGATTCCCCATCTCTGATTCCGCACATCTGATTCCCTGCCTCTGATTCCCCACCTCTGATTCCCCATATCTGATTTCCCGCCTCTGTTTCCCCGCCTCTGATTCCCCGCCTCTGTTTCCCCATATCTAATTCCCAACCTCTGATGCCCCAACTCTGATTCCCTGCCTCTGATTCCCCGCGTTCTATTCCCTGCCTCTGATTCCCCGCCTGTGATTCCCCATCTCTGATTCACCACCTCTGATTCCCCACCTCTGATTCCCCATATCTAATTCCCCGCCTCTGTTTGCCCGACTCTGATTCCCCATCTCTGATTCACAGCCTCTGATTCCCCACCTCTGATTCCCCATCTCTGATTCCGCACATCTGATTCCCTGCCTCTGATTCCCCGACTCTGATTCCACCTCTGATTCCCCAGCTCTGATTCCCCGCCTCTGATTCCCCAACTCTGATTCCCCGCCTCTGATTCCCCAGCTCTGATTCCCCGCCTCTGATTCCCCGTGTTTGATTCCCTGCCTCTGATTCCACGCCTCTGATTCCCCATCTCTGATTCATCGCCTTTGATTCGCCACCTCTGATTCCCCATATCTGATTCCTCGCCTCTGTTTCCCCGCCTCTGATTCCCCGCCTCTGATTCCCCATATCTCATTCCCCGCCTCTGATTCCCCATCTCTGATTCCCGGACTCTGATTCCCCACCTCTGATTCCCGGCCTCTTATTCCCGGCATCTGATTCCGGCCTCTGATTCCCGGCCTCTGATTCCCTGCTTCTGATTCCCCATCTCTGATTCCGCAAATCTAATTCCCTGCCTCTGATTCCCCACCTCTGATTCCCCATATCTGATTCCCCACCTCTGTTTCCCGGCCTCTGATTCCCCGCTTCTGATTCTGATTCCCTGCCTCTGATTCCCCATCTCTGATTCCGCACATCTGATTCCCTGCCTCTGATTCCCCACCTCTGATTCCCCATATCTGATTTCCCGCCTCTGTTTCCCCGCCTCTGATTCCACGCCTCTGTTTCCCCATATCTAATTCCCAACCTCTGATGCCCCAACTCTGATTCCCTGCCTCTGATTCCCCGCGTTCTATTCCCTGCCTCTGATTCCCCGCCTGTGATTCCCCATCTCTGATTCACCACCTCTGATTCCCCGCCTCTGATTCCCCAACTCTAATTCCCCGCCTCTGGTTCCCCATATCTGATTCCCCGCCTCTGTTTCCCCGCCTCTGATTCCCCGCCCCTGTTTCCCCATATCTGATTCCCTGCCTCTGATTCCCCAAATTTGATTCCCAGCCTCTGATTCCCCAGCTCTGATACCACGCCTCTGAGTCCCCGTGTTTGATTCCCTGCCTCTGATTCCCCGCCTCTGATTCCCCATCTCTGATTCACCGCCTTTGATTCGCCACCTCTGATTCCCCATATCTGATTCCCCACCTCTGTTTCCCCGCCTCTGATTCCCCGCCTCTGATTCTCCATATCTCATTCCCCGCCTCTGAATCCCCATCACTGATTCCCGGACTCTGATTCCCCACCTCTGATTCCCGGCCTCTTATTCCCAGCATCTGATTCCAGGCCTCTGATTCCCGGCCTCTGACTCCCCGCTTCTGATTCTGATTCCCTGCCTCTGATTCCCCATCTCTGATTCCGCACATCTGATTACCTGCCTCTGATTCCCCACCTCTGATTCCCCATATCTGATTCCCCGCCTCTGTTTCCACGCCTCTGATTCCCCGCCTCTGTTTCCCCATATCTAATTCCCCACCTCTGATGCCCCAACTCTGATTCCCCGCCTCTGATTCCCCAGCTCTGATTCCCCGCCTCTGATTCCCCGCATCCGATTCCCCATATCTGATTCACCGCCTCTGTTTCCCCGCCCCTGATTCCCCGCCTCTGTTTCCCCATATCTGATTCCCCGCCTCTGATTCCCAACTATGATTCCCCGCCTCTGATTCCCCAGCTCTGATTCCCTGCCTCTGATTCCCCGCGTTCTATTCCCTGCCTCTGATTCCCCGCCTGTGCTTCCCCATCTCTGATTCACCACCTCTGATTCCCCACCACTGATTCCCCATATCTAATTCCCCGCCTCTGTTTGCCCGCCTCTGATTCCCCGCCTCTGTTTCCCCATATCTGATTCCCCGCCTCTGAATCCCCAACTCTGATTCGCTGCCTCTGATTCCCCAGCTTCATTCCCCGCCTTTGATTCCCCCCGTCTGATTCCCAGCCTCTGAATCCCCGTGTCTGATAACCTGCCTCTGATTCCCCGCCTCTGACTCCCCATCTCAGATTCACCGCCTCTGATTCCCCACCTCTGATTCCCCATCTCTGATTCCGCACATCCGATTCCCTGCCTCTGATTCCCCGACTCTGATTCCCCACCTCTGATTCCCCAGCTCTGATTCCTCGCCTCTGATTCCCCAACTCTGATTCCCCGCCTCTGATTCCCCAGCTCTGATTCCCCACCTCCGATTCCCCGTGTTTGATCCCCTGCCTCTGATTCCCCGCCTCTGATTCCCCATCTCTGATTCACCGTCTTTGATTCGCCACCTCTGATTCCCCATATCTGATTCCTCACCACTGTTTCCCCGCCTCTGATTCGCCGCCTCTGATTCCCCATATCTCATTCCCCGCCTCTGATTCGCCAGCTATGATTCCCCGCCTCTGATTCCCCGCCTCTGATTCCACATCTCTGATTCACCACCTCTGATTCCCCGCGTCTGATTCCCCGCCTCTGATTCCCCATCTCTGATTCCCCATCTCTGATTCCCGAATTCTGATTCCCCGCCTCTGATTCCCCAGCTCTGATTCCTCGCCTCTGATTCCCTTCCTCTGATTCCCAACCTCTGATTCCCCACCTCTGATTTCCCATATTGATTCCCTGCGTCTGATTCCCCGCCTCTGATTCCCCAACTCTGATTCCCCGCCTCTGATTCCCCAGCTCTGATTCCCCGCCTCTGATTCCCCGTGTTTGATTCCCTGCCTCTGATTCCCGGCCTCTGATTCCCCATCTCTGATTCACCGCCTTTGATTCGCCACCTCTGATTCCCCATATCTGATTCCCCGCCTCTGTTTCCCCGCCTCTGATTCCCCGCCTCTGATTCCCCATATCTCATTCCCCGCCTCTGAATCCCCATCTCTGATTCCCGGACTCTGATTCCCCACCTCTGATTCCCGGTCTCTTATTCCCGGCATCTGATTCCGGCCTCTGATTCCCGGCCTCTGATTCCCTGCTTCTGATTCTGATTCCCTGCCTCTGATTCCCCATCTCTGATTCCGCACATCTGATTCCCTGCCTCTGATTCCCCGCCTCTGATTCCCCGCCTCTGTTTCCCAATATCTAAGTCCCCGCCTCTGATTCCCCAACTCTGATTCCCCACCTCTGATTCCCCAGCTCTGATTCCCCGCCTCTGATTCCCCGCATCTGATTCCCTGCATCTGATTCCAAGCCTCTGATTCCCTGCCTCTGATTCCCAACCTCTGATTCCCCACCTCTGATTCCCCATATCTGAATCCCCGCCTCTGTTTCCCCGCCTCTGATTCCCCACCTCTGTTTCCCCATATCTGATTCCCGGCCTCTGATTCCCCGCCTCTGATTCCCCGCCTCTGATTCCCTGCCTCTGATTCCACATCCCCGATTCCGCACATCTGATTCCCTGCCTCTGATTCCCCGCCTCTGATTCCCCGCCTCTGATTCCCTGCCTCTGATTCCCAACCTCTGATTCCCCACCTCTGATTCCCCATATCTGATTCCCCGCCTCTGTTTCCCCGCCTCTGATTCCCCTCCTCTGATTCCCCAACTCTAATTCCCCGCCTCTGATTCACCAGCTCTGATTCCCCGTGTTCGATTCCCCGCCTCTGATTCCCTGCCTCTGATTCCCAACCTCTGATTCCACACCTCTGATTCCCCATATCTGATTCCCCGCCTCTGTTTCACCGCCTCTGATTCCCTGCCCCTGTTTCCCCATATCTGATTCCCTGCCTCTGATTCCCCAACTCTGATTCCCCGCCTCTGATTCCCCAGCTCTGATTCCCCGCCTCTGATTTCCCGTGTTTGATTCCCTGCCTCTGATTCCCCGCCTCTGATTCCCCATCTCTGATTCACCGCCTTTGATTCGCCACCTCTGATTCCACATATCTGATTCCCCACCTCTGTTTCCCCGCCTCTGATTCCCCGCCTCTGATTCACCATATCTCATTCCCCGCATCTGATTCCCCACCTCTGATTCCCGGCCTCTTATTCCCAGCATCTGATTCCCGGCCTCTGATTCCCCGCTTCTGATTCTGATTCCCTGCCTCTGATTCCCCATCTCTGATTCCGCACATCTGATTCCCTGCCTCTGAATCCCCGCCTCTGATTCCCAATATCTGATTTCCCGCCTCTGTTTCCCTGCCTCTGATTCCCCGCCTCTGTTTCCCCATATCTAATTCCCAACCTCTGATGCCCCAACTCTGATTCCCTGCCTCTGATTCCCCGCGTTCTATTCCCTGCCTCTGATTCCTCGCCTGTGATTCCCCATCTCTGATTCACCACCTCTGATTCACCACCTCTGATTCCCCATATCTAATTCCCCGCCTCTGTTTGCCCGCCTCTGATTCCCCACCTCTGTTTCCCCATATCTGATTCCCCGCCTCTGAATCCCCAACTCTGATTCCCTGCCTCTGATTCCCCAGCTCTGATTCCCCGCCTCTGATTCCCCATCTCTGATTCACAGCCTCTGATTCCCCACCTCTGATTCCCCATCTCTGATTCCGCACATCTGATTCCCTGCCTCTGATTCCCCGACTCTGATCCCCACCTCTGATTCCCCAGCTCTGATTCCCCGCCTCTGATTCCCCAACTCTGATTCCCCGCCTCTGATTCCCCAGCTCTGATTCCCCGCCTCTGATTCCCCGTGTTTGATTCCCTGCCTCTGATTCCACGCCTCTGATTCCCCATCTCTGATTCATCGCCTTTGATTCGCCACCTCTGATTCCCCATATCTGATTCCTCGCCTCTGTTTCCCCGCCTCTGATTCCCCGCCTCTGATTCCCCATATCTCATTCCCCGCCTCTGATTCCCCACCTCTGATTCCCGGCCTCTTATTCCCGGCATCTGATTCCGGCCTCTGATTCCCGGCCTCTGATTCCCTGCTTCTGATTCCCCATCTCTGATTCCGCAAATCTAATTCCCTGCCTCTGATTCCCCACCTCTGATTCCCCATATCTGATTCCCCACCTCTGTTTCCCGGCCTCTGATTCCCCGCTTCTGATTCTGATTCCCTGCCTCTGATTCCCCATCTCTGATTCCGCACATCTGATTCCCTGCCTCTGATTCCCCACCTCTGATTCCCCATATCTGATTTCCCGCCTCTGTTTCCCCGCCTCTGATTCCCCGCCTCTGTTTCCCCATATCTAATTCCCAACCTCTGATGCCCCAACTCTGATTCCCTGCCTCTGATTCCCCGCGTTCTATTCCCTGCCTCTGATTCCCCGCCTGTGATTCCCCATCTCTGATTCACCACCTCTGATTCCCCACCTCTGATTCCCCATATCTAATTCCCCGCCTCTGTTTGCCCGACTCTGATTCCCCGCCTCTGTTTCCCCATATCTGATTCCCCGCCTCTGAATCCCCAACTCTGATTCCCTGCCTCTGATTCCCCAGCTCTGATTCCCCGCCTTTGATTCCCCCGTCTGATTCCCAGCCTCTGAAACCCCGTGTCTGATTTCTTGCCTCTGATTCCCCGCCTCTGATTCCCCATCTCTGATTCACAGCCTCTGATTCCCCACCTCTGATTCCCCATCTCTGATTCCGCACATCTGATTCCCTGCCTCTGATTCCCCGACTCTGATCCCCACCTCTGATTCCGCAGCTCTGATTCCCCGCCTCTGATTCCCGAACTCTGATTCCCCGCCTCTGATTCCCCAGCTCTGATTCCCCGCCTCTGATTCCCCGTGTTTGATTCCCTGCCTCTGATTCCCCGCCTCTGATTCCCCATCTCTGATTCACCGCCTTTGATTCGCCACCTCTGATTCCCCATATCTGATTCCTCGCCTCTGTTTCCCCGCCTCTGATTCCCCGCCTCTGATTCCCCATATCTCATTCCCCGCCTCTGATTCCCCATCTCTGATTCCCGGACTCTGATTCCCCACCTCTGATTCCCGGCCTCTTATTCCCGGCATCTGATTCCGGCCTCTGATTCCCGGCCTCTGATTCCCTGCTTCTGATTCCCCATCTCTGATTCCGCAAATTTAATTCCCCGCCTCTGATTCCCCGCCTCTGTTTCCCCATATCTGATCCCCGCCTCTATTTGCCCGCATCTGATTCCCCGCCTCTGTTTCCCCATATCTGATTCATCGCCTTTGATTCGCAACCTCTGATTCCCCATATCTGATTCCTCGCCTCTGTTTCCCCGCCTCTGATTCCCCGCCTCTGATTCCCCATATCTCATTCCCCGCCTCTGATTCCCCATCTCTGATTCCCGGACTCTGATTCCCCACCTCTGATTCCTGGCCTCTGATTCCCTGCTTCTGATTCCCCATCTCTGATTCCGCAAATCTAATTCCCTGCCTCTGATTCCCCACCTCTGATTCCCCATATCTGATTCCCCACCTCTGTTTCCCGGCCTCTGATTCCCCGCTTCTGATTCTGATTCCCTGCCTCTGATTCCCCATCTCTGATTCCGCACATCTGATTCCCTGCCTCTGATTCCCCACCTCTGATTCCCCATATCTGATTTCCCGCCTCTGTTTCCCCGCCTCTGATTCCCCGCCTCTGTTTCCCCATATCTAATTCCCAACCTCTGATGCCCCAACTCTGATTCCCTGCCTCTGATTCCCCGCGTTCTATTCCCTGCCTCTGATTCCCCGCCTGTGATTCCCCATCTCTGATTCACCACCTCTGATTCCCCACCTCTGATTCCCCATATCTAATTCCCCGCCTCTGTTTGCCCGACTCTGATTCCCCATCTCTGATTTCTTGCCTCTGATTCCCCACCTCTGATTCCCCATCTCTGATTCCGCACATCTGATTCCCTGCCTCTGATTCCCCGACTCTGATCCCCACCTCTGATTCCCCAGCTCTGATTCCCCGCCTCTGATTCCCCAACTCTGATTCCCCGCCTCTGATTCCCCAGCTCTGATTCCCCGCCTCTGATTCCCCGTGTTTGATTCCCTGCCTCTGATTCCACTCCTCTGATTCCCCATCTCTGATTCATCGCCTTTGATTCGCCACCTCTGATTCCCCATATCTGATTCCTCGCCTCTGTTTCCCCGCCTCTGATTCCCCGCCTCTGATTCCCCATATCTCATTCCCCGCCTCTGATTCCCCATCTCTGATTCCCGGACTCTGATTCCCCACCTCTGATTCCCGGCCTCTTATTCCCGGCATCTGATTCCGGCCTCTGATTCCCGGCCTCTGATTCCCTGCTTCTGATTCCCCATCTCTGATTCCGCAAATCTAATTCCCTGCCTCTGATTCCCCACCTCTGATTCCCCATATCTGATTCCCCACCTCTGTTTCCCGGCCTCTGATTCCCCGCTTCTGATTCTGATTCCCTGCCTCTGATTCCCCATCTCTGATTCCGCACATCTGATTCCCTGCCTCTGATTCCCCACCTCTGATTCCCCATATCTGATTTCCCGCCTCTGTTTCCCCGCCTCTGATTCCCCGCCTCTGTTTCCCCATATCTAATTCCCAACCTCTGATGCCCCAACTCTGATTCCCAGCCTCTGAAACCCCGTGTCTGATTTCTTGCCTCTGATTCCCCGCCTCTGATTCCCCATCTCTGATTCCCAGCATCTGATTCCCGGCCTCTGATTCCCCGCTTCTGATTCTGATTCCCTGCCTCTGATTCCCCATCTCTGATTCCGCACATCTGATTCCCTGCCTCTGAATCCCCGCCTCTGATTCCCAATATCTGATTTCCCGCCTCTGTTTCCCTGCCTCTGATTCCCCGCCTCTGTTTCCCCATATCTAATTCCCAACCTCTGATGCCCCAACTCTGATTCCCTGCCTCTGATTCCCCGCGTTCTATTCCCTGCCTCTGATTCCTCGCCTGTGATTCCCCATCTCTGATTCACCACCTCTGATTCCCCACCTCTGATTCCCCATATCTAATTCCCCGCCTCTGTTTGCCCGCCTCTGATTCCCCACCTCTGTTTCCCCATATCTGATTCCCCGCCTCTGAATCCCCAACTCTGATTCCCTGCCTCTGATTCCCCAGCTCTGATTCCCCGCCTTTGATTCCCCCGTCTGATTCCCAGCCTCTGAAACCCCGTGTCTGATTTCTTGCCTCTGATTCCCCGCCTCTGATTCCCCATCTCTGATTCACAGCCTCTGATTCCCCACCTCTGATTCCCCATCTCTGATTCCGCACATCTGATTCCCTGCCTCTGATTCCCCGACTCTGATCCCCACCTCTGATTCCCCAGCTCTGATTCCCCGCCTCTGATTCCCCAACTCTGATTCCCCGCCTCTGATTCCCCAGCTCTGATTCCCCGCCTCTGATTCCCCGTGTTTGATTCCCTGCCTCTGATTCCACGCCTCTGATTCCCCATCTCTGATTCATCGCCTTTGATTCGCCACCTCTGATTCCCCATATCTGATTCCTCGCCTCTGTTTCCCCGCCTCTGATTCCCCGCCTCTGATTCCCCATATCTCATTCCCCGCCTCTGATTCCCCACCTCTGATTCCCGGCCTCTTATTCCCGGCATCTGATTCCGGCCTCTGATTCCCGGCCTCTGATTCCCTGCTTCTGATTCCCCATCTCTGATTCCGCAAATCTAATTCCCTGCCTCTGATTCCCCACCTCTGATTCCCCATATCTGATTCCCCACCTCTGTTTCCCGGCCTCTGATTCCCCGCTTCTGATTCTGATTCCCTGCCTCTGATTCCCCATCTCTGATTCCGCACATCTGATTCCCTGCCTCTGATTCCCCACCTCTGATTCCCCATATCTGATTTCCCGCCTCTGTTTCCCCGCCTCTGATTCCCCGCCTCTGTTTCCCCATATCTAATTCCCAACCTCTGATGCCCCAACTCTGATTCCCTGCCTCTGATTCCCCGCCTGTGATTCCCCATCTCTGATTCACCACCTCTGATTCCCCACCTCTGATTCCCCATATCTAATTCCCCGCCTCTGTTTGCCCGACTCTGATTCCCCGCCTCTGTTTCCCCATATCTGATTCCCCGCCTCTGAATCCCCAACTCTGATTCCCTGCCTCTGATTCCCCAGCTCTGATTCCCCGCCTTTGATTCCCCCGTCTGATTCCCAGCCTCTGAAACCCCGTGTCTGATTTCTTGCCTCTGATTCCCCGCCTCTGATTCCCCATCTCTGATTCACAGCCTCTGATTCCCCACCTCTGATTCCCCATCTCTGATTCCGCATATCTGATTCCCTGCCTCTGATTCCCCGACTCTGATCCCCACCTCTGATTCCGCAGCTCTGATTCCCCGCCTCTGATTCCCGAACTCTGATTCCCCGCCTCTGATTCCCCAGCTCTGATTCCCCGCCTCTGATTCCCCGTGTTTGATTCCCTGCCTCTGATTCCCCGCCTCTGATTCCCCATCTCTGATTCACCGCCTTTGATTCGCCACCTCTGATTCCCCATATCTGATTCCTCGCCTCTGTTTCCCAGCCTCTGATTCCCCGCCTCTGATTCCCCATATCTCATTCCCCGCCTCTGATTCCCCATCTCTGATTCCCGGACTCTGATTCCCCACCTCTGATTCCCGGCCTCTTATTCCCGGCATCTGATTCCGGCCTCTGATTCCAGGCCTCTGATTCCCTGCTTCTGATTCCCCATCTCTGATTCCGCAAATTTAATTCCCCGCCTCTGATTCCCCGCCTCTGTTTCCCCATATCTGATCCCCGCCTCTATTTGCCCGCATCTGATTCCCCGCCTCTGTTTCCCCATATCTGATTCATCGCCTTTGATTCGCAACCTCTGATTCCCCATATCTGATTCCTCGCCTCTGTTTCCCCGCCTCTGATTCCCCGCCTCTGATTCCCCATATCTCATTCCCCGCCTCTGATTCCCCATCTCCGATTCCCGGACTCTGATTCCCCACCTCTGATTCCTGGCCTCTGATTCCCTGCTTCTGATTCCCCATCTCTGATTCCGCAAATCTAATTCCCTGCCTCTGATTCCCCACCTCTGATTCCCCATATCTGATTCCCCACCTCTGTTTCCCGGCCTCTGATTCCCCGCTTCTGATTCTGATTCCCTGCCTCTGATTCCCCATCTCTGATTCCGCACATCTGATTCCCTGCCTCTGATTCCCCACCTCTGATTCCCCATATCTGATTTCCCGCCTCTGTTTCCCCGCCTCTGATTCCCCGCCTCTGTTTCCCCATATCTAATTCCCAACCTCTGATGCCCCAACTCTGATTCCCTGCCTCTGATTCCCCGCGTTCTATTCCCTGCCTCTGATTCCCCGCCTGTGATTCCCCATCTCTGATTCACCACCTCTGATTCCCCACCTCTGATTCCCCATATCTAATTCCCCGCCTCTGTTTGCCCGACTCTGATTCCCCATCTCTGATTTCTTGCCTCTGATTCCCCACCTCTGATTCCCCATCTCTGATTCCGCACATCTGATTCCCTGCCTCTGATTCCCCGACTCTGATCCCCACCTCTGATTCCCCAGTTCTGATTCCCCGCCTCTGATTCCCCAACTCTGATTCCCCGCCTCTGATTCCCCAGCTCTGATTCCCCGCCTCTGATTCCCCGTGTTTGATTCCCTGCCTCTGATTCCACTCCTCTGATTCCCCATCTCTGATTCATCGCCTTTGATTCGCCACCTCTGATTCCCCATATCTGATTCCTCGCCTCTGTTTCCCCGCCTCTGATTCCCCGCCTCTGATTCCCCATATCTCATTCCCCGCCTCTGATTCCCCATCTCTGATTCCCGGACTCTGATTCCCCACCTCTGATTCCCGGCCTCTTATTCCCGGCATCTGATTCCGGCCTCTGATTCCCGGCCTCTGATTCCCTGCTTCTGATTCCCCATCTCTGATTCCGCAAATCTAATTCCCTGCCTCTGATTCCCCACCTCTGATTCCCCATATCTGATTCCCCACCTCTGTTTCCCGGCCTCTGATTCCCCGCTTCTGATTCTGATTCCGTGCCTCTGATTCCCCATCTCTGATTCCGCACATCTGATTCCCTGCCTCTGATTCCCCACCTCTGATTCCCCATATCTGATTTCCCGCCTCTGTTTCCCCGCCTCTGATTCCCCGCCTCTGTTTCCCCATATCTAATTCCCAACCTCTGATGCCCCAACTCTGATTCCCAGCCTCTGAAACCCCGTGTCTGATTTCTTGCCTCTGATTCCCCGCCTCTGATTCCCCATCTCTGATTCACAGCCTCTGATTCCCCGCCTGTGATTCCCCATCTCTGATTCACCACCTCTGATTCCCCACCTCTGATTCCCCATATCTAATTCCCCGCCTGTTTGCCCGACTCTGATTCCCCGCCTCTGTTTCCCCATATCTGATTCCCCGCCTCTGAATCCCCAACTCTGATTCCCTGCCTCTGATTCCCCAGCTCTGATTCCCCGCCTTTGATTCCCCCGTCTGATTCCCAGCCTCTGAAACCCCGTGTCTGATTTCTTGCCTCTGATTCCCCGCCTCTGATTCCCCATCTCTGATTCACAGCCTCTGATTCCCCACCTCTGATTCCCCATCTCTGATTCCGCACATCTGATTCCCTGCCTCTGATTCCCCGACTCTGATCCCCACCTCTGATTCCGCAGCTCTGATTCCCCGCCTCTGATTCCCGAACTCTGATTCCCCGCCTCTGATTCCCCAGCTCTGATTCCCCGCCTCTGATTCCCCGTGTTTGATTCCCTGCCTCTGATTCCCCGCCTCTGATTCCCCATCTCTGATTCACCGCCTTTGATTCGCCACCTCTGATTCCCCATATCTGATTCCTCGCCTCTGTTTCCCCGCCTCTGATTCCCCGCCTCTGATTCCCCATATCTCATTCCCCGCCTCTGATTCCCCATCTCTGATTCCCGGACTCTGATTCCCCACATCTGATTCCCGGCCTCTTATTCCCGGCATCTGATTCCGGCCTCTGATTCCCGGCCTCTGATTCCCTGCTTCTGATTCCCCATCTCTGATTCCGCAAATTTAATTCCCCGCCTCTGATTCCCCGCCTCTGTTTCCCCATATCTGATCCCCGCCTCTATTTGCCCGCATCTGATTCCCCGCCTCTGTTTCCCCATATCTGATTCCCCGCCTCTGAATCCCCAACTCTGATTCCCTGCCTCTAATTTCCCAGCTCTGATTCCCCGCCTCTGATTCCCCGCGTCTGATTACCGGCCTCTGATTCCCCGCCTCTGATTCCCCATCTCTGATTCACAACCTCTGATTCCCCACCTCTGATTCCCAATATCTGATTCCCCGCCTCTGATTCCCCACCTCTGATTCCCCGCCTCTGATTCGCCAGCTATGATTCCCCGACTCTGATTCCCCGTGTTTGATTACCTGCCTCTGATTCCACGCCTCTGATTCCCCATCTCTGATTCATCGCCTTTGATTCGCCACCTCTGATTCCCCATATCTGATTCCTCGCCTCTGTTTCCCCGCCTCTGATTCCCCGCCTCTGATTCCCCATATCTCATTCCCCGCCTCTGATTCCCCATCTCTGATTCCCGGACTCTGATTCCCCACCTCTGATTCCTGGCCTCTGATTCCCTGCTTCTGATTCCCCATCTCTGATTCCGCAAATCTAATTCCCTGCCTCTGATTCCCCACCTCTGATTCCCCATATCTGATTCACCACCTCTGTTTCCCGGCCTCTGATTCCACGCTTCTGATTCTGATTCCCTGCCTCTGATTCCCCATCTCTGATTCCGCACATCTGATTCCCTGCCTCTGATTCCCCACCTCTGATTCCCCATATCTGATTTCCCGCCTCTGTTTCCCCGCCTCTGATTCCCCGCCTCTGTTTCCCCATATCTAATTCCCAACCTCTGATGCCCCAACTCTGATTCCCTGCCTCTGATTCCCCGCGTTCTATTCCCTGCCTCTGATTCCCCGCCTGTGATTCCCCATCTCTGATTCACCACCTCTGATTCCCCACCTCTGATTCCCCATATCTAATTCCCCGCCTCTGTTTGCCCGACTCTGATTCCCCGCCTCTGTTTCCCCATATCTGATTCCCCGCCTCTGAATCCCCAACTCTGATTCCCTTCCTCTGATTCCCCAGCTCTGATTCCCCGCCTTTGAATCCCCCGTCTGATTCCCAGCCTCTGAAACCCCGTGTCTGATTTCTTGCCTCTGATTCCCCGCCTCTGATTCCCCATCTCTGATTCACAGCCTCTGATTCCCCACCTCTGATTCCCCATCTCTGATTCCGCACATCTGATTCCCTGCCTCTGATTCCCCGACTCTGATCCCCACCTCTGATTCCGCAGCTCTGATTCCCCGCCTCTGATTCCCGAACTCTGATTCCCCGCCTCTGATTCCCCAGCTCTGATTCCCCGCCTCTGATTCCCCGTGTTTGATTCCCTGCCTCTGATTCCCCGCCTCTGATTCCCCATCTCTGATTCACCGCCTTTGATTCGCCACCTCTGATTCCCCATATCTGATTCCTCGCCTCTGTTTCCCCGCCTCTGATTCCCCGCCTCTGATTCCCCATATCTCATTCCCCGCCTCTGATTCCCCATCTCTGATTCCAGGACTCTGATTCCCCACCTCTGATTCCCGGCCTCTTATTCCCGGCATCTGATTCCGGCCTCTGATTCCCGGCCTCTGATTCCCTGCTTCTGATTCCCCATCTCTGATTCCGCAAATTTAATTTCCCGCCTCTGATTCCCCGCCTCTGTTTCCCCATATCTGATCCCCGCCTCTATTTGCCCGCATCTGATTCCCCGCCTCTGTTTCCCCATATCTGATTCCCCGCCTCTGAATCCCCAACTCTGATTCCCTGCCTCTAATTTCCCAGCTCTGATTCCCCGCCTCTGATTCCCCGCGTCTGATTACCGGCCTCTGATTCCCCGCCTCTGATTCCCCATCTCTGATTCACAACCTCTGATTCCCCACCTCTGATACCCCATATCTGATTCCCCGCCTCTGTTTCCCCGCCTCTGATTCCCCACCTCTGATTCCCAATATCTGATTCCCCGCCTCTGATTCCCCACCTCTGATTCCCCGCCTCTGATTCGCCAGCTATGATTCCCCGCCTCTGATTCCCCGTGTTTGATTCCCTGCCTCTGATTCCCGGCCTCTGATTCCCCATCTCTGATTCACCGCCTTTGATTCGCCACCTCTGATTCCCCATATCTGATTCCCCGCCTCTGTTTCCCCGCCTCTGATTCCCCGCCTCTGATTCCCCATATCTCATTCCCCGCCTCTGAATCCCCATCTCTGATTCCCGGACTCTGATTCCCCACCTCTGATTCCCTGCTACTGATTCTGATTCCCTGCCTTTGATTCGCCATCTCTGATTCCGCACATCTGATTCCCTGCCTCTGATTCCCCATCTCTGATTCCCCATATCTGATTCCCCGCTTCTGTTTCCCCGCCTCTGATTCCCCGCCTCTGTTTCCCAATATCTAAGTCCCCGCCTCTGATTCCCCAACTCTAATTCCCCACCTCTGATTCCCCAGCTCTGATTCCCCGCCTCTGATTCCCCGCATCTGATTCCCTGCATCTGATTCCAAGCCTCTTATTCCCTGCCTCTGATTCCCAACCTCTGATTCCCCACCTCTGATTCCCCATATCTGATTCCCAGCCTCTGTTTCCCCGCCTCTGATTCCCCGCCTCTGTTTCCCCATATCTGATTCCCGGCCTCTGGTTCCCCGCCTCTGATTCCCCGCCTTTGATTCCCTGCCTCTGATTCCCCATCTCCGATTCCGCACATCTGATTCCCTGCCTCTGATTCCCCGCCTCTGATTCCCCGCCTCTGATTCCCCGCCTCTGTTTCCCCGCCTCTGATTCCCCGCCTCTGATTCCCCAACTCTAATTCGCCGCCTCTGATTCCCCATATCTGATTCCCCGCCTCTGTTTCCCCGCCTCTGATTCCCCACCCCTGTTTCCCCATATCTGATTCCCTGCCTCTGATTCCCCAACTTTGATTCCCAGCATCTGATTCCCCAGCTCTGATTCCCCGCCTCTGATTCCCCGCATCTGATTCCCTGCATCTGATTCCAAGCCTCTGATTCCCTGCCTCTGATTCCCAACCTCTGATTCCCCACCACTGATTCCCCATATCTGATCCCCAGCCTCTGTTTCCCCGCCTCTGTTTCCCCATATCTGATTCCCGGCCTCTGATTCCCCGCCTCTGATTCCCCGCCTCTGATTCCCTGCCTCTGATTCCCCATCTCCGATTCCGCACATCTGATTCCCTGCCTCTTATTCCCCGCCTCTGATTCCCCGCCTCTGATTCCCTGCATCTGATTCCCAACCTCTGATTCCCCACCTCTGATTCCCCGTGTTTGATTCCCCGCCTCTGTTTCCCCGCCTCTGATTCCCCGCCTCTGATTCCCCAACTCTAATTCCCCGCCTCTGATTCCCCATATCTGATTCCCTGCATCTGTTTCCCCGCCTCTGATTCCCCACCCCTGTTTCCCCATATCTGATTCCCTGCCTCTGATTCCCCAACTTTGATTCCCAGCCTCTGATTCCCCAGCTCTGATTCCCCGCCTCTGATTCCCCGTGTTTCATTCCCTGCCTCTGATTCCCCGCCTCTGATTCCCCATCTCTGATTCACCGCCTTTGATTCGCCACCTCTGATTCCCCATATCTGATTCCCCACCTCTGTTTCCCCGCCTCTGATTCCCCGCCTCTGATTCTCCATATCTCATTCCCCGCCTCTGACTCCCCATCTCTGATTCCCGGACTCTGATTCCCCACCTCTGATTCCCGGACTCTTATTCTCAGCATCTGATTCCAGGCCTCTGATTCCCGTCCTCTGACTCCCCGCTTCTGATTCTGATTCCCTGCCTCTGATTCCCCATCTCTGATTCCGCACATCTGATTACCTGCCTCTGATTCCCCACCTCTGATTCCCCATATCTGATTCCCCGCCTCTGTTTCCACGCCTCTGATTCCCCGCCTCTGTTTCCCCATATCTAATTCCCCACCTCTGATGCCCCAACTCTGATTCCCCGCCTCTGATTCCACAGCTCTGATTCCCCGCCTCTGATTCCCCACATCCGATTCCCCATATCTGATTCCCCGCCTCTGTTTCCCCGCCCCTGATTCCCCGCCTCTGTTTCCCCATATCTGATTCCCCGCCTCTGATTCCCAACTATGATTCCCCGCCTCTTATTCCCCAGCTCTGATTCCCTGCCTCTGATTCCCCGCGTTCTATTCCCTGCCTCTGATTCCCCGCCTGTGATTCCCCATCTCTGATTCACCACCTCTGATTCCCCACCACTGATTCCCCATATCTAATTCCCCGCCTCTGTTTGCCCGCCTCTGATTCCCCGCCTCTGTTTCCCCATATCTGATTCCCCGCCTCTGAATCCCCAACTCTGATTCCCTGCCTCTGATTCCCCAGCTTCATTCCCCGCCTTTGATTCCCCCCGTCTGATTCCCAGCCTCTGAATCCCCGTGTCTGAAAACCTGCCTCTGATTCCCCGCCTCTGATTCCCCATCTCAGATTCACCGCCTCTGATTCCCCACCTCTGATTCCCCATCTCTGATTCCGCACATCCGATTCCCTGCCTCTGATTCCCCGACTCTGATTCCCCACCTCTGATTCCCCAGCTCTGATTCCCTGCCTCTGATTCCCCAACTCGGATTCCCCACCTCTGATTCCCCAGCTGTGATTCCCCGCCTCTGATTCCCCGTGTTTGATCCCCTGCCTCTGATTCCCCAGCTCTGATTCCCCATCTCTGATTCACCGCCTTTGATTCTCCACCTCTGATTCCCCATATCTGATTCCTCGCCACTGTTTCCCCGCCTCTGATTCCCCGCCTCTGATTCCCCATATCTCATTCCCCGCCTCTGATTCCCCATCTCTGATTCCCGGACTCTGATTCCCCACCTCTGATTCCCGACCTCTTATTCCCGGCATCTGATTCCGGCCTCTGATTCCCGGCCTCTGATTCCCTGCTTCTGATTCTGATTCCCTGCCTCTGATTCCCCATTTCTGATTCCGCACATCTAATTCCCTGCCTCTGATTCCCCACCTCTGATTCCCCATATCTGAATCCCCGCCTCTGTTTCCCCGTCTCTGATTCCCCGCCTCTGTTTCCCCATATCTAAGTCCCCGCCTCTGATTCCCCAACTTTGATTCCCCGCCTGTGATTCCCCAGCTCTGATTCCCCGCCTCTGATTCCCCACCTCTGATTCCCCATATCTGATTCCCAGCCTCTGATTCCCCAACTTTGATTCCCAGCCTCTGATTCCCCAGCTCTGATTCCCCGCCTCTGATTCCCCGTGTTTGATTCCCTGCCTCTGATTCCCTGCTTCTGATTCCCCATCTCTGATTCCGCAAATCTAATTCCCTGCCTCTGATTCCCCACCTCTGATTCCCCATATCTGATTCCCCACCTCTGTTTCCCGGCATCTGATTCCCCGCTTCTGATTCTGATTCCCTGCCTCTGATTCCCCATCTCTGATTCCGCACATCTGATTCCCTGCCTCTGATTCCCCACCTCTGATTCCCCATATCTGATTTCCCGCCTCTGTTTCCCCGCCTCTGATTCCCCGCCTCTGTTTCCCCATATCTAATTCCCAACCTCTGATGCCCCAACTCTGATTCCCTGCCTCTGATTCCCCGCGTTCTATTCCCTGCCTCTGATTCCCCGCCTGTGATTCCCCATCTCTGATTCACCACCTCTGATTCCCCACCTCTGATTCCCCATATCTAATTCCCCGCCTCTGTTTGCCCGACTCTGATTCCCCGCCTCTGTTTCCCCATATCTGATTCCACGCCTCTGAATCCCCAACTCTGATTCCCTGCCTCTGATTCACCAGCTCTGATTCCCCGCCTTTGATTCCCCCGTCTGATTCCCAGCCTCTGAAACCCCGTGTCTGATTTCTTGCCTCTGATTCCCCGCCTCTGATTCCCCACCTCTGATTCCCCATCTCTGATTCCGCACATCTGATTCCCTGCCTCTGATTCCCCGACTCTGATCCCCACCTCTGATTCCGCAGCTCTGATTCCCCGCCTCTGATTCCCCAACTCTGATTCCCCGCCTCTGATTCCCCAGCTCTGATTCCCCGCCTCTGATTCCCCGTGTTTGATTCCCTGCCTCTGATTCCCCGCCTCTGATTCCCCATCTCTGATTCACCGCCTTTGATTCGCCACCTCTGATTCCCCATATCTGATTCCTCGCCTCTGTTTCCCCGCCTCTGATTCCCCGCCTCTGATTCCCCATATCTCATTCCCCGCCTCTGATTCCCCATCTCTGATTCCCGGACTCTGATTCCCCACCTCTGATTCCCGGCCTCTTATTCCCGGCATCTGATTCAGGCCTCTGATTCCCGGCCTCTGATTCCCTGCTTCTGATTCCCCATCTCTGATTCCGCAAATCTAATTCCCTGCCTCTGATTCCCCACCTCTGATTCCCCATATCTGATTCCCCGCCTCTGTTTCCCCGCCTCTGATTCCCCGCCTCTGTTTCCCCATATCTAAGTCCCCGCCTCTGATTCCCCAACTTTGATTCCCCACCTCTGATTCCCCAGCTCTGATTCCCCGCCTCTGATTCCCCGCATCTGATTCCCTGCATCTGATTCCAAGCCTCTTATTCCCTGCCTCTGATTCCCAACCTCTGATTCCCCACCTCTGATTCCCCATATCTGATTCCCCGCCTCTGTTTCCCCGCCTCTGATTCCCCGCCTCTGATTCCCCATATCTCATTCCCCGCCTCTGAATCCCCATCTCTGATTCCCGGACTCTGATTCCCCACATCTGATTCCCTGCTACTGATTCTGATTCCCTGCCTTTGATTCCCCATCTCTGATTCCGCACATCTGATTCCCTGCCTCTGATTCCCCATCTCTGATTCCCCATATCTGATTCCCCGCTTCTGTTTCCCCGCCTCTGATTCCCCGCCTCTGATTCCCCACCTCTGATTCCCCGCCTCTGATTCGCCAGCTATGATTCCCCGACTCTGATTCCCCGTGTTTGATTACCTGCCTCTGATTCCACGCCTCTGATTCCCCATCTCTGATTCATCGCCTTTGATTCGCCACCTCTGATTCCCCATATCTGATTCCTCGCCTCTGTTTCCCCGCCTCTGATTCCCCGCCTCTGATTCCCCATATCTCATTCCCCGCCTCTGATTCCCCATCTCTGATTCCCGGACTCTGATTCCCCACCTCTGATTCCTGGCCTCTGATTCCCTGCTTCTGATTCCCCATCTCTGATTCCGCAAATCTAATTCCCTGCCTCTGATTCCCCACCTCTGATTCCCCATATCTGATTCACCACCTCTGTTTCCCGGCCTCTGATTCCCCGCTTCTGATTCTGATTCCCTGCCTCTGATTCCCCATCTCTGATTCCGCACATCTGATTCCCTGCCTCTGATTCCCCACCTCTGATTCCCCATATCTGATTTCCCGCCTCTGTTTCCCCGCCTCTGATTCCCCGCCTCTGTTTCCCCATATCTAATTCCCAACCTCTGATGCCCCAACTCTGATTCCCTGCCTCTGATTCCCCGCGTTCTATTCCCTGCCTCTGATTCCCCGCCTGTGATTCCCCATCTCTGATTCACCACCTCTGATTCCCCACCTCTGATTCCCCATATCTAATTCCCCGCCTCTGTTTGCCCGACTCTGATTCCCCGCCTCTGTTTCCCCATATCTGATTCCCCACCTCTGAATCCCCAACTCTGATTCCCTTCCTCTGATTCCCCAGCTCTGATTCCCCGCCTTTGAATCCCCCGTCTGATTCCCAGCCTCTGAAACCCCGTGTCTGATTTCTTGCCTCTGATTCCCCGCCTCTGATTCCCCATCTCTGATTCACAGCCTCTGATTCCCCACCTCTGATTCCCCATCTCTGATTCCGCACATCTGATTCCCTGCCTCTGATTCCCCGACTCTGATCCCCATCTCTGATTCCGCAGCTCTGATTCCCCGCCTCTGATTCCCGAACTCTGATTCCCCGCCTCTGATTCCCCAGCTCTGATTCCCCGCCTCTGATTCCCCGTGTTTGATTCCCTGCCTCTGATTCCCCGCCTCTGATTCCCCATCTCTGATTCACCGCCTTTGATTCGCCACCTCTGATTCCCCATATCTGATTCCTCGCCTCTGTTTCCCCGCCTCTGATTCCCCGCCTCTGATTCCCCATATCTCATTCCCCGCCTCTGATTCCCCATCTCTGATTCCAGGACTCTGATTCCCCACCTCTGATTCCCGGCCTCTTATTCCCGGCATCTGATTCCGGCCTCTGATTCCCGGCCTCTGATTCCCTGCTTCTGATTCCCCATCTCTGATTCCGCAAATTTAATTTCCCGCCTCTGATTCCCCGCCTCTGTTTCCCCATATCTGATCCCCGCCTCTATTTGCCCGCATCTGATTCCCCGCCTCTGTTTCCCCATATCTGATTCCCCGCCTCTGAATCCCCAACTCTGATTCCCTGCCTCTAATTTCCCAGCTCTGATTCCCCGCCTCTGATTCCCCGCGTCTGATTACCGGCCTCTGATTCCCCGCCTCTGATTCCCCATCTCTGATTCACAACCTCTGATTCCCCACCTCTGATACCCCATATCTGATTCCCCGCCTCTGTTTCCCCGCCTCTGATTCCCCACCTCTGATTCCCAATATCTGATTCCCCGCCTCTGATTCCCCACCTCTGATTCCCCGCCTCTGATTCGCCAGCTATGATTCCCCGCCTCTGATTCCCCGTGTTTGATTCCCTGCCTCTGATTCCCGGCCTCTGATTCCCCATCTCTGATTCACCGCCTTTGATTCGCCACCTCTGATTCCCCATATCTGATTCCCCGCCTCTGTTTCCCCGCCTCTGATTCCCCGCCTCTGATTCCCCATATCTCATTCCCCGCCTCTGAATCCCCATCTCTGATTCCCGGACTCTGATTCCCCACCTCTGATTCCCTGCTACTGATTCTGATTCCCTGCCTTTGATTCCCCATCTCTGATTCCGCACATCTGATTCCCTGCCTCTGTTCCCCATCTCTGATTCCCCATATCTGATTCCCCGCTTCTGTTTCCCCGCCTCTGATTCCCCGCCTCTGTTTCCCAATATCTAAGTCCCCGCCTCTGATTCCCCAACTCTAATTCCCCACCTCTGATTCCCCAGCTCTGATTCCCCGCCTCTGATTCCCCGCATCTGATTCCCTGCATCTGATTCCAAGCCTCTTATTCCCTGCCTCTGATTCCCAACCTCTGATTCCCCACCTCTGATTCCCCATATCTGATTCCCAGCCTCTGTTTCCCCGCCTCTGATTCCCCGCCTCTGTTTCCCCATATCTGATTCCCGGCCTCTGGTTCCCCGCCTCTGATTCCCCGCCTTTGATTCCCTGCCTCTGATTCCCCATCTCCGATTCCGCACATCTGATTCCCTGCCTCTGATTCCCCGCCTCTGATTCCCCGCCTCTGATTCCCCGCCTCTGTTTCCCCGCCTCTGATTCCCCGCCTCTGATTCCCCAACTCTAATTCGCCGCCTCTGATTCCCCATATCTGATTCCCCGCCTCTGTTTCCCCGCCTCTGATTCCCCACCCCTGTTTCCCCATATCTGATTCCCTGCCTCTGATTCCCCAACTTTGATTCCCAGCATCTGATTCCCCAGCTCTGATTCCCCGCCTCTGATTCCCCGCATCTGATTCCCTGCATCTGATTCCAAGCCTCTGATTCCCTGCCTCTGATTCCCAACCTCTGATTCCCCACCACTGATTCCCCATATCTGATCCCCAGCCTCTGTTTCCCCGCCTCTGTTTCCCCATATCTGATTCCCGGCCTCTGATTCCCCGCCTCTGATTCCCCGCCTCTGATTCCCTGCCTCTGATTCCCCATCTCCGATTCCGCACATCTGATTCCCTGCCTCTTATTCCCCGCCTCTGATTCCCCGCCTCTGATTCCCTGCATCTGATTCCCAACCTCTGATTCCCCACCTCTGATTCCCCGTGTTTGATTCCCCGCCTCTGTTTCCCCGCCTCTGATTCCCCGCCTCTGATTCCCCAACTCTAATTCCCCGCCTCTGATTCCCCATATCTGATTCCCTGCCTCTGTTTCCCCGCCTCTGATTCCCCACCCCTGTTTCCCCATATCTGATTCCCTGCCTCTGATTCCCCAACTTTGATTCCCAGCCTCTGATTCCCCAGCTCTGATTCCCCGCCTCTGATTCCCCGTGTTTCATTCCCTGCCTCTGATTCCCCGCCTCTGATTCCCCATCTCTGATTCACCGCCTTTGATTCGCCACCTCTGATTCCCCATATCTGATTCCCCACCTCTGTTTCCCCGCCTCTGATTCCCCGCCTCTGATTCTCCATATCTCATTCCCCGCCTCTGACTCCCCATCTCTGATTCCCGGACTCTGATTCCCCACCTCTGATTCCCGGCCTCTTATTCTCAGCATCTGATTCCAGGCCTCTGATTCCCGTCCTCTGACTCCCCGCTTCTGATTCTGATTCCCTGCCTCTGATTCCCCATCTCTGATTCCGCACATCTGATTACCTGCCTCTGATTCCCCACCTCTGATTCCCCATATCTGATTCCCCGCCTCTGTTTCCACGCCTCTGATTCCCCGCCTCTGTTTCCCCATATCTAATTCCCCACCTCTGATGCCCCAACTCTGATTCCCCGCCTCTGATTCCACAGCTCTGATTCCCCGCCTCTGATTCCCCACATCCGATTCCCCATATCTGATTCCCCGCCTCTGTTTCCCCGCCCCTGATTCCCCGCCTCTGTTTCCCCATATCTGATTCCCCGCCTCTGATTCCCAACTATGATTCCCCGCCTCTTATTCCCCAGCTCTGATTCCCTGCCTCTGATTCCCCGCGTTCTATTCCCTGCCTCTGATTCCCCGCCTGTGATTCCCCATCTCTGATTCACCACCTCTGATTCCCCACCACTGATTCCCCATATCTAATTCCCCGCCTCTGTTTGCCCGCCTCTGATTCCCCGCCTCTGTTTCCCCATATCTGATTCCCCGCCTCTGAATCCCCAACTCTGATTCCCTGCCTCTGATTCCCCAGCTTCATTCCCCGCCTTTGATTCCCCCCGTCTGATTCCCAGCCTCTGAATCCCCGTGTCTGAAAACCTGCCTCTGATTCCCCGCCTCTGATTCCCCATCTCAGATTCACCGCCTCTGATTCCCCACCTCTGATTCCCCATCTCTGATTCCGCACATCCGATTCCCTGCCTCTGATTCCCCGACTCTGATTCCCCACCTCTGATTCCCCAGCTCTGATTCCCTGCCTCTGATTCCCCAACTCGGATTCCCCACCTCTGATTCCCCAGCTGTGATTCCCCGCCTCTGATTCCCCGTGTTTGATCCCCTGCCTCTGATTCCCCAGCTCTGATTCCCCATCTCTGATTCACCGCCTTTGATTCTCCACCTCTGATTCCCCATATCTGATTCCTCGCCACTGTTTCCCCGCCTCTGATTCCCCGCCTCTGATTCCCCATATCTCATTCCCCGCCTCTGATTCCCCATCTCTGATTCCCGGACTCTGATTCCCCACCTCTGATTCCCGACCTCTTATTCCCGGCATCTGATTCCGGCCTCTGATTCCCGGCCTCTGATTCCCTGCTTCTGATTCTGATTCCCTGCCTCTGATTCCCCATTTCTGATTCCGCACATCTAATTCCCTGCCTCTGATTCCCCACCTCTGATTCCCCATATCTGAATCCCCGCCTCTGTTTCCCCGTCTCTGATTCCCCGCCTCTGTTTCCCCATATCTAAGTCCCCGCCTCTGATTCCCCAACTTTGATTCCCCGCCTGTGATTCCCCAGCTCTGATTCCCCGCCTCTGATTCCCCACCTCTGATTCCCCATATCTGATTCCCAGCCTCTGATTCCCCAACTTTGATTCCCAGCCTCTGATTCCCCAGCTCTGATTCCCCGCCTCTGATTCCCCGTGTTTGATTCCCTGCCTCTGATTCCCTGCTTCTGATTCCCCATCTCTGATTCCGCAAATCTAATTCCCTGCCTCTGATTCCCCACATCTGATTCCCCATATCTGATTCCCCACCTCTGTTTCCCGGCATCTGATTCCCCGCTTCTGATTCTGATTCCCTGCCTCTGATTCCCCATCTCTGATTCCGCACATCTGATTCCCTGCCTCTGATTCCCCACCTCTGATTCCCCATATCTGATTTCCCGCCTCTGTTTCCCCGCCTCTGATTCCCCGCCTCTGTTTCCCCATATCTAATTCCCAACCTCTGATGCCCCAACTCTGATTCCCTGCCTCTGATTCCCCGCGTTCTATTCCCTGCCTCTGATTCCCCGCCTGTGATTCCCCATCTCTGATTCACCACCTCTGATTCCCCACCTCTGATTCCCCATATCTAATTCCCCGCCTCTGTTTGCCCGACTCTGATTCCCCGCCTCTGTTTCCCCATATCTGATTCCACACCTCTGAATCCCCAACTCTGATTCCCTGCCTCTGATTCACCAGCTCTGATTCCCCGCCTTTGATTCCCCCGTCTGATTCCCAGCCTCTGAAACCCCGTGTCTGATTTCTTGCCTCTGATTCCCCGCCTCTGATTCCCCACCTCTGATTCCCCATCTCTGATTCCGCACATCTGATTCCCTGCCTCTGATTCCCCGACTCTGATCCCCACCTCTGATTCCGCAGCTCTGATTCCCCGCCTCTGATTCCCCAACTCTGATTGCCCGCCTCTGATTCCCCAGCTCTGATTCCCCGCCTCTGATTCCCCGTGTTTGATTCCCTGCCTCTGATTCCCCGCCTCTGATTCCCCATCTCTGATTCACCGCCTTTGATTCGCCACCTCTGATTCCCCATATCTGATTCCTCGCCTCTGTTTCCCCGCCTCTGATTCCCCGCCTCTGATTCCCCATATCTCATTCCCCGCCTCTGATTCCCCATCTCTGATTCCCGGACTCTGATTCCCCACCTCTGATTCCCGGCCTCTTATTCCCGGCATCTGATTCAGGCCTCTGATTCCCGGCCTCTGATTCCCTGCTTCTGATTCCCCATCTCTGATTCCGCAAATCTAATTCCCTGCCTCTGATTCCCCACCTCTGATTCCCCATATCTGATTCCCCGCCTCTGTTTCCCCGCCTCTGATTCCCCGCCTCTGTTTCCCCATATCTAAGTCCCCGCCTCTGATTCCCCAACTTTGATTCCCCACCTCTGATTCCCCAGCTCTGATTCCCCGCCTCTGATTCCCCGCATCTGATTCCCTGCATCTGATTCCAAGCCTCTTATTCCCTGCCTCTGATTCCCAACCTCTGATTCCCCACCTCTGATTCCCCATATCTGATTCCCCGCCTCTGAATCCCCATCTCTGATTCCCGGGCTCTGATTCCCCAGCTCTGATTCCCCGCCTCTGATTCCCCGCATCTGATTCCCTGCATCTGATTCCAAGCCTCTGATACCCTGCCTCTGATTCCCAACCTCTGATTCCCCACCTCTGATTCCCCATATCTGATTCCCCGCCTCTGTTTCCCCGCCTCTGATTCCCCGCCTCTGATTCCCCATATCTCATTCCCCGCCTCTGAATCCCCATCTCTGATTCCCGGGCTCTGATTCCCCACATCTGATTCCCTGCTACTGATTCTGATTCCCTGCCTTTGATTCCCCATCTCTGATTCCGCACATCTGATTCCCTGCCTCTGATTCCCCATCTCTGATTCCCCATATCTGATTCCCCGCTTCTGTTTCCCCGCCTCTGATTCCCCGCCTCTGTTTCCCAATATCTAAGTCCCCGCCTCTGATTCCCCAACTCTAATTCCCCACCTCTGATTCCCCAGCTCTGATTCCCCGCCTCTGATTCCCCGCATCTGATTCCCTGCATCTGATTCCAAGCCTCTTATTCCCTGCCTCTGATTCCCAACCTCTGATTCCCCACCTCTGATTCCCCATATCTGATTCCCAGCCTCTGTATCCCCGCCTCTGATTCCCCGCCTCTGTTTCCCCATATCTGATTCCCGGCCTCTGGTTCCCCGCCTCTGATTCCCCGCCTTTGATTCCCTGCCTCTGATTCCCCATCTCCGATTCCGCACATCTGATTCCCTGCCTCTGATTCCCCGCCTCTGATTCCCCGCCTCTGATTCCCCGCCTCTGTTTCCCCGCCTCTGATTCCCCGCCTCTGATTCCCCAACTCTAATTCGCCGCCTCTGATTCCCCATATCTGATTCCCCGCCTCTGTTTCCCCGCCTCTGATTCCCCACCCCTGTTTCCCCATATCTGATTCCCTGCCTCTGATTCCCCAACTTTGATTCCCAGCATCTGATTCCCCAGCTCTGATTCCCCGCCTCTGATTCCCCGCATCTGATTCCCTGCATCTGATTCCAAGCCTCTGATTCCCTGCCTCTGATTCCCAACCTCTGATTCCACACCACTGATTCCCCATATCTGATCCCCAGCCTCTGTTTCCCCGCCTCTGTTTCCCCATATCTGATTCCCGGCCTCTGATTCCCCGCCTCTGATTCCCCGCCTCTGATTCCCTGCCTCTGATTCCCCATCTCCGATTCCGCACATCTCATTCCCTGCCTCTTATTCCCCGCCTCTGATTCCCCGCCTCTGATTCCCTGCATCTGATTCCCAACCTCTGATTCCCCACCTCTGATTCCCCGTGTTTGATTCCCCGCCTCTGTTTCCCCGCCTCTGATTCCCCGCCTCTGATTCCCCAACTCTAATTCCCCGCCTCTGATTCCCCATATCTGATTCCCTGCCTCTGTTTCCCCGCCTCTGATTCCCCACCCCTGTTTCCCCATATCTGATTCCCTGCCTCTGATTCCCCAACTTTGATTCCCAGTCTCTGATTCCCCAGCTCTGATTCTCCGCCTCTGATTCCCCGTGTTTCATTCCCTGCCTCTGATTCCCCGCCTCTGATTCCCCATCTCTGATTCACCGCCTTTGATTCGCCACCTCTGATTCCCCATATCTGATTCCCCACCTCTGTTTCCCCGCCTCTGATTCCCCGCCTCTGATTCTCCATATCTCATTCCCCGCCTCTGACTCCCCATCTCTGATTCCCGGACTCTGATTCCCCACCTCTGATTCCCGGCCTCTTATTCCCAGCATCTGATTCCAGGCCTCTGATTCCCGTCCTCTGACTCCCCGCTTCTGATTCTGATTCCCTGCCTCTGATTCCCCATCTCTGATTCCGCACATCTGATTACCTGCCTCTGATTCCCCACCTCTGATTCCCCATATCTGATTCCCCGCCTCTGTTTCCACGCCTCTGATTCCCCACCTCTGTTTCCCCATATCTAATTCCCCACCTCTGATGCCCCAACTCTGATTCCCCGCCTCTGATTCCACAGCTCTGATTCCCCGCCTCTGATTCCCCACATCCGATTCCCCATATCTGATTCCCCGCCTCTGTTTCCCCGCCCCTGATTCCCCGCCTCTGTTTCCCCATATCTGATTCCCCGCCTCTGATTCCCAACTATGATTCCCCGCCTCTTAAATCCCCAGCTCTGATTCCCTGCCTCTGATTCCCCACGTTCTATTCCCTGCCTCTGATTCCCCGCCTGTGATTCCCCATCTCTGATTCACCACCTCTGATTCCCCACCACTGATTCCCCATATCTAATTCCCCGCCTCTGTTTGCCCGCCTCTGATTCCCCGCCTCTGTTTCCCCATATCTGATTCCCCGCCTCTGAATCCCCAACTCTGATTCCCTGCCTCTGATTCCCCAGCTTCATTCCCCGCCTTTGATTCCCCCCGTCTGATTCCCAGCCTCTGAATCCCCGTGTCTGAAAACCTGCCTCTGATTCCCCGCCTCTGATTCCCCATCTCAGATTCACCGCCTCTGATTCCGCACATCTGATTCCCTGCCTCTGATTCCCCGACTCTGATCCCCACCTCTGATTCCGCAGCTCTGATTCCCCGCCTCTGATTCCCCAACTCTGATTCCCCGCCTCTGATTCCCCAGCTCTGATTCCCCGCCTCTGATTCCCCGTGTTTGATTCCCTGCCTCTGATTCCCCGCCTCTGATTCCCCATCTCTGATTCACCGCCTTTGATTCGCCACCTCTGATTCCCCATATCTGATTCCTCGCCTCTGTTTCCCCGCCTCTGATTCCCCGCCTCTGATTCCCCATATCTCATTCCCCGCCTCTGATTCCCCATCTCTGATTCCCGGACTCTGATTCCCCACCTCTGATTCCCGGCCTCTTATTCCCGGCATCTGATTCAGGCCTCTGATTCCCGGCCTCTGATTCCCTGCTTCTGATTCCCCATCTCTGATTCCGCAAATCTAATTCCCTGCCTCTGATTCCCCACCTCTGATTCCCCATATCTGATTCCCCGCCTCTGTTTCCCCGCCTCTGATTCCCCGCCTCTGTTTCCCCATATCTAAGTCCCCGCCTCTGATTCCCCAACTTTGATTCCCCACCTCTGATTCCCCAGCTCTGATTCCCCGCCTCTGATTCCCCGCATCTGATTCCCTGCATCTGATTCCAAGCCTCTTATTCCCTGCCTCTGATTCCCAACCTCTGATTCCCCACCTCTGATTCCCCATATCTGATTCCCCGCCTCTGTTTCCCCGCCTCTGATTCCCCGCCTCTGATTCCCCATATCTCATTCCCCGCCTCTGAATCCCCATCTCTGATTCCCGGACTCTGATTCCCCACCTCTGATTCCCTGCTACTGATTCTGTTTCCCTGCCTTTGATTCCCCATCTCTGATTCCGCACATCTGATTCCCTGCCTCTGATTCCCCATCTCTGATTCCCCATATCTGATTCCCCGCTTCTGTTTCCCCGCCTCTGATTCCCCGCCTCTGTTTCCCAATATCTAAGTCCCCGCCTCTGATTCCCCAACTCTAATTCCCCACCTCTGATTCCCCAGCTCTGATTCCCCGCCTCTGATTCCCCGCATCTGATTCCCTGCATCTGATTCCAAGCCTCTTATTCCCTGCCTCTGATTCCCAACCTCTGATTCCCCACCTCTGATTCCCCATATCTGATTCCCAGCCTCTGTTTCCCCGCCTCTGATTCCCCGCCTCTGTTTCCCCATATCTGATTCCCGGCCTCTGGTTCCCCGCCTCTGATTCCCCGCCTTTGATTCCCTGCCTCTGATTCCCCATCTCTGATTCCGCACATCTGATTCCCTGCCTCTGATTCCCCGCCTCTGATTCCCCACCTCTGATTCCCCGCCTCTGTTTCCCCGCCTCTGATTCCCCGCCTCTGATTCCCCAACTCTAATTCGCCGCCTCTGATTCCCCATATCTGATTCCCCGCCTCTGTTTCCCCGCCTCTGATTCCCCACCCCTGTTTCCCCATATCTGATTCCCTGCCTCTGATTCCCCAACTTTGATTCCCAGCATCTGATTCCCCAGCTCTGATTCCCCGCCTCTGATTCCCCGCATCTGATTCCCTGCATCTGATTCCAAGCCTCTGATTCCCTGCCTCTGATTCCCAACCTCTGATTCCCCACCACTGATTCCCCACCTCTGATTCCCGGCCTCTTATTCCCGGCATCTGATTCCGGCCTCTGATTCCCGGCCTCTGATTCCCTGCTTCTGATTCCCCATCTCTGATTCCGCAAATCTAATTCCCTGCCTCTGATTCCCCACCTCTGATTCCCCATATCTGATTCCCCACCTCTGTTTCCCGGCCTCTGATTCCCCGCTTCTGATTCTGATTCCCTGCCTCTGATTCCCCATCTCTGATTCCGCACATCTGATTCCCTGCCTCTGATTCCCCACCTCTGATTCCCCATATCTGATTTCCCGCCTCTGTTTCCCCGCCTCTGATTCCCCGCCTCTGTTTCCCCATATCTAATTCCCAACCTCTGATGCCCCAACTCTGATTCCCAGCCTCTGAAACCCCGTGTCTGATTTCTTGCCTCTGATTCCCCGCCTCTGATTCCCCATCTCTGATTCACAGCCTCTGATTCCCCGCCTGTGATTCCCCATCTCTGATTCACCACCTCTGATTCCCCACCTCTGATTCCCCATATCTAATTCCCCGCCTCTGTTTGCCCGACTCTGATTCCCCGCCTCTGTTTCCCCATATCTGATTCCCCGCCTCTGAATCCCCAACTCTGATTCCCTGCCTCTGATTCCCCAGCTCTGATTCCCCGCCTTTGATTCCCCCGTCTGATTCCCAGCCTCTGAAACCCCGTGTCTGATTTCTTGCCTCTGATTCCCCGCCTCTGATTCCCCATCTCTGATTCACAGCCTCTGATTCCCCACCTCTGATTCCCCATCTCTGATTCCGCACATCTGATTCCCTGCCTCTGATTCCCCGACTCTGATCCCCACCTCTGATTCCGCAGCTCTGATTCCCCGCCTCTGATTCCCGAACTCTGATTCCCCGCCTCTGATTCCCCAGCTCTGATTCCCCGCCTCTGATTCCCCGTGTTTGATTCCCTGCCTCTGATTCCCCGCCTCTGATTCCCCATCTCTGATTCACCGCCTTTGATTCGCCACCTCTGATTCCCCATATCTGATTCCTCGCCTCTGTTTCCCCGCCTCTGATTCCCCGCCTCTGATTCCCCATATCTCATTCCCCGCCTCTGATTCCCCATCTCTGATTCCCGGACTCTGATTCCCCACATCTGATTCCCGGCCTCTTATTCCCGGCATCTGATTCCGGCCTCTGATTCCCGGCCTCTGATTCCCTGCTTCTGATTCCCCATCTCTGATTCCGCAAATTTAATTCCCCGCCTCTGATTCCCCGCCTCTGTTTCCCCATATCTGATCCCCGCCTCTATTTGCCCGCATCTGATTCCCCGCCTCTGTTTCCCCATATCTGATTCCCCGCCTCTGAATCCCCAACTCTGATTCCCTGCCTCTAATTTCCCAGCTCTGATTCCCCGCCTCTGATTCCCCGCGTCTGATTACCGGCCTCTGATTCCCCGCCTCTGATTCCCCATCTCTGATTCACAACCTCTGATTCCCCACCTCTGATTCCCAATATCTGATTCCCCGCCTCTGATTCCCCACCTCTGATTCCCCGCCTCTGATTCGCCAGCTATGATTCCCCGACTCTGATTCCCCGTGTTTGATTACCTGCCTCTGATTCCACGCCTCTGATTCCCCATCTCTGATTCATCGCCTTTGATTCGCCACCTCTGATTCCCCATATCTGATTCCTCGCCTCTGTTTCCCCGCCTCTGATTCCCCGCCTCTGATTCCCCATATCTCATTCCCCGCCTCTGATTCCCCATCTCTGATTCCCGGACTCTGATTCCCCACCTCTGATTCCTGGCCTCTGATTCCCTGCTTCTGATTCCCCATCTCTGATTCCGCAAATCTAATTCCCTGCCTCTGATTCCCCACCTCTGATTCCCCATATCTGATTCACCACCTCTGTTTCCCGGCCTCTGATTCCACGCTTCTGATTCTGATTCCCTGCCTCTGATTCCCCATCTCTGATTCCGCACATCTGATTCCCTGCCTCTGATTCCCCACCTCTGATTCCCCATATCTGATTTCCCGCCTCTGTTTCCCCGCCTCTGATTCCCCGCCTCTGTTTCCCCATATCTAATTCCCAACCTCTGATGCCCCAACTCTGATTCCCTGCCTCTGATTCCCAGCGTTCTATTCCCTGCCTCTGATTCCCCGCCTGTGATTCCCCATCTCTGATTCACCACCTCTGATTCCCCACCTCTGATTCCCCATATCTAATTCCCCGCCTCTGTTTGCCCGACTCTGATTCCCCGCCTCTGTTTCCCCATATCTGATTCCCCGCCTCTGAATCCCCAACTCTGATTCCCTTCCTCTGATTCCCCAGCTCTGATTCCCCGCCTTTGAATCCCCCGTCTGATTCCCAGCCTCTGAAACCCCGTGTCTGATTTCTTGCCTCTGATTCCCCGCCTCTGATTCCCCATCTCTGATTCACAGCCTCTGATTCCCCACCTCTGATTCCCCATCTCTGATTCCGCACATCTGATTCCCTGCCTCTGATTCCCCGCCTGTGATTCCCCATCTCTGATTCACCACCTCTGATTCCCCATCTCTGATTCACAACCTCTGATTCCCCACCTCTGATTCCCAATATCTGATTCCCCGCCTCTGATTCCCCACCTCTGATTCCCCGCCTCTGATTCGCCAGCTATGATTCCCCGACTCTGATTCCCCGTGTTTGATTACCTGCCTCTGATTCCACGCCTCTGATTCCCCATCTCTGATTCATCGCCTTTGATTCGCCACCTCTGATTCCCCATATCTGATTCCTCGCCTCTGTTTCCCCGCCTCTGATTCCCCGCCTCTGATTCCCCATATCTCATTCCCCGCCTCTGATTCCCCATCTCTGATTCCCGGACTCTGATTCCCCACCTCTGATTCCTGGCCTCTGATTCCCTGCTTCTGATTCCCCATCTCTGATTCCGCAAATCTAATTCCCTGCCTCTGATTCCCCACCTCTGATTCCCCATATCTGATTCACCACCTCTGTTTCCCGGCCTCTGATTCCACGCTTCTGATTCTGATTCCCTGCCTCTGATTCCCCATCTCTGATTCCGCACATCTGATTCCCTGCCTCTGATTCCCCACCTCTGATTCCCCATATCTGATTTCCCGCCTCTGTTTCCCCGCCTCTGATTCCCCGCCTCTGTTTCCCCATATCTAATTCCCAACCTCTGATGCCCCAACTCTGATTCCCTGCCTCTGATTCCCCGCGTTCTATTCCCTGCCTCTGATTCCCCGCCTGTGATTCCCCATCTCTGATTCACCACCTCTGATTCCCCACCTCTGATTCCCCATATCTAATTCCCCGCCTCTGTTTGCCCGACTCTGATTCCCCGCCTCTGTTTCCCCATATCTGATTCCCCGCCTCTGAATCCCCAACTCTGATTCCCTTCCTCTGATTCCCCAGCTCTGATTCCCCGCCTTTGAATCCCCCGTCTGATTCCCAGCCTCTGAAACCCCGTGTCTGATTTCTTGCCTCTGATTCCCCGCCTCTGATTCCCCATCTCTGATTCACAGCCTCTGATTCCCCACCTCTGATTCCCCATCTCTGATTCCGCACATCTGATTCCCTGCCTCTGATTCCCCGACTCTGATCCCCACCTCTGATTCCGCAGCTCTGATTCCCCGCCTCTGATTCCCGAACTCTGATTCCCCGCCTCTGATTCCCCAGCTCTGATTCCCCGCCTCTGATTCCCCGTGTTTGATTCCCTGCCTCTGATTCCCCGCCTCTGATTCCCCATCTCTGATTCACCGCCTTTGATTCGCCACCTCTGATTCCCCATATCTGATTCCTCGCCTCTGTTTCCCCGCCTCTGATTCCCCGCCTCTGATTCCCCATATCTCATTCCCCGCCTCTGATTCCCCATCTCTGATTCCAGGACTCTGATTCCCCACCTCTGATTCCCGGCCTCTTATTCCCGGCATCTGATTCCGGCCTCTGATTCCCGGCCTCTGATTCCCTGCTTCTGATTCCCCATCTCTGATTCCGCAAATTTAATTTCCCGCCTCTGATTCCCCGCCTCTGTTTCCCCATATCTGATCCCCGCCTCTATTTGCCCGCATCTGATTCCCCGCCTCTGTTTCCCCATATCTGATTCCCCGCCTCTGAATCCCCAACTCTGATTCCCTGCCTCTAATTTCCCAGCTCTGATTCCCCGCCTCTGATTCCCCGCGTCTGATTACCGGCCTCTGATTCCCCGCCTCTGATTCCCCATCTCTGATTCACAACCTCTGATTCCCCACCTCTGATACCCCATATCTGATTCCCCGCCTCTGTTTCCCCGCCTCTGATTCCCCACCTCTGATTCCCAATATCTGATTCCCCGCCTCTGATTCCCCACCTCTGATTCCCCGCCTCTGATTCGCCAGCTATGATTCCCCGCCTCTGATTCCCCGTGTTTGATTCCCTGCCTCTGATTCCCGGCCTCTGATTCCCCATCTCTGATTCACCGCCTTTGATTCGCCACCTCTGATTCCCCATATCTGATTCCCCGCCTCTGTTTCCCCGCCTCTGATTCCCCGCCTCTGATTCCCCATATCTCATTCCCCGCCTCTGAATCCCCATCTCTGATTCCCGGACTCTGATTCCCCACCTCTGATTCCCTGCTACTGATTCTGATTCCCTGCCTTTGATTCCCCATCTCTGATTCCGCACATCTGATTCCCTGCCTCTGATTCCCCATCTCTGATTCCCCATATCTGATTCCCCGCTTCTGTTTCCCCGCCTCTGATTCCCCGCCTCTGTTTCCCAATATCTAAGTCCCCGCCTCTGATTCCCCAACTCTAATTCCCCACCTCTGATTCCCCAGCTCTGATTCCCCGCCTCTGATTCCCCGCATCTGATTCCCTGCATCTGATTCCAAGCCTCTTATTCCCTGCCTCTGATTCCCAACCTCTGATTCCCCACCTCTGATTCCCCATATCTGATTCCCAGCCTCTGTTTCCCCGCCTCTGATTCCCCGCCTCTGTTTCCCCATATCTGATTCCCGGCCTCTGGTTCCCCGCCTCTGATTCCCCGCCTTTGATTCCCTGCCTCTGATTCCCCATCTCCGATTCCGCACATCTGATTCCCTGCCTCTGATTCCCCGCCTCTGATTCCCCGCCTCTGATTCCCCGCCTCTGTTTCCCCGCCTCTGATTCCCCGCCTCTGATTCCCCAACTCTAATTCGCCGCCTCTGATTCCCCATATCTGATTCCCCGCCTCTGTTTCCCCGCCTCTGATTCCCCACCCCTGTTTCCCCATATCTGATTCCCTGCCTCTGATTCCCCAACTTTGATTCCCAGCATCTGATTCCCCAGCTCTGATTCCCCGCCTCTGATTCCCCGCATCTGATTCCCTGCATCTGATTCCAAGCCTCTGATTCCCTGCCTCTGATTCCCAACCTCTGATTCCCCACCACTGATTCCCCATATCTGATCCCCAGCCTCTGTTTCCCCGCCTCTGTTTCCCCATATCTGATTCCCGGCCTCTGATTCCCCGCCTCTGATTCCCCGCCTCTGATTCCCTGCCTCTGATTCCCCATCTCCGATTCCGCACATCTGATTCCCTGCCTCTTATTCCCCGCCTCTGATTCCCCGCCTCTGATTCCCTGCATCTGATTCCCAACCTCTGATTCCCCACCTCTGATTCCCCGTGTTTGATTCCCCGCCTCTGTTTCCCCGCCTCTGATTCCCCGCCTCTGATTCCCCAACTCTAATTCCCCGCCTCTGATTCCCCATATCTGATTCCCTGCATCTGTTTCCCCGCCTCTGATTCCCCACCCCTGTTTCCCCATATCTGATTCCCTGCCTCTGATTCCCCAACTTTGATTCCCAGCCTCTGATTCCCCAGCTCTGATTCCCCGCCTCTGATTCCCCGTGTTTCATTCCCTGCCTCTGATTCCCCGCCTCTGATTCCCCATCTCTGATTCACCGCCTTTGATTCGCCACCTCTGATTCCCCATATCTGATTCCCCACCTCTGTTTCCCCGCCTCTGATTCCCCGCCTCTGATTCTCCATATCTCATTCCCCGCCTCTGACTCCCCATCTCTGATTCCCGGACTCTGATTCCCCACCTCTGATTCCCGGACTCTTATTCTCAGCATCTGATTCCAGGCCTCTGATTCCCGTCCTCTGACTCCCCGCTTCTGATTCTGATTCCCTGCCTCTGATTCCCCATCTCTGATTCCGCACATCTGATTACCTGCCTCTGACTCCCCACCTCTGATTCCCCATATCTGATTCCCCGCCTCTGTTTCCACGCCTCTGATTCCCCGCCTCTGTTTCCCCATATCTAATTCCCCACCTCTGTTTCCCCGCCTCTGATTCCCCGCCTCTGATTCCCCAACTCTAATTCGCCGCCTCTGATTCCCCATATCTGATTCCCCGCCTCTGTTTCCCCGCCTCTGATTCCCCACCCCTGTTTCCCCATATCTGATTCCCTGCCTCTGATTCCCCAACTTTGATTCCCAGCATCTGATTCCCCAGCTCTGATTCCCCGCCTCTGATTCCCCGCATCTGATTCCCTGCATCTGATTCCAAGCCTCTGATTCCCTGCCTCTGATTCCCAACCTCTGATTCCCCACCACTGATTCCCCACCTCTGATTCCCGGCCTCTTATTCCCGGCATCTGATTCCGGCCTCTGATTCCCGGCCTCTGATTCCCTGCTTCTGATTCCCCATCTCTGATTCCGCAAATCTAATTCCCTGCCTCTGATTCCCCACCTCTGATTCCCCATATCTGATTCCCCACCTCTGTTTCCCGGCCTCTGATTCCCCGCTTCTGATTCTGATTCCCTGCCTCTGATTCCCCATCTCTGATTCCGCACATCTGATTCCCTGCCTCTGATTCCCCACCTCTGATTCCCCATATCTGATTTCCCGCCTCTGTTTCCCCGCCTCTGATTCCCCGCCTCTGTTTCCCCATATCTAATTCCCAACCTCTGATGCCCCAACTCTGATTCCCAGCCTCTGAAACCCCGTGTCTGATTTCTTGCCTCTGATTCCCCGCCTCTGATTCCCCATCTCTGATTCACAGCCTCTGATTCCCCGCCTGTGATTCCCCATCTCTGATTCACCACCTCTGATTCCCCACCTCTGATTCCCCATATCTAATTCCCCGCCTCTGTTTGCCCGACTCTGATTCCCCGCCTCTGTTTCCCCATATCTGATTCCCCGCCTCTGAATCCCCAACTCTGATTCCCTGCCTCTGATTCCCCAGCTCTGATTCCCCGCCTTTGATTCCCCCGTCTGATTCCCAGCCTCTGAAACCCCGTGTCTGATTTCTTGCCTCTGATTCCCCGCCTCTGATTCCCCATCTCTGATTCACAGCCTCTGATTCCCCACCTCTGATTCCCCATCTCTGATTCCGCACATCTGATTCCCTGCCTCTGATTCCCCGACTCTGATCCCCACCTCTGATTCCGCAGCTCTGATTCCCCGCCTCTGATTCCCGAACTCTGATTCCCCGCCTCTGATTCCCCAGCTCTGATTCCCCGCCTCTGATTCCCCGTGTTTGATTCCCTGCCTCTGATTCCCCGCCTCTGATTCCCCATCTCTGATTCACCGCCTTTGATTCGCCACCTCTGATTCCCCATATCTGATTCCTCGCCTCTGTTTCCCCGCCTCTGATTCCCCGCCTCTGATTCCCCATATCTCATTCCCCGCCTCTGATTCCCCATCTCTGATTCCCGGACTCTGATTCCCCACATCTGATTCCCGGCCTCTTATTCCCGGCATCTGATTCCGGCCTCTGATTCCCGGCCTCTGATTCCCTGCTTCTGATTCCCCATCTCTGATTCCGCAAATTTAATTCCCCGCCTCTGATTCCCCGCCTCTGTTTCCCCATATCTGATCCCCGCCTCTATTTGCCCGCATCTGATTCCCCGCCTCTGTTTCCCCATATCTGATTCCCCGCCTCTGAATCCCCAACTCTGATTCCCTGCCTCTAATTTCCCAGCTCTGATTCCCCGCCTCTGATTCCCCGCGTCTGATTACCGGCCTCTGATTCCCCGCCTCTGATTCCCCATCTCTGATTCACAACCTCTGATTCCCCACCTCTGATTCCCAATATCTGATTCCCCGCCTCTGATTCCCCACCTCTGATTCCCCGCCTCTGATTCGCCAGCTATGATTCCCCGACTCTGATTCCCCGTGTTTGATTACCTGCCTCTGATTCCACGCCTCTGATTCCCCATCTCTGATTCATCGCCTTTGATTCGCCACCTCTGATTCCCCATATCTGATTCCTCGCCTCTGTTTCCCCGCCTCTGATTCCCCGCCTCTGATTCCCCATATCTCATTCCCCGCCTCTGATTCCCCATCTCTGATTCCCGGACTCTGATTCCCCACCTCTGATTCCTGGCCTCTGATTCCCTGCTTCTGATTCCCCATCTCTGATTCCGCAAATCTAATTCCCTGCCTCTGATTCCCCACCTCTGATTCCCCATATCTGATTCACCACCTCTGTTTCCCGGCCTCTGATTCCACGCTTCTGATTCTGATTCCCTGCCTCTGATTCCCCATCTCTGATTCCGCACATCTGATTCCCTGCCTCTGATTCCCCACCTCTGATTCCCCATATCTGATTTCCCGCCTCTGTTTCCCCGCCTCTGATTCCCCGCCTCTGTTTCCCCATATCTAATTCCCAACCTCTGATGCCCCAACTCTGATTCCCTGCCTCTGATTCCCCGCGTTCTATTCCCTGCCTCTGATTCCCCGCCTGTGATTCCCCATCTCTGATTCACCACCTCTGATTCCCCACCTCTGATTCCCCATATCTAATTCCCCGCCTCTGTTTGCCCGACTCTGATTCCCCGCCTCTGTTTCCCCATATCTGATTCCCCGCCTCTGAATCCCCAACTCTGATTCCCTTCCTCTGATTCCCCAGCTCTGATTCCCCGCCTTTGAATCCCCCGTCTGATTCCCAGCCTCTGAAACCCCGTGTCTGATTTCTTGCCTCTGATTCCCCGCCTCTGATTCCCCATCTCTGATTCACAGCCTCTGATTCCCCACCTCTGATTCCCCATCTCTGATTCCGCACATCTGATTCCCTGCCTCTGATTCCCCGCCTGTGATTCCCCATCTCTGATTCACCACCTCTGATTCCCCATCTCTGATTCACAACCTCTGATTCCCCACCTCTGATTCCCAATATCTGATTCCCCGCCTCTGATTCCCCACCTCTGATTCCCCGCCTCTGATTCGCCAGCTATGATTCCCCGACTCTGATTCCCCGTGTTTGATTACCTGCCTCTGATTCCACGCCTCTGATTCCCCATCTCTGATTCATCGCCTTTGATTCGCCACCTCTGATTCCCCATATCTGATTCCTCGCCTCTGTTTCCCCGCCTCTGATTCCCCGCCTCTGATTCCCCATATCTCATTCCCCGCCTCTGATTCCCCATCTCTGATTCCCGGACTCTGATTCCCCACCTCTGATTCCTGGCCTCTGATTCCCTGCTTCTGATTCCCCATCTCTGATTCCGCAAATCTAATTCCCTGCCTCTGATTCCCCACCTCTGATTCCCCATATCTGATTCACCACCTCTGTTTCCCGGCCTCTGATTCCACGCTTCTGATTCTGATTCCCTGCCTCTGATTCCCCATCTCTGATTCCGCACATCTGATTCCCTGCCTCTGAT
Source organism: Narcine bancroftii (assembly GCF_036971445.1). Taxonomy (NCBI): domain Eukaryota; kingdom Metazoa; phylum Chordata; class Chondrichthyes; order Torpediniformes; family Narcinidae; genus Narcine; species Narcine bancroftii. The sequence goes on from NC_091475.1 coordinate 113,596,453, forward strand.
TCCCCACCTCTGATTCCCCATATCTGATTTCCCGCCTCTGTTTCCCCGCCTCTGATTCCCCGCCTCTGTTTCCCCATATCTAATTCCCAACCTCTGATGCCCCAACTCTGATTCCCTGCCTCTGATTCCCCGCGTTCTATTCCCTGCCTCTGATTCCCCGCCTGTGATTCCCCATCTCTGATTCACCACCTCTGATTCCCCACCTCTGATTCCCCATATCTAATTCCCCGCCTCTGTTTGCCCGACTCTGATTCCCCGCCTCTGTTTCCCCATATCTGATTCCCCGCCTCTGAATCCCCAACTCTGATTCCCTTCCTCTGATTCCCCAGCTCTGATTCCCCGCCTTTGAATCCCCCGTCTGATTCCCAGCCTCTGAAACCCCGTGTCTGATTTCTTGCCTCTGATTCCCCGCCTCTGATTCCCCATCTCTGATTCACAGCCTCTGATTCCCCACCTCTGATTCCCCATCTCTGATTCCGCACATCTGATTCCCTGCCTCTGATTCCCCGACTCTGATCCCCACCTCTGATTCCGCAGCTCTGATTCCCCGCCTCTGATTCCCGAACTCTGATTCCCCGCCTCTGATTCCCCAGCTCTGATTCCCCGCCTCTGATTCCCCGTGTTTGATTCCCTGCCTCTGATTCCCCGCCTCTGATTCCCCATCTCTGATTCACCGCCTTTGATTCGCCACCTCTGATTCCCCATATCTGATTCCTCGCCTCTGTTTCCCCGCCTCTGATTCCCCGCCTCTGATTCCCCATATCTCATTCCCCGCCTCTGATTCCCCATCTCTGATTCCAGGACTCTGATTCCCCACCTCTGATTCCCGGCCTCTTATTCCCGGCATCTGATTCCGGCCTCTGATTCCCGGCCTCTGATTCCCTGCTTCTGATTCCCCATCTCTGATTCCGCAAATTTAATTTCCCGCCTCTGATTCCCCGCCTCTGTTTCCCCATATCTGATCCCCGCCTCTATTTGCCCGCATCTGATTCCCCGCCTCTGTTTCCCCATATCTGATTCCCCGCCTCTGAATCCCCAACTCTGATTCCCTGCCTCTAATTTCCCAGCTCTGATTCCCCGCCTCTGATTCCCCGCGTCTGATTACCGGCCTCTGATTCCCCGCCTCTGATTCCCCATCTCTGATTCACAACCTCTGATTCCCCACCTCTGATACCCCATATCTGATTCCCCGCCTCTGTTTCCCCGCCTCTGATTCCCCACCTCTGATTCCCAATATCTGATTCCCCGCCTCTGATTCCCCACCTCTGATTCCCCGCCTCTGATTCGCCAGCTATGATTCCCCGCCTCTGATTCCCCGTGTTTGATTCCCTGCCTCTGATTCCCGGCCTCTGATTCCCCATCTCTGATTCACCGCCTTTGATTCGCCACCTCTGATTCCCCATATCTGATTCCCCGCCTCTGTTTCCCCGCCTCTGATTCCCCGCCTCTGATTCCCCATATCTCATTCCCCGCCTCTGAATCCCCATCTCTGATTCCCGGACTCTGATTCCCCACCTCTGATTCCCTGCTACTGATTCTGATTCCCTGCCTTTGATTCCCCATCTCTGATTCCGCACATCTGATTCCCTGCCTCTGATTCCCCATCTCTGATTCCCCATATCTGATTCCCCGCTTCTGTTTCCCCGCCTCTGATTCCCCGCCTCTGTTTCCCAATATCTAAGTCCCCGCCTCTGATTCCCCAACTCTAATTCCCCACCTCTGATTCCCCAGCTCTGATTCCCCGCCTCTGATTCCCCGCATCTGATTCCCTGCATCTGATTCCAAGCCTCTTATTCCCTGCCTCTGATTCCCAACCTCTGATTCCCCACCTCTGATTCCCCATATCTGATTCCCAGCCTCTGTTTCCCCGCCTCTGATTCCCCGCCTCTGTTTCCCCATATCTGATTCCCGGCCTCTGGTTCCCCGCCTCTGATTCCCCGCCTTTGATTCCCTGCCTCTGATTCCCCATCTCCGATTCCGCACATCTGATTCCCTGCCTCTGATTCCCCGCCTCTGATTCCCCGCCTCTGATTCCCCGCCTCTGTTTCCCCGCCTCTGATTCCCCGCCTCTGATTCCCCAACTCTAATTCGCCGCCTCTGATTCCCCATATCTGATTCCCCGCCTCTGTTTCCCCGCCTCTGATTCCCCACCCCTGTTTCCCCATATCTGATTCCCTGCCTCTGATTCCCCAACTTTGATTCCCAGCATCTGATTCCCCAGCTCTGATTCCCCGCCTCTGATTCCCCGCATCTGATTCCCTGCATCTGATTCCAAGCCTCTGATTCCCTGCCTCTGATTCCCAACCTCTGATTCCCCACCACTGATTCCCCATATCTGATCCCCAGCCTCTGTTTCCCCGCCTCTGTTTCCCCATATCTGATTCCCGGCCTCTGATTCCCCGCCTCTGATTCCCCGCCTCTGATTCCCTGCCTCTGATTCCCCATCTCCGATTCCGCACATCTGATTCCCTGCCTCTTATTCCCCGCCTCTGATTCCCCGCCTCTGATTCCCTGCATCTGATTCCCAACCTCTGATTCCCCACCTCTGATTCCCCGTGTTTGATTCCCCGCCTCTGTTTCCCCGCCTCTGATTCCCCGCCTCTGATTCCCCAACTCTAATTCCCCGCCTCTGATTCCCCATATCTGATTCCCTGCATCTGTTTCCCCGCCTCTGATTCCCCACCCCTGTTTCCCCATATCTGATTCCCTGCCTCTGATTCCCCAACTTTGATTCCCAGCCTCTGATTCCCCAGCTCTGATTCCCCGCCTCTGATTCCCCGTGTTTCATTCCCTGCCTCTGATTCCCCGCCTCTGATTCCCCATCTCTGATTCACCGCCTTTGATTCGCCACCTCTGATTCCCCATATCTGATTCCCCACCTCTGTTTCCCCGCCTCTGATTCCCCGCCTCTGATTCTCCATATCTCATTCCCCGCCTCTGACTCCCCATCTCTGATTCCCGGACTCTGATTCCCCACCTCTGATTCCCGGACTCTTATTCTCAGCATCTGATTCCAGGCCTCTGATTCCCGTCCTCTGACTCCCCGCTTCTGATTCTGATTCCCTGCCTCTGATTCCCCATCTCTGATTCCGCACATCTGATTACCTGCCTCTGATTCCCCACCTCTGATTCCCCATATCTGATTCCCCGCCTCTGTTTCCACGCCTCTGATTCCCCGCCTCTGTTTCCCCATATCTAATTCCCCACCTCTGATGCCCCAACTCTGATTCCCCGCCTCTGATTCCACAGCTCTGATTCCCCGCCTCTGATTCCCCACATCCGATTCCCCATATCTGATTCCCCGCCTCTGTTTCCCCGCCCCTGATTCCCCGCCTCTGTTTCCCCATATCTGATTCCCCGCCTCTGATTCCCAACTATGATTCCCCGCCTCTTATTCCCCAGCTCTGATTCCCTGCCTCTGATTCCCCGCGTTCTATTCCCTGCCTCTGATTCCCCGCCTGTGATTCCCCATCTCTGATTCACCACCTCTGATTCCCCACCACTGATTCCCCATATCTAATTCCCCGCCTCTGTTTGCCCGCCTCTGATTCCCCGCCTCTGTTTCCCCATATCTGATTCCCCGCCTCTGAATCCCCAACTCTGATTCCCTGCCTCTGATTCCCCAGCTTCATTCCCCGCCTTTGATTCCCCCCGTCTGATTCCCAGCCTCTGAATCCCCGTGTCTGAAAACCTGCCTCTGATTCCCCGCCTCTGATTCCCCATCTCAGATTCACCGCCTCTGATTCCCCACCTCTGATTCCCCATCTCTGATTCCGCACATCCGATTCCCTGCCTCTGATTCCCCGACTCTGATTCCCCACCTCTGATTCCCCAGCTCTGATTCCCTGCCTCTGATTCCCCAACTCGGATTCCCCACCTCTGATTCCCCAGCTGTGATTCCCCGCCTCTGATTCCCCGTGTTTGATCCCCTGCCTCTGATTCCCCAGCTCTGATTCCCCATCTCTGATTCACCGCCTTTGATTCTCCACCTCTGATTCCCCATATCTGATTCCTCGCCACTGTTTCCCCGCCTCTGATTCCCCGCCTCTGATTCCCCATATCTCATTCCCCGCCTCTGATTCCCCATCTCTGATTCCCGGACTCTGATTCCCCACCTCTGATTCCCGACCTCTTATTCCCGGCATCTGATTCCGGCCTCTGATTCCCGGCCTCTGATTCCCTGCTTCTGATTCTGATTCCCTGCCTCTGATTCCCCATTTCTGATTCCGCACATCTAATTCCCTGCCTCTGATTCCCCACCTCTGATTCCCCATATCTGAATCCCCGCCTCTGTTTCCCCGTCTCTGATTCCCCGCCTCTGTTTCCCCATATCTAAGTCCCCGCCTCTGATTCCCCAACTTTGATTCCCCGCCTGTGATTCCCCAGCTCTGATTCCCCGCCTCTGATTCCCCACCTCTGATTCCCCATATCTGATTCCCAGCCTCTGATTCCCCAACTTTGATTCCCAGCCTCTGATTCCCCAGCTCTGATTCCCCGCCTCTGATTCCCCGTGTTTGATTCCCTGCCTCTGATTCCCTGCTTCTGATTCCCCATCTCTGATTCCGCAAATCTAATTCCCTGCCTCTGATTCCCCACCTCTGATTCCCCATATCTGATTCCCCACCTCTGTTTCCCGGCATCTGATTCCCCGCTTCTGATTCTGATTCCCTGCCTCTGATTCCCCATCTCTGATTCCGCACATCTGATTCCCTGCCTCTGATTCCCCACCTCTGATTCCCCATATCTGATTTCCCGCCTCTGTTTCCCCGCCTCTGATTCCCCGCCTCTGTTTCCCCATATCTAATTCCCAACCTCTGATGCCCCAACTCTGATTCCCTGCCTCTGATTCCCCGCGTTCTATTCCCTGCCTCTGATTCCCCGCCTGTGATTCCCCATCTCTGATTCACCACCTCTGATTCCCCACCTCTGATTCCCCATATCTAATTCCCCGCCTCTGTTTGCCCGACTCTGATTCCCCGCCTCTGTTTCCCCATATCTGATTCCACGCCTCTGAATCCCCAACTCTGATTCCCTGCCTCTGATTCACCAGCTCTGATTCCCCGCCTTTGATTCCCCCGTCTGATTCCCAGCCTCTGAAACCCCGTGTCTGATTTCTTGCCTCTGATTCCCCGCCTCTGATTCCCCACCTCTGATTCCCCATCTCTGATTCCGCACATCTGATTCCCTGCCTCTGATTCCCCGACTCTGATCCCCACCTCTGATTCCGCAGCTCTGATTCCCCGCCTCTGATTCCCCAACTCTGATTCCCCGCCTCTGATTCCCCAGCTCTGATTCCCCGCCTCTGATTCCCCGTGTTTGATTCCCTGCCTCTGATTCCCCGCCTCTGATTCCCCATCTCTGATTCACCGCCTTTGATTCGCCACCTCTGATTCCCCATATCTGATTCCTCGCCTCTGTTTCCCCGCCTCTGATTCCCCGCCTCTGATTCCCCATATCTCATTCCCCGCCTCTGATTCCCCATCTCTGATTCCCGGACTCTGATTCCCCACCTCTGATTCCCGGCCTCTTATTCCCGGCATCTGATTCAGGCCTCTGATTCCCGGCCTCTGATTCCCTGCTTCTGATTCCCCATCTCTGATTCCGCAAATCTAATTCCCTGCCTCTGATTCCCCACCTCTGATTCCCCATATCTGATTCCCCGCCTCTGTTTCCCCGCCTCTGATTCCCCGCCTCTGTTTCCCCATATCTAAGTCCCCGCCTCTGATTCCCCAACTTTGATTCCCCACCTCTGATTCCCCAGCTCTGATTCCCCGCCTCTGATTCCCCGCATCTGATTCCCTGCATCTGATTCCAAGCCTCTTATTCCCTGCCTCTGATTCCCAACCTCTGATTCCCCACCTCTGATTCCCCATATCTGATTCCCCGCCTCTGTTTCCCCGCCTCTGATTCCCCGCCTCTGATTCCCCATATCTCATTCCCCGCCTCTGAATCCCCATCTCTGATTCCCGGGCTCTGATTCCCCACATCTGATTCCCTGCTACTGATTCTGATTCCCTGCCTTTGATTCCCCATCTCTGATTCCGCACATCTGATTCCCTGCCTCTGATTCCCCATCTCTGATTCCCCATATCTGATTCCCCGCTTCTGTTTCCCCGCCTCTGATTCCCCGCCTCTGTTTCCCAATATCTAAGTCCCCGCCTCTGATTCCCCAACTCTAATTCCCCACCTCTGATTCCCCAGCTCTGATTCCCCGCCTCTGATTCCCCGCATCTGATTCCCTGCATCTGATTCCAAGCCTCTTATTCCCTGCCTCTGATTCCCAACCTCTGATTCCCCACCTCTGATTCCCCATATCTGATTCCCAGCCTCTGTATCCCCGCCTCTGATTCCCCGCCTCTGTTTCCCCATATCTGATTCCCGGCCTCTGGTTCCCCGCCTCTGATTCCCCGCCTTTGATTCCCTGCCTCTGATTCCCCATCTCCGATTCCGCACATCTGATTCCCTGCCTCTGATTCCCCGCCTCTGATTCCCCGCCTCTGATTCCCCGCCTCTGTTTCCCCGCCTCTGATTCCTCGCCTCTGATTCCCCAACTCTAATTCGCCGCCTCTGATTCCCCATATCTGATTCCCCGCCTCTGTTTCCCCGCCTCTGATTCCCCACCCCTGTTTCCCCATATCTGATTCCCTGCCTCTGATTCCCCAACTTTGATTCCCAGCATCTGATTCCCCAGCTCTGATTCCCCGCCTCTGATTCCCCGCATCTGATTCCCTGCATCTGATTCCAAGCCTCTGATTCCCTGCCTCTGATTCCCAACCTCTGATTCCACACCACTGATTCCCCATATCTGATCCCCAGCCTCTGTTTCCCCGCCTCTGTTTCCCCATATCTGATTCCCGGCCTCTGATTCCCCGCCTCTGATTCCCCGCCTCTGATTCCCTGCCTCTGATTCCCCATCTCCGATTCCGCACATCTCATTCCCTGCCTCTTATTCCCCGCCTCTGATTCCCCGCCTCTGATTCCCTGCATCTGATTCCCAACCTCTGATTCCCCACCTCTGATTCCCCGTGTTTGATTCCCCGCCTCTGTTTCCCCGCCTCTGATTCCCCGCCTCTGATTCCCCAACTCTAATTCCCCGCCTCTGATTCCCCATATCTGATTCCCTGCCTCTGTTTCCCCGCCTCTGATTCCCCACCCCTGTTTCCCCATATCTGATTCCCTGCCTCTGATTCCCCAACTTTGATTCCCAGTCTCTGATTCCCCAGCTCTGATTCTCCGCCTCTGATTCCCCGTGTTTCATTCCCTGCCTCTGATTCCCCGCCTCTGATTCCCCATCTCTGATTCACCGCCTTTGATTCGCCACCTCTGATTCCCCATATCTGATTCCCCACCTCTGTTTCCCCGCCTCTGATTCCCCGCCTCTGATTCTCCATATCTCATTCCCCGCCTCTGACTCCCCATCTCTGATTCCCGGACTCTGATTCCCCACCTCTGATTCCCGGCCTCTTATTCCCAGCATCTGATTCCAGGCCTCTGATTCCCGTCCTCTGACTCCCCGCTTCTGATTCTGATTCCCTGCCTCTGATTCCCCATCTCTGATTCCGCACATCTGATTACCTGCCTCTGATTCCCCACCTCTGATTCCCCATATCTGATTCCCCGCCTCTGTTTCCACGCCTCTGATTCCCCGCCTCTGTTTCCCCATATCTAATTCCCCACCTCTGATGCCCCAACTCTGATTCCCCGCCTCTGATTCCACAGCTCTGATTCCCCGCCTCTGATTCCCCACATCCGATTCCCCATATCTGATTCCCCGCCTCTGTTTCCCCGCCCCTGATTCCCCGCCTCTGTTTCCCCATATCTGATTCCCCGCCTCTGATTCCCAACTATGATTCCCCGCCTCTTAAATCCCCAGCTCTGATTCCCTGCCTCTGATTCCCCACGTTCTATTCCCTGCCTCTGATTCCCCGCCTGTGATTCCCCATCTCTGATTCACCACCTCTGATTCCCCACCACTGATTCCCCATATCTAATTCCCCGCCTCTGTTTGCCCGCCTCTGATTCCCCGCCTCTGTTTCCCCATATCTGATTCCCCGCCTCTGAATCCCCAACTCTGATTCCCTGCCTCTGATTCCCCAGCTTCATTCCCCGCCTTTGATTCCCCCCGTCTGATTCCCAGCCTCTGAATCCCCGTGTCTGAAAACCTGCCTCTGATTCCCCGCCTCTGATTCCCCATCTCAGATTCACCGCCTCTGATTCCGCACATCTGATTCCCTGCCTCTGATTCCCCGACTCTGATCCCCACCTCTGATTCCGCAGCTCTGATTCCCCGCCTCTGATTCCCCAACTCTGATTCCCCGCCTCTGATTCCCCAGCTCTGATTCCCCGCCTCTGATTCCCCGTGTTTGATTCCCTGCCTCTGATTCCCCGCCTCTGATTCCCCATCTCTGATTCACCGCCTTTGATTCGCCACCTCTGATTCCCCATATCTGATTCCTCGCCTCTGTTTCCCCGCCTCTGATTCCCCGCCTCTGATTCCCCATATCTCATTCCCCGCCTCTGATTCCCCATCTCTGATTCCCGGACTCTGATTCCCCACCTCTGATTCCCGGCCTCTTATTCCCGGCATCTGATTCAGGCCTCTGATTCCCGGCCTCTGATTCCCTGCTTCTGATTCCCCATCTCTGATTCCGCAAATCTAATTCCCTGCCTCTGATTCCCCACCTCTGATTCCCCATATCTGATTCCCCGCCTCTGTTTCCCCGCCTCTGATTCCCCGCCTCTGTTTCCCCATATCTAAGTCCCCGCCTCTGATTCCCCAACTTTGATTCCCCACCTCTGATTCCCCAGCTCTGATTCCCCGCCTCTGATTCCCCGCATCTGATTCCCTGCATCTGATTCCAAGCCTCTTATTCCCTGCCTCTGATTCCCAACCTCTGATTCCCCACCTCTGATTCCCCATATCTGATTCCCCGCCTCTGTTTCCCCGCCTCTGATTCCCCGCCTCTGATTCCCCATATCTCATTCCCCGCCTCTGAATCCCCATCTCTGATTCCCGGACTCTGATTCCCCACCTCTGATTCCCTGCTACTGATTCTGTTTCCCTGCCTTTGATTCCCCATCTCTGATTCCGCACATCTGATTCCCTGCCTCTGATTCCCCATCTCTGATTCCCCATATCTGATTCCCCGCTTCTGTTTCCCCGCCTCTGATTCCCCGCCTCTGTTTCCCAATATCTAAGTCCCCGCCTCTGATTCCCCAACTCTAATTCCCCACCTCTGATTCCCCAGCTCTGATTCCCCGCCTCTGATTCCCCGCATCTGATTCCCTGCATCTGATTCCAAGCCTCTTATTCCCTGCCTCTGATTCCCAACCTCTGATTCCCCACCTCTGATTCCCCATATCTGATTCCCAGCCTCTGTTTCCCCGCCTCTGATTCCCCGCCTCTGTTTCCCCATATCTGATTCCCGGCCTCTGGTTCCCCGCCTCTGATTCCCCGCCTTTGATTCCCTGCCTCTGATTCCCCATCTCCGATTCCGCACATCTGATTCCCTGCCTCTGATTCCCCGCCTCTGATTCCCCACCTCTGATTCCCCGCCTCTGTTTCCCCGCCTCTGATTCCCCGCCTCTGATTCCCCAACTCTAATTCGCCGCCTCTGATTCCCCATATCTGATTCCCCGCCTCTGTTTCCCCGCCTCTGATTCCCCACCCCTGTTTCCCCATATCTGATTCCCTGCCTCTGATTCCCCAACTTTGATTCCCAGCATCTGATTCCCCAGCTCTGATTCCCCGCCTCTGATTCCCCGCATCTGATTCCCTGCATCTGATTCCAAGCCTCTGATTCCCTGCCTCTGATTCCCAACCTCTGATTCCCCACCACTGATTCCCCACCTCTGATTCCCGGCCTCTTATTCCCGGCATCTGATTCCGGCCTCTGATTCCCGGCCTCTGATTCCCTGCTTCTGATTCCCCATCTCTGATTCCGCAAATCTAATTCCCTGCCTCTGATTCCCCACCTCTGATTCCCCATATCTGATTCCCCACCTCTGTTTCCCGGCCTCTGATTCCCCGCTTCTGATTCTGATTCCCTGCCTCTGATTCCCCATCTCTGATTCCGCACATCTGATTCCCTGCCTCTGATTCCCCACCTCTGATTCCCCATATCTGATTTCCCGCCTCTGTTTCCCCGCCTCTGATTCCCCGCCTCTGTTTCCCCATATCTAATTCCCAACCTCTGATGCCCCAACTCTGATTCCCAGCCTCTGAAACCCCGTGTCTGATTTCTTGCCTCTGATTCCCCGCCTCTGATTCCCCATCTCTGATTCACAGCCTCTGATTCCCCGCCTGTGATTCCCCATCTCTGATTCACCACCTCTGATTCCCCACCTCTGATTCCCCATATCTAATTCCCCGCCTCTGTTTGCCCGACTCTGATTCCCCGCCTCTGTTTCCCCATATCTGATTCCCCGCCTCTGAATCCCCAACTCTGATTCCCTGCCTCTGATTCCCCAGCTCTGATTCCCCGCCTTTGATTCCCCCGTCTGATTCCCAGCCTCTGAAACCCCGTGTCTGATTTCTTGCCTCTGATTCCCCGCCTCTGATTCCCCATCTCTGATTCACAGCCTCTGATTCCCCACCTCTGATTCCCCATCTCTGATTCCGCACATCTGATTCCCTGCCTCTGATTCCCCGACTCTGATCCCCACCTCTGATTCCGCAGCTCTGATTCCCCGCCTCTGATTCCCGAACTCTGATTCCCCGCCTCTGATTCCCCAGCTCTGATTCCCCGCCTCTGATTCCCCGTGTTTGATTCCCTGCCTCTGATTCCCCGCCTCTGATTCCCCATCTCTGATTCACCGCCTTTGATTCGCCACCTCTGATTCCCCATATCTGATTCCTCGCCTCTGTTTCCCCGCCTCTGATTCCCCGCCTCTGATTCCCCATATCTCATTCCCCGCCTCTGATTCCCCATCTCTGATTCCCGGACTCTGATTCCCCACATCTGATTCCCGGCCTCTTATTCCCGGCATCTGATTCCGGCCTCTGATTCCCGGCCTCTGATTCCCTGCTTCTGATTCCCCATCTCTGATTCCGCAAATTTAATTCCCCGCCTCTGATTCCCCGCCTCTGTTTCCCCATATCTGATCCCCGCCTCTATTTGCCCGCATCTGATTCCCCGCCTCTGTTTCCCCATATCTGATTCCCCGCCTCTGAATCCCCAACTCTGATTCCCTGCCTCTAATTTCCCAGCTCTGATTCCCCGCCTCTGATTCCCCGCGTCTGATTACCGGCCTCTGATTCCCCGCCTCTGATTCCCCATCTCTGATTCACAACCTCTGATTCCCCACCTCTGATTCCCAATATCTGATTCCCCGCCTCTGATTCCCCACCTCTGATTCCCCGCCTCTGATTCGCCAGCTATGATTCCCCGACTCTGATTCCCCGTGTTTGATTACCTGCCTCTGATTCCACGCCTCTGATTCCCCATCTCTGATTCATCGCCTTTGATTCGCCACCTCTGATTCCCCATATCTGATTCCTCGCCTCTGTTTCCCCGCCTCTGATTCCCCGCCTCTGATTCCCCATATCTCATTCCCCGCCTCTGATTCCCCATCTCTGATTCCCGGACTCTGATTCCCCACCTCTGATTCCTGGCCTCTGATTCCCTGCTTCTGATTCCCCATCTCTGATTCCGCAAATCTAATTCCCTGCCTCTGATTCCCCACCTCTGATTCCCCATATCTGATTCACCACCTCTGTTTCCCGGCCTCTGATTCCACGCTTCTGATTCTGATTCCCTGCCTCTGATTCCCCATCTCTGATTCCGCACATCTGATTCCCTGCCTCTGATTCCCCACCTCTGATTCCCCATATCTGATTTCCCGCCTCTGTTTCCCCGCCTCTGATTCCCCGCCTCTGTTTCCCCATATCTAATTCCCAACCTCTGATGCCCCAACTCTGATTCCCTGCCTCTGATTCCCCGCGTTCTATTCCCTGCCTCTGATTCCCCGCCTGTGATTCCCCATCTCTGATTCACCACCTCTGATTCCCCACCTCTGATTCCCCATATCTAATTCCCCGCCTCTGTTTGCCCGACTCTGATTCCCCGCCTCTGTTTCCCCATATCTGATTCCCCGCCTCTGAATCCCCAACTCTGATTCCCTTCCTCTGATTCCCCAGCTCTGATTCCCCGCCTTTGAATCCCCCGTCTGATTCCCAGCCTCTGAAACCCCGTGTCTGATTTCTTGCCTCTGATTCCCCGCCTCTGATTCCCCATCTCTGATTCACAGCCTCTGATTCCCCACCTCTGATTCCCCATCTCTGATTCCGCACATCTGATTCCCTGCCTCTGATTCCCCGCCTGTGATTCCCCATCTCTGATTCACCACCTCTGATTCCCCATCTCTGATTCACAACCTCTGATTCCCCACCTCTGATTCCCAATATCTGATTCCCCGCCTCTGATTCCCCACCTCTGATTCCCCGCCTCTGATTCGCCAGCTATGATTCCCCGACTCTGATTCCCCGTGTTTGATTACCTGCCTCTGATTCCACGCCTCTGATTCCCCATCTCTGATTCATCGCCTTTGATTCGCCACCTCTGATTCCCCATATCTGATTCCTCGCCTCTGTTTCCCCGCCTCTGATTCCCCGCCTCTGATTCCCCATATCTCATTCCCCGCCTCTGATTCCCCATCTCTGATTCCCGGACTCTGATTCCCCACCTCTGATTCCTGGCCTCTGATTCCCTGCTTCTGATTCCCCATCTCTGATTCCGCAAATCTAATTCCCTGCCTCTGATTCCCCACCTCTGATTCCCCATATCTGATTCACCACCTCTGTTTCCCGGCCTCTGATTCCACGCTTCTGATTCTGATTCCCTGCCTCTGATTCCCCATCTCTGATTCCGCACATCTGATTCCCTGCCTCTGATTCCCCACCTCTGATTCCCCATATCTGATTTCCCGCCTCTGTTTCCCCGCCTCTGATTCCCCGCCTCTGTTTCCCCATATCTAATTCCCAACCTCTGATGCCCCAACTCTGATTCCCTGCCTCTGATTCCCCGCGTTCTATTCCCTGCCTCTGATTCCCCGCCTGTGATTCCCCATCTCTGATTCACCACCTCTGATTCCCCACCTCTGATTCCCCATATCTAATTCCCCGCCTCTGTTTGCCCGACTCTGATTCCCCGCCTCTGTTTCCCCATATCTGATTCCCCGCCTCTGAATCCCCAACTCTGATTCCCTTCCTCTGATTCCCCAGCTCTGATTCCCCGCCTTTGAATCCCCCGTCTGATTCCCAGCCTCTGAAACCCCGTGTCTGATTTCTTGCCTCTGATTCCCCGCCTCTGATTCCCCATCTCTGATTCACAGCCTCTGATTCCCCACCTCTGATTCCCCATCTCTGATTCCGCACATCTGATTCCCTGCCTCTGATTCCCCGACTCTGATCCCCACCTCTGATTCCGCAGCTCTGATTCCCCGCCTCTGATTCCCGAACTCTGATTCCCCGCCTCTGATTCCCCAGCTCTGATTCCCCGCCTCTGATTCCCCGTGTTTGATTCCCTGCCTCTGATTCCCCGCCTCTGATTCCCCATCTCTGATTCACCGCCTTTGATTCGCCACCTCTGATTCCCCATATCTGATTCCTCGCCTCTGTTTCCCCGCCTCTGATTCCCCGCCTCTGATTCCCCATATCTCATTCCCCGCCTCTGATTCCCCATCTCTGATTCCAGGACTCTGATTCCCCACCTCTGATTCCCGGCCTCTTATTCCCGGCATCTGATTCCGGCCTCTGATTCCCGGCCTCTGATTCCCTGCTTCTGATTCCCCATCTCTGATTCCGCAAATTTAATTTCCCGCCTCTGATTCCCCGCCTCTGTTTCCCCATATCTGATCCCCGCCTCTATTTGCCCGCATCTGATTCCCCGCCTCTGTTTCCCCATATCTGATTCCCCGCCTCTGAATCCCCAACTCTGATTCCCTGCCTCTAATTTCCCAGCTCTGATTCCCCGCCTCTGATTCCCCGCGTCTGATTACCGGCCTCTGATTCCCCGCCTCTGATTCCCCATCTCTGATTCACAACCTCTGATTCCCCACCTCTGATACCCCATATCTGATTCCCCGCCTCTGTTTCCCCGCCTCTGATTCCCCACCTCTGATTCCCAATATCTGATTCCCCGCCTCTGATTCCCCACCTCTGATTCCCCGCCTCTGATTCGCCAGCTATGATTCCCCGCCTCTGATTCCCCGTGTTTGATTCCCTGCCTCTGATTCCCGGCCTCTGATTCCCCATCTCTGATTCACCGCCTTTGATTCGCCACCTCTGATTCCCCATATCTGATTCCCCGCCTCTGTTTCCCCGCCTCTGATTCCCCGCCTCTGATTCCCCATATCTCATTCCCCGCCTCTGAATCCCCATCTCTGATTCCCGGACTCTGATTCCCCACCTCTGATTCCCTGCTACTGATTCTGATTCCCTGCCTTTGATTCCCCATCTCTGATTCCGCACATCTGATTCCCTGCCTCTGATTCCCCATCTCTGATTCCCCATATCTGATTCCCCGCTTCTGTTTCCCCGCCTCTGATTCCCCGCCTCTGTTTCCCAATATCTAAGTCCCCGCCTCTGATTCCCCAACTCTAATTCCCCACCTCTGATTCCCCAGCTCTGATTCCCCGCCTCTGATTCCCCGCATCTGATTCCCTGCATCTGATTCCAAGCCTCTTATTCCCTGCCTCTGATTCCCAACCTCTGATTCCCCACCTCTGATTCCCCATATCTGATTCCCAGCCTCTGTTTCCCCGCCTCTGATTCCCCGCCTCTGTTTCCCCATATCTGATTCCCGGCCTCTGGTTCCCCGCCTCTGATTCCCCGCCTTTGATTCCCTGCCTCTGATTCCCCATCTCCGATTCCGCACATCTGATTCCCTGCCTCTGATTCCCCGCCTCTGATTCCCCGCCTCTGATTCCCCGCCTCTGTTTCCCCGCCTCTGATTCCCCGCCTCTGATTCCCCAACTCTAATTCGCCGCCTCTGATTCCCCATATCTGATTCCCCGCCTCTGTTTCCCCGCCTCTGATTCCCCACCCCTGTTTCCCCATATCTGATTCCCTGCCTCTGATTCCCCAACTTTGATTCCCAGCATCTGATTCCCCAGCTCTGATTCCCCGCCTCTGATTCCCCGCATCTGATTCCCTGCATCTGATTCCAAGCCTCTGATTCCCTGCCTCTGATTCCCAACCTCTGATTCCCCACCACTGATTCCCCATATCTGATCCCCAGCCTCTGTTTCCCCGCCTCTGTTTCCCCATATCTGATTCCCGGCCTCTGATTCCCCGCCTCTGATTCCCCGCCTCTGATTCCCTGCCTCTGATTCCCCATCTCCGATTCCGCACATCTGATTCCCTGCCTCTTATTCCCCGCCTCTGATTCCCCGCCTCTGATTCCCTGCATCTGATTCCCAACCTCTGATTCCCCACCTCTGATTCCCCGTGTTTGATTCCCCGCCTCTGTTTCCCCGCCTCTGATTCCCCGCCTCTGATTCCCCAACTCTAATTCCCCGCCTCTGATTCCCCATATCTGATTCCCTGCATCTGTTTCCCCGCCTCTGATTCCCCACCCCTGTTTCCCCATATCTGATTCCCTGCCTCTGATTCCCCAACTTTGATTCCCAGCCTCTGATTCCCCAGCTCTGATTCCCCGCCTCTGATTCCCCGTGTTTCATTCCCTGCCTCTGATTCCCCGCCTCTGATTCCCCATCTCTGATTCACCGCCTTTGATTCGCCACCTCTGATTCCCCATATCTGATTCCCCACCTCTGTTTCCCCGCCTCTGATTCCCCGCCTCTGATTCTCCATATCTCATTCCCCGCCTCTGACTCCCCATCTCTGATTCCCGGACTCTGATTCCCCACCTCTGATTCCCGGACTCTTATTCTCAGCATCTGATTCCAGGCCTCTGATTCCCGTCCTCTGACTCCCCGCTTCTGATTCTGATTCCCTGCCTCTGATTCCCCATCTCTGATTCCGCACATCTGATTACCTGCCTCTGATTCCCCACCTCTGATTCCCCATATCTGATTCCCCGCCTCTGTTTCCACGCCTCTGATTCCCCGCCTCTGTTTCCCCATATCTAATTCCCCACCTCTGATGCCCCAACTCTGATTCCCCGCCTCTGATTCCACAGCTCTGATTCCCCGCCTCTGATTCCCCACATCCGATTCCCCATATCTGATTCCCCGCCTCTGTTTCCCCGCCCCTGATTCCCCGCCTCTGTTTCCCCATATCTGATTCCCCGCCTCTGATTCCCAACTATGATTCCCCGCCTCTTATTCCCCAGCTCTGATTCCCTGCCTCTGATTCCCCGCGTTCTATTCCCTGCCTCTGATTCCCCGCCTGTGATTCCCCATCTCTGATTCACCACCTCTGATTCCCCACCACTGATTCCCCATATCTAATTCCCCGCCTCTGTTTGCCCGCCTCTGATTCCCCGCCTCTGTTTCCCCATATCTGATTCCCCGCCTCTGAATCCCCAACTCTGATTCCCTGCCTCTGATTCCCCAGCTTCATTCCCCGCCTTTGATTCCCCCCGTCTGATTCCCAGCCTCTGAATCCCCGTGTCTGAAAACCTGCCTCTGATTCCCCGCCTCTGATTCCCCATCTCAGATTCACCGCCTCTGATTCCCCACCTCTGATTCCCCATCTCTGATTCCGCACATCCGATTCCCTGCCTCTGATTCCCCGACTCTGATTCCCCACCTCTGATTCCCCAGCTCTGATTCCCTGCCTCTGATTCCCCAACTCGGATTCCCCACCTCTGATTCCCCAGCTGTGATTCCCCGCCTCTGATTCCCCGTGTTTGATCCCCTGCCTCTGATTCCCCAGCTCTGATTCCCCATCTCTGATTCACCGCCTTTGATTCTCCACCTCTGATTCCCCATATCTGATTCCTCGCCACTGTTTCCCCGCCTCTGATTCCCCGCCTCTGATTCCCCATATCTCATTCCCCGCCTCTGATTCCCCATCTCTGATTCCCGGACTCTGATTCCCCACCTCTGATTCCCGACCTCTTATTCCCGGCATCTGATTCCGGCCTCTGATTCCCGGCCTCTGATTCCCTGCTTCTGATTCTGATTCCCTGCCTCTGATTCCCCATTTCTGATTCCGCACATCTAATTCCCTGCCTCTGATTCCCCACCTCTGATTCCCCATATCTGAATCCCCGCCTCTGTTTCCCCGTCTCTGATTCCCCGCCTCTGTTTCCCCATATCTAAGTCCCCGCCTCTGATTCCCCAACTTTGATTCCCCGCCTGTGATTCCCCAGCTCTGATTCCCCGCCTCTGATTCCCCACCTCTGATTCCCCATATCTGATTCCCAGCCTCTGATTCCCCAACTTTGATTCCCAGCCTCTGATTCCCCAGCTCTGATTCCCCGCCTCTGATTCCCCGTGTTTGATTCCCTGCCTCTGATTCCCTGCTTCTGATTCCCCATCTCTGATTCCGCAAATCTAATTCCCTGCCTCTGATTCCCCACCTCTGATTCCCCATATCTGATTCCCCACCTCTGTTTCCCGGCATCTGATTCCCCGCTTCTGATTCTGATTCCCTGCCTCTGATTCCCCATCTCTGATTCCGCACATCTGATTCCCTGCCTCTGATTCCCCACCTCTGATTCCCCATATCTGATTTCCCGCCTCTGTTTCCCCGCCTCTGATTCCCCGCCTCTGTTTCCCCATATCTAATTCCCAACCTCTGATGCCCCAACTCTGATTCCCTGCCTCTGATTCCCCGCGTTCTATTCCCTGCCTCTGATTCCCCGCCTGTGATTCCCCATCTCTGATTCACCACCTCTGATTCCCCACCTCTGATTCCCCATATCTAATTCCCCGCCTCTGTTTGCCCGACTCTGATTCCCCGCCTCTGTTTCCCCATATCTGATTCCACGCCTCTGAATCCCCAACTCTGATTCCCTGCCTCTGATTCACCAGCTCTGATTCCCCGCCTTTGATTCCCCCGTCTGATTCCCAGCCTCTGAAACCCCGTGTCTGATTTCTTGCCTCTGATTCCCCGCCTCTGATTCCCCACCTCTGATTCCCCATCTCTGATTCCGCACATCTGATTCCCTGCCTCTGATTCCCCGACTCTGATCCCCACCTCTGATTCCGCAGCTCTGATTCCCCGCCTCTGATTCCCCAACTCTGATTCCCCGCCTCTGATTCCCCAGCTCTGATTCCCCGCCTCTGATTCCCCGTGTTTGATTCCCTGCCTCTGATTCCCCGCCTCTGATTCCCCATCTCTGATTCACCGCCTTTGATTCGCCACCTCTGATTCCCCATATCTGATTCCTCGCCTCTGTTTCCCCGCCTCTGATTCCCCGCCTCTGATTCCCCATATCTCATTCCCCGCCTCTGATTCCCCATCTCTGATTCCCGGACTCTGATTCCCCACCTCTGATTCCCGGCCTCTTATTCCCGGCATCTGATTCAGGCCTCTGATTCCCGGCCTCTGATTCCCTGCTTCTGATTCCCCATCTCTGATTCCGCAAATCTAATTCCCTGCCTCTGATTCCCCACCTCTGATTCCCCATATCTGATTCCCCGCCTCTGTTTCCCCGCCTCTGATTCCCCGCCTCTGTTTCCCCATATCTAAGTCCCCGCCTCTGATTCCCCAACTTTGATTCCCCACCTCTGATTCCCCAGCTCTGATTCCCCGCCTCTGATTCCCCGCATCTGATTCCCTGCATCTGATTCCAAGCCTCTTATTCCCTGCCTCTGATTCCCAACCTCTGATTCCCCACCTCTGATTCCCCATATCTGATTCCCCGCCTCTGTTTCCCCGCCTCTGATTCCCCGCCTCTGATTCCCCATATCTCATTCCCCGCCTCTGAATCCCCATCTCTGATTCCCGGACTCTGATTCCCCACATCTGATTCCCTGCTACTGATTCTGATTCCCTGCCTTTGATTCCCCATCTCTGATTCCGCACATCTGATTCCCTGCCTCTGATTCCCCATCTCTGATTCCCCATATCTGATTCCCCGCTTCTGTTTCCCCGCCTCTGATTCCCCGCCTCTGATTCCCCACCTCTGATTCCCCGCCTCTGATTCGCCAGCTATGATTCCCCGACTCTGATTCCCCGTGTTTGATTACCTGCCTCTGATTCCACGCCTCTGATTCCCCATCTCTGATTCATCGCCTTTGATTCGCCACCTCTGATTCCCCATATCTGATTCCTCGCCTCTGTTTCCCCGCCTCTGATTCCCCGCCTCTGATTCCCCATATCTCATTCCCCGCCTCTGATTCCCCATCTCTGATTCCCGGACTCTGATTCCCCACCTCTGATTCCTGGCCTCTGATTCCCTGCTTCTGATTCCCCATCTCTGATTCCGCAAATCTAATTCCCTGCCTCTGATTCCCCACCTCTGATTCCCCATATCTGATTCACCACCTCTGTTTCCCGGCCTCTGATTCCCCGCTTCTGATTCTGATTCCCTGCCTCTGATTCCCCATCTCTGATTCCGCACATCTGATTCCCTGCCTCTGATTCCCCACCTCTGATTCCCCATATCTGATTTCCCGCCTCTGTTTCCCCGCCTCTGATTCCCCGCCTCTGTTTCCCCATATCTAATTCCCAACCTCTGATGCCCCAACTCTGATTCCCTGCCTCTGATTCCCCGCGTTCTATTCCCTGCCTCTGATTCCCCGCCTGTGATTCCCCATCTCTGATTCACCACCTCTGATTCCCCACCTCTGATTCCCCATATCTAATTCCCCGCCTCTGTTTGCCCGACTCTGATTCCCCGCCTCTGTTTCCCCATATCTGATTCCCCGCCTCTGAATCCCCAACTCTGATTCCCTTCCTCTGATTCCCCAGCTCTGATTCCCCGCCTTTGAATCCCCCGTCTGATTCCCAGCCTCTGAAACCCCGTGTCTGATTTCTTGCCTCTGATTCCCCGCCTCTGATTCCCCATCTCTGATTCACAGCCTCTGATTCCCCACCTCTGATTCCCCATCTCTGATTCCGCACATCTGATTCCCTGCCTCTGATTCCCCGACTCTGATCCCCACCTCTGATTCCGCAGCTCTGATTCCCCGCCTCTGATTCCCGAACTCTGATTCCCCGCCTCTGATTCCCCAGCTCTGATTCCCCGCCTCTGATTCCCTGTGTTTGATTCCCTGCCTCTGATTCCCCGCCTCTGATTCCCCGCCTCTGATTCCCCATCTCTGATTCACCGCCTTTGATTCGCCACCTCTGATTCCCCATATCTGATTCCTCGCCTCTGTTTCCCCGCCTCTGATTCCCCGCCTCTGATTCCCCATATCTCATTCCCCGCCTCTGATTCCCCATCTCTGATTCCAGGACTCTGATTCCTCACCTCTGATTCCCGGCCTCTTATTCCCGGCATCTGATTCCGGCCTCTGATTCCCGGCCTCTGATTCCCTGCTTCTGATTCCCCATCTCTGATTCCGCAAATTTAATTTCCCGCCTCTGATTCCCCGCCTCTGTTTCCCCATATCTGATCCCCGCCTCTATTTGCCCGCATCTGATTCCCCGCCTCTGTTTCCCCATATCTGATTCCCCGCCTCTGAATCCCCAACTCTGATTCCCTGCCTCTAATTTCCCAGCTCTGATTCCCCGCCTCTGATTCCCCGCGTCTGATTACCGGCCTCTGATTCCCCGCCTCTGATTCCCCATCTCTGATTCACAACCTCTGATTCCCCACCTCTGATACCCCATATCTGATTCCCCGCCTCTGTTTCCCCGCCTCTGATTCCCCACCTCTGATTCCCAATATCTGATTCCCCGCCTCTGATTCCCCACCTCTGATTCCCCGCCTCTGATTCGCCAGCTATGATTCCCCGCCTCTGATTCCCCGTGTTTGATTCCCTGCCTCTGATTCCCGGCCTCTGATTCCCCATCTCTGATTCACCGCCTTTGATTCGCCACCTCTGATTCCCCATATCTGATTCCCCGCCTCTGTTTCCCCGCCTCTGATTCCCCGCCTCTGATTCCCCATATCTCATTCCCCGCCTCTGAATCCCCATCTCTGATTCCCGGACTCTGATTCCCCACCTCTGATTCCCTGCTACTGATTCTGATTCCCTGCCTTTGATTCCCCATCTCTGATTCCGCACATCTGATTCCCTGCCTCTGATTCCCCATCTCTGATTCCCCATATCTGATTCCCCGCTTCTGTTTCCCCGCCTCTGATTCCCCGCCTCTGTTTCCCAATATCTAAGTCCCCGCCTCTGATTCCCCAACTCTAATTCCCCACCTCTGATTCCCCAGCTCTGATTCCCCGCCTCTGATTCCCCGCATCTGATTCCCTGCATCTGATTCCAAGCCTCTTATTCCCTGCCTCTGATTCCCAACCTCTGATTCCCCACCTCTGATTCCCCATATCTGATTCCCAGCCTCTGTTTCCCCGCCTCTGATTCCCCGCCTCTGTTTCCCCATATCTGATTCCCGGCCTCTGGTTCCCCGCCTCTGATTCCCCGCCTTTGATTCCCTGCCTCTGATTCCCCATCTCCGATTCCGCACATCTGATTCCCTGCCTCTGATTCCCCGCCTCTGATTCCCCGCCTCTGATTCCCCGCCTCTGTTTCCCCGCCTCTGATTCCCCGCCTCTGATTCCCCAACTCTAATTCGCCGCCTCTGATTCCCCATATCTGATTCCCCGCCTCTGTTTCCCCGCCTCTGATTCCCCACCCCTGTTTCCCCATATCTGATTCCCTGCCTCTGATTCCCCAACTTTGATTCCCAGCATCTGATTCCCCAGCTCTGATTCCCCGCCTCTGATTCCCCGCATCTGATTCCCTGCATCTGATTCCAAGCCTCTGATTCCCTGCCTCTGATTCCCAACCTCTGATTCCCCACCACTGATTCCCCATATCTGATCCCCAGCCTCTGTTTCCCCGCCTCTGTTTCCCCATATCTGATTCCCGGCCTCTGATTCCCCGCCTCTGATTCCCCGCCTCTGATTCCCTGCCTCTGATTCCCCATCTCCGATTCCGCACATCTGATTCCCTGCCTCTTATTCCCCGCCTCTGATTCCCCGCCTCTGATTCCCTGCATCTGATTCCCAACCTCTGATTCCCCACCTCTGATTCCCCGTGTTTGATTCCCCGCCTCTGTTTCCCCGCCTCTGATTCCCCGCCTCTGATTCCCCAACTCTAATTCCCCGCCTCTGATTCCCCATATCTGATTCCCTGCCTCTGTTTCCCCGCCTCTGATTCCCCACCCCTGTTTCCCCATATCTGATTCCCTGCCTCTGATTCCCCAACTTTGATTCCCAGCCTCTGATTCCCCAGCTCTGATTCCCCGCCTCTGATTCCCCGTGTTTCATTCCCTGCCTCTGATTCCCCGCCTCTGATTCCCCATCTCTGATTCACCGCCTTTGATTCGCCACCTCTGATTCCCCATATCTGATTCCCCACCTCTGTTTCCCCGCCTCTGATTCCCCGCCTCTGATTCTCCATATCTCATTCCCCGCCTCTGACTCCCCATCTCTGATTCCCGGACTCTGATTCCCCACCTCTGATTCCCGGCCTCTTATTCTCAGCATCTGATTCCAGGCCTCTGATTCCCGTCCTCTGACTCCCCGCTTCTGATTCTGATTCCCTGCCTCTGATTCCCCATCTCTGATTCCGCACATCTGATTACCTGCCTCTGATTCCCCACCTCTGATTCCCCATATCTGATTCCCCGCCTCTGTTTCCACGCCTCTGATTCCCCGCCTCTGTTTCCCCATATCTAATTCCCCACCTCTGATGCCCCAACTCTGATTCCCCGCCTCTGATTCCACAGCTCTGATTCCCCGCCTCTGATTCCCCACATCCGATTCCCCATATCTGATTCCCCGCCTCTGTTTCCCCGCCCCTGATTCCCCGCCTCTGTTTCCCCATATCTGATTCCCCGCCTCTGATTCCCAACTATGATTCCCCGCCTCTTATTCCCCAGCTCTGATTCCCTGCCTCTGATTCCCCGCGTTCTATTCCCTGCCTCTGATTCCCCGCCTGTGATTCCCCATCTCTGATTCACCACCTCTGATTCCCCACCACTGATTCCCCATATCTAATTCCCCGCCTCTGTTTGCCCGCCTCTGATTCCCCGCCTCTGTTTCCCCATATCTGATTCCCCGCCTCTGAATCCCCAACTCTGATTCCCTGCCTCTGATTCCCCAGCTTCATTCCCCGCCTTTGATTCCCCCCGTCTGATTCCCAGCCTCTGAATCCCCGTGTCTGAAAACCTGCCTCTGATTCCCCGCCTCTGATTCCCCATCTCAGATTCACCGCCTCTGATTCCCCACCTCTGATTCCCCATCTCTGATTCCGCACATCCGATTCCCTGCCTCTGATTCCCCGACTCTGATTCCCCACCTCTGATTCCCCAGCTCTGATTCCCTGCCTCTGATTCCCCAACTCGGATTCCCCACCTCTGATTCCCCAGCTGTGATTCCCCGCCTCTGATTCCCCGTGTTTGATCCCCTGCCTCTGATTCCCCAGCTCTGATTCCCCATCTCTGATTCACCGCCTTTGATTCTCCACCTCTGATTCCCCATATCTGATTCCTCGCCACTGTTTCCCCGCCTCTGATTCCCCGCCTCTGATTCCCCATATCTCATTCCCCGCCTCTGATTCCCCATCTCTGATTCCCGGACTCTGATTCCCCACCTCTGATTCCCGACCTCTTATTCCCGGCATCTGATTCCGGCCTCTGATTCCCGGCCTCTGATTCCCTGCTTCTGATTCTGATTCCCTGCCTCTGATTCCCCATTTCTGATTCCGCACATCTAATTCCCTGCCTCTGATTCCCCACCTCTGATTCCCCATATCTGAATCCCCGCCTCTGTTTCCCCGTCTCTGATTCCCCGCCTCTGTTTCCCCATATCTAAGTCCCCGCCTCTGATTCCCCAACTTTGATTCCCCGCCTGTGATTCCCCAGCTCTGATTCCCCGCCTCTGATTCCCCACCTCTGATTCCCCATATCTGATTCCCAGCCTCTGATTCCCCAACTTTGATTCCCAGCCTCTGATTCCCCAGCTCTGATTCCCCGCCTCTGATTCCCCGTGTTTGATTCCCTGCCTCTGATTCCCTGCTTCTGATTCCCCATCTCTGATTCCGCAAATCTAATTCCCTGCCTCTGATTCCCCACATCTGATTCCCCATATCTGATTCCCCACCTCTGTTTCCCGGCATCTGATTCCCCGCTTCTGATTCTGATTCCCTGCCTCTGATTCCCCATCTCTGATTCCGCACATCTGATTCCCTGCCTCTGATTCCCCACCTCTGATTCCCCATATCTGATTTCCCGCCTCTGTTTCCCCGCCTCTGATTCCCCGCCTCTGTTTCCCCATATCTAATTCCCAACCTCTGATGCCCCAACTCTGATTCCCTGCCTCTGATTCCCCGCGTTCTATTCCCTGCCTCTGATTCCCCGCCTGTGATTCCCCATCTCTGATTCACCACCTCTGATTCCCCACCTCTGATTCCCCATATCTAATTCCCCGCCTCTGTTTGCCCGACTCTGATTCCCCGCCTCTGTTTCCCCATATCTGATTCCACGCCTCTGAATCCCCAACTCTGATTCCCTGCCTCTGATTCACCAGCTCTGATTCCCCGCCTTTGATTCCCCCGTCTGATTCCCAGCCTCTGAAACCCCGTGTCTGATTTCTTGCCTCTGATTCCCCGCCTCTGATTCCCCACCTCTGATTCCCCATCTCTGATTCCGCACATCTGATTCCCTGCCTCTGATTCCCCGACTCTGATCCCCACCTCTGATTCCGCAGCTCTGATTCCCCGCCTCTGATTCCCCAACTCTGATTGCCCGCCTCTGATTCCCCAGCTCTGATTCCCCGCCTCTGATTCCCCGTGTTTGATTCCCTGCCTCTGATTCCCCGCCTCTGATTCCCCATCTCTGATTCACCGCCTTTGATTCGCCACCTCTGATTCCCCATATCTGATTCCTCGCCTCTGTTTCCCCGCCTCTGATTCCCCGCCTCTGATTCCCCATATCTCATTCCCCGCCTCTGATTCCCCATCTCTGATTCCCGGACTCTGATTCCCCACCTCTGATTCCCGGCCTCTTATTCCCGGCATCTGATTCAGGCCTCTGATTCCCGGCCTCTGATTCCCTGCTTCTGATTCCCCATCTCTGATTCCGCAAATCTAATTCCCTGCCTCTGATTCCCCACCTCTGATTCCCCATATCTGATTCCCCGCCTCTGTTTCCCCGCCTCTGATTCCCCGCCTCTGTTTCCCCATATCTAAGTCCCCGCCTCTGATTCCCCAACTTTGATTCCCCACCTCTGATTCCCCAGCTCTGATTCCCCGCCTCTGATTCCCCGCATCTGATTCCCTGCATCTGATTCCAAGCCTCTTATTCCCTGCCTCTGATTCCCAACCTCTGATTCCCCACCTCTGATTCCCCATATCTGATTCCCCGCCTCTGTTTCCCCGCCTCTGATTCCCCGCCTCTGATTCCCCATATCTCATTCCCCGCCTCTGAATCCCCATCTCTGATTCCCGGGCTCTGATTCCCCACATCTGATTCCCTGCTACTGATTCTGATTCCCTGCCTTTGATTCCCCATCTCTGATTCCGCACATCTGATTCCCTGCCTCTGATTCCCCATCTCTGATTCCCCATATCTGATTCCCCGCTTCTGTTTCCCCGCCTCTGATTCCCCGCCTCTGTTTCCCAATATCTAAGTCCCCGCCTCTGATTCCCCAACTCTAATTCCCCACCTCTGATTCCCCAGCTCTGATTCCCCGCCTCTGATTCCCCGCATCTGATTCCCTGCATCTGATTCCAAGCCTCTTATTCCCTGCCTCTGATTCCCAACCTCTGATTCCCCACCTCTGATTCCCCATATCTGATTCCCAGCCTCTGTATCCCCGCCTCTGATTCCCCGCCTCTGTTTCCCCATATCTGATTCCCGGCCTCTGGTTCCCCGCCTCTGATTCCCCGCCTTTGATTCCCTGCCTCTGATTCCCCATCTCCGATTCCGCACATCTGATTCCCTGCCTCTGATTCCCCGCCTCTGATTCCCCGCCTCTGATTCCCCGCCTCTGTTTCCCCGCCTCTGATTCCCCGCCTCTGATTCCCCAACTCTAATTCGCCGCCTCTGATTCCCCATATCTGATTCCCCGCCTCTGTTTCCCCGCCTCTGATTCCCCACCCCTGTTTCCCCATATCTGATTCCCTGCCTCTGATTCCCCAACTTTGATTCCCAGCATCTGATTCCCCAGCTCTGATTCCCCGCCTCTGATTCCCCGCATCTGATTCCCTGCATCTGATTCCAAGCCTCTGATTCCCTGCCTCTGATTCCCAACCTCTGATTCCACACCACTGATTCCCCATATCTGATCCCCAGCCTCTGTTTCCCCGCCTCTGTTTCCCCATATCTGATTCCCGGCCTCTGATTCCCCGCCTCTGATTCCCCGCCTCTGATTCCCTGCCTCTGATTCCCCATCTCCGATTCCGCACATCTCATTCCCTGCCTCTTATTCCCCGCCTCTGATTCCCCGCCTCTGATTCCCTGCATCTGATTCCCAACCTCTGATTCCCCACCTCTGATTCCCCGTGTTTGATTCCCCGCCTCTGTTTCCCCGCCTCTGATTCCCCGCCTCTGATTCCCCAACTCTAATTCCCCGCCTCTGATTCCCCATATCTGATTCCCTGCCTCTGTTTCCCCGCCTCTGATTCCCCACCCCTGTTTCCCCATATCTGATTCCCTGCCTCTGATTCCCCAACTTTGATTCCCAGTCTCTGATTCCCCAGCTCTGATTCTCCGCCTCTGATTCCCCGTGTTTCATTCCCTGCCTCTGATTCCCCGCCTCTGATTCCCCATCTCTGATTCACCGCCTTTGATTCGCCACCTCTGATTCCCCATATCTGATTCCCCACCTCTGTTTCCCCGCCTCTGATTCCCCGCCTCTGATTCTCCATATCTCATTCCCCGCCTCTGACTCCCCATCTCTGATTCCCGGACTCTGATTCCCCACCTCTGATTCCCGGCCTCTTATTCCCAGCATCTGATTCCAGGCCTCTGATTCCCGTCCTCTGACTCCCCGCTTCTGATTCTGATTCCCTGCCTCTGATTCCCCATCTCTGATTCCGCACATCTGATTACCTGCCTCTGATTCCCCACCTCTGATTCCCCATATCTGATTCCCCGCCTCTGTTTCCACGCCTCTGATTCCCCGCCTCTGTTTCCCCATATCTAATTCCCCACCTCTGATGCCCCAACTCTGATTCCCCGCCTCTGATTCCACAGCTCTGATTCCCCGCCTCTGATTCCCCACATCCGATTCCCCATATCTGATTCCCCGCCTCTGTTTCCCCGCCCCTGATTCCCCGCCTCTGTTTCCCCATATCTGATTCCCCGCCTCTGATTCCCAACTATGATTCCCCGCCTCTTAAATCCCCAGCTCTGATTCCCTGCCTCTGATTCCCCACGTTCTATTCCCTGCCTCTGATTCCCCGCCTGTGATTCCCCATCTCTGATTCACCACCTCTGATTCCCCACCACTGATTCCCCATATCTAATTCCCCGCCTCTGTTTGCCCGCCTCTGATTCCCCGCCTCTGTTTCCCCATATCTGATTCCCCGCCTCTGAATCCCCAACTCTGATTCCCTGCCTCTGATTCCCCAGCTTCATTCCCCGCCTTTGATTCCCCCCGTCTGATTCCCAGCCTCTGAATCCCCGTGTCTGAAAACCTGCCTCTGATTCCCCGCCTCTGATTCCCCATCTCAGATTCACCGCCTCTGATTCCGCACATCTGATTCCCTGCCTCTGATTCCCCGACTCTGATCCCCACCTCTGATTCCGCAGCTCTGATTCCCCGCCTCTGATTCCCCAACTCTGATTCCCCGCCTCTGATTCCCCAGCTCTGATTCCCCGCCTCTGATTCCCCGTGTTTGATTCCCTGCCTCTGATTCCCCGCCTCTGATTCCCCATCTCTGATTCACCGCCTTTGATTCGCCACCTCTGATTCCCCATATCTGATTCCTCGCCTCTGTTTCCCCGCCTCTGATTCCCCGCCTCTGATTCCCCATATCTCATTCCCCGCCTCTGATTCCCCATCTCTGATTCCCGGACTCTGATTCCCCACCTCTGATTCCCGGCCTCTTATTCCCGGCATCTGATTCAGGCCTCTGATTCCCGGCCTCTGATTCCCTGCTTCTGATTCCCCATCTCTGATTCCGCAAATCTAATTCCCTGCCTCTGATTCCCCACCTCTGATTCCCCATATCTGATTCCCCGCCTCTGTTTCCCCGCCTCTGATTCCCCGCCTCTGTTTCCCCATATCTAAGTCCCCGCCTCTGATTCCCCAACTTTGATTCCCCACCTCTGATTCCCCAGCTCTGATTCCCCGCCTCTGATTCCCCGCATCTGATTCCCTGCATCTGATTCCAAGCCTCTTATTCCCTGCCTCTGATTCCCAACCTCTGATTCCCCACCTCTGATTCCCCATATCTGATTCCCCGCCTCTGTTTCCCCGCCTCTGATTCCCCGCCTCTGATTCCCCATATCTCATTCCCCGCCTCTGAATCCCCATCTCTGATTCCCGGACTCTGATTCCCCACCTCTGATTCCCTGCTACTGATTCTGTTTCCCTGCCTTTGATTCCCCATCTCTGATTCCGCACATCTGATTCCCTGCCTCTGATTCCCCATCTCTGATTCCCCATATCTGATTCCCCGCTTCTGTTTCCCCGCCTCTGATTCCCCGCCTCTGTTTCCCAATATCTAAGTCCCCGCCTCTGATTCCCCAACTCTAATTCCCCACCTCTGATTCCCCAGCTCTGATTCCCCGCCTCTGATTCCCCGCATCTGATTCCCTGCATCTGATTCCAAGCCTCTTATTCCCTGCCTCTGATTCCCAACCTCTGATTCCCCACCTCTGATTCCCCATATCTGATTCCCAGCCTCTGTTTCCCCGCCTCTGATTCCCCGCCTCTGTTTCCCCATATCTGATTCCCGGCCTCTGGTTCCCCGCCTCTGATTCCCCGCCTTTGATTCCCTGCCTCTGATTCCCCATCTCCGATTCCGCACATCTGATTCCCTGCCTCTGATTCCCCGCCTCTGATTCCCCACCTCTGATTCCCCGCCTCTGTTTCCCCGCCTCTGATTCCCCGCCTCTGATTCCCCAACTCTAATTCGCCGCCTCTGATTCCCCATATCTGATTCCCCGCCTCTGTTTCCCCGCCTCTGATTCCCCACCCCTGTTTCCCCATATCTGATTCCCTGCCTCTGATTCCCCAACTTTGATTCCCAGCATCTGATTCCCCAGCTCTGATTCCCCGCCTCTGATTCCCCGCATCTGATTCCCTGCATCTGATTCCAAGCCTCTGATTCCCTGCCTCTGATTCCCAACCTCTGATTCCCCACCACTGATTCCCCATATCTGATCCCCAGCCTCTGTTTCCCCGCCTCTGTTTCCCCATATCTGATTCCCGGCCTCTGATTCCCCGCCTCTGATTCCCCGCCTCTGATTCCCTGCCTCTGATTCCCCATCTCCGATTCCGCACATCTGATTCCCTGCCTCTTATTCCCCGCCTCTGATTCCCCGCCTCTGATTCCCTGCATCTGATTCCCAACCTCTGATTCCCCACCTCTGATTCCCCGTGTTTGATTCCCCGCCTCTGTTTCCCCGCCTCTGATTCCCCGCCTCTGATTCCCCAACTCTAATTCCCCGCCTCTGATTCCCCATATCTGATTCCCTGCCTCTGTTTCCCCGCCTCTGATTCCCCACCCCTGTTTCCCCATATCTGATTCCCTGCCTCTGATTCCCCAACTTTGATTCCCAGCCTCTGATTCCCCAGCTCTGATTCCCCGCCTCTGATTCCCCGTGTTTCATTCCCTGCCTCTGATTCCCCGCCTCTGATTCCCCATCTCTGATTCACCGCCTTTGATTCGCCACCTCTGATTCCCCATATCTGATTCCCCACCTCTGTTTCCCCGCCTCTGATTCCCCGCCTCTGATTCTCCATATCTCATTCCCCGCCTCTGACTCCCCATCTCTGATTCCCGGACTCTGATTCCCCACCTCTGATTCCCGGCCTCTTATTCCCAGCATCTGATTCCAGGCCTCTGATTCCCGTCCTCTGACTCCCCGCTTCTGATTCTGATTCCCTGCCTCTGATTCCCCATCTCTGATTCCGCACATCTGATTACCTGCCTCTGATTCCCCACCTCTGATTCCCCATATCTGATTCCCCGCCTCTGTTTCCACGCCTCTGATTCCCCGCCTCTGTTTCCCCATATCTAATTCCCCACCTCTGATGCCCCAACTCTGATTCCCCGCCTCTGATTCCACAGCTCTGATTCCCCGCCTCTGATTCCCCACATCCGATTCCCCATATCTGATTCCCCGCCTCTGTTTCCCCGCCCCTGATTCCCCGCCTCTGTTTCCCCATATCTGATTCCCCGCCTCTGATTCCCAACTATGATTCCCCGCCTCTTATTCCCCAGCTCTGATTCCCTGCCTCTGATTCCCCGCGTTCTATTCCCTGCCTCTGATTCCCCGCCTGTGATTCCCCATCTCTGATTCACCACCTCTGATTCCCCACCACTGATTCCCCATATCTAATTCCCCGCCTCTGTTTGCCCGCCTCTGATTCCCCGCCTCTGTTTCCCCATATCTGATTCCCCGCCTCTGAATCCCCAACTCTGATTCCCTGCCTCTGATTCCCCAGCTTCATTCCCCGCCTTTGATTCCCCCCGTCTGATTCCCAGCCTCTGAATCCCCGTGTCTGAAAACCTGCCTCTGATTCCCCGCCTCTGATTCCCCATCTCAGATTCACCGCCTCTGATTCCCCACCTCTGATTCCCCATCTCTGATTCCGCACATCCGATTCCCTGCCTCTGATTCCCCGACTCTGATTCCCCACCTCTGATTCCCCAGCTCTGATTCCCTGCCTCTGATTCCCCAACTCTGATTCCCCACCTCTGATTCCCCAGCTGTGATTCCCCGCCTCTGATTCCCCGTGTTTGATCCCCTGCCTCTGATTCCCCAGCTCTGATTCCCCATCTCTGATTCACCGCCTTTGATTCTCCACCTCTGATTCCCCATATCTGATTCCTCGCCACTGTTTCCCCGCCTCTGATTCCCCGCCTCTGATTCCCCATATCTCATTCCCCGCCTCTGATTCCCCATCTCTGATTCCCGGACTCTGATTCCCCACCTCTGATTCCCGACCTCTTATTCCCGGCATCTGATTCCGGCCTCTGATTCCCGGCCTCTGATTCCCTGCTTCTGATTCTGATTCCCTGCCTCTGATTCCCCATTTCTGATTCCGCACATCTAATTCCCTGCCTCTGATTCCCCACCTCTGATTCCCCATATCTGAATCCCCGCCTCTGTTTCCCCGTCTCTGATTCCCCGCCTCTGTTTCCCCATATCTAAGTCCCCGCCTCTGATTCCCCAACTTTGATTCCCCGCCTGTGATTCCCCAGCTCTGATTCCCCACCTCTGATTCCCCACCTCTGATTCCCCATATCTGATTCCCAGCCTCTGATTCCCCAGCTCTGATTCCCCGCCTCTGATTCCCCGTGTTTGATTCCCTGCCTCTGATTCCCTGCTTCTGATTCCCCATCTCTGATTCCGCAAATCTAATTCCCTGCCTCTGATTCCCCACCTCTGATTCCCCATATCTGATTCCCCACCTCTGTTTCCCGGCATCTGATTCCCCGCTTCTGATTCTGATTCCCTGCCTCTGATTCCCCATCTCTGATTCCGCACATCTGATTCCCTGCCTCTGATTCCCCACCTCTGATTCCCCATATCTGATTTCCCGCCTCTGTTTCCCCGCCTCTGATTCCCCGCCTCTGTTTCCCCATATCTAATTCCCAACCTCTGATGCCCCAACTCTGATTCCCTGCCTCTGATTCCCCGCGTTCTATTCCCTGCCTCTGATTCCCCGCCTGTGATTCCCCATCTCTGATTCACCACCTCTGATTCCCCACCTCTGATTCCCCATATCTAATTCCCCGCCTCTGTTTGCCCGACTCTGATTCCCCGCCTCTGAATCCCCAACTCTGATTCCCTGCCTCTGATTCACCAGCTCTGATTCCCCGCCTTTGATTCCCCCGTCTGATTCCCAGCCTCTGAAACCCCGTGTCTGATTTCTTGCCTCTGATTCCCCGCCTCTGATTCCCCACCTCTGATTCCCCATCTCTGATTCCGCACATCTGATTCCCTGCCTCTGATTCCCCGACTCTGATCCCCACCTCTGATTCCGCAGCACTGATTCCCCGCCTCTGATTCCCCAACTCTGATTCCCCGCCTCTGATTCCCCAGCTCTGGTTCCCCGCCTCTGATTCCCCGTGTTTGATTCCCTGCCTCTGATTCCCCGCCTCTGATTCCCCATCTCTGATTCACCGCCTTTGATTCGCCACCTCTGATTCCCCATATCTGATTCCTCGCCTCTGTTTCCCCGCCTCTGATTCCCCGCCTCTGATTCCCCATATCTCATTCCCCGCCTCTGATTCCCCATCTCTGATTCCCGGACTCTGATTCCCCACCTCTGATTCCCGGCCTCTTATTCCCGGCATCTGATTCAGGCCTCTGATTCCCGGCCTCTGATTCCCTGCTTCTGATTCCCCATCTCTGATTCCGCAAATCTAATTCCCTGCCTCTGATTCCCCACCTCTGATTCCCCATATCTGATTCCCCGCCTCTGTTTCCCCGCCTCTGATTCCCCGCCTCTGTTTCCCCATATCTAAGTCCCCGCCTCTGATTCCCCAACTTTGATTCCCCACCTCTGATTCCCCAGCTCTGATTCCCCGCCTCTGATTCCCCGCATCTGATTCCATGCATCTGATTCCCAGCCTCTGATTCCCAGCCTCTGATTCCCAACCTCTGATTCCCCACCTCTGATTCCCCATATCTGATTCCCCGCCTCTGTTTCCCCGCCTCTGATTCCCCGCCTCTGTTTCCCCATATCTGATCCCCGCCTCTATTTGCCCGCATCTGATTCCCCGCATCTGTTTCCCCATATCTGATTCCCCGCCTCTGAATCCCCAACTCTGATTCCCTGCCTCTAATTTCCCAGCTCTGATTCCCCGCCTCTGATTCCCCGCGTCTGATTACCGGCCTCTGATTCCCCGCCTCTGATTCCCCATTTCTGATTCACAACCTCTGATTCCCCACCTCTGATACCCCATATCAGATTCCCCGCCTCTGTTTCCCCGCCTCTGATTCCCCACCTCTGATTCCCAATATCTGATTCCCCGCCTCTGATTCCCCACCTCTGATTCCCCGCCTCTGATTCGCCAGCTATGATTCCCCGCCTCTGATTCCCCGTGTTTGATTCCCTGCCTCTGATTCTCGGCCTCTGATTCCCCATCTCTGATTCACCGCCTTTGATTCGCCACCTCTGATTCCCCATATCTGATTCCCCGCCTCTGTTTCCCCGCCTCTGATTCCCCGCCTCTGATTCCCCATATCCCATTCCCCGCATCTGAATCCCCATCTCTGATTCCCGGACTCTGATTCCCCACCTCTGATTCCCTGCTACTGATTCTGATTCCCTGCCTTTGATTCCCCATCTCTGATTCCGCACATCTGATTCCCTGCCTCTGATTCCCCATCTCTGATTCCCCATATCTGATTCCCCGCTTCTGTTTCCCCGCCTCTGATTCCCCGCCTCTGTTTCCCAATATCTAAGTCCCCGCCTCTGATTCCCCAACTCTAATTCCCCACCTCTGATTCCCCAGCTCTGATTCCCCGCCTCTGATTCCCCGCATCTGATTCCCTGCATCTGATTCCAAGCCTCTTATTCCCTGCCTCTGATTCCCAACCTCTGATTCCCCACCTCTGATTCCCCATATCTGATTCCCAGCCTCTGTTTCCCCGCCTCTGATTCCCCGCCTCTGTTTCCCCATATCTGATTCCCGGCCTCTGATTCCCTGCCTCTGATTCCCCGCCTCTGATTCCCCGCCTCTGATTCCCTGCCTCTGATTCCCAACCTCTGATTCCCCACCTCTGATTCCCCGTGTTTGATTCCCCGCCTCTGTTTCCCCGCCTCTGATTCCCCGCCTCTGATTCCCCAACTCTAATTCCCCGCCTCTGATTCCCCATATCTGATTCCCCGCCTCTGTTTCCCCGCCTCTGATTCCCCACCCCTGTTTCCCCATATCTGATTCCCTGCCTCTGATTCCCCAACTTTGATTCCCAGCATCTGATTCCCCAGCTCTGATTCCCCGCCTCTGATTCCCCGCATCTGATTCCCTGCATCTGATTCCAAGCCTCTGATTCCCTGCCTCTGATTCCCAACCTCTGATTCCCCACCTCTGATTCCCCATATCTGATCCCCAGCCTCTGTTTCCCCGCCTCTGTTTCCCCATATCTGATTCCCGGCCTCTGATTCCCCGCCTCTGATTCCCCGCCTCTGATTCCCTGCCTCTGATTCCCCATCTCCGATTCCGCACATCTGATTCCCTGCCTCTGATTCCCCGCCTCTGATTCCCCGCCTCTGATTCCCTGCATCTGATTCCCAACCTCTGATTCCCCACCTCTGATTCCCCGTGTTTGATTCCCCGCCTCTGTTTCCCCGCATCTGATTCCCCGCCTCTGATTCCCCGCCTCTGATTCCCCAACTCTAATTCCCCGCCTCTGATTCCCCATATCTGATTCCCTGCCTCTGTTTCCCCGCCTCTGATTCCCCGCCCCTGTTTCCCCATATCTGATTCCCTGCCTCTGATTCCCCAACTTTGATTCCCAGCCTCTGATTCCCCAGCTCTGATTCCCCGCCTCTGATTCCCCGTGTTTCATTCCCTGCCTCTGATTCCCCGCCTCTGATTCCCCATCTCTGATTCACTGCCTTTGATTCGCCACCTCTGATTCCCCATATCTGATTCCCCACCTCTGTTTCCCCGCCTCTGATTCCCCGCCTCTGATTCTCCATATCTCATTCCCCGCCTCTGACTCCCCATCTCTGATTCCCGGACTCTGATTCCCCACCTCTGATTCCCGGCCTCTTATTCCCAGCATCTGATTCCAGGCCTCTGATTCCCGTCCTCTGACTCCCCGCTTCTGATTCTGATTCCCAGCCTCTGATTCCCCATCTCTGATTCCGCACATCTGATTACCTGCCTCTGATTCCCCACCTCTGATTCCCCATATCTGATTCCCCGCCTCTGTTTCCACGCCTCTGATTCCCCGCCTCTGTTTCCCCATATCTAATTCCCCACCTCTGATGCCCCAACTCTGATTCCCCGCCTCTGATTCCACAGCTCTGATTCCCCGCCTCTGATTCCCCACATTCGATTCCCCATATCTGATTCCCCGCCTCTGTTTCCCCGCCCCTGATTCCCCGCCTCTGTTTCCCCATATCTGATTCCCCGCCTCTGATTTCCAACTATGATTCCCCGCCTCTTATTCCCCAGCTCTGATTCCCTGCCTCTGATTCCCCGCGTTCTATTCCCTGCCTCTGATTCCCCGCCTGTGATTCCCCATCTCTGATTCACCACCTCTGATTCCCCACCACTGATTCCCCATATCTAATTCCCCGCCTCTGTTTGCCCGCCTCTGATTCCCCGCTCTGTTTCCCCATATCTGATTCCCCGCCTCTGAATCCCCAACTCTGATTCCCTGCCTCTGATTCCCCAGCTTCATTCCCCGCCTTTGATTCCCCCCGTCTGATTCCCAGCCTCTGAATCCCCGTGTCTGAAAACCTGCCTCTGATTCCCCGCCTCTGATTCCCCATCTCAGATTCACCGCCTCTGATTCCCCACCTCTGATTCCCCATCTCTGATTCCGCACATCCGATTCCCTGCCTCTGATTCCCCGACTCTGATTCCCCACCTCTGATTCCCCAGCTCTGATTCCCCGCCTCTGATTCCCCAACTCTGATTCCCCACCTCTGATTCCCCAGCTGTGATTCCCCGCCTCTGATTCCCCGTGTTTGATCCCCTGCCTCTGATTCCCCAGCTCTGATTCCCCATCTCTGATTCACCGCCTTTGATTCGCCACCTCTGATTCCCCATATCTGATTCCTCGCCACTGTTTCCCCGCCTCTGATTCCCCGCCTCTGATTCCCCATATCTCATTCCCCGCCTCTGATTCCCCATCTCTGATTCCCGGACTCTGATTCCCCACCTCTGATTCCCGATCTCTTATTCCCGGCATCTGATTCCGGCCTCTGATTCCCGGCCTCTGATTCCCTGCTTCTGATTCTGATACCCTGCCTCTGATTCCCCATTTCTGATTCCGCACATCTAATTCCCTGCCTCTGATTCCCCACCTCTGATTCCCCATATCTGAATCCCCGCCTCTGTTTCCCCGTCTCTGATTCCCCGCCTCTGTTTCCCCATATCTATGTCCCCGCCTCTGATTCCCCAAATTTCATTCCCCACCTCTGATTCCCCAGCTCTGATTCCCCGCCTCTGATTCCCCACCTCTGATTCCCCATATCTGATTCCCAGCCTCTGTTTCCCCGCCTCTGATTCCCCGACCCTGTTTCCCCATATCTGATTCCCTGCCTCTGATTCCCCAACTTTGATTCCCAGCCTCTGATTCCCCAGCTCTGATTCCCCGCCTCTGATTCCCCGTGTTTGATTTCCTGCCTCTGATTCCCTGCTTCTGATTCCCCATCTCTGATTCCGCAAATCTAATTCCCTGCCTCTGATTCCCCACCTCTGATTCCCCATATCTGATTCCCCACCTCTGTTTCCCGGCCTCTGATTCCCCGCTTCTGATTCTGATTCCCTGCCTCTGATTCCCCATCTCTGATTCCGCACATCTGATTCCCTGCCTCTGATTCCCCGCCTCTGTTTCCCCATATCTAATTCCCAACCTCTGATGCCCCAACTCTGATTCCCTGCCTCTGATTCCCCGCGTTCTATTCCCTACCTCTGATTCCCCGCCTGTGATTCCCCATCTCTGATTCACCACCTCTGATTCCCCACCTCTGATTCCCCATATCTAATTCCCCGCCTCTGTTTGCCCGACTCTGATTCCCCGCCTCTGTTTCCCCATATCTGATTCCCCGCCTCTGAATCCCCAACTCTGATTCCCTGCCTCTGATTCCCCAGCTCTGATTCCCCGCCTTTGATTCCCCCGTCTGATTCCCAGCCTCTGAAACCCCGTGTCTGATTTCTTGCCTCTGATTCCCCGCCTCTGATTCCCCACCTCTGATTCCCCATCTCTGATTCCGCACATCTGATTCCCTGCCTCTGATTCCCCGACTCTGATCCCCACCTCTGTTTCCGCAGCTCTGATTCCCCGCCTCTGATTCCCCAACTCTGATTCCCCGCCTCTGATTCCCCAGCTCTGATACCCCGCCTCTGATTCCCCGTGTTTGATTCCCTGCCTCTGATTCCCCGCCTCTGATTCCCCATCTCTGATTCTCCGCCTTTGATTCGCCACCTCTTATTCCCCATATCTGATTCCTCGCCTCTGTTTCCCCGCCTCTGATTCCCCGCCTCTGATTCCCCATATCTCATTCCCCGCCTCTGATTCCCCATCTCTGATTCCCGGACTCTGATTCCCCACCTCTGATTCCCGGCCTCTTATTCCCGGCATCTGATTCCGGCCTCTGATTCCCGGCCTCTGATTCCCTGCTTCTGATTCCCCATCTCTGATTCCGCAAATCTAATTCCCTGCCTCTGATTCCCCACCACTGATTCCCCATATCTGATTCCCCGCCTCTGTTTCCCCGCCTCTGATTCCCCGCCTCTGTTTCCCCATATCTAAGTCCCCGCCTCTGATTCCCCATCTTTGATTCCCCACCTCTGATTCCCCAGCTCTGATTCCCCGCCTCTGATTCCCCGCATCTGATTCCATGCATCTGATTCCCAGCCTCTGATTCCCAGCCTCTGATTCCCAACCTCTGATTCCCCACCTCTGATTCCCCATATCTGATTCCCCGCCTCTGTTTCCCCGCCTCTGATTCCCCGCCTCTGTTTCCCCATATCTGATCCCCGCCTCTATTTGCCCGCATCTGATTCCCCGCCTCTGTTTCCCCATATCTGATTCCCCGCCTCTGAATCCCCAACTCTGATTCCCTGCCTCTAATTTCCCAGCTCTGATTCCCCGCCTCTGATTCCCCGCGTCTGATTACCGGCCTCTGATTCCCCGCCTCTGATTCCCCATCTCTGATTCACAACCTCTGATTCCCCACCTCTGATACCCCATATCTGATTCCCCGCCTCTGTTTCCCCGCCTCTGATTCCCCACCTCTGATTCCCAATATCTGATTCCCCGCCTCTGATTCCCCACCTCTGATTCCCCGCCTCTGATTCGCCAGCTATGATTCCCCATCTCTGATTCACCGCCTTTGATTCGCCACCTTTGATTCCCCATATCTGATTCCTCGCCTCTGTTTCCCCGCCTCTGATTCCCCGCCTCTGATTCCCCATATCTCATTCCCCGCCTCTGATTCCCCATCTCTGATTCCCGGACTCTGATTCCCCACCTCTGATTCCCGGCCTCTTATTCCCGGCATCTGATTCCGGCCTCTGATTCCCGGCCTCTGATTCCCTGCTTCTGATTCCCCATCTCTGATTCCGCAAATCTAATTCCCTGCCTCTGATTCCCCACCTCTGATTCCCCATATCTGATTCCACGCCTCTGTTTCCCCGCCTCTGATTCCCCGCCTCTGTTTCCCCATATCTAAGTCCCCGCCTCTGATTCCCCAACTTTGACTCCCCACCTCTGATTCCCCAGCTCTGATTCCCCGCCTCTGATTCCCCGCATCTGATTCCATGCATCTGATTCCCAGCCTCTGATTCCCAGCCTCTGATTCCCAACCTCTGATTCCCCACCTCTGATTCCCCATATCTGATTCCCCGCCTCTGTTTCCCCGCCTCTGATTCCCCGCCTCTGTTTCCCCATATCTGATCCCCGCCTCTATTTGCCCGCTTCTGATTCCCCACCTCTGTTTCCCATTATCTGATTCCCCGCCTCTGAATCCCCAACTCTGATTCCCTGCCTCTAATTTCCCAGCTCTGATTCCCCGCCTCTGATTCCCCGCGTCTGATTACCGGCCTCTGATTCCCCGCCTCTGATTCCCCATCTCTGATTCACAACCTCTGATTCCCCACCTCTGATACCCCATATCTGATTCCCCGCCTCTGTTTCCCCGCCTCTGATTCCCCACCTCTGATTCCCAATATCTGATTCCCCGCCTCTGATTCCCCACCTCTGATTCCCCGCCTCTGATTCGCCAGCTATGATTCCCCGCCTCTGATTCCCCGTGTTTGATTCCCTGCCTCTGATTCCCGGCCTCTGATTCCCCATCTCTGATTCACCGCCTTTGATTCGCCATCTCTGATTCCCCATATCTGATTCCCCGCCTCTGTTTCCCCGCCTCTGATTCCCCGCCTCTGATTCCCCATATCTCATTCCCCGCCTCTGAATCCCCATCTCTGATTCCCGGACTCTGATTCCCCACCTCTGATTCCCTGCTACTGATTCTGAGTCCCTGCCTTTGATTCCCCATCTCTGATTCCGCACATCTGATTCCCTGCCTCTGATTCCCCATCTCTGATTCCCCATATCTGATTCCCCGCTTCTGTTTCCCCGCCTCTGATTCCCCGCCTCTGTTTCCCAATATCTAAGTCCCCGCCTCTGATTCCCCAACTCTAATTCCCCACCTCTGATTCCCCAGCTCTGATTCCCCGCCTCTGATTCCCCGCATCTGATTCCCTGCATCTGATTCCAAGCCTCTTATTCCTTGCCTCTGATTCCCAACCTCTGATTCCCCACCTCTGATTCCCCATATCTGATTCCCAGACTCTGTTTCCCCGCCTCTGATTCCCCGCCTCTGTTTCCCCATATCTGATTCCCGGCCTATGGTTCCCCGCCTCTGATTCCCCGCCTCTGATTCCCTGCCTCTGATTTCCCATCTCCGATTCCGCACATCTGATTCCCTGCCTCTGATTCCCCGCCTCTGATTCTCCGCCTCTGATTCCCTGCCTCTGATTCCCAACCTCTGATTCCCCACCTCTGATTCCCCGTGTTTGATTCCCCGCCTCTGTTTCCCCGCCTCTGATTCCCCGCCTCTGATTCCCCAACTCTAATTCCCCGCCTCTGTTTCCCCATATCTGATTCCCCGCCTCTGTTTCCCCGCCTCTGATTCCCCACCCCTGTTTCCCCATATCTGATTCCCTGCCTCTGATTCCCCAACTTTGATTCCCAGCATCTGATTCCCCAGCTCTGATTCCCCACCTCTGATTCCCCGCATCTGATTCCCTGCATCTGATTCCAAGCCTCTGAATCCCTGCCTCTGATTCCCAACCTCTGATTCCCCACCTCTGATTCCCCATATCTGATCCCCAGCCTCTGTTTCCCCGCCTCTGTTTCCCCATATCTGATTCCCGGCCTCTGATTCCCCGCCTCTGATTCCCCGCCTCTGATTCCCTGCCTCTGATTCCCCATCTCTGATTCACCGCCTTTGATTCGCCACCTCTGATTCCCCATATCTGATTCCTCGCCAATGTTTCCCCGCCTCTGATTCCCCGCCTCTGATTCCCCATATCTCATTCCCCGCCTCTGATTCCCCATCTCTGATTCCCGGACTCTGATTCCCCACCTCTGATTCCCGATCTCTTATTCCCGGCATCTGATTCCGGCCTCTGATTCCCGGCCTCTGATTCCCTGCTTCTGATTCTGATACCCTGCCTCTGATTCCCCATTTCTGATTCCGCACATCTAATTCCCTGCCTCTGATTCCCCACCTCTGATTCCCCATATCTGAATCCCCGCCTCTGTTTCCCCGTCTCTGATTCCCCGCCTCTGTTTCCCCATATCTATGTCCCCGCCTCTGATTCCCCAAATTTCATTCCCCACCTCTGATTCCCCAGCTCTGATTCCCCGCCTCTGATTCCCCACCTCTGATTCCCCATATCTGATTCCCAGCCTCTGTTTCCCCGCCTCTGATTCCCCGACCCTGTTTCCCCATATCTGATTCCCTGCCTCTGATTCCCCAACTTTGATTCCCAGCCTCTGATTCCCCAGCTCTGATTCCCCGCCTCTGATTCCCCGTGTTTGATTTCCTACCTCTGATTCCCTGCTTCTGATTCCCCATCTCTGATTCCGCAAATCTAATTCCCTGCCTCTGATTCCCCACCTCTGATTCCCCATATCTGATTCCCCACCTCTGTTTCCCGGCCTCTGATTCCCCGCTTCTGATTCTGATTCCCTGCCTCTGATTCCCCATCTCTGATTCCGCACATCTGATTCCCTGCCTCTGATTCCCCGCCTCTGTTTCCCCATATCTAATTCCCAACCTCTGATGCCCCAACTCTGATTCCCTGCCTCTGATTCCCCGCGTTCTATTCCCTGCCTCTGATTCCCCGCCTGTGATTCCCCATCTCTGATTCACCACCTCTGATTCCCCACCTCTGATTCCCCATATCTAATTCCCCGCCTCTGTTTGCCCGACTCTGATTCCCCGCCTCTGTTTCCCCATATCTGATTCCCCGCCTCTGAATCCCCAACTCTGATTCCCTGCCTCTGATTCCCCAGCTCTGATTCCCCGCCTTTGATTCCCCCGTCTGATTCCCAGCCTCTGAAACCCCGTGTCTGATTTCTTGCCTCTGATTCCCCGCCTCTGATTCCCCACCTCTGATTCCCCATCTC